>NC_088681.1:29380835-31880835 GCF_950023065.1 Planococcus citri | reverse complement strand
TCCACAAGACCGCGTGGACTGGGCCGGACTGAACCAGACCAGACCCAACATGAAATTTTTATATAAAAGACCCATATTAACCTCGGACCCAAAAGATGTTTCTTGTTTTGGCTAGACCAAAACCACAACCAACTGATGAACATTTCTTAGAAAATGAACCAAACAGATGACCCATTTCATGAGAACTACAACAAACAGACCGCAACCCAGACCACTCAAAAACCTTAATGGTCCAGGGTCTTTTTTTTCCTCTCACAGAACACAGAACAGAAGCACAGAAGGTCGTCAATGTATCAAATTTTTAGTTTTAGTTGTCAATTCTTCTAATATTGTCACAATGTCACTTGTTATTTTTTTTATTTTTGCACTGCCAAAGACTTTTCACATTTTTTTTCACAGCAATAGTTCATTTCAAGCATTTTGGAATTATGCCGTGAAAAAAACCTCAATAATTCAAATTTCCTAGAAAAAAATTTTTAGGACTGTTTTTTGGACCTGGACCCACCGATGACCGGACTAGACCGGACCTCAAAGACAAAAAAAACTGAGACCAAAAACCTGAACAAACCAACTACCTATGTGAAAAATTGTAAAAAAAATAAGCGAACCAAAAACCGCTATCAACATTGAGCATGACCAACAGACCAGACCGGACCAAACCATTTAAAAGCTCCAAAACAAAGACCTTGGTTTTGGAAGGACCACAATACCCAAGCGGTCCTACAAGCCTGGATTACAGAAAGAAATGGCGAAGAAACATTGATATGTAGAATGCCTGACAGGCAGTCCCCTCGAAAAGTCGAAGAATACACTTCAAATGGCAGGAAGAGCAGAGGAAGATGGAAGGAAAAACTTGATGACACATAGGCGAGCAATTCTTCTACAGTTTTCCAGATGGGCTGAACAGCTCACCGAGTCATTCAATAATAATGATTATTACTTTTTTTTTCAATTTTTATTTTTTTATTTTTCATTTAGGTATTTGTTCTTTCATTTTTTTATTTATTTTTATTCTTTTTTTTTGCTTTTGTTGGACCATGAAAACATTTCACCTGGCGGTGATACATCTTTCAACGAAATTCACTTTTTATCGGCGTTTGATTGAAGGGGTTTGAGTTGGGATGACCTTGACTGAGGAGTAAAAAAGATCCAAAAAGTCAAACTAAAAATGAATTGATAGGAAGTCAAAAGTTTGCCCATATCATATCTAAAAAAACAGCTTCTAGAGCAATTTTTTTGTGTTTTTTACCTTGAAAAATCTTACGTCACTACCCCCCTCTCACACACACTTCCAAATCGACCAATGAAGGCTGAAATTTGCCATTTGCATCCCAGGGCTGATATAGATATGGGGGAGGATAACTTTTCAACCTTCCCTCTACTCCTTTACAACCGCAAAAAGTAAATTTTCGCGCATTTTTTAACAGTTTCCAATTTTATGCCATCGTTGGAGCCTCCTCAAATTGACCTAGGTAGGGGACTGAAATTTGATACGTACATTCGGTGGATCCCTTAAGCGTGCTGTTTAGGGGGTTTCGACTTTTCAACCCCTCACCATCCGTTTTCAGTTGCAAAATTGTAGTGGATTTTTTCGCCTTTTTTTTTTACAGGTTTTGATTTTGTAATATGGCTGGAGCACCTCCAAATTTACCAAAGGGGCAGAAATTTGCTAGGTAGATCCGGAGGATGTCTTAAAACCGAAAGCTATTGCCATCATTTTCCAGCTGATCTGGGGCCTCGAATTAGCGTATACTTTTTTACATGAAAATCTTGAATTAAAAAAAAAACCAAAATCATTAATTTTTGCAACACGTTAAAAACTTAAAAATTCTCCGAAAATCTGAAAATCAATTTCGTCAGCTGAAAATTTGATTGTGAGGTCAGGGTGACATGTTCTTTCAGTGAGCCAAATTTCATCGGAATCGAAGTTGACGGTTTGTAAAGGTTTCCTGGTAAGATACAATTATCTAATATCTAATATCTAAATGAAATTTGCTACAAAGTCACGTTATCACTTGGGTAAAAATTTAAACGATTTTTTGATTATTTTCCTCCCCTCTACAGTTTATACGTTGGATATGAAAAAGTGAAAATATTTACATTTTATGTTTGAAATGTAGCCCATAAAAATCTCATAATTTCGTTAAGGTTTTTGAGAATTACGACCGACCGAGCGCAATGATTCGCAGATTTTATTTTATATTACAGACGACGACGCGGGTAAAGTTGCCGCAACGTTATCAAAAATTAATAAAAAGCCAGCTGTGCAAATAGTCGTTTCACGGTTAACGCGATCGATCACCAAAAGTTGTTAACAGGTTAATTTTATTTACGAATTTACCTTACGTAGGTACTGCGTACTTCTACCTGGTACATCGCACCACGACGACGAAGCATTTAAATAACAAAATTAAGAACGAACGCGAAATGCGGCGAGAAATACCTACTGTTTAATTTTCTATCCATTTCTTTTAATTCATCGAGTTAATTGAAGCCTATTTTTTCCTCCTTTTTCTAGAATTTTGGGGCTACGCTTATACCTACTCTTGTTTATTGTAGAATCGAGACGTCGTCGTCGTCATCATTGATAAATTCAGCACGCGAAATCTTACACAAAGCACTCGTTAAATGGTATAAAAATTATATCTACGCTACGCTCGCTGCAAGTTTCCCCCTCGAATGGAGATCGGAGATTTGAATTCGGCGCGGCGCGGTAATTTTGTAAATTCAATAGACCTCCCGATGTTCATTATTTGAAACTTAAAATTATTTCGCGTTACATTTATATCATCGAACATTTTCAAAGCGGGTTTAGATTTAATAAATATAATTAAAGCGGTAAAAAGTTAAGATTCTGTCACTTTGCGTAACCCGAGAGTTTTCATTAATTTATATACTAGAGAGGAAAGGTGACGCGGTGCAGGGTGCAGCGCATTTTCTTCTTCTTCTTCTTCTTCTTCTTCCGTGTTTTGTGCAATTATTCGCGTAATTCGAAAAGCAACTTGTTTTTAAAAGCTAATACGTCAAAGAAAAACGTGTGTTAGATAATGTCATCGGAAGCGTAACATCGACGTAGTGTAGTTGACGAAATGATGATAGGAAGCTGTGTAATTTAAAAACGCTATGGTACTTGCTCGAGTTACTCTGTTTTAAACGTTAAAAGGTTTCTCAATTCTCACGAACTCGTTATAAATTTGACAACCAGGCTTTGCTCTACAAGTACCCCGAAGCGTTTTAGCAGAAAAAAAACTCAACAGTGAGTTTGAAAATCGAAATACAACTTTTCTATGTATACTTAACTTTTTCTTTCATTCGCGTAGGTAGAGGTATACGAACCAATAAATTAGTGATAGGAATAAAAATTCGTGTATTTGCTTCATGTCAGTGGTTGATATAAGTTTTATTTCTTCGGTAGGTTATTCAGTTCTATTTCCTATAGGTACCATTACTTTATAGCAAGGAAAAAAATTGAACGAATGTATAGGTGAATTACTTTTTTTTGCACATCAACGTTTTTACTTCTGACCAAGGACAGATTTAAGGAGAGTATGAGATATACATACATAGATACACACCCCCATAATAGAATTTACCGAAAAAATCGCCAATTTACAGACAAGACCGAAATGCGTCGATAAAATTGTTGATCTTAAGGGCCAAAAAATGCTTGTTTTTTCTGAATCATCCACACTGTCAAGAAAGGGAAAAATAACTGACTTCCTACATCAAATTCAACATTGCATTACTTCTTGAATAATAGAAAATTTCGAAAAGTTCAAAAATGATGTTTTACTTTTCAAATCATAAATTTTCTCACGCTTTTGACCTAGTTTTGCTTGGGTCAATCAAGATAACTCATTGTACTATGTACTCTAGTTCAAATTTTCAAAAACGTTGGGAACATAAGAATAATCAACCTGAAAAGCTCCAAAAATATAGGTAGGTACTCAAATTATCTAAAACAAGTATTTTTTTTATTAACAGCACAACTACTTTTTGATATGTCCGATACCATTTTGGGCAAGGAGCTCAGGATATTGAAATTGATTTTTTTGGTCGGCAAAATAGCACGATTCCCCCCACCCCGAAATAAAATGAATTTAAACCACCATCGTCGTGGTTTCTGATTATCAATAGATGACACTTTTTAATAGGTGAAGACGTAATTTAAAAACAGAAACAAGAATATCTAAGAACATACATATAGTAGGTACATACGTACTTATTTTAGAAATTCAAAACGAGAAAATTAGCCAAAAACTTGTCTAATTTTTTCGAATTTCAATACTCGAACTCAATTTTATATTTAAAAAAAAACATTGGGTAACTTCAGTAACCAAAAAAAAAAAAGCGAATAAAACATTTTAATGTACATAGAAGAAAATCACAAAAAAACATGACATTTCAATTAAAAATCCACAAAAAAATTGGGAGAAAAAAAGAACATTCCAATGAAAATCTAATCATACAATTTTTGTCTCGAACTCAATTTTATATCTATTAAAAAAAATATTGGGTAACTTCAGTAACCAAAAAAAAAGTGTGAATAAAACATTTTAATGTACATAGAAGAAAATCACAAAAAACCATGACCTTCAATTAAAAATCCACAAACAACAAAATTTTTGCTAGTTTTTTTAAAAAAAGATTTTTTGCGAAAAAGCCACAGTTTTAAGCAGTTTTTGGCAATTTCGACTGGAAAATGTTTTATAGCTATTTTTTGCAGAAAGCGATACTTGAACAATTGTTGCCCAAAACATTTTATAAAGTAATTTTTGCAAAAAAAAATATGTAACTTTTTACTGAGCAATTTTTAGCAAAAAACGTGAAAATTGTCGGTAATTTCGAGTAAAAATATGTAATAACAACTTTCAGAAATTTTGGTAAAAACCGAGAATTTTAGTCAATTTTTGGATCACAAGAAAAGTGAGACTATTTCGCAAGTAAAATGAAGGGATTTTTGGCAATTTCTGGCAAAAAAAAAGCAACATCTTTGGACAATTTTAGGGAAAAAAGTGATATGTACTTTTTGGCCCTTTCTGCAAAAAAACAATAACTTTCAATAATTTTTGACAAGAAACGAGACTTTTTTGGCAATTTTGGCAAAAAGGGAGATTTTGTATTATTTTTGACAAGAAACGAGACTTTTTTGCAATTTGAGCAAAAAACGAGACTTTTTGCTACTTTTGACAGCAAACGAGACTTTAACAATTTTACTACATAAAAGGCAGGTTTTTGAAACTATGAAAAAGAAGTAGGTCAATTAAGAGCCAGATTTTAAAAAATAAAACTGAAAATTTTAAAAAAAGTGACTTTAAAAACCAAAATTTTGAGAAAGTAAATTCTCAATCGCTCAGTGGAATTCTGAAATTGGTCCTATATTTCTAAGGCACCAGTCTTGGTAGAAGAGACGCAGAATCTCAACTTGCATAGTTTGGAACAGTGCCATTTTTCCTGAAATGGGTTGGGTCAATAAAAAAAACAGGGTTTTTCGTTTTTTTTCCTTTCGAAAATGCCCCTTGTTCGAGGATTTATAGCACCCCCCCCCTCTTCAGGAATACCTGTGGCATAAAAATGTTTTCATGAGTGATCTTCAACTCAAAATAAATGCGTCTCGCTGAGTTCGGTCAAAATGTTTCGACATTTTTTTTCAAGATCCGTCCTTATATTATATTCACATTAAGATGGATCACGAAAAAAATGCTGGTGGATTTTGACCAAATTCAGGGAAGAATTTTATTTTTAGCTGAAAGTCAATCAGAAATTCTTTTAGCTCCGGAGCTACTTTTGAAAGATATAGGTGTGGGCTCTAAAAAGAGAAGGCATTTTTGAAAAAAATCGTGATTTTTTTCGCTCCAGCTCCCACCTAACATGTTTTGGGCAAAATAGCAAATGGCCCATCCCTAAAAGATAGTATTTGATATTCTGCGTCGATCTGAACTAATACCATCAAAATTCTGGACCACTTTTAGGGTTCTATTACTTATTTTTTACCTAGTATAAATTCGTGTTTTGCAAAATTTTTCTTCTCAAATAAGGTATGTATTTAGCATTAATCAAGTCAAAACATCGAAAGATATCATTTCTGGAACACGAGAAATATTTTGAAATACAATAGGGTCATTTTTCGGACATTTTTGTAAATTTCAAGAAATCGAGAAAAATATTCAATAAGGTAACTTACTTAGTTATCAAATTTTTTCGATTTTTTGAAATTCGCAATAATGACTGAAAAATTGACCCCAATGAATTTCAAAATATTCCTCGAAGTCTCCGAAATAATATCTTTTAATGTTTTTGCATACTTCATGCGAAATATTCGAGAAGAGAAAATTTTCAAAACACGACTTCACCCAGAAATAAGCAATTTACAAATTTCTAACCGCTCAGTAGAACCCTAAAAGTGGTCTTGGATTTTGATGGTGAAAGCGTATGTCGACACAGGATCTCAAATATTAATACTATTATCTTTTGGAGCCGGACCATTTTTGCTAAAACAGGTTGGGCAGGGGCACCAGCGAAAAAAACTCAATTTTTTCAAAATCCTTTCTTTGAGGACCCATATCTTCCCTATACGAGGACCTCCGGAACTAAAATTTTTGTTGAGAAACTTTTCAACTGTAAATAAAGGTCTCCCTCAAATTTGGTCAAAATCCTCGATCATTTTTCTTTTTTCACGATTCTACATGTATAAAAAAACACCATAGTCACCTCGATTTTGGAGGTGAATTTTATGTAGGTAGATATCAAATTGCAACGAAGATCCGTTTGGACCTGATCAGATCCAATAATTTATTAGGTACTCAATCATCACTTTTTTTCATCAAAACACCAAAATTAGAAACAGTCTACCAATAAAAATGACAATTTCAAGACAAATGACATATCACGGCGTAGAATTATGGCGCATTTTCAACAAGTGTCCACTGCATACAAAAACGCACACCCTCTCTAAAATACGAGTAAGTACTTTCATTCTTCGGAATTTTCACAAAACATCAGCGTTGGCGATGAATACTATACGCTCGTCTTTTCAGTCTTTCATTTTGTATCAACAACAACTATTACCATAGAGCTATAGAAAACAACAATCCATTATCTCATAACGGATATGGAGTTCGTGTGGCATTATCAATAAAAGTATAAAACGTGGTTTTAGCCGCAGTTTCAAAACACAAAATTATATTATTATGCTGGAGTCGGCATGTTTTCAAGGCAGAGTAAAGGATGGGGGATGGGGATAAACCGGCGCCCGGTAATTGTTTTTCTGTATAAACAATTATTTATATTTTAACGCGTGCGGTGTATTCGCTGCCTGTCTAAAACGTTTTGTTACGTTGAAAATTGTAAATTTAAATTTTTCGCAACTCTGGAGTGAAACAAGAAACCCATCGAGTTGGTTTTTTTTCGCTAAATGACCATATTTGACATATATCGCGAGACAAATACATATACAAGTCGAGCTCAAAAATGACACTCGATCGAACGAATTAATTTTTCCATCGCATCGTGTCGAATTATTAGATATTTTTAAACAAATTTGAGAAGAATTGAAAAATCATCGAACGTTTCCGCCATTAAATTTATTTTCAATCAATTTTTATACCTGTTAGAGTGTGAAAATTGAAATTGCCGTGAAATCGATAAATAATGGACAACCTAGTACGTACTTATAGTTACTATAAATATGAGCAGATTCGACGTGTATTCGTGACTCTCTTGTAAGCAAGATTTCCAGATTTTTAAAAATTTGTACGTTACCTACTCGTATATTACAAAAAGGTTTACATTTTTCCCCTTTTCGTAATACCTATGTACTTATACAAATGAACACGTGATGATACATCTATTTATATTTTTCATTGTACGAACGAGTGTTTTTCAAAGAAAATGTTGTTGTTTGTTAAAAGCCTCCCTACATCGAATAAAGAATTTTTTTCAAAATAAAGTTGCAAATCATGAAGAAATCTCTCACCCTTAAAAAATTCATCGATCGCGAGTAGGTTTCAAATAGCACGATTTTTTTTCGTAATTTCATGTTCAAACAGATATAAAAATTTCAATTTCACACCAAAATGGTATAAGATTGATATTCAAATATAAGCCTGTATAGGTATAGATAATTCTACATCTAAACCAGGAGGAAAAAAATACACATTTTCCAATTAATTTTCAATTTTCGTACTTCGAATATTTCTACGACCTCGAAAAAATTGTTTAAAAATTTTAGCCTACAGCTTCGAGCCATGATAAAGCTACACTAACGATTCTATTGAAAATATACCCACTCTTTCGAAGAAGAAAATATGAAAAATTATCGAAGAACGCCCGAAGTCTTGTACAAAGAGAAAATTTCTTCGATGATTTTTTTTTTCTAATCTATTTGCTACAAAAGTATAGAAAAAAATTTCTCCCTATGACTATTACGTAATGTATTAGTTCAAACGACATTTATCACCTTTTTACGATTATTTTGCACTCTCAGTTTGGGCGATTTAAATTTTTTACGAGTTTACAAACCCGTAAAAAATTTTTACAACCGAGAATCATTTGAAACTAAGATTTTTAAACGCATCTTTGCAGATACCTAATGTAAAATAGATAAAATACCAACATCTAAACATACCTGGGAAATAAATATGTGGTTACGAAGGATGGAAAATTTGCAAAAACAGAAACAGAAACCGATGAAAAAACCGGCGAGATATAATAAACGAACGATAAATATTACGCGAATTTCCACCGACGATTTCACTAGTGGTAATTTTTAACGCGACATAAACGCCGTATGCTATCGGGATGAAAAACTGAAATTTCAGTCAAACGTGCGCGCCCAACAGGTGGTAAAAGAAAATATAATGTAACGCCACCGATGCCAGGCGCCTGTAAATTACACTGCGCAACAAGCCACCCACACACGTACGATATACGAACACATTCGCATGTATTTTCCAGCCACCCACTAATTGGAAATAGGCAGCGAAATTCGGGACCCTCTCTCGGTTTGGTTTTTCTTATCCCTTCCGTCGTCCGTCGTCCGTCGTCGTCTGCAGAAACGAGAGGCAGTTCACAGTTCATGAAAAAGATAAATTGTTTATAAAAATTTTTCAACTCGGATGGAGATTGGAGTTTGGGAGGAAAAAAGTCGTAACTTTTTGCTTATCACTACATCGCCAACAACATTTATTCTAGTTTCGGAAACAAATCTCTCTACTTTTTTTTTTTGTTTGTTTGAAGTTTCCGCATATCGATGAGGTTCTCATCTGCTCAATTCGCGTGCTTATACAGGAAAATATAGCTCTATACTGTTGCCTTCTCTGCCAGAACGTTTTATAACAACTCGATGAAGACGATGTTTCGCACCCGACGACCGATAAATTTACCATCTTTAAAAACCTTTCTTCGTATCGTCAAAAGACGTGGCTGGCGCGACGTGCATAACCCAACTCTTGGCGGAAAATCTGTCACCGCATCTTTAAGTCATCGTCGTCGTCGTCGTCGTCGCTCTATCGTATCAACGAACCCGACAAAATGATATAATTTTCCTATTTCCTTCGTCGCAAACAATCAAAACATTAATCAAATATTAAAATTAGGTCAAGGGTGGGTGTACGCCACGTAACAAACATTTCCTTAATTAATTCCACATTTTTTGAACACCTCTGGCATAACCGAATTGCTAAATGAATGACGATGAGTGTTTATTTTAGATACCAACGTTGCTATAATTTACTCGCGTATAGGTATAAGAAGCTAGAAGTTGATATTATCAACGTATACACAGATCAAACATATGCACCTACCTACCTACGAGGTATATTATAATATTAATTAATTAATTTCGAAATTGGCTGTAATTTTCATTTCACTTAGATTGAGAAAAATTTTCATTAAAAAGTCTCAAAAGAGAATAGAGTGATAAAGGTACCTCTTCTGCTCACCCACAATCCGCCAAAAATATCTCGATGAATAGCTATCTCGACCTATTTCTTTGGAAATGACAAAATTAAACGAAAAAAAAAACTTCCAAACTTTTCACAAAACATACCTGCCTGTATATAGATACATTTTATTAATCGTTTCATAAATTCCAACTTACAAAACAATCTCCAGTAGGCCTATGGCATGTTGAGTTTTCACAAAAATTCCAAGCGTTTTTATTTCTTCAATTTTTAAAAACAATTTCCTGAATCACCCTTTTCAAAGCGAGGAATTATTTCACCAACTCGCATTTATACATTTTGATTAAAGACTTGAATTCCTTTTCAGCCCCGCCATTTCAGTAAGTAATGAAAACAACAAACCACCCCCCCCCCAAAAATCGGAGGATTTTGACGCAGTTCAGCAGAGACCTTCGTTTTAAGTTGAAAGTTACTCAGAAAAAGTTTTAGCTCCGGAGCAGCCCCAGGAGGATAGAAATAAGCCATCAAAGGGGGAGGCATTTTCGAAAAAATCGTGGGTATTTTGCTCCTGTCGCTACTCAACCTGTTTTGGGAAAAATGGCCCAGTCCCAAATAAAAGTATTTGAGATTCTGTGTCGATCTGTGCTATTGCCATCAAAATCCAAAACCACTTTTAGGGTGGTTCTACTGGGTGTTGGGCTGTTTTTCTCGATTTTTTGAAATTAGCATTAATGACCAAAAAATTGGCAACGCTGCGTTTCATAATATTTCCCCATTTTCACGAATAAGTAAGTACTTAAATCTTTCAATATTCCTGCTAAATTAATATAAGCGATTTGCAAATTTTCAATCGCTTAGAACTCTAAAAGTGGTCTTGGATTTTGACGACAATGGAATCTAAAATTTCAGGACTTGGACAATTTTTCGCAATTTTCCCCAAAACAGGTTAGGTGATAGGGGCGAAAAAACCACGATTTTTTTCGAAAATTCCGTCTCTTTGAGAGCCCATAAAAAATAATGTTATTTTAGAAAAATTTTGCAAAATTCATTGAAAATTGCATGAAAGCATCATAAATAATTCTTAAAAGCGTTAAAATAATTTCAAATTCCCAAAAAGTCCAGGGCTGGTGGAACGGAACAGAACGGAACAATAAACAAATCAGGAAAAAATCTTATTCAGAACGGACCAGAACAGAACAAATAAGATAACGAAGTGTTCTTGAACAGAACAGAACAGAACAAAACAAAACAGGAAAAAAAATGGAACGGAACAGAACAGAACAAATTTCAGCTTTCCAAATTCCATCTTCATTTGGTAAAATTTAGTGGAAATTTCGATTCTCAAAAGGTCAATAATCTGCTGGAAGGTTGCAGAAAATGCAGAATTGCTCAAAAAGGCTGACAATCATTTTCAATTGATTCGGCGGGACAAGATTACCTATAAGTAGCTCATTCCAAATTCTGGTTTTCTAAATAAATTTTCATTTTTCAGAATTTTGTAAAATTTTGATTTTTTTTCTCATTTTGGGACCAAATTTGAGTTTAAAAAAATTAAATTCATCTAAAAATGAGAAACAAAATGCACTTCAGTTTTTGAAATTTTCAGAATTTCGGATGGTGTCAAATTTTGCATGTTAATTTGTTCATTCGATGATTTGATCTAGCTTTGTCTAGTTCAATTCAAAAAAATTTCTGCCAGGTAGGATCGCCCCCCCCTCCTTTGTTAAAACGGAACGGAATATAACAGAACAGAATGGAACAAAAAATGATGAGCAAAACGGAACAGAACAGTAAAAATTCGAAGAGATTTGTTCATGAACGGAACGGAACAAAACGATCGTTTCGGTCACCAGCCCTGCCAAAAACTGATGAGATTAAACAAAATTGAGCAAATATTGCATACAACATGATTAAAAATAAAAACCTCTTAGCATCATAATGAAAACGTGAAAAATGGAAACAAGATAGGTACTCAAAACTCATTAGGATTATTAAAAATTATAAAAAACTACGTATTTAAAAGCAAAATTCAGTGAAAAGTGAAAACTACCTTACATGAGATATTGTTGAAACACATTAAAAACGACATGGAAGATGAATCATATTTCAAAGTTGAAAAACATCAAAATCATCTAAAATTACGAACCAAATACTGGTGAAATTACATCAAAATTTGCATAAAACAAATTGCAAAAGCATACTAAAAACAACGAAAAACAACACTTTGAAAACGCATTAAAATGAATAAAAATTATCAAAAACTCAAAAAATGTATCTAAATTCAGCTAAAATTGCAAAAATTGTTTTTTTGAAAGAAATTTGGAATTCTGAGAAAAAATTTAAAACTCACTTCAAGCTCCTAATTGAAACACAAAACAAAAATCCACTTTTAAATCAAAATACTTGGAATTTCGAAGCAACGACTGAAAGCGGTCCAAAGGTCCGCCATGAACGCCGACTGAAGTCACAACTAAAATTCACATTTCTTATGAAATAAGGTACATATTTCTTATATATTTCAACAAAAATTTGGAATCAGGCTTGAATAAGGGCCAGGAAAAAAATTTCAAGTTGAAACAGGAACGTCTACACAAAGATCATTAATGTTTTGGCAATTTTTTCAACGAAAAAAAAAAAATAATAATCTGCCTCGAAAATCCTCCCTCTCAATTATTCATGAATCAAAAGTAGACTTACACGTAATAATAATATAATGTAATGATAAGAAAATTAAATGAAATAAGTATCTAACAAGTAGATACCATTCAAAAGTCCCTTTGAACAAAAAAAGTGATAAATTCAATATTATTGGAATAGAGCTTCAATTAGGTAGGTACCTACTTATTTTTCAAGAACTACAAATTTCGATGAAAACTCTTTTAAAGTGAACTGAAACCAAACCAAACTGGCAACTGTGTAAGATGAACAGCTCTCGTACTTCTCAAAAGAATAAAATTACAGAAAGCTTGTTGAAAAAAACCATCCCATCTATTTTACTACTACATAAGGTCTGAAGAAACAGCGCAGTTGTTCGCGATATTTTTTTTTTGCACCTGAACCTGCTTTTGGGAAAAAGACGAGAAAAGCAAGTTACTACAAAAATAAGTTATACCTAAACATATTTTAATAAAGTAGAAAGTTCCAATGACAAATCGTTTTTGAACATAGGTAAATATAAAATTCTATTCAGAGCATTCAACGGCGCGTTAAAATTAGGATTTCCTGCAAAGGAAATGAAATAAAATAAGCGTTAATTCAATGAATCGTGTAACGTGTTGATTTGTATTAAAATCTATCTCTATAACACTAATCAATAAACTTTTACAAAAGTTGAACGCATCCAAATTCAAATGTTTCAATAAATTTATACGATACCTATCGAATAAACGATCTGTTTAAATTTTTCTCTTATTATCATATAAAACGAAATTTATTCGCTGAGTGTTGACATTTTTTTTTTCATTCGAAATTCCCGCTTTCTTTTTGCTATACTATAATAATTGACATTTACCTACTCAATTCTCTGGAATAGAAATGTGAAAAGATGAGGGGATAATTTTTCGCCACAGTTTTACTGCGTATTAGTATTTCACCAATCATTGAGTCGTATTTCACTGCATATTACTTCCAATAATAGTATAGGTAAATAGAATGATGAAACTATGTAATTCATAATTTATAATGACTTGAATTAAGAATGTCCAAGCCCAACTACAAATGAGTAATACCCATTACAACATTTCACAAATTTCACATGAGAATGTTTTTTTCAAAAAATTCTATAATTTACTCAAATATTAAAACCTAAACAAGGAATGACCTTGATACGAAATAATTTCGTTATAGGAGAACTGTAAAACTCATATTTATCGATGCGAGGTATTTTTTCATCTCATTCATTGACCACCTAATATAAATTAAAAATTTTTTCACAAAAAAATCACCTCGAGGCTAATCGAATAATTCCGTTCTCTTTGGGTTTTCGTTCAGGTAAAAAATACACAGTTGGCAAATACCCACACGATGTTGAAAAACAGGTTGGTTCAAGCAACATTGAAAGATTTAACCAAAAAAAATCATGCTCGTATGTCCGACACACATGCGAATACGTTAATCCTATTGGGTTTTTTATCATTACCTATTTTCAATATGTAGGTATGTATTCGAAAACATTAGGCCATCCAGACGGTTTCGCGAATATGTATTATTGTAATTTTAATGAATTATAAATGTTTTAGATCTTTGAAAATTTCAGTTTTTGTTATGTAATATTTTCTGTTATCCAAGTTCAAAATGACTCGTCATATGTGGTGATATTTTCGAAGTTAAAATGACCAATACAATCGGATTTATAATTAATTGGTGTGTTTATTTGTTACTCATATTGAACTTTAATCTATACGAGTCCAGTAAGTATCTATGTACCACAGTACCTATTTTACTATACTGTACAAAGAAAACCTAGGTACATTTTGTGACTATAGGGCTTATGCCCTTACTTTCATCGCTCCAATTTATTCTTTTTTCAAAATTTAAATGATCAATGTTAATCAAAAGCTCAATCTATCAAGAATGTCGTAATGACAAAAATGTTGGATAATTTTCAAAAATATGCATCTGGACCTGCCTAATTCTAAGGTTTTTTTCTTTTTTAATAAAAAACGAATTAATTTTTTTTAACTAAGTAAATCGATTTTTTCATTTTTTTCAGAAATATGTGACAAATTGAACGCTGTGAATGTCGATCTGCTATGTTCCTACAGACAGAAAAACATTCCATGTGACGAAGACTCATTGTTACTCTCAGGTACCACGGTCAGAGCAACATGTAAGAAGTCGCATATACACTCGTATTACAGTTCATCTGCAGCACGTACAACGGTTAGATGCAAAGACGATGGAAAATGGGATTACTCACTAACTTCTTGCGTTCCTGGTAATAAATATTCATTGATATTCAAATGCAATTGAGGAGCTTGGAATCAAAACTCACTTTTGCCATCGGACAAAGTTTCGAGAAAATCGACAATAACTGATTTCGACTAGTGCGTTGATGAAAAAAACGCCGCAAAGTGTGTCGAGCTCTTGAGTAAGACTACTAAATAGGATTCCATGAGACAATTTTTTTTTTCAAGTTGCCATATCGTTGCGGTATGGCTATCAAGTTTGGCAAAAGTGAGTTTTGATTCCAAGGTGGGGTAATTTTACTTTCTTTTGCAAATATGTATATCGAAAAATAAGCCTCCTAGAAAAAAACTAACGACATTTAGTCGATTGGAAATTTAATTCTCTACAAATTTCCTTAAATTAATTTTTCTGTAGAATGCTTCGTTCCGCCTCCAGAGAGCTTTAAAAGTTTTGGGCGCTGAATTTTTCCAAAAATTATACTTTCTTTTGCAAATATATCGAAAACTAAGCACCCTAGAAAAAAACTAACGTCATTAAGTCGATTGGAAATTTAATTCTCTACAATTTTCCTCGACCTCATTTTTCTGTACAGTGTTTTGTTCCGCCTCCAGAGAGCTTTAAAAGTTTTGAGCGCTCAATACATCCAATTTTTTACCTGCTCAGTTGCATAACTTCCAAATTTAAAACTACCATTTTCGCTATTTTCACTATCAGAAAATGCTTCCGAAGTTGCAATTGAATTATTTTGGCTTTGTAGACTGCCATGCGACCTTGAAAATACAGTTTTGATTCCAAGGGCACTTCTTAACACGAAATTGTGAAGAACTGGGGCCGAATTTGGAAAAATGGATTCTGTAGGGTGATAGAGAAATTGAAGAAGTATCCGAATACGCAAAAAAACGCATATCGATTTTTGGTGGCAAAAGTGAGTTTTGATTCCAAACTCCTCAATTAGTGTTGATCTCTGATAATATGGTATGATTCTTAGGGTTCGATTCTGTATATTATAATTTTATAGTGATCCCTTTTGTGGCATTCTATTTTCTTAGAATGTGGACAACCATACAGAAGACCTCAACCTTTAATTGTTGGTGGACATATTGTAAGCATTGAGGATTATCCATGGCACGTAGCCATTTACAACAAAGAGAAGATTTTGATTTGCAGTGGCACTATCGTAGCTCCTCAATTAGTAATATCAGGTTAGTTGAAGGATAATTCGATACCTAGGTATGAAGATTTGTGTAGAGAAATGATAAATTTGTACCTATAAATGGTACTTGGATTTCGAAAAGGTGTCTACATTAAGATAAATAAATGTTCAAAATATAAACAAATACCTTAAAACCGCCAGTAATCTCACTAGAGAAAATAAAAGCTAGCTCTGAACACTGATAAGAATACTTGACCTTGCAATTTTTTCAGCTGCTCATTGCTTTTATAATGATACAACAATTGATAATAACCTTACTCCTGATATTGACAATTACGAGATTGTTGTAAGCAAATTCACAAGAACTTACGCAAAAGTGGATAATAAAAACCAGAAAGTTTACAAGGTACAATCAAGTACAGCTTTCCCAAGCTTTTTTTTTTTGTAATTACTTACATACCTATCTTTTTACCTGCGCTTGGCTTGCTGATCAAAAGACAGTTGAGCACTTAGCTCATACTTTCTACATAGCACAAATATCGCTTCAATCACTCACCGTTTTGATTTTGAATAATTTTTTCAGATAGTAGACATCCGTATGAATCCAAATAAAAAGTTTTTTGGATACATTACCAATTTTGGATCTGACATAGTGCTTCTGATACTGAATGAGAAAATCAATGCTGGCCAAGCAGTTATACCGGCTTGTATCGATGATAGAGCTATAAAAGATGGCGAATATCTTGTAGAAAATGCACTGGGAAAAGTAGGTACCTAACCCAAGTGTTTTTTTTTAAATTTCCTATTTTTTATTTTATTTTTTTTTGTTAAATTTGGGACTTTATGTAGTTCTTCTCTTCAAAATATTAAAATGATCAGAAGACCATTATCAAATTTTTTGAAACTTTGCTCTCAATATGAATTTTTTAGCTTTCTATTCTAAACTCAACTCTTTTCAAAAAGGGTCAAGAGTTGAACTCTTCTTAAAAATGAGTTCAAACCCTTTTGTAACTGTTTTTGGATCTAAAAAAACGCCGAGAATTATTCTCAAACGGGTTTTTGAACTCTTTCAGTAAAAGAGTAGAACTCACTGACTCCTTCAGACTCTTTTTAAAAAATAGTGCAACTCTGATTTGAACTCGAGAGTTTTTTTAAAAAGAGTTCGACTCTTCCAAAAACTGACTGTCCAATGTCCATCCCTGCTGTTGGATTTATTCTACTAACCGATTTTTGTGAATTTCAGGTGGTAGGATGGGGATTAGATGATAAGGACGAATATACTGAAAAACTTATGGCCACTGATCTGCCATTCATCAGTCGTAGCCGTTGCGTTAACATAGTTCCAAATGATTTCAAACCATACATAACAAATGATAAATTTTGCGCTGGTTCTGAGACAGGTAAGTTGACTACCGACTCATATTTTATAATCACTGACAAGGGAGGTATCTCAACTCGTGGAAAAAAATTGAGCCGGACAAAGCTGAAAAATTATATGTATTTGGTCAGCCATAATTCCAGGTGCTAAAGTGTATTTTACAATTTTTGGTAAACACCAAATAATCTGCATAAAAAAATTAGGAAAAAAAATCAAAATTTCATCAAATTGTCCTAAAAAGCTGAAATTTGAGATAAGCCACGACCCTCTTCTTTTAACAGGCCGGAACCGCTGCTAACGGCAACGCCGCATTTTTACGATTATCAGGCCCAGAAAACGCATTGTTGTTATGGCGAAATGTACATTTTTGAAGTTTTTCGTTAATTTCTTTTTATGGGGTACATTTTACTGAAATTTTCTTTAGCATGGTCGAAAGAAAATTAATTATTCTATCGAATGGTACGAGGGTCGGTCCAGAAGTGGCACCTGTTTTGCCATCAGTTGGCAACACTGCGTTCAAATGACTCAAAATTTGGAAGGATTGTAGATTTTGAGTGTGGGAACACACTGGAACAAACAGAAACTCGATATCTTATTGCGTTCGCGATCTGTGAGTCTGTAAAGATGGTGCTGCGGGTTAAGACAGGAGGTGGTATTTTTCTTAGCAAAATAATAAGCTTTTTATGAGCGAAAGGGTTAAAATCATTAAAAATTTATCGAGAATTGTGTCCTGAACACAGTTAGAACTTTAGAAGTGTATCGATGAGTCAACCGCACGAATACACAATTTGTTCAATGTGTATAGCGTCAATCTGCTTCGATTTGCTGTTTGACTAGTTCAACGTGTTCGTCGGTAACGCTCTTGCGCATTCGGCCACTACGCGGTTTGTCAGCAACATTCGCGCGACCTTCTTTGAAACTTTTCGCCCAACAACGAAACCTAGACTCATCGATACACTTCTTACTGTGTTCAGGACACAATTCTCGATAAATTTTTAATGATTTTAACCTTTTCGCTCATAAAAAACGTATTATTTTGCTAAGAAAAATACCACCTCCTGTCTCAATCGGCAGCACCATCTTTACAGACTCACAATTCGCGAACGCGATGAGATATCACGTTTCTGTTTGTTCTAGTGTGTTCCCACACTCAAAATCTACAATCCCTCCAAATTTTGATCCATTTGGACGCAGTGTTGCCAACTGATGGCAAAGCAGGCGCCACTTCTGGACCGACCCTCGTATATATACTATTGAATTTCACTTCGTAAGTAAGCTTATAAGTAGGGAAAATGTGTACAGCAATTATTGAAGGTCCTCTATTATCAATGATTGTAGCAATTATTTTCATGTAAATTATACAAATCTGTATATCGTTGGAAAGAGCATAAAAAATGCTACCTTTTGAGTGCTATGAGTGTTGAGTTAGTTGTTACAGTATTTGAAATAATTGAATTCAAATTTTCAATTGAAGATTTTCTCAAAACTATGACAGATTACTTGAAACTCGTAATGTTCAAAATGTAGCGTTTTTTATCCTCTTTCCAATGATATATAGTTTTATATAATTTAAATGAAAATATTCGGTGCAATTAGTGATAATAAGAGGACACCCAACAATCATTTTACACAAATTCCGAGTTGATTAATAGTAAATTGACTAAAATTCAACAATGAGTACACCATTCGATTGCAAATGTTATTCTCTTTCGATCTTATGCAACAAAATTTTCAAAAAATCAATGTCAAAAATGTTTTTTAACGAAAAACTGTTTAAAATAGTATCAGGCCCATTTAAACGCATGTTATCTTTCGCGTGACTTGGACCTGATAACATTGTTGCCAGATTTCGCGGTTCCGGCCTGTTAAATGAAGAGGGTCGTGGATAAGCCATATTTTTGACCCGCCAAATCGAATTTCATTACCTCAATTTCAACACGATGAGTCAACTGAATGTGGTTCCAAGTCGTTTTGGAGTCTCCATAGATATAGTAACTTCATGGGAATTCCATTTTAGCACACTTGAAATTGATGCTTGTGGGTGACCAAATTTACTGATAACACACTACTTTTCCAAAATCAGTGTGTTTTAAAATCGTGTTTTTGTCCAGAAACTTCATAATTGAAAATTTCAAAAATTCACTGTTTCCTCAGCGTTTCGCGTAAAAAGCTGAAATTCAGTTTATACCCTATTTTTGACATTTCGAGTCGACTGAATGAAGTTTCAAGTCGGTTTGGAGCATCAACCGCCTTTTAGGAAATTCGAGTTTCGGAAGATTACTATAAAAAGGGTCAAATGGCGTATTTTAAAAAACTGGGATTTGCAAAAAAAAATCGCGGAAGGCTCCAAAAAAGATTTGAAATCACCTTCACTCGACTTAGCTGGTTGAAATCAATGTGTACTTATCAGAGTGAATTTTGGATTTTCAAATTTTTATGGAGATTTCAAGTTTTAAGAATCTGCTGGAGACTCCAGAACTGCTCAAAATGACTCGAAACGATTTCCAATAGATTTGGTGGGTCTAAAATAGGACACATCCTAAATTTCTGCTTCCTAGGTCAGTTTCATAAAATTTTGGTTTTTCCTCATTTTTAACCCAAATTTGATTTTCAAATATTCGCCAAAAGTCGAAAAATTTACTTCGGCGCCTAAAATGTTTTGTGCGAATTGGGATACCTCCCTTATAAGCAGAACCTACCCAGGTATTACATTAGGTTTTAGGTATAGAATATTTAAGACATATTGTAGGGTGATGAAGGAAGGGAGATGGAGCACCAGGACAAATACAGCCAAATGTAAGACTGTATAAGTTAACTAAAACTTCAAATCTCTTCTTTCAGGCCCCGGTGTACGTCAAGGCGATAGTGGTGGCGGTCTCTTGTTCAAAAAAAATGATATTTATTACCTTCGAGGTATCGTTAGCTTAAAACAGCCTTCACTGACTGGCATTGCAGCATTCACCGACATAGCTGACCACGTTGACTGGATTACGTCAGTACGCAAAGAACTTGAACAGCAGCCATTCAAAACAGCATTTTTAGGTTTAGAAGCTTCTTACAAAAAAATGAAAGCAACCGGGCAAGAAGATGTGATCAAATTATACGACCTCAGCGAACGTGTGGAAAAAGAAATTATCAACCAGGAAAACACCACTCGAGCTTTGAAAATCCAGGCGCAGTCGTTATTCAACACGTTGAGGGATACGATGGAGACAATAGCTGTAGAAAAATTGACAAAAGCATTTCAAGACGATACTGTGACAGACATACAAAAACTCTGTACTGAATTTATCGACAAATGTTATTCGTGTTTTCATCAAGTTATGGAAAAGGTGATAAGCAGTCTTTGGGCTACTGTAAGCATTGAAGATATAACTGCTCGGGGACGTAAAGGATTCTGGGGTATACACGAGCTTATATCAATGTTTCAAGCTATGTACAATGAATTAGAAAAAAAAGGTAATACAAACACAGTTGTTGGAACCAGATTGTTAAACCTTATCGAACCAGTTTTGAAATACAAGAATTATCCGAAAGTTAGATCTGATCTAAAAACATCCATGGAAACTATTGTCAGCAAGCTACCCAAACCAACCACAACGGCAGCTCCGACAACAACAACGACAAGAACCACAACAACGCCCAAACCTACCACAACGGCAGCTCCAGTAACATCAAAAACAACAATAAGAACGTCAACAACGACAGTAGCAAACGGGGAGGATTCTTCAAATGATGAATTTCAACAGCAATTGCAAGAAGCGTTTGGCATTTTGAAAAACAGTGATTCTATTAAAGGTAGTAGTTTGGGAAATAGCGACATTTTCAAAAATAGCCAAATTCTTGATTTGGGAAAAAGTGATATTTTCAAAAATGGTAACATCACCATCAGCGGTACCAAAAATGTTTCATTATTGAAGAAAATCTGTACTATAAATTACACTACCGATAAAAATGGCAAAAAAACAAGTTCTGAGAACTGCAAGACTGAGACTTCACAATCAAATAAGTAGCGAACTTACCCAAGACTAGTAGTGAACGTGAAATTTTCCTCCAAATAACCAATCAAGTCCATAATTATCAACTTTTCATTTTCATTAAGAGTGTTCCTGTTTAAAGCAAACAAAACAAAATAAATTGAATTAAAAACAAATCATTATATCTAGTTCATTATGAGGATTCGGCGTGAAGAATCTACCAAGTCCAACATTTTTTCCAATTGAGTTATGCTAAAAATTAGATCTGATCTGTCTCAAATTTGGTGAAAACACAACCAGATTCACAAAAAAAAAAAAAAAATGATTACCTACTTATCAGAAAATTAATACGGGGGAAACTTGACACAGCAAAATAGTACCTACTACCTAGTACCTACATAGGCAGATATTTTATGAAATTTTGAGGCATTCAATTTTCCCCAGATACCCAGTTCTCCTACAATGTATTTCATTTTTGAAAAAAATAAAGATGCATCTGTGATGCAAGAAAAATAAAAAAACAAGTTCGGTTTTTATATCTTATTTGCGACAGAAAGATAATACCTCATATCGATTATTTCAAACACACAAAAGAAAAGATGTTTATTTTGATATCTATTTTCCGTTTTGAATACGCTAAAAAAAAGTGACAAAGATGCACGGGTACCTAGACCTACGTTCAACAAATTGACAGTTCTGCTTTCTTTAGTACAATAGCTTGGTAGACTGTATGTTTTATGCGTTTTTCTTCTCAATAATAAATTTTCAGACCTGTCTATATATGAAACGATACAACACAACAATAATATAGCCTAACAGGAGGGAAAAAAATCTGCAAAAACAAATAAAACTTGTACGCAGGCTAACGTATAGGATTAAAACTTCGAGTAAATTTACATATTTTGATGCATACGTCGTTTACAAAATTTAAAAAATTCTATTCATAAAACGTGACATAGTTACCGAAAATACTGACATCGTGTATTTTAATTTTGTTGAAATGCTACGGCGAAAAAAAAATAGAAAGCGTGAAATTTGTCTTGGGCCCTCTCCAGGGATTAGAGAGTCACCGACGTTTTTGGTATCGTAGCGCTCAAAACTATTGTCGAGCATTAGAATGCGTTCCTTTCAACGTGTATCGTGCCAACCTCATATTTCGCAGAGAAGAAAAATCACCCGGAGATGTAGAAGTTAAAATATTGCACGTGCTTTATGGTTCTGGTGGTGAGTTTTATGCAGCATGTAGGTTCGATTTCGAAGTACTTCGAGATTAAATTTTTTCGTCCGAAACTCTGATAGTCTCAGTCTGGAAAGTTGCCGCCTGCCGGTCACGGTTAAGGAAATTGAATCGATGTGATGTATCAGTTCTCGATATCAAGTCTGAGAATTTTGTCATGTGTAATGTTAATGTTAAAGACAATGAAATATCTTACAGAAGAATCTTGGTGTCAACTGTCAAGAGTTAATTCGAATAGCGGAATATTTTCTTGTAGCTGTCCTAATTGGTGATGACTGCGAGCACACATTACTCACGTTATCAATTACCTATCATCATCAAACAGATATAACTACAGCCATTCACAATATTCTTTTCATCAATAGGAAGAATATTTATATTGGATATGCTTCGAAGCGATTTAACCACCTAATAATTATTATCCATCGTTTATCTTCACTTAGATCTTCAATCAGATGAGATTGTTGAATACCAATCTTGACCAGTAAACATGATAAATTAAACGAAGTACATGAATAGAATCAGAAAATTGCAAAATTGGTCTTACTCATTTAAAATGGGTTCCGGTTCCGGAATCTGTTGATAATTGAAATGGGAAAATCTCTACAAATGATTGGTTTTATTGGCTTCATTGTACCTTGATGAAACTGGATCTGGAAATGATAAGATTAGCGCGAACACTGCGAACAGTAAACTTCACAACCCGAACTACATTTCATAGGATGAGGATACGATGATTTTGTTAAATAATAATTTTCAAAATTCGTCAAGTCTTCACTGTTTTCTAATTTCTTTTCTTTGCCAATTTTTCATCAATCTTGCTGGAGCAAGGAGCAAGCAACACGTTTGCTTTGCTTACAGACATGTAATTTGTAAACATTGTTATCAATCTGTTACCTGATTGGTCATTATTAATAACATGACACTGACGTCACTGATATGTTTCCAGTCATTCCAGTTGGGAGTTTCCAAATTCCAATCCAAAAAAAATGGATGGAATTTTTTTCCAAAATGAATTTTTCGTTTAAAATCAAGTTGTTTTGTTTACTGTTTTTGTTATTAATTATCATCGACCTTTTAATAAAAAATCGATGTTAATTTTATTCTAAAAAAAAAAAAAAAAAAAAAAAAAAATGCCAAACATTACCTATTATTACTATTTCTATATTATTTTTTTTCTCAGGTGCATGTGTTTTTGAAATAGACCTAATTCAACCCAAAAATTCAACATTTTGTGAAGTATCAATTATGTACTCGGAAATTGTTCAAAGCTACGAAATGATTGAACTATTGAACGGAAAAAAGCAATAACAGACAATGATAGTTAGTGAAGTTGGCTTTAGAAGACTTAGGCAAGGTTATTGAACAAGTTTAAGATAAGGTATAGATATAAATGAAAAAAAAAAAAAACTTTGTAAAAGTCTGAAATAGTACTCGTAAAGTTGTAAAAAAAAATCTTACCTACATACAACAAAAAATTTTTAAACATAGGAAATCATCGAAACGATGATATTTTTTCGGTTTTAAATCAAGTTTTTAAACGTTTTGTGACTTTGTTAAACGTCAAATCTAAAAAGTATCCACCTACCTATGTATCTAGGTATCTATTTATTATGTTTCAAAACTCACCAATTCCAAATAAAATTGAGAAGTTCATTACCTACAAGTTGTTTAGCAAGAATAAAAAATATTTGTGCTAAAAAAAAATAAAATGAAAAAAATAAAAGTTCTCATTTAAGTAAGTGTAATGTGAACTTAGTTAAAATACCTACATGAGTAGGTTTCTCATTTTTTCCTACATGAGTCTAATAAGTAGGTATGTAAACTAGTAAACTTGAACCCAAGATAGAAATTTGATTAGGTAATCTCATCCGAATAGTGAATATATTGAGCACCGAATTTATGCTTCCAGTCGAACGCTTTTTTTTAAACACTAGTTTCATTAAAATAAGGAAAAAAAGTATTAATATCCGACGTCGTTTGGAAGCTTAATTGATCAAACTCATTTTGTATGATTTGCGTCACTATACTAGGCTACGGCTACGGCTGTGTTTTTCTTTTCAACTTTAGTTTTTCCATTCAATCTAAAAGTAATCGATCAATATTGCATTAAAAAAGGTACCTACGAGTATAATTTTTTTTTTCAATTGAAATTTCATTCCAAGATGAACAACAATGACATACTACTATTTCGAAAAAAAATGTTCGCTATGTTACGTGGGCAGTTAAATATTCGAATAACATTACTCACGTTTTATTCATAAATTGTCTAATTACTTTTAGTCACGAGTCTTCTTCTTTTTTTTTCGAGGGGACTGGTACGATAAGAATACGAAGATTTGTATTAAAAATGGCAAATTATACAAGTAAATTCGTAAGGGGTAAGTATGCGTTGTTTCCCGGCGAAGGAAATTTTCATTTTTAACGCAGTCGAGATATTTTACTCTTTCGGTATTATACTTCTCGATAATTAATCTAGAAACAGGAAAACTTATCCCGAATATTTGTTTTCGTATTTTCCTTTGAAGATAATTTTTAATGACTTGCTTACTTTTTTCAAAACTTTCAAATTAATTGAGTTTTTGAACATTTTTTTCTCTCTCAAATCAGTTGAACTTGGCAAAACTTTTATTGCTTGAGGAAATTTAAAACTATAGAAATGTTGTGGTAATAAAGATCGTATCCGGTATTTATGCGCCGTAGAACAATTGATTGAAGAGAAAAAAATGTTCAATTTTGGTTTGAGAGTAGGATGCAAGCGTACCTACACTTATGTTTACAATTTTGGTTCAAGTAAATTTATCAAGTATAGGTACCTATAAGTAGGTAATTTAAATTATCTATTCGATAAAATCAGACATTAGACACTGTATAATTTTTTGCATCAAGTAAGTGGGTAACGCTAGTGCATCTTTTTACTCAGATAAAACATTTTTTTTTTTTTTTTTTTTTTTAAGATAAATTGATGTAGCTTTTAAAGAATCACGCGAGCTATAACTGAGTTTATATCAAATATACATAAGAAAACTTTCCACACAGTTTTAAAAGAGACGATCGATTTTGGCGAAGGAATTCCATAGTGTTGATTTAGAGACAAAAATAATTTTTTAACGTCTCGTATTTTATAAAAAAATTCATCTTCTCTTGCAGGCATATAAATTTTATAAGCTTGTTCCTATCATCAGACGAAAATAATTTAAATATTATCTCTAAAAATATTTTATCTCTGTCACTGTTAAACATTTATTTAAGAAAATTTGTAACATCTGAAAATATATTCATTTTTTACGTCAACAATTACTTATCTCGTTTTTAAACGCCTTTATTATATAGTCTGTGCGAAAACTGTAGCCTTATATTTTTAATGCACTTAAAATAAATGGAGCATTTTGGCGAATTTCAGGCCCCGAGAAACGATGACGAGAGCTTCAAATCATCTTCGCGCTGAAAGTGGAAACTAAACTAAAATATTGTAGGTACAAATTCAATGTTCATTGTTGAGTAATGTGAACCAGGCTCGCGATTAATAATCGTCAGAAATTGAGAGCATAAATCAGATGAAGGTATTCAGTTATTCAAAGCGACTTTTAAAAGGCCCATGAAAAGCCAAGAGGACGCGTCTAACACCTTGGTCATGCGTCGTGTCGCGGTGAAATAGATCGTGTTTTGATAAACCAACAGTTATTATGCGACAAATAACGCCTACGGTTGCGAAGCTATGCTACCTTTTTCACACCTCATTTCTTTCGATCCCGGTACCCCATACCTCGCCATGACGTTTATACGACACCAACCATAAATAAGTTTTATAACTTCCCATTATTCCACTTTAATAATAACGCTCCACTTGATATTAATAAAATGGAACATTAAGTAGATAATGTAAAAAGTGAAGAAATGAAAATTTGAAAAATTTTCTATTCAGCGAGCATCTGTAATTATTAAACCCTTTTAATATGTTTCATTCGAATGAGTGAAAACGTATTGTTTTATTGTGCAATGATATTCTCTGCGATGATTTTTAACAACAGTATTGCATACGCGTTGTTTTCATAATGTATGTCCATCGAGATAGGATTACTTGACTTGTAGAGCACGTTTCGACTTTTGAATACCTACCTATTTTAATTTAATTTTGTGAAAATAGTAGATTCTTTTTTAGTTTTTCATGATTTTAAATACATATGTGAATGAGTAGTGGTGGATCTGAAGATTCTGCACATGCAGTGGAATCCTACATGATGAGGGTTCAATTAATTTTACAATTTTATTTTTTCAACTTTTTTTTCAAAAGAAAATAATTTATTTGATTGTTTTTTAAATTTATTTGCAAGCTTCTCCATCATAATTTTTTTACTTTGCTTTTTTAGTCAGCCAGATAAAGTGAATGAAAGAAATTTTCAGCGTAGCATTTTACAGCCTACTCCTAATTTAATTTCAGTTCACATATTTTTATTAAGTTGCTGCGACGATTAAAGCGTCTGTAGGAGTGTAAGTATTACCTACCAATTTAATCTGCTTACACCTACAGTACAACGAAGGCACATTTTTTGCCACAAAATGAAGTAAGTATAGTATACGTATTTCAGTCCTAATAAAGTCTACATTTTGGTAGATGACTCAGCACTCATAGTCAGTAGGTAGGTACCTAGCCTGAAAATAAAGCCCAAAGCTAAATTTATAAGTTCTTCCTATAAGTACATCACGTTTGCAAAACTTCCAGCTCCGATAATCTGCACGGTAACGTACCACATTAAATAAGAAATACATAGGAAATGTTTCGTTCAAAGTCATCATACACAAGATCGTATTTGTTACAACTATTAAGTTTTGAATTCGATTTAGAATCCACGAAAAGCTTACAGTTTGACAACAATATGTTGCAAGATAATCTGCGCCGACTGGCTTTGTTTGTGTCCGTATTTTTAGTGGGATTAAAATGTTGTAAAATCTTGTCAACTGTTGGCCCTTCATAAATTGAATAATTCATGACCTGTTTTCCCCCAAAACATAGGATCAAACTGTCAACTTTTCTAACAAGCCTTAACGTTTGCGTATTTATCAATTTTTTCTTTTTTAAACTATAACGTGATTTAGAATAAAACTTTGATATAATTATTGAAAATTTCAAACGTGCTTATAATTTGAACTAGCCGAGCCGAGCCGGAGACCTTTCATTGATGTAAAAACGTGCGATTTTCTATTCGCGGCCTAATACGCAGATTAATGACGTACGGTATAGACAGACATAGGCATGGCTATGCCTCTCTTCTATGTTGTCGTTTTCAAGAATATCGCTATTTTCAAAATATATACGTTTCTGCAACTATACCGTTGAATGTTTCAAATTATAATGTTCAACGGATTACACTTTCGAAACATGTTTTAAGCCGGCTTTTGCTAATTGTTTACTAGTTAACGTTTATGCGAGAAAATTATATGAAATTTGAAACGATTTGTGTAAATTTCCTCGACGACATTTTTGTTTGTTTAATGACACGTGTTACGTGTTGTCGAGAATAATTTTTTTTCGTCTCTTCCTTTGGGGGTTTCTTTTTCAGAAAATTAATTATGGCAGTTCCTTTCAAGACGAATTTCAAAAAACAAGGAAAATAATAAATTTTCAAAATTACAGGTAGGTGCACTTACTTGAATATTACAGATGGTTCGTGATGAATTAAATAAAAAATGCATCATTCAATTGGCAATTCATAAATCTTCAACGTATTCAAGATTTTCGATTTCTTTCAATTGAATAGGTAATATTGAATGCAATTTCTCACCTTTCAAGACATGTAAAAATTCATTTTAAAAAAATGTTTTCATGCTCATTTTACATTTTTCAATTTTTTTTTTAAATTTATGATTATTTTTAAGCATACAAAACATAAATAAATATTTAATTTTTCAATAAAATTTGAGTAAAAATTTTTCAAAATATTGAATGAAATGAAATCTATTAGGTATGAATGAAATTCAGATGATAATTTTCTAAATCAAATCATGATTTAGGTATTTGGTTTAACTTCAAAGATGACCGATTCAATTTACATAGAATATTACTTAATTGCCTCAAAGAAAAAAATGAATGGAAAAGTTTAAACATTTTAGCTTGCAATTGCAAAATCAATTTGCAAAATTGAAAGAGGTGTACCTACCTAATATTTTGTAAGTTCTATAATTTTACTTCCTCCTAGAACCCTGCAGACCACGTCGAGAATGCCAAGAAAACAATGCCCTACATTCATACAGGCCAAGTTCTCCTAACACAGTATAGCGACGAATTTTCATTTTTCATCGTTGAATTCTATTTAATAATATCGTTGAAGCGAGTGTTTTATATGTGTTTATAAAAAGACGCGCGGAATGAAAATTTATCGTATTTTGAAAGATTTTGAAACAACATGTCAGTGGTAGATATTTTTTTTTAAAACACGACTCGACACAGATGAACGGAAATGTAATAATTTAAAAAGCACCCAACGCGTTCGCAGTTTCTCGTTTCCCGTCTCCTTGTCCTCACACTTAGACACCTTTTAATTTTGGAATAAGTTGAATAAGTATCAGAATCTTATACTCAGCAGAGAATTTCAATAAACGAACAACGAACCAAAGCTCGAGTTCACGTATACGAAGCTCGTTTCTAGTCTAGAAAATAATTTTTACCCAGTTTTATAAACAGCAAAACAAAGTATTACTCCAAGATATATCATTAAGCTGTAGGTACTAGTGTTTGTAGCAGACGAGAGAAACGTGTAAGGAAGATCAAAGAACCTTGTTAGGTAGGTACCTTATACCTAACCTACATATGTAGCAGTCGTTTAAATTTTTGAAGATTTATTCGCGTGGAAATCTCCCTTCTACCTTTATAAATCTAATCAAACTTTTCATTCGTCCATATCACATTTATATACAGAATAATATTAAAACACATAGGTACATTACATACATACACACATCAGTAACGTTTCCTGCTCTGTTGTGCTGCATTCAAAAGCGTGGTCGTTGGCGAAAAAAATTCAATTTTTGAGCAACGTCACGTTAACTTAAACTTTCACAGATTTCTCTAGGGAATTTTTAAAACCTTTGAAAGTTATATGCCTTGACCATAAATGAAATTTTTAAATATCGTTACATCATTCTACTTTTGTTTCTTTACCTGTAGTTACAGAGCTTTTTATCAGATTATTTGATCAGGACTGAAGGACCACACTGATAACCACAGTTTCCAAGCTTTAAGATCATAGAGACCGAACCAGGGCATTCGCCTTCCCTCTCAAAACCGAAATCTTAACCTACATAATGATTTTGCCGAGTTTATCAGTTTAGGTAGGTAGGTATTATGCAATATGCATCCGTTTCTTGCAATATCATCTTTCCTAGCCCTCTAACCTTTCATTTTAATGAAATAATAAAAACAAACTGCATATTAAAATGTGGGTAGTCAAGGACCTCAACACCTAAAAATTCTGAAGCAACATTTATTGCTATCTATAGGTACCTAAGCGGCTAAGCGTTTACTTTTCTGGATGAGTGTAGAATATCGCTCGCGAATGTTGCATTTAATAACATAGGTAATGCAAACTTTGATACGGAGGTAATAATATCACAGAATTAATCAACTAGGTATGTTATACACAGATACAATTTGCTGTAAATGATATCATGCTACATTATTACACCCAAGTACATTTCCTTTGATTTATCTTGGAAGGAATAGCCCTACTATTTCAATTTACCTTTATTGAAGTAATTATAAATTTTTCTATTGAATCAACACTAATATACCAACATGCATAGTACGTACCATAAATGATAAAAATCGAGAATCTTCGATGCATTAATTAATTTTTTAATTGCATTACCTAGGTACTGTAAAGTGTGAGTAAATAAATGTAATTAAGCAAATGCCATCTTTTTCATTTTTTTTTCAAGAAGGGAAGAAAAGAAAAAATGAAAGCACGAGTTTTGAATATTTGCCAAGTCATCAATTTTGATAAGCATTGTTTCATGAAAGCGTTTTTTCATCATTCTCATAACATTTCAATCAGCTCGTCGTATAATATGAGTCAAAACTTTCTACGTTGCACATAATTATGCATTATGAAAATAAGAACATTCATCGATACTCGAACACCATTCGTTTTAATTGCACGAATTGAGTATGAATATTTTCAATTGTAAGGTAAGTACAGATATTCCAACAACAAAAAATCCACACATCGATCTAGGATAGTTTTTTATTTGTAGAATAAAGCGATAAAAAGAAATCATTAAAAAACGTTATACTTGTATAATCTTACGCAATAATCTTCTCAGCTTATAATATCCTAACTACCAAATTCTAAATAACCTCAGCGAATAGTCTTCACGTTTGAATGGTCGATCTAACATCATTCGTTCGGATCCACGTATCTTAATCTTCAGCTCTGTGAAAAGAGCGTCATAAATTCGATTCCATCGATCCAAGATGGACTGATATTAAATCAACTCGTGTAAATAATTCAGCGCTATCAACTCCAGTTTTCAAATAAATGAACAAAAAAAAAAGCAGCGAAAAAAAAAGGTTAAAATTCCAATTTAAAAATCCATCATCGTATTTAACTAGAAAATAAACAGTCCTTTGGTATCGTTATGCGATAAAACAACGTTGATAAATCAAAAATTAATCCCAACAAAATTTACCAACTCCTGTATCTTTAAAAATCGGAAAAATGGACGTGAAACTGATGTACTTAATTAATTTCGTTCTTCTACCAATTAGATGGAAAAAGATGGGAGCATCTCGAAAAGCAGTAGCAATTCGACTCTTTTGGACTGGCCTATGTCGTCAGACGTACAGATAGGTACAGTGTAGTGATGTTTTTTACCATCTTTTCGAAATACTCGAGTACTTATTTTAGTTTAGCAAAAAAAATACTGCGGTTTAATCGGATCACCATCATTCTAAATGATATTCTGTTGTACGATTTTGGATCTTAAGTTTAAAAAATCAACCGAAAAATAAACATGATTAAAAGCTTACTACCGCAGCATGTAGCAGGAAAAAAATAAAATCATCAAGACCATCGCTAACAAACTTAATACATAACAACTCTAAAAATACCAATTATCTTAGAACGTAAAATAGCAGAAACAAAATTACCATTACTTCAGTTGAAGGCGATAAAATGAAAAAAAAATAGTTAGGTGCCAATTAACAATACTGATCGTACCAAACCCGAAAAAAAAAATGAAAAATCCAAATGAGTAATTTTTTTTCAATTTTTAAAATAATGGAAGCGAAAAAATGAGAACGGCGAACCCGGTATTCGGAAATTCTTACTTAATCAACCCTTTCTTGCGGTACACATCGCGCATCAGAGATTTCAGGTATTTCACTTCGCGATTAATATCCTCCAACTTGTCCTTCAACTCCTTATTCCTATCTTCTAGTTGTTTCTCTTCGTTGCGGACTTCTTCGACTTCGGCTTTCTTTTTCATCCTGTATCTCGTGGCCGCATTCTTATTCTGTTCTTTTTTCCTTATCTTACGATCTTCGGGAGGCGGTCTCGAGTACGGTTTAGACTTCCGCCTACTAGATGTGGTACCACTAGCCGTGCTAGAGCTGGCCGCCGAGCTGTATCCGCTGACCGATTTCATTCTACGAGGCGGCGACCATTCCGGATCGTCTAAGCCGCTATCCGAACCCTGACTCGGACTTGACGCTCCGCCGCAATCTGAGAAATCGTCCATCGAACATGATTTCTCCGAGTACGTGGACGTCATGTCATCCACCCTGGTCATCACCAACTGCTCTAACTCGTCCGGCTCGATTTCCTGCAGTATTTTGCGCGCCATCGCCAACTGCCCGATTTCGTCGGTTTCGATCTCTTGCAATAATTTCAGAATTTCGTCATCTTTAGGACTGTCGGGCGGAGTAAGGGTTTCCGCTTTTACCCAAGCCGATTCGATGCTCGGTACCGGAGATACCGGCGACACCGGACTCGGCAGAGGCATCGGTATCGTCGTCATCGATGGAAGTGGCACGCTGGTCATCGGTGATATCGGACCCGGAGCCACCGATGTGGTCGGCTGCGCCACCGAAGACTGCGTGTGCACCGGAGACGTGTACACGAACAGATGTTGCGGAGAAGGTGCCGCTGCGGATGTTAACGTTAGCGGCGGTCCTCTCAATCCGGTCAACGCTCCATCGTAACTGAATTCGCCGTTCGGCATTTCCGGTTCATTTTTAATCTCGTTCGCAGCCTGGAACGCGTAGTTGTGGAATCTCTGCACATTATTTTGCAATTTCTGCGGGTTGTAGTACTGTTGCGGGGATGGTACGTTGTCGAAAAATGGCAAATCGATAGATTTCTCTGTCGCAAACCAATCGAATGGTTCTGATTCTGTAAACAGAAGAAAACGAAAATATTAGTCGAGCTGTAATTTAAAATTAAAATATTTCAAACATAAAATAATAACTAGTACATAGCCAGAAACAGCAGAACCGCAATGAAGTGTCATCTTCTTTTATTCTATCTGTTTATTGAATGGAAAAACATAACTTGCTTACGAGATTAGATTACACTCCCTCTTCCCCTCCAAAAACTAGTCTATAATTTACTTAGTGAAATCTTTGTTCTTCAAAATTTTGATGAATTCGTAACACGAAATCAATATTTTTAGAAAACTGAAACGATGACGAAAAGTAAAAGTACTGTCAGAGAATAGAATCATTGAAAACTACCAACTGGATGAAACTTTTTCACAACAAAAATTTCATTTTGCCAATTGCACACGATACCTGACACAAACACGTGTTTTTTTTTCAGCAAATCCAATGAACAACGTGATAATCCAAACGGAAGCTTTCTGTTATCTTTTCTGATGTCGAGTACACATAAAACGCAGTCTAATCGGCGAGCAGCGGAAAAGCCCATCGTTGAAAAATTATCTCAATCTTCAACTTTTGTCTACATCGCCATCGCATTACATGTACTATTAAACATATCACAGAGTAGTTTTTCATCGTGTTAATTATCTCTTTTCTTATTTACTCTGCTCGCATCGTCAATTTCTATTACGCAACTGCGTAATTCATTCCTACATTTTACACAAATCACCAGACATTTCTGTACATGAAAGATGCTACAGTTCATTCGGCAAAAAAACCCAAGTGGAAACATGAACGACATTAAAATAAATTATCAAATTTCAAATCGTCAAAATACTCCTTCCCTTCCAATATTTGCAAAATATGCAATCGTCTCCCACCAAGGAGTCATATTCCAATTAGGCATGAGAAAATAAAGACGTACGTGTAATTACCCTATTTAACTTTTATCGCTGGCGGCAGTGCGAAATTGATAAATGATAATACATAATACGAGTAATACCCTCGTCCTAGATATGTTAATTTTTACATCAGCCAATAAGATGAACCGGAAATATGTGTATTTTCAAACCAGACTAAATTCCTGTAAAAATTACTTCGTATTAATTACAATTGATGTTGTATCAATGTGTGCTATCTAACTCGATACTTTCATTATTTTTATGGTACCACTTCATTTTTTTTTTTTTTAGCGATGCTTCAATGGCATTTTTTACGTCGAAACATAGCTCGATTCGTACCTCTACCTTACTATCAATTAGATAACTAGGCTATACACTCGTAAGTACAATTTATATTTTTCGAATCGAGATAACAAAGACCTTCCTCTACACATACGAGTATCAAAATTCACACAAGGCGTATCGAATACGTCGTCGTCAACGAATCAAATAATCGTAAGCTTATTACAATGCATTGACATTATTTTCACAAAAAAAAAAAAGAAAGAAAGAAGGTACAACACAATGCTAAGCTTTACAGATAGAATAAAATACCCTACACGTGGATATTCTTTTTTGAAAAATTTATCATTTTTTCCCCTCTCAAGTCACATCTTTTTTAAAACCAATAACAATTAAAAAAGCATTATGATATGGATTGTTTACAAATTTAAAACGAAGACAACAGTAACAACACCTCAACTCAACACGTGAATCTTCGATGCAAAAGAAGAAAAATTGGGAACAAATTTTGACCAGTTTAATCGTTCAATTAATACCTATCTTGGATGAAACCGAAACTCATAAAAAAATTACCACCGAATTGACGATAACCTCAAATTACATGTACGATAACCCAAGTTGAAATATTGTATGCGAAAAATTTCATCAATAGTTTAGGTGTAGAATTTGGTCAGTTCTCAGTTCATCTACAATAAATACCATTCATCAGCAAAGTAATTAAGATGCAAAAATTCAACAAGGCATTAAATAAAATTATGAAGTCGTACAATGAAACGTGCGAATATAATAATTTACACGAGGTGGTGTAATCCGATACAGAAAATTTGTCAACCAGAATACCCTATAAAAAATCACGAAAAGATTTAGCATCGTTCAAAAAAGGTGGTAACCCTGGTTGAAAGTTGAAACTTCGATATAATAAGCTATCTTGTTAAATATCCTGCGAATAGTTGAACAGATAACGATATCTTTTTTTCTGATTCATTAGCAAAATAGCCACGTTCGAGTGTAATTTATAACCCATTTTGATTAATTTTTTCTTACAGTCGATAATTTATAACGATTGGGAATTGATATTTCGCGAACGAAAATTTTTTAGTCGTTTCAGTAACTGAATAATTTTTATCATCGAGATACAACACTGTATTCGAGTATATACTTGGTAGAGATAGACGTTTCCTAAATTGCTATACAACGATTCGTATGATAATTTTATTGAATAGATTGACGACCTTTGAACTGATGATATTTAATTAACGTTGCGTTTCGCTGCTCAACTAAATATTAACATTTCACACGTCACCATTGTTGCCATACGATAAAGAAAAAAACCGCTAAAATACTCACTTATAGCCCAATAGTGTCGGTGGTAGTAGAAAGACATGCTTTAGTAAAGTTAAATTTAACAAATTTCAATAAATAAAAAACTTTATAAAAAATACGAAAAAATTTTTTGGCGGCGAATTAAGTCGAATTTGGAATAAAATTCACCTTCTTTTTACTAATTTCTGAGAGTTTACAATGATATCACGAATCCAGGTTATATGATAATCGAACTTCATACTATATGGACAACAATAGCACATTGACACAAAACATTTAGAACAGATTGCCCGTTTGACCGAAATTATCACCAAGAAAAATTGAACAGGTTTCGAAAACTGTCTTTATTTTTTCTCTCGTTGAGAAGAGAAAGAAAACTTTGAAAACGCGAGATCGAATCAACGTGAGAATCAAACGGATGTATGAACTCGAATAGCATCTTCCAAACTAGTAAAAACAACCATAACTTTATCGTGAATATAAAGAAAAGGTCAAAGGTAATCTTCCAATGACTTTGATACACACGCAGATTAAAAAAAATTATTTACAGTAAATTTCCAACTTCAATATCGTATCTCTTTCCATAATCGATAACTTAATTATTTTGCTTACATCGACGGCCAGAAATTTTATCTATTCGATTGACAGCATTTAATGCGATTTCTTTTGCAACGTTTTTTTTTTCGCATTGCACCGAATTGAAGATATGATCGTAAGCTGCTAATCGAGTTCGAGGGTTCAATTTTAAATGTACGTATTATGGATAAAAACCCTCTCAAAAAAATAAACTTTTCACAAAATGGGCGAGATCAAGTAAGCCAAGATCATTTTACATTTTTCATCAAATTTCGTACACTCGTCAGTAATATTGAAATTTTTGATCAAAATTCAGAAATACACCAAAATTGAAAAAAATCGATCAACGTTCTAATGACTTGTAACAAAAACCTGCGAAATGTTATACAATTTAAACGATGATCTCATTTACTTAATGGCTGTACATTTACCTTGACAATAAAAAGGCCAATAATTAGCTCATTTCTAAGCATATTTACATTAGCTCATATCATCAAAACAGTAATGTTACATACCAGAAAATAAATGTTCAACGAATAATTTAAATAATCATATTCAAATTGTTCCCGGTTCAATAAAAAATATCGATAAAAAAAAACGAACACAAATCAAACCCTAACCAAGTTCCTTATTCAAAATGATGACTTTTTAAAAACGATTTCGACCCATGTTTGAGACACGAATACCACCTTCGTTTGTTTATTATTACTAAACCGCGTTATGTTGTTTCTAGGTCAACTCTCCATAAGATGATGCAATATCTGGAATAGGCCTACAGACGCCTACTTGTTTACATTCAGTGCGATTCTGCTAATAAAATACCTACAAAATGATACGACGATTTTAAAAAAAGGTAATATACCTTCGCTATTTAGTTCATCGAGATGATCCAATAGTTTTCCTGCTATTTCGCTGCGCGATAATTTTCTTCCATTTCCTACACTGAGACCTAGATCTGCTATGTCATCTTGATCGAATACATTAGGCGACAACGGCCGCAAAGGCTCCAGCGAAGAATTCGCCGGTGGCCACTCCATCATTAAATCTTCCATTCTTATTCTTCTTCGATAAATGATTAAATCCAAAAGAATCCAATTGCTGATGCTTTGATATAGTCGACTGAGCGACTGAGTCGTTTGAAAACGCCATTATGGCTCTGAAATATCAAACAAAATACAATGAATATGGTGGAAAGTAGCGATAGATGCCACGTAGAACGCATTACGATATCTATAACGGGCCACCATTATGATGGAAAAAATTCTAGGAACGTGGGAACAGGAAGCAGAAAGATGTGTGACACACTTACATATTATACATCTCGCAGATCAGGATTCGAGTGTCACGAAGAAATATTACAATGTACGATAGAATTAGTATACGTAGACATGTTTAGATAATGAAATTGACGTTTCAACAGCGATTTGTTTGACGTAAACATTGACTTTTACAGCAGTCAATGGTGGAGTACAGGACACTTCAAAAATATTCTAGATAACTAAATAAATCAGTAATTAATCGCTTACCCCATCATGATAAAGATTTTGCTCTTGCCGCGGGCGGCGTAGGCCGTTTAAGGCTTTAAACTGTCATTTTTCACGATCACAAACACAGGAAAATAATTAAAAACTCTTAATAAATCTTGACCATGTTTTTGTAGAACGTACGAATGAAGATTACACCAAGTTACACAATGAACTTTCTACCTTCGAGGGAGCGTTTACAAGAAAATCTATTGTGTTTCCTGCAAACGCTGCAGACGTGGAAGCGAATTGGTTATTTCTGTTTTCATTTTCTAACATAAATTAAAGTAGAATTTAATATATTTTTAATTTTTAAAACTTTTAATTAAAATTAAAATTGGTAAATTATTTTAATTTTACGTTTTATTTTACAAAAAAAAACATAAATTAAATTAAGTAGGCTAATCACATCGAAAAAAACTTGAACCTATTTGCCTTGTGTAAAAGGTACTTTTCGGAAACATGGTAGGGGGACTGACAGTAGGGGCAGGAGGGTAAAGATTAGTCATGCTGTCATGGCACCTGGATTTGCTTTGACTATATAATACTCTTTGACTATATAATACTGGACTGCTAGCAGTGATGAACGTGACGAGTCCAACATGTCCGTTCTATAAGGCTCTGTTCGCATCCTCTCTCACCGCACTTCAGTGGAATTCGCCCTAGTTGTTTACGCTCACTTGGGTGATTCCACTGAAGTGCGGTAAGAGAGGGTGCGAACAGAGCCTTATAAACCGGAATAACGTTATACATGTTGGCAACGCGACGTTATCAAATTCACGTGTAATTTAGGTAGGTGCTAGCAGTCCAGTATTATATAGTCAAAGATAATACTGGACTGCTAGCAGTGATGAACGTGACGGGTCAATACCACCTATAGTAAAAGGCCTGAGCGCTGAATCCTTATCAGCTCTGACGTCACCACAAGTAGATGACTCGATTGTGTTTACCATTTGAATTTTAACGTATGTTTAAATGGCGAATTCGTGAAATTGAGTAAAACTTTCGTTAAAAAAGTTATTTAAATTATGAAATTCAATTAATATTTGTCATAAAATGTGTTCTAGTAATGTGGTACTGATGTTTTCAATTACAGATGGTGTTGGTTTATTTGATTTGTGTACAAAAATGAATTTTTTGCGACTCGTTTGTGTTGTGTAATTTGAATGAATAGTGATGTAAACTGTAGATTAAAATGAAAATTAATGTGTACTAGTGTGTTGTACCGGAATGATGTTGTAATGAAATAAGTAGTTAGTGAACAATGCAATCACATCAAGTTGGAGAAAAATCTACAATACAGTTTAATTTTCAAATCTACTTCTTAGACCAGCCATGCTAAAGCTGCTATGCTATGATGGATAATGGATATTAAACAAGAAATCATCAGTATCTCAAACCAATTGAAGCAGCTTTAAATTCCAAAATACTTAGTGCACTGCTACATAAGCGGCAACTCGGCAACTTAGCAACTTCGTTTCGCGTCAGTGGAACGAAAATGATAAGAAGTTGCTCGGTTATTGGCTGGAACTAGCAACCAAATCAAAATTTTTTGATTTGGTTGCCAAGTTGCCAGTTGCTGGTTGCTAGTTGCTGCTTATGTAGCAGTCGACATAGGATGGATTTCAACAGGCTTAAATACAATGTTTGCAAAGAATTTCGAGAGAAATCTCCGTCATGTATGCAATGTTTGGTGATCGTTTTATATACCTTAGTCTTTGAGTTGGAGATTATGTTCGCGTATATTCGGTAATATTTACAATAATTTGTATGTGTTGTACTTCTTTGCTATATTCCTCATTGTCAGCTGTCATCCTCCAGAGTTTTTCTTGATATTCTTTTAGAAATTAGATCATAAACGAGTGTAGTTCTCATCGTTAATGATAAAAACAGTGTTGATTATGAGCTTATATTTACTTATTTTTCCATTCAAATCATTCCCTCTTGATCTCAAATTGATTATTAAGTATCAGAATGTGATTCAAAACGCAAAATAAAATGTTCTCGGTATTTATTTCGTTCTAGTGCATTAATATTTCATTCATTTCTATAGTGTTATCGGAGTACATACTGTCTATTAGTGATGACGTCACAAAACAGCGCTCAGGCCTTTTACTATAGGTGGTATTGGACGGGTCCAACATGTCCGTTCTATAAGGCTCTGTTCGCATCCTCTCTCACCGCACTTCAGTGGAATTCGCCCTAGTTGTTTACGCTCACTTGGGTGATTCCACTGAAGTGCGGTAAGAGAGGGTGCGAACAGAGCCTTATAAACCGGAATAACGTTATACATGTTGGCAACGCGACGTTATCAAATTCACGTGTAATTTAGGTAGGTGCTAGCAGTCCAGTATTATATAGTCAAAGTGGATTTGTAGTAGTATTTTATTTACCAATTACCACCTACTTTTTGATTGTTCACCTTAAATGCGTAAAAATTTACACGTGGTAAATTTTTTACGAGGCAGATAGATTATTTTGATATGATTTTGTCAGAAAGATAGCAATTTAAATGTGAAAATTCGAATGGTAGGAAATTTTTAAAGAACTACTTCGTTCGCCTTCGAATTTTTCTTCAAATTCATAAGAATTACCAGGGATGGAAGAGCCGGGAGCGAGCCGGAGCCAGAGTCTGAAAGAGCCGGATTTTTTGAGGAGCTAGAGCCAGAGCCAAGAGCCAAATAAATGAAAGTGCAGAAAAACTTCAAGAGCTCTCTTGCAAAAGAGCTCCTTATTTTACTCAAGAGAGCTATCATCATAAGGAGTCTTTAACCTGGAAAGAGCCAGAGCCGAGTGGGAGCCCACAAAATTTTTCAGGCTCTTTGGCTCCCTAAAAGTAGAGAAAAAAGTTTTAAAATGCGCACAATTTTATCAAAAATTCAACTTTTAACAGTTTTAACACTCACATTTGTGAAGAAAATGAAGAATTTCTACGTTTGTTTCCTCATTGAGAAATGAAATGAAAATAAATGCAGTGTATTTTCATTTTTTTCATCGTTTTTCACAAATTTTGAACTCGAATTTAAAGAGCCAAGAGCCAGAGCTGGAGCTGGAGTAGGAGCCAAGAAATTGGAAGAGGGAGCCGAGAGTCAAAGAGCGGAGTCAGAAAGAATTGAGGAGCGAGCAAGGAGCCAAAGAGCTCATGTGAAGAAAAAGAGCAAAGAGCCAAGAGCGAGCCAGAGCTGAAACTTGCAGGGAGCTGAGCCAGAGCCAAGAGCGGGAGCCCTGAATTCACGGCTCTTCCATCCCTGAGAATTACATTCAATTACAATATATTTTCAATTTATTGCATCATTGTAGATTATCCGGTTATCATTATGAATTATCGTGACCAATTAATTGGATGAATGAATAGCGAGTTCTTGACAAAAATTAAATGTCAAATTACCCCTATTTTAATTCAATTTTCATTTTATGAACAATTTTTGATCTAGGCTAACTATTTCCAAAATTTCACTCAAAGTCGTCGTAGTTCGTCTTGTTCGAAACAAAAATTCTTGAATAATATTCTGATTTTTTACCATTCTTAGTTCAGTTAGTTCACGTACAATGGCGTTGTTTTTAAACCTATATGTAGGTATACTTACAAAAAGTACCGATCCAAAGAATTCCTGCCCCCGCCCACCCACTTGAGGAATATTCATCCAAGAAAATAAAAAAAATCTGAAAAAATTAAATAACAAAACATATTTGAAAAAATTTAAAAATTTCAATGTAAAAATTTATTGATATAAAGACAATGGAACCCCGCCATTCAAGACATTACAAATTTATTTCATTACGAAAATACTAATTAAGTAATAATATAAATGAGTAAATAACAAGTACGTAACTGAATAATAGACTATAAAAAAAAATGAATACCTAAATTTTTTATTTTGATTGATTCATAGGGCCCTACATAATTATAATTCAAATTTTGTTACGTTTGGAAATAATTCAATTTCTTGATAAAATTAAATTATAAGTTTTAAATTTTTATCCGCCCTTTTTTCATTTTTAAAAAAATAATAATGTAATTTTTTCCAATTTAAACCTATACGAGTAGGTACTTACAAAAAGTACCAATTTTGGAATTTTTTAGGTGTATTTTGGTTTATTCTACATCAAAAATGTTGAGATAATTTTTTGTTTTAATTGCTCAACTATGAAATATTTTTTAGATAATTTTTAAAATAAAAAAAATCATGGCCTTAGAAGTCGTAATTTAGATACAGCAAAATAGCAATAGATATCAATATCACGTATCACATTAGACAAGACAGTTGCAATTATTTTACTTCAAATTAGGCCGGCAGCCCGATAGCTTCTTATGTTTTAAAGGTTTGGCTTCGGACCATGTTCGGACCCCTCAGACTTTTATATCGGATCGCAAATGAAAATTTACTCTGATAAAATACGTAATTTATTTCATTATTTTAGACTGGTTATATTTATTTTTTTAATTTGCCAATTTGCCATGCAAGTATCACTTCTACTTCTACCCAACTCCCACGCTCATTTTGCAATGCATTCATTAACCCACTGGAAATTCGAATAAAATCACCGCTGATCAGAATTTTTGGTGATTTATCCGTGAAATTGTAGCATGTTCCAGTACCCAGGTAGAGGGTCCAGCCGGTAGCATCTCAAGGCTACTTTTATTCTTTGTATTGGTACTGGTAGACATTTTTTCTCGTCTCGACTACACAGCTACCAAGGTTAAAACAAGTCCTCCTCTACACGTCTCCTCGAGAATTCCCTTCACCCTTGTCACCGAATTCGGTGTCTTTAGTCGCGATTTAAATCTAAACCACGAACGTATCCCACTGTACACTATACTGAATTATTTTTTCATCTAATACATCTTCCCATCATCATTCATACTCGGAGAAAAAGTTTCATACTAGAGATGTCTGTCATGTACGAAGTTGTACCAGTTATGCCTGATTTTTTTTTCAATTCACTTGTTGATACATTAGAGTAGCCGGTGTCCGAATATCGGCTTGTTTTAAATGCAAACAGACAAATCATTGAGCAGTGACCGTTGAAAATTCAAGGGGTTCATAAACCCAGCTTTCTTATTCTTTGAAATTGTTGCATTTCGGTTCTGAAAAAAAGAGAGGAATGAATTAGAAAAATTTTAAACTATGGGGTTGATTTTTTTCTCATCTATAGGTACAGTACCTACACCGAACTAGAGCAAAATTGAATAATAATTCATAAGTCATTTATAATTTCAAGTGTTTCTATTCAACTGATTACTGTCAAGTATCGTACAATTTTCGGGTGCTTATAATTTTGCTCTAGTTTTGCGCCGACGCAATATACCTATTACCTACCTACCTAAATCGTGTTTCTAAAAAGTAATTCGGTAAAATACTTCTTCAACATTCAAATTGACAATCATTTTATTTTGAGGAAAACGAAACATTTGAATATCCTTTTCTATATCCTTTATCGGATCTGATTTCTCTCATCCTTACGTAATTGAGTTGCTGAACGAAGCTTTACGGAGGAAACGTGGCAACGTTGAATGAGTTTTTTATATTTTACGTTTGCTATCGCTCATAATTTAGGTACTCATTTGATTATTCAACTTCAGTCATACTTCTTAAACCGTACCTACTTACTTGGAAATTTTCTTCATTTTTGATTCATTGACAATTGCGCCTTCAATGTTGCAGTTTGCCATATTTCGTGTAGAAAAACCACTTTTTTTCCTATGCAGGTTTAGAACATGTTTAGATGTAAGTGCAAATTAGTACCTGAAACTGATACATTGAATTAGTTTTCGGACATTATAAATATTCATTTCATGTATCAATAAAATACGACCTGTTTATTCTGTATATATTTTAAACGATCCTGTTTTATTAAAATTCTATTTTTAAATCAAGTTTTAAATAGGTAGGTATATCTTGAAGATGTGAATTTTCTGCTACTGGATACCCGCTGCCAAGTACCTATCTGAGATAATTTCATTTTTCAATAGAGTCGTACATTCTCTAACCATACAAGATGATCTGATGAAAATGGCATGACTTCTATGCATTACAGTTCTCTCAGCTTTAATGTTTCAATTGAAATTTCATCGATTATCAGCTACCTAGTACCTACGTACCAATATATCCAACACGAAGTGTAATTCAACGATTCCGGCGAAAAACTTTGATGTGCTAATGAGCAATCCTTTCAAATTCCAATTCAAATATTTATGTACATTATGATGTGTTCTTAATCTTAACGCCCCTTTCACCCGACAAAGTTGATTTTGCGATCAATTCAAATGAAAATTTAAGGCATACACCAGTGAAAAATAGAAAAGATAACGTAAGTAAGTACTTCAAAAATAATACGAAGAATGAGGAAGTAGGTATTTTAATTTCTGTAAAGTAAAACTGCAAATTGCCCTATTCAAGTACAGTAAGTTTCTCTTTCGTCGTTTTCGGAAAACATGCGATACTATCGAATGGCTGAATTTTTTTAACAATAGAGTGAAGAAAAAAATTGAGCAAAAAATCGTCCGCATTTGAAATTTTTTCAAGGAGAATTTTAAAATTTCGCTTTCGTCTGAGTTTCTATCGAACCACGATGAAAACCTTTGGAATAAAATTTCAAACAAAAGATGAACCCCTACTTTGTTCACGCAAATGAAAATTTCGAAATAAAAAAACAGAAAGGGATTGCAAAAAAAACAGCTAAGAAAAGCGGTAGAGAGAAGTCGAGCGTTATTATTGATTGAGAACATTTTTTTTAAAACGCGAGACTGTCTGGAGACTTGGCAACATCGCTCGCACTCTCCTTCAAAGTAGTCTAGCAGTGCACAAAATACTAAAGATAAAGCGGTCGAGAGCTTGCATACCCTTGTTCTTGCAAGGCGGCCAACTTGTAAATATTATAACGTAAGTTTTAATGCGTGTTTAACGTTTTTAAAATTGCATTTTCCGGCTTTTTCGACTGAAATTTCCAAAATAATTCGTATTCTACGTAAAATTACGTTGGTCAAGTGATAGTTACAAGTGTTAACGGTTTCGTGAAGTGTTTGGCGAGTGATGTTGAAAGTAAACTTCGACTGTTATCTGAACCATTTTAGAAGCGTTGATTTCCATTCGATATTTGATAATAATAATACTTGAATAGTGAAATTACTGGTGTTTTTGTTCTTAAACTTTGTATAAGGATTTGCACATTTGCCATCATGGATGCAGATTTATTCGATATCATCGTTACCAACGGATTATTTATTTATTAGGTATGGTATTATTCCACGGTGTGTCACTATTTTCGTAGTTTTTCATCATGTATGTAAGCCTATGTACGACCCTGCATTGTTACATTTACATGTTTATATTAACAGTCTTTATGATTTACTACCATCCAAATTGTCAAAATATTTGGCGAAAATGTTCGTATTCTATTTCGGGTGGAAATGTTGCATTCGGAATGTTTGCATAGGCCTATCGTCGTATACATTACCATTCAAATGATTCACCTCGTTTGTATTACCTGCAATTGATAATTTCTAATTTTACCCATAACACCTTGTTTGAAACAATATTTAACAGTTTATTTGCGTTCAAAATCGCGATCATTATGTCGCTATTTTAAAATTTCATATTTTTCAATATTAGTACACAAAAAACATCAAACAAACCTGAATATTTCATTTTTTTTCGTCGATTTGTCGTTCATTTTCATTTGGTAAATCGTTCCGTATAAAATTACAAAAATATTCTACACATTTCTGAAATATTATTCAGCTTGTCATCGTGATAAGTTGTGTATCAAGATAGTGATTTAGTGTTCGCTTTTATTCACTCCTTTCTCAGGTACTTTGGCATTTTACGTACAAATCTTTATGCTCTATTCGATTAAAGTTTAAAGTAATGTAGCTCTAGCTATCATTTTTCTGTGTACTAATCCTTTCTGTCTGTTTCTTTGCAGCATTTTGTAGCTGAGATTTTTTCAAATTGGGTAAGTTTACAGTCACTTTAGTCTCTTTTTCTCGTATTCGTACTCCTAACTAATATCAATTTTATTCCAGATATTGAGGTGATGCGGTCTGCTGATGGCAATCAATTTTTCAGCGTCTATTGCCGCTTATCTTGCTGGTCTGAAACCGCCTCGTCAGTTTATGTACTGTATTTCTCAAGGTATAAAACTGTTTCGATGTATTTCTTATTTAATTTATGATTTATGCTGTGTTTCAATATTGTAGGGGTAGAAAATTCAAAATTACGTATCTGAATCGACAAGAATATCCCATCATTTTCGCGTCATTCGTGTAAAGATTGCGAATATTAAAGAAGTGATTTCGATTCACGGTGCATGACGTTCCCTTCGAACGTGTCAATAAATCAATTTTATTTTTCGCGCTGAAATTCTTCGCTGTTTTGTTCTATTTATACTGATCAGATGTGGAAAATATGGTTTATAGATGACATAAGTCATTATTTTTTTGCTATTTTAATTCTTTTTTCGATTTATAACGAGATCCGAAGTCGAAAATGTTCTTCGTTTTGAATGAAAATATTTTCATTAGAACTAGTTGAGGATGCTCATGTTCAGGCTCTTGTACCGGTTTGAAACTTTAATATTTTTTCAGTTTGGTATTTGGCAAAGAAGATCGATCATTCCTGTTTTTGTAAAATTCGAAATTTAAATTAATATTAGAAATCTTTCCCTGTTTGAGACATATTTCAGTGTATATTGTATCATGATACCGTTGGCAAAGCATCAAAGTTATCTAATTCTCTTCAAGGCTCCACTCTGACCTCAGTGCCAAGGTGGTAGCTTGTGGAAGGTTCCAAATTCTGAAACCGGAGCCTAGATCCTCTCGTGGAATAAGTGTACTTTCGGAACCGGATCCTCTCTCCTTTGAGAAGATTCCACTTTCGAATATAATTAAAGTGTGATCTCAAATCTCGAGTCTCAAATCAAATGCTTCGGTTCTACAGCAGACTTTTGAATTCAAATTACTCCAGTACTCTCTGCTAATTCATTACCCAAGAATCTTGATTACCGTAAAATAACCCAACTCTAATACCGAATTGTGTTTGCAGAGAATGGTGCGCCGTATGTTTTTCATAACAAAGATGGAATGGAGAGAATACAAGGGTACGGACAACCAGGTTCACAATGGGGTCCAATACCGCCCCAAAATGCGCCACCCAATGGCTACAATTTGGCTCCTCAACAGCACCAGCAGCAATCTCAGCAAACTTCCAGTTCGATCCAACCTCAGCATCAACAGTCCGGTCCAGATAGTCCGGAAAGTCGCACAATCCCCGTCGCTTCGTCCGATAAAAGTAACGCATCTCAAAGCGAACCGCAACGTCAGTCACAATCATCGATTACGTCACCGGCGACGTCTCCTTATCCATCGGCTAATTGCTCAGTGACGGGTATGTTGTTATTTCAATTCGGTATTTTTCGTTGTTGTTGTTGTTTTCTTTTTTTAGTCACTTATGGCTTTAATTGGATATATTATGTGCATATTCGTCGGTCTGTTTGCAAAACTGGAAATTGTACGGTGTCCCCGTAAGGATACGTATCATTTCTTGAGCATAGATCCGACGATGATGTTTTTCTTACATGGTGTACTTATGTATAATTTTTCCTCTCCTCTCTATTGTAAATACCTAAATGAAAAAAAGGTACGGGCATATACATATGAGACCGCGTAGCAATTATTTTTTGGTCCGGTTAATTCGTTGTAAATACTTAACGGTAAAAGGGTTTGATTTACTCGTACAATAACGTAACTATCTCGTTTGAGAAAACGTTCCTTTATAAATATTATCGGGATTTTCTCAACTACATAATCGATTATTTTATTACGATGTATATCTTTTTACATGGAAACTATTTAAATTTTAACCTTGATTGGTAACTCTTTGCTAGTCGGACTCTCTTGAGTTGTACGCATCACTTCGATTTTGTACGCTTTGATAGGATAATCTGTGGTTACCTCAAGAATTCTCCTTTATATACTCGTATATATTGTGTACGCTTCATCGTCGTCGTACCGCCGCCGTATTTTTTCTCTTTTTTTTTCTCTCTCTCTCTCTCTCGCTCTCTTTTAGAGACGAAGAAGACGACGACGACGACGATGGTTATACTTTCGGTGTTTTTATAAGGAAAAAAAAATATCTTTCACGCGTGCTATAATTTTCGTCGATATTTTTTCTACTCTATGGTTTCACTTTCGAACGTATATATCGGTGGAAATTGCGCTGTTTATTTTTAGTCTGAAGAGTACTTTAGGGGTTCTGTGAAATTACTTTTAAACAATTCAAACAAAAAGTGAAAATTTTAAATCATACGAAAATGTTTTTATTTTATTTATTACGTTTTTTTCCCCTTTCAAAAATAATTTATAAATTTCAATATTATAGGTTTTCTATCTACTCGTCGTCGTACTATCGACGTGTTGACGTATTTTATTATTATTCGAAAAACCAAACGTTTTTATATGTTTCCACGTGTAAAACAAGATGTTATTTTCAATTCATTTTTGTTTTTTCTTCGTGTATTTATGTTTTGAATATTTTTTTAGCGAGTAGTTATATATCGATTGAAAGGAGGTGGTTTTTTGAAAATTATTCGAATACGAATTTTTTGAGCCAGTTGTTCGGTTGGACTACTCTCTTCTTGGGTTTCGGTTTTATTGTCATAATTTACCTATTAGAATTTCATGTCGAGTGGTTCTTAAAAATGAGCGAAGTAGTGTTGTACTATAATACTGCTTGAAAATTTTTTCGCGATTAATGGTATTTTGACCAATGTCAGTGGAATCTATCTATTTAGTATTACGCTTTACGAGGATCGCTAGTGTCGCTTTTTTCAAGATGTTTGAACGTAAATCTCAAATTATCCTGCAATTTTGATTTGTTTTACATAATATAATTGTTTATGACAGTGATTATGCACGTACGTATTCGTTAATTTTCAGTCTCAAAGCCTGAAAACCCCTCTTCCCTCTCCACTCCCTATGAAAAATATAAAAGACGTAATATGTAGATTGTAGTTCCATAACAACTGGAATCAAAAATGAAAACGAGTTTTCCAATTTCGTTCAATCTTTCTTTCTGAGTTCTCTTCTATGGTCTAGCAAAATGATCACCACTAGCTCCGTTCTGAACCTTCACGAAGGAAGGGAAGAGAAGTGAGCCTTGAAATTTTCAACCATTTCTGATTCTTTTTGAAATTGATTATTCTCTTCTTTTCAGCAAACTAATTCTCAAAATTGAATCTCATCGCTCCTGAGGGACATAAAAGTGCCCAATTTTGATCGAATTCAAAAATACTTTGAAAGTGGAGCAGTATATTATTGATTGTTTTTAATGTAAAGGCGCCGAGATTGGTTTATTTTTTCAATCCAACACTTTTGTCCCCCTCCCCTCTCTCAATCAGTGTCCTTTAAACACGGTCCAGTTACCAAAAAAAATTTAAATGACGTGTGAGGCGTTATTTTTGCAGCATTCGGGGGCGCTGAGTTCAAATGCCCGCTTATTTTTTGGATAAAAGCTCTCTGTGATACTCCTCTACCCGTCCCCTATCTTGCAAAAATTGAAACAATTAGAAATAAGATCTCTCAAAAAAATCCAAAACCATGTTGAAACGTTTCGCTAAACGTGTACAATGAAATCGAATGCCTTTAAACTCATAAAAAGCGTATTAGGCCATAGAGAAAGAGGATGATTCCAGATTTTCCGGAGGGCCTGAGAAATCTATTTGTAGTTCGAATGTTGAACATTCAAACAGTTCAGTACTCTAAAAATTGCAATTCAATAAGTTTTTTACAAGTTAAATTTTTTTGAAGGAGAAGGAGCCAAAATTAATTTTTTTAAACTTGATTTAATTTTTTTTTTAATACATCGAAGTAGATTTAATTTTTTTTTTTTAATATATCGAAGTAGAGGAATAAATGAATAGGCTACGGTCTAACTGGCAAAAAGTGCTCTTGTTATCAAATTTGGCTGAAATTTTTGTGGCGTAAAAAATTTGATTGGTATTTTCCTAGAATAGGCCTAAAATGTCAGAAAAGACATCGTAGATAGTCTGCAGTTGAATATTGAAGCAGAGTCTCTCTCCCAATTTCGGTTAAAAGCTGGGTGTTGTAAAAATTATTTAAAAATTACTTTGCAACCTATCAAAATAGGTTAAAATCTTGCTGAAATTCAAATATTTCAACAAAATGTTTTTTGAACGTAATAAAGGAATTTCAATCTCAAAATTGGGTAATGGTTTTTGAAATTTTTGAAAAGGTGTCTTGGTCTTATTAAAAAGAATTGAAATTTTCGCGAGAAATTCGAATATTTCATCAAGAATTGTGCATTTTTGAAAAATTTTTAAGCTCAAAATTAGGTCTTGACTTTTGGGATTTTTGAAAAGTTGTCATGCGACTTGTCAAAATGGGCTAAAATTTCGCAAGAAGCTCAAATATTTCGACGAAAATGTATTCGAGCATTTTTTAAGAATTTTGAGCGCCCAAAGTTGGTTCATGATTGTTGGGATTTTTGAAAAAAGACTATGTGATGTATCAAAATGAGTTAAACGGGTTAAAATTCTCGCAGAAAATCATAAATTTCAATAAGAACGTATTGAAGCATTTTTGACAAATTTTGAGCTCAAAAATTGGGTCAATTTTGCGGTTAATTTGTGAAAAAGTGTCATGCGACTCATCAAAATGGGTCACTCGAAGAAGAAGTCTATTAAGTATTGTGTTCTAATTGTGATATTTTTAGCGTTTCTTGAGAATTTCAAATGTTGTAGGAAATTGGTAAGGAAATCAAAAATTTCGATCAGAACTTTTTTTGAGCATTTTTGAAGGATTTTAGTTTCAAAATTAGGTCATCATTTTTGGGATTTTCGAAAAATATGTCTCGCGACCAAGCGAAATGAGCTGAAATTTGCCTTGGAAAAATGTTTCATCAATTTTTAATCATATTCCAAAGCATTTAATTTCAACCTGCTTTGATTGAGCGCATATCCCTTCTTTGGTGGTTTTTGAAAATCAGTTTTTGAAGCAGAAATTTTTCAAAAATTCTGAAAGAAAATTGAAAAGTTTTAATTGAATCTTCAAAAATGCTCAAAAAACATTTTCGTCGAAATATTCGAATGTCTCACGAAATGCCAAGTACGTTTTTTCTGATTTTTGGACCCATTGCAAAAATCTAACTGAATTTTTCGTGCCGCAAAAATTCCATATTTTTGATTTTTTGACGATTGGACTGTAGACTATAGGTTAATTATAACGATAATGATATCGATGATCATGGATCGTTAAAATTGAAATAAGCTTTGACATTTCCACGTTACAATCGTATTATCCTATAATTTATATGAAAGTATAAGGCGAAAAAAAAAAGTATATGGACAACATTGAGAGTAAAACTATGGTACGAAAAATTGCAGGCGGCGACGACGAACAACTGGCCTCCCAACAGACATCGACGAATTCGCCGGATACGCACGGTAGCGACGGTTCCGAACGTAACGCGGCTCACTGCGACATGTCGTCGTACTACTCTCGAAACCACGTACTGAGTCCGGGCAGCTTTATGTCGTACCTGAAGCAACCGGGCGTGATGTTGACGCCGTTGAATCCGGCCGAGGTGTCCGGCGACTTCCCTAACATACCGCCGGAGTTGCTAAACCAGCAGAACGGAGGCGCCGGCGGAGCTAGCGGCATCGGCAGCGGTTTAGGTAAACATCATAAAAGTTCGGCCGGTAGTAGCGGCGGCGGTGGTGGCGGCGGCGCTACTAACGATTCCAGAATGTTTAAATGTCTGTCTTGCGGTAAAGATTTCCGCCAGAAATCCACGCTACTTCAGCACGAGCGCATACACACCGACAGCAGACCATTCGCTTGCGCGGATTGCGGCAAACGGTTCCGTCAGCAGAGTCATCTCACGCAGCACATCCGCATACACGCCAACGAGAAACCGTTCGCGTGCCTGTACTGCGACCGAACGTTCAGGCAGCGAGCCATACTGAACCAGCATATGCGAATTCACTCGGGTGAGAAGCCGTATGTGTGCGCTGAGTGTGGAAAGAGGTTCCGTCAGAAAGCCATCCTTAATCAGCACATACGTACTCACCAGCAAGACCAATACCCGGCCTCTTGTCCGACTACGCATTTTTTGACGGCCATCGGCGACGATGACGTTGATGCTGATGCCGATGAAGGGCGCGGCGGCGGCGTTCAACGCCACCGCGGCGGCGGTAGTGGTGGTGGTAGTGGTAAAAAACTGGCCGACAGCATCTACGGCGATGATGGTCGTCGGGATGAGAGAACTGACGCTGCTCTTTCCACCACTCTTAAACTAGGCAATAAAGGTAATTTTCAGGAGGACAACAAAGAAACGAAAACGAAAAGGTAGATAATGATAAAAGCTAGAATCTAGCCCGCCAAACATCCGTTACCACCTCTCTACTTCGCTTTCGACTCGAAATTTTAGCAAATTACGCTGCAAAACGAGCTGTAGTGTAGGACCGAGGGGTTGAAAACTGATAATTACGGGCGAAGGGGGTTGAAAATTTTTAATTCGTATTTTTTATTCTCGTCTTGTACGTCTTATTAATAAGATTTACCTATTTTTGTCTGTTGCAGGAGGTGTGTCTTGAAATTACTGTTTTTATGCTTTCATACGAGCTCCCAATGCCCTCTTAACCCTTCAATGATCGAAAAAATGCGGTAGATTTTAAAATCCTTGTTTATTTATTTATTTTTGAGATTCGTGAAAATGTTTTTCGCGTTTCTCTGAACCAGGGGAGTGGGTACAAGAATTGCCTCATTTGAAGAAAGCAGTTGTAAGCATTACAATCATATCAATTCAAATTTTTGTTGGTGTATTTTTCCCTCGTCATTCCCCATAATTGAGCCCTCCCTCCTCCATTCATTGTTTGAACGAAACGAAAATTAAATTACAATTCAATTTTCTCAAGTTTTCGAACACATTTTTTGAAAGGAATGAAGGCAGGAAATTTGAGATACACTACGCTGAAGATCCTGCGTTGTCCTTCGTTTTGATTTTAAGATTTTATCAAACAGATTGTTCAAATTTTCAAATGTTTTTCGAAATTTTCAATCAGAAAGAATTAAATGACGATTTGAAGCGCTTTAGTTTCAACTGCGTCTTTTTGAAGTGATTTCCCAACAATCTCAGCTCATTTCGTTATCGATATACAAAGTGTTGAAAAAAATCCAAAAATCGAATGAAGATACTTCGAGGACAAAAATGCTGCAAATTTCTGTATTTGATCAAACATGGAATTTATTTTTCCTTGTTTTTTTGTGTTGAGGAGGGGGATCGGAAATTTTTTTGACATTTCATAAATGGAGAATCAGTTTTGAAAAAAATAGGGGCAAAATTGAAATATTTGAAGATTTGAGTTATTTTTTGGTGTGGAGGGGGAGGAGGTGGGGAGGATTTGAAATTTTTTCATAAATTTTGAGAAAAAACTGGGGTAAAATCGAAATATTTGAGCAACCTTGACAAGTGCAATATTCCTTCAGGGTGATTTTTATTCAAAATATGTACGCAGATTATTGAACCTTAGGCCACTTTCAAAATAATCTATAAAATTTGAAACACCCCCCCCCCTCCTCCCTTCCTTTCCTCTATTGAAATGAAGTGGGAACTCTTTATAAAATATCCTCAGTTTTATGAGCTCGACGAAGCTAATTCCAAAATGAGTCAGTTTTTTCACAAACATTTTTTGAAACTTTTCTTTCCTCCCTCCCTTCTTCTGCTTTGAATCGGAATTGCAGAAATTAATCGTATTTTTCCCTTTACAAATTTGTACACACAAAGCTCATATGAATGCCTAATGACAGTAATTTTGGGGCAATTTTCTGGTACTTTGTACCTTTTAGGAAATTATTTTGTTCTTTTTCTATCCCTGACTTTTTTCTTGTCTCGAAATTTTGTAATTCGTGTTTGAAAAAAAAAACACAAAACAACCATGTATACGTAAAATGTTCCATTTCGTCGAAACCTTTTTCATTTTTCTTTGTTGTTTTATTTTTAATATTATGTCGTGTTTTACGTTTATCTCACTTTCCTTACCGTAAAAAATATGCTTATCGCTACGTTACTTCTTTTTTAACTGATTTTTTTTCGGGGCAGGGACGAAACTAGCCTTTGAGCTGGTTGTGTTTGTGATTACTGTGATTGTTCTTGTTGTTGTTTTGTCTATCGCAATTTTATTATTTTTTAAAAAAAATTTAATGATTCCTTCGGAAGCGAGATTCTTCATAATAACGCTTTTTATGTGAAATATTCTTTATTTTTTGTTGCTTTTGTTCGTAGACATTTTTCTGAAGAAAATACTAGTGGATTTTAGCTCCCGAGTATTTTTGATGAATTTTTTCATCACGTTGTGGTGTGTTCGTTCGTATTAGTTTTTAAAAAATATGGACTTGATGGTTTTGAGCAATCTCTTTGAAGGTATTTTAGAGCGAAAAAGAAATATTCGATTAATTTACAACGTTTTGAAAATTTTTCTGATCAATTTTTATGGCAAATCGTGTGAGTTTAGTTGTAGCCAATGATCAAGCTGAATTTTGGAATGAGTTCAATTTTTTTAGAAAATCTTACTCGCTCAAAATGAAAATTTGAACTCAAATGTATGTTAATGACGATTTTTGTTCCAAAATCAATCACATACTATTCGTTCAAAAATTCGAATTTTCTTGTAAGTGTGGTTGACGTTGGGGGGTGGGGGGGGGGTTGAACTTCCCAAAAAAATCTATCTAGACATCACAACACGCAATGGTATCGTCTCTGCCGAGTATAATTATCTACTTATTGTCATTTAACAATATTTTGTAGAGAAGCTATTGTGCCATCTAAGTTGGATTTTTTAAATAATTTTTTTTCATGTTTTCTTCAATTTTGAATTTTATTATTTCTGGTTTTGCGTATCTATTTATTTCTGTTGATTTTTTTTTTCTGAACAGCACTTTTCATATGTAACGATTGGTCATTCTGACCGTGAAATTTTTCAATTTATTTTTTTTTATTATAAGACGAAAAAAAATTTTGAAAGTCTCTTTTTTTCTGTATATTATGCCAAGTTTTTTTCCTAATCTCGAGTAATTTATTCGAGACTTTGTAAATAATTGTAAATTTTTTGAGTTTAATTTGAAAAAATTGTGTAATTTTGTTAATTTTTTTTCAATTTTTTGAAAAATATATGGAAAGTGCTTATTACGTTGTTTCATTTATTTTACGTACCTATTTCGGTTGCTTTTTTGTTTTACTAACCAAAAGCTTAAGTATGCTTTGCATAATACGGTGCATGTGTCGTCACAATGTAGTATTTTTTTGAATATTGTTGAACGATAATTTGATAGAAAAAAACAGTATAAAAATTGCTCGAGAAGGGAGCTACTCTGGGTGTAAATTTTCTTTCGTAGAAACTAGAAATGGAATCATAAACGATGAAATTTTTGAGAAAAAAAAGATCAATATCGTTCGACGAAAGGCAAACTCGGTATTAATCCTCGTATTACGTTGAATGGTTCATTAAACTGTCAAACCTATAGATCACAAATGTAATTTTTTCCCTTCGATTTCGAGTAAATTTTACGTAGGTATACCGAACGTACGTACCTACCTTATGAAAACGTCATTTTACGCTTGAAATTTCGCTTTCGCTATTCTGTCTCCTTCTGTACTACTGGCAATGTTTTTTCAAAGTTAAAGGTACACGAATGAAATCAAACACGACTGAAGTGAAGAAAAAACACCATGTCTGGTAAAGTAATGGAAAATTTCAATATTATATGTACATAAGCCTAAAGATATCCGTCGCGAAGCTTCTCGCAAGTCGAAGAAATGTAGAAATGTAATTTTTTTCACGACAGAAAAAATTTCGTTCGTCTGAAAAACTCGAAAGAAAAATGGGGAATTTTTTCGCGATAAAAATAATAATAAAAAAAATGGTCGACCTTGGAAATTTGACGTGCGTTTTATTTTCGCTCGCGGGTCTGGTGTTTTTTCTTTTTTTATTTTACCCATTTAACGTCTAAATTTGGTACCTGTAACGCTTCTGTTCAAATACATAAATTGGTATGTTCATAGGATGTAAAGCTTGGAGCATATTTTTAGCGCTTTTTTTAACTCGATGCAGCTTTCATTTCACATTATGGCTTGATAACCTATCTGCCTTTTCCCCCTCGCTTGTTGAACGTAAAACAACGATTTTATACATTCGGTACGGCCAATACGTTATATACACTAAATTAAACGGAGAAACGTATTGGATTACCGATGATGATACGATTAATTAATGAACGTGCTTTTTTATGAATTAATTCCGTCATCGATACCTATATAAGCTATATATTAAGTGATGATTTTTCGCTAGCGGAAAATTTTAATCGATTTTCTATCACGTGTTTTTAGATACCGGCTCTCATTTAATTTACAAAAACGGTCAGCTATGGCCTCAAGAAATGTATGCCCAGCATAAGTCATCTAGTTATAATAACAATAATAATAATAACAACGAGCATTGCTACTCGCCGGAGAGTGCGGCGCAGTTTCCCGCTTATTTTAAAGACTCCAAAGGTAAACGAATGATTTATATATTTTAATTTTTATTCATCTTTTTTTTCTAAATACTTGAATTTTTACGTATTCATTTATGGTAATTGTACCTATTTCTATTCGATTGAAGTAAGCTTCGAAGTTTGAATTTTGAAGCGATGTTGGTGTGTAGGTAGCTATCGTGTTTAAAATAGTGTGAATTCAAATGTTTGGGATTTACATTACTGTTTGGCCTACATTGGCTCGATTTGAAAAATCAGAACGTTCGATTGATGCAACAAAAAAAAAAAAAAAAAAAAAAAAAAAAAGAAGATCTTTATTTAAATAATTAGGCTGAATAGAAAAGTTTTAAACATATTTGAAAATTTTGAAGAAAAAAAATCATAATTAAAATTTTGGTGATTTTTTTTTAGTTTTGATCGTCAACTCCAATGTAAGTAATTGAAAATTTTATTGAGCCATGTTAACTCGAACCAAAAATTAAGTTTAATAATGTGTTCGTTTGGCGGTGTAGCAAAATAACCGCTATAATTTCTGTCCTTTTTTGTCTCGATCTTTCAGTGGGGGGGGGGGGGTCTATTGAAAATGGTCAAACTGAGCTTCTAAATTTTTGGGGCAAATCTGTTTTGCGGAGTTCCAAAAAAAAAAAAAAAAAAAAAGATTCAAAATCATAGTTGAAATTTCAGGATATCCAACGGTCATGAAAGTCATCAAAAGTCATGAAAAAGTCATGAATTTTGCTAGAAACACTCTCGAAAATTTTTTAAAACCCCCATAAAATTGAAAAAAAAATCAAAAAGTTGTTCAAAAAATCAGAAAAATAAAAAAACTGAAATACCTAGTTCCCTATAAATTTAAAAAAAAATCCTCGCTATTTCAAGTTATTTAATTTTTTTTTGGAGGGGGCGGGGGTATTTTCATTTGGTAAAATGTGAAAAATAGGTCATGAAAAAGTCGTGATTTTTTGTCTGGGAATTTTGTTAGACACAGTGAAATTTTTGAAAAGCTCAAAATTCCGTTTTCAAGGTCAAATCTCAACTCTTTATGACTAGTCAAGGACTTTAAAGCTATTTTTCTATTTTTTCTAATTGTTACAGACTAATTTTCAATACCTATGGTATCTGAACACCCCTTAGAGGCATCAGGGCAAAGCCTGTAATTTTGATTAGAATTCAAAAAAAAATTTTAAACAACGAAATGAGCTGTTGATTGTTACTGATTTGAAGGGGCTGAGTTCGAATATTGGCTCATTTTTTGTATACAACCCTTTTGACACCTCCTTCCTCCCCTATAAGTAGTATCTTTAAAAACTGACAAAATTCCTAAAATTAAAACTGACGAATAACGCATCATTTGTTAGGTTTTTGAAGTACGATCCCTCAATGTCCCGATTTTAAAAAATACAAAATTTATTGATATGTTTTTATTATTCGATTCTCAATAATTCAAGATTTCTGGGTTTGAATAATCGTTATTTTTGCCACGCATTTACCCCCCTTCCCCTCTACCATCATAGCTTATTTCAAAAATTTGCCTACTTCAAATAAAAACGCTGTATCATCTTGTTTTTATAACTTTACGTTGAAAATGGCAACGCTGGAACGTTGAAATGCTGAGAGCACCTTTTTAAAAAGAGAAGGGAAAGGAAGGGAAGAGAAGAGGTGGACTTTGATTATTCTTTTCCACTCTTCTAGAAAATTGATTATTGATTTTGAAATGACGAATTTTCTACTTTGTTAATCTGTAATTTTTAATCAGATGTTAAAAAATTGTACTGTTTCGTTTCGTTTCGTTTTTTTTTTCCAATTTTTTTTGTAAATTTACCTCTAGAACAAAATAATGCATCTATCCCAATTTATCCCTGAAGTGTTGAAATTTTTTTTAAAAATGCAAAAGTACGGTCTATTATTTTGATTACAGAAATCGAAAATACATAATATTACCTTTTTTCGATGAAATTTGTAGTAGAAAAATCCAGTTTTGAATCTATTCGCCGAGGAAGGGAGGGAGAAGTGCTGTAGTTTCCCTCATTACCTGAGATTTTCAAGAATTTCCGAAATTGACTTCATTGGATTGTAATTTGATTGAAATTCGATTTAATTTTACCCCTTGATAAACCTAAATTTTCCAATTTGAAAAACCCTGCAAACAAAAACCAAAAAAATGAATAAATTAAAATAAGAAACTTTTAAAGTTGAGAAAATATGTAATTCTGAGGAAAGATGATTATATGTATGTATTTGATTATTTTTAAAATGCATTTTTCACCAACTTGATTATCTTTTTTTTTTTTTTTTTTTTTTGTTGAAAAGTTTGAGTTTTAAAAGTGCGTTTTTGACCTACGATTTGGCCGCATAAACAATCCAAAAAATATAGTTCATTAATAATTTGTAAAAAAAAAAATGTTACTAGAAATTTTGATTGAAAAAAAAAACACGAAGAATATGTGTAATAAATAAAAAATTTCCTACCTCTAAGTTTTGATTAGTTCTCAGCTCAAGGTCTTCGTTTTCAAAGTGTTTGATACAGAAAAGATGAAATAGTTGAACTTTTGTCTTCGTTGGCAGCATTCATATTTTGTTGCAGGGTGTTTGGATGGCTCATGGCTCAAAAAATTGACTTTTTAAAATTGATCAATAAAATTGAAAAAAAATTTCATCTCAGAATTTATTCTGTGGAAAAGTATTACGACAGAAATCATTTTCAAATTCATCAGAATATCTATCAGAAAGTTGTAAAATGTAAACCTCTACTTCTTCTCCCCTTCCTTCTCTTTCTTATTTTTTTCGAAACACTGAAACAGTTTTAACAGATCATTAATCTTAGTTTTTATTGTCCTGTCGAAGAAAAACTTGAATATTTTGAAATTTTTGCTGGCAAAAAATGAAATTATTAAGGTGACAAAATTTTCGTCGCGCACCATTCAAAATTATCGAATTTTTTAATCTTGAATTTTTGTAAATTCTCGAATACGAGTATGTGTTAGCGAAAAAAATTGTAAAATTTTGCGTGTTCGTTGAAGTACTCCCATTCGCATCCATTTTCAATTGAAATTGCAATTTCGATGTGAAATTCTGCGTTATTGAGCGAAAACAATTTGCCCTCGTCGTGATTTTCATTTCGATCATTAATTTTCATAAAATGATGGTAATTTATTCGAACCACACTATTGCGATTGTTGAAAAAGAGCGTTTAAATAAATAATATAAAAGACAGTACCTTTTTTTCAGCCGATATTCTAATCAAAAAAAGTCGTAAAGAAAAAAAAATTCACGCATTAAAAAACAACAAATACATCGAGGACATGAAATGAAACATGTAAAAAACAACGTTTAAAAATCTGGTCGTTGAAAAGCTCGCGTCTGCGTTTCGAATGGGAAAAATTTGATAATATTTTTTAAATGGTAATTTGTCAAGTTAACGCATTAAAAAATTGCCGCGTTAGAGAGATAAAATGTGAAATATAGGAGATAAATATCAACACAGACTTGTAAAGCCATTCATACAACTGACGTATAATTTTCAATATTTGTTTGAAAGTACGGCCATAATTTACCTTCGGTAATGTAATTTTCGGTTTAATTTTAAACCAAAACGAAAATTTTTTAAAACGGTGCTAAAAACATTACGATACGTAAACGATGGCTGCTGCGTTTGCATTAAAATGAATGAGTCTCTATAAACACAGCTATGTTTAAATGCGGCGTTAATTGTCACCATTTATAGGATATTTGCGGCTGTACGAATTTTTTTTTTCCAATCATTCCCATATCGCTTTACTTCATTTTAGTCGTAATTGTTCCGCGAAGCTTGCTCTTCGAATATTTATTCGCATTTCTGTAGTAACGAGTTGAAAATTGATAGACAATTAACGTTATCATGTTGGTGTTAGGTATCGCTCATGGAATCTTTGGTAACTCCAGCAAGAGTCTGCCGGAAGTAATACAACAAGGACGAAGTGCTGGAATGCCGTTGTATGTTCGATGTCCGATTTGCCAAGAGGAATTTAAACAGAAATCTACTCTGTTACAACACGGCTGCGTACATATCGAATCGAGACCGTACCCTTGCGTCGAATGTGGTAAGCGTTTTCGACAACAGAGCCATCTCACTCAACATTTACGTATCCATACCAACGAGAAACCGTTCGCTTGCCTTTATTGTCGTCGTACTTTCCGTCAACGTACCATTTTAAATCAACATCTCAGGATACATACGGGCGAAAAACCCTACAAATGTGTCCAATGCGGTAAAGATTTCCGCCAGAAAGCGATCCTGGATCAGCACACCAGAACCCATCAAGGTGAAAGACCATTCTGCTGTCCGATGCCAAGCTGCAGACGACGATTCGGTACCGAGCAAGAGGTCAAGAGACATTTAGACAATCACATGAATCCTAACTCGTCCAAGAAACGTATGTCTTTGGAGAGTAAAATGAGACCTTTCGGACCGGGCGTAATGTTGAATTCGCATCCAACTATGGTGAAACCAGAATTATACTTTTCTCAATGTTATTTCAATAATCAACAACCGTACCCGTCGAGAGGAGGACCTGCTTCGCAGACGTCTCCCGTAGGAGCATCGGTTAATCATAAAGCGAGTGATTTTAATGGATCTCAAGGTTCGTTACCAGTTAATGCTTCCCAGTCTCAAGTCATGGTATCCAACGGTACAGATTTCAAACCACCGAGTCCTATTCTAGCTCCTCCGATAGCCGTTGTACAGTAAGATGTCCCTCCGAAGTCGTTTCAAGTTACCGAATTTTTTTTTGAAACCGGTTTCTGTGTACGTTGAAACTTTCGCACGGTATATTTTATCGTATTGATCTCATTTGTTCGAATGTTTTTGAAGCTTTCGTGTCCACGATAGGCCTACTATCGAGATGTGAAATTTGTTCGCCCCTTTCTCCCTATATTTTTCACGTATAGATATACCGTGTCGATGTTGTTACTGATTGCGAACCGGAGTATGTCGAATGTTGGGACCAGAATCTTTAATCGGATGCTATTTTTTTGTGAAGTCGTCGACTAACGATGTTGGCTATCGAATTACGTATTAGAGTATTTAAAAAATTACAGTAATGTGCCAAATAATCCTTTTCAAAAAGGTATTTTAATTTTAAAAGCGTTACCTTTTTCTTAAGAAATAAAATCTATCACGTAGGATTCTAATCATCTGACGCATTGAAACGATGATTTATCGCTTTAATTCAAACCATTAATATTTTTTTTTGTTTTGTAATAATAACGAATGGAAATATGTTGTATGACAGAAAATTTCCCTATATCGAATCTACGTAATAACAGACAGTTCTGTTTTTCTTGCCTTAGGCTTAATCACGGTTACATTGTGCAATATATTTTTTTTTTCAATTTAGATTTAAATAAAAAGTGTTGTTATGTAGATGGATGGAGTGTAAAAACTTGATTCTCAAAAGCAATAATCGCGCAATTTTCATGTAGGTATGATTTAACTTGTAAAGAAAAGTCATCAATTTGTATATACGTTCTATTGTTGTAATTTCAGTATTTTTGTACATAGAATTTAGTGCGGTTTAATTTCTTATCGGTTATATTTTTTAACGAATATAATGCCATACTTTCGATGTAGTTCCTCGTATGCATTAATTTCTTTTTTTTTCTCTTCCTCTAAAGGGACTATTATTCTTTCTTACGTATTTCTTGAGTAATGCTAAAATTATTTCGTGCATGTTTTTTGCTTTCATTCTTTCTGTTTCGTCATCGTCATTACATTCCTACAAGTTGGAATAAGAGTGCTAGAAAATTTGACCGAAGCGAAAAATATATAAAAATCGTCGCTAATTTTTTCATCTACGCCGGTATACCGTTTATTTTTTGACCTACTGAAAGATTTCGAAATGAAATAAAATATTTTTTAAAACGCAGCTGATATTAAATTATGCTACTTCAGAACTTTCCATAGTTTTGCCAATTTGTTGAGTAGGTATTTGGCTTAAAAAATATGTGAAATTATTATTTTTATTTTATCAGTACGTGAATTTATATGGAGAAGATTATTACATTTTTGAAGAGAATGTTCTGTGATCAATTTTGTATTTATGGTAAACGTAAACTTCTTTATAATGATTTTATTTTATTTTTCTAGTATTTTACGATTTCGACTGATTTTTATGGCACAAATTGTTTTAATGAAATGGTCCTTTTTTTTCATTTCCTCTATAGCTACAAGTCTTCCTCGAATTAATAAAAAATATCAATAGAAAAATCAGCTTTTAATTTTCGAAATGAGTTATAAAAAATTTTCATCTGGATACAAATTTGATAAACAATGATTTTTTTTTTTCTATCCATCAGATCGTTGAAAATGTTGGTAGAGTGTAGTGATAAATGTAAATGTGATATTTATTAAGGTTTTGTAGTTTTCGGTACAGGAATTTGTAAGAGATTTATTTTATACCAGTTTTCTATTCAGGAATTTGATTTTGTTTCGTGTATAAATGTATCATAATTATGAATTCTTGTAAATTGATGTGTAAACATACTTATTTTCATATTTCCTTAATAAAAATGCATTTTACAATCTATGATATTTATTGAAAGAAGGAAAATGGTGATTTGAATTCGAATGTTTGATTTTATAATGACTACACTGTGATTGGTGAATAGTTTTTGTTTTTGATTTTGACATTTTTGACGAATAAAAATAAAATGAATAAAGTGCACTTTTTTGAGTAATAATCTAATAAATTGTCATATTGTAATTATGTAAAGAGAGCCAGGTGTTGACGTGTTGACCGTTGACCGTTGATTTTCACCTTTTCAGCAAATACAAGTTTGAATGGAGACGAAGAGGAAATGAATTTACGTTTGACATTTGAACTTTGAAGTTTTAATTTGAATTTGAACTTTGAACTCTAAAATCGTAAACGGTAAAATCATAAAATGAAAAAAAAAAAGAAATTTCAAAAGTAAATGTAAATCACAGATCATCATTATGTTATCAGAATGAAAATTTTCCGCAACTCATCATCTGTGATCAAAAATGGCGCTTTATTTACTTTTTTGCGTTTTTCCGGCTATCCGATTTCTCTTTTTATCAAAAATTTCCAAATTCCAATTATTATTTAGTACGTTTCGCTGTTTCCGAATATTATATAATGGTTAATCCGACGACGTCGACGTCTACGACGGCTAGTGTGCCGACAACGCCTCCTGAGCCTTCTACCTTTACAGTAAGCTGTCCTTCGATTACTTTCATCTTTTTGTTTCATCATTTCTTATTTACAGGATTCTTCTTTGATAAATACTTATAATTAATTTTTGACGTACACGCTTCATTGTTATAGCTACAACACCGTCTGGCATTATTTGGCTTACCTCTTCCAATCAATCCATCCAATGAAACGACAGATATAATCACTACTTTGATAACCAAACTAGTACGTTGAATTGAAACTTGAGTTCAAATGTTGTTTTACTGATCTTTTAACGTACTTCTGTATTTATAGGAAAACCATGACGGTATTTTGGCGATAGCTTTCGCTCGCTCAACTCTAGAAAAATTCTGTACCAGAATATTATCGATTTACATCAGAGCAGATGCGACTAAAAGCGAGAAAACATACCACGACGCCTACATGGCATTGTATAATGACCGGAGAAGTGATGGTCCTTTTGCTGAAGCTGCCCAAAGTATTAGAAATGCTTTCGCCACCGGCGCCAAAGACTTCGCCGATGTATGTACGTCGTTTTACAAACGCGCTTCTGAACTTATCCACGATCTCGCCCAGGTGTATCACTCGTCGAACAGCACTGAATATTTATTGAACCTAATCACTCATATTCCGAAGTTGACCGAAGGCGAACGACAAATGTTGGAGGCAATAACCTCACTCAAGGAAATGAAGTAAAATAAAGGCAGCAGTTTATTACTATTTAAAATCATGACTGTATTTCACAGATGAAATTAATTTTTTGTTGATTTTCAGATAGAAGTATGGCTACTGCGATGGAATCAATTATAGCGAAGTCTTCGTTTTCTGAATAGCGCAATCGTTGGGATTTAATAGTTAATTACACATCTTCATTTGTCTAAGTTGGATTTTTTTTTTTTAATCACTCAGTTTCCTTTATCGCTTAAACCTTATTCTTATTTGTTATAATATCATCAATAAAGGGTTTTTTCTATTGTAATGTTGTTCCTTTTCTACCTTTTATTTTATATTTTGTTAGTTTCATCCTAGGATCATTATTTTAGAAGTTTAGAGGTTCGAAGTGCAACAGATTTCGAAAGATGCTGCATTTCTAATTTGAAACAAAGCATCTACACGATCACAATTCAAAATATTATTTATTCTTTCGAGAAAAAAAACGAAACGAATCCATAAAAAATACAAATCAAGTTTTCGTAAAAAATAACAAATTATCAAAACAACAGAAATATCATAAAAAATATGAAATTAATAAAATCAATGATTTTTGTTTTTTCTCTTTCGTTTTTTTGAAAGTTTTTCAATACTTACAAAATGTATTTCACAAAAAATTATATACAATATACATAAACAATCGACACGAACTATTCACAACGTAATAGTTCGAGGAACACTGAACGGTCCACATCGATTATGAACATCGACAGCTCTAACTGTAAAATGATACTTGAAGCCTACGATGAACTAAAACAAGACAAAAAAAATTCAACATAATATGAAATATTGAGTAAAATATAAACACCACGATGATAATACATAGACCATAGTAATATTTACTTGAGTTAAAGTACACGCCATAGGCAATGGAAGAGCAGTAACGTCGCCTACTACTTTCCACAGATCAGGCCTAGGAGGTAAATCGGTTTCTTGATAGGCGAACAATTGGTATTTAGCGATTTCAGCGCAGATGGTGTTCCGCGGAAATTCCCAAGATAGCATTATACCTACAAACAGAGAGCAGTTTTTTCTTTGTTATTACACGATTCCAATTGTTAGCTATTTTAATGCAATTGTTAGCCAATCCATTTATTTATCAAAATAATAACCCGAAAGATGTATAGAGGGTGCGTTACTTGTTTCAGCAAGATACATACACGTAATTAAATCCGTTATCAAATTCATTCAACAAATAATTTATTCAGTATTTACCTGCTTCACCTCTATCAATTTTCAAAATCGGTCTCGGAGGTACTGGTTTTGCACCCGTTACCATGGCCATAGGTGGTGGAGGAGGAACTGGAGCTGGATGCTGAGCTGGCTGTTGAATACATTCAAAAACCGAATAAAAATTAGACTCGTTTGAGGAGGAAATTGGAACAATAAAATAACAAGCCATCAGCTATTCGCTGATTGCAAAAGGGTTTTGGCTTTTTGTTAGGTGCTTTATAGTTTTTTTTTTGGTAAATTTGATCACAGCCAAAAGCAAGAAATTTACAGAGTAATGAATTTGCAAAAAAAAAAAAAAACTGAATAAATAAAGCTTCTGGCTTTAGCTAGCTTTCAAGTTTTAGCTTTTAACCCCCCCCCCCACTTCCTCAGCGTTCAGCTAGCTTTCCTGCTTTCCATCCCTATTATGTACATTCACATCATAATCACATCACTTTTTTCATCACACATTTTCACATTTGACATTTCGTCAAAAACGTCGCCTATACGCGGCGATGACGTCACGTAGACTCTATGCACTCTCCTATCCAAATCACAGAATGGGTCACATCGAAATATTGTTCACTGTTTGGCTACAAACGAACTCACCAATGGAGGAAATTTTCCGGTACTTTGAACCGTCATCAACTGTCCATTAACTAAAATCGAAGTACCTGGTTTGATTACCTGCAAATATTAAGTGACCGTTACATACTGCAATCATTTTATCATGTTTGAAAATAGGTCGATAATTTACCTGTCTATTTTGATCTTGACCATTTACTTTAACTGGTACGTAGGTTACCATGGCTGATCCCTGTAAAACGAATAAAATACCACGTAAATGCATGACCTTCAACCAAAGTCAGATTAGCACTTGATCTTCAATCACTTACGTTAACAGTGGCGAGTAAATTTTTAGCGGCTACATTTCCTTCGTTTTCATCTGAAAACAACAATTTGTTTAAGTATTCTAAACTTTATCAAGGATACGAACTTAGAGTATAACAACGATATGGAGCGATAAAAATACAGATTTGTGGTCATTCGTATACGCAAACAGTTAACAGGAATGCAGGAATGACGTAGCTCTTTCTTTAAAATGCATTGGGTACGTGAACGAGAACGACCACGTTCAGAGCGCTCTACTGATTAGCCTCTGAAGCTGAATTTTTATCTCTCCATAGGAATCAAAAACAACGCGTACTTTTATCATCTTTATCCGTGAGGTCAATTACTGGCGCATCTTCGTCAGCAGCAGCAGCAGGTTTCGTCACTTTCATAGTATTTCTAGAGCTGCCAGCCGCGGAAGGAGACGAATTAGGTGTCGGACTACCACAATGACTCAATGGAGAACTAATCCTGGAATTTCCGTTGACCAATCTAGGTTCATGGTTTCTAGAATTGGCGTTAGATGGTAGAGGAGAAGCTGAATTTGACCTCGTAACATTTTGATGAATGTCTGGAGTCGCTAGTGATCTTCTACTATTAACAGGAGGGGCACTGAGTAACTTCTTCAATTTTTCTTGATTTCTCGATGTGGTTGGAATAGGTTCGAAGTTGACATACTAAAGAAATAACAAGATATTAGTACAAGAATTTTATCGAAGATTCCGAATAAAATATAACCTTACAGGAGAAGAATCGCCGAACGCTACTTGTAGGCCAACAGATCTGGTAATTTTAATAGGGTTTACAGCTTTATCAGTGCTCTCCTTAACTTGATCAAGATACCTTTGACAAACAGCTTTGAGCTGGGATATCTGAACAAAAAATGAATAAAAGTTATAGACATTTTTTGAAGAAAAGAATAAAATCAAACTTTGTTCAAAATGTTACCTGTTTTTCTAAATTCATAATTTTTTGCTTTCTAAACATCTCAGCTTGCTGTAAATCAGCGACTTGCCTTCTCAAAGTACCTATTTCGTTACTGTCGGAGATCATTTCGCAACATTTTTGAATCATCATTGTTTCGAGTTGCTGAAACAAGAAATCAACAAAATTTATAAAAAATTTGACCCTCTTGATTCATTTTCTTCTCTAATAAACAGCAATTTGAAAAACTCACCTTTCTGGTCAACTTGGTTCTCATAACTTTGAAAATATTTTTCAAATTTTCTTTACTAATAACATCGTAATTCAATTGTATTTTGTGCGCATCGTTATCGGCATTTTGGGCAGTTTCGTTGAAATTCGCGTCGTTAGTATCTCCATCATTATCGTGAATCTCGCAATCATATTCGTCAAATACATCTTGACCAGAAGAAGGGTCTTGATTTCTGTTTTGTTTATCGAGACCGTCGCGAATCTTTTTCTGTATTTCTTCAAATGTTTTGTCTACATTCGTTGAGCTAGTATGTTTACGAGCTCTATTGGCCAACGGTTTTTTTCTATGCTCTGTTGAATTAGTACCATTACATCTATCCGAAGAATTAGGTTCACTGATTCTAGCACGTTTTTCTACGAAAAGAGAATCACTCGAGAAAGAATCGTCTTGATTAGATTGAAGTCTACGTTTCCTGGAATCTGTAAAAAAAAAAAAAAGAAAAACAAGAATATAGCGGCATTTCAACGAGGATATTAAAACTGCAACAATTTTCAACGTACCAGTATCATTGGACGTTAGCCTGTTTAGCGATATTTCAACTTTTTTATATTCATCATTTGCAATGCCACTGGTTGAAGGAACAGGATCATCGTTACCTGTGACCAAAAAAAAAGAAGAAAAGAGATATACATAAATATACGATTCTCGATATTGCTTTCTTTCGTCGAAAGAACCAAGATAATGCTGCACAGATTAAACGTTGCATTATATAATCTTGGTAGAAAAAACGGTAAATCATATGACGAAACGTTTCTAAAACATTGAACCATCTGCTCGCTGTCTTATTTAGCATGGTACATAAACAGAAGTGCGTTTACATATGGTTTTATGTAATTGTAATGTTTTGTAAGAATTTAACAAAAAAAAAAAAATCACCTGCGTCAATACCCAAGCTCGTACGCTAGTCAAAATAAAGCAGTACCTACGTCAGAGGAAATGAGTTCAAAAATTTTAACTCCTCTTTTTTCACTTTAATAAAAAATTACCGAAATTCAATCGATACGATAATAATTCGCGTTTACAAGAGAATGATAGAATATTTTTCATTTACCTGCGACAACTTCAGCCTCGATATCATCATGCGTGACTTCTTTGGCAGTATTTTCTAACGGTTGATTGAATTTTTGTTGCGAAGTTCGACTATCCGAAGGGGATGCATCACTGAGATCATCGTCCAGAATCACAGGTTCGTCATCGGCGTCCAATTCTACGATCTCAGATTCAACGGAATCGATGATGATATCGTTAGATTCTACGCTTTTCGGATCTTTGTCATCATCCACGATCATAGGCGAAAGAATTACATCAGGAGAATCGACTGTTTGCGCTTCCTGAAGGTTACAGTCAGAACGAATATCGTCATTCTGCGGTGAAACCTCGTCTTCAGAAAATTCGAGGTTTTGATTCTCTGCGACTGAACTCCGAATCGCAGCTGGGATGTCTTCTATAACGCTAGTAGAACGAGTTTCACTGGATTGGTTGATATCTTCATTTCGAATTATTTTGGAAGGAGTATCATCGATCGACATGTCTTCATACTGTTCCGAAGTATTCTTCATAATGACACCGGGACGGTTATCGTCCGATTTTCTAACGTTTGCGACAGGAATGTCGTCCAGAGATGTATCATCGTCGATTGACATATTTTCTATTTGGTTGGATTCAATATTACTCGTACTATTTGCTATTGATATTGCTTCTGACGAAGATTTTTCACACTGAACCGGTTCGACGGTTTCTAGAACACTGGTGATATTATCATCTGGCTTATCGGCATTTTTCATCGAAATTACATCTGAAGTAGATTTTTCGTCGATTTGTTTCGAAGCGTTATTTTCGACTAGAGCGGACATTTTTTCAGTCAGTTTCGAGCTATCTTCATCTATCCGAACCGAAGCAGTTTCGTTTTCCTTGGAACCATCTTCAGGTGGAACAGTCGATTTCGAAGAAATTTTTTCACACTGAGTAGCTAATTCTTCAACTTTTCTTGAATCGTTATTCTGAGATCGAGCGATATTTTTCGAATTGGATTCTAGTGAAAGTGGTTGTCGCGAAACAGAATCTTGTGACTGTTCATCAGAACACGAATCGATTTCCAGTCTAAATTCATCGGAAAATTCTTCCTCGAAAGCTTCTTGTTTGGCGAGAATTTCCGCTGGATCGTTACGTAGAAAAATACCAGGTTCAAATTTTACTATCGTATTTCGTGAGAGTTGTTTAGAACCCCGCTCACCGGTCGGTTTTTCATTTTCAACGATTCTTTCAGTCTTGTTATTGTTTCGTTCAATTTTGACAGGACTTTCATTCAGTAGTTGCTCATCTCCAGAACGTTCACCATTCTCATCATTTGCAGCATTCGTTTGAGTTATATCTCCGTCAGTTGAAGTATTTACGCAGGTTTTGTTGGAGTCGCAGTTTTTTCCTCGATCATCTAATTCGGTCGAATGAGGAACCAGCTTCGAAATAGTATTGCCATTTGAACCATAGGCAGAATCATCAATAGTATCTAAACAGTCTATTTGATCGAACTCATCGGCTGAAAAACCAGTTCCAGCAAGATGAGCAGCATTAGCGAGATCACTATCTAAAGATTCCAGTGATTCCGTATCTTTATTCAATAAGATCTTCTTTTTCAGGGAGACAGTCGCATCTTCGGTCTCACTAACTGTCTCTTTATCGTCTGATTCTTCTATACTCAATTCAATATCGCTGTTGATTCCTTCAGAATCATCAATGTCGTTTGAAATTCTATTACTATTGATTATTTCTTCACTGTCATTGATACTTTGTTGAGTTAAACTGCCAACTTGAGCCATGTTCATGAAACTATGTATGGGAGTTTTGAAACTTTTATCAGCTGAAAAAGAAACATGCAATTAATGAGGTATATCGAACATTGATAAAACCGGTTGTTAACAGAATACATACATCCGAGGAAATTAGAAGCGGTTGTCTGTTCACTTAGAATTGTAGGCTCACTGAAGGGGCTTTCAGATACCATGATTTAGCGATTAAAAATCTAGAAACAAAATAGAAATATTATATCAATGAGTATGAAATGATATTTTTTTAAACGAAAAGCACGTTATAATCTTGAATTGAGAGAGTATAATGACCTCACTAGCTCTTCCGAGTATCATTTTATAAAAACTAATGACTAGAACAATACAATGAAGACAATTTTACTGGTTTTTTCATTTGAAAAACGCAAAAAAGTGCACTAATTTTATCTCATGAAACAAAACACAACAAATTATTTGATGGGAAGTTCGTCTCGCATGTGCAATGTTTTTTGCAGCAAGGCGCAGTAGGGAAAAAGCAACATGGCAACATGGCAATTCGACTTTTTCGTCAAGTTTAGTCAAAGAAACATGCAAGATGCAACTAATTACTCAAAAAATTGAATTCTTCGTAATGATTTTTGTTATCGATGACATTACCGATAGTGCTATGTAATTTCAGTGCAGACTAATGCACCACATTTTCAAACACGGGATAGTAACTGAGCCGATATCGATAGCAAAATGTATCCCTGATAAACAATACATAGTAAAGCAACGAGTACATCAGTATTCTATGAACAATAAGAATAATTATTATATACCATTATTCATATTTCCAAAATTCAACTTGTATCAACAATCTTCCATAATCAGGTATTAGATGCACAAATTTCTGATCATTGATAAAGGTCTCTATTCAAGCATCGAGTCCCATCAACGGAGGCAGTTTACTCGTCAAACATTAACTATGCACTGTTCAGTTCTTCATCACAACTTATTTAACACGTAAAAATTTCACTAAAATTAAATAAAATAGGTAACAACACAATTCAAAATTGGAAAAATTAATTATTATTGTTTCAAGATGCAATACAATGTTGGTAACCTCAACCGTTGATTGTCACAAAATTCCACCAACCTAGTGTGCCGTGTGCGCACTCCCCATAGGCCATAAGACCCAGTGTTAAATAAATGATCGGCCGAAAAACGCGTCACGCCAAACTACACCACCATGCAGCGCTGATAGCATTAGCGCCATAGTAGGAATACCATTATTACATTTTATTTATATGAAGTTAAACCTGCTTCTATTTGTTAATACGGAAATTACTCAAAATTTTGATCGAGGACATAGGTATTTAAGGTAAGGAAAATGATCTACGTAAAAAACTCTACAAAATGGAGTAGGTTTGAGAGTTATCCACCGTCCACGCGATAGAAAAAAAGTTACGAAAGCTCAAAGTTGTAACACTCTTGAAAAATGAAAACCTCCGTTTTTTTCGTTTTTTTGTGTATTTAAATGCAATTTACTCGAAATTTTGATCGAGGACATAGGTATTTGAGGTAAGGAAAATGATCTACGTAAAAAACTCTACAAGATGGAGTTGGTTTGAAAGTTTGCCGCGCCATAGAAAAAAACTTATAAAAGCTCAAAGTTGAAAGACTAAAGACTCTTGAAAAAATATGGTTTTTTCATATTTTTTTGTAGTTAAATGCAATTTACTCGAAATTTTGATCGAGGACATAGGTATTTGAGGTGAGGAAAATGATCTACGTAAAAAACTCTACAAGATGGAGTTGGTTTGAAAGTTTGCCGCGCCATAGAAAAAAATTTATAAAAGCTCAAAGTTGAAAGACTTGAAAAAATATGTTTTTTTCATATTTTTTTGTAGTTAAATGCAATTTACTCGAAATTTTGATCGAGGACATAGGTATTTGAGCCAATGAAATATAAATTTTAAACGGCTCGGCTTCGCCTCGCCTAATTCTCACATTCTCCGAGTCCATCCTGATATGTATTTTCTAACACTTGTCCATTCTAATACTTGACTATTCTACAACTTGACCATTCTAATACTTGGGCTTTAGTGTACGGTTATAGTGAAGCCTGAATTCGCGATTGAATGAAAAATGAAATCAAATACCCACCCCTTTTTGTTAAATCTTAGTAATTTCGATTGGTAGATTCACATCTTTCATTCATAATGACTTAGAAGAACTGCTTAGTGCTTAGTAGTTTCAAGTACTCAATTGGAACTGAAAACCACGAATAAAAAAGCAATTTTCAAATTAGAATTTGAATACTTATACCTAACGTGACAATTTTATAAAATAATGTCGATCGAGTTGATCATTTCTTCACAGCTGAGGGGGATAGGTATAAAAAATGGTGAAGCACTATAATAATCAAATTCACAAAGTGACATTACACTTAACGCATTTAGATAGGTACATACATATTTTTCAAACACTCAACCAAAGTACATATTAAGCTTTATTCAATGATCAACAATCAAAACAAAGATATTAAGTAGAATAAAAAAGGCAAGTTAGAAGCGCCATCTTTTTCAAAATTTCTATAACCTATTAAGTATTGAGACATTGCACGAATTGATTTTCTTTTGGGTATTAATTCGTTTGCAAATAATTGCAATAAGTACTTTGAGATTTTTATATTGAAACTTGCAAGCCATTTTTACAAAATACAGTTGGCATATTACTCAAAAAAATTACACACCAGATTTTGAAGTTCTAATACGTATTGTTGTCACCACCAGCACATTCCATACAAGTCAAAAATCTTGAACTGAACTCAAATACATATTTCATCACTCAGGTCGAATGGAAACAAATACTTACTCAATTTCAATTTTAAAAATGTAATACATAATTACATATAAGATTCTTAAACTTTTTAAATTATGCTTATTATCACAGAAAATATGGAAAAATTACACAACAGGTTTTTTTTCGAATCGCCCAATAATATTTTGTAGCATTCTTGATTTTTATAAAGCATCAGTTCTGCAAAACTAACAGTAACAAGAAAAGCTTGCCCTAATATTTCTTTGTCGACGTTTTGAGATTGGTTGTAAAACTTAAGAGCATCAGGACAACATGTAATGGGTGTGAATGGCTTCATGGAAGATTCAACTAATAACTTGGATATAACTCCGTGCGAGGAAACTGTTTCTGAACCAATTAATAAATTAAACAATCTTGCAGTTACACGTGGTTTAATGAACATCACAGGTTGATAGCTTTCATCTGAAAATTATCCGATTCGATACATTTTGATTGAATTAAATTAGGTAAGTATAGTTACTCATGAATAATCGAAAACATACCCGATTTCATATTAAGCATCGCAACCAACATCGAGATCAACTGCATACGAGTAGCTTGTAAAGTCAATTGTAATTTCCCACTCGATGCTGATACAATCTTCGGCAGATTTTCCATTACGTAACAATCAGCTGACGGTATAGTGTTTAAAGTTTTATGAGCCTAAAAAATGTAATTTTTAGGTATCCTATAAACTCAGAATAATTAATTTCAATAAGTTCATAGCTTATGTGAAAATCCTACTCACCACAGTATAAATTTGATGAAGTTCCATTTTATTCATGTCAACTGGTAAACTTAGGAAATTCAGATGAGAAAGGAAATTTGTTTTGGTTTCAATTCGCGCCCAACTCACATAACTGAGACCGATTTGTAATCCAACTACGCTTTCAATTTTCTGTGAGGTGAAATTAACCGTTATTAACTCAATGGTGGATAAAGTCGTACTTTACCTAATTGAAAACCGAAGAAATTGTCTGCTTACTTTTGATGTGACATCACTTATTGCTGGAGTACAATACAATCTGTACAATCGGTTTACCGTTGAAGCTTCTTTATTCTGCTCTTGAACGCTTAATGGACAGGAATTAGTTATTAACCTATACTGAAATCTAAAAAGATTCAGTAACACAGGATAGGAGGTTTTCATGGTTACAGTTGATCAATTATTACTAAATTTAAAAAAGTAAAACATTGAAATAAATTTCATTCAATGTAAATGGAGAAAAATTCTCAATTAAACGCTAAAACACCGCCGCTAAGAACTACAACTGATAAGACGAACGGATGACCTTTCGGTAGGGCTACTATAAGTTTATAGTATGTTTATAGTATAGTAGCCTTACTTTCGGACTTTCGGATGACGAAATGTTTTGTTTTGTTCAAGTTCACATCACTGATAAGAATCATATGTGCGTACGCTTACGCCAGTAGAGTCAGCCGGTGTACTAGTGTACCGGTTTCCAAAGCAAGATCATGAAGAAATGAAGACGAACGAGGAACGAGTGTTGGCGAAATTGTTTCGAATGGCTTCGTACTTTTACCGAATGGATTTGCCTCAACAGCTCGACACTGAATAAAACATCATGAAAACAAATTTTAAAAAATGAAGCGAACTGCCACTACAAAATGAACAAAAAAATTGATTGAAAAATTTAATAAAACACATTTTCATCTTTTAAAAACAAAAAGATTAATTTATTTAAAAAAAATAAGTAATAAAACAAAAGTAAAACAGGTACTCGATTCTTTGCAAATTATTTTTAAAAAAAAGTCACACTTGAAAATAAAAATGAAACAGCCTTAATTCGAAATTCATATTCCAGCTCGTTAAACATTGATTATGTAACTATGCGTTTTCTTTACTTCTCCGGTAATAGCACCTCTGAAAAACATTCCGATAAAAATACCCAATAAACGGTGATCTTTATTCACCTGGAAGAAAGAAACAGTGCCAACTATCTTTTCTTTTTTTCGAATGGTGATATAATCTTTCATGTACATTACAGTTTGTCCCCAACGTTTGGGCGCAAATAGAGGATCAGTGTTTATTTCAAGTCCATTATCGCACTTGGAGAACTTTACGGTAAAATGGGTAATAAACGCTTGAATGTGATCGTTACGTAGTGCAGTCAGTCTAAAATTAACGTTCTTGAATATATTCTTGAGGCTATCAGTCAGTAAATTTATCTCTTTGATTTTACATCGATTCGTAACCATCTGCGGAACAAATATTTGTATATTATTTTTGAAATTCGGTACTTGTTCAAATTTTTCAGCGTAACTCACATTGTTAGGGGGAACCACTCTGCAATAAGCGTGCTTTAATGCTTCGTCAATAACGCAAGACATATTATAACCGTAAACGTTCTTCCACGATTCGATATCATCTTCTCTGAAATTATGATCAGAAATAGCGCTCATATATAATATGGCTCTATCTGGTATTATGACACCCATCGGAGCAAGCCATTTATCCCTGGCTTGTATAACAGCATTTAAACGATCTGCAAGAAACCAAATTCAGAGGGTAACATAAACGATCGAAGTGACTTATACCAAATTCAAAAGTTGAGATTATCAATACAAACCTCCTTGTATCAAGGAGAAACCCATCCACATCGAAATGATAACATCTACCTTACGAATATTATAAGGTAAAATGGCCCGACCAACTTTTCCTTTAATAATAAAAACTCTATCATCCATGTAATTCTCTTTGATGATCTCTTCGGTGTAATCAGCTATATTGGACCATTCGATACCAATAACTCGAGCAGCTCCGGCTTCTGCAGCTAACATGGAAAGTATTCCTGTACCGCAGCCAACGTCCAGAACTATTTTACCCTGTAAAATTCGAAAGTTGGATGGAAAATGATCACTAAGGTTATCTGATACGTGAGTGTTCTCACCTTTATCAAATCTTTTTTGCTATTGATCCATGCTTTGTATGTTTCTATGGTCTCGTAATCGCTCAATATTTGTTCGTGAACAAGCAGGCGAGAATAAGGATCGTAATAGCATTCGGCCGCCGTAGCATCGTCATAATGATCCAGAGTAGATTTTGGTTTGTGAAATCCAGCCAAATCGTTAATGTACTCTTCCATATTTCACAGTAATGCGAATGAAATTTGACGCACGAATCATAAGACACGATGAATGGTGATTATGACCAAATCGTCGACCGCTCTAGATTCGAGCGAGCAAATATCATTATCAATAACGAGTTTTGTGTTTCCTAAACATATTATGAAAATAACAGGATTATCAACTAATCCGTTGGTAAATATAGACAGTATAGGGGAAGACGGAAATCTGCGTTCTTAAAAAATCGTACCATTCGCCGACCGCCGACTAGAGAGAGCGTTGCAGTGCCGTTTCTCGGCATGTTTTCCATTTTTTGTGAGAGTTGTAATCGAAAATACGCGTGATCGCAACTTTGACCTCTAATATTTTTTGATAGAAAAATGCTAGGACTTCGGGGAAAAAACCATCGTGAAGAGGATGAAATGCTGAACATTTCCACAGTTTCAAAACCCTATGTGTCCATTCAAAATTTTGAATAATTTCAACTCAAAGTTAACAAAGTTATAGAAATCGAATCAAGCGCGACGAAAATTCAAACTTTGAGTACGCGTTACTCAAAATCTTGAGTGGACACATAGGGTTTTGAAACTGTGGAAATGTTCAGCATTTCATCCTCTTCACGATGGTTTTTTCCCCGAAGTCCTAGCATTTTTCTATCAAGAAATATTAGAGGTCAAAGTTGCGATCACGCGTATTTTCGATTACAACTCTCACAAAAAATGGAAAACATGCCGAGAAACGGCACTGCAGCGCGTTCTGGTTTTTTAGTTAATCGGCGGTCAAACGCGGGACGATAATCCTATTATTCGCCATTGGAGATTATCGTCTTCCCCTATACTGTCTATATTGGTAAACTACTAAACTACATCGACCTTTTAGTTAACCTAGACGGCTACTCATACGCAAAATTATCCCACTGGTTATGTCGCCAACTCTGTGGATTTCAAATTAGAAACAAACGCATCTGCGCATGTCTCAGGAAACGTGTGTGTGTGTATTTTGTTGTCAGTGGATTAGTGGTTGAAGTGGGGGTGCTGGTGGTGTTTCCGTTTACTGTTCACAAGCATCAATTCCTGAGACATGCGCAGATGCGTTTGTTTCTAATTTGAAATCCACGGAGTTGGCGACATAACCAGTGGCCTCAGTTAACGTTAGAGTAGCCGTCTAGGTTAATTAAAAGGTCGATGCTAAACTAGTGCACAACGTTCAAAGTGTATGTTTCCTTTAACTTACAAGCTTTGTGAGCAGCGTAACAATAATGCCAGCTGTTTCAAATGGGACATTTGTTATATTGGGAATTCCGAAAACTGCTAAACGCTCTTTTAACTGTAACGATAAAGCATATATGTTGAAAATGTATATTTTAAAAGACGAATCCTGCGATACCGATTAAATAGTATACGGTCGACGATTAGTATACAAAATAAAAAATGAAAAAATAGTCTTCGACATCGCTCCATGCGGAATTTTATGAAAATACTGTTATCAGTCATAATTTTTTTATTTTTGATTCTGCTTTTTTTTCATCTGTGCTTGCTTTCAGAAGTAATGGCTTCCTCTCAACTTTATGTTATTGTTTGTCTTGTCATTCGTTAGCCAGCCATCACCAAAAAATAAAAATAGTTGAAAATTAACTGTAATTAGTGTTTTAGTTTACAAAAATTTTATTTTGTCCGGTTGTTTACTATTTGAGATATTATGTCAAATCCGAGTACAACGGCGGCGTCTATGGTTCCTATTACGCCTTCCTTGCCAACGCCTACGGTAAGCTGTCCTTTCTTCCAACTATTTAATCGGTATCGCAGGATTCGTCTTTTAAAATATACATTTTCAACATATATGCTTTATCGTTACAGTTAAAAGAGCGTTTAGCAGTTTTCGGAATTCCCAATGTAACAAATGTCCCATTTGAAACAGCTGGAATTATTGTTACGCTGCTCACGAAGCTTGTAAGTTGAAGGAAACATACACTTTAAACGTTGTGCACTAGTTTGGATTAGTTGATAATCCTGTTATTTTCATAATATGTTTAGGAAACTCAAAACTCGTTATTGATAATGATATTTGCTCGCTCTAATCTAGAGAGATTTTTCAAGAAGGTTGTAATATCCTATATGCCCGCAAAGTGGAAGAAAAAACGAACCGCCTATCATGCTGGATATGTGGCGTTTTATGAAGATTCAGACAAGAACTCAACGTTTTCCACGGCTGTATCGCAAGTACGAAAATTATTTCCCAGTGGGGCGAAACATTTTGCTGATGTCTGTACTTCGTTCTATGAACGCGCATCGAAACTGACGCACAACTTAGCCGAGGTGTGTAACTCAGCTTATAGTGCCGCAGATCTCCTTCAGTTACTTACGCACATTCCTAAATTGGACGAAAACGAGCACCGCGCCTTACACGCTATCACATCTCTTAGTGAAATGAGCTGAATAATAATAAAATAAAGGTAGCACTCTAAACGCATTTGTACACATGAGTTGTATTTTACAGATGAAATTCATATCACCTTAAATTATTTTTCAGATATAAGTGTTTAAACTCTGGTGGGATTGTCAATTTCGTCATCTTTGTACGCTCCAATAATAAATCGTCCGAGTCAACTGTCGTCATTAGCGTGAAAATGGATATTTCAATGAAAATTTTTATTGTTCCTCATTATAGTTATTAGCTTGTAAATTGAAACATTCGTTTATCCTGTATTTCCTATCGATCAGGCTAAGTTATTCTTAGTTATTACTATCTCATAAATGTTAGCGAACTTTTATCCTATATTTCCTAACAAGCTATCGTTATAAAGATGAGATATTGTTTCTTTTAAATTTTTTGCCATTTCCAATAAAGGGTTTTTTCTATTGTAATGTTGTTTCCTTTCCTTTCTTTTACATTTGGTTAATTTCATCGTCAGGATATGTCGATAGGGTTAATTTGTCTACAAACATCGCACGACGCACTAGAATATTGGAACATGAGATGAATTCGACGGCTGAAAGATTATTTCTTTCTAAATCCTCGTAACTAGGGTGCTCAATATCTGATAATAATCGTTACGTTCATGATTTCAGGACAGGATTCATGATAAACTTTCTACAATGTCCTGAAAACACTTACGATCTTCCACCCAAAAATGATGCCGAACAAAAATTCTCATCTCGATGCAGATTATACGTCGGAAACTTGGCTGAAATCACCGAAGAAGAAGTTACTGAGATGTTCAAAAAATTCGGAGAAATTAACGAGTGTTTCGTTAACGCTGAAAAAATGTTCGCATTCGTTCGTCTGGTAAGAATGATGTTTCGTTGCTTATAATTCTACGTGTGTTGGTTACGTTTTAAACGAATTACTTTTCATGTTCATTTTAGGACTACCGTGCTAATGCTGAAAGAGCTAAACGCGAACTTGATGGCACGATGAGAAAGAACCGAGCACTTAAAGTTCGGTTTGCACCGGTCGGTGCAGCTATTAAAGTGAAAAATCTTACTCAATGGGTTACGAATGAACTATTGGAATACGCTTTCTCTGTTTTTGGTGAAGTAAGTCATCTGTATGATATGTTTCGTATTTTATTTTGGTGCATTTGTTATGTCGTTTCGTCTCTTGTAGATTGAACGTGCCCAAATACTCGTCGATGACCGTGGTAATTCGTTGAAAGAAGGTATTGTCGAATTCGCTCGCAAACCTACTGCTTTACTCGCATTGCGCCGATGCGCCGAAGGGTGTTTCTTCTTAACCAGGTAACTTGAAGATCTTGTGTTATTATTGTCTCGCGTTGAATCGAAAATACATCACACTTTTTGTTCTGCAGTTCCTTGAGACCAGCGATCGTTGAACCGTACGATGTCATCGATGATGTTGATGGTTTCCCTGAGAAATCAATTACTCGAAAACCTCAGGAATACATCAAATCTCGTGAAGTAAGCTTTATTTCGTAGATTGGTCACTACATGGGCGTATTAGTGTACTGATTATATCTGTCTGTTTAGGTCGGTCCTCGTTTCGCTAATCAAGCTTCTTTCGAGTACGAATACGGTACTCGTTGGAAACAACTGTACGATCTGTATAAACAGAAAGAAGATGCGCTGAAACGCGAATTGAAAGCTGAAGAAGAGAAACTCGAAGCTCAAATGGAGTATGCCAGATTTGAACACGAAACTGAAATGCTCAGAGAACGTGAGTGTTTCTCATTAATGCTTTTTGGTGTGTTTTTTTGTCCAATATTTGATTTTTTTTTTTAAATCTTAGAACTTAGAAAACGTGAAATGGATCGAGATCGTCAAAAGATCGAATGGGAATTGAAAGAACGTCAAGCTGACGAACAGAGAAGGATGGACGATGATATGATGAGAAGACACACCGATGATTTGAGCATGCGTATGCATCATCAAAAAGACGATATGAGACGGAGACAACAAGAAAACAATATGTTTATTCAGGTATAGAATGATGTTATTTCACGGCTACCCTCTCGCCACGCTTTCTTTCTCTGTAGTGGATTGAAAAGTGCCAAAGTAATTTTACGAGGGTATATTAAATTCTTGACAGGAAGCATCTATTACGTATTATCGTATTAGATGTGCCGATTTAATTCAAGATACATTTTATTTAATTTTTTTCAAAATGTATAATGAATACGTCTAGTTCCCGATGTAATTTTAGATTAGATATTAGTAAGAGTAATTTATTTTGATGGTAACGAAAACTTGACCATGCCTGCTGCGTTATCATCTACACGAGAAATAATATTCGTGTGATCCCTCTCGCCACGCTTTCTATTTCTATTCCATGAATAGTAAAGTGCCATGAAAATATTTTGAGGGTATAAGAATTAGAAATCTTGACAGGAAGCATCTTTTACAATTAATCGTATGAGGTGTGCCGATTTAGTCCAAGGTACATTTCTCAACTTGAATATATTCGGTACATGTTGATGTAATTTTCAATAATTTTTGTGAAAATGCCAAGTACTGACCTTGGTGAAGAGGTTTTATTATTATTTACAGTGCCAATTGCTGAATCTTGTAAAGGATTCATTTGATTGCTCATATTCATGTAATTCCTCTCGCCACGCTTTCTATTTCTATTCCATGAATAGAAAAGTGCCATGAAAATATTTTGAGGGTACAAGAATTAATAATCTTGACAGGAAGCATCTTTCACAATTATATCGTTAGAGGTGTGCCGATTTAGTCCAAGATACATTTCTCAACTTGAATATATTCGGTACATGTTGATGTAATTTTTGTGAAAGTTCCAAGTAATGACCTTGGTGAATATATTCTATCATTATTTCTAATGCTATTTAATTAATCTGATAAATGATTCATTTTTGATCGATCATATTCATGTAATCCCTCTCGCCACGCTTTCTATTTCTATTCCATGAATAGCAAAGTGCCATGAAAATTTTTTGAGGGTATAAGAAGCATTCTTGACAGGAAGCATCTTTTACAGTAATATCGTATGAGATGTGCCGATTTAGTCCAAGGTACATTTCTTAATTTGAATCGAGTACTCCGTTCATATTGATATAATTTTCAGTACCATTGTGAAAGTATGAAAATACTGACCTTGATGAATGGATTCGATTATTATTTTAAACATCGAAGTTGAATCATGTTAATAACTTATATGATTAATCGTATTCATGTAATCCCTCTCGCCACGCTTTCTATTTCTTTTTATGAATAGAAAAGTGCCAAAAAGAAAATTTTCGAGGGTACAAAAAATATTCTCGACAGGAAGCATCTGTAACTTTACATGTTTTTAGATGTGCCGAAAAAATCCAGAAACATTAGCTAGCTTTTATGATTCAATTAAATTATTGTATCAATTTTTTAATCAATCATATCACTTACACGATTATTTGTGTTTTCAGGCCCATCAAATCAAAATGGAAGATCGTGCTGGTCCAAACGGAAATTTTGAACAAGGTAAATTCGACACAGATGTTAACGTAAGAGAGTTGAAATCTGCAGGTACTTTATGAATGATGATTATGTAGAGCTTACGTGTAGAAGTTGGATCTGCTGAATTTTTTTTGCTGTTTATTTTTTGTTCATCTCCTTGAGAGGGAGTTTATGTATTGATTATAAACGAGGAAGGGGTAAAATTTTTGTGAATAATCATTCGTTTGTAACGTACCTTGCATGATTTTTTATTCTCATTTTTGTTCATTTCGCTTTTGTTTTGTTATTAAATATTGACGTTTTCCTCTTATATTTTAGCTAATTCTTGGTTTCTTTTTGTTTTTTTCTTTTAGGTCCTGGAAATGCGCCTGGGGTATGTAAATTGACCGTTGTTTGAATTTTTTCTAAGTTAATTTCGAGTTTATTTCGTTGAAAATCTCAAGTTGATGATTGATCTATGGTTTCCGCAAAAGAGGCTAATTTAACTTTGATGTTTCGGTATAAAACGAAAATAATTTTAAAATCAACGTCGTGGATGATTTAATAAAGTCCCCTTCTTCATTTTCTGTCGATTAAATAAATGCTAGTCGTTTTTTTGAAGATTGGGACAATGTTTCCTCTTTGTAGAGTTGATCTCATGCTTAGAAAAATTCTGTTTTATTCTATCGAATTATATTCCATAAAAGATGTTGAGTAAAATCTCAATGACGAATAAGATGATAATTTTTGACGATACTGAAACCGTAGCTAATACGAGTGCAATGGTCTATAGATAATAATAGCTTGTTTGTAAATCCGTGTTCACATCGTTTGCAAAGTCTGCTGTCAGATTTTCTACGATAGCGATTATTTCGCGACGTGGATTCCGAACGTATGATAAATCCGCTGTTGCGCTTATATCTTTCTCGTCGTATCGTGTAAGGATTCCCTTCGCTATTTAGTCGTTTCTTCCTTCTCTCAAGTTTTGAAAGTGATTCCGGATTATTACTGCTCTGTGACAATTCACCTGATATGCTATTTGCGTAGGTGTTTGTTTGACGTAGGTTTATTATCTGTTTACTTGGAAACATGTGGTGGACTACGCTTCGTTAGTCAAATATCATTTCGACTTGGATGTTTGATGGCAAAAAAAGGTGAATGTGCTACAATATGCTCAGAGAACTTTTTTTTTTTTATATAAATAGCTACCGATACTAGTAATAAAAAGACTGATGTAATATGTAGGGATTTTGTTGGACTCTTCGTCGTATTTTTGAAAAAACGCTATAGCTTTTATTATTTTCTTCGTGAAAAAGGAGAATAAAAAAAAGGAATTTGGATTTGCGTTAATGTTACGGATTCGACGATACGACGACGACGCCTTTACAGGTACTAGGTAGGTGTTGAGATGATGAAAGTGAGGAGTAGGCGCCCAAGAGATATAGCGGAGAAAGTTAGACAGCTAGGGCAGGAGACGACCCTGCGAACGCGTGAAGAAAGTGAGACGACGACGACGCCGACGAATCAATTCGTCGTATATTTCATCATTTATTCTGATTCGTATCGTATGTAATTTATTTAAATGTATACGAAAAGTTTAATACTGTGTACGAAAATGTGTAGCTTGAGCTGAGCTACCTTTTAAAAGACGACTACGATGACGACGTGCGATACCGTAATAATATAAGGTGTATTCTAGATAAACGATATAATTCTCAAAATGGCGAATTACTGAGCGATTTTCATACATATTTTTTTCGCGTGGTACCGTTACACGATGTGTAACTTTACGTATAATAGGTACCTATATACGTGTTTATGGAATCGTGCCATTGTACGAATACGAATAAGGATATATTACGATGATCTTTGTTGTTGAGGGTGTAGAATTACGAATGTATCGAAATCGATCTGCGTGTACTTACTGTACTTTTACTTAAGTACTTGATTTTATTTCACAATCGTGAACTCGGAACATTTTGATAAATGTGGCCAGAGAATGTTAAATTGTCGACTGAAATCGACTGATGTACTGTTCCGGGTGTGGGAAGGAGGGAAGAGGGTAGAAAACACGTGTTAAAAACCTCGAAAGACATAAACACGAAAAAAAGAGGCTGTTTTTTACTTTTTCCCATCATTTGAAAGGGCAATCACAAGTACTTTACTTTCATTCGCAGTTGATTACTCGATGATTTCGTATTATTCTATTTTTTTACTTAATGCTCGTCTTTTCTATCCTCCTGCCTCTCTCGCTAGGAATTTTCTACAGACGAGTTTTCGAACACGTAGGAATATAATGGATTGAACAATTATTAGCGCCTATAATCTAATCAACTAACAAAGAGATATGATACGTATTGAAATTTTTATAATTTGAAAAAACTCGAATACTGTGCGCAAATTTCATTTGTGCTTTACTAGATTGATAATTACGTTAGGATAAAATTTTTCTACTCTGTGGTATACGATATCGTTCACCAAATTGAACTCTGCGGGCAACTGATGTGTATTTTGAAATTGCTCTCGAATAAGTATATTAAGTCGAAGACGACGCCGACGTACACATGCAATTTATGTATCGTGTCGTATAAGCTAATAAGAAACGATATTCGACTTAATTAATAGGGTTAATTGTGCATAATGTGTTTTATAAATTCATATGCTAAGGATACGATACGATGCGAAATTATACGCTCGTAGTATTGGGTATGCTGAGATATTTAAATATGGTATATTCGTGCCTAGAGAACGATGTGGCGTTCCGGTGGCGCCGTTCGATGAGCAATATTAATAATATTATTTTGTAATATCGAGTATAACGCAAATAAATTAAATTACGAGTATCGCCGCATTTGATATCACGCGATTTATACACTCCACTTGGTGCCTGGTTGCCTACTTGTACCTGATATAATTTGTTTATTATTGTTCTGCGATTTTTATTGCCTAAAAATTTAAACCATGACTTGGGTAGTTCATCTCACATTGAGATTAGGTAAATTAGTTAAGTGGTCTTTGGTGATTTTTTAAAAAATTTTACTTTCGTTTTCGATAGATGCTAATAATCTGAATAATTTTGACTCTGTGGGAACATTTCATCTAGTCTGTAACATTTTTTGGGCACTTTGAATTAAAATAGTTGGGGTGGTCTTGAGTAGGATGTTTATCCGTCTGGCTACTTCTGCAAGTCTTGCTCCTCCCCCTAATATCAGAAATTCAATTTTTTTTTAGTTCACACCTCCTTCTCCTCTTCCTCTTCTCCCCCCTCTCCCCCCCACCTAAACAAATTTTGTGAATTGTTTGTTGTAAGTCAGTTTTGAAAAACAGAATTGCATTTTTAAAATATTGTAATCATTTGTTTTGATATTCTACTAAGTTTGATTAGAAAGTTTGAAAATTTGAAAAATGAAAAATTATAAAGATATTTGTCACATCTATTCTCCCACAACATTTTTTTTGATAAATCGAACGTTGTTGAAAAAGTGAAAAATTAACGTGTAAAATTTTAACAATTTCTCTTCCTCCCTCTCCCCTTAATACTGGGAAGTTTTTGAGAAGTATGCGGCTAATATTTCAGCGTTTCATTTTGATATTTTATTATACACCTCGTGGAGCCTAGGAGTGTGTATTTTTCAATTTTTTTTCGTCACTTATCCAATACACTCAGAATCAAATAAATTCTAATCTATTTTTGATCATTTTCTAGTCCAGTTGCATTCCTGAATATCTCTTGATTTGTAGGTACCCTGACAGCGAAAATCTTTTGACATTGATGTTTGGAATTTCTTTGGCGCTCAGATCATTGCTTTGAAAATTTTTGAGATGGATCTTAAGGCTATTCAAGTGTTGTAAAAAAATCCGAGAAATTAGTAATATCAACTCGAATTGAGAACCACTCGATATTGATCATGTTCTGCTTCTGTTATAGTTGAAAATAAAAAGCCTAAGATCAGCATGGTGGTAATTGGTGTAACTAAAAATCGCGTATTTCGAAACCATTGAACTGGTTTTCTCGATAACCTCACGGTTTCGCTTATTTATTGTAAGTAAAGCATGCAGTTTTTCAGCTTACCGAATAAATGAGCTGAAAAATCGGGTTTTTTCCTCCATCTATCACTCGATGATCATCCCATATGCTACTGAAACTTTCTGCATAAGTCGATTATGCATTCGCCTGTTGCGATATCGATTAATTAATTGGACTATTATTATTTATTACGTATTTAATTCGTCGTATAAAACGGAACAAAAAACACGGATTAGAATAAATGATGAAGTCGTTTCGTTCTCACTCGTCCACGCTCAAAGTAGTCATATTTTTTTGCCACTTACGACAAATGAGAGAAAATACGACAGCAGCGGATTTTCTGTAGGTAATTCGAACAGCTAGTATCGTCAAGTTTTTGCTTACATTTACTTATTTATCATATTCGCGACTACCATCAGCATTAGCACTCTTCTTTAATGATTATATGAGAGTGTACCTAATTACATATCTATTGCCTACATTATACGTGCATTTATTATGGTCAATCATCGTAAATTATTTCGAGATTTTTTTCTCGTGTGTTGGCTTTTTTGACAGACCATTACTCGACATAGGTAGATCAGAGTAGTAGGCAATAGGTATTGATATCGAAGTTATTACGTATGTATTTTGTCACGTGCTTTATTGGTAATAATATTTAATGGTTCAGATCACGAGTAAGTCGTATCTCTATTATGATATTTTGTGTTGAAATTACAAAGTATGTCATTGTAAAGCTATTTCTGAAAAAAAAAAAAAAAAAAAATGATAACGTGGTAATGGAAGCTTTACAGTGCTAGTAGCAGAAGTGGTATTCATCTTTTTTCTGTAATTCACTCGTGATTATGTGTTTTTGCAAACGTCCATCGAATTTCTTGCAACTTACTGCTGGTGTAATATTCGATACAGTGAGAAATTTTTGTAATTGTAATGTTTATGCTTTGACAGGGCATATGAATTGAAATATTTCGCGCGAAATTCAAAGATTATCGTTTCTACTGCGAATATCCAAATACCTGCATCTGTTTCTCTACCGTTGTTATTCGAATTTCGTATAAGTAAGATTGATAATATTTGATATCGCAGAATTTCTTATGATTATCGATGAATTCTGTTTCTATTCTAATGAGTAATGAAAAAAATTATCACGAACTCTTACTGGATTTTACACATACCATAATTCTCATGGATCATGTATTATTTGTAAGGAAATATTTTCTCATCAGCTATTGTACACGAACACGCATATGCACGTGAATATTTAGAAAAATAATGAGAACCACGTGTTTGATGATACCGGTGGTTTTCTATACAATAAACAATATACGTACTTATTACAATTATTTTTACGACGAAGGAAAATATGATTTTGAAATATCTAGCGATTTTTTTTCCTTTCATAGCATTTTCAGGGTAATTAATTATACCACATTTTCGTAATTTGTCTGTCTTTTCCCTTAAAAAAGGACCCGTTCCCAAGGGTCCCCCTTCTTCGGAGATTTTGAAAATAAACCGCCATTTGAAAATTAGTTTGTTTCAAAGAATAAGAAAGTAATAATGAAGATCTTCACTGTAGCAGTTTGGAATTTTTTGAATTTTTATTATTGATTTTGAATCGTTTCTCTGTCAATTTTCCTCGAGCCCCTGGCCAACAGATTTTTCTCCAAGTTCAACCAGTCTTGAGTTATGACCTCTCTATGTTTTTGAGGTCCTGGAAAATGCTTTCAATAAAATCTAGACCTACTGGTTACTTGTTGATTTATTGAAGTGTTAGTTTGAGCAGGAAAGGGGGCGTAGTCATTCGTGGAAATACTGATTGAATCCGTGTTTTTTTTGTGTTTTTTTTTGAGTATTTCCTCCCTTCCTGATTTCCCCAAACATTTTGAAAAACGAGAGTGTTGAAGGAAAAAAAATTGTACATAATTTTTAATAATCTAATAATCAGCATTTTTCAGATTTTTTATTTATATTTTTTTTAAAAATTCAACGTTTTTGTCAAGGATTTTATAAAATTTCAACTAGATACCTACTTACCCACTGCAATTTTGAAAAAACAAAAATTAATAACAAGGGTATCTAACAGGTAGTGAAAAAGTAGTGATTTTAAAAATGGGTTGTGAAAGCAGTGAAAAAGTAGTGAATTTAGTCAACGTGCAAAAAAACCTTCAAATCATTGAAAAAAAGTATACGTATGTTTTTGATTAAATTGAAAAATACGTTTTTTCTAATTTATATTTTTTTGGAAAATTTTCCTGTGAGAAATTGGACTGTTAATTTGTGTGTATGTGTAGAGGGGGAGGGAGGTGTTGACAGCTTTCTGAAAATTTGGTTGAAAAAAGGTAGGTCTAGGTAGTGATTTTTTTCAAAAAAAAAAAAACCCTTAGATACCATGATAACACTTTGATGACATTTTTTGTAAAATTGCCTTCTTCTGTTCAGCAAATGATAATTTTTACAAGTTGTTCAAAGTGAACCAGAACTTTGAGCACTGACGTCTCCAATCTGGTCATAGGAAATTGTCCTAGAACTCTGGATCGTTTTTTCTGATGTGGGACCTATGCGAAGAACTCCCGCATCTGCAGGCCTAAAATCCCGCTGCCCACCCCACCCACTAGTCCTATTTTTCCCTATATTATGTAGATTTGTGAAAAATGGCTAATGATCGGAATTACGAAGATTGTCCCCTCTTCTCTCCTCTAGGAAACTAAAATTGCGATGAAACTCGTAAGGCATCTGACCTCGATCAGATAATTCAAAATATACTCAGTTATATGAATGCAGCAGTGTTCTTTGGAGTTGAAACTTCGATTGGTACATATAAGGCTAATTATGAGATATTTGCCTACAAAAATTTGCGAATAATTTTTGCTGTATTTTTCGGAAGTGGAGCAATGTTTTTTCGTCTTGTGTGGATATAAATGAGCAAAATAGTAAATAAAAAATGTAAAACTATGAAGTCGTGTCTCGATTCACGAGTTTGAAAAAGTTGAACTCAAATTAATACATATTTCGATCTACGATATTGTTTTTATCGAACGTCAATCAACTGTGCTAACTTATGGGTCTGCGGTGAACAGCAAATTTCACTCGAACGTGTGAATACCACTTTGTTACTGAGCCAAAGCTTCGTTACCAATTGTTATATAGTCTCTATGAAATGTGTTTACATGTGGAAAGATTTAATGCCAAACTTGATACATGTAATACGAAAAGCTTGTTTAAGAAAAAAAAACTCATATCATGTTATTCTTCCCAGTGGTCAAGATAAAATAACTAATGATGAATATTCGTTTATTATTGTCTTTGTATCGGTTCTCTCCGATAATTAGGAACAGAATATGTTCATGGAACGAAATTCACGCTTCGAAGGAGGACGGAAAGATGAACAGTATCCGCGTCGTTGGGGGCATGGTGGTCATCCCGGTCACGAAGATTTTCCTAATAAACGTCGACGTTATTAAATTAAAACGAAAAACGTAACGTCTTTGTAATACGAAAAAAGGCAATTACGTTCATACGCATACATACTAGGTATGCTATAGATACCCGAACCGGATAAATGATAATGAAAGGATAATTCAAAGGAGCCAAAAATAACACTGTATATATTTTGTATTACAACAATCATTGTATTTCGATGGACACACTTACACAAACACATCAACGGAATACGTTGAGATAATATTGACCTCGTGCCTGCGTTGATGTTTTACTCGTGACTTATTGATTAAGAGAAAGGAAACATTGACAAATTTTAAATGAAATTTTCGCTTGACTATAAATTATATATTTTTTAAATTTACTTTTTAGTTCGTCAATAGTAATTTTATGCGTTCGCTTGGAAACTTTTTATTTGAATTATTATTTAGTTGGACAGAATTTATTGTTTTTCGTTCAGTTTGAAATATTATAATAATGAATTTTGAAGATTCTTGAGGATGGTGCGAAAACATACTACGTACTATCTGGTATCGTATTATGATCGAATATTTTATATTTTATCATTTAAAAAATCGATACCTTTCGATTGAAAAAGTACGATGTTGTGTGTTGTAATCCGTGGTAGCTGTCTAGTGTCTGTATGTTCTTTTATGATTTTTCGTTTCTTTCTTTTCTTTCTTTATTTCTTTCTTTTTTTACATATTTTTAATTTAATTGATAGGTATATAAATTATGGACCCTTATAATGTAATTTCGCTAAGAAAAAACTAGCACTACTGCGATTTTGTTGAAAATTTTATCGATGAAATAGTATTGAGAGTTTAATTCTTTTTTTTTCTCATAATCGCTGAAATTAATTCGGATACTGTGTATAAAGTTGATACATACTTAAGGATTCCTTTCTTTAAATATATTATATTATTATAATTAGTGGTCTGTTTTTATTTTGAGACGATAATAATATTTTTGTAAGCAAGGAAAAGGTGTGTTTGAGGTTCGAAGCGAGCTGAGAGGAATTAGAATGAAAATGGGTGAGAAATAGTGAGCAACAATATTGATTGTAATTCGTGTAAGGAATTTGTCATGAAATTATCTTGATCTTATACGAGTTATTTGGTAAAACTAGATTTATAGATTTTTGAAATCAGACTTCTTTTTTTATTTCCATTGAAATGAGTCTTCCTTCTTCATAAAAACTTATCAGGGAGTCGAAAAATTGAAAAAAATTCTGACACCAAAGAACAGAAAAACTCTGTCGAACCAATTTTTTTAATAGGTATGTAATTTGACGAAAAAATGTACCTATCGAAAGAAGATGGGCTGATCTTTAAGAACCAGGGGTCTGGGAATTTGATGTGGTTTGAATGAATTATCTTACTGATCCTTGATGTGCGAGTAAAATGATCAAATAATTTACACATCAGAGTGTGGGTCGAGTGATTTAAAATATTCATACGCGTGTTAATTATTTTGAAGGTAATGATATGATATTTGTGTTACTCCCATTTATTTATCCCATTTTGCCAATACACTTGAATACTTTCATTGAATTTTATGAATCAAGAAAATAAATGTCTATTTTCCTGTAAATTCTAATGGATTATGAAATTCCAACATCTCTTTGTCTCTTTCCTTCCGTCTTCTTACTCTGCTGACTTTTTAATACCTATATCAACGCATGAAAATTAATGATTTATTTTTTAGAATTTCTCTAGGTAGGTACTTATTTAACATTGAACTGCGTGTTTCAAATCAACCGAAGAAGAGGATTTTCCGATTTTCAACAATATGGTGTTTTTGTTCATCTTCTTGACGTATACAGGGTGTTCTGGTGCTAAATAACGCCCTTTCACTAGTAACATAGGAAACCCATCCTGTGTACAAATATGCATGTTTGCCTAGCCTAGGATTTGAACAGGATGAGTTTTACTCACATCAGAAATTTTCGTTTTCGATTCTGTGTAGCAATTTTGACTTTGCATTATTCAAGAACACTGAAGTGTTCAGTCTTTTTTCTTCTGTATCTCTACATTTCATCCGTGTTACTGTAATGTAAAGATGAGCGATCTGTGGGAGATTTAAATATTTTTGTGATCGATCCATTACTACTAGCTACGCACCTTCTTTATTTCCATTTGGTCCTGAAAATCCATATAGTGAAGTAATCTTCATTTTTCTTCCAGTGTTTTCCCTATGATAAGTGTTGAAGTATTCCTATTTTTTCTTTAGTGACTATAATTAAAAAATGAATAATATTGCTTTCTCATTGATGATACATTGTCCAGCACTCAAGTACCTATTCCTGGAACTGCGTGAAATAAAAGTGCGGCTCATTCCAGTGTTGAAATTAGATTTCTTTAATGGTATTTCTGGGATTAGCCTCACAGTTTTCGTGTAATTATGTTTTATACCATTGGTGGTAAAATTAATTGAAGAAATATCTATGTAACTATAACAACCTATGTATAATATTCTGATTTGTTAGTGAACATTGAACTTTGAATTTGCTGGAATTGAAGGGATGGCATAAATAATATTCATAATTCAATTTTTACATTTTTTTTTTAGCTGCGATGAATTTGTAACAGGTTTAGAAGCGCAATATCCTCAATCCTCATGGTTCATCCAACTGTGAACTCGTGGAACAGGAAGAAAATGTAAAAAAAAAAAAAAACAACAAAATCCCAGAGAACCGGCAAAACGCGAAAATTTGAATGGCTCTTGTCTTTACCAAACATGAAACAACTTAATAATAAGGATTGAAGCAAGCATAGAAGTGAGACTTGACACAGGAAAGAAACCATAGAATTACTCCAGAACCAAAATCAAACATTTCAAATCAAGGAAACCATTGAAGACCATTCGTAATTTTGGATACTCATTTGCATCGATTTGGTTTACTACATTCCACTACCAAATTTTTTTTCAAGCCTGCTTTCATTTCTGTTCAGACACAGACAGAAAATTCAAGTGTTATAATTATTATGTAATAACTCAAGAACTGAGATATGATTTGAATTTGGCCGACAAAAAAATTGTTTTCTTGGCTGAGATTTAGAGTGAAGAAGGGAGGATGTTTGGATGCAAATTTAAATATGTCGTAGTGATGTAATTGTAATTTGCAAAAATAATTTGGCTTTATCGTGATAATGGCGTTCAAATTATATTTACTGGGTGCCATAACCCTTGCTATTTGTTGCATTGCATTACCATTGATACGTCCATGGAATGTAAATTGTTTGACTCTGGCAGCAATGAAAACGCATTGACAAGTTTCTTGGATAAAGTAGCCAGTCACTAAGACCGCTTTGGAGGTTGTACTAACCATTTGAAAATTAGCAAATCACCTACTTTCTGGTAAATTCTTGATTTTAAATTTTCTACTTCTCAAATATTTCGAATTAATTAAGCCAAGTACCAAAATACTTAATTTCTAAAACTAGGGAAATCAGTATTACGGAATGCAGCAGTGCCAATTTTTCAGTCATTATTGTCAATTTTGAAAAACCGAAAAAAATTGAGAAGCTTATAGCTGTTTTTCTTTATTTTTTTGGAATCAGCAATAATGACTGATAATTTTGCACCAGACGTCTTTAACTTCAATTCTTCTCTGCTAGACAATACAAAATTAGTGTTAGAGAGAATGCGTTACAGATACTGAAAGTGACGTTGGGAAATTCGTCATTAGTGAATACAGTTTTAGAAAAAATGGCATTAGAAAAATTGTTGTAAAAGAAAATGCGTCCGAATAGTGCACTTGTATGCATTTAATTGGTGACATCCGGATGAACTGGAATTGTTTTTGTTAACTAAATCATTGTACGCGAATAAATTGTTGGAATCGTCATGTTGAAAATCAGCAGAAGAGAAATGATATGTACATAAATACTGAGACATTTGCATTACACTTACTCTTAAAGAAAGAACAGAAATAACATCAGGTAATTTGTACTTCATACTTCTACATAAAATATTCTTACTGCCTTGATGCGTTTGATCATGTACTTATACCTAATGTTTATCTAACTTCCTTTGTTTTTTTTTAGAGGCGATATATTTTTTCATTATTGTACTAATAGGATGTTTGAACTTTGAAGATTGTACTTGCTACATTCTAGAAGGGAAGTTGACTACTTTGTTTCAGTCATTCACTATTGAACCTACCTACTTAATGGATTGGGTGTGAGCCCTTTAGATGTGTCATAGGAACTTAGTTCCATCAAGTTACTCCCACCAAACATTTGCCTTCCTTCTTAACTTTTGTATGAAAGTGAAAAATCTTAATGTTTTGAGAACCATGTCAATCTTCAAAGTCAACTTGAAAATGGGCTGTGGTATTTGGTTTACTCTGCAAACAGAAGCATGCAATGCAATATGGTGATAGGTAAGGTGGGTTTTAATGTTGTTGAACGTGATCAAATCACATGTTTTATTTGTTCTAATAATTTCAAAATGGCGAATGTTCAAGTGCAGTGACTTCAAAGTCAATTCATCACCTATCAAGTAAACAATTTGAAATGTTCTCATAGGTGAACTGATCAATTAATAACTTTGGCAAGCCATTGCATATGACTTGACTGTGGATCTATGAGTTTCTGATGTCTTCAATGTTGACCAATAACTTTGATCTGAACTGCTGCATTTTCACACCAGCTTGTGACTTCTATGTGCATGTATGTCATTGAATGACCTGATCATTTTTTAGATGACTTCAACAACTTGTGACTGGTTGATGTGACGATTTACTTTAGAATAATATAGGGAAGTTATCTTAGCATCTTCTTTTTACTTCCAACATTGATTAGCATTGTAAATGGTTGGTATCTGAAGCATAAATTACTGATTTCAACATCAACTGCCCAGTAAGCATTGCAATAGCATTGTGACATCAATCAATGGCCAGAGAGACATCACCCATCAAAGTATAGTGCCATTTCTGCAATGTTGTAAATATTACTCTGAAATACATATTTGGGGGAAAATTGAAATGATACTATTTTTAATTTAGCAAATTAAGGGTGATGTTGTAAAATGAAAAATTTTAGTGTTCTCAAAAATGTCTTCTTCTCTCAACTCCTAGAGTTATGAGTGTCAACTGCTCACTTCAACAAAATGAATGTGAATGTTGATGGATGATTTTAACATCAGCTGATGCTAGGGATGGGAAATGCTCGCGCATGTTGTTTTGCGTGCGCGCATTTGCTCGAGCACGCGAGCATATTTTACTATTACACATCCCCTTACTTGACACACATTAGTAGAAAATCATTACACAAAATAAGTGTAATCTAATACAAATCACAATGAAGATCAAAAAGTTGAAAAATGCATTAAATTTACCAAAAAACAGGCAAAAATATCGAAAATGAGTAATAAATATCCGAAATTTTTGAAAATTTTCTTATTTTTTCCTTGAAAATGCTCGTGCTCAAGCAAATTACTAAAATGCGTTCTCGCGCATTTGAGCAAATGCTCATCGTGCTGTTGCGCGCATTTGAGCATGCCATCCCTAGCTGATGCAGCATTTAATCTGTTGACTTCATCCATTCAACGTAGATGAACATCAACTAACATCTCTGAATGTAGACAGATGATGCAGCATCATTCGTTGACTTCAACTATTCAATGTCGACTAATATCTGACACATCAGTAGCTCATTTCTAGATCAACTTGTAACTTTGAATGTTGCGGGCTGATCCCACCCAGTAATATCTTCAAACTTCAGCATGAATACTGGCCAACGATCCAAGTATTGACAACTGATTTCAACATTAACTGATGACTGATATTGACATTGATTTTGATGTTGAAACCAGTTGTTAACACTAGGTTTGCTGTGGTTGAATGATCTCATAGTTTTGTATACTGAATACCTATTGATATTATATTAATTTTCAACAGAAATAGTATTTATTTAAAAAAGAAAGTTGGCTGAAAAGCAATCAATTTGGACTGCCATTACAAATAAATTATCAGTTATATGTAGGATCAAATTGAATGTGCATTTCATTTAAAAATTGTACTGCAATTATCGTAACTTGTTACGCAATACACAGCACATGTAGGTAATTTATTCGGTATAATGCCATTAATGTAACGGCGAAGAACTTTAAATACCCCCATCTATGGTCATTGGTCAGGACCTAAACACTAAGAAGCATCTATCACCCAGCATCCCTTCATCAGTTATCCAAGTGTTTTATTATGCTCATCAGGTAGGACAATATATGTATGTACCATGAGATAATACAAATTTGCTTTTTATTTGTACGTTTATAAATGTAATATGTAGTTTATTGGTTAATTCACATAGTGCAATTTATTGATCATATCGAGATGAAACTTTTGCATACTTATACCAAAAATGTATTTCTATGTAGTAATTACTATAAACAGCTACTCCAGAGTCTCTTGTTCAAATTGAATCATCTTTCGATCAATAAGCTGTACTATGTACCTACTGTGTATTGTGTATTTACATATAAATATAAAAATGCAACTCTGGTAGATGCCATTGGCGAAAATCACTAGGATATTAATGAAAGAACAAGAGTATTATCACAAGTATGATGATTTATGTTGATAGAAGAACACTCGTGCATCATCTGCATGTACATAATATGTGCTAGCATGTTGATGTACTCTCAAATTATGCTGCTCGTAAATGATACACTCGTTGTGAAGGTAAAAGGAGATAGAATGTAGTGTAGGTAGTAGGTCCAAAAAAAAGTACCTCTACCTACGAGTACGTTTTTGAAAATTGATCATCTTTACATGGTAATAGATGTTTCGTGTTTGTTGTTGAATTAAATTCGCGTAAAAATCCATCCACAATTTGTATAATCTCCAAATCGGGGACAATATTCTGAAAGATTTTCAGCGTTTTCTAGAAAATTCATCTTTACAATATATTCATAAAACTCATGCATTAGAGTAATGAGATGTACCTACCGTAGTGTACAAGTACTTTCAACATATCAGGCGACGCGGTAGCGTTGCCACCCCGCCCTCCCACGGTTTCAAACGCGTCATGAAACGCGTTACCGTAGGCGGCGCAACGCCAGACGGAGTTATATTCTCAAATCATTTCATAATGTTAGCCCAGAATATTTCCAACGCAATTTTCTCAAAAACTATGCGTTTATTCAAAAAACGCATAGATACTTTTTTTCTTATTTTTCAAAGACCTTTCAGAATATATAAGAATAATTTTTGTATGATAAAAATTCGCAAAGTTTCAAGTAGCCATTTTTTTGTTATTTTGGCGAAATTGTTCTTCAACACTTACTCAAAGTTTGAAGGATTGGCCGAACCAATTTTGATGAAATTTGGAATACAGCTTTGATTTGTCAACCATTACTGAATAAGGTAAAAAAATTGTTAATTTTTTCAAAATTGACCCTGCACCCCCCCTTTTTGGGCCCCAAAAATTCTCAAAATTGACCCAAAATATCAAAAGGCACTTCTCCACTACAAACTTGATGTTCATGCAAAAATTGAGCTTTGTAGCCCAATTACATCAAGCTTGAGTGGAGTCTAAAGATGCTGAAAAATGACAAATTTTGAAAAAACGAGCAGTATATTTATCCAAAGTACAATCAAACCAAAGCTGGGATAGATGTACGTACATCAAAAGGCACATCTACTATGTTCAAAGTACATTTGAACAAAATTTCAGCGTGATTTGTGCCCTATTCGAAGCTGTAGCTTTTCTTAATGAAGTAGTTTAATTATACTCAAAAAATGGCCAAAAATCCATTTTTTAAGAAAAGCTGCAGCTTGGAATAAAGTCCCAATCACGTTGAAATTATGTTCACATATACTTCAAACACCACGGAAGTGCCTTTTAATATTTTCAAATTGATATGAGCTTTCATTTATGCGCAATAAAGCACAACACGTGTTGGCGTTACAACATGAGCGTTGTATGCAGTTGAAATGCGCCGTTATCTAAGCAGCCCAAGTGGCTGCTTGGTTTTAGCTTCCGCTCGCCACACAGTAGACTCCGGTTCCAACCCCATCAGAATCAAAATTTTTTTTCAATTTTCAATTTTGTAAGCTGATTTTTTCAATATGATTTTTATTTAATATGTTCAATTTTTAAAAATAAATTGTAAAAAACCGCTGTTTTTCACTTCCGAAAGTACAAATTTTCTTTTGCCCTTGTTTTTTTTTTTTTTTTTTTAAGTAAACATGGAAAATTGGAAAAAATTTCATTACGCAAATTTATTTAAAACAAACAAGATACCTACATTTTTTCACCTGAAAAAACATGTTTTTTTTTGCTTCTTGAAATGACGTTTTGCTTTACTTTGTTCAGGTTTGTTAGGTTTTCATTAAAAAGTTGACATTTAAATTCCAAAATTTTGAAGCCAAAAAATGGAACCTGAAAAACACATCGTTTCTCACCTCTTGAATTTTTGAACGTTTTTTCACTCGCATCACTCAGCTATTTTTTCTATCCTTTTCCTAAACTAAAAAATTCCATTTTGAAACTTCAAAAAATTCAAAAACGAAAATAATAATTTTTTAATAGGTATTTCTATCAATTATTGGTAAACTTGTCATTTCATCTCTCATTTCATTTTAGAAATTTGTATTCGCTATTGTGTCATTTTATTTGACAAAATTTAAAGTCTTTTTTTTACTGATCGGCGAATTTTTGGTCAACCCCTTCCTCCATCACCCTTAAAAACCCACTGTTTTTATTCCAGTCAGTTTAATGACAAATGTCCAGTAATCTGTCCACTCTCTGCATGCTCCTGCCACCAATGCTATTTTCATTTATTAGATTGAACACTTCATCACAATAATATAGAAAAAAAAGTACTGATATCCTCCAAAAAAACTCTTCAAAAAAGAATTACACCCCGCCCTCTCCACGATTCCTAATGAACCTAATCCATGAACAAAAATTAAAAATTTCAGTAAGAAAATGTTATGATATCATGGTGGAATCCGCCCCTAAGAAAAACAACCTACCACTTCACCATTTATTGTATAAGACAATCTATGAAACAGCTAATGAGCCAAAAATTTGGGCGGACAGATCCCTCAAATAAGTTTAGTAATCTAACTTGACTCTGGAGTGTGGAAGATTTGTCAGCCACCAAATTTTTGGCTCATTAGCTGTTTCATAGATTGTCTTATACAATAAATGGTGAAGTGGTAGGTTGTTTTTCTTAGGGGCGGATTCCACCATGATATCATAACATTTTCTTACTGAAATTTTTAATTTTTGTTCATGGATTAGGTTCATTAGGAATCGTGGAGAGGGCGGGGTGTAATTCTTTTTTGAAGAGTTTTTTTGGAGGATAGGTACCTAATTTCATAATTATGTAATATTGAAGAGTTCTCTTCTCAACTTGATGTTTTAGTTTTTTTTTCTCAATGGATAAAAATATGAAATGAAAATAAGAGATTTTAATCGAGTAAATTGGGAATTACCAATTATTCTACATACAAAGACATATCTAAATATATTGGGTGTAATTGGTATGTCTGGGGTGCGTTGCATTTGGTGGTTCAATTAAATATCACAATGTCTTAACTGTAAATGGAAAATGTAAATGAAAAATCAACTATACCTTACACTCGTTGAAATGGTTACCTATACTATTACTTATTATCTGTTGAATCTATTCTCACACAGGCTACAATTGAATGATATGGGATTTTTTTTTTTTTTTTAAAAAAAAGGGTTTATTTTGAATAATATTTACATCTTATAATTACTTATCCCTGCGGTGAGGGGGCGGGGCCTAAGCCCCGCCCCTTCCGCAGGAATAATACCAGTACAATCTTAAGTTTAAGGGGAGGGTGATGTGAATTCTAATGCTAAATGACAAACTTACAATTAGTACTAAAATTTAGCTATAAAAACTATGTACAACTTAAAACTAAGCCAAGATTGGGAGTGTTTCAATTTTGCTTAAAAACTAGGAGGGGGAGGGGACGGTTCGGCCACCCAGTGGTCCTGGAGCCGCGGTGAGTGGGGGGCCCCAGTTTTGGTTGGGACTGCTGACCCACCCCCCCAGCACCAGGCCAAAGGCCCGGAGCTCCTAGGCAGTATCCCAGAATCGCTCCCACCACTTTGGGGTTGAGGGATTGGTCACCCTAGGATGTAGCCCATTCCCCCCTTCCGCGGATTTGGAGCGACCCCCGACCCGTCTCCCATTTAGGGGTAGGCCTAGGAGGTCTCCGGGCACCACTGTACCCTTAACTACCTCAGATAGAGATCTCCTAGAGCAGGATTGTCCAGAAGGATATTATTTCTTATGTGTGAAAGTGGGAACACTCGGTCCCACCTTACATAGTGGATAAAGTTGAAGTAATTTGGAATGCTGAGGATGGACACATACCATAGGTTTCTTCCATCCTTCAGCTTTAGGGTAGTGCTAAATATACATACATTGTACTATATAGATTAAGTTAAATAAGATATATTTGGGGAGAATAGTTGCTAATTTATTACACTGTTATAATGGTCTATTTACAAGTGCTATTAATTTGTTTTAGAGCGGGTGTTGGGGGAGGTCCAGTTACATACCTTGATGTTGATAGGTATCTCCCTGAACTCTCTTACGATGATTGGCCGTACCTGGCCCCAGTCAAGCTGGTCCAGCCCACATCCAATCCGTGGGATAGCGAGTTTTTTTATTTTTCTTCTGGTACATTCCCTGGCAAGATTTTGGATGCCAAGGGAGAAGTCCTTATATGTTGGTTTGTCATAGCAATGGATTTTTGTGACGACACAGAATATTATATAATGTCCCTGGCTCACTATTCCTTCGACTTTCCGCTTTAGAGTTGCCACTTCCCCCACATTGTGTGGTTGGGTCAGCAGCATCTCTCTGCCTCCAAAGTGGCGGACGAAGTCCCTCGCTATCCCAGCGGACATTCTGAGGTCTTGGCTGACACAGTGTGCCAGTGCAAAGGAGGGTCCCTGTAGAAATATGTCTTCGTTGGCTTCCTCCAGCGTGAGTAGGCCGTTGGACTCAACCGCTGTTAAAGCCATATTTCCCAAGCTTCTTCTCCTCATTACTTCTGCAGCAGAGGCGATGAGTCTGGTCTCGACATCACGAGGTGTTGGTTCGTGCATGTCAAGATATTGTTCATATGGGAGAAGGTCCCCCACACTGGCAGCACTGACTGGGGCGTAGAAGCGCTCTTGGATTCCGCGGAGCACCAGGTACTGCATAGCTGGTATGTAGATGTGGTCACTGAATATCAGGGAGTATGGATGATCCAGGCCTCCTTGAGTGAGCAACTGTCTCTGGGCTGTTGAGATTATCCTCCTGGGTTCAGCCTCCTTTGAGGCCTCTTCCCAGTGCTGGTACGCCACAGAAGTGGAGAGCTCAGTGCTACTCTTTCTGGGAGTTGGGGGGAAGGTGGTTCTTAGGAATATTATTCGTCGGTTTACATCCTCCAAGATGTGTCTGTTTACATATGGTCCCATTGGTATGTAGTTTGATAGGGGTTTTTTGATGCCCAGCTTCTCCCCAATGGAGAAGGTTGAATGATCTTGTTTTGGTGTTTCCTCAGCTACAGAGCTTGGAGTCACACCTCCGTGGATGAACTGTATTCTGTTTTTGTGACTCTCAAAGGCGTCTGCTACCTGCTTAGCTTTCAGCGATGTTTTGTTAAAGTTGATTGGTGGATGCACCTTGCTGATAGGTACCTGGATCAGATTTGGGGAGCACTGGACCTCAAAGCTGCTTATGTAGTCCATTCTATGTTGTTGAGTTGTTGGTGTGGGAGTTAATGGTGAGAAGTTGTAAGGTTGAAAGCCTGGGCTGTTCCAACCATTGTACACTGGTATTGATGTGCTGTGTCCCTCAACTGGACTGGTGTGTACAACAGGAATATTATATCTTCCCGTTCCCAGTGTTGTGCTAATGTTGTTTGCAGGTGGACTTTTACAGTTTTGGATGACATGGCCATGTTGGGCAGTGGTTGTTGATGTTGTTGTAGTTGTGTTGGCAGAAGAATATAGTATGTTGTGTCCAGGGTGTGGCATTGCTGTAGTATGTTGGAAAGGGGAGTTGGATACCATGATTCTCTTCCTAGGGGATGAGGTTGGTGAAGAAAGTGGGCCAAGTATGTGGTCTGTTTGCTGCAGGATTGGGTTAATAGGTTGCACCATTGGACTGAATTTGGGTAGATTAACTGCTGTGAAGTTTCTCCTTGCAGCTAGCCATTCGTTTTCGAACCCTGGTGAATGATGCTGGTGACATCCTTGTGAGGCCTCAGAACGAATGATATGGGATACTATGGGATACTATTATGAATTATTGGATTGGTTACCTATAAATAAATTTTATTTATGTGTAATTTTAACGTTCTTATTTTATTATAAAAGTTGCAAAGATTTCATCATTTATTGTAATTTGTACTAATTGGTTCATTTTTATGGGTTTAGATTTCCTGTGCGGGATGAATGGAAATGATGGCATGTGCAATTGCAATATGAGAAATAATCTGAAAAAGTGAGTATTTTGTGTAATTGCCTAATTGGCAATTGCTTTTAGGCATTATTGAGTAGATAGAGATATGTAATTATTATACACATTTCCTATTATTATTTTGTACATATTTTTTAAAACTAGCATCATGGGCTTTTTTTCAATTTGAAAAATGTTCAATTTTTAGCAGTAGTTTTTGCTTTTTGAAAAAATTTACATGGGTTAAAAAAGTTGTGGTGTAAAAATTCGTTTCATTTAGGTAGTTTAGATTGAAAATGTTTCAAAAAAATTGTAATAAGTTTGAAACATTCAAGCGATTTAAATTTGAAAGGCCTTGGGATTGAATCAGTCTCCTCACACTTCTGAAAATGTTGTATACAATGATTCAATCAATACATTATAATTAATATTTTCTGATTCTTTATTTATGTCCTTTTTATTACAAGCGTTCATTTTTAAAAATATGTACATTGTTGATTATTTTTCATTAGTTTTTTTCTACCTTTTTCGTGATGGAACGCTCGTGTTACTTTTGAATATTATAATGATGATGATATCACTTTGGTATTATACACATAGGTACATACCTACGTGTATAAATTAATCCATTTTAAATATCTCTGTATCTTGGCCATTGTACGAGGGTTTAGAGTTTTCAATTTCAAACAAATACATTACTTACTCATACACCTGTAATACATTTTGTAATCTTCATTCTACATAAATGTTGGCACGGTGACTTTAACACGAATTACTGTTTTACTAAAATACATAGCTTAAAATGAAAGCGGATGTATGTATTGGATGCGTTTCCATTTTTAATCTGATGTAATACAACTCAGATTATTAAATGAAACAATCCGACTTGCATTTGGCATCGAATGTAGGTATCATGTGTATTATTTAGATGTGTATTTGTCACTGGCGACGCCAGCCTGTGTGCCCAGTGTGCACGGGCACACCTGTTCATTTTCCAAAAAGAAAAAAAAAAGGTACTTTTACTTGACTTTTACAAAATAAGTATTGAAAAATTCTTTACCATATAAACTAATTTTTGTTACACCAAAAGTTATTTTTGAATAATTTTAAGTTCATTTCTTGATGCTTCAACATCATTTTTCTTACTTCAATTTTTAAAACATTGTTGGGTCAGAACATGGGTCAGAATGAGAATTTTGGAAGGAGGGGGGGATTTTACAACTTGGTTTTATAATTTTGAAAATTGGCACACCTGTTCAAATTGTCTGGCGTCGCCACTGGTATTTGTATTGAAGCTGGAAAAAGATAATTGTTTGATGTTGATGGTAAATGATAATATCGTGCATAATTATTTTGATAGGATGAAAATAGCCTAAAAAATGATGATAAAAATTACCGTTTGATGTTGATGATGACATCCATATGGCTGCAATTATGCACTGAGTTTCAGGCTTTTCATATTTTTTATTTGCATAAGTGTTGATTTTTATAATTCAAGTTATGGATTCACATATACATACAATATCATAAATTAATCTAATGTAAGTAGATGTAATAAATGCCTTTTTCTGCATATTTTGAATGCGAATGGTTGTTAAAATTATGAAAAAAATTACCGTTTGATGTTGATGATGACGTTCATATGGCTGCAATTATGCTCTGATTCTTAGGTTTTTTATTTTTTGTTGTGTGATGATTTTTATTCAACTGCTTAATAGATTTATTAGGTAGTTTAATTCCTTAAATTATGTATATAATATAGCGTTATTGATCGGTGTCCCTCTTCGAAAGCATTTTGAATAAGTGTGCTCGTTGAAATGATGAAAAAAATTACCGTTTGATGTTAATGATGACATTTATATGGCTGCAATTATGCACTGATTTTTGGCTTTTTAATTTTTATTTTTTATTTTTTACTAATTGATTGAGAATAGTAGTGTAATTACTTCAATACATTTATGGCACCATTGATAGCCCATTTCTGCCTATTTTGAATAAGAATGATTATTAAAATGATGAACAAAAATTACCGTTTGATTTTGATGATGACATTCATCTGGCTGCTTTATGTTCTGATTTTTTATTACCAGTTTTTGATAAGGTGTATGTAATCATGGATTATATAAATACGCGCATGTAATATTGTAACCAGTGAAGATGAATGATAGAAGATATTTTTTTAGATATAATATGATTGTGTTTAAAATATGTTCTGATTCATTTTCACCAATTTAAATGATGAAAAAAATTACCGTTTGATGTTAATGATAGCATTCTTATGGCTGCATATATATTTACTGATTTTTTTACATTTTTGAATAGTAGATTTACTCAAGAGTGACTCGTTTATAAGTAGATATTTGAAGTACCTGCCTATTATTGTCATTAATTACCATATATTGTATATTTTCAGATGAAAGAATGGCGTTGAATGAAAAATTGGAAATTATGTGCTTATTTTGGATGTGTCCCAAGCCCACAATCATGTCTTACATTTGGAAAAAGAACGCTGACATGAAGCTGTTTCAGCTTATGAAATGAAGTGAGTAATCAAGTTCTTTCTTTGTATTGATACATCTATTGTTAACGATAACCTGCTCTTAATTGTAAATGTTACACATAATTTTTGGGAAAGCTTACAAATTACACCAGCTTGTGTGTGGTACTGCATAAAAGAAAGATCAGGTAAAGGAGGAAAGTTGTTATGCTCTGCGCAATGCCAAGCTTTACTGACACTTGTGAAAAGGGATGAAGGGATGATAAGGAAGTCGTTATGCATTTGAGTGTACGCTTCAGTTCTTTGAAGAAAGAATTTGGAAGCGAAGAAAGTCGTTGCGCATGCGCAACATCAGGCTATTGTGCGCGTAAGGCTGTGGCGCATTCTAGATAGAAGAGAAGATGAGAAGAAAGTCGTTGCGCATGCGCAACATCAGGCTATTGTGCGCGTAGGGCTGTGGCGCATTCTAGATAGAAGAGAAGATGAGAAGAAAGTCGATGCGCATGCGCAACGTTATGCTGTTATGCTGTTGCGCAACGCTGGCGGATTAATGAAAAACAACTCCCTTTCTTGAAAGTGAGATTTTTTTACTTCCCAAGGTGGGCTGTTAGATGATACATAATATGTATTTACTGTAACAAGTTGCATGTAGAATGTGTGTTCGTTGAGGTATGAAAATAATATGATTAGGTATAGAAATGAAAATTTTATAAAAGTGCATGAAAACTGGACTAAATACCTACGCATTAAGAAACGAACATATTGAATTTTAAATTTATCTAAAGATGATGTATGACGGTTTTGGGGTTTCCTTTATAATGTAAATATATCAGTTTAAGTGCCTACATTATTGAAAATCTCACATTTGTATGCATGTTGTACAATCATGTGATGGTTCGCTTCTTTTGCATTTAGAATTGTAAGGAATGGAATATAGGAGTAGATACCTTCACCTACAATACATTTACCACCTCACTATTACCTATCTGTATCTTGAGTATTTTTTCGAAAAGATAATAATAGCCTTTCTTTATAATATTATTTCTTACAGAATCGATGGGTGATTTTAGAGGCTATGTGCGAATTGGGTTGATGATGGTTTTTATGCCCATGTTCCAATGGTCAGATTTTCCAAAAAGGATAAATGAATACTTACCCCGATACATCAGGAGTTACCACTCATGTACCAGTCGGATAGGAATATAGAACTTTTTTTCGTTTCTGTGAATTCGTGTGTTGTTCTCTTTTATAATTATTATTACAGAGTTTGCTGATACTGTTGTGGCTTTTTTCATACTTTTGTGTGTATTGAGAGGTTTCTTTTTGGAGAAATGAGTGGTGAATGTCACTATTTATATTACTAGGGTTTGATTGGTTTTTGATGCAATGAAATCAAATGGAAGTAGGTATGTGGTTTGTAGGGGAAAAGCTCTTAACTACGGAGGATTTTTTTTAAATTTTGAATGTGTTGATCTTTTAGTAAGATTGGATCGTTTGACGAAATGAAAGGTAGCAGTTTCATTGATAGAAGAAAAATAGAGACATTTTTGAAAAATTGAAAATAGAAATTTGGACAGTTTTCAAATGTTGAAAAAATAAAGCAAATTTCTTCACCAGAAAAATGTTGAAATAAATAAAAATATCTATAATTCAGAAAGTGGAAAAAGTTACAAAATTTACATACCTAATCTGATGGAGAAAAAGAATGTGGTATTGCGTGACTATCTTTTGTTTAAAAATGTTACCTACTGAAGAAAAAAACGATATTGTGAAAAAAAATTTTAATGCGGGGTATGGAATTCTTTTGGTATTGGATAAAGAAAAATTAAGCTCTGAAAACAGAATGAATTTGAAAGAATATCTAAATAAGTAAGGTCATCAAAAAAAATCAAAGAGGTGTAGAAAGGCCTATTATGTGCAAAAAGAAACTGTAAAATATTTGAAAAATAAAAGAAAAAATTGATCCTAAAAAGAGAAAATATATATATTTGAAAAATAATTTTTTTTAAAATCCCTAAATGGTGTAGGCTTATGTGTCAACAAACTAAAATATTTTTCTAATTCGAATTGAGAAAAAATTGCAAAATTATGCCTGTCTATGAAAAATGTTGATATTTTGTTAAAATCTTGCTTTGTTTGAAAAAAAAAAAAAATTAAAAATTGGAAAACTGTTCAAAATATGAAGTTTGAGAACATTTCGTCTTTACGAATTAATAACCGGTTTTGAGATTTTGTTGTATTGTTAACAAATTGGTTTTCTTCCAATTAGAGAAGGACCCTGAAAGAACTCAAAAAAAAATTGTACATAACATCATCATAATTTTTTTCAATTAAAAATTGACATTCGTGGGGGAAAACGCATTTTTTTGCGAATAAGACCAATCTTTTTTCTTATGATGAACATGAATTTTGTTGAAGTGCTGGTCTGAAGATCACTCCTTTGGATCAAAATTGAACTTTTTTCTGTGAACATTGTTTTCTTTTCGATTTTCAAGATAGGCATGGTTATTTGAAGTTTGTTGCGATTCTAGATTTTTACCTAAAATTTCAGTCTGATATATTATGGTCTGAAAACTCTGATTCCGGGTACCCTGTGTATTACCTGGTTAATTTTAAAATACTTCTGCTCCTTTATTTTATCTCGACTTTTTTTTTCCAACACCCCGAGTATATTGTCGAAAGCTTTTCCCCCAAAAGTATCAAATGATTAGACTAAAATTAGGACGAGAAAGGGAAAAGATTTGCTATTTCGCTGGCTATGGCTTTTTATTTCGAGCGTTGTAAACGTTACACGTGTGTGCAATTTGGCAGTAAGTATTGGAAATTGAACGAAAGAAAACGCCAAATTGAATTGTAAATGAGGATTTGCTCGCACGTTGTGGCTCTATATCTATAGGTAGGTATATTGAACTGTACCAACGTGGAACTTCGTACACGCTGTAAAGGTTGTCAATACTCAATATTCTACTCAAATGAAAGGATCAATGTACCGGTAATACGATTTGATTACGTAAAATGAAAGAGGAAAAAAAAGTAGGTAGACGACGACTGCGACATCGAAACGATGAAAAATTCTCAAACGGTTAAAAAACACGAAAAAAAAAGTAACCGAAAGAATGCGACGATACTGCTGCTGTATACATACGTATACGAGTATTTGATGGAAAAAGCGTAGCTAGAGTTACGGTGTAAGTATCGAAGGAGGGAGGCCAGGAGCAATGCACGTTTTGTTCGAATTTCTTTATTTTTATTTTTATTTTTACCCATCAAAAATTCATTTACTCTTTTAAAAATGCTAACAATTTTTTAATATGAAAGGTGAGAATTTTTGAAGGTTTTTATCGTCGTCGAACGGAATTCAAAAAGGTGGATGGAAAATGTTGTACATTTTTGAAATATTCGACTCGCGAATTTACACTCGTCTACCTGCTACCTACCTACCTACCTTCCTATATAACGAAATACTTTCGGAAATGTCTTTGAAACAGTAAACTGTTAGAGGAAAGCAGGATGAAAAATGAAATTTAAAAACAATGTTTAGCTTTTCGACACTTTGAGCTGTGGGCGAAGAGGGATGACGGTGTCAAATGACTCTGCTAAATGATCGGTTACCTTCGCCTTCGCGCAACATCCACTCGACTTTGACACGACGACGACGGCTGTTAACAGTTGCGTATTAATTTCAAGACTTTGCTTCTAAAGCGATGGGATTATTACCTAATTTGTCTGGTTTCTGTTAACGAGCTTGAATCCCTTTAACTTGTAAATTTCTGAAGCCCTACGTGTGAAGTTGTATTTTCTGCTTTAACGAAGGAAATTAAGTTAACCAATTCGAGCCTTGACACAATTGAATCAAAGGAAGTATAGGCCGCTTTTTCAATTATTATACGACAAAAGACGATACCGACGACGATGGCCCTTCGGTGTTATTGTTTTTAATTGTTTGCTGCTGCGTGATGATGAATTAATAATGATACCGCGATGGAATATCCAAAGCTGCTGATTTGTTACGGTCCGGCCCGGCCGCGGCGGCAGCGGTGTGATATTGATACCATGTTATTTCAAAGAGAAACCACCCTGCATGATTGAAATTTAATTATTTTTCCAACGCTGTCCTATCGTACTCGTACTACGCTACCTCTATATTAATTAAAATGTACCTAGCTATATTGGCTTACACAGACCGATATACCTGTTTGTCTGTGTGTTGTGAAAAGAAACACGTAATGAACGTACAAAAGGATGTACCTTGTACCTGCCTACCTGGGTCACTAGGATGGTTTTTTTTCCCGCGTATATAACATTTTCGATGGTCTACTACGATAGATGAAAGTAGCCAGCTAGGTACACTATAGGTAATTGGAAATGTTGATAAATTGAAACAAAGTCTCGATGTTAGCTTAATGAAAATATAACTTGGGCATTTGTAGTGTACCTATAGTCGTACGTTTGAAATGAAAGTCTACGAGATGGAGCAGGTTTAAATAAATATGGTAGGCTATATAAAACCCTCGAGTAAACACATCGGGTTTATTTTACACAGTACTTTTTGATTTAAGAAGTAAACGCCATCGTGTTGACAGTTTATGAGTAACTTGATATCGTGTTTACTCGTCACACTGCCATCGTACTCGTTACGTTGACCTTTGAAAATGAAATTTTGTTAGTTTATTTTATGTGTACCTAGTTGCGTCGAAATCACCAACAGCTATCGAGTGGTTTTTGGTGTGATTGATTTGTTTAATGACGTTCGCACTTGCCACGTGGATTTTTAATTTACCGTACAGTTTTCTTCATTGGCGAGATTTCAAATTAATAGAACTTTGATTGCTGTTTCAGGTTGATCGGCGCGGTTTATTGCCCAGGTTTATGCTTCGAAGCTTATAAGTGTATGGTACTGCTTCGAATCTAAGAGTAACCCAAGGTAGGTGATATAGGACATGGATAATAATGGTAAATGTTGCGAACTTACATAGGTACTCGAAAACTAAAATGAAATGTTCGAGTTCGAGAAACAAATTATTATGGCGTGTTTTTATTGAATTTCTTGCGGAATTATTGATGGTGTGTAGGTGTACGAGAGAATTAGCTGCTTTTTGAAGGAAAATTTTTGCCATAAGTTTAAGCTAAGTCAGTCTCTGGTTGTAATTACTTCCTCGTTCGTTGATGTTTTTTCGTTCATGTGGTTTCACATTCAATTCAACTCAGAAAACCGAATGAAACATCGAAGTAGTTTGATAAAATAGTTCAATTTGTATGTAGATGGTTTGCGTACCTATCTTTAATCAGCAATCGATTGGATTTGATTTTTTTCATCATTCATTATTGATTTTTGAACAACTTTTAAACTGCTTAAGAAGCATGACGTGTGCTTCAAAATTTTTGAAACCTGCTTAGGACAATCCGCCTAATTCAAGAACTTTTTGAAATACCTATTGAAGATTTAGAAAAAGTCTGGTGGAATTTTTCAAAGATTTTTGCTTTGTTAGAAGCTGATTTTTTAACGCTTGTCGCTCAGTTATTGAATTTTTTTTTTTTTTTTTTGTGAAAACAGTGCTGATTTTGAGTTTTTTTTTTAAATTCGTCGACCCAAAATTAGTCAGAAGATGTCATTGTAACTCGTATTTTTGTGGGAAAAATCTCGTCTCAATTTCGGCTCAATTTTCAACTCAAAATTGGGTGATTTTTCAACGAACAGTTCCCTTGGGTGAAATTCGAATTTCGGGAATAAATTCTTCGTGCCGCAATACCTCTTTTTTTCTCGTAATTTCAACCTAATTTGCGACCAAATTCAAGATTTTGTTTTCAAAAAAAATGTCGTTCGAATTTACGGCAAACTGGTTATGCAATTTTATTAACACGAAATATATCACGATGCGTATTAAATGCCGCCGGTGATCGAACTTCTAAATTTTTTATTTTCAACGGTGGGTTTTTAACTAATTTGAGGTCGCTGAATTACCTTTTTTCGTCAATTTTTGGGACTTAACGCATATTTGTGAAATGATACGATTTTTTAAAGGAAAAATTCAATTTTTTTGGTACTTGGTTGTAAGAATGTTCCTGTGGCTGTGTTCAGCAACGTTAAATTAATGGAAAAATTATGCATTTTGTAAAAAAAATTATTTTGATTTACCAATTGGAATGATTTGGGGCATGATTGGTAGACTTGGAAATTGGAATTGACGGGAAAAAAGGGAATTTAAATGCTCCCAAATTTTATTCGACATCATAAAGAAATAAATGAAGTACTGAGTTTCCAAATTTTGGGACATTTCAAACTCCTCTCCTCCTTCCCAACTCACCGTTAGTCATAAACGTCCCTAATACATATTTCCAATTTATTCAGTTTGAATTTTTCAGTCAAAAAAATTATCCAATCAGACGAATTTTTGCTGTTTTTAAAAAATTTGATGTGCATAAAATCGCGTTTAATAGACCCCTTTAAATTCAAAATATCATTTTTTGAGGTTTGCCTTCTAAACTTCCTTTCTCCGATCCTAACTTTTTAAACAGCTGACAAAAAGTTTGAAAATTAATTTGCTTAATTTATCGGTGGTAACTTCAAAAAAAATTTCACATCACTCCGGCTAATTAATTGACGGCAGTGGATGGGTCGATCCTGATTTTTTTTCAAACTGGTTTATTTAGAAATGCGACGGATGGAAATGCTTACTGTAGCTATGGTACAGCTACTTCCCTCTGTACACCCTCTAACAGCTTTATACTACTATGTAACACATACTAATGTAACAGTAAACTGCTAAAGACCCTTCCGACTTCACCCTTCCCCCTCGATCTACACCCATGAATGAATGAAATAGGAAGACGCGAAGTCGCCAATGGTTGAATGGCGGAATCATTATTTTAAGCATATTGTACCTATGTATGTAGATGTACATAAGTACGTAGTTAATTTTAATTTTTATAAATTAACGTAAGTTGGATAGATTAGACAGAGACGAGACCTGTGTTGATGTTTTCCCCCGGCGTTATACATATTTATACGAATGTGATAGGTAATACCCCCAATTTTAAGTAGCCTACTTACAAGGGAACCTCATGAAGTGTCCGCCTCCGATGTGAACGGGGCCGCGATTTTCGGAAAGAGCCATGGTCTAACACCCCCTAAACCAAATTTTCAGCTGCCCAACTTCATATCTCGATATTTGGCGAACGTTTGAAAATTCAAAATTTGACTGTTTTTGGTGATTTATGCTTTCTTCAAAAACGTACGTATTTGATGAGTAAAAATGATCAAAATAAGTCCTAAAACTGATATCAATTCCCCAAATCCAAATTTCACCATTTCCAACCATTCTGGAGCCTCCATCGCAATTTTTCAATTTCCCCAGAATTTTAAATTTGCTCCAGATGATGTGAATATGAAGTTGGGCAGCTGAAAATCGAGTTGTGTGTTATGCTCGACCTGTTTAACGAATTTATTCACATTTGAGCCGAATCTGGAAGGGACACCTCAAGAGTGATTTTTTAAGCAGCTTTTTCTTCAAAATAAAAATATCCAAAAATCAAAAATTTCCAGTTTGCGAGAAAATTTTCGAAATTTGCGCGAATCGCAGTGTTTCGTCATGAATCAAACCCACGAGGGGCAAATTTCGCCATTTCCAACCATTCTGGAGCCTCCAGAACTATTTTTCAATTTCTCCAGGGGCTCCAGAAAGGCTGAAAATGGGGAAATTTACCCTCGTGGGCTTGATTAATGACGAAATACAGCGATTCGCGCATATTTCGATAATTTTCTTGCAAACGCGAAATTTTTGATTTTCGGATACCTATTTTTATTATGAAAAAAGCTGGCCAAAAAACCACTGTTGAGGTGTCCCTTCCAGAATCGGCTCAAATGTGAACACAATCGTAAACAGGTCGAGTATAACACACGACTCGATTTTTAGCTGCCCAACATCGTATTCACATCTTCTGCAGCAAATGAAAAATTCTGGAGAAATTGAAAAATAGTTCTGGAGGCTCCAGAATGGTTGGAAATGATGAAATTCGCCCTCGTGGGAACTGGAAATTTTTGATTTTTGAATATTTTTATTTTGAAAAAAAGCTGGTTAAAAAACTACTCTTGAGGTGTCCCTTCAAGAATCGGCTCAAATGTGAATAAATTCGGGAAACAGGTCGAGTATAACACACAACTCGATTTTTAGCATGTCCAACATCGTATTTACGTCTTCTGGAGAAATTGAAAAATCGCGCCGAAGGCTCCAGAATGCCTGGAAATGGTTAAATTTGGATTTGGGGAATTAATATCAGTTTTAGGACTTATTTTGATCATTTTTACTCATCAAATACGTGCGTTTTTGAAGAAAGCATAAATCACCAAAAACAGTCAATTTTGAATATTCAAACGTTCGCCAAATATCGAGATATGAAGTTGGGCAGCTAAAAATTTGGTATTGGGGGTTTTAGACCATGCTCTTTCCGAAAATCGCGGTCCCGTTCAAATCATTCTTCAAAACATCCATTTTGGGAGTAAATTTATCAAAATTCATCAACTTTGAACAGAATAACGAGGTAATAATAATAACTGCACGAAAAATTTATTTCCCTCCTAATTCGTGGTCACTGAATTCGAATTTGAAGTCAATTTAAACCTCAATTCTGCAATACGAACAAGCCCTTACATTGTCAAATTTCACCCCAAAATTTTTTTTTAAACAGTAGGTATAGGTACCAACATATCGCTAATGTAGGTATATTGCTATATTTCAAATTTTTGATCTAATAGTTACAACGCGAAAAAATGATTTTTTCACAGTTTATATTTTATTATTCACATCCATACGTTGAAGAAGTTTAGTTCTGATCACTTTTTCTACTATACGAATCGCTAACTTACAAAAGGACAAAAAAAAATTGAAAAAAAAAATCAAAATTCGTCCATTTTGAACTAAATATAACCAGAAAATAAATGCGAAACAGGTCTACCCACTAATTCGAGGTCGCTAAACTCGAATTTTGATTCCATTTTTATGCAATTGTAAACCCTGCCCCCTCAAGCGCATTTTACCACAAAATTCACCCCCACTCTTGACAATTTTATTTTTGTTGAAAAAATAATCTACAGGCCTATCAATGGTGTTTTGATTCGGCCATATACAAAAATTCAGCTCATTCGGTTAGTTTGTGACCAAAATAACCCCAAAAAACGCATTTTTGGTACATTTCTCGCCTAAGCGAGAAATATCCATGTGCTGTATATGAGCTGTAGTCCACTTTGCATCGTGATCTTAAAAACGAGTAGAAATAGTGAAAAAATTCATTTTCCGAAGTTGTAATCGTCGGAAGAGCCTGAAATCTGGTACATAACTGTTCCAGTACCTCATTGATGCGTGTGTACAAAAATTTTTCCAAAAAATAAATTTCAATAGGAGGGGGGCGAATCTTGAGATAAACTTTGTGGTGAGAGTTCTGGGTTGAAAGTTGGGCTGAAATGGAATCATAATTCGAGTTCAGCGACCTCGAATTAGTGGGGGACCTGTTTTGTGTTAATTTTCTGCTCATATTTAGCTCAAAATGGACAAATTTTAATTTTTTCAAAATTATTTTTTGATCAATTTATAAGTGAAAGAATTGTTTAATCAAAAAAATATACATGGATTTCAAATGATTATTACCAACTTTCGTCTACCTACTTCCCACCAAGTTGGGTAGGTAAATGAAATTAGGAAATTAACACTCGAAACTCTCATATTCCACTAGTACTTGGCATGCTAAACAAGTTTTGTTATTGCATTTTTTTCGATTAAGACAGCCATTTTCTTATAATTGAGCAAAACAGAATTTTAAAAAAATTAAAATTTGTCAAATTTTGGGCCAAATATGGCCAAAAAATTATCGCGAAACACGTTTCCTCACTAATTCAAGGTCGCTGAACTCGAATTTTGATTCTATTTTACCCCAACTTTAAATAAAAAACCCTCACCATCAAGTTCGTCCCAAAATTTATTTTTTTGTAAAATTTGTGTACAGACACATCAATGTTCTACTGAAACAGTCATATACTAAATTTCAGCTTGTTCGTTTAATTACAACCCCAGAAAATTAATTTTTTCACTATTTCTGCTGGATTTTTTAGATTGCGATGTATAGTGGAGTACAGCTTATACTCTTAAAGTGGATATTTCCTGCTCAGGCGAAAAACAGTATAAAAATGTGTTTTTTGGGGTTATTTTGGCCGAAAACCATCCGAACAAGCTGAAAATTGGTATATGGCTCAATCAGAACATCATTAATTAGCCAGCAGATTACTTTTTCAAAAAAAAAATTTCTAATGGGCGGGGGGGTGGAATTTGTGGTGAAACACAATTGGCGGAATTGGGGAGTGCAGGGTGTATAATTGTGTTGAAATTTGAATCAAAATTCATGTTTAGCGACCTCAAATTAGTGGGAACGCATGTTTCGCGATAATTTTCTGGCCATGTTCCGCTCAAAATTGATGAATTTTGATTTTTTTCAAAAAAATTTTTTGATCTATTTCAAGTGAAAGGACCGTTTAATCAAAAAAATAATGATAACAAAAGTTTTTCAGCATGTCAATTACTAGTGGAATATGTGAGTTTCGAGTGCTTATTTACCACTTTCATTTTCCTACCCAACTTGGTTGGAAGATAGGTAGACAAGAGTAGGCAGGCCTTTTTTTGTATTTCTTTTCTGACGGGGACGCTGAATTGAAGTTGCAAGCCCCTAATTTTCATCCCCCCTCACTCGGTCTCTGTACATAATTTGAATTTTTGAGAGAAAAAAAATCGAAGTTTCAAACTTTAAATTTTTACAAAATTTCATCAAATGGAGATGGAAAGCTGAAATTTACTTATCTACACATTCCAATTTTAACACCTTCTGAAGACGACTTCAGGTTGGTTCAAGTCATTTTGGAGCTTCCGGCGACTTTTTGAAAATGACTGAATCTAGTAGATTTTTTTGAAACTCGAAAACGGAGATGGGAAGTAGAAATTCATTCTGCAAACTAATTTCAATACGCTACGAAGTCGACTGCTGGTGGATTTCAAGTTGTTTTGGAGCCTCCAGCGACTTTTTGAAAGGTCGTACGGCGTTTTTTGGAAAATTGAAATTTCCAAAAAGTATAGCTGGAAGCTTCAAAACCATTTGAAACCGCCATGTATGCGACTTTATATCGCATTGAAATTACTCTGCGAAATAAATGTCACGTTCAATCTCCAATGATGAAATTTTGTAAAAGTTTAAAGTTTAAAAAATCTGCTGGATCCTCCAGTAATTTTCAAAAGGTCGCTGGAGGCTCCAAAATGACTTGAACCCACCTGAAGTCGTCTTCAGAGAGTGTTAAAATTGGAGTGTAGAGTAAATTTCAGCTTTCCATCGCCATTTGTGTTGGCAAAATTGATCGTGTAACTGAAACGGTATCGATATTAATCGATAATTTATTATTTATTTAAAATAAAAAATCATGTTTCATTTTCGAGAGTTTGAAATTCTGTTTACGCGTTAATTATAGTTGGTTAAGTTTATGAGGATTTTATCCTCTTAAATTCGGTTTACGTAAAATCGCGTGAAACAAATTGTTGGCTATTTTAAGAGTTTAAAATTCGTAAAAATCATTGGCTGTTAAAAATAGTTCGCGTATTCGTTATTCTCGTTAGTTTTAAATTTCGTGTGATAGTGCATATGGCCAACCTGGTGTCAACGTACAATTAGGGTCTACTACTGTGGTAACACTGCGTCCGTCCTCGTAAGCGGAGCTCCGTCCGAGCTACGTAGAGGAGAACGAGTTAGTCTGCTGGTACTAGTCTGTTAAGTCAGTCGACAGTACTGGTAGCGTGAGTCTGTTCTTATAGCTAGGAGAGACACCAACGTGTATCTCCGTGCTCGTTCTCCCTGATCAAGAGGACAAAGGACAGCTCGCCATCCGTGTTCGGTTTAATTACCACCCATCTTTATCTTAAATGAGTTAATTTACCCGTTCGCGGGAGTTTTGTTAATATACCCCATCGCGGGAGTTAGGTTAATGTTTAAAGTACCCCATCGCGGGAGTTAATTGTGTAAAAGTACCCTTTAAGGGAGTAATTTGTGTTAATTTAACGTAAATAAATACCTCTTGAGTAACCAAAACCGTATTTATTATCGTAATATGCAATATTCTATTTCATCTGTATTGTGTATCCTGTGCTATCCGAGCAAATAAAGGTAAGTCCACATAGTGGTATAAATATTCCGTCTAAGTGGTATTTCCTGTCTTCCCCCCGTAAGTAGTAATTCATATTATTACATTGGCGCAGTGCAGGTGCTAATATTATATTACATTGGCGCCCGGATTTTCCTGAAAAGTTCAAAGTCGAATCACTGTCAGTATTCGACATACGAACTAAAGTTTGTACACACGTGACAATCTCAAGGTCATATGCAGTGCAAACTTCCCTCCCCTTAGATAACATCTAATTTCTCTGAATCTCACACAGAGAACCTCAGTACGTCAATCTGAGACCTAATTAATCCCTTTAATTCGATCTTCAGACCCATATCTGTGTACACGTGGTGAAACCAATGGTCAAGGTCACACGTTGCACAGATATTTCCCCCCTTGTTCTTTTCTCCTGTCATTCAGAAAGTTCAAGAAGACTGTTATTACAGTACCCCAAGGACGAATCTCTACTCGTTTTTCTATTGTCAAAGATATCTCACTTTTCTCAAGGTCAAAGTGTGTACAGCCTTGTACCGACAGAGAAGGCAGATAGGCCATTGTCAGCGCCGAGGCGAGTAGAATCATTCTCCTTCCCATCCCAAAAGATCATTGTCAGTATCTTTTTTCCCAAAATTACGTTTTTCACTTTTCAAGGTCACATAGTCAGTTGACTGGAAAAAAGTGATAGACGTGAAGTCAAGTTAATCGAGCTTGATTCCTCGTTAGAACCCTCCAATAGGCCAACTTCAGTGCCTAAAAAGACGATTCTAACGACCAATTCCCTAAAATTCCGTTTTCAAAATCTCAAGGTCACAACTTTAACTGACCGCGTGGAGACGAAAACGAAACAATTTTAAGCAGTTTTCAGCTTAAAACCAGAGAAAGCACTTTACCATCACTTTCTCTTACCCTTGTAAATAATCTCCAATAACCAGAAATTGGACGAAAAGTCAATTACAGTCCATTTCTGAGGACCACAAGTTGTTGCGCAATATTGCATCATACAACAATTGGTGTGTACTAGGCGAAGTTTCCCGCCAAAAACACACAAGGTCACCTCTAGTGTGGTCACGTAGCAAAATCTCATACCACCGCTACCCCACCTACCTACCCTAGAAAACGTTAAAAATGCACCAACTCAGAGTGCAAGGCGATTTTGCCCGCCAAGACCACTGTCAAGGTCATAGCAAACAAGTAAGGCCGCCATATTGTTGCATCAGCCGAAACCAGTAAAGACCACGCCCTTTGAGCATCTCACACTCAAGGTCGTTGTGGCAGAACACATTCGTGTTTGTCAAGGTTACACTCTATCCAACGGAGCTGCACGCGCAGTTCAAGGTTGTTTATCCAGGTGTACCTCGCCTGTATTCCGTACAACGCCGCAGTCTTTGTTTCGCGCGCGTTTTAGTACCCCTTTTTCGATATTCATCCTCCCTGTTAGCTAGTTTTATTGCCACGTAGTCAGTAAGTGTGTTTAGATTTAGTTCTTATTCTATTTCTTCTAGTTTATTACACTATTTTCTTTTCTATTAATTCAGTGCTATTAATTTTGTCGTAAATAATTCAAGTGCATGACCATTTATTATTTTCTACGGATTTTTTATCATTTATTCAGATATAAATGAATTCAAGTGCATGACCATTTATTGATTTATATCATTTTCTTTTTTCCATTTTGTTTTATTTTTTCTTTTTCTTTTTATTTGCTCACTTTTTACGTAGCAATTTCTAGTTGCTGTCCATTTTTTATTTTTTATTTTATTTTTTATTCTTTATTTTTTGCTATTTTTTCCTTCTTTCTATTTTTTTTGCTTAATTTTACTTTTCTTTCATTTTTAATCTTTTCGTAATTAGTTAATTCATAGTGTACATAATTTCATTCTATTTTTACGTGCATTATTTTCATATCTATTTTTGGTTTTTGTGTTTACATATTTTGTCTCGTGTTTTGGCATATCTACTCAATCAAGATGCCGATGCAAACACGCACTAATACAGGTTCCAAGCCTCGGTTCATTCATTGTTTATGTCCATTAGGCAGGCATAGGAAATCCTGTCCCAATTTTGTCAAAAACCCTACTACGACCTTGAATCAATCTCAAGATTCAAACCCGATTATGTCAACGAATCAAAATAAAGATTCATCTCAAAGCGTGACTATGAATCAAACTCGTGATTCAGATCCGAAGCTCCATCAGGATCAGTCCGCTTCTCAGTCAACTCAACCTCAAGTGAGGTTAATACCGATTCAAGTACAAACTGCTTCGCAGTTAAGTCCTTTGTCACTAACTTCATTTTTCGGTAGCAAAAATTCGTCGGAAGACCGAAATGATTCCGAGTCAAAGGAATCAGAGGAAGAAATAGAGGACGAAGCATCTCAAGCAATGCCCTCGTGCTCATTTCCCTCGCCCAAGGTCATTCAATCAAATTCGAAAGAAACGCCTAAAAGTCAAAAGGCAGTTCAGCCAAATCTCGAGGCAGTACCATCTCAATCATCGGTACATCAAACGAATTTGATTTCTGACGAACAGCCCTTCAGGTTGGAATCTCACTATAGTATCGATACTCCTGATACTGATTTTCCGAAGATACCTGAAAATGTCGATAAAAACAACCCTATGCTTGATTTGTTTCAACAAACATGGTCGCGACAAGCTCAAAATGTCAAAGAGCTCCGCACGGGGTACATTCTTCACGAAAGGTATATCAACGACCTTGAAAATGACCGTGCTACAGTTGCGAAGATCTTGAAACAAAATTCCAAGGCCATCAAGCAAATCGACAAAGCATTTCATGACTTCGGTCAAACATGCGAGAAATGGGCTCAAAATCTCACTCAAGCTACCGAAGAACACACGAATAAAGCTAATTCCGTAGCTACGGATGCCCGCAACATTGCTGTGAGCACTGCGGAAGCTTTCCATAAAGATAGGGAATTACGTGGCAGACAAATGGATACTCATCTCAAAGAGTGCCTAGTCATTGCCACGGAGTTAGCAAACTTGAAACAGGCATATTCTCAAAATAGCCGCATACAACCTGCTATGTCCAAAACTAAAACTCTCCCTGTCGACGCTGCGTCCTTGAAAAGCGCAGGTATATTCTATGACGATTCGAAGAAGTTCTTCCCACACGAATTCGTAAAGTCATTCGAATCTTTCTTTAAGAACACCCAAATCGTGGAAGAACATAAGGTCTTCGCGTTTAAAGGGGTCATTAAAAATAAAGATGCCGAGAGATGGAAGAGTAAGGTCGAGTCCGTGGACTCATATGACGTACTCTTACAACGATTTTTCGATTTCTACTGGGATAGAACTCATCAACGTGACGCTATCGATTATTGTGAATATCACTTCGTAACCACCGAAGGTCCAAAAGAAATGGCGGACGAAATGATCAGATGGGCGAACACGTTGATGAAATGTACGAATCCATGCGAAGAAGATATCATCGACTTATTAGTCAATAAGGCTCCGGTGGGATACCGAATGTATCTTACTGAGAAAGGTCAAACTATCGAACAGCTAATCTCTAAGCTTGAATTCTTCGCAAATGATGATGTCGATCCTAAACGCCAAGTACCGATTACTTTCACCGGTCCAGCGTACAGTAACCATCCTTATGGTCTTACCAACCTTAAAGATTCCGTTTCTCAAGGTCCTGTGAAAAATTCAACCTGGACAAAAGATTCAAAGTCCAGAGGACAAACAGAAACGATGGAATCAATACAGCAATATTTCACGAAATTGCTCGGTGGTAATTCCAATCAACACGATATTGTCATATCGCTTGCCGCAAAAAAGAAACCAACATCAAATTTCTTAAATTCCGGCATAGCGAAACCCAAACAATTGTCAATTGGTAACGGCGGTGAGCAGACCGAAGCTTCCAAGGTCATTTCAAAACCCAAGGTCACTTCAGCTGAAGTAACTCACGCCAATACTGAAACTCAGAAAACGAGTAGGTTTACCCCGAAAGTTTCCTCCCAACAACCGATTCCTCTTACCGCTCCCGTCAAAGAACTACATCTCGGTGAAGATTCACCGGAGTCTATTCAACTGTCCGACGAGGAGGTAGAAGAGTTAGAACCGACATTCTCAAGTCTGACTTTACGATCACACCCAGACGATAATTCAGAATTGTCGGAAAACCTCAACAACTAGACATCCAAGGGGCAATGCCTAGTTATGTCGATTCGGCCCCTACTTCCTTGCCTATCTTTGAGGAATTTATATGGATAGGTGATGGTATGACTCACTATTTATTTCGAGGCGATTCTCCATTGGATACTTATCCACCGCCATATTTACGTGATCAAATTAGCTTACCTCACCTGCTTGAAAAACTCAAACAAGCAGATTTTCCATCACAAGGAAAATTTATCATCTCAATGTGTCAAGCAGAGATGAATTATGGTAACATGCCTTATAGCATAGTGGAATCTCAATTTCAAGCCATAATTGATTATCTCCTGGAGACTGGGGCGGAATTGATAGTATTACTATTTCCGATTGTCAAACCCCGTATTCCTCCATTAAATCCCAAAGATAGGAAAGACAAACAAATTCCGGTTTACCTTTCCAGATACATCTTTTACCGCAATCTTTTCACCGAAGCGGCTAAACATCCGAAAGTCGTATTCTGGAAAGATCCCGCTTTAAATTTCACACTCAACGAAATTATCGAAAGCGAAAATGGTAAACCGTATAAACAAGCCCTTGTCGGTACGAAGAACGAGATTCTGGTTGATCCAACCAAGTTCAAATTCTCAAAAGTGTACCAAAAATATTACCCGGATATGTCAATTTATCGCTACTTATACGATCAAATATGTCATGGAATTTATGAAATTGTCGAAATCCATAAGAATTGTCAAAAGGCAAATCGTGCCGATGGATTCGACAGAGCTCATCCGTATGTAAATATGGAGAAAGTCTTTACTCACAAGGTCAATTTCAATCCGACCTCCATGTCATACAATTCCAAGGTCATTCAACATGCACTTCCGCCATCCGAAGTCAAGGACCGGAAAGAATGCAAACCTCAAAAAACCCAGGAATCTCAACCTGGAAGACAGGCCTCAAAACCTGTATGTCACACCAATGACCTTGAGAATCCCAAACATGTCAAAACAAGCACAAATCTGCTAATTGCTCAAGCAGGTGCTATAAACTCAAACTTGTCAAAACGCACTACGAAGACGTATTCACTCTCGAGTGAATCATATCATGGACTGTTTAAAAAATCAACAACAACAGATCCGCCAGCATGTGCGTCTCAACTCTCAAAAATGACACACCCAGTCAGGATTCAAACCAAACGTGGTTTAAAGCTCAAATATCTGAAAGGTGTCCGTGTTAGAGACTACTCAGACGGCTCTTCCGACGACGAAAGTGGTTGGGAAGAAGCACAAGCCGCTGAAAAACTCGAACTCTCTTCTAACGCCAATGTCAAATATTCCATCTTTTGCGATGCTACCCACCCGAGATCGAGCTCTGACCTATTTTCGACGTTCCGAATAGGTGAAACCTCCATTTCAACCATTCTGGAGCCTCCAGCGATTTCTTATCTTTTCTCCAGAAACTTGAAATTGCTGTGTAACGGCTAAAAATCAACTTTAGCACAAATCACTTTATTTGGAGCCTATGTGGGTTGCCTTTAACCGTTTTTTGCGGTTGTCGCAAAAATCGGCGTCTGCCGGTTCAGATGTGTATTTTTGACCACTCGAAAAAATGACAAAATTTGAAAATGTCAAATATTTCATCTTTTGCGATGCTACCTACCCGAGATCGAGCTCTGACCTATTTTCGACGTTCCAAATAGGTGAAACCTCCATTTCGACTATTTTGGAGCGTCCATTAACATTTTCAAATTTTGTCATTTTATTCCAGTGGCCAAAAATACACATCTGAACCGGCAGACGCCGATTTTCGCGACAACCGCAAAAAATGGTCAAAGGCAACCCACATAGGCCCCAAATAAAGTTATTTGTGCTAAAGTTGATTTTTGGCCGTTCCACAGCAATTTCAAGTTTCTGGAGAAAAGATAAAAAATCACTGGAGGTTCCAGAATGGTTGAAATGGAGGTTTCACCTATTCGGAACGTCGAAAATAGGTCAGAGCTCGATCTTGGGTAGGTAGCATCGCAAAAGATGGAATATTTGACATTTTCAAATTTTGTCATTTTTTCCAGTGGTCAAAAATACACATCTGAACCGGCCGGCAGACGCCGATTTTTGCGACAACCGCAAAAAACGGGTAAAGACAACCCACATAGGCCCCAAATAAAGTTATTTGTGCTAAAGTTGATTTTTAGCCGTTCCACAGCAATTTCAAGTTTCTGGAGAAATGATGAAAAATCTCTGGAGGCTCCAGAATGACTGGAATTGAGGTTTTACGAATTTCAATAGTCGTAAATGAGTTAGGGACACCATCTGAGCCACTTCCCGAGAAAATTCCATTTTTCATCAATATTTTCTATTTTTGGTATTAATTGATAATTTTTCGGGTTTTTCAATTTTCAAAAATTCACCAAAAATCGAGAAATCAACTTTAGCACTTGAAATTTTGTATTTGGGGTCCTGAGGTGGTCTCCTTTCGATCTAGCTTTGATTCGTTCATTTTCGTTTCTGCCAGTTCAGGTAGTTCCCTTGTTAGCCGTAACATCAAATTGCTCTCGCCTTTCAGCGTGTGCTATTCTCGCTCTCTTGTTCTCTTTCGCTGCCTGCGCTTCTGCTTCACTCTGTCTCGCTTACATTCGGAGTGTGTAACTTTCCCTAAAAGTCCATCCATGACCGTAAAAGCAATGCGTACCGTATATGAAGCGAGGAGCTTGTTACGACAAGCGCTATAAAAACAAAACAAATTACCAACGCAAATATTTACAAAATATCGTTACGTTTATACACACTAATCGTATATATGACAAACAATATAATAATATAAAATTCAATTTATAGTATACACATCGTATATGGTACATAGATACACGTTTGTACGTATATGTACGAAATATGGATACGCTTACCGTATGATGAAGGGGTTTGGGCACAGCGAGGGTTAAAAAACTCGTAATGTAGGTAGGTACGTCAGATTGTATACTCGTACGTGTATGTAGTGCATGGTACATATAGGATACCTTGAAAGGTCATTCGCAAAAGTTGACATTCGTTAGAGAATCTCGTACCAGTAGTAAATGCTCGTGTGAGTAAAGTACCTAGAATTTCGTCATTTATGCGGATTTTTTTGAAAATGTCGCAGTCAAGTAAAGTGGTACACAAATACATAATATAAGCAGCTGTATTAATTTAAGAAAAACGTTCGGAAAATGTTCTGCAGTTTCAAGGCACAATTTTTACAAAATGGCTGCCTTGCCCTCGTTCTTAGCTTAAAGTACATATTATCGATGATATGAAATTTTATTCGACCTGTTTCATGAAAAAATTTAAGAGTTGGATTTTCAGCCTGCTTGATGCACTGATACGGCAAATGGAATGCCATAAATTTGAGAATTTTTTTCTTAATGTTGAGATCATCTCGAAAAATAAAACCAAGTTTATGTCGAGTTGGTTTATATTTTGTAAAATGGTCGAGATGAACAAAAAAATATTTTTAGCGTTGAAAGGGAAATTTTGAAAGCTAAAATTTTTACGTATTTCAGAAAAAGAAAAAAAATATTTTCTGATTCGCATTTTTAATCTTGAATGCCTTGAGAAATTATGTGTGAAAAAAATTTTCAAACATCAAAAATGTTTAAGAATTTCAACAATTTTTCGTGTCACTATGCTTGCGAATCTCCTTCACCCCTCCTCCCTCTCCCCCCAAATTAAAATTGAATCTTTTTTTAAATTGATCGTTGTCTTAAATTTTGGGCAGTAAATGAGAAATTTCGCAACTTGATTAATTGAAATATTAAAATTGTGAATACTCGAGCAGATTTAAAAAACTCATAATTCTCCCGAGAAAGTCAACTTACGAATCCTTGACTTCTTTTCAATGAGTTGAACACTGTCCTGAAATGTACTTTTTTCGTGATTATTCTGCTCATCCATGATGTTATGCAGTCCTGCTCATCCTGTTTTCGCTAATTTTGTCCTGCTTTTTGCTCCTGTATCCAAGCCTGACATGTTTTTTTCTAAAAATTATTGACAAGGAAGTCCTGTTTTTTTGCCCAACCACCTAAAAAAATCCCTGCTAAATTTGACCTTAATTGCCAGATTTTGTTTTTCAATCTAGCCAAATAGTTTGTTATCGATGTGTGATTAACGAAAGATGCTACATCGATCATAGTTTTCGTTTTCAGTTTTTCACTTCTCGAACTTGATAAATAAATGTCAGTGACAATTGTTCTTGACAATGAAAGAAATTTGAGGAAATGAGAATAAAATAAATAGACGTGAGACGTGAATAATAAGTAATTAAGTATTTAATTCGCCATCGCCATACCATTCGACATACGTATACGTAATAATTATACTAATATTCCTTGCTGGCGCTAAAAATTTTCAAAGTCCAGAAACAGAAAGTAGATAACGAGTAACGAGAAAACAAAACATTTGAATCGGTCCTCTGAACGACGCGTCTGATTGGTCGAGTGTCACATCCTGCGTCACCCTGCGTGCGATGTGCGTCAAGGCACGGTGAAAGCGCACTTGTCTGATTTTGAAACCAAGATGAAAATAATTTGAAAGTGAAGTTGTCTAGATCAGTTAGGTTTCGATACTTGTAGGATTTTTAACCCTCTTTCCATTTCTGAGGTCCTCTAGTTTCAAAATAGTACATAAAAAGTTGAAAAACGCGATCAAAGTTTTGCCTTAGTTTCAAACACGGACATGTAAACATTATCTTAGTTTCAAAATGAGACATATCCTATCAATTATCATCCTAGTTTTAAAAACAGACATATCCTGGATATGTCTTATTTTGAAACTAAAACAATGTGCACATGTCTGTGTTTGAAGCTAAGGCAACACTTTGAGCGCGTTTTTTTACCCTTTTACGTACTATCTTAAAACTATATTGTAAATAACAGACCTCGGCAATGAAAAGAGCGTTAAAAATCCTATAAGAATCAATACCTAACTCAATTTTTGTGGAAGTGGCGTTTGTCTAACTTTGTAACCAACCTCCTCAATTTACTCCAACTTCTAGGACATATTTTTGAATAAATCGATGATATTTCATTATTTCGAAAGTAAAAACTTCAAGCTTCGAAATGAATTAAATATTTTAATTATTCAACGAGTATTTCTAGATGAAATGTTCAACTGAAGTTGGCCAATTTTCACACAAGAGGCGAGTCGCTAAAACAGCCTGTATTTCGAAAATTAAGCGTCTTACCGGTGGTTGTTTACCTCACTTCACCAAGAATGGCAAGAAATGAAGAAAATTACCAAAATGCCGGACAATGATCTTACCCCCTCTTCGGCTCTTCGAGCACCCTAGTTACAAGCGGTTACGAGGGTAGCGGTTTTAGAAATAAGTCGTCAGCCTCAGCCGTTCAATTTGGGAATCTTCTTTTCCAGTATTCCAGTGCGTCGTGCGATGTTGGTTGACAAATTAATCCTAATCGAAAATCGACACATCTCCAATGTCCAGACTACTTGAAGGAATTTAGATATCTACGTTCTGACGATGAAATTAACAAAAGTTAAAAGTAAGGATAGGAAACAACATTACAATAGAAAAAACCCTTTATTGGAAATAGCAGAAGATTCAAACGAAACAGTTTTTCAACTTTATAATGATAGCCTGTTAGGAAATATAGGATAAAAGTATGCTGACATTTATGAGATAGTAATAACTAAGAATAAGGTAGCCTGATTGATAGGAAATATAGGATAAAAGTATGTCGCAATTTACGAGATAATAACTAGAATAAGGTACAACGTATGCTAAAAACGTAACGAAGGAATTCTCATTAAAACATCCATTTCCGGGCGAATGACGACGCTTGACGCGATCATTAATCGGACGATTTATTTCTGGAGCGGATGAAGATGACGCAGTAGACAATCCCACCAGAGTTTAGACACTTCTATCTGAAAATAAACATGATATGAATTTCATCTGTAAAATACAACTCATGTGTACAAATGCTTAAAAAGTGCTACCTTCATTATTGTTTATCTTATTTCAATCAGAGATGTAATCGCGTGTAAAGCTCGGTGCTCGTTCTCATCTAACTTGGGAATGTGAGTGAGCAAACGCAGGAGATCTGTAGTACTGTAGGCTGAGTTATACACCTCGGTTAAATTGTGAATGAGTTTAGATGCGCGTTCATAGAATGAAGTGCAGACATTAGCGAAGTGTTCTGCCCCAGTAGTAAATGATTTACGTATGTGTGACGCAGCCTCAGCGAAAGGAGATTTCTTGTTTGTATCCTCATAGAATGCCTTATAGGCCGCATGATAAGTGGCTCGATTTTTCTTCCATTTAGCGGGCATGTAAGACGATATAATTTTTTTACAAAATCGCTTTAGGTTCGAGCGAGCGAATACAACTATCAATATGCCGTCTTGAATTTCCTAAACATATGAAAATTTAACCACGGTTATCAACTAATGCGTTGGTAAACTAGTGAATTTTTAAATTGTAAGTTTCGCTTCAACTTACAAGCTTCATGAGCAGCGTGACAACTATAGCAGTTGTTTCAACCGGGGCATCGGTTATATTTGGAATACCAAACATTGCTAAACGCTCTTGTAACTGTAACGATGAAGCGTATATGTTAAAAATTTATATTTTAAAAGAAGAATCCTGTGATAAAGAAAAAAATTCGAAAAATAAGTTGGAAAAAATCGAAGGACAGCTTACGGTAGGCGTGGCAGGTATGGAAACCGTAGTTGGTATCATAGACATCGTCGTCGTGGAAGGAGGATTCACCATGTTGATAACGAAAATAGTACAAAACCGGAACAAAATGAATAATTAGAAGATGAAAAACTAATTTGTAAAAAAATTTTAATCAATGGCGAACGAATGGCTACCAAAGTAGATGACGCGTCGTCGAAGCGTTGACCTAGGAATCCGTCAGATTTTAGGGAAGGCGTTCGGAAGGAGATGTGCTACGTTCACAGCACATACGGAACATGGACGAACGAACGATTGATTCAAATGTTCGATCACTGAACGTTCTGAAATCTGAAGTCTGGAGGCCTATTATGAACTCGCGTTACCATAACGAAATTCGTTACCGATTCGTTATCCGTTCGTTAAGAAGTGGTTTGACCAGTTTTTGGCTCTTTACATAACGAAAGGTTGGAAGGTGTCGTTATCGTAAAGAAACCTTCCTTACGGATTATTGCGTTTACTTATGTCAACTTTTAACATAAAATAGTTGAAATTTTCAGTGAGCACGTGCGTGTTTTTAAATACTGAAATGTTCGTAATTTTATCCTCTTTAAAATGGGATTTTCCCCAAAGCTGTACCTCTCACCGTTCAAAAGTTCTCGAAGTTTAAAGCTGCGAAAACAGGCATGCAAGAGGTAAGTATTGAACTTCAAACTAAAATTACTCAAAATTTTGAAGGAACATCTAGGTATTTTAATATTGCAAAATGTTCGTAATTTTATCTTCTTTAAAATGCTTCGTATCCGAAAGCTCTACCTTTCATCGTTTGAAAGTTCTTGAAGATCAAAGTTGCAGGAAGTGGTCAAATTGTGTTATTACTGTTATCAGTCTTTTTAGTGTATTGATAAGTGACCACTTTTCGCAACTTTGATCTTCAAGAATTTTTGAACGATGAAAGGTAGAGCTTTCGGTTCAGAAGCATTTTAAAGAGGATAAAATTACAAACATTTTGCGATATTAAAATACCTAGGTGTTCGTTCAAAATTTTGAGTAATTTTAGTTTGAAGTTCAATACTTACCTCTTGCATGCTTGTTTTCGCAGCTTTAAACTTCGAGAACTTTTGAACGGTGAGAGGTACAGCTTTGGGAAACCCCCCATTTTGAAGAGGATAGAATTACGAACATTTTGGTGTCTAAAAACACGCACGTGCTCATTGAAAATGTTGTGTATTTTCAATTTAAAGTTGACATATGTGGTATGCAAAATTGGGAAAAACTTGAATCTTAACGAATCGTTCATAATACAGGAACTTAACGAAAGCGGTACCTAACCAGTGTTGGCGTCCCGTAACGGTAACTGTAACGAAAAACGAAAATAACGAAATTTTTTTCGTTACAGGTAACGGAACTGTAACGAAAACGTTATTTTAATCATGTGATGTTGTGTAACTGAAACGTAACGTAACGATATTTTTCTGAAAGTAACGTAACAAAAAACGGAAAAATTTTGTTACCTTTTTCGTTATTTTTTTAGTTACAAATTACAAAACAAACCCTTAAAAAACTCTGATTTGTGTAGCTCTAGCTATGAAAATTTGAAGTGAAGTCAAAAAAAATGACTAAAATGAGTTTTCAGTGTTTTCATTTGTCTGATTTTGAGTGCTGTAACGCTATATTTTTCGTTACACTGGTATTTGAACCTTCTTGTAACGTTATTTTCGTTATTTTTGTCACATTTTTTCCGCCACAAATGCATTTTACATCAAAATATACGTTGAAAAAACACTTCTGTAACGAAAAAATTGTAACGGAAATAACGAAAATAACGTAACGAAAAAATGTAAATACAGGTGTAACGAAAAATACCGTTACAGCAATTTTTTCGTTACAAAATACCATAACGAAAAACGTAACTAAAAAAATATAAATTTTGTAACGTAACGAAATAACGGAACAAAAAAAAATATCGTTATGGCCAACACTGTACCTAACGAATCCCTAACGAATTTCGTTATGGTAACGCGATTTCATAATAGGCCTCCTGTTCGCTATCACTGCTATCAGCTTATTCCTTATTCAGCATACGCGTCGGTAGGGCTACTATAATTTCATACAGGTAAGGACAGCCGCCATTGCCCATCCAACCTTGAACACAACAACATTAGAATGCATCTGTATGCATACAACTTTCCATATAAAAAATGCAATTTTTTTGATTGTTCGCGAGTTCGGGTGAACTTTCATGTGGTCTCAAATTAAAGACGATGAAATTCCCTATCGATTGATGTTAAATTTTTATCATTTCGCGTAAAAATAACGATTTTATGAATACTTTTATTTTACTGATTTTTGCATACTACGTACGTCATCTTTAAACTGAAAACACTCGAAATTTTCAGTGGACACATAGGTATTTTAATACAGCAAAATGTTCGTTATTTTATCCTCTTTAAAATGAGCTATTACCGAAAGCTCTACATGCAACCGTTCAAAAGTTTTCGAAGTTTTAAGTTGCGAAAACAAGTTGCGGATGGTAAGTATTGAACTTTGAACTAAAATATTACTCAAAATTTTCAGTGGACACATAGGTATTTTAATACATCAAAATGTTCGTAATTTTATCCTCTTTAAAATGGTTGTTTACCGAAAGCTCTACCTTCAACCGTTCAAAAGTTTTTGAAGTTCAAAGTTGCGGAAAGTGGTCAAATTGTGTTATTACAGTTATCATGTGTTATCAGTATAAGTTAGTAGTTTTGATCAGTAACCACTTTTCGCAACTTTGATCTTCGAAAACTTTTGAACGGTTGAAGGTAGAGCTTTCGGTAAACAACCATTTTAAAGAGGATAAAATTACGAACATTTTGATGTATTAAAATACCTATGTGTCCACTGAAAATTTCGAGTAATATTAGTTCAAAGTTCAATACTTACCATCCGCAACTTGTTTTCGCAACTTAAAACTTCGAAAACTTTTGAACAGTTGCATGTAGAGCTTTCGGTAATAGCTCATTTTAAAGAGGATAAAATAACGAACATTTTGATGTATTAAAATACCTATGTGTCCGCTGAAAATTTCGAGTATTTTCAGTTTAAAGATGACGTACGTAGTATGCAAAAATCAGTAAGCTAAAAGAGCTACACTTCATTAGAGGAATAGGTCCTGCAAAATGGCTGTCGTAATTTTAGTGTTCATGACGTCATAGCATAGATTTTCGTGATGTAAATAAACTTATTATCTTTCATTATTTTCATCTTGTGTTTTATTAGTATTTTCTCTTCATGTTTTTCAGCTAATTAAATAAATTAAGCTCGTAAGTCGTAGTAAACAATTTGTAAGATGGAACCAAGTTCAATAACGTGTGACCGCTGTGGTCATACATTTAAGCATAAAAAAAAACTTGATCAAGCATTTACAGCTCTGTATGAGTGAACAAAAAGATAGTAATGGTAACCGTAAGCGATAATAGGTACTTCAAAAAACCATGTAGGATGGGAAAAACTCATCATAGTCATCATAAGTTCTTGTCTTACTATGCTATTGAGCTATTGTCTTACAGAGATGAAAACCAGAAAAAATCGAAATCACATTTTATGTGCTGTCTGTAAATATCCGTCGGCTTCGATGAAACAATACCATTCGCACTTACATATCTAACGTACATCAAATTTCCACTCCTATTGAAACTTTGAATTTTGATTCTGAAAAAGGTACTTTTTGAATGGTACCTCATCATAGTCGGAAGTCAAAACGGAAAAAAAACAATACTCTTTTATCTAGCGTCTAGCGCTGCTGAAAAAGAGATGAGAGAAAAGCTTAATTGCCGATCAATCAATGCTAATTCGCAGACTGGATGATCATACGTATTGATTTAGCTTGTATAGAATGATATGATAAAGTTCAAAGTCTCAAATTTCTTTTCATCGTTTCATTGTTTTACTTTTACATATATGTTAACTACCTTTTACGAATCTAATACGATTTTTTTCCTTTTAATTTTAATAGAAAACCGAACCAAAATACTGTTTCTTTACTTATTCAAAATGTTATGAGCTGAAGATAATTGATAAAACTCTTCCACGAAGTGATAAAGGAGTGATGTCAAAGCTCTGCTTCGATTACATCTGTAGTTATGACGTCACTGACTATCCCTGGAAAGTAGGACCTATTCCTCTAATGAAGTGTAGCTAAATAAAAGTATTCATAAAATCGTTATTTTTACGCGAAATGATAAAAATTTAACACCAATCGATAGGGAATTTCATCGTCTTTAATTTGAGACCTCATGAAAGTTCATCCGAACCCGCGAACAATCGAAAAAGTTGCATTTTATACACGAATAATTGTATGCATACCTATGATAAGATAACAATGTTTATCCATTTCTTGGATGGGCAATGGCGGCTGTCCGTACCCATAACGAAGTTTATAGTAGCCTTAGCGTCGGAGAATCAGGAATGTCGAGGTGGTGAGAGTCTACCAAGTAAAAATTAGTGATACTGAACGCATGGACAAATATCGTTCTTTCGTTTCAAGCGTCGACCGTATATAATGGACGAATAATTCAACGGTGAAAAAATGACAAAATGTGACGGCTAGATTTTGGATGCAGAATCCTGGAAACCTTCTGCTCATGCGCCAAACAAGACGCTTACGGTGCTGGTGGAGAGAGAGACGGTTTACTCGTTGAACATGGGCTGAACCAGGGAACCGTCTCTCTCTCCACCAGTGCCGTAAGCATCATGTTTGGCGCATGTGCAGAACGTTTCCAGGATTCTGCATCCAAAATGTGGCCGTCATTTCCTGCGATTTGAATTATTCGTCCATTATATACGGTCGACGGTTTCAAGTAAAAAGAATGGTGTATTGTTGGCGTTTCTCGCGTATGGTTGCGTTAGTTGTATTATCTTGTATCTCCTACCATTGTTATGTTATACCTGTTTTCATTTACATGTACCCAACCCTGATACATTTTTCCCTTTTATTACTTTTTCAACCAAACCTTTTTTCTCCTTTTATTACTTTTTCATCCACTCTGCCGGTACACCAGAAGGCTGCTCGGACGCATAACTTCTCACTCTCTGTACTTATGAGTTGCCTACCTGTTCTTAATAAAGGCGTAAAGGCGTAAAGACGTGATAGGTATTCTACTTCATTAATTTCAGGCCCGGGTGAATGATTGCTATAAAAACATTGTATTTGAAGCATTATTCTAGGTACTTCACATGTCTTTTAATTTGGACTTCGTCGGAGAACTTCAAAATTCAAAACAGCAAATAGCAAATTTTTTCAATGAAAGGCGTTTCGCTTGAAAATAATGTGTAGGTAAGTATCTCGTGACAAAATGCTGTTTGTTGGACAATTGTAGTGAACTTGAATTTAATTAGAAAAAAGAACAAGACGAGCCAGATTCTCGTTGCATAGGGGTGGAATTTGAATACAACATAGATGCGTTGACATTGACAGTGAATAGGTAATCTATACAAATCCCAGCATAATGATGAATACCATGTAAAGGCGTGAGATACAATGTTTTGGGGAGATTCAAATTAAAAATTAAGCTATAAGAAGACCTTGACCTAGGTATTCAAAAACAGTTGAGCAATCAGAATTTTTCTAAAACATAACTGTGGAATATTAAAACACAAACAAAAATTTTACGCTGTCATTAGTTTATTTAGAAAACCAAAACTCGTATAGGTACTTATGTACAATACATAATATGTACATTTCATACAATTGTGAGCCAGTTACATGGAAACAATCATAAATATTAAATATAGGTACATAGGTAATAGGTATTTATCTACAAATATTACAGGCGTTAGAGATGCGGCATGCGGCGCGGCGATCTAATGATCTCTGCAGCCTCCTGTCATCTTTCCTTCTCTCCTCTCCTTGAACCAGTTCTGTCACTGTCCTCAAAATTTCAAGTGCTAAAGTGCGTTTTTCGATTTTTGGTGAATTTTTGAAAATCGAATTTAGGCCAAAAATGAGGGAAAAAATCAAAATTTTACCAAATTGACCAAGAAAGCTGAAATTTGGGATATACCATATTTTCGACATGCCAAATCGATTGGAAACGGTTTCAACCCGTTTTGAGCAGTTCTGGAGCCTCCAGAAAATTTTTGAAACTCGAAATTTCCACAAAATTCCATCAAATTGGAGTTGTAAAGCTAAAATTTATTCTAAAAACTAATTTCAATACGCTACGAAGTAGGTACTGCAGGTGAATTTCAAGTCGTTTTGGAGCCTCCAGCGCCTTTTGAAAATTCCTGAAACCTCCAGCAGATTTTTGAAACTTTGAATTTTCACAAAATCTCATCGAATGGAGATGGAGAGCTGAAATTTTTTCTACACTCCAATTTTAACACACTCTGAAAACGACTTCTGGTGGATTTCAAGTCATTTTCGAGCATCCAACAACTTTTTTGAAAATTACTAGAGCCTCCAGTAGATTTTTGAAACTTGAAATTTCCCCAAAATTTTATCAAACCAAGATGGAGAGTCGAAATTCATTCTGCAAACTAATTTCAATACGCTACGAAGTTGACTGCTGGTGAATTTCATGTCGTTTTGGAGCCTCCGATTTTTGGAAAGAGCATGTTCTAAAACCCCTAAATCCAAATTTTCAGCTGCCCAAGTTCATTTTTCGATTTTTGGCGAATTTTTGAAAATCCAAAATTGACTATTTTGGTGATTTATGCTTTTTTTTAAAAAAGTACGTACTTGATCAGTAAAAATGTTCAAAATAAGTCCTAAAACTGATATTATGAAATTTCCTAAAAGTAGCTGGAAGCTTCAAAACCATTTGAAACCACCATGTAGTCTGCGAAGTAAATTTCAGCTTGCCAACTCCATTTGATAAATTAATGTTGGAGAAATTTCAAATTTAAAAAATCTACTGGAGGCTCCAGTAATTTTCAAAAAAGTCGCTGGAGGCCCCAAAATGACTTTAACCCACCTGAAGTCGTCTTCAGAGGGTGTTCAAATTGGAGTGTAGAGAAAATTTTAGCTTTCCATCTCCATTTGATGAAATTTTGTGAAAATTTAAAGTTTCAAAAATCTGCTGGAGGCTCCAGTAATTAAAAAAAGTCTGTGGAGGCCCTAAAATTACTTGAACTCGCCTGAAGTCGTCTTCAGAGGGTGTTGAAAATGGAGTGTAGAGTAAATTTCAGCTTTCCATCTCCATTTGATGAAATTTTGTAAAAATTCAAAGTTTCAAAAATCTGCTGGAGGTTTCAGGAATTTTCAAAAAGTCGCTGGAGGCTCCAAAACGACTTGAAATTCACCTGCAGTACTTCGTAGCGTATTGAAATTAGTTTTTAGAATAAATTTTAGCTTCACAACTTCAATTTGATGGAATTTTGTGGAAATTTCGAGTTTCAAAAATTTTCTGGAGGCTCCAGAACTGCTCAAAACGGGTTGAAACCGTTTCCAATCGATTTGGCATGTCGAAAATAGGGTATATCCCAAATTTCAGCTTTCTTGGTCAATTTGGTAAAATTTTGATTTTTTCCCTCATTTTTGGCCTAAATTCGATTTTCAAAAATTCACCAAAAATCGAAAAACGCACTTTAGCACTTGAAATTTCGACAGGTGATAAATTTTTGCACGATCTTTCGATCTACCTGTGTAAAGCTTGAAAAAGTTCGTGCAAGTCCTATGTTAAAACGCAAAATCTGCGATTTCGGCTGACCTGTCAATCAAAAAGGCCGCCATTTTGTGAGTAAGGCCAACTTTTTTTTGGCAAGTTTGCTTTAAAATGTTCCTGAGGATGTCCCCTTTAAGAAAAAAGTTGTCCCGGAGGATCGGTGGGGGGGTGCAATTACTCCTATTGGCATATGCCGGACTATAATATGAATAACAATTTTTTTCAACACGTAAGTTATTGTACCTTATTAAAATTTAGATAGATATATTTAATCTCCTGCCCTTGCCTCACCCAAGCCCCTTCTTATATTTCTCAAACAAGACATGAGGCATGAATTGTGGGTCAATTAATTTCACCTTTTACAACACGAACACTTTTTTATTAGAACGCATCACACATCTTCTACAATGTATCTCGCAGTTTTCATCTCATTCGTGATTGATAATGGTCGCTACGACGACCGAAACGCGTCTCATTTTATAAAATTTAATGTATTTGTAATTTTAATTTTTCGTGAATACCTAATAAAAAAGTGTTCGTGTTGTAAAAGGTGAAATTAATTGATTAAAAATGTGCGAAAAAGGAGAAAACCACTACATTCAAATGAATTGTGGGTGAAATTTACACACCAGGGACTAAAAGTCATTAATGCCAAAACATGTAACATCTTAATTGTTACATTTTAGGTCTAGAACCCGCACTACCTGCTCCTTGTCCCTTCTAGCCATCTAGCAGGATATAGCACTGTCAACAATTGTTTACAAAAACACACAATACCCGATTTTTTTCTATACATTCGAATAGAAAACAGTTTTACTGCTTTCTTACTTTCATAGTAATTTTACCGATTCTGAGAATTTCTCTTTGTTGTCAAAATGAGCGTTGTCCATTTTTTGTTCGAATTGAAATGGTTACTTATCTTCCAAGGGTGTTTTTTTTCATCATCAAAGAAATAATTCCGAACTCTATTCACTCACAGCACCGACTAAAATGCACAACGAGACCTATATAATCCCTGCAGGTACCGTCATGTCTGGCCTTTAACTTCAAACAATAGGTATAGGTTTGACATTTGATGGTACTTTAAAGACAGAAGTATAACAAATTATTTCTTACGAGTCGTTATTAGCTGGCAAAAGAATTCACTGTTTTCATGATGACAAAGGTAGAGGTACCCCTGAAATTGTAAATTAAAATTACGAGTTCAAAAGCGAATTCTCGACTAATTTGTACAATAACTTCCAGAAAAAGTGAAAAAATGAAATTTCCAAAGTAGGTGAATTGATTAACAAGCAGTTTTTTTTATTTTGTTATTTTTTTTTTGGCAAAATCTCGTCTCGATCACCCATCTCAAAAATAATCTGAATGTACGTAATTCGGTGAGTTTTACGAAGTTTTATTTTTTATTTTTTAAATTGTAGGGAACTTGAAATAGTTGATCAAATATTCTCTTTATAGGTAACTCGCATCCTTGGAATTTTGGGGTAATATAGCCGAGCTGAATTTTGGCTCTTTGAAAGAGCAAGGTACCCTGCAGATCTCAGAACCAAATTTTCAGCTGTCAAAGTTGAATTATTCATTGGAATGTATTACTTAATGTCAGAAAATGAGTTTTAAAAAATGTCATTTTATGTATTTTGTGGAAATATCATATGTATCAAAAACGACATCTCTTGTCCTATATGGGGTTTTCCACAATGAGAGCGAACATGGAGATTGAAATCTCAAAACTCAGTTCATTTTCTATCGACCCACCCCCAACAACGGTATCAACGTCGTCGAGTCAAAGTGGAGTTACCGTGATATTTTTGGGGAAATGTTGTGGACGATTTGAAATTTCGAAGAAAAAAAAATAACTTTTGCTGGAGGCTCTAGATCAGCCTGAAAATTGTGGAAATCATCGATTTGGGGGATGTACTTCAGGGGGTAGGTACGTCACTTCGGATTTACAATTCACCCTCCTTGATTGATTTGGAGAATCAAACTTATGACAGGATTAAAATTTCAGCTGCCAAAGTTGATCACAACACCTTCATTAAGCGATTTAAAATTGCTGGAGAAAAATTAACTTTTGATGGAGGCTGCAGGTTGGCTTGAAAATTATTGAAATCAATTTGAAGGGTCGATTTGAGTTCACGAACGGAGTTCCGCATTTTTGTATTCAAATTTTTACTCTTAGAAAATTAATATAGGTAGGTATGTAGGTAGGTAGGTAGGTAGGTAGGTATAGGTACTTAACTACTTACTAATTGACAATTTTCAGTTACCACTGTCAAAAGTTCGCATAAAATTATAAAATCAACTTCAACAGAAACTCAAAATTTGTTTCTTATGTCTTGGTGATATGCCCTTTAAGTGAGCCAAATTTCATTCAACTTTGCGAATAGCGGCATATTTTTAAAAAAACAGTACGTACTTACCTATGCACCGTCGAAAATTGTGAATTTTGAATTTTAAAAATTTTTATAGAGATCAAAATATAAAGTTGGGCAGGCAATATGTTGGCTATGGGAGTTTCTTTCAGACAATGCCTTTTAAAAAATTCGGAATTCTGTTACAATCGAAGGAATAAGACCTAACAAGGGAACTACCCAAGGTGTTACACGCCGATCGAAAAAATTTTTTCACAGGCGGATAGAGCATCAAAAAATATACCATGAGCCAAAATTTCAGCTGCTGAGGTTCACAGGGGGCGAAATTATGGGGGTTTGAATATCGAAAAATCACAAAAATACACAAAAATACACTGAAAAAAATATAAAAGTTGAAATCATTCGGCACCCTGCTCGCCTCAGCAGCTAATTTTTTGGGCACGATCTACCATCGATATATGACGCCTTATGGTGGACAAGTCGCCGCGATCTGCGTGTAACACCTTGGGGGTGAATTTTCCCCCACCCCCCTAATTTTGGGCGAAACTTTCGAAAGAAAATCTGGAGCATGTGATATATCGAATTGTATGTTTTTGGAGACGCTGAATACGAATATGACGTCAGATTTTTGATTGGACCCCATCCACGGCCCCCAGCACCTCCCCAAAGGGGGTAAAAGTTAAAAAAAGTGTTTTGTTAGTGCGACACATGAAATAGTATGTTTTTTGTGACGCTGAATACGAATATGACGTCAGATTTTTGATTGGACCCCATCCACTGCCCCCAGCACCTCTCCAAAGTCAATAATCTCGCACCAGTGCCACAGGGCTAGCGCTGAAGTTTGCCGGGATGAGTTTTTTGATAGTATACACGTTGCTAAACAGCGTCGAAAACTACGCGTACTATTTCATGTGTTGCACGAACAAAACACTTATTTGAACTTTTAATCCTTTGGGAAGGTGCTGGGGGCAGTGGATGGGGTCCAATCAAAAATCTGACGTCATATTCGTATTCAGCGTCTCCAAAAACATACAATTCGATATATCACATGCTCCAGATTTTCTTTCGAAAGTTTCGCCCAAAATTAGGGGGGTGGGGGAAAATTCACCCCCAAGGTGTTACACGTAGATCGCGGCGACTTGTCCACCATAAGGCGTCATATATCGATGGTAGATCGTGCCCAAAAAATTAGCTGCTGAGGCGAACAGGGTGCCGAATGATTTCAACTTTTATATTTTTTTCAGTGTATTTTTGTGTATTTTTGTGATTTTTCGATATTCAAACCCCCATAATTTCGCCCCCTGTGAACCTCAGCAGCTGAAATTTTGGCTCATAGTATATTTTTTGATGCTCTATCCGCCTGTGAAAAAATGTTTTCGATCGGCGTGTAACACCTTGGGTAGTTCCCTTGTAAGACCTATCGAGAAGTTCTCTTCCAACATAAATTGATTATACATAGGTATGTAATTGAACTGAAGTTGTTAATTTCGAAAATTTGAAGAAGTTTTAATAGGTAACCAGCAAAGGTAACTATTTTAATGATAATGATATTCACTGCATATTTTTTCCTACAGCGAGATACCGCATATCACAATTTTCTTTAGGTTTCATGCAATTTTAAGACGAATGGTATAATTTTATAATGCATATTTTCGGTATAAATGCATGAAAACGCTTATCCGTAACACAAAAGTTTAAAAATGTGTCTTGTCTGGTTCTTTCCGTGTACCTGTATATAGGTACTCTTCAATTTTCAAGTTTTTTATTTCCTTCATATGAAATCAACGCATACCGTCGACCGTATATAATGGACGAATAATTCAACGGTGAAAAAATGACAAAATGTGAAGCCTAGATTTTGGATGCAGAATCCTGGAAATCTTCTGCTCATGCGCCAAGCATGACGCTTACGGTGCTGGTGGAGAGAGAGACGGTTTACTGGTTGAACGTGGGTTGAACCAGGGAACCGTCTCTCTCTCCGGCAGCACCGTAAGCATCATGTTTGGCGCATGTGCAGAACGTTTCCAGGATTCTGCATCCAAAATGTGGGCGTCATTTCCTGCCATTTGAATTATTCGTCCATTATATACGGTCGACGACGCATACAGAAATTCTGGATTCGTAATTCGTATTTGTGAGTTGAATTGTTCCTAAAATCAGGCGACGCGGTAGCGTTGCCACCCCGCCCTCCCACGGTTTCATGCGCGTTTGCGAAACCGTAGGCGGATGTGGTACCGTCCGAGGAGTATATATTCTGTAAGTATTTCGTAATGTTTTCCAGCGATATTCAAACGTAATTTTCTCGGAAACTATGCGTTTAATCAAAAAACGCAAAGATACTTTTTTTCTTATTTTTTAAAGACCTTTCAGAATATATAAGAATTTTTTTTGTACGATGAAAATTCGCGAAGTTTCAATTACCCCTTTTTTGTCATTTTGGCATCTTTTGTAGTTCCAGTCTCACTCAAAGTTAGAAGGATTGGCTGAACCAATTTTGATGAAATTTGGAATATAGCTTTGATTTGTTACCCATTACTGACTCTTGATGAAAAATTGTATTTTTTTTAAAAATTGACCCTGCAACCCCCCTTTTTGGGGCCCAAAAATTTTCAAAATTGACCCAAAATATCAAAAGGCACTTCTCTGTTACAAACTTGATATTCATGCCAAATTTGAGCTTTCTAGTCCAATTACGTTAACTTTGAGCTGCGTTGAAAGATGCTGAAAAATGGAAATTTTTGAAAAAATGACGAGTTTATTAATTGAAGGTACGGTCAAACAAAAGGTGATACAGGTGTACGTATATCAAAAGGCACTTCTACGATCTTCAAAGTACATTTGTACAAAATTTCAGCGTGATTCGTGTCCTATTTAAAGCTGTAGCTTTGTTTAAAGAAACAGTTAATTTATAATACAAATTTTCGCCATTTTTGTTTCTTTAAACAAAGCTACAGCTTTGAATAGGGCACGTATCACGCTGAAATTTTGTACAAATGTACTTTGAAGATTATAGAAGTGCCTTTTGATATACGTACACCTGTATCAGTTTTTGTTTCACCGTAATAATTCAATTGAGAATCATTATTTTTTATTATTACAAACTCAACATGATATTCAATTAGAATAATCGATTTATTATCGATTAGAACGTATGGATCTTATACTCATAATTCTGTTATCACTGATATTAGTGATAAAAAATTGTCAAGTTTTTAAAAAACCTCATTTTGGTAGCCAAATATTTTTCAACAGTGTTGGCGTCCCGTAACGGTAACTGTAACGAAAAACGAAAATAACGAAATTTTTTTCGTTACAGGTAACGGAACTGTAACGAAAACGTTATTTTAATCATGTGATGTTGTGTAACTGAAACGTAACGTAACGATATTTTTCTGAAAGTAACGTAACAAAAAACGGAAAAATTTTGTTACCTTTTTCGTTATTTTTTTAGTTACAAATTACAAAACAAACCCTTAAAAAACTCTGATTTGTGTAGCTCTAGCTATGAAAATTTGAAGTGAAGTCAAAAAAAATGACTAAAATGAGTTTTCAGTGTTTTCATTTGTCTGATTTTGAGTGCTGTAACGCTATATTTTTCGTTACACTGGTATTTGAACCTTCTTGTAACGTTATTTTCGTTATTTTTGTCACATTTTTTCCGCCACAAATGCATTTTACATCAAAATATACGTTGAAAAAACACTTCTGTAACGAAAAAATTGTAACGGAAATAACGAAAATAACGTAACGAAAAAATGTAAATACAGGTGTAACGAAAAATACCGTTACAGCAATTTTTTCGTTACAAAATACCATAACGAAAAACGTAACTAAAAAAATATAAATTTTGTAACGTAACGAAATAACGGAACAAAAAAAAATATCGTTATGGCCAACACTGTTTTTCAATAAAAGTTACTCATTACCTATATACACCCAAATGAATTTTTTTTTTTTTTTTTTTAACTTTAACAATACCGGCAAAAACTGAAACACTGAAACTAGTTTTATAAAAACTTCAAGAGAATAGAAATTTGATAAGTTTGAATTACCGTAGGTACCTATTCGTTATCATTCCCGTGAAAGTTTTGATTTTTAGGAAACTATGCGGGCCTGAGTATAGGTTTTTTTGGGAAGCGGGAGGAGGTTCAACTCAAAATTTTATCGACTAATATAGGGATTTTCTTCTCCTTCTAATTACTCATTCCACGCCAAATCGGCGGATTTTTGCACGAGGGGTCATCGATTTTTTCAAAATCAGATCATATTTAGAGGTCATCAAGCGATGACGAATTATGTAAACCGGACATTTTTTCGATTTTTTTGGCAAAGCTGTGGGGCTTCAAAGTTTTCCAAAATGGTCTGAAATGGAAAATTTCTGTTGCAAATTTCTCCGCTTGTACGTGGTATAGAATTTTCAACTTTATTTCAAATTGATCGACGAATGATGTCGAAATCAGTGTTGCCACTTTCAAAAACATAAAAAAATTGATTTAAAAACTTATAATTTAAACATAAACAAGGTGTCCGCGAGTAAAAATTCTGAAAAAATTCTCAGTTTTAGTCGTTTTCAAGTAGAATAACATATCAAAAAATTGGACTGGCATTTTTTTCATATTCACATATTTGAGAAAAAAAATACGTTTGATACTAATTGAAAAAATACCATCAGAACCCTAAAAAATTGAAATTTTTGAAATACCTATTTTACTGATGTGTAGACGAACATTTGAAAAAAAATTCCGTATGCCGTAATTTGTCAACGAATTGAATAGAAATACTATTTTTCTGGCCATGATTTTGCAAGTGATAGGACTGATAGGTACATCAAAATACTGCTACATATTTATTGGAAAAATTTAGCCATCGTTTTAAACAATTGAAAAAAATACCACATTCATAAAGTGGTGAAACTGGGTTACGTAGAACGATTTTTACTTCACCAAAATGTGACTATACCTTTTTCAACTTTGAGAAACCTGTAAATACTTTGTTGTTGTTGTGTAGTCTCATCCTTTGGCTACAAAATGACTCCTCATTTTTCAAATTTAGTTCAATAATCCGTTATCAATTCGTTGACAAAGTCCGAGCGAAGGAAATTTTTTCAAATATTCGTCTGCACATTGATATAATATCTCAAAAATGCAAAAATTTCAATTTTACAGGCTTCTGATGGTATTTCTGCAATTAGTGCCAAACTTGTAATTTTTTTTCTCGAAAATGAACAAAAATGCCAGTCCAACTTTTTGAAATATGTTATTCTGCATGAAAATAACTAAAACTGAGAATTTTTTCAGAATTTTTACTGACAAAATTGTATTTTTTTCTTTATACTGATTGGCAAATTTTCAGTCACCCTCCCCACCTCCTTTGAAAACCATTTACGTAGTTTTATTCCAGGCAGTTGAATGAAAAATTCCCGGTAATCTAACTCTCTGCATGCTCCTGCCTCCAATAATGCTATTTTCATTTATTGAATAAAACACTTCATCCAGCGCCGACTCCAGTTAACAGGCCGGTATACTGAAACTGATTTACTGTTTCCAATTGAAGGTCAATTATTTCAGCTGATATTTAAATTCTGAAATTCAATTTTTTAAAAAATGCCATTTAAAATTAAAGGCCACGGGTGTAGAAGTGACTTACGTAATTTTTTTCATAAAATTTAAAAAAATAAAAACTTATTCTCATACGCAAGTTCATACCTATTCCATCATTTTTTAAAGAAAATTTGTACTCATTTGAAATTTAAAAAAATTAAGGTGGATTAGTCAAATCAAATCAAATCAAATCAAGTATATTTTTTGTAATTCAACTTAATATAACAATCCATATCATTTGAAAAAAAAAATACTGATATCCCCAAAAAAAAATCTTTGAAAAGAATTAAACCCCCGCCCTCTCACGGTTCCTAATGAAACTAAAACTCAAATAGCAAAGTTGATGAAAGAATGTACACATTTTTGAAATTGAATAACAAAAACGTTTTGTAAATTGAATAATTGTATAGAATTAGTATTGTATTGTATGCAAATCTACAACCACAATTATACATAATTTGCAGTATGCAAAACACATCAAATAATGAAAAAAAAAAAGTACAGCAAGAAAATAATATGATATAATGGTAGAATCCGCCCAAAATAAAAACACCCACCACTACACATTGTGAAGTCCATTTAAATTTTCAAAAAAAAAACAATAAATTCAATTCAATGAAATTATGTATTTATTTAAATAAGAAAATGATATGATATAATGTTCAAATCCGCCCCAAGAAAAAACACCAACTACTACACACTGCTACATCAATTAAATTTTTAAAAAACAAAAATGAATAAGATTCAAGAAAATTAATAAACAAATCGTGGCCATAAATGTGAGTGTTGAAGAATGACAGAGTGAAATGAAAAATCAAAATTCACCATGCAAAACATGCAAAATGATAACATGAATTAAAAATGTAATAAAAAAAAAAAAAAAAAAAAAAAGGCGGACAGATACCTCAAATATGTGCCCTGCTACATAAGCGGCAACTATCAACTAGGCAACTAATCAAAATAATTTAATTTGGTTGCTCATTCTAGCCAATAAACTAGCAACTTCTTATCATTTTTGTGTCACTAGCGTGAAGTTGCTAAATTGCCCCATTATTGCCACAATGTAGCAGTCTACTATGTTACGGGGTCAGGTTGGAGTATTAGAATTCCAGAGTCTGATTGAGTTATTTTGAATTAATAGACTAATTTGAGGTATCTGTCCGCCCTTTTTTTTTTTTTTTTTTTTTTATTACATTTTTAATTCATGTTATCATTTTGCATGTTTTGCATGGTGAATTTTGATTTTTCATTTCACTCTGTCATTCTTCAACACTCACATTTATGGCCACGATTTGTTTATTAATTTTCTTGAATCTTATTCATTTTTGTTTTTTAAAAATTTAATTGATGTAGCAGTGTGTAGTAGTTGGTGTTTTTTCTTGGGGCGGATTTGAACATTATATCATATCATTTTCTTATTTAAATAAATACATAATTTCATTGAATTGAATTTATTGTTTTTTTTTTGAAAATTTAAATGGACTTCACAATGTGTAGTGGTGGGTGTTTTTATTTTGGGCGGATTCTACCATTATATCATATTATTTTCTTGCTGTACTTTTTTTTTTTCATTATTTGATGTGTTTTGCATACTGCAAATTATGTATAATTGTGGTTGTAGATTTGCATACAATACAATACTAATTCTATACAATTATTCAATTTACAAAACGTTTTTGTTATTCAATTTCAAAAATGTGTACATTCTTTCATCAACTTTGCTATTTGAGTTTTAGTTTCATTAGGAACCGTGAGAGGGCGGGGGTTTAATTCTTTTCAAAGATTTTTTTTTGGGGATAAAGTTTTCGCTATTATTTTGCTTGAATTTTCAAAATTCAATTCTTCCCCAAACTATCTAGTGAAAAGTTGCTTTTTGAAGTGAAAAAAATTAATATACATATTCATATTTGAAATTAACTTAGGTAGCTGATCATCTAAAACCACTATCGAAAAAGTACTTTTTTAAATTATTTACATAGGTACAAAGTAATGTACTTACATATGCCGTGGCTCGAAAAATTTAAAAATTGATATGTAGACAAAAGATGAGAAAAAAATTGACTTTGTTCACTTTTCAGCAACGGTGGCGCGAAGTGATCGTTATTTTGAAAACGAGTACCTATTCCTGGATAAAATAGGTAAAATGTCCCTGCCCATGTCCTCAGATTTTTTAAATTTTGATGAAACATCGTTTGGTACCTTTAAAAAAAATGTTGGAGCCAAACAAATGTCCCCCGCACCGCCCTCCTCCTCGCCAACAATAGCAAAAAAAAAATTCAAGGAAAAAAGTCATACTCCAACGAGTTTTGAATAACAAATTTTGAATTCACCCAAAATATATGGAGAAGACATGAGTCTAGCAACGTGACGAATTTTTTCAAAATTTTTTAGCCCACAGGAGAGAGATAACGACAGAAGAAAAATTGAAACCGACCTATCTCCGAGCCCAATTCTGGTTCATAATTTTTTTTCCAAAAGTAAGTATATCTGCATAAATACATACTATACCAACAATTGGCAATTGGTATTTTGTTTTCAAATTTTCCCTTACAACTCAAAAAACACTCAAAAATGTGTTTTTTGTGTCACGGCTCCACCCAAAAAAGCGATGCTGCCAGTGATATGATTCTGAAATTCTGCATGCGGACCTCTAAAAACAATAGAAAACCAGCCAACTTCTTGAACCCCCAATTTTGGGGCCATAGGCAACCCCTCCCCCAATTTTTAGGCGAAAGAAGATCGACAATACGGGTATCGTTATCATATGATTCGAACCGGTTGAAGACGAATATGAAGTTATATTTGCAGTTGAATCCACCTAAGGGTCACATTCGGGGAAGGGGTTGCCCAAAAATTAGATTTTTCGTGAAATATGTATGCTTTGAAAAAAAAGTGGATTTTCATTAAATTTTGCAGAAATCGTCATTCTGAGTTGAAAAGTGTCCTAAAAGGAAAACATGGGCCCTCAAAGATAATACATTTTCCAAGAAATCGTGTGCAGCCCCTTACCAAATTTGTTTTGAAAAAAATAACCTGTAGTCCCAAATGAAAGTATACCTATTCGATATACCTATTGAAAGATAACCATTCCTGAAACTGAGGAAATACATATAGAGGGACGTACGTGGTGCCAATTTTTTGGTCATTACTGCCAACTTCGGCCAATCAAAAAAAATTCCTGAATTTTTAACTTTCTTTCTCGATTTTTTGAATTTTGAAATATTGGCACCACTGCGTTCCAAAATATTTCCTCAGTTTCAGGAATGATAGCTTTCAATGCTTTGTCGTCATTAATCCGAAACATTTGCGAAGAAACAATTTTCAAAACACCAACTAAACCAAAAATAATTGATTCACAAATTTTCAATCGTTCAGTAGAACCCTATAAAAGTGGCCTTGGATTCTGACGGCGAGAGCATAGATTGACGCAGAAGATCAAATATGTACTATCATTTGGGACTGGGCTATTTTTCTCAAAATTAGTTGGGTAGAGGCGACAGCTTTTTTCGGTCGACCCACCCTCATTTACATATACATAGGTAAGTACATAGTACATACATACTATTATAATTTTTTCGATGTACCTGCTGAACTCACATAAAAAAACGATTCTCCCCTTGAATTACTCATTGTAAAGTAATTCGAGAAAACCTTGATTAAGAATAGCGCATTTTTCACAAAAAATCTAATTTTTGGGTATCTCCCCTCCTCCAACATAACCCTTAGGAGGGTTCAAATGAAGAGTGATATTCCAAAACTCGCTTTGTCCATTTTCACAACTTTTCAGGAGAGAGGAAAAACAGTTTCCCTTTAAACGGGTAAATTGGCTTTTTAGGCGAGTTGAGCACTTTATTTGGGTGGATTTATGATGTAGGAGTGTAGGTATACATTTCATCCACTAAATACTGCTGAAAAAAATTTCAATAAAAGTGGACAAAGCGCGTTTTGGAACATTATTTTTTTTTAATTTTTAGTGAATTGACTATTTAGATGAGTTTAACACCTCATTTTGGTAGGTTGATGATGTAGGAATGTGAGTTAATACTTCATCTACCAGGTACCACTGAAAACCCAACTTTGATAAAAATGGACAAAGCGAGTTTTGGAATATCACTCTTCAAATGCAAATCTAGATTCATTTTCGCGTTCAGCGAGTTCTATTCATATGATTGTAACACATTTTTGAGAGTTTTTTAGAGTTGTTGACGATGACCTATCCGGAGGAAAAATTTCAAAAAAAAAACCAATTACCAATATTTTTGAAAGAAAAATGTTTTGTGAACCAGAATTTAGCCTCGGAGATAGGGGGGCGATTTCAATTTTTTCTCTTCTCAATATCTCCCCCTGGGGCGGCTAAAAAAAATTGAAAAAATTCACGTTGCTAGACTCTTGTCTTCTCTATAAGTAGGTATATTTTGGGTGAATTCAAAATTTGTTATTCAAAAGTTCAAAACTCTTTGAAGTAAGTATGACTTTTTTCCCGAAAAAAAAGTATTTCGCTATTGTGGGCAAGTAGGGTGGTGCGGAGGACATTTTTTGGCTCCAATATTTTTTTAAAGGTAGGTACCCAACAATGTTTCATCAAAATTTCAGAAATCTGAGGACAGGGACATTTCACATATTTTACCCCGGAATACCCCTTAAGCGATGACTTAATTTTACATGCTGACATCACTGAGGAAACCTCCGGGTGCTGACATGGACCCGGAGGTTTCCTCAGTGATGTCAGCTCTCAAGGGATATCTACCGTTTAAAAAATCAATTTTAAAAGTCAGTCAAAAAAGGTGTTCACTAAATTTTCAAATTCAAGAGCATCAAATTAATAGCAGTACAACAAGTAATTGAATCCGTATCTTTATGAATAGCCGAAGAGGAACTGGAACTTATATCTCACTCGAGACTTCCCTTGTTTCTACATAATGATATTGATATTACTTCAATGTACATAAGTAAAACCCATATTGCACACTAACGTTGTAACATTATATTTCACGTAGCGCCACGCATTATTTTACCTATGTTGAAACATTTGGGCAACTCTTCTTGCATTAACAATTCGTACCATAGCAAGTTTGTCAAAACATAAAATAAAAAATAAGAAACCAATCGAAATCCGAATGGTTGAGTATTAAGTTTCTTAACGTATGCGCGGCACCCTGGTTTTAGAGTAGACGTTCATTGATTCACGCGCGGTGTAGATATCATACATAGCAGTCGTTCAGTATTCTGAATCTTTTACTTGGTATTCGGACTTCCACGTTCCCCAGAGGGCGATACCGTCGCGCATTCTGATTGGCTGTTGATATTTCTGTGCTCTTGTTGTTTACATTTCAAAACGGGACTTTTTATCACAAACTTCGGCGATTTCATTCTCATATTAATTTTCAACGATATTTCATTAATTTCGTAAATTTCGTGGTTTTTTTTTTAGTGTTTTTGATTAATATATGACTTCTAGTATCGTTATATGTTGTGAATAATGAATATTACCTCGAGTTACAGTGTTTTAGTGAGCTTAGAAGGATGAAACAAAGTTGCACGATTAAATGAATTTAAAGTTCTTTGCAAGTGTTATTTTAATTCACCACAACATTTACTCGATAGCACGATCGCAAAGCAATTCTCTATACGTAAATTTAGTTTTATTCAATGTGAAATAATGGAAATATAACATCGAATTTGAAATCGCCGAAGTTTGTGATATAAAGTCCCGTTTTGATAAGCACCTAAGAGCACAGAATATCACTGACCAATCACGTACCACGAATGCTAGCGCCCTCTGGGGAACGTGGAAGTCCGAATTGGGCTTTTCTACAATCCGCGGGTTGCATACTCTCTGCCTGATTCTTATCACTCTGGGAGGCAAAACATTCCTCCGTGCTATTAAAAATACACGGATTTCGAAGTTTTTATGTATAAAGTCCAACTTTTTCGATTGTTCGCGGATGCTGGTGAACTTGAATGTGGTCTCAAAGTAAAGACAATGAAATTCCCTATCGATTGATGTATAATTTTCATCATTTCGCGCACAAATAACGGTTTTATGAATACTTTTATCCACCGTTTCTTCGTAATTTCAACTTTAAACTAAAAATACTCGAAATTTTGATCGAACACATGGGTATTTTATTATTGCAAAATGTTCGTAATTTCATTCTCTTTAAAATGGGTGCTTACCCAAAGCTCTACCTTTTACCGTTCGAAAGTTTTCAAAGTTTAAAGTTGCGGAAACAAGCTGCAAGCGGTAAGTATTGAACTTTGAACTAAAAATACTCGACATTTTGATCGAACACATAGGTATTTTATTAATGCAAAATGTTCGTTATTTTATTCTCTTTAAAATGGTTCTTCACTCAAAGCTGTAGCTTTTACCGTTCAAAAGATCTCGTAGTTTAAAGTTGCGGAAAGTGGTTAGTGATCAACAGTTCAACACTAACGGCCATGTAATGGCGGACGGACTAATCATACTGAATTAACCACTTTCCGCAACTTTGAACTACGAGATCTTTTGAACGGTAAAAGCTACAGCTTTGAGTGAAGAACCATTTTAAAGAGAATAAAATAACGAACATTTTGCATTAATAAAATACCTATGTGTTCGATCAAAATGTCGAGTATTTTTAGTTCAAAGTTCAATACTTACCGCTTGCAGCTTGTTTCCGCAACTTTAAACTTCGAAAACTTTCGAACGGTAAAAGGTAGAGCTTTGGGTAAGCACCCATTTTAAAGAGGATGAAATTACGAACATTTTGCAATAGTAAAATACCTATGTGTTCGATCAAAATTTCGAGTATTTTTAGTTTAAAGTTGAAATTACGAAGAAACGGTGGATAAAAGTATTCATAAAACCGTTATTTGTACGCGAAATGATGAAAATTATACATCAATCGATAGGGAATTTCATTATCTTTAATTTGAGACCACATTCAAGTTCACCAGCATCCGCGAACAATCGAAAAAGTTGGACTTTTTACATAAAAACTTCGAAATCCGTGTATTTTTAATAGCACAGAGGAATGTTTTGCCTCCGAATCAGGCAGAGAGTATGCAACCCGCGGATTGTAGAAAAGCCCATGCTTTTCCGTAAAAACCCGCTGATCACTTGTTATCTTCAATTTTTAATGTTCAGTTGCAGTTTTAGAAATAGTAATGAAATATGGCATCAATCGCCAAACGAACTATTTACGTGGGTAAGTTGAACGTTGTTTTTGTTACCTGTTTTTATTTTCAAAAGCATTGTACCGGCGAAATTTCCATTGTTGATTTCTAATTCTGACTCTGATTTACAGGTGGTTTAGCCGACGAAGTCGATGAAAAAGTATTGAATAACGTTTTCTTACCATTTGGTGATATATTGGACGTACAAATACCCTTGGATTACGAAACTGAAAAACATCGTGGATTTGCTTTCATCGAGTTTGAAGCCGCCGAAGATGCAGCAGCAGCGATTGATAACATGGTACTTTTTTTACCTTCACATCCTTCACATAATAGTTCTATTCGAAGTGTTTTTATTAATTTCTCTTCATTTATGCGTAGAATGAATCCGAACTATTTGGACGTACAATTAGAGTTAACTTGGCTAAACCACAGAAAGTCAAAGAAGGTTCAACGAAAGCAGTATGGGCTGACGATACTTGGCTTCAGAAATACGCCGGAAAAACTGAAGACGAACTCAAAGCTCAAACTGTAAGAGTGTTGTATGCTCTATTGCACGTTTGTTTTTTGCTATTGCTTTAAGTACATACTTACCAAGATTGATTTATTCATACAGGAAAGCGAAAGCGATAGTACTGCGCCGAAAATCAAAAATCCTCAAGTTTACTTCGATGTTAAGGTTGGAAATAAAGAACTTGGCAGAATAACGATGATGTTGAGGAACGATATTGTTCCAAAGACCGCTGAAAATTTCAGATGTTTGTGTACTCACGAAAAAGGTTTCGGATACCAAGGCAGTATTTTTCATCGAATTATACCAGAATTCGTACGTTAATTTTGAGTAAATTTTCATACAATCGATTTGAAAATGAAATCATGTTGTGTGAATTCGTGGCTTATTTCTTGTACAGATGTGCCAAGGTGGAGATTTTACCAATCATAATGGTACCGGTGGAAGATCGATTTATGGTAGAAAATTCAACGATGAAAATTTCGACTTGAAACACACCGGACCTGGAGTCTTATCTATGGCTAATTCGGGACCTAATACTAATGGATCTCAGTTTTTTATTTGTACCGGTCGCACGGAATGGTATTTATTTTCGTTCGAAGTCTTAATTCAGTCAGTTTTTTTTTCATTTCATTATTTTTGTTTCATGTTTATAGGTTGGATGGAAAACACGTTGTTTTTGGACACGTTCTCAGCGGAATGGATGTTGTTAGAAAAGTAGAAGTGAGTATACCTCAATGCTTTTTTTAATTTATTCTCGAATTTTCGATTATTAATGTTATTTTTTTGTCGTAGAAATATGGATCAAAAACCGGCAAACCTTTGGATAAAGTTTATATTGCATCGTGTGGCGAACTCGTTTGAGCGAAGGATACTTACCGGTACGTGTATATACGCAAAATGACAATTAAAAATATTTTATTGAAAATAAATTAAAAAGGGTAACATGTTACGTAATTAGAAATAATTGATTCCACAGAAAGAAATGTTCAAAAATGGTCACTAGGAATCATCTACGAGATAATCACTAATCAGCCTTCATCTTCTTCGCCCATTGGTTCGACGTGGAATGGAAACTAGTCATTCTGTAGAATAAAGTGAATATAAGTAATGGAGATAGATTTAAGAATCGTAGAACTCTTCTTCCCTCGTGTGGCTATAAAATCAATCAATGGTCAAAAAACTTGACCATATTCTTATAAAATTGGAAAATAATTTCCAAATGTGATTGAAAGTCTTGGAAATCTGAACTCATCATTATAAAAATAAACATTTTCTACGAATTTGAATACGTATCACTTTTTTTTCTCACTCCTCTTTACCCCCTCCCGAAAATTTGGACGATCACGAATTTTGAGCCAAGGTCATCCCCATTGAACCCCCTTCAATCCAATGCCAAAACAAACACCCAATCCAGGAATGATGATAGACTGTAATACATAGCTTTATTTTTCTTGATAGGTATGACATTGATTTCCTAGCCTTATTTTTTCTTTGTTATCGGGAAAATCAGATCAAGTAATTTTAAAACATTAACATTATTTCAACAATTCTCGTGAAATTATAATTTTTCTATGGTTGTTTTCTGAACCAATCCCTTGAGCGATATTATGATTTTTAAAAATAATCATCAACTTACGTCTACGAGTTGGAGGTTGGGCAAATTTTTTTCATCAGCTTGGTATATTCGTTACAATAGTTGAGCCAGAAACGTCTTTCAAGATCTTTCAAAACCACTTCATAGTGATTTTTTCCTAAAATTGAAGGTAAAAAAAATTCTGCGTAAATACTCGAACAATAAAAATATGAGGTTTGAAGATTTTTAATTGTAAACCGTTGGATGTAAATGAAGTGATGCAAACGTAGGAGGTGCTGAGGCAGAGGAAGTGGTCAATGCAGAGGAGGTCCCTTAGACCGAATATCTGGTTCATATTCACTCTCAGAAAACTCTCCAGGCTGAGGAGACCATCGAGGCATAGGACGCCCATCGGGCTGAGGATGAGGTAAGGGAACGAAACTGAGAACCACTGAGACACAAAAAATAAGGATGGTGATCTGTAAAAACAAAAAATTAATTAACATCAATTAATAGCATGAATGGTTATTATCATTATTTGAAAAAAAAATTCGCCAAACTTCAACACAAAAAATCAATTAGTCGGTCATCCAAAAAATTGCATAATCAACTGTTTTTATGGGAATCGTAGATTTTATCGAATCTCGACTAACTGAAATTAATCAAGTAACTAGTTTAGTAATTTCTTTTAGTTGCGTTTTAGTTATATAGGTAGTCTTGATATCGCCCAATATTAATATATATTTTTTTTCAAAATTACAAACACTGTCAGAAATTAGATAGACGATTACTTGAAATTTGATTTTAATTAAATATCAATCGGTCCTACTCATTCCACTTTTTTAATTTTTTTTTTTTTTTTAATAATTATTCAATTTTTTGGCCGTAAAAGAGGCTCCTGCTGGCTGCTCCATTCCACATTTTTGAAAGGGCTTGCCTCCTTTTATGGGCAGAAGGGGTAGGGGGTTTGATATAAAAAAATTTTTTGGCTTTGTAGAATTCGTCGGTACCTTTTTACAACGACAATACGTTCTATGAAAAAATTGTTTATAAATGTTATAAAATTATGCCATTTCATTTTGAAAATTCATGGAATGTTGGCAGATTTCCCTAAACCAGGGTAAACAATAACCGTAATTTTTCAACGAAAATTTGGCTAAAATTTGGAGAAAAGTAGTGTATTTATTTGTAGGTAAGAGTAAGAATAATTTTTTAAAATAATGAAGTAGGTACCTAATTCAATAAGTACGTTGGTAAATAAGAATCGAGTGGTTTATATGTATCTTACTTTGTGATGTGACATAAATAACACTCTAGTATAGAATGCATGATTAAATTTTTGAACTTACAAGCGTTGCTCTCAGCCTCATTGTCTCAATTACAACAAGTTACAAAGTAAAACTCACAAGATCTAATAATTTCAAAATTATTAGTTTGAATATTATTGCACTGATCACAAACATATGACTTGATTCCAATACTGATTTTAGTCAATCTATAAAATTTTACTTTTAAATTTATCAATTCATCATTCCGTGAATTGAGTACTAAGGGGACGATAACATTGATTAGCAACAAACTTTTCCATGCGGATCATCTTAGATCGAAGTAATCAATTCATCAGTATCAGTACGTGTTTTTTTGGTACCTACTATCGTAAATTGAAATGATGAATTCAATACTGATCTTTTTTATAGCATGAAAATAAATTGAACTCATTCCGAACAGTACGAATTAACCAGCTCCTGCTAGCGAGAGGTTTAGGTATTTATTTATCTTCATGAACTCGATGTGTTGCACTCCTTGTGCCTGGCACATCTTTCAAGATTGTGACACGGCATACGAAAAGGTTACCCCGACTACCCCGGGCAAAAACGTAGTTTTTGAGAAAAACGCGTTTTAAAGTTTTTGAAACGTTTTTTCCATTTTTCAAAAAGTAGATATTTTCATTAGCAATATTTCAACGTATATTGAAAAGAAAACCAAAAAAAATGAAGATTTTTCTTGGAGCTACCTCACTTCAGAGCCATTTTTTACAGGTTAAACGTCAAGATAGCGAACTGGCGATGGTTTTATCGTATTCTACGGTCAATTTTACATAAAAATAGCAAATAAAAAAAATCCATTTTTTTGGTTTTTTTGGTTGCGGTAACCTTTTCGTATGCCGCGTCACAATAAATACAGGTATTGCTACCAATACAATCATATCTTATTCAATTTTCTGTTTGAGAATTATTCTTAATTTGCGCGTTTCATCGAAACTGAAAACGCACTTTTAATATACTAGGTATATCGAAACATGTTTATTAAAATGGAAAATGGATTGCTCTTAATACCTAATTGGATAAATATTGTATTAGGCTATTCAAATGCCCTTATGAATACTGTAATAAAATTACCACAAACTGAAATTAGGTAATCGATACCATGCCTGTCAGTCAATTTTTAGTTTGACGTTGAGGTGGCGCAAACCGAAGAAGTCGTTGAGGCAGGAATTGTCATCAATGCAGAAAACGTGGCCGACTATTGGCAGAGTCCGTTTTCATATAATTACCAAACGGCCATATAGTAGGCACATTCCAAGACGAAGAAGCTATTATAGGGGTAGTTTCCTGAGAATCATCACCATTGCTGAGAACCACTAAAACACAAAAAATCATGAAGGCGATCTGCAAAAAAAAAAAAACACGCACGTACAAAACAAATTAAAGGCTGTAAACTAGCTAGTAATAAAAAAAAATGTAGATATCTTAATCATAATTTATTTCAAAAAAAAAAAAAACGTTCACAGAATTTCATCATAGAATTTGATTTCCATCAGTTAATACTTTTTACTTATTGGGATGCATTGCGAAAAAAAAGTCGATAGATTTCGACTAAATTCAACAGAAACCTTAATTTTGAGTTGAAAATCACTCAGAAAAAATTTCAACTCCAGAGGTGCTCTTGGAGGCGAGATATAGGTTCTTAAAGAGAGGGAATTTTCGAAAAAAATCTTGGTTTTTTCGCTCCAGTCCAGTACCTACCCTAACGGTTTGGAAAAAATTGTCCATGTAAGTATTTGAGATTCTGAGTCGACCTAGGCTATTGCCATCAAATCCCAAGACCACTTTTAAGGTTCTACATGTTGAGCAGTTGAAAATAGGAAAATCGCTCATTTTTGCATTGAAGTGTATTGAAAATTTTTTTCTTCGTAAATATTTCCCATTAATAATACCAAAATATAGAAAGATGTCATTTCTGAAACTGGGGAAATATTTTGGGCCAATTCCCAAAAACTATCAAATTTTCCCAAATTATTATTTATTTTTCTTGATTTTTTTATATTGGTAATAATGATCGAAAAATGAGCACCATTGCGTTTCAGAATATTTCCCCAATTTCGGTAATGGTATCTTTCAACTTTTTGGCATAGTTATCTAGGTACCTACGAAGTATGTATTTGTGATAATTCTAATAAATTTTTTTTCGAGTGATGACAAATAAATTTTATCTTGATGATCTCGAGTGCATTTTTTGTGTTGACTTGAAGTACCTATGTAAATTATTCAGTGATAATTTAGTAACTGTAATAGTAACAAAACAAAGCTGCACACACTGTTACAGATACGAATGCGCAGGTGTCTAGTTTTAAAATTATTAGGTAGGTATCTCTCAAATTATGGTTTCAGTGAAATGAGTAAGTAGTCGAGTTGTTTTTACGTAACAACGGCCTTTTCAACATTGAAAAAATAAGATACCTAAATGTTGAAAAAAAAACAAAGCCACATTATTTCGAGAATTTTAAAAAATGAGAAAAACTAAAGAGGTTTACTAAAGCGAGCACAATAAATTGGAGATAGTCGTTACTTATCTCGAGTACAAACAACTTTTAAAAATAGGTAATAAAATATAAGTATATCTAAAGTGACATAAGACATTAGAATCTGTAATTGAATAATCTGAACTTACAATCAAAATTCTCATCGCTTCAACTACAACAAGTATTACGGAATGGAACTCTCAATAAACCCGACTCGGCCGACTCCAATATTACACCGATACTGTTCAATTAAGTTTACCTAATTCATTTTCTTCATTTTCATATAAAAATATGATCAGCTTCGATTATAGTGCAATTTTTCAGCTAAAATTTTATTACATTGCCCACAAATTATGACTGCGTTAGAATTTCAGTGATTATTAAAGAACTTATAATCAACTCATCATTCAGTAAACTAAGTGCTAAGAGGTGTAGTACGTACTTTATACTATAAAAGCTTTTCGGTATCCGCACAATGTTCTGTATAAATAATCGTATATCGTAATTTCGAGTTAGAAATAGAGATAGCATTGATTAGAGACTAAGTTTTCTACTTAGGTTATCTCAGATCGTTTATAATCAATTCGTCTACAGGTCTACATATTTTTTCGGCACAATCATAAATTGAAATGATGATCACTGCTGATCATTTTTATGCAAATGAAAATAATATTGAACTCATTTGAAACAGTATTATTGTGTAACAAATTTTATTTAAGTTGATCCATCATCTTTCTTCTAAATTTATCCTCATGATCTTGATCTAATGATTGTGTGTTGCATTGCTCGAGTCTGAAACATCTTTTTCAAAATATTTTTTTCATATTTTCAATAGGTATAGTCCACCTATTCACTTTTCTGTTTGAGGAATATGAGTTTGTGTGTTTCATAGAGGAGGCTAGATAGAATAACGTGGTATAAAGTCGCATTTGAAATGTAAAAATTGAATGTTTCAAAAAATGCAAAAAAATACAAGTTCTGAAATTAAAAATAGTGTATGTTTACCTAGTTTAATCTTACATACAAGCGATGAAGAATAAATTTAATTTTAAAATTAATGATATTGATAGGTACAAATTGTTAGGTAATAATGACTTCGCAAAAATTCTTTTTACCCCTACGATCTGAAGGTTAGGCAAATTCATTGTCATAAAGGTTACATGGATTGAACCTAGGTATACATATTTTACATATCCTACTCATATTTATTATTTTTTCTTTTAAAATTAAGGTAACGAAACTGCTGCATACTTGAGCAATAAAAGTACGAGGTTCATAGAATTGTTACCTTTGAATATAAGGGATAAGTAATGAATAAAATATAGTAGTGGCGGTGGATGTGAATGAAGTGGCAGATACAGAAGAGGTGGCTGAGGATTAGGATTTTGTTAACGCATAGGAGGTGGCTTGGTAGGCATTTTCGGGTAATTAATAGTCCATCGAGCCCCTGAAGTCCCAGGAAGCACTCTACGCTTAGGAGGTAAAGGTGCACCTACGCCACCTTTCAGAAATAGATCATCATAACTGAAAACCATTGCGACACAAAAAATAAGTATGACGATCTGCAAAAAAGAAAACAAACAAATAAACTGCAATAGCACGAGTGATTGCGAGTATATAACTTGAAAATATTTTTGCCAATATCGTTATTTGAAAACTGTCATATAATTTCAAAATAAAGAAATAAGAATCTGAATCTGGTGGATAATAAATAAGGTGACGAAAACAGAGGAGGTGGTTGAGGCAGAGGAGGTCGTCAATGCACAGGAGGTCGCTTAGACGGAAGGTTTGGTTCAGGTTCAGGTTCAGGTTCAGAAAAATTTCCAGGGCCATCGAGGCATAGGAGGTGCTTCAGGCATAGGAAGTGCTTCAGGCATAGGAGGACATCGAGGCATTGGATGTACTTCAGGCATGGGAGGACATCGAGGCATAAGAGGTGCTTCAGGAATAGGAGGTACTTTAGGCATAGGAGGTGCTTCAGGCATAGGAGGTGCTTCAGGCATAGGAGGTGCTTCAGGCATAGGAGGTGCTTCAGGCATAGGAGGTGCTTCAGGCATAGGAGGTGCTTCAGGCATAGGAGCTATAGAAGATACATAATTCAGAAACTGATGATCATAACTGAGAACCATCGAGACACAAAACATAAAGATGGCGATCTGTAAAAAAAAATTAAACACTAATAGCATGAATGGCTGTTGAGAATTTTTAAAAATGTACCTATTAATTTTATTTAAAAAGAAATGCTCGTAAAATTTCATTACCTTAATCCATCCAAAGAATTGCATAGGTATCTTTTTTTGAAGTAACAAACACCATTTATACAAATAATATATATTTTTTTAATTTTTTGGTGAAAAGTAGGAAATATTTATTTGCAGTAAAAGCGATTCAATCCAATATTTTTGAAAAGTCCCAACTCCTTTAAGAGCAGTAGGCGGAGGATTTGATGCCAAAAATTCGTATAGACTTTTGCGAAATAGATTACCTACGTATGGGTAGGTTGTTTTAATTACTACATCGCTAAAGTAAAGTGACACATTTTTTTTCATTTTTTAAAACGTGGTTTCATTGGTATCTTTTTACAGCGACCTACTCAATTTTGAAAAAAATTTGATACATGGATGTTGGAAAATTACAAATTTTTTTATTTTAAAAATTGAAAAACTAAAGAAAAGTTGACAGATTTTCTAAAAAAAAATAATAATAATAAAAAAAGATCTGAAACGAGATCTGTAAGAACTTATAGGTACTCGTGGTATACTTATCCATAGTTGAATAATTTGAACTTACGAGCGTATTTCTCATTGCTTCAACTAGATACATACATATAACAGTCAAGTAACAAGGAGTAAAATTCACGAGATTCAATCTCAAAGTGACACAAATTCTGTTCGACTAAATTTTAATTAATTCATTTTTATATAAAAATTACTAGCCTTAATCGTAGTGAAAATTGTCAAGAATGTTGATTAATCATCTGCATATCGTAATGCCATTTCAGAAAGAGGACAAGAGATACGAGTGGCATTGGCTAGAATCACACAAAATTGTCAATTGGGTCATCTTATCTTAGATCTAAATGGGTAATCGATTCGTATGTAGGTGTTTTTTTGACATCGTCGTAAATTGAAATTAGGATCAGTGATGATCATTTTTATAGTATGAAAATAAGTTAAACTCATTTGAAGAGTAAAACTGATCCGTTAACTTGGTTCTGTTCGCCTACGGTTAGGCAAATTCATCATCGTGAACTTGATGTGGGTTGCGTTGCTTGAGCCTAAAACGTCTATCAATAATATTTTTTCATGTTTGTGATTTTTTTTGTTTGAGAAATCTTGATCAGCCCATTATGAGGGGATAGAGATTCCCGATTCTACACAGTTATATATGATAAGTGTTAAAATATACCTATACGTAGGTAATTGGCACAATGAATGACTTTGTAAAAAGAGATTTCGGATTTCGGATCATTTTTGTGAATATTTATTTGATAAAAATTAATGGTCAAATATTCAAAAATAATTATGTACTTTGATTTTACGTTATTTTTGCTCTATTTTGAAATGGTTTATTTTAATAAAAAATAATATTAAATTCAATTAGGTAATCAACATAAGTAAATACATAATTTTCCAGTCAATGTTTTAATTTTTTTTTTAACGAAAACTATGGATACATTTTCATGAGACTACTCCGTTGCATTTGATTCAAAGCTTATTTTTCTTTTTATTATATTATTAATAAATAAAATAGTTGATTACATTTTCATTTAATAATTGAATTTTAATAGAAATTTTTTTTTAAATACCTATGTATTTTTTATGTATTTAATCAAATTTATATAAGTAGATATTAATTTTTAAAGAAAATTAAGGTTTGAAAAAAAATTAAAATTCAAAGATTTGCTTCAAGCCTCAAGGGGTCCATTTTCTTGTTTGCCAAAATACATTTCGAGAATAGACACACTTTTAAAAAACAATTTGAATCAATTTTCTTTCCAATTGTTTCAGGATTGAAATGTTTGTTTTTGAAAATGTGGATTGTATGGGTGTTTTTTGAACAAAAGCTTCAAAATTTGTGATAAAAGCCTATATTTTGATTAGCAATGAAGAATAAATTTCATTTCAAAATTTATAATTTAATCGTTGTTCTTGTAAAATTGAAATTTTCCTCGTTTTGGACAACGACAGTTTTTTAAACGGGCACTCCTAAGAGCCCGAGGTTAGGCAACTTTGTCCTCATAAACTTCATGTGTACCTCCTTATAACTTTATAAGTGTTGAGTGTTTTTCAAGTTCCTCTATCTACATTCTACATAATAATATGTTTAAACACCACCTTTGTTATTAGTTATTAAGTTTATTATTTATTTATTTTTCTTTAAATTAACATAATATATGTACTTATGTAATAAAACTAAAAGAATGGGATTTAAAGCCAGAATAGGTGAATGTGAATTAAATAAAATTGGCAAAAGAGAGGGGGTTGCTGAAGCAGAGAAGGGCATCAGTGCAGTTTATGCGTAGTCCCATAGGCGTCCTCATCAATAAACCATGGAGGCAAGTCAGTGGCACTTTCAGGATGAGGAAGCCCATTAGGACGCCCTGTAGGCACATCAGGTATAGGTATACTGTAACAGAGAACCACGAAGACGCAAAAAATAAGGATGGCGATCTGCAAAAAAAGAAACAAAAAACAAAATAATGCCATGACGAATAATTGCTATAGTAAGTAATTTATGAAAATATTGATGTCAGTAATTCAATAGTTACATATGTATTTACAATGAATAGCAGTGATAGCTTGTGACAATTTTTTTGCTAAATTACTGGTAAGCAAAATTTTAATGAAGGTAATTTCCTATAGTGAATTACTGGTCATTTTTTGGTGAACATGCAACTGGACTACATTTTTTCAGTAAATTACCGGTCGTTCATTTACTGGTAAATTGTCGACCATTTTTCGGTAAATTACAGGTGATTTTTTTGGTAAATTACCGGACATTTTTTGGTGAATTACCGGTCATTTTTCGGTCATTTTTCAGTACCTACTTTTTTAGTAAATTACCAGTACCTACTTTTTCGGTAAATTACCAGTAATTTCTCGATAAATTCCAATCGTATTTGCACGCTTTGGCATTAATGATAATCTTTTGGAGAATTTTAATCCTATAATTAGGTAGATAAAAGTTAAAGTGGGCTCGAGTGGGCTGTATCTTATATGAGATGTGACACAAGACACAAGTAGGTAATAACTTATGAATTTATAATAAATCAAATAAGCTGAACTTACAAGCAAAGTTCCCATTGCTTCAACCACTACAAGTATTACGGAATAAAATTCGCTAGACCCGGCTTCAATATTACACTGATACTGTTCAAACAAGTTCACCTAATTCATTTACTTATGAAAATTAAAAATTATCAGCTTCGATTATAGTGCTCAGATTGGATCTTATTGCACTGATCACAGACTTTGCTTGGACACAAATTTCAGTGATTTTTACAGAACCCGAGCAACATCATCATTCAGTGAACTGACTACCAAGGGGTGTACGAACAAACATACCATGCTTTGGAGAGTTCGGTATCCATACAATTTTAATTAATTACTTATCTAAATATCGTAATCACATGTTAAAAAGATATAGTATTGATTAGAAACAAAATTCTCCATTTAGGTTATCTTAGATCAAAATTGGTATATATATATATTTTTTAAATAGGCAGGAATAAGATATTTTCTACTCCATGTTATTATACATATCAATAGCTACCTATCCTATTCAATTTTCTGTTTGAGAAATAAATGTATGTAGATTTGGATATTTCCTCGAAACTGAAAACGCACTTGTTATGTAGATAGATACTATTTTGAAATGTTTATTGAATCAGGAAAATGGATTACTCTTTACACGAAAAAAAAACAACGATTATAGCCATACATAAATTAGAATAATACAATACTGTAATAAAATCACCATCACTTGAAATCAGGTGACCGATACGCCGATACCATATCTCTAAGTCAATTTTCAGTTTCACGTGATGTATGTACCTACCTAAATGAGGTCTAAAAACTTATGAGGTTACTGAGGCACGGAAGGTTGTCAATGCAAAAGATTTGGCGGTCTATTATCAAAATCCGTCTTCATTTTAATACGCCTCTTTATACGAAATACAACCGAAGTTCTAGTTATAGGGTCAGATTGAAGAGATGCATGACCATAATTGAGAACCACCGAGAGACAAAAAATAATGATAGTGATCTGCAAAAAAGAAACACACACAAAACAAATGAAACGCTCTTATTTACTAACTTAATTTAAAAACCACAACTTAGTAATTCTAGTAATTCAATAATCACCGATAGGAAAATTGATGAAATTGCTACGAGTAATTTTTTCAATGCTTTTTTTTTAAAATTTATCTACTAGTGATATTTTTTACGTGGCGTTAATACCGTAACATATTTGGAAAAAACGTTCGCGAAATTCTAACATTAAAAAAAAAACGGTTAAAAGATGCCTAAGCCATATAAGAAATCGGATATAGATGAAGGTTTTTATTCGATTTCCATCAGTTACTTTTTAGTTAGGTACATATAAGTAGTCTTGAAATGGTCCAATATCAATTTAAATTCTGTTGAAAATTACGTACCTATACTTAGAGCAGTAAATTACAAACACTCTGTCAAAAATTAAGTAGACAACTCTAGGCACTATACCCAACTGCTCGGAATTTCAATTTTTTTTCTAATTTCAATTTCACAAACTGAAGTGAGTGTAAAAAAAATCATTGCACTGTTTTACACTGTCCTGTTTAATACTGAAAAAATAATATCTATAACCATTTTGAAAATTAAAAGAATAAAGATAAAGCTGATAGATTCTCCAACTAAGAGAGTTGGAGATGAATCGTTATTTACTTAGGATCAAATTTTTAAAATGATAAAATATGTAGGTAGGTAGTTACTTAATCGATACCTAATTAAGTAATTTGAACTCACAAGCGAAGTTTTCATTTCCTCAACTACAACAAGTAATTAATACGGAATAAAATTCGCAAGATCCAACTCGTACATTGCACTGGTACTGTTCAATCAGGTTTACCTAATTTAATTCCTCATGAAAATGATCGGCTCTAATTATAGTGCTCAATTAGAATCTTATTACACTGATCAAGGAGTTATGCCAGGATATTAATTTCAAACCCAATAAACTCGTTATACGTACAGGGTGCGCAGAAATATTGAGTAGATAAGATACTCCAAAAAAGTTTTTTTCTTAATGTTTCAGATCAATGCTGATAATTTTTATTGAATACTAATAATTAAACGGTGATTTGGACAGTAAATCCCGTTCAAGTTGGTTCATCCACTTGCTTCTGCAAACCAGAGATTAGGCAAATTTATACTCATGAACTAGATGTGTGTTGCATTGCTTGAGCCTGAAACGTCTTTGAAAACCTAAGATACCTAAAATTGAAGTGCAAGGCCATTCCATTATTTTGAACATTTAAGAAATTAGGAAAAGATGACACTTTTACACAATTGAGCGAATGATGTGTGTTGCATCAGTTGCATTACTTGAGCCTGAAACCATGAAACGTTTTTCAAATTGATTATAGTGATGATTTCTCATGTTATCAATCAAAATTCAAAAATCTTGATTTGTGTGTTTCATCGAAATTGAAAGACTCACTTCATCACTTGTTATTTATCTACATACATACTTAGTGATTAGTACTATTTTGAAACATTTGAGTCGGGAATATATTGATTGACTCAATTCATAAACTTGAAACCTGAATTGGAAAAACACCTATCCAATGGAATTTTTCTGGGAAATTTCAATTTGAAGTACAAAAATAGGTTTCTTAGACCTACAATGGTAGTATTATTCATCTAAATTTCAAACAGGGGGTACCTATCTTATCTACAAAATATCATACAGGGTGTTCAAGAATGATGGGATTTAATGTGATTTGGTAAGCCTAGGGAAAAAAATTTCCCTGAGGGTTTGGTTGGGTTATTGTTTCAAATGAAATGCAAAACAAAAGTTTCTCTCGTGTTTTATTTAAAATACCTATCACTTAAATGCTCATTTTTTCAATGATTATTCTATTACCTATTCAATTTTCAAGCAGGGAATTTTCTCGATTTGTCGATAAAATCGAAGTCTCTTATTTTTGGGCACACATGTACTTTGATTGAAAAGTTTGTCCTGCGATAAAATTTAATTTCTTAAAATAATGGAGGTATCGGAGGCACGTGAAGATAGCTTTTTAATTACGAATTTCTATCAAATTTACAAAATTGATAAGTTGGTACCTACTTGTCTTAATCTTAATAACTTTTCGGTGCATAATAACCCGTAAACATGATCATACGAAAGAATGATGATACCAACGTAGAGTTTCGTGGTTGATGCTTTTTGCTTAATTTTTTCTTCAACCAATGCGCTTAGTTCAAAATATTACAGAAGGTGACCCATTACACTTATTATTTAACATCATGCATAATAAATAGGTATAAATTTTCTCTCTGGAACTGGAAGTGCTGTTTTGTGCTAAAATTAGTAATTTCGCACATGAAAATAATGAATGGATATGTTACTAATACCAAGTACAGATTATAATTTATGTAAGTAAGTACCTAGTTACCTACAACTAACGTGGTTTTCCAGCTTCTTCGACACTCAGCTCAGACCCCAAAGGCTCCTGGATTCTCAACAGCTCGACCATCAGAAGGTATTATTTCAAGTATAGGTGTTATAATATGTAGTGTTCGCTGTTGCTTAAGGTGTTTTTTTTTTGTTACAGTTACCTACTTAATTAATTATGAGGTATTTATGTACCTAATCATTTCAATTATTGATTGAAAATGAAATGAAAAACCTACGGAAAATATTGACACTATGGTTACTCTGGCATATCCGAAGCGTCATCCTTCTGCTACACGAATCTCCAAGTTTCTTAGAGCTAACGAAGGATCCTGGATTCGTAGATAAAACAATGTTATTAGAGACGGTGTTCCAGCACCTGAACTGCAACTATCATTTGCTGACATACCCTTCGAAATTCGGCAAAACCAGTAATTTAAAAATGATTCAAAGTTTCGTCGAATTGAAAGCGGATAAATGCGCACACATAAAAAAGAAATGGAATACTACGAGTTACAAGGTATTCACTAATAAATCATTAGGACTGAGAATTTCCCAGCATCGTCATCTTATACGAAAGCATCTAGCAGAGTATCCGGTCATCTACATCACATTCAGAAACATTATTCGTCCCACGTTCGAGGAAACTATTCAAAAATTGAGTGACAAAATCAGAGAATGTTATGAAAAATACCATTGGTTGTACGAGGTATTGAAGAACGACAGTTTACAAGAAACCAGCGACGAATGGGGGTATCTTTTACGGGGCCAGATCGAATTCTGGAATAGAACCTATGTAAATAGGTGTCGAGCTGTTGATTTGCAGAATAGTTTGTTCGCTTTGTCTAAAATTCTCTGTTATTATTTGGATAAGAAAATTTTCGTTTTAATCGACGATTACGATGCTCCGTTGATCGAGGCGATATCATCGAACGAAAAGATCTCCTATCATGTGTTCCTTATTCAAGATTACGTTAATGGTATAATACAGAAATTATTCAAACCATCGTGTTTGGATCAATACATAGAATACGGATTCGTTACAGGAACTACGAGTTATATTGTATCGTCTTCGTTGACCAAAATTCAGAGCATACGTCACTATCGTTTCCTCGACGATCATATTTTTACACCTTTTTTCGGTTTTAACGAGCAAGAAATTCGTAATTTGCAGCAACGTCATCGTCATCAACAAGTTGAAATGGAGCATAATAATACCCTGATGGGTATTTTTTCAGGATATCAAATACATAACACGTCGATAAAAATATACAATCCGTATTTGTGCTCAAAATATTTCAACGAATGTTCGAAGAATCGTTCGGAAATGACGGAATTATCGTCTGATGTCATCGAGAAAGGCTTTCTTACAAATCTTATACAAAGTCCGAGACTAAAAGAATGCCTATTACAACTTTCAAATTCGAGTTTAATCCAATTCAAACTTTTAACTCATATTAGCGTAGACGATTTTCGAAAATTTTACAAAGTTGGATGTGAAACTGGAATTAAGGACGAGTTTGACTTCGATATATTTTATTCGTTGCTTTACGAGATTGGATACCTGAGTTATACTGATCAAGAAGGAGTGTTCAGTAAACCTAAAGAAATTGCCAATGTTTTCGCAGATTAATGGGACCTATTTTAAGAATCGTTTTATAATATTAGAATTATTTTCTATTTTGATTAGTTTTATTTTTTTCTCGCAAAAAATGACCCTCATTTCATTATGGTTTTTATTCTAAACTGGATAGTTAAAAGAGGAAATTTCAATAATCATAATTTTTCGCTTATAATTACGATGATATCAGAATAAAGATCAGACTTACGTATATGAACTATAATCGCATGTATTTTCAATTCATTAATCAATAATGTCGAAAGAATACAATTGAAAAAAAAATCATTAAAACAGAACTGAAATGTTTTCATAACAAATTAAAATTATCACCTATTCTTCTTTCGACTGCTGCTCTTTGTCTTTCTCAGCCTGAATCAGTAAATTTTCTAGGATAGAATTGATCATCTGGGTATCACTCATTTCAGTATCAACAAAACTCTGTAATAAAGATCAGGTTGAAGTATGAGACAAAAAATTGGGCAAATGTATAGCTTTAAATTATTGTACTAAATACGTACTTTGATATACTTCAATTTATCTTCAGGATTCACATCTAGAGTTTTAAATTTACAATCTGGATGGATTAAAGTGTACAGCTGAATGGTACGTACAGCATCATCAAATCTAAAACAAAAAATCGGTCAATATTGCATACAGCCTTAGTTGACAACAAATCATTAAACAACAAAATCTTACTTATTCGTTTCTATATTTTCTTTCAATAAATTATTCAGGTTTTTACTCAAACACAAGTAGAAAACAAAGGGACCATAATGCCTAGTCGATCTTAAGAGGTCATAGGTCTGTTTATCATTAATTCTTTCATAAGTTCCGAATACGACTTCGTGGTATTCTGGATCATCTGGTTCAAATTGAACGCAAGCTCGGTCCAAAATGAATAAGAATTCGCGTCTTTCCCACAAGTGCTGAAAAATATAACAAAGTTCATGTTCAAGAATTTGATTAAATATTTCGAGAATTTTGCTTCAAAAATATGATAACGTACTTCTAGATTTTCTTTTTGGAACATACGAGGGTGTTTATATTCACGTCCTGGTTTAGGAAAAAATAGCTGGTTCATGCGGTGTTTTTCGAATGAGTTAGCTTTCCTGAGGATACCATTCGGTTCTCTAACGACGACTAATCTTTTCTGAAAAATTGAAATCAATATTAGATTATGATCCGTAACAGTTTAGATATTAAGGGTAACAGTAGACCTTACCCTATCCGTGACATTATAAGTGATATCAGTGAACACAAATTTAGATTTGGACAATCCAACGATCTCTGGAGTGTATTCTAAAATTTCGGTCTCAGTTTCATTGATTGGAATAAGCGGAGGCATTTGTAACTTCGCCAATGATTTCTTGATCGCATCTTTCTGACACTGTTTCGAATCAACATGAAAATTAATCCAGTATACGTATCGTGTTGAAAAACAGCGTAGCACACTGACTAGAGGGCATAACTTACTTTTTCAAGCATTTCAGTGGTCATAAACTTATACAATGGATCTTTAAGAGGACCCGGTAATGTCCTGAACTGGTTCACTTTCTCTAAATCCAGACCAGTTATTTTCTTCATCAATGTTTGCGCTGGTCTTGAAAAAAATACTTTTGAAGATTTTTCATCGATCGCGGCTACAATTCGAATAAAAACTCAATTATCTACAACGCCGGTAACTAAATTAAGATTAAATACGTGCGACAGTACTCACCTTGTGCAGACGTTTGATGCTTAGATGAAAGGCTGAAGGAACATTTCGTCGTCAAACGAGTTAAAATTGAAGTTTCAGTATTCAATAGCGATTTTTTGAGTAAATTACGCTGACATATTTGAGAAGAGAACATTTCTACAGATTATGAAGAACTGCTTGAATATCATAAAAGAAAGCACTAATTTAGATTTGTTTCATTGTTTCTTCAAGTTCGATGAATAGTTACTCGATCACTAGACATAGAACGGTCGATTAAAGATTTTTAGACAAAATAATTGAAGTAAAAAGGTGCATAAAAATAAAAAATTGAATGATCTCCCCTTATCAATCTCGTTTTTCAAAACCAAAATTTTGAATGACAACAAGGAAATTTTACTGAGCCTGGTTGTTTTTTTTATGACTTATGGGTGTTCATTAGCGCACTCTATCAGAGACTTTTCTGTACGAAAAGAAAAGCACGCCGCAAGAGCTACTACTCTAGGCCAATATTTTTATTCGGGTACGTTACGAGCACGCGTGTTTTATCACTGAAAATTATCACTAAAAATATCATGTCACAGTTCTAAGTCCGCTCGCGATCGGTTTTTTAAAATAGCGAATAGCAAAGTAAATGTATGGAATAATGAACTACGCCAGTCGATCGAATGATTCTTGATGAAGTGTCGGGTGTAACCATAACTTGCTCTGTACTTATAAATTAATCGTTATCTCGTTCGTGAATATTCTAATCGCAATGTTTATGTTACCGAAAACCAGTAAAGAATACTCCAATACGGACTATTGGGATAAATTCTTCACCAAAAGGGGTAAAAGCGACTTCGAATGGTATGGAGAATACGAAGAACTATGCAATATTCTGCACAAATACATGAAACCAGTGGACGACATATTAGTAATAGGATGTGGCAACTCGGCTGTCAGTTCAAATTTATACGACTTGAGTTACAAAAAAATCACCAATATCGATATCAGTAACGTTGTCATAAAACGCATGCAACAGAAGTACGCCGAATCTAGACCAGGACTCGTGTATTTGCAAATGGACGCTTTACAGACTAATTTTAACGCGGCATCCTTCAGCGTTATTTTTGACAAAGGTACGTTAGACGCCCTTTACAACGAAAACACCGCCGAAGCTAAAGACCGTGCCACTAAGTTATTCGTCGAAGTCGAAAGATTATTGAAATTCGGTGGGCGTTACGTATGTATTAGTTTATTGCAAGATTTCATATTGGACTTCGTCTTAGATTACTTTACCGAAAAAGGTTGGCTGATACGTATCTGCAAATGCGCCGATGTCGAGAAAAACCAATCAGAATTTTCGTTACCGGTATTTGCCGTCGTTTGTACGAAAATGAAGAAATTACCGAATTTTGAACCCTTTCTCGAATTCACTATGGACGACACAAATGTAATTCGTACCGATAAAGACGAATTGAAAAGTAACATCTCTTCTATTCAGCAAGCTGAAATAGTATGCAACGGTTTGAATAGAAACTGCCTCAATGGATCCAACAACGAAGCCCTTATCGAAGTAGTCAGACCTGGAGAAACACTCACCAGGTACACCATCATAATTATCGATCCAGAAACCGCTCATCGAGTCGACAATATGAAATTCGCAGCATTCGTCGTGCCTACTGGTAAAAATGACGAATGGATGTTTTCGAATCCGGAAGGAAGGCAAGTCCTTAGACAAAACTGTCCTGCTGATCGAGTTGCCTTAATTTTCATGCACGAAGGTCACGAGTACCCTGATTTAAAAGGTATCCAGAATGAACTTTCCGATACCATAATTAAATTAGCCCCCCGAGGTGTTAGAATAAAAAACGAAAAAGTCATGTTCCTAACCATGTCTGTTTCGAAAAACGAAAATAAAGAAGTACGATTCAGAGGCAAAAGTAAATTCTCTGGCGAGTACATCGTCGACGATGTAGTCGATAATGGCGAACACTACAGAAGACTGATATTCTTGAATCGTGGCACCGTCATTCAATCCGAAGTTAAGCTGAAAAAGAGCGAAGACAAAAACGAAGAAGAAATCGACCAGTCTTACATTAGCTGCGAATATCATATATCTTTAAACATCGGTGTCTGTTTAGCCGTTCAACAAGGAGGCAAATCTAATTACGATGTTTTGATCCTTGGTCTGGGTGGTGGCGTGCTGAGTAACCTGATCCATAGATGTTTCGACGAAGTTGTCATTTCGGCTGTAGAAATCGACGAAGAAATTCACAAAGTAGCCCAAGATCATTTCGGTTTGAGAAACGACGACAGGATCAAAATCCATATCACCGATGGATTAGAGCATTTATCTCAATGCGCTGAAAAAGGTGTTAAATTCGATGCCATTATTTTCGATGTGGATAACAAAGATCCATCAGTGGGTTTATCTTGTCCACCGGTGTCATTCTTGCAAATGGATGTTTTGAAAAGAACCGCCGAATGCTTAAGCGATAAAGGGCTTTTCTTACTCAACTTTGTTTGTCGTTCGAAGGCCATTAAAAAAGACGTATTTAAAAAGATTAAAACCTTGTTCGCTGGTATAGTTTCACTGAAAAACACCGAAGATGTCAACGAAGTTGTCATATGCTGGAAAGAAGGCCTAAAAATTACCAAAACTGATATCGACGCTGCTGCTCAAGAATTCTTTAAACGATCAAAAACTCAAGATTTGGCAGTCAACGATGATATTTTAAATATTACCAAAACCATGGAGAGTATTAAACTTTGATCGATTTAATTGACCTCTTTCCCCCCCCCTCCGTTTTTGTATTGCCTACCTGTTTTTTATTCAATTTTCTACGTTCTTTTGGAAAGAAAGGTAATATCGTGAAATTGTCTTCAGATATTTCGTACTGAATTTTGTTAATTTTATTTTCTTTCTTGTTGTGTTGTTGCTCTGTCATCAATAAAGTCATTATATATTTTTTTTAATAAATTAGTGTTTCTTTGTTACTTATCGTCGAGAAATAACAGTAAGAACTATAGGTATAGGTTTCGTTTTATGAGTAGCTGTTGAAAGAGATAACGTCGAATGAATGGTATCTTTGTACGAATTAATTAAATAATATGACGTTTCATATGATAGACAGTGTTTGGGTTGTTTACGATGAAGAATGGCACGGTTGTTCAATTCAATATTTATTTTTTATTATGAGTCTTGTTTAATTATGTAGGTATACGGAAAAGTTGAAAATTGGTATTGGTCTGCTAAACGATGAATTTTGATTTTTGTTATTTAAATTAATGGTTGGCATTTTTATTGAAAGTAGGTTACGTGTCGTTACAAAGTACACGAATGTTTGTGAAGTGAAGTTGAATAAAATAATTGATAATTTGATGAATGCCAAATTTTGTTTCAACTTTTTGAACTTTCTCACAGCAGAGAAATTTCAAGTACGCAAAGAAAAGAAAATAGAACTGTTGTTTTGACAACACTGCAAAATCGTCTATCTTATCATCGAAAATGTCACCAAATTTAAAAATTGATTTACTTTACAGCAATAAAAACTGAAATTTAAAACACTCGAAGAAAGTAAAAACATCCTATTTTTAGTGTGAAATTACTCTAATAGAAAATATGTCTGCTTATATACCTGTGATCACTAAACTATCACCCATTGTGATTCGTATACTGGGTTGTAATCCGGGAATGATGACTTTACAAGGAACAAATACCTATCTGCTCGGTTCCGGTCAAAAGTAAGTTGAATATATTTTCTTTGGATCATCAAAAATGGTAGAATCCAGTCCTAATTCATATAAAAATTTAGACGAATCCTGCTGGACACCGGAGAGCCAAACATTCACGAGTATATTGATCATTTGAAACAAGTCCTATCTTCTGAGAAAGCTACATTAGAACATATTATAATCAGTCATTGGCACCTGGACCATATCGGAGGAGTAAAAGATATCTTCAAGAGTATAGCACCATCAGGTATAGCTCTGTTTCTGCTGAACAAACGTCTCTAAATCTATGAATTATTCCCTACTTATCTCTTAGATTGCAAAGTATGGAAATACAAAAGAACCGACGGAGAAGAACCTGATATAGGCGATGTACCGATCAATGAACTTCACGATAATCAGAAATTCATTACTGAAGGTGCCACTTTAAAGTTAGTTCATTTCTATGCATTTAAAAACAAAGTACAACGATCAGCGATTAATAAGGGCATGTTTATTATTAGAATCGTCCACACTCCAGGACACACCACTGATCACGTAGTATTAACTTTAGAAGAAGAAAATGCCTTATTCAGCGCCGATTGCATATTAGGAGAAAGTACAGCGGTATTTGAAGATTTGTTCACCTATATTCGATCATTACAGAAAATTTTATCCTTTAAACCAAACGTCATATATCCAGGACATGGACCTGTGATCAACGTGAGTGAATAATTTTTCCATTTTATGGATTTAAATTTTCGCTAAATATGGTCTTTTTTCAGTAGAATCCTGTCGAGAAGGTGAAATATTATATCGAACACAGGAATAAAAGAGAATCGGAAATTTTAAACGTGTTGAATGATGGCTCAGAGAAGACATCGTGGACAGAGATGGAATTAGTGAAAAAAATATACAAAGTAAGAATGAAAAGAATTTTTCCCTATATTACCTAAAAGAAAAACTAAGACTACATATTGCTGAAATTTTCATTTAGGATACCCCTGAGCATTTGCATGTGCCAGCTTCAGTTAATGTGAATCATCATTTGAAGAAATTACTTAAAGAAGGCAGAGTCATCGAAGAAAATGATAGATGGAGAATACGATCAAATTTATGAGTGATGAAAGTAATCTATTTTGTTGAATTTTTTATGGTGTTTTGTTACGTTTCTGTTTGGTGTCTGTTCAAGGTACACCTCTTTTTATAAAACCATTTTTATATTTTTTGTAAGGTTGAACTTACGTGCAATAAATTTGTTAATTTTTTGGGAAAATGAATCGTTTGAATTTTTTTCATCTCATGAAAAATGAGATAAAAGAGCTCGAAGAGTACGTGCATGATGTAAGTCAACAATTTGAAATAAAGATTCGAATAACATTTTTTAAAAATATTATTTTTAGAAATAGGTATTTCATTTTTATTTCAACTGATTGGATTCTCCTACAAGAAGATTACATTTTTCATATGAAAAAATTCAATATACACACAGAAAAAAGTAGAGAAAATACAAAAAAAATTCTCTTTTGATATCACAGTTCATATAAATTATTACGATATCCAATCAAATACTTCGTCAAATATCATCCAACGATAAACATTTACAAACACATCCGCTAACAGGACACTCGGTGTGTTCTCTGAAAAACATCAAAAAGTAAAAATTAGCTCGAAGAACATGCAGTTCATAAATATGCTCTCGAGAGTACTCACTTGAACCATTCTGAAAGATGATCAGCATGCCCTCCATGTCTACAAGTCTGACACCAAGTAAACCAAGAAGAAAATTCACACGATTTAATGGAAGTCGTCGGGGCATTACTTCCAGGTCCTAGGTAAGTGCTTTGAGTTCCCATATTGGTAAGACAAATGGCACAACGAGGCAAAGGTTTATGACAATTTGGACACGAGGTTATCTAGGCATGAAACAAAATTTAGAATTATACCATACATTCTAGCAATGGATTAAAACTTTAAAAAATTATATTCTTACTTCATCATGCAACATACGTAATCCTTGGTAATTAGAAGCGTCGTTATTCTGAATACCTATCATCTGAAAAATGCACGAAATTTAAAAATCAAGATTTTCACTTTAGAATTAATCCGCAGCTCTAATGATTTAATGTTCGCACTTACTTTTGATTTATTACGTATTTTATCTTGTAAAAACGCCGAAATACTTTTGCCACAAAAATTACACGAGATAAATACTTGTTGAGGAGGAACTTTTTGAGCATTGAGTACAATATCGAATTTCGCTCTTTCTATCCACAGACGCCAGCCATCCAGAAGACTTCGGTAACTGAAAAATTAAACGTTAAGAACCGAGAAAAAAAAATTGAAAATTCAGCTTTAAAAAATCACCTTTCAATCCACGACTGGCAAATATTATCTTCGTGGAGAAAATTCGAATGAAATCCTCGAACTGCTATTAAGCTTACACTTTGTACATCTCCAGTTTTATCTAAGTATTTTTGTAGTAAAGGGATACATTCTTCGCTTGTACCTGAATTGAAAAATAATTATTTATAACAAGGCAAATACTTTGAAAAAAACATTAGAAAAATGAATATTTACCCGTCAGTATGATTCCTGTGATATCTCCAGTTTCGTAAATATAATCGGTCAATTTACATACATATTCGACAAGATCTGCATCCGATAGAAATATACAAGCGAACGCTACACGATCATCTATCAACATATCTGTCTCACACTGAAAAACATTTTTCGAATAAGTAAAACTAATACAATATTATTCGAGACGAATATTGATAATTTCATGTATTTTACCAAAACGTGTTCGAAAGTTTTAGACTGATCTACTAAGAAAGCAAAAGCTGCTTTTAAATAAGGATCTGACAGCTGTTCCTTTGTAGTAGGACATAGTTCTCTCCATAAACTTTTTTTATCCGTTGTATATCCTGAAATAACACATAAAATGTAAGACAAGGGGTAATATATTTTCAACTCCAGAATTTACGACACGTACCTGATAAAGCCATCGCTATAACTGCCAACTGAGGCTGTCTGACAGCTCCTCTGTTTAATATATCAATTGCGTATCTTAATCTTAAATTGAAAATAGCGATTGCCGCAGCTCGAGCGTAAGCACCGTCCAATTCCATTCTTTCTAACGTTGATAAATCTTTGGAAAAAGTCCAACCGCAAAGTTGTAAAGCATTTTCACGAGCTGGGCTCCTGAAAATTCAGTAGTTACTTACAGTAAGCATTAAAAAAAAAGGAGGAAAAATTCACAAATTGAATTATAATTACTTGTATACGACTATAGGAACACCGATATCGTGCCATTGAGTCCAGACATGCTCTGATTTGAGTACATTTGCTTTACCGGAATCGATACCCAATACAGTCCTTGAAAACACACACATCATCAGTAGTACTATTCAATATAATGTTTAATTTTTCAAAATTTTTTATTCTTACCTGATACCTGGATGTTTTATGGACGGATTACATTTTATAATACCTTCCTCGACTAAAGTTTTACTGGAACTTAGCCATTGCCACACTGTAGCAAGACATTCACTCTCGCAAAGCTCGGTGTTCATCCAAAGTTCCTAAATGTCATTCGAATTAAATCAACGATCAAATGCATGAGATGAATACGAATTATTGATATTACCTTCAGACCATATTCCGCGATAGCTCTTCTCTTTATCTTTGGTGTTAAATCATGTATATTCGCATATATTCTATCTTGATCGCTAATCAGTTTCAAATGACGACGACCGTAAGTCCACACAATGTGCGTGCTCGGAGACCAATTTAAAGTCATTCTTTCGAAAACTGTGTAATCGGTAATGGCTCCTACAAAATACGTAATTAGATCCAGTTCGAAAGAGATACAAATTTATTTGAAATTTAAAAAGAAATACTACGAACCTACGAGAGAAATGGCGATCAATCTATTTTCGTTTTTCGGGTGCCAAGAGAACGAAGTCAAAGGTACATTTTGACCCGGTTGAATACTACGCCATAATACGGAAGGCTCATTTTCTTCCATACTTTGTTGTATATCGTGCAAATGTATCGCCGAACTCTCTTTTTGTAAAGAACCGATTAGACTGCGTCTGGAACATGAATCAATTCAATTTATCTCACTGTTCGACCAAGAGTTAACTCGTAAATTATACAATACACGACATACCTGGTAGGACACCATGATACCTTGGAGACTATTTTACTCTGCGTTAGTAACAAAATGGATTTCTCCAAATTACGACTATCCCAAACAGCAATCTGATTATCGCCAAATGAGACGATATAATTATCGTCATAAGGAGCCACTTCAACACCGTAAACAGCTTTGGTAGGTTGAGAATACACAGCGCTTGTGATTTCTGTAAGTGTTATCGCGGAGGGTCAAATGATAAGTTATCGGAATGTTTTGTTAATTTTCAACTCCGCCGTAAAATTAGTTCAAAGTGCATACCATACACCTACCTCTGAGATCTATGATTTTCAGATTCTTATTATTAATACCGACGACTAATTTATGAGGCGATTGATTAAACCACGCTATCGAATGAGCCATATCTGAAAGACCTATTTCCATGATTGGTTTAACGAACTCGGTACTCTGAACACCGTACACAGAAGAGTAACTGCCGTACATTCGTGTATCTGATGGTCCTTTCATTACATCCCATATTAAGATGGAATGATCGCTGCGATGTTTTTCGTAACCGGATGCCAAGAGATTCGTTTCGATTGGATTCCATTTCACGGTGTTACATTGTCTGGCGTGTCTAGGACCTGATACAAACGTACGATATGATACCAGTGAAACATAAAATCGGATTTAAAAAACGTATGATTACTTACACAATTCTAGCCCAGCTAATCGAAACGAATCGAATACTGAAGGACCGAAAGTCGTTAAGGAAACTTTGCCATTAGCTTGGCCCAAAGCTAACAAAAGATCTGTGTCCGATTTCGGATAAACGTCGATGCATTTAACGTAACGATAATTGGAATTAGTAGCTAGTAATCGAGCTACTGTGTTTTCTGAGATCACAATATCTATGTAGAAAACAGGTGACGCATGGATTAGATATAAGAAAGATGTAAGTACGATAACATTGCTAAAAATAATACCATTTTGCTTAACCGGTTCTTTATTTGATCTAGCTTCGTAGAGGTAAATGTCATCTCCCCAAGTAATAAATTTATTCGTATGATATGGTGACCAAATCACTTCTAAGCGCGAACTTCCCATTGTGGTATAGGTTCAGAATACCAGCACGAAAATCCACATACGGAGCACTAGTCTAGTGAAAATTCAAAACGGATTCTCATTCACGTAATACGCACGACGCACATTTATTTGAGAAATTCCTCGAACAACCGCCATCTGATAATTCCAGTATTCTTATCACTCGCAAGTGAAAATGAAAACATAAACACGGATGAATGGGAAGTTGCCATTTCAACCAATCATAATCAAGGAAAGTAGAAAACACCAATCCACATCCACGTTTTGAACTTGAACTTTTCAAATAAGTGTGAATTGTTATCAAGAACTGAAATTGTTACAGAACTGACTCAACTGACACGTGAATTATCATGAATCTATAAAATTAATAATGGGTTAATAAAACTTCGAACTATCCAAGTGGTTATCCAAATTATAAGAAAGGACAAACATTATTGTTTGTACCAAGACAGTTCTAATTAAGGCAAGGAGACTGACGACAGAACACGTCATCTTTTGAAAAGATTTAAGATATCATACACCATTTGTTCATTACAAAAATTTGAAACTAGATCTTAAAAACTTGACAATAATCATAGTAGGTACTTACATAAGAAAACTACATCTTACATTTTACAAATATGCACAATAGAAATTAGTGTTCGAGTAACTATTTTTATTTTAAACAAGGCTAAGAAACGAAAACTGAATGAAATTAATTTGCAAAAAAGCCAAATAAATAAAGCTTTTGGCTAGAGCTTTTAGCTTTCAAAAATCCCAAACTTTCTCAGCTTTCAGCTTTTAGATAGCTTTTCATCCATCGATATTACACTAAATGGATACCCAGCAAGTCCATTTACCCCGCCGCCAAGAACAACAACGATAGCTTATTGGCTTATCTAGTAATTGATGCGATTTTTTTCTGCGCATGGTATCTGATTGGTCAATTTTAATTTTGAATTCAAATTTGGTGGCCGCGTAGATCCGCGTAAATTTGAAGTTGATCGCCTCTTCCCCCTTGCAAAACGTTTCGATGGGCATCACTTGCGCCGAACGGATGCGCCTCAATAACCTCACCTTTCCCCTGTGAACTTCGCGATCACCGCATTTCCCACCCGCCTCTCTACATGCTGTGTATCCATTTAGTGTAATATCGATGTTTTCATCCCTGCAATTTTGTATCTATGTTGCATCATTCATATTGTAGCATTTATTCCGAATACACGTTTAACGCGTTACTCGAACAATTAGGGTATCACGAGAAAACGCACACGTGAGATTTCTATTCAAACTAATGTACAATCGATATCCTATTTACGAAATTTCTTCCAGTAGATGATTAGGAAACATAACGTAAAATTTGTCCCCAATGCCCTGAAAAATATGGCACAGGAGGCATTGTAGACAAACCATTCATCAGTTTCCAGCGGTGAACTTGTTGGTCTTCCGATGTATGTATCTCAACATTAGCGAAGCCGGAAAAGTGGCAAAAGCTCTATTTTTTTCTGTTTCAAGTGGCTCGGAGTTCGGGAGAGCAGACGTCTTCTGACTCAGAATTCCTTGGTTGGTTGAATTTGAAATTCAGGTTTCTGGAATTTCAAACGGACGGTTCATAATTTACACCACACGTTTTAATTAATTTAATTAATTAATTTTCACATTTCACTATAACTTTGAACTTACCTAGGGGCAAAAAATAAGGCCCGTAACACACTACTGCGATGCGATGCGATGCAACGTTTTCAAACGTCCCATCGCAATGTTAGTTGCATTGAAGTATATGGCGGACAACACACTATGAGATGCGATGCGATGGGACGTTTTTCAGAAGGCTAAATCCTTGCAACGCGTAGCAAGGTTTGTAGTTGATGTACAAAAGTCTGAGACGTCGCATGCGATGCTTTCCTGTGATTGGTTGATTTTACCTCCACGAATTGTGATAATCTGATAAGAGAGATGCACTTGTAATTTTAGCAGTACATGAACGAAAAAATTATTATTGTGATTTATTTTCTATTCTTTTTTGAAAAGATTTCTTCATCACATAAGTATTATTGAAAAATAATAGCAACACTTGAGAATATTAAGCACACAGACGAATGATTGAAGTGCAAGTGAGTTGGCCAAGATCACAAAATTTGACTTCCAAATTACTTCCTACAATGGAAATACAGTTCTCGCTATTATTCTTTAGTGACAAACCACAAATTTATGATTCTTCTACGTTATTTACAAGATCAAAATTGTTAATCTAATTCGGGTGATGGGTACATGATAACGTTGAAAACATGCACACCACCGAGATATATTATGTAGTGTGTTGTCTTATGTTGAAATGCGATGCGATGCTACGTTTTTGAAAGCATCGCATCGCATTGCATCGCAGTAGTGTGTTACAGGCCTAAAAATCCAAAATTTTCGAATTCGAACCAAAAATTAAAAAAAAAAATTTGGTATGTATTTGGCTTTTATCTTGAAGAGACGTGTGCAGCAGTAGTGAAATTTTTAATTTTTTTTATGAATTTTCATTTTGGAACTTTTGAAATGAATAATTGTAAAAATTTTTTTCAATAAAGACAAAATACGTCAATTTTTTTGTTGCATTCATACATTTTCTATGTAAAAAGCTGGAGATGACTCATTTTTCAATTTTTTCGCTCAAAAAATGTAAAATAACAAAGTGGGAATTGGGAAAAAAATGAAAAATAGTCTTCGGCATAAGCGCTCCATGCGAAATTTTATGAAAATACTCTTATCAATCATTTTTGATTCTGCTTTTTTTATCTGTGCTTGCTCAAATCATATGATTTTGATTGTTTTCAAAAATTAAAATTCAAAAGTAACGGCTTCTTACTCTCAAGCTCCGGCTAATTCCATATTCCTTGTGATTTTATTATTGATTTATTGCGAATATTTTCGAAATTAATTGTCATTTTAGTTGTAATTTCCTAAGCGAGACGTGTTTTGTAGAACTTTGATTCGTGAAATCCGTCATATTAAAGTGTATCGATATTTTAGTGAACTTGTTTTAACTTAAAATCATGTCGCAATTTGCATACATAGATAATTTAAATACCGGGGCCAAAATAGATGGCCCGGTCAACAGAGGCCCAATTTCAAGATACGAAAGGATGAAAGTGTTGGAAAATTCAAGGTAACTAGTAAATTATCGTAATCTTCGTAGAACAAAATTGTTCATGCTGTTGTTGATTTTCAGTCATTTAAATTCATCTTCGAATAAAGCGTCTATGTCGTTCAATTCATCTATATCATCGAGCAAAACGCCAAAGAAACACGCAGACCCGAATACTAAAAAGACTCCGTCCAAGACGCCGAAGAAATCACCAGGTTGATAATCATCAAATGATCATATGTGATATTAGATTCCAATCATCGCGTAATTGTTAATGGAATTCTTCAGTTGAGCTGGTTTTTTCACGTCGTTTTCTTTCTAGGTCCAAATTCTAGAGCTACTACACCCGGTAAATCTAAAACTCCAAATGGCGGCGATAGATTTATTTCTAGAAGATCTGCAATTAGTTTAGAAATGGCTCAATATAAGGTAACGATGAAATTTACTCGTTGTACATTCCCGTAGCTTCGTGGAAAAAAAATTACACGAATGTGTGCATTTTTATAGCTAGCTCAAGAAAACATTAATACTATGGAATCTGAAGAATTAGATCCTACACAAAAAGAAAGGCAACAAATCTTGACAGAAAACATGACCGGTTATAATTTAAGTGGAACGCGCATACTCGAATACCAGAGAAAAGCTCCCGCACCCCCAGAGGTATGTTTCAATTTTCTCTTCAATGAGCCGTCTGCTCAATACACGGAGAGTGCAAAAAATATTTAGCATTTTTTGCGTACTCCAGTCATATATCAGACCAAATCAAGTTATAGTATATGAACATATCGCACTCTATGCTTAATTTCTCTTTGTAGGGATACCAAAACGCTTTAAAAGTAGTATACAGTACATCAAAAACTCCAATGTCGACTAAAGCGACTTCCAGATACATTCCTCATGCTCCAGAAAGAATCTTGGACGCGCCAGATATTTTAGACGATTATTGTAAGTATTTCTATACTGCCTTTCAATTAGTACGATCCATTTTCTAACAACTTTCTATCGTAGACTTGAACTTGGTCGATTGGAGCGCAAACAATGTATTAGCGGTGGCTCTCGGTTGCAGCGTCTATCTATGGAATGCAGACACAGGAACCATCGATCAGCTACTGGAATTAGAAGGAACGGAATATGTTTGCTCTCTGAACTGGATGCAAGAAGGAAACTTATTAGCCGTTGGAACGAGTATGGGTAATGTTCAGGTATGTATCGGTAGCGAAAGTATGCTCAAGTTTACAACGTTCGATAGGTTACATTCTTGAACGTATTGTTTCCAGTTATGGGATGTCACACAATCGAAACGTCTTCGCATTATGGATGGTCATTCGCAGCGGGTTAGCTCGTTATCTTGGAATTCTTACATAATTAGTTCCGGATCTCGTACAGGGCAGATCATACATCACGATGTTAGACAACGTGATCACTTGGTTGCGACGTTATCGTCACATTCTCACGAAGTAATTATCAACACTACGAATTGCGTTACAATGTTAACCAAATGTCATCATACGTTTACCGTTTATTGGGTTTATAGGTGTGTGGTTTGAAATGGTCCTCGGATGGGCGTTACTTGGCCAGCGGAGGCAATGATAATTTATTAAATATCTGGAGCGGAATACCCGGTCAAGCGACTTACCAATCTCAACCCATATATTCGCTTAGGTAAATGAAGTGCCCTTTGTTTTACCTCAAGTTCTTAACCATGTAGAATTATAATCTAACTGGTGTTTCTTTTACAGCGCTCATCAAGCGGCTGTGAAAGCTCTAGCTTGGTGCCCATGGCAACAAAATGTACTAGCCAGCGGTGGAGGTACCGCAGATAGAAAGATTCGATTCTGGAATTGTAGTAATGGAGTATGCTTAAACGAAATTGATACTAAATCTCAAGTATGTTTGGAGTATTTGCATTAAAATGATTTTTAATTTCGTTCTAATTCATGTTGATTTTTCCCCTCTTAGGTATGCTCTTTACTTTGGTCCAACACCTTCAGAGAAATTGTGTCTGGTCACGGTTTCGCCAATTATCAACTCATCATTTGGAAATACCCATCGTTAACGAAAGTAAACATTTCATCATTTTGGAAGTAATATTTTTCTCGTTTGTATTTTAATCAAATTATTTTCGTAGGTTGCTGAATTGACCGGACACACCGCCAGAGTGTTGCACTTGGCTCTGTCTCCTGATGGCACTACTGTCTTGTCTGCCGGAGCTGACGAAACGTTAAGAATGTGGCGTTGCTTCGTGCCCGATAAAAAGAAAGAGCCTCAAAGTAAATCTGTCCAAAGTAGCTGTATTCTCAAGACTCATATTAGATAATCTTATTTAAATTTAGAGTATAACTTTATTAATTTTAAGTAAATCGTGTTTTGTGTTCGATTTGTTTTTTAATGTATTGTGTAACTCTCATTATTTTAAATTAATGTTGTTTTTTAGAATATTTTTGTAATGAACTTGACGACTGAGTTTGTAATAATTCTGACACGACGAATTCATGTATTCATTATAATTGTAACTCGATGAGAGGTTTTAACTTTTTATACATTGTTCATTTTAATAAATATCGCTGGAAAACGAATGAATTGTTTTCTTCTTTGAAGGGAAGGAAATGGAATGATGGTTGGTTTATTTTTTGTATCGATATTCTAAGAATTGCTTGATAAACTGGAACTATATTAAACAGTCCTACGAGTGAAAAACTGAAAATAAATAATTTGCATAAAAATAGGTAAATAATTAATCCAAATGTTTTATTACAAAACACGTCTCAATACAGATGATTTTTATAATCTCGAATAATAAATAGGTAACACAAATAATATCAAAAAAAAAAAATCATAATTTAAGGAACTATTCCAACATTCATATTGCATCGAAAAGAAATTCAAGTAATTACACTTGAATATTCCTCTCATTGCCACACTCTTTTTCATTCATACGATCGTGGCCAACGTCGAATCATCGAAAGGATTTAAATAAGAAAGTAAATTAATCATCCATGATCAACTTCTAATGGCAATAAGGATAATTTGGGCAGCTGGCGGGATCAACTCCGCTGGGATACTTGGCAGGAGATCCAACCGAGGCTACAACTGGATAAGGAACGTGAGAAGCAGCAGCAAATGGCTGGTGTTGATATGGAGTACTTCTACGGTAATGAATGGCTTCTGGAGGAATTTGATGAGAACAGTATGGGTAATTGGGACAAGCGTGAGGGCTAAGGGCAGCTGGATATCCTGGAGCTGCTAATCCTGCCGAATGGAACGATGCTACGCCTTGGGCAAATCCAGCCAAAACAGTGTTATCACAATATGGATAATGAGGACATAAATTTGGATGTACTCCGGCTGGGTATTTGTTGGATTGGAAAGACTGAGCTGATGTGTAAGCGGCCAAAGCGCAGATTAAAAGCTGAAACATGAACATTATTCAAATAAAAACTAAGCAAAATGAATTATTTTTTTTTACAAAAAATCAGTGAAATTAGAATTCAAATAGGTAATTAACAAATTCTTGCTTCAAATTTTTCTTTACTCAATTCAAACTTTTGGTAGGTGTTGAAAATTTGCAAAATTTTATTCGAAAAAATGTGGTAATTTATTAGAAAATATTTTATAATGAAAAGGTTCTGGTTTCGTTTTTCTCAAAAATTCAGCTTCAAAAATGTATTTTATTTCAATGATTGGGTCCTATCTTAAAAATTTCCAATTGAACAATTTGAATTTAAAGTTGGATAAAAATTTTACACAAGTGTTACATGTAGGTATTGATAAAAATGTAATATTTTGGAAACCTACTTGTCTTGAAAAATTACTAAATACATACGTAGTGTACTTAGTACCTACCTACCTACCTACCTACCTATATCAAATTTTTTCTGAGATTAATACTTGTTTGCTGAAATTCTGTTTCATATCTCTTCTTCCTCTTACAATACTTATATTTAAAAACTATTCCTAAAGTTCTGCAGAGTCTGGTCTGGAATCATGTTGGAAATTAAATTTAAAAATTTCAGTTTTCAAAAAAATCATATCATCCAAGTGCCTACATATGTCAAAGTCGAAATATCCCTATTTTATATCGAAAACCTACCTAATCTTTACTAAAATATTTCATAATTTTACTTTTTTTTTGTAGTTAGGTACTCGTAGATACCACATGCAGATCAACATTTTTCGTTTCTTTGAATTAATTTTTAAAATCTTGAAAAAAAATTCCAAAAAATAACTTTAAAATAAGTAATAAATTGTTGTGTTTTTCCAAGTTTTTTAAGGACTGATTATTTCATTGTAAAAGGAACGTTTCAATTTTTGAAATAGAAAAGGTTTGGTTCAACATTAAGTAGGTACATATTTACAAAACTTCAATCTCACCAAACGAAAATGCATTTAGTGGAATTCTTAGAAAACAGAATTGTTAAACGAAAATATGAAACTTCACTTTCCTACAGTGGCATGTTGAGTATTTTGAAGGCAAAAAATTGATCAAACAAGCAATTTAATCAAATACCTCGACCAATTTTATTTCATGTAGTAATATAATTTTTTTCGTTCATTTTTAAAATAACAAAAACTCAGCGTAGGATAAATTGCAGGCATTTTTTTCAATAGTACCTACCTCTGCACCTATTTATTTTTCAAATTTTTAATTCAATTCATTTCCTAACATTTAAGTTTACATTAGGTTTAAACGTAGGTAGATTTTTTCATGTTTCAAGTCACGTCTGCCTCTCATGCTAAATTTTTTATAAATAGGTACATATACATACACACCTACCCAAGCTTTCAATAATATTTTTCAAAAATTTGAAACATTTCATTGACGATTTTCAATTTGATGCCTAATTTACGTTGGGAAACTACAAAAAATTACGGTGCTATTAAAAAAATACCCACTTCCATTTCATGAATAATGTTTGCGAATACATATTATTTTCTTCTTGAAAATTTCATTTTAATACAATAGTAGAATGTTTTTATTTTATTTTAAAATAGGACCGATCTTTTGACATAAAAATTTCCAAAACACAGATCCGCTTGACGGTATGGGTACACTTACTTTTGAAAACTTGGAAAAAATTGTTGAATTCTTCCTATCATATTATTTAAGACTTTCAAAAAAGCTAATTTCCCGTTTAAAGTGTACCTAATCTGATTTTACAATGTTTTTTTTAACATGTAAAACTATGAAATTTAATCAATTTCCAAAATTGCATACCTATCTAATTTTATAATATTTTGCCTGATTTTTAAAATTTTGTGTTTACGTTGTGTCAGACTTAAGATTTCTCACATTTTGATATTATCTTTAAAAATTTGGAAAAAAAGTTTATCAATTTTCAATACAGGCGAAATCTAATTTAACAATATTTTGTCAGTTAGACTAGTCAGACTTGTAAGAATTTGAAAAAAATAAATTCCCACGAATTCTTTACATAATGCCAGACTCATCTGAACTTTTCTGAAATTTCTACTTACATTGAAGTAAAACAAATAAGTATATAAGTCTGATTTTTAAGAACATGAAAGAAATATCAGTGAAAGCTAAAATTGAGTTCAACTTTTCAAAAACGACAATTTCTGATATTTTGTCCTAAACATTGAGTTAACTGTAGCAGAAAACATAATTATAGCTAATTAGGTATCCGCGTGGTTTGAAAATTTCCTTTGAAAAAAGACTTTAAACACCCCCTCTCCTATTTGAACATTCTTTCCCTCAATTTTTTGAATACTTGACGTTTTTATACAAAATTAGTGTTCGATTCTCGCAATTGGAGAAGTATATAGTTCACAACTCGCAGATGAATTGCTGCACCTTGCACCAGAGAGAACATGGAGACAAGACATGCGTAATTAATAAAAGGTAATAATGATAATACATAATACAAAAAAAACACTATCCAAAATAACAATAATAATTAATAATCTCAAATTTACAAAAAAAAAAAAAAAAAAAAAAATGAAACTCTCGTCGGTCCCGATTTTTGCTCATAATATCCGTACCTATCTTATGTAGGTATTTCTTTTTTTTTAATTTAAATTTTTCCAAACCATTTTCTATACGAACTAAACATGTTTTTTTTTTGTTTGTTTAAATCATCGAATTGTTTCAAATTCAACGAAGCCTAATCCTACATTCCAATAAGAGTAAATAGGTACTTGATACAATTTTTGCTAAAAAATTGAATTCACTTATAATAAAGATGAAATTGATGGGAGATTAAATTTAAAAAAAAAATTATAATACGGTCGTTCTTTCATATTTGGCGAGAAATTCCATAGCCATAAAAGTAGAGATAAAAAAATTACCTACTAAAAATCTCGTCTTATCGTGGAAAACGTTTCGAAAAAAAACAACAAAAAAACAAAAACAAACACGAAATTCTACTTTGGTCGCGAAAACATGGGACGAAATTGATTTTATTGTCATATAATGGCAATAAAAGTTATGATAAATGAGTAAAATTGATTATTAATCATTTCGTATCACGTACGTCAGTATTTCTAATTAATAAAAATTAAAGATGTAGGTTATTTTAGGTAATAGCTGTCTGTAAAATTAATTTCAATACGGTCATTTGACATCATTAACGCGAACGAATGGTTTAAATACGTACGATAATTGATTAATGAGATTTTCAGCTCGTATACTAATAAATGCCTTTTATTGTTTGGTAAATTTACGTTAACGTACCCAATTCTGTACACAACCCCGTAAAATGTAAACAAAAAAATGCATAAATTTAAAAAAAAAAATACGTATATCGACTTACCAATTTAAAAGCCATAGTGTAGGTTGATCTAGATATCTGGATGACAAACACACACAATATATAAGTGTCCGAAGACGAATAAAAAAGAAATAAAGAGACTAGATATAAGGTAACTTGACCGAATGTGTGGATGTTGAAGTGTGATGAATACTCTCGCCAAGTTCTCAGCTTTTATATAAAGGGAAGATCAAACGGCTGCTACTGGTAAATCAAACTGGGAGAATATAATTCATTATCAACCGCATAACGTGATTATTATTATTCATGCAACAATAATCAGTGCCAGTAGGTAGAAATTATGCAATTGCTTCTCCAAGTCTTTTTGCTGTGTCTTGTGCCATGTGCTTCTTTGCCTGTGCGTGTGTATTCAAACGCAATGTTATTACCATTGCACCAAGAGTAACTATACTACACAGAGTTCCACAAACCAGAAGTCGTGTTTACTGGAGCTTTAAAATGAACACATCCTTCGAGTAGCTGCGGTGGTTTTTTTAAAAAAAAAAAATTCAACCGTTTTCAAGATCTAATTGCGCTAGTCTCTCTCTCTCACTCTCTCTCTTTCGTACTTTTTCTCATACCAACACACGAGTTTGGTAATTATTTACGTGTGTTTGAAAATACTATACCAGTGTATGATGTAAACTTTTGTAAGTGCATATATGAGAATAAAGATGTAGGTATTTATGCGTACGTAGGTAATGGGTATGCGTGTGTGTGTATCTAGTACGATGATACATATTATATCGTATTGAATAACAAATCCACTCGTTATTATTTCGCGCTCGGTAAAAAATCTGGGTGATGAGCATTGAGCATGAGTACTCATCTCTTCTTTTCCGTTACAACGTACCACAACTTTTTCCTCGAATTCGTCTCAGCGTTAAATAGCTTTTCGATCCGAAGCGCAGATATGGATAAATGTTTATTTTAATATTAACTAGTACCTAGCAAGTAGTTCAGCTATGTACATACATATTTGCCTAGAGCACAGGATGATCGAGGGTCGCGGGTATATGGTTTCAGATGTATCCTAAGCATGCTATATGTTCCATTCCAGCTACATAGTATTTGTTTAACTAAATCCTGATCCATTTTACTTTTCCTTATTTACGCAATTCGTAGATTTGATTGGGTAATTTTTATGGAGATTTGCGATTGAAAGGTATACTTATCAAGGTATGTTTGGTAGATCAATTTCGAATGAGATTTAACCATATGTAAGTACATAGGATGTAACCAATTTATATATGTATTGAAGTTACCTATTACTATAGCATGGAAGATAACGTTGTTTATAAATATCTACATTCCTATTTGCTATGGAAAATACACATGTAGGTACATAAGATGAGGTAATCAGGATTTTGTAGGTATTTTTCATCCTGCGTTATCATTGGTATCTGAATGTACGTACAATTCTTACGTTGATGTATTATTTTTTGTTTTTAAAGGTGTAGGTATTGGATTTAGACAGATAATGGATATACCCACACGTTCGTTTACGTCTTGTAGCGATTCAAAATCTTGTATATTTATTTATTCGCCACTTTAGTATAATGCTCATCTTTTTGGTTCCATTATTTGTTCAAATAAAAAATGGATTGAGAAAACATTTATACATATACGAGTACATCGAGTAAGCTCGACGGATATGTATGCCCGGAGCTTTTTTTCTTTTTTCTATCAAATAGCAGTATACTTATTTTAGATAAATGCCGGATTGATTTAATTTATCGAAGATATTTACCATACGTTGCGCCGTGTATCGTGGGTATTTCTGTAAAAGTGGTATACAATTTTTTGTTCGTAGATGTGAGGATTACTTTCCCTATACTCAAATTTACCGGATACACCACGTGATATAAAATCTATAAAATTTGTAAGCTTCCTTCAGGGGCATTTAATTTTTCAAATCTAACCACATTCGTATATATAAGAACCAATGAGAAAAGGGAGAGTCTAAATCCAATTTCGATGAAAATTGGATTTATATACTCGTACAAAGATTAAACCTACGTTTCGAGATTTTCGATAAACCAATCCCGACTATATCCTGATTAGTTTTAGCCTGATTTTTCTTTTTAAAAAATGAAACAAAAAAGATTATTGTCGCCATTTTATGTAGGTAGGTATTATAGGAATGCTGGGATTTCTTGTCTTTATCAGCATATAACACGAAATTTGAAAAAATGGCAATTTGGTAGAGGTAGGTATAAATGATCAAAATTTTAAAAAAATTACATGCTTGGAGATAATTTGCACAAAAATTATATTTTTCATTTGTTTTTACTTTTTTTTTGAAATTAAATTGCATTTTTGGTTCGATGATTAAAATTTAAAAAAGAAATGATGAGTTTTAATTTGGAGAAAAGAAGCATTTTTATCTTTCTAAAAATACTCAAATGGTAAAGGTTGGTAAAATTTCTGTCTTCTTGAAAAAAACGATGTAATTTCAATTCAAATTTTGAAGAAAAAAATTCCAGACTAGATCGAAATTTTTAAGAAAAATGTTTTTGATTAAAATTTCGAGAAAAGTGACATGATTTTCACTTTAGTGAAAAAACGAATTTAGAAAATGAATTACATAAGTGTCATTGGTTTTAATTTAGAGAAAAGATGTATTTTTGTATTTTTCAAAAATGAATGATAATTTATAGGTGTGAAAAAGAAATAATACGTATTAAGTAGGTACTCTGTTTGAAACCCAAACAAATTGAATTTTTAGTTTAAAACAACAAGAACAGTGATGGCTTTTCGGCCCTCTTTAGAATGTAATTAGGTAGGTACCTAATGTTTTTAATAGAGGTCTGAGTCTGAGCCTTCAAAATTTATTTTCCATATTTAGGTATCAAAATGAAATTTAAGTAAATGGTTTTCTTAGTTTACCGAAACATCGAAAGAAAAAAAAGTTTTTGGCTCAAATGTTGGTGAAAAAAAAACTTTAAAAAAAACTGTTTCGTTGGTTTGAATCTGAAGAAAATTTAGTTTTTTTTGTTGGAAAATAAATAGAATTGTGGATTTACCCAAATTTGAAAAAAAAAATAATAAATTTAGTTCAAAATTTTAGAACAGGGGTTTTTGGTTCAAATTTTTTTTAAAAAAATACATGATTGGTACAAATTTAGGAAAAATTGTGTTTTTTGTGTTTTTGGTTTGAATTTAAAGAAATGGGTATTTTTTTTGGAACATGAGCAAAATTAAGTATGTTTTTTTTACACGGATTCTCGAAAATCTGGTTTTTGGACGTTTTAAACACTTTTTAGATCCTCACCACAAACTTTCAAAACATCAGAAGTCTTCTCTCTTCAAGTAAAATCCGTAATCCATTTTCAAAAGCTACTATCCTTGCAGATTCTCGTGGATTTTAAATCTGCCAAAATCCAGATTCTCGAAAATCTGCCAAAATCCAGATTCTCGAAAATCTGCCAAAATCCGTGTAAAAAAACCTACTTTTGGCTCAGAATTTCAAAAAAAAATATGCAATTTTTAATCCAAAACGTTGAAAAATATAGGTTTTTGGTTAAAATTTTGAAGAAGAAAAAAAGGAATTTTTTTCACATTTGGAAATAAAAGTGAGTTACTCTGGTTCATCAAATTTGGGGAATAGATTTTTTTGGAAAATAGGTAAATAACATCAGGGTGTCTAACAAAATTTCAAAATGAAAAAATAGGACTTTTATAGGACTTTTAGCAGGACTTTCAGCAGGTCATTTTTCCAGCATTACTGTGGAATTTTGTAATGTATTGGGGGGGGGGGGAGTCAAAATTTTTATTCAAGTTTTTAGCGACAGGAATTTTAGCGGGACTTTTAACAGGACAGTTTTTGAACACTTGGTATTTTTCAAGAGGGGGAGGCATGCAGTGGGCGAGGCAAAACTTTACATTCAAATTTTTCGCTTATCCAATGCCTTCAAACATCCCAAGATTATTTTCAAGCAAGCGTACGTCGAAAAGGTAATTTTATCATTACAATTTTTGATGTATATATTTAGGTTCTTGTTAATGTAATGAAATTTGGTGAATAAAAAACTTGTTTCAAACTAACAAATTTTTAAAAAATGTAAAAAAATTAATGGAAAATTTGGAAAAAAGCACAAATTTTTCGAATGTTTTGCTTCAAAATTTTAAAATTTGAATTATGATTTTCTTTGAAAATGTAAAGCTAACGGGCCCGAGCGAAGCGAGGGCAAAAGCTTTAGAAATTCAGTATTTTGAGAGGTATAAAAACGATGTTTTTTTGAGTGATAAGTTACCTATATTTTGCTACAAAATCTTCAAATTTAAAAATGATGATTCAACACCCCAATTCAACAAAAAGAAAAGAAAAGCAAATAAACCCGAGTGAAGCAAGGCTAAAAGTTTTCAAAAATTCATGTTTTGCTGAGAAGTAAAAAGAAATCGGTAATTTGGTAAAGAAGGAGGAGTTTATCTTTCTGATTCAAACTTTGAACATTTCTTGAATTTGAACAATAATTTACATATTGGGAAAAGTAAAAGCAAATAGCCCGAGCGAAGCGAGGGCAGAAGCTCTCAAAAATGTGTAAAAGTCGACAAATCAGCACTTTTCTACAAGTTCAAAATTCCGGAAAGAAAGTGGGAAATATTGAAAATTTGAAAAAGTCATATTGGAAAAAAATAGGACTTTTGGATAAAATTGTTGAAAAATAGGACACTAAAAGGACAAAAAGGTGTCATAGGCAAATAAAAGGACTTTTATAGGATATATAGGATAAATAGGAGTGTTAGACACCCTGAACATTTTTAGTTTGAAACACCAAAAAATAATTTGGTTTAATTTGAAAAAAGGAGTTCAATACCAGTGAAAAAAAACATGCTATAGCTTCAAATTCATAAAAAATGATGTTTTTGGTTTACATGTGTGGAAACTCCGATTTTTTTCTTTTTGTAAAATAAATGCCATTTTTCGTTTTAAATTTTGAAAAATTTACATTTTTCATTCCAGACATTCGAAAAAATGATTTATGCTTCAGATTTTGAAAAAAATGCATTTTTAGTCCAAAACTTTAAAAACGGATACTATTTTGAGTAAAATCATCATCAGCGAATCGAATGTTCCTTTCCTTCAAATTGATCACTTCATTCATCTTTAAAAATGAGGTTCTGTGGTTTCAATTCGAAAAAAACTGCCTTATTCTTCTTAGAAAAATAAAAGGCACATTTTGGAAATGATAAAATAAAAAAGTGATAATGAACTTCAGAAAACGAGGTTTTCAGTTCACCATTTTTTGTTCAAATCTGCCCACTAAAATTCACAATAAAATTCCAAGTTATAGAGATTCAATTTCAAATTTTGAAGAAATGAGCATTTTTGGCTAAAATTGTGAAAAAAAATGCACTTCTGTTCGCATTTAGATAAAAATGGTACCTAGGTATTTAAACTGGTATTTTTGGTATAAGCTTTTTAAAAATTGTTTTGTGGCACAAATTTAGGAAAAAAAATAACTGAATTTTTCCAATTTTGAAAAATTATATTATCGGTCTCAGGAACACAGAAATATTAGCATTAGAGTTTGATAGAAGTAAATTTCTAATTTGGTCCGAGCATCTATAAAATTTCCAACATGAAAACCCATTATCACGAGCTGGAGTAAAGAACGTTGAAACATCCCATAACAAAGCTCGTTTCTGAGTCGTTTCATTAAAAACCAACCATTAATAAAAATCGCAGTTTCTTTCAAACTTTCATACTGAACATTTACTTGTACTGCGCAGAACGCATAACGCAGGTAGAAATTTACACCTGAACATTGATCTAAAAACAAGCAGCATAACGACGACAGCCGATGCCGATGAGCTTGTAAAAAGTGTACGTAGCATTTACTTACCTTTTCCCCCTTTTTTTAATAGGTAGGTATTGCGAACTTTACAAAATATCCTACATCGAGTCTCGATATTTTTAAAATTCAATAACAAACTGTACCTATAGTCCTATACACAAGTTCTGAGTCGATTCACCTACTTACCTCCACAAATAGGTAGGCAGCTGAGCAGGTGGGTTGATAGGGATAGAAAACGTAGGCAAATTCCCATCAATTATTTATTATCTTGATAAAAACCACCACGAAGAATTCATTAACAAGAGCTTCAAAGGCTGTATCGTAGTCGAAAGCCTTCGCAAAGATTATTCCCAGTTGAATTCTCAACATTATTTGGAGCCGAAAAATCGATATACTCGTACATAGATGAACTAGAAGAATATGGAGAATAATTTTACCCACATCAGGCGAAACAATTTGTCACCAAATATATTTTTGTACCTCAAAAAATCCAAAGTTACATGACATATTCAAAATTAGACGTTTTGGAGTAATAAAAGAGGAGAGGGAGGTAGCAGGGGTTTTCACATTTTTTGAAATTCAAAATTAAAAAATCTCGAGGGAAACTGAAGTTCAGAATGAACATTTATAGCAGGCTGTCATTTTCAATCCTCGAATTTTTCAGATGCTTTCGTATTTTGTAGCATTCCAGAAGCTCATTATAATTAACCTAGGAGATTAAATTTTCATAAGCATTCGGAGAGTATGTACTCCAAATGTGCCTTTTTTTTTTTTGGGAAGTTTCTCATCCTCTTTTGTAGATTAATAAAGGATTTTTATTAGGAATAAAAGTTGAAAGTAACTATGGTATGATTTTTTTTTTGAAATTTCAACGTTTGTCTTCTGAAAATTTTCACATTTTTCAACATGAAGGCTCAATTTTTACTTAATGATCCAAAAAAAAATGTAATATCTCAGATTTATTTTAAGACTAATACAATAAATTTTGATGATTTTAGATATCACTTGGTGAAGCATTTCGTTTCACAAAATTAGAAATTCCTTCATTTTTATATCGACCATTTTTTCAAAACCATTCATAGTTTCCAACAAAAAAAAAAAAAAACAAAAAAAAAAACTCACAATAAATTATTAACTTAGAAAGCTTTCTTTTACTTTTTCCTCATTTTCTATCAAAAAATGCGAGCATCACATAAACAAATATTTCAGATTCTCTCGTTTCATTTCATTTCAAAATTCAAAAAATTAATTTCCAAGAATTGCTCAATTCCCAGCACAATTGTTCATTTTCAAGTTACCATCAAATTTCTCAGCTTAAGTTCTCCTCTTTCCCAGATTCAATTAGCAGGATACCTTTTGACCAAAAAAAAAACACAATATTTAAGTAGGTAACTAATCTAAACGAACCCTAAAATTCCGTCATCTCCTCCCCTCCTCTCTACCCGCTGATCACCAAAATACCACTTCACCTGCCATTCTCGGTTATTAAAATTCAAATACAATCCACAAAATTTGCTTTACTAGGTTTTTCAACATGATTACACGTTTTAACAAAATAAAAAAAACGTTTACAACAAATTTCAAAATTTTATTTCTAAAATATTTCTATTGTAAACATTAAATAGCGCGAACTGATATATATTTCCAATAAATAAAATTAGGCGAAAAAAAATTTTAAAAGGTGATTTTTGAAGTATGTATAATACGGACTACAACTTTTTTTTTTCATCTTCAAGTACTTTATAACAATCTTAAATTTACACACATGTAACGATCTGAACCATTCTGATAACATAAATAAATAATAAAATTTAAAAAAAAAATAAAGATGGAAAAGCTTTCAGCGTTAACATGTCTTCGAAAAAAAACAAAAAAAAATTTCAACCGGATCGATCTCTATTTTGAAAGGTAGGTAAAATCAAAAAAGGTAAAACTTGTATTTTTTTTTTACTCTTCCATAGTAAAATGATTAATGAATTTCATAATAGAAAACTACCTACGCTGAAATTTGAGCAAGCCCAAATCAATTCCATAAATCCCCCGCGTCTTACGAATTCCAATACGAGAAAAACATCGATTTTGTGCTTAGTTGGTATTTTTTTTCCAAGTTCGAACGAGATACAGAAAAAAAAAAGAAAAAAATAAATCAATACCGGTACACGGAACGTTGTTTCAACTTCGTGTTTTACGTACTTTTGGGCCATTTTTTTTTTGTTTTTCATTTATTATTCCATCGAATAAAATGAAAATGAAATCCGCGTCGTGATTTCTCTCATTTTGCCCCGATCTTCATTTCTCGTAAATTTCTTCAAAGTACACCGGTATTGGGCATGACTAGACTTTTTTCTTGGATATATTTTTTTTTTAAAAAAAACGTATATTTCAGTCGATTATTTTGTATTCTTCCGTGATTCTCATTTTTTTCATTCTTTTTTTTTTTTTGGTTGTTGTTGTTTGAAAAAATATAGAGCTTTTATACTTCCATTTATCTTAATTTTTCAAGCTCCTTTTATCCTTTATCCCCTCCCACCTTCCCCCCTTTCTGACTTCTTTTACGTATATTTTTTTGGTTAACTTGGCGCCGCTGGCGTGGCGTGGCTTTGTACCAAAAAAATATACCGTACGTATCCGTCCCACACACACAAAACAACTCTGGCATATGAATGATTTTGAAACAAGGTGTATTTTTTATCACATTACAATAAATAATAATTATAATATAGTAGTAAACATAATAATCAATAAATTTAAAATTATGTACGTAAAATAATAAAATTAATAATAATCAGTAAGTGAAGAGAAAAAAAAAACATTTAATGTGTCTTTTAAATTACAATAATTAAAATTTTTTAAAGATAAAGACGTATATAATAAAACATATTTCGCACAGACATTTTAGTATATACTCACGAATTTACTTTAAATACCTGAAGGAATGTGTTACCGAATAGGTTTCCTAAATAAAACACTAACACAGTTAAAACGAAAAAAAAAAGAAAAAAAAAGAGAAACAAAATGAGAATTTTTTTTTCAACTTCCAAATACCATAAGAACGAAAAAAAATGGATTACATTCGCGATCGATAGAAAAAATAAACCTGGTGAACCTACTAGTTTTTTTTCCTTTTGTTGAAAGAGAGAGATAGAGAGAGAGAATAGTAAAAACAGCGAGAAAAATTTTTCCTTATAGTAGCGAATTTTATAAGGCGAAAAAAGTGCAAATGCAGGCGATAACGCTTTCATTAAAATTTCATTACATAAACAATGATTACCAAAGAAAGAAAGAAAGAAAAAAATGAAAAAGAAAAAAACCGAAAAAAAATACGCCAATTCCTTTTATTGGTTTCATTCTCTGAAACATTTATTTTTAAATTACCCAATCAAAGAAATTATTACAAGATTCCGCGATATATAACTTAGAAAGAGAGAAAAAAACCGGATGTAGTAATTTATTCAATAATTAAACGAGCTATAACAAATTTTATAAACGAAAAAGAAAAAAAAAACGAAAAAAATTATGAAGAAAAAATAATGTTCAACAAATAGATAAAGTGAGTCTTTCCACTAGCTCGAATGTGTGGTATTCACATTTCGGAAAGCAAAGAAAATGCAGGTTTGTTTTAACATTTTTTTCATATTTGTTGGTACGACGGTTTCACTTAGATGTCATCATGGTCACGAATTCTGTAACATAATTTGAAGAAAAAAGAAAAAAAATACATATTATTTCGTTTCCAATATAAATTGCAAGTTTCTGTTTTTTTTTTACTCTTAAAATTAACAACAAAAAAAAAAGACGAAAAAATTACACGATTTTTTTCCATCTTGTACGTATACGAATAAGAATGGAAAAAATCATATTCGCACGAAAAAAAATGTATATGAAAAAAAAACTCAAGCGAAGCATTAAAAGCTCGAGGCGTCAGGTTGCTCGGATTTTTTTTGCACTGTTTTCTCAACTTTTGAGACTCTATCTCATGTTCGCTTTCTGGTTAATAGTCTCTCTCACACTCATTCCCTTTCAAACTGCGAATGTCGACCAATTTACGCGACCATGCAGGAACGAATAACGAGTCAACGATACACTATTTCGATATCCTGTCGTATTACTGGCATGAGTTTCACGTTTCGATGAGCTTACCTACTCTCAAAATGTAACCAGCTACCCTTTTCCCTTCCCCATCTACGCATATATGAGCACAAATTATAAATTTTTTGAGTATTTTGGAAAAAGTGAGCGACTGGATGTCCACATTCTGAGGGGTCGAATTCTCAAAAAATTCACGAATATTTGAACTCAGCAACCTCGCATTAGTAGGAATCGACATTTCGTATCAGATTTTCATCGTTTATCGAGTTTTCCAAATTGAAGGGGAGGGGGAAGCTAGCGAAGCACTAAGAAGTCGTATTGAAAACTGACCATACAGTGGCAGAGGTGAAGGGAATCCAAAAAATGAGCCAATTTTCGAACTCTAAACGCCATCATAGAATTATAAGCAATTAATAAGCCACACTCCTCTTATGATTTTTTTAAAATTTTTTTATCCAGCTATTTTGAAAATTAGTCAAGGTGTCTTCGCAGTATTTTTTTCAAATTCCTAAATTGTGGTTTTCAACTTTCGTACTAATCTTGAGAAACTGAGCTTTCACTTTGAAAGTTCTAATTCAAGTGTTTAAAATTTTAATGCCCATATTTTCAAGTTTTTTCATTTATTTCATTCAAAAAAAACCGAGTGCAATTAAAGTGAGATTTTTTGCTACTTCTGGCTAAAAGCAAGACTTTTGAAAATTTCAGCCAAAGAATGGGCTTTTTAGCAATTTTTGGCAAAAAAGCGACTTACTGGGATAATTTTTGGAAAACAGGAAGACTTGAAGAAATTTTCGACACAAAGCCTACAAATTTTGGCAAAAAACAAAGAAAAAAAACGAGACTTCTTGACAATTCAGACAAAGGACGAGACTTTATGCTATTTTTGACAGAAAAAGAGACTTCGACATTAATTTTAGCAAAAAACAAGGCTTCTTAGCAATTTTTCAGACTGAATTGGGAAAATGCAAGCCTTTGATGATTTTAGCTGCAAGACTATCGGGACGTTTTGGAAACATTTCGCAAAAAAGTCAGACTTCGGAGTACACAATTTTAGGATGAATAAAGTGATAGGTAGGTATTTTTAAGCAATTCAGCTAAAGTGAGATTTTTTGTCAGTTTTAGCACAAAGCGGGACTTTTGGGCAATTATTGGCTAAAAAGTGATACTTTTTCGCAAATTGTGTCAAAAAGGCGTCAGTTTTTATATTTTTGACAATTCTGGGCAAAAAGTCAGTTTTTTTGGGGGAAAAATGAGACTTCTTGGGATTTTTTGAAAGAAACAGCATTTTTTAGCATTATTTAGCAAGAAACGAAGCTGTTTCAATATTTTTTCTTGTTTTCATTTTTTTTGGAATTTCAAAAAAAAAAATTTTGTGTAGGTAGAGATTTTCAACAAAATTAAATCGTTTAGGTCCTAAACGAAGATGAAGATATTTCAAATAAAAATGATGATTTTCTAATGAAAAAGTTTGTGAACATTTTCAGTAAAAAAACCCAAAACGACAGATTTTAAAATGAAGAAAATTGTAATTTTTTTTTGGAAGTGGTGGGAGGGGGATGAGGTTGACTATTATTGGTGAAAAAACAGAGAAATTTCCATCTTAGCGAGGAAACGTGATATTCTTAGTGAAAAAGGACGATTTTCAGTGAAAAAACGACTATGTTTTGTGAAAATAATGATCATCGGACATTGACGAGCTTTTGGTGAAAAAGTTGTAATTCTCAGCGAACAAAATGGTGGTCATTTTTAGTGTAAAAACAACAAAAGATTCCATCTGCGATATTTCAGGGAAATTGCGAGCTTTGAAGTGTTGATTATAACTTCTTACTAAAATGATAAATGTTCATGGGAAAGAATGAGTAATATGAATGAGCTAATGGATTATCATTTTTAGAGGCGTGATCAATGCCTGATAATATACTCGTACTTTTCATTTAAATAATTATCAAACAATCACATTTTTGATTTAAAATCATTTCAGCAAATTGGATCGACGATTTTCACTAAATTGCAAAAAAACTACAAGATTTCAAATCAACCCTTTCGAATGGAAAATTTACAAAATTTACAGCGATAAAAATTAATTCAAAAGAAAGAATTTTTTATGGTCGAATGAAGAAGACAACATTTAAAAAATACTTTTCTAAATTCCATCACGATTTTTACTTCAAGGCACCCCTACCCTTCACTCTAGAAAAACTAAGCCAGCTAAGCATAAAAATCAAAAATTTGCACTTTACAACCCTTCATGAATATTTTTAAAGTACGTATGAAAGAGACTTTCAAAAATACTTCTTCATTAAGAGAGTTTCGAGTCACCTTAGTACGTACTTGTGCTAAAAGAACTCTCTTATTCTTATTTCTCCTCGGCTCCTTCTAATTTTGTACACACTCTTATTAAAAGCTGAAAGAATACTCGACAGTCGACTCCGCAAAAACAGACTCCATGTTCGATATCATCGTCCACTGATGTATATTTTTCTACACAAAACACACACTCGCATCAACGACAACCCTTACAAGAGTACCTACAACACGAGTAGATATACGCTTTTCTTCGCCTATTTTTTTCATCATTTTCTCTCTCTTTCGCAAAAACGAACAAATTTTACTCGTACCATGGCCACATATAGTCGACTACACGAAAGGGTGATGTTATTGAAAGAATATTTCCAACGTTTGCTTTTCTACTTTCTCGCCTTCGAGGTATTTTCTTTCCACTGCACGCATCCCTTTACCTCGTTCGTGTATCGTACGCGTGTGTTTTCTTTATTACACGCATATTCCCCCCTTTCTCTGTCTTCTCTCCTTATCCACTTCAACCAACATACGCGTATTTACTCGACATAGACGACTCTTTTTTTTCGCATTCGTATAGCTCTCTAAACGCAAATCAAATTACATACACGTTAGCGAATGGAAACCATCGCGTCGTTCGTCGCAGTGTTGCCAATGTCATATTGAAAAATCCCGCCAGATTGATCCTAAAAAACCGCTAAAAACCGCTAAAAACCGCTAAATTCCCTATAGCAAAATCGCTAGACTTCCCGCTAGATTTTCATCATTTTTTATAACCCCAAGCCATGTAAAAAATACAAAACTGATGAAGATTCATTTTGTTAAAATTTGAAAATTGTACAAAAATAACTGAAAACTGGAAAACAGTGAAATTATTCAAAAATTACCTAAGAATAGATGAAATCGAGTGGATGGGTTTAACAAAAATTGAATTTCATTGATTTTTTTTCTCAAAATTTCAATATTTTTTAGCTGAAATGCTGAATTAGTGAGTTGAAATGGTAAAAGTGGTCATGAAGTCAAAAACGCTAGACTTCCCGCTAGCCGCTAGATTGACAATTTATGGCGGTTTTCTATATTCAAAATCGCTAGGAATGGCGGGAAAATCGCTAAATTGGCAACACTGGTTCGTCGTGTACCGCCTTAGAAAAAAAAAGGACAGAAAAAATCGTAAAATGATGATAAAAAATAACACGAAATCGAATAATCTTGTCCTACGTAAGGATCGTGTTCGAGCTCAGACTTTGGTCAAAAATCAACACTCGTCGTTTTCTGTATTTTATAATTTTCACAAATAATAATTCTGTTGTAGGTTCAAAATGTAATTTTTGGAACGAATTTGAACGTTATTTGACTTCAATCTCTTGAATAAAAACTTAAGCTGCAGGCAATTTTCATCTACCAAAATATTCTGAAAAATTGTCCCTTCACTTTGGGGTGTCAATGATTTTAATATTTTTCCAGTCCACTAAGATAGTTCTGAAGCAGAAATTAATCTAACTGAAACGTGCAGTAAATTGAAACAGCTTCTCGAACCAAATTCGAATCATCTGAACTGATTTTTAAAAATACTCTATCAGTTGTAAAACTTGCCAATAAAATCCAAAACTCAACTAAAATCCTGAACTGAATACAACTTCGAGAGGCTTTTCTTCGTTTGTACAATTCAACGAATTCCAGTTCAAAAGACCCTCTGTGAGAAAAAAATAAAAGAAACAGAAGCGAAAACCCAATTACGTTAGAGAATATCTCTCAGCATGCTAGTATTTTCCTCTTCCTTCCTCACCCACACCTCCCCGCCCGCATCTATCCTACCAAATCCTTCGAATTAATTTGGTAAAAACCTCTCTATACTTATCCGGCTCTCTCGTTCTCAACAGAAACAACCGCGTTAAATAAAAATAATAATAATAAAAAAGGAAAACGAAAAAAAATAACCGCAACTACGATAATACAAGAACTATACGTAGGGCGAATGAGAAAAAGGGATGCGATACTCGAGTCTCATACTGAGCTACTTTCGTTATATCGTACTATACGAACGCATACTGGAAAATTCCACAGAGCAGTAAAAAAAAACCACGTCTTGGTAGGCGTTCGTCGCTTTGGTCGTTCGAGATTTGAAATATTATCCCCGGCCTGAACATCCTTTTTACTCGCGAATGCCCTCTCGCAGAAAATCATCCCTGTATCGCGCCCGGTTATACACAGTGACCTGCTTCTCTTTCTCTTCGTATATTCTGCTCATTTTTAGTAAGTTTATAACGTTGTACTAAAATTTTACGACTCGAGTAATAAAGTTGAAAGATTAGAAGAAGAAAGGCAGGCGACCGAGTGCGGGTACAAAATGAGAATTCCCTCGGACGGTGAAATTTTTTCCGTTGTGGGTACTATATTTCGACCACTTACATAAGTATATACAAGTGCCTATATCTATCTATGCTTCGTATTATACGATAATGTATTTTTGCGGTACCTACTCTCAAACTTGGCCATATTTTCGTGAGGGTTGCAGTATGCAGCTGAATTTCTAAAACAGGAATATTTGTATGTACGAGGTCTGGCAACTAAGTTCCGGGAAGCCATTCTGAGAGGTAGAAGATGCAACCCTGGAGTGTTCGCGAACATGTTGTCCAGTAGATTGGACCTTCCTTTAGTAATGTTCAAAGTTTCAATGCCGTAGGTTGTTCCGTTTTTTTTCTGTGAGTATTTTTCCAAAGTAACTTTTGGTACCTCGTCGTAAAAAGGAGGGTTGCAAATTACTTCTTGGAGGATTGGTCACCTCCTCAAGACATCTTAGTGTCTCCTCACTATTTCTACACCCCAGATTTGATTCCTAGGGACCTCTACTTCATTCTCAGTTGGTTTTTACCTGAGAATCAACATCCATTGCATTTTTGAGGAGGACTCAAAAATATCCACTCAAATTTTGAAAAATTCACCTCTGAGGGACACAAAACAGGTTTCTAAATGGGAGCATTGAGTAAAAATACGATGCTTTGAGTTGAAGGAAGACCACAATAACAACTTATGAGGTCAATCTCCTTTGAAAATTTTTTTTACTCACCTCAGAGGACATTTCCTCACAGCCACTTGGCAACAAAAATCTCATGGCCTACTTTTTGTGAGGTTTTGATCACCTGATCTTCCTCAAACATTTCCTTAATTTTTTTAAACATTGCGTTTGACCTTTCAAGACATTTACCTCTCCCCCAACTCAAAATCTGATCTCCCTGACTCAAGCATCCTCCTCAAGTCACCCCTTAAAATTTTGCGACGTGACCTTGAAAGTTGTTCACTTTAAGCAGCCATAGATCCCGCAAAATTCACCCGATCGACTTGAAACTTATAGCAGTATTAAAGGAAGGTCTAATCTACACAACAATGTGTTTGCGAGCACACCAGTGTTGTATCTCTACCTCTCAGAAGCACTTCCTGGAACTTAATTGCCAGACCTCGTATCAGGGTGTCTAACAAAATTTCTCCGAAGAAATGCAGTACTTTTACAGTACCTTTTGCATTACCTTCTTTTTTTTATCCAGCTTACACCGACCCTCCCCCCCCCCAAAGAAAAAACATTTTTTTGAATCTGTTGGAATTTGTCGATTAAATTCATTTTTACAAGAATTAATTTAACAAGTGTTGCCATCTTTTGAGGTACAAAATGAACATATTTTTTTCAATTTTCAACCAATTAATTCATTTTGAGGTTTTTGAAAAATTTTAAATCAATGATCCTGAGAAAAAATACAGTACTTTTCAGACAAAATGCAGTACTTCGCAGTACTTACAGTACCGAGGATTTCAATGCAGTACTTTTACAGTACTTGCAGTACCTGCAGTACCTGTTAGACACCCTGCGTATGTACAGGGTGTCCGTTATTTTTGGCAATGTCATTTTACCTGTATTTTCCAGGGTTTCCAGACCATTTTTTCCAATTTTGTACACTTACACCAGACTTTAATTAAGTGGGGGGGGGGTAATTTTTTTATAAGTTTCTCTTCGAACCGGATAACTACTTCTTCGGATATAAAAAACAGCTGAACTTTTATTATAAACTTTCTCAATTAAAAAAATTTCCAACATGCAAACAGTGGCGTTGCGTTCCAAATTTTCTGAGGATGGAGGGGTGGGGGGGTGGTAAATTGGGTACACAAAAATGCCGAATGAAATACCAAAAATGGAAAATACGTTTTTATTTATTCCAGTATGAAAATGACAAAAAAATAGCAGAGCCGATGCGAGCCCGGGGCAGATGTCATGTTGGGCCCCATTTCCAAAGTAGAAGCTATTTTTAGGTTTTTGGGATGGGGTTGTGTCGAATGAAAATTTGTGAATTGATGTGGTAGAAAAACATCAATTTTGCCAATTGATACAATATTCATGACTTATTATGAGAATTGTTTTTCTTTTTTGGATTTTTGGAAGCCTAATTTCGAGATGCCTAAAAACTAGGATTTTTTCAAATGCGAGGAGTTTATTTTTTGGTTATTAAAATTTTAGAATTGGAATCACGTTTTTTTGAAAAAAAGAGAGAACAAGCTCGAGCCAAAGCTTCTGAAAATTTGTATTTTGAGAGGCATAAAAACGAGGTTTTTTAATGTGAGGACGAATAGTTTATTTTTTGGCTCAAAAATTTTAGGATTTCAATAATGTTTTTTTGTTTTGAAAGAAGTTGATCTCAAAAAAGAAAACAGAACAGACCCAAGCGAGGATGAAAATTGAAAGCTCTTGTAAATTAGAATTTCCAGAGGCATAAAAAACGATGTTTTTTGTGAGTTCATTTTTTGGCTTTAAAACTTGATTTTCATTATCTAGAAATTTTCATTTTGCTTTTGAAAATTTGTGTTTCGAGAAGTAAAAAATAATGTTTTTCTCCCATCACAGGCCTTTATCCGAAATTTGCAATTGATCGTTTTTTCAAATTTCCAAGGATTATGCGTGAAAATTAAAAAATTCTCAGACTTTTTTCCCAGATTTTCCAGGAGAATGGACACCCTGCCCATAAGTACAAAACATTCTACAGATTTTATACAAAAAAAAAAAAATCACCAACAAAACAGAGGAATCTGAGTGGCTCAGTTATCAGATCACAATGCTTGAAAATAGGCGAATGAAGAAAATAAATGATATGATTTTTCAATAATAGGGTTGGCAACACTTGAGTGAAGTAACTATGTAAGTACTTAGAATGTCAAACTCAGGGTTTTCAAAATTTCGACTTTTTAGCTACCTGGTAGACATCCTGAAACTTTCATAAATAATAGGTCATTCTTTGCAATGATTGCGAAAAAATGATGAAAACCTTAAAAAAGAACGATTTGACTAACGAGTTATTTTGAGGGTTTCATTAAATCTTCCAATATTCTCTGAAAAGTCAACACTTCACACCTCAAAGGCCAAGCTGCTTTTTGCTGAGACCGCATCTTGTCATCCAGCACCCTCATCACTCAGGGGAGTTGAAACATGAGCATCTTTGAGCACAAAATCTATTAGGTTGAATCCAACTCAATGCCCTACATTATGTCGATGGTTTTTAGAACCCGAGGATTTCAAAACTCCTACCATTTCAATTTCGAAAACAGTCATCTTTAGGGAAATCTTGAAAATTGAGTTCAAGTAAGATCTTCGAACACTTCATTGACTCATTATTGCAGCATTCTTTCACAAATACATAGCTTTCCACGCCCTGCATCATGACTCCTGATCATTCTAGCACATGCCAAAGACCCCAAAAAACCTCGCACTTTGATATCTCGATCATCATACCTGCGATGCACGACATTCGTGCAGGCATTCGTGGCGTTTTTACCATCTATTTCATTCGAGAACAGGAGGACGAATACGAGTAGAAGGGTATCATCGCAATCTTATTTCTCCAACACGCCACCGAATTTTAAACCCCATCTGCACACAACACATACTCGTCGTTTTCTAACCTACTTAGTATTCATCAACGTCATAATACATAACACATAACGCGTAATATTGTACTCGTAGTACACCATTTTGACGTAGAATAGAGGATCATTTTTCGCATAGTCGTCGTCGTCGTCGGCGTCTGCTCCTGCTCATCATACACACACAGTACATACCTCTACTCTATATACCATCAGACCTATAAAGTTATGCATATACTATATATATGTAGGTAAAACATGCAAATATCTTTCTCTCTCTTTACGTGTATATTAAAGGTTGGGAGGTTCGTCGTCGTCGTCGTCGTTGTATACACGACATTGGCGGAATATATAGAGCTTTATAAATGACACACACGTACGTTGGCTTTAACACCCAGACACACGTCACCTTTTTATACGCCACCGCGCCTTTCTCTCTTTCACCAAGGGCCGATGGAAGCCGAAGCCCAAGCTGAAGGGAACTTTGCGTTGGAGAAAAACGTACCATTCACCTTTTTGCCTCATCATCGTCATCGTCGTCGACAGCGACCGGCTTCAACTTCATTCCACATCGTGCCACTTTTCCTCGCCTTTTCTTTTTTTTTTTCTTCGTCGTCGGTCGTAATCTCGGCGTCGGCGACGAAATCTATACCTATACTACAATGCAAACGTACCTACTGCTTTTTTACACCTGTGTATAGTAACCCTGCCAGATTTTGGTGACTGAGGAGGTGCTGCAGGCGACGACGTCCGTGTCTCTCGACGTTTTCTAATAGGTATCGCAAAAGTATATACCTTTACCTACACCTGTGTGCCTGCCTCATGCCTATGCACTCTTTGCTCTTCGTCACGGTATGCTATAGAAAATTCTCGTGCCATATTAAACGACTCGACTTTATAATATACATTCTGCAAAAGCTAAACGTACACGTTCCCATGGTAACTTTGTAACAAACACTCTTCACTCCGATGAGGTACTCTGTATCGCTAGGCCACATATTAGCGTACAAAAGGCGTAAGGTATCTCCCTCTTTCTCAACCTACAATTCTGCCTTTGATACCTACCTATTCTTTGAGTACATAAGGCATCTCTATTTACCTTATACGACGAGATAATATAAAGATATACTCATTTTGCTACCTCTGTCCTCTACATTTCTCGCAGGTTTCAGAGAACAACGATGATCTTTAGGCTTGTCTTATACACACGTATACCGAATAACTTACGCCATACGTGCATGCAAACTAACAGAATGGCTGTCTCCTGCATAATCTCTCATTTCACGTACTTCACCATTATGATTATTAAACTGTACGCGTACTACGAACGTAATTTATACATAGGTAAGTGGAAAAGCAGCTAGGAGGGATGTTATCTCTAACTTGCTTTGACAGCAGCAAATTTCAGAACGGAGTGAAATATATTTCAAAATTTACACACGGTCACACATTAGGTACAGGGCAACCATAGTTGAATTTTCAAAATCTCATTCTCTCGGGTATTACGCTGGATAAATTTCATGAAGTGAATTTCAATTTTGACAAATTTTTAAAAAAATCAAAATTTAGTTCATTTCCGAGTAGGTACATAAATATATTAAAATTTGATTAAATTGAATAACCTCTCAAGACAATTTATAACAGTTTAGAGCCGTTCTGGAGCCTCCAGCAAATCGTCAGATTTTCTAGTTATTAAAAAACTGTATTAAAAGGGCTCAAATGAAATTCAGCATCTGCAAAAGGATCAACTATCTAGTTGACCACAACAATCGATTAATGCAGGTTCAAGTTCACATTTTGATTTTGAATGCGTTTTTCGAAAACTAAAAAATCAAAATACTGGTTGAATGAAAGCTCCAGATTGGCGGCTTCAAACCACCACAAACCGATTTAGGCAGTCGAAAATAGGATATGAACCAAATTTCAGTTTGCTACCTCGATTTTATCAAATTTTGTTATTTTCACAAGAAATAAGCCAAGTTTGAATTTTTTCAAATTCATCAAAAATCTAAAAAATTGTCTCATGGCATATTTTCAACTTTTTTACCACTAAAATATTTTTAGAGCACTTGGAAGGCCTCTAAAATGGATTAAAAAAACTCTGAATTCTCACGAAAATTGAAAAGACTACCCAGAAATTTTTGATCTTCCAAGTCGCACAGGAGGCTGAGCCATGGGTTCTCAAAGTATAGCGTAATTTTTTTGAAATTAAATGATCCTTCTCCGGGTGCTTATGGATCAGCTCTCTGTGCGGTGGACAAAGCTCAAAGTTTTTCTTGGTAGTCTCCCACTCAGAATAAACTTCTTCGCCAATTTCCATCAAAATCCAGGATGGTTTTTTTCGATCCATCTCGGAGATCTCCCTTCTCAAGTTAAAGAGGTTCAGGAAGGTACTGAAATTCTAATTTTTCCCTTCGTGAGATTAGTATATTTTCAAACCCTCTGTACGAAGGAATAAAATGATAAAGAACAGCTAAATGGATCTGAAATGGCGCCATTTTGGAAACTCAATGACTCGAGAGGTCTCAAAAGGAACACGCTAGATAACTTATGGGCTATGGCTGATACGACAACGTAATTTTAAAAAGCTGATAACTCCAGAGGGAATAGTCAGTCAGTATATTATAAGTACATTTTATCAAAAAAAGACGAACCCGTCCCCTTCCCCTCCAAATCAATGTACCCAAGAAACACCGCATTGGAACAATTTTCATTAAAAAAATAATGATCAATTAATCTGGTCTTTACGATGAAATATAGTCTGATATCACACCCTTCACACCGCGATTCTCACAACGATGAAGTTGAAAAGCCATTAATACATTTTGAAACAATCATCCACCTTCTACCGTGAGCACAAAAAATAAACATAACACCGTAAATCCGTAACACAGCAACACAGAATTACGATGGCGAACCTGGTGCCCGGCTATCTTTTAAAGCTTCGCGTCAAAGGCGAAAATTATACGTACAAGCGAGTATCAATATACATCGTAGTCAACCTATACGTCAGCACGTACGTTAATTCGACGTATAGATATAACTACATAATACGTAAAAGATGTATGAATGCATATATAGAGAAATAGAAAAAAAAAAAGGTATTAAAAAAGATGACAAATAATCGTAATGAATGTGGTATGCGATGTACTCTGTACGTACGATGATAATACACTACGCGTACACATAGATAAATAATGTAATATGCCAAAAGAAAAAGAGAGAAAAAAATAATAAACCATTAAAAAATGAAACAGAAAAATAAACACGCTCAAGAGTTTCAGCACCACTTTCCATAAAACATCCCATAAATATAAAACGTGAAAAAAAAACACAGCCAATAACCAAAGTGATATTACTATTTTCCAAACGAAACAATAAATACCTCGAACAATGCATGTAGCAATCAGAAAATGTACTCAAAACCTCCCTTCTTCTATGCTCTTTCTTCCAATAATACCATCTTTCGAAAAAATTTTATTCGATTTCCCCCCCCCCTCGTATCAAAAAGAAAAATCAACGACAAAAAATGACAAATAACCGAAACCGAAACGTGCAATCGCAAAATACAAAATAATTAAAGAATACGAGAAGTAATAAGAACAATGGAATAAAATCGAATTACAAAATGAAGCCATAGTATGGAAATACGATTAGATAATGTAATTTTAAAGCGTTGCACAATAAAATGCTGTAACATTTACGATAAAATCCATTCCAAGAACGAACGAGAAAAAAGAAACAGAAAAATGAAATTATTTTTACAAAAAGTGGCTAACTAGTAACTACGTACACATAATTTATACATTACATAGGTATAGATGAGAATTTAATGAAATTAGTGAGACTGAGGGGGGGGGGGGCGGGGCGATATATTTTTTATGCAGAAGTAACCCGAAACAAAAATCTCTGGACCCTCCACCTTTTCGAAAAGTCTGCCATCCCTAAGCATTTTGACAACAAAATATCGACTTTTCAAATTTTCAAAATTAAGTCAATGACTTTGCCAATCCACTTCTCCTCATATTGAGAGACGTACAAGGTTGCAGGCAGATTTTATTATGAGGTACCTCCAATTCTTGAAAAGAAAAAATTGTCTAAAACTCGAAATTTCGTAGAAAATGGTAACCAAAATCATCATATTTTTTCAAAAAAAATTGATGCATCAACGAAATACGTGAAAATTCAACAGAAAACTATCAATGCGAGTTCGCTCATTCATCTCTAAATTTTTCAATATTATTCGAGCGAATTTCTCATTGTTCGATGATTTCAGCATCTTTCAAAATCGATTCAACGTTCTTGGCAAATTTCAGCACGATTTCAGAGAAATCAACCTACTCATCGTAACTAGACGAATAAATATATATATAAAAACACGCCCACGTTAGATAAAAATCAATCTCGATCAATTTGCGAAGAAAAACCACATCTGAATTCCATTTCAATTCAAAAGCCAACGAAGTAACACAGCAGGGTTGGTCGAATCGAATCGAACTCTGCCTCTCGCACCCAACAACAGGAAAACGAACATCGACATGACTTGCGAGCTTTCCAACCAACTCGTGAATTTAATTATTATTCACTCGGCAATCAATTATCAACTCGATAACACGACACGACGCGTCCATAGATGAATACCGACAACGGATATCCTGTGCATTCGTTCGCTTTCACGTACATTCGCCAACACTCTATCTCATTTTTAGGAGAAAAAAATCGAAACGATCTAAAATCTTCCAAAATTTGAGAGAGACATTTCGCACAAAATCAATCCAATTATCGCTAAACCTCAAACGCCCACACGAAATAGGTAGGTACCTAGGTACATCTTCCAAATCCACATCTGTCTCTCTTATTAACGAACACACGACACACGCGTGCGGATAAATTATTATCTACGCTCGAAATCCGCAAAATCCGTCCAAAAATCCCCGGCATGACATCACGTGTTAGCATTTTCCAGATTCGCGGATTTCTTCTCTGGCAACTGGAAAAACGGACGTCTCGTCGTCATATAACACATTAATCCTAAATGAAAACGCGTTCACTTTTCCATATACAGTTAACGTGTGTAGTAGTCGTCTATACGAACGTATAATGTATCTCACTATATGTCATTTTAATGCCAGTTTTGCACGTATGTACTCGTACACATACACATTTATAGCTCTTTCGCCCAATACATCGTATACTCCTCCGGCCTCGGCCCCTCATTCGACTCGCGTATCATCATTCGTCGATTAATTTCCCGCGTTTGGAAAATACGTATTAATCATATTTAGTCATCCGAATACACACACTATATGTATGCGCTGTAGCTGTAGCTAAATACTCTTCCACAAAATATACCACACATACACATGCACACGCTCGTAACACAAAATAACGTAGAACGTACTACTATACGTAAATATACGAGAAGATAGGACGTAGCTTTGCTCTATAGCTGTGGATGTGCTGTGCCATGCTACCCTCTCTCCATCGTCTATGTACAGCATGGCATACAATAACGTTCAAAAACGGATACGCCGCCGGTTGACCTGAATTGTATTTTTCGTAAAATCGTCGTACGCTACGCTTATCGATCACCGTGTACAGCGAATGCAAGTATCGGCGTGTTATTTCAAACCGTAAAACTCCCCCTCCCCCACCAGAAAAATGGTCAGATCGAAAACTTGACCATCCTAATATTCAAAAATAACGACCTTTTTCCCTTTTCTCGCCACTCTTCTCATCATCATTCATTTATATACACAATTAAAAAAATGTTTCGATGAAAATGATGGTTGAAAGCCAATACAGAAGGCAGTGAGCACACCTAGGCGAATCATTTTTCAAATCAAACGTCTAGAAACTCGAAATATGGCTCAAAAAGACTCGAAAATACCCTCTCCTTCCCTCTTTTACTGAAAACTGAGATGAAAAGTATGCAATGACAAAACATTTTTTTTTATTAATAATCTCGTGTTTTGAAGAAAAACCATTTGAAAAAAAAAACTTTGTAAGATGAAAGTCAAGTGACTTTAAAAAACTTCAATTCACAAATTTCAATTGTTGGTCAATCGAACTTTCAAAAAGGATTCAATTTAGTTCCATCTTATCGCAAGAGAATGGTGATGAGGGGAAAGGGGTAGGGGGTTCGAACATGGCTGAATGACATTACTTAGAACAAAATATTTTCGGTTTCAAAAATTCAATTCTAACAACTTACTACACACACTGAAAAAAGGGTTTGAAAAATTGGAAAATTTTAAGCTGACCCCCTCCCTCCTCCTCCTCCCTTTTACTCGAAAAATGAGAGCAAGTTACCGAACAAAGTCTTGACAAATTCGATTTCAAAAATGTTTCAGGCACAAATGAAGAGCTTTTATTCTCAAAAAAAAAAAACCAAAATCTCCCCCCCCCCCCGCAATGAATACCTATATTGACACATGGATATAAAAAAATATCAAATCTTCCTCCACAAATATGAAAAATAATTCTGATTCCAAAATTTGAATTTCCAAGCGGAATTCATGTTCCACTCTTCACAGAAAAATCCTGGTCAACTTCTGAACAGTTGTTCAACCAAACGCAGCAGGTTTTGATTTTTTTTTGAACAGGGTGTCCACTCATTTCTGGAAATGATTTTCCCTGACTTTTCCAGGTTTTCCAGACCAATTTTTCTATTTTTCCAGACCATTTTTCTCAATTTTCTATGCTCACCCCATACTTTAATTAAACATTTTTTGGGGGGGCTGTAATTTTTTTCATAAGCTTCTCTTCGAACTGGATACTTCTTCGGATATAAAAAACAGCGTAACTTTGATTATTAACTTTTCTAATAATTAAAAATGCATCAAGTTTGGCCAATTGATAAAATACATGTATTTATATAACTTATGAAAATTTTTCTTTTCTTTTTCTGATTTTTGAAGGCCTCAAAATGTGAAATTTGTTTATTTTAAAATGAGAGGCAAATTGGCCCGAGCGAAGCGAGGACGCGAACTTTCGAAAATTTGCATTTCAAGATACCTGAAAACGAGTTTTTTTTTGAATGCAAAAAGTGTTTACTTTTTGGTTTTTTAAAATTTTAATATTGGAATGGATGTTTTTTTGAAGGAAGTTTACTCTTGAAAAAGAAAAGAGAACAGGCTCGAGCGAAGTGAGGGCGGAAGCCTCTGAGAATTTGAGTTTCGAGAGGCATAAAAACCAGGTTTTTTTATGTGAGGACAAGTAGCTTTTTTTTGGCTTTTAAAATTTTAGAATATTTGAATTATGTTTTTTTTTTTTTTTGAAAAAGAAAACAGAACAGGCCCAAACGAGGGCGAAAGCTCTTGTAAATTTGTATGTACATTCGAGATGCTTAAAAACGATGTTTTTTTCGTGAGGAGTTCATTTTTTGGCATAAAAACTTGATTTTTATAATCTAGAAATTTTCATGTTGTTTTTGAAAGAGAAAAGAAAACAAGCCCGAGCGAAGCGAGGGCAAAAGCTTTTGAAAATTTGCGTTTCGAGAAGTGAAAAACAGTGTTTTCCTTTCATCACAGGTCCTTATTCAAAATTTTCAATTGATTCGTTTTTTCAAAATTCCAGAGATTTTGCGTGAAAATTACGAAATTCCCTGACTTTTCCCTGACTTTTCCAGACCGACCAAATTCCCTGACTTTTCCAGGTTTTCCAGGTTTTCCAGACCTGTGGACACCCTGTTGAAGGAGGGGGGGAGTTGGCAAAAATTCGAGAAATTTTCACTTTAATGAAAAAAGATGACAATTTTTCGGGAAAATAATGACCATTAAAAAACTCATGAAAAAAATGTCAATTCTCAGTAAACAAACCAAAGTCATTTTCAGATAAAAAAAAACAATTCTGAAAATTTTGGCCCAGTTATTTACGTCATTTTGATTTTCAGAATTCAAAATTCACATTCAGAATGTAACAATTTTTTTGGAGCTGATTCAGATTCTGGAATTTTTTGGTTAATGCATGATTTTTACGTGGATTGCACGACTTGCATGATCCGTTAGACATCATGAATTATCAAAAACTGTTTCAATAGTCATAGGATATTTTTTCAAAAAAAGAATTTTCTCATTTTTTTATCATATCACAAATTTTGAAAGTTGAAACCCCAGTACATATAAATTGGGGTTCGACTAGAAGATCTGAATTTTCTCCATGGTTTTCATATCACTCTATAACTTTCGTTCAAAATACCCCTCACTGACTCAAAAAAAAAAAAAATCAAAGACGAGCAGTTCTAGAAAACATTGATGAAGATCCAATTTTTGGCTTTGTAAAATGGGATTTATTTTTTGAAATTTCGAGAGACGGAATTTTGCTAATTTTTGATGGAAAAATAATAAAGCACGAAAAATGAACATATTTTGGATAGACAATTTTCAAAAAATTGATGAGTGCATATTTTTATAAAAATAACTTCGAATCGATCAAATCAAACAAATCGAAGAACTTCGTTACTCTCATTTTCTCTCTTCTCATCCAGAAGATCAATTATTTCTCAATAATGCTCGTTCCACGAAGATTCATCGAGAAATTCCCATCGTCTTTGACAAATCAGCCTGTACATATAACCACCCGCAGCTCACTTTATCTCTCGAATCGAATCAATTTTTCACCTACTGACGCCCTCCGATATGTACCCAAAATCGACCAACACCAAAGTACTTACACCAAATTACCCTTATTACGTACACGGAAACAAAGTCTAACCAACACGTAGACAAAATACACTACAACAGTCTATTTAGACTAATACGTACACACCCCGATGACCCATCAGCCCATCATATCACACAGACACCGCAGTGCAGCATGCTTGGCCTGGCCTTTTTGCTAAAAATATTATAGCCAACGTCTCCGCACCGTTCACCGTACTCGATACACTATTTTACATCGTTTGCCAACGCACACGCTGTATCTTAACCAGCTGCCAAAATAAATTCATCGACGGATAACAGAATTATTAAAAAAAAAAAACCAACATCTCACCTAAAAAATTCCTATTCGATCGACTTACGACTGAGTTCTCATCTCCGCCATTCTCTCTCTTCGTTTATTCATCATTTCTCTTCTCTTCGGCGAAATTATAATACGTTAGCAACAAATCAAATGGCGAAAAGAAATGAAAATTTGAAACAAAAAATACAAATACAAAGGTAGGTACATATTTAGAAAAAGAGATGAAAAATTAACACACACACACACACACATTACACAGGCAACATTCATTACACAAAAATTAATATTTCTACGTAGGTACTTAGGTAGGCGATAGGTGTAGGCCTACGAAAAATGTAGGCAAGAATGACGTACTGTATATGCAGGTTTTAAGTATACATTTATAAGGAATAATATACGATGAAAGATGAATAGACAAAAAAAAAAATCATAGATAAATAAATAAAACCACGCATCCGAAGACACAATTAGACAAAAACAACACGTTAGAAAGTATAGGTAAAGGTATAAAAAAATATCAATGTGTGTAATGCAGTTGTATAAATCACCAACTCCGCTAAAGTAAACTCGAAAATTTGAAGAAAACAAAAAATTATTCGCATACGTAAAAAAAAAAGCTCGGCAAGTAAGAACAACAACAACAACAACAACAACAAAAGAAATACACAGCCAACTATGCTCTAATAATGCACACAAGGCGGTGGCGACGCAACAGAATTCAACAGAGAAAATATAGGTATTGCAACATCAACTGCGCTAATTTACTATAACGACAACAACATCAACAACAACAACAACTTTACTACAATAACATTAAACAATTACAATCTGAAAAGGAGAAATCATCACTGACCGAGGTAGTTCGGGTGAGAATGATTTGAGCAAGAGTATGGAAATCTGTAATAGGAGAAAAGAAAAGTATATCTTTATGTCCGACGACAGAAAAAAAAAAAAAAAAAATTGAATAAATAGAAAAACGAAGAAATACAATCGCGTAATTTCATATATACGAGTATTTTTTCGCTGTATAAAAAAAATTCCCTATCATTTTTTCTACTACCAAACTAAATTATCTTAAATTCGTCCTTTGAGATTTGAATATTGTATCATCGTTGATAATTTTGACACAGAAATAAATCGAATATCCGCTCCTAATATACGCCTTCTTCCGGCCGCGACCGTATCATAAACGGCGAATCGTTATTCGGATTGAAAAAAATTGTATCGAAATTCGACATTTTCAAAGCATTTGACAGGGTTTCTTCTCCTCTTTGATAGCCGAAAAAAAAAACACAACGAAGTACATGTACTTCCTGTTCCTACTACCATAGGTAGTGATGAATTGCACGAGTTTTGTACGCTATTGAAACGTACAAAAGGGATGAAAAAATAGATATAGGTAACAGTAGATAGGCAAAATAGTAGTATACACAGCCTTCTAATAGTATACAACAAGAACTTCGCTGCGCGGCGGCGCGGCGCTGCGACATTTTCCAAAAGCTCAAGACAGCAAAACGTGCTCAAATTTCTACACAGCATTAACCATAATTAACAAAGGGAAAAGCTAAAAGCCAATTCTAGTATATCCTATGTTTTAAGATAATTGAAAAAAAAATAATAAATAAAAATATCGTATAAAAAACAACAACAAAGCCAGTCAGCGATCACAGTGGCCGGTTAGAAAAATTTCCAGAAAGCGGTACAACAACAGAAAAAAATAGTATGTACGAGCAACGCGATAGCTCTTTCTTCGCTGCCCCTGCCCCCGTCTCCTATCCCAATTTCTTTTTAATTTTACTAATTGCGAGCCAATCGAACTCGTAAATTACCAGTATGCGCGCTAAACTCTCTCTTCCTTTTTTTTTTCAAGTTTCGAGTATGTAAGTCGTAAGTTCTGTAAAAGTTTTCCACGAATTTTTGAATTGGTATTTAGGACTGTTGAAAGTGGTTGGTACCGCTCACTGTGCTGATGTTGCTGTTGCCACTGTAGTGGCTTAGACGACAACGACGACGACTTATGTGCTTTTAAAAATATGAATCGAAGTAAGTGACACTAATTTTTGGGTACTCGTCGAGTGCTTTTTTATTTCGTTTTCTAAGGGGGAATTCATGCTTGCCTCATTTCAATTCGTCAAGCAGAATTGAAAAAAAAGAACAACATAGGAACACAATAAATTGTAATCATTATTTCAAAAAAACAAAAGGAATTGTGGCCATCTTTAGACTGAAGTCGTTTATAGTAATTATCAAGAAAATAATTGATGCACATTGTAAAATATTTATTGTTACAAAAAATTTCAAAAAATTCATCCTCCCTACACCCATAGTAAAAAAATCATTGAATTAAGAGTTTTGAAAATGATACCGGGTGAATCGATATTTTTCAAACCAGTTAAGAATCCATAATTGAAATTTGCCAACTATATCGATAATCGATTTACAAACATTCATCAACAACTAACACAAGAGGGAGGGGGGGGGGTTCCTGCAAAATGACTAAAATGAAAATTTTGATTTTTTTTGAATTGAAAAAGTTTTTAATTTCCCCATTCCTCCCTAAAAAAAGCTGAAATGGAATTTCCTTACAATCATTTTCAAAAAATCAAAATGAAAAAAAAATTAAATGGCATTATTTTTAAGTAAAATTTCAAAATCAAAAAAAGACATTTTCAAAATGAATCAATGGGTCGTTATTACCTCCCCCCCACTCCCCTCAAAAATGGCATGTCATGATCACAAAATTTTTAATTTCAATTTTTTTTTAACGACATTTTACAAAATTCTTGGGCATTTGCTTTTTCCTTTTCAAGAGAATAACCTATTCAACCAATCGAATATGCACCTGAATCCGGAGGCCAATCAAAAACTAAAAAATTGATTCCAAAATTCAATTTTAAAACAAAAACATACGAGGTCTTGCTGAGATCTTATGGAAGCTTGGTTTTTTCGAACACACAAAACAATCAAAATACCCAAAACAGGAAGTCTAAAATGACGTACAGAAAATAAGTGAAACAGTGATTTTCAAAGTCACAAAAATTCAAGGAACTACGAATTTAAGCCTAACTTTTGATGAAAAGTCAACGTAGAATTTTTCCACCTTATGTACATACTGTTGAAAAAAAAAATTGAAAAAAATCTTAAAACACTGGTAATTCTATTACGAATCTATTCGCCATTATTTTCATCATCTACGTAGAAATCACGAAGGTGTAAAAATTACCGGAAACTTTCTCTGATGAATACGCAGATATACTGCAAATGAACGTAAAGAAAAAGAAAACAGAAGAATAAACCAAAGCAAAATATTTTTTGTGCGAATCAAGGGCAAACTCAAACTACCAGTAGTAAAATCGTAAAATCCAGATGAACGTACGCTATACGAACGTACTCCAATAAATCAAAATAAAAACAAAAAACAGAAAGGTGAACGGAATAAAAAAGAAACACTTACAGCACGAGACGAGAACACCTAAGGAAGGCAGAAAAAAGAGAAAAAGAAATACGAACGCCAAACAGATTATCTTTATCTAAAAAATAGAATAATCGCACGTTGAAAAATTCGCATCTCGAGAGAAACAGAGCAAACATCACGTAGAGTATTTTTGGCGCTGATGAAAATCAAACAAAAAATTACCCCGTAATAAATTCCAATAAACGAAGGTAAACCGCAATGAAAAAATTCAGGCTTCTAGTAAGACTTCATTATCGAAATTCGTACACTACGCACGTAAGTACATAGTACACTTCTAAATGCTACATACGAGTACCTACATTACATTGCATTGCACATTCGACGTGGAAATTTTTCCCAACATATTATCGCGTTATTTCGCTTCGAAAATATCGAAATATCGATTCACCGATATGATACGAACGAACGAGCCTATAATATTACCAATACATAGGCTACGCAGGAGGACGCAGGTAGCAGGTACATCGTAATTTTGCACTCTTTCATCATTCTACAAAATCGCCAAAAAAGAAACGAAAGCGCGAGAAGAAAATAAATCATAAAATTTAACGCTGCATCGCACATAGGCATATAGCTAAGGCATTTTTGATTTTCGTTCCACAAAAATAAACGTGAGATAGCCCGATATCCTACGACTAGCAACTCGAACACGCAAATCTTAAAGGACGAAAAATGAAAAAAAAAAATACTAAATATATACAAGTATACTCGGTGGCTGATAGCTATTTCCAGTCGGTGAATATAGTAAAGTAAATACGTAGTACATATTTCTAATCAACCTCTAAACAAAAAAAAAATAAAAATAAACAAAAACAGAATTAAAAAAAAAAGAATAAATAAAAACTAAATAAAATCGGTAAATCAAATAACACTCGGCCTTGTTTTTCTCACGCCATGTTTTGCGAGTAAGTAGTTAAGTAATTATTTGTATTACAGATTTTCCTCAAGAATAAAAAGAGCTAATTTGCAAATACGAATACGAGAAGATAAAAACACCAAAAAGTTCAAATCATTTTTCTTCTTTCTAATACTGCAAAAATACCAACTGCTACACAACATTGCTATAAAGTACGTAGAAATTCGTAGACAGATACTGTGAAGAAAAAAAAATTATTAAAATATCCGAACGGGTGTTTTTACGGTAGAACACAAATTATTCGTTAAGGGGCGGATAAAATACATGATTCTACAATCTACGCATAATAAATGGACGCGTATTCGCATTTATCCTTAACAGACATTCGTAATTGAAGCATTTGCTTGTTTGATGATGTAAGTTCAGTTCGATTAGAAGAATTGGAAGAAGTGATTTCCTCAGAAAATTAGTGGACAGGTAAAGGTACATTTTTTCCAATTGAAAAATAATCACATCTGATAAAAAATAAGTAGGTAAGTAGGTAGGAAAAAATCGAAAAAATATAATTTTACTGAAATTTCAATGTAGTACCTACGATGTATTTCGAGCTGGCATTAATCCGGAAGGGGTATCAGGGATTCCCAAAACGGCGCAAGTCACATTTTAAAAAAAATTATGAAACAGAAAAATTTAATGATTTGGTTCAAATTCAGCCTGAAAAAAAATGTCAATGAAAATGACCACTTTAGGCGGGAAAACGCATTTCCAAACGGTTTTATGGTCATAATTCATAAAGAAGCAAAGTGGTAGAAAAAACGCTGAAAAATGTAAAAATAATTTTTTTTTGTCATTTCAGATTTGGGACTTTCTTTTACATCAATTTGAAGTTTCATAAGTAAATTTTGGGGTCGTTGTTGGGGTCAAAAAAAAAGAAAAAATTTAGGGTCATTACCCTGAAATATCTTCTGTTTCACACCAAACAGTCGAAGATAGCGTAAAACCCCTTAAAATGTTGAGGGGAGTGATTCTTCACCTGAGAAAAATTTTTTGTAGAAGAACTCCATTGAAATAATTGTAGTAGAGACTCTCCGAAAATGATCTTTCAGGGGGAAAAACCCTTCAATAATCGCACCAACCAACATTTTTTTCAAAAAATTTTTTTAAAAAATGCTCAAAAATTTCTTAACTTGAAAAAAAGTTGCCAAAAAATTGTATTTTTCGTACTCAAAACTGAAAACTGAATCAATTTTTTCAAGTGAAATATCCACATTTACATCAATCGCTTCAAAATACCAAATACAACTTTAGACACCCAATTTATTTTGAAAACCAACAAAAATAATTCAAAAATCAAATAAAGTAAAATTGGATAAAGAGGGAAGGCACAGAGAAGGGTCATTTAACTCGGCAAACTGACGATCAAACAAGGACACATCGCGTCGTATCCTTCGCAAAACCATAAATTTCAGCCGAGATCCATCGAAATATTCACCGCAACGAAATTTCCAATTAGTAGCCACGAAATTTGTAATTATTTCGACGCGGTTTTCGAACCATTCGAGCTCTTTTGCCTACGATATGAACGTATCGCTTGACCAAATCTCGTTTATCCGCCCCTACCGCGATAGCATTTTGAAAATACGAGTACAGTTTAGTCGTGGTGGAAGAAAGATACGAGTAAAACACTACTTCGCATAAATTTTCATATTCACACACACACATCGAACGATGCTGGGTTAAATATAATACACATACGTATACGTACACCACAGATTTAGGTACCTATACACGCGGACAAAGGGTAAGTCTAGGTAGTATATATACGATACGTAGGTAGAACATAGTGGTATAGAGAGATACAGTATAACAGCATCAGAACAGTATACAGAATACATCAAGAAGAAGAATACATATTGTATTATACACCGCCGTATCAAAATTATTCGCATCTACCCCGAGAAAACGCCGCCGCTGCTGCTGCTGATAATTTCATCAAAACTCGACACAGCGTGAGCCAGCCAACCAGCGAAAATAACACAACTCGAAAATTCATTCCGGTCCGAGTTTTCCAGGCCAATAATTCGCCCAACTGTATATACGTACCTACGTACATTTTCACGAATAACCAAACCAAGAATGGCTAACCGAATATACGTGGTATAGCCACACACATACATACATGTACATACATTCGTTTCAAAATCTCACACGCCACCCCCTTCCTCTATCCTTGTACCCTTTACTTCACTAGTAAATTTTTGGGAACACGTATTCCGCGCGTGAATTCCCACCGGTGACTGACTATACACACTACACAGCATACACTGCCAGCAGAATACGCTGAAAAATCGACGAAATAGAAAAGAAAGAAAGAAAAAATCCACCCAACACGCGAAAAAGATTTCTGCACTAACATTATTAATGAACCAAAACAAATTGACATATCTTTCAAAAAAAAAAAAAAAAAAGAGAAAAAGTACCTCTCGCCCCGCTCGTTCCATCGTCTTTTATTCGATTTACTTCGCGCATCGTCGATTCGAATGTACATCGGTGAGTTTTCAAATTTACCAGAAAAATCCCTTATATATACTCGAGATGTCGTAATGTTTACCAAAAAAATAAGAAAAAAAGGTTGCACACGCGGCGATGACAAAATTCGTATTCTCCGCACATATCCGTACGTCTTCGGAGTCGTAATTTTGCACCATTCCCATCTCGCGAACCGCGTCTCAATACATTTCGTAGCGATCGAATCGTCGACGAATGAAAATTATTACCCTCGTCTAATCTGAAACCATCATCACGTCTCTCTATTTCATCGACGCAAAATCAACACGACCGTACAGTACACTATACACTCCTACACGCTCAAAAATAATCCACCGTCGCGTCTAGGGACACCAATATACTGCAACTTGACGACTTAATTCGCAAACGAGAAGGTGAACAAAATAATCCACTCTCTAACAACCGAAAAAAATCAACACTCTCTGAACATGAAAAAAATCCTTCATATTGGTATAAAAAATAAAAAAATAAAAAACCAAAATGAAAAAACCAAAAACAAAAAACTGTGAAGTTAGAGAAAAAGTGTCAAGAAAAAAAAGCCAAAAAAATACGCTAATACACCATAGCTTAACGCCATCTCGTAGAAGATTGAGAGAAAAACCTGAACGCCGTCTATCAAATTTACACGTAATAAAAAAAAAAATTATAAAAAAAATCTGAAGCTTTATAATCACGCTCAACGTCGTTATAAAATTTCGACTCGTTTGATCACCTACCTTCATAATTAACCTGGCCATCGCCGTCTATATCTGCTTCTCTGATCATTTCGTCGACTTCTTCGTCTGTTAGTTTTTCACCGAGATTTGTCATCACGTGTCGCAACTCGGCTGCGCTGATAAAACCGTTACCGTCTTTGTCGAAAACTCGGAAAGCCTCCCTGATTTCTTCTTCACTATCTGTGTCTTTCATTTTTCTTGCCATCATCGTTAAAAATTCCGGAAAGTCTATGGTACCGTTTCCTGCGCGCAAACAAAAGTGAATATTAGACAAAAATTGTTAAAATTTTTTCAATTTTCACAAATTACATTATTTTTTATTTAAATAGATAAGATACCTAAATAGTGCAGGCTGGGGGGGGGGGGGTTGATAGACCAACCGTTCAAGAGGCCACAGACAAATTAATTTCTCAAAAAAAATACACCCAGGATGTAATTTTTTACAAAATTTTACTCGAAGATGAACCTGAGATTTCAATCTTACAATATATCAAATGTAGGTTCATTTTCGTCCATTTTTATTTGATGAATGAAAAGTTCTTTCAAACTCCTGCCTGTAACTTATTCGATAATTTTGAAAATTCATATTTGCAGATTTATTTTTTGCAGATGTTCTAGTCTCAGGTAACTATCAATTGAAATCTGTATCAAAATCTGGAGGAACTCAAAAGAGTAATGTATTTTCCGATTCTTTATTGAGAACGCTGCTCAACTAAAAATTGACCTGATCAATCAATAACTGCACAAACCATGCCCCCCCCCCCCAAAAAAAATTCAAAATTTCTCTTAACTAACATTTTCAACCCCATACGGATAAAGTTCCTAAAAAAAAATGAAATTTCTCAGAATTGGATGATTTTTCCAACCAACTTTTTTCTATTCTGAAACTTCCCCAACTTGTAATGATTTTTGACTGATTTTTCTAAAAACGCCAAAACACCGAAAAAATTCTGAGTCAGAAATTTTTTTCCACCAAGCTACAAAATTTCAAAATTTTCAAAAAGAAAATTACATGTATGTATTTATTTACTTGAATTATACTTTTTTTAAAATACTTTTTTTTGAGTTTTTTCTACAATTTTTCAGGGATTTTACATACATTATTTTGTGAAAGTATTCGACAGAATCTTGAACATACTCACTACTTACATTATTTTATTCTTGATTTCATGAAAAATTTCAAAATGGAACTTTTCCAGTTTTCTTTTCGACTCTCCTTCAACCGCGACCCCAAAATAAGTCAACACTATGTCGAGATATCCAAAAAAAATCAAAATCTATTTAGTAACATTTTGGGCAATTTTTCCAAGAAATGAAATTTCAGACTTTTTATGGATTTTTAAAGCCCTTCCCTTCTCTTCCTCGAAATGATCTCAAACAATATACTAAAAACAAATTCATTTGCGGATAAGTTGAATTCAGGAATTGATAGGGGGAGAGGTGGATCATTAAATGAGTCATTCAGTTTCACTTCTCATCAATAAAATTGGAGGAGGGTCTCTTACTCGTAAAAAACAACCAAAAATTCCCCGCAGTTGTCTCGACAACACAATATATTTCCATTTTCTACATTTTCGATAAAACCGAGTAAATTACACACTCACAGACAGAACTAATGAGTAATGAACAACACGATAGCAATATGTATCGTCATCGTCCATTACTGCACCAAAAAATGAGAATGATGAAACATTTCTGTTCATTTCGATTTACACGAGGCAAATGGCAGTACAAGTACAAGAGTACATCGAAATACTGCGTAAAAAATTCAATTTTCGTAGAATTACGAGTACAGTACACGTATATACGTACATTTTGTCAAGACAGATAATAGGTTTCAAGTAAACGAGGTACGAAGGGAGTAAAACACAGTAAAACATATGTTCTATGACGTAGGTATTTCTGCGGTAATTGCTCGTTCTATCATATATTTTTTTTTTATGATTAACTCTCTAGTCTCTTACCCACCTGTTAGTAGAAATACGTATTTAAAGAGGTGAATTTTCATACGGGGTAAAACAATATACTTACGTTCTAATTATTAATGAGTCCAAACGAAAAATACTCCACTAGGACCTTTTTTTGGTAGTAAATTAGGTTAGTTCAAATTTTCAACTTTTTTCCAAGAATTTTTCAATAATTATATCAAATTTTATTTCAAGCATACAATTTAGCTGATTTTTCAATCAGAAAATTTAAATGTTACTTTTCAACCATGAAACTGGAGTTTTCAAGAGGAGAGGGCGGTTATAACACTGAAAAGCAAACATTCATAATCCCATTTTCCTTTCGACCATTTGAACGTCAGAAAATCTATCAAAAAAAAAATTTCTAATTTCGATCAAAGTAACTAAAATACAGACGTCTTTTTCATCCAAAATTCGAAAAAATTATTCGATTCTAATTGAAAACATTTTTTATATCATTTTACCCAGTAGAAAAATTCTCTTCAAAGAAATCGAACGCGATTTGAAGACATTTACCGCCCCCTCACCCCCCAACACACCGTTTCACTAACAACTTTTTATGTTTCATTGAGGCGAGTTTTTTTCTACTTTCGGTTTACTTTCCTCGAAGACAAGTTCACAAAAAAAAAAAAACAAAATCCATAATCTAAAAATATCGAAATTTTCGCACTTTTATCCCACAACTATCACAAAAAATTTACTCAACTTGGGGCATATTTCCCCATTATACCAAATTCGTAATATTTTTTCTTTGAAATGTTTTCAACACAAATCGTCGTTTTAAATTTTAGGTATTGTATTGTATTTCAAAATCGGTATAGAGCCCACCTTTTTTATTCTCATCACATCGCATAAGGAATAATGTAAGCTTTTAGTCGCCACCATTGGATTCCTGCTGCGTGGTACGCAATAAAAATACGCGCAAGTTGACTGTAGCGTATGTGAGTACAAAAAATCCTCCTACACTTTAATAACAAATGAGTGGGAACTAATGCTTTACTTGTCGTATTAAAGCGAAGGCAAAAGTCTATTCGTTTATACGTATTTCAACTACCAACTGATGGAAATATAGAAAGAAAAAGATAAAACCTACAGCTCCACGACCATACGGACAAAAATTATCACAAAATGAGCGCATTATTTTCCCTCCCCCACCTTATGCAGTCAGATCTCAGATCATGACATCGTTGAAACAAAAAATTACAGAAGAATGAAATTACACCAACCATCTGTGCGAACAACAAGCAGAGCATAAATCATTACGTAAAGTGAAAACACGGTTTACGAACGAGCAAAATGAAAAAAAAAACACCCAACAATAACCTTAGGTACAAATTAAAATCTCGTATCATCGAAAATATTGCATTACACGTTCATCATTCTCTAATATATGCATTTTGGTGTTTTGCAGTCTAGATTTTTCCATAACGTTATTCCCCTATAATTTGGTAAAACGAAAAATTTTCCAACTGAGTACAAATAAAACATACGTATTATTCAATTTGGTACACCTAACTAAGTACTCGCGTAGTGTACAAATACCTATTAATTTAGCGTTGAATTTTTCGTTAAAATTCTAGCCATATTCAAATGTAAATTCACCGCAACCCGACCAATAAACGCGTAAAAAATTACTCGCTAAAAAAAGAAACTAGTTTACCGGTTAATTTATAATTATTACACGTTATTGATTTTCCCATTTTTGTAATTTTCATCTGCTTTGCGCTCTCGGCAATTTCACTCTACTTGTTCGCAGGGCACAATCTACATATATTTTATATAAAGCGCAACTGAAGTAATTTTAACAGAAAAAATTCGATTTTTTCATCTGATTATTGAAATATACTTACTTAATTATGCGAAGCAAAAAGCACGAGTGCCATGGATTTCGCATCGAGAAAAAATTTATCGCCGAAATGTCGAAAGAATGAGAGAAATGTAGAATTGTAGATAGACAATGCAAGTTTTCAATCAATACTCATTTTTAAAAATTTAGAAAAATATATTTATGTAGTTTGTGAAATTGGAAATTTTTTTCGAAAATCACCTTCGTCAAGAGAACATATGTACCTAATTGGAACTTTGGACAGACGCCCAAAAAAATTGTAAAACAAATTGCAGGACATCTGAAGAAATTTTCCAACAATTATTGCAAAACCTTCAAAGGGAGGTTTTTCGAACACCCTCGGGTCCTCACAAGAAATAAACCTCCAAGAAAATAATAAATGTTAAAATTTCAAAAAAAAAACCTTCGATCATTCATTTTTGGAAAAGGGCTCTGGCATTTCTTTTTGTATCAACTCGACAAGAACTCAAAATTTAGTACATTCTTGACCAATATTTTTAATCAATCGGAGTATCGAAGAGAATCGATTCAATTTACCATATTTTCAACATTAGATTCTATGTAGATCGCGTACAGAAAAAATCAGCAAAAACCTCTCCCAGGAGACATTTTTTGGCATAAAATTAAAATACACGAATTTTTCCGCATTTATCACTCACCATCGGCGTCTACTTCATTAATCATATCTTGTAGTTCGGCTTCGGTGGGATTTTGACCGAGTGATCTCATAACTGTGCCTAATTCTTTAGTGGTAATAGTTCCATCGCCGTCTTTATCGAACAGCGAAAACGCTTCTTTGAATTCAGCGATCTGTTCTTCTGTTAGTTGATCTGCCTGTAAAGATACAAACGAAAAGACAAATTATTAAACCGTCTCGTTACACGCGGATTTGATTTATTATTACGTACGATGATTTTAATTAAAAACGAGCATACATAGTAATCGCACAAAGCGAATAATGAAGGGAAAAAAACAATAACAACTTGTAAATGTACAGATATAATATAGATTAGACTCGTCCGTGAGGCATGAATATACAAATGCGGTTGAAATATGTACTTCCTTTCCACCTTCTTCAATGCCATGACCCTTTCCACCCACCATCATCGGTGTTATCTAATTTCCATACACATGTGCATATATTTCGCACAGTTGCCTATTATCAACATTCAAGGGGCTAAAGAAATACTATATAAACATCGGTACCTAGTACCTACCTACGTTTTACGTTTACAACTTTACACGATATCTTTTTTGTCATCATGAATCATGAATGGCATAATTTCACTACCGAAATTTCAGCATCTCATCAACACCGCTGGAATTCGCATCAATGAATTTCAAAAAGAATGCTGAATTTGTAGTCGAATAATCGATAACAGATGAATCGGCTCAAATGAAATTTTTGTACACTGGATTCACTCCAAGGAAGCGTGGGGTATGACAAACCTAATGTCAAGGTCAGAAAACAGGTTTCCTTCAAAAATGATCACACGAGGAAGTCGAAATTTCAATTTATTATGCAATATTCGACCGTATCTACGAGTAAATCCATTGTTCTTGACTTAAATTTTTCGCTGCATCCCTATTTTTCTCTTCTTTTTCACCTTCTCAATTCAAAATTAGGACAATCCCAATTTTTGAATCCAGATCTTCTTCTTACCTCACCTGTTTCGAGCTATCACCAAACCAACCTACACTTTCTCAAATATGAGTGCATTCAATTCGTCGGATGATGAGAAAATGCTCAAAAATAACTGAAAAAATTGACCAGGAAACAGGGTGCCTAAAAACGGAGAATTTCATCTCACTATTCCTCATCCATCTTTAGCTGAATAAGCCAACCACCCACACAAGCGTGCACAACCGACACTATGCCATGACTTGACACTTCACAACAGGTAACTCGATTCAATGCAGGCTCTCATTGCACATATTTACAGGTATACATACGTACATAATACAGCACATTTACACTATTATATGAAAAGCGAAGATAAACGTAGCCGGCTACATAAGATCGAACACGTATAAACGTATTTTGTAGATAGATAATCGTCGTTGCACTTTTCTCGAATCTAACCTCAACTTTATAATATATAGGTCAAGGTGAGTTACAATTCAACATTGTCTAGAAAAATGGCCAGCTGTAAGCGCCGCCGTCGTTGCTGCCGCAAACGAATCTTCGCTTCGACACCCTTGCACACTTCACTCATCGTGTCCTGGTGCAGCAATTAATTATTCAACCCTTTTTCAAACACATCCGTGATCGTACAAAGTAATTTTTTACGAGTCATCGAAATTACCTCAAGGGCGATAGAAAAGTCTTCAAGGGTCTCATAAATTTCAACTGTAACGCATTTTGAGACAAATTTCTTTAGCTGGACGCAACTGAAAATTTACTGATCCTTTTCACGTTATTGCCTTCCTAAAAAATTCAATGCAGGTTCATTTTTTTTTAAATTAAAAGTATGGAGAATTCTTTCAATTTGCGATTTTTGTGCTCCAATTTTTTCTGTCTTATAGCCCCCTCCTCCATCACACACAAAAATCACGTTTTTCGGAGAAAAAACACTAACTTTAGGAGATCTGATCCCTTGCCTCCAAAACTGAAGAAAAACTGGTTCTATCCAGTCAGCAAAATTTATTCAACTTCTTGATTTCTTTGTAATCTTTTTTTACTCCATTTTTTACAATTTAATCACTTAGGCAACGGAAATAAAGATGTCAATAATTGATCAATTTTTTCAGGGTTCCTTGACCATTTATTGTAAAATAAGACAGACTCAATGCATAGGAAACTATTCAAATTTTTTTCCTGGCGTTTGAAAATCTGAAATGGCATCCGGCAAATTTTGGTACATACAACATCAGCCTAAAAAGCACATTTATGTCAATTTATTTAAAAGATTAGCACCAAGTAGTCATATAAAAATAAGGGCAATGCCTCAAAAAAAATTCCACTAGGTTGCAGGTTATTGACAAGCCTGCTAATTCACGAAAGATTGCAAGTTTGTTATCGAAAATCGACATTTTTTTATAATTCTTTTGAAAATATTTGAGACCTTGGTAAGCCTTCACATCTGACTTTCTCGGCTTGCAGATATTCCGAGACACATCGCACGCTACTTTTAATTTTCAATGGTATCGCAGGGGTATCTGCTCGTCGAGTACAATTTCATTAAAAGCAAATAAAACTAGCAAGTACGTTTCACACACGCTAATGAGATCGCGTCCAGCGTAGGCTATTTTACTCTGATGATGATGAAGACGTCTTGTATCAATTTACCTCTCTCTTTCTCTTCGATCAGCACACTACGTATCATTTCCATTATTTTTCATTCCCTTTCAGCTTCTGCGACAACAGCAATGGCAAAGCGGCGTGCTTTTTTCTACGACGACGCGACGCTTTGCCATAATTAATTAGGTGCTATCATGCGCACCCTGCGCACGCGCGCCTACGCCGTCGTGTTCGTTTTTTTTTTTACTCTTTTTTTAATACATACGAGAACGCGTACATCAATAAAAATAACAGGTTTAATTGTTCGTCAAGGTCGCCTCAAACGTCACAGCCTGACGGAATATAAGAAGAGCTCGTTAACCCCCTTAACCCCTCGCCTCACTTCCCCAACAATATGGTTTTTCTGCGTCGCCGCCGTTTGCTATATTTATGCATACGGTATCTTTCCGTAAATTTTCATTATTATACATTATGTATTTTTCAACCGAATAAGTAGATACTTCATCATTTTAATTGAAATTTCCATTCCTCCTTCCTTTTACCTTTCCTTCAACTGTCTTTGCTTTACTTACTCCGAATGTAAATTTCAAAAAAAAATTACGATTTAGTTCGGCTCAGTTCACTTTTATTCTCTTTTCCGTCTACTTCTACTAGCAAGAGGGATTCCCAAAAAATGAAATCGACCAAACACAAGAACAATCGAATACTCAACAATCGCAGGTATTTTTATATCGATGAATAATTCAAGATGAAAAAAAAAAGAACCTTCAACATTCTTGACCTCTCCCCACAGTACGTGTAGGTGCCCCGCGAAGAAGGTGAATCATTTTTTGGTGTTTTTATTCGCGGATTCATAATAATAAATATTATACGACGTTGACGACATCACACATTATGCAAATCGCTTCACACTGACCAATAAGACAACGCGGAAGTAATATGTAATTTCAAGTAAAACATCAAAAGTCGAAAAACTATTGAACTTCAAAGCAAGCTGATAAGCGCAGAAGAGGCTTACAAAATTGAAGGGAGGGGGCTCAAAAATTGAAAAAAATGAACACTAATAATTAGTTAAAATGAATGAACAGAGGTTAAAAATGAATCGAATTCAAATCAACTGAAAAATGCTAGGCTACTTAAAACCTTGACTTTCAGAAAAATGTTTACATTTCACCCTAATTCTCATCCCTTATTGTTCTGCCAAGAACAGTGTTTTTCTAAACCTTGAAATTCTCTCTTTCCTTCGTTATGTCGACTCGAAAAAAAAAAATTAAAGCAAAATCGAAGAATATTCCCATTTTCCAAGCGTGAAAAAATTACACATATCGAACCCATAGCGAGAAGCAAAGAGAAAAAACCACGCAACAAAAACAACTAGAAGGCGGTAAAGTGACTTCGCTTCGGTTTTAATTTGAGATATTAAATTGGCATTCTGGATCCGATCCAAAATTTTCTCAGTATATCTACGTCTGTGTAAACTTCTATCGCATAAGCTGTTTCATCAAATTCATGTCTCTCACACAACGCTTGGCGGTAAATATCGCCTGACGACTACTATAATCCGCCAATCAGGCTACCAGCAGCAGCCGGCGGTAATTCGACAGCTGTAATTTCGCCAGCTTGCACTTTTTTTAAGCGTATTAATTTCAGTAAAATGACGATGGGACATCAAATACAGAAGTATCCTACATTTACCTGATTTCTGTTTCACATTCTCTGAAATACCTCCCGATTATTTCCATCACTTAAGATACGTTTTTTCCGTCTTTGATCAGAGATCAGCAGTCAACACAGCCCCGTAAAAAGAGAGGGCTGCACGGTTCACGGTGACTTTTCACTGCCACAATATCGAGTAGATACTCTTAAATACAAATTCGGCTCCAAAGTTTCGTCCAAAATGTCACACGTATCAGGCAAGAAATGGACAAAATTTGACCATAAAAAAAAATTCCCAAACATTCGCCGTCGACTTGGCAGCAAAAATTTTTTTTTGGAAAAATTACACTTTTTACGAATATAAAGAATAGAATGGGAATCGTAAAGCGTGAAATTTTCCAACTTTATTAACCGTAAGTTTTCTTTTACGAAACATACTTTTCGAGCTGGTAGTGGTGAAAGTTCAACCAATAAAATGTCGTAACCAAAATGAGTTTTTTTCACGTTCTTTTGAAGATAAAAGCCAGCCTAGCCTCGTGATAAGGTCGTTAAAATTTGTACGTTGAACTCGACTGAATTCAGCTGAGAAACACACCAAGATAATGATGAAGGATAATTTTCGAAGTTTTGAGCTTCCGAGGATTTTTCTCGAGCCAACTTTTAACACGAAAACATCACATTCGGCAAAAACGATTTTCTCACACTTTTCTAGAATTTTCAAAGCACACAATCGCGAAGGAAAGAGTACCTCGTATTACTCGCAAGCACTAATGACAGGAGGGGGAAATGATCTTTGGCAGTTTGGCAGAAATTCTAACGACTCGTCGTTATCGATACCTCGAACGAATGCGAAAAACTTGGAAAATTTCCGCCGTTGTGGCGCAACGGAAGCGCGAAAAATCGAATTATTCTCACATCAAAGAGCACGGCGGCGGCGCGCCGCAGCATCGTTCGGTTTTCATATCTGCTATGCATCTCTATCTCTCTCTCTCTCTTTGCTTGTTCACTCGTAAAGTGCCTCTACCTACCAGCTCTTCCATTTATTCCGCCCCCAACCACCCTCTTTATCTGTCTCTGTCTCTGGCACTGGCTCTCTTTTACTTCTCATTACACAAAACCACCGCATCAGCATACTCATGTACCTTCGGTGTCCTAGTAGAGATGTCGTCCGTGTACGGGTACGCGTAACCTATCGTTTTATACCAGAATTCTCAAAATTACAATTCAAAGATGAACCCTGCTAAATCTTGGAAACCTAATTTTACGATTCTGAATTCTTTACGAACATCCCGAAATTCAGAATTTTGAATCTCGATTTTACTGAACTATTAGCCCCTTTTGCAGGGATCAAAAGTTTGAAATCATTTTTCAGAACGCAGTTTCCCACCAAAAACAGAAATATACGAGCCACCTTTTAAGTGGCAACTCATACGACAAAAAGACTCGAATCTAAATGTAATGAAAACCACCATGCCACATTTTTTGTTGAACTGCAAATCACGCAGAGGGTAGGCTAAAATTCTGAAATTCCTTCTTATCAGCAAAAGTAACATCATACATGTGCGTTTTTCACTTCTACCTCACTCATTTTTAAACGCACGTGAATGCCAACACATCAAGCATAATAGCTGCAAATTAATTAATTCGCATCGCATCCCTCATTCATTCTCGTCTCTTCATTGGATCTGTAATTCAAAACTCGCAGTATTTAGCAAAAAAAAAAAAAGAGTAAAACACTGCATCGCCGCTTCTGTCGCTGCGTTCGTCCTGCAGCAGCCAACATTTCGCACAGCAGCAGCCGGCGAAACGCCGTACCCTAAATTTTGGACGTCCCCTAAGATGCTAAAGCGTCTGCGCGTCTCATCGATCCGCCGCTGCCGCCGCCACGCCGGTAATTGTCGTGCAGCTAATATAGCCTGTTTATTTTTCTCGCTCTTTTTCTCTCTATTTTTGTCTCTCTCACTCTTTCGCCTTATAAATAATATACACACGCATGGTATACAGCCTAGCATGGTGTACCTCCACTCTAGCTACAGTAGGTAGAGGTAAGTTTGTGCAGTATTTTATACACGCACCAGTTTCGTCCTATCCTTAATCCTTCTCATAATATTATAAGGTACACCAAACACAGCGAGCTTGCTCTTCGTGTTCTCGTACTTATTGTCACCTTTAAAGCTAAATCTACGTGGCCAACGCCACCATCACCGACGTTGCTACTGCTGCTGTTACTCTGCTACCGTTATTACCCTCGTCAAGGTCACCAATTATCAATACTCTATTTTCATCTACAGAGGCAGAGGCCTACACGTCACTAACCCGACAGTCAACGAAGTCTTCGAAGAACATTAACCATTTGAGGAATAGATTTAGACACTTGGGGATCGACTGTCTACCTGCCACGATCATCCAAAAAATCCCAACATGTTTCGACTGGTGTCGCATTTTTTTTAGGAGGGAAGGGGAGAAATCTGCAGAGAATTGATGAAAAAGAAGCTATGAAATAACGATGAAAAAACACGAAAACCAACTATCACTCGAAATTCATCTCGAGGCACCCACTTCGTCCTCTTCGTCTTTTATGCTTCGACATACTTTTTCCAAAATCGAAAATTCAAAAATTATGATCATAATCAATTTTGGTAACGTTACTTTTTACAAATAAATTTCCCTCAAAGTGATTTTCACCCCTCCCCCTCCTCCTTTACATTTCACGAAAAACCTGCTGCCGACTGTTTCTACTTGTTTACAGTCTTCTTTCATTTTGAACATCAACGTAAGTTCAAAATCGTAGGAATTTCTCCAAAACCAATAATTTACACAGCTAAATGAACAAATTGCAATTTTCAAGCACTCGACAAGCACTACCACTACATAGATCATCCAAGCGTACTCTTCACAAATCACTCTTCAGTCTTTAATTCATTCGACACACGTGAAGTTTTCAAAAAACCGGCGTAAGACAAATTAAGGTATCGAACCGATGAAACCTGAAAGTCAATTTTAACAATGAAAAATCATCAGTTATGTGGACGGGATGAATCATCATACTTGGCAAACCAGCCTGAAGCCCGGTGCGGTGTTGCAGGTCAGGTATTCGCGCATACGTAATGCATCGTGTACTCGTACATTACCTCTCTACACACATTCTTTAGGTACATACAATTGAACACTATTACACTGTATTGGATATATCGACACGACCTGGTGGCAGGCGTAGCATCTCAGATCGACGACGACGTAAGCAAGCAGGTTAAGCGAGAATCAAATTTATATACCATAAGAATGGAATGGACGAGAACCGGTTCCTTAGGGCACCGGACCGCCAAATAATAATACACGGTTACGCGATTTTTATTCGAAAATTTTTTCGGATCTTTTAATTTTTGTTTTACGATCTCGCTCTCGTGTGGTCGATTCCTCCGGCATGGCATTACTTTACTCGTACATGACGCATGTACTTAGGTTCGTAGGTAGGTAGAATGGAAGGTACTCGATGGTTATACAAACGCTCGAAATAAACACTTACACATGCACACACGCTGGCATGCCGGCAAGGTTTGGATGAGAAAACGCCAATCAAGGTCGCGTGTGAATATACCCAGGAAGGAAAACGTCATCTGCTGCCCATACCATTATTCGGTCTCTGGATCATTTTGCGGTTTGCGACTTACAAAGTAGGTGCAGAGACAAAACACGCCATATTCGAGTGGTCTCCACACCAATTCAATGCACAAATGGAAAATAAAAAACAACATACTTAATCGAATTCGTATACGCCATACGAGGTACAAATATATCCCATAATACGCAGTACTTGAACCTACATATTTACATGTACAGTACATATAACCAGTTGTAAAGATAAATCCAAATGCACAGTGTAGATTTCAAGTACATACGAGTACATGCATATTATTATATTATTTTGTATTAATTGTGTATACAAAGTATACATACATTCACTCATACGAATAGTTGATTTATTTTTTACCCACAGAACATTCAGTTTCGTTCCGCAAGATGAAGTTCGAATTACCTTCAATTTTGTATCATCGTAATAATTACATCCACTTCTCTATTTCTCGTCCAGAGTAAGGGAGGCGAAGACAGCAAGGCGCAGACAACACTACAGACACAGCGGAGTGATTATCCTCAGAATGACTCATACGACGGACGAATAATCTACACGATATCAGTGTTTATTCGAAACGAACTACCTACATATCTACATACGAGTATTACCTACGTAAAACACTCTTTTACTACTTATTCGTCTTATCATACCAGTCGTATCACGTGTTCAAATTGACGTACTTACTCGTATATCTAGTCAATTTTGAAATTATTTTTTCTTTCAAAGAACATAGTGAAGAAAGACAGAAATCCAGAAGTGTATTTCGACTTTTTACAAATCTTCTCCATCCCTGTTTTTGATGATCATCAAATTCAATAGGTACATAAATTTCCAACGAGGGAGAAAGTGAATTAAAAAAAAATTTCGAAATCGTGACTATATTAATTATGCTGACTTTAATACCCGAAAACATGAACAATCAATCACAACCTGTAAGGGTCTCAAAAATTTGTCTTCAAAAGAGCAAAATCGGTTTTGGTCTCCTTTTTTGAGATGAAAAGTGATAAAATTTTTCAACTTTTCCTTCAACCCCCCCCCCCCAATATCCTTCCCTCATTTTTTGACCAGAAATCCATTTTCGAAAAAAGAAAAACAACATTAATTGAGGAACATTGATATTCACTCTATTTCAAAAATATCCGGTTTCTTGCTGAAAACTGGCTGCATTAAATGAGAACGAAAAATATTGATGTTTTCAAAAACTAATTTAGACAGCTATTGAAATTTTATCGACAGGCCTTTTGAAATGGTCTCTTTTTTTCAAAAATTCAACTTTTTAATGGCTCTCTTTGAAAACCAAAAAAGTTCGAAGAAATAACCAATAAATTGCAAAAAAAAAATCACGAAACAATAAAATAGAACTCTTTGATTGAATTTAATACAGAAAAAAACAAAACATTCTAATTACGAGAGTGGCATCCAATAATGAAACTCGATCGAGACATGGGCACAATTTTATGTCAAAACAGTGAGACCACTTCCCAACTTTGAGACAATTTTTAGAAAAAAAAAGAATTTTTGACAATTTTGGACTATTAAGCGACACTTTTGGGCAACTTGAGGGGAAATAAGTCAAACTTTTTGGAATTTTTTTACAATATTTACAGCAAAAACCAGTACTTTTTCGAAAAAAGCAAGACCTTTTTGGCGATCATTGTCAAAAACTAATATTTTTTCGCAATTTTCGTCACACAGAGTCCTGCATTTGGTATTTGCGATTTTCTGTAAAAAAAAATTAGATTTTTTGGCGAAAAATGCGACGATAAAAGAGTAAACTCGTTTTTGTGAATTTTCAAGATATCTTTGTCAATATTCAATTCTAATTGTAACAATACTTCACCTACGTATTTTAATTTCATATGATCGGAAAATGAGTAGTTTCCTAGACAGTTTTGTGGTTGGAAAATACGTCTTTAACGCATCTATCAAAACAAGTGCGGAAAGTAGTTATTTTCCTCCCTAGGGAGGAAAGTAACTGTTTTCCGCACATGTTTACAAATTCAAAATTAGCCATTTTTTAAAATTTCAGCATTTATTTTCCTCTCATATGAAATTAAAATAGTATACGCGACAGGATTGGACAGTAACGCGATTAACTTGTGCGATTTAAGTCACTCGGCTTCGCCTCGCTCCTTAAACTTCGCACTCGTTAATCGCATACTTTCCGCTCCTGTCACGTAATATACTATTACTCAATTTTCAGCAATTTTTGAATGAATTCAGCATACTTCTGTCGCACTGTAAATAATTTTTGCAATTTTTTTTGGTAATTTATGCATGATTTAACATTATTCAAGATATATGTTACAAAAATTTACATATTTTTGGAGTGATACACATCAGCAGCTACATATTATAATTTTCGTTTGTTTGCTGTTTGTACAATTCTAAACAAGTTCATCAAATTTTCACTATTCACAGCGCTCTTTTCAATAAATTTTGCATTTTCATTGAGCACAGTACTCATTTCAATCTTGAAATTGAAACAATTTTCGAAGAAAGTAAAAGTGAAGCATACATCATTCTATACAGAGCAAAAAAATTTCAACAATAGATGAATTATTCAACTACACTATTCCAATGCAAGAATCATACGCACAAAATTACAGATAGATGAAAAGAAAACCCTCAAGTACGATATAAACAAACAAACCATACATTATTCAACATCGAACGTATCATTTACTCGTATTATTTTTCAAAAAATACCTAAATAAACCGCATCGAAACACCTTCTTCTCACATATATGTACGTACAAAAAACTCGATGAATTCCTTAGTAACCTGCATGAAAACATACACAGACAGGAAAAGAAGCGAAGAACATATCGCAAACCTTAAAAACCTTTTCAGTATACCTTTACTTAGTATTTGGTGATTTTTCATAATACAAATCAAACCACACGGCGTTCACTACCTGGCGTATAAAATGACAAAACCTTCTACGTGCGATGTAATTTTTCACCCCAGAAGGAGAAAAAAAACCACCACCGACTCAAAGGTCAAAGCGTCGGTAACACGCATTTACCGCATTAACAAGCTATACCATATACCCTATCGGTTAACCCCTTTCGGCCTTTAGTAAACGCCTTCGTCATCGTCGTCATCGTCGTCGTAGTCGTTCGAAAGTGTAACAAATTTTGACCAACTTTTTCGACGGTGATGGCGACGCCGCCGACGGCCAATATATCACTCCATCGTATAGTCGTACCACCAGTCCACCACCGCAAACGACACACGATCATCCCCCCGTGCTCTTTTAGCCACCACCGCTGCACCGCCACGTACCATTTAGAATTCTCATTTTACCATCGCATACCTTTGCCACTCTTTACCCAAATATTAGGTGCTATTTCTTTTTTTTTTTCGTACACACCGCACATACTATACATACAATATACATACAAATACACATAGGCTACGACGACGACGTCACGCAAACCACACAATATCGGTCGCGTGTTTGATAAACACCACCTATATATTCGAAGGGAACCAGCGCGAAAGTTTTCATTTTATTTTTTGCTTCTATACTTTCTTGCTTTGCAACGTGCAAGTAGAATATCTCGTATGTTATAGAGGCACATTTTGACTAAAACGTCGACAAAAAAAATTACACAGGTAAAAAAATAATACACACGTAAAATATGCGAACACGTATAAATTACATGAACTTCTCCACTTCTCTTTCGCTGCTGTCAGCACCGAAAACCGTACGTCGATTATTGTGGAAAATTGCACGACTGCAACATACTGTGACAACGATGATTTTGTCGACTCGACACTACAGACAAGAAAATTCCAATAAATGACGTCCTAATTTTAATCTACTTGAGGTGGTATCTTGTTAAAATTACCATGCCATGTAAGGAATGTCCCTAACCTGATAATATCTCACCATCCTAACTCAGACTTTATTTCTCCTCATTTGCACTTAAAATCAGAATGTATCAACAATTTTGAAAGTTTGTGAAATGTCTTTTTGAAAAACAATGATTTTCTGAAAAATATGTATGTACTAGAAACAATATTTTACGGAAAACTTGTCTCCAGATCCATTCCAAAAAACAAGAAAAAATTTTCAAAATACGAATTTTCCCAAAATTGAACGATTTGAACCTAGTTCTGTAGAACCCTAAAAGTGGTCTTGAATTTTGACGGCAATAGCATAAATTGATGCAAAATCTCAAATTTAGGTACCTATGTACTTTCGTTTGATTGAGACTGAGCCATTTTTCCCAAAGTCGGGTAGGTAGCGACAGGAGCGGAAAAACCCATGATTTTTTCAAAGCTGTTTTCTCTTTGAGGGCTTATTTCGTCCCTCCTCCACGGCCACCTCCCGAGCTCAACATTTTTTTTGAGTAACTTTCAACACAAAATGAAGCTCTCTGCTGAATTTGTTCAAAATCCGCCGACCTTTTTTTTTGGAGCGATCCAACTAGGTGTACACTGTACAGCTAGGAACAACACGACATTAAAAAAAAATATTTTTCAAACACTTTAAAAAAGGTAGTTTTTTTTTCTAAAAAAATCTGTTCTCTTCAATCAAAAAATCAAAATTGTTCAATTTTTTGAGCAGGTACCTATATTTTCAAGACTGTGCAATCTGAAGTTTTCGAAATTTTTTGCACACTAAACCCTCTCTCATCGTAACAAAAAATTAGAAAAATTCAAAATCGCAAAAAAAATGCACTATATTGAAAACGTTTAAGGAACGATGCATGAAGCAAAACTGCATCACTTCATCAATAAGATCAATGAGATCCTTCCAAGAAAATCAGGACATGACTTACTTATTCTCTCACGTAGGTAGGTCTAGGTACCAATGTGATGGACAATTGACAAATATAATTGCATTACTTCTGCGAAGAAAATGTGTACTCACCTAAAACAAATAAAAATACAATAAAAAATTAGTTAATTTTACGAAATCTCATCATGATTCAACTTATTATTACGTTTCTAGGCATTTAAGTCTGGTAATAAAACTGAAAGTGATAATTTTAAAAATTCAAGCAAAATATTTGATTTCTACGTGATTGTTTTCCTATCAACTAATTCTATCTTTTGCGAGAACAAGAGAAAAAAAAAATAGGTGCAGAAAAATCAATCAGTGACAGCGAAGCTTCTAAAAGGTGAGATTCTCGAAAATCAAAAACAGATTCTTCTGATATGTACGTATGTATTTTCAAAAATGAAAATTTTTCGACTTTTTGACCAATTACTTGATTTATTGACTTTTTCATCAGTTGGCACACCACTACCTATTTCAGCTCAAACGAGTGTAATATTCTCTCTCTCGAATCTGTTAAAACTGTTTCTATGTACTTATCAGTGATGTCCTAATTACAATTGAACTGCAAGGAGAATACAGCTCAATTATACCTACCGTCACACATTCACAAAAAACACACACCAAAACATCAGAATAGAGCTCATTTAGAAGACACAGAAGCATTCGACTCGACCAACTGCACAGAAGAACTCACTCAAATGAAACACAGCTGTAAGGTTCAAGCTGGTTGAAGTGGAACAGTTCATTTCATCTCTTATCACACCAAAAATCCAGCAAGTCTGATTACAACAAACCCTACAATACAAACAGACACACCTTGTAGAACGATCTCGAGCTTCCTTTTCCAGCAGTAAACTCATTCACACCTCCTCCTTTCTTCTCCATTAATTAGGGATAGTTTTACAAAAAATGAAAATCTTCGTCCAGTGTACAAACGTCGACATTTTTTTCACTCTAATAATTATCAACATTATAATCATGGATACGAGTCAGCAAACGAGAAGAGGGATGTTCGCAATTTACGAAATACGAATAATCTGCACGCGCTACCATCATCGTATCTTCATCAAAAAATTATTTATCGTGATAACGCAACCCTCTTCCATCTCCTCTTTTTCTATTGTCTTCGTAGTCGTTAAAAAAAAACCGTAATTACGAGTAATTTTTCCTTCGCCGTCGTGTCTCGTATATTAGATTACCATCTTCTATTTCAGAAAAAAAAGAAAAGAAAAATAATAATTCTGAGGTTAACAACAAAAAACGTATAAAAATTTCGAACTCTGGAAAGTTCATCCACGAGTTTCAAAATTCGCGTTATAAATAAAGTCAACGAGCATTACTCCCTTTCTGTTCCGTTCCTTTTACTCTTATCAATATTCAATTTTTCGTAACAAGCCTTTTGTTCTTACTTCATAGCATATTCAAAGTGGTAAGCATATTTTCCTCGAAATGGAGCGAATTTTAGAGAAAAACGAGCACAAAAAGTGAACGTAAAACGTAGGTACGTTTTCTTTTCCACGATCGACTCAAGAATACAAAATACGTTTCACCCAATTCCTATATGTACTTACATTTTACGTACATATTTTCCCCTCAAATTGTACTTCAAAAAAATGACAATTTTCATATACCTATATGTACACGTTGTGACAATACCTACACCGAAAACACGTAGATCTCAAAAAAAGAAACATCTACATACGTACAACGTCTACGTATATTTTCAATTCGCGATAATCCGTTTCGTCGTGCGTTCCCTTCCCCTCACCCAGTTCACTGTCGCAACACCTACAACATTTATCAAAAAATTCGTATAAACAAATTTGACAACCTGTTTACGTCTTCCATATCATTTTTTTGCACGCTTTGCCGCTGCCATGCCATGCTATGCTATGCTATGCTATGCCACACACAAAAAAGCGTGTATTCCCACACGTAAGTCATCCGGCCTCTCTTTACCTTCATCTTGTGCGGGCCAATCACTTCAAATTTATAAACTGGAGTACTCCCAAAAATAATACATAGGTAACATGAACAATTGAACATCTACCATACAAGTACGTATTTTTCCGAAATACATAATTAATTATGTACTTCATAATACCTAATGTGGCATTCCGCTAGCAAAGGGCTCATAATATGCGAACAGTTTATTTTCAAAAGTATTTCGGTCGATGGTCGTATTTCGTGTCATCGTTCGCTCTCTCACTCTTCACCCACAGCCAGAAGAGAAGTCGTATTCTCAACCCTTGCTAGCATCATAAACACGGTTGCCAAACTCGATTCCGTATTAACAAGGCTATTATGTACGTATTACACGCGATTATGTAGGATAATATTATTACACGCATTTGTACATGTATGCACAATGCTACATATTGTACGAATACTGTAATACATAGTACTCGTGCGATAGTATCGTTTGTAAGAGTGTAGTACGGAGACGACATACATTACATGAGCTACTACGTACACATACACGTCGTGTAATAATTACATCTCATTCTCATACCACGAGTCGACCGACACGTTAACGCCTCATAGTAGTCGTAATTGAACCCTAGTAAATCGACACGACCGGGGTCTTCATTTTTAAAGGTCGCTATTTCGAGTTCCACAAAAATCAGCCCAGAACTGCAGCATCTACCCATAATTTTACACAGCAGAAAAGTTCACAGACTCAAATGGACTTGAAATTTGAACTCAGCGTTTCTAAAAACCCAACAATAAACCACAAGTCGCACGAATTTTTCAAATTTAGGATCTCCTTGTGATGTGGGACTTGGAGAGAGGAGGAAGCTCGTATCGAGAAATTAAGTTGAAATTTGAAAAAAAAAAGCGCCATCGAAAACATAACAAACGATATGTCACACGATTTTCAATTTTTCTGATTTGTTTTTTTTAAAACAACTTTGCACACTCAGTACAATTTTTTTAATTTTTTTCCACTTGAAAAACATTTGAAACTGATGCAGTAATTAATTTTTTTGATGTAGGACAAAAATCCCCAAAATTCTCTTTAAAAGTGAACCCCCCGAAATTACTCGAATTCGATTCTTATGAAAAACGACACGATTCAAAAAACTACTTTTTCTCGTCCCATCTTACCTAGTTTCGATTTGATACACTTCGTGATGAATTAATCACATCATGATACATTATTGTGCTAAAATTGACCGTCATTTCCAATAAACTTCGAGTCATAAATGGATTCTACGACACGTTTCCTAAAATGGACTGTACAAATAGCAGTCCTCATTATTTTTCGAAAAAAAAGACTCGAACGATAAATCGTGTGATTTTTCAAAAAATGTTCCTAATGAGTTATTGTCCCTTATACGATTGACCTAATTTTCTACATTACGTATTTGTATCAGCCAAAGATGCAGAGGGGGACTCTCAGACTCATTGTATTAATACATATTATATTATTTTACACTCACATCAATATCCAAACATCAAGTTCCTACAACGTGAATGATTTTCATCCCAGCCGATATTTCGAGTCTCGCAAAAAATGCAATCGTTCGAAATGAAAACCAATCGATACGTTTGAAATAAAGATGAAACTAGGTCAAGAATTGGGAATGCAACGGTCACGTAAAATGAAAAAGTGCACAGAAGGCTGAAACTCGAGTGAGGATAGGTTCAGCAACACGATGGAAAGATGAAGAAGAGGAGGAGGTATTCCAAGGCATGTGTCCAGAAAACATTTCTAATTACGGTTCTCAGAGCCACCCCTCTTTCTTTGATGAATTTCGTACCATTGATGACTGAAAATTTTACATATTATATCTTACTGATTCTGGAGAACAAAAATTTTTTATAGCCTTGCTCGAGTCTTGAGCTAAGGGTGATAGGAGGGAGAGAGGGCGAATGACCTCACAAACGTCGAGAAAAGCTTTTACAAAAAAAGTCGTACTATTTAGAATTTCATTTTTCAGAATTCAAATTTTCAAAAATTGGCAGGATTTTTGAAATATGTAGTCCATGTCGATTGATTTTTCAGCTTCCAGATCCTTTTTCAGCTATATTAGGAATTTAGCAAGACACTCGCGAATATTTCACAGCGCATCCCCTATATTTGGCTCGCGTGACACATTTTCTCAGTTACATCTATACCTGAGTACAGTAGATGGAGGGCTGTTTGAATCATTTATCATTGAAAGTGGGCGACCGATGTAATTACAGGTATTGGTAGCAACGACGATCCAATCGACCGAAAAGAAACCTTCGCAAATAGTCGTTTATTAAATTAATGTGCGCTGTATGTGTGTTTTTTTTTCTTTCCTGACAAGATTACGTGTACACATCGAGTATCGTACCTACATACGTACAGGTAAGCTACCTATTCATTTCACCCTTCCTTCCCTATCACTCAAAATTAATCACGAGATTATCAAGTTTTATCGCGAAGATGCAGTCGAAGGTTTTCGAAGGTTTTTTCCCCCTCGTCGTTCTATTTGACTCGTCAATACAGCCGAAATAGTGAAGGTAGTGATTGATACATGTGAGATGGTCGGAATGGAACCTATAGTTTGGTGTGTGGGTAGACTAGACACAAGCCAGATGAATTTGCTCCACATTATGATTGATGCTTGATTTACGACAATGAATAACCTAACCTCGAAGTCTCGTGGTCGTTGCTTTATCAAAAATCTATACCGAAAATTTATAGTCCAACGGAAGAGAAAAATTACCGGTGATTTTATTTTTGTAAATTAGCTTTCACGCAGTATTGATCGATACGAGAGTGAATTGCCATGCGACGGCGCGTATTTTAAAGATGTACACCGCCTTCCCACCATCTTTCTTCGTCCGTTCAACCGCGATATTAAGAATAAACATTTTCCGAGTGGGTACCTACTCGAAGAAGAGAAAACGAAGAAAATTTTTTATTCTTTTACGTATTTCGGGAATAAAAAAATACAAGAGTTGACGATGATACGACTATATCGTTCGACCTACAACGTTGAAAAATTCTTATTCAAGTATTTTTACGAATGTACTCCTACTCCTACATATGGTCGGATTGGCGAACAATTGACTCTATCGTTTTCAAGCTTTTGTACGAGGATGACGACAATTCCTTATCATTCATTAAATCATTATATGAAGGGTTCCTTTCCAAGTCGGCCTAAGTCCATTTTTTTCGTTTCGAGAAAAACACAAATAAGTGTTTTTCTCGCCCTTCCGCTTCAATAATAAATGATGTGATTATATGGTTGTGAAGCTTGATCTTTCTGCTTTAAAGTACCGTATTGGTATTTTTTTAATTTTGCGTATTTTCAGCTCCAGAGCGCGTCAAACAGTCAGAAAAAGTGGACTTAGGCCTATTTGGAATTATCTGATGTTAAAAATTTCGAAAAAGAGCTGAAAAACGCGTTTTTTCAAAAAAAAATTCACGAATCATTAATTTAATACATTTCTGAAACAATTTCATTCGATGCACCTTCAAATTTCGTCTCTCGAAAATCGTTGAAAAACTTGAAAAAAAAACCGGCACAACCGCACTTGTATACAAATACTCGTAAAAAATGGATTTAGGCCACTTTGGAATAATCAGCTGTTTTTTCGAGCCGGCAAAACAGCGCTCCTGAGCGAAAAAAGTAACGCCAGGTGTTGGGACAAGGTGATAAAGGTGTTAACCGACCTGTACCAGCAGATGGCGCTGCTAACTCAAAAATGATAAAAATGGACTTAGGCCGACTTGGAAAGGAACCCTTCATATATTGGAATGCTACAGCTGCGAGAAAACAAATGAAGATTTTTTGATTTTCGATCATAAAAAAATGAGCTAACTTTTTCGACTAGATTCGACTTTGTTAAGAGTGAAAGACGAAAGAAGAATAAGAAATAAGACTAGATTGTGAGTATTTTTCGCACTCGGAGGAGTAAAATGATCTCGAGATTTTTGAAAGAATGCAATATTCGATTCGAGAGATTATCCCTTTGCCTATGATGTCGATGATGGTGCTGTTGAAAAGAGAGAAGAAACTGCGAGGCACTAGTGAGGAAAATGATGATAACATGCGAAGCACCAGCAGTTTCGAAATGATATTCGCGAGGTTTTTCAAGCTCGAATATTTTATCACATTTCGAGTACCTACCTACTTTTTTTCGTTTCGGAAACGATACACGGTACGGTTGTGTCTTTTGGTTTAATAACGAACAGGTGTTGAAACATGTGGCGGTACATCGTTTAAAAATCGTCAAAATGAGAATATGGAAAACGTGTCGTTGCGAAAGTTCAGGCTTAGTATAACCATATGGGTAAATTACGAAAAATTTCGGCATTTTGTTCAAAAAGTTCAAAAAAATTGTTTAAAATTTTTAGGATTATTTGTGAGATGGGCATATGGGGGGGGGGGGGAGGACAAGAGGCCAATAGTGCCAAAAATTTGTGAAACACCCAAACCTTTAAAAAATTAACTCTCGAATAAAATTCGGAATCAATCACTATTCATTTTGGAATTTCTCTAAAAAAATTGTTATTTGAGAAAAATTTTAGATTTTTTTGTTCGACCTACAAAATTCATTTTACGATAAATGAAGTAGATTCAAGATGAAGCACATGATTTCTTTACAATATTTTCATAATTTTTCGTTACTCTGCAAAAGAGGAAATTGAAAAAATTGCAGAACAGTTTAAAATAATCACCTTCTTGACTACGCAGAGCAAAATAAAATGGAATTACCAAGCAGTTTCCTCTCTCTGCAAGAGTTGATAACAATTTTATTTGAAAAAGGATCAGATGAAATTACACACAGTTGAATCTGGATGTTTCCGGTTGTTTTTTGTATAAATCAGGTCAAATGGTATTAAATTACACGTGGGGTTTTTGTCACTTATCGCACTTAAATTGATAATCTGGTTTCCAGTAATTTGATAAAATCAAATACGATCATTTTTTGAATTCTGTTATTTCATGAATTTTTTTCCGCGAATTGTTGATAAACTGATAAGAAGTACTGGGTACTTCATTCCTTTGTCATCAAAAATTACAATTTTCCCTTAGTTACGAAGTATTTTTGTGAAGTGAAAGAGAAGGAATTTCGAAATTACTGGCATCAGAAAAGAGGACAAAAACAGAAATTTGGCAGGATTATCTGATACAATGTGTTTGAGTGCTCACTCAATCTTGAAAGCAAAATCCCCTTCGACCTGAAGAAAATCCTTCTCTCTTTTGGCATGTTTCAAGTTCAACTCGGCAAATTCTGGAGGTGCTTAGTAAAACCTCAAATTCACAATTTAAGACTTCGCAGGATCTTGGGTACAGAGCTCCACGAATTGTTTGAATCATAACAAGCACATAATTATTACTAGAAAAATACACCAGAACTCATCTCATATTAGAGCCATCGCACGTCATTCAAAATACATATTTCTACTCGTATAGCTCGCTCAATAATTTTCAGTCTCTCCTCCCCATTCATGGTCAAAACCATCATGATCTACCGATACATCACCCACTGCACACCAATTCACCGTGTACACCGATTTTACCCTGCTCCTTCCATCGCAAATGGAATAAAATAAAACGCTCTGCTCGAGTGTAAACCGACATTGCGCGAATCGACTATTTTTATAATATCTCCCCCGCCTCAATTTGCAAAGTAAAATCCAACCAAAGAGGTGCAAGCCGAGCAATTCGGCATTCCGATTCCGACTATAATAATATTCGCAGTGTACGTAAAAAACGACGATGTACGACGAGGGCTGCGCTGCTACAAAAACACACGAAAATCATTCCAACCTACTAATAAACTTCGTCGACCGTGCAATTACTACAATTTCGTAAACCAAACATCATTTGGCACATATTCGCTAATACGCCAACTCATTTCGAATCGTTTAATCTACAAATAATCGCGCCGCCGCGCAAAACATTACTACACAGTCTCCGGTGGAAAAAGTTTAACGGCCTTTTAGAATATTTATAAAACACGCTCGGGTATCTCTCCTTCGCCATCATCGATACATGTAGACGTTGTCGCCAACGCTGCCATTTAAAACAATACCATTGGTCAGCTACCCCTTGTGCTCACTTGTGTTTGAAAAAATTTCCATCCGTAGATCGATACAGGTAAATGGAAAATTCAATTTCAAGAACATTCTCATACGAGCCATCCAACCGTTTTATCAGAACACATTAGGTAGGCCTTCACCCTTCCCCCCACCCCATTCCATCACCACAAGTCATCGAAATGATGAGAAAATTCGTGAATAGCGCGCGAACAGGCGTCAAAATGCTATCGCAATTAACCAGGTTTCTGTACAAAAAAAAAAGAGGATAAATATCGCAATTAACGACGTTTACGTATTGTTCGTTATTTTAAAAAAACACATTAGAACAACGACGAAGGAATACCTACACACGAAGACAGAAGGCTCAAAAGGAATAATCATCGCGTACGTAAAAAAATAAACGAAAAAAAAAAGGTAAAAAAGCCATTAAATATCGAACTAACTGTTTGAAATAAGCGTGTTTCGTTCCATCGACGAGCTTTCCCTGCCCTTCCTTCTTTCCATCCAGTCTTTTTTGCAGCAGTTCACCTTCGAAACACGTTAATTTTTTCCACCATTGACTAAAACTACAGGTAAGTTTACACGTTTATCGTTCTATCCGGGTCGATTAATCTTAATCTTCACACAGAACATTTACTTCGTTTTTTTTTTAACCGGATGAGAAAAAAATCGCGTACGTAAGATGAAAGTACATAAAATCGAAAGGTGAAGGAAAATTGGGTTCAATTATTTTCAACACTCGAAACTATGAATTGGTTCCTCTAAAACAACCCCTCCTCCCCTCTTGCTAAAGATGACTTAAAATTGCAAAAAAATTTATCACTAGACAAATACTTGAATCAGACGTTCACTTTGAACTGATCTGAGCAAAACAAGAGGTGGAAGTTCTGGAAACTTCACAATCTCATCGGATGAATAAATAAATTGACAAATTAGATTCGGAATAGCACCATGGATTTGAAATTCAGATCATCTTATGCACATTGTTAATCGTCAAATAATTGAGCCAAAATCCCTCCAACAAATTCTCTGAAAATTAATCTCGTGATTTTTCAACCTTTCTTATGAACTCTTTGAAATTGTCTGCAGTGGACATTTTCAAACTTCTGCACTAACTGTCATCTACTTGTAGCATTTTTTCACCAATTTTTTGAATCGAGGTTTTCAATATTCTACCAGCCTACAGAAGGTCGATTTTAGTCACAAATTGAGCTTTGTACACAATTTTCGAATATGTGAAAGGAAGGGAAGAAAATCAGGAATCAACGAAGGTACGAGTAGCTACGATTTCACACAAATCAAACTATTTCTACCAAATTTCACAACCTTACTTTACCATGTTTCGCTACGTATTTCAAAATTTCCGCCAAACTTCGCGCGATTCCTTCAACGAGACTCTAACTAATAACTGAAAACGTATAAGTAACTGCGTCGCAAATACGGTAAATTAAATCAGTCTCGAGTCACGAGCGATATTTTCATCGATGACAAGCTTACTACATCATTGAACACATTCCGACGAGTAAATAACGCGTTACAGGTGAAAAAATTGACCCGTTAGCGACGACCACGTCAATTGCGCTAAACGTGTACTTCGCACTTCGCCTCCTTTCCTTCCTCTTCGTGTATTTCTATCAATATCTCGCGACGCGCCTTCCATCGACGTTATATAGCCTTCGATTGTCCAGAATTTTTAATAAAATACATCCATGATCCAATATGGCTTATCCGTACCGTACACCACTCAGTATCAGTATATACTCTCCGCCTGATAGAAAAATTTTGCATTGAAGCGTAGAAAGTACATCATACGTACAACTACGAGTACTACACCGTATATTATCATCATTCGACGCCGAGTTCATCCACGACCTTGAACTGACAAGGCTTCTTTTCGTTGAAATTTTTCTCCCTTTCATATATCTCCTCATCTTCATCTCTCTGTCGTACTCTACGTACACCGTACGTATGTACATCAACTTCTCATATTTATTACATTTTCGCCAATTCCACTCGACTGCGCACACGCAACGTATACAAATAGCTCTGCGCGAGATTATAAGGTCGAAATTCAATGTGAAATTAAAAGTACACACGCTGCAGCAGCGGGTAGCAATAGCACCAGCTGCATCGGCCGCAGCACCGGTTTCCACTCGTACAAAATCTTGGGATTTAAACTTACAGGACACCGGGGCCAATACTACATCTACTATGCCTACAACCGGCAACTTACGCAATATGCTACATACTAGATGAAGTGGATATGACACGAACTATGTATAAAATGTGGACGCAGAGCGAGAGGAGAAAGCAGTTCACACGTAGAAAGGTCAATTAACGCTAAATCCGAGTTGAAAATTCTACTTCCTCGTTTCCTCGCCTCTCCAAGGTATTTTCATCTCTCGATTTCGTATACCAACACAGAACAGAACAACCGCACGTACTCGCAGACACAGACAAATCGTCTGATAATCGTTCGGCCAACGTGCTATAAATCAATTAAATCTCCCGGGGAATGATGTATCTCCCCTCCTATCACCTGTAGTACCGTGCCACGATCATTTTCCAACCAACGCGAGAATCCAAATTACAACTGCAGCTGGGTAGTAAAATACGCCACAAACCGCACTCTCTTCTCTTGCTCAAATTTGGAGCAGAATTGCATACACATTTCGGCTCAATTTCTTGGCTACACGAGGAGGAAGAGGCCGACCAATAGGTCACGAATCGATAACGTCGCGCCGTTCGATATTACCTTTATTAAATTACTCACCTCGAAGTACCTACATGGATAAATTGCACGTAATGCGATACAATTACGATATAGTACTTTTGAGGTTTCGATTTCGAAAAAAAACCAACACCGCAAAATGAGAAAGAGAGATAGAGTCTTTGCTGACACCCTATAATAGTAATATTGTTTCGATATTACTTGGTTGCGTCAATCGACATAGTGTGTTAGTCCTTCTGTTCTCTGTCTCTTTCTCTCTTTCTCTTTATGTCTTCACGTGACCACAACAACAGAGACTCGAGAATCCAAACAGATGACAAAATCTAATAATACACGACGACGACACGACTGCTTCTCTCTCTCTTTAGGGCTCTTCGTCACACCACCATGCTACTTAATCCTATTAAACCTTTCGAAAACCGATGATTTTTTTATCCGAGATAAAAAAAAGTAACACAGAGAGACCCGCGTATTCGTTCGTCGTTTCAAGGTTATTCATCTTTACACGTAGAAGTTCAACAGGATAAGTCTCACCAAATGGCTCATAATGCAGCACGGAAATGCATTTGCATACTTAACTCACTAAAACGCTCATTCTTATCAACGAGCATAGTTTTCGTCTCTTTTTGGCGTAATTAAGATCAAATTCGAAATTAAAATTTCTAATTCAAAGGTTCGAAGAATAAATTGAAGCAAGATCACTGAGGAACCAAAAAAACAGAACTTTCGAGCTTTGAGCATCAATTTCTATTTTTTTTTTTTTTTTTAATGTTCGGTCTAAACAAATTATTTCAACTTGAAAGCTGAATTTCGATGGCTTCTGAAAAAGGGAAGGGGTTGGTCTTAAGTTGGTCATTCACTTCATGTTCAGTCTGGCTCTAAAAATTTTCAAAAACACAACTAATGACGAATTCTGAAACATGAGGTTCTGTGACCTCTCCATTCTGCCCAAATCGTCCAAAGTCGTTTTTTTTCCAAAATAAAAAAGTTGGCTGGGAAAATATGTTGCTGTCGCTTCCCCCACAGAATTCAAAAATGAAAAACCAAAAGCTGATGTGTTGACATTTAGGATTTGAAATGTTGAGAAATACGCATTTTTTCTAAGGAAATAGGTTAAATTGAAAGCTTGACTGCCTTACTGCCTATTAGTAAACTTAAACATCGGTTAGATGATTCAAAAAATGATAGAAACCCCTCAATTCGCTAAATTTGAGGTGAAATTGTGGCACCTTAATTCGTTATAAATATGAAGCAGTGAACTCTGAAATAATATAGGCGAAGTAAGCGTTTAAAAAAAGTTCAGTCTGATTTTCAAGGGTGGGGGAGGGGGAGCTACGAATTTCAGATTTTCTTTCAACCTGTTTAGATGGGAAAAATGATCCAGTATCAATTTTTTATCTTCAGCTGAAAAATTTAATTCAACCCACCCCTCCCCCAATTTATTATTCAATCTTCTTAAAAGTCTACTTCAAATAAACAAAATCTGCATTCCAATCACTTTTTCCAGTAAAAATCACAACTCTGTCACTTTTTTGAGAGGAAAATCCAACAGACACTAATCACAGGTTATTCTTGGTGGGTTGAATCATCAAAAAATATAACTCGAATTGAGCATTATTCGCATTTTTGGTCAGTGATTGTAAGCTCCCCCCCCCCCCTCCAAACTTCTCCAATAACAAAACGAATAGATGAGAAATATTTTTTTAAAAAAACCACCGAATGCCAAAAATCACTCATTTTTTCAGCAAACTAATTTGCAATAAAATAATTAAACTTTCTAGCGCTTCAAATTACCTGTTTCACCAACACCGCGAATAAATTTGACATTTTGAAAGAAAAAGTACAACTGACACATCACATCCTTCTTGCCTCGGGTCTTTTCTACTCGAATAATCAAAAAATCGCAGCACAATATCTCGAATTCGTCGTTAATTTAAACCTAATTGAAATTTCCTCATATCCTGTGAAAATTTAGAGCTTAATTTCGCGAATAAGTAAATCCCACGGATTGAGTTTATAATCCTCGAAAATCTCTGCGGAAAATTTCACGGATTATTCACCGTGATTCAACTATAGCCACAACAAAATTGAACAATGCTCTTTTCACCCCGAATATTGTCAAATTTTTCACAAATACAAGTAACAACGAATTTTAGCCGAATTCTTCAAATTTATTTTTTTAATATGTATTTCAAAAACAAAGCCTCTTAGAATATTGAATCACACTTCAACAACTGGGGCATTTCATGCTCTACGTGCAATGTTGCTTCATTTCATATCTTTCATAAGACTTTTTTGATGATCTTTAAAAATCGTTTTTTTACGATGGAAAAACTTTCAAAAATTTCAAATTTTCATTACAAACGATTCATTTTGAAACATCCAACTGATGTTCAAAATATCTCAAAATCAAAACTAAATAAATCAATTCATGCATCAGCTTTACAGAAAGGAAATTGCGTGTCTCAAATTTTGCTTCTCTTCATTTTTCTTGACAACGCTCTCAATGAAAGTTTTGAGATTGATCTCATTTTGTCACGATAAAAAAAAAATCGATTAAATTTTCGAAAAAATTCGGTGGTTCTATCAAAAAAATTGTAAAGCATGAAGTTTTATACCTATCAGACGTGTTTATTTATTTACGTATTCATTTCTAAAAAGGCTATGCTTTTGAGCGAAAATTAGTAAAAAGCTCAACTTAAGCGAACGATTTATTTTCATGAATTACTTAAGCATTAGTTGAACACTTCGGGATGAGATTTTTCAACGAATCCTCCAAATGCTCACAAAATTCACATCAAAAAGGCATCTATCGAGCAAACTTTCATCCACTCTGAGCAGTTTTTCTCCTCTCATAAAACGATCATAAATTTCGTTTCAAAAGCACCACAGTGGTCTTTCTAGAGTCTCATGTCAGCTCTCATATCTATTACTTGGTCATTGCGGCAACGACGACGCAACTTGGCTTATACGTGTACGTATATTTAAAAACACACACGTAAACGTACTCACACAAGTACACCGACTCGACGATTGCAACGCGAAATACCACCTTGTAAACATTGCGGATTAAAATAACGCGCCGTATCTAAAAATGAAACGACTCGTAAACGAAATGGGACAGATATACTATTAAATTTACATCTGGCGTATTTTCCAACGAACGAGGGCTCCTCGTTTTGATAATTTTTTATTATTTTTTTCTTCTTCTGCAACAAGCGTTAATCGAAACACGCCGAATTTAGTACACATGTTCGAAGGTACACCTGATACAACAGAACAATAAATACATAAAACAGATCGAAAATCGCAACAAAAAAGCGTTCTCTCTCAATTTTACAACTTATCTCATCGCTCTTTGTACCACGAAAAAACAACAACAACAACACCGAATTAAACAATCAAGTACTTCGTGAATATTCGAACATTCACTCGGAGAAAAAAATCTATTACGAGTAAATTACCACACGTGAAAAATAAACCAAAAACTATATTAACCTCGATTTCTGGCTCTTCCATCGCACCACTCGATCGATCGATCTATCGATCACCAACAACTCCTTCTGCAGGTAACTAGCAAAGCACACGCACACACGCGCGATTTCGCGAAAACCACACGCGCGTTTTTTGAAACTCGAGCACGAGCAAAAACCAAACCACAACCGACACGTAAAAAACGCTCAAAGCGACACCAAATTTCTATTTGAGCCGGCCAACGAACGATGTCGCGGTATCTTTTTCAAAAAAAAAAAAAAACTCGACTACTTCCAACAAGGCGGCGCAGAATAAGAGTGGAAAAAAAAGGCGAAAAGACAACGGTTCGCCGGAGATTCTTGACAATTTGCCAAACTCGTACGTTTCCCTAATTACCTTCGCAGAAAAACGGGACGATTCGTGTGTGTCACATCATTTGATTCTCGCACATCGACGAGCGACGCGGCGTGGCCCCTTTCTCCCCTTACCCCTCTGGGACACACAAGTCTGCTAAAATCACGCCAATTTTCGTTCTTCGCTAAGGACCGAAATCGCTCAGGAAAAAAAAGCAGAAACTACGAGGGAGGAAAATTAAGCTCCAGAATATGCGATGCGAGATCTCTCTCTGCTTTTTCTCGTTCGTGGTAAATTTTCACCGTTCCATCCTTTTCTTTCCTTTTTTTTTCTACGAAATTCGCTCTGTTTTTCGTTCATTCGTTCGAATATATACGAGACGAGAAAACGATGGTGATGGTGTTTATCTTTTTTACCAGTACTTGTTTGCTTTTTTACTCGGCACATAATTTGGGTTAAATCGCGCTCTCGAGGTTTTTTCCACCAACCGACGACACACGTTTCTCCATAAAAATCAAAACGTAGTGTGCCTTTTGCTGACGCTATCGTAATTTTTCTCGACGTCGTTAACCCTTTTTTTTCGTTCTTTTTTCGCCCCCTTATTCGTCTTCTGCTTTTCTATCCACTTACCCTTACATCCCTTCGTATTTCGTATATAAGTACATAGTACATACCTACGCTGGAAGAAAAATCGTTACACTATCGAAATTTATCACCATAGCGTCGTGTCGTCGTCGCGAACGAATCTCGCTCTCAAGACTCATTCCCACAAATTTCAAATTACCTACTCACTGGTCGGTATATAGTAGCTTGAATCGCATATACAATACAGCCAACGTTTCAGAGTAACCCTCCCACATCTGTTGAAAAATTCACACAAATTCGTTTCTTTTGCTGCATCTCGTCGACTCGGCCAAACAAACACATTAAAAATTACAAACACCGCAGCAGCGAGAGCGAAAAAAATCAAGCGAGAAAAGAAATCACAACGTTGACGACTTCGGCGACACTTCACTTCCTCGACTCGTCCACCTTGTTGTAGGCGACCGACGGCGATAAAAAGAAGCTTATTACTAAAATATATATCTACTGTCATCTTTCACGTACATGGGGAAAAGACCACGACGACGTTGAGTTTATTTTCATTACAAAAAAAAATTCAAGTGAAAAATACTCGTTTACCGCTACTTATTATTATTATTATTTTTTGTTTCATGTGAAATGTTTTGCATAGATTTTTTGGCCCTTACTTGCAGTCTAATCGAGTGTAACTGTGTATACAACCAAGTTGTATACAATAATACAGGGTGTCCCAAAGCTTGAAAACCAGACGTTTCAATTTAGATTCAAATATGTAAAATCTGAGACGTGTTGCCTAGGTCGAAATTTGAAGGAACACTACAAACAGGTACACAAGGTAAAATTATAACGTAACAGGCGGAAATTCGTATTATTTTTACAAAAATTTCAGACATGGAGATCGGTGAACAAATGCAACGAAAAAATCACCTCAATTTCAGCAATGAGACGTCTACAGGGTGGATCGTTTTTCAACATTTTTCGAAACCTCAATAAGACGATGTAAAAATTTCAAATTTTGCGGTCAACGTTTGACCCATAGCCCCTCTCCCTGGTTCGAGCTCAAAGTTTTCAAATTTGAAAATTTTCAATTGGTTTCAAATTTCAACAATTTTTTAAAATCATGAATTTCATTTCATCTCTAGGTGAGTAAGTATCGTGAATCAAACCAACGTACAGGGACGAACCGAAGTGGTTTTTTTTTGTAAAGGGGGGGGGGGCGAATCGCTGAAAATTCTAACTCACGTTACCAAAATTTTCAACTTCATCCACTTCGAAGTCATTACAATTTATCAACTTCCGAAGATAATATAAAAATGTTCACAATTTGATAACATAATCTCGTCGAGCTGCTGCTGTACGTTGGATTAATCAGCAGGCAACACTGTTTTCGTACGCGAAAATCTCCAAATTCCATTTGAATTAACGTCGACTCGTTTCGCGACCGAATGGAATGACTTGCCAAAAGTGGTCCATGATTCATTAACGAACGAATTAAATGCGAATTTGTGCTCTGTATTGTTACTAATGGGGCATTCCAGAGAAGATGGGTTGCATACTAATTTTCCAGGGCGTTACTTTGATCGACGGCGACGACGACGAAATTCACGAAAATTTGCTCCATTTAAATTCCTAAATTCAAATTGATTTGTATTTCAAAAAAAAAATCTATCTATGCCTGATACCTCAGTCAGCGTTTTAAAGTGATACACCGGACAATTAACGACTTTTTATACATATGTATTTCTAAATTTAAATAATGAATCAGCCCAGAAATGCAGAAAAAAAATTAACATTGAGACCAGTTTAACGACAAAAAAATCATCCGGTTTACTCATAACTACTTATAAACGTGGCGTTTCATTTCAAATTATCATATCAAACGAGCGGATTTTATCACGATGATGAAGAAAAAAAACGTTCACGAGAGGGGGAAAAACACTGTTATCGCTATTTTCGCCACTATTCCGAAAAAGCAGATACAAAAACATAGTTGAAAGGTCATTACGATAAAGTGGCAATAGTGGAAATTAATGTTGATTATTTCGTATCGATAAAAAATAATAATAAATTTGGGTATTTTTTTTTTTGAAAACAAATAAAATAATCGTAAATAAAGGTTTAGGCATTCATACATTACGATATTTTCATTTTTTCGTTATACTAATTCAATGAAAATTTATTCATTTCTGATAAAATCGAAATTGTTGCCCTGAGACTTATCAATTCAAACTTGAATACAAGATAAGCTGAAGAACTTAATTTCCATTAAACGCGAATTTCTCGTAACATTTTTTTTATAAAAGGAAAAAGTTGATGGGGATTCGATCATTAATTTTTCGTTGGAATTGAACATGTTTCAAGTTTGCATTTTTAGACATTTATGCAGATAAAAAAGTTCAAAACTTGATAAATTTAGTTTTGAAAAAAATTGGGCAACATTGTAACTTTGAAAGTATTTTACCACTGTTTTTTTTATCAGCGACTCATACTCTTAATATTATTTACTTCGGTGAAATTCAATTCCCAATCATGACCAGAGATGCATTTCATTTTTCAATAAATTCTCTCCCCCCCCCCAGGATTTTCAAAAACATCAGAATTTCGTGAGCTGATAACGAATGATGCCTTAGTTGCTCAATATTCCAGTAATCTGAAATTTGTGATTTGACGATCTCAAAAATCATGAAGATTCGGGATTTCGTAAAGTTCAAAATTTATCAGGATCAATTGGAATTACTATACGTATACAACCCAATTTACCTCATAACACAACAAAGCATAGAGTAGGTTCAAGCAATATGCCAGTTGATCATGACGTCATTAAGTTGTTCAGTTGGTCTTATCAGTTCTAAGAACCAATCAAAGCAACCCGCCAGAATTTTAAGACGTCATTGTTGACTCGACTTCACCTGGTGATAGACTTAGCACGCAATCAAAACGTACGATGGAAAAAATCTACTTAACACTATTTCAAAGTTGAACTTCGGCGTTCTCTTTCAAACTCAAACTAGTAAAATATAAAAAAGAAACGTAGTTTCAGATGAATAATACTACAAGTTTGAATAAATATATGGAAAAATCACCCACAGATCGAATTGGATTCCAAGCTGAAGGATTCCAAAAGTTGAATGGATTTCCTCCCCTGGAAATTTTAGACCATAAAAATAACTGCATTCAAAAAAAAAAATTTTCCAGACATTTATCAAAAATTTTTCCAAAAAATGATTTGAAAAATATTGTTTACAAATTTATGCAGTTGAGTTTGAATTTCAAACGAAGAAAATTTTTAAGCCATACTAATACAAGTTCTTGCTAAAAAAATTGGTAAATTTTTAGTTTTTGTCCCAGAGACAATTCAGACAATTTTATTGTTTTGATTGTTTGCTTCGACTACCATATAAATTGAGTCAAACTTCAAACTGAAGTAACTTACATCCAGGAGGACCAATCTAGTGAAGTCGAATCAAGTCTTAAGGGATTTGTAATGAACTTTGAACATCACGTTAGAGCTGAATTCGTCAACTTTTACAAGAGCTTTCATGTTACCTAACTTCGAGTCGGAACAAAAAATTCAAAGTGCATTGAACTTTTTCCGTTATTTTTTTCCTTTCGCAGGAAACAAAAAAAATCTTCTCAAAAGCGAGGAAAAGGTGCGGAAATTTCCCTAGACCAAGGTAATCACCGCATTTCGAATTTAAAATTTGATAAATCACATAACATTTTCATTTCAAAACTTGAATTCTTTAATTTACATTCAAACCTATGTACGTCCTTGCACCTCTATTTTTATCAAAAATTTTCTCATCAAACTTTATTTAAAATTTACATTACGAAGCTTCTATCTTCTGTATTATAAAAATACACACCGAAGTACTGATCAAATTCCAAGGTAACAAGGTGAAAAAAATTCATAATTTAGTTGCGGCTCAACGCTCAAACACGACGAGTACATTTTGAAAATAATTTCTCTCTAATTACCTAAATCGTTAACTTCTGAGAAGTGTGAAGAGGTGAAAAAAACGAAATAAAAATAAACGCAACATTGGCAAGCTTAATTATCCGCGTTTTACCGATGAAATTATACGATCACACCGCATACCATTTACTCGTACATTACATACATATACAATTTAAAACCTCTCTCATTCTCTCTCTCTCTATAGCTTTGCATGATTGTGTATTTGTGACGTAGGTGTACGTTGTATAACTCGTTATGATAAAAATTCAGGCGAAAAAATACTACCACCATATCGTATTCTATTCTACATAATAATACATATATAAGTATTCATCTTTCAGCCAGTTGAACGGGATCAAACGATTCACCTCGTGTAGAATATTTCCATATAGGTTTCAATACTGCGATTTTCAAACATAGACTGTTTCCAAGCTCTCAGCTACTGCATTCCCTAATCTCACAAATACCACAACTTCGTTCGAGATACATAAAAATAAATAATACAGCATACTTCCTCTTTTATTTATTTACCTACGTAAACTTACGTAGACCTAGAAATAATGTAACAAAACGACTGATGCCACAACAATACACAAAATACAAATGCACGTCCGTGGAACCGAAATACGAGAAAAAAACGACCAATTTACACTCCAACATCGCCAAACCAGAGTATAATTTTATTAAGAACCTCTCAAGCATTGGAAAAAATTACATTACACCCGGAGGAAAAATTAAATTACTTCTCGATGAGCGTATCCAACTTGAAATGGAACACCACACACACAATACTTACAAAAGAAAACAGGCCATCGCAACATAGCTCAGTCGATGAAATTTTCTTCATTACGAAACTAACCCTTAGGATGAAATCGAGAAGCTTCTAAACTCATCAAGTTGAAAACAAACAGCGTCTGATTTCCGTACAGGAAAATCATAAAACCCAGCTAAATTATAGCGTAAATTTCCGTCGCCATAAATTCTCTCAAAATACATAAAAACAATTGAAAAAGACCACCAGGCCGGAGAGGGATTGCTTGTAACGCTGAAAGGCTCATTATGAGTAACGCCGGGCTCAGCTGTAAGCCATTATGGCAAAAAATTTCGCAAGTTTCCCTTCGTCCCTCGAGTAACCAACATCAGCAGGAAAGTTTTCAACTTTTTCGTTGTTTCGACTTTCGAATTGAACTGGTGGCTGGTGCAGCTTTTTTGGGGGGTGAAATTTCAGAAGAGAATACGAAGATGAAGGCGATATAAATGTACGACTTGTAAAACGAAATTTCGAAAACACTCGATACGAATGGAAACTGCCTTCGTTTCATCTCCCAACGTTTGATAATCACACAAACTTCTCAACAGAACGTGAATTTTGGCGCCAAAAATAACCAGCATCGTTCAAAGGGTACATCAAACATCATCAACGCTACGCCGGGAAGCCAGACACTACACATGAAACTTATCACCAAACTCAACTGATAAGAAATCTGTAAGAATGGAAAAATCATGAAATATGAACCATAGCTAGTTGAATTAACTCGTTCGAACGTTGAAAAAAACACCTACGAGTGTATCGACAGAGAAAATACACGATCCGTGCACTGATACCGAACCTTAAAGTTGTTTTCGATCGTAAAACAAATCAGAATCCTGGTTCGAGCTACGAATGAAATTACTTATCGATTACGAACACTGTGTTCGAGTACGAAAAAGCTGCAGGAAAACGGGAAAAATAGTCGAAAAAATCGTCACATTAAATCGATACCGAGGTAGAAACAGTTACAATACAATATCAGCTTACATGTTCGTTATTTTGTAACGGTTCGTACAATACAAGAGTACGTAACTCGGTACGATTATTATACTCGTACATTGAAACAATACAACGATCAAGTACTACTACTCTGAAATCAATCGCAAAATACCCATCATTTCGCAACTTGTAACCGATATAATCGAACGATAACACATTAAAAAAGTGTTATAATATTTCCATAGTCTGTAAACTCGAAGAGGAATATCGTACGTAGCTCGAACACCATACACAGCACCGACATGAAATATTGATTGGCCAAACGAACGTATGTATTTCGCCCACAAAAACTTCCACTTCAAACCACGAAATCATATCTATAGACTCGAAAAAGAACACGAAAACTGCGGTTAATCGAATATTTTAAGTATTAAATTATGTAAAGGAAATATTCGACACGAGAATGAGTATAATTTTTACCACGTTTGAAACGATTCTCGGCTGAACACACACACAAATTTACAGCACCATAACGGTGAACTTAGCTAACGTTTTCACGAATCGATTAACTAGATTATAATTCATGGCGTTCGTGTACTTACCATTTTAAATTATATATAAATTAATAACACAATTCCGTGTAACGTCGAATTAAAACAATTCACTACCACCACACAGTTTTTATAATATTTTTAAACGAAAACAACTCCTAAAATCAACACCGGTGTGCTTTCTTCGTTGGCTCAAATAGCTCTGCAACAATTCCTGGGATGATGACGTCACAGTTTGTATTACTCCGCGAACGTTAATACCGAACAAATAGTTCGTTTAGAATTAATCTAGGTATTATTACTCGGATTACCGATAATTAAACCGACATAGTAGTCGAGACGAACGCAAAATAAGGTAATTATTTAAATCAAAATATCAACTTTATTATTAAAAATATTACTAAACGAACGCGAGAACACACTAACTAACCAGGGTGCGGTCGTATTTTCTACTTTGCAGTACGAACGCGCAAGGAAAAGAACAACTACATTCGGGTCAAATCGACAACTTGGCTTCGTTGTTCAACATATACTCGTTCGCGATTGGTCAAAATTTACCTGCAGCTTTTTCGTCGTGTTAACTTCCCTATTCAAAGATATTCGATAATTTTAAGCTGAAAAGCTCTAACAGCGTTATTGCCAAGATCCTGCGCAGCTCGCCTCAGCTCCGTACGCCGAAATTAAATACCGAAATGTTATTTAAATTTTCTGCCAGTTTTATTAACTAAAAATCATCGAGTAGGTAGGAAAAGTAGGTAGCTAATTTTTTTTTTAATTCGACAGAATATTTTCATCTCAGCTTTTCTTTTTTCATTTTATATACGCGAATAAGATTCGTTTTCATTAAAAATGAGATGAGATACGAAATGAATACAGCCTCGTCAGTCGCCTTTCAGGTTTCAATGAAATTCAACACTCTCGAGCATTACAGTCATTATTATTTATAACAACCAACCCTCCCGTTGAATTAAATTCTCATCCCATTACCTTGATTTGATTCATAATAAAAGTCATTCATACGATATATTATTTGCAAATTGTGTCTAAAGATTTTAGAATAACGCAGCGCTTCATCATCTTCATCGTAAAACGTTTAGTTTAAAATTTATAAACAAAACAAACAATTCAAAATAACGTATTTTAATTTCTAATTTAAATTTCACTTCAATCAAAATTTGAAATTTCCAAAAATGTTGTTCATCATGTGATAAGAGAAGTTCAACGAATGCGCGAAATCGTTCGTTTTATATTTTTAAATTGATTCTTTCAAACGTGTAATGTTAGTTGCCTAGCGATTGAATGAAGGAAGTTGAATTATACCATTTATGCGAACAAATGATAGCTTTGATTGAATAAAAATATTTTTCATGTTGATTCCTTTCGATATGACAATAAGATTCGAACGAGTTGTTATCATTTATACAAAATATAATGCAATGCGAAAACCAATTTATCAACCATGCACATTCGTTCGACTGAAAAACTTTCTGTAAAAACATTCCCTAAACGATAGACATTAAATTACCTAATGTTTGTTGGGTTTCGAATTCGATGCTTCAAATATTCAAACTACGTAGAATATCAACGCAATTTTGCAAATTAAATGGGAATTGGGAATGCTGTGTTGATAATACACAAGAAGGTAACATTCTCTAGTCCTATCTTCTCTCTCTCTCTCTCTCCAAACATGAAAGGTGAACTCGTTCAATTTTTTGAAAAATACTTATTACGGTATTCTTGGTTATTGAATTCAATAGAAAATTGAAATCTGACATACAACTTGAAATCTTTAATATCTGTATTGAAATACAAACAATTAACTTGAGAGAATTCAGAGATGAATTCGAAGCGTTATTTTCTAATAATAGGTACACATGAAATTTTGATGAAAGATAAGATAGGTAGGTATTAAAAATTCATTACAAATGCACCACAAAAATTGATAATGTTGCATTCTATAACCTAATCAACGGGGTAAAATACTTCTACGTCACCTCAAGACAAATTCCACTTAGCTCATAGAGTAATTTTCATTCATCACATTACTACGAACTACGAAGGAATTTCAAAATACACACACACTCTCGTAAGAAAACAATGCCACTGTATTTTTCATTATCGAAACATAATACATTCCATATAAGAATAAACTTTAATGACATAATACGTCAAGAAATCTTTTCAAATATCCTCAACGTACCTATAGAGCCTAAGCTACCTACTTTATGGATTTTTATTTCCAACAGTCATTCATACAGCCATTAATGTGGACACACTGTACACTAGGTATAGTAGGTCTAGGTACACATTACGTTGACAAATAACATCGCATATAACAAAATGAGGCATTCCATTCATTAACGTCACTATCCTATTAATTATTATACAGAACAATTTATATAAAGCAAGCTACTCCCTCGCTGATGGAAGTAAACTTCGCCTCTATATGAATTTTAAGGTCAACATTGTTTAAGTTGCTAAATTACAAACATCAAAAATATTTTATGGATTCAAAAAAGCACAGCTGAAAAAAAATTATCCCGCTTTTTATTTATAGAACTGGAATTTAAAACAATGCTCGATAGTTATATTTCCGCGACGTTGAAAAAAAAAAAGAGTAACGTATAACTTTGAGCAAATGGTATCTAAAGCTGAACTGAAAGTTTTAAAAATGAAAGTTCTTTTCTCGCCGTTGGTGTATTCGAAAAACTTAATGTGGTATTTTTTAAGCGAGAATATTTTAAATGAGAATAAATAAAAAGCGCATAGAGAGAATGGAACGAATTTTACGAGCAGAAAATTTATACTTGTAAAATATATAAGTATATTAAAAGCATGTTTTTAAGTTTTACTTTAGCTACAATACGTAGTATACTATAACATTTAATCATTACACCCGTAAGTAAGTATATAAGGGTTTTCCGCGAGTTTCAAATGAGTTGAACTACTTCGTAATCATCATTTCGCAAAAGCTTTTGTACAATGTAAGCTTCATATTCTCGAATTGAGTTAAAGCTTTACTCGGGATTTATACGAAAGTTGGCAACTTTATACCATCCTCCCTTTACCATACTGTTATGTAATATATTAACTTTTATGCAACTTGGAAAATGATTCGTTACTTAATGAACTATACTTTTGTAATTTCTAACTTTATCGTTGTTGCGCCTCTTTCATCTTTAAACATTTATAGAAAAGCATCGCGAAGAATTTAACTCAATTTATCTTCATGTTGGCGTAGGTACGCGAGTTACTATACAAATTCAATCGTATAAGTAGTATGGTATCAAAACTTGGCATTTTTTTGTGCTCTGCTCTGCTCTGCACAACCCCAACTCAAAGTCGAAGGCCAAATTGGAAAAAAATATACGTATATAGCCGATAAGCTCACGCGAAACCCACCTGAGCTCGTGTTAAGACATAATCCTCTCTAAATTCCGAGGGTTATTTATTTCGCTTTAATTCTACCAATTCCCTCGTGCAAGTTTAACCAGCAAAAGTAATGCGTGCTGCGTGGGTTATCACAAAAATGATAAAATAATTTCCTTTTCTTGAGAAGAAAACGTCGGTCGGAGGCATTATAGCCTTCGTTTCGAGTTAGTTTTTCGTTTTTTTACAACGATTCTTTTTCTCATCATTTTGTTTGAAAGAAAATACGAGTAGGTGGAGAGATACTTCGCTTACCTATGTTAAAAAGAATCCATTAGGACAATTTACAGTCATATTTGCTGTAATAGTCCGTCAAAAAAAAAAAAAATTTGGTCATCAGTGCATTAACCTGTGATGAGATTATGAGAGGGTTGCGAATAAAATTCGCTTTGTAACTGCGAGAATTTTTTTTCGACCACTTTTAATCACACTTCATCTATCTCTTCCTTACTTTTGGGAGTATTTTTCAAGAATGAAAATTATTCTGTTTGAATTTTAAACATGATGATCTTAAAATTTCATAAGAAATTCAAATACTGCGACAAAAATCTTCTTTGAGCATTTTTGAAGAATTTTAAGCTTGAGATGGGTCATATCATTATTTTTGAAATTTTTGAAAGAAGTAAGCACATAGGTATTACGTGTTTATCAAAATGGATTGAAATATCGTGAGAAATTCAAATATTGCAACGACAATTTTTTTAAAACACAGTCAAAGATTTCAGTTTTCTGAGAAAATAGGTAACCATATTATTTGTTTTTTTCATCTGTTGATGCAATTTCTGGTCAATTTATTTTTGAAAATTCAAAATCCTGCAGGACCCACAATTCAACAATTGAACAGAAGGGGATTTTTTATGATATCCGATGAGCTTTCGTACATAGTCTAGGAAAATGTAGGTGAAATCGATGACCAATTGATCAAGTGATTCCTTAAATAAGGCTTTTTTGACTACCTCACCTACTATTCCAACTCCAATGCATATAAATCATGTTTCTTCTTTCTACAATCGAATTTTACATAAAAAATAAAATAAAATAACCTCGAATTCTAGTCATGCATTCAACATAAGGTGCCTATTTTATGAAAGTTTGTGTTATAAGCACGCATATAGTTTACTCATATAGGCCTACCTATCTACTTTTCTACTCATACGTTTTGGTTTCGCCTTGGGATTTGAAGACAACCAACGCAACGTGTTCATTTAAAATTTTTATTTATCGTATGTATATCTATTATTATGGTATATACATTGAAAACCGAAATTTTACTCGACATCTCGCATGTAATAGCACGAGCAAGTTGGTAAGGAAAAGGAATATAAATCTCCATCGTATACTAGGTATATAGGTAGGTACTGTATCGTTTAAGGTGAGCTTATGCGAACATCTATTTTTGATACGTGTGTTCATTTTCCATACCGTTCGTAACTTTTTTATTAACAGTCCAGATAGAAATTCTTTCCCGTGCGTATAATCTTGTCGTTTTGTGAGATTCATTTTTTTAGTCGAACCAGCGTATGTGAAGTCAGGTGCCTACACTTACAAAAAATAAAAAAATTGAAAGTTTTTTTTAAAAAAGAAAAACAAAAACTAAAAAGAAGAAATACGAGCTTATATATTTAATAAAAATAAATACGCTTCGTCATTGTTTCTAGAAATTATGTCATAATATTTGATATTCTTCGCATGTCATCTTATATATACACACAGACAATAGTATAGTACGAGATATGACGGTTCATTAAAATTATCATGGGTAATTTTTATATCATAAACGTACGTCTACGTAGATAATACTAAATTTTGCTACTATTAAAGTCGCGATTCGCCTTTACATAGGTTTTATTTTTGCGGTAATTTATTTACAAGTCGAATAAAGTACAAAGAGACGAAAAGTTATTCTCTCTTCGAAGGCTAATAAAACTCGTTGCATCGTCGTTGATATGTAATATAAAAATGATAAACTGTACGTTTATCGTTTTATTATTCACCTACGCCAAAGTAAATTCCTTGCCAACTTACTAAGTAAACTTTCACTTTGTATTACGATATAGTAAACAATGATTTTTTATATAAATTTAAAAAGCGTATTACTTTCGAACCTTTCATCAAGAACCGCGAATAAAAGCGAAAAAAAACCTCCGACTGCCAATTTTTTTCACAGCGTGTGCGTGTAACACGGTGAAAATTTCAGCGTGTTGGCTTTTTTTTTCTAGGTAAAACGTGTCGTTAACGACTATTTTAAAATTTTCAAACATTCCAATCAGTTTGCATCGCGGCTTTGAATTTCCTTTCGTTTCGTCTATACGTACAACGATAAATATTTGAAATATTTTTAGTTCGTTGCTTTATTTAGGTTTGGTAAAAGCTACTGTCACGGAGAAGGTGGATGGTGGAAATTTTTCGAAAATTCTACAAATATTCGTTTTACTTACTTACTAGATTTTAGCAAATTCGTAGCAGTAGCTACTGCAAAAACGTCTTGGTAAAATGAACCGAAGGAATGCGATAATTATTTTCATGCGTTGCGGTTGATTACTTTGGTCGTGTAAAGTAATTTTCAAACTTCGGTTAAAGGTTTGCGAAGGTATGAAAATGAGATTTGAGGTTGGACGTCTTACCTTCCTCTCACCATCTTGCTCTAGCTTTTCTCGACAGATTTAACGAATATTTTAACCATTTTCGCGTCGAGACTGCCATTTGCCACAGTGGGTAAGGTGTACCTTTGCATAACAAGTTGAACAAACCGAATTTACAATTTTAATACTAAAAGCCAAATTTACATAGATATTCTTTTGATAATCGTGTTTCCTAAGTCTCGCAGACGCCTTGGTTTTGTTTTCAAATGAATTTTAATAAAGCCAAAGAAGAGCTAAATTTGGAATGATGGGCTTTTACAGTCGAATAGTGTCTGGATGAATATCTTCAACTCTCCGAGTATCTATTAAGTATTATAAAGGATCACTTGAGCCGTGAGCGTTCATCATTGGGTAATTTTTGGCGCCAAATTCGACTCTCGAGTCAATTTTCGGATAACGAGGAGAGGAGGGTAGATGAAATTTGAAAAAAATTATTCAAATAATCGAGTTTGGTGTAAAGTAGGTATAAGAGATTTTTTAGGACAAAGAACACGATTTTGTGCGATTTCGACACCAAAGTTGATTTTTTAAAATCAAATTTAAAACTTGTACACCTTCTTGAAGATTTAATTTTAAAAATTATCTCAAAATCGTATTTCTTGACCCAAAAACCGTAAATTTTAACACCGAACTCGATTTTTCAACTTTTTCCCCTTAATTTTGAAACTGTATCAAAAGTACCTCTCTTGAGAGGAAAATTACCAAAATGACACCAAAATTGTATTTCTCAAACCAAAAAACCTAAACGACATCAAACATGATTTTTTAAATTTATTTTTCAAATTTGAATTTTTACCCCCCCTTCTTCCTCCACCCCTCCCTCTCCTGAATGGCTAATTTTGAAAATTACACCAAAATGGTACCCCTTCTTGAAGAGCCAATTCAAAATCGTATTTCTTGACCCAAAAACCGTAAATTTTGACAACGAACCAGATTTTTTAATTTTTTCCCCCTTAATTTTGAAACTGTATCAAAAGTACCTTTCTTGAGAGGAAAATTACGAAAATTACACCAAAATTGTATTTCTCAACCCAAAAAACCTAAACGACATCAAACATGATTTTTTAAATTTATTTTTCAAATGTGAAACTTTACCCCTCCCCCTCCTCCACCCCTCCCTCTCCTGAATGGCTAATTTTTAAAATTACACCAAAATCGTATTTCTCGACCCGATTTTGACACCAAACATGATTTTAACATTTTTTTGCCAAATTTGAAACTTGTACTACCCCCTCCCCTCCCTTCCAGGATGACCAATTCTAAAAAAAATATTACCAAAATTGTATTTCTAAACATAGAAAAAATTCGACACCAAACATGATTTTTTGATTTATTTTTCAAATTTGAAACTTTTACCCCCCCCCCCCCTCCCGAATAGCTAATTTTGAAAATGATACCAAAATCGTATTTCTCGACCCAAAAAATCTAGATTTCGACACCAAACATGATTTTAACATTTTTTTGTCAAATTTGAAACTTGTACTACCCCTCCTCCCTTTGTACGGTCAATTCTTAAAAAATATTACCAAAATTGTATTTCTACCTTTGAAAAAAAAAATTTCAATACCAAACATGATTTTTTCTCAAATTTGAAACTTGTATATCCCCCTTGTTGAAAGGCCAATTTCGAAAATGAAAATTATACCAAAATCGTATTTTTCGAATCAAAAACTCTAGATTTCGACACTAAACGTAGCATTTTAGTGTGTGTAGCACACTTTTTTTTTGGGGGGGGGGCTAAAATTTGATAATAAAATTTGGGTGTGGGTTTACCGTGGGTGAGGAGTTGTGCAGTATTATTTTGATATTTATGTGAAGTGGTTGTTAAGTGAGCATTAGTCTGATGTTTATTTTCACATATTAGTGCCCTTGAGTAGTGTTTTATTCAGATTTCAGACCTAGAATTTTTCGTGGCAAATTAAAATTTTTTCGATTATTTTGTATACCTACGTTTTTTATGGCAATTTTAAATAAATTTTTTTCTCGTTATTTTGTATGGATTTTTACATTGAATTTAAACGATTTTTTAAATTATTATTTCGAATGGAATTTTTTTCATTTCTAACTAATTTTTTTGGGTGGGAGAGTGTTTTTGTGTTCTTAGATAATTATTCTTTCACAGTGAATTAAAATTTTTTTTCTTTATTATTATTTTGAATGAGTTTTTTGTGGCGATTTCAAATAATTTTTTGTTGTAAAATTCTTTGTGGTGAATTTTTCATAGTGATTTTGAATTAACTTTTTTCATTAGGATGATTTGGGATACATTTTTTGTGTGTGAATTAGTTTTACAGAGCTTTTGGCGGCGGTTTAAAATTTTAGTTCCAATTTAATGAAGAAGTTTAGTTTAGTGATTTAGAAATTTTCAAATTTTTTGTGGTAATTTTTTTATGTGAGTAAAGTGAGGGGCAGGGAGTAATTTTGAATTTAAAAAAAAAAAATTTGAATCAATTCTTTGGACAGATTAATTTTCAAATCAGTCTGAAAATGAAGTCACCAACTCTCAAACAAAGCGAAAGCGACTCATTAATTTAAAATTATTAAAAATGTGTTAAACAAAGTGACTAATCAACTCGAAATAATTAAAATTTTAAAAACAAACAGTTGCAACGCACTTTCCAACAAAAATTTCCATAATACCTAGGTACCTCTCATTTAAAAATCTGAAAAATTTTCTACAAAATAGGTATAAATTAATGCTACTTTAGTTAGGTAGGTAGGTAAATGTAGGTATGATACCTATAAGATATATCTACAAAAGCCATTTTTTTCTCATTCAATTTTTTTCTCAAATTTACATTTTTATCGAGAAATCCATATTTCCCTCGGTAAAATAATTCGAAAAAAAATTACCGTTATTTTCCTATGCATAAAAAACGAGTTTACTCGAATGTTAATAAAGTTTTCCACTTATTTTTTGGAATCTTCGTTTTTCAAATGGTTCTTTGAAGTGAAACGAGATGAAAGCATGATCTCTCGCGGTATCATAGCCGGTTAAACGGTTTCATTATAAGAAAAAGACTCTCTGAATTTAGATACGTAGAGATATAAACGCTCTAAAGGGAATTTTGTATCACGATGGTTTTGAAGTTTGCAAAAAAAAAAAAAGGAAAAAGAAAAAAGGAAGTAAAATAAATGAAAATTATAATTCGCGTATTGCTTATCTATAAAGTAATGTCATATTTGTATTCAACCGGGTCAACATTCAGTAAGTAATGGAGTTTTCTTCTCTCTCAAAGTCTCTGCAAAGATGTTCGAAAAAACCTTCACACTGAAGTATTTAAAAAAAGAACCATAGAGAAAGGAATACAGCTAATATCTGTTTTGAAAAGGTTCACCATCATCCACAATTCTACAGAAGTGATATTTTAAGAATTTGTTTGTTCGTCGAAAGAACATCCGAACATCGTCGTATAGTACTCGGTAGCACTATTTGTCCATTTATGTACCAGTTTTTCTTCTTGTAAGCATGGTATGCAGCCTTGTTCCAAACGCGTATTTTTTTGAAGCTTTGAAATTTATATTTCGCTACGAACTCGGAATTTTTGTTTTTTTCACCAACTCGCTCGATTCTCTGGTATCCCTTTTCGCTTTGTGATGCTTTTTCACAACAAACTACACCCTACGTCGGGGAAAAAAAGGTTACGAGCTTGTATCATTTGATTTGTTACACTATTACAAGTGATGTTCCTACGAAGACTTTTTTTTTCTGTTCTAAATTCAAATTACAATGCGACGATTGTAAACAAGAATTTGCTTTTGTTTTTCGAGCGAAAAAGGGTCTTTGTTTGGCGTTTAATTCGCCAATAAGGTTTCGTTTTAAAGGTTCATTAAACCTGGATATTTGGCGACGAACTTGTTATATAGTATAGCTGTTGAACTTTCTCAAGCTGTACAAAAGCTAAGGCTAGGGTAGGGTATTATAGACAACGACGACGATGATGACGATAGAGTTTCAGTTTATCATTGAATAGCGTTAACGAGCTTTACAAAGTGATTGAAAGAAGAAAAATTTAAAACCAATTATGAAATTTTGACATGATTTCATGTTTGTTATACGTATACTCCGCTCGGTTCGCGTCATCGTCGTGTATATTGTGCAGGGTGCTTTTTATATACCCCCGTACAAAAGGGCTATTTGACGTAAAGTTTATCTCTGTTCAGAGTATATAGAAACAAGTTGATGTATAACTTGTGAAGTGAACGTCATTAGAGGAGAAAATTTTCTATTCCTTTCATCGCACAGGCAAAGTCCGCGTACAGCGGAGCGTTTTCGCAAAGCGCCTTGTCATGTTAAAGAAAATTTGTGTCAGTTGCAAACTCTCGCAAGAGTCTGCGACATTCGTCGCTCTCCGCGTAAATGCCTCAGCGTACAAAATTACCAATCGTTTCATCACATGTTAAACAGACTCTCCGACCAGCTCTTTCTACTACATCTAACGTGCTCGTTTCACTCTAAATGAAAAATTTCATCAAACAGCCAATTTTTGTCAACAACTCGAAAGTGGAGACCGGCGAAAGGGGGAGGGGGGACTATGATGCGAAAAACAGAGAAATAAACGTGCGTTGACACTTTATAAAATTATCGACGAATGAGCGAAAGTTTTCTCATCGATAATGGAGAACGCCTTTCAATAAGTACACGCTACATAAATAGTACATTTTCATCTAAAAACGTCGGTTATAATTGCTTTTAGCGCCACGCAGCGTAAAAAGAGAGAGAGAAAAAACCACGTCGCGTATACCAATGACTCTTCGGCCATCAGCAAAGGCAAAAAGCCACGTAGAGCTACTTTTTTCTAATTTCTCAAACGTCGTGCTCGTCGCCACGACTCGCCGTTGTTGGAAATTAAAAATTACAAATGCAAAGCGCCTCCGAGATCGTACAGAATCATAAGACCGTATTAATTTATCCGCGAAAAAACGCGAAAAAAATATAACAATAGTAATGTACATTAAAAGCGCGCTGAAAAATTACTACGAAGGTAAAAATTACTACGAGGATTAGCACCGCTATAACGTGCTCGGCTTATAAAGGTTCGCAAAGTAGAGAAAATGGCAGGTTTGGCGACGACTATACTGCAGTGAGGGGAGAAAAATCGTTAAAAAGAATCAAATAAATGTACCTAAAATAGCTTTTGAGGATAAAACTTTGAGGTCCAAGACGTTACTCTTCAACAAAGTTGAAACGAAATTTATTGCAGTCGAGATGTGCAAGTGTAGGTCTAGGTATACATCACCTAGTACATAGATGGATACGTCTCCCTCTTCCTCGTCTCTCTGTTCGACGGCTATGAAAGCGCCATTATTATCCCTTATACTCTGTTTTTTTCTAATGAAGATTAATATTTTTTCATGATCTCTCTTTTCTCTTCTTCCAATTTTACTCGGGTACCAGAATACTTGTGAATTTTTATACTCGAACAAAAAGAACACGTTTCCGCGTAGATTTTTAATTATAACCCATGGCGGTTATTTATTCTTCGGCTATTTCGACGACAGCAATTTTAATTCGGATAAATGATGTCGAGTATGTCGCGTTGACAATTATTCATTTTCATTCATTCGGTGGTGGCTCGAAATGAACAACTTGGAAATTTCATCGATGTTTTGGGACCTTCGATGAAGAAAACATATCTTTGAAAGGTTTCCTTTCCAGTCCAATAGATTCCTATAACTGAGAGCAAGAGGGTGTAAGATGTAAAATTGTAAATGCTGAAAGTAAACTCGAAAAAAAAAAGCAAAAAATGATCTACCTATTGCACAAGTCCACGCCAAAAATGCTAATCTGATGAAATTTTTCATGCAGAGCACTAAAAAATGAACATTATACCTACTTACCAAGAATTTTTTTGTGAACGCAATTTTTTAGTTATTTGAAAAATCAACCAAATTCCAAGCTGCAATTTTCCAAAAATGCTCAAAAGTATTTTTGATGGGAATTTTTCAGGGTTTCGCAAAATTTTAATTGAAATTCATTTCGATAGGTATGTGGTACGATATTTTTTTTTTAAATCCAAAAAATCATGACCCAATTTTGTGCTTAAAATTCTATAAAAATACTCAAAAAACATTTCTTTTGTAATATTTGAATTTTTGGAAGACTTTTAACCCATTTTGAGAGGTTGCATGGACATGACACGTCAAAAATCATGACCAATTTTGGGCTCGAAATTCTTCATTGAAGATTCTCAGGCTCCACCCTCTATTAAAAGCCTGATGATCGGTTGTTCAGGAAAAAAATTATCATAACTATCCGAAAAATTGACTCGATTTCGAACTTTGTCGAGCTTAATATCCTTAAAAAGAGCCAAAGAAGCTTATTGTTAGATAGAAATTTTTGTGTTTTTGCCACAATTTCAACCTATTTTGATTTGCTGCATGGCAACTTATTCAAAAATCCCGAAAATTATGACAAAAATTTAAACTTGAAATTCCTAAAAATTGTTCAAAAACATTTTCATCGAAAAATTTGAATTTCTTGCAAAATTTCGACCTATTTTGATAGGTCACATGACAGCTTTTCAAAAATCCCAAAAATTATGCCCAATTTCAGGGTCAACATTTTTCAAAAAAAATTTGTTCGTTGAAATATTTACATTTCTCGCAAAAGTTTAACACACTGAAAAGTTTTACGACACCTTTTTTTAAAAAATCCTAAAAATCATGACATTGTTTTGGGCTCAATTTTTTTTTTAAATTTTCGTTTCAATATTTCAATTTTTAGAGAAATGTTGACTTTTTTTATGCGTTGTAAGATCTTTTTTGAGCAATTTTACAAAAGTTCCTTTCTATTCAAAATTTCAACAGTGACTTTTAATGTCCGCCTAATTTTGGTTGAATTGATGTCAACCACTTTTCAACTGATCTTAAGCCTCCAGCAAAAGTTGACTCTTCTCCAGGGTTTTTAAATTACTTCTGTTGACGTTTTTATATCAACTTCAGCACCTGAAAATTTAACCCTTTCATAAGTTCAACTTTATGAATTGATCGGAGCAGGCGAATTGCAAATCCAAAGCGACGAGTTTAAAAGTATAGGCACGTTAATGGAAAAAAGTAAAAGTAGGTAAGTAAAAATTTCCCGCTTCAAAAAAATTCCAAAATCGCCTTTTTTGCATCCGATTCACTATTCAATACCTCCGCTTGAGAAATCCTAACTTTTTCTGTAGGCTTCAGATTGATCGATTCAGAACACAAGTGTCCTTTGGGGGGAGGGGGAGGGTTCTCAACTTTAAGTGTTGAAAGGACTTTTGAATAATTTTCTACAGAAATAAATTTTGGAATCTTTTTAAGAAATTGAGATTTCAAATTTGTAAAATAGGCTCTTTTCAACCACCATCGCCACTCAGAATTAGCAATTCACCTACTCAAAAAGATTCGTAATGCCAAATTTATGACAAAATTGAATGAAAAAATTAAATTTTCGCTGGAGGCTTCAGAATAGCTCAAAAGTTGTTGCAAATGATTTGGAGGGGGGGGGGAAGAGTCGATCGACTTAGTATACAAAACGATTAATTACCAATCAGATTTCTATGTAGAGATTTACTATTTTTGAAGAAAATTAAATACAATATTATAGATGAGTCATCTCCGTCATTTTTTGAAAAATCGCCAAAAATTTCCCATTTTTGTGTCAAAATTCTTCCGAATGATCCATTTTTTTAAGAAAAAACTTCTATATGGTTCCCCAGGCAATGTTAGTTCATACGTATAAAGTCTCCCAAAATTAGAAAAAAATGAAAAAAAAGTAGTAGTAGTAGGTATATTTGCTGCAATCAATTGAAGTCGGTGAAAATTTTGGAAAAATGTTTCATTTCTGGTCAGAATCTTTCTGAATCATCTTCTTTTCAAGAAAACCCCTCTCAAAGCGCTTCAAATACATAGTATAGTTCGGTTGTACAGAAAATGCTCTTTCAACGTTAGAAAAAAAAATGAAAAATATTTCATTTTTGGCCAAAATTCTTTTATACAATCCACTTTTCAAAAAAAAACTCCCTTGGTCACCAAAATTCGTTTTGAGAAAGAGATATAGAGGAAAAATTACGACTGGAAGTTTTTGATTTGAAAAGGGGGTCGTTTAGAGAAAACGTGAAGAAATTAAAAGTTTTCATTCATCGCATTTTGTCCACACTGTTTGGAACTTCGAATGAATGAAGTAGGTTTTTACACGGTCAATATTTTTGTGAAATGATTAAAGTTTTGAGCAACGTATGTAATGTACCTACCCAAGTCAAAAGACACAAAAACGTCAAAACATTTCCACCAAAAATTAAAATTCCTACGTTCCAAACCCCTCCCCCGCCCACCACCGCTGAATAAATGGAAATTCTTTCAAAGAAATTTATCATATTTTCTGGGGGTTTCTCCACTCTAAAATTTCCAGGGGGCACATGTCTAGAAAATTTTTTTAAATGTTGAGAAATATATAATTTTTGGTGCAGAAGAAATAAGTGCAACATATCTAGGTATTTGTATCGTCAAAAAAAAACACAAAAAAACTAAGAAATTTTTTGCTACCTCTTTCAAAAATTTTTTTTCCCTCCAAAATATTGACCTTGAAGGTCAAAAAGCGCTGAAAAAACTGTATTTTTTCAGACGTTTTCAATTTTTTCCAGCATATGCCTTAGACTGTAACTAAAGTTTTAAATAAATTGCAGCCATGCCTCCCCTTTATTTTGTCCTACAAATCCGGTGATGGTAAATATTGAATTTTGGGCATGTAAAACGGTGGATGTGGGAGGGAGGGGGTCGACTCAAATATTTTTTAAAAATGATTTTACGTCAAAACTGACTTTTTCAGTGAATTTCGTCCAAATTTGTAAGAGTACTTACAGATTTCATCATCTTGACCTTAAGTGCTCTTTTCGAAACAATGTACCTTATAAGTACGTTTTTCATTTTCTTTTTGATGTAAAACTTTCAGGTCATCGTTCCTCTTTGTCAGTCCATGTGACCATTTAAGTACTTTTGTAAGTCGTAACTAACTTTTCGAAAGTTTTTTAGTTATATTTATTTATTTATTTATTTATTTTTTCATTTTCGTCGACTTTGTTTCTTGTTAAAATTCGCCAACAATTATTATTTAATCTACGACATAAACGTAGTAACTTATTACCCTTGAGGAAAACAAAAACGTACCACGTCGCTGTGGCAATAAAATTTTCTCCGTCGAGCATGCAAAAAGTTTTATTAAAAATGCTCAACGTACACACACACACATACACACAAACCAACCGACTGAGCAACCGTTCGTTCCTCGTCGAAATAGGGTACAAAAAATTACGCCGAATCTTGTACCATGTATACTATTCGTATTCGGGATGTTGATGTTGCAACCAACCATAATACTTATGGTTGTGAAAAGAATAATGCGGTAACGTTTCTTTTATGTTATTTTTTTCATTTTTCCTTTTTTTGCGGAAAAAAGTCTCGTTCGAATGGACTCTACGCTACGAATACAGTTACGAGAGATGAAAAAATACTAAAAAAAAAAATGAGACGAATGAACGCGACCATAAAACAAACGATGATGATGGTTCGCAAATTGATGATCGAACAAGGTGATTTGAGGGTAAAAAAAAGATGACATTTGACGTCGAAAGTATCCCTATACGTAGTACGTATCAAGGCTGCTGCGGCCAAATAGCAAAATTATAGATATCGGTATAAATTTTTTATCGTCGTAATGTAACGAATGTGTATAGTGTGAGCATTTTTGAAACCAAATGAATTATTCAAAATTTAGATGTCACATGTGTTTTAGAGCGCGAGTTTCAAAAACCTTGGTGCATTCGTCGACATCGCGATCGTCGGGCGTGAGAATAATTTCTAATTGTTTTTACTCGGCTCGTACGTGTGTACGCTGCGGGTCTGCGGCAGTGGCAGGGGCAGTGGTAGAGGTACATAGGTTCGAGCGAAAGCCATATGTGTTCTGCCTATAGTGTTTGTCATTTTTCGGGCTTAAATAATCGAAAGCAACTGTTAAGTGTACATAAAAGCAGCAAAAATTTTAATAACGTTTTGAATTATAATGAGAGAACGAATTACGTTCAAATTTATGGCTTACGGGACAGATACATACACGTAACAATAAAATACGTTTTATGGGTTCGGTTCGGTTTGGTGCGTTTAAAGAGATCGTTAGAGAGCGATGCGTACGTAATTTTTTTTCTCTTCTGTAATACGTACGAGTAGATGAGTCGAATGTATGTGTAGCAATTTTCTCATTATTTCGTAGATTCGTGTAGCGAGAGGAAAGGGAGCCGGAGCTGAGGGGGGGGAGATCGGACTCAAATTGTGTAGGCAATGAACTCCGAATTACATAGGTCCGAAAAGTTCAAATTAATGGAGCCCTGGCCTTAGTATATTTGCTCTATCGAGCGTAGAATTTTTCTCAGATGAATACTCGATTTATTTTCATACCAATAATGTTCGAAATTTTATTTCGCGAGGGGCCCGAGATAGATTCATTCAGCTCCTATGAAAAATTCAATCAAAACTCGGATCTATTTCCCCATTGACTGTTTCGTAACGTTAGTTCATTCATTCACAACGCTATAATCGGACAATTCACACCACACACAGTTCGATATTCTCTATTTTTTCCCTCGCATATAAGGTATTATTTGCTCGAACCGAAGCAATATTTAAATCTGTCGAACGAAGCCATTTAAAATCGTAATGACCTACAAATAAAGGGCTTCGTTGTTATTATATGTATTTGAATACAAGTTTTTTTTTGCCATTTGATAATATCGGTTCAAATAATGAATTTGTACACGTTCTATATCGTATGAAAGAGTAAATTCCGATTTGAAAGGATAACACGTAGAATTTGTGGTTTAGGTAGGTATCGTTTACGCGTCGTCGTTATTCTTCATCATTTACCAAGCACTACAAAGAATACATCTTTAAATTGAAAATTTGGCAATTTAATCGAACCGACGACGACGATTTTATACTTTACAAAGTAAAATACGTAGTAGTAAAATTTCAAACGCGTCAAAAACTTTCCACCCTTTAGGAATAAATTTTCTTTTGTTATGAAAATAAGTGGCTTCGAATGAAAATTGATCAAAGCTCCACTATGGACGGATTTGAAAATATTTGCATTTAATTAATAGACCGAGACATCGTCCCAGTACCGAGCTATCCGTAATATTGTAGTTACATCTACATCCACACACACACACACACATACATAGGTAATAACCTTACTTATACAGATACCTGCCTGTGTCTATACTCGTATCACACACATCGATAGAGAAAAGCTAATACAGCAGTGTTTCTATGTGTAATTCAGGCGCCATCGGTAGCGCCAGCGCCATTGCCATGAGCCAGCATCCGCAGCATCATGGTAAAAGGTTCAACGAGTTTTGTCCATAAAATTAACGTAAATTAGATTCAAGCGAATCGGGTTTTAGTGTTATAATGTTAGCACCAACAAAGAGAGCTTTTATATCGTTAATGCTGTGCAAAGTAACTTCTGCACAACTATTCTCATTTCGTGACATAAGAATTGTTTTATTATATTAAAAACCTTTTCGCGAATCCGTGTTTTACGGTTTGCCCCCGCGTCAAGCCGCCCCGCCGCCGCGCCTTCGCCACCCGCCTTGTCGTCGAGAAAAATTACGTGAATTATTATGCCAACGCAATGAACACGAAATGCCACTGTTAATTTCCAACATTTTCCAACATTATGGAAATTATTCCGCCGCATGCTTGATGGAGATGGAATACGAGTAGATGAGAGTACTTTTCGTCTTACACGGGGTCGTTGTGCGACTTTTTGTGCAAAAAAAATTACCAATTCCTAGCTTTTAACGAAGTCGAGGTGTTACTTCGCTCTCTCTATCTTTATTTTCATTTAGAATAACTCCGCATTGTGATAAAGTAGATGGAAATTTGAATATTGTCGAAAAAGTGTACGGAAATTGACAATTAATTCGATAGAAGTAGTGTAATTCAAAATTTATGAGCGTGGATTTTAGATAGGAGGAAGAAGGAGGAGTAGGGGGGATAAGTTCTAAAACAGAATAAATACCTACTTATATAGGAACCAGGAACCCACTTTTAAGAAGACCTTTGAATTAGAACTATCTGATTTTAAAAAAACCAAGCTCAATCGAAACAGCATGTCCCAAAATATTCAAAACCAAAATTCCAAACCCTAAAATTCATTTATGGATTTTTGGCAAATTTTTAAAAATTTCAAAAACTAATTCAAGAACAATTTTAAAACTTTTTTATGAAACAGGTACATATGAATTTTTATGAGCAAAGTGAACCAATGTGAATAACTCCTTTAATTCAGCTCCCACACACGAACGATTAAGAATTAGTTTCAAGCGATTCTGGAGCCTCCAGTGATTTTTTCAATTTTCTCTAAAAAAAAAAAACTTCAAATCACTCTGAGAAGACCAAAAATGAACTTCGGGACCTATAATTTTGGCCAGTCCTTATTATGCGCCTTCTTGGTCGTTCTAGGTAGTTACTGGGAAATTCCAAAAATTCCAGTTCATAAAAGTGAATTTTTCACCAATTTTTAAATTCCAGAAAAAGAGATAAAAAAATAAAAGGCTATAGGTGGATAAGTATGGTGAATTTGCCCCCGAGAGCTTCAGGGTTGATATTTGCATGGAAGGTGGGTACCCTTGAGCACCTTCCGTCAGGAAAGTTTCAGACCCCCCGACCCCCCCCCCACCGTTTTTGAGAAACCCCCTTTTCTGAAATTACAATAAAACATTTTTTCTCAGCCCCATGTGAACCAATTTTTTCAATTTTTTGGTAGGTATGTTGTAAACATTCATAAGAGGTACCCCCATAAAAAATGTCAATGAAAATATCTTGACTTTCAATATAGTGAAAATTGAGTTGGGGGCAAAGGCACTGGAGGGGTGTGGATGCGGGTAGCATAAAATTGCACTTCATATTCGTTTTCGAGGTGTTTGTTTCATATGGAAACGACACCGACATTATGAAAATATCTGAACTTTCAATAAAGTGAAAATTGAGTTGGGGGCTCTGGAGGGGTGTGGATGAGAGTAGCACAAAATTTGACTTCATATTCGTGTTCGGGGTGTTCGAGTCATATGGAAACGACACCAGCATTATGAAAATATCTGAACTTTCAATATAGTGAAAATTGAGTTGGGGGCAGAGGCACTGGAGGGGTGTGGATGCGAGTAGCATAAAATTGGACTTCATATTCGTTTTCGGGGCGTTCGATTCATATGAAAATAACACCAACATTATGAAAATAGCTCAACTCTTAATAATATTGATATACCTTTTATGGAGATCTGATTTTTTATCAAATTTTCTGGAATTCATGAATTGGTCAAAAATTCATTATTTTGTGAACTGGCACTCCTGGAATTTCGCGACAACCACGTAAAAGCGATCGTCAGGTAGCCCATTAATCACCGACCAAAGTTCCAAGTCCTTAAGTTCATTTTTGGCCTTTCCAGAACAAAATTCAAAATCTCTGAAGAAATTTAAAAGTTCGCTGGAAGCTTCAAAAAGGTCAAATTTCGATTGTTTTCGAGTTGAGTGATTATGTAGATACTTACATCAGACGATTTTTGCCGAAAAATCCGTTGGTTACACAATTTCTTTAAAAGTCTCATTTTTTCACTATGTATTTCTGGAATTCACAAATTTTGGTGAGAAATTCACTTTTGATCTGGCACTCTCAGAATTTCGGAGAAAACAGTCGAAAGGGTGCCCAATAAACACTGATCAAAATTATAGATCCTAATATACATTGTTGGCCTTTCCATGATTATAATTATTATTCAGTTTCTGAAGAACTTTGAAAAATCGCTGGAGGCTCCAGAATGACACAAAAATGATTTGTTTCCAATTTTAAAGGGTTAAAAGAAGTAATTATTTAAAATGATTTCGTTCTGTTGGAAAAAATTATTAGAAAATCAAGGCCGAGCCAGACCATACATGACCAAAAATAAAAAAATTATAATTTCGAATGTACCTCCTCATGTACCACATGATGTTATCCTCAACGTTATAACTGCCCATGGAGCTGTACCTGCAACAAAAATGAACTTTCTTCACCTTACTATGCAGACCAACCTCCGATCAGTTTTATCTGAGAGAAGGTCAGTATTTATCACAGAAGATACTGCAAATAAACTTCCTCCATCTGTTCTAATCAACTATGAAGAGGACCAATATCGGATATTTTTCAATGACACAAAAATCAAATGTTTTATATGCCATGAATTTGGTCACACCTCAAACCAGTGTCAATATAGCTATGAAAATGCTGCAAAGAATTCAGATGCTTCAACAATACAAACAGAAAATAATGATGACTCAAAAGTCTCAAATGTAACCATCTCTGAAATTCCTGAAGATGAATCTAATGAGAATAAACTCACAAAAACAGTTCCAGATAATGAACCTGCAAATAAACCTGAAGAACAAAATGTGAATGTGCAAACTCCATCTGATAATTTTGAACCTAGCCATGAATCTCTTTTCAGTGAGCTCCTAAAACAGACTCAGCCAGTAAACCTGACCAAATCCAGTGAAATTGAGATTCCTAGTACTTCCCAGTCACAAGTTATGAAAAGACCTTTATCAATTTACTCTGAATCTTCAATTTCTTCTATTAATACTGATATTTCTCAAACCCAAAATCCATCCCTAAATCCAAAACAACTTGAAACAAATGAAATCAATCCAACCTTAAAAGTTATAAAGACCAGTGATTCCAAGAAAATGAAAGCTGAAGATGAACCAATTTCCATAAAAGAGCAGCTCAAATCAATAGAAGAAAATTTCAAATTACATGAAAAGGAATATCCAATATCATTTTCGAATTTTCTAGTTATGATGGATATGTTGAAAGGACAAAGTGACCCAATGTCAACAATTACACAATTTACAAATGACATGGATGGTGTAGTGAAAATCTTGAACCAGAATTACCCACATCTTGATACTAGAACTATGAAGACTCGTTTTACCAAGCTCCGAAAGAAGATTTCAAAAGATAATGTCCAGAAAATGGAAACTGATGGTGATTCAACTTCTGAGTAATGGCATCAACCAGACAGAATGTTTTTTTTTTTTTTTTTTTTTTTTTTTTTTTTTAAATATTTGAAAAGATGTACTGTTGTAACATGTATGTAATGTCATTTCTTTCTCATACTATAGCTACATGTTTGTTAAATGTCTCCTATGAGCTGTTAAGTATTATTATCTTCTCAATCTTTGTACAAACTAAAGTTATTGAGTAGGTTTTAAGTTCTGTATTCTAGATTATCATATGTTATTAGTTACTATAGTTTATACTGATACTCAGCCTGAAGTTCTTGACCCCCCCCCCTCATTCTGGAAAATCTAAAAATCACATATCAACTAAAATCATACAAATATGACTTTTTTGATTCAATGGAACATAAATGGCATATATAGTCATTTGAGTGAGCTCAAAACCCTAGTTTACCACCAAAATCCTGAAATAATTGCCCTTCAAGAAACACACTTACGCTCTCACCATAACTTTAGGCTCAAAAATTACTCTTCTTTCCGTTTTGACTTCCCAGGAGGTGATAAAGCTTGTGGTGGCACAGCCATTTATATCAAAAATACAATTACATCATCCCAACTAAATATCTTCTTAGGTAACTTCCAAGCCAATGCTGTAACTATAAATACCCCACACTATAGCATAAAAAACCTCACAATTTGCAATATTTACATTCCCCCTCATCAAAACATAACCTTACAAGAACTAGAAAACCTTCTCATACAATTACCTAAACCATACATTGTACTTGGTGATTTTAATGCTCATTCAAAAATTTGGGGATCAAATTCAAACAATAATCGAGGCAATGTTATAGAGAAATTCTTATCAAAAAATGATATTTTTCTCCTCAATTCTTCAAAACCTACTCACTTTAATATATCAAATGGTACTTTCTCAAATATTGATTTGACCTTTTGCTCTCCAAATATTTCACACCTTTTAGACTGGAACCCCCAAGATGATCTTCAACACAGTGATCATTTTCCCATTACCATTTCCATTCCAAATCAAATTCATAATCCCACAAAAGCAAAATTTCCAAAATGGATACTAGATAAGGCAAATTGGTCTCATTTTAATAAAGAAGTGCTTTCATTAGATTTCTCTTGTCAAGACCTTGACTCTATTGTTCAGTACTTCACTGATTCAATCATTCAAGCTGCTATCAAAACCATTCCTAAATCTTCTTCAAAGGTCCCTAAAAAATCTGTACCCTGGTGGTGTCCAGAGTTGAAAATTGCTATTCAAGAAAGAAAAAGATCTTTAAGAAAATTCAAAAAATATCCTTCTACTGACAATCTCATAGACTTTAAGAAAAAAAGAGCAATTGCTCGCCGAACAAATCTATCAAAACAAAGGGATAGTTGGACCAAATTCATGTTGAATATCACTCACAGTACTAGTATAAAAGAAATGTGGACTAAAATAAAAATATTAAAAGGCTGCTATGTCCCATCTGACATTTCATATCTTCTCCACAACAATGACATTATTACTTCATTAGATAACATAACTAACACCATGGCTCAATCTTTTTCTAAAGTCTCAGCAACAAGTTCCTATAGTGAAGCTTTTCAAACAATCAAAAACCAAACTGAAAATTTAGTACTTGATTTTTCATCTGATAACCTTGAACCATATAATGCACCTTTCTCTATAAACGAACTACTGTACTGTTTAAACCACAACATCAAAAATTCATCACCTGGACCAGATGATATTCATCCATATATGCTGAAACATCTTTCTGACACCAGTAAAAATGACTTACTAAACCTCTATAATATAATCTGGTCTTCAGATTCCTTCCCTCAAACATGGAAAACTGCAACTGTCATTCCCATACTTAAACCTGAGAAAAATATTCACCTTCCCTCCAGTTACAGGCCTATTTCTTTAACTTCTGTCCCATGTAAAATTCTAGAAAAAATGGTTATGAAACGTCTTACTTGGTATATTGACTCTACAAATTCCCTCAGTTCTTTTCAAAGTGGCTTTCGGAAAAAAAGATCTACTCTGGACCATCTATTTAGTCTTACACAGGAAATCAATACTGCCTTTCAAAATAAAGAATTTGTACTCTCAGTCTTCTTTGATCTTGAAAAAGCTTTTGACAAAGCATGGAGATACAAAATACTTCAAAAAATACATTCTATAGGGATTCGAGGGCATTTAGCTTACTTTATTCAAAACTTTTTATCAAATCGTACCTTTAGAGTCAGAATTGAAAATACATACTCTGAACTTTTTGATATTGAAAATGGAGTCCCTCAAGGCTCTGTGCTTAGCACCATCCTATTTATACTCCTAATTGATGACATCTGTAGTATTATTCCTCAACCTCTTTCCTTAAGAATTTTTGCAGATGATATAAACATTTCAATACGTTCAAACAACATCAAACTAGCCTCAGAAATTATCCAAAAAACTCTAAATTGTATTGAAAAATGGGCTGAAACAAATGGACTAACATTTTCTGAATCTAAAACTCACTGTATACTTTTTACCAAGAGAAATAAAACCTACCCAGAACCTATCCTTGAATTCAAAGGACATCCTTTAGTTTTTAAACCAACCACTAAATTCCTTGGACTTACTTTTGATAAAAAACTTACTTGGACGCCTCATTTTCTCAACATAAAAGCTCAACTTAACAAACGTCTAAATTTACTAAAAATTGTTAAAAATCCAAAGTATAACCCATCACGCCAACTATTACTTCACTTGTACAAAGCTCTGATACGTAGTAAAATTGAATATGGAAGTCCATGCTTCACAAACCTGTCAAATAAAACTACTAACATTCTCAAAACTGTTCAAAATTCCTCCTTGCGCATCTGCATAGGTGCTCTCTATTCGTCTCCAATTGATAGTATTTATTGTGAAGCTGCAGAGCTTCCTCCTGATTTTAGGATAATTCTCATGACAAACAAATTCTTAACAACTGTTGCAATTAATCCATCTCACCCTCTTCAAAGGTCACTCAATGTCTACAGCTCTCAGCATTTCCTCCATACTTCAGGTCCAATCCCAGAATTTATCAAAAATATGAACAACCTACAAATTGACCTAAAAAACCTAATACATCAACCAATATCTTATCCCCCTTGGTCTCTCAAACCTATACAGATGGAATTCTACTTAAGAAACTACCCAAAACATGATCACTCCCCATTATTAATCAAGAGTCATTATTTAGAACTGTTATCAAACTATACTAAATATAACTTATGCTTCACAGATGGTTCAAAAATTACTAATATTCATACTGGTTATGCTTACTCAATTAATGACAAAGTTCTCAGTTTCAAAATTCACAACTGCGCCTCAATTTTTACTGCTGAACTCACTGCCATAAAACATTGCCTAATAGATATAATTTCCATTCAATCAGAAAATAAAAAATTCTTAATCCAAAGCGACTCACTAAGTTCACTGCTATCCATTCAAAACATTTTTTCTGACCACCCCATAGTCCAAGACATACATAAGTCCCTTTTTAACCTCCAATATTATGATTACTCAATTAGCTTCATGTATGTTCCCAGCCACATAGGTATCACTGGAAACGAAACTGTTGATAGATTAGCAAAAACAGCCGCTACCCCCTCCCCTCTTACCACTCTCACTCCTGATGACATTAAATCTCTAATCACTCACAACACATTTACTAACTGGCAGAACTTTTGGTCACAACAAACTTCAAACAAACTCTTCCAACATAAAAAAACTACTCTCCCCTGGAAAAATCTAGGCCACCTGAACAGAAAAGAAGAAATCCTGATTACCAGACTAAGAATAGGCCACACAAAAATTACTCATAACCACTTATACCAAAAAGAACCAAAACCCTCATGCCAATTTTGCAGAAACGAACCCATATCCATCCAACACATACTTTTCAACTGTCCCCAACTAAAACAAAACAGACTTACACTACAGATAAAAGAAAACCCACCTACTATCCCTGACGATCCCTCAGAAATACAAAAATTCATCTCCCTAGTAGAAAACATCGGCCTCACAAACCAAATCTAACCCCCCCCCCCTTACGGGTGTAATAATCTTGTAATTATAAACACCCCAAAAAAAAAAAAAAAAAAAAAAAAAAAAAAAAAAAAAAGATAAAAAATTATCACACGTAATAAGCAACAAATTTTTAAAGTTTTCAAAATTTTCAAAAATTCACCAAAAACCTATAAATGAACTTTAGTTGCTAAAATTTTCATTGCAAAGGTTTTAAAACCTGCTGCTTGATTTCAATTAAAACAGAGTGTCAATTTAAATGGTTCATTCGTCGGATTTTTTTCACAATTGAAAAACAAAAATGAAAGAATTGAAGAATTAATATACCGAACTGTGTTTGAAACGAAATCGAAAAACTTCAAGTATGAGCTGTGGAATGTCAAAAATTGAACATTTAAAACACAATATATATATCTACTGCAAAACAAATTTTTAAAAATAAAATAAAAATAGTTTAATTAAACTATTTTTGAAAATAAGGTCATATAAAATTTAATCTACTTTTAAAAACTTTTTCATCATTTTTTTGGTCGAAAATGTTTTTTGAAAAATGCACCAATTCTGATAGCTCAGAATAAATGTTAAAAAATGAATGAAATCAGAGTTTTATAATGTTGAAAAACGTCACAATCTTCTCCGTAGCCTATTTGAAAATAAAGCTGGATAATTATTGAAACATCAATGCTTATTCGTTTGAAATATCAAATTCTGGAATTCATACGTAAACAACTAAAAAATAAAATTCAAATTAAAAAAAATAATATGCAACAAAAGGAGTCACAAAAAATAATTTTTACAAAGATTTTGAGAAAAATTAATACCTATTTAAGTAGTCTAATAAAATAATATTCGTATGAAATATCAGCAAATGTGCAGAATTTTTTTTATATCGAGAAAATAGCAAAAAAAATTGCAATTAAAATTTATAAAACTGAGAAAAAAAGTTAAAATTTTTGAAAAAAATGTACAAAAACCATTGAAAATTTTATTAATTAATAATTATCCCGAAAAAACTAAATTTACTCGATGAAAAAAAAAAATGTACGTAACATGTTGAGACGCTAAAGAAAACTAAATAAATAAATCTAAAATAGAACCACCCGGCATTATGGTACATAATTTAGTTAAATTGTCAAATGACTAAAAAATTTGATGGCTTCATTTTCCACCTAATAATAACAAGTTGACAAATTCAAGTATCATTACGTCAGAAATAAACTTCGCTGTACTCAATAAATAATTAACACTTTGTTGAATAAAGCGAATTACCATGTCAAATGAAATCATAATAATGTTTCTATTGAATATTCTAAAATTTTCAAAAATATTAAAAGGCTATAGTACACTAAGTGGGGCGAACTGCCTTCTACTGGGATTTTTGATTATATGTTATTTCTCGTTTGGTACCAGCGAATAATAATTTTTGAGCGCATAAGCGATTTTCCTTCTTCACTCAGAACGATGGTGGGTGCCCTCCAGAAAACAATTTTCAAGGGTTTTACGCTGCCTCCGGCTGTTTTGAACCCATTGATTTGAAACTTGGTGTAAATGTCTAGATATTTGAGGGTAATGGCCCAGAATTTTTTTAATTTTTTTTTTTTGCATCCACAACGATTTTAAAATCCACTTCGAAAACTTCAAATTGATGCGCAGTGGGGGAGTTCAAAATCTACATAGAGGCCAAATTTTAAAAAAATATATTTTTCAGAGTATATTCTACCCCTGGTAATTTTTTCAGAATTTTTCGAGTGGTGGCCGCTGCTCCATGGCCATAAAACCGTTTGGAAACGCGTGTTTGTTCCCCCCAAAAGTGGTCAATTTGGGTCGATCGAAATTTTTTTTCCATCGCTATACATGAACAAAGACTCCGAGCTACACCAATAACCTACTCGTAATTTCGGATCAAATTCATCAATTTTTTTCTGTTTTATAATTTTTATTAATTTACAAAATTAGATTGCGTGATTATTTTCCAATTTGGAAAAATGTAATTACAAGTGGAGAAAATCTAAAATGAATACTGAAATAGGTACCTATTTTTCACTTCTATTTTTTCGGCAATATAGTAGAATTTGGTGGTCGATAAGTTGCGTATAGTTGGAATAAAGGAGTCAACTTTTGTGAGAGTCATTTTTGTGCTTACTTGTATTTTTCTCATTTGAGATTGATGTTTCGCCAACAACATCGAGAGTTTATTTCAGTTTTTTCAATTTTTTTTTAGAAAATTTAGAACTGAGTATTCTACATATATGAATACTTGGATATCATTCGAAGCCAGAACAAACCTTAGATATTAGATTTTGAAATAACGAAAAGTTTTTTCAAAATCTTCTGATTCTAAACTCGATTTTGGGAATTTATATTTTGAGGAAACATTCGCTTTTTTTTTCAACCCCCACCACTCTGAAAAACGCTTAGAACAATGCAATTTTTTTCAGCCGAATTTAGCTTTTAGAATAAACTTACACTTCTCAGTTCCCTTCTCACTTGATTCTCTATCTACAAACTAAAAATCCCAAAACAAATTTCACTCATCAAGAGTAAGTACACATAAGTTATCCTAAAAACTAATCCTCGTCTTCCGAACACGAATTTCCACCAATGTAATTCGACACAATATTCGAATCCTCGTAAATTGAAAATTCTCGACGCCATCGCCTCTAATAACTCTCGAGCAAGAACAGCTACACAAATACGTACGAAGGAATGAAAAAAAAAACCTTACAGCAAAACTCATTTGTGTGCTGGGCTAAACGTACCACATTTACAAGGCGTAATTAATGTAGACACGAAAGAAACCCCAACGTTGATCCGTTTTCCGAAAAAGACTCATGGCGCCTGCTGACAAAAAACTATGCATTTCATTTAACATTCGCGTAATACGATAACTCGTCAAAAACACATTCGCTTTAGGCGTTTTATCGCGCGCGGATTTCATTCATTTGTTATAAACGATTAACTTTATTAACTTCATCAATCACAATTCGGCTCGACGTTGATAATTTTTCTCGCTTTTTTCTTCCATCTTCTTCTACTTTATCGTACAAAATAACCCAGCAAAAGAGAGAGAAAAAAAACGCAAACCAGTCGAACAAATACCAACAACACTACGGTGTAGCAGAGCAAAACTAATCATAAAAACTTTTTAGTATAGGTACTTTATGCGTGCAACAAGTAACGAAAGCTGGTAATTTTTAGCATTTATCCGAATACCGTAGTAATACAGTCGACGAAATAGCTCGTCATTAGCTACGCTAATGATGGCGGCGAAACGAATATTATATTAAAGAAAAAAGAAAAAAAAAAATGAAAAAGTGAAAAAAAAACTACAAGAAAACCATAGCTGCAAAATCCTGCACTAGTGTTCGGTGTGATTATTTTTTACGAGGCGAAGATTTTCGCAAAATATTAAAAATTAATCCTTCGGTATAGCCGAGGCTTCAAGCTTGCTGCAGTTCATTAAATAATATAATCAAGCCTATGAAACAAAATATAAAACGGTACAACTAACCATAAACATTTTAGGTTACTTCTTGCTAATGGATTTGAACAATAAACCGCAATTAAATAATAAATTCAACACCACTTCGCAGTTTTTTTCCGGCAGCGACACAAAAACAGCTCAACGAGGATGAGGAGAGTAAAAAAAATAACACAGCACACACAAACTCACATATACACGCACACACACATAAACCGTGTACAACAGGCGGCCGTAAATTCACGCATCAAAAAATTCACAAACCACTAAAATGTAAATTGATCGATACTTTACCCTTTTTCCTCCGCACAACATGTTGTAAAATTTCTCTTATATAGGACTAACCGTGTCCAGGATTACTTTTTTTTAAAAAAAGGGATCACTTGCACTGTGTAATAAGGACCGGCGGCCGCACAGCGTACACGATTTTTTCGCCTTTTTTTTTTAATCCTTAAAACAAAAATAACGTCCTTATTATCTGTGTGCGTCGATTTGTCTAATAAACTAGATACATACTTGATATAAAAAATCATTTGCTCCTTATTATTTTTTACCGTTTTTCTTCGCTCTTTGTTTACAAATACACTTCGCCATGGAAACCAATTTCAAAACGATGGACAGTGTATTGTTGCCATATTATCTGAAGCCTAATCTTTTACGAATATTTCACCTCGTTTCAATTTACCTACTTTCATAATGTACGCGAATTAATTGTCAAACGGCGACTCGTTAATGCAGTTTGATACGTATTTGCGATTACATAAAAAAAAAAGCTTCAATTATTATGATCGCTATAAATGAAGTAAATACGATTAGTGAACGAAAAGAAGGCAGAGGGGGAGAAAAACACCGATAATTTTTCACTTGAAAAAGAAAATGTTCAAATCAAGGACAACTCTTTGGAGTTTGGATGATAAAGTGAAAAAAATTACCATTTTTATCGTTATCAGGTGTTTTTACGAGCACTTTGTTTCCGTAAGGAACCCTTTTTTCTTTCGATTCCGAAAAATTAGATTTCCATCAATTTTTTAGTTTTGTAGGTAAAACTGATTTTTATTTTAAAATTTCAAATTGAAAGTTTAAACGTGATCTTTTTTCGTAATTTTATGAAGTACTTACCTAACTACCTATTACAATAAAAAGTCATTAAAACATGAGACATGAATCGTCCTGTAGTGGAGTAGGTACCCAGGAATTATTCAAATTAGAGAAAGGCACAATCTGTCGAGCACACTGACAATGAGGAAGGATTTTGGATCGTGGAGAATCCAACAAAAATTATGAAGAGGTTTTTGAACCCGAAAATCGCAAATGAGTAACTTGTTTTTTTTTTTCAAGTAAAGTTTTGAATCGTGTACAGAATATGTTTTTTGCTTGAACCTTCAGAACCTTGATTATGAAAATATCATTGATAGGAATTTTACAGGAATCCCCCAAGTTGGCTATTTTTTGAAAGTTTGACATAATTTTAGCAACTCAATGATTTTTTTCCCTGTTCTTGAAAATCAAAGTCCACTTCATACAAAGTAAAAATTTGAAAAATTGGTATTTTTTTCAAATACTTACCCAACGTCAAGAATTGATTGCAATTTTTTTTAGTTTTTCAACTCAGACAAAATATTGTAAAAAAAAAAGGATATTCCTACACTTTGAAAGTTGAAAATCGTGTCAATTTGTTTTCATGTTGACTAAAAATTCTTGCAAAATATCAAGAATTCAGGGGAATTTAAGGATACCAACCTAAAATATTGGATATTTTATCAATTTTTTTCGAATTTGCAAATTTCTGACACATGGTATTAGGAACTTATGATCAGTAGATTTTTTTCCAAGTTTTCAAAGGTCGGCGTTGCACTGATCAGCCTTTCGCATATTTCAAAAAAAAAAAAAAAAAAACTCTCCCTGCCCTGAAAACATATTTTTGTTTCACAAAAACAACGACCAGACAAATTGAAATTAATTCTTATTTTTTTCATTCATTTATTCCGAAGTTTTATTTTTTAAAAATCATCAATTCATGTTTTTTTTCTCAATTTTATCATCGGTATTTTTCGAATTGTTCATCCCCCCATTCCCCTAAAATAGAGTACAGCAAACTGTGGGGGCAGAAGTGAAAAAAGGTACCTACCCAAGTTTGGAAAGTAAAATATCGTCTGATATTAAAATGCCAAGAACCTACATAGATTTTTACTATTTTTTGATTTTTTTTTTCAACTTTTTCATTTTCCCCAGAATAAAAAAAAATCACAGTTCCATTTTTCATTCTTTTTTTTTCTTTTCTTTTTTTAAATCGGAAAATTATTTCTTTTTACTTCAAAACCCTTTTAAATTTTGTAATATTTCATTATTATTGTTTTAAAATTAGGACGATTCTCATTGAAGTGTTCGTCGTCAGGAATACTCATTTCTACTAAATGTTACTTTTACTATCTGTAAATCTTTTATTTTTTTTTTAGAATGAACTTAAGAAACCTGACAGACAATTTTTGAAAGCTACACGGGTAGGTCAATGACCTTGAGAGTCCAGCAATACGGGTCAATGACCTTCTTGAGAAGCCTTAGGCGGACCTATGACCTCAAGAGGACAGATAGGCAGAAAGACAGACAGACGACTTTGGAAAGACAGGCAGGCGGGCAGACAACCTCGAGACACCAGTCAGGTAGGTTAGAGACTTTAAGAGGTTGGACAGACGGGTCAATGACCTGTAGAGGATAATGTCTGATCGAGCATCAAGTCAACTTGACTCATATTTTTCAATTTTGCAAATCTCTTTTTGATTGCCACACAATTTTTAAAATGGAAAAAAAACTCACCAATGTTGAATCTACTATCCTCGTCTTGTTTTCCCATTCTTCAAAAAAATAATGAACTCGTTCAAATTCTATCAAATTCGTCACATTGCTTGTACGTATATACTCGTAGTTTCCATCGATCGTCATTGTAAGAACCCGCAGAGCCAGCTTTTACGATGGTGAATTTCTCGTATTTTAATCTACCAAATTAGTTAATTTTTCCACCCTGTAAACATGCAACAAATATAAATCATTCGAGTAAAAGGCGTATGTAAGTTTGGGCATATACTAATTTTGCATCTTCATTGTACATGTAACCTAACACGCGATAGATTTAGCTCAGCTTAACACTAAAACCACAAATTTATCGAAGCACACAAAATTACTGCGTAAATCAAGTCATCGAAGGATACATTAAATACAAATAGGTAATTAGGTGCCTACTAACTTATCAATTTAACAGCCTTCCAAAATGATTTGCTCATTTTTGTGGCAAAAAGAATAAAGTTGATAAAACTCGCTTATTACTTATTATGCTCAATACATATGTAAAATAGAACTTGGTAAATTTTTCTACTTTGGAGGAGAGAGGAGTGGAAATAGGAACATAATATTATTCGGATGGAAAATTTACTTATTACAACCATATTTGAAAACTTATTGAAGTGGAAAATATTAAGTACATATTGAAGTACCCAGTGGATATTAAATTTTTAGCATACATAATAAATATTCAAATGGAAAATCCTCCAGTGGAAATCAAAACCAGTCGAACTTGAAAATATTTAAAAGAAAAATTCCATAGTGGAAAATGACCACGCAATGAATAGGTACCTACTAGAGCTGAAAATGGTACTCGCTGATAGCGGATAACTACTGTACCTGTACCGTCAATTCTCGCTTCTCGCTAGTAGCTGGTAGCGAGTTGAAAAAATTTCACACTGGTTCACATTATAACTTGTAGCGAGTTGAATGCGTTGCCGGTGTGCTGACATGACGTCATCATTGTCATCAAACACTATCAAACGTCAATCACACATACGAACGACATTCGTCAAAGCGTAACTCCTCCCACTTACATATTTTCAAGTTTTGGGGTGCGTGCGCAGACTAAGTTCAAAATCAATCGGGTTGTGCTCGCTATGCTTACACTACTATCTACACCTGAATCAACTTGATACCCGCCACTAGCAGGATTAGCCGATATTTTCACCAGATACCAGTTAGCGGGTAGCGTAACCGTTTTCAGCTCTAGTACATACTTCTTTTATGCTGGATGTTTTTTTATTGGGTAGGTACTAGAGCTGAAAATGGTTATGCTACCCACTAACCGGTATCTGTCTGGTGAAAACACCGGCTAACCCTGCTAGTGGTGGGTAACTGGTATCAAGTTGATTCGGGTGTAGATAGTAGCGTAAAGCGTAAGCATAGTGAGCACAACCCGATTGATTTTGAACTTAGTCTGTGCATGCACCCCAAAACTTGATAATGTGTAAGTGGGAGGAGTTACGCTTCGACACCTGTCGTTTGTATGTGTGATTGATGTTCGACAGTGTTTGATGACAATGATGATGTCATGCCAGTACACCAGCAACGCATTCAACTCGCTACAAGTTATAATGTGAACCAGTGTGAAATTTTTTCAACTCGCTACCAGCTACTAGCAAGAAGCGAGAATTTACAGTACAGGTACAGTAGTTATCCGCTGTCAGCAAGTACCATTTTCAGCTCTAGTACCTACAAAGGGAAACTTCTCGCTTAAAAGTGTAAGCTGCATTAATTGAGAAAAAAATTTCCAAGTAAGTACAGAGTTTGTACAAAATCAACAACTGAAATGAATAGATCTGTATCTAATACGAACTTTAGTGAATTTATTATCTATCTTATTCAGTGGCAGTTAATAATAATAATTTCTTAATTTTGATAAATTTCTACACATAAGAAAATTTGTTTATTTTTTTCTCTTTCAAAATCCTACACTGGTCTCTAGATAATACAATACACGATACGTAAGAAGAAACTTTCTAATTTCCTCAATCCAGCAAACGATAAGGGAAATGAAAGACCATGTAGAAAGCAATGAAACAACCCACGTATTCAATATCGCTACCTACCAAGTACCAAATCGAGTATGATCGATCTCTCCGACGATACTTACAACTCTAAAGGTTGTTGGTACCTATATAAAAACTCCAGAAGTAAGATTACCTTTACTAAAATAATCAACTTCCAAAGTATTTTCAGAGTTTTTCAATTAGTTTTGTTGTTTCATCAAGGCAAAAGAAGTTTCTAAATTATCCTTCTTTCATTAGAGAACATCGCACAGCTATCAAGTACGAAACGAACGAAAAGTAATTGCCTGTTGCTGCGTTACCGTGCGAACACTGCGAGAGAGATTGAGAAGGGAAAACGTTTAAGGATTATTGGTATTTTTGCGCGACATTGATTAGATGAAATTCGAAGAAAGAAAATGAGTTATTTCGGCTGTAATTCTGTGTAGGTATTTACAATGTATCTGTTGAGAGGCTGCTCATTGCTTTTCAGTGATATTTGAGTACAGCCAGACACAATTAGGTACAATAATATAAGAGAGAACAGTAATTATTTTTCAAAAAAAAAAAAAGGTAGGTACCTAATGAATTTTTCTTTTCACTGGATTATGTTTTTCACCTATTTTCTTCGATATTTTGTTAAAATGTCAAAAAATAAAGGATTTTTTCTTCAAATAAAATACAATTCTCAAAAAAAATAAAATAAAAATAATCACAGTCCATCAATTTGACATAATAATTATAAACAGGCCAAATTAATAAATTCACTGCCTCATTCTGTACAGATTCCAAAGCATAAACTAAGATGGAAAAATATTGAATTCTGTAACTGGTCTGCTTCAATACGTTCAATTTTCCACGAAGAAAAAATGTCGAATATGTCAAAAGATTTTCTGAAAGAAATTTTCATCGCAGCCTATTTCATCACACAGCTAATTACCCTCGAATTATTTCAAAATTGAAAAATGTTTCGCTATAGGAATTTTTTCATCTTTTAATCTGTTTTTCAAAGTTGAACCTTTCATGCGAAACTTTTATTAGTAGCATTTTCTAACCCATATACCGTAAACCTTATACCTACTCAACAACCCATAAAGAAAAATTCTAGGTATCACACTTTGTAAAACGACGTGTACTTTGATATCAAAGAAACCCGTATACTTATCGTAGTATACTGAGTGAGAGGCATATTGTAAAGAAATCCAGGCTAAGGAAAACGAGAACCGACTACCGAGCATACGGTGGAAAAGTTGGCTGCTTGAAATGAATACCAGCCGAATCATATGGTACAAGGCGCCAGTTTTCCGATACTAATCCGTCTTAATCTTTTATAAGCGCTCAAGGTATACGTCTGGAATATTTTCACTTCTATTCAGGCACCGCTCAAATGAAGTAAAAAAATATTCTGTAAAAGTTCACCAGCTTGAATGCGTGTGAGAGAGAGAGTGAGGAAAAAAACGCAAACGCCGTTGAGCTCAATGGTACTCAAACTAAGTAAACCTCGACGTCTATGAATGAGCTGCTCCATTAATCAATTCTGCCGCGCGTCGCTGGAGGAAAATATGAGCATGAAAAAAGCGGGTAAAAAAACGCCCGAGAGACATTAAAAACCTATTTAGATTTTATCACCGAGTACTCGTTTGAACGTGAATAAATTTTGGATACCAATTTACTCCGCAGAGAGGTATTTCAAAAAGACAATACGTCGAACATTTTCGCATCAATGGCTAACGACAATTGGCCAATGTTTACGATAAACTGCGATGAAATTCATCAAGTCGCAGCGAATACGAATAGGTAGGTATAGGTATAGGTATGTGTGAGAGTAAAAATGCAACCGAGCTTGAAGAATACACGCAGAGGAGCATATACCACCTCGTAAGTTAGCCTAAAATATTTCACCAAATTTATTGTTCGCCTCTTTTTGACGTATAAATTAATGCCTAACGACGTATACCGGCAGCAAATACCGAATCGCACGTAATATAGCTAATTAAAAAGCAGAAATTTGCTATATATCAAGCAAATTACATTCTGTATAGTTTTGTATATGACCTCGTTCACAAAATATCGATCGTATACCTCGAATTCTTTACTTTTTACATCATACCTACTAAAATCAAAAGATACACTGCACCGTGTAGGTATCTGTGTGTTGGTATTGTAAACCTTTTACTTATACTTATACTTGCTAGCAGAGAACAACAAAATATCAAAACACAACGAAAAGCCAGAGAAGAAAAGCAGAAATGTATTATAATGAAAATCAGCTTCTAAATAACATTCGAGAGTTACGCATCGAGCACGTGTGTAATTTATTGTAGTAGCGAAAATTTAATACCAATTTCCCCTTAGACGAGGTATTCTTCCTGCGGCTAAGTTTAAATTACTCTCAACAACCCAGGCAGGTTTTTTTCCTCGAAATGTAAACAAATCGACAAACTACGAAAAGAGGACTGCGAGAAAAAAGCCAGAACGAAAAGCGTCGCAGTTTTCCTAACGGAATTTTGCTTTTTGAGTTTTATCGACTTTTGTTATCTGTGTAGCATCCATTCAAGTAGGCTTCGGGATACAGAAAACAGAAAATGTGTCGGATTTGTTGTAATATGTACCTACCTACCTACCAACTTATTTTCAACATGTGTAAGGCAAATAGGTGACGATGACCTGGAAAATCCATAAGTGGGTACTCTTCAGATGAGGCACATTTGTGACACTTTTGTACTTACTAAAACTAGTAAGAGGACTCAAAAAAAAATTAAAAGCTAGACATTGGAGCAGAAAATTTTTTCAGCTGTTTAAAGGTTTGATTTGGAGGGAAATTTTATGAGAAATTGATTGCAAAACTATTAGAACAAAAGTTGTACATATTCAGCCTCAAAAACAGATTTTTTTTAGTTGAATCATAAGTTGAATCAACGTCTTTGAGGAAACTAGAGTCCATAGCAATGTAATTTACAAACATTTTGGTTCTCTGAGCCGGACAAGGAGTTTGCCCAGAAACGACAAATTTTCAAAATATTCAATTTTTTATTAATCTTTAGCGGATGGGGAGAGACTTTATTACAAGGATGAAGGTACTAAGATTGTTTGGAAAGCTACGTGCGGTATTTTCTTAAACAGGGGATTATTCTGAAAAAATGCTGGCTGAAAATGAACAATTTTCGAGAAAAAAAATTTACATAATTCAATTCTTTGTCATGTTTTTAATATTATAGTTCTGTTAATTATGAGAAGGAAGGAGTGGGGAAATGGTTCCATACAAAGGAATAAACATTGCTTAGGGGCGTAGTTTAAGGAATGGGAGAAGGCTATTCCTTGAAAATAAAACCATTTAGAAGAATTCTAATACAAAAATAAAACATTTTTCGATGAATACAGGGTTTGTACTCAATTTTTTTCAAAAAAAAAAACTTAAGTAAGTAACCAAATAGTAGCCAAAAAAGTGACAAAACATTGAAGAAGAAAAAAAACATAAAAACCAGAAGGTTACGAATTAAACTGTTCTGGTTTTTAATTTCAAAATGTTAAATTACATACCTACCTATTTTGAAACTTTTTGATGGAAAATCGAGGCTTTTTGACAATTTTTGGGATTTTTGCAATTCCTGGCGAGGGTCGTCTGGTATGAATAGGGATCTTTCATCTATTTGTAGGGATAGTCTGTGCTGATGTAAGGAGGGACAACGAAATAGTAAGTGTTGGACAGATAATAAGTTCTGACGTGCAGAACTGGCATGTGGGTTTTGGGGTCTTTTCATAGAGGTGATTGTGGGTGATTTTTGTGTGGCCAATTCTCAATTTGGTTATAATGATTTCTTCAAGCCTATTTAATTGAGATAGGTGCATTTTTTTGATAATTTTTTCAAGTACTTGAAGAAAATGTAAACAAAAGTCGCGCCTCGTGAATACGATTTTTTGTTTTTTTCTTGAATTGGACAGTTTCTCGACACGACTTTATTTCAAAGCGGAGGGCCAAAATTTTCAGGAAATTTATTGTGAGATGGTAGTGAAAAAATTCGCAAGAATGATTTTCACGAGTGTATTAACCCCCTCCCCCTCTTCAATAAACCTAAACATGGAAAAAAATTCACATACCTACTCACCTAATTGGTGACTATTTTTTGTGAAAATTTCTAGATTTTTGAAAAATTCCCTCCAGAGATAGAAAATAGATATTGAATTTTGAGCATCTACGCTCTCATCACACCGGTTGAGGGAGAAAGGGGTGGGAGGGTCGACTGGAAAAAATTTTTGAGATGGTTTTACATACATCAAAACTATCTTTTTGTATGTGTTTAGCAAAATTACTGTAAGTATATATATATTTTTTAAAACAATTTTTATTTAATGTATAGGAAAAAGGAAATAAGAATTTGTCAACACCTACCATAGCGATAAAGACGGCGAAAGCAAGGTAAGCTTTCAAACTTGCAATGAAATACAAATACGATAATACCAATTACCAAGTCAAGCAAGAACCTTTATCTATAGTTGGCGTCATAATATTCATTTCAATATTTCACGGGGCAATGAGAAGTTCACTAGTCAGAACCGCCATAAAAATAACATGTGAAACAGAACAAACAGTTTAAGTGTGACTCGTTAATTTAACATACAAGTACGTTCGTTTAGTAAACACTTTTCAATACAATGCCAGTTCACTTGATTCAGTGGGTCTAGGCACCTACCTAGGAAAAATACATAATTATGAACATCGCAAGGCTACTCAACAACCAAACGAGAAGTCACCAGTAGAGATCACCATCATTCGAAGCAGCCTAAGAATGCCCAATCATTGCCGCAGACACCGTTTAGAAACACCTTCGACGATGCCAAATGGTATTTCATGGGTTGAGTTCGTGTTTCAAATTTTCATTACCAACGAAGGTCCGACAATTTTCGTACTACCGATTTATTTCAAAAACGTGGGTTATGTGCCAGGTATTCTCGGATCTTTAGCAGTAGCTACTTTTTATGCTTACATGATGTCGATATTTTCCTGGTGCGATGATCAAATCAAGAAGAAAAAAAATATCGAAAAGCAATCGTTATATTCGCTCGTTACCAACACCTTCGACGAATATCAACATTCTACAGTCGGTTTCTGGTTAAACTTTTACCTCAAGTATGAGATAATTCTAAGTTGGGCATTGGGTCTCTCGTTTAATTTACTCTACGCTGCGAAAAATACGCAATTCATTTTAAATTATTTCCACCTACAGACATCCAATCAATTCGTATTACTTTGTCTCGCAGTTCCTACCATGTTAATTTTCTGGTTCCCACATATCCAATCGATGACAATTTTCTCATATTTTATAACATTAACGTTGGTTGTAGTTTGCCTAGAGGTTTTGTATTATTTAATCATCGATGTGACGGAAAATCCGCAAGTTGATATGATAAACGATATATCCACTTTGCCTGAATTTTTACTTTGTGTATTTAATTTCATAAGTTTTACAGCGGTGATATTCCCGTTGAAAATTGAAATGAAATATCCGTCTAATTTGAATAAAATTTACAGCGCTGTAAATGTGAGCATATTTCTAATCACTATTTTAAATACGTTATTCTCCTTGGTAGCTTATTTTCAACTAGGAAACAATATCAAAGACAATATTATTGAGAATTTATCCCCAAATCGTGTTATTCTGTTGACCGATGGGTTGTTTATAGTGAGTATTGTGGGAGGAGGAGCTCTATCATTTTTTGTGGTATTTCAAGCGCTGTGGGATGATAATTTAGAGAATCTCTTCAATCGAAGTAAATACGTTAGATTCTACGAATATGTAGTCAGATCTGTATTGGGTTTATTTATAATACTTATGGCGATGGTTGTACCAACTTATGGTATTTTTATAAACATAATCTCGTGTTTTAGCTACCCTTATACTGTTATTTTACTTCCTTCGATATTGGAAAGCGTTATTGTATGGAACGAACGAAGAAATGATATTAAGACTGTTTTAATTTTAATTAAAAATCTAGCTTTAGGTGCTATTTGTATCGGAGCTTGTTCTGTAGCTTTATATAAAAGTTTAACTGAAATGTTGTCGTACTATTATAATATCACATAACAAAATTATGAAACTTGATGATTTTTTTAATGCTTGAATGATTAACTGGATACAGTTTTAGAAGAAGGTCACATCTCTTAGTCCTGAACCATACATCCAGTGGGTGTTTCAACCTTCTTCAACCTTTCTCAGTAAGACTTGATTGGGACACTTCCAATCATTCAATATTTTATTTTATTCTCTGATACAGACAATTGCTACACTAAAATGGCGATTAATTCAAATTAATCATTCCATTTCCCTCGCCTATTGCACTGTTGTTGACGATTGTTCTTACCGTTTTTGGATCAACTCAACTCATAGCTAGGTACCTAGGTAATTCTTTTTCTGACCTTTTACTGATTTTTGTTTTCAAACAACTGGCCTCCTGAGCATTTTTATCAATGGCGACGTCGCGACGTCCTGAGAGGTTCCCAAGTGTTGATGTGTATTTAGCTAAAATTTATTTTTTTAAATTTATGGTTTTAATGACCGGACTTCTGGTACCTATTGAATTCGATTAGAGCACTTGCTTTGAATCAAACAATTTTCAATTTGAAAATAAAATGTGTTGAGTAAAAAAAGGGTAAAATGACTAAAAATTGAAAAAAAATGTACTTCAATTGAGACGTACAGCACAATGGAAATACTTCCTTTCAATTATCTTTCAAAAGTGGGTTTGAAAAAGTTCGAAAAGTGTATTAATTTTGAAAATAACGGGCACGTTTAAAGTTCATCCCATTCTAAAAAAAGTTGAGAAACAAAATGGCAGACAGACATTATACCTACTTTGTATAGTACCAACCCTATTCAGACAACCTCGAGAGCGGGTCAATGGCCTTAGGCGGCCAGACAGGCAGACAGACAGACGACCTTAGGAAGGCATACTGACGGGTTAGTGACCTTTGAAGACCATGTCGACCTTGGAAAGCTGGACAGGTGGGTCAGTGACTGTTGGAATCCAAACAAACAGGTCTAATGACCTTTGGAGAACCGACAGACAGCCATTAGATGCTAGACAGGTAGGTCAGTGACCTTCAAAGTCCGGACACATTGATAGACCAGACAGACGGGTCAATGACATTGAGAGGTCAGACAAACAGACGACTACAAGAAGCTGAACAGGTGGGTCAATGACCTTGGGAGTCTGAACACGCATGTCAGTGATCTTGAGAATCTAGACAGTCAGACAGACGACCTCGGGAAGTCAACCAGACGGGTCAATGATCTTAAGGCATCAAACCGGCAGACAAATGACATTGATATGGCAAATCGACAGGTTGATGACTTTGAGAGGTCAGACAGATGTTTTCTTTTTCTTTTGGGACTGGACTGGGTCACCCAAAAAAAAGGGTATAGGGTACAGTACAGATTTTCTTCTCAGGAACTCCAGACTCCCAAGGTCATTGACCTACCAGTCTAACAAAATGGATTTTTTTTCAATAGTTAGGGGTTTTGAAAAGTTTTTTGGTGATATCATAAAATTCAGTGTTGCCACTTTTTTTCGTACAAAAAATTAGCTCGAAAAGTTTCCAAACGTAGTTTTCATATCGTTCCGACACTCAAAAATTCTGAAAAAAATATATTATGGACAACTTTTCATGCTGATTAACATATTGAAAAATTGTGATGGCATTATTTCGTAAAGTCGATTTAAAAAAATTGAAAGTTTGCGAAAAAATGTGATTTTTTTGATTTAAAATATAGAAAAAAGTTTTGATTAGTGAAGTTGACCCATTTGACCCCTATTTTTACGTATCCGTTGAAAAAGTTGAAACCTCCTTTTCATTCAATGAAATTGACTCATCACAAAAAAATCGAAATTCGAAAAAATTCAATTTTCAATTTCAAACATCAAAAAAAGTTTAAATTTTTTCAGTCGTCTTATTTTGACCTCTTTCTGACGTATTTCATGAAAAAGTTGATGAAAATTACACTCATAGCAAAAAAATTGAAGTTCGTTTATGTTTTGAATCTTCTCGAAGCTTGATTTTTTTGTGATGAGTCCATTTCATCGAGTGAAAAGGGGTTTTCAACTAACTTTTTCAACGAATACGTAAAAATAGAGGTCAAATGAGTCAACTTCACCAATCAAAACTTTTTTTCATGTTTTAAATCAAAAAATCGCATTTTTCGCAAACGTTCAATTTTTTAAAATCGACATACGAAATAATGCCATCACAATTTTTTAATATTTTGTTCAGCATAAAAAGTAGTCCATAATATATTTTTTTCAGAATTTTTGAGAATCGGAACGATATGAAAACTACGTTTTGAAACTTTTGAGCTAATTTTTCGTACGAAAAAAAGTGGCAACACTGATTTTTATGATATCACCAAAAAGCCTTTCAAAACCCTTATCTATTGGAAAAAGTCCCATTTTGGTAGTATCGCGGATATCGAGTAATCCACTGCTGAAATGGATGATATTTCAAGTTCACTGAAAACTTTGACACCCCCTAGCGGCCTTTGAAAAAGGGGTAGAGGGCTGCGATTTGCGCCATTGGTCATCCCTTCTGCAGGTCTTTTCACAGAAAAAGTTTCAAAAAAATTGCCGACCCTCCTTACCATTTCTTGGTCGAATTGACGTGGAATGACCGGAGTGTCTCTTGATGACTTTGCTGAGTTTGTCTTTTACTCCAAGTTCCGTGAGTATTCTGTAGACCCATGAAACCCTTATGGGCACAGGACTTTCGGTACACGCCATATCTTGTGTTTGTGATGCCCTTGGTGTTACATCGCGTCGCTACACCCACTACATGGTAGGGGTTCCTTCTCCCCCTCCCGCCAAAACCGGTTTCCTCGACTTTCAAACGAGGGGAAATCGGTGGGGGGAATCTTCAACTTTCCAGCGTGTTTTGATGTTGATGCGTTCTTCAGAATTGATTTAGCTCTCGTGACGAGCACACCTATTTTGTATCTATAGGAAAATTAAATAGATTGTGTGATGTGGGAATGTGGAAAATATACATCAATAAACGGAATTATGCAAATGAAATAGATATAAAACAAATTTTTAAAATACACCTCGCAATCTGACACGTAAAAAAATATGAAAAAATCCCAATTGTTGAGAAAAATGAATTGTTATTTAAACAAATTACTCAAACGTTTGAAAACCCCAAGTAGATTCTTTTTTGAAAAAACGTACGTATACGTCTAAGTGCCTATAATACTTTCTCGAGCAGACTCGTCTATAATACGAGAAAATAACTCGAAGAGAAAAAGATGAAGCTCGTATACGCGTAAAATGATGTATAAAAATGATTGATAAAGAATAAATAAGTGAGAAATACTACAAATTTTCATATTCTATCTTCGTCGCTCGTCGCAGTAAGGTATAGGAAAACGTCAACATGGTGTTCGTAACGCTTTATCGACCGTCAGACGATATAAACTGGTAAAATAAGGAACGGAAATAAAAAGAAATTTTGAATATTCTCGTGAGATTCGCGTAATGTTATACATTACGTATAAAAAAAATGACTTCCATCTTTGCTATAAAAATGGAAATATTTCGCTGTGTTGTATGTATACTCGTACTATACGCGAGTAACACGAAAGCGTAATACTATGAGGGTAATAAGTATATGTAAGGATGGGTGGAAGAAGAGGAAGAGGAGAGGGAACGGAAATTCACCACGGTATACTCGCGACTTTGCGAGTCTTTAAAAACAAAGGCACACACATATTTCACTTTGGAGCGCGTTGAATTGCTTTAATTCTTTGCGTATGCTTTTAATACGCGTTATTACCGAATACCGAGAGAAAGGCCAGAGTGGAATTTTTTCTGCTCAACTTCAGCGTCATCGAGTTATTTTGGAAACGATCCGTGAAAGTTGGAAACTTTACTGAGAGTTGTTTTGTACACTTGGCCGCATACCAATATCATTATTTCCCTTAAATGGTTTCCTATTAAAAGAAATCAAAAAGCTATCGAAAAAGGCGAACTCTACATGTTGGTTGCTTTGATAAAATCGTCTAAACGTACTCGTATTTTTTTCGTTACGATTTTTTGACGTCACGAGGTAAAATTATTATGCAATATTGTCGAGTAGATCATCATACAGCATAAGTACAATAGGTATATTGCGTATTATTCTCTCGTCGAGGGATTGTATGGGAAGTTTTAAATGGGAAAATTCGAAAGTGGGCGAATAGCTGATTTTTACAAGATCTACTTTTATATCTGCCCCAAAAGCCTTGAAAATATTCGTACAAGAGATGTAAAAAGGGAACCACTCCAAGGGTGATACGACCTTATAACTCGGGTACTTTCCTCTCATTACATAAAACTCACTATAAATCTCTCACGAGCAGTCATAGAAATATTCGATTACGAGTAATTTTTATTCATTCGATAATTTCTCAAAATATCTACCACAAAAACAACATTCGACATTCGCCATAAATTACTAATCGTCACGGTTAATGCCGGCAAAGTTTTCGTTTAGCGAACTGCGGCGCATTAATTAATATTATACAATTAGCTTGGGCGTAGATTTTTGCGCTACTCGTTTAAAAAATTAATAAACTCGCGGTGCCTTTCATAAGTATAATGCCTCAAACGTGTCACTTGGCTGGGAAGAATAGTGGGAAAAGCTTTCTAAATTCGCACGTGCCAAATTCGCCTTTCTAGTACTTATATACCACCACCATAGCCGCACAGACCGGGTAGGTAATTTAATTTCTTACCCCAGGCAGCCCTATATACAACAACATGTCTTAAAAACTTGCCAAGCTCACGTAGCCGGTAGAAGAAGAAAAAAAAAGATTTTTGCGCAAAATATAAAATTCCCCCTGACCAGTGGAACTCTCTATCTTGGTAATCTTGCCTTTTATCTGCTCCTTTTACGCTGGTACCTTAACGGGAACCCTTATTTCGAATGCAAATGACCTAATTCGCAGTACCTACGTTTATGAGAGAGCGTTTCCATCATAAGTCAACTTTACACAGCGAGGTTGAACGCTAAACAGCCTTAAAGTCTTATCTTGGTTTTATTTGTAATTCGTATTCGAGTCAAAGAATAAGCAAAAACCAAGATACTCGAGCCAATTTCCCTTCTACTGGGTAGTAGATTTTTAAGGAAAAACTCAACATTCGCCATTCGCTAAGTTTTCCTACATAATCGACGTTTTATACGAGTAATCTGATTAATAATACGAGTATACGACGACGAAGAGTCGAGAATTATTGAAAAAACTTTCATCGTTTCGCGAACTGCGAATGGCGAACGATGGCGTCGACGTGGTTGAATTTTCGCTAAAATCTTATCGGGCTAATTCGCTTATCAACGTTGATTTTCCAGACCGACTGGCAATTAAAGAATAATCGAACATCGTCGTCGTGTACCGAACAAATTAGCCTTTTGAATTAATTAATAATTATCTGCGCCCGAACAAGACCTTGGGGAAAAAATCATTCGATGGTAAATCTGTCGGGTTCTAATTTGTTAAGACTATAAGACGACGACGACGATGACGATGACGACGATGAAGAACTTGTGGCGAACTAAATTCGCGCCCGCCGCATAAGACAAAAGCCTTTTAATAAATTAAATCCTTCGTGTATATGTCATCCTGTTCGCTGTCAAGTTTTCGTGTTAATTTTACTCCAATAACAGGCCCGTATTTAGTAAATGGGAACGTGTTAAAACCACTACTCGTGTTATTAGAACAAGTATAGCGAGTGTCTCCTACTCCTATAGGTACCTACTACCTACCTATACTTTAAAATACGCATCCCAATTGAAAAATAGACTTGAAAAAGCGCCAGTGAAAAAGAAGAAAAAAACAAACAAAATCGCGACCGAATCTTTCCATCCATTGAAAAAAAAATCCCCGAAAAACCTACGCATATCACCACAAAAACGTACACTTTAGTTCAACGTTTTAGAAATAATTTCATCGCCGAGTCGTACATTTCAAATGTAAGTATCTCGAAATTCTATCGAATCAAAATTACGAAATCGAAAACATCCCCGGACCTTTTTTTCTTTCTTTCTCTTAAACCATCTATTGTCCGTAAAATCGAAATTTTATCATGTAAAACATTTCATCATCAAAGTTTTAAAACTTCGTTACAATCCAATATGAAACATCCGATACAAATTCTGCCAACTAGCAGCCTATTTGACGCGTGTCCGTCGTCCTATCTTCGGTAATAAAACTTTTTCACAGACGAATAAATATCAAATTGAAGTTTATTCTTTTGTTATTCGTGTGTGCGAGTGTTTTTTACTTTTTTATGTACGAGTACTTTTTTTCAAGAAGAAGAAACTTTCATTTCTCGAGTTAGATGAAAATCATTTGTATTCATTTGTCAGCGAAGAATGAACGAAACAAATAAAGGAAAATTTTTACAATAATAATGCACTTCGTTTTCGAAAACATGTTGAATCAATTGTCAATCATTTTCAAGTTGAAATTAAAAAAACCACCATACAATAAGAAGTTCAATTCTCGCAATCGAGAACGAGAAGGAGGTGAATTCTTTTTTAGTTATTTTTTCGACTGTGTTTGATTTCTCCCTATAAAGCTCATCGTTGTGTTTTGTTGCATTGGGTTTCGAAGACGTATAAATTAAATGGTATATTTGCATTCATGTGATGTGATGAATAGGTACCTATTACTGGATGTTCCGTATAATACGTGTTGAGTAATTTCCTCGAAGATAAAATAACCTGGAGTAATGTTCAAGTACCTACATTAAAAATCTTCTTCTTTTGTTAAAATTTCAAAAATTGCAACAAAAAAAATAGGAAGCTTTATCGAAGTTACCAACAAAATCTACTTTTTTGGCAAAATTGTGAAAAATCTCTCTTTTTTTTATAAAAACTGCAAAAAAAACCCATGTGTAGTCAAAATAGCCAGAAAAAACAATTTTTTTGGCAAATTGTTCACCTTAAATCTAATTTAAAGGGTTTCCTAAAAGCCTAACTTTTTCTTTGCCAAAATTGCAAAAAATCATATCTTTTGTAAAAACTGTAAAAAAAAGACGCTGGTTTTGTCAAAATTGCAGAATACACCTCTTTTTTAGTCAAATTTCCAGAAAGTTTTGCTTTTTTGGTCCCAAAAAAAACTGCTTCTATTGTCAAAATCACAAAAAAAAAGATAAGTAGCCAAAAAAATCCTACTTTTTTGTATAAACTGTAAAGTAAAGACCCATTCGTTGTAAAAATTTTCAAAAAACAGTTTTTTAAAATCAAATTAAGTACCTAACCTAAAAGTTTCATCAATTGTCAAAAAAAACTTGTTCGCTCCAAACCCTGATTCTTTTCCGTCAAAATTACGTACTTACACAAAATTTATGAAAACTGTAAAATAGACGTTGTTTTTGTAAAAATTGCCAAAAAAAAAAGTTTTTTATTGGGTATTTTGAGAAAGTATTGTTCTTTATTTGGTCGCTAAAAACCCCTATTTTTTTGTCAAAATTGTCAAAAAATCAGGATTCAACCAAAATTACCCAAAAAATTCTCCTACTTTTTGTCAAAATTACAAAAAAACCTACTTTTTTGTAAGAACTGTAAAAAAGGCCAATTTTTTTGTGAAAATTGGTCGAAAGTCTAGTTCTTTTTGCTCAAATCTCAAGAAGTCCTGTTTCTTGTCATAATTTGCCTAAACGTCTTACCCTTTTTTGATTTACCAAGATGCAAAAAAAATCACTCTTTTTTATCAAAGTTACAGGAAAGACTCGTTTTTTGTAACCATTTCTACTTCAATTTCGATTTAATTAGACACAATTTCCCTTCTTCCCCTTCCCCTCCTCCCACAAAAAAATTAATTACTTCTGTGAGGAAAATATGAATTTTGAATTTTATTGGGTAAATATGGGTATCTAAGTAATTTTCAACAAAATGTTTCCAAAAATGAATCCAAAACTTGGCTGGAGTCTTCAAAGTATCTCAAACCAGTCAAGTTGAAATTTTCAAAATTTGTTAGACAAAATTTTAAACTTTGAAATTCAACATTGTGATGGGGTTTTAAGTATCATGATCCCAAATTTTTTAGGTAATATTTTCAACAACAAAAACTTGTCAAAAATCGTGTTAATAAGTAAATTACATACATTTTAAAACCAGCTTGATCGACTATTTCGTGCAAAATTGGAATTATTGCTTAGAAATTACATTTTTTTTTTGGTCAAGCTTTGTTATCAGAAAAAGTAGGAGCAAACCAGTTCCAAATTGGAAAGGATGTAGTAATTATACTGAACAGAACCATCAAAAGAATATTTGAAGGGCGGTTTTCCAAAAGTGGATAAGTCAAGTTTTTTGAAAATTGAGTTTTTCATGCCATTGTGTTCTGTAGGTCGTATCTCACCTATTTAATGCCTAACCTACCCAAAATACCTATTTACCTACGCACAATCCAGCTTTTCTGTAAGTTGCGGATTGCAATCGTTTTTCCAAAACGCAATAAGTCATGATTACTTCGTTTTCGTTACTTTTATAGCCAAAATAGAGCTGCGAATATGGTTTTTTTAATAGATAGTACTGTAATATGTACTATATTTTCGTTTTTATTTTATTGCCAAAATGCAGATACATTTTTTTTAAATGATGGTGCTGTAGATAAATACTTAATTTTTGCCAATTTTATCGCCAAAATGCAGATAAAAAATTTTTTTTTCAATCAAAAATTTTTTTTGTAAATTTATTGCCGAAATAGTGGTAAGATTTGTTTTTTAATCAAAAATCTTTTTTTTCAATTTATAGTGTTGTAATAGGTATTTAATTTTTGTTTAAAATACAGGTAAAATTTTTTGTAATCAATTTTTTTGGTCATATACTTTTGTATTGTGAATTAGAGTTGACTTACATCAATTTGCAACACTGGTTCTATCATATAAAAGAAAACATGAAAAATCGTTTTTCCAAAAGGCGATAAGTCAGTTTACTTTTTCTGCCGCAGAAGCGCTGCAAACTTGAGTTCACCACGAAACCAACACATACGTGTTGCGATAGATCCAATACAACATGCAGGATAGGTGTCATACTCCAAGTGCATCGCGCCTTGAAATGGGCACTAAAAACATCATTTATCTCGAAATCATAATTTTTGACTTATCGCTTTTTGGAAAACCGCCCTTCATTTTTAAATTTCAAAATTAAGTTCTCTTTTCAGATGCTCTTGAACCTTTTTTTTAAACATTTCACGAACGTCAAAATTGAAAAATGATAAAACAATGGGGGAAATCTGTTTTGTGTCAAGTGGAACGACAGTATTACACCTCCTCTTCCCCCCCCCCAATCCTTCAAAATTCTTTAAAAACAGATTTCAAATATTTAAAGAGGATTTGAAAAAAAATGATTATTATTTTCTAAGGAAAAAAACTAGAGCAAAAGCATAATTCAATTTCCCATTTTGAATATCTCCATAGAAAAAAAAAAACAAAAATATTTAAGGAGCAAATACTTTAACACCTTTCCCATTCAAAAATCAGATAAGCTACCAATATTGAAAGCTCACTTCTTAAGCAAATTTATGAGTTCAAATCTACACATTTTTTTAATGGACTCCCTCGATGGCCTCTATAGCTTCAACTTTAAGAAAACATGAAGCAACATAACGATTTTCACCTTATTCTAGAACACTATTTTTCAAGTCATGAATCCTTTGGTGTTTCATTTTTCAAATACTTTTTTTCATGCTAAATTAACTGTAACGATGCTGGAAAAAATTTGAATCGTTGTAGGTAACTAAAGCATCGCAGTTTTTACCTAAAAAATACAACTTAAAAAAATTCCTCTTCACTCGCATAAAAAAAAAGGTAAGAACCTAAACTTGAAAAATTCTCCATTTAAACACAGTAGACTTTTCAAGAAAAATAATTCAATTAAAATTTTTTCTAAAACCAAAGAATAAAACTCCAGCTCTTAATAAAATGCCAAAAATAATAATGTAAATTCGCCTTCATCTTTTATAACAATTATCCTCGTTTTTCTACGTGACGTTCGCCACGAACAGCAAAAAAAACCCTGCAGTACTTGTAAAAATGCCGCAATTAAACAAACTACAGATCTATACAGATATACTCGTCGTATATTTAGAGACCAATTGCGCGTTAAGGAAAAGGCTGAAAATTTTTATCGTTTGCAATCCATTCAAAATTCAAGCTTGACCAAGTTTCGCATCACCGTGGGGAGTACGTAGAGGTACGTTTGTTTGATACTTAATATGAAAGTCACGTTTAAAGCTGTATCAATCAATAAAATTTCTCGTACGTGATTAAGAAGTTTAAGGAGTTGTTTCAACGCTATATGCGGTACACGATGTTTACGAAAGAGTAAATATATATTTTAATCTATGCCATTTTTCCCCTCTAAATAACATTACCACGAGTAAATATTGCACCAATAACTGCGAACCTGTGCCTGGGCGATGATATTTATCTATATTAGTGCCGCAGAATACCGTAATTTTATTCTATTTGTGTAGTAAGTGATTGAAAATAAATTTTAAATAGCCGGAGTGTCCTTTTTTTTTTGCTTTTTGAAATACAAAACAGACCAAAGGTTTTTCAACGATGGATTTGTGATTCAACTATGCCTATTTCCATCAATTTTAAGACTTTTGCTACCTCGAAAAGTGAAACGGATTCTGTGCAATGGTCCCACACCCCCCCCCCAACCATCTACTTTCAAGGTGTACAACCTGGAATCTCAACCAGAAAAAAAACTCTGCGATGAAAAAATGATGAAAAATTTCGCTTTTGAAAAAATTATCCTATGCGCATAATCATAAAATCGAATATCACCTTATTTTCATAAATGATGAATCAATTTCACTATTTTGAGTTCTTTACTAATTTATTTGTTTTTTAAAACTTTTGACATCTTACCAGAACTATTGTGCTAACCTAGAACCAGGTAGTAAAGATGTTTGGAATGCTACCAAACGAATCCTGAATCCTCAAACACCTATAACCTCCCAAATTGTCTATAACAACCACACAGCCACCTCTGACAGCGATAAATGCAAACTATTTACTGACTATTTTGAAAACCGATTTAAACCTCATACTAGTGGTCTGCACGGCCCTGTCCGAAAGCCCGCGGGCCAAGCTCGATAAAAGTCGGGTTGGGCCGGGCCGGGCTTGTCAGGCTTGTTGGGCTTTCTCGGGTTCGGGTTTCAGTACGTAACTGGTACTCAACGCATGCGCTGTGAGTACTCGTAAATAAAGAATTGTAGCACCATGTTCACGTCACAACAATGCCTATTGTTCAGAAAACCATCTCATCGCGTCACGTCAACGTTGCATTGTCGGGTCGGGCTTGTTTCGGGCTTTCGGGTCGGGTTGGGCTTTTTGCCCGAGTACTCGGACCTGTGCAGACCACTACCTCATACTCAAGACATCAACCATGTGATTGAACCAGCAACATCACAGCGTTTGCGTTACAAATTCACCAACATCTGCGAACTCAAGTTTCAAATTAAAAAACTTAAAACTAAAAAATCACCTGGCCTAGATAACATAAATAATCAACTTCTCAAGAGCATATCAATCTGCGGTATTCGAATAATCCAGGATATCTTCAACCCTTGCCTAAAACATGGCTATTTCCCGCAAAAATGGAAAAAAGCAATCATCGTTTTAATCCCCAAAAAAAGTCCTGATCCAACTTCTCCTGCTACAAACGACTCACTTTCACAAATCATATCTCACAGAAAATGAAAGCTACCTACTTCAAACTCAAAACACTTTTCCCACTAATCAACAGAAGTTCACATTTGAAAATCAAAACAGCATTACGTTACCTTAATGCCAAATCCGAGTATGTCCATCAAAAACAAAATCGTTTTTTTGCGTCACTGATAAGACTCTGGGAAGCCCTGAATTGAAAAATTTGCATCCGAGTACAGTTGAAATGCACCACTGAAGATGCAGGAAGCTGACTGATGTTCAAACAGAACTCAACAAACCCTTCCGAGCATATCCAAACCTTATCAGTGATGTGTAAAATCGTACTTTTTTGTATGGACAATTGGACATACTCGGATTTGCCATTAAGGTAACGATTACTAATCTACAAGACTATTCTTTGTCCTACTTTTACATATGCGGCTCCAGTGTGGTATGGTACCTCCAAAACAAACAAGAAAAAACTTCAAATATTCCAAAATAAGTTTTGTCGAATCGCCACTAATGCTCCATGGTTTTGCCGGAATACTCAAATACAACGCGAACTCAAAATTGAAACGATCGACGACTTTCTGAAAACTGTAACTGAAAAATACCTAAACAAATTATCTGATAACACCCTTGCCTGCTGCTTCGATATCGGGCAAATTCGCCCTTCAAGACTCAAACCAAAACTTCCTCAAAATTTCTTTTAGGTTTTTAGCCCTAACTCTTTTCTTTCTTAAGTTATTTTTTAAGTATCCTATTTGTCAAATTTGTGAATAGCGCAATTGCGCTGAACCGAATAATAAAAGATATCTATCTATCTATCTATGTATCTATCTATCTATCTATCTATCTATCTATCTATCTATCTATCTATCTATCTATCTATCTAAAACTTTTGAAATAAAGCTGAAAACCCAAACTTGGAATATTTAGCTGGAATTTGCTGAGATACAAACAGATACCTACCTAGGTACAGGTACCTCAAAAAAAGTTGAGAATTGGGTTTTTCAGTACCTAGTTCAAAACAATCAATATCGACTTTTCGGTGTGATTTTGAAAATATTCAAAGAAATTGAAATCTTTCTGAAGGCTTTCAAAAGTAATTATCTCAAGAAGAGGGTTTCAGTTCGACTACCAATTGATCAAAAAGTATAGACACCTAATAAAACTTTTGGAACATCCTGTCAATCCCATCAATCATTTCTTCAAACAATAAAAACAGGTAAACAAATAGGTAATAGGTAACAATGGTATTTCTATACCTTACCCAAACGAGAAAAATACCCAAAAAAACAGCCGCAAGTTGATCGATGATAAAACCACTAAAATTCAAAAACGTTCGTTTAATTGCCGCCGTTAAACTGGCTCGTAAGAAAGACTTTAGAACGCAGAAACCAGAAGATGAAATACGTAGTACTCGTATATATGGTAAGATGGTCGTCAATTCGAAATGCGTATTTTTTTATCGGTTCGTCGTTCGACGACGCGAATTACACCGACGAAATACCCGAGCAAAAAAAAATTAAAGCTCGTTTCATTACGCGGTACTCATTTTCGAAGCCGAAAGCTCCGATAAAAAATGCTTTAAAATGCAAACGGTCCCCCAAAAAAGCTGGAAAAATTTCTTATTACCGCATAAACTTTTCAAAGTATTACCAATGGTAAACGGGCAAAAAATAAAGTTTATAGCTTATCTCTTTACTCTCTCACTCTGCTAAACCAGTAGATTTTTTTCCAATGCTCCCAACATGCACCACGTTACGTTGCGTTGCCTTATTATTCTGGAGTTATAAAGTAGTTTGAAATTTTATACCCGTTCCTCGTCGCTCAGTTCCCCTGCATGATGCGAAAAGCGACGTGTAAAAGCAAAACGACTTTTTTTTCGAATGCAGAAAACGAAACAACACACGACAGGGTTGAGGGTGGTAACGGGAGCCGGGAGCAGGACGAGGAGGAGGAGGACGAGTGCTTCAAGATGTGTTCGAATGTACCACCGAAAACCAGCAGTGGCCGGGAAATTCGTGAAGCTGGCAACAAAACACCTATTTTTAGAATCGAAACGCGGCATTGGGTTAATAATGGGAGTGGGTCAACAACGGGGGAGCGGTGTTTCATGTTTTTATCGATTTTCGCAGTCAGCAAAAATATTCACAAGTGATCCTTGCGGACCAAAGTTTGCGCTTTAGCCAAGTCACGTCGTTTGATTTACGTTTCGCCAAAAAATTCTCTCTCACTCTACCAACCGAACCGATTTATGTACCGTGCTATATACTCCATTATGTGTACAAGTGTACGCTTTTGCATCGCTTTTTCCTTCATTTTGCGCAATTTCCACCACCACCACCACAACAACAACGCAAACATATACAACTACGCGGCGGCTGCTGGGGCGAAATTTTATAGCAGAAAAATTTTCAATGCTAGAAAATTCCAAGTGTATATTTTTTCCTCGGCTCGACTCGACTCGACTGGGCAAGGCAATACCTACCTAGACTGCAAAACGTACTACGTAGTACGTACAACTTTTTCGGTATATTTTTTTTCTACATTTTTCATTATACACGAGTCGGCAATTGCGCTCGTATTTTCCTCTCTATTGTTACGTATGTGCTTCTTTTTTTCTTTTTTTTTTGCCCAGTTTACATCATTTTTATTGCTGATGTTGTACCCGAACGGCAAACCTGCAGTACAATAAGTAGGTAGGTAGGTATGTGAGCTGCTTTCGGCTCGCGGCTCGGCTCGGCTCATTCAGGATACCAACACTTTATCACTTTTATTGTTCAGGAAGCAGTCAATTTATCACAATTTTCTTCGTGATTAATGATCGATTCGTTCACTCGTCGCTTAGTTTAGCACCCCTTTCAGACGCGTGACTATTTAAAAAACTCCAAAAGGATACCACATAAATGGTAAAAAAATAAAAAAAAAGAGTCCCTTGTGCCGAATAAAGCTCTATAGGAGTATAAGTTTACGAAAAATTCAAAAAACAGAAAGCAAATCGGCGCTTAGTTTTCAACTCTGGTTTTTCAAAATGAGGAAATATAGGGGACGAAGTCTTTTGTGCAGTTACCAGCATTTTTCATCTGGTCCAAAGCTACGATTTTTGCTTGGAGAATGGTGAAGACTTTGAAATATTTTCAACAATGCTCGTTTCTGGTTAGAAAAAATAAAACTTATTTACTTTTGAAAATAGGATAGAATTTTAGAGGGTATGAGCGAAGGAACAATATGGATTAATTTGAACAAACCTTATTCGTAGCAAAATTCAAAAAATTATACATCAAAAATTACTGAAAAAATTTAAAAAAGATCAGATCACAGGTGTGACTGCATCTCCTCTCCCTTTAGTCTATCTTAACGAAAATAATTAGTAAGAGATTCACATTCACAAGCATTAGAAAGTACAGAAAACGTTGAAGAAATGGGAATAATCCAAAAAACAACATAAGCTCATGAAGTTTCTTTTAATATGGAGTTTCAAACATGCACCAAAAAATTGGTATTTTACAATTTCACTTTTTTATTCTTGTCAATTGAAGAAACCGGTTAGTAAATGTGGTTTGAATGGGACTCTAAACACTAATCTTCAAAATTTTATAAAGAAAAAAAAAATCATCCCTAAATTGATCGGGCAAAAGAGAATCGACAGAGGATTCTAAAATACACCACCGGGTAAAATTTTCTAAAAATATAAACTTGGACCAAAAATGGGAAAAAACTAAATTTTATCAAATTGATCTAGAAAACTGAAAATTGGTTTGTATTCCATTTTCGATCCCCCGAGTCAATTTTTGATGGGGTCAAACTGTTTTGGACCCTGGATTTTTAGGTTCCACAGTTTTCGAAAAAACATTGTAAGTAGACTGAAAATGAAATTCAGTCCCTATAAACTCTTATTCATAATCTTTGTGACCCTTTCAATTGATATGGTATATATTTTCAAAATTCTTTGGTGCTGGTTCAAATCCAAAATTTCCCTTAAAAAAATGAAAATTTGCTGGAGGTTATAGAATGGTTCGAAATCATCAACAATGGACTCGAAAGGACGAAAACAGGGTAAAAACCAAATTTCACATTGTTTTGTTCACACGTTTGCAAACAATATTTTAACATTTTTTAAATTTTTTTTTCAAAAATAATTAGTGAGGAAACGTTTGGTTCTGAATCGACACTAAAATATTTTGGTAATAATATGATGCCTAAATCGATCGAAAAGGTCGCAATGATGATAAATCTGAGTTTATAGGTATTGAAATTTCATTTTCAAGTTGTGAGGGGGCGGATTGCCCCCACTGCCAAAGGTAGTGCTTACATTATGAACCCCTTATATTGAAAATATTGGTAACGTCTGAAATACTTTAGAAATAGGCTAAGTACATATACGGTTGCGATGTACTCGCGCATATAGGGCTGCGCACCCTTCTATTAAAGGGTTCGCGGCGCCTTTGACATTTATAGCCCGAGATAGGGATTTTGGGCATAAATAAGGAAAGTCACATAAATTCTACAATTTATGTACAAGTAAATGTACTTAGCAAGTGCGTGATTGGTCCACCACTTTTGGGGGTGGGAAATTGACCATCTTACGCTCCTTTTATAATACTGATTTTCGTGAACAAACTTCAGTTCTTTCTTGGGTTCGGATATTCGCGATAGTCGGTTCTTAAGTCAGTGCTAACATAATAATACCATGGACGAGCCCCCATTTAGGGGAGGCCATGGTATGGCTCTTTTTCGTTTAACGCCATCTCGCGCATGGTTAATTTCACTTAATAAAAATAGATTAATCGATCTTCAATCGATTAATAACATGTGTACCTGTTTGGTGATTGAGGAATGCACCCGGGCATATCCTCATCACGCAAAGTGATACTTGCGCCTCTTTTAGTTAAGTTCCATCGACGCCATTAAGTATTAGGTTGGCTTTAGAAGAGATGGAAAACGTGTACAGTCCAAGTAAGTGGTGCTTGCACCTACTTCGTTTATTATTAAGCCTTTTTTCCCATAGAAGTGTAGACCATGGTGTCGAACTCTATGGTGACCAAAATCATGTGCTTTTCGCGTAAAACTTTATGTGATTATTCTCGTGTATATAATTTCATGTGTATATTTTCGCCTATCCTATTTGTTATGTCTTTTAGGGTGAAATTCTATAATTAGGATTATTGTCTTATTTACAATGACCCACATCTCGTAAATATGTGAAGGTCATTCTCTTGTTTAAATTCATCCGGTTTCTTACTCTCTGTCAAAATTATTAACATATGGAGTATTCGATGAATTTATGTATAAAAGTGTAAATACAGGTCATAAGTAAATTAGATTCGTATTTATTACATGTGTTTACACATAATAATGTATAGGGCAGATTAGACAAACTACCGCCCGTCTGAGCTATCTAGGTATTGGCAAATATTCCCCGCCTAAGGAATATTTCTAAATTTAACCCCCGTTGGTATTGGTTCCCCCCTATATCACGTTAGGTAGTATGGCTTATCTGCACTATATCATTATTTTGGCGCCTGGAACGTGGGACCCGTGTTTTAATTTATTTATAAATTAAAGATGGGTTAATAAGTCTGCACTTTGAGGTACTCGATGTAGTGAATTAGGGACCTTTTCTAATATTTAATACACCCTCTGACTGTTCAAAAATCGATCTTTTTGACCAGTTGAAGGAGCCTGTAGTTAGGTCCCCCTACTCGTAAAACAAATAATTAATTTGGATTACGAGTAGATGAGTTTTTGACAGGTGAGAGCTCGAAAATGACCTTTCATCTGTCAAAAATAGGGCACTCTTAGATTTTCAAAACGAAAAATGCTGACTCTCTACATGGATACTATGTACCAATTTGAGATCATACAGGTCGTTATTGTCCTCGTTTTCGGTTTGTAAAATCTAAGACTCTAGGGAGACCCACATTAGCAATTGACCTTAACGTAGATCTTTTGTGTGGGTCGCACTTTCATTGATTTCACGAAAGCCACTAAACTCACAGAGACCCCTTGCACTCTCATTGCGTCCTCGTTTGGTTTGTCTCCTATGTGAGTATAGCACTATCCTGAAATCTTTGGTTAGCCTCAAAAAACGTAGGGAGATCCACTTTAAGTACCAAGAGTTGAAATTATACCTGGTATTGTGGATCGCACTTTCATTGATTTTCGAGAAATCGGAATCTTTGGTTAGCCTTGAAAAATCTCATCTCATTCACTACAGTTCGAGTATGGCAATGCTCCAGACTTATTACGAATCTACCCTAAGTATAGATTGTGTTTAGATTTTTTACTCGTTCAACATTTTCTCCAAACCGAAGAAGGCGGAATGTATGTTGAAAATTGAGAAAATTTACTTGGATATTTATGAAAATAACTAGTTGTAAATTTTTTCACCCTGTCCTTGATATTGTCAATCAATCCTAACGGAATGAAACTGAGACAAGGTCGGACAGTGGCACAAAAATCTCAATTATTGAGTACTTAAATTTATACATAGTCTATATTTTCGACTTCATTTCTGACGATATTTTCACAATAACATTTGCATGCAATATTGTCAAAATGAAGAAACGAACCATAAAATAACTAAATTATCTACCATAACCTAGTACTACGTAATTTTAGTCGAAATTATTTACCCCAAAAATCGGATAAATGACTCGCACATCTCCGAGTCGAAATAGTTCCAAAATTAACTAGGTAACTAGGTCAGGGACCTCGGCATCGCGTCCTTCACAAGACAAGGAAGCTGCGTTGCTGGGTATCAATGAACCCTCTACTAGGTATAGGGAAACGTGACGTTTTTAATGTACCATTGCACCATTAAAATAAACACTTCTCTACGTAAAAAGAGGGTGGCTGTGGATAATTTATTTATCTATAAATATTAGTTTACCGCATGGATTCGAATATGTATTGTGTTTTTTCGATAACACAAGTGAAAATTCCCCTAGCATGTGGATTAGAATTTTTACTTAGACAAAAAATGCAGTACACATTCTTACCTTGATTTTTTGATACTGTTTCGCCGATCTTGTCGGATCTGAATCAGTACAAAAGATATGACGTGCGTAATTATATTTATCACTTATATTTTTCTCATTCTCGGAACTGTTTTGTTGACTCTTTAGAGACCAATCAGTCACGAAATGATAAACTTGATTAGCTCAATTATACATATGGTTAGTTTATGTTTTTTACCTCGTTTCTAGAAACGAAATAATTACTTAGCCATCTAGATGTAGATACAAGTCTTTTCAAGTTAAAAGTCAACTTTTACTTAACCTGCTACTTAGCCACATTTTTGAACTATTTTTCGAAAGGGAAAAATCTCAAAAACATCAGAGCATAGAAATCTAGGGTTTTGGTACATTTTTCAAGATTGCTATTTTGGCGCAATCTTCATTTACGTGTTTTAAGATTCGTCCTTGAAGTCTCCTTGAATTCCTTACCAAGGGAAAGAATTCTGTCACCCTAAAAATAGCTCATGGGTATGTAGTTTGCTTGCCAATACATTGTTGCCAGATAGTATTGTAGTTTAGGGAGAAAAAATACAGGGATTTTTTCGGATGTAGTATAGAATAGTTAAAAGATACATTTACCTCCACCAACCCCGCCACCACCGGCGGCATTTTTCAAAGATTTAGCCGAAGTATTTTTGTTAAAAAAGGGGTACTTAGCCGCCAATTATGTACGTATAATTGTTTAACAAGTGTCACCCTTTTTACTCGGAGGCGCGAGCCAAGGTCGTAAATCCTTCAGGATTTTTTATAGCCCAAGGCGACGATTTGAAAAAAGGAGGGAGAAATGTTAAAATCTTAGGACTTTTTGACCATGCTACACTTGCCACAAAAATTATTCTGTGTTTGACTCTCATGAGTTACAGTTCTCGTACGTAAGGCACTTTGCACTTTATGAATACTCCACCAGCTTTGAGCACTCGCAGCAGAGTAAGTAAGCCGTTGATTTCTTTGGACTTAGACAAAAGTAGTCGAAAGCCCGCTCGCGTAATGAATCCGAATTTGAATATGAACGAAGAGAATCATAGTTCAAATGTTTTTAGTGATCAACCTCAGGCGCATGCTCCGGAGTATGCAAGTGAGGTTGATAGTAATCCAGATACACCTTCCGATGAAGGTGTCGGTACTCAGGACGATTCGTATCCCTTTGACCCCGAATCACTTAGGGACACGACTGACGACGAAGTTTACGAAATTTTCAAAAAGACTTGGGATTGGAATAAGAAAATTCAAGCTGACGTAAAAGAGAAATTCGAAACAAATAGTCAGGAAAATAGAAAAGCTAAAAATTATGCTAAAGAAGCAAAAAAGGCCGCGATCTATTTAAATGACAAAATTCAAGATATTTCGATCCAACAATCTAAACTTGTCGAATCAACGAACGAATGGATGAAAGAATTAGCTGACAAATTAGATGAGACTTCCATAAACGTCTCTGAGGCAAAAATTGACTCTGCAAGCAACTCTTCAATTATTCAAACACTTTCGGAACATATCTCGAAATTGAATAGCGATTCTAGAGCTAGGGACAATGCCTGTGAAAAATTTGTTGACGAACTTAACTTCGTAAAGGACGTGATTCGTAAATTGCCAGTAGCAGCTAAATCCAAAAAGATTAAAACCAACCCAATAGACCCAGGTTCTGTTAAAAACGCAGGTGTCTATTTTTCGGACGAATTAGTGTATTTTCCACATGAATTCTTAGAGGATTTTGAAAAATATTTTTCGAACGCCAACGCGGACGAAAGTCATAAAATCTTTGCATTCAAAAAGGTCATATGCACTAAAAATTGTCCCCAATTTTTGGAAACAGTTCGTAACGTTCATCGATTTGAGGAATTGAAAAAGAAATTTTTGAACTATTATTGGGACCGTAGGGCTCAAAATGAAGCGATGAAATTTTGTCAATATAAATTCACAGTCGCAGATGACGTTAAAGACATGGCAAATAACATGATTAGATGGGTTCGATCGCTTTCTCACCATCGTCACGGGGATCACGAAGACCTCATTGAAATGTTGATCAATAAAACTCCAGAGCAATATCACAATAGGCTCACTGAGGAAGGGCAAACTTTGGACCAATTTATTGATAAATTATCAAAACTAACCGCTATCCAACGCGATACCGAAAATGAGGTCCCGATAACCTTCACTCGAACTCGACGATATGAAAATTATCCAACATTTACTCAGACCCCCCAAAGACAACCAAAATCGTCTTATCCATCTCAAGATCAGTTACAAAATTTATGGGATATTTTATCTCAGAACTCCAGAAAACCCAATAACAATTTTCGAAATAATCGTTCCGGCAACTCTGAGGAAGCCAAAAATTCAGACGATAAATCCGCGCCGACTTATCCCAAAGATAAGCCCGAAAATCCGAAATCCGCGCAAGCTTCCACTCAGACTCCGCCGACGCAAAAATCGTATTCAAATTCAAAACCATTTAATGTCGATAAATACGGTAATTTAGTCGCCAATAATAGGTCAAAATCGCCACGCGCTCCGCCCGCACTGGTTCAAACTGTAGAATTTGACGAAACAACGAATAAGTATGTCCTTGTCGATACTCCGCCGGAAGACTTAGAGGAAACTGTATCAGTATGCAATCTCCTTAATCAGATGTTTGAGGAACAGACAGAGGAATTAGATCTTCAATCTATTTCCATGGCTGTAGGTTCGATAACCTATGATACATCTCCTGAACTGAGTGATGAGGAATACGAAAGTTCCAATTCTGGAAACGAATTTCACTAGGTAGCCCTGGGGCAACTCCTAGTGCTATGAAAGCCCCGTTTAAGGACATTCTCAGCGACTATATATGGGTAGGGGACAGTCTCTCCCATTTTATGGCCAGAGGGGAAGTTATTTTGTCAACACAGTTGCCTAATTATTTACGCGACCAAATTCCGCTTGAAACACTCTTCAATCGACTGTTAAAAATCGATTTTCCACCATACTCGAACTATATACTTTCGGCAGGCCAACTAGAATTCAATTTTTCGCGTAAACCATATCGAGTAATAGAACGACAGCTGCTCAACATTGTCGAACTTTTGTTAGATAAGGGAGCAGAAAGCATAATCCTTCTTTTTCCTTTGATAAAACCGCGAAATATTGACGAACCTGACGTAAAACTATATAGGTATAAAGATTTCAAAAATATATATGCTCGAGTAGCATCACATCCGAGAGTAATTTTTTGGAAAAACCCAGCCTCACGATTTTTACAAACTGAAGTGATGTGCGACGAAGGCAGATTTTACACACGACCCAAAACTGGATCCCGTGGAGAACTTTTACCTATCGTACAAAAATTTCATTATGTACCGACACTTAGACGCTACTTTCCCTCAATTCTTGAATACCGCGATGTTCGCAATTCTCTCATTACGGAATTAATTCACCAGAAAAATTTTGAGGCATGGATGGAACACGTAGATTCCATGGATAATAATCAAGATTACACCAACACTCAAGGCGAAATGTGGGGAAGGACGACTATGTCTGTTAATAACATCACGACAGTTACAAATTCGGAGAAATTCAAACCCAAAAGAATCATAAGGGCGGCCTTCAAAGAATTACAAAATGACTCTCGAGCGATACCCAATCAAAATTTAGGTGATTTATTCACATCCAAAATTAATGAATACCGATTTAATCAGAGAAATGCTAAAAAACGTAAAAATAAACAGCCTCTCACGAATTCGAAAAAACAGCACCTCACGTCTATCGATGCAATTGACAACGCGATTCTTCAAAATCCACCTGAACCATTCATCTCCCAACAAGTTGTAACACAGTGTACAGACGACCCCGCGTGCGTCGTACCAGTACTAATAGGCAAACGTAAAATGGTACTTCAATTAGACACAGGAGCTCTCCCCAATGTTCTCACTAAATTAGTATTGAAAACTATCCTGAGAGAAGCTCCCCAATATGTAGGTTTTCATAAACTGAAAAAAGGAGTCCAATTGAAGCTCGCGGATAATTCATTAATAACCTCAGCCACTTACATTGCCCAAGTTACAATGAAGTTAGGACCATCAATATTGAGCGTTCCATTTTACATATTGGACGCTCCAGGAACGACCTTTCTAATGGGTAGGGTGTCTATGAAATATTTTCGCATGTCAATAAATATTCACCGACACGAATTAACTTGTGAACCAAAACACCTCGAAGAATTCACAATCCCATTTATGCACACTCTCGAATTTCAAAATGCCCTCACCGTATATTCTATGACCATGGAAGAACAAGATGACTACCTGAAAATGTACGATTATATGGCCGGGGCAACTTTCACCGAAATAGAAAGGGAAATAATTGAGGATAAAATGTCAGCTGTGAAAACTTTTCGAGAAAATTTACGCAAGGACCTAAAATCAGCCGTTGCGAATGGTTCAATTACACAAGAACAGTCTGTTAAAGGATTTGAGAGACTAGAAAAATTTTACGATATTTTCGATTTAAATCCCGGAATATACACAGGTGAACAAGTGAAATTTAATTTCAAGGAGGGTGATGAACATCTTAAGCCCTGGAGGGGAGAAAAATTTCGTCCCAGTAAGAAATTATTACCAGCATTACGTCGCGCCATAGCGAAAATGCTCGAGCTCGAAATTATTCAATACTCTCATTCACCTTACATTAACACCCTAGCGCCGGTAGTAAAGAAAAACGGTGATATTCGTCTCTGCCTTGATGCAGACGAATTGAATAAATTCCTCATTAACGTATTGACAGAGCCGAATACTATAGCCAGCATGATCTACGATAATGCTGGAGACTGCAGGTTTTTGGCAATTAATTTTAGACCCTGAGTCACGAAAATTTGTAGCTTTCCAAGTTGAGGGGCAAGTTTATGAATTTATCAGGCTTCCCTATGGATTGAAAATTTCTTCCGGTGAATTCGTTCATATGATCAATAACGTGATCGATAACGAAGATGGAATCACAAAATATGTTGATGATATTAAAATATCGGGCAAAAATTTTGAGGAAACCATCGACAGGTTAGAAAAAGTCTTTCAAAAAATTTGTGAACATGGTCTAACTTTAAACCCGACTAAGACCCAATTTTTTTGTAATTGTGCGGACCACCTAGGATTCGTAATTTCCGATCAAGGGGTGGGAAAACAAAACGAAAAAATCCGAAAACTTGAGGAATTCGAGAAAAAACACACAAAGCGAGGTAAATTCTCTCTTTCCAAGAAAAACGACATATTAGCTCTCGTAGGCAATACAGGTCTATACAGGGACTTCATCCCGGAATACTCACAAATTGTTAATCCCATATACGAATTAACCAAGGGTGACGTTCCTGTAGAATGGACTGAAGTCCAACAAGCAGCTTTCGAAAAATTAAAAGCTGAATTTCGTAAGGATTTTAAGCTTCAGCAAGCTCCAAAAGAGGGGGATTTATTTCTTAATACAAAATTGTCAGACGACGCAATGAACGGAGTCCTATTCTATGTAGACAAGGAAAATGAAAAACGTATCATTTTATTCGTCTCAATCGCGTTCAAGGAACATCAAAAAGACTTCACCCTCTTTGACCTAGAAATTATGTGTCTCGTGAAATGCATACAAAAATTACAAATTTGGCTACATGGTCGACGAATACACGTAAGGTCGAACCTTTTACCCATTGTAAATCGCTTTCGCGAAATTGCACAGACACATAGGAAAGCAGCTCACTGGATCACTGTCTTAAATTGTTATGATTTGGTTTATGACATAACTACCTCAAATAAAAAGCTTTATGACATTAGGGCCCCAGATTTGGAAATTAACTCTGTTGAAATTGGTCAATTTCTTGAAGAAGAAAATTCCAATTTTCAAAGTGATAAGTTCGAAACCCATATCGAACCTTTTGAACTAAAGTTTTTGAGTGAGAACATTTCTGAACTAAATCAGCGACTCCAAAACATCGCATTCCATCAAAAACACGATCCATTCTGTAAAAAGATCATCGAAATTCTTGAAGAGAGAGTCCCTCCAAACAACAAAAAACAGAGAGATATTCAAAAGTCTAAAATGTCAAAATTTGAACTTTCTAAAAATTCTAACGGAGAGAAGGTTCTTTTGAGAAAACTTGAACATGGATCAAAAATTCCATGCTTACCTGACGACCTCTTTTTCGACACAGCTGATTATTTACACTGTGCTTACGGGCATGTAGGAGCCAACAAACTCGATGTAATTTTCCGACGAATCTATTACCATAATAATTCCCTCGCGTACATCCGAGAAGTTTGTAACATCTGCATCGTTTGCAAGGTAAATAAAAATTATGCCAAACATAAGACGATTGAATATGCTCAAATCGAAGCATACGCCCTCGGTGACGTATTGTCTGTTGACATTTTTGGGCCTTTGCCAGCAAATGCCTATGAACCAAAATATCTACTCGTGGCGAAAGACGTCTTCACGAATCGCACGTGGATTAGAACCCTTTATAATACCAAAAAGGAGTCAGTATGCCAACAGATGGATACGATTATTAAGGACATTAAAGCTCAAAGAATCCAAGTCAGAAAAGTCATTACCGATAATGGCTGTCAGTTCATATCCAACGCCTGGTATGACTTACTCGAATCCCATAGAATTCAAGTTGCACACACAAGTGCCTACAACCCCCAATCATCCTCAGTCGAGAGAACAATGAGAAGTATCGGTGATAAAATTCGAGTCAAAACTAACGCGAATTACGACCCTCAACGTTCCCACATAGGCTGGTATGACGTGGTTGAGGAAATTGAGCTTGAATTAAATAACACTCCAACATCTTTTGGATTCAAACCCAATGAGGCGTGGGGCATTTGTGACACAATTACATCACAAATTCCACACGAGAAATTAAAATTCAATTTCCCTCAAGAACTCGAAAAACTCCGCGATAAATTGGCCAAACAGGAAATCCCATCTATTACGGTTGCGCAATGTTTAAGTCAACCTCTTGACCCCAATGTAGACTTGATAATAGATAGGGACGGTTATGCCCGAGTTACAGCCGGCGGTGCCTGCTCAAAAAACGGCGACGCCAATGCTATCGCAGGAATAGGGATCTGTTTCGCTCCGGAATCTTTGGCAAATGTTTCCGAACGCATTTCTCACCCAGACTATCCTACATCCAATAACCTGGCAGAGCTACTCGCAATCAAAACAGCTCTCGAAATTTTAAGGGACAATGAGATTAAAAAGGTCAAATTGTTGAGTGATTCCAATTATGCAATCACTGCACTCAACAATACTTGCTCTTCTTGGCAGACCAATAATTGGAAAAATTCAAGAAACAAACCTGTTCATCACGAACAGTTGTTCAAAGAAATCCTTGAATTAAAGAAAGAATTTGAAGTGGTAGAATTTATTCACGTATTTGCTCGCAAACATGAATATACTAACATAATAGCAGATTCTTTGGCCAAGAAAGCCGTTTACACGATTGAGGAACGAAGACAAAGAGTATTTGATATGACTCAACGTCAAATTGTCGAAAACTTCATTCGTGAAAAACGAAGACTTAAGAAAATTGAAGAAGAAACATCCTTCAATAAAAAACATCTCGATCCGACATTTTTCGAACCAGGGGACTGGGTCCTAATGACAAACCATAAGTTGTCATCGAGTGAAAAACGCACTTCGAGAAAATTATACCAAAAGAAGATAGGACCCTTCATAGTCATTCAAAGGAATGGTCAAAATTGCTACTTGTTAGCACCAACCGACGACACCACTAACGATCGAGTGTCAAATATACGACAATTGACTCTTTTTATTACTAAGGAAAATCTCGAAAAATTGAAGAAAGAAGTCTGTCTACAATCCCATATTGATTCGCGTACATTAGAGCAAAAAATTAAAGACTTCCTCACAGATTATCGCAATAACAACAACGAAGACGAGTCTGACGAGGAGGATGATAATCAAAATTCTGATGACGATGACATCACTAGCGAGATAATAGTTAGTAATAAAGATTTCAGACGAGCTTCACAAGCTGTCATGAAAGAAGTCACAAAAACAGCACGTGAATATCGCGCAAAAGCTCAAGCTGAACGAGAACAGCGAGCAAAAGCTCGAGCCGAACGTGCTGCACAATCCGAATTAGACGACCGACTTTTAAATGGGGACACCCTCGCGGATCCACTTCCCTCTTCATCTGGGGCAGGTATAGAGCAAGACTCACCTCCCAAAAAGACCAGGGGTAGGCCTCGAAAGAAATTAACGGATTCCCAGGAAACCATTTATAGTCAATCATCCCAAACCGACGATGACCAGCCTTCTCAAGGGGCATCTGAGAATACACCCCCCAAACGGCGGGGAAGACCTCCCAAAAATAAGGGAAATGGGTCCCAAAATGATTCTCAAAATGACTCTCAAAATAGCTCCCAAAGCGATTCCCAAAATGACCTGACGCCACCAAATTCACAGCAGGCTTCTGAAAATGATAATGACTCCCAAGAGACATTCATAGAACCCCAGAATTTCACACCAGCGCCAACCCCGGTCATTATTAAGAAAATTCGAAAATCGCAAAATTCTCCACCAGACTCAGGTTTTGTCGAAACACAACAACCCGCAACTCAATCCCGAAATGACACACAGGGAGGGACTCAAAATTCACGTTATCCCCCCTTACCGATAATTAGAATATCTGATCGAGTTCGAGCAAGGTTAGGACGACCCCAACCCAAGTCTTACTGGAAAAACCAATTCGTAACCAATACAGTCGAAGTCGTCGTCGATCCAAATAAAAACAAGTATCACCCAAGTAATTAAAATAATTACTCGTCTTGAGGGGCAAAGTTTACTCTCAAGTTCAATGTTTCGATTCAATACGCGACGCGAAATCAAAAGTACAAAAATACCAAAAATATAAAAACATTTATAATCAAATAAATGTCGCATTTCTCAACCACACGTGTTGAAAAGGCACACATTTATTATGAACCAGTTCGTCGAACCCCACGCAATGCGATCACTGTGTCAGTATACTAAAACAAGGAACAACCTTGTAACATATATTCCGTCAAAACATTTCTTTTTCGTCGCGTAGGTCTAGTAATAGGCAAAAGAATACGACGAAAGAAACATTACGTATATTTGTCCATCTTCCCTATTCTATAAATAGGAATACCTCTGTCAATTGCCCCACCTTTTGAGAAAGGTACAGATGAATATACGCAAAAACTTTTTACCCCACTTCTCAAAGAAGGTACACACGGATATATGCAAAACTTTTTCCAAAAATACTTGACACTATGATCCATCGTCATACCTTGTCTGTAAGAATTATAATCTACACATTGCCTTAAGCAATATATACATTCAATAGATTTGCATTCTTCAAATGCAAATAAATGCACTACTAACGTCAGTTGATCTATATCAACCGACCTGAAACTCGTGAACAAATACAGACAAGAACGTACCAATAATCGACGAGCTAAAAATGTACAATCACCTATCCTATAGGAATCCCCTTGTAAATAAATCCAACCAACATAGAACAAGATAGAAGAGTGTACATTTTTCTGAAAAACTTGTATTCGTCTATACATCCAATCTGCCCTCAATTGCCCCAACTTTCGATGTACGATAATACAGACGAATACCAACCAAAAACCACAATCGCCTGTAAAGATTATAATCTACAAAACGCCTTGTGCATTAATACACTTATTATATTTGTATTCTTCAAATGCAAAAAATGCATTACACATATCACTGACTCGAATCTGTCAAGTGACCTAAATTCGTGAACATATACAGGCGAAAAATGGCAATTGTACAGCATAAGTCTAGTTATGATAATTTATTGGTAGTTAGCTTTATTATTTTAGTATAAATACGAATTCATACAAATACGCTTATTCTTTAGAAATCCACTTCGTTTTTCACTAAGGTAGAGTAGAAGAAAAAATCCTCTCGTAACTACAATCTACATCTCTCGGCCAAAGCAACAAATTAACAGTCGTATCAATCACTGTCAGTTGAAGCGAGAAACCACCCTCGTTAGCACTCGAGTTATCGTAAACATAGTGACACGCTCGTAAAACATAAACGGTTTAACGACCCTACGCCTTCCGTGTACAACCAGTAGCAAGGGTGCGTAAGACATGCCGACAACATGCGCATGAGAGAAACCTCATAGATAACGAACCAATTTTTCGTCGTATCTCTATCCCTTTCTTTCATTTACCCAAAGGTTAAATGATTAAGAAACTAACTAAAAATTACTAAAGATAACGAAAATCTCCCTAAGAGATTTTCATCCCTTTCGATGACTTTTATAGCTTGTAATTTTTCAAAAAAATTAAAAACCAGCAAAAAATCACGTTTCGGTACTCCCAAATTTTTATGACCAAAAGGCGTAACTTCGTTCTTCTGTTTTTAACATCTATTTCTCTCACCCTTGGTCATTATTGTCATAATATATGCCTATCCCTTATCACTCAACATACATAAACGTCGTGAGAAATCTAAGACACTAAAATTTTATGTAAAAAGGAGTAGGGACACTTTTTTCAAAGGATAAAATAGACAAAAATCACGTCCAAAAAATCCTGAGCAAAAAGATCGACTAACATATTCGTAGTGACGTTAGTGCCGAGAGGATCTGCTTCTACCTTTGGTGAGATTGAACCTTATTATTTCAACTTTGCTTTTCATACTTTGCATTTGTCTCGTATATGTAACTATACTATAGCGACCCACGGTGGTTACCTGTAGTATATAGGATTGCTTGATTTTTTCGCAATTTTCTTGCTTTTTTGTGGATTATATTTGCTGCATCATGAATCACTGCGAGCTCATATGCGACAAATGTAGTCGACCCTTAACCCATATGGGCCCTGATGTTGTGACAGGTAGGGACAAAATCGCGATTACGAAATGTCTACACCTTTTCCACTACAGTTGCATATACAATCACTACATCGCGAGTATGCAAATCAATGAACACCACATGAAAATTATAACCTGTATGCGTCGAGGCTGCAGAGAAAAATTATGCGGGACTGACTTTTCGGTAGTTAAGCATTCGTCAAAAATCGTACGTTATATGCACAACGATACGCGAGTTCGAGATCTTAATAACCAACTCACGATGCAACGCGACTTGTACACTAGATTACAAGCTACAGTGGCAGAAATTTTGGCTGAAAATTCATCCTTGAGAGCTCAATATGAGGACTCTCAAAGAGAATACACAAATTTACAAGCTCGATACAATATGCTTTTAGACGAACAAACCAGCAACTTGTATGCTAGTATTAGGGCTAGGAACACCCCTATAGGTCCTTTTACACCCTCAAGCTATAGGCCCCAATCACCGCTGTACAGCCCTACTACGTCAATGTCATACGCCTCAATTCCAATGTATGATTCGGCTCCAACACCTCAAATGGAAATTCCTCAACAATCCGCATGCTCCACTCCGATAATAGCTCCACCTCCGACACCTACAAATCAACCAATTTTCCTCTGTACTCAAAACCTCGTTCAAATCCCGAATACAACTTATCCGTCGATTTTAACAAAACCATCCACTAGCACTTACACCGTAACTCCGATCACCTCCCGCACTTCATCTCCTCGCCCACAAGGTTCATCGTCCGAAAGTAACAGTCAGAAAAGACCAATGTACTCCGACAACGATGATGAGGATCGACGAGATAATTCCACATTTGACAGTCAACACCTAAGTGAGGAAGGAACAGGAGAGGTGTATAGCTCGATTAGTTCGCATGTTTCCAAAAGGGCGAGAATACCACCACCCAAGCAGAAGAAGGGTACTGCCGCCGAAAAAGGAAACAACCACAAAAAATATCGCATTCGTTTTGGAACCGATTCCAGCGAATTAATTCCCTTCTATCCTCTAAACTCGTACCCGAAAGGTTACACAGCCGCGGCATACGAAGTTCATGAAAACACACATGTTGCAGTGTTGTTTACCTATAACATCTTCATGATAGGGGACGGACACGTCTATAGCATAATAAAGTATCTGTCACTTGGTAGACCTTACGCCCAGGCAGTAAGTACCGAATTTTATCGACAAGATCTCCTTCTCGCCGACCTCGTGAAATTTATTTCGAGTTTTAAAGAATTTCCTTCTCGAGTCATGCTATCGATAGGAACCTATGATGTACATTGTGGTACACCATAAGACGAATTTTTCAAAAATATGCAAAAGTTATGCATTAAGCTCAAAGATATGGCCGTAAAGGAATTAATCATCCTTCCTTTAATTCAACATCCTAAATCAAACTTGACTAATGCTACTCAAATTTCAGATGCTATTAACTACGACTGGTCTCGCATATTAGATGCGAAAATAACTCGTATTCCAGGTATCTTTGCTACAATCAGCCAGCACCTACCTAATTGGAACAGCGCCGGCCCATACTATCCGATAACGATGTACGAAGACACCATAGAAACCATTTGCAGACAATTCATACCAGTAATCAATAAGAAAAGGGATGCACCCCTTCCGCCAACCATACCTGCAGCCAGCAATGATCAACCCTCGATTGAACACCCACCTACTGAACAGGAGTTGGCGATAGATCTGACCACTGACGAGACTGCTACACCGTCTACACAGCCAGATGCGTCGTCAAGTTCGAACAACTTAACTGAAATTAATAAATCTACTTCAAATTTGTCTTTGATGGATGTTGCCAATAACCCAACTCCATCCACTTCTAAAGATTTTGATTTAGTTAATCTAGCTACAGCACAGCCAATCACGATGAACGAGGCACTCCAAGCGAGCACTTCAGGTGAACCGCTGCGCTGCACGATTCGTCGAATGCCCAATGACACATTCGAAATCAGCAAATCGAGACCTGTAATCAACCGCCGAATTACGAATGGCACTGAGGTACCTCGCACAACCGAGGAATTACCGCAACCATTCGTACGTCTCCAAAATATACAGTCGTGGGCAGAGGAATCTGAACAAGACCCAGAGGTCCGCCGAGCTGCAGGCATCATTCAAAGTTTTAATTCAGGACCCAATAGACACATGCACACATCTGTGATGCATACCCCAGAATCAAACCCGGAAGAATAAGTAACTTGTATCGAATTCATTAACATTATTATTTATTTTTTAAGATTAAGCATAAGAATATGTATTTTGACTTGGGAAATCAAAATTCTCGTGTACAGAACAAAATAGGGAAATTCATTCAGGTGGGATGAAGGATATTCAAGAAAAATTCCCTATTATGTTAAATAATTCAAAATTACTAATATTTTATTTGTTCAACAGTTTAAAGAAATACATCGTAGTTGATAATATTGAGATGATACGTAAATACTTGATCGAGAGAACTACATAAAAACGACGATACGATATCCAATCATAAAATGATATTACAACCATAGAACTGCTGAACGAACCAAAATATCCGTTTCGTGAGAATTATGAATTATATGTTTAACTTTATTATTAAGTCTGTGTACATAGCATATATGTGTTAGGGCTAAAAGTAGACGCACCTCACAACACTTGATACTGTACACAAAACATTTTCGACCAACTTAAAAACCAAAAATTACGATGTGACATTTATCTTTTTTTGAAAAATCCTAATCATTTTATACAATTTTCTTCTACCTTTTCATGTCACATCTATGTTAAAAATTGCGCGCTAGTTAGAGAAAAAATACGTATGACAAATGAAAATTCAAAAAATGCGACTCAAAAAGCTCAGGAAAAAACCGGAATTTGGCAATTGAAGTCATACGTACATATGATAAAAATCCAAAAAATGTAGGTCAAAAATTCAAATAGATAAAAGCCTTGACAATGAACCGATATCGTCACCGAATACAAAAAATAGTTCACGATTACTAAAACACAGTGAATAAGGAGTGGGCTAATCAGATGTATTATAATTGTCAAACCTCCTTTTTGAATTGACCCAATTTCTAACAGCTATTTGGCCACACAAAATACCCCGAAAATTTTTCAAACTTTGATCTTTTGAAAAATTGCTTCGTCAACATCGTCGATCTACATCAAGACGATTAAATTTTTTTTTTTTTTTTAGACCCCATTCTAAATTCAGCCTTTTAAGCAAAAGCTACGAATCCCCAAAAAATCGTTACCACCTTTTTGAAACCTTCCTTCTTTTTGAAAATTTCTTGCAATGTAATTGGTATACCAACTATGTGCAGTTGTCTTTTAAGTAGTAGTTAGAGCTCCTCAGTCTGACTCAATGTCAATACTTCTTCAAATAGTTTCAGTAACTCTACCACGAGTGCTTGTCCAACTGGACTGCTGGAACTTTAATAGGCCATACATTATTCGAGCACGAATAATAATCCAGACTGACTCTAATTTACTCTTATTAACGGCACATTAAATGGTATATTCAAGACATTTGCAACCTAAATAGTCCCGCCTCCGAACCATCTTTGAAAGTTTGTCCACTCAGAAATCAGACTGCGACAGCGCAGCGTAAAACGGAGGGGCAGTGGCATACATATAGTAGAATGGAGGGGTGTGACACCTAGTGGCAGTGGAATCAATCTCCTCTATGTTTTTTCATGATCCGTGTTCCACTTCGATGATCTACTCTCCTCTGAGTGCACCCACGAAGGGGCAATTGTGAGGGGGCGGATTGCCCCCACTGCCAAAGGTAGTGCTTACATTATGAACCCCTTATATTGAAAATATTGGTAACGTCTGAAATACTTTAGAAATAGGCTAAGTACATATACGGTTGCGATGTACTCGCGCATATAGGGCTGCGCACCCTTCTATTAAAGGGTTCGCGGCGCCTTTGACATTTATAGCCCGAGATAGGGATTTTGGGCATAAATAAGGAAAGTCACATAAATTCTACAATTTATGTACAAGTAAATGTACTTAGCAAGTGCGTGATTGGTCCACCACTTTTGGGGGTGGGAAATTGACCATCTTACGCTCCTTTTATAATACTGATTTTCGTGAACAAACTTCAGTTCTTTCTTGGGTTCGGATATTCGCGATAGTCGGTTCTTAAGTCAGTGCTAACATAATAATACCATGGACGAGCCCCCATTTAGGGGAGGCCATGGTATGGCTCTTTTTCGTTTAACGCCATCTCGCGCATGGTTAATTTCACTTAATAAAAATAGATTAATCGATCTTCAATCGATTAATAACATGTGTACCTGTTTGGTGATTGAGGAATGCACCCGGGCATATCCTCATCACGCAAAGTGATACTTGCGCCTCTTTTAGTTAAGTTCCATCGACGCCATTAAGTATTAGGTTGGCTTTAGAAGAGATGGAAAACGTGTACAGTCCAAGTAAGTGGTGCTTGCACCTACTTCGTTTATTATTAAGCCTTTTTTCCCATAGAAGTGTAGACCATGGTGTCGAACTCTATGGTGACCAAAATCATGTGCTTTTCGCGTAAAACTTTATGTGATTATTCTCGTGTATATAATTTCATGTGTATATTTTCGCCTATCCTATTTGTTATGTCTTTTAGGGTAAAATTCTATAATTAGGATTATTGTCTTATTTACAATGACCCACATCTCGTAAATATGTGAAGGTCATTCTCTTGTTTAAATTCATCCGGTTTCTTACTCTCTGTCAAAATTATTAACATATGGAGTATTCGATGAATTTATGTATAAAAGTGTAAATACAGGTCATAAGTAAATTAGATTCGTATTTATTACATGTGTTTACACATAATAATGTATAGGGCAGATTAGACAAACTACCGCCCGTCTGAGCTATCTAGGTATTGGCAAATATTCCCCGCCTAAGGAATATTTCTAAATTTAACCCCCGTTGGTATTGGTTCCCCCCTATATCACGTTAGGTAGTATGGCTTATCCGCACTATATCAAAGTGTTTTTTCAAAAATTGAAGAATCTGAAAAGCCGCTGGAGGTTTCAGAATAGTTTGAAATCATCACAAATCGGACTCGGGAGATCGAAAATAGAGTACTAACTAAATTTCAGATTTCTAGGTAAATTTGGTAAAATTTTGATTTTTACCCCATTTTTGACTTGACCCAAAATGTTGAAAAGAAAACCGAAAAAATTATTCAAAAAAAATGAAACAAAAATCTAAAAAATTGGCTACAAAAAAACAAAAAAAATCAAAATAAATTATCTACATATTTTTATACATAAATCGTTACGAAATTACTTTTTCTCAATCCAGGGAGCAATATTTCAATTGTGAAATGATATTATACTTAGAAATAAAAAGATACATACCTAGGTAATCTATCTTTTATGAAAAATTGATATAGTTCTCTAATACCTACATATTTTTTTTTTTTTTAAACCGAAGAAAAATTGGTAAAAGGGATCCCAGAAGTAAGTAGTTTTTTGATACTGAAAGTAAGAAAAAGAAACATGCAAAAAAAAATCAACAGCGCAAAATTTATTTAAAAGATTTTCAAAGAAATTCGAAAATAAACTCTAGTGGATGTTTTCCAAGTTCCAAGTGGCTCAAAAATAGCCCTATTCAAGTGCCTTTGATGAATGATGATGGTTGATGGTTTAGACTTCAAGAACCCCTCCCATTCCTTTCCAGGAAAAAAAATGGATCCTCCCCTTAATTTCCTAGAGAGTTGAAATTTGGCATGTACACTCGTAGGGTGTCCTAAATATGCATTTGTGGGTTTCAATTTTTCAGCACCTTCCTGTCTCTTTCCATCTACGTTATTCAACTCGCAAAACATTCCTTCGCAATTATAAGCAATAAGCAATTGATCAAGTTTGAAAATTTCCCTCATTTCACAATTTCCAATTTAATTCGAACAGAAGTCGTGTACAACTTCATCTGAATTTGAATCAGTTGGAAAATATCTTACGGAATCCCCATTCGATTCCAATGCAAATAATATCAAGATGAACTATTTTAAAGATTAAGAAGTACCTACCTACCTAATCAGAGAAGCCAAACACGAAATTTCGATTCAAAAGGGAAACGAACATTGTTCTTTCCATAAAGTAAAACAAGTTTAAAAAAAATTGTTGCATGATACTTTCGAAAAACACAATTCAACCACGTTACATATAAACTTTTGAAGCCGGTAAAGTTTTCTTTAAGCTTTCACGAGCTGTAAGAACATCTCTACGTTTAAACTTTCTATTTGACAGAGTTCATTTCAAATGATTAACTCTCAAGAAAATACGAGTTTCCGAGAACGACATCACATTACAATATACGAGGCGATGAAGAGTATTGAGCCATCATTTATGACAAGATCTATGTATTTTTCTTCTGTAATAAAAAAAATACTCGCACGATGAAACTTTAGTCGTATAGGTAACTTTTCACTCGAATACCTGGATATTTCAAATTTTTCATTTGATGATTCGTAATAAACAGGTATACATTTTCTATACTCTTAAAATAATTCAGCCAACACGAGAAGGTTTTCCGTCACGTCAATTCAAACGTGCATAGCCATTCGACTGACCAAATTCAATTAACGTTAACAATGTGCAAATTAAAACTATAAAAAAAATTCATTTTTCAATCGAACCTATCATTGTGAGTAAATTTGACAAAACCACAATAGGGTACCCCAGCCAGTATCCTAATAAATAATGCAAAAAGTGTAAACCAAACAAAAAGAAAGTTACAATTGATCGTTTACGTGTATTCAACTAAAACCCTATAATTTGACGACTGGAAGAATTTTGGTAAAATTCTCAATAACACTATCGCATTAATATGGCTTCGTTTTGTTTACTAACTTAACGGTATTTTGGGCTGGTCCAATGTTGAATTACTTTTGCACCATATCGGCGCGGTGGTGTATTTTCAAACCACAATGTACCGTATAATTTACGAAAGAATAAAAAGAAAAAAATATACCAATATACGAAAAAGCAAAAAGCTATTTTATTTGGCGCAGCGCGACGGCAGTTTTTTTTTTTTTTTTGAAACATAAGGAATGAAAAATGTACCTATAGGCAAGCAGGTTACTTGAGCAAACAAAAATTCATTTCTAATTATTAAATACGTTTAGCTCGTCGTCGCAACTTATATTATAAAACCATAATGCGAAAAAACTTTTTTGTCTGTTGAGATAATTTCATGTACATTATGTGAACTAGGTTCATTATTCAAACTGCAGAACCGAGAGAGCGAGCGAGCGACGATGGTACGCTGACGTTGCGCTGTGTACGTGAAATACGAGTACGTACAATATATACTCGGTAAAGTAAAATTACTGCCGAAATTTTGTTTTTTCTTTTTGAACATCTTCCAACAAATTACGCCGCTTAATTGGCTTTAAACGTAGGAATAAATCCGCTTTTCAGTTGGAAGCTCGAGAGTGGCAAGTTATGAAATTAATTTTCGCAGTTTATCCGTACAACAAATGTTATGAAATTAGTGCTCGAAATCCCAACGATATAAGTTATTAATGAGATAAGATGGTTTAAATTAACATTCGCCATTTATCTATCAAATATTCAAATTCACTTCGCCAAGTTCAATATTGAAACTTGTGCTGAAAGGCGTAGGTCTAGGTAAAGGTATACACAACCGTGAACAAAAAGCTGCCTATTAGGCGTACCCACAAACGTCGATATGATACATTACCGACTACATAATATAGTCTATACGTCGCGGTTAGACAACTTATCTTCCTCGAGCGTTAAATTTTCCAGTTAAAAGCGGAATATTTAAAATATTATCTACCTCGAGTACCTATCCACAGTCTACCTACGTATTAAGCTAGATAACATGCTTGTATCATACCTATGGTATTACCTACCTGCGGCATTTAATACGTATCTTCAAAGGGCATCGGTTCGAGGATTTAAAAGATGACAAAATGTATCAGGTAGCTGAAGAACCTTTGAAAATTTTCACGCATACCTAGGAGTATTTGGTACTCTCATCTTTTCTGTAGGTACATACATCCAGACGGGTATGGCAGCAGAACCTGTAATCATTTTAAAATAATTCAATTTCACGAATAACCACACAAATTTTAGCATAATTTAATGACAGTGATTTTACGCAAAGAAAACTCCTCAAATCGTTAAATGCTCCTTTTTGAGTATTCGTCCCTCAGAAATTTGAAACAAAAGATAAGCCACAAGAGTGAATCAGGTTCTATAGGATTTTGTCAAAAATCTTAATTGGGCAGGACACGAGTAAGAAAAAATGTTTTGAAAGCCTCAATTTGAAAAAAAAATCTTGAATTCAATCATTGGGCAACTGCAAGTTTGGAATCTTGTACTTGGATGGTTGATATTACATATTCTTATTGAAATTAAACAATGGTTCCAGTAGCCACACAGGGGCTTGTTTGAGACCATACAGACTGCTGTGTAGCAAACAGACTCGATCTGTTCCGTGGTCGTAGCCTTCTCTTCATATTGATTTCACCATTAATTTTTCCATATAAAAATGCAGTAGAGACATCAAATTGGCAAACAACAATTTTCTCTTGAACTGTAATCACAAGCAATAATCGGATAGTGTCCAGACATATTACTGGAGCTGGAGCATATGTTTCATTGTAATCAATACCGGGTCTCTGTGTGTAGTCTTCCAGACCCAGACCCTACCACCAAATATGTATACTGAGAAAATCGCAGTGGGCCGCGACATATTTGGGCCAGTGAGGTAAAAACTGGGCCCCTAAAAAATTTCTGAATGAATTTTTATGCTCAGTGTCCTGCACTTCAAAAAATGGGATACAAAAATTTAGCAGATTAATTGAGGAGCTTAGAATCAGAGCCTTGGTGGGCCGCTAACTTTCAGTGTTCTAGGGTCCGGCCCTGTCTTTTAACGACCAGTCCCACTCTTTACTTATTGATTGAACCAAATACTGTCAACTAACAATACTGGCAACTCCATTTAAAATCAGTGCTGTTCAGGGCTGTAAGGTAATTTATGTCGGTAAATTACGGCGGTATTTTACCATATTTTACGGTATTTTACCAAAAGTTTATTACCGTATTTCACCATAATTTACCAAAAAGCAAAATGGAACACTTTTTTCCCAACTTTCCTTCATAACTTTTTCAAATTTCCATGGAAATTTATGATTTGAAAGTTACCAAAAATTTACCCTAAAAATTTCTGTGGAAAATTTCCTATACTTAATCTCGAATTACACCTAAAACAGATGAAAATTTACTTCAGAGGCAGGTCAGAAGTTCAGAGCTTCAAAGTCAAACTACAAATAATTCTTCATATCCAAATTGGTAAAATACAGTAAAATACCATATTTTACCATATTTTACCGCCGTATTTTACTGTATTTTACCAATTTGGATATGAAGAATTATTTGTAGTTGGACTTCAAAGTTCTGAGCCTCTGACCTACCCGGTGAAGTAAATTTTAATCACGCAGGTGTTATTAGAGATTATAGAAATTTTTCCATGGAATTTTTTGGAAATTTATATGGAAAGTTTTTGGTAACTTTCGAATCATAAATTTCCGTAGAAATTTGGAAATTTATGAAGTAAAGTTGGATGGTAAAATACCGTAAAATACTGCCGTAATTTACCAACATAAATTACCTTACAGCCCTGTTTAAAATACATTGGATTTGTTTGTAGCAACAAGGGCGCCGTCTGAGCGGCTTGGTATGGAAGTAATACTCATGTCAAGGGCAGAGATCAGGGATTGTACTCAAATTTTTCTCAAAAAAAGTAACTTTAGTAACCAAAAAAGCTGGAAAAAGTAACCAAAAAGTATCCAAAAGTGACCAAAAAAATTTTCAATGTAAAAAGAGGTGAGGTGACTGAAATTCTCCCAATATTTCACGCTAGATTCTCCCAAATTTTCACTCTAGACTCACCCCCCCCCCCCCAACAAGATTTTTCCAAATAATTGGTCAGATATGGTTCAAACCATTTTTTAATTACTTAAACAAAAGTTGGAAACAAAAATGCCGAATAAAAAATGCATTTGAATTTTTTTATTGATTGGATTATGTTTTTGGAATTTGTCGAGTTGATTTTTCCATTTTAGGAAATGTTTGAAAAGTGTAGTATCAGAATTCAAATCTGCCCGAGCGAAGCGAGGCCGAAAGCTGCGAAAAATTTATGTATCGAAACTTCGAAACATAAAACAACCTCATTTTTTATGCAAGACATTGATTTTTGTACCTTTAAAATTTTTGACATATATGGTACCCACTGGGTATTTGTCATTTGTAAAAATATGAGTAAAAGCCCGAGCAAAGCTGCGAAAATTGATAATATGAGACGTAAAACAACGTCATTCCTGATGATGTAAGTAAAAGGTTAATTTTCTTGGCTTCAAAATTTTTAGTTTTCAGGAAATTATCATTTTCATAGAAATAAGTATGAATAAAAGCCCGAGCGAAGCGAGGGCAAAAGCTTTTGAAAACCAACAATTCCTGAAAGGTAAAACAGCATTATTTTTGATGAAAAGAAAACAGTTCTGCGTAAAATTTTGAAGAAAAAAAGGAAATCTGTGAAAAAACTCGGAAAAAGTAACTTTTAGTAGGTAGGTAACTAAAATTTTTAAAAAGTAACCAAAAGTTACTAATAATAACTTTAGTAACTTGGTTACTTAAAAAGTAACCGAGTACAGTCCCTGTGAGATTGGTTGATTCAAATCTCGCGGCTATCAGTACCACATAACAAACTGATCTGATAGGATTTAGTTACATACCAGGCCACTAGGAGGATTAAACATTTAAGTACAGATTTTCCAGGAGGTTTAGGAACTAACTTCCACGGATTATTGGTAGTCATGGATTTCATTTTGGTATCCATCTTCTTTCCATTGGATATTATCCCAACTTCGAATCGCTTTATTGTAAGTACTCGGTAATAATGAATTCAATTCAGCCAAGAAAATATCGATTTCAATGCAATTAGCAAGATGTTGATATCTTGAGAATTTGTTTGGTTCTTATCTTGTAAACTTCTCCATTTTGTTAATTCTGAAACTCGCTCGGAATCGTTGTGATTGTTGTTAGCGTTTGCAAAGTCTTCATTTTCAGATGAAGGACTCGGCGATGATTTTGGCGAAGTTTTCGGGGTAACAGGCAATGAACATGCACTTTTCTTTGCAGTTGATTGAGTGCTTTTAGTTTCCTTTAATTCTAACTTTCATAAAATGTAAGGACGACTTTCTGTATGTGAGTTGAAAAAGGTTCTCAGCACAGGCCCCTCAATTTTTCAAATAAAAATGCCCCAAAATTTCGAAAAAAAAACAATTGCAAGGTGTTTTACAAAAAATCAAAATGAAAAGGCAGGACCTTAGTAGGACAATTTTCAAACACTTTATGACTTGGGGGGGGGTATCAATGTTTTATACATCAATCATTCGTTTTTTAAAAATATCTTTAGATACATGCTCCGATTTTTTTAAAGAAGGTGTCAAAACGAACTTTTTTTCACAAATTTTTTTAGCACCCCCATGAAGTTGATCCTTTTTTTTAAAAATATTTCAAGAAAGTTTACCTCACACTAAGAAATGTATGGATTAAAGTAGGTACTTACTTTCAAAATATATGAAAAAAATTGAAAACTTGAGTAGTGAAAGAAAAAAATGTTAATTCAGAATTGGTACATATATCTAGGTAATCCAAAATCAAAATTGTGTGTACCTTTATTGTTTTCTTGTGTTTTTGGAGTTCTTTTTCAGTTCACCTTGATAATTGACGAAGAGGTTATAGAATTCCTCAAAGGGAAAGGATTAAAGATTTTTATGTCAACCTCATGATACAAGAGAAAAAAAATCATTTAGCGTTTGATAAAGTCTTTTCCATTTGATACAGCCAAAAGACCTTTGTGTGGGTAGTTAAACTTTTGGGGTGAGAATTGTGCCCTTCGACCTGGTTAAAAATAAAAAAATAAAAATGACGAGGTATCATTTGTTATGTTTTTGAGAGCATTGGATTCAAATATTCGCTTGATTTTTGATGTGATATTTTTTCAGTGCTTCTGTGACTTCCAAATTTAAAACAAAAAAAATTAAAATAAAAACACGAGTTGCCTATATAAATCTCTCTTTTAATACATAAATACATAGTATAAGTAGCCTACACTATAGGCGTTTCCAAAAAACATAAGCTACCTGCAGAGAAGGAGAGAAAAAACTTCCTTAATACGTTTTATTTTTAAATACCAAAACACATCCATGTCCTTTGCAATAGCGTGAATATTGCACATAAAAAGGTGAAAAAAAACTTAAATTATACTGGCACAACGTATGAAAGTGTCTGTGTGAGTATTATAACACAGTAGCGTGTTTTCTAGTCTTGCACCCCTAGCACGCCACAGCGCAGCATAATACAATGAAAACTATTCAAACACGAAATTACACGATAAAATACGCCACACTGCCCGGTACCACGCCCTGCCGTTAACCTAGTTGCTATAGTTGGCTTTTCCGTTGTTAATGTTAATGGCAATGAAATATTCGCCGTCTTAGGTCAAGTCACACAGACCTAACTTTGGTAACAAAAAAAAAAAAAAAAAAAGAAAAGAAAAAAAACGATCAACCTGGTCTACTCTTTATTAAACGGAAGTGCATTCGTCGATTGCCAAGACTGGCCAGTGGCTAGGTAATTTTTGGAATTAACACCATTATCTCTATCCTACGTAGGTATAGGATAGCACGAGGGTACAAAAAAGCTCGGAACTTTCATCCCGTTCATTTATTTTTGTTAAAATAGTAGTATATATCGTAAATGATGGCGTATATTATGGCTAAATAATAGGATGGGTTTTTATTTATGTACGTTAATTTTTTTTTTTTTAATACGCATTAACATAATATTACCCCAGCTACGACGACGTGCAGTAATTAATTATCGCCTAAATGGGTATACTGCCATGTTATTCGGAAATTCCGCCATATAATCGTATAGAATGCTCGTATTCTACACCCTATATCCTATACGACGATGAGTCAATAAATACCCGTTCAAACGATCGTTTAACAATTCGCTAAATTATCCATTTATCATAAAACATGAATTTGCGTGTTTTGACCCAAACTTCTAGAAACATCGATTTTGGGAGCTGTCCAAAAAAAAACGCTTATCACACAATGCGACCCTTTGTATTGTTTTTCAAATACCTGCATCGAGTAAAAGCGCACAACGTGGTGTATGAAAGAGGAAAAAATATAGCAAAATCCAGATTTAAGCTATATTTATGATTTTTCAATTCGTCGTCCTTTGTTATTATCCTATACCTCATGCACCATTTAGTATAAATGGCGCATTCGGCCTTCTTCAAAGTCGAAAAAATAAAATAGGAATGCAAGTAACAACATGGGGATCAAAAGAGTTGCATCAATAAAATAAGCCAATACATATTTGAATTCAGTTATATTAATCAATTATTCATCACTGTAGGGCTCGGTATAATATGCATATGCATATTTTGCAGGTGATCTCGGATTCTAAAAGTAATGAAAGCATTTTACGTTTCAGGAAAATCCCTGCATTTTGAGCCCAACTTTATTTTACATATTTTGGGGAAAAACGCACATTTTTACATATTTCGAGCATTTTTCACACATTTTTCACACATGTTTTCACATATTTTGCCAAATTGAGAAAAATTGCTCAAAAACAGCCATTTTACGTTTTTAATCTCGTAAAAAATCGTATTGAAAAAAAAATTAAAAATAATAATAAAAAAAAATTGAAAATGTTTTCTCTACGAATTTGAATTTTTGTTGTTTTTTTCATTTTTCTTTGGTGTTTCAGCTCGGAGTAAAATTTGGGCAAAAATTTTGAACATGGTTTTCGAACAGCTACAAAATGACATCCATATCAAAGTCACATATTTTTTACATATTTTTAACATAAACGCATATTTTGGCCATATTTGGGGTAAAAAAGGTCGCATATTTAATGCATATTTCGGCCTTTTTACTCACATATAATGCCGAGCCCTATCATCAGTGTGCCTCTCTAATTGAATTGGTTGGTATTTTGGCAAACTTTGTGTCCCTTAGGGGTATTGAGATTTTTTTTTTGAAAATTAATTGGTTAAAAAGTGTCCTGCTTTTTAACAATTTTATCAAAAAGTCTTGCTTTTTCTTCAATCAGACTCTAAATTTTCAATTTATTTCCTTTCTTTGTGGAATTTTGAAAAAAAAATCGTTTTTTCCCGCACTTGAAAATTTTGCGTTGAAACTTCTTATACGTTAAAACTTATTATTTTGGTACTTCTCAAATTAATGTAAAATTTTAAAAGCACAGCAATTTCAATTCTTTTTTGAGTGATTCTCCATCGTATAATCATTTTTTTATTCATTCTCCTTCAATTTTACCAAGAATTTCACTTTATCGAAAATTTTCAGCAATTTTACTTCAGTTTAATACTGACCAATTTTACTGGAATTTATTCATCACTTGTTTGGTAATTTTCAGCCATTTTAATTCTTATTTGAATGTCTTTACATCATTTTACCGCGTTTTCAACACATCTTTGAAACTCTTTTTATGTTACGATTTTTATTATTCCTTTCAGTGAAAAATTTAAAAAAATCAATTATCAGACTTTTTCGCTTATCTTACACCTCACCACCCTAATTGTCTTCGGATAATCGGGAGTCTACTGTACTTTCAGCAGGACATTTTTAAGCACTTGGGATTTTTCAATAGGGAGGGAGAGGAGGGGCATTACAGTTTTTCGCCTTTGCAATGCCTTCAAACGTATCAAGATTTTTTTCAAGCAAGCGGATGTCGAAAATGTAATTTCATCATTTCAATTTTTGATTTCATTTCACCTTTAAGGTTCTTGCTAATGTAAGTAATGAAATTGGGCGATTAAACAAATTTTTGAAAGTTGTAAAAACATTTAATGGAAAATTTGAACGATATTTGGAAAAAAAATACTGTACTAATTTTTCGATATAAAACGGCGAGTTTTAAAGAAAGTACATAGATGAGTAGGTACCTATGAGATAAAATAACAGTTTTGTCAATTTATAGGTAAAATTTTGCTTAATATTCATATAACGTACAAAAATTTTCATTTCTCTTTCAACATCTGGAATTTTTCAATTTCAGAAAATAGAAACAAACTGGCCCTGGTGATCGAAGCGAGGGCAAAAGCTCTCGAAAATCAGTATTTCGAAAGGTATAAAAAACGATGATTTTTAGTGTGATGAGTTACTTATCAAAAATTTATTATTTTGCTTCAAAATTTCAAAATTTATAATTTAAAATTGAAAAAGAAAAGCGAACGGGCTCGATTGAAGCGAGGACAAGAGCACTCGAAAAGAATTAGGAGTTTAGTATCTTGCTACAAAATTTTAAAATTTGAAAGATGATTTAAAACAAAAAATGTCAACTTGAAAAAGAAAAGCAAACGAGCCCGACTAAAGCGAGGCCAAAAGCTTTCAAAAATTCATGTTTTGAAAAATAAAAAAAAAAGTTCCTTTATGGAGTTGACTTTTCTGATTCAAACTTTTAACATCTTTCGAATTTGAACCATAAGTTTTTTATTTGGAAAAAGAAAAGCAAATAGCTCGAACAAAGCTATAGGGCAAAAGCTCTCAAAATTGTGTAATTCGAGTTCTAAAAAAGTCGAAAAATGGGCCCTTTCAACAAAATTTTTTCAAAATTCCAGAAAACAGAGAAATGAATTGAAAATTTGAAGTCAGAATGAAAAAAAGAAGGACTTTTCGATGAAAAAAGATAAAAAGCAAAAAACTGTCCAATTTTGCCCCATTTTTCAACCTACATAAAAATAGAGCTCTCTTGTAAAATATTAATTGACCTTCGACTCGGGACAAAAAAAAAGTTGTAAAAACAATGGAAAATTGGTATAACGACTTTGAAAAATTATACCTTCGGAAGGATTAACTGCGAAGCGATTTAATTAACAACGTTGCTGGAATAATTCGTCACGCCATTTAGGGAAAATCGATTTTTCACATGCGTCGTAAAAGAAATATATTGGTCAAGTGCACGATTTTCTTCGCACAGCAGAAAAATCCTTCATAATCGTTTTAATATTAAATTATGTAAATTATTTAGCGGTAGTTTTTTTCCCTTACTTTTGTAGTTCGTACCTAGCTGGTAGCTACCTACGACTACCTATATACCAATGAAGGAAGTACCCTTTTCCATGTTTCTATAATGATCGTTTGCTTTGCACGTAGGTAAGATTTTGTAGTTTCAATTTTTCTTCTGTATAAGGCCTCTACACGCAAAAGATACTGTCACGTCAAGACTTTACCCCAAGTCGAAATTCGAATGCGTGTTAAAGGCACTACTTAGGTTTATTTAGTTTGCATATCTATATCAAACACGTAGCAAAATGTTAGCAGGTAAAAATGTTAACGAGGAAGTGAAACATTCCTCAGGTGAAAATATACTGCCCACCCACGTTCATAGTGTTTACATAGAAGTCGTCTGAGAATACATCGAATGATAGTATAAATAGAAATATAGAGTACAACATATTTGCATTAGTGGAATACGTATTTAATTTCAAATTGAATAGGTGTATCACCAAGTATTGTGATTTTCGAAATGTAGTTTTTTTTTTCAATTTGGCCACCTGGGAGCGAATGACAAATGTAAACAGCCCAGATACATCCTCACTTCTTCAGGGATGAGTGAAGATGCCAATATAACTCAAAATCAGAAATCTGCAGTAAACCATTCTCGTATAGTTTGAAACCATGAAAATCATAGCGTTATGAATTTTTCAAAAAAGTATCCAATTTTGAAAATTAAAGACAGCATAACTCGAGTTAATACGATCCCAAGAGCTTATAAACTTTTTTTCAACACGTGGTTCCAAACTTCACCTCTCAATTTTTTTATTCCATCCAAACAACTTTGAGAAAAACTACGACCCAGCTTATTATTCTCGATAGGTACACCCGAAAGTAGGATTTCTTCCAAGAGTAGATTTAAGTATAATAAAAACGCTTTTTCATAACACTTGAAAAACTCAGCACGACGGATAATCATAAACACCTAAAAAAAAAATTAAAAACCAGCCCAAGATAATCCGGACAAAAGTCAAAAATCCATTTGAGAAAAAAAAACCGCCGCGTTTAAGTAGGTATAGCGAACAAAAAAGTACGTATAATAAGTATAAGCGAAGAAGGCGATCTAATCCGGCGATTGTAAATTGCAGGAAAAAATGGCGCTGAGGGCGACGAGGTCTGGGTGAGGGGGACGGCACGGCACAAGTACACAGAGGACGAAAGCATAAGCACGTAAAGACGCCAACTTTTGGGTTCACAATTTCCGAAGAGGTCGTTTGTAAATATATTTACATCTGGGAGGAAAATCTGCTGGAATAGTTTACAAGGAAAACGGTTACATAACGAGATGAAATTCGGGGTTTCTCTTATAGCTGTATTTTGGTCGCTGTACGCTATACGCTGTACTACGGATAAAACTTGGCAGGGTTTCTCAGCGTTAAGTTAATATTGAATCGTGTAAAAGTTACGCGAAACCCATTTTTCATATAATGATATTCGACCGCGCGCGTAAATGTTATGTAAATAGCGAACCTCATCGCACTGGCATCGCCTCGCCTGGATATATAGTATATTTCAAAATGTATTCATTAGCTTTTCTTTCGATTATACATACAAACGCAAACGTTTCGATAACCAATTGCCATTGCATAGGCATGATCATTGCCAACGAAAGCTCTCTTGTGTATCGAATATTCAAAACGCCTGTGCTTTTTTCAACCTCCCCTCACTCTTTCTCGTTCAGTCTTTCCCTCGTATATGCTCGTCTGAGTTGAGCTAAAATATTCAGCCGACCTTTGTGTCGACCGATGCGCATAAATGCCAACGTATTTATTAATCGAATATGTATGTGGATGTGAAATGATATCGTTCCAATAATACCTATATATGTAGGCTAGGGTGACCCTTAAAATGCAAAAGTAAATATTTTTTCGGTCTGACCCCCTAAATTTTTTAATTATATCATAAAATTCTCGAATACAAAATTTTAGCCCATTTGGAGGTCATTAACCCGTGCCGAATTGACTAGAATGTTTAAATGGGATTTAACATGGGTTTTTAAGTGAAAATTGCATTTAAATTCCTCTTAGGCGCCTAAAAAATAATTCCGAGGGTTTTTTACAAGAAAATGCTACAAAAGCATGTCAAAGACCATATAAAACAATAACAGGTTCATGGGGACCCCCCTACCCTTCCTTCCCGCCCTGGAAATATTGAATTTTCCCCTATATTTTTAGGGCAGGAAGGAAGGGCAGGGGGGTCCCCATGAACCTGTTATTGTTTTATATGGTCTTTGACATGCTTTTGTAGCATTTTCTTGTAAAAAACCCTCGGAATTATTTTTTAGGCGCCTAAGAGGAATTTAAATGCAATTTTCACTTAAAAACCCATGTTAAATCCCATTTAAACATTCTAGTCAATTCGGCACGGGTTAATGACCTCCAAATGGGCTAAAATTTTGTATTCGAGAATTTTATGATATAATTAAAAAATTTAGGGGGTCAGACCAAAAAAATATTTACTTTTGCATTTTAAGGGTCACCCTAAATTGTAGGCATAACTTGGTCTGAGGTTTGAAAAATATAGTTATTTGTCCCTTTTTTCATCCAGTCCCATACGTGATGTTTTTGTGTAGCATTTTCTACATAAAATAAAAACCCAGAAGAATTGATATCCACCGATTTTATTATCACTCAATGATATGCTTCTCTATGATGGGGTTATTCGAGAAATTCATGTAAATTTTCTGAATTCGATGTCTCAGTTCCTTTCCATTTTCCAAATTTTGAAAAACAAAAAAAAACTCAATTTACTTAATGAATTCTACCCCTTAATGCTCCTCAGTCACCATTTTTTTTTTTTTTTTTCAAAATGGGTAACTAGACAAAATGAAAGAATATTCGAACTCGAGTCCCTCGAAAATTTATGTAGTAAACAATATTTGTGAACGGTTCCAGAGGAAAGGGGGTGGTCAAATTGGAAAAACACTAGATACTCAATCTCGGCGCCTTCAAAGCTACGTATTTTACTTTTATTTTTTATTTTTTGAATTTAGACCAAATTTAAGCAGTCTAATCGGAATGAAAGCTTATCCGATAAATTTTTTCTGACACAATGAATTTCAAATTGATCAAACCGAGAGAATATTTTCTCAATTTAAAGTACATAGGTACATACGAATGATGGAGTCGATTTGAATTAATCGCAAAAAGAATCTAACTCAAATTCATGTAACAACAACAACAACAACAACGAAGAAGAAGAAGAAGAAGACGACGACGACGCTCCAAGTATTTCCATCATTCAATTTTAATATCACCGACTTTTCGAACAGCAAGTGCTACGTGAAATACGATGATACTTATCAACGTCAATAAGCTTATGTTCCAAACAGTAACGTCGAAAGACAACGTCAAAATAAATTTAACCATTACTCATCGTCCGTAATTACACGCATTTGTGCTTCGGATTTTAATTTCACGAAATTATCGCAGATTATAAGCCGCTTCATCATGCGGAGTATCGACATTAGGCTTATTACAAAAACAAAATCCATTTTGATTTCGATTCAGTAGATGTACATATCCCAGCAGAATTTCGTCATTTGAAAGCGCATCTTTCCTTAATTATTATAAACTACATTACATACTAGAAAATCAATAAAGAAAGAAAAAAATGTAATTTTTTCCAACAGATAGTAGAAATATAAAAAATCAAAGTGTCTACTGTAAATATTCAGAAATTGAATTTCTCGACCAATTCTCAACATATAAGATTTGCACAGGGAGGAGGCCCCCTTGAAGGGATACACAACATTGTTGGAGCAAGTTAGAACACCAAACAATGAAAAATTGAATGGAGTTTGCATGGCCTTCAAATCACAAAATTTCAAATTAATCTCTAGAGCTAGCACGACCTCAGAATTTCAAATCGTTTTTCAGAATTTGCATGTCCATAAAATTAAGAAATTTCTATTTTATTTTTGAAGTTTGCATGGCCTTCAAATTACGAAATTTAAAATTGATTTTCGGAGCCAGCTTGGTCTCCAAATTCAAAAGTTCACTTAAAATTTTGAAGCTTGGGAAGCCAGAGAAGCGGACGAATGACTTTTAGAAATCAGGCAGACGAGTCAATGACCTTATTATAGGCTAGACAGATGGGGCAGTGACCCTGCAAGACGCTCTACAGACGGACACACGACGTTGAGATGCCAAAAAGACGAGCCAATGACCTTTGTAGGCCAGACATGGATGATAGAAGACCTTGAGAAGCCGAACAGAAAAGTCAATGACCTTAGGAGGCTCAAAAAGACGAGTCAATGACGTAGGTCAGACATGGACGACAGAATACATTGAGAAAACGAACAGAAAGGTCAATGACCTTAAGAGGCTGCCCAGCCGGGCCAATGACCTTAGGAGGCCAGACAGACAACTTTGGGAGCCTGGTCGGATAGGTCAGTGGCCTTAAAACAGACGAGTCAATGACCTTATGAGGCTAGACAGGTGGGTCAGTGATCTCAATATTCCCTACAGACGGGCAGACGACTTTGACAGGCCGGACAGGTGGGGGGTCAATACCCTTTTGAAGGCCAGACAGGAATACAAAAAATCTTGAGAAGACGAACAGAAAGGTCACATGACCTTAAGAGACTGGGCAAACCGGCCAATGACGTTAAGAGGCCAGACAAGCAACCTTGGGAGCCTGGACAGATAGGTCAGTGGCCTTAAAACAGACGAATCAATACCGGGGGTCAGCGACCTCAAAAGGCCCAACAGACGGTCAGACGACCTTGAAAGGTCATATAGGTGGGGTCAATAACCTTTGAAGGCCAGACAGGAAGACCTACGATCTTAAGAAAGCCAGACAGACGGGTCAATGACCATAAGAGGCCAGACAGCTAAAAAAAATACCATGAGAGGCCAGACAGGTAGGTCAGTGATCTTATAAAGCCGGACAGATTGGACCAATAACCTTGAGAAGCCAGACAGGTGACCTTGGGAAGCCAGAGAAGCACGCGGACAATCTTGAAAGGCAAGACAGGTAGGTTAATGAACTCAAGAGGCTCGCTAGGCAGAACAGGCAAAAAAAATAGGATTTTTTTATTTTTTTTAGAAAAAAGGAGATCAATTTTGGCAATATAGCAAAAAAAAAAACAGGTCCTTTTATTGGCAATTTAGGCAAAGGCTTTTAGCATAGCTCAAGCAAAAATCAATATGTACCTACCTATATTTTTTGAATGCTTTGAAAAAAAACTAGGAAGGAATTTCTGAGTAATTTTGACAAAAATGAAAACTTTTTGTCAATTTTGGCAAAAAAAGTAACTTTTTTACAATTTTAGGTAAAAAAATGTAACTTTTTTACAATTTTAGGCAAAATGGAGACTTTCTAACAATTTTGGCAAAAATCGAACATTTTGTAACAATGTTGAAAATGTGACATTTCTTCGGAATTTTTTTTACCAGAACACAAATCTTTGTAAAGTTTGGCGATGAAAGAAACACAGAATTCGGCATTTTTGTAAAAAAACAACTTATTTGGCTAGATTGAAAAAAAAATTCAGGCAATTAAGGTCAAATTTAGCAGGCATTTTTTAGATGGTTGGGCAAAAAAACAGGACTTCCTCGCCAATAATTTTTGAAGAAAACATGACAGGGTTGGACACAGGAGCAAAAAGCAGGACAAAATTAGCGAAAGCAAGATAAGCAGGAATGTGACATCATGGCTGAGCAGAATAATCACGAAAAAGGTACATTTCAGGACAGTTCAACTCATTGAAAAGAAGTCAAGGATTCGTAAGTTGACTTTCTCGGGAGAATTATGAGTTTTTAAAAAAATGTTCATCATTTTTCATCTGCTCGAGTAGGTATTCACAGTTTTAATATTTCAACTAAGTAAGTTGCGAAATTTCTCATTTACTGCCCAAAAATTGAAAACAACGATCAATTTAAAAAAGATTCCATTTCAATTTGGGGGGAGGGGGAGGAGGAGGGGGGAAAGGAGATTCGCAAACACGATGACACGAAAAATTGTTGACATTCTCAAACATTTTTGATGTTTGAAAATTTTTTTCACACATAATTTCTCAAGGCATTCAAGATCAAAAATGCGAATCAGAAAACATTTTTTTCTTTTTTTGAGACCACGTAAAAATTTCAGCTTTCAAAATCGCCCTTTCAACGCTAAAAATATTTTTTTGTTCATCTCGACCATTTTACAAAATATAAACCAACTCGACATAAACTTGGTTTTATTTTTCGAGATGATCTCAACATTAAGAAAAACAAATTCTCAAATTTATGGCATTCCATTTGCCGTATCAGTGCATCGAGCAGGCTGAAAATCCAACTCTTAAATTTTTTCATGAAAAAGGTCGAATAAAATTTCATATCATCGATGATATGTACTTTAAACTAAGAAGAAGGGCAAGGCAGCCATTTTGTAAAAATTGTGCCTTGAAACTGCAGAACATTTTCCGAACGTTTTTCTTAAATTAATACAGCTGCTTATACGTATTTGTGTACCACTTTACTTGACTGCGACATTTTCAAAAAAATCCGCATAAATGACGAAATTCTAGGTACTTTACTCACACGAGCATTTACTACTGGTACGAGATTCTTTAACGAATGTCAACTTTTGCGAATGACCTTTCAAGGTATCCTATATGTACCATGTACTACATACGAGTACTCGTACACGTACGAGTATACAATCTGACGTACATTACGAGTTTTTTCACCCTCGCTGTCCCCAACCCCCTTCATCATACAGTAAGCGTATCCATATTTCGTACATATACGTACAAACGTGTATCTATGTACCATATACGATGTGTATACTATAAATTGAATTTTATATTATTATATTGTTTGTCATATATACGATTAGTGTGTATAAACGTAACGATATTTTGTAAATATTTGCGTTGGTAATTTGTTTTGTTTTTATAGCGCTTGTCGTAACAAGCTCCTCGCTTCATATACGGTACGCATTGCTTTTACGGTCATGGATGGACTTTTAGGGAACGTTACACACCCCGAATGTAAGCGAGACAGAGTGAAGCAGAAGCGCAGGCAGCGAAAGAGAACAAGAGAGCGAGAATAGCACACGCTGAAAGGCGAGAGCAATTTGATGTTACGGCTAAGGGTTTTGCTAGGTCACCCCCGCTACCATGCTGCTCGTCTAATACAAAATCGATATTCAGAGGACAAGACATAGGGTATGAGCGGTTTTAAGCTATACCGCTTTCCGTATATTATACGAAAATGTGGTTCTCAAACTTCTTGGCTGCAGAAAATTCAGCGAAAAAAAATATCCACCTATACCGGACCAGAGCATTACTCGCACAACTGGTTTCATTTTCATACCTATACCAAACATGTTCTCGAGCTTTCGTACGAAACACCTAAAACTTCGCCAGTTGACGAAATTTTACAATATTCATCATCTTCGTCGTCGTACAAGGGGGTCTGAATAAATAACACGTGGCAGGGGGAGCAGGGGTGGGACAAAAAACTTGACGTGGAAATTGAGAATTTATATACGCAACACTGTGCGGTATACACAAAGTTGGAAACGGAAGCGTATCCGTGCCACGGAAATTGTTCGAGCAACTTAAGCAGAATCTTAAAAGTTGAATTTTTTCGCGTATAAAATATTTCTCATGGAAAAATAATATAAATCAAAATGTAAAAAAGGCTAAAAAAACCTCGGAATATTTGCACGCCCAGGCACGGATTTTCGTTGTAATGAATTAATAAAGTTGATAAAAACATTTTTTTACTCTACTCCCAAGTCGTCTTACTTATATATATTTTTCGTATTTTCTTCTTAAGTGAAAAATTGGCACTATCGCTTGTTTCCTGCCAACTAAAGTATTCTTCTTGGTGGAATTGTATTTTATGTATTTTTTTTGGCTTGGGTAAATTTTTTATTTCGCCTAATATTTCGGTGTTGGGAAAAGAAGAAAAAAAAGCTTCACGAGGGACGAGGGTATAGAGGAGAGGTTGAATGAAAAAAGTATACTCAGCTCTAACCTTGTTGAAGACATTGCTGTATTTTTTTTTGTTCGTTGTTTCTCCTTCTGTCACACTCACACGTACCTACTGTAAAGGTACTTCATTTCGTATAATTATTGCAGTATTTTAATGAATTGATTTGAGTACTTAATGGAAATTATTCAGTGGGCGGTGAAATTCTTAGAATAATGTCTGAGTTTATTGTTGTCGACAATGTCAACGATGCAGTAGCTCTAGCATAGCTATACAGATGATAATATTCACGATGAGTGAACGCTGAAACGAGATAATTTAATTATTACACTGTTTTCGTCGTATATGTTTATGTAGGTAGAGGTATTGAATGCTTTGCTTATGCAAACATAAACACGGTTAAATATTGAAACGCTGCTATTAGTTTGTCTGAAGAATGTCGATGAATTTTGCAGATTGTTTGTGTTTATTATTGCACAGCATCTCGAGAAGCTGATTACGACGAGTGTAGGTTTGCTTTTTTTCCAAAAATACCGGAAATTGGTGTCTCGATGAAAGCTGCGAGGCTAATTTTAATCTACGCCTACCTTTAAGCTCTTCACTTCCCGCTTCTCGTTTAAGAATAGTTTCCGTCACAAAAAATTATGTTTCAAATTTCATCAGATTTAATATAGAAAATACGTAGGATTCGATTCCATAAATTTTTTTTTTCATCGACTATGTCATTCATTTGGCAAAAAAAAAAAAGTAAATTTCGATTGTGAGATTATTTTGAGAACAGAACTGAAACATTCAAAACTTTCAAGGCATTTTAAAGATTAAATTAAGTAGGTAGGTATTTGACAAGAAATCCAAGAAACGAAGTTGTGGATTTTTTTTTTCAAACATAAGACTTCATTTTCGAGATATTTCCAAAAAATCGCAAATTCTGAATTTTGTCCATTCTGACTTCAAATCAATTTCTCTAAGAAAAAAGAAGTATCTCAAAATTTGAACAAAATTTTGGAAAAATTGGGTAGATTACTGAACATTACCAAAAGTTGATCACATAGACTCACAAAATCACTCATTCAAGAAATCATGAATAAAAATCGTTCAATCAAGTTCAGCATTCTGGCTTTTGCTTCAAATACTCACCACCCTTCAAATGACTCAAATGAGATATTTTGTGCTCGCTTTGTTATGAAAAAATTAGAAAAAATCAAATATTTTGCTACAATAAAATCGATTTACATTGAAATTTGTGAGTTTTTCTCATCACGAAGGTTTCCAACTGGCAGAAATTTTTTTTAACCAGGTGAAGTTAAATCAAAAGAACATACAAAAGTACATCACCAATCAAAATTTCACGTGCTAAAATGCACTTTTAAGTCTCGTTGCATTTTTAAAAACGGAATGGCCAAAAATGTAGGAAAAAATGTTTAGCAAATTGACCTAGAAAGCTTGAATTTGGTAAATGCCTCATTTTCGACCACCCTTGTGAGTAGTTCTGGACCCTCCAGTAGACTTTTCTAAGTTGAGATATCCACAAAATTTCACTCAATGAAGTTGGACAGCCAAAATTTACTTGATATCCTGATTTCTGGGCACCAAGTAAATTGAAGGTAGTTTTAAGCTGTTTTGGAACCCATAACCACATTTTGGAAATTCCAGATTGCCAAATAAAAGTGCCATAAACACCGTCTAAATTGAAGGTTTTTTTTTAAAAAACTGGAACTCCCAAAAAGTGTCCCAAAACGTCTTAAAACTACCTCCAGTCAATTCAGCATGTTGAAATTAGTCCTAAATTCCAGCTTTTCAACTTCATTAGGTACAATTTTATGAAAATTTCCATTTTCAAAAATCTACTGAAGGCTTCAGAACTGATGAAAACGGGTTGAAACAGCTTTTAATCGATTCGGGGTGGGGGGAGGGGTTGAAAATAGTGCGTATACCAACTTTTATCTTTCTAGGTTAAATTTGTAACATTTTGATTTTTTCCCATAATTTTTTGGCAGAAATTTGATTTTTAAAAATTCACCAAAAATCGAAAAAAAAACACGTCGGTAGCTGGAATTTTGGCCTTTCGATTTAGCTTTCTCTCGTTCAAAAATATCATTTCCAGGTGATGACGCACCCCGCCCCTCTTCACTTGAAAGAATATTTCAAAAATCAAACTCTTCAAGTTTAAAATGAATCATCCCATTCTCTTCTGCTGGAGAATTTTACATTCAATAATTTTTTTTCTTTCCATTCCCCCCACCCTAGAATTTATAGTTTTTTTTGAAATCGATATTTTATGATAAACCATTCAAAATTTTTCAGTATTTTTTCATGATTAAAAAAAATATATTATTTTGGAAAAAAATTAAAGCTCCTACCTACGAGAAAATTGAACAGAAATTGAATTGTAGATCACACAAGCCAATCCCTCCCCTCCCCCCTGAACAGAAGGAAAATTTTGCATTGAAAATTAAATTAAAATACATAACGACCGAAAAATGGACATTGAAAATCATTAAAAATGACCAGGAATTGATGAAATTTCAGAAAAATTAGGCATCACTAACCACCGACAAACTGACTGAATTTTCGTATAAATCAATCAGAAATTATCAAAAATTAAAACAACACTTCGAAATATGTACAAGTTTGTTTATAAAATCCTTAATCATTGAAAATAATCAACAGTTAACGAAATAAGTGTTGTTAAAATTGACGAATGAAATTTCAATTAAATTGCACGAATGCATCATAAAAATTATCAACCTACCATAAAAAAATTAAAAATCACAAATCTTCAAAATTTGTTCTTGCAGTCTCAAAATCATGTTTTATGGTACTTTTCAAAAAAAAGAAAAAATTGAAACACTTTGCAAGCGGCTTCATAGTAGCTCAAAAATGTGGTCAACTCATTTACAGTTTTTTCAATGAAATTTAAGGTGAAGAAATATGGAGAAAAATATAGTTTTGTACCAACAGAAAGGAAATTCAAAAATTCGCGTCTAAAACGATCATAGGATTTATTAGAAACTACATATTGAGAGATGGTAATAGATTTATGGCCGGAGGGACTTGAAGGGATATTACTAGTAACAAGCACACGAATTGACTCCTGGAATTATTCACCGGGAATAATTCCTCAAAGGGGCCAGACTAGCTCAAACAGCAATAAATTATCAACACTCTCGTAAATATATAATAAATAAGCAAACACCGTAGTGACTCACCAAATACCATATATTTTGGAATAACAATTATGAACGATTCACTTTAATACAGAACTGATTATTACCGCAAAGATTATAACAAAAACACCTTAACTCTAATGAAAGAAGGGATCGAATGAACGACCTTAAGGGTCAGTTATTAACAGTACTATTTGTCCGCGAATTACACTACTCTGCGTCGACTCAGGATAGCGAACTGGCTTGGGATATTTGCTCATATCCTGGTCTAGGACCAGGACATCGCGAATATCCCAGTGTTACCAACCTGTGTCTCCTAATATCCCTCACGTAGACAATGTAGGCATGGTAGTATATCACATATGCCCCCCGTGGGTTTACCCTTAGGCAATCCACGGAGAAACACACGGTAAGAATGTATACTACCACGTACCTAATGTCATTGTCCTGTAGGACACCCCAACTGCCCCCCGTGCGTTGCTACGAGGATAGGCGAGACACGTTGGAGTGTGTGTAATTTTGTGACTATGAGAGGCTCATCCAATATCTCGTAGGTAGCCCCAAGTGGCTTTTCTTACGAAAATCCCTTTGGGAACCCTCTACCAGAACCTGAGCAGAGCCCCCATTATTAAAACAAGGTCGAATGTGTTTTGGTGAGAGATACTTGAGGAAGATAGACTGGTCAACACTTTTCTGTTTTGATTTTAATTCTTGATTATCAGGAATTAAAATGTAGAGTCGCAACATTTGCAGAGTAATGCGTAAAAAAAAATGAATTAAATCTAGAGGGTATAGAATTATTTCGATACAGTTATAAAAGTGGAAAGTTTTGACAAGATTATTGGTTTTTGATGGTAGTGGTCAAAAAAAAAAAAAAATATATCTAAAAATGATCAATTAGAAAAGAAAAGGGTTTTAAAAATAATAAGGTATATGTCTACTTCAAGACGATGTAATACAAGTAAAAATAAAACATAGTGTATTTAATGTATTTCCAAAAAAAAAAAAAAATATTATTTCTGACGATGTCAAATTATTGTAACATATAAGAAAGATATGATGAGTAAAAAAAAAAAAATATAATAATGAAGAAAAAATATTTCAAATATTTGAGGAGAAAAAAAAAAAAATTAATATATTTGATGTAAATAATAACGTAAAACTCTCGAAACAAAAAAAAAGAAAAGAAAGAGAGAAATTAGAAGTAAAATTATCCGAATAATTAGTGGGCAAAATTGTTTTTTTGTACATGTGTCGAGTATCTGTATATTCGAAATATATTGGCAGCGCGCTTTTACGTAAGTTTATATAGTTCAGATGTACGTTACCCCAGGTTTCGTCATTTAAATCTGCGGTTCTGAATGCTTCGTTACATCGTATAAATTGGGAGTTGGTATATTTTGTTCGATATCGCCTTCTGCCCAATTTTCGTCTGATAGCGGGGTTGAATCGTTTGAATATTCGGTCGCAGTTATCGCCGCAGGTTCATTCGTAGGTTGCAAATCGTTGGTTTGTAGCGAAGTTCTACGATAGAAGTTAATGTCCGCTGATTTGCCTAGTGACACGTTGGACGTCGATTGTGAACGGACGTTCAATGTATTCTCGAAATGGAACGAGCTGTCTGGAGTCGTATTCAGAGCGTTGAACGATTGTCGTGTACCAATGCTACCTTCCCAGGTTTTTAGGCTGGTATGTGTGGCGAAATCGGCACCCAGACCGTCGATTGAAGAAGTGTTTTCGAAATTGCTCGTATCCATGGCGCTATTCTGGTCAGTATAAAAGCCCAGCGGGTTCTGCGAGTTGTAGGCTACGATCGGTTGCGGTTGATTTCCTGTCGCGATACTTTGTATTGGCTGGGAAGTAGTCGCTGGTGTTGTCGGTGTCATCGACGCCGTTGACGTTGAAGCTGTATTGTTGGCCTGTGTCGATACCGCGGGTGTTTCGGTGGCGGTAGTTGACGTAGTTGTTGCGGCTGGTTGTTGGATGTTGCCGTTGTAGGCCGGTTTTGGCGGCGGTACGTAGTTCTTTGGCGGCAGCATCGTACGTACGTCTTCTTTCTCGAGTTTTACGCCATTTCGAATTTCACCGACGACTTGTGGGATGAGAGCCAATTTAATCGCTTCGGCGACGTGTACGTATTTCTTCATATCGTAGTTCGGGCCGTCGGAAAAAAAAGTTACCTTGGAGCTTTCTAGCTCAGCTAGAAAGTTCCGCTGTAGGGAGTAAATAAAGTTGTATTTACTACCCCAATCGGTGTCGAATACTTCCGTGATTTTAAATTTTGACGCATCCGGAGTGGCATTTCGTAGAGGTGGAATTATTATGAGTTCTTTTACTCGTTTGCGTTGGAGTAGCGATGCTAAGTTTTCCATCGCATTCTTAAATGACTGCTGGCTTGTTCCGTAGTAAACATCCATGGTGCCTATTGTTACCAGCATTCTCTTCGGTAAGATGTGGAAACGCGTAAGTTGCGTTACCAGATCGTTCAGCGTATACTTCGCGTTGTATAATACGTCATTTAGGCGTATTTTACATTTGCTGTTGCGTAGTACGTATTGTGCTAGGTACTTGGCATGGCAGTCTCCGAGGATGGCGATGTCGCATGCGAGGATTGCTGACGTTTCCTCGTTACGGTTATCGATTAAACCAGCAGCGGTAAAGTACTCTGGGTAAATATTAAGCGGGTAGAACGGGATTATCGTATCAGAACTCATAAAAAATCGTGTACGAAAACGAAGGTGTGATTTTCCTTGCGGCAAACATTGTTTTTTCGCCGCTTGGTCAGGACTACGTTCCTGCGACGTATTACTAGATCTATCGGAATACTTTCGTGTCCGGTTGTACGCCGCTCGTTGTTGCTGTTCATATGCGTCTTGGAGTACTCTTTGTTGATTGTTGATACCGAAAGGAGTTCTCCGTGTATCCGCATTCTGAACTTTCGGAATGCGCGACTGTCCCGATGGTGGCTTGCCGTTGGTATCGTACGTTAAGTCGATACTACCCAATACTATTGGTTCTTTCTTCGGAAGAATTGGAGCTTGCGTGGCTGGCGGTGCGTGCTCGGATTGCGATGCGTTCGATGAGCCAGGTACGACGTTGGTACTAGGATGGTAGTCGTTAAATAACTTATCGTATTTGCGTTCCTCGATACGCAGACGATGTTCGAGTCTCTCGATTTTGCAGTTCAAGTCGTTGATCGTTGTTTCATATGATCGGCGCGCATTCTCGAGGTTCTTGACTTTATCGTTGAGGATCTCGTTGTCCGCTTCGAGATCCTCGATGACGTCTTGTTTTTCGAAAAAATTCGTTTCCACGAATTTTTTCTTCGCTTGGAGGTTTATCTTGGTTTGCTCGCATAGCATTACCCCGCATCCTTCTCGGGAACAGGGGGCGCTTTCGGTGCTGCTGTCTGATAACATTTTCTGCACACATGCAGAATGATACAGGTGTTGACAGACGAATGTTGCTAGCGTCCCCTCTGGATCTGCTTGGGGGTTCACAATGTGGTGAATAGGCAGTTCACACCGTTCGCACACTACTTGATTTGTCTTCATCCTATTAAATGAGAAGTTCAATTAAGTTTATGACGATTGATATCAATTTGAATGATAAGTATGTAAGGGTGAGAATAAATGCACCGTTACATGTAATTACGATGCCGAAAAAGATGTTCAACGAATATCTTTTTATTATCGTATGATTCATAATCTTCTTAGAATATTGTGAATGTTTTTCAAAAAAAAAAAAATTTTAATATGTGAATAGAACAAAAAATGTAACGAAATAATAATTAACAAATTTTGAATTTTCGTTATCAGTAGCTAAGTGTTCGTGCCGGTTATAATTATTCACTTACGTTCGATTGAGATATGACTTTATTTCAGAATATCAGCGATGATGGTGAAAATGACACTCGCGATGTTGTCGATGATATAGTTGAACAGTAACAATTCACTATTTACTTTTAAATCACACTTGATAATGTAGAAGAATTTACGATGATATCGCACAGAGTTGTAAAAACACATTGATTGATCTTAGATCAGTCAGCGTTCTTTGCAGTGGTGTTTTTGTCGTTTCCGTTCCCCTCTGCCTATGTGGTAGTATCGCCCTCTAGGGTGATACTTCCGAAATGTAGGGTGGAACAGGAACTGAAACAGGTTTGGCATTACAACTGGGTATTGTCAAACTTTTTATCTGTGCTATTATCGGTAAACATGGTCGAATGATAACGACGAGTGATTTTTGTCTTTTGAGAGTAAAATGGAGAAAATTTGTTATGAATTTCTTTTTCTAGCTTTTGTAGGCCAATTTTATTTCTTCGTCAATCTCGTTGAGTGATTCCCATCATCGATGCTGCAAGGAACTGACCGGAGTGTGTATGGCTTTCATTAAGATGCAAGTCATAAGTACGTCGGTGAGTTTTTTTGCTCGTTGTCACCATCGTTGTCATCGCTGGATATTTGGCTACGGTTCCTGCTTCATGTAGTGATATTCTCGATTTATTGAACTTGATAAACTGCTTAAGTTTATCGTGCAGTGTGTCAAGTTCAGTAGTTTGAGTTATTAGCCTCATCGTATCGCTTCAGGGAGATAACCGGTGTAGATATTATTGAACTCGACGAATCTGATTGTTATAATTTTGATTTAAGCTTAGCTACCTGTGTGTAGATGCTTCTTGTTTTGTAGTTACTTTTGCCTTACTTACTTTGTATTGTTTTATAACTACTGTACTTGTATTTCTTGTTCTATGTTTTGCTCATCAGTATTGTTTGTTAGCTTTTATTCGTAGATAAGAAAAATAAACCTAGCTTGTAGTCCAATAAAGATTTTTGCGCATTTATGAATAAAACAAATTTTAATGCTGATAAGTCATATACATGAAAGTTATATAGGAATGATAACGCTTAATTCTAAATGTCGAGGCGAATTTTTTTAAACTTTACAACCTGTCGGTAGTAGAATTTGTAGACGTTTTTTCACCTCATCGCCGATGAAAATATCTCCTTCTTCTCGGGATTGCGATCCGCCTTCCCAGGAGGATCGCGTTTGCTAGAGCAAATAGTCTACGGACGTAAGCTATTTCTTCGATCGTGAGGTATAAGGTTATCGCATTTTCATCGGCTTCCACCGCGCATAAATATCTTCTCCGGCCATCGATATCCATGTAGTAGGTGGATTCGTTAAGTCTAAATCTGTAGACAAGCGTGATATATTAGCAATTGTGATTGAGTATTTGGTAGTTTTACCATACACTTGTACTTACGTCATGATTTCTTGATGAAAAATTTCTACGCCAGTGTAGTGTTTTTCGGTGGTTTCTGATCTTAATACGTTTACGCCAGTGTAAACGTATTATACTTGTGTTACGTTAAAAAATTATATGACACAATAAAAGCACTTTGTACGCCAGTATTTACCGCATCTATTCGCTTACTTGAAATCGTTGCACATTAAATAATCTTATGAAATATTGCTGGAGAAATTTCTTAGAATTTTCACCAAATTTCGTCAAGCACATGGCATTTGTTTACCGTGTAGCCGGTGTACCATACACCGGCATGGTAAACATGTAACGTACTTGTTGAATGCGGTTTTTTATGCTAATTACCTATAGCACGTGGTCGGAGTTTAATGTACTCGCGTTATGTACATGTGCACGAGGTTTTTATTATTACGTATTTTTCAATGAATGTGAGAATTTTTTGAAAGAAAAAAAAAAAAAAATGTAATTTTTGATTTTTGTTACTACCTCGTCATGTACCGTAACGTAACCTTATTAATGGAGCGTTATTTTGAATTGTCAATCGTTAATGATTGATTATTCGTAGATTTTTAACCTGTAATGTTTTTTAAAATGCGTTGCATTAGGGTAGGTTGCCATTCCTTAGGTAATGGTTCCCCTTTCTTCAAAATCCTAGGTACCGTGTTTTTGGGCATATGTGGAATTTTATCTATTTTCCTTGAATTGTAAAATTCTGTTAGGGGTGTATGTTTTTGTTTTGCAAACTCCCTTGAAATGGCCTGTATGTTAAATGACCATTTTTCAGGGTATACGTAACCCAAATGTTCTTCGAATTTTGAGTTATCTTCGATGGAGAAGGTAGAGAGTTTTTTTATTTCAGAACCGAGTAATTCATCGTCTTCTTCTTTTGGAAAAAATTCTTCGTAAGGTTCTTGCCAGTTGCCTAGTTCTATCGCTTGGCAACCTATGGTTTCTACGTCACTACCCATCCTCATTCGTTTAGCTAAAAGGCGAGCTGAGCGTTTTAGCTGTATTTTGGATTCGATGGGTAATTTATTATTTTTATTATTCGGTTCACTAGGTTTAGTCTTAGTGGGCCTGTCTTTCTCGCTGAGGTGAGAGGTGATCGTCTCTTCCTCGGCTGTTCTCTCAGGTGCCCCTGTTGAACAGGTTGCCTTCGTGCTGTCTGAAGGGGTATTGTTTTTCATTACCGCTTCATTTGTTTTGACAGAATCTGGCTTCCGTGTTTCTACCTGAGGAGGGTTAATCTTTTTCGGTCTTCCGCGGCTTCTTTTAACAGGTGTAGGGTTTTCTATACCTATTTGTCTGGGTGGTCCATTCGTGGTCGCGGAAGCTGTGTTAGGGTTATCTTTGATCTCATCATTGTCCTGTGCTCGTCTGGCTCGTGCTCTTTCGGCACGTGCTATGTTCGCTTGAGTGCGAGCATAGTGTTCTGATTTTGCCCTGTCTTTTATGCTTATATTTAGGGGTGAGTTAGGTGGAATTGTTATCTCTTCCTCCTCGCCTGACTCGTCTTCTAGGTCATCTTCATAACTGTGTAAAAATTCTTGAATTTTTTCTTCAATTTCTCGATTATCTGTGAGAGATTGTAGGCAAGTATCAGTCTTCATGTTATCTAGTGTCTTTTTTGTCATGAAGAGAGTGAGTTGGCGTGCGTTGGAGATACGATTTATTGAGCTCCCATCGGTAGGTGCTAATAAGTAGCTGTTATGTCCAGCGCGTTTAATTACAGTGAATGGACCTGTTTTCTTTTGGTATAATTTTCCACTCGTACGTTTTTCGAAGCTGGATTGTTTGTGATTAGTCATAAGCACCATATCACCTGGTTCGAGTAGTGTAGGATTAGGGTGGGTTTTGTTGAATAGGTACTCGTCTTCTATTCTTTTTAAGTACCTTTTCTCTCGTATGAATGTCTCGATGATCTGTCGTTCAGACATGTCGTCGGTTTTTATTTTTGTATGTTCGATTGTGTAGACCGCTTTTTTGGCAAGGTGGTCTGCAATTATATTTGTGTGTTCGTACTTGCGTGCGTACACGTGTAAAAATTGTACATCGTCGAACTCTTTTTTCATATCTAAGATTTTTTGAAACAGTGCTTTGTGGTGCACAGGTTTCTTACGTGAATTTTTCCACTGATTCGTTTGCCAGATTGAAACAGTGTTGTTGAGGGCTTTAATTACGTAGTTAGAATCCGAAAGGAGTCTGACTTTCTTGATGTTGTTCAACTTGAGTATTTCCAATGCTGTAATTATAGCTTGGAGCTCTGCTAAATTGTTTGATATCTGAAATTCCTTGTTTTCGATTTTTTCCGATATGTTTAATTTGGAGTCTGGCGCAAAGCAGATTCCAATTCCTGCAACTGCGGATGGATCTCCGTTCCTAGAACATGCGCCGTCCGCTGTTATTCTGACGTAGTCGTCAGTGTCGAAAACTAGATCGTTTTCGCGATCGAGTTTTTGTTCTTTGCATATTGATGACGTAACTGAGGGTACCTCTTCTTTGATTAGGCGTTCTCTCAGCTTGATTAATTCATGTTTGAAATTGAAAGTTACCTTGTCGTGAGGTATTTCAGGACAGGTTTCATCAGAAATACCCCAAGCTTCGTTGGGTTTGAACTTGAATGAGGTCGGGGTATTGTTGAGTTCATTTTCAATTTGCTCTACAAATATTTTCCATCTGAGATGTGATTGATATGGATCATATCTCTTGTTTAGTTTCACACGTAGTTTATCACCTATACATCTCATTGTCCTTTCTACAGACGATGATTGTGGGTTATAGGCTGTTGTGTGTGCAACTTTAATATTTCTATTTTCGAGCAAGTTGTACCATGACTCGGAGATAAACTGTGATCCATTATCGGTGATTATCTTTTTAATCTGTATGCCACTTTTCTTGACGTCGTCAAGAATAGTTTGCATTGCATTACAGACTATTTTTTTCTTAATCTGGTGCATTGTGCGTAACCAGACTCTGCCTGAAAAGATGTCTTTTGCGACGAGTATGTATTTCGGGTCGTTTTTTAGGGCTGGTATTGGGCCGTAAATATCTACCGAAATTACCTCTCCAATCGCGTACGCTTCGATCTGTGCGTATTCTAATACTCTATGCATGGCGTAATTTTTATTTACCTTGCATATTATGCATGTACCTACAATTTCTTGTATGTACGTTAGCGAGCCTGGATGATAATATAATTGTTTAAATATTATCTCCAAACGCGCTGCCCCAGTGTGACCATAGGCGCAGTGTAGGTAGTTTATCGTGTCGTAAAATAACCTGTTGGGTAGGTAAGGTACCTTTGACCCGTCTTCCAAAATTTTGAGTAAAATTTTGCGCTGCATTTTATCATTATGAATGGCAAAAACTTCTTTTTTGCGATTCTGCCTGCTAATTTGTTTTTTGTTATTAGCTGGTACCTTTTCTTCTAGCATTTTGATGATGTTTTTGCATTGTGGATCTTCTTTTTGAAAATCCGCAATATTTTCTAAATGTCTCATTAGGATGGGGGTATTTTCTGCAATGAAATTTGTTTCCAATTTTTCTAGCTTCGTCGTATGATATTTAGCTGGTAAATCTTTGGGTTCATTTTCAATGCGTGAATTTATTGAGTGGCAAATAAATTGGTCCCATTTTGCATCGTCTGAGACGCCGCTGTTTGGTTCAATGCTATTTATTTGCAGTTCAGGCGCTTCGATCTCGTATAGTGCCTTATTTGATAATTTCATATCAAATATTAAGTCATAACAATTTAATGTTGTGATCCACTTGGCTGCCTTGCGATGAGTTTGCGCTAGTTTCGTATACTCATCTTTGATGGGTTTGAGATTTGAGCGTACGTGGACTCGTCTGTTGTAAATCCACATTTGTAGTTTTTTAACACACGTCACCAGGGCCATCATTTCTCTGTCATATAGAGTGTATTCGCCTTGGTGAGGTTTAAATGCTACTGAGACGAACATGATAATACATTTTTCGTTATTTATCATGTGATAGAGAACTCCACTCATGGTGTTCTCTTTGATCTGAGTATCAAGGTATAGGTCGCCGTCTTTAGGTGGTTGCGATAATTTGAAATCCTTTTTGTATTCTCGTTTTAGGATTTCAAATGCTTTTTGTTGGGTTTCGGTCCACTCAACAGATTCATTTTTACCTTTAGTTAACTCGTATATCGGGTTAACTATGTGCATGTAATTCGGAATGAAATTTCGATACAACCCCGTATTTCCAATTAGTGCTAAAATCTCTTTTTTAGTCTTTAATTTAAACTGGCCACCTTTCGTGTGGTCTTTTTCGAATTTATTAAATTTCTCAATTTTAGCACTTTGTTTTTCAATCGTATTTTCCGAGAGTACAAATCCGAGATGATCCGTACGACGTTTGAAAAATTGGGTTTTGTTTGGGTTGAGTTTTAGTCCATTCTTCCTTATTAGTTCGAATACGTGCAGTAATCGATCTAGTGTCTCAGTGAATGAACTTCCTGCTACCTTCACGTCGTCTACGAACTTTGTCACGCCGTTTTTGTCGGGTATGGCTTGATTAATCATGTGAACAAATTCGCCACTTGATATTTTCAGCCCATATGGCAGTCGACAGAATTCGTAAACTTGACTGCAAACAATGAATGCAGTGTATTTGCGAGATTCTTCGTCGAGAACTAATTGCCAGAAACCGGCTGTAAAATCGAGTGTACAAAAGAATTTGTCACCTGACCTGTCAAATATGACGCTGTCAATTGTGGCAGGCTCCGTTAAAACGCTTTCTAAGAAAGCGTTTAGCTCATCTGCTGCGAGGCATAGTCGGATGTCACCATTCTTTTTAATGACTGGTGCCAGCGTGTTAATGTATGTAGATCGTGACGGACGTATGATACCTAAGGCTAACATTTTTTTTATTGTTTGTCTTAGTGCAGGGTTTAGTTTTTTCGAGGGTCGAAATTTTTCTCCTCGAAACTTCTTTAGGTGTCCATTACCTGGTATGAAGTTGAATTTCACCTCTTCGCCAACGTATTTACCTGGGTTTAGACTAAAAATATCTTTGTAATTTTCAATCTTTTCTTGCCCCAGTTTGGCTTCTTCGGGGGTGATGCGTTTTTCATTCAGAGCTTCGTCGAGATCTTTTTTCAAATTCTTTTTCAAAATTTGAAATGATTGTTCTTGATCCTCTGCTGTTATGGTTTTGTGACCAATACGTTTTGAGTTTCTACCTATTTGGTGTACGATGGTATGGGTATATTCTTCAACGTGATGTACTTTATCTACGCTAAAGCATCCCATAGCATTAGGGTATGTGTTGGGATCACAATATGGGATCCTGATTTCTTTTTTGCCATTGGGTTTGTACACTGCACATTTATCACGTGCTTTGAGGGTGATGTCTAACTCGTGTATTGCTACCCTGCCCATAATAAATGTGCGTCCCGACGCTGGCATAATATAAAAAGGAGATTGTATGACTTCGGTGCCAATGAGTAATGTTAATTCAACGGCGTGTGTGCATCGTACAATCGAGTGATCCGCCATACGTAATAATACAGGTTTGTCCAGTAATACACATTGGACAAATCCTTGTGAGTTTCTATACACGTGTTCTAACACTTGGTGTGAGATTACATTGGGTAGTGCTCCTGTGTCCAATTGTAAGAGCATTTCCGCCGGACCTACATTGATAGGAATTACATATGTAGGATCGGTGCATTGTTCCGTGACCAAATGGGATCGTGCTTGTGAACTCATTTGGTTTGGCGTGATCAATTTTGTGTTGTTGATCGCGTCTATGTAATCTACGTTCTGAATATCATGTTGGTTTTCATATTCTGGCTTTTTTGAACTTTCATCGATATTTTGTATTTTTGAAAGTTGTCCTGCTTTGGCTTGTTTATGTGCATTTAGCGTTCTAAACATGCCTTTGTAGCTAGCCGCCTTTTTGGCAGGCGCGTAGTTAATGCTGCCTACCTGTAGTTCTGCAGGCGTTTGTTCAAGTGGTTCGAGTTTTGTCACTTGAGCTGTTTCCTCGAGTGGTTTGTTTTCTCCCGCTTGAGTATTTTCTTTTGTGATCGCAAGTGGTCTTTCAGACTCTTGCGATGTTTTTGTTTCAGTTAATTGTTTTATTATTGGCTTTGTTTGATCGTTCTTACAAGCCTCTCTTGTTTCTTTCCTGGCTTGTCTTTTATTTACAAGATCTTGGATTCCATGACACATGGTCTCGTATGTTTCTCTGTAGGTTGAAATTGCAGGGAAGTAACGTCTTATAGCTTTGCTATAATGGAATTTTAATGGGTTTGGTAAAATATTTTTGTAAGGCCCTGTTAGTGGTCTCGTATATTTTACCCCAGCTGAGTTCTCAATTTCTTCAGTGAGAAGAAATTTTAGTGATGGTTCTTTCCATAAGATTACTCTTGGGTCTTCGGCCATTTTCATGTATATATTACGAAAATGGATATATCGACCTAGGCCTACCTCTTTCTCGTTGATTGCGCCCATGTCGTCTTCTTTGACGCGTGGTTTTACGAGAGGGAAAAGTAAGATAATTAATTCAGCTTTCTTTTGTAGTAGTAGGTCTATGATGCGTGTGAGTAGCGTTTGTATCAACCTGAATGGTTTTTTTGAAAAATTTATTTCGAGTTGACCGGCTGATAATACGTATTTTCCATTTTTTGGAAAATGTTGTTCTTGTATGCGATCATATAAGTTTTCTAGCGTTATTTGATCGCGTAAGTACGGTGGTAGGCTGACGGGGAATACTATTTCGCCTCGTTTCATGAAGTGAACTAAGCCGTCGCCTATCCATGTGAATTCTGTGAAAATTGTGTTACCGAGGGCTTTCAAGTTGCTAGACATTGCCCCGACCAGGTCTAGCTTTGGTCGTTTCCCGGGAAATTGTCACTTTCGGGCTCACTTAGTAATTCATTCAGAATTTGGTTGCAGTCCATCTCTTGTTCTGCTTCCTCTTCCGATTCTGGTTCTGGAGGTACGTATACCCATCCCATTTCTTCATGGTATTGTAGGCATTGTACTGGTATGGCTCCTGAGGGCATTTTGAAGTCGAATTTTTTCTTTTTTATGGGCTGCTGCTCCTTTGGAGTTGTGGTCGCCGCATTCGTATCGCTCGTGGTGTTGGATTTCTGGCGGTCGTCTTTGTTTCGATTGTGAAAGTTTTTCTTATGAAATTCGATTGGTAGGGGTGTAGGGGCCCTCGGTTTCTTTTTAGCAAGTAGCGCCTGTGCTAGTGCTTTTCGTAAGAATTCCACATCGTTCAATTTGTCGACATTTGAGCCCTGGCCTGTAGCTTGGTTCAAATTTGTGTTGGTTGTGATCGGTTTTTTGGAGGTTGTGGGCTCCTCTCCGATCATAACCTTTCTTTCACGCCTTGGATCTGTTTGATGGTTGCCAAGATATTTTAGGCATCCAATGAAATTGTCAATCGAATCACCGGCTGACATTAAATATTCGAAATGAGTGAATGGAGCTTTGTTCGTTAGCATTTCGATTATTTGCCTGGGTACGGCATAGTCCATGTAGCTTAGCTGCCTGGCCCATCTTGCCATTTCCTTAGCCATTGCTTCGAGGCTTGGAGCGTACGTGAAATTTTTTGTACACTCTTCCCATGCGTCGTTTTGTCGTTGCTTGCTCCAATAGTGCCTGAGAAAATCTTGTTTTACTTCCTCATATGTGAGTGAATCATGGAGGTTATTTCTCCATAATTCTGCATCATTCGCTAGAACGTTGCTTTTAAATGCACAACGCATGTGGTCTTCATTTGCGTTCGTACGTCTGAAGTATGTCTCGAATTCAGTTATGAATTCGTGTGGAAAAAATCGTTTCGCGTCGTTGTAAAATGCTCCTGCACTGCGTACAGAATTTACATCGATAGGCATATTTTTGGTTTTTTCCACATTGCTGTATCCTCCTCCAGAGTTGCGTTGATTTGGACGACTGTAATAGTCATCTGCCATCTTTTTGCAATCTTCTGTGAGTTTCGAGATGTTTTCTACAATGTGCTCAGTTTTGTCTCTGAGCTCAAGCTTAACATCTGTGGCTATCTTTAGAGCTTTGTCCGATGTCCTTTTATTGTGTGCTATGTCTTCTTTCATGGACGCAGCACACTCCTTGGCTTTATCGGACCAAGCGTTGCATGTGGTTTCAAATTGGTTCGCTTTGGTTTCAATTTGATATAGCCTTTCCTCCGTGTTAAGCGATAGTTTATCGAGGTCTTCTGACAAATCTTGAATGGCACCTTCGTGAATCGCGTAATTGGTTTGAATCTCCGATTCCATTTCAGCTTGCCATTTCCATGTTTGTTGGAATAGATCATGAGGTGGGTTTTCCGGCGTCAAATTCTCAGGAATTTGAGGCTGTCTTGAACGAGCTTTTTGGTTCGGAATTTCTCTATATGCACTCTGAGGTATTACTTGGGGTGTGTCAGAAATCTCGGATTCAGCGTCGGTAGCATTTCGTTCCGAATTGCTTTCGAATAAGTTATCAAAGGATATGAGTGGAGAGGTCCTGGACTTCTCCGCTGTTTGGTTTTTTAACTTAACTATTTTAACAGGTCTACCTCTCTTTCTATAGCGTGGACAGAAAGAGCTGTGTGGCGTGGTTTTGCATAGACACATGCCAGCTGTGGTTGGCATCGTTTTACTCTTATTTCTCAGATTTCCGGCAGGACCGTTTTGCTTTTTTGCATTCATCGTAAAGAGCAAAGTGGTTTGGGTAATGAAATACGAGAATAAATGTTTCTTTAACAATAGCTTATTTGTTTAATACTACACAATAGGTATTGACCTTTTTTTTTAAAGAAATGGACTCGTGTGTATAATAGGGCGGTGGCGGGGTAGTGGAGGTTTTACCGCAACGTACTGTGTGGCTCCTGTTTTCTGTTGTCCAGTATAGGTATTTTTTACCTGTGTTGGATGTATAGAGAACTAGGTGCGTGAAAAAAGGTACACGATTGCGTTTTTTACAAGCTTATTGTTTCCTATTGAATTGGCATGTAACTTATTCTTTCAAAGGTACTGGCTTGGTAAGAGCTGGCCTTTATACTGGAATAAGTGTTAGATTTGTTCTTTCAAAGACACTGACCTCGGTCGATCTTTATACCGGAATAAATCTGTATAAATTACTGGCGTTTTGAAAACTAGAGTAATTTTATTTATTTTCCAAGAAAATAAATTTTTCCGAATAAGTGGCACTTGCGTGAGACTTATTCTTTTGACGTTTGGGCGCCAATGAGAGATGGTAATAGATTTATGGCCGGAGGGACTTGAAGGGATATTACTAGTAACAAGCACACGAATTGACTCCTGGAATTATTCACCGGGAATAATTCCTCAAAGGGGCCAGACTAGCTCAAACAGCAATAAATTATCAACACTCTCGTAAATATATAATAAATAAGCAAACACCGTAGTGACTCACCAAATACCATATATTTTGGAATAACAATTATGAACGATTCACTTTAATACAGAACTGATTATTACCGCAAAGATTATAACAAAAACACCTTAACTCTAATGAAAGAAGGGATCGAATGAACGACCTTAAGGGTCAGTTATTAACAGTACTATTTGTCCGCGAATTACACTACTCTGCGTCGACTCAGGATAGCGAACTGGCTTGGGATATTTGCTCATATCCTGGTCTAGGACCAGGACATCGCGAATATCCCAGTGTTACCAACCTGTGTCTCCTAATATCCCTCACGTAGACAATGTAGGCATGGTAGTATATCACAATATTTGAATCAGGTCTAAAAATTTTGAATCAGGTCTAAAGATGTTGAATTTTACTGAAGCTCTTTTAATGGAATTTTCAACTGGAAAATTCTAAAACTCACCAAAGGCTTCAATACGATTCAAAACTGCTCACGAGCCAATTTGTCAGGTCAAAAAAAAAACATTGTAAACCTTTTCCATGAGAAATGGATAAAATTTGAATTTTCAAAAACTTTTACAGGAATCTTTTTTCAAATTTTCTTCACCGGATTTAAAACATTTTCAGTCTTTTGAAACAGCAGCGATGTGAACAAAACTGACATAGAATTCAACGCCAATTAAAGTCAAATAGGGGAAACATAAAATAACGCTGAAAAAAATTCAAAAAACTCTTTCAGGTATTTTAATTTCCTCGTAGCTACGCTTTTCAACACACGTGAGCTAGGTATTATACAGTACACAGAAACTTGTAAATTTCAACGCATATTTTTTCGCGAAAAAAAGAGGCAATTTTTAAATAAAAAGTTGAATTTTAGAACAGCGTTTAAAAAATCATAAGCAGCGTGTAATACATATGCGCATAAATTATTCGACCAAGCGTTATTTTGAAAACGCAACGTTGGAAAAATACGATGAAATTCAACTTTTTCAAAGAAACCTTCAAAGGATAACACGTGCAATTCGAGCATAGGCCTCTATATCTACAGCTACACACGTAATTTTTCGTGCCAACAACACGGAGAAGTGTTCGAGAGCGCAATTTCCGACGGTGAAATGAAAAAATGAAATTTCCGCCGAAAGAGAATTTTTTAAATAATTAAAACGTTTCTGCGAAATATAAGTCATATAGATAGGCCTGCTTTACAGGGTGGTTCGTAAATCGTACACTAGCTGAAAAATTGTACGAATAACAATAATATTGAGCGAGCATCTACGTACGAAAAGTTGTCCTCGAGGCTCGATTAAGGTCAGAAATTTTATTACCTACATAATATTAATCTGAAGCAAAGATGGGAATTTTTTGCATTTAAAAAAAAGGTCACTTTTAATTCGCGACGACGTGAACTTTATACAGAATACAGAGCACATCTTCGTAATCTATTGACACAGAAAAAAAAACCACGTACAACGTTCTAAATTCTTTGATCTCGTTTCCACGCTATGTACTGTTTTCACATCACAACAAGATGGGGTATAAGTTAAATAAAAAGTCTAGTCAGCTGGATTTTCAGCTGGCGCAATAAAAAATTGCTCATTTCTTGAATGAAATTTCAAAGCAGCGGCGTTATGACGACATAGAATGATAAGGTAGAGAGAGGTATGAGTTTTATGAAAGAAGAGAGAGCGCAGAAGATGAGAGGATGCCGGCGATTCGTTGTTAACGCAATTTCCAACGTTTAAACATTAATGAACGTTGAAAAGTTCACTTGAAATCTTCATAAACAACACTTCAGAGATAGCGTGCGCTATAAAATATTCTCGTATGCGTATTAAAAATGCAAAGCTTACAAGACGAACACTCGCAAACAAGATCGAATGTAATGATAGCGAAAATACGCCAAATATTCCGACGGGGATTCGTGTAGCTCTGGCTATAGGTAACGTAACGTAGCCTAACCAGGTAGCTATGGTACCTGCGTTGCGTTTACATGCGTATGAGTGTGTCGATGTCGTGTACTCGAAGGGCCAAATTTTTTTCTTCAACCTATGACGTAATCTGGGGTACCGTAGGTAGGGTCATTTTATAAATTGAACAATCGAAACAGCAATGAAAACCTTGTTCCATTTGTTCACCGCATCCGATTTTTGTGGCGTGAAAGTGAAACCAATATTAATCACAAATCTAATTTTTTTCCCTCTAACGTCTATTTCATACTGGCTCTGGCTCGTTCATTACCAACGTATTTCAGTTCACTTCGATTCGAACACACACACGGTGCGCAGCAGCCTTAGTTATGTATTTTGTACTTGTTGCAGATCAATCGAATTTTCTTTCTTTTCGTCTATTCGCTTTTAGCCGAATTTCTTTCTAATAGAGAAACCCCTAATCATATAATTCACTGTATGTTTTGCAAGTCTTTGCCGATGCTCTCGATTTACAATTTTTAGCTTCGTGTGTCTTGATTTTGCTCAAGTTAGCCATATTTTCAGAATTTGACATTAGCAGAGGGCAACAGCTGGGACAAATGAGAATTGTCGAATTGAAAAAGTAAGCCCCCAAATTGGATGGGGGGGGGGTGACGATATTGACAACAACGGTTTTCATGCTAACATATCAAGTCACAGAAGTGCATTTTTAAAAATACTATTTCAAACCCTGGGCCGAGCAATTGGTTTTTAAAATTTCAAATTTCAAAAATTTCAACATACAACTTTCTAGAAGTACAATTTTTCAAAATCTATACTTGAATGATACAAACCGGATTATTTTCTTAAAAACCACTGCGTTTTAAATCACGCTTCTCACCAAATTCCCATATTCCCCCCTCACCCCATACACACACACACACACAAAAGAAGAAAACTATTGCAAACATGACTTGAATTTCAACTTTTGATTGCCAATTCAAGAAAAGTTGCATTATTGAAAAAAAAATTGATTTTTCACTCACAATTTTTCAAGATCACTAAACTTTTTTTTACAGTGCCTATTTTTCAGTTGATTTTTATCTACTTACCATACTTTCATAAACTTTTCCTCACCTAGCAATATAAGGTCACTAACATATCTGTATAGCCTCTCATGGTCGTCTATCTGTTCGTTTGACTCTTTTTTCAGGTCATCGGCCCATGTGTCTGACCTCTTGAGGTCATTATTAACCCATGTGTATGGCCTCTTGAGGTAATTGATCCATGTGTCTGACCTCTTGAAGTCATTGACCCATGTGTCTGACCTGTTCAGGTCGTTGGCCCAGGTGTATAACCTCTTGAAGTCATTAACCCATATGTATGGTCTCTTGAGGTAATTGACCCATGTGGCTGACCTCTTGAGGTCATTGACCCATGTGTCTGATCTATTGAGGTCATTAACCCATGTGTATGACCTCTTGAGGTAATTGATCCATGTGTATGACCTCTTGAGGTAATTGATCCATGTGTCTGAACTCTTGAGGTAATTGATCCATGTGTCTGACTTCTCGAGGTCATTGAACCATGCATCTAAACTCTCGAGGTTACTGATTTCCCTGTCCAGCCTCTCAAGGTCGTTTATATGCCCATCTGGTCTTTGAAGGTTGTCAGTTGTCTGTGTGTCTGTCTGGCCTCTTAAGGTCATTAACTGGTAGACTGTCAGTCTGCCCGTCTATCTATCTGCCATCTTGGGCCTATGTGGCTTCAAAGAGATTGTCGGTGAACCTCGTAATAATTTTTAATGATGGGATATTAGTTTGCAGAGGTTATAGTATTGTGATGCACGTATTTTGCTGTGTTCATGGCAGCATATATGCATAAGAAACGATTTACAATTTACCTATTCGAGTGTTTTTATTTGTAAACAATTAAAATACTGCGCGTTGGGAATGTGAATAGTGAATGTGAACTATGATGGGTATGAACGATGGCGATCCCACGTACTACCAGCTAACAGCTATGTACAGTGACATTGTGAAACAAAATAAACTTCAACAAAAACAGTTAGAAGAACAGCGGAGGCAAATCAACCACTTACGAGAAGTAGTAGCTCACTATCAAGCCAAGTCAAAAGAGGATGAAAACCATCTCTGCGAACAAAAATCATCAACAGACAAGTCAAAGGAAAATCATAGCAATATGACAATAGACAGCATTAAATCTATCCAGTCAAAAGAAACTTACAGTGAAAAACTCAAAAAAAAAAAAAAAACGTATTCCACCTTTTTACGTAAGTGAAATTAAAAATATTACTGAATTTACTGCAATGTTGGAAAGCACGGAAGAGTGTGAAACCCCTATAATGCAAACCCTCTCTAATGGAGATGTTAAAATAGCATGCTCAAATGAGCTTAGCTTTAGAGCAGTGTATAGGGCACTGGAGGCTATAAGGAAGAATCCTAGTCACAAAATGTATGGAATTGGGCACCATACATATCAGTTGAAACAAGATAAACCCTATCAGGTAGTTATAAGAGGACTACACCCCTCCACATCACCCGAGGATATCAAATTAGAATTAATTAAAATCAGGCATGATGCAATTAATGTCACCAATGTAATTATTAAAAAAACAGAGGTGAAAAAAGATGTGTCTGGAGAAATTGTGAGTAAGAAATCATATAAGGTGGCATTACCACTCTTTTATGTATATTTCAGCCCAAAAGAAAACAACAAGACCATTTATGAAATGGGGTTCTTGTTGCACACTAAAGTGAAGGTAGAACCTCCAGCAAAAAAGAGGGAGCTACCTCAATGTAAAAACTGCCAGCAGGTTGGTCATACCAAAACATACTGTGCAAGGAAACCCAAATGCGTTAAGTGTGGATTAAACCATGATCGTGTCAAGCAAAGAACCACTCAAAGCCAAGTGCAGATAACAACTCAGAAACCTGAACAAACCAAAATATTCAAAAGAAACCTTCCAAAGAATAACACGGATGAATCGGATGAACCAGTGGAACTAGAAGAGCAGGCGAGCTTAAAAGACATTTGAACTGCTTAAAAAAATGGATAAAACTGATAAAATTTCTCAAGTTGAAAACACACAAAACAAGATCAAAGCAAAGAAACATCCATCAGTTAAAACCTCACGACTTAGTCATAGATACATATTATAAAAAATGAAAAGAGTACTCTCACTGAAGAGATACTTTATAAAATAGCAGAGTATACTCTCACTGGAGAGAATCCTGCACATGTCATGTAACTAACTTGTTTAAAGTCAGAAATATTACTTATTTAAGGTCTCCTTAAGATTGTAATAAACCTTGTTAAATAAAAAAAAAATGATGGGATATTATCGATGTACATCAATATGTGAGTATATATGAAAAATCCGATATCGATGTGTTGTAAACTGTTTGAAAAGCGCCAAATAGGTAGCTCTAGATACTGAAAAGGCAAAGAATAAGGAATAGAAACAGCTTAGAGTTGATTTAGTTTCTCTTTTCATCAGAAATCATCTGTTTTATGGTCTTTTTATGAATGTCAAAAAATTCCGATATAATTATATCGATATGAGACCTTCGATATTTTGACGATATCGATATCCCAAAATATCGATAATATCCCATCACTAGAATTTTTGCTATTTGTGACTCCCCTCTCCCTCTCCCTGTCCCCCTCCCCCAAATAACATCAAGTCTTCAGTGTGTCCAGAGTTTATTTAAAATTCGAAATTCAATACTTTTTCTGCATATTTTTCCACGTGGAATTGAACCCCTCCCCCACCAGTAACATTTTTTCAAATATTTCAATATATTTTGAGTTTATGTCAATTTTTTTAAAAAATACTCCCATTTTTTATCAACTGGGAGAATATTTGAAAAGTGGTGATTTTACAAAAAAAATTAGAACCTAATTTTTTTGATAAGCGGAGGGAAAAAATCTTGAAAATTTGCAATTGAAGAAATGATTTTTCTAGACCTGGAATTTTCCAAAAATGAAAAATAATTTTTCATAAATTTTGAACTCTGAACAAAAAGCAAATGAGGCCAAGAAAACCGAGGGAAAAACTTTCGATTATAATTCACAGTCCTTTGGAAAAATGATTTTCCACAACTTTTCATGGGTTTCCAGATCAATTTTTCCAATTTTTCAGGTAACAAGAGGGAGGAGGGATCTTTACATTCCTCAGAGTACCTATTTATTCCAATTCATGTACTAAACACAAAAATCACGTCACAATTAAGTGCCGGCGAGTCGTTCCAGAAAAATTAACATTTTTAGCAAAGTTGTATTTTTTTTCCAAATGAAGGAGACGCCAGCTCTAAAAAAATAGCGTAAAATTCTAACTCAGAAATCTCAAATTATTCGAAAAACACGTTTGAAAACTAAGAAAAATACGACGTCTCGTCAGATCTAACAGAATATGCTAATAACACGCATTTTATAGGTAGCGTCAAGAGTGACAATTCGTGTTAATAAAATTGCATAACCAGTTTGCCGTAAATATGATAGACATTTTTTTGAAAAAAAAAACTCATGGATTTGGTCGCCAATGTAGTCGGAATTTTGACTAAGGAGGGTTACCAAAACGGAAATTTCATTTTTGCAGCAGAATGTGACCAAGTCAAGCTACTCTTTGAGGAATTCCTTTTTAAGCAAAAAAATTTGATCAATTTTTTAGAAAATGAAATGGAAATAAGAGTTTTAATGACGTGTTCTGGGGATGCGCTGGTACTGAAAAAAGTCCAATTTTCTCAATGTTTGAGTTGATCAACACTAAAAATTGACACCGGATTTGGACTCAGCGATCTTCAATTGATTTTGAAGCGTGAATTAGGTGCCCTTTCAATGAGGCAAATTTCAGCTCGATCGAAGTAGTCTGTAAAAATTCCCAAGTATCGTTTCGTATATTACAACACAAAAGAACGGAAATCCGGCTCAAAAAGCAACGTAACTTGATACCGTGCTTTTTTTATGTACCTCTATTTTTGCTTCGAAAGTACCTAACGTACGCGAACGATCCGATTCGATTCCCTCCATAATATGATTTCTTATTCAATCCATGAAAAGAAAATCAACCGAGGATATACGCTCGCTATTTCTTCGAACACACATAACATAATACACATACAGGTCCATATCAAATTTTCAATTACGCAAACATTTGAAATTAAATTTCGAGCAAACTTAATTTTTCGGTTATTAATATTTACATTCGAGCCAAAAGTGAAAGATGTAATAAAACTAGTCGAAAACCAGCATCGAAAAGAATCTCGAGTTTAAAATGAAAAACGTGAATTGGATGTCGAAGTTGGTTTTTCGGGAATTAAGATAAATAATACGTTTGAAAACGTGATATGAATACCGGCTGCGGAAAAAATTCTTCTGACCGTATACGCGCCTTAACCAAATTGATGGAAATGAATTCGCGCTTATGTTAAGCTTATAGCCTACTACTGCATAACATAGCTCGAATATTTCGGCCTTATAATTATCTCAACGAAAGCTAACATTAAATAAGTATTTAAACCATTTTAAACGAGTCTCGGTTTAGAATTTAAATTCCAAAAATGTTTTAATTACTACTTCGTGTTTCTCGGCTCGATTTTCTCGACACCTTTTTCCCTACACTAACTTTGTAAGTACCGGCGAAAATTCGTTCAAGATTTCGAATTATCTTGTTTACTCAATCGTGACAAAATTTCGTCTCAAAGGTTACCTTATATACCGTAAGGACAAGTACATAAGTACACAGTTCGCAGTGTTTCAGCCTATAATCTAATGCAGGTACCTTTCTACGCAACTAAAACTAACTTGTTCGAATTTAAGCAAATGAAACGACGCTAACGTTAAATCTCTCGATATTCGGATGGAAAAATTTCATAAATTAAAAACTTTTCCAGCCAAAAAGCTAACTGCGTACCTTTGATAAAACATGAGCTTGAGCTACCAATCGTTCGCTTTTTATACATTCCTTTACTTCTCTGAAGCAAGCATACCTCCTCTGCAGATGCAATCACAAACAAATTTCTCCAGAGAATTACTACCATCGTTGAAATCAAATGTTAAAAAAGCTGATTTAGTTTTTGACGTTCAATTTCGTAATTCTCTCCCTCTTTATTTCGCTCCATCTTTGCTTCGTCGCGGATTGCTTTATAGTATATGCTTATACGACCAGACAAAAATCAAATTTGTTTTAGTCTGACTTTGAAATAACCGATGCGATGTAATAAGCGCAGGTACATACGACGATTTTTTTTCTCGTAAGTACGTCCAAATTCCAATTATTTGATTTTTAAATAAAGTATAGGAAAATCGAATTATTTACCACAAAAAATTCCTTAATTCGATTCGATAATAATGAACATACCATTTCTCAAAGGTAAGAGTGAAAAAATACGTCAATGGGATATATCATACGATTCATGAAATCATGTTTAGATAACAAATTTCGGCGATGAATTTGAAAATGTAGATACATTTTTCAAATAGAATTTAAAAACTAATTCTGAATTTTAGGAAGCTCTTTGTGCGTTTGCAACAATGCGGGTACCTACGTTCCTACGTATCTACGAGTACTAATGGCGATGGCGATCTATAAGGTTTATTCGAACCCCTATATCCTGTGTGGTTGAATAGCAAAGACAAAGCTGAAGTCAAATTGAATCTCAAAGCTTGAAAAATTACCTCACAATCAGTAACCTCGCAACGGATATCTTTTAAAAGCCGATGAATACAGGTATTAAATTTAGCACCGAGAAAGTGTCATCTCCAGATGTTTATTTATTCGATTTTCTCTTTCCCTTATTGTTTGCGGAATTGATTATTTTAAAATTACTGACTTTTCGGATGGCTCAAAAAGGGAATACATATAGTTGGAAATTCACAAGGCACAGGATAGAACTTTCTCGAAAATGACAGTATCATTTTTTTCTCTCGTTTCGTATAAAAATATGTCACGTTGCTTGGGCAAGGCTATGACATAGTGAAACAGAAAAAAAAATGACAATTTCGAGAACAGACGCTGTAGAAATATTATTTTGTCGTGATGAAAATTCAAATGAATGGTAGTTATAATTAGTTCGACGAGACGTACCTATCATAAAAAGTTCACCATATCTCAACAAAAATGAGAGAACGTAGTAGTGCGGACCTATGTTCCATCTAGCTGTACATCTACTATGATAATTATCGGAGGAAAAAAAGCTATTATTTCAAAAATAAGCTAAAAAAAAAACGTAGCACAAAAATCGATTATTTTATACCTTTAGAGAATATCCGTCTACCTATCGTACACATTTTGGTATCGGAAACCTGATCGAAAAAACTGAACTTTGATTTTTTTTCACCCTTTGATATAGTTAGTTAAAGGTATTTTTTTTTTTTTTTTGTTCGTTTGTCGAAGTCGCAATGTCATTTTTATGTAAAGCGAGCAAGATTTTTTACTTTTGAACGTCGTAGTTGTTGTCGTCGACGAAAGGCGAGGCCGTTTTGAAATTTTTTCCTCCATTGTTGTCAAAGGTTTTTATTCAATTGAGTGTAGAATGTGAAAAGAAGTAGCGATACGAACAAGCATCGAAGGAAAAAATCAAACAGAGAAGGGAAAATTGGCGAGATGTTTGAAATGATTGTTGTCAGTGCATGCGACCTTACAGAGAGGCGAACTGGCGAATTTCAACGACTCGTCAATGAAAAGAAACTTTAATGAGCTTCCTACTTTCAGCCCTAATTACCTGGTCTTTGTCACGAAAAGCTTTTGTTCGTCCGGATCGAAAATGAAAAAGGATGTCGTATTGTAAATTGGCAGAAGATATGGCGAAAGCTTCTTATGTTTTTGTTATTCTTATTCGGTAGATACCTATCGAGAACATGTGTAAATAAAGGATGTTTCGCCTTCGGTCGTATGTTGGGGTAGGGGGCATGGTGGGGAGATGAAGTATCTATCTATCTAGTATACTGGATTAATTTCAAGTTTTCCATGAAACTCCACAAAATGTTTAAGAATTCTTATTATTTTTTTCTTCAAAATGGAATTTTTTCGTGATTACTTGGTTTGGTTGAATCTTTTACAAAAGTACATTTAGGTATATTATTCGAGAACTCGTTTTTCAAAAATTTTTAAATTTTGAGGCCACGAATGTAAAAATGAATTTTTTGTACATGCATTATAAGGGAGGAAGGTAAGTATTTCAATCAGCAGCAAAAATGTTAGACTAGACAGAAAAATTGAAAGAGCATCCAAAAATAGGCCTACAGGCCAATTTTCTGATGCTGAATTTTGTTTTTCGATTTCTGGCTGATTTGTGAAAATCTAAAGGTCCATTTTCCTTGAAATTGAAGCGTAATACTGAACTTTTCGCCCATAGATTTTCGGATAGCCCAGTTCTGGAAAAAGTTCTTATAATAAGGGTCTAAATCAAATTAAGCATCTCCAGTATCTGTGAACTAGGATGGGCTGTCCCTAAGCTGCTTTCAGTGCTTTCGATAAGTTTAGGCACTAATTTTTAAAATTCACTCCTGTTAGTTTAAACCCTTACATGAGAATCTTTCGAACTGGCACTCGCCAGTTTGAACAAAAGCAAGGTAGATAAAAAGAGTACGTCCTCCGCTCCCTTCCCTCCCTCTCTAAAACAGAAATTTCAAGTCCCAAAGTTCATTTTTGGATTTTTACCGAATTGAAATTTGAGAATTTCAATAATTCAAAAAAACTATTTCAAAGGCGATGTTGAATTTCTTTAAATCATGAAAATAATAGGTACCTAAATTACTTTGAACTAAGAGAACTCAACTTCTTACATATGTGATTTCCCTGAAACATTAATTTCTGATCATTTATTGTGCGTTTATGATTTCAACAAGGTTTATTGCACTTTTATTCATTTTCATTCACTTTTGAAAATTTTCATTGACTTTTCAACATTTTTGTGCAATTTTATTGAAATATTATCATTTTTTTTTCAATTTTCGGGTACTAAAATGTTTCTTCCTTCAGATATCCAAATTATACAGGAGTTCCATCCTTCCATGTTTTGGTAGTAAGTATACAAAGTATACAAGACCCGCACTCAATTTTTCAAAAAAAAAAAAAGAAAAAGAAAAAAAGATTACTTTTATAATCAAAAAAGCTTGATAAAGTATTAAAAAGTAACCAAAAAAAAACCATTTTGATAAAGAAAAAATTCACAAAAAAATGAATAAAAAGCCACGTAGTACATTAAAAATTAAAAAAATATTATGGTTTTTACTTTCAAAAAATGAAACTACTTTCAAACTTTTTTTAAAAAAGCGAGACTTTTTGGCTAAATGAAACGAGACTTTGACAATTAATTTTAACAAAAGGGGAAGGGGGCTATGGCAATTTCTGGCATTTTTCCAAAAAGAGACAGTTTTTAGCAATTTTGTAAAAAGCGTGAATTTTTTACAATTCAATTTGTCAAAAAACATGGCTTTGATGATTTTCATAAAAAGCAGGGCTTTTAGGAATTATGTATTGGCAAAAAAGTGATACTTTTCGGCAATATCCGACCGAAAAATAAGACTTTTGGACAATTTTCGAATGAAAATGAGACTTTTTTGGGTATTTAAAAAAAAAAAACAATTTTTAGCAATTTTGTTCAAAAGCGTGAATTTTATTACAACTTTTGTCAAAAAAGCAAGACTTGACGATTTTGATAAAAAGCAGGACTTTTGGGAATTAGTGGCAAAATAGTGATACTTTTTGGCAATTTCCAGCAAAAAAGCGAGACTTTTGCATAATTTTTGGAAAAAAGTGATTATTTTAGCTTTTAGCAATTGTAATTTCCCAACAAAGCAAAACTTAAGACAATTTTAGAAAATATGTATCATCAATTTTTAGCAATTTATTATTGAAAAAGGAATCACCCTTCTTCGCAATTTATTCAAAAAGTGGGATTTTTTGCAATTTTTAGGTAAAAGGCAATTTTATGAGGGTAAAAATGATAAAATTTTTGACAAAAAGCAAGACTTTTGGACAATTTTTGGGGAAAAAGCGAGATTGACAATCTCACTTCGCAGTCCATAGTTGAAAATGTGTTTTTTTTTTCAATTTTTCGGTTAAAAAGCAAACGAGACTTTTTTGGTATTTTTTGACAAAATATCTGAACTTTTGAATATTTTTTTTAGAAAAAAAATGAAGATGTTGTGTACTTTATTAATTATCATATTATCATTATTGTAATTTTTTTTCATGGATATAGTCATCGGCAAATTCGTTTGTTTTCCTAGTAATGCAAATTCTACAAAATTCTGCTTCAAGAATTTTCCTTTTAAAAATAGATATACAAAGCTTTTGAGCTTTCGAGAAAAAACGGCAATCTTTTCAGTACATATAAATGCTTGTCCCTCGCTTCTCGTGGTCTTCCAGACATTTCTTATTCGCATCCATAATCTCTGCAATCTCGCTTACTTACGTGTGCAATTTCAAATTGAAAAAAAGTAGCAAATTCTGTTTCAAAAAATCTCACATATAGCTCGGGTAAGTATATTTTCGTACATTATATGAATATTTTTAAAAGGCACTACGCCATGTAACTTATGACCGATACTCTACGTGGGGAAATTGGTACAGCGATGACTTTTTTCTTTCGCTGGAAATAAATGACCGGAGAGAAATTGAATGGTTCCATCAGAAAAGGGCCTAACTTCAGTTAGGCCCTTTCATAATAAATCGCAAAAATGGATTCTACAGTGGAAATTACACCTACCACACTTCGTTCCATAGCGCAACTTATAGTCAGGCCACCACAACTGAATGCCAAAGTCGGACACCTCCGCCGATTTCTCACCAAATTGTCTCTGGGAGTCTGGTGGTTTGCGATATTACTATGTTTTGCGCTTGGTTCTCATAACTTATCAGTGGTACGCCATTTTTTACAGAAAAAATTAACTTTTTCGTAATTTTTTAGTGATGCGGAATTTCTTAAGGAAAAAATAAATTTCTACAAAATAGTTGTTGAGAACGTTTAAATGACCTATTTTAACCCAACTTCGTTATAATGTTATAAAATATTGCCTTTTACATAATAAAATTACGCGATTCAGCACTTTTTTTCATCGAAAAAGTAGATTCACAAGAAAGGGCCTAATTGTCCACTTTGTATTTTCAGTGTTTTCTTTGTATTTTATTGCAGAAAAGTAAAAGTAAAGAATGATTTTGAATCTTCAATGTATGCGGAATGAAAACAAATAATAAGTTGCATGTTGTTCTAATATTTTCTATATGATATTCACATTCAAATGTTTAAAATGCGTTTTTCTCGAATCGCCATCTTTTCAGTTAGGCCCTTTTCTGGTGGAACCATTCAATTTACATAAATATATTTGTATACGCGAGTGCGCGTACAACGGTACTATCTCTAAAATGGAGCAAAAAATCGCGAGAAGATAAAAGCATGGTGGAAAAAATTATAAATTTGAATAATAATACAAAAGGAAACTGGTCGGGCAGTGAAAGGGTTACTCCATATAAAGATGGTACGCAGAAGAGCTTTCGGTATAGAGTGCTAGGAGGGGGAGTCAGACTCGACGAAAATCAGATCGAAGAAAAGGCATACTCGTGTACGAGTATACCTCTAGCAGCTATACGCTCTCGGTCAAAAGCTCCCGCACGCAAGGAAGGGAGTATACACGCTGTCAAGACAGTAAAAGCGCAAAACCCAACCGGATGATAAACGGTCCACCCTTTGGTGTGTACTTTGTGTAGTATCTCCTCGTACCGGAGAGTCTAATGCACGTACAAATTTTTAACGCGGCTGCTTTGGCTTTTGGTTATCCCTTATTCGTTTTTAACCTTCACCCTTAACGACCGTACATTAAAATGCTAGCCGATTAAAACCAACGATATCAAAACTATTATCCAGCGTTTAACCCACTTTATAATTTATTCTAACCTTTACGGTCCGATTATCTCGTTTCGGAGCTGGTTAATATTCCAAGAGTAGGACAAACGCGCCAACAGTAGTTTGTGTGCCCGTGCCCATGCCCCCTTCGTCTACGAAATACCCACTACCCCCCTCGACATAAATTTCACCTCGAATAACAACCCTTTTCTACAAATTTCCTCACTCACTGGTTGTGCGTTTACGATGCTTTTCACTTTGTACCGAGTGGGAGTGTGGAAAGTCTATTTTGCTGCACAATAGGTACCTACCTATATTTCTGGCCCATCGATGAGGCTACACTGGCGCAAATATTCGTATTTTATTAATCGAACGATCCAGGTGTTGAGCTTCAACTCCGGGGACCAATACCTGAAGGGAAAGGTGTTCTTTCCCGAGGGCAAACTCAGGAACTCCTCAACTCAAACAACTTTACGTCTACTACAACTCGCCCGACCAACGTATATACTATGAATAGAGAATACTCTCCCCTCACCTCATCTCACCCTGAATCCATCCTCGAACACATCTCCGGGCCGAAGCAAAATGACAATAAATAGTCCATCCAGGAGAGTAGGTACAGTCGACTATACTATACACAAAAGGAGATGTTCGCAGTTATTTCTCGGCACACCGAGAATGGAAATTTAACGAGTAGATTAGCAAACAAGGAAAATCCGGCCGCCGCCATCGTCGTCGTCGTGTACTCGGCGAAACGTTGGAAAATTTCAACCTACCGAGCCCCCCTTCCCTGTTCTCAGCCACCGTTTCAGCATACTTGGTCGCTTTTCTAGGTTATGAATCAAGCCCTATACTATACATTCCTCTACCTATCTACAATAAAAGAAGACGGTGTACAGTGTAAATGTGTATGTGGTGTGTATGAATTTACGTGACGATTTCGCCCTCGTTTATAAACCACCATCCGCCATCCTGCCCCCGCATTTGAACAATTTCCTTGTTTCGTCGAGCGTCGACTGCTGTTGCTGCTGAAGTTGAAACTGAACTGCGTTCGTGGCTCAACATTTCCATCATTCGTAATGCAAGATTTTATTCGTTACCTAATTCGAAAATGCATAGTCTACAATTATAATCTCTGTACAAAAAGGTTATAGTAGTCACATTTCAATTCATTTGGGAAGATACTGGGTTTTCGAGGCGATTAGTGGGAGAGAGGAACGAAATTCCTGAAAGCAAGCCCAAGATGTTCTATTCTTGTACAGACCCTGAAAGGACCTCAAATTGGTAACAATTTTGCATTCCTGATTCTCCTAAAAATTTGAGCCGAATCAAAGGGTAAAAGGAAAGAGCAATGATTTTACAGCATGAAGAATTTTTTTTCTACTTTTACCAGTTTTCTAGGTCATTTTTTTCACTTTTCCAGACCCTTCAAATACAGGTTGTCTAACAAAACTCCCAGACAAAAAAATCACGATTTTTTCATGACGTATTTTTCAAATTTTTACCGCATGAAAATAACCCCCCTCCCCGCCAAAAAATTAAATAATGAATTTGTAGGCAAGTAGGTATTTCAGTTTTATCATTCTTCTGATTTTTCGAACAAATTTTCTAATTTTTAATTATTTTTTTCATTTTATGGGGTTTTTATGATTTTTTATAACTGTTATGACCATCTACCAAAATTCATGACTGAAATATCAACTACACTCAAAAGTTGGGGGAGGAGGGCCGAGGGGTTCAATTTGGTGGAGAGGAGACTTTCAATTTATTCAAGCTAAACTTTTTCCTTGTTAAAATGTTTCCATTTTCAAGGAAAATTATAAAAAATAAAAAAAAGTAATAAGTACCTAAATGAATACTTGAATGGAAAATTACAAACGTTGATTGAGAAAATGAAAAAAAAGTAAAATTGACAATTTTGGCGAAGACGGTACTTTTAATGGCAGTTTAGACAGAAATAGGGACTTTTTTGACATGGGCATAAAACTTAACTTCCCGACGGTTTTGAGAAAAAAAACTGAGGACTTTTTGACAATTTTGACATAAATTAAGACTGACTTTTGGTGAAATTATGGCAAAAAAGGATTTTCTGACTAGCACAGAAAAAAATGACTTTTCATTGAATGAATTCTAGACAGCAAAAGACTTTCGCAGAATTTCAGGGGGAAAAAAGGAATTTTTTACAATTTTGACGAAAAATACAGGACTTTTCTTTTAGGCAGTTTTGATCGAAAACAAAACTTTATAACAGACAATTGGTACCTTTTTTTTTTGTTAGCAATTTTGACAAAAAAAAGGACTTTTTTGACTTACTTAGAAAATAGTACTTCGTACTTCTCATAGTGCACTTAAGGCAGGAAACGAGACTCAGCACCTGTTTTGCAATTTTAACAGAAACAGAAACTTTTATTATGCAAAAGATTTTTTGGTAATTCTAACAAAAAACAACGCTTTTGGATAATTTTGACAAAAATTGAGACGTTTTTCGGCAATTTTGCCAAAAAAAAAAAAAAAAAAAAAAAAACAGTACTTTCTCAGCAACGAAGGCGAAAATTAATATTATTAAGATGTCAATTAATTAGCCGGAGTAATGTGAAATTTTTTTTTTAAGTTACCACTGATAAATTTTACAAATAAATTTTCAAACTTTTTGTCAGCTGTTTAAAAAGTTAGGATCGGAGAAAGGAGGTTTAGAAGGCAAACCTCAAAAAATGATATTTTGAATTTAAAGGGTCTATTAGACGCGATTTTATGCACATCAAATTTTTTAAAAACAGCAAAAATTCGTCTGATTGGATAATTTTTTTGACTGAAAAATTCAAACTGAATAAATTGGAGATATGTAGTAGGGACGTTTATGACTAACGGTGAGTTGGGAAGGAGAAGAGGAGTTTGAAATATCCCAAAATTTGGAAACTTAGTACTTCATTTATTTCTTTATAATGTCGAATAAAATTTGGGAGCATTTAAACTCCCTTTTTTCCCGTGAATTCCAATTTCCAAGTCTACCAATCATGCCCCAAATCATTCCAATTGGTAAATCAAAATAATTTTTTTTACAAAATGCATAATTTTCCCATTAATTTAACGTTGCTGAACACAGCCACAAGAACATTCTTACAACTAAGTACCAAAAAATTGAATTTTTCCTTCAAAAAATCGTATCATTTCACAAGTATGCGTTAAGTGCCAAAAATTGACGAAAAAAGGTAATTCAGCGACCTCAAATTAGTTAAAAACCCACCGTTGAAAATAAAAAATTTAGAAGTTCGATCACCGGCAGGCATTTAATACCTACGCATCGTGATATATTTCGTGTTAATAAAATTGCATAACCAGTTTGCCGTAAATTCGAACAACATTTTTTTTTGAAAACAAAATCTTGAATTTGGTCGCAAATTAGGTTGAAATTACGGGAAAAAAGAGGTATTCCGACACGAAGAATTTATTCCCGAAATTCGAATTTCACCCAAGGGAACTGTTCGTTGAAAAACCACCCAATTTTGAGTTGAAAATTGAGCCGAAATTGAGGCGAGATTTTCCCCACAAAAATACGAGTTACAATGACATCTTCTGACTAATTTTGGGTCGACGAATTTTAAAAAAAGCCTCAAAATCAACGCTGTTTTCACAAAAAAAAAAATTCAATGACTGAGCGACAAGCGTCAAAAAATCGACTTCAAACAAAGCAAAATTTTTGAAAAATTCCACCAGACTTTTTCTAAATCTTTAATAGGTATTTCAAAAAGTTCTTGAATAAGGCGGATTGTCCTAAGCAGGTTTCAAAAATTTTGGAGCACACGTCATGCTTCTTGAGCAGTTCAAAAGTTGTTCAAAAATCAAAAATGAATAGAAAAAATTCAATCCAACCGATTGCTGATTAAAGATAGGTACGCAAACCATCTACATACAAATTGAACTATTTTATTAAACTACTTCAATGTTTCATTCAGTTTTCTGAGTTGAATTGAATGTGAAACCACACGATGACACGAACGAAAAAACATCAACGAACGAGGAAGTAATTACAACCATTGACTGACTTAGTTTAAACTTATGGCAACATTTTCCTTCAAAAAGCAGCTAATTCTCTCGTACACCTACACACCATCAATAATTCCGCAAGAAATTCAATAAAAACACGCCATAATAATTTGTTTCTCGAACTCGAACATTTCATTTTAGTTTTCGAGTACCTATGTAAGTTCGCAACATTTACCTATTATTACCCATGTCCTATATCACCTACCTTGGGTTACTCGTAGATTCGAAGCAGCACCATACACTTATATAAGCTTCGAAGCATAAACCTGGGCAATAAACCGCGCCGATCAACCTGAAACAGCAATCAAAGTTCTATTAATTTGAAATCTCGCCAATGAAGAAAACTGTACGGTAAATTAAAAATCCACGTGGCAAGTGCGAACGTCATTAAACAAATCAATCACAGCAAAAACCACTCGATAGCTGTTGGTGATTTCGACGCAACTAGGTACACATAAAATAAACTAACAAAATTTCATTTTCAAAGGTCAACGTAACGAGTACGATGGCAGTGTGACGAGTAAACACGATATCAAGTTACTCATAAACTGTCAACACGATGGCGTTTACTTCTTAAATCAAAAAGTACTGTGTAAAATAAACCCGATGTGTTTACTCGAGGGTTTTATATAGCCTACCATATTTATTTAAACCTGCTCCATCTCGTAGACTTTCATTTCAAACGTACGACTATAGGTACTACAAATGCCCAAGTTATATTTTCATTAAGCTAACATCGAGACTTTGTTTCAATTTATCAACATTTCCAATTACCTATAGTGTACCTAGCTGGCTACTTTCATCTATCGTAGTAGACCATCGAAAATGTTATATACGCGAAAAAAAAAACCATCCTAGTGACCCAGGTATAGGCAGGTACACCCTTTTGCACGTTCATTACGTGTTTCTTTTCACAACACACAGACAAACAGGTATATCGGTCTGTGTAAGCCAATATAGCTAGGTACATTTTAATTAATATAGAGGTAGCGTAGTACGAGTACGATAGGACAGCGTTGAAAAAATAATTAAATTTCAATCATGCAGGGTGGTTTCTCTTTGAAATAACATGGTATCAATATCACACCGCCGCGGCCGGGCCGGGCCGGACCGTAACAAATCAGCAGCTTTGGATATTCCATCGCGGTATCATTATTAATTCATCATCACGCAGCAGCAAACAATTAAAAACAATAACACCGAAGGGCCATCGTCGTCGGTATCGTCTTTTGTCGTATAATAATTGAAAAAGCGGCCTATACTTCCTTTGATTCAATTATGTCAAGGCTCGAATTGGTTAACTTAATTTCCTTCGTTAAAGCAGAAAATACAACTTCACACGTAGGGCTTCAGAAATTTACAAGTTAAAGGGATTCAAGCTCGTTAACAGAAACCAGACAAATTAGGTAATAATCCCATCGCTTTAGAAGCAAAGTCTTGAAATTAATACGCAACTGTTAACAGCCGTCGTCGTCGTGTCAAAGTCGAGTGGATGTTGCGCGAAGGCGAAGGTAACCGATCATTTAGCAGAGTCATTTGACACCGTCATCCCTCTTCGCCCACAGCTCAAAGTGTCGAAAAGCTAAACATTGTTTTTAAATTTCATTTTTCATCTTGCTTTCCTTTAACAGTTTACTGTTTCAAAGACATTTCCGAAAGTATTTCGTTATAATTTAGGAAGGTTGGTAGGTAGGTAGCAGGTAGACGAGTGTAAATTCGCGAGTCGAATATTTCAAAAATGTACAACATTTTCCATCCACCTTTTTGAATTCCGTTCGACGACGATAAAAACCTTCAAAAATTCTCACCTTTCATATTAAAAAATTGTTAGCATTTTTAAAAGAGTAAATGAATTTTTGATGGGTAAAAATAAAAATAAAAATAAAGAAATTCGAACAAAACGTGCATTGCTCCTGGCCTCCCTCCTTCGATACTTACACCGTAACTCTAGCTACGCTTTTTCCATCAAATACTCGTATACGTATGTATACAGCAGCAGTATCGTCGCATTCTTTCGGTTACTTTTTTTTTCGTGTTTTTTAACCGTTTGAGAATTTTTCATCGTTTCGATGTCGCAGTCGTCGTCTACCTACTTTTTTTTCCTCTTTCATTTTACGTAATCAAATCGTATTACCGGTACATTGATCCTTTCATTTGAGTAGAATATTGAGTATTGACAACCTTTACAGCGTGTACGAAGTTCCACGTTGGTACAGTTCAATATACCTACCTATAGATATAGAGCCACAACGTGCGAGCAAATCCTCATTTACAATTCAATTTGGCGTTTTCTTTCGTTCAATTTCCAATACTTACTGCCAAATTGCACACACGTGTAACGTTTACAACGCTCAAAATAAAAAGCCATAGCCAGCAAAATAGCAAATCTTTCCCCTTTCTCGTCCTAATTTTAGTCTAATCATTTGATACTTTTGGGGGAAAATCTTTCAACAATATACTCGGGATGTTGAAAAAAAAAGTCGAGATAAGATAAAAAGGAGCAGAAGTATTTTAAAATTAACTAGGTAACACACGGGGCAACCGGAATCAGAGTTTTCAGACCATATATCAGACTGAAATTTTAGGTAATAATCTAGAATCGCAACAAAATTCATCAAATAACTACATAATTATGTCTATCTTGAAAATCGAAAAGAAAACAATGTTCACAGAAAAAAGTTCAATATTGATCCAAAGGAGTGATCTTCAGACCAGCACTTCAACAAAATTCATGTTCATCGTAGAAAAAAAGATTGGTCTTATTCGCAAAAAAAATGTGTTTTCCTCCACGAATGTCATTTTTAATCGAAAAAAATTACATATGATGTTACAATTTGTTTTGGAGTTCTTTCAGGGTCTTTCTCTAATTGGAAGAAAACCAATTTGTTAACATACCTACAACAAAATCTCAAAACCGGTTATTAATTCGTAAGGTAATAAAGACGAAATTTTCTCAACTTTATATTTTGAACAGTTTTCCAATTTTTTTTATTTTTCAAACAAGACAAGAATTTAACAAAATATCAACATTTTTCATAAACAGGCATTATTTTGCAATTTTTTCTCAATTCGAATTAGAAAAAGATTTCAGTTTGTTGACATTTTGACAAAATATCATAAACCTACACCATTTAGGGATTTTAAACAAAATAATTTTTCAAATATATTTTTTTTCTTTTTTGGATTAATTTTTTCTTTTATTTTTCAATCATTTTACAATTTCTTTTTAATAAGTTGAATTTTGCACATAATAGGCTTACTTCAATTTTCTACACCTCTTTGATTTCTTTTATTTTGGTGACCGCATTAAAAAAAATAATTGAGCGTTTTGTCGAATACTTGGTGCCTAGTTTTTTTTTTCACAATATCGTTTTTTCTTCAGTAGGTAATCTCATTTTTCAACGAAAGATAGTCACGCAATACCATATTCTTTTTCTCCATCAGATTAGGTATGTAAATTTTGTAAATTTTTCCACTTTCTGAATATTTATATATATTTTTTTATTTCAACATTTTTCTGGTGAAAAAATTTGCCTCATTTTTTCAAAATTTGAAAACTGTCCAAATTTTTATTTTCAATTTTTCAAAAATCTATCTGTTTTTCTTCTATCTATGAAACGGGTACCTTTCATTCCTCCATAGTTGAGAGCTTTTTCCCTATACACCACATACGTACTTCCATTTGATTTCATTGCATCAAAAACCAATCAAACCCTAGTAATATAAATAGTGACATTCACCACTCATTTCTCCAAAAATGAAACCTCTCAATACACACAAAAGTATGAAAAAAGCCACAACAGTATCAGCAAACTCTGTAATAATAATTGTAAAAGATAACAACACACGAATTCAAAGAAACGAAAAAAAGTTCTATATTCCTATCCGACTGGTACATGAGTGGTAACTCCTGATGTATCGGGGTATTCATTTATCCTTTTTGGAAAATCTGACCATTGGAACATGGGCATAAAAACCATCATCAACCCAATTCGCACATAGCCTCTAAAATCACCCATCGATTCTGTAAGAAATAATATAAAGAAAGGCTATTATTATCTTTTCGAAAAAATACTCAAGATACAGATAGGTAATAGTGAGGTGGTAAATGTATTGTAGGTGAAGGTATCTACTCGTATATTCCATTCCTTACAATTCTAAATGCAAAAGAAGCGAACCATCACATGATTGTACAACATGCATACAAATGTGAGATTTTCAATAATGTAGGCACTTAAACTGATATATTTACATTATAAAGGAAACCCCAAAACCGTCATACATCATCTTTAGATAAATTTAAAATTCAATATGTTCGTTTCTTAAAGTTAATGCGTAGGTATTTAGTCCAGTTTTCATGCACTTTTATAAAATTTTCATTTCTATACCGAATCATATTATTTTCATACCTCAACGAACACACATTCTACATGCAACTTGTTACAGTAAATACATATGAGTCGTTTTTGTTTAGGCATACACTTTTTACACTAGTGTAATACACTACACCAAATTCACACCCGGTGTAAAATCAGAATCTACACTTGGTGTATTTGGTGTAAACCATACACCACATGTCATTCACATAAAACTCAATTTTTATAAAAAATAAAACATATGTTAATAAAAAAACTAGAATTTTAATTCTCCATGATGGAATAATTGATAACAAAATGGTTTTATAAAATTGATATCATACTCTTCTTACACTACACTGCTTACACCGACTTTGAAATGGGTATAAATAGTGTATACACTTTCTTACACCAAGCCTTACACTGGAACAAAACGAATAAAACTGGTGTATACACCAAGTGACCTTGAGCAAAACGAATAGCGTGCACTACACTAGTGTAAAAAGTGTGCCTAAACGAATATCCCTATTATGTATCATCTAACAGCCCACCATTTATGTTAGTAAATTTTGCGTTACATTCATTCAATTAGGTAAATCTTGGGAAGTAAAAAAATCTCACTTTCAAGAAAGGGAGTTGTTTTTCATTAATTCGCCAGCGTTGCGCAACAGCATAACAGCATAACGTTGCGCATGCGCATCGACTTTCTTCTCATCTTCTCTTCTATCTAGAATGCGCCACAGCCTTACGCGCACAATAGCCTGATGTTGCGCATGCGCAACGACTTTCTTCGCTTCCAAATTCTTTCTTCAAAGAACTGAAGCGTACACTCAAATGCATAACGACCTCCTTATCATCCCTTCATCCCTTCTCACAAGTGTCAGTAAAGCTTGGCATTGCGCAGAGCATAACAACTTTCCTCCTTTACCTGATCTTTCTTTTATGCAGTACCGCACACAAGCTGGTGCAATTTGTAAGCTTTCCCAAAAATTATGTGTAACTTTTACAATTAAGAGCAGGTTATCGTTAACAATAGATGTATCAATTCAAAGAAAGAACTTGATTACTCACTTCATTTCATAAGCTGAAACAGCTTCATCTGTCAGCGTTTTTTTTTCAAATGTAAGACATGATTGTGGGCGTGGGACACATCCAAAATAAGCACATAATTTCCAATTTTTCATTTAACGCCATTCTTTCATCTGAAAATATAGGTACAATGTATGGTAATTAATGACAATAATAGGCAGGTACTTCAAATATCTATGTACTTGAGGAGGTTGGTTACAAAGTTAGACAAACGCCACTTCTACAAAAATTGAGTTAGATATTGATTCTTATAGGATTTTTAACGCTCTTTTCATTGCCGAGGTCTGTTATTTTCAATATAGTACATAAAAGGGTAAAAAACGTGCTCAAAGTTTTGCCTTAGTATCAAACACAGACATGTGCAAATTGTCTTAGTTTCAAAAACAGACATATCCAGGATATGTCTGTTTTTGAAACTAAGATGATAGGATATGTCTCATTTTGAAACTAAGATAATGTTCACATGTCCGTGTTTGAAACTAAGGCGCAACTTTGATCGCGTTTTTTGACCTTTTATGTACTATTTTGAAACTAAGGGACCTCAGAAATGGAAAGAGGGTTAAAAATCCGGTACGTATGAAAACCTAACTTATCTAGACAGTTTCACTTTCAAATTATCTTCATCTTGGTTTCAAAATCAGACAAGTGCATTTTCAGGTTCATTTTATTAGTAGTGGGGGGTGATGGTGGAAGGATATTTTTTGTATTTTTGTTACTCAGTATTATCACTACAATTTGTCAAATATCCGCCGCCTTTACAATGCTGTATATTTTTGTGACAAAAAACGTAGATTTTCTCAAAATCAACCCTGTGGCGTTTGTCTAACTTTGTAACCAAGCTCCTCACTTATAAACGAGTAACTCTTAAGTAAATCTACTATTCAAAAATGTAAAAAAATCAGTAAATATATATGCAGCCATAAGAATGCTATCATTAACATCAAACGGTAATTTTTTTCATCATTTAAATTGGTGAAAATGAATCAGAACATATTTTAAACACAATCATATTATATCTAAAAAATATCTTCTATCATTCATCTTCACTGGTTACAATATTACATGCGCGTATTTATATAATCCATGATTACATACACCTAATCAAAAACTGGTAATAAAAAATCAGAACATAAAGCAGCCAGATGAATGTCATCATCAAAATCAAACGGTAATTTTTGTTCATCATTTTAATGATCATTCTTATTCAAAATAGGCAGAAATGGGCTATCAATGGTGCCATAAATGTATTGAAGTACTTACACTACTATTCTCAATCAATTAGAAAAAAATAAAAAATAAAAAGCCAAAAATCAGTGCATAATTGCAGCCATATAAATGTCATCATTAACATCAAACGGTAATTTTTATCATCATTTTCAATAATACATAGGTATGCTATAATTAGGCGTTGGCTCAAAAATTTAATATGAAGTATGATGAATTGATGAACTTCAAAATGAAATTACCCTTATCCAAAGTCTAAACCATCTCTCAGGAGTAATTCCTCAAAATTTCACCAAAACTGTTGGTGCTGTGAGAAATCTCACACCTTTCTTCGCAAGGGTTGAACATAATTATAGTACAAAATAAAAGCTCATAGATCAGTGCATAATGCAGCCATATGAATGTCATCATCAGCATCAAACGGTAATTTTTTTCATCATTTCAACGAGCACACTTATTCAAAATGCTTTCGAAGAGGGACACAGAATTTGATCAATAACGCTATATTATATACATAATTTAAGGAATTTACTACCTACATAATTTAAGGAATTAAACTACCTAATAAATCTATTAAGCAGTTGAATAAAAATCATCACACAACAAAAAATAAAAAACCTAAGAATCAGAGCATAATTGCAGCCATATGAACGTCATCATCAACATCAAACGGTAATTTTTTTCATCATTTTAACAACCATTCTCATTCGAAATATGCAGAAAAAGGCATTTATTACATCTACTTACATTAGATTAATAATTTATGATATTGTATGTATATGTGAATCCATAACTTGAATTATAAAAATCAACACTTATGCAAATAACAAATATGAAAAGCCTGAAAATCAGTGCATAATTGCAGCCATATGGATGTCATCATCAACATCAAACGGTAATTTTTATCATCATTTTTTAGGCTATTTTCATCCTATCAAAATAATTATGCACGATATTATCATTTACCATCAACATCAAACAATCATCTTTTTCCAGCTTCAATACAAATACATATCTAAATAATACACATGATACCTACATTTGATGCCAAATGCAAGTCGGATTGTTTCATTTAATAATCTGAGTTGTATTACATCAGATTAAAAATGGAAATGCATCCAATACATACATCCGCTTTCATTTTAAGCTATGTATTTTAGTATTAAAACAGTAATTCGTGTTAAAGTCACCGTGCCAACATTTATGTAGAATGAAGATTACAAAATGTATTACAGGTGTATGAGTAAGTAATGTATTTGTTTGAAATTGAAAACTCTAAACCCTCGTACAATGGCCAAGATACAGAGATATTTAAAATGGATTAATTTATACACGTAGGTATGTATGTGTATAATACCAAAGTGATATCATCATCATTATAATATTCAAAAGTAACAGGAGCGTTCCATCACGAAAAAGGTAGAAAAAACAAATGAAAAATAATCAACAATGTACATATTTTTAAAAATGAACGCTTGTTATAATAAAAAGGACATAAATAAAGAATCAGAAAATATTAATTATAATGTATTGATTGAATCATTGTATACAACATTTTCAGAAGTGTGAGGAGACTGATTCAATCCCAAGGCCTTTCAAATTTAAATCGCTTGAATGTTTCAAACTTATTACAATTTTTTTGAGAAATTTTCAATCTAAACTACCTAAATGAAACGAATTTTTACACCACAACTTTTTTAACCCATGTAAATTTTTTCAAAAAGCAAAAACTACTGCTAAAAATTGAACATTTTTCAAATTGAAAAAAAGCACATGATGCTAGTTTTAAAAAATATGTACAAAATAATAATAGAAAATGTGTATAATAATTACATATCTCTCTATCTACTCAATAATACCTAAAAGCAATTGCCAATTACACAAAATACTCACTTTTTCAGATTATTTCTCATATTGCAATTGCACATGCCATCATTTCTATTCATCCCGCACAGGAAATCTAAACCTATAAAAATGAACCAATTAGTACAAATTACAATAAATGATGAAATCTTTGCAACTTTTATAATAGATAAAATAAGAACGTTAAAATTACACATAAATAAACTTTATTTATAGGTAACCAATCCAATAATTCATAATAGTATCCCATATCATTCAATTGTAGCCTGTGTGAGAATAGATTCAACAGATAATAAGTAATAGCATAGGTAACCATTTCAACGAGTGTAAGGTATAGTTGATTTATCATTTACATTTTCCATTTGCAGTTCAGACATTGTGATATTTAATTGAACCACCAAATGCAACGCACCCCAGATATACCAATTACACCCAGTTATTTAGATATGTCTTTGTAGAATAATTGGTAATCCCAATTTACTCGATTAAAATCTCTTATTTTCATTTCATATTTTTATCCATTGAGAAAAAAAAACTAAAACATCAAGTTGAGAAGAGAACTCTTCAATATTACATATTATGAAATTAGGTATGTTGAAAGTACTTGTACACTACGATAGCGGGTAGGTACATCTCATTACTCTAATGCATGAGTTTTATGAATATATTGTAAAGATGAATTTTCTAGAAAACGCTGAAAATCTTTCAGAATATTGTCCCCGATTTGGAGATTATACAAATTGTGGATGGATTCTTACGCGAATTTAATTCAACGACAAACACGAAACATCTATTACCATGTAAAGATGTTTTTTGGACCTACTACCTACACTACATTCTATCTCTTTTTACCTTCACAACGAGTGTAACATTTACGAGCAGCATAATTTGAGAGTACATCAACATGCTAGCACATATTATGTACATGCAGGTGATGCACGAGTGTTCTTCTATCAACATAAATCATCATACTTGTGATAATACTCTTGTTCTTTCATTAATATCCTAGTGATTTTCGCCAATGGCATCTACCAGAGTTGCATTTTTATATTTATATGTAAATACACAATACACAGTACATAGTACAGCTTATTGATCGAAAGATGATTCAATTTGAACAAGAGACTCCGGAGTAGCTGTTTATAGTAATTACTACATAGAAATACATTTTTGGTATAAGTATGCAAAAGTTTCATCTTGATATGATCAATAAATTGCACTATGTGAATTAACCAATAAACTACATATTACATTTATAAACGTACAAATAAAAAGCAAATTTGTATTATCTCATGGTACATACATATATTGTCCTACCTGATGAGCATAATAAAACACCTTGGATAACTGATGAAGGGATGCTGGGTGATAGATGCTTCTTAGTGTTTAGGTCCTGACCAGTGACCATAGATGGGGGTATTTAAAGTTCTTCGCCGTTACATTAATGGCATTATACAGAATAAATTACCTACATGTGCTGTGTATTGCGTAACAAGTTATGATAATTGCAGTACAATTTTTAAATGAAATGCACATTCAATTTGATCCTACATATAACTGATAATTTATTTGTAATGGCAGTCCAAATTGATTGCTTTTCAGGCAACTTTCTTTTTTAAATAAATACTATTTCTGTTAAAAATTAATATATGTAATATCAATAGGTAAGTATTCAGTATACAAAACTATGAAATCATTCAACCACAGCAAACCTAGTGTTAACATCTGGTTTCAACATCAAAGTCAATGTCAATATCAGAGTCATCAGTTAATGTTGAAATCAGTTGTCAATACTTGGATCGTTGGCCAGTATTCATGCTGAAGTTTGAAGATATTACTGGGTGGGATCAGCCCGCAACATTCAAAGTTACAAGTTGATCTAGAAATGAGCTACTGATGCGTCAGATATTAGTCGACATTGAATAGTTGAAGTCAACGAATGATGCTGCATCATCTGTCTACATTCAGAGATGTTAGTTGATGTTCATCTACGTTGAATGGATGAAGTCAATAGATTAAATGCTGCATCAGCAGATGTTAAAATCATCCATCAACATTCACATTCATTTTGTTGAAGTGAGCAGTTGACACATAACTCTGGGAGTTGAGAGAAGAAGACCTTTTTGAGAACACTAAAATTTTTCATTTTATAACATCACCCTTAATTTGCTAAATTAAAAATAGTATCATTTCAATTTTCCCCCAAATATTTCAGAGTAATATTTACAACATTGCAGAAATGGCACTATACTTTGATGGGTGATGTCTCTCTGGCCATTGATGTCACAATGCTATTGCAATGCTTACTGGGCAGTTAATGTTGAAATCAGTAATTTATGCTTCAGATACCTACCATTTACAATGCTAATCAATGTTGGAAGTAAAAAGAAGATGCTAAGATAACTTCCCTATATTATTCTAAAGTAAATCGTCACATCAACCAGTCACAAGTTGTTGAAGTCATCTAAAAAATGTTCAGGTCATTCAATGACATACATGCACATAGAAGTCACAAGCTGGTGTGAAAATGCAGCAGTTCAGATCAAAGTTATTGGTCAACATTGAAGACATCAGAAACTCATAGATCCACAGTCAAGTCATATGCAATGGCTTGCCAAAGTTATTAATTGATCAGTTCACCTATGAGAACATTTCAAATTGTTTACTTGATAGGTGATGAATTGACTTTGAAGTCACAGCACTTAATAACATTCGCCATTTTGAAATTATTATTAGAACAAATAAAACATGATTTGATCACGTTCAACAACATTAAAACCCACCTTACCTATCACCATATTTCATTGCATGCTTCTGTTTGCAAGTAAACCAAATACCACAGCCCATTTTCAAGTTGACTTTGAAGATTGACATGGTTCTCAAAACATTAAGATTTTTCACTTTCATACAAAAGTTAAGAAGGAAGGCAAATGTTTGGTGGGAGTAACTTGATGGAACTTGGTTCCTATGACACATCTAAAGGGCTCACGCCCAATCCATTAAGTAGGTAGGTTCAATAGTGAATGACTGAAACAAAGTAGTCAACTTCCCTTCTAGAATGTAGCAAGTACAATCTTCAAAGTTCAAACATCCTATTAGTACAATAATGAAAAAATATATCGCCTCTAAAAAAAAACAAAGGAAGTTAGATAAACATTAGGTTTAGGTACATGATCAAACGCATCAAGGCAGTAAGAATATTTTATGTAGAAGTATGAAGTACAAATTACCTGGTGTTATTTCTGTTCTTTCTTTAAGAGTAAGTGTAATGCAAATGTCTCAGTATTTATGTACATATCATTTCTCTTCTGCTGATTTTCAACATGACGATTCCTACCATTTATTCGCGTACGATGATTTAGTTAACAAAAACAATTCTAGTTCATCGGGATGCCACCAATTAAATGCATACAAGTGCACTATTCGGACGCATTTTCTTTTACAACAATTTTTCTAATGCCATTTTTTCTAAAACTGTATTCACTAATGACGAATTTCCCAACATCACTTTCAGTTATCTGTAACGCATTCTCTCTAACACTAATTTTGTATTGTCTAGCAGAGAAGAATTGAAGTTAAAGACGTCTGGTGCAAAATTATCAGTCATTATTGCTAATTCCAAAAAAATAAAGAAAAACAGCTATAAGCTTCTCAATTTTTTTCGGTTTTTCAAAATTGACAATAATGACTGAAAAATTGGCACTGCTGCATTCCGTAATACTGATTTCCCTAGTTTTAGAAATTAAGTATTTTGGTACTTGGCTTAATTAATTCGAAATATTTGAGAAGTAGAAAATTTAAAATCAAGAATTCACCAGAAAGTAGGTGATTTGCTAATTTTCAAATGGTTAGTACAACCTCCAAAGCGGTCTTAGTGACTGGCTACTTTATCCAAGAAACTTGTCAATGCGTTTTCATTGCTGCCAGAATCAAACAATTTACATTCCATGGACGTATCAATGGTAATGCAATGCAACAAATAGCAAGGGTTATGGCACCCAGTAAATATAATTTGAACGCCATTATCACGATAAAGCCAAATTATTTTTGCAAATTACAATTACATCACTACGACATATTTAAATTTGCATCCAAACATCCTCCCTTCTTCACTCTAAATCTCAGCCAAGAAAACAATTTTTTTGTCGGCCAAATTCAAATCATATCTCAGTTCTTGAGTTATTACATATAATTATAACACTTGAATTTTCTGTCTGTGTCTGAACAGAAATGAAAGCAGGCTTGAAAAAAAATTTGGTAGTGGAATGTAGTAAACCAAATTGATGCAAATGAGTATCCAAAATTACGAATGGTCTTCAATGGTTTCCTTGATTTGAAATGTTTGATTTTGGTTCTGGAGTAATTCTATGGTTTCTTTCCTGTGTCAAGTCTCACTTCTATGCTTGCTTCAATCCTTATTATTAAGTTGTTTCATGTTTGGTAAAGACAAGAGCCATTCAAATTTTCGCGTTTTGCCGGTTCTCTGGGATTTTGCTGTTTTTTTTTTTTTTACATTTTCTTCCTGTTCCACGAGTTCACAGTTGGATGAACCATGAGGATTGAGGATATTGCGCTTCTAAACCTGTTACAAATTCATCGCAGCTAAAAAAAAAATGTAAAAATTGAATTATGAATATTATTTATGCCATCCCTTCAATTCCAGCAAATTCAAAGTTCAATGTTCACTAACAAATCAGAATATTATACATAGGTTGTTATAGTTACATAGATATTTCTTCAATTAATTTTACCACCAATGGTATAAAACATAATTACACGAAAACTGTGAGGCTAATCCCAGAAATAACATTAAAGAAATCTAATTTCAACACTGGAATGAGCCGCACTTTTATTTCACGCAGTTCCAGAAATAGGTACTTGAGTGCTGGACAATGTATCATCAATGAGAAAGCAATATTCATTTTTTAATTATAGCCACTAGAGAAAAAATAGGAATACTTCAACACTTATCATAGGGAAAACACTGGAAGAAAAATGAAGATTACTTCACTATATGGATTTTCAGGACCAAATGGAAATAAAGAAGGTGCGTAGCTAGTAGTAATGGATCGATCACAAAAATATTTAAATCTCCCACAGATCGCTCATCTTTACATTACAGTAACGCGGATGAAATGTAGAGATACAGAAGAAAAAAGACTGAACACTTCAGTGTTCTTGAATAATGCAAAGTCAAAATTGCTACACAGAATCGAAAACGAAAATTTCTGATGTGAGTAAAACTCATCCTGTTCAAATCCTAGGCTAGGCAAACATGCATATTTGTACACAGGATGGGTTTCCTATGTTACTAGTGAAAGGGCGTTATTTAGCACCAGAACACCCTGTATACGTCAAGAAGATGAACAAAAACACCATATTGTTGAAAATCGGAAAATCCTCTTCTTCGGTTGATTTGAAACACGCAGTTCAATGTTAAATAAGTACCTAGAGAAATTCTAAAAAATAAATCATTAATTTGCATGCGTTGATATAGGTATTAAAAAGTCAGCAGAGTAAGAAGACGGAAGGAAAGAGACAAAGAGATGTTGGAATTTCATAATCCATTAGAATTTACAGGAAAATAGACATTTCTTGATTCATAAAATTCAATGAAAGTTTTCAAGTGTATTGGCAAAATGGGATAAATAAATGGGAGTAACACAAATATCATATCATTACCTTCAAAATAATTAACACGCGTATGAATATTTTAAATCACTCGACCCACACTCTGATGCGTAAATTATTTGATCATTTTACTCGCACATCAAGGATCAGTAAGGTAATTCATTCAAACCACATCAAATTCCCAGACCCCTGGTTCTTAAAGTTCAGCCCATCTTTTTTCGATAGGTACATTTTTTCGTCAAATTACATACCTATTAAAAAAAAAAAAAAAATTGGTTCGATAGAGTTTTTCTGTTCTTTGATGTCTGAATTTTTTTCAATTTTTCGACTCCCTGATAAGTTTTTATGAAGAAGGAAGACTCATTTCAATGGAAATAAAAAAAGAAGTCTGATTTCAAAAATCTATAAATTTAGTTTTACCAAATAATTCGTATAAGATCAAGATAATTTCATGACAAATTCCTTACACGAATTACAATCAATATTGTTGCTCACTATTTCTCACCCATTTTCATTCTAATTCCTCTCAGCTCGCTTCGAACCTCAAACACACCTTTTCCTTGCTTACAAAAATATTATTATCGTCTGAAAATAAAAACAGACCAATAATTATAATAATATAATATATTTAAAGAAAGGAATCCTTAAGTATGTATCAACTTTATACACAGTATCCGAATTAATTTCAGCGATTATGAGAAAAAAAAAGAATTAAACTCTCAATACTATTTCATCGATAAAATTTTCAACAAAATCGCAGTAGTGCTAGTTTTTTCTTAGCGAAATTACATTATAAGGGTCCATAATTTATATACCTATCAATTAAATTAAAAATATGTAAAAAAAGAAAGAAATAAAGAAAGAAAAGAAAGAAACGAAAAATCATAAAAGAACATACAGACACTAGACAGCTACCACGGATTACAACACACAACATCGTACTTTTTCAATCGAAAGGTATCGATTTTTAAAATGATAAAATATAAAATATTCGATCATAATACGATACCAGATAGTACGTAGTATGTTTTCGCACCATCCTCAAGAATCTTCAAAATTCATTATTAGATATAATATTTCAAACTGAACGAAAAACAATAAATTCTGTCCAACTAAATAATAATTCAAATAAAAAGTTTCCAAGCGAACGCATAAAATTACTATTGACGAACTAAAAAGTAAATTTAAAAAATATATAATTTATAGTCAAGCGAAAATTTCATTTAAAAATTTGTCAATGTTTCCTTTCTCTTAATCAATAAGTCACGAGTAAAACATCAACGCAGGCACGAGGTCAATATTATCTCAACGTATTCCGTTGATGTGTTTGTGTAAGTGTGTCCATCGAAATACAATGATTGTTGTAATATAAAATATATACAGTGTTATTTTTGGCTCCTTTGAATTATCCTTTCATTATCATTTATCCGGTTCGGGTATCTATAGCATACCTAGTATGTATGCGTATGAACGTAATTGCCTTTTTTCGTATTACAAAGACGTTACGTTTTTCGTTTTAATTTAATAACGTCGACGTTTATTAGGAAAATCTTCGTGACCGGGATGACCACCATGCCCCCAACGACGCGGATACTGTTCATCTTTCCGTCCTCCTTCGAAGCGTGAATTTCGTTCCATGAACATATTCTGTTCCTAATTATCGGAGAGAACCGATACAAAGACAATAATAAACGAATATTCATCATTAGTTATTTTATCTTGACCACTGGGAAGAATAACATGATATGAGTTTTTTTTTCTTAAACAAGCTTTTCGTATTACATGTATCAAGTTTGGCATTAAATCTTTCCACATGTAAACACATTTCATAGAGACTATATAACAATTGGTAACGAAGCTTTGGCTCAGTAACAAAGTGGTATTCACACGTTCTAGTGAAATTTGCTGTTCACCGCAGACCCATAAGTTAGTACAGTTGATTGACGTTCGATAAAAACAATATCATAGATCGAAATATGTATTAATTTGAGTTCAACTTTTTCAAACTCGTGAATCGAGACACGACTTCATAGTTTTACATTTTTTATTTACTATTTTGCTCATTTATATCCACACAAGACGAAAAAACATTGCTTCACTTCCGAAAAATCCAGCAAAAATTATTCGCAAATTTTTGTAGGCAAATATCTCATAATTAGCCTTATATGTATCAATCGAAGTTTCAACTCTAAAGAACACTGCTGCATTCATATAACTGAGTATATTTTTAATTATCTGATCGAGGTCAGGTGCCCCTAGAAAGGAAGGGCGATTCACAGCCAAATTCTGAAGCCCAACTGAAGTAGGATTCTCTGATTTCACTCAGTTTTTGTTTACGAGTTTCATCGCAATTTTAGTTTCCTAGAGGAGAGAAGAGAGGCCAATCTTCGTAATTCCGATCATCAGCCATTTTTCACAAATCTACATATAGGGAAAAATAGGACTAGTGGGTGGGGTGGGCAGCGGGATTTTAGGCCTGCAGATGCGGGAGTTCTTCGCATGGGTCCCACATCAGAAAAAACGATCCAGAGTTCTAGGGCAATTTCCTATGACCAGATTGGAGACGTCAGTGCTCAAAGTTCTGGTTCACTTTGAACAACTTGTAAGAATTACCATTTGCTAAACAGAAGAAGGCAATTTTACAAAAAATGTCATCAAAGTGCTATCATGGTATCTAAGTTTTTTTTTTTTTTTTTTTTTTTTTAAATCACTACCTAGACCTGCCTTTTTTCAACCAAATTTTCAGAAAGCTGTCAACACCTCCCTCCCCCTCTACACATACACACAAATTAACAGTCCAATTTCTCATAGGAAAATTTTCAAAAAAAAATATAAATTGGAAAAAAAACGTATTTTTTAATTTCATCAAAAACATACGTACTTTTTTTCAATGATTTGAAGGTTTTTTTGCACGTTGACTAAATTCACTACTTTTTCACTGCTTTCACAACCCATTTTTAAAGTCACAACTTTTTCACTACCTGTTAGATACCCTTGTTATTAATTTTTGTTTTTTCAAAATTGCAGTGGGTAAGTAGGTATCTAGTAGTTGAAATTTTATAAAATCCTTGACAAAAACGTTGAATTTTTTTTAAAAATATAAATAAAAAATCTGAAAAATGCTGATTATTAGATTATTAAAAATAATGTACAATTTTTTTTTCTTCAACACTCTCGTTTTTCAAAATGTTTGGGGAAATCAGGAAGAGAGGAAATACTCAAAAAAAAAAAAACAACACGGATTTAATCAGTATTTCCACGAATGACTACGCCCCCTTTCCTGCTCAAACTATCACTTCAATAAATTTACAGTAACCAGTAGGTCTAGATTCTATTGAAAGCATTTTCCAGGACCTCAAAAACATAGAGAGGTCATAACTCAAGACTGGTTGAACTTTGAGGAAAATCTGTTGGCCAGGGGCTCGAGGAAAATTAACAGAGAAACGATTCAAAATCAATAATAAAAATTCAAAAAGTTCCAAACTGCTACAATGCAGATCTTCATTATTACTTTCTTATTCTTTGAAACAAACTAATTTTCAAATGACGGTTTATTTTCAAAATCTCCGAAGAAGGGGGACCCTTGGGAACGGGTCCTTTTTCAAGGGAAAAGACAGACAAATTACGAAAATGTGGTATAATTAATTACCCTGAAAATGCTATGACAGGAAAAAAATCGCTAGATATTTTAAAATCATATTTTCCTTCGTCGTAAAAATAATTGTAATAAGTACGTATGTTTATTGTATAGAAAACCACCGGTATCATCAAACACGTGGTTCTCATTATTTTTCTAAATATTCACGTGCATATGCGTGTTCGTGTACAATAGCTGATGAGAAAATATTTCCTTACAAATAATACATGATCCTTGAGAATTATGGTATGTGTAAAATCCAGTAAGAGTTCGTGATAATTTTTTTCATTACTCATTAGAATAGAAACAGAATTCATCGATAATCATTGGAAATTCTGCGATATCAAATATTATCAATCTTACTTATACGAAATTCGAATAACAACGGTAGAGAAACAGATGCAGGTATTTGGATATTCGCAGTAGAAACGATAATCTTTGAATTTCGCGCGAAATATTTCAATTCATATGCCCTGTCAAAGCATAAACATTACAATTACAAAAATTTCTCACTGTATCGAATATTACACCAGCAGTAAGTTGCAAGAAATTCGATGGACGTTTGCAAAAACACATATCACGAGTGAATTACAGAAAAAAGGTGAATACCACTTCTGCTACTAGCACTGTAAAGCTTCCATTACCACGTTATCATTTTTTTTTTTTTTTTTTCAGAAATAGCTTTACAATGACATACTTTGTAATTTCAATACAAAATATCATAATAGAGATACGACTTACTCGTAATCTGAACCATTAAATATTATTACCAATAAAGCACGTGACAAAATACATACGTAATAACTTCGATATCAATACCTATTGCCTACTACTCTGATCTACCTATGTCGAGTAATGGTCTGTCAAAAAAGCCAACACAGGAGAAAAAAATCTCGAAATAATTTACGATGATTGACCATAATAAATGCACATAATGTAGGCAATAGATATGTAATTCGGTACACTCTCACATAATCATTAAAGAAGAGTGCTAATGCTGATGGTAGTCGCGAATATGATAAATAAGTAAATGTAAGCAAAAACTTGACGATACTAGCTATTCGAATTACCTACAGAAAATCCGCTGCTGTCGTATTTTCTCTCATTTGTCGTAAGTGGCAAAAAAATATGACTACTTTGAGCGTGGACGAGTGAGAACGAAACAACTTCATCATTTATTCTAATCCGTGTTTTTTTGTTCCGTTTTATACGACGAATTAAATACGTAATAAATAATAATAGTCCAATTAATTAATCGATATTGCAACAGGCGAATGCATAATCGACTTATGCAGAAAGTTCCAGTAGCATGGGATGATAATCGAGTGATAGATGGAGGGAAAAAACCGATTTTTCAGCTCATTTATTCGGTAAGCTGAAAAACTGCATGATTTACTTACAATAAATAAGCGAAACCGTGAGGTTATCGAGAAAACCAGTTCAATGGTTTCGAAATACGCGATTTTTAGTTACACCAATTACCACCATGCTGACCTTAGGCTTTTTATTTTCAACTACGCGTATAACTGAAGCAGAACATGATCAATATCGAGTGGTTCTCAATTCGAGTTTATATTACTAATTTTTCGGATTTTTTTACAACACTTGAATAGCCTTAAAATCTATCTCAAAAATTTTCAAAGCCATGATCTGAGCGTCAAAAAAAATTCCAAAAATCAATGTCAAAAGATTTTCGCTGTCAGGGTACCTACAAATCAAGAGATATTCAGAAATGCAACTGGACTAGAAAATGATCAAAAATAGATTAGAATTTATTTGATTCTGAGTGTATTGGATAAGTGACGAAAAAAAATTGAAAAATACACACTCCTAGGCTCCACGAGGTGTATAATAAAATATCAAAATGAAACGCTGAAATATTAGCCGCATACTTCTCAAAAACTTCCCAGTATTAAGGGGAGAGGGAGGAAGAGAAATTGTCAAAATTTTACACGTTAATTTTTCACTTTTTCAACAACGTTCGATTTATCAAAAAAAATGTTGTGGGAGAATAGATGTAACAAAATATCTTTATAATTTTTCATTTTTCAAATTTTCAAACTTTCTAATCAAACTTAGTAGAATATCAAAACAAATGATTACAATATTTTAAAAATGCAATTCTGTTTTTCAAAACTGACTTACAACAAACAATTCACAAAATTTGTTTAGGTGGGGGGGGGGAGAAGAGGAAGAGGAGAAGGAGGTGTGAACTAAAAAAATTTGAATTCTGATATTAGGGGGAGGAGCAAGACTTGCAGAAGTAGCCAGACTGATAAACATCCTACTCAAGACCACCCCAACTATTTTAATTCAAAGTGCCCAAAAAATGTTACAGACTAGATGAAATGTTCCCCCAGGGTCAAAATTATTCAGATTATTAGCATCCATCGACAACGAAAGTAAAATTTTTTAAATAATCACCAAAGACCACTGAACTAATTTACCTACCTAATTTCAATGTGAGATGAACTGCCCAAGTCAACGTTGAAATTTTTAGGCAACAAAAATCGCAGAACAATAATAAACAAATTATATCAGGTACATGTAGGCAACCAGGCACCAAGTGGAGTGTATACATCGCGTGATATCAAATGCGGCGATACTCGTAATTTAATTTATTTGCGTTATACTCGATATTACAAAATAATATTATTAATATTGCTCATCGAACGGCGCCACCGGAACGCCACATCGTTCTCTAGGCACGAATATACCATATTTAAATATCTCAGCATACCCAATACTACGAGCGTATAATTTCGCATCGTATTATATCGTATCGTATCCTTAGCATATGAATTTATAAAACACATTATGCACAATTAACCCTATTAATTAAGTCGAATATCGTTTCTTATTAGCTTATACGACACGATACATAAATTACATGTGTACGTCGGCGTCGTCTTCGACTTAATATACTTATTCGAGAGCAATTTCAAAATACACATCAGTTGCCCGCAGAGTTCAATTTGATGAACGATATCGTATACCACGGAGTAGAAAAATTTTATCCTAACGTAATTATCAATCTAGTAAAGCACAAATGAAATTTGCGCACAGTATTCGAGTTTTTTCAAATTATAAAAATTTCAATACGTATCATATCTCTTTGTTATTTGATTAGATTATAGGCGCTAATAATTGTTCAATCCATTATATTCCTACGTGTTCGAAAACTCGTCTGTAGAAAATTCCTAGCGAGAGAGGCAGGAGGATAGAAAAGACGAGCATTAAGTAAAAAAATAGAATAATACGAAATCATCGAGTAATCAACTGCGAATGAAAGTAAAGTACTTGTGATTGCCCTTTCAAATGATGGGAAAAAGTAAAAAACAGCCTCTTTTTTTCGTGTTTATGTCTTTCGAGGTTTTTAACACGTGTTTTCTACCCTCTTCCCTCCTTCCCACACCCGGAACAGTACATCAGTCGATAATTTAACATTCTCTGGCCACATTTATCAAAATGTTCCGAGTTCACGATTGTGAAATAAAATCAAGTAAGTAAAAGTACACGCAGATCGATTTCGATACATTCGTAATTCTACACCCTCAACAACAAAGATCATCGTAATATATCCTTATTCGTATTCGTACAATGGCACGATTCCATAAACACGTATATAGGTACCTATTATACGTAAAGTTACACATCGTGTAACGGTACCACGCGAAAAAAATATGTATGAAAATCGCTCAGTAATTCGCCATTTTGAGAATTATATCATTTATCTAGAATACACCTTATATTATTACGGTATCGCACGTCGTCATCGTAGTCGTCTTTTAAAAGGTAGCTCAGCTCAAGCTACACATTTTCGTACACAGTATTAAACTTTTCGTATACATTTAAATAAATTACATACGATACGAATCAGAATAAATGATGAAATATACGACGAATTGATTCGTCGGCGTCGTCGTCGTCTCACTTTCTTCACGCGTTCGCAGGGTCGTCTCCTGCCCTAGCTGTCTAACTTTCTCCGCTATATCTCTTGGGCGCCTACTCCTCACTTTCATCATCTCAACACCTACCTAGTACCTGTAAAGGCGTCGTCGTCGTATCGTCGAATCCGTAACATTAACGCAAATCCAAATTCCTTTTTTTTATTCTCCTTTTTCACGAAGAAAATAATAAAAGCTATAGCGTTTTTTCAAAAATACGACGAAGAGTCCAACAAAATCCCTACATATTACATCAGTCTTTTTATTACTAGTATCGGTAGCTATTTATATAAAAAAAAAAGTTCTCTGAGCATATTGTAGCACATTCACTTTTTTTTGCCATCAAACATCCAAGTCGAAATGATATTTGACTAACGAAGCGTAGTCCACCACATGTTTCCAAGTAAACAGATAATAAACCTACGTCAAACAAACACCTACGCAAATAGCATATCAGGTGAATTGTCACAGAGCAGTAATAATCCGGAATCACTTTCAAAACTTGAGAGAAGGAAGAAACGACTAAATAGCGAAGGGAATCCTTACACGATACGACGAGAAAGATACAAGCGCAACAGCGGATTTATCATACGTTCGGAATCCACGTCGCGAAATAATCGCTATCGTAGAAAATCTGACAGCAGACTTTGCAAACGATGTGAACACGGATTTACAAACAAGCTATCATTATCTATAGACCATTGCACTCGTATTAGCTACGGTTTCAGTATCGTCAAAAATTATCATCTTATTCGTCATTGAGATTTTACTCAACATCTTTTATGGAATATAATTCGATAAAATAAAACAGAATTTTTCTAAGCATGAGATCAACTCTACAAAGAGGAAACATTGTCCCAATCTTCAAAAAAACGACTAGCATTTATTTAATCGACAGAAAATGAAGAAGGGGACTTTATTAAATCATCCACGACGTTGATTTTAAAATTATTTTCGTTTTATACCGAAACAACAAAGTTAAATTAGCCTCTTTTGCGGAAACCATAGATCAATCATCAACGTGAGATTTTCAACGAAATAAACTCGAAATTAACTTAGAAAAAATTCAAACAACGGTCAATTTACATACCCCAGGCGCATTTCCAGGACCTAAAAGAAAAAAACAAAAAGAACCAAGAATTAGCTAAAATATAAGAGAAAAACGTCAATATTTAATAACAAAACAAAAGCGAAATGAACAAAAATGAGAATAAAAAATCATGCAAGGTACGTTACAAACGAATGATTATTCACAAAAATTTTACCCCTTCCTCGTTTATAATCAATACATAAACTCCCTCTCAAGGAGATGAACAAATAATAAACAGCAAAAAAAATTCAGCAGATCCAACTTCTACATGTAAGCTCTACATAATCATCATTCATAAAGTACCTGCAGATTTCAACTCTCTTACGTTAACATCTGTGTCGAATTTACCTTGTTCAAAATTTCCGTTTGGACCAGCACGATCTTCCATTTTGATTTGATGGGCCTGAAAACACAAATTATCGTGTAAGTGATATGATTGATTAAAAAATTGATAAATAATTTAATTGAATCATATAAGCTAGCTAATGTTTCTGGATTTTTTCGGCACATCTAAAAACATGTAAAGTTACAGATGCTTCCTGTCGAGAATATTTTTTGTACCCTCGAAAATTTTCTTTTTGGCACTTTTCTATTCATAAAAAGAAATAGAAAGCGTGGCGAGAGGGATTACATGAATACGATTAATCATATAAGTCATTAACATGATTCAACTTTGATGTTTAAAATAATAATCGAATCCATTCATCAAGGTCAGTATTTTCATACTTTCACAATGGTACTGAAAATTATATCAATATGAACGGAGTACTCGATTCAAATTAAGAAATGTACCTTGGACTAAATCGGCACATCTCATACGATATTATTGTAAAAGATGCTTCCTGTCAAGAATGCTTCTTATACCCTCAAAAAATTTTCATGGCACTTTGCTATTCATGGAATAGAAATAGAAAGCGTGGCGAGAGGGATTACATGAATATGATCGATCAAAAATGAATCATTTATCAGATTAATTAAATAGCATTAGAAATAATGATAGAATATATTCACCAAGGTCATTACTTGGAACTTTCACAAAAATTACATCAACATGTACCGAATATATTCAAGTTGAGAAATGTATCTTGGACTAAATCGGCACACCTCTAACGATATAATTGTGAAAGATGCTTCCTGTCAAGATTATTAATTCTTGTACCCTCAAAATATTTTCATGGCACTTTTCTATTCATGGAATAGAAATAGAAAGCGTGGCGAGAGGGATTACATGAATATGAGCAATCAAATGAATCCTTTACAAGATTCAGCAATTGGCACTGTAAATAATAATAGAACCTCTTCGCCAAGGTCAGTACTTGGCATTTTCACAAAAATTACTGAAAATTACATCAACATGTACCGAATATATTCAAGTTGAGAAATGTACCTTGGACTAAATCGGCACACCTCATACGATTAATTGTAAAAGATGCTTCCTGTCAAGATTACTAATTCTTATACCCTCAAAATATTATCATGGCACTTTACTATTCATGGAATAGAAATAGAAAGCGTGGCGAGAGGGATCACACGAATATTATTTCTCGTGTAGATGATAACGCAGCAGGCATGGTCAAGTTTTCGTTACCATCAAAATAAATTACTCTTACTAATATCTAATCTAAAATTACATCGAGAACTAGACGTATTCATTATACATTTTTAAAAAAATTAAATAAAATGTATCTTGAATTAAATCGGCACATCTAATACGATAATACGTAATAGATGCTTCCTGTCAAGAATTTAATATACCCTCGTAAAATTACTTTGGCACTTTTCAATCCACTACAGAGAAAGAAAGCGTGGCGAGAGGGTAACCGTGAAATAACATCATTCTATACCTGAATAAACATATTGTTTTCTTGTTGTCTCCGTCTCATATCGTCTTCTTGATGATGCATACGCATGCTCAAATCATCGGTGTGTCTTCTCATCATATCATCGTCCATCCTTCTCTGTTCGTCAGCTTGACGTTCTTTCAATTCCCATTCGATCTTTTGACGATCTCGATCCATTTCACGTTTTCTAAGTTCTAAGATTAAAAAAAAAACATCAAATATTGGACAAAAAAAACACACCAAAAAGCATTAATGAGAAACACTCACGTTCTCTGAGCATTTCAGTTTCGTGTTCAAATCTGGCATACTCCATTTGAGCTTCGAGTTTCTCTTCTTCAGCTTTCAATTCGCGTTTCAGCGCATCTTCTTTCTGTTTATACAGATCGTACAGTTGTTTCCAACGAGTACCGTATTCGTACTCGAAAGAAGCTTGATTAGCGAAACGAGGACCGACCTAAACAGACAGATATAATCAGTACACTAATACGCCCATGTAGTGACCAACCTACGAAATAAAGCTTACCTCACGAGATTTGATGTATTCCTGAGGTTTTCGAGTAATTGATTTCTCAGGGAAACCATCAACATCATCGATGACATCGTACGGTTCAACGATCGCTGGTCTCAAGGAACTGCAGAAAAAAAAAGTGTGATGTATTTTCGATTCAACGCGAGAAAATGATAACAAAAGATCTTCAAGATACCTGGTTAAGAAGAAACACCCTTCGGCGCATCGGCGCAATGCGAGTAAAGCAGTAGGTTTGCGAGCGAATTCGACAATACCTTCTTTCAACGAATTACCACGGTCATCGACGAGTATTTGGGCACGTTCGATCTACAAGAGACGAAACGACATAACAAATGCACCAAAATAAAATACGAAACGCATCATACAGATGACTTACTTCACCAAAAACGGAGAAAGCGTATTCCAATAGTTCATTCGTAACCCATTGAGTAAGATTTTTCACTTTAATAGCTGCACCGACCGGTGCAAACCGAACTTTCAGTGCTCGGTTCTTTCTCATCGTGCCATCAAGTTCGCGTTTAGCTCTTTCAGCATTAGCACGGTAGTCCTAAAATGAACATGAAAAGTAATTCGTTTAAAACGTAACCAACACACGTAGAATTACAAGCAACGAAACATCATTCTTACCAGACGAACGAATGCGAACATTTTTTCAGCGTTAACGAAACACTCGTTAATTTCTCCGAATTTTTTGAACATCTCAGTAACTTCTTCTTCGGTGATTTCAGCCAAGTTTCCGACGTATAATCTGCATCGAGATGAGAATTTTTGTTCGGCATCGTTTTTGGGTGGAAGATCGTAAGTGTTTCCAGACATCGTAGAAAGTTTATCATGAATCCTGTCCTGAAATCGTAAACATGACAATTATTTACAAATCAAGGTCATCAGATAGAAGACAGTAAACTCTCGAATGTACATACTTCGCCGCGATGCATTCGACCGGCATCATCTCTGTCGCCTCTCATCGGTCCGCCACCTCTTCCGCCACGACCTCTGCCTCGGAGACCGCCACGATGCGGTGGACCGTCATGATTACCTTCGGCCATAGCGCCATCGTGGTCACCGGCATTCTACGATCAAGCCGAAAAAGGTTGTTACAAATTGTTTCGGGGTTCACAAAGGGTGAATTAATACCGAAGTGTTTTACGAACTTGATCACTGGGCGGTCTATTATCTCGATCTCTACGCGGTCCAAATCGGGTAAATCGGCCACCGCGTCCACCTTCATGGCCACCTCGTGGGTTCTCAGGGCGATGATTCTGATTCTGATTCTGATTCGGCTTACTCGGAGGACCGTTTTGTTCTGGTTTTTTATCTTCAGACATGGTTGAATGATAAAGTACTTTTAGAATTAAAATCTTACTTTACAACGATAGTTGAGACAATAATCCGTTCAACAAATAAAAACAATTAAAATTAAAAGTAAATCACGCTACGATTTTACTTTTATAACGAAACAACATTAAATTTTAAAGACACACAAACAGCAAAATGGCTGAGCCGCTGGCGAAACGCGAAAAGAAAGGAAGGGAAGGATTTTCAACTCATCCATCAGCCGATTCATCGATGAATTCGATTGTGTAGGTTGAAAAAGTAGGTATTTCGGTAAAAAAAGTCTGATTTTACCGTAAATGGCGTAAATACTTCGAAATTACTCCATTTCATCTGTGACAGGTGTGAGTGCGTACGCGTGAGTGCGCTCACAGTCTCACAGTCACGTATTGTTTAACCGCGAATTTTAAAATAAGAAATAGCACCAATAATGAAAGTCTTTAAAAAATTTTACTTGAATACGTAAAAAAAAAATTACACAACTTTGTCAGCACAATAAATTATAAAAAACTTATGGGAATTTTTTGATAGAATACAACTGATAAACAGCTTTACTAACAGCGGGTCCAATGTTTCGCTTTAATGCACCATATTGAATACTTGCTAATAATAAATCTGGTTTGGTGCATTCTTTGAAACCTGCTATCAGTCTTCTTGGCGTGGGGTATATTTCTGTAATGGCTGTAGCTTTTTCAACAGATAATCCTTTCAGTTGGAGAAGTTGTTTTATAAACATTTCATTAACTTTCAACACCTGTAATTTTTCAATTAGACACGTAAATCGTTTAGAGCGTCGAATGATTGACAGAAATATAAACAGAAGCAAAATATTACCTTATTTTTAGCTGAGATTTTGGTAAATTCTTCGAAAGTAATCAAAGATACTAATTCGTCTTTGATATTAAATGGAGGTAAGTTGTTTTTAGGACAACTAATTAAAGTTTTATCCTGAAAAAAAAATCACGACGTGTCAATAATAACTTGTACCTACGTAATATAATTAGAATAAAAGTTAACTTGGTCACTCACTTTAAACATATCACTCAGTAAACTTGTCATCATAGATAGATACATCATAGAATGATTATAGCTTCCCGTATATTTTACATGAAAATTATCTATAACTTGAGTATTCATTGCAGCTTGATGCAAAGTATTCAATGGTAAACCAAGTCTATTCTCGTGGGCATATTTTTCTACCAAGTATATCACATTATGCAATCCGCACTGTCTCAAACGAAACTAAAATCAAGCATATTTATAAAAATTTATGAAAAATATACATATTGTGCGAAGGTATCTGCGTTTATACGAACTTTTTGTTCGTGAAATCGGCCATCCTTAATGCTACCGCCTAAATCATCCATTCGTTTCCGTTCCACAACATAAGGTAGAGTCAATTCTTTGCCGTTTTTATGTCTACTAATCCAGACAAAATCTCCTACTTTTAAATGACGGATTTCAAATTTGGTACCTAATTTCGTCAACTCTTTTGCCGGATCATCGCTCAATGCATTTCGAAATTTGCCTCTGCAAATTTGTACATAAGCAATAAAAATACAAGAATATCATCAAGCACCCAAAACATTAAAATAAACTCACGTTGTCTCTGCAGTATCCACTAAAAGAATAATTTCAAAATCGCCTGGCATAAATATCATCTGTTCGACTTCAGCAGCTGAAGAATATGAATTCGTTTCAGAAGACGATGGTTTGGAAAAATCATTCTGACTATCTTTTTTTGTGTTGAATTCGTTAAACCAATCGTTACTGCAGAATTCATCTTTTTTGGAGTTTGATCCGTTGACACATTCGTTACTACTTGTGCTTGGTTTGGTCTTAGACCACGAAAATTCATCTTTTTTGGAGTTCAATCCGTTGAGACACTCGTTACTACTTGTGCTTGGTTTGGTCTTAGACCACGAAAATTCATCTTTTTTGGCGTTGAATCCGTTAAGCCAATCGGTACTGCTTGTGCTTGGTTTGGAATTTTGCCATGAGAATTGGTCTTCTATCTGTAAAAAATTCAAGTGTTAATAATGGCGAAAGAAATAATTTCAATTTCTCTTTTACACACAACTTACATTATCATCAGTCAAATCGATACAGTCTATATCAGGGCTAGAAGGGCTGGGCTTTTGATTTCCATTTACCATCTCATCTTCGCTATCTGATACGGTAAGAGGACACACATTTTTACTAGGCGATTTAAACTTCTTAGGACTTTTCTTTTTGGTTTTGGTAACTTTTGGTTCTAAATTAGATTCGGTATCACTGTCAGAAATTGCCATTGAAAGAGTTTTTTTGGCTGGAGAAGGTTTAGATTTCTGTTTGATAGGACTGGGTACGTAAGGTGCCGGAGATAAAGGAGGGAAATCCAATTCATCGTCAGATAAATCAATACCGTAGTACGTTTGAGTAGTTGGAATGGTATTTTGAAGATAATCGAGAGCTGGTTTCGTTGCCGAAAGTGATGAACTAGAATTACTTTCGTCGTACAACTTTTTTGCCAACTCTTCTCCTTCCTTTAGTAAAGAAAATCTATCAAACAAAAACGACTCGGTAAGTATTTTTTAGTCTAAATTATCAAAAAATTATTTCTCAACTTGAAAAGAGGCTCACTTGGCAGGATTTCCTTGTTTTTTGACGAAACCTTTTTTCAAAAGTGTAGACATCGAACTCCATGCTGTGTAGTGACTTCCGGGATCGGGTTTAACGAATGAGCAATCACAGAGATTTTGAGCTTTTTCTTGAAGTTCGGCTTTTTTGAGAAATCCTAGAGACGAAATAAATTATGAGAAAATAATCAACACGGATAGTAAAATGGACAGCGAGCTAATTACCAGGATAGGTGGGTTTCAGTTGTTCTTGATAAAGAGTGATTAGTATCGCATATGGACCCGATCTGTATCCAGGTACATACGATTTTCTTTTCTTAGGAGACGTCGGAGCACTCTCGTCAGATTTCGTTTCCTAAATAAAAATCGTAATTTTTATAAGTAAAATGAAAAAACCTACACAATAAAGCGTCCAGCATTTTTTAGTACCGGATTTTGATCCTTTTTTCGTTTGGCTTTTTTTGGTTTTGATTGCACTTGTTGAACATTCTGATCTAGATTCTGATCATCAGCAGAGTTTGAACTATCGGCTGAACCTGTTCAATAAAAGTTGGATGAAATTGAGCTCAAGTACGATGAATCTTTACAACAATTACCTGCGTTTTTATTGTGCTCTGCTAATTTTTTATCCAATTTTTCGCATAAATGTGTCCCAAAATTTTTCAGTATCAAGCATTCTCGACCAGTTTTCAATTTCAGAGGGTATTTCCGTAAAGATTGTAAGGCCTGAAAACAGTAATGTTTTTATAGAAATCAGCGAGCAATCACAGAATGTACGTACAAGCATTTCAAATTAAATATTACAATATTACCTTATCGAAACAATATTTCAAATCTGAGTTACGGTTAGCAGCTTCGTCTTTCCATTCTAGTAACCATTTTTCAAATAGAGGGTTCGGACATCCTTTTGGTTTCACAGTTATTCTCTGTCGATTTTTGATTTGCTTGTCGCTCATATTGGACACCGTTTTCAAATAATTTCAAAGAAAATAAAAGAAGAATTGATCGTTTAAAAAAGTATCCTCCAGGAATAAAGCTATAGCGTAAAATAATCAAATACATCAAAATTTCATCCTAAAAATCCGTCTAAATACGTCTACTAACGTCTACATTGAATTGAATGAATTTTTGAATTTTTCGGTAAATTCCATGTTTTTATTTTTTTAGTGACCATGTGACTAGAGAGGGAGAGACGAACTACAACGCGATCTTTGTTTTGTTTGCCAGCGCAGAAAATTTTCATTATCAAGAATCAAAAAATTGGAAAAATTTCGATTTCGTATCATTTGCTGTTTGCTTGGTCAATTTTGATATTGTAATGTCAGAATACGAAGTTGCCAAGAAAGGAAAACTGGTTTTGAAAGGTGAAAAGAAAGGGTAAGTCGTGGTTTAATTTAATGAGATGCTCATTCACAATAAAGTATTTTGACTGACGACTGAAAATTTTTCAGTTTGAAACGTAAGAAGAAACATAAAGACAAGAAAGAGAAATCAGAAGGGAAACACGCAGACACAGATCTTGCTTCACACGGTAATATCATTCATAATTAGTCACTCGTGACCGTTCCTTCATATTTCAAACATTGTAAACGAAAACTGTTCTTCAGGAGGCTGGTGTAAAGCAGACCTGGTCAGTGATATCACAGGCAACATATGTATTGAATTCGGCAATCACACCTATATTAAAGCTCTAGATAATGGATGTTTTACTATTGGCCCTCCTCATGATGAAGGTAAATTCATTTCTGATCTCGTTTTCAAATTTCAGTCCGTAATTTGTTATCTAGAAATACTATTTTCCTCGTTCGTAGGAGACGGACCATCTCCTGAAGAAGTCCTGACCGCTGTTGTTATTAGTGAAACTAAGGTAGCTTTCAAATCTGGTTATGGCAAATACTTGGGTTACAACAAGGATGGATCTGTTATTGGCAAAGCAGACGCTATCGGTCCATTGGAACAGTGGGAACCTATATTTCAAGTACGTTGAGATATCGAATTATTCATTATTTACTCTGGACTTCTTGGAGTAATTAAACGTGTTTCTTCTAGGATGGTAAGCTAGCCTTACTAAGCAGTAACGGATGTTTTATGTCGATACAAGATTCAGATGATTCGGTCGTTGTAACCAGTAGAAAAGCTGGCGATAAAGAAATAGTTCAAGTTCGTTATTTCGCCGCAGACCGAGAAAAAGATCCTTTAGAAGACATCCCAGTTGAGGAAAGAGGCGATTTGAAGGAGGTTGAAATGAATTACGTGTAAGTTTACTTTTTACGAAGATTTTCCTATCTATTGTTATATGTACCTTCTAGAGAGCTATATTTCATTTCATTTTACTTTACAGCAAAAAATTCCAAAAATTTCAAGACAAAAAACTACGTGTTTGTTCCGGAGGATACGTTAAACTGAAGAAAGCTAAAGACGAAGGAAAACTACACGAAGCTTTTCTAGATCGAAGATGCTCTATGAAATCAGACAGAGGATGTAAATAATTCGCTAGACGACAAAAGAAAGAAATCGAATATTATTAATTATAATTTTAACATTACATTATTTAGTTTTACAATAAATCTTTTTTTTAAAAAAAAGGCAAAAAAACACGGTTGAAATCACTAATATAAACATGTAACAATTACTGGAAAAAAAAAATGTGGAAAAAAATGGAAACATTTATCACTATTGATCACTCGAGGGCTTTCCAAGTGAAAAATTCGTAATGAAATTTTCCGATACACGAACAATTTAAATTATTTTAGATGCTTGAGACTTCAAAAAAAGATGTTCAGTATTAATTAATAGTAGAGAGAGAGAGAAAACGAAAATTAATGAATTGAAAGGCTATTACAATGGCAATTTTCATTCTGCGATGTTTCCTAATTCTGCATAGCGTTGTCATTGCTCGGATTTTTCAGCCATTCTACAAACTCGTCCAACATAACAGGCCCTAGAAAAAAAACACGGAATGTTATTTCAACGAGAAATTGTACGAATTGAAACCATAGACGAAGGATTATCTGGTAACTTACAAGCGCCATCGATATCGTAGTTGGATAAATCGCTGTTAATAGTACGCGAGAATTCTAATATATTACACCATTGATCTTTATTGATGACTTTATACTTTGATTGATCTAAAAACTGACGAAACTGAGGATAGAGTTTCCAATTCTTTCCTAATAACAAATTTAACATATCCTTAGCAGTCTCTGAATCCATGCTTCTTTGATCTTTGTCCTAGAATTGGAAATACACACGAATATAACACACGTAAACCAACAATAACGAGATGAAATCACGATTAAAATATTACTCGAGCAAAATCGTAAGCATATCTGTAAACACTTTTGAAAGTAGAGTGATCTTGCAATAAACTTCTAACGTGATCAATTTTTGCTCGAATTTTTGGAATACAGTCACATCTGGAAACACATACAAAACAAATGGACAAATCGTTAGTTCAATTCATCGACATTACAGGTGACTTGGTGACACTCTTCGTGTTGAATGATAATTTCATATTATTCAACAAAAGCAAACTGCTGTAACACTTACTGTAAGTCGGAAAACCCTTTGAGCCATTCTTGTGACGAGAAGAAACCCATCCTACGAGCGTTCATTTTCCAAGCAATAACAAGTACTGCGATATTTTCAGGTTCGACACCAAGATCCTGGCAAAATTTTTCAATACCTTCCGGACCTTGAAAACAATTACATCGATTAATTTATTTATTTACTTTGCAAACAAACTATCAACATAATAACAACTTACCTATCACATCTGGTTCATCAACGCTAGAATATTCTCTAAACCAAGTCATGCACTTTTTCTGACTAAATGTATCATCTATTTTGGCTGATTTGTTAGCGCTATAAAAAAAGTAAACCATACGGTGAATGAATCGCAAAACTTGACATATTTACTACGTATCGATACGTGGAGAACTTTCAAGTTGAAATTCTTACTTGGTGTTTCGAGATCTTTTCTGCACGAAAGAATCATCTTCCATGGTTGCTTCAACAGTAGTACGCCTTTTTCGTGGCATTCTGTTGGAAATGCAAACATTGATCATCAACACGGAATTAGTCAAGAACAATATCAACAACAGCAAATTAAAATATAATCGATTATAACGAAACAAACGAAGAAAAATACCGATATGGTAATTAATCAAGAGTATTATTTTAAACAATAATCAGCTGATCTATTAGAGGTAGCTCCACAACGTAATATTCGATTCGATGAGGAGACATTTTCCGATCGGATATTTACTTACTTGGGATAGTAGGTATGTGAAATCCGGATAACTGAATCGAGCTTTATTCTTCTTTAAGTATTTCAGTCTTCATTTCATTCTAATCTCAGGGCGTACTTGATAACTTGAATTTCACTTCACTCAGACACTCACTGAGATTTGCCAAAAAATGCCATCAAAGCTCAACTGAAAGCCAAACACGAAACGAAACACCGCTACATGGCTACCTTTCTTTTGTGCTGAATAGTGCTCATGGCGGTGGAAATGGAAACTTCGCATGGTACGTTTAAAATGATCGATTGTTGTTTTATATCGATCGTATGTGAAGTTTTGAATGGAACTGTCGACAATTATCGAGTTATCGAAATTTACAGCAAACTTGATGTATCAATTTTCACTTTTCAGAATTTTATTTTTGTTTTTAATTATTATAAATAGGCCTAGTTACATTGCTAAATACCTAACTTCTTGAAAAACATATAGAATTTATTTAGAGAATCAATATTCGTACTCGTAGACGTAGAGTAATGAGTAATTAATGTAATCATTCCATTCGTTTCGTTTTCGAATTTTGACAGAAGCCTCTACATGCTGTGCCATTTTACTACCGATTTTATTATTAGACTAAACTCAGTTATTGTCAGTCATTGTGAAGAAACACTTGTTTCAAAAAACAATCTCTTTGCAGTAGCGATTTCACGAAATTTGAATTTTCGAAAGTTTTTGCCTTCACTTCGTTCGGGTCTGTCTGCTTTTCTTTTTCAAATTTGGGACTTTTTAAAAATCATCATTCAAATTCTAAAATTTTGAAACCGAAAAAGTTTGAAAGCTTTTACTTGCCAACGCTTCACTCGGGTTAATTTGTGTCTCTTTTAGAAAATGAAAAATTATTCCATGTTTAAGGCTTCCATAAATTGAACAGGAGAAACGAAATTTTTTAATAAGGCATGACTGATAGGCTATAAGAAGATCTATAATGGCCACTGGCAGAATTGTTTTCTCATCTTTCTTTTGATTCGGCAAAATTTGAATTTTTTCTCACATTAGTCGACAAATTTTCGATTGCACCCCCTCCCCCTCCACAAAACGTTTAATTAAGCCCCTTTTCAAGATTCCGATGCAAATAAAAATACAAAAATCATTGCTTTTAATGAAATACTTTTCAATTTGTGACGACTGTTTCGGTAAAAGCAGTGTTTTTTGTATTTTTATTTGTTATTTGCGAATTGCGATGTCAAACACTGAAAGTGACAGTTTTCTTCATTTTGTAAGATTCTATTCCAATGATTTTATTAAGTACATATAAATATACTTTAAACTATATGTATCATTAAACATTTTTTTCGAGGTAATTTTTTTTCAATGATTATTATTCTATTCTTTTATTCTTGAATCTCGACCTTTAAAATTTTAAAAAATGTTTTTTTCCTCAAAGCCAATTTATTACTTATGTTTCCGCTTTTTTTATGCTAAAAATTTGTTCAACTGGTATCCAGACACCACTAGGTTGAAATGGACACTCAAATCTGAAATTTTGTATGTAATTTATTTCAGACTATGCAAATCGATTGGAAATAGGTAGTTTTATTTTGAGTAGTTCTGGAGCCTCCAGCAGGTTTTGAATTTTGGAATTTCCACAAAATGTTACCAACAATGAAGTTGAAAATTTCCCGAATTTTTCACATCTACTCTAAAATAAAAAATAAATGATATCCCCTAGAAAAAAAAATCTCCAAAAAAAATTAAACCCCTCGCCTCTCCGAGGTTTTAAAAGAAAATATTGTTTATCAATATTCAAAAAAAAATTAAAGCTGAACTGAAACACTGAAAGTTGGGTAGGTAATGGAAAGTTTTGGTGTTGCACTATAGAAAGCTTGAATTCTGTTTTATGATAAAATTAAAATTTATTAAACGCTTGCTTTTTGCCAAAAAATTGACATAAATTCTCGCTTTTTAGCAAAATTCCTGAAATTCTTCCAAAAAATGACCCAAAAATCTCGTTTTTTGCTCACAAAAATTGCGAGAAAAAAATATAGTGCATATAGTAGTTTGCTAAAATTGTCGGAGTCTCGTTTTTAAAAAAATTTTCGCATTTTAGAAAAAATTCTGAAAAGTCATTTTGTTTTCAAGAAGATTTGTTGCTAATAATTGCCAGACGTCCTGCTTTTTGTTCAAATTGTCAACTCTCGTCTTGTGCCAAAAATTGTCAAAAATTCTTGCACGTTCAAGAAAATGAAAAAATGTTTTGCATTTTTGTAAATGGCTAACAATTGTGCTTTGCTTGCAATAAAAATCCAAAAAATTTCATTTATCCAAAAGGTACAGCGAGAAAAAATTACAAAAAAAAAACTAATTTGAGACTTCAACAATTTTTGCAAAAAAAAGAGACTCTTTTGCAATTATTTTAAGCAAAAAGCGAGAGGGCCAATTTTCTTCAAAGTGACAATTTCAGGCAAAAAAGCTAGACTGGGGCAATTTTTACAAAAAAGGTCATGCTTTTTGAAATTTTTTCCAAAAAAGCGAAAATCATCAGCAATTTTTGGAAAAAACTAGATACTATTAACATTTTTCTTTTTGTTTGTTTTTCTCAAAAAGTAAGACTAGATTATTCAATTCTTGAAATTTTTTTTTAAAAAGTAATTTTTAAAACAAAATGTTGAATGACTCAAAATGAGTAACCAAACGTTACTCTTAGTAACTTTAATTACATATCTGAACAGATTTAATCCAATGAAAACTTCGATCTTGTTAGGTCTGATCAGGTTATATTGGATCCAAGAAATGTCCAGATCTGATCAGATCCAATAATTTCATGCTGGGAATAAATAACCCATAATATGCACGGTGGATCCGAAAATTTCTGATTTCATAGCTTCATTCATCAAAAATTCTTAATAAAACGACTGTATATCTAGGTTTAACTTGAACACTGATTCGATCCAGAATCCATTCGGTGCTTCAATAGGCTCTCAAACAAAATATTTCTTCGATCACCTTTTTACTTTCCGAACAGCGCGAAGCGATGTATAGGAAAGTATTGTTTTCGGCCGGAAAATGAACTTTGGAATTTACACTCCTTTTTGAATTTCGACTTGACACAAGTTTGTTTTGAGCAATTTTGAGATGATGTATGTATGTATGTATGTATGTATGTATGTGTCAAAAAATGTCTGTACACGCGATAAAAAGCGACCTAATGATGATATCTCATTGAAATTTGCACAGATGGTCGAAAGTATGGTAAAGACGGCACAGTAAGAATTTGGAGTTCGTAAGTGCCATAGAAAAAATTTTATGAGCCTTTAAATGCGAAAAATGAACGTATAGGCAACCCCAACATTTGTCATTTATGTGGTAAACATCACACATGTTTTGTCTCCTTTTAGTTCACCTGCAGTAGAAACGCATAAGGCGCGGCGCGGTCCGAATTAGTTACGCTTTATTTTAAAGTGATTATTTTATGAATACGCCGCATCGCCATGGCGGGGTGGGTGTTTCTCATTTTTACGATTTTTCGATACCTACTTACTTTGTGTTCGGAAAGTTTGTGATGCGTAGCATCAGATTTTTTTTCAGATGATTCGAATAAAATATCAGCTTCTCGAACTACAAAAAAAGAAAGAAAAAATACCGAAAAACTATCGTTTATTATTTTTTGTATTTATATTCCGTATTATTAATTTTACTAGGCATAATACTCCGTAACAACGTAAAATGGATACAAAAATGTTTCCAATGCGCGCAATAATAATTATGTAGTAGAGAAGGGGGGAAAACGCATCTTTCACGTAGCCAACATTGACTAGTGCTACGATTTTTTTACACAATTATTAAATAAAATAGTAGGTACACGTAAACGTAGGTACGATCTTTAAGACATAAAGAGCATTTTAGAAGCATTGTATAATGTAATGTTTGTACTTACGCTACACGTATGGGGGTACGCGCAAATAATAAGTACGTTAAAAAAGAATTTAAAAAAAGATGAAAAAAGCTCTTTAGTCTTGACAAAAATACAATGCATTCCTGATTGACGAAAAAAAAATATTGTCAGAATGTGGAAAAAAATTTAACAAGTATACAAACATACGCATGAGAAGGGGGAAAACTTTCAACGAGACTACGATATAAAATAGTAAAAAAAAAAAAAAAACAAATAAAAATAAAACCATCGATATCGTACAATATGTACTATGATACAAGATACAAGTCTCTCTCGTCAAACGGTATAAAAAAAACGATAAAAATATAATACAAAAATTATATATTCGACTCTCTGTACTAAAGGTATAAGGTATTTGAAAATAAATAAAACAACACGTAAAATAATGGCACTAGAATCGCGTATAAAAAAATAAAATAAAAATTCAACTTAGGAATTGAGAAAGGAGAGACCAATAGGTATATGTATAGTATATATAGTTAAATAATCAGACAATACTGTTAGAAAGTACCCTTTGGTATAACTCATTAAATTAAAACTTCCTTTTAGATTAAAATGATATAATAAGAACTGATATGGTAACATCTTTAAACAAAAAAAAAAGTAACTAAGCTAACGGATTCTCAGTAAAGAAAAAAATAAAATAAAAATTAAACTACACGTGTCTGAGACACGTAGCGAAACACACACACACACACTCTTTGATACGTGTATTTTAGATATATAAAATATCTTCTTAAAAAAATGGAACATGTCAACGCTTTCAATACTAAAACGCATACGTAGTAATTTCGATATATAAGATATATAAAAAAAGCTTCGTAATCACGTTCTACAATTTTTCAACTAGTTAAGTATATTATAATTAGACAGGTAAAACATAAAATTTTTAATACTGTTATCTGCGCCGCCATTCGACCTCCCATCCTTTCGTCTAGGAAGCTTTTTATCCTACGCGAAGAAGGATTCGAATAGAGATGAACGTTTCCACAACGTTCGTTCTGAAAACAAATAGGTACAACCGATTCGACGATTCGTAACGGGCCTCACATTCGGGAATATGATGGATCCACGTAATACGAGGGGGCGTAATATCAGGATTTATTAGCATCACTCATATTTGTACTATCTGGTCTTCGTTCGGCTGCCATTGCGATTAATTTTGAAAATTCGTTTTCCAAAATTTGTCTAGCCTAAAAATGACATAAGTTGACGGATCGATTAATACATACGTGAAATTTATACATTATTACCGCTGTGTTTAATTAAACTAAACCAACGTACTTGTATATTTTGAGTAGGAATTTGTAAAGTTAAAGCGAAACTACTACTGTCGAAATTCTCATCCATTGCTATCAACGCTCCGTGAACTCCTGATTCTAATAGATTACCAGCGTAATCCTATTTTGCAAAAATACCAACAGTTAATAAATAATTTGGATAATCTTAATGGAATATTAAGTATTATTACAGAAGTTTTCTGCTCATACCTTTAATCCGATAGATGATACCCATCGTATGACTCTATCGTTTGACCACACCAAAACATCGACGTTTTCGTGTTCGCTAATTTTACGCCTTTCTTCTAATTGCTTTCTATCGTAATTTAATCGTTTCAAGCAACAGATACCGTAATGCAAACTATTCCTGTAATCAAAAAATTCGCATTTAATATAAGTACTCGTTATAGCATAAAATGTTTGTGACAAATTGAGAGAGAAAAAAAGATTTGATATTATTTTTCAGACTACATAGTCGAATGAGATTAATTTGATCTCGGAAGGTGAAAGAGATGAGAGGGAAGGAACAGTAACCACAAAAACTTTCATTCGTCAACATTGATACTTTTTGAAGACGAACTGAAACTTATCTAAATTTATCAATGATCTTTTTTTTCATTTTTCAAAACAAAAAAATGGATGAGACACTTTCATGACTCAAAAGAAAGAGCAGGCGAGATGAAAACTTGCTGAAAGTCGACAACTTCAAATAAAGTAGTAGGTATTTTAATTTTTTTTTCCAAAAAAAAACATCCATATCATAATGATACAAGAAAACAAAAATACGTGAAATCTGGAAAAAAAACTCCATTTTAGTAGTGCAATTAATTTTTTTTTCCAACTGAAAAATTATCATTTTCTTTCTCACCCCCACCCAAACCCAGTAACGTTCTCCTTCCAAAATTAGATATCTTCATAAGATAGTTCAAAATTTCAAAAAAAATCATAATTCAAAGAAATTTTGTTAAAATTTGGAAATCAAATTGTGTTCAATGTGTTCAAAATTACTTGAAATCGAGTAAAATGAAGAAAAGATTAATATCTCGATCTTAATAAACAAAAAAAAAGATTTCTGACTCCATTTCTTCCGATTTTGCTCATTATACAAACAATAAAAGCTTCCTTGGGGGGGGGGGACCTCTTCCAGATGGTCTTTATCTCCCTCGATACAGAAGCCTATGCGAGTTTTGATGTAGAAAAAAAAAAGCGAAATCGAAAGACATGAAGCATGAAGTTGAAATTGAGTTCACTTCAAACAATTCACCAAACATGTTTTTTTTTTCTTCTAAATATAAAATTGATGAAAAAAAATACGAGTAGTCGAAATGAAAACTGTTCAAAGGTTTTCAAAAAAAGATTGAAATCATATCAGGCATATCACAATGATCAGGGCAGCGAACTTCATTGAAGTTTTATTACAAATACTTGAGTATTTTTTTTATATCATCAACATTCAAATTCCTAAATAAAAATGTACCAAAATTACGTTGAAATGATTCAAAATTTGATGAAAATTCCTCAAAATGTCTCAAAACACTTCCAAAAAATTTCTAAAATATTTTTAATTTTTTTAAATATTATATTGTTCTAATGTCACACGGTATAAATGTTTATGCCACAATGAACAATTTTCAAACGATTTTAATCATTTTTTTTCTACAATTTAAATCTTATTGCCAAATTTTAATTTATTTTGCAAAATTTTATCGAGTTTAAACAATTTTCAACAGTTTTCAGGATATTTCATCGAATTTCATGGTTTTCCATTCAATTTCTTTCAATGATTTTTTTTTTCAATTTTTGATTTGGAAAAAATTGAAATTAATTTCCATGCTTAAGGTATAACAAAGAACAAACAAACAATTTGCGTAATTTTGACAAAAAAAAAAAAATGTCGATGTTTATTTCACGCAAATTTACTTTTCAGATCTTCAAACTAAATTTCCACAAAAAATGGCCATCTAATGATTTCTGATCAAAATAATTGCTCATAAGTTGACAAGTGGAGGGAAAAAGCATTACATACCAATCTAAACACAAAACAAATTGTGAGGGAGAAACATGCAACAGTATAGAGCTACTTTTTTTCAAATCGTGGATTTTGAAAAATTTCATGGAGTTCAACAATAATTATGACAAAAAAAAGAAAAAAAACAGGAACATTTTCAAAATATAAAAAAAGCAATTTAGTGGATTTTTCAAAAAAAAAAAAGAAAAGAAAAAGAAAAATGGCAGCACTATTCAAAAGAATGTCTGCCAAAAAATTTTTTTGAGAGAATCAGAATTTTTTTCATTTTATTTTATTTTCAAAAAATTAGTAATTCCTCCGTGGACCATAATTATACGATCGACGAATTCCTCTAAACTTTTTCAAAATTTTACAGCGAAAATCAAGACTTCTGCAATGACCGAAGCCAAAAAGAATTTTGATTTTTCAAACGTAATGGTTTTTGGTTTTGATCACATTTTGCTTTTAGTTTTGGGTTTAGTATTGAAATTTTTTGGTTTTGGTTTTTCGAACGTTTTGCTTTTTGGTTTCAGTTTCAATTCTGACACATTTTAATTTTGGTTATGATTTTTCTCATTTTTTGAAAGACAGTGTGTTTCATCCCTTTTCTCAGACTCAACTTCTTACAAAATTTCGGCATAATAAACATCAAATTTTCAGATTCGGATTAATAGACACTATCACTCTCTTAGTTTTACTTTTAGTTTTGTGAAAACAGTTCACAAATTCATCTTAGTTGAAGTCAAATTGTCAGAAAAAAAAACAAAAAACAAATCCGGGCAAAATTTTGTTTTTGTTTTTCAACAATTTTAGTGGTTTTGGTAATCTGTTTGATTGGTTTCAGTCGCCAAACGTTTTAATGATTTTTTAAAAAAATATTCAATAATTTTACATTCCCAATGCGATTGTGACGAAAAAGGTCGAGAGAGAGTGGCAGAGAAAGGGAAGGAGGGAAGAGAAGATTCAAGATTAAATTGTTCAGAAACAGAAACATCAGTTATCGGCACAATATACTCAATTCAAAATTTTCACCGAAAAATCTTCAAGCAGAAATTTTTTTACAAAGTAATAAAAACCAAATAGGTAATTAATAGGCTATTAAACTTTACCTATGGAAACTATCGACCATTTTCAACTGCCCCCTGAGATCTTTTTTAGTTAAATGATCCAACATTCGAGCATCGACCAAGCATTCCATGAAGGTAGACCGATACTGAGGTAATCCTAAACCAGGTAACCAATAGTTACCGATCCATTCATGGTTCATATCACCGAACGCTAACGTTGTACGCGAGGTCTTTGGTGCAGACGGACTCGTTAACGAAACCATTTCTTGAATAGCTAATCTTAATTTTAATCTATGCAGCGGATTACTATTTTTCAAAAACAAAAAAAATAAAACGAAACATTATAATACGAAATTAACGCATTTCAATACGTATAATTTTAAATGCAAAGAGTTCTTCATTACCTGATACCGATTTCTCTTTGAATTTCGGTATCTGAAAGCGCACTCATTATAGCACCGGATTTGACATTCGCTCGACATGCAGCCACATACCAGGCTGGCATACCGACCCAAAGCTCTAGCCATGCCACGATTGTAGGACCATTCCATAATGCGAAAGGAGTACCAGCTTTCATAGCTTCGGCTAAGAGTTCGTGTCTGCAATAACAACATTTTAGAAAAATTAATTTTCTCCCTTCGTATATTGCACAATGAACGAGTAAATATCATCTTTTAAAAAATTACTTTTTCTTTTTTCTTCTATCAAAATCTCCTTTTTGACCGATACTGGAGCCGCATAAACTAACATTATCGGTCATATCGGAATCCACGTAAGACGAAGACATGAAGCCGGAATCGCCTCCGTATTGAGGTAACGGATTAATAACACCTTCTTTGACTACTTTACCCTGTCGAGTAACAAAAAAGATTATAAAACTAATCCAGGGTACTGGAATCATCGTAGGTATTGAACGTTCGTTATTTTACTTTTTCTTTTTTACTGAAGAATCTGCCGAGAGAAGACTTGATGCTCTTTTTCTTATGGGCTGCGACTACGGCCGATGAATTACCTATCGAATTCATGGTACCGGATTGCGTAGTACGAGGGAGACTAGATAGCTGCATATTTCTATGTATCATGTCTTGATTTCTAATCGTATCAAAAACACAAGAAATCGCATTAATTATTACGAGAAGAAACTTTTTCTATCATTCAATTATTTGAAATAATAAATATCAACTTACGCGTAATTACTGTGTTCGTAATTCAAACTTTGATTGCTCGGTAATTGATTGATGCCAGCTTTTCTGTAATCACGAAAAATTTCTCGATAACTCTCCAGCATCAATTTCGACGAAAATAAAATATTCAGCAAAACGTACCTCAATAATTCTTCTTGACTTTGAGCCAAAGCATGAGCGACTCTTTCCAGTCTCATAGATCTCGCAGTGAGTGGACTAGCAGTACCAGCTGCATTTACAGCAGACATAGAAGAACTATCATCTTCCGGGAATGGTAACTGTAAAAAATAAACCAAATATTAGCACTCAAACGCAGAAAGACGCACACCCACGATCCCACCATACCCTGCTGAATTTGCCTTTTCAACTTTATCAAAGCTAATAGCATTCGCATTCGTTGGTTTTGAATGATCGCGGTCAATACGCGAAAGATGATAAATAATTTATACGTAATGAGCCGCGATCTCATGCACATTATCCTCATGGGTTTCAAGCTCGCAGAATATAATAAGTAGGTATATAGATATAAACGAATAGTAGCTCCAGAGATATAAAAACAAAAATGAGAATAAAGCTTTGAATATAAACAGCTTAGATTCGCGTGCTAATCTCACGATTTTCTCATCTTTTGCAAAAATACGAGTAGGTAGGTAGGTAGGGCTTAAGCGCGAGACGCCAACGCCAGTTTCTCTCATTTGATTTTTTCGACCAATCACCTTTTTTACAGGTTCGTATGCGGCATAACTGTGTTTAGCCGAGTCCGCGTACTGGCGTAGGTGAGCCGGAGACATGGCAGCTGGAGCCTATATTAAAACATCGCTATTTCATAATATCGTTCCCGCATCGCCGTAAATACATACGAGTACATTTAGTGCAGTTGCATCGTTCCCTACTCCCTCCCCTCACCATAAGTAAAGTAATTTCAATTTGAATTATCAACAATAGGTACTCACCGTGTGATATTTATGCAAGTAATCCCGTTGAGGGGTTGATCGACCGCTCAGAGGTGGTGATCCTTTGTCGAAGCTGCGACCTCGGGTCAAAGTACCTAAGTTCATATGCTCTAAGCTGCCAACACGTGATTCTAGTTCTTCGGCTCGAGCTTCTGTGTTTTGCTTTTCTTCTTGGATCAATCTGTAGCAACAGATAATGTCAATAATATTCACAAATCACAATCACCGGCAAAAGGTCTCTGGATCTGTTTTTTTTTTTTTTTTTTTTTTTATCAACACAGGATCTTCTTAAATTTATAGACTGCTTTTAAATTTAAAAAAAAAAAAAAGATATCTTATTACCTGATCTCATTATTTATCGCATCCAATTGTTCTTGCAACATTAAAGCTAAAGTTTGCGCATCTGTATGGCCATTAGGAGACAACATATCAGCTCCGCTGAATATACTTTCATTATCGTCGCATTCTATATCGCTGCTAACATCGAATGCTTGTTGAACATTGGCTAATACATGAGCTTGTTGTAATTTCTCCCATTCCTGAAACCAAAAACACAATGGAACGGTTACTTAAAAAATTCGTTCGTTGATATCTTCGGTAATTTTTACTACGACCACGTACCTTCGATGTATCATCATCTAACATATTGACTTTTGATTTTAAATGCCTTCTTGACAACGAATGTGAATCGTATGGAGATAGTTGACTAGTATTACTTCTTAATAACGAACTAGGTTCACCGGCAGTTGGAGATAAACTTCTCGTCAACGCATCCGTCTGCTGAATGTTGAAGGCGATTTCTTGTTGCAGCATTTGCCTCTTGATGCAATCTATTTCTATTTTTGATTTGCTTAATTCTTTCATTAATTCATTCTGTAAAGAAATCGAAATTATTTATTTATTTATTTAATTATTCATGTATGTACATATTTTCAATTTTCAATGCGATAAATTAATGAAATCGAATAAATACATAAAACCAAACGCACCTTTTCTATTTGCAGTTCTTCGATTATTTTTCTAGCTTTTTCTAAATCTTGAGTCAGGCAGTTCTTCTCTTCGATGGAATTCATTCTTTCTTTCAAATGAGATTGTAATCGCTCATTGGATTCTGAAAAAGAAATCAAAATTGAGTGCTATTTTGAAAGATAAAATTTCATGGATCCATGGACTTAATTTCAGAGCTGAGTTTTCAAAAAATTTCAGTCTTATAATCTAAAAATTCAAAATTTTATAAAAATAGAGTTCTCAAAATTTTGGTTAGCGTCGCTAACTGATCAAAAGAAATGCGAGATGGACAAGTTGCCTATTTTTAAAATTTAAGGAGCAACCGAGCGTTGAAAAAAAATGAGAATAACGTATTTTTGACCATGGGAATGGGCAGTGCAATAAAAAATGATCAAATTTTGTCATTATTAATTTTTGCCTAACTTTAAAATTGAAGGGGCTAAAAATATTTTTGAAGAAATTAAAAAAAAAATTGTTTTAAAAATATTTTTAGCTCTTTCAATGTTGAACTTGGGTAAAAATTCATTATGATAAAATTTGTTTATTTTCTACGGTAGGTACATACTACCTATTCTCGTGGTCAAAAATACGTTTCTTCAATATTTTTTTCGAAGCTCGGTTGCCCCTTCAATTTTAAAGATAGGCAACTTGTCCATCTAACATTTTTTTCAAGTCGTACCCATATAAACGAGGTAGACTGACGACCTTGACAGGTCAGACAGACCGGTCAATAACCTCAAGAAGCCAGACAGGTAGACACACAACCTTGAGAAGATAGACAATCGGGTCAATGACCTGAAGAGTACACACAGACGACCATGAAAGGCTAGACAAGTAGGTCAGTGACCTAAAGAAGCCAGTCCAACGACCTTGGGTTGTCAGGTCAATGACCTTAAGAGGTGAGACACGCTGACAGACGACCCTGGGAGGCTAGACAGGCACGGCAGTGACTTTGAAAGTCCGGACATACGAATCAATGATCTTAAGAGGCCAGACAGACAAACAAATCAATTGGCTGAAAATGTTTCGCTACGGAAACGATTCCTTTGAAAACTTCCAAAAATGGCAAAAATATTGATTTAGCTTCTTCCACATGAGAATTATCTTTTTCAAATAGTTTTTCCAGATTATGAAATTTTCAACATGAAAAATACGAAAAGTACAAATATTTTCCCAGTTGACATTTTTTCGAAAAAATTGTAAAAATGTCAAAAATTGGAAAGAAAGGTTTCAAACACAATTAATGTACAAATTATGTTCATACAAATACAATTTAGAAATTTCAACTGCACATAGGATTTTTTTATAATTTTTTCAAAAAAAAAAAAAAAAAAAAAAAAAGCCTGTGAAATACTTTTTTGGTTACTCGTACCGAAGGTTGGTTTTAAAACTTGACAAAAAAATCAAAATATAACCAGGCAAAATTATAGCTATACGATCAAATGTTGCCACCATTAGTGTAACTTTTCCTCAATAAATAGTATTTTAAAATATTTTTCTGCTATTTGGGTCAAAAGTGGATGCCAAAATGCTACAGAAATGAAAAAATAGCCAAAGGAAAACAACTCACAAAACTATTTGTCGCTTAATAGAATTTAAAAAATTTTTTGCTATAAAATTAGATTATGAATTTTTACTTTGAAAACTTCAAACTTTTGTAAAGCTCTGAATTTTGCAATAAACAACTGAAATGTCACTGCTGAATATCCATGAATAAGTATACGAGTAAAGTAATACATAGTAATTTCAATATCTAACCTGACAAAAGCTTATCAACAGTTGAAGACAAGCGAGTATTATGTTCCTCATTCATTTTAAGCCGTTGATTTAGTCTCATCAGTTCAGCGTTCTTTTCATCAACCTGGGCTTCCAATCTTTGAATACGATCTTCGGCAGTTCCATGTCTTTCTTGAGCCTAAACATTACATCAATGATTAAAAAACAAGTCTAAATCAAATCTAGTATCGAATAAAATTGAAAAAGAAATGCAAAATTTGTATCATATTATAAGCTTGAATAAAAAAAAAAAAAAAAAAAAAAAAAAAAAAATAGAACATACGTAAAAAATAAGAGAACGAATAAAATATGGAAATCATTACGCATGCACCATTCGAGCATTCGAAAAAAATATTCATATGAAAAAAAGTAGGAACAAATCTACATTTATCATGAAAAAAAAAAATTAAAAATGTAACAAAAATTCCCAAATTTCCTCAAATACATACAAACAAACGATTCAGTTCCCAAAAAAGTTATAGTACGATGTACAATAAATATTTACACGAACACATACCATGGTTAGTCACCTGACACAATATATAATTATTTTAAAAAACCCATAACCTAAACCTTAACCCTTTCGAATCACCCATTACCATAACATAAAATATACACGCATACTAAACAAGTCATGGAGCGAAAACCTAACCAATCGGATACTTATTTATTATAGGCAGATACCTACATTTTGGATATACGTTTAGAAAAATTCAATTTTCGAACTACCATAAAGAAAAAATTACGAGAAAGACGCTAGTTCTACTAAACTACTTGTGTTGGAAAAAAAGTATTTATGGTGTGTTGTCGTAATCCATATTTTTATTACGCGTACCTGAGCCCTTACCTGTGTAAGGGCTTCCATCCTTTGTTTCAATTCCTGCTCCATATCTGGAAGCTTAGCATACTGAGCTAACTTTTGCTCACACAGCTCCAATTTTTCTTGTATAGCCCTAATTTTATCTTCTTGTAACTGTAGAAACCAACATCCAACATGCACCAGGTTAACACAGAAAAATATACATGCTAATTTTAATAGATACGTATTAAGGGTGGAGGAGAGATAGGTTAACAATTAATGGATCGGTCATTGACTCGAGTTTCTTTAAAGATTAGGATTCAATTCGGCCAAACTCTATGAAATATTTCGCATTAACCTTTATCTGGGCGTCTTTATGTTTCAATTCTTGCTCCAGTTTTTCATTAAGGTCGTGCAATGATGACGATTCTCTTTGAGCGCTCACATATCGTTTCTCCAGAGTGGCGATTCGTTCTTCCTGCAAGAAAAAAAATAACCCCATTATTAATCGTAGCCTATCTCTAGTCTACCTACTCGAGTCACATGGGTAAGTCTAGGCATAGTACATCTAAAGCATCGACGTTAATTATAAAGCTCGCGCCATCGCCACCACGAAGGCGTAGATTTATTTTATATTATTTTCCACTTCTTCCTCGCCCTCTCCCCTCACTTCCTCAGGGACTGTCTTTCTTATTCCTTCATCTTTTCGTATATATTATTACGTGCGTGCTACGCGTCGTATAAATAATATACCTATACTAAAAGACACACTCTAACACATACAAACACGTGATTTCACATCGTCTTTGTGAATTTATCGCCTCATGTTCTCGTACTGCGCTATCTAAAAAACACCAACGTAATAAGCTCCTTTCACACAACACTATATCGGCCCATAAATTATTTCAACTTAAAAATCGCCGGCTTAATGATAATACGTAGCACTTAAAATCTAAAACCCCGTTACTTTGTTTACATTCGTCTCTCCCCAGCCCCCAGTGCCTCTTTTGGATAGTCTGAGTCGACTCGAGTCGGCTGTAAATTAAATTTTATACTCGTCTACGTAGGTATAGGTTTAGAGGTACTATAAAGTGGTGGTAAAGACACGATTCTATTTTTCTTCGCGTATATAAAACATAATCGGGCAAATGCGCTCGGCAATCCTTCGTGTATCGTACCTGATCTTCCTTTTGGGCTATATTTTCGGTTAAATCTCTTTGTAATCGAGAATTCGTATCTTGCGCTTTTAATAATTCTTTCTGCGTTTTCGCCAGCGTTTCTTCTACTTCGGCTAGTCGACTGGTTAGCTCGGCCACTCTTTTGTGCCATATGTTGATTTCGGAATTTTGCTGTGGAACAAAATAAACAGAAAAAATGTATAATTAATTTTAATGATCAATTTATAATAACTCGGTTGTTTTTATACATTAGAATAATTCGATATTGTTTGATTGTTTTGTTATTGAGATCAAAATAATCAGTCCATTTTTTATCCAATTTTGCTCTGAAATTGCACGTTAAATCACAAGTGTTGAAAACTGTGGGAAAACTTGACAAGTGTGGAAAACAAAATTAGGATATTCAACATAAAATTGGAACAACTGTAGTAGACCAAAAGTCAAGTTGCGTTTTTTGATTCTGCTTTACTTTTTTAAAAAGAGTTTCCTAAGCTGATGTGGTGAAGTAGAAAAAATACGATCATCAGTTTTATCTCAATTTATCAGGGAGGGAGAGGCGAAGATGGAGCTCTCGTTAGTTTCATTAGATTGGCTGAGCTTTGAGAAAATCTGTTTCAAATGTTCTAAAAAGAATGAAAAAGACTTAAAATTGATACTTGAAATTTGAACAGTTTTAAGTTGAATTTTCTCAATCAAAATGGGATCTTAGCATCCCTAAAGGGCACAAGGAATCCCAATTTGGATGAAAACTTCAAACGAAAATTTACAAGTGATTGGTACTATGTGTAATTTGAAGGAGTTTAATTCGGATATTCGCCTTTTTTCCACAGAAGCAACCCCTCAAGCCCTTCCCCAACCCCTACCAATGCTCTAAACACCATAGAAATTTAACTCGAAAAAATTTCGTAAGTTTTTGACCATTTTTCCCAATTTTTTGAAATTGACAGTGAAAAGAACAAAAAATTTACAAGCAGTCTTAGACGTTCGATTTTGATGGCAATAGCCTAATTTGACGCAGAATTCCAAAATACCATATTTTGGAACTGGATCATTTTTCCTCGAACAGGTTGGATGGGGCTAGAACAAAAAACCGTGATTTTTTCGATAATGCCACCTCATTGAGGACCCATATCTTTCCTCCAGGAACACCTCTAGACCAAACAATTTTTCTAGGTGGCTCACAGCTCAAAACGAAGATCTTCACTCAATTTGGTCAAAATCCACTGATATATATTTTTTTAAGTACCTAATCCACTTTAACCTACATGTTTATATTTTTTCTTCACAATTTCATACAACCCCTCTTGCCTTCCCAGCCGTGTCTTCCACTTTTTTGGGCAGTGAAAAGCTGAAGGGAAGACAAAAAAAAGTTGCGAGGTGACGTTAAAAAAATGTGAAAAATTTTGGGTCTCTAAAAAGCCCCTCTCCCCTCTTCAATTTTTCCACTCGGATTAAATATGTTCAAAATTCAAAAAAATCGAAAAAAATGTTTCAGATGACTTTGGAAAAATTAACAAATGATTTATTTACTTTTTCAAACAATTTTTTTGTATTTCTTTCGAAGGTTGGAAAATTTTGGAAATCTAGATAGAAAAAATGTAAGTGTTTTGATCAAGTAGATACCCCAAAAAAAATTTGTGACGTTTTGACATCCCTCAACGTTTTCTCTAATCCCTCCTCGATTTTCTGAAAGGAAAAAAAAAGAATAGAAAATTCACCTTTAAATTTAATTATTTTACAAACCTGATGAAATTAAAAAAAATGCATTCATAGCGAAAATAAAAAACGAACAAGAGATCAATAAGCAGATCAAATAAAGATTTCGACAATTCGAGTTATGTTTATTCATTTTTTCCTTCGAGTATTTAAAAAATATACGAGTAGGTAGGTATTAAATATCTCTCAATTTAAAAACACGAAATAAAATTTTAGTGCAATTCAACCTCCCCCCCCCCACAAAAAACACTTTCAAAAAATAATTTAAAACATGATTCGAACTCCTTTTATTCTCTCCTCATATTTGTAAGTTTTTAAATGAGATTTTTTCGATTTTATTCTCAGACAATGAACAAATTATTCAATTCACTCAATTCTCAATCAATTAATTATTTTATCACACAAAAGATGTGTAGATGAACACACGTTTGTCTACTAAAATTTAAAATTCCAATTGAAATATTTTATTCGTCATTTTCTGTTTACACCCAACATCGGTCAGTTTGAACAATTTTTCCAAGAGCAATTAAAAATAATTAAATTTAAACAACAGAAATTAGCCACTGATAAATTTAAATTGACTGATGAATTTTTCAAAATGAGGGACTTGAGAAATAGCGGATAGGACATAAAAAAAGATGATTTAATAACTTTTTAAAATTTATAAATGTCTCTCCTGCTCGTTTTCAAAAGCAAAATTGCATAACCATTTACCTAATGACTTTTTTCACCGCGATTAAAGTTTTCAAAAAACTAAAATCTTCAGAGCCTAATTTAGGTACGTAAAAAAGTAAGCATTCAAAAATTTCAAAGAAAAAAAATTGATTTTTGAATTCTTGAAGTAAAATTGATTCAACATCATCTGACTTCAACATCAAGAATATCAAAGCTTTAATTTCTGTCACAATTTTCGTCCCACCCCTTCCCTCTCCATCAAAAATTGCCCAATTTTTTCAACAGAAATAACCTCACTTCGTTAAAGAATTTGATTTTTTCGTACCTACAAAAATCTCAATACTTTCAAATCCACCTCTTTCAAAGAAGAAAACACCAGCAAGTTTCAAATAATTTCCACAGCATTTCTTCTCGAAAATACCCCCAATGAACTCTAATTCAATCCTCATAACGGCATAACGTTTTAGAATCATTTCTAAATTAAGTAGATATCTAATCAATCGAGTAAACTGATACTCGAATATCGTTTTATGGTTGATCACCCAGCATCATCTTAGGTACATCATCCAATCAGCATGTTTTTCTTCTTAACCTTATTATCGAATTTCATACCTCGTTTAATTTATTAGACAAATAATTACACTCGATAACGATCACAGAGGTATCATTAGTACATCCTCTACTTAATCAAAGTAGGTATTAACATTTTTAACATTTTTATTTATCATAAATAGCCCATCTGATGATTGATCATCGCACGACACGCAGACTTACAGGCTAATATACACCTTATATTGTAGAAACCTGTGCAATACGTCAATGAACTATTGAAAAAAATATATAATAAAGAGTAGGTACTCATACAATCAAAATTCATGCTCAGCGAAATCTCACAAAGCTTCGCAAAACGTATAGTCTACTATATAAAGAAAAAAAAAAAGCTAAGGCAAAACTTCAAATATTTTTCACACAGTCTGTTTGAAAATTCCGAGGAATCGCTTTTTCCTCGAATAATTTATCTACATAAAATAAATCTAAAAAAAAATGAGAAAAACCATGAAAAAGCTACCAACCTGATTATCGTCACCATCGCATTGGGAGTCCGTTTCGGAAATCGTGACGTCATTTTGAATGTCTCCATTTCTCAACTACACCACAATATAAATACCATACATAAAAAACAACGAAACAAAAAACAAAACAAAAATATAGCCAGACATAAGCGAAAGCGAATAACAAATCCCATGATTCCAGAAAAGCAACCATACCTGGAAAGCTTCGGTACAGAGGTAAAATAGGTACGTAAGTTTATGAATAGGTTCGAGTAGATTATTTAATCACAACAATTTTTTTCAAAAAAATAAAAATCAAGTCTCGTAAAATATTTTAAAACGAATCAGTCGATCAAATCTTAAGATGATCGAATTGGGCTCAAATTCTAAATCTACATATTTGTGTGAATATTTCTTGAAATATACCTACACCCAACTCAACTAAACTCAATTCATCATTTTATACGCAGTTGTAATATGAAAAAGTAGGTACCAAACCTACTTGTGTATTCCTCGATTCTCAAGTCTGTCTTACATTCTTCAAGCACGCGATTTTTTTTAAATTTCGAAGTATATTATTTTAAACGTCGTTTTTTTCACCACACAGATAAAAAAAAACGTACGTAAAACAGTGATATTAACTTAAGCTATTCGAATTACACGATGATATGGCTCATTAAGTAGTAGATTGCACAGCCTTAAAGCTCTTGAAGATTCACATACTTTATCAGCGAATACGATACATGTAGTTAGATACCTATAATTTCTTTACCTAGTTACGTGTGGGTAATTTATTTTAAATCAATTAACGCATACTGATAATATAGGGGGCGAGAAAATTGATTAATTAGTATATCGCCAATTTCAGTGCTAAGGTGACGCGCGTGTGTGTACGGTCATTGTGAACTTGGACCATCAATTGCTGGAAAAATGACAAAATCAACCGAAACCCTGCACCAGACTTTATCGTTGATGACAGGTAAAATGCGAATTATATTATTTCTTACTAAAATTGCTAAAAAGTCATTGCATGGGGTTGGGTTTCAACTCACGTCAGAGTCGAGGTCTCTGTCATAACCTTGGGTGTTGAAAATAGAGACACAAAAGCCAACTGAACAAAATTTAGTAAATTTGTATGTATAATTTGACTCCTCACTACTTTCCTTCTCTTAGAAATATTATTTTGAGTAAACTAAAATTAACAGCAGTAATTTAGGCTTCCTCATCCCAGATCAGTACATTTGATAGAAAAGTGAACGGAATGTCTTGGTTTCAATCAAAGGTGAGACTGAATTTAAATGCCCACAAGAATAAGCTTTAAAATTACACACATCGATCGTTGGGGCATCAAGACGTATTTCCCTTCAAAAAATCAGGAGTTATTCTGATAAAAAATCAAGTGTTTTGCGAAAGATTCGATGATTTTGATTAATTCGTTCATAATTGATTTGTTTCAGAATGATCATCATTATACCTAATTAAAATCAAATCGTTCGCGAATGATTCAGTGATTTCTATCAAGTCGTTCGCGAATGATTTGACAATTCTAAGCAAATCGTTCATGAACGACTTCATGATTCCTATCAAATCATTCGAAATAAAAAATGATCAAAATTAATATTTCATCGAGTCGTTTGCAATGGAATCAATGAGTTTGATCAATTCGTTCGCGAATGATTCGACAATTCTGATCAAACCACTCATGAACAACTCCATTATTTCTATCAAATTATTTACAAATGACCAAAATAAATTTTACATCAAGCATTTCTTATTTTGATCAAGTCGTTCGCGAATGATTCGACGATTTCAATCAAATCATTCACGAACTGTGAACACGGAAAAACTACATCATTCAAATCTATTTGTTTCAGAATGAGATTGAATTATTTTAATTAAATCGTTCGCGAAAGATTCAGTGATTTTGATGAACTCGTTCGCGAATGATTCGACAATTCTGATCAAATCGTTCATGAACGACTCCATTATTTCTATCAAATTATTCAAAAATGATCAAAACAAATTTTACAACAAGTAGGTACTTCATATTTTGATCAAGTCGTTCGCGAATGATTCGACGAGTTCAATCAAATCGTTCACGAACACGGAATAACTATAACTCCATGATTCAAATCGATTTGTTTCAGAATGATCATTGAATTATTTCAATTATATCGTTAGCAAATGATTCAGTAATTTCGTTCAAGTCGGTCGCGAATGATTCGGTGATTTCGATGAAACTGTCCAAAAACGATTTGATGATTCTAATAACACAATTCACGAACAAGTTTTGATATTGATTAAGTGGTTTCAAAATGATTCAATGATTTTGTTCAAGTCATTCGCGAAAGATTTGACAATTCTCAGCAAATTGTTCATGAACGAATCCATTATGTTCGCAAATAATTCAATTATTTTGATCAAGTCGTTCGCGAATGATTCAACAAATCTGATCAAATCGGTCATGAACGATTCCATGATTCATATCAAACTATTGGAAATAAAAAATGATAGAAATAAATTTTCCATCGAGTCGTTCGCCAATGATTCAATGATTCTGATTGAGTCGTTCGCGAATGATTCAACAAATCTGATCAAATCGTTCATGAACGACTCCATAATCAATATCCAATCATTCAAAAAAGGTCTAAACAACAAATTTACCATCAAATCGTTCTGCGGTTTTGATTTTGATCAAGTCGTTCGCGAACGATTTGACAATTCTGATCAAATCAAATCATTGACAAAGATTTTCACTTTCCAGTGTTTTTAATCGAATCTTTCAAGAACAAAGAAGGCAGTAACAAGTGATTCCCATCAGTATTTGAAAGAAATGAAAGCCATTTTTGATTTTTGTGAATCAATCATCTCTGATGGAGCTATGAATGAGAGAGGAGGGGAGGGGGTGATTGACAATAAATTAATTGACAGCAATATTACTGACCACGACTCCACATAGAGTAAACCAGCACCTATCACTAAAAACGTCACCAATCGCTGATCGTGCACCCAAAACCCCTTCAAAAACCTCATTCTCCATTCCTCATCACTCATCATTAACATTCATAATTTCATCTCATTACAGCCGCTTTCAACCAAATGACAAATGGCATCGCCAACGGTTGGGTAGCGCCAACATTAAAGCATTTCGAAAAAGGAGGCGACTTCGGTGTCGTGACCAAATCTCAAATATCCTGGATCGCATCGCTGGAAGATTTTGGAAAAATATTCGGCGCCGTATTCGCAGCTTTGGTGTTAGATATCTTAGGTCGTAGACCTCTACTCGCATCTGTAGCTTTGATTTTTTTTCTAATCTGGCTAGCAACGGCATTCACAAATTCTATCCAGGTTCTTTGCATGATACGATTTATCGCAGGAGTATTCGCCGGAATTAACGAAGGTTCTAATTCGATCTACCTAGCCGAAAATAGCTCTCCTAGAATCCGTCCGGTTTGCGGTTCGTTCATAATAACCGTTTACTTCTTCGGTTTGATCGGAGAGTTTTTCGTAGCAACGTATCTTCCTTATAAGACTACCTTGATCATTAACGCGGTGGTATCTTTTTTGGCATTTTTATCGGTGTTTTGTATGAAAGAATCGGTACAATATACGCTGATGAAAGGTAGAGAATCCAAAGCAGCCAAAGACTTCGCTTGGTTACGTGGTATCAGCGCAAGCAATCCAGAGATAGAGTTAGAATTCGAGAAAATCAAACAAAACGTCTCGAGTGAGAATTCGCTTAAAAGTTCCTTGATGAAAACCATCTCCACTCCGGTCAATTACCGAAGTCTGGCTATCGTAGTGATTCTGTACTCTTTGGCCGGGTCGGTGGGCTATTTCCCCATGATGTGGTACGCCTCGATGACTTTTACCAGCACAAATATGCTGACTTCGAACGAATTCACCATCTTATTCGGTATCGTGCAAACCATCGTCGTGATTCCTACATCTTTCGTAATTGGCCGAATAAATCGACGTAGTTTGATATTGACGTGTTTTTCACTAATAACCCTCAGTCACCTGGCTACCGCGAGTTTATATTACGCCAATCAACATATCACCAATATTCCTCATTTCCCCTGGCTCACTTTCTCGACCATTACATTTTTTGCCAGCGTGTACGCCTTCATGTACCCGGGTATTTTTCTAATACGAGGGGAACTGTTCCCTTTGAGTGTGAAAGCCCTAGGAGGATGTCTATCGATAATGAGTTATTCGGCGACCAGTTTCTTCACGACGAAAATATTCTTATTTATGAGCGATAAATTCGGAGTCGAAGTGAATTTTGTGATATTCGCGTTACTTTCTTCGATTACCATCGTGTTTGTTTACTTCTTTTTACCGGAGACTAAAAATAAATCACTGATTCAAATACAAGAAAGTTTGACAAAGGTAAGATAGCTTGTGACTTATGAATGAATAACGAGTAGGTATAAAGTTCAGCTTCTTTGAATTATTATTGCTTTCAATTCACCCCTCTCAAGTTTTTTCAGCAATTACCAAGACGAATGTAATCGTTTAAGAGTTAATTTAGCGTGTCATCGATATGTAAATAATAAAATAGAAAATTTATTATCGAGAGCAATTAACCAGATTATTGAATAAATGTTATCTCTATACCTTTTTCAAATCACTTATTGAATAATCAGACAGACACCCCCGTATATTTACCAATGAGTAATAGGTACCACCTTTCGACGTATTATTTATCAAAAGAAAAGGCAGAGATATGAGTAGAAGGCTAAAAATAATTGAAAGGAATAATAAATTGCTCACTCAAAAACAAGAAAAAATTTCTGGAAAAGCACCCCTTTCTTTATATTTATCAAATCCACATTGAAGAAAAATTCAAAGATCTGATATTTTTCTAATTTCGTGTGCAATTTCCAGCATTTAGTTCTCTTAGTATAAATTGACAACGAAAAAAAAAAGAGCAAAAGTTTTCCTTCCATGTTTCTTTCGCTAGGGAAATATTCTTACTCCTCTTATCTTTATATGTAAAATAAATTTACCGTGCCATTGATCATGTTCAGCTAGAAGAAAATTTTTATCAAAAATGTATAACTTTTTTCTCATTTAAATGAAAAAAGAAAGAAAAAAACTTATTAGGTTTCATGAAGATAAATGGGCTAGTTTAATAATGTTTTTCAAAACATTCTCTCACTTTCGCAAAAAAAAAAGAGTAAAGATAATCGCATTCGAAGTTTGAACAAGTTCGGTGGCGTTGTATTTTTTTTTTTTACGAGAAAAAGAGAAACTGATTTATTAAAATCGTTTTAGGATAAACTCAAACACGTGGCAAAAATTATTTAGGTAGTACCAATAAAAATTGTTTCATTAGTATTTCATGTTTTTTTTTTTTTTTATCGAGTAGGGAAATTACTAAACGATTTGACTCAAATCAGTTGATTGTTCGAGAATCGTAATAATTTTCAAAAAAAACTCCAGATCCAGATCAGAATTTTCATACTCACATTTTCCAAAAAGCAACTACATTATATGCAACTAAATAGTTACCTAATATAAAATGAAACAGAGCTAGAATGTACAGGGTGTCCGGGAAATGAATGACCAAAATGAAAATTTGTATACATCTGAGGTTCCATTCCATTAGTTTATAGAAAAGTCTTCAAACGAACAGGTAGCCTTTTTCAGAAAATTGAAAAACCCGCCATTTGAAGAAAAAAGTTTAATTAATTTTTTGATTAAGAGAGTGATTAGTACATCGAATTTACTTAATATAAAACTTGAAGGGGCCACGAGTATTGAAAAAAAAAGTTTGTAGGTAGAAAAAATGGCAACATTCAAATGGTGGTGGGGGGAGGACTGAGGAGGGTTTAGTCGAGAGAAGACTTTACAATTTGTTCAAGCCAGAGTTTATCTGGATCGGTGAGTTTTCATTTTCAAAAACAACTCAGTAGAAAAATGAAAAAAATAAATAAATAAAAATAACAAGACTTCTTATGACAATCAACACAAAAACCAAAAACAGGACTTTTTATGGCAGCCCGGGCAGAAAAAAAGAAGTTTTGGTAATTTTGATAAAAAACGAAACTTTTTGCCAAAGTTAATACAAATTGGACCTTTTTGGCAATTTCGCTAGAAAACATTGCGAACTTCTCGTATTTGACAAATTTAAGGAAAAACACGACTTTTTGACAATTTTGACAAAAATCAGGGCTTTTCTAAGTATTTTGACAAAAGTAAGACTTCAAGGCAATTTTTGCAAAAATTGGGCAATTGGTAATTTTTACAAAAAATTAAGCCTTTTTTTTGGCAATTTTGCTAAAAAAAAAAGGGCATTCTCATGGCAGTCTAGACAGAAACTGAATTTTTCAAGGCATTTTTTTCAGGACACAACACTTTTCGGCAATTTTTGCACAAAACGTAACTTTTCGAAAAAAATTCCTTTTTTTAGGGCACTCTTAGCAGAGAACTGAAACTTGGAAAAAATAGGACATTTTGACAAAAATGCGGATTTTATGATATTTTTGGCAAACAACACCCTGCAGATTTATAATCGAACCAGAGTTTTGCATCTGATTAGATCTAATGATTTGCCCCTAGGATGGAGCAGGTGTTTTGGGACTGCTCTAGTCTCAGCTTTGATCTCAGACCACTATTGGTTCGAAATCACGTAATACTTTGAGATGTACCCAGGTATATGATTCAAGTTAATGTACCCAGAATCATACTAATATTATTCGAGTCGTTAAGTAATCGATTAAGTTAGAAACGTGATTTCACACAAACAAGAATCTTTTAATATCTAATCACAATTAACAGCGAATACACGAGTTTGAGTACATTAAACTAATATTTCACATCCATTCTTACTGGTTCAACCTTTCCAAAGTAATTTTCTTAACATACGAGTACATATTGACAGATAAGGCTTGAACGATATCAATATGCACAACTTCGGTAAAAACATAAATTCGCATCAGTCTCATCTCAGTAGTAAAGTGTTTCTCTATCGAGTCTCATCGTGTATACCATAACCTATCTATCTACCAACCTAGTTCATCGAATGTTAATCATACAAAAACATGACAAAATCTACGGAAACATGGCATCAGTACTTGACCCTTCTAATTGGTATGATTATCAATATATTATTCGATTACTTTATACCTTGAGAGACCCTTTTCGAAAAAAATCTTGATCGAGATAAATATTCGATTTTCAGTGGCTTTTGACGAGTTTTCAATAGGCATGGCGAACGGCTGGACCGCTCCGACGCTGTATTCCTTGATCAATGGCGAAGGAGAATTCACCATTACTCCAGACGAAGGCTCCTGGATAGCTTCTTTAGACCACGTGGGAAAAATCCTAGGCGCCATTTTCGCCGCCATTGCGCTCGATATCGTAGGAAGAAAAGTACTTTTGACATGCAGCGCGTTTGTATTCTTTGCCATATGGTTGATAACTTGTGCAGCTCGTTCGGCTTCGATTCTCAGCCTGGTTCGTTTCCTTTTCGGCGTATTTGTCGGCATCAACGACGGCACGAATTCCACATACTTGGCAGAAAACGGCTCTCCGATAATCCGAAACGTATTCGGGTGTATATGCATTGCCTTATACTACGTAGGCATGCTCTTCGAATTAGTAATCGCCACTTACCTTACGTTTACCCAAGCATCGGTCGTAAACGCGTTCGTAACCTTTTTAGCATTCACGTCAGTTATATGGATTAAAGAGCCAGTACAGTATTTACTCATGAAGGGTAAGCAAATCCAAGCCAAGAGGAATTTCGCCTGGTTACACGGCGAAGACGTGCTCGACAATATCGACGATGACGACGATGCTCCGTGGAAAACAGAGTTCGAAAAAATTAAACTCAACGTGCTTCGAGAAAAAGCCAAAAAATCATCTCTCAAGAAAACCATCTCATCCGCAGCCAATTACAAAAGTCTTTTCGTAATGATATCCATATATTGCCTAGCCGGATGCTCCGGTTATATTCCAACCATGGTGTACGCTTCGACAATATTCCCGGATACGGATACTCTGAAATCTGGCCACTTCACCGTATTGCTGGGAATCATCCAGACATTGGTGGCAGTTCCAGCATCTCTCTTCGTAGGTCGTTTCAATCGACGAACTGTCATTATGATATCCTTCTTTATAATTGCCTTCAGCCATATAATTATTTCTTCTTTATATTATATCAATTCGAATATTATTCAAATTCCATATTTTGCATGGTTGGTTTTCATATTGGTAACACTTTTTATCACTGTCAATGCAGCTGCATATCCGGCCATTTTTCTTATACGAGGAGAATTATTTCCACTCAGTGTCAAGGCAATTGGTACTTGTCTCTCTATTATCGGATACTCAGCGACGAGTTTCTTATTTACCAAAATATTCTTTTTATTGACATTTAATTATGGAATTGAAGTAAATTTTATACTCTATGCTGTTCTAAGTTTGACTCTAGTCGTATTCGTTCATTTGTTTTTACCCGAGACTAGAAATAAATCTCTGATCGAAATACAAGAAGTATTGGAAAAATCTAAATTATTCGTTTGATCAAATAGACACATAAGCTATAGCAACATACCTCATTTTTTTTTACTTCAAAATGAAAAGCAAAAACTTAATTACTGTTTGTACAAAAAAAACTTGGAAAATAAATTACTTTCTAAAAATTTTCTGTTCAATTCATAGGTATTTATCATTTTTTATATTTTGTGAAGAGACTAGGAAAATACTCCCCCCTCCCCCAATTGAAATAATCAAGTTCATTGCCATTTTTTCTTAAACTTGCTTTCCAAAAGTAACAATTTCTTCCAATTTTAGTAACAAAACAAAAGTCTTGGGCAATTTTGACCAAAAACGAGTCTTCCCAGCAATTTTGATAAAGAAATAGGATTTTTTTGCAATTTTAATCATCACAAAAAAAAACAAGGCTCTTCTTGGGATTTTCACACAAAAACTAAGCTTTCTGGAAATTTTGACAAAAAATGGGTCCTTTTCTCAGTTTTTACAAAACATTAGGATTTTTTGAATTTTGAAAAAAACGAGACTTCTTGACGCTTTGTTTAAAAAATCTCGATTTTTTTAGGCCAATTTTGACCAAAAATGGGATTTTTTTACAGTTTTTATTAGAAAAAATTCGATTTTTTACAGTTTTAGCAAAAAAAATAAATTTTTTGATAAGTCTGATAAAAAAAACGAAGATTTTGAGAAAATTTTCATCAACTTTTTTTCCATCAATTTTGGCAAACGAGACTTTTTTTGACAATTTGGACAAAAAATTATCCTTTTTTTCACTTTTCACAAAAAAGTTAGGTTTTTTTGTGAAAAAAAGGATAAAATAGCATATTTTGTGATTTTGAAAAAAATTGTTTTTTTTTGCAATTTTGACAAAAACCAGATTTTTTGGACAAAAAAGCAAAACTTTTTGGCAATTTGTTTTTAAAACACCGATTTTTTTAAAATCAATGTTGACCAAAAATGAGGTTTTCTACAGTTTTAAAATAAAATGGAATTTTTTGCAGTTTTGGCAAAAAAACTGGATTTTTAAATCCATTTTTGAGAGCTTGAAAAAAAATTTATCATACTCCAAAAACTGATATTCCTTTCACACAATTTCGCAGAGAAAAAGAACGAGAAGAAGGGACGGGAAAGGAGTATCATGAAAAAGTATTCATTTCTTAAAATTTTATTCCTTCCTTTTTGAAAGATGCTACTCATTTTTTTCAAACGATTTTCGACCAAAATAATTTTTTTCATCATCTGAAAATTTTAAAACTTGCAAAATGTTCCCCATCAGCTGAACTTGAGTTACGATAACAATAAAAAAAACGTAGAAAGTTCAAAGATCATTTTTTGGATACTTTTCGCGATTTTAGAGTAGGTATTGGTCAGTTATCGTTCACACGCACGAATAAAAAATTGATTTCACACATTCAATGACTATGACTCATTAATTCTAATTTTGTTTCACTCAAACCGTCCCAAATTAATACGTATCAACATCTCAATCCTTGTTCAACGATTAATCCGCCTATTTATTTAATTACTTTCGACTATACGAGATATCAGAGTCAGACAAACCATCAGTACGCGTTTTTGACTGTGTTACCTTAACTTGATGTTAAAGGAAGTGTTCATTTCGTGATAGTTTTCTGCGCGTTTCGCCAAAATGGCAAAATCACCGGGAACAATGAATCAAATTCTTTCAATTATGACAGGTACCTATTTATTTTCTTACCCCCGAAGCCTAAATTTCATTAGACTGAAAATCTTGACCATGGAAATTAAATTTCAGTGGCTTTGAACGAACTAACAATCGGTATCGCGCATGGTTGGATAGCGCCAACTTTAAATTCTTTGCAAAGTCCTCGAGGCGAATTTAACGTTACCATAGAAGAAAGCTCGTGGTTAGCATCGTTGGACGATCTTGGTAAAATCCCAGGAGCAGTTTTTGCCGCAGTTGTACTCGATATAGTCGGTAGAAAAATATTGCTGACGTCTTGTTCGTTGGTATTCTTCGTAATTTGGGTAGTTATAATTTTCACGAGATCTGTTCCTGTAATTTGCTCTATGCGTTTATTGATCGGATTCTTTTTCGGTATCAATGATGGAACAAATTCCACGTATTTGGCCGAAAACAGCTCTCCGGCAATTCGAGGACCATTTGGTGCATTATGCATAACTTTTTATTACATCGGGGTACTCGTTGGATCTGCAACAGCTACCTATTTCTCATACACGACGACATCGGTAATAAATGCTGCCATCACGTTATCAGCATTAATTTCAGTCTTATGGATAAAAGAACCGGTACAATTTCTGCTCATGAAAGGAAAGATAACCAAAGCGGAGAAAAATTTCAACTGGTTGCATGGAAATAATACAGACAGCGAATTTGAACGAATCAAGCAAAACGTGCAGTCAGAAAACCTGAAGAAATTATCGTTCAAGAAAACCATCACATCTCCAGCCAATTATAAAAGTCTATCAATCATAGTAACCATTAATGGTTTAGTTGGATGCGTAGGATACTATCCAATCATGTGCTACGCCTCGATAGCTTTCTCAGCTACAGATATGTTCACATCTAACCAATTAACTGTATTATTTGGCGTTATTCAAACTCTAGTTGTAGCGTCTACATCTTTATTTATCGGTCATTTTAATCGTCGATCGTTGATTTTAATTTCATTCTCGTTGATCGCTTTCAGCCACGTAGTAACAAGCGGATTATATTATGTGAATTCTTACATGGTACAGATTCCATATTTCCCTTGGTTGATTTTCACATCGATTACATTTTTCGCCAGTTTGTACGCTTTTGTGTATCCGGCCATTTTTCTGATTCGAGGTGAAATGTTCCCATTGAGTATAAAGGCTACTGGAGGGTGTTTTTCAGTCATCGCGTATTCTGCGACTAGTTTTCTAGGTGTCAAAGTGTTTTTGAATATTTCACAGTCGTATGGAATCGAAGTTAATTTCTTGATATTTTTCGTGTTTTCGTTGATTACCATCATTTTTACTTACTTTTTCTTACCAGAGACAAAAAACAAAACTTTGATTGAAATTCAAGAAATGCTGGAAAGATCTAAATGATCTTCCACATTGGTTCGATTTCGATGTTCCATGCAATATTTTTTCTTAGTTGTGCCCCTGTCGTTCGATGATGGGCAAACGAACTCACATAAAATCAGAAGAATTTGCATAGTATTTTTTCAACCCAAATTATTCATGATTCATCCCCTTTCAAAACAAAACCAAGTAGATATTAGGTATATTTACCAGACAATCATAAATCTGCTTCATTTAAACTTGAGAAAATTAGTAAACGCCTTCAATTTGAAAAAAATAACATCGAAACAATCCGTCTACCAAATTAATTATCTACATGCCATGACAGTAATCTCTCTAATACTCATGTACTACAAGATAAGCAATAAAGTGCTAAAAGTGTAACATTTCCAACAAGATAAAAAGTACTTCTGTTTATTTATTCACACTTCAATGTCGTGTACACATTATAACGTTCAGTACCTAAGCCAATTCCAATCCAAAAATGAGAAAATCGGCGGAAAATCTCAACCAAGTGTTATCACTCATGACAGGTAGACTTTCATTTTATTTTCTTCATTCCTCAGATTCGAATCAATCGCGAATAACTCACTGCTTGAATTTTAGTGGCTTTCAACGAGTTAACAATCGGTATCGCAAATGGCTGGGTGGCACCTACACTGAATTCTCTACGCAGCCCTAATGGCGAATTCTACATCACGATGGAAGAAAGTTCTTGGATAGCTTCATTAGAAAATATGGGTACAATACCAGGAGCTCTTCTGACAGCATTCATACTCGATATCGTCGGTAGGAAGATTCTACTCACGTCTACCGCGTTCATTTTTTTCCTAATGTGGGCAGTTACCGTATTCACAAAATCAGTATCAGTTCTTTGCCTGATGAGATTACTATTTGGTATCTTTGTGGGCATCAACGATGGAACAAATGCTACTTATTTGGCCGAAAATAGTTCTCCTCAAATTCGAGGGGTATTTGGTGCAGTCAGCGTGACTCTTTACTATACTGGATTGTTGGCTGAATTCATCATCGCTACATACTTCTCGTACACCACTACTTTGATTATAAACACCATCATAACATTTTTGGCATTCTTATCAGTGTTATGGATTAAGGAACCGGTTCAATTCTTATTAATGAAAGGGAAAGATACTCAAGCTGAAAGAAATTTCGCCTGGTTGCACGGAGGAAGTGCAGAAGATGAAAGAATTAGATCAGAATTTGAAAGAATCAAATCAAACGTGCAATCAGAAAATTTGAAGAAATCGTCTTTAAAGAAGGCGATCACGTATCCGGCCAATTATAAGAGTCTTTTCATCGTAATCACAATTTACGGTTTAGTCGGACTTACAGGATTTTTCCCAGTGATGTCGTATGCTTCTATGGCCTTCGCATCTTCAGAAATCCTGACACCCAACGAGTTCACAATATTGTTCGGTATCAGTCAAGCTTTAGTCGTGGTACCTAGTTCTTTACTCATCGGACGATTTAATCGTCGATCTATTATTTTAATCTCATTTTCGTTGATTTCACTGAGCCATGCAGTATCTACTGGATTATACTACGTCAATTCGCATATAGTCACGATTCCATATTTTCCCTGGCTCATCTTCATGTCGATTACATTCTACGCCAGCGTATTTGCTTTCGTATATCCGGCCATTTTCGTGATACGAGGAGAACTTTTCCCTTTGAGTGTGAAGGCTCCTGGAGGTTGTTTTTCGATTATTGCTTTCAACGCTACCAATTTTTTGACCACAAAGGCGTTTCTTTATATTTCCTATACCTGGGGTATTGAAGCTAATTTCCTTATGTTTTGTTTGCTCACTTTGGCGACTGTATTATTCGTGTATTTCTTTTTACCAGAGACTAAAAATAAATCGTTGATTGAGATACAAGAAATGCTTGAGAAAACTAAGTAAGATAGGTACCCATGGTTTTTTAATCTCATCTGTTGATCAATTTATTTGCTTATTGTGCATCAAGTTTTTGCATCCCTGTGATGAAATTTTGAGTAGGAAATATTGTTGTTTTATTATCTTTGGAATAAGATGTAAGAAAATATGTTGAAAGATATTTTTAAAATAGGTAAATTACTCAAATTTTAATTTGGTAGATAATATGAATAAATTAATTATTGATATTATTGAGATGATTTTTTTTTTTGCTAATTTCAAACATTTCATATCTACCCTTTGTCTTTTCCAATTGCAATTTTAAAGGTATTTAGATAGTGGTTACAAAATCTCAAAATTGAAAGTTGAAATGTGTTTTCAGGAATTGTCGCACAGTGTAGACTAATCCAGAAAGTAAAAGGCAAACCAAATTTAAAAATTATTGAATCCTTGAATTATATTTGTTCTTTAAACTTAGGAGGTACATTCACAACTGTAATGACTTTTTCATTCGTCTACTCAAATCTGCCAATTGAATTATTTACTGCCTCTATGCGTCCTCGAACCACTTACTTACAGCTTTTTAAAAACTAATAATTCAGAGTATTAAATGAAGCTATGAAGAAATTTCAACCAGGCGAACAAATAATTGAAAATGAACAAATTTTGAAAAATTCATCCAAATAAGAAAATATAGGAATCATTCAAATACTGCCCCTAAACCCACAGTATTCGAGTGGTAAACAAAAAAAAGTTATCATGGCAAATTTCCTAGCTTCAAAATTGAAGGGGAAAACTTGATTCAAAATTTCTAAATTTTGGCGCCCTTAATTTGGAAAATTTTCGATTTTCTCTAATTTGAAAAGATACGTCATTTTTTGAGTTGAAATTCACCAATTTGAATTTTGAAAAATTCCCCCAACAAAAGAAATAGTGGGGCTTCTAAATCAATTTTTTACAAACAAAAAGTGAGTAACTTTTGGTAACCCAAAAGTAACTAAAAAAAGTTACAAGATGTGGCAAAACATTCAATGTAGAAAATGATCGCAAACATTTCGTCAAAAAATGACTTTTTGAAAATTGCTGGCAAAAAAAATGATACGTTTTCGAATTTATTTCAGAAAAGTGAGACTTATTTTTTGGCAACTTGTTGGTAATAGAGCAAGGATTTTTAGCCATTTTTGACATAAATGTGAGATCATTTGACAATTTTAGCAAAAAACAGAGCTTTTTATCGACAATTTTTGACGAAAGAGACATTTAATAAGCAATTTTTGAAAAAATTGACATTTTTCTTTTTTGCAAAAGTGCGACAATTTTTTGTATTTTTTTGGCAAAAAAACAGCAAAAAAATGAAGTTTTTTGGAAATTTTTGGCATTTTTTAAAACAGTTTTTGTCTCAAGTTGAGACTTTTTATTGCAACTTTTTGGCAAAAAAGTGTATTTTTTTGTAGAAAATGTTCACAAAAAGCGAGGCGTTGACAATTTTGTCAAAAAATCAAGTCATTTTGGCAACTTTTTGGAACAAAGCAACACTTTTGGGCAATTTTTGAAAAAAAATAAGGCATTTAAAATTGAAATTATTTTGCAAGGAAGCGACAATTTCTAGAAATTTTTGCAGAATTTTTGCAGACAGCAAGACGTTGACAGTTTTAGCCAAAGGTAAGGCTATGAAATCATAATACTGAAAACAAAGTGTAACAAATTGGAAAAAAATATTGGATTTTTTTTTTCAAGAAGACCAAGATTTGGAAAAATGGAATTTTTGAAAATGTAACCAAAGGGGTCAAGAGGAACTTTTTTTAATCAAATATTTAAAAAAAAGACCAACATTTTAAAAGATTTTTTGAAAAATTTTCTTGTCTACAAAGCTCCTTCTTCGAATAAGGGATTCCTTTCACCCTGACATTGAATATAATGTAGCTTAAACGCTACCACCCAAAATACCACTAACCCTCTTCCTTCATCTATTTTATGAATTTAGGGGATTTTTTGGAAAATTTTCAAAAAAATAAGTACCTATTGGAAAACATTTTCTTATACCCCTCAAGTTTTATTGATCTTTTATTTGTGGGTAGAAAATCCAGAAAATGATAGGGTATGACATGAATTTTCAATGGATTTCAACTGCTGTGTCCTCACAGCCATTTTCTCTTTGTTTTTTTTTCACTTTGGCTGTTCTACATATAATCAGTTGATAAAAACTTTCAATTTTACAAAATGGTGATTTATTTTGTTTATCTGTATAGTACTTGAACAGAAGGGTTTCTAAAAGAATCTCACGAAATTATCAATCTTCTTACACGCACAATAGCCACCATTCATCAACTCATCAGATTACTCAAATTTAGTAATCTCTAAGACTTATGTCCTACCTACGAATACAAGATAAGCAAGTAAAAGTGCCATAACAGCCATAACTGTGAACATAAACAATCAGAGCAATTCATTTCGAGTTTCGGTATCGCATTGTGTAAGTGAAGTACAACCCAGTGGATATAACAATATCAAAATGGTGACGAAATCTGCAGCAAATTTGAATCAACTTCTATCCCTCATGACAGGTATATTTTTCTTCGATAATTTAATAATTTTGACCATTCTAATCACCACGGTCACTCAAAAACGGTACAATTTACTCTAATTTTAGTGGCTTTCAACGAGCTATCACTCGGTATGACAAACGGCTGGATAGCCCCAACGTTGAACATGCTGCAAAATCCATCCAGCGAACTTCCGATCACGATGGAAGAAAGTTCTTGGATCGCATCTCTGGAAAATTTCGGTACAATACCAGCAGCTGTTTTGGCAGCTTTTGCACTCGACATCATCGGTAGAAAATTTCTACTCACGTCGATCTCTTTGATATTATTTCTAATGTGGGCTGTAAAAATATTCACTCGATCAGTCCTCGTGCTTTGCCTGATGCAGCTATTATTTGGCATATGTGTGGGTATCAATAACGCGACAAACTCTCTATACCTGGCTGAAATAAGTTCACCTTATATTCGAGGTGTATTCGGAGCAGTCTGCGTAACTAGTTACTATATCGGAATATTCTTCGAATTCATCGTAGCCACCTATTGCTCCTACACATCCACCACAATCATAAACACGATGGTGACATTTTTTGCACTCGCGTCGGTGCTCTGGACCAAAGAACCGGTGCAATTTTTACTAATGAAAGGAAAATATACCCAGGCTGAGAAAAATTTCGCCTGGTTACGAGGCTGCAACATAGACAACGAAAATATTCAAATGGAATTCGAACGAATCAAACAAAACGTACTAGCAGAAAATCTAAAAAAATCATCCTTCAAGAAGACCATCACATCTCCAGCCAATTACAAAAGTCTGTTCATCATGATTACACTTTATGCTCTGGTAGGGTTCACTGGATTTTACCCAGTCATGTCGTACGCTTCGATGGCCTTTTCGTCTTCTGATATCTTGACTTCGAACGAATTCACAATTCTGTTCGGTTTGGGTCAGGCTTTGGCCATCGTACCCAGTGCTTTATTCATCGGTCGTTTTAATCGTCGAACTATTATTTTGATCTCGCTTTCGTTGATTGCTCTAAGCCACTCTGTGACAGCCACATTTTATTACGTAAACTCTAATTTCGTTGCCATTCCATATTTTCCTTGGCTTATTTTCACTTCGATTACTTTTTATGCCAGCGTATATGCTTTTGTGTATCCGGCCATTTTCATTATACGAGGTGAACTATTCCCTTTGAGCATCAAGGCCACCGGAGGATGTCTTTCTATTGTTGCGTATAATATGACAAACTTCTTCACTACAAAGGTATTTCTTTATATTTCTTATCATTGGGGTATCGAAGCTAACTTTCTTCTGTTTTGTTTCATGACTTTGATATCAACATTATTTGTGTATTTCTTTTTACCTGAGACTAAAAATAAGTCTTTGATTGAGATACAAGAAATGCTCGAGAAAACTAAGTAAATAGGTTAATTTTATGTACTTCTATTAATTAAATCATTTTTCATAAATTCCTTGCACAAATAAAATTTTAGCACATTTGATGTATTCTGATTTGCCCCTTCAATGCATGAAAAATGCCTTTAAATAGGAGAAAATTGATTCTGCTTCAAGGAAAAAAATCTCCAAATGGTGATCGATTAGTTTCCTTTCAAACGATTTTGAGCCAGGAGGTCGCTCCAAAAATAAAGACCAGAAAAAAAATTCTCAAGTAGGGTAACTGACAAAATAAATTCCTAATCGAACCACTCTCTAAAAAATTTCCAATGACGTTTTCGCGGATTATTGAAAAATTTGCCCACTCAACCAATTATCAAAAAACTCGTTACTTAATCTCTTCGAAACTCTCGTGATCCAAAAGATAAGCGAGTAAGATTTAAAGATGTCGCCTTATTTAAAAAGAATCTATTATTACTTCGTACTTTGGTGTCGTGTGTAGTGATCAGTGAAGCAAAAAAATTCCAACAACTAAAAATGCCGAAATTGGAACAAAATTTCAACCAACTATTATCATTAATGACAGGTACAATTTTCTATTCTTAGATTTCGCCAAGAACTGGCAATGAACTAATCAATCACGGTGGTAAAAAAAAACTCTTCCAATTTCAGTGGCTTTCAACGAGCTAACAATTGGTATGGCGAATGGCTGGGTGGCACCTACGCTGAACTCTTTGCAAAACCCTAATGGCGAATTCACCATGACGCTGGAGGAAAGCTCTTGGATAGCTTCTTTAGAAAACATCGGTACAATACCAGGAGCAATTTTAACAGCATTTATACTCGATGTAGTTGGTAGGAGAGTACTTCTGACATCAACCGCCTTCGTTTTTTTCTTCATGTGGGTAGTCACCATATTCACAAGATCCGTACCAGTGCTTTGCCTGATGCGATTATTGTTCGGCGTTTTTGTCGGTATCAACGAGGGTACAAATGCTCCTTATTTGGCTGAGAATAGTTCCCCGTATATTCGAGGCGTTTTTGGAGCAGTCTGCATAACGATTTATTTCATCGGTTTACTGGCCGAATTCGTCATTGCAACGTACTTCTCTTACACTACTACTTCCGCCATCAACGCTACTGTAACGTTCTTGGCATTTTTATCGGTGCTGTGGATCAAAGAACCTGTGCAATTCTTACTCATGAAAGGAAAGGTAACCAAAGCTGAGAAAAATTTCGCCTGGTTACGAGGAAGTAGCATTGATAACGAAGATATCCAAATGGAATTCGAACGTATCAAGCAAAACGTCCAAGCGGAAAATTTGAAGAAGTTATCTTTCAAAAAAACTATCACATCACCGGCTAATTACAAAAGTCTTTTCATAATGATTACGACTTATGCTCTCATAGGTTTCACTGGATTTTTCCCAGTAATGTCGTATGCTTCTATGGCCTTCTCATCTTCTGATATCCTGACCCCAAACGAGTTCACTATTTTGTTCGGTATGGCTCAAGTTATGGCTATCGTACCTACGTCTTTATTTATTGGACGATTCAATCGTCGATCTATTATTTTGATCTCACTTTCTTTGATTGCCACCAGTCACGCTGTAACAACCATATTGTACTATATGAATTCTAGTATTATTTCCATTCCATATTTTCCGTGGTTGATTTTCACATCGATTACTTTCTACGCCAGTGTTTTTGCGTTTGTGTATCCTGCCATTTTTGTCATAAGAGGTGAACTGTTCCCTTTGAGTGTCAAGGCTACAGGAGGATGTCTTTCTATTATCGCTTTCAATGCTACTAATTTCTTTACCACTAAGGTATTTCTCTATATTACCTATGGTTGGGGTATTGAATTCAATTTCCTGCTGTTTTGTTTGTTGACTTGTATGTCGATATTATTCGTTTATTTCTTTTTACCGGAGACCAAAAACAAGTCGTTGATTGAGATACAAGAAATGCTCGAAAAAACTAAGTAAAAAACGCTCATCGAGTTGAATTATTCTTTTCGAGACATTTTCAATTAGAAAATAATTGGTTAGATTGCTCAAAAATTATAGGCTCATTTAGTTTACCACCGAAAAATACCTACATAAGGTTTGATATCAATGAAGCACAATTTTAGTACATTCATATTTTTCTGTTAATGTTATTTTTAATTTTTTTTTATCAGAAAGAATATACAATTTTTTTTCTTCGATGTTTCAGTATCTTCATTTAATTTATACAAACATTTTTTACAAGTTAGTAGGGGGCATTCTTCTCATTCCAAATGCGTTTATTTTTGCATGGAGTGCTAGTGTCCCTCGAGTGCGATTTTTAGACTGATAGGTACTGCTATGCAGGACTAGGACTCACCAAAGAGAGGGGGGGGTGCCGCAAATTTTCCTATCCACAGTATGAAAGAGTTCATTCTACGCGCATTGAATCGCAATTTGCGAAAAATGACTGGCACAATCGGGCACAGACGAATTTCAAAGTTGCATTCCAATGAGATTTTGAGTAAAAATGAACCGTTACAGAATTATTCAAAAGTGACCTTGGGACCTATCAAAGTAGCTTGAAATTTTACGAGAAATCCAATTATTTCGACGAAAATATTTTTTGAAAAAATATCATGCGACATATCAAAATGGGTTTAAACTTCGTGAGATATTCAAAAATTGCAACGAAATTTTTTAAAAAATATTCTTGAAAAATTTAGAGCTCAAAAATACGTCATAATTTCTACGATTTTTGAAGAATTTTTGAGCCCCCTACATCCAGTCATTACTTTGGGAGATTCTGAAAAGGTTTCACGCGTCCTATCACAATGACTTGAAATTTCATATGCAATTCAAATATTGCGACGAATATGTTTTTTGATCATTTTTGAAGAATTTTGAGGTTCACAATTAGTCACGATTTCGAGGAATTCTGAAAAAGTATCGTGCGACCAATAAAAATGGGTTGAAATTTCATGAAAAAATCAAATATGTATTGCAACGAAAATTTTTTAGAGCATTTTTGAAAAATTATGAACTCGAAATGCAGTAGTCGTGATCTAAGGCAATTCTCAAAAAGTCTCGAGCGACCTACCAAAATTGGTTAACATTTCGAAATGAATTCAATTATTTTGACGAAAATGTTTTTCGAGTAATTTTGAAAAATTATTTCTCCGAGATTCCCGTTATATTCGTATATCAGGGCAACCGCAGCATTTCTGCTGAGTCTGCAAAGTTTACCATCAAAGTACCGTTAGACAGCAATTTTACTACAATTTGTAGAATGGAAACTGATAAAAGAAATGTATACACAACAATAATTTGAAACACAAGTATTTTCAATAAAGCAGTAAACGTAAATGTAACACTGAATAAATATGAACTAGGAGAGGTGAACCGACTGAGTAAACGGGCATACAGCAAGTGAGTCGTTAACTACAACACGTTGATGGAAAACGATTCGCGTTATGTTCAAGTATAATAATATGTAACGAGTAATCAATGACAATTTGAAATAGTTTTGAATGTCCGATGAGATACGGTGGTTAATTAAGTACTTGAGAATATGAATACCGCGATTGTTCAACGTTAAAATTACGAGTATTTATTTGCACAATTAAATGTTTCTGGCAATTTACTGATACTCACACCTTAAGATAAGCATATTATAAGCATCCAAAAGTGATATGATGTAATGTAAGAAACATGATTCAGTTGCTTTTGATACATAACTGTGTGTACAGCTAGAAATAATTTCTTGGACCAAAAATGGCAAAATCGAGAGAAACGTTGAACCAAGTTCTATCACTCATGACAGGTGAGCTTTTCTTGATTCCTTATAAGTTACGAGAGTAATTTCATCATTTGCTTAACTCGTGGCTTCGACTTAAATTTCAGTGGCTTTTAACGAGCTTTCGCTTGGTATGGCGATAGGTTGGTTAGCTCCAACTTTAATCGTATTGAATGACCCAAAAGGCGAATTCAAGGCAACACTAGATGAAACTTCATGGCTGGCGTGTTTAGAGTTTGTGGGTGAAATTCCAGGAGCAATTTTTACCGCATTTGTACTCGACGTCTTCGGTAGAAAGATCTTACTCGGATCGGCCGCATTTGCATTTTTCTTGATGTGGGTGATCAATGGATTCACCAACTCTATGTTTGTGCTTTGCGTAACTAGATTTTTTTTCGGAGTCTTTGCCGGCCTCAACGATGGTACAAACTCTACCTATCTAGCTGAGAACAGCTCACCGAAAATTCGAGGTGTGTTTGGATCCGTGTGCATCACTCTCTATTACGTCGGTCTACTGATCGAGTATGCAATCGCTGCCTACTTCTCGTATACAGTTACTGCGATGGTGAACGCAGGTATCACCTTCGTAGCTTTCTTGTCGGTGATATGGATCAAGGAACCGGTACAATATTTGCTAATGAAAGGAAAGCACGAACAAGCGAAGAAAAACTTCATCTGGCTACGCGGTGGTAACGTCAATAACGATGAGATCGAATACGAATTCGAACGAATCAAAGAGAACGTCCAATCGGAAAATTTGAAGAAATCGTCGTTCAAAAAAACCATCACCTCGCCAGCCAATTACCGAAGTTTATTCATCGTCGTCACTCTTTACGCATTGGCCGGTAGTACCGGATATTTTCCAGTTATGTCCTACGCTTCGATGGCCTTTTCAGCATCGGATATCCTGACACCTAATCAGTTCACCATTTTGTTCGGAGTGGCTCAATTCATCGTCGTCGTCTCCTCTTCTTTCTTCGTTGAACGTTTCAGTCGTCGAAGAATCATTTTGTTTTCTTTTGCATTGATCGCCGTATGCCATGCTGCAACCGCTGTTCTCTACTACGTCAACTCCAATGTCTCGCAGATCCCGTACTTTCCATGGTTGATTTTTGCATCTATTACACTTTATGCAGCAGTGTACGCTGCTTTGTATCCGGTTCTTTTTGTCATACGAGGTGAATTATTCCCATTGAGTGTTAAAGCCAAAGGAGGTTGTATTTCAATGGTTACTTGGGCAGGAACTACTACTGTAACTACTAAAATTTTCCCTTATATTAGCGAAGGTTTCGGTATAGAAGGTAATTTCCTGTTATTTTTAATCTTTACCGTGATTACGATGGTGTTTGTGTACTTCTTTTTACCCGAAACAAAAAACAAATCACTGATCCAGATTCAAGAAATGCTTGAAAAAACTAAGTGAACTGCACGTCGCTTGATGAATTTTCCGAACAATAAAACATTCAAAAAACAAATTGAGTATTAATCATTACTGCCAAAAAGAATTACCAAATAGTTCACACAAAAATAGGAACTTTCTCCATGGAATTAAAAATTTTTACTGTTTTTCTGATTCGGCAATATTTTTGACTGGTGACTAGTTGGTCGCCTTTAAAGGGATGAAACACGTAACGAAATATGTATTATATAATTGATAAAAAAAGTTGGTGGAAGGTGAGAATTTTTTGCTTTAAAATTTGGTTTAAAGACGCCTTGATACACATATCTGTTGTGATTATTTTTTTTGCAATTTTTGGGCGAATAATTCAACTGTCCCTAATTTTTTTCATTTGTCGTTGAGATGTTTTATCTCGAGCAAATATATATTCGTCGTTCAATTTATTGTTTTGTTGGGACTCGCGTATTTCTTTTATTTGTCGGGCCTGTCGTTTAGAGCATTTTTTTTGTCGTAATAATAAATCATGCCTGTTAATTCCATGCCCATATTAAAACACAATTTGCAAAGAATGGGAGGCACAATAGGGAACAGTCAAATTTTATAGTGCAGGGTGTCAGGCCGTCAGGGTGTCAACAGGAATTTGTTGACTGAAAATCACTACCTTTTCACTACTTTTTCACTACCTTTCAAAAAAAATTACAACCTTCCAAAATATTTTAATTTCACAACCTCCTCCCCCCCGATTGATTTTTTCTTTTTTTTTGTGCGGGGTGTCTACAACGAAATTTCAAAATAAAGAATCTAGACTTCAGCAGAACTTTTAGCAGGACGTTTTTCAAACACTTTGGATTTTTCAAGAGGAGAGAGAGTGGATGAGGCAAAATTTTTTTTCAAGCAAATGGGTGTCAAAAATATAATTTCATCATTTCAATTTTTGATTTTATTTTTACCTCTAAAGTTCTTTGCAAAATGTAATGAAATTGGACGAATAAAATTTTTTTTCAACGTGACAAATTTCTAGAAAATATACAAAATTTAAATGATTTTTTTGAAAAAAAAAATTACAGTTTTTCGAAATAAAACAATGGGTTTAAAGTAAAATAAGCAAGAGATACGTAAAATAACAATTTTGTCGTTCGAAATGTATAAATAATTCTACCTAATATTCATACAACGTTTTAAATTTTGATTTCTTTTTCAAGTCTGGAATTTTCTAATTATGGAAAAGAGAAACAAACTGACCCTCACAAAGCTACGGCAAAAGCTCTCGAAAATCAGTACTTTGATAGCTATAAAAACCAATGTTTTTTTGTTTGATGAGTTACCTACTAGTAAAAAGTTTTTTATTTTTGCTTCAAAATTTTAAAATTTGAAAGATGATTTAAAAAAAAAACCAAACTTGAAAAAGAAAAGCAAACGAGCCCGAGTGAAGCAAGCTCAAAAGCTTTCAAAAATTAATATGTTGAGAAGTGAAAAAAAAGTTTCTTTATCCAGGGAGGACGGAGGAGTTTATTTTTTCTGATTCAAACTTTGAACATTCTTGAATTTGAACTATAAGTTTTTTATTGGGAAAATAAGAGCAAATAGCCCGAGCGAAGCGAGAGGGCAAAAGCTCTCAAAAATGTGTAATTTAAGTTCTACAAATTCGATACATGAGCCATTTTCTACAAAATATTTTTTATGAGTGGCACTTTTTTATATTTTTCACTACTTTAACTACTGACTTTCAAAATCACTACCTTTTCACTACTTTTACTACCCAGTAGTCATCCTGTCTATATACGTATGTACTTCAAAGATTTTTCCATCAAATTTAATCCTCCCAAAAGCAATCACCTTTAAACTTCTCCAGTTTGAATACCTATCTAAAGTCGCATGCCTTGATTTTCTTCAATAAGTAATTTTTTTTAAATCAAACTTATTTCATTTTAGCACGTCTTTTTTTCTAGTTTCAAAAATGCGTGTTATCAATATTTTCATCTAGGAATATCAGATGCCTCAGGAGACTTGATTTTGATTTATAATGCTATTCGATGGCATAAATGGAAAAAATAGACGATCCATTTGTGACATGAATAAATACCTTCTAAACGTTCGCTTTCCAGCAAATTTTGAGTTCTAGACAGCAGTCGACCTTACTCAGTTGAAAGCACTTCAAATTTTATCCGCCGGTTTGTCTCGTTGTTTAAAGATTCAAGTTGACGCTTCTTCATGTAACGAAACAGTACGCTAGTTTTGCCCAAACTAGCACACCAGGTACCTCAATAGACACATCGCACCGCATAATTTAATAGGGAAAGGTTTATTTAATTGAATTGTACACCATGGGCCAAATTTAGCACTCTTTCCGCTATACAAACCAGTTTTTGTCTCTTTTTTCTACCTTTTTTTTTCTTCCAGTAAAACATATGTATTCAATTACATTTTGCAATCATGCTGCTTCACTCGTTAACCAAAGATACAATCCCTGAAAACCGGTTTTTTCGCGTTCAGAAGCGCCAACATACGTTGATGAAAAATGATTCGCGATTTTTGCGTTATGTTCAAGCATAATAGTACTTATGTAACGAGTAATTAATGAAAATTTAAAATAGTTTTGAATGTTTGATGAGGTATAGTACAGTGGTTAATTAAGTACCTGAAAACACGAATATCGCGATTGTTCAACGATAAAATTACGAGTATTTATTTGCACAATCAAACGTTTCTGGCAATTTACTGATACCTACCCACACCTTAAGATAAGCGTATAAGCATCCAAAAGCTATACATATGATGTAATGTCATAAAATTGATTCAGTTGTTCTTGATATGCATAACCGTGCGCACAGTTGGAAATAGTATCTTTATGGAATCAAAAATGGCAAAATCAAGAGAAACTTTGAACCAAGTTCTATCACTCATGACAGGTAAGCTCTTCTTGATTCCTTATAAGTTATTATAAATTACGAGAGTAATTTCATCATTTGGTTAACTCGTGACTTCGACTTGAATTTCAGTGGCTTTTAACGAACTATCGATGGGCTTGGCCGTAGGTTGGTTAGCTCCAACTTTAATCGTATTGAAAGACCCAAAAGGCGAATTTAAGGCAACACTGGATGAAATTTCATGGCTAGCGTGTTTAGAGTTTGTGGGTGAAATTCCAGGAGTAATTTTTACCGCATTTGCTCTCGATATTTTCGGAAGAAAGATCTTACTCTGTTCGCCAGCATTTGCATTTTTCTTGATGTGGGTTATCAATGGACTCACCAACTCTATGCTGGTGCTTTGCGTGACTAGATTCTTTTTCGGAGTTTTTGCCGGCCTCAACGACGGTACAAATTCTATCTACCTAGCTGAGAACAGCTCGCCGAAAATTCGAGGTGTATTTGGATCCGTGTGCATCGCTCTCCATTACGTCGGCCTTCTTGCAGAGTATGTAATCGCTGCCTACTTCTCGTATACTATTACTGCGATAGTGAACGCAGTCATCACTTTCGTAGCTTTTTTGTCAGTGATATGGATGAAGGAACCGGTACAATATTTGCTCATGAAAGGAAAGCACGAACAAGCGAAGAAAAATTTCATCTGGCTACGCGGTGGCAACGTCAACAACGATGAGATGGAATACGAATTCGAACGAATCAAACAGAACGTTCAGTCGGAGAATTTGAAAAAATCATCGTTCAAAAAAACCATTACATCGCCAGCCAATTACCGAAGTTTATTCATCGTCGTCACTCTATACGTATTGGCCGGATGTACCGGATATTTTCCAGTTATGACCTACGCTTCGATGGCCTTTTCAGCATCGGATATCCTGACACCTAACCAGTTCACCATATTGTTCGGATTGACTCAATGTATCGTCGCCGTCTCTTCTTCTTTCTTCGTGAAACGTTTCAGTCGTCGAAGAATCATTTTGTTTTCTTTTTCATTAATCGCCGTATGCCATGCTACAACCGCCGTTCTCTATTACGTCAACTCTAATGTCTCGCAGATTCCATACTTTCCATGGTTGATTTTTGCATCGATTACGCTTTTTTCCTCAGTGTACGCCGCTTTGTACCCGGTCATTTTTGTCATACGAGGTGAACTATTCCCATTGAGTATCAAAGCCAAAGGAGGCTGTATTTCAATGGCTACTTGGGCAGTGTCCACTACAGTAACTACTAAAATTTTTCCTCATATTAGCGACGGTTTCGGTATAGAAGGTAATTTCCTGTTATTTCTAATTTTCACTGTGATAACGATGCTGTTTGTGTACTTCTTTTTACCCGAAACAAAAAACAAATCACTGATCGAAATTCAAGAAATGCTTGAAAAAACTAAGTAAACAGTACGTCTTTTGGAAGAATTTTTCGAACAAATTATTCGAAAAACAAACTGAGCATGAATTATTACCGCCAAGAAGAATCAAGTACCAAATGGTTCACACAAAAATATGAATTTTCTACATCGGATTGTAAGCGATAATAACGGGCAGATCACGTACCCCATTTTCAAACTTATTCCGGATTGGAGGAATTCAAAATTTTTACTGTTTTTTCTGATTCGTCAATATTTTTTACTGGGTACCAGCTGGACACCTTTGAAGCCCTTGAAAAAATTGGTGGAAACTGGAAAGTATTAATTTTATGCTATAAAATTTGGTTTAAAGACGTCTCAACACAGATATCTGTTATGATTTTTTTTACGATTATTGGGCAAATAATTTTTCAACTGCCTTTTTTTTTAAATGTTTTATTTGTGCAAAAATATATTTGTCGCTCTATTTATTTTTCTGTCATTCAATTTATTTGATAGTCGGGCTTGACGTTTAAACCACCTTTTCTGTCGTGTAATTCACTTTTTCAGTCGTAATGATAAATCATGCCCGTTAACCTGTTAATTTCATGCTCATTGAAACGCAATTTGCAAAAAATGGCTGCCACAGTAGGGCACAGACGAATTTCAAAGTTGCATTCCAATAAAATTTTGAGTAAAAAATGAACCGTTGCGGAATTACTCAAAATTGACCTTGTGACCCATCAAAGTAGCTTGAAATTTTGCGAGAAATCGAATTATTTCGACGAAAATATTTTTTTAATATTCCTGAACAATTTTAAGCTACGAAATTCAGTACCTGGATGATTTTGGGAATTTATGAAAAAATGTCACGCGACATATCAAAATGGGTTAACATTTCACTAGAAATCCAAAAATTGGGACGAAAATTTTTATAAGAGATTTTTGGAGAATTTAAAGCTCAAAACTACGTCATAATTTTCAAGAATTTTTGAAGAATTTTCAGGCTTACAATTAGTCATGATTTTCAAAGATTCTAAAAAAGTATCGTGTGACCAATCAAAATGGGTTAAAATTTCGTGAAAAATTCAAATATTGCAATGAAAATCTTACTAGAGCACGTTTCAAGAACTTTGAGCCTAAAATTACGCAATGATTTCCAGTGTTTTCAAAGAAATGCCATGCGACCTATCAAAATGGATTAAAATTTCGCGGAGAATTCAATTATTTTGATGAAAATGTTTTTTGAACATTTTTTAAGAATTTTGAGCCCGCAATGCAGTCATGATTTTGAGGAATTCTGAAAAAGTATCGTACGCCCTGTCAAAATTGGCTAAACTTTCATGAGAAATTTAAATATTACAAAGAAAATGTTTTACATCATTTTTGAAGAATTTAGAGCCCTGAACCACGTCATGATAGGTATCAGCCTAATTCACATAGGTACTAAGGAGATACAAGTGAAGCATATGTTTCCAAAACGCACCAAGTCCATTTTCAAAGATTCTGAGGTTGCAAGGCCATCTAGCATAAAGTTGCGGCCCAAAATGGCTGATTTTTGGGTCTTGGCTACAACATTTATCAAAAAAACAGCCAATCTGGGCCATTTCTACGTTTCCAAATTGTATACTAAGTACCATGAATTTCTTATTATTATTTTTTTGGACTTAGTGCGTTTTTGAAACATATTATGCATCAAGTATTCTCAACAATGCTATACGAATGATACTAAATAAATATGAACTATAAGAGGGGAGGGGGCAACTGGGTAAACGGAGCACGCAGCAAGTAATTTGTTAACTACAACAACGTTGATTAAAAACGATTCGAGTTATGTTCAAGTACATACGTACATGTAATATGTAAGGAGTAATCAATTACCATTTGAGATAGTTTTAAAAATCAGATAAGATATACATACAGTGGTTAATTACGTACTCGAGACTATGAATATTGCGTTTGGTAACCGTTAAAAATGTACCAGTATTTATCTGCACAATTAAACATGTCTGGCGCGGCGATTCGTTGATACTCACACTTTACAAGATAAGAATAAAAGGATCCGAAAGTGATCTGATGTAATAAATTGATTCAGTTGTGTATGCTACATACGCGAGAGTTCAGTTCGTTTGCAGTTATTTTTGAAAACAGAAAAATGGTAAAATCGAGAGAAACGTTGAACCAAGTTTTATCACTTATGACAGGTAAGCGTTTCGTAATACCATAATTTACTAAAAAAAATCCCATCATTTGCTTAACTCACGGCTTCAACTTAAATTTCAGTGGCTTTTAACGAACTATCGATGGGCTTGGCCGTTGGTTGGTTAGCCCCGACTTACATCATATTGAGAGACCCAAAAGGTGAATTTAAGGCAACACTGGATGAAACTTCGTGGCTAGCGTGTTTAGAGTTTGTGGGTGAAATTCCAGGAGCAATTTTCACCGCATTTGTACTCGACATCTTCGGTAGAAAGATCTTAATCGGTTCGGCAGCATTTGCATTTTTCTTAATGTGGGTGATCAATGGACTCACCAACTCTATGCTGGTGCTTTGCGTGACTCGATTCTTGTTCGGGCTTTTTGCCGGCCTCAACGACGGTTCAAATTCTACCTACTTAGCTGAGAACAGCTCACCAAAAATTCGAGGTGCATTTGGAACAGTGTGTATCATCTGCTATTACGTCGGTTTACTCACTGAGTATGCAATTGCTGCCTACTGCTCGTACACTGTTACTGCGATTGTGAACGCAGTTATGACCTTTATATTTTTTTTATCGGTTATATGGATCAAGGAGCCAGCACAATATTTGCTAATGAAAGGAAAGCACGAACAGGCGAAGAAAAATTTCATTTGGCTACGCGGAGGTAACGTCAACAACGACGAGATCGAATACGAATTTGAACGAATCAAAGAGAACGTTCAATCGGAGAATTTGAAAAAATCGTCGTTCAAAAAAACCATCACCTCACCAGCCAATTACCGCAGTTTGTTTATCGTCACAATTCTTTACGCGTTGAGCGGAAGTACCGGATATTTCCCGGTTATGTCCTACGCTTCGATGGCCTTTTCAGCATCGGATATCCTGACGTCCAACCAGTTCACCATATTGTTCGGGGTGACTCAATTTATCGTTGTAGTATCGAGTCTTTTCTACGTTGAACGGTTCAGTCGTCGAAAAATTATTTTATTCTCTTACTCATTGATCGCCTTGTGTCATGCCATAACTGCTGTTCTCTACTACGTGAATTCCAGTGTCTCCGAGATTCCGTATTTTCCGTGGTTGATTTTTTCATCGATTTCGCTCTATTCGGGTGTATATGCCGCTTTGTACCCGATCCTTTTTGTCATACGAGGTGAACTATTCCCATTGAGTGTGAAAGCCAGTGGGGGTTGTATTTCAATGGTTACTTGGGCAGCAACCACTACCGTAACTACTAAAATTTTCCCTTATATCAGCGAAAGTTTCGGTATAGAAGGTAATTTCTTGTTATTTTTGATTTCTTCCGTGATAACGATGGTATTCGTGTACTTCTTTTTACCAGAAACGAAAAACAAAACACTGATCGAGATTCAGGAAATGCTTGAAAAGACCAAGTGAACAGCACATCTTTGAAATTTTTTTTGAACGAAACATTTGAAAAACAAATTAAATGTGAATTATCACGCTAAGAAAAATTACGAAGTGTTTCTCACAAAAATAGGAGTTTTCTCCGTCAATATTTTCGACTTTAAAGTGATAAAAAATGAAACGAAATATGAAACGTTGAAAAAAAATTTCTGCTATATTGGTTTAAAAAATTGGAAAACGAAAAAACGAATTCACCAAGAGTAAATTGTGCTAAAAAATACTCAACTTTTAAAAAAATTCAACTACCTATTTTCAAAGTCTAGTCATTTGACGTGCCTATCTACCCACTTGTTCCAAACTTTATGTACATATTTATCTGTAATCAAGCATTGAGGGTCATAAACTTTATACGTAAACCTTTTTTCAATATAATTTAAACTTTTACTGAGCATTTATTTTTTGAAAACGTAGATTCTATTCAAGAGGACATTGAATTTGAAACACTCAATAAGATGAAGATATTGATACCTTAAAACTCGAGCCTATTCAGGGGGAAAAAATCTAGGACCCCTGAATGTTGTATGTATTTTTCCAAGCTGAAATCAACACGTTCTGGTACCACTTAAAAATTAAAGAGGTATCAATTCTTGGATTCAAGTCGACAAAATGCAGAAACTCGAATCCAATTTTTTGAAAGCTAAATGTAGGATTATAATATCATATTTCTGAAGCATTTTTCAGGCCTCCAAAGCCTACTTTTCTATAGGAAAAAATGAAAAATTGATAAAATTGAAGCAGAAATCTATTACTTAGTTTATGTTCTATTTTTGATCTTTCAAGCCAATTGATGGAAATTTTGAGCCCTTTTGGAGCTCTCAGTGGATTTTTAAATTTTTCTTAGTTTTGAAAAAAATTTTTTAGGAAAAAGAAGCAGAAAATGAGTTTAGCATCTTTTAGCACAGTAGGATCAAAAAATCTGCTAGAGGTCTAGAAAGACTCGAAAACAACAACAATAGATTTGAGGAGTCAAAAATAAGGCACAAATCAAATTTCGGATTTCCATCACAATTTTATCAAGTTTCGATGATCTTCAAGAATTGGGCCAAATCGGAATCTTTAAAAATCCACTTTGACTTCAAAAATGAAATTCAGGATTATAAATTTGGTCTGGTGGTGTGGAAAAAGAAAATGTGAAATTTTGTAGGTACTGGTAGTTATTCATATAATTGAAAAACTCTGACAGACGGTTTAAAGCTAAGAAGGAAGTGAGCATGTAGAATTGTAGAGATGAAAAATGAAAATAAAGATTGAAGAGTTTTTTTTTAAAATTTAATAGAGGTTAACAAAAAGTCATGGTCAAATGACCTCAACAAGATATAGGAACAAATTTTCAAATCAATGTTCAAATTCTTCAATAAGAGCTCAAAGTTGAAAAATTTTTCAATTTTTTTAAATTTCAGGGTGTCTAACAAAATCTGAAAACTAAAAAGAAGGACTTCTGAAGGACTTTGGAAGGACCTTTTCCAAATTAAAAATGCACCTACTGACCCCCCTTCATTCATTTTTACAAAATTGCCAAAAAAAAATCAAAAATTTATAATTTAAAAAAAAAAAATTAATAATATTCAAAATAGACCTGATCTTGTCTAATGACTACCAAATCCAAAAAACGAAATTTCGTACTTTTTTCGTATTTTTTTCATGCAACATATTTTTAAATTGTACTTCGTCACGCCTCACGTACCCTCGCTTACTTTTTAGACATCAAAATTGAGTAAAAGGGAAACTATTTTGATAAAAAAATTTAATATCAGAGATGGTACTTGAATTATTTTTCTCAAAAAAATTACTTTAGTAGGTAACCAAAAAGTAATCAAAAAAGTGACTAAAAAGCTTCCTCCCCTCCACACCAAGATTTTTTCCAACCAATTGGCCAGATGTGGTTCGAACCATTTTTTAAAAAGGGAAGTTGGAAACAAAAATGTCGAATAAAAAATTTATTTGATATTTTTTCATTGATTGGATTATGTTTTTGGAATTTCTCGAGTTAATTTTTCCATTCTAGGAAATGTTTGAAAATTGTTGTAGTAGAATTGCAATCTGACCTAGCGAAGCGAGGGTGAAAACTGTGAAAAACTGATAATTCAAAACGTAAAACATCATTTTTTATGCAAAAAGTTGATTTTTATAGCTTCAAAATTTACAAATTTTAAAAATTTTCAGAAAATTTCAAATATATTTATTCATCATAGTTAAAAACATGAATGAACGCCCGAGCGAAGCGAGGGCAAAAGCTTTAGAAAATTCACAACTCCTGAGTAATAAAACAGCATTATTTTTGATTTGAGGAGTCATATTTTTCTACCCTTTAATTTCGGACAGAGAAAAGAAAAGAAAATTGATCTAGCCCGAGCGAAGCGAGGGTGAAAGCTGTGGAAAATTGATACAATATGAGACGTAAAAGAACACCATTCCTAATTTTTATTAAATTTTCATTTGGAGTTCTTAAAATGATTGTTCTCTCCTTCAAAATAATTATGATAATTTTACAATTACTTCCATGAGATGGTATAATTATAGTTGAAATCTAATTTTATAATTTACATTTAAACATGATGAACAGATGGTGAGAAAAAAAATAAAATGTTGAACTCTCACAGAAGGGTTGGGCATTGACATATAAATTTAAAAATTTTGTACATCGAAGAAAAAAAGATGAACCATTTTAATGAAATGCTGAAGATTTATCCGCAAAAAAATTAGCCCATACCGAAAAATGAAATAAAATAACACCATTTCTCTACAATATTGAAACAAAAAAAAAAAAAAAAAATTCTCCAATTATTACACGTTGTTGGCAATTCGGAACACGGGTGATACACATATCTCAAGATAAGCATACCAGACTTCATTCAAGTGTCTAAAAATGATACGATACGTACAATAAAATTGATTCAGTCGTGATCGTTACATGTACAAGTTTAACCTTACTAATCAATTTGCAACAAGTAATTATTTTAATTTTTTACCAACCAGAAAAAATGATGGCAAAATCGAGGGAAATGAACCAATTCTTATCACTTATGACAGGTAAACCTTTGACGCATATGATTATAGTTTATCATTCGCTTAACTCGAGGTTTCAATTTGAATTTCAGTGGCTTTTAACGAACTTTCGCTAGGTATGGCGATTGGTTGGCTAGCTCCAACTTTGATCAAACTGAAAGACCCAAACGGTACTTTTAAAGCAACGTTGGATGAAAGTTCATGGTTAGCATGCTTAGAATACGTAGGCGCAATACCTGGAGCAATTTTCACCGCATTTGCACTCGATATCGTCGGTAGAAAGATTTTACTGAGTTCAGCGGCGTTTGCATTTTTCTTAATGTGGGTGATCAATGCCTTCACCACTTCTATGCGAGTTCTTTGCGTGACTCGATTCATTTTCGGAGTCTTTGCTGGTCTAAATGATGGCACAAATTCAACCTACTTGGCTGAGAACAGTTCGCCCAAGATTCGTGGTACATTTGCGACCGTATGTTTAACACTTTATTACATAGGTTTATTACTCGAGTACGCGATAGCTTCGTATTTTTCGTACACTACTACCGCAATTGTAAACGCAGTCATTACGTTTATGACATTCTTGTCGGTGATATGGATCAAGGAGCCGGTACAATATTTGCTTATGAAAGGAAAACTCGAACAGGCGAAGAAAAATTTCGCCTGGTTGCAAGGTGCTAACGTCAACAACGATGAAATCGATTTCGAATTCGAACGAATTAAACAAAACGTGCAATCGGAAAATTTGAAGAAATCATCGTTCAAGAAAACCATCACAGCTCGAGCCAATTACCGTAGTCTGTTCATCGTTATAACTCTTCATGCACTGAGCGGATGTACCGGATATTTTCCAATAATGTCTTACGCTTCGATGGCATTCTCAGCATCGGATATCCTGACACCTGACCAGTTCACCATATTGTTCGGTGTGGCTCAGTTCATCGTCGTCGTATCAGCTTCTTTCTTCGTCGAACGTTTCAATCGTCGAAGAATAATTTTATTCTCGTTTTCATTAACCGCCTTATGTCATGCAACAACCTCTGTCTTGTACTACTTCAACTCCAATGTCCATCAGATTCCGTATTTTCCATGGTTGATTTTTGCTTCGATTACGCTATTCGCGGGTGTAGACGCCGCTTTGTATCCGGTTATTTTCATTATAAGGGGTGAATTATTCCCATTGAGTGTCAGAGCTAGTGGAGGTTGCCTTTCGGTAGTTACTTGGTCGGCTACTACTTTCGTAACGACTAAAATTTTCCTTCATCTGAGCGAAAGTTTTGGTATAGAAGCTAACTTTATTTTATTTTTAATCTTCACTTCGATGACGATGGTATTTGTGTACTTATTTTTACCCGAAACCAAAAACAAAACCTTGATTCAAATTCAAGAAATGCTTGAGAAGACTGAATGAGCTTTTTGATAAAGTCTGAAAAGTTGAATGTCTTATTTTCTCAATTGTTTTGTTTTCTTGTACGTGAATTTAAAATTTTTTCGATCTTTTCGTAATTCATCCTGAGTCCTGTTTTTTTACTCAGAATGAAGGTATCCACTTAATTTGATCAAAATCTTCCAACATTTTTTTTCACGACCCTTCCAGCTACTAGATTGCTTTCAATAGTGCAAAACCAATTTTTAAAAAATTCCCAGTTTATAATTCAGCATTCCAGATGCAAAATATCTCAACTGCTCAATGTTAAAATTATACATTTAAACATTCATAATACGTTGTAGGGAATACCACCAGTACCTACTCCTATACTTTGAGATAAGCGTACCTACCTTCCAAAAAAGTACCCATAAGTAAGTGATAAATGATGCAATAAAATTCATTCAGTTGTAATCGTTATAAGTGCAAGTTCACATTGCGGTAATTATTTCAACAAAATAATGGTAAAATCGAGGAAAACATTCAACCAAGTTTTATCACTTATGACGGGTAAGCTTTCATGATTCCGTAAGTTTCTGAAATTATTTTTTTCATTTTTTGAACTCATTGAACATTGATTCGACTTAAATTTCAGTGCTTTTCAACGAATTATCGTCAGGCATCGCCATTGGTTGGTTGGCTCCCACTTTGATCGTATTAAACAACCCAAATGGTGTATTTAGAGCAACCTTAGATGAACGTTCGTGGTTAGCTTGCTTAGAGTACGTAGGTGCCATACCTGGAGCAATTTTTACCGCATTTGCACTCGATATCGTCGGCAGAAAGATTTTGCTGGGTTCAGCAGCATTTGCATTTTTCTTAATGTGGCTCATCAATGCATTCGCCACCTCTATGCTGGTTCTTTGCGTGACTCGATTCATATTCGGGGTCTTTGTAGGCATCAACAACGGTACCAATTCCACCTACTTGGCTGAAAACAGTTCGCCGAAAATTCGCGGAATATTTGGAACCGCGTGCGTTATGATTTATTACGTTGGTTTACTCGTCGAGTACACGATAGCCACGTACCTCTCGTACACTGCGACTACGATTGTGAATGCAGCTATCACCTTTATAATATTCTTGTCGGTATTTTGGATGAAGGAACCGGTACAATATTTTGCTAATGAAAGGAAAACTCGAACAAGCGAAGAAAAACTTCATCTGGTTACAAGGTGGTAACGTCAACAACGATGAAATCGATTTTGAATTCGAACGAATCAAACAAAACGTGCAGTCAGAAAAATTGAAGAAATCATTGTTCAAGAAAACCATCACTTCTCGAGCCAATTATCGTAGCCTGTTCATCGTTATAACTCTTCATGCACTCGCCGGAAGTACCGGATATTTTCCAGTAATGGCTTACGCTACGATGGTATTCTCAGCGTCGAATATCCTGACACCCAACCAGTTCACCATACTGTTCGGAGTGGCTCAATTTATCGTAGTCGGATCGAGTTTTTTCTACGTCGAACGTTTCAATCGTCGAAAAATCATTTTATTCTCTTTCTCATTGATCGCCTCGTGCCATGCCACAACTGCTGGTCTCTACTATGTCAATTCCAACGTCTTCGAGATTCCGTATTTTCCGTGGTTGATTTTTGCATCGATTTCGCTTCATGCGGGTGTATATGCAGCTATGTACCCGGTCATTTTTGTCATTCGAGGTGAACTATTCCCATTGAGTGTCAAAGCTACTGGAAATTGTATTTCGGTAATTTTTTGGTCAGGGGGTTCCTTCGTAACTACTAAAATCTTCCCCCATCTTAGTGAAACTTTTGGTATAGAAGCGAATTTTATTTTATTTTTAATCTTTTCTTTGATAACGATAGTATTCGTGTACTTCTTTCTACCCGAAACCAAAAACAAAACTTTGATTCAGATTCAAGAAACGCTCGAGAAGACTGAATTAACTTTTCGATAAGGCTGAAAATTTAAATAGGTATAATGTCACAGAGTGGAGTCGAAAATTGGTAATTTTTCAAACTTCTTGCGTCTGAAAATTTTAAATAATTTTATTTTTCAAAAAATAATAAATTGTCACCATAAAAAAATTACTATGTGGAAGTGAAATTGAAACTATTTTCATTAAATTTCTGCGCCAATCTGGGTTTAATAAAGTGGATCCTCCCTTCAAAAAAAGTCAATGGATTTTGACCAAATTCAGCAGAGACCTTCATTTCGAATTGAAAGTTCCTCAGAAAAAATTTAAGCTCAGGAGGCGTGCTTGCTGATGAGCACTCTGGCGGCGCTTCTCGCCATTTTCGAACCAATCTGAAGCCTTCAAAAAGTCGACTTTTACCCGACGATTTCAAATTACTCTAAAAGTACATAAATGGTGCCAGAGCCATGTATTTTGAGCGTCTCGAATGACCCCTAGATCCTCCCCAACCCCTAGTTTTCCAGCCAGTAAAAAAATTGTTTTCAATTTTGTCGCTACTAAAGAACACCCTATAGTTGAGTAAGGAATTTAAAATTTGTTTTGAAAAAATCGTGTCAATATGCCACATACTTACGAGTAAAGCAACCCCCCCCCCCAACAACTTGGAACACTTAATTATTAGGTAATATAAAAGGAACTCGTTCTCGATTCGCGAATTTGCCTCTTTTGCACACGAATGCTCACTTCATCACTATAATACATATACACCGAAAGATAAGAGATCACGAGTAGTTGTTTAGATAACCATAGATAGGTACCTACCTAACGCGCATGAAAATATGAGCAGACCATTCATTTCGTATCTCAGTGTCGTATCGTGAACTTCATATCGTAATTAGGTGAATTTTCATAATCAAAATGGCTAAACCAGCAGGAACCGTTAATCAAGTTCTATCACTAATGACAGGTATAGTTATCCACTCATTTCATTTAAATCGAGCAAAATTCAAATTCAATCTGGCTCATGCCTTTGCCTATATTTAAATTTTAGTGGCTACAAACGAAATGGCACTCGGAATCGCGAATGGCTGGGTAGCACCTACATTGAATGGTTTACGAACCCCTGGAGGCGAATTCTCTGTCACGATGGAAGAAAGCTCGTGGATCGGTTCATTGGACCAGTTCGGAAAAATATTCGGAGCAATTTTTACCGCATTGACACTCGACATTGTGGGCAGAAAAATTCTACTCGCTGCCAGCGCATTCGTACTTTTCGCAATTTGGGTAATCGTCATGTTCACAAGATCTGTACCTATACTCTACGTAATGAGAATAATGCTCGGCGTATTTGCGGGCTTAAACGATGGCACAAATTCCAATTACTTGGCTGAAAACAGTTCGCCGTATATTCGAGGGGTATTCGGAGCTATCTGTATAACTCTTTACTACGTCGGTGTACTTGTCGAGTTCACCATTGCGACCTACTGCTCGTACAGCAATACCGCCCTCATCAACGTAATTATCACATTTTTAGCCTTCTTGCCAGTTATATGGATCAAAGAACCAGTGCAATTTTTACTCATGAAAGGAAAAATAGCCAAGGCAGAGAAAAATTTCGCTTGGTTACATGGCAGCAACACGAACAGCGAAGAGATCAAAGTGGAATTCGAACGAATTAAACAAAACGCCCAAGCAGAAAACTTGAAAAAATCCTCCTTCAAGAAAACAATCACAGCTCCGGCTAATTACAAAAGTATGTTCATCATGATCACCATCTATGCGTTAGCTGGATGCACGGGGTATTTTCCAGTCATGTCGTTCGCTTCGATAGCTTTCTCAGCTTCGGATATCCTGACTCCGAATGAATTCACTGTACTGTTCGGTATCGCTCAAACTCTAGTCGTCGCTGTCACCTCATTCGTCATCAGTCGTTTCAGTCGTCGGACCATCATCTTAATCTCATTTTCATTGATCGCTGCCAGTCATGCGGTGACTACTGGATTATACTACGTGAACTCCAACGTGGTGGCCATTCCTTATTTTCCTTGGCTGATCTTCGCCTCGATCACGTTTTACGCCAGCGTTTACGCTTTCGTTTATCCAGCCGTATTCGTTATTCGAGGAGAATTATTTCCTTTGAGTGTGAAGGCTACCGGAGGTTGCCTTTCTGTTATTGCTTATTCAGCTACCAGTTTCTTGACCACTAAGATGTTCTTGTACATTTCGAATGCCTACGGAATCGAAGCCAATTTCTTGCTGTTTACTTTTCTCACCCTTCTTACTATTCTTTTCGTGTATATTTTCTTACCAGAGACGAAAAATAAATCGTTGATTGAAATACAAGAAATGCTCGAAAAGAATGATTAGTTTACTACATAGATGATTTCAGCGCGAGGATAGCGTTTTTCGTTTGTTACAACGGTACTTTTTTGAAATGAAATTCGATAAGTAATTGAAGCATGTGTTTCCAAAACGCACTAAGTCCAAAAAAATATTGATAAGAAATTCATGGTACTTAGTACAATTTGGAAACGTAGAAGTGGACCAAATTGGCTGATTTTTTGATATGTTCTAGCCAAGACCCTTAGACACAACATATCAAAAAATCAGCCATTTTGGGCTGCAACTTTATGCTAGATGGCCTTGCAACCTCAGAATCTTTGAAAATGGACTTAGTGCGTTTTGGAAACACATGCTTCAATTTTATCTATTGTTTTGAAAAATGATCTACACATGCATTTTTTTAAAACCAACTTGATGGGTTATTTTTTGGCGGATTGAGGCAATAATTCCCTAATTTCTCATTATTTGTTTCAAAAATAATTTAAATCACCAGGTACCTACACAACTTGTTGAGCAAGTGTGAAAAAATGAACTTGATAAGTACCTATTAATTTTTTTTCGTAGATCACCTTTCTCATTTTTTTTAGCATTAAAATTTATAAATGAAACCGGTGGTGGAAGGGATTTCCGCATGGGAATGAAGATCGGCAGGTGACAATTTTTTTTTGAAATCATTTTAATGGGTTCACTTTTGGCAAAGGAAAGAGATCATTTTGAGATAATGCACTCGATAGAGGCAATCTAATTTTTCAATAATTCAGGGTGTCTACCAAAATTTGATATTCAAAAATCGCGACTTTTCGCGACTTTTTTTTCAGTACCCCCTCATTTTTCAACAAAAAAAACCTTCCTACTTCAATAAAAAAATTAAATTTGAGGCTGGAACGATTTTCAGCGATTTTTTAATGATTTTTGGTAAAAATTCCGACTTTCTCATTACTTTTGCGACCTATTTTCAAAATCGCGACTTTCGCAACCTGGAAGACATCCTGATTATTTGTATGAAGAATAATTTAAATCGCAAGGTACACTCGCTGAGGAGTGAAAAAAATGAGCTTGATAACTGTATTCCGCCCTCCCCCCTCCCCCTTCAGAGATCGCCTTTCCCATTTTTTAACCATTAAAATTTATTATTGAAACCGGATGGGGGAGGGGATATCCGAAGGAAATGAAAAACGGCAGGTGAAATCTTTCTAATTTTCTAGCTCTTACTAGAAGACATGTCTATCAATTACCTACTCAAAAAACCATATCTAGGAAAACAACCGCTAAAATATTCAGAAATACCTATTCTGATGTTTTAGAAAATAAGTTTAAGAACGATTTTCTAATGTCAGATGAGTAAAAGCCTTGGACGTAGCTCAAAATCATCGTTACAAGTCTGAAATGAAAGGGATGAAAAATTTGGATTGTTCTCCTTCATCCCTCACAGGACGATAGTAGATCATTTTTGTGATATTTCTAATAATTGCTATTTTTTTCGTTTTCTTGATTTTTTTTGTTTTATATTATATCAACGTTTCTGTTTGTTTTTTTTGAAAATTATAATTATTCGTTTTCAAATTATATTATTTAAAAAATACTCGTTTTTGGAATGCTTCTTTCTGTCGACCCTACAATCGACTGAGGAATGTAAAATTTCTCATAAAAAAATCTCGATAATAGGTATGCCAAATACATCCGAGCAGGAGTAACTCAAACCTAACCTAACCTAACCTTACTTACATTAATCTTAAAACTTCGAACACTCACTTACAACAAGAATAGCACATATGAAAATAAACGAATACATTATATTGTATCAATAAAAGGAACTCCTTCTGACACGCGAATTTGGCTTTTTGGCACACGAATGCTCACATCATCGCTAAAAATAACACAAACGTTATCAAAAATATATCCAATTTGAAACAAAAAAGAAAAAAAATACAAAACTTGAATTTTTTATCAATTGATCCGAGCACGTGAATAGTAAATACCGTACCTTACTCACTTATTAACTACATACGATACATCGCAGGTTATAAATCCATTCAAAAATTCTCTCTTAATGCCTTTAAAATTCGCGATCACGCTTTGTACAACGTTTCGAGTAATTAATTACACTGGTAATCCTCTTAATACATATGCACTGAAAGATAAGAGCACGAGTAGTTGTTTAGATAAACGTACATAACACGCTGAAAGAATGAATAGACCATTTCGTATTTCGGTGTCGTATCGTGAACTTCGTATCGTAATTAGGTGAATTTTCATAATCAAAAATGACAAAATCAGCAGGAACTGTGAATCAAGTTCTATCACTGATGACAGGTATAATTATTCGCTCATTTAATAATTTTAATCGAGCAAAATTCAAATTCGATCTGCGCCTCATACCTATTTAAATTTTAGTGGCTTTTAACGAACTGACAATCGGAATCGCAAATGGCTGGGTAGCACCTACATTGAACGGTTTACGAACCCCCGGAGGTGAACTCTCTGTCACAATAGAAGAAAGTTCATGGATCGCTTCATTGGACCATTTTGGAAAAATATTCGGAGCAATTTTTACCGCATTTATACTCGATATCGTGGGCAGAAAAATTCTACTCACTGCCAGCGCATTCGTACTCTTCGCAATTTGGGTAATCGTCATGTTCACAAGATCTGTACCTATACTTTACGTAATGAGAATAATGTTCGGCGTATTTGTGGGCCTAAACGATGGCACAAATTCCAATTACTTGGCTGAAAACAGTTCCCCGTACATTCGAGGGGTATTCGGAGCTGTCTGCATAACCCTTTACTATATCGGTTTACTCGCCGAGTTCACCATCGCTACCTACTGCTCGTACAGCAATACCGCCCTTATCAACGTAATTATCACATTTTTAGCCTTCTTGCCAGTTATATGGATCAAAGAACCAGTGCAATTTTTACTCATGAAAGGAAAAATAGCCAAGGCAGAGAAGAATTTTGCCTGGTTGCACGGCAGCAACATGAACAGCGAAGAGATCAAAGTGGAATTTGAACGAATTAAACAGAACGCACAAGCTGAAAATTTGAAAAAATCCTCCTTTAAAAAAACAATCACAGCTCCGGCTAATTACAAAAGTATGTTCATCATGATCACCATCCATGCATTAGCTGGAAGCACAGGGTATTTTCCAGTCATGTCGTACGCTTCGATAGCTTTCTCAGCTTCGGATATCTTGACTCCGAATGAATTTACTGTACTATTTGGTATTGCTCAAACTCTAGTCGTAGCTCTAACATCTTTCGTCATTAGCCGTTTTAGTCGTAGGACGATCATCTTGATCTCATTTTCATTGATCGCTGCCAGTCACGCTGTGACCACCGGATTGTATTACGTTAACTCCAATGTGGTGGCCATTCCTTATTTTCCTTGGCTGATCTTTGCCTCGATTACGTTTTACGCCAGCGTTTACGCTTTCGTTTATCCAGTCGTATTCGTTATTCGAGGAGAATTGTTCCCTTTGAGTGTGAAGGCTACCGGAGGTTGTCTTTCTGTCATTGCTTTTTCAACTACTAGTTTCTTGACCACAAAGATGTTCTTATATATTTCAAATGCCTACGGAATCGAAGCAAATTTCTTGCTGTTTGCTTTTCTCACCCTTCTTACTATTCTATTCGTATATATTTTCTTGCCTGAGACGAAAAATAAATCGTTGATTGAAATACAAGAAATGCTCGAAAAGAATGATTAATTTATCCGAATGATTTCAGTGAGGATACTTCTGAATTTTTCTTTCGTCACAGTGGTAAATTCCGAACACTGTATGCATTTACCCCCCCCCCCCCGCAGGTTTATTGAACTCCATTTTTCAGCAGTAAAATGCATAATTTTCATCACTGTGAAGTGTGAGTGATATGGGAATTCATCAATGAAAATGAAAAACGCCAAGAGACATTTTCAAATTTTTTAGGTCTCACTCTAGATTACATCTATAAACTGCTCAAGATGAAAATTAGTCAAAAAATAAGCGTGATAATATTTATGGATGTTATAATGTTTCAGAAAATATAATTTAAGAATGATTTATAAAAGTAGGTATGTATGTAAAAGTTTTGAAAATAAGCTCAAAATATTGTTACCTACACAGTACAAGGATGATTAACTATTTTGTGATATTTTTAATAATATGTAGTCATTTTTCATTTTTCAGTATTGTTTTTGTTGATACATTATTTCCGGGGCTTTTTTCGAAGGGGTGTTTCAAAAACATTGAAAAATTGCCATGAAAACTGAAAATGATGAAAGAATTCGGGGGAAATAAAATTTGACAAACAAGATGTTTTTAAGCAATTTTGTAAAAAAAAACAAGACGCTAGTTTGGCAAACTCTGAAACAAAAAGGGGACTTCTAGACACGCAAAGCAAGTCAAAAATCGATGCTTTTTGAACGTTTTGGCAAAAAAAAGCACAATTTTTTTCACAATTTTGAAAAAATTACGACTATATTTGACTATTTTATCACAAAACTACTTCTTGAGAATTTTTACAAAAAAACGGGAATTTTTTGATCATTTTGGCACACGTTGGTCTTATTTAACAATTTTGGCAAAAAGGGACAATTATTGACAAATGCTGTCAAAAATGGACACTTCTTGACTATTTCGCCTAAAATTGGCGGTTTTTGAAATCCTCCCTCCAAAAATTGACACTTTCACAAATTTTCCAATTTGCATTTTGTGACTTGGGCAAACTTGGCCAAAAAAAACATGTTGAATGGTGATGGGAGGAGAAGGAAATGGCCACATGGGTCAGATCGAAAAAATTAATGAAAAGGGGGGATGGGAGGAGAGAGGGGAGATTCGAACTCAGTCCCTTCAAATCAGTAACAATCGATACGCGCCGCTTGATTTTTGATTTTTTTTTCATTTTCCTTCAAATTGAGCCCCCTCTTCCAAGTTGTCGGAGTGAAGTGGAGTATTGAATGGTATGTTTTCGAAGACGCTGAACGAGAATATGACTATATTTTTTTGATCCTATGCCTTCTACCCCTTTATATCCCTTTTTTTGAAGTCAAAACGTGAAAAAATTGGCTCAACTATTCTACGCTTGATTAAAAGAAAATTACTTACGTAGTTTATTAATCGAAAAGCAAACAGAAGCACACAAAAATTCGATTAACCTTCGTCGGTACCATTAACCTTGTATGTATGTATTTCAAAACCTCGATCTTGAAAACCACCAGCATATTATTCTTATCACTGGTAAGTATGCTTGTAAATGAATTACGTTCAAAACGACAATCACTCAGACATCGGTATCTTTACAATCCGTTAAAATGTCAAGATAAGTTGGAAAATTTCATCCATTACTAAAATTACCAACCTACTATGTACTTTAAATTGCGATTCACAATCATTTGCATGTAAATTTGCGTGTTCATTTAGCATTTAAGCACTTAACAAAATGTTCTCCAAAAAAAGAGAAATCTTTCACCAGTCTCTGGCTTTAATGACAGGTATGTTATTATCTCGTCAATATTGCAATCCAACCAGTGTTTGGCATTAATCTTGGACATGGGTAATTTCAGTCTGTTTGAACGAATTCGCCCTGGGCGTCGGCAACGGCTGGATTCCACCGACATTGAGCATTTTACAAAACAGCGGAGCTGAGAAGTCGTTGACGATGGAAGAAGCTTCGTGGATCGCATCCCTCGAGCATATCGGTAAAATATTCGGAGCTCTGCTAACAGCCTTTTTACTCGACATAATCGGCCGTAAAAAGCTACTAACTTTCAGCGCTCTGTCGTTTGCTGCCATGTGGTGTGGTATTTTGTGCAGTAAATCTGTGCTGATCATATACCTGAGTCGTATACTGTTTGGACTCGCTTACGGAGTCAACGATGGTACAAATAGCGTGTACCTGGGTGAAAACAGCTCGCCGATTGTACGCGGGGTATTCGGTTCGGTGACGATCTCGTTGTACTATTTCGGGTTGCTGTTGGAATTGGCGGTTGCTGGTTATTTTTCCGTTACGACCACCGCCATCATAAACTCGGTCATAATGTTTTCCACATTCCTGTGTACTTTCTGGATGGTCGAACCAGCTCAATTTTTACTCATGAAAGGCAAATCCGAACGAGCCAAGAAAAACTTCTTGTGGCTAAAAGGAGTCAGAGATATATCCGAGGTACAGCACGAATTCGAGAAAATTCAACAAAATGCCAACGCCGAAATAACCAAGAAATCGTCTTACATGAAGATTTTCACCTCTCCGGCCAATTACAAAAGTGTATTGATCATGTTCGCCGTCTACGTTATGTCCGGATCGACCGGATACTACCCGATTATGTCGTTCGCTTCGGTTACATTTTCTTCGACAGAAATTCTCACCCAAAACCAGTTGATCATATTGTTCGGAATTTGCCAATTCGTAGTCGGAATGGTCACATCTTTCGTTATTGATAAATTTAATCGTAGATCGATTATGTTGGTCGGTTACACGATGATCTGCATCGTGCACGCGTTCACTGCCATTTTGTATTACGTGCAGGATAATTTAACTCAGATACCGTATTTTCCATGGCTTACGTTCGTTTCCATCACTGTGTATGCCATGATTTATGCCTTCGTGTATCCTGCGGTGTTCCTTATTCGTAGCGAATTATTTCCTCTGAGTGTCAAAGCAGTTGGTGGTTGCATCGCTGTCGTAGGGTATTCCTTGATGAGCTTTTTGATGACTAAGATTTTCCTATATGTGTCTGTCAACTTTGGTATCCATGTAAATTTCATTATGTTTTCTTGTATTAGTTTGACTCTGGCGTTTTTCATCTATTTCCTCGTACCTGAGACTAGGAATAAGTCTTTGATTGAAATACAGGAGATTTTGGAGAAAGAAAATTAGACTAAGCGATTTTTCTGTTTAACAAGTTGGAATTTCGTCAAGTTGAAAAAGGAGATTGTTTAAAATTTAACAAAAATCATATCTAAGTTTCATTTTCCAAGTATTGAACAATTTTTTCATAATTTTTCTTTCTCTGAATTATTTTCCAATTTTTTTTTTAGTTTCCACATATTTTCTAATGAAAAAAACGGTTCGTTTTTGAAATTCAGTAAAATATTCCAGTGCACTTGATTATTTAGTTGAATACTTAATTCAACTTTTTAAAATTTAAAAAAAAAATATTTTTTAAAGTTTTTTTTCTCAATAGCCATTTTTTTCTTTTATTCAATAGATGAGCTTCTTTTTTTTTTTTTTTTGTTTTAATGTTAATTATTCGATAAGTGACATTTTGTATTTTTAATGTTTTGTTGCATACCTTGTTGATGATTATTTTTCTAATTAAATATTTGATTTGTGACCAATGCATGTTTTTTTTCTTTTCGAATATCAAGCTTAAAATTGTGAAGCGTAAACTTTTCCAATTGATAAAAGTGATTTCTTTCATTCTATGCAGAGACTTTATTTTTGAGACAATTCTGAGTATTGAAATCGGGAGAAGTCGGTTTAAATTGATAGTGAAACAAAATTAAAAATTTTTCAAATCGATTAAAAAGAATCAAGGGTTCTACACAAAAAAGAGAATGAATTTCTTTGGAATCATGCATTTGAACCACACCATAAAATAAAAACTGAAACTAAATACCTACTTTTTTTCTCAATTTTTTTGGAATTTTGTATGCTTTTTATTTCACTTCGTCGCAATTGCAAATCACCTTATTTTACTAATTACCCATTCTCAAACCCTCAAACCCTAAAACTCCAGCTATAAATATACCAACAACAACAATCTCAGTCCATACTACAGTCCTACTTGAACATCCATTCGAGACAAAAATTTCCACCAATAAGACCAAAAACACATCGCTTCTTTGTTATCTTTCCACCCTTTCAGCACCACTCAGCATGCTTGTGAAAATAATTTCAACAAAAGCAAAGAATATATTAATTTTTCGTATAATTTTCGAAAACTTGATTTTCTGAAGATGCTTGGCTAAAAATTCATCTCGTATAAGACAACGAAAAACACGAAGAGCTTAGAAGCTCGAAAGTTACCCCATTCTTTTCTCTCGCGTCCATCCTCGTTTCACGTGTTTCCCCTACGTCCTATTACGAACACTTTAGTCAAGTGGCAGAGCACTAGGCAGCAGGCAGTACACAACATAGCGAAAGATAAGAAAAGCACGTCAAAAGGGAGGAGGGGAATGGGGGTTGTAAATGTATTATTGCGAGCGGGCTAACAATATTAGAACAGTATACACTTATACAAACGCAAAACGAGGAGGAATAATTTGCGAAAATGTTCAAATTTAATGAAGCGTTTCATCAAACACTGGCTGTGTTAACAGGTATTGAAATATACTACATTTTTTAATAGCGAGTATAAAAACTAATGAGCTCTACTGTCCCTTGTATTTTTTCCCCTATAATAAGGGGAAGCTTTATTTATGGAGATAATTTTGTAGAGTTGAGAGTTGAGAAGTCCTAAACAAACGATAAATTGCTTATTTTTTTACAGTATTATTCGACTAATTATGTACCTATGGGCATTGATAGTGGCCTGGTTTGCATCTAGATTTATAACAAAATGCCGGAACAACGCTATGGGAAAGTGCTTTTGCAGCCCGCAGATGAAATTCTTAACAGATATGGAATTCGTATTTCGTACCTTAAATCAATAAATTCTGACATCCTCCGAATAAACTGCTTATGATGTTGGCGATCACTGGCTTTGATTTTTTTACAGTTCACCACAACTAAAAAATATTTTTCATCAGTATAGCTACCTGCATCGGTAGAAATGCTTTCGTCCGAATTGAAGATGTAGGAGGATGCTTGTCAATCATTAATTTCGACGTTTTCCGTTTTCTAACCGCTATGGGTAAAAGGTTCGTGTATCTTTACATCTTTAGGTATTTACGTGAATTTCGTGATTTTATCCGCCATACTTGTGGCTTTCATGCGTTTCCTTCTATGTACCTGAGACCAGAAATAAAACCCTTTATCGAGATTCAGGAGGGTTAAGAGAAAGAAAATTCGGCATAGAATTACAGAGTGAACATTAGTGGCTTCAGCTCGTCGTCGAATGAAAATTTCCAAAGTTTGTATGAGTTGAATAAAGTTGAACTGCTAATGAAGGTTTAAATTTGGGATTCGTTTTTGAAAATGAGGCCTTCCAAAAGGAAGGCACCATCCTCCATTTCTCAAAAAAATAAAATAAAATAAAATAAAAATTGAAAAATTTAATGAAATCTGAAAATATGTAGACTTCAATGGTGGAAGGGGTTTGGAGTAGTAAATTTCAAGTGGTCTCCTTACAAAGTAGTAAGTACATCAAAATTTGTACAAAAAAAAAACTTCAAATCAAAAAATGAGAGAAAAAAGAATGAAAAATGAAAAATACATTATCAAGAAAAATTTCAGACTCTGAATTCCATTTTTTGAATTTTTGAAAGTTCAAATTTAGCAAATCTTGGTAGAAAACCGAAATTTACTTCACATCTTTATTTTAACCTTTATCTGTTTGATTGATGGCGGTTTTTAGAGGATATTAAAATGCCATGAAAATATATCCAGCATTGATTCAATTTTGAAAAAAGGCCCCTGATTTACATTTTTAGGAGAAGAATTTTTGAAAACTGGACCATCTAAAAATCTGCCAATGGTTTCAGAACGACTCAAAATTATCACTAATTGATTTTGAGGGTTGAAAATGGAACATGAATTTAAATTTCAAATTACTTGTACTTCTCAACTTGATTTGATCACAATTTTATTTCATCGTGGGAAATGAAACAAATCGAAATTTTTGAAAATTTGCTAAAAATATATAGGAATAAAATTTAGATGTTTTCTTTATTGTAAAATATAATTTTCGATTGGCCCTGTCACTCAACTTAAATATCCCCAGAATACTCAAATCCCCATCGTAAGACATCACCGCTAAAATTAAAAATCATCAATTCACATAATATTCTACGAAAACTCTAATCTCAGAGCAATAAAATGATGCAAGAATCAAGTGTTTCACACCTAATTACGTCATTAAAACAGTAACAAATCCTCACATAATCATAATTATCAACTCATCATGTAATTCATTTCCAAACACTCATCTTGATCATCAACTAACACTCGAATCACTCAAAACACACCACTCACTCGAGACTGCTAATTGCACGACGCAGTTTTCGCGCTTCTCAGCACCCAAATACAAACACCCTTCTGATAATATTTCTCGCTTATGATTTCAGTTTTGTTGAACGAGCTAAGTTTAGGTCTCGGAAGCGGTTGGATAGCGCCAACGTTGAAATTACTCAGAACATCGGCGGTGGGAAACTTGGTCTTGACGATGGAAGAATGCTCGTGGATAGCCTCCTTGGACCATTTTGGCAAAATATTCGGCGCCATTTTGGCCGCCATATTCCTCGACATCACCGGCCGCAAGAACTTACTGATGTACTGCGCTTTGTTGTTTTTCCTTCAATGGGTGTTGATTCTGTTTGGAAATTCGGCTATGGTATTGTACATAGCTCGAATAGCGTTTGGAGTAGCATTCGGTATAAACGACGGCACGAATTCCGTTTATTTGGGGGAGAATAGTTCGCCACTTATAAGGGGTATTTTCGGAGCGGTGGCTATTTCTTTGAATTTCCTCGGATTAATGGCTGAGATCGCTTTGGGCACATACGCATCGTATCGGACAACAGCAGCTGTCAATACAGCTATAACTTTCTTATGCGTTTTATCGGTATTTTGGATGAAGGAACCGGTACAGTATTTGATAATGAGAGGAAAGTACCAAAAAGCTGAGAAGAATTTCCTGTGGTTGCGAGGCGTCACGGACGTGAGCCAGGTGAAGAGTGAATTCGAGAAGATAACGCAAAATGTGCATAGTGAAAACACGAAGAAATCGTCTATCAGAACGGTACTCACTTCTAGGGCTAATTACAAAAGCGTTACTATAATGTTCGTCATCTACGCACTGGCCGCATCTACCGGATACTATCCTATTATTTCGTTCGCCTCGTTATTCTTCACCGAAACCAATATGCTGACAGCAGACGAGCTCACAATTCTAATCGGAGTCTTTCAATTCGTCATCATATCGTCTACTTCGATCATCGTGGACCGATTCCCCAGACGTACGATCATCATGGTCTCATTCTCCTGCATCGCCTTAGTCCATGCTGGCACAGCTTTGATCTACTACGTCCACCATAATATCGTTCCGGTGCCATACTTTCCTTGGCTGATCTTCATCGGCGTCTCGTTATTCGTCGGTCTGCACGCGTTCGTGTATCCGGCCATTTTCTTAATACGTAGCGAACTTTTCCCTCTCAGTATTAAGGCCATAGGTGGATGCATCTCGGTTGTCGGATACGCTGCACTGAGCTTCCTCACCACCAAGATGTTCTTGTATATTTACCAATTCTACGGATTTTATTTGAATTTCCTCATATTTTCCGCCATTAGTTTGTTACTAGTCTTATATGTGTACTGGGTATTGCCCGAGACGCGAAACAAATCCTTGGTAGAAATACAAGAAGATCTAGAGCGGAAGAAGTGACCAAACTGATCAGCTGATTGTCGTCGTTATCTTTATCGTCATCACCTATTCCTCAAAGCAACAATGATCCAGCACCACTCAGCGTCCCTGTGATTTTCTTACTCAATTCGTCGAATAAACATAAAATCCGATCAGCTTATTGAGAATATTAATCGAATAAGCGAAAATTATCTCAACAACCAATACTTCGCAATGTATTGAATATATTTATGTTTAATCGATGCTCACGCGAATCTCGAAAATAAATGTGTGATTTTTTTTTTCTTGTTTATTTATGTGTATTCTCATTGAAATTTATCATGTAGGTACTTCAAGAGTATTGACTATTGAGCTTTCAACAATGTGGCATTGCTACGCTATCATATCAATTACTTAATAATTCAAGAGATGATTAAACTGAGGATTATAATTTTTTTCATGATAAAAAAAAAAGTGATGAGGATTGAGGAACATTCTAGAAGTTCAAGACAGTTGAAATTAAGTCAACATTCGTTCTGAAATTTTTGTAAATTCTCACCAAATCGCTTCCTTGCTCGTGAAATGGAAATTTTACAGAGGTATAGAGAGCAGAGAGAAGAGGGACGAAATTCTGACATCATTTTACGTTCTCAACAAATATTTTTTTCAATTTTTTAAAAAATCTAAAACACTTTTTGATTTTAAATAAATTTACCAATTTTGAAAAAAGATTTATTTTTCAATTTTTAAAAAATGCAATAGGTAAGCCTACCTACATTCATAGAAATTGAACAACATTTTTTCAATGTTCGCAAAATTGAACTGAAATTTCCAATTTAAAAAAAAAAAAAAATTCAACAATAATATTTTATGCAATGTACCTATCAAGTGGGGTGTATCTTATTTTGCTAAGTTAAAATTTAGTACGTCCCACCCTTGAAGTTGTTACCTCAAGTGAGAGAATAATCCCTTATCGTTTATTTTTCCCATCAGAAAAAAAAGTGGTATCGTTGAACAAAAAATGTTTAGTTTTTAAAAAACTAAAAATTTCTTATTTTCAAAAAAAAAACAAAAAAAAATTGAGCAAATAAGGTCTTAAAATATGTATGTACTTACAACAATAAAACATCACAAGACGAATGGTTTGAAAAATTGGTTAGGCAAAATTTCAATCACTTTATAATACATATTTTATTCCTGGTAATGTTAATCTCTTTATCAAAAGTACTTGTTAGAAGTGGAAAATGTGTTGAATTTCAGATAAGATACCTGCCAAAAATATGTACTATAACTACGCACATAAGTACACCTACCTAGACATTACCAAAACTTTCCAAGCAGATTGATGTTACTAATTACATAAACACGTTTAAAATAAGACACATGTGCATGTAAGCAGAAAAAAAAGAAAGAAAATGCTCAAGTTTAATGAAGCTTTTCATCAAACATTGGCGGTATTGACAGGTAATTTATATTTTTAAAATGGATTTATAATATGTAGTTTGTGGTGTTCATATAAGTTGAACCATTTAATTGGCTCAAAATGCAAAACATAAGATATAATTTTGAGGCATAAAAAAATTGCACTACGAACCAAAAAATTCAAAGCGAGAAGCAATGGCCTTTGAATCAATCATAAAGATATTAATTCTATTTTAATTTTATAAAAATTATTTTTTTGAAAAATTGCAAACAAAAAATAAAGAATTTTTAAACACCCATTTTTCAAAAAATCCTATAACTACCCAATAAAAAACAAGAAAAGAACTCAAAGGTCAATCTTGAAACTAAACTTTCATGCCATATAACTATAACTTTATGATAATCATTTCAGTGGTCTTCAGCGAATTTTGTCTTGGAATGGGCATAGGATGGCTCGCACCAACCTTAATCCTGCTGCAAAAATACAACACCCACGTAATCCTGACCTTAGAAGAATGTTCTTGGATAGCATCTCTCGAACACTTCGGTAAAATTTTCGGAGCAATAACATCAGGCTTGCTGATCGACGTAATTGGACGCAAATCGATACTAACATTCACCGCATTCGTATTTTTCATTCAATGGCCAATTATAATATTCGCGAAATCAGCTTTAATCTTGTACGCGATCAGAATAGTATTCGGATTTTGTTGGGGCTTTTTCGACGGTACGAATACAGTCTACTTGGGTGAAAATTGCACCCCACAGATGAGAGGTATGCTCGGTACTATTGCCATTTCGGCGCACTACTTGGCAGTAATGATAGAATTAGCAATCGCTACGTATTTCTCGTTTACGACCACAGCCATGATAAACGCCTCGATTTCATTTTTGGCACTCATATCGGCCTTCTGGCTGAAAGAACCGGCGCAATTCCTGCTCATGAAAGGAAACCATACCAAAGCTTTGGAAACACTTATGTGGTTAAGAGGTGTCTCTGATCCTCTCGAAGTAAAAACAGAGTTCGACGAAATTAGTCAAGACGTGGCCAAAGAAAGATCCAAGAAATCATCTCTCAAGCAGACTCTCACAGCTCCTGCAAACTACAAAAGCGTATGTTTACTCGTCATCATCTACGCTTTGGTTGCATCCTCCGGATACTTCCCTGTAATGTCCTTCTCCGCCATGTTTTTCTCAGAAACAAACGTCTTCACTTCCAAACAGCTGACTATTCTATTGGGAATGTCTCAATTTTTGGTCGTATGTGGCACATCGTTTGTAATCGATCGATTCAACAGAAGATCCATTATAATGATCTCATTTTCCATTATTTCTCTAGCTCATGGTTGTTCCGCTCTTCTGTACTATATCAACGACAATATCTGTCCAGTACCCTATTTTTCGTGGCTGATTTTCATCAGTACGAATATTTTCGTCGGTGTATTTGCTTTCGTGTACCCTGCCATTTTCTTAATTCGGAGTGAACTCTTCCCATTAAGTATCAAGGCTGTAGGAGGATGCTTAGCGATCATCAGTTTTGGAGTTTTTAGTCTGCTGACTACGAAAATGTTCATTTCTATACTCACAGCGTTTGGTATTTACGTCAATTTCGCCATTTTTTCCATTATCAGCGCCACTCTAGTTATTTTTGTGTATTTCTTCTTACCTGAGACTAGGAATAAATCTTTAATCGAGATACAAAAAGTTTGGGCTAAAGAGGATTAATACTCGTATGCGCCTATACTTTAGTTTTGTCAAAATCTAAAGCATTCATGATTGGATTTTTTTCAAGGAGTTTTTCCAGAATTTCAAACTTCTCAACCGATTCTTTTGCATCATGTTCAAGTATCCGCGTAAGAAAAATTTTGAAATAAAAAATAAGATATCTACTCTGCTGGTGCATTGTTAGTGAATGATTGAAAAGTCGATTAGGGTGTATTTAATGCCTTTACATACGTATGTAGTCTATTAATGAATTTAATAACATTAATAAGTAAATATTGTATAGATTTCGAAGCTATATCAAATAAACTTACTAAACAACGCTGATATCTCTTTCAATTATTTTATTATGTACATTGATCCCTTAGGGGGAGGGAGTACAATTATTCGTGATGCAATAATCCGCCCTAAATACGCAGTTTGAAAAAATTTTCAGCCCAAATCTCGATCACTTCATGATATTTGATTCTTTGTGGGTTTGATCTCTTTATCAGAAGTACCTACTTGAGAACACAAGTCAAATACGAGAAAAATGTTAGATAAGATATTTGCCAAAAATAATACCTCCCAAAGTAAAATTTTTCAAGCAGAGCATAAAATGTAACTTATTATCACATGAACAGGTGAATTAGATAGTTATGTGAAGTGAGCAGCGAAAAAATAGTGAAAAAGATGAAAATGTTCAAGTTGAATGGCACTTTTCATCAAACATTGGCAGTATTGGCAGGTAATTTACATTACTCAAATTTAAATTTAATTAAACCTTGGTATACTTACAATTTTATCAACTATTTAAAAATTTCGAACACCCTAACACTTTGGCACATCGAAAAAATATTCTATTTCAACTCCCAAAAACTATCAATACTTACTCAAAAGTACTTTTCAAAAAAAATTTATTAATTTTATGTATTACAAAAAAAAAAGTAGAAGAAAAAATTCAAAAAATCGAATAATCATACCTGATAATTTCAGTAGTAAAATAATACCAAAATTATCGCAATTTCAGTGGTCTTCAGCGAACTTTGTCTTGGAATTGGCATAGGATGGCTGGCACCCACCTTAATCCTATTGCAAAAGTACAACACCCACGTGATCTTGACATTAGAAGAATGTTCTTGGATAGCGTCTATCGAACACTTCGGTAAAATCTTCGGAGCATTAACGTCAGCTCTATTGGTCGACGTAGTCGGACGTAAATTTTTATTAACATTCACCGCATTCGTATTCTTCATTCAGTGGCCCATTGTAATATTCGCGAAATCAGCATTGGCATTATGCGCAATCAGAATAATATTCGGATTTTCATGGGGCCTGTTCGAGGGCGCGAATACAGTCTACTTGGGTGAAACTTGCACTCCGAAGATGAGAAGTATACTCGGTACAATTGCTATTACAGCGGATTACTTCGCAGTAATGATAGAACTAATAATCGCAACCTATTTCTCGTTCACGACCACAGCCGTGATAAATTCAGCAATAACGTTTTTGGCATTTTTATCTGCGTTCTGGTTAAAAGAACCGGCTCAATTTTTGCTCATGAAGGGAAACCACGACAAAGCATTGGAAAACCTTATGTGGTTACGAGGAGTAACCGATCCTAATGACGTGAAAACCGAATTCGAAGAAATTAGTCAGGACGTGGCGAAAGAAAGATCCAAAAAATCATCTCTAAAGGAAACTCTCACAGCTCCTGCAAATTACAAAAGTGTATGTTTACTCGTCATCATCTATGGTTTAGTGGCATCCGCCGGATACTTTCCTGTAATGTCCTATTCTGCCATGTTTTTCTCCGAAACAAACGTCTTCACATCGAAAGAACTGACTATTCTGCTGGGAATGTCTCAATTTTTGGTCGTTTGCGTTACATCGTTCGTTATCGATCGATTCAACAGAAGATCCATTATAATGATCTCATTTTCGATCATATCCCTAGCCCATGCTGGCTCAGCTCTTTTATACTACGTCAACGATAAAATCTACCCAGTTCCGTACTTCTCTTGGCTAATTTTTATCACTATGAATATTTTTGTCGGCGTGTTCGCCTTCATGTATCCGGCCATTTTCTTAATCCGGAGCGAACTTTTCCCTTTGAGTATCAAGGCGGTGGGAGGGTGCTCGGCGATTATCAGTTTTGGTGTTTTCAGTCTGCTGACTACGAAAATGTTCATTTCGATTCTCACAGCTTTTGGTATTTACGTGAATTTCGTGATTTTCTCCGTGATCAGCGCTGCGCTGGTCATTTTCGTGTACTTTTTCTTACCTGAGACTAGGAATAAGTCTCTGATCGAAATACAAAAGGTTTGGGCGAAAGAGGATTAAAGATCATTCAATAAGACCAAATGCATGGATATGGTTTTGGGAAAAGAAGTGATTTCATTACTCGATCGAAAAAAGTTTTTAAAAAAAAGTGTAAAAGAGACAACATTCAAGACAATATTTGATGTTCTTGAGTAGCTAGACTAACCTTTTACAATCAGGCTAAGGTATCATCATTTTTATTTCATCTTCTTGGGGGGAGGGGGGAGACAAAAACAAAAAAAAACAGCACAGAAAATTTGAGGTAAGAATAAAAATTGAAAAAACAATTTGATTGAATAGAATCAGTGTATTTTGCTGAAAACTATTAGTTTTTTCTAAGGAAGAACTTTTGTAACATTATCAAGTAAATATTGTAGAAGCAATTAATAAACATACATATTAAGCAAGGCTGACATTTCTTTCGATTATTATATCGTATTATTCTCTCAGCATTACTTTTAAATCCACCTACCGGCACTCACCGGCAGTTTGTAAATTGTTTTGGTCCAAATCTCTATCACTTCATAGTAAATTTCATTCCTTGTAGTTTTGATCTCTTTATCAGAAGTACATTTGGAAGCAAAAGTAGATAACGCGAAAAATTTTAGATAAGATATTTGCCAGAAATAACATGTACTGTGATAGAATATTTCAGACAGAGCATAATAATGTTACATGAGCACTGAGCAAGTAGAATATTTATCTATGTGTAAGTAGGCAGCGAAAAAATTATTTTAAAATACGAAAATGCTCAAGTTGAAAGGAACTTTCCATCAAACATTGGCAGTATTAGCAGGTAATATTTACATTATACTAAAATCTTTATTGGTAGTTTATGGTGCAGCAGTCTAAACGTAGATAGGAATTTATCTAATTTTGGTATACAATTTTTAATAGGTACTTAATTCAAAATTTTGAACGCTTACCACTTCAAACATCAAAAAAAATGAGTGATTATTTTTTTGATGTCCAGAAAATTAAATTTTCTACATTCTGGGCATCCTTTATTAGATATAGACACTATTTGTAAGATCTAGGAATGACATTAGAGTGGTATTATTCATACTGAAAAAATCTATGGAAAAAATTGTGAAATAAGTATGTGAAAAATGACAATAAAAGTACAGTCCTAGCCTATAATTTAAAATCGAAGACTTCAACTCTATTCAAACTCTAAACTCACCAATACCTCTCATTTTTAAAGACTCCCCAAAAAAAACTAAAAAATCATGTGGTGTTTAACTAAAAAGGTACGAGAAGAAGCTCTAAAAATCGAATATTTATACCTGATAATTTCCGAAGTAAAATAGTAACAAAACTGCCACCTTTTCAGTGGTCTTCAGCGAACTTTGTCTAGGAATTAGCGCAGGATGGCTCGCCCCCACCTTAATATTATTGCAAAAATACAACACCAACGTGATCTTAACATTGGAAGAATGTTCTTGGATAGCGTCTCTCGAACACGTCGGAAAAATCGTCGGAGCACTAACGTCAGCTCTACTGGTCGACGTAATCGGACGCAAATTTTTATTAACATTCACCGCATTCGTATTCTTCATTCAGTGGCCCATTGTAATATTCGCAAAATCAGCATTGGTATTTTGTGCAATTAGAATAACATTCGGATTTTCTTGTGGTCTATTCGAGGGTGTAAATACAGTCTACTTGGGTGAAACATGTACCCCAAGTATGAGAAGCATACTTGGTACAATTGCTATTACAGCGAACGTATTCGCTCTAACGGTAGAACTAATAATTGCTACGTATTTCTCGTTCATGACCACAGCCTTGATAAATTCAGCTATAACGTTTTTGACATTTTTATCAGCGTTCTGGTTAAAAGAACCGGCACAATTTTTGCTCATGAAAGGAAACCGCGACAAAGCTTTAGAAAACCTAATGTGGACAAGAGGAGTTACCGATCCTAATGAAGTGAAAACCGAATTTGAAGAGATTAGTGAAGACGTGGCGAAAGAAAGATCCAAAAAATCATCGTTCAAGGAAACTCTCACAGCTCCTGCAAACTACAAAAGTCTATGTTTACTCGTCATCATCTATTCTTTGGTTGCATCAGCCGGATACTTTCCTGTAATGTCTTACTCCTCCATGTTTTTCTCCGAAACAAACGTCTTCACATCTCAACAATTGACTATTCTACTGGGAATGTCTCAGTTTTTGTTCGTTTGTGTGTCATCGTTCGTTATCGATCGATTCAACAGAAGATCCATCATCATGACTTCGTTTTCGATCATTTCCCTAGCCCATGCCGGCTCAGCTCTTTTGTACTACGTCAACGATAAAATCTACCCAGTGCCATATTTCTCTTGGTTGATTTTCATTTGTATGAGTATTTTCGTCGCCGCATTCGTTTTCACGTATCCTGCCATTTTCCTAATCCGGAGCGAACTTTTTCCTTTGAGTATCAAGGCGGTAGGAGGATGCTCGGCGATTATCAGTTTTGGTGTTTTCTGTCTGCTGACTACGAAAATGTTCATCTCGATTCTCACAGCTTTTGGTATTTACGTTAATTTTGTAATTTTTTCCATTATCAGCGTGGTATTGGTTATTTTCGTGTATTTCTGCTTACCTGAGACTAGAAATAAATCTTTAATCGAGATTCAAAAAGTTTGGTCAAAATAGAATTACAGAAGTTGGCTTTTGTGAAATGATTGCAAAATTCTGCAACTTTGTTTTGGCTAATGACAATCAGCTGAATCACTACAAAAGAAGGCGAGTTTCATCAAACAAAGAAATCTGACAATTTACGATTACTTACTTCTGCATTGGAAAAATCTGGTGAAATTCCATTTTGTTCGAATGCAAATATACAAAAAACTGTGTACGTAAGCATGGGTAGACAGATTTATTTCAAGTCTTTGAAGAGCAAGTTTTTTTTTGTTGCATATTACGAACGTTCATAAGCCATTTTTGATTTTTGACAATTTAATGTACCTATATAATAATAATTACGTAGGTAAATAAATCGCAATATCATTGGAGTTTTCATTATTTTGTTACATCTATCTCTTTTAGAATTGTTTCTCAACATTCGTTCTAATTTTTCGTACACTTATCACGCGATTTTTCATCAAAAATATTCGGTGCATGACAAAAAAAAAGACACATTTCAATGAGGTGAAGATTTTAGGAATTCCTGAATACAATGATACGAGTATATAGGTACCTACCACTAGCCTCCTTTTGAAGCAATTTTTTCAAAAATAATTTTCATTCTTCATGCTTTTTTTCCTGCTCTCTAACGGGAAAAGAGTGTCTAGTGTCTACATACTTCGAAAAAAATCTATCGAAAATTTTTTTGAAGGGACAGAATGAAAAAAAACTAATTTTTGAGGGGAAAAATCTCAATTTTTAAATAAACCTTGAGTCGTCTATAATTTTCCTGGAGTTCACTGTTACTCAACATTTTTTTTCATCGAGCTATGGAATTCATCAAGATGACCATCTTCATTAGATTTGGTACTCAAAATGGAACAAAAAATTGCACGGTACAAGCTAATTTTAAAATCAGCATGTTTTAAAAAAAATTGGTAGGTGCGTCTTGAAAGGTAGATTAGATAATCTAAAAGGTCATCGTGATCCATTGGAAAAATTAATAATAAAAAAATTAAAAGATTAGGAAAGGTGAGTATAGGTGATCCAACCAATTTTTGACAAATACTTAAATTAAACGACTATCGGGCACCTCGGTCCTTGACAAATTAAACAAAAAGATCTTTATTCTTCAATCACCTGAGTAAGTGATACGCGAGATATACGAGTACTATGTACTTTTGATAAGAATATTATATACCACCATACATAAATTTTCACTCATAAACGATGCAATCATAGAACGAAGACATTGCTAAATTCCAACGTGTTCCTAAAGTTCAACATTATGGATAAATATCGCGAAAATTTCCATCATTCTCTGGCTATGCTCACAGGTATTTTTGATATTTATTCATTTTTTACCCTATTTCAAACCTTAAAATATCTTATAATCATTTTTGAATTTTTTTTTTCAAGTCTTTTTCAACGAATTCTGCAGCGGAATGGGAACAGGATGGATATCACCTACACTGAACGCCCTCAAAAGCGCAGATTCCACATCATCTATGACAATTGCAGAATTCTCTTGGATCGCATCGATTGATCAGTTCGGTCGAATAGTAGGATGCATTTTAGCAGCCATATTCTTGGACATGGTTGGTAGAAAGCCAATATTGATAAGTAGCGCGCTGACGTTTTGTTTGACGTGGATCATACTCATGTTTACTAAATCGGTTTATATGATATGTGTTGTCCGCGTATTGTTTGGCGTCGCCCTAGGGCTCGAAAGTGGCACAAATTCGGTTTACATTGGTGAAAATCTATCACCAAGGGTGCGAGGTTTTTTCGGTACCATCAGTTTGGCACTATACGACATCGGTATGTTCATGGAAGTGGTCATAGCGACATATTTCTCTTTTCGTACAACAGCTATAATTAATTTCTTCATCCAATTCATATTCTTTTCGGCATCGTACTGGGTACGAGAAACTGCGCCATTTCTACTCATGAAAGGTGACGAGAAAAAGGCACTGGAGAACTTCATGTGGCTCAAAGGTGTCACCGAACCTGATCACGTGAAAAATGAGTTCGAGCAAATTAAGCTCCACGTACAAGCGGAAAAAGCTAAGAAAGCTTCGATTAGAAAAATCATCACTTCGAGAGCTAATTATAGAAGTGTCGTGATTCTGGTGATGATTTACATCCTTGGAGGTATGACTGGGTACGTAACCATTATGGCATACGGATCGATCATTTTCCCATCTTCTGAAATCATGTCATCGAACGCGTTCACCATATTATTCGCTGCCATTCAAATCGTGACGACGATTTCATCGTCTTTCTTCGTCGATAACCTGAATCGCCGGTCGTTCATCGTAGTATCGTTTTCATTGGCTGGTTTGATCAATTCTTGTACAGCATTTTTATACTACATGCAACACGACCTTTTCGAATCCACTGTCGCAGCGTGGTTGATTTTCTTGTCCGTTACCCTCTACTCGATCGTTTACCAATTCGTTTACCCTGCTTTGTTCTTGATTCGAAGCGAACTCTTTCCTCTAAGCGTCAGAGCTGTAGGCACCAGCTTTTGTCGAATTGGCATATCGATAACTAGCTTCGCCATGATCAAGATGTTCCTACATATTTACTCGAATTACGGTATTCATTACAATTTTCTCATATTTTCACTCTCGAGCTGGATGCTGGTAGCATTCGTCTATTTCACTTTACCCGAAACGAGAAACAGAACTTTGATCGAAATTCAAGAGGCACTCGAGAAGCAGAAATAATCCTATATTTATCGAATCGAAATCAAGAACGGGACACCTAAGCTCCGTGATAAGCAAAATAAATAAAATGATGAAGTAATTTTAAAAAAAAGATCAGATAATTGTAAGGATATAATTATATTGCCATTGTTTTATCACTTGAGTTGGATGTAAACAACTTAGATATAAGTATTTTATAAAATATGTCGTAGTTGGTACTGAAAATTGGAAGTTCCTATTAAAAAATTTGTCATATGCGTGATCATTTTTTCCAAAACAGTACTTCCTCTCTAAAATATTGTTTCTTGGACTACCTAGCAGTAAGATATTCGTAAGTTTTTGAGCAGGTAATATTTTGCTCTCCGCCTCGACTTCAATTCCTCCCAAATCACACTAAAAAAATTATTATCTTTTTTTGAGAATTTTAAATTTTTCGAATATTTACAAGAAAAATATCTCAACAGGCACAAAACTTTTTGAATCTGAAAAAATATATAGAATAGGAACAGGACCACAAATTACATCACCAGCGAAAATTTCAGGAGCTAAAATTCATTTCCTGGCGAATTTTTAAAAGTTGAAATTTGTCCCATTTCTTATGAAAAAAACTCACAGTAAAATCAAATTGGCATAAAATTTTCAACTTTCAAGTTGAAAAAAAAAATCACTGGAGAAAATTTTGAATTTGAACAGGCACAAAATTATTTTGAAAATATGAGCCAAAATCGATTGAAAGGTTCATAAAGATGAGTAAGATGACAAATCAGAGTTTATATAGGTTCTGAATTTCATTTTCACCCCCTTTACAGCGTTTCATCGAAAACTAGAGAATTTGAAAATCTGCTGGAGGCTCCAGAATAGTTTGAAACCACCATCAATCGATTGGGGAGGTCAAAATCGGGTACAAACCAAATTTAAGCTTTTCGTGTCACTCTGATCAAATCTTTATTTTTTTCACCAGAAATAATTACCCTCAAATTTTTAAAAACCTGTCAAAAATCGAAAAATCGATTTTCTTGATTCCACTTTGTCCAATTCAAAAAAATTTGAACAGTCAAATTTCAAGTAAAATTGGAGAGAGGTAAAAGATTGAATCAGAAGGGAAACATTTTTGCCACGTTACTCTCAGCCTGGCCTTAATTTTCGACCAGCTCAGTTCAACTATGAAACTAAAAACTGATCTACTTAGGTAATGATCAATCGACATTCGAATAAAAATACCACGTGAATCACATCCAGACAAATTTTAAATAATTTCAAATAGCACGAAGCTGAAGCACGAGTGGAAAAAATTCCTTACAAAAAAATTACCAAATTGACCGTTACATAACCTCCAGAGTAAACACCACACATCTCATAGATATATTCTTCATTAGTTGCATAATTAATTACTCACAATAAACAATTGATACGAGTACGCTGCTGGCAAATTAATCACAATCTATGATAAACTTGAACAAATAAACGATACATTGCCAGTCAGTAGAGTGCAAAATTTGTCCAAGTTTCGTGAAATTCGCGAATCGAGTCCGGAACAAACCATCGTCAAAATAGTCAAAATGAAAACCAGAGAAACATTTCATCAAACTCTAGCTGTAATGACAGGTAAGCGATCCGAATCAATTTTTCTCGAAAAAAAATTCATCGTGTGATTGATTTTGCTCGAAAAAAAAAATTCCAGTCGGTTTGAACGAGCTCGGTTTAGCAGTTGGAAACGGTTGGTTGGCTCCGGTGCTTAAAACCTTACAGGATGCCAAAGGTGATTTTTCCTTGACCACTGAACAATGCTCATGGATCGCATCGCTCGAACATATTGGTAAAATATTCGGAGCTACGATAGCTGCCATTTTACTAGATATAGTAGGACGTAAATCTCTGCTGTCGATATGTGCGATGACATTTTTCTTAATGTGGCTGGCGATACTCTTCACGAAATCGGTGTTCATAATTTACGTGGTACGTATCGTGTTCGGCGTAGCTTGCGGTATCAATGACGGAACGAATTCAGTATATTTGGGTGAAAATAGCTCTCCTTTCATTCGAGGGATATTCGGTACAGTCAGCATATCCATATACTTCCTAGGCTTATTGATCGAGCTAATCATAGCCACATATTTATCGTACAAGACAACAGCTTTGGTCAACTTTTTCATCGAATTCGCCTCCTTTATGTCGGTCTTCTGGATGGTCGAACCGGTACAATACCTGCTAATGAAAGGCAAATACGACCAAGCCGAGAAAAACTTCATCTGGTTAAAAGGTGCCAGAGATCCGAACGAGGTAAGTCACGAGTTCGAGAAAATCAAACAAAACGCCTACGCCGAGATTTCCAAGAAATCCTCCTACGTCAAGATCCTCACATCTCCGGCGAATTACAAAAGTCTGCTAATGATGTTAACTATTTACTCATTGGCTGGAATGACAGGTTACCATCCAGTTCAGTCATTCGCTTCGATGATTTTCTCATCGACTGATATCCTCACACCGAATGAGTTCACTATTTTGCTCGGCGTGGTTCAATTTCTAGTCGTTGCTTCGACTTCATTTGTTATCGGTAAATTCAACAGGAGATCTATAATATTAATATCTTTTTCGGTAATTTCGATCGCTCACGCTTTCACAGCCTTGCTATTCGTTGTACATAATACGATGGTGCGAATACCCTCGTATCCTTGGCTGATTTTTCTCAGCATTACAGTTTATTTTAGTATTTTTGCGTTCGCGTATCCGGCTTTGTTTCTTATTCGAAGCGAATTGTTTCCATTGAGCATTAAAGGTATCGGAGGTAGCGTGGCTATCGTCGGGTATTCGGCTATGAGTTTCTTGATGACTAAGATATTTTTATTCGTCAGTCAGAATTATGGTATTCATTTCAATTTTATGATATTTTCGCTAATTAGCGCAATTCTGGTTTTATTTGTTTATCGCATGTTGCCAGAAACCAGGAATAAGTCTTTAATAGAGATCCAGGAGCTTTTAGAAAAAGAAAATTAATTTAGAGTTACTTCATTTTTAATTCGTAGGTTTATTGTATTCAAATTAATAATAAATTTTATATCAACATCTACCTACCTAATTCATTTATTTTGTTCGATTTTTGTTCAAGTAGCTTGATTTTGAAACCATGCGAGTCAAATAGACATGCTTTTTTGTTCTGGAAAGTTTTGTTTTTATAACATTTCGAGCATTAAGAAAGCTCGACTCCAATAAATGGCCTCTTTTATCACAGAATCATAAATCGACCTCTTGAATATGTTGAGACAACTACTATGTATTTTCGAAGTTCTAATAATTTTCTTGCCTAAAATAGCAAATCTGACCATTTTGACTGCAAAATTAATTTTGAAAGTTCTGCTGAAAAATGAATTTCGAGCCTCGAAACAATATTATAATTTTTTCAAATTAGATGATTTTCAACGGTTTTTTAAAATTTTGAGGCACTTGACCCGCCTCCTCCCATTCCTCATTTTCTCTCCTTTCTTAAATGGGCCCATATATAAGATAAACACTGTTTCCTAAAAAATAATCTAAACACTGATAACAATTAAAAATTTGAAAATTTCATTGATCTTTTAAAGTATTTTGAGATTATTCAAAATTTTATAAAATATCTTGATTCAATTTTCCAACCATTTTTTCAAACCCAGAAAAAGAAAAAAAGTACACCTTTTGGTAAATACGAGTGAGTGAACTAAAAATAAAACCAACTTCTGTAATACTCGCGAGAACTCCCTCCCTCGTCCTTGCCCCTAGAATAAACCATACCTATCCTTATCCCAGCAACAATAAATAACAGAAAAATAATACTCCACGTTTACTGCAGCTGATTCGACAAATAACTCGACGAGTTGCCTATACATTCTCGGAAGGAAAAAGCAATCCATCTGAAACCTCATTTTATAAAACAGTAGCACTATCAAGAGTATTACGCTCGTTTCGAAAATTAGTTTATGATTTAGTTGCGACAGCGATACAACATTTCAATTTTTCTTTTTCATCCATAACCATAATATTCCATAAACAGTAATAAACAGCACACACGTAGGTACAAAAAAATCTTTTTTTTTTCAAGCGTCGATTTCTCAAATTCAATAAATATTTACGCAGGTAAGTTTGGCACGCAATGCCCACTAATCGAACTACGTACGAGATTTTTTAGCAACCATTCGAGCGCATGCTAGTGAATGACAAAACAAACATTAGTTCTGGCACCTGATAATTTTTTTTTACAAACGAGGCGTGATTAAGATAAGGATAACGTTCAATTACTTTAGTATAATAATTATAAAAGAACGGTTTATCATGCGAGCGAACAAATTGGCGAATATCAAGACGTAACAATATAAACGAATGAAGACATTGTTCGTCGAAAGTTTTCGCGAAGTTCGACAATGGTGCAGCTCAAAGAAACTTTCCACCAGTCTTTGGCCATCATGACAGGTAAACTTAGATAGTTTAAATAATTTTATTAAACTCGCCCTTTCCTCGTCTCCTCCTAAAAAGTACTTTTTTCTTAATACGTTTCGCAATTTTAGCATATTTACCCAATCATACTACACAACTATGTACGTATATCTGCGTAGAATCCGCAACTTGGCGACGTTTTATCGTTATCGAAAGTTTTCGTATCTCGGTTCGGATTCGAGTAGGAAAATTTCATTCATCTCGTGCAAGTTTTTTAAAAGAAGACTTGAGAAAAGAAAAAAAATTAAATTTTTCATCGTATAATCAAAACTTGCCCTGGAAATATTCTTTTCATATGTACTATTGTTGAGTTTGCTTTTTCGTTTCAGTTGGCTTTAACGAGTTTTGTGCTGGAATGGGAATGGGATGGACAGCTCCTACGTTACTCGCTTTGCAGAAATCCGATTCCGCTTTATTTCTATCAGTGGCTGAGCTTTCGTGGATAGCATCAGTCGATAACTTCGGTCGAGTGTTGGGCGGTCTTTTGTCAGCCATATTATTGGATAAAATCGGCCGCAGACCGATCCTTACGATGAGCGGATTGATATTTTTCACCGTATGGTCTATAATCATTTTCACCAAATCGGTTTACACGATATGCGCGATGAGAATTCTTTACGGCGTCGCTGTTGGCTTCCAAACTGGCAGCGGATCTGTCTACATGGGGGAAAATCTATCTCCTTCGATGAGAGGAGTTTTTGGAACACTCGCCATAGCTTTGTACAACTTCGGTATTTTCCTAGAGTACATCATCGCAACGTATTTCTCTTTTCGAACAACTGCGATCACGAATTTCTCCATCCAAGGGTTACTCTTTTTGGCATCGTTTTGGTTACGAGAACCAGTCCAATTTCTACTGATGAAAGGTAAACAAAAACAAGCACTGGAGAACTTCATGTGGCTCAAAGGTGTCACAGATGCGAACGATGTGAAAAACGATTTCGAAAAAATCACCCTCAACGTACAAACTGAACAGGCAAAGAAAGCTTCGTTTTCCAAAGTTCTTACTTCGCCAGCCAACTACAAAAGCGCTATTATTATAATGAGTATTTACATACTGAGCAGCTTGACCGGGTATTGGACCATAATGTCCTACGCTTCAGCTATATTTCCTGCATCGGGGATCATGTCAGCAAACGAATTCACCATTTTGTTCGCCGCTACTCAATTGATCGTTACGTTAGTGGCGTCATTCTTGGTTGATAACTTTAATCGTCGATCACTCATTCTGATATCATTCTCCATCGTAGCCTTCATACATTCTTGCACAGCTCTTCTCTATTACTTGCAAAACAACTATTTTGAAATACCCTATTTCCCTTGGGTGATATTTTTCTCGATCACACTCTACTCAGCAGTTCACGTATTCGCTTATCCAGCCATATACCTAATTCGAAGCGAATTATTCCCCTTAAGTATCAGAGCCCTGGCTACTTGCTTATGTATGATTGGTTTAGCCGTCACTAATTTCATTATGACTAAATTATTCTTCAATATTTATAAAAATTACGGTATTCATTATAATTTTATGATATTCTCAGCGTCCAGCTGGACACTGGTAATCTTCGTGTATTTCGCTTTACCCGAAACTAGAAATAAATCACTGCTGGAAATACAAGAAATACTCGAAAAGCAAAAATAATCTTAAACTATCTACTCGAACTTTTCATAAACAATTGTACCGAAGCTTCGTTCATTAAAAATGCTAATAACGGCGCAATAATTCCAAAAACAAGCCTTTTTTTTCAACGCAAAAAGAAGAAATAACTAACGAAAAAATTACAAAACCCAACACCAGCCACGCTTTATTTCTACGTTGATTTTACCTTGGCTTGTATATGTGCTGATTCTTTGGCGTGTTTTTCATTTGAAGTATTATTTTCTTTATCGTCTCCATTTTCTAATCCGCTTGATCTCAAATTTTCCAACTGAAAACACAAACGAACGTTTAGCTGTTTAGTAAATCGAAACGCGAGCGGTGCTTCGCGTACGATAGATACGTTGGTTGGATTTCAAACGCGATATTTATACGTACCTCTTCTTTCGTCTTGGTTAGCTCGGATTCTAGATTCGTATTCTTTTCTAATGCTTCTCTCAGTCTTTCTCTAACCTAAGAAAAAAAGAGAAAAAGTAATCACAGGGTTAGTTTCGTGATACGTGTGTTATTATTTTTTTATTTTATTATTTAGTACATTATTTTTTTGTTATATTTTAATAAAAAGTTTTTTTTGTATAAATATAGCATATTTTTATGTGTTTTTGATTTTATTTCGATGGATTTTTATAATTATGCTCAAATGCACAAATCAACGCACAAAATTTGATCTTCACTCAGATCAAATTATTGAAGATACGAGAAAAATCCAAAAAGGGACACAGGAAAGACCCTCCCCCTTCCCTCCAATTCAAAACTAAAAATACGAATCGGCCACATTAGCATACCCGAAGCAATTTTGAACCTCAGCTGTACCTACTACGCGGACAATACGGAATTTAAATCGTCTCAAGAGGCAATTCCGGAAGTTGCACAGTAAAAATAAAACTCCACCTTCATTGACCCAAATAACACGTTAGCTTTCTTCTACCATTCGCGCATATACTTGAGAAAACAACGTCATTAAAAATTCAAAAGATGCGAAAATAAATGACACTATCGAGCCGTGTAAAATGCATTAAAAGAATCTCCCTTCTTCGCGGTCGCATGGTCCATCCCTCTATATCTTTCATCGACATATCATCTTGTCGTCGCCGGCCGCCTAACAAAATCAATAATCGAAAACTTGCCATAGTCATAGACGCCTCTGCCGCTGTCGGTATCATTTTAAAAACCAGGTGCACGTTCAATTATTACCACGCTACTGTGTTCTGCTGAGGACTCGGGAGCTCGCTCAATTTCGTTTTAAACTAATTACTCGAGAAATATCCCACTCGACTAGAGTATATTTCCAGCACTTATCTTCACTACATACAAAGTCTCTCTACATGTACATCAAATACGTGTACGTAGGTAGACAGGAAGGTAGGTAGAAGTACACGAGTACGAGTACATATATAACGTAGTCTTCGTCATCATCGTCGCAACTTCGCAATTAAATTACTTCTTTTTGTACTCGCAGAAAAGGATGGCAAACTGTGAATGTGTACACGAAGGAGGGGAGTAGGTTTTTTTCAGTCACATTCCAAAGATATCGTACAGGGTGCTTCGTAAGCGATAACACGTCTTTAACCCGATGAGCAGGTGACTTATGCAGTTCTCAAGATCAAGTACGAAAGGGTCTTGATAAGATCGGATCTTTTTGAAAAACGTGTTTCAGTAAGAATCGCAAAATCACCCGAGTAAAACGAAAGAAAAAATTTTTCTTCATTAAAAAATGTGGTATATTCAGATACAGGGTGTTCCAGAATAACCTTTCACATTTTGGTAACCACTGATCTGTGTTCAAGTGGAGCTAGGGGAATGGTAAAGGCGGTTCTAGGTAGCCAAAGCATGCCGAATTATGTTTCAATAGTTATTTTTTGCCCTGGAGAAGTAGATGGCTGTACAGTGTGCTTTTACTGTGAAGGCCTTTTTTAAAAATAAAGGTTCCTGTAACTCTTTACTCCTTACTCATCAGTAACGAAGCTCATTTTTATCTAAATGGTGAAGTGAATAATTGGAATGTGCGCTTCTAGTGTACAAAGAATCAGTTGATAATACTTGAGAAACATCTAAACCTCCGCCAAGTTGACTGTTTGGTTGGGCGTGGCTAAATTCGGTATAGTGGGACCATGTGTGTTTAACGAAACAGTAACGGTGAGGGGTAAGGCAAAATGTTAAACGAGTTTCTTGTTCCAAACTAAAAGACAGACGCGATGTAATAGAGTTACTTACTTCCTTCCAACATGTTGGAACTACCAGGGATGTACACATATGTTTAGCGCGTGAGCACTTCGGTCATCAAATAATTTTGTTATGGTCGACGTGTTGAACCAGAAATTTAATGGCCACCTTGATCCCCTGACTTTTCAGCCTGCGATTTTTTTTTATGGAGTTATTCCAAGTCAAAAGTGTATCGAGATAAATCTAGGACTCTGAAACAGCTTCTAGGTTCATGAGTCGCAACTGATTGGAAGAGAAGTGTTCAATAATTTGAAAAAATGTTTGGTTGAATGTGTCAAAAATGAAGGAAAATATCTCGATGGAAAAATTTTTAAAACTTCATTTTTAATGAAAACTCAAATATACGGTCTAAAAACGGCATATTTCTACTTCATTTTGGTTGTAAAAGAATTTTTGTAAACATTTTTCTCTCAGAGTAATAAAAAAAACAAATGTGAAAGGTTATTCTGGAACACCCTGTAGAATTAGTAAACTGAATTTCTGGAGTGAACAAGCTTTCATTTTCAATAGCTCAATTTTTCACCCCTCTCCCAGTATTATGTTTGAAAAAAATTCAAGCTCTTCACATTCGGGTTTGGAATTGGACGAGGAAACACAGAAATCGAGCTCAGATCATAAAACCACGAAATGAAAATTTAACTAGCTCTACCCCACCCAATTAACCTCAATAATATTCTTCATTTGGGCTCATGAACCGAAAAAAATGTTGCTGATGATGGTCTTGGTAGAAATATAAAATGGAAAAAATACCACCAGAGAATACTTTTTCAAGCACTTTTTTAGACAGCCTCGCTGCAAAGACAGCTAGGGTGGCTTAAAATATTTCAAAAACTAAGTTTTATACAAAAAACTAATCAGTACCTAATCATTCTCCGCAGGAGGGAAATGTCATGCTCTGCTATTTTGTTTCTTTTTATTTTTTTATTTTTTTTGAAGAATCTTGAGTTTTCGTAAAAATTTGGTTTATTATGACGAAAGAACCGAAAAAATTCACAATGACAAATTAAAGTCGAATGTTCCAATTTTTGTACAAAATACCTCAAAAAAACGAGGAGCATTTTGCATTGTAGAAAATTTCAAGCTTCGTAATTTTGATGCTCTCAGCTTTTTTCGCAGGATCATTAATGTTTCCCAAAAATTGGCTTTTTACTTTAAAAATTCGAGAAAAAAAATTATGTAGGGTGAACTTTTAAACTTTTCCTAAAAATACAGAAAAAGTAACGAATTTTGGAACAAAATGAATTACTATCTACAAAATTTTGCTTATCTTCATTTTTTCCCTGCAAAATCTATCAAATTTTTCCCCAAAAATTGAAATAGACTTTTCGACAATTTTAGTAAAGCAACAGATTTTTTTGGGAAATTTTAGCGAAAAACAGGACCTTTATTTAGCACTTTTTGAGAAAACAGAATTTTCACATGAATTGATAATTTTGGCAAAAATTAATCCCTTTTGGCAATTTTGGCAACAAATGAGACTTTTTCGGAAATTTTGGTGATAAACAGGACTGTTTTTGACATAAACGGAAACAAGTGTTTTTCTAGTATTTTTAGGCTGAAAACGGGATTTTTTGACCATTTTTGCAAAAAACTGGAACTTTTTCTCAAATTTAGCAGAAAAAGAGGCCTTTATCAGACAATTTCGGAAAAAACAGGTCTGTTTTGAGAATGATCAGGACTTCTTAGACAATTTTTACCAGAACTGAGAATTTCTTAGCCATTTTAGCTGAAAAAATAATTTTTGCCTTTGTGTCAGAAAATTGGACTTTTTTTTTTGGAAAGAAGAGACTTGCACTTGCGTCAAAACAAAGTACTTATATTTAGCAATTTAAAAAAAAATGGGTGTAAAGTTTCTTTTTTAAGGAGAGTTTTAAATCATGGATATGTTTTTGGTCAAATTGACTTGTCCTTTAGCTGGATCTTGAACAAGCCCGGGCTCCTGTCAGATTTGGCTGTACGAACACGAATCTTCTAACCAAAATTTTATCTTTGACACGTGTGTCTGGACTGTCAAGGTGATTGACCTATCTGTCCAACCTTCCAAGATTGTCTGTCTGCCTGTCTGGTCTCTTAAGGTCGTTGACCCATCATGGCCATCAATATGGAATTCCCAGGTCTTCTGTCTGCCTCTTTGGCCTCTCAAGGTCATTATCGATCTATCTGTCAGGCGTCTCAAGTGTGTCATCTTAAGGTCATTGACCTTCCTGCCCAGCTTCTAAAGGTTGTATGTTGTCTGTCTGTCTACTCTCTTAAGGTCACTGACCCGTCTGTCTAACCTCTCAAGGTCGTCTGTCTAATAAATTTTGTGGCAAGTTTGTGTCAAAATTTTACCGAAATTTTTTTTAAGTTTTCAAAAGTCAGATATTATTAAAACCTTAGTAGGATTTTACCCAAGTATTCAAAAGTCAACGTGTTAAGCAGAGTGATGCGGATCGGGTCTTGAATTGGGAATTTTTGAATTTAACAAAAATGACGCTTTTTCAAATTTTGATAAAAAAACCGTGCCTTTTTGATACTTTTGGTGATTTTTTTACGATATTTTAGAAAAAATTACTTACATTGCTACCACCGATTTTTTTTAATTTCAAAAGCAGGTAGGTAATTCATTCACAAAAGAAATAGTTTTTGTAATCTCGAAAAATAGAACCAAGTTTTTGCCTAAATTATAGAAAATTCATATATCTTCAAATATTTTGAAAACTAGTAACTAGTAAGTAATGTTTCCAGACACGTATCCAAAAAAATTTATTTTCATGCCGTATCAATCGATAATGCATACTTAGTTACTTTCGACAATTTCCTTATGAGGATGAGTATCTAGGACCTACTTATTACAGGGTCAAGAATGAGGTCTCCATCCATTTATGGAACACCCTGTATACACGACGAGTATATATACAACATACGTAAGTATATATGAATTCCACTTTATGCATAATTCTTCGCACGAATATAGTTCGTGATTTTTATCATATATTTTTCGTATACCTATAGTACAATATAGTAAGAGAAGGCGGCGGCGGCGGTTCTATCTACATGGCGTGGTCATCGTTAAAAATTCAACTCGCATATTTCGGCTGAGGCAGGGTACACAGTACAGAGGGATGCGCGACTTTGGCGGTTCGCCGGCCACCACCGACAAGCTGAGCCCGGTCGTGATTCTATTAACGCCTCTGGCACGCGTATATAGATAACACACGGCCGCCGCCGCGCCGCGCCTGAGCCTTCGCCCAATCTTACATATTATGCATAAGCAAAGCATACGATTAAAAAAAAAAAAATACGAGCTTACTTTTTCGTCCAACGCTTTATGATGCTCGAATAAGCTTTTTAGAGCTTTCAAGACCTCAACTTCGCTGCTAACGCCCGATTGTTGAGGTTGCTGTTGATTGGTTTGTTGTTGATGTCGCTTAACCACCGTTAATCTTAAGGAACGTTCGTGTCTAGCTACCAAACTTTCTAAATGCTCGAGTAAAAGCTGCATAAAACAAACAAGAATAAAATATACGCTTATTAGTCGATTTAACATATACGTACAGTCGTACAATGTTCATTCGTTCGTCGTTCGTTACCAAGAAAAAGCTCCATAGAGTAAATACATAGGTAAGTAAATGAAAAACCGAGAAAGGGGAAAAAAACACACATATACGAAACGACTTTCAACGATACTAGAGGGGTTTAAGGTAATTAAAACTATACCAAATCGAGTTAAACTTTACTCTTTGCCGTAATTTGTTCCTTTGTTTTTCCACTTTATACATCGAGTCTCCAGCTTGTTTCTATTGCAGCCGTTGAAAATTAACCTCAAGAATTTTAAACTAACTAATACAACTTTCTATATACGTACATACGTTTTTCTACATTCTACACGTCTGAAAGAAGACGCACTCAAAGGCTTAGCGAGAAAAAAAAACTACCTACCTAAAAACCTAACCCCTGTTTCTTAATTCTATTTATGTTCTCGCGTACTCCATTACACCAAGATATACCTGCCATTGTTTCGATTAATCAAACAATTTGTATTCATACGATCGTTTCAAATTCGAGTCAACTTTTCATCCCCCTTTACTTCGATAAGAATTCGAGTGAAATTTTTTCACACCTCCATTTAAATTAAATACGAGTAATTCCGCCGTCTATCCCATAACAATTGACTTTTTAATCGAAAAAACACTACAACTAAGGTACCAGCTAACGCATTGACGAGTCATTTTTATAGTATACGCGCCAAATCGAATATTGAAATTTTCCAATCCGCGTAAACAAGGCTAATGGAACCGATTTAATATTTAATTTCACAAAACAATCACGTAAACGACGCTGCTGTCAATTCTTTTATATATACGTAAATTCAAATTATAATGCCACATTTTTTACCACACTCGTTCAATCACATATTAGTCGACGTGTCCGCATTGTTAGAGCGAAGTGGCTTTTTTTCGCCGGTTTGTAATTTTACATAAAACGCGAGAATAGGTGCCTAGCTGCCTACCTACCTACCTACCTACCAGGTATCTACTTATATTTGCTCTCGCGAAAGAAGCTAGGTAAGTAATCATGCTACTTAATCGTCTAGTTGATGGGAAAAATTTACATGAAAATTAAAATTGTGGCATTTCTCTCATCTGCATGCTGCGGTCTTAGCGAGAAAATGAAACAGCGAAGGAAAACAGGTAGCTACTCGTACACTCAACGAAGTGATAATTGGTTTGTTTTGTATATTATTATTTTTTTTGTAAAGTTCGAAAACTGAATTTTTTGATTACATATTAAATTGGCGAGGGAGGCGGAGGATCACTGCAAAGGTCTCCGCTCTCCGGGGATCGTTGGAAGCCATTTATCCCAAAAACAAGTTGAATTCAAACATCATCGAAAAAATTAAAAATACAATCGCTGTATTTTTTCAGATTTTTAAATACGAATAACAGATCTTTAAGAGCTTTTTCATCATGTACATAAAAACTTGGGGTTTTCGTGAAAAGCTCAACTTCTGATTTTTGAATACTTCAGAAAAGGTTTCAAATCTTCATTAAATTCATATCTACTGAAACCAAAAAGTATAGAAGAAGTAACCAAAAAATATATCCAAGTTGACATGAAAAAAAAAATTGAAAAAATTCAAATCTAAAATACTTCCAACGGGAAATGCAGGATTCTTTGCAAGTTTATCAAACAGCAGAACATTTCATAATAAGACTCACTATCAGCAAAAAAATATGCAGAATTTTTTGCAATTTTAGCAAAGCAATAGAATTTTTACAATTTTGTCAAAAAACAGCACCTACCTACTTTTTTGAAATTTTGTCAAACTAGCAGAATTTTTAGCAAGTTATTTCTCAAAAATTAGAATTTTGGCAAGTTCAGCAAAAAAAAACACAGTTTTTTCACAATTTTGGCAATGATATGTTTTTTCTGCAATTTTGGTAAAAAGCAGGATTTTTTTGCAAGTTAGTCAAAAAGTAGGATCTTTTGCGATTTGACAGCTTGTCAAAAACTAGTAAGTATATTCTGCAAGTTTATCAAAAAATGTGCATTTTTTTGGAATTTAGTTTCACAAAGTTAGCTTTTTAGCAAATTTGTCAAAACAGTAAGATTTGTAGCAAGAAGCAGCACATTTTGAATAATTTGGCAAATAAAGAACTTCTCTGTAATTTTGTCAAAAAATAAGATTTTTGGGTTTTTTCAATTTTGTCTAAAAATCAGGATTTTTTCAAACGTTTTAAATTAAGTATATTTTTTGCGAGTTTGGCGAAAAAGCAAAACCTTCTTGTGATATTTTGGTAAAAAATCAAAGATCCCTTGCATTGTGAGGAAATCAAGATTTTTTGCAAGTTTAGCAAAAAAACATAACTTTTTAAAATTTGGAAAAATATAACGTAATTTTGCCAAAAAGCAGGTTTTTTTGCAAGTTAGTTAAAAAAGTGGGTTTTGAACAAAAGTTCATCAAAAAGTAAAATTTTCTGCAATTTCAGCAAAATAGTTCAAAGTATAACATTTTATGGCAGTTTTCAAGATTTAGAAAAAAGGTAGCATTTTTTACAATCTTGGAAAAAAAGTACATATTTTATACCCTAATTTTGGCAAAAAAGGACCTTTTATTTGCAGTGTGGTCAAAAAAGTAAAAATTTTAAGCAATGTTACCCAAAAAAGCAGGATTCTTCGTAATCCTAACAAAATGAAAAATTTTGACCTTAATTTTAGCAAAAAAAGTATAGGATTCATTTACAATTAGTTAGTCAGAGAAATAAGAGATCTTGTGCAACTTCAGAAAAAAACAAGGTTTGTTTTATCAGTTTTGACAAAAAATCAAAAAAATGAATTACTTGAAGATCAACTAGACAAAAAACTCTCGAAAGTTATTTTATCTGGGAAAGAAATGTGTTCATTTTTTCATAATGGTCAATAAGTTTCAGAATTCTTATTAATTACATTTTTTAATTCATTTTAATGAATTATTTTTATTCCATGCCCCTCTTCGCATCATTTTAAAAAAGTTTGATGATTTTCCAACACCCAAAATTTGTTACTGTAATTAGATTTTTGCTTCAAAGGAAACGAATAATATTTTTCCTGATAAAGAGTTGTTTGTCGTAGTTGGCAATCAAAGGAACAGCGAAAATTTTTTAACCGAAAATTCCAATGAATGATGAAACGCAACTCTTGAGAAACTTCGTTAAAAGGCCATGGAAGCGTTGAAAATTTTTAATTTGCTCAGCCAGCAATTTGAAATTTCCGTTTTCCGTAAACAAAATACCAGAATTCTTACGTTCTTTTGAAAAAGAAAAACACGTTTTTTTTGAAAAATTTTCAGCGAATATTCCTTCAAAAGAATTCTTTTATCAGTGTAAATTTTTCTACAGACTATACTGGGTATGCAACTCAAAAATGAACATTTTTCATAATCACAGCAAAATGCGAAAAAAAATTACCCATTGCTTGAAAAATATTCGATCAGAACCTTCAACTTATACAGATTTCACATGAACCATGCAGGTATGTAACATATTCTCGTCGCAAAATGACAAAATAACTCTCTTTCCACCTCTTCTCTAAAAAACGAATAAATTAATATTTTTCGCTAATTACTTAGTTACCTTTACGACCTTCATCATGAATAAAAAATTCTCTCTTCCTAACATAACTTGGGCCATTCGAAACGCTCGTAACTTTTGTAAAAAAAATCTCTAAAAGTTGAATAACCCACATATGTACTATAAGGACAAGAAGTACCTAAGTACGTAATAATAAAAACATAACGAGCCAAAATTTCGTTCTAATTTCATGCTCATATAATATCAAAAAGGAAAAGGGCTACGAGCCGAGCGTGAATTTTCTCTCACACCTACATCGACACGCTTCCAAAACACCAATTTCTCGAAAACGTACCACTATTCAACAAGTAATTTACGTGTGAACGAGGAGAAATGTATGAAATCAAAGAACCATCGTCGTATTACTCACCCTTGTATTATTCCTTTCAGCTTTCAGTTCTGCAATTTCTTCGTCACGTTCTAACAATAAGTCTCTGGCTTGATTCAGTTCTTTGGTCAACGAGGCAAATTCCTGCAAAATGGAAAACAATACGCTTTTAAATTACTGCTCTTCGTCGTCGACGCATCAGTCAATAAACATATTTCCCTTTTATAAAAGGGACAATACCCTTTACCGTGTATTCGTCGCTCAAATGGAGAAAGTTGTACGTAAAATAAATCAATCCTTAATCGACGACTATTTCTATTTTTGTTACACCCCACGAATTCTTTTCACCATTTCTTATATACGTGTATGGTATAGTGTATGGAAGGGTTACCGGGGCAAAAGCGACATTTTTACAATTACCTACGGTGTGCGTGGTGGTAAAATAATAAAAATAGCGGGATATGGCGTCGGAGAAAATTATCAACTGGTACGAGCTTATTAATATGATGGGTGATTGGTGAAATTACGAACTTGATCGTATAGTATTGAACTTTAATTTAGGGCATTTTTGTACACGTTTCCAAGTTCTCTTTTAAATTCATCCCACAATTAAAAGCATAAAAAATATTTAAAATCTGCATTTTGTTTACTGAAATTTTCGGTATTACACAAATAAACACTGAAAAATTACCTGTAATAACAGCAGGTGTAAAAAACATGCGCAATTATTCTTGATCCCGTTGATATTGTTGTTATTATTATTGGTACATCGATGTGGTCTCCAAGAGGAGAAATTTTTGAAAAAATTTTCATTAATTGACGTATGACAGAAAGATTGCAACAACGCGTACACGTTCACTTTATTACCATTATTATCGTTCAAATCGCCGTCGTAATCCTTTTTAGGTGTCACTGGACACGACTTGGACGAATTTAGGTGATTTTTCACGGTATAATAATTACCGTTACTATCGTTCAATAATTCTTCGCTTTCTGGTATCACATTCATTTTGCATAGGGTATAAAAATATCACTCGTGTAATTCACATATAGAGACACTGCGACGACTCGACGATATAAATAATTCACGTAACGTCGCTCATTTAATTTGTAACCAGTTCGTAGTTATAATAAGAAGAATCTTAGCCATTTCAGGTATGTTTAAAACTAGAAAAAAAAATTCCTTATAATTAACACGCTCGTAAAAACAAAAGCGTGCACACGCTATAACTTCCCAAGCCAGGCCGTCGGATTCACGATGCGATGACAAATAAAATTTAAACCTACCGAGCTAAGGTTACTAACACGCTTGAAATGAAACACCTTGCCAGCAGGTACATAAACTGGCGAGTAATAAAAAATTTTAAATGAAGTAATAAAAGTGAAAAGCGAACGACGAATTTTTTTGCCAAAAACATAAATAAATTGGCCGCCGAAAAATACCACCTCGCACTACTTGGGGTGTACTCATCGAGCCGGAAAAACATGGTCGTCGTAGTCGTAACTTGATAACGTGTTAAACACTTTGAAATAAAATAAAATACCTTAAGGTAAGAAAAAAAGAATGGTCTTGGCAATATTACTACAAGGCCAAAATAACACCACTAAGAGTATATTCTATTTTGCAGTCGAGTATACATATCCAAAAATTAAATCATCCCACCAAATGGCCCAGTTCACTTCGCACGTAATACACAAAGAGAGCTTATTTTCTTCTATTTTGCTCCTTTCATAGTTGATCGTTTTTCTTTAACAAGTACGAATTTCAATTTCAATAGGTGAAGATTTTTTATTTTCACAGGTCGAGATTGAGAACTAAGCAAATAATACCAACTCCAGCACATTCGCAGCTAATAAGAAAAAGAAAAACCTCTCGGAGTAAATTTAATTTTAAACTGCAACTCTCTCCTGACTCGACCTAGTTCGTTAAATGGGAAATTTCTAAACGACGCGACGTTTTACTCACAACTGAAATCTGTCGCTTTTATATTCAAATTTTTTCCTTCCTGTTTATATATACGTGTAGGTGTGTACTTCTCTGCTGGATGGAGATAGCGAACATGCATTTTATTCCACCTTCGAGAACTTCGTCTCGGCACGTACGAAAGTGAAAAAATTTTACCGAAAGTTTTAACGAGAAATTTTTTTCAAGTCGTCAACTTTTTACAAGCTTTTTCTCAATTTGTTCGATTAATATGGTGATTTTTTTCCCCGTTCAAATCGTCCATCTTTCTCTTTGACGTTTTGTGTTTTTTTCTTTCTTATGAAATAAAAATGTCAAAAAATGTTATTTTCAAAAGAAGGTGGAACCCTACTCAAATTTTTATACGATGATTCCTAATTTGAAATTCTTAAATTTACCCAAGGTAAAAAATTAGTTGGTTACTCTTTTTTTCTTCATAAGGAAAGTAGAAAAAGTCGTATTTTTTCTAAATGGTTGAAATTGTTGGGAAAAAATTGGCTTTCAAACATTTTTCCTCTTCCCAAAGCGTTATTACGAGTATTTACTCTTTGTAACTTTTCAAGCCTGTAGGTAAATTACAAAATCATTTTTTACAGGCAATCTTTTCATTTTCCTATTTTGAAATTTCCTTCTTTTTTTTCAGAAAAAAAAATTGTGGTAACAGACATTTCTCGAGAAGATAATTTTTATGGAGAAGATTCAAGCACAGTAAAAAACAAAATTTTAGAAATGAACCTCAATAAGACTGACTCTGAGTCTCACATTGGAGTAAACCTCTTAGAACAGAGAGGAAACAAGAACCATCCTATTCTAAATTTTACTCAAAATATCACAAAAAAATTTTTCACAAATGGAGAATTTTATGCTCTACAATTTTGTTTCTTCTCGGTTTTTCTGAAAATCGTTTTTTTAAGATAAAAAAAAATCATCACAAAAAACAAAAAAATTTTCAAACTTGAGCTCAATATACCTATGAGCTTGAAGAAAAATAAAATTGTAAAAGTTTCCCACCAGTGAAGTATGCTTTGTTACTATCGAAGGAGCCAAAGAGTTCAATGACGCATATAATTTTATTTCTTTACTACGGGAGAGGAGAGAAGAAGGAGTGGATAACTTCCCAGTGGATGTTTTTTTTCCTGGTATTTAGGTACCCATAATTTCTACTGCTGAAAACGAAAAAAAAAATGGAGGATATCACGCAAGTTCTTTTTGTTTTAAAATCGAGGTCCAAAAATATTAAACTGTAGTAAAATGTGCTAAGATGAGGTAATTTTTAAGTCCTTCAAGAATAGTGTTACGCTGCCTCAAAACTCAAAGTCCCAAAAAGTGAAAATATATTTTGAAAATTTTTTAGCTCCAAATCGTGTTTAGGACTTGAATGTTATTTTTCAACGAAAAAAATACCCATTTTTACACAAATATTTTTTGAACGGGGGGGGGGGGGGGTTACTGGTTAAAAAAGAGAATAGACTTGACTTGTTTAATACTTATGCTCAAAAATTCGATCCATCGTTTTCAGATTCGTATTCAGCGAGTCAAATTGCCTTTTAGGGAGACTAATTAGACGACCATTCACTTGAATTTTCATTGTTTTTTTATGAACAGTGAAAAAAAAACTGAACTTTATACTCTGATTTTGAAGAAAGCAAGTTATATCAAAACACCATATCTTTGATCCCCTGAAACCAAAATTTCAAGTGTTTTAAAGTCATTTCTGGAATTTTGAAAAATTCAAAAAAACTATCACGTCGAGTTTTCTACCATTTTTGATATTTTTTCTCGAAAAAGGCGAATGACTGAGAATAAGAATAGTTAGTCAATTTTGAACCCTTTAACTCGAAAACAACAATTTTTGGTTCTTCCAAAGTCTCCAGAGACTTCTCAGTTTTTTCCAGGAATTTCAAATTGTACACTGGAAGAACAAAAAATAAAGAACTATTTACTTACACTCGTTTGTTTTTCGTTAAAAAAAAAAATCAAGTTTTCATAACATTATCAACTTTTTTTGAATTTTTTAAAAATTTTCGTCAAAAATTCAGAAATGAACTTCTGCTCTTACAAGGGAGGTGCCCCAGGTGACATGCACCGATTTCAATGATTTTTGTACCATTGGATAGAGGACATCGAACATAGTCTACCACGAAATTTTCAGCAGCTGAAGTTGATATTTCAGCCTTCCAGGACGATTTTTTGACTTTCACATGACAATTTTGAAAAATTGGCCAAAAATAGTCGGTGGAGGTCGCATACCGAAACCATCCATATTATTTGGGCATTTCAATACATATGATAAGACTAGCCCACGGTGAAATTTTCAGCTGCTGAAGTTGATATTTCAGCATTCCAGGGCGATTTTTCGATTTTTTCAGAATTGCAATGTGAAAATCGAAAAATCGCCCTGGAAGGCTGAAATATCAACTTCAGCAGCTGAAAATTTGGGGTTAGGCTATGTTCGATGTCCTCTATTCAATGATGCAAGAATCGTTGAAATCGGTGAATGTCACCTGGGGCACCTCCCTTGTTAGAATTTTTTGTGAGTAAAAGGCAGTTTGGGACATATTCTTTCGATTTATTGTTAGGTCAATTCAGTTGAAAATCAGATTGGGTCAGTTCCAGTGGTTCTTTTGTCAGCACCACTGAGGTTCGATTTTAAAACTATGTATGAGTAAATTTTTGAAATCTGAAAAATCGTAATTTTAATAAAGAATGCAATTGCATCATCATTTGACAAGGAGCTTTAACATTATTTCCCTCCACTATTTGGACAAGACATGATACGTTAATTTCAAAAAATTAAAATAGAAAAATATCAAACATCAACTTTGAAAATTACTTGAAAGCTTAAGTGCATATTTTAGAAAAATCCGAATTAATTATTCATTATTCATTACATTAGAATAATAATTAAAATTATTTTAATAAATTAAATTGAGCATAATTTTTTTAAAACTTCATTTGAAATAGGCATTTGACTGAGATTTTTATAAAAAAAAGAAATCAGTTCTTCATTTACGTCATTATTTTAAAAAAATGCAAAATTATTAAAATATTCACATTAAACTTATTAAAATTTAAAAGAACATGTAACAATCTGCGAAGAAATTCTTCAAACCACTGTCTTTTCCTTCGAACTTCCAGTTAGAATATTTTCATCCCGCGCCTAATACGTAATTTCTCTTTTCAAAGAAAAAATATCGGAAAAATTTTTCAAATTCCTAATAAAGGCTCGCCATGGACTGGGTTTTATTTATGTACTCGACGGCGCAGCGTATGCAATTCGTTGAATAATTTTCATTTTCATTCTTTGTTTTACTTCATCTGGCGTACTTAATGAAAAAAGTCGTTTTAAAAAGCATCGAATTAAAGGCGACGGGGAGAGAAAAGAAGGTGCGAGCCAAAGCAACTGATTAATGAATTTAATTAACGTAAACCTTTTTAGTTTTTTAAAGGAGTAGGTAAATTTTTTTAATCTTATTTTGTGGGTATTACGACCGAGAGAAATATTTGACGAGGACGCGAGAACGCGAGGGTGTAAAAAAACCCAGCAGATAGGTAACTCGTTTAGCGAAACATTTACTCGGTAGTTTGATAATTTTTCGTAAACTATACGCGAAGTTGTGCTAGTACGTATTAGACTGCACAAGAAGTAGGTAAAGGTATACGTATGGTATAGTGTTTCGTTTAAATTATCGTAATGAATAGCACTGGAGTAAGGTTGAATTTAAAATTAGACTCCGACTGGAACTTTTTACTCGAGCGCGCCGCTGTGAGACTTATGCTGGTGAAATTGGCGACCCCTTCAGGTGATTTATAATACCAGAGGCTGAAATAGGTTAGGTAGCTTAGAAAAAAAATTCTCTCCACGAATCACGCGCGCTTATATACGAAGAAAATTTCCAACTATTTTACCTCGCGGCGACAAGCTTAAAGTATAGAGAGGAGCGTATGCATATTTCAGCCAAACACAGAGAGCAAGTTTTCACGTGTTTGTGATACGTATTCGTGACTTATCAAAGTATTATTTTGACCAACCAATTCGAAACCTTTCACAATGGAACTTTCCGCTCCAGAAGCTAAAAAAAAAGGAGGTCGATTGTCAAAACTATAGGATTATCACCCAAGTTGATTTTGGTTTAAAAGTTATTCGCGAGGATGAATTGCTCGATTCGGAGCGACTTTAACTCTCGCGGTAATCCCTCGAGTTTAAAATTGTTTAGAGTTGAAAAAAAACTCATTATGGTAGATTAATGGAAATTAATTGAGTAATTATCGGAGTGCAATTTAATCGGTATTTTTTTTCAACGTTTGTCCTAAAATGGAAACGAACTTACTAAAAGGAGAGAACACGCCTTGTATTCATACTTGGAAATAATACGAGTGTAATTAAACGAATGTAAACGATTGTGTTTTGTGTACAATTTGTCGCTTCGCCTCGTCGTGTTTTATTATCGAAAATAATAGCTTCTGTTGCATTGTTTGTTGGGATATTTTTAGCAGAATTGGGCGAGTTTTGTATAAATGAATGAACCCAAATGGTGCTCGATGAAACAAAATCTAAACAAAGATAGGATCTGGATTTAAATTATAAGGTTCGGTTTGGGTATGAATGATTTGCTGATTAAAACGTCCAAAAGTAAAGGTACTTATAAATGGTGTTGGAAAAGTAAAAATTTGGAAATCCTCGTTAATCAAAGTTTGAACCACCTCCTCCCCTTCCCCTCATAAAAAATTCGTCTTCGATCTCGTCTCAAAAGTCTAAACAAACATCTTGCCAATTCTTGGGACTCTTTCATCAAGATACACTCGAGTCAACTCGTATCTGCAAAATACACGAATTTTCAGCCATTTCAATTCAGCATCCTTTGCTTTCAAGCAACGAGACACGACGACGAATACGGAATTAAAATCAAGCGCGCGAGTAAGTAAAAAACCAAAAACTTTTTCGAACGAATTAGTCACAGAAAAATTTATTTTGCGAAATGCATCTTGCAAAAAGCATTCGGTGAATTGATTCATTTCCTATATTCAACACGAAAAACGTTTACTTTTTTTATTTGTCGTCGTACTCTTGGCTTTATTTGAGGAGAAAAAAATATATCGAGTAAAGAAGCCAATACCCTTCAACTACGTGTATTCCATACTCGATCGAGTTACTTTAGCAATATCGCTGAGTACTGTCAATTCAACGCGAATAATCTCGACTTGAATTTCCCATCGTATGGCAAATAATACTTGAAAATTAGTTAATACTCATGGTACATCGTGATATCTCATAGACAAGGGACTTTATACGTATAAAACAAGTAGGTACATACAGGAAAAAATACGAATTTCAATTCTCTGGACTCAATTTCACATAAAAATATGTCCAATCTGTCACACTTCAGTTTTGAGCAATTTTTTGTAAAATTTGGCACCGATGGTTGGTTTACATCCATATTTCGATGTTCTTTTTGATTACTGAAAAATTATAAAGTCCTCCGGAGGTTCCAGAAAAGCTCAAAAAGACCGCTAATAATTGATTCTGGAGGTGAAAAATAAGAATGCTTTTGAAAATGACAAATTTGGATACACTTTATTTTTCTAATGGAGAAAATTTTGAACTTGTAGACACGAATTTTGAAAATTTTTGGCTAAACCGATTTAAAGGACCATGAAAATAGTAGATATTCGAGTGCATACGAGCCGAATTTCATTTTGGCTTTTTTCACAGGGTGTCTAAAAAAACTGCCAGACGAAAAATCATGAGTCATGACCTTTTTCATGACCTACGTATTTTTAACATTTTTAGTTTTTTCGTTTTTCTGAACTTTTGATTTCTTTTCATTTTATGGGCTTTTTAAAAAATTTTCAAGTTTGCTTCGAGGAAAATTCATGACTTTTTCATGACTTTCATGACCAGGACCACCTACTGAAATTCATGACTTTTTACCCACCTTCATGACATTCATGATCGTTAGACTTGTACACCTTGTTTTATGACAATTTTTCCAAAACTGGAACATCCAAAAATTTTCTGGAGGCTCCAGAACGGCTTTAAAACATCTTCGATAGATTTCAGACGTAAACTATAGAGTATAACTTACTAATATTTCAGTGTTCTAGCTCAAATTGACCAAATTTCCATAGTTTGATGGAAAACGAGCTATACTGGATTTTCAAAAATTCGTCAAAAATCGAATAATGAAATAAGCATTTTGAAAAAAGAGATGAACTCTCAAAACTGAAGAGGCAATGAAGATTTTAAACATTCAAAATAAGACAGTCCATTCACTTCTCATGGATAGCAAACCTTCATTCATTAGTTCATTTTGGGCGGCCACATTGCACGGAAAAATTCCCATCTACTGATTAATCAGGGTGTCTAACAAAACTCTCAGGCAAAAAATCATCACTTTTTCATGACCTATTTTTCACATTTTTACCGTGTGGAAATCCCCCCCCCCCCACAAAAAAATTAAATAACTTGAAACTGCGAAGAAATCGAACAGGGTTGCCATTTTTATCGACAGGATCAAAAATTAGGTACTTACTTCAGTTTTCTCATTTTTCTGATTTTTTTGAACAAGTTTTTCATTTTTTTTTTCATTTTATGGTCTTTTTAAAAAAATTTCAAGTACATATGTTTCGAGCAAAGTGCATGACTTTTTCATGACTTTTCATGACTTTTTATGATCAAATATCAAAATTCTGACTTTTCCATGACTTTCATGACCGTTGGACACCCTGTTAATTCTGAAGACTTTTCCCTCTGAAACATGAAAGATGGAGAGGCGGGGTTCAATTCCAGTCCCAAATTTGAAAAAAATTGAAAATGTGGTGGAAATACCGACTCATTTTTCAAATTTGCCTCCCCCACCACCCCTCTCTGGAGAGCCCCAGAACATTTTTCCTTCCAACAAATGATGTACGTAAAATTTCTCGCTATGGTAGACATTTGATGGAACACCCTGTATATCAGTACAAAGTACACGTATAATCAAGTCGTTGGATAAAGTTTGAGTATAGAAATTCCCTCGTACACATAATTTCTAACTCTAGACATGGTCGTATTCGAGGTCTGGTTCGCGTAATTAAATGACTTATGCGTACATCAGAAGGATACGAAATTTGCGAAACGCCCCAAGAAATCTGTTCTGGATGCAACTTTCGCTTCATAGTTCATACCTATACTCGTAGTATCAACAGAGAAGTGTACTTTTGTCGACGCTTGCACATATATATTCTGCGAATCGAACATGACTTGCTCATCTCGTGACTGCATGGTTTTTTCGCATCTTTAACAACTTTACCCATATAATATTACGAATTCACACCGCAAATAACTTTTCGACCTAGTTTAATAATAAGCTGGCTCTCATAAACGATATAAACATATATCACGAACCAACTTACAAATCATTAACTATTACTTCGCCCTTTTTCAACTTGTACACGCAGACTCGCCGCCAAACTAATTAAAAACTTTTTCACAAGAAATACTATATAACTTAATTTTTCATTCGTCGGCGGAATCCGCTTTTGTAGGTATTTTTTTCCGCTCATTTTATCAAGTATACGACGAGTAGGTATCTTCTTCAGAAGCGTATATTAATGTGAAATACATCTAGCCATATTCGCGCGTGGCAATGGTTCGCCCTGTAGGCTTTTATATGCACAGGGGCTGCCCGGTATAAACATTCATTAGCTTTCTAATTAGGGGTCGTGAAAAAGGGGCAAAGCTCCTAGTGCAGTACCATACTCGAGTAATACGAGGAGTATAGTGGACGGAAATGGTTTGAAAATTATAAAAGGGCGTCTCTTGCAAATTAGCCTTGTATATATACTCGTTAATCGTTATTTATAATTTGATTTGGCGCGTGTAATTTTTTCTTCGCTGCCATCCCTCATCTATTCGCATTTTCACGTTGTTGGCCGAATCTCGTATAGTAAAATTTGCGCGACAACCGGCTTGATTCTATTTAACCATTTGGGTTATTATAATTATTATTATTACTCGTGCCTACGTATAAAATTTACCAATTACCTAGTCTCTCTCTGTCACACTTTGTGTGCTTCTCTGGCGATACTCTGGGTTTGAAGTACTATATACCAGACATTTCGATACGGTATAATTTTCGTTATGCTCGCGAAACGAATGCATTTAATTAGGATAAAATCTTAGCAAGTCTGCGTACGACCACGTTATTTATGCGGCTCCGTTATATATGCGAATTTTCCTAAATGACTTTGCCGCGTATAAAACCGGCACTTTCTAGAAATTATTTATCGGTTAAGGTGAATTATGGCGAGAATACATCGATTTACAACCCATATCGTTCATTACGTTTGCCAAATATACCGAGTACCTATACTTCGACGTTACACATTTGGTACGATTTTTTTGAACCTAAGTATATCATTCTATATCGATTCGCAGATATTTATAAAATTACGATCATTATCTACCTATCTGAAAGAAATATGTATATGTATCTATAGATATATTTCGATAATTGGATCTCAATTCGATTTCCTCTCCTTTTACATCAATTTTTCAATTTTTTTTCCTTTTCAGTGATTTATTATTGAGACGTTATTTCATTTTAAACACACCAATTTACTCTTTTTTCACTTATATTTTTTTCCAAAGCTACAAATAAAAAACCTAATGACCAAACATAAACTTCAATTTGGTCTTCTTATCACTTCATCGCGAATCCCGAGTACCCTATTAGCGTTTACCGTTGTTTCGCTCATTATGGTAAATGTTCGAAAAATTAATTTTAAGCGCTGGCGACTTGAGAGAAAAAAAAACACGACCGAGTCTGAGCTGAATTCACGAGACGATATTTTTTAATAATTACCCTAATTTTGGGCCAATTTTCTCATCAAATTGAAAAATTGATGTAATAATTTTATAAAAATGGACATATCTACTCGCAGCTATAAAAGAAAAATGAGGTTTGAGGTCAATTACATCGGTGACCTTGAAATGAAATTACAGTATGTTCTTTACGACGTTAGTTAAATTTTAGATTCGTTTCAACTGGGATATATTGTGTGTGGTTCAGAAAACGGTTCGAGGCGTCTTAATTTGCGTTTCTTAAGAGTTTCTATCCGAAATTAATTTAATCTTCAATTTTTCAAAAAATAGTAGGATGACTAAAAAATTTGACAATTTATTAATAAGCACACGCCACAGTCAACTTTTTTCAGGTATTCAAGAGGAAAAGGAGAAGGGGGAGGGGTAAAATAACAAAATGTCAGTTGGAACTAATTTTTAGATTAATTTCAGCCAATAATTTTTCAAAAATTTTCTTCAACAATTGAGAAAAAAAAATTTTAAATACTAATCTATACCCAAAAATAAGTGACTTGCAACTTTTTAACCGCTCAGTAGAACCCTAAAAGTGGTCTTGGATTGATGGAAATGAACTAGATTGAGGCAATATCACAAATAAGTACCATTTTTTGGAACTGGGCCATTTTTCTCGAAACAGGTTAAACAACCCCTCTTGAGAGTCTTTTTCTCTTTTCCAGAGGCACCTTTGGAACTAAAATTTTCAATTTTTTCTGAGTAATTTTCAACTCAAAACGCAGATTTCTAATGAATTTGGTTAAAATCCTCCGACTTTTTTTTTTTCGTGATCCACAGTAATGATCATTCAACAAGGGAACTTCTCTTCCTCATCGCCTCGTGGCATACAAATGAAACATACAAAGATGAAAAAAACTTTGGAAACTCTCCAAATAAAATTTTCAAACTGCAAAGCTCAGTCATCAAGGTGCCTTCCTGAAAAAAAACATTCCCAGTTGAGGGTAATCAAATTTTAAAATAGATCCAAAGTGTGAAAAAAACGAATTTAGAGGATATGTATCAAGAATTAGAAAATTAAATAAGACTGCAGTAATAGTTTTTACTCCGAAAACAAATTATTTCAAATTTTTGTATGCAATGTAACGACTTGAAAAATTTTCAAAAATTTGACATACGAATTTCAAAAATTAATTTTGGCAGCTGGACACTGGGGAAATCCGATTTATAGTCTCAAAAGCCCATTCTCATCGATCGTGTAGGTACGGTTTATAACAAGGCTTTATTCCCTCTCACCTCTCCCCTCCACAGGTCCACACCCTACCAATCTAGGAAAGTCCTAATCAGAATTATTTCGGCATAATTTGTTCATACATCGATTATTTCAATTTAGTTTGGAGTTAGATTGAAGGAGCTTGACAGCAGATAGCAGGGCTTCAGTCAAAAATTCACACGCATCCAAATTTTTAAAAAAGGCCGGAGAGAGGGGGTGAAAATTGCAAAAAAAATAAATAAATTGTAATTAATTATCAATTAAACCTACAACATATCCAAATATCAGAGTTCTAAACTAGGTTCTTAGAATAGGGGAAAAGCTGTGTTTTAAAACATTAAAAAAAATATGAAACAACTTGTTCTAACAGGGTGTCTAACAAAATTTCTCCGAAGAAATGCAGTACTTTTACAGTACCATTTGCAGTACCTTATATTTTTTTTATCCAGCTTATACCGACCCCCCCTCCCCCCAAGAAAAAAATTATATTTTTGAACCAGTTGGAATTTGTCGATAAAATTATAAGTATTTCAATCGAAACAATTTCTGGAAATGATTTTTCCTGGCTTTTCCAGGTTTTCCAGACCAATTTTTCCATTTTTCTAGACCATTTTTTTCAATTTTCTATGCTTACCGCATACTTTGGTTAAAGAAAAAAAAAATTTTGGGGGGGGGTGTATTTTTTTTATAAGCTTCTCTTCGAACTGGATACTTCTTCGGATATAAAAAACAGCTCAACTTTGATTATTAACTTTTTTAATTAAAAATAAATAAATAAATGAATAAAACATGCATCAAGTTTGGCCAATTGATTACAATATTCATAATAACTTTTGAAAATGTTTCTTTTCTTTTATGGTTTTTTGGAGGCATCAAAATGTGAAATTTGTTCATCTTAAAATTGAGAAACAAATTGGTCCGAGCGAAGCGAGAACTTTTGAAAATTTTCATTTCTAGATGCTTAAAAACGAGGTTTTTTTTAAGTGAGAAGAGTTCATTTTTTGACTTTTCAAATTTTAATATTGGAATGATGTTTTTTTGAAGGAATTTAACTACTTTTGAAAAAAAAAGAGAACAAGGTCGAGCGAAGCGAGGGCGAAAGCTTCTGAAAATTTGCATTTCGAAAGGCATAAAAACAAGGTTTTTTTTATGTGAGAACGATCGTAGGTTTTTTTTGGCTTTTAAAATTTTAGAATTTGAATAATGCTTTTTTAAAGGAAGTTGATTTTGAAAAAGAAAACAGAACAGGCCCAAGTGAGGGCGAAAGCTCTTGTAAATTTGTATTTCGAGTTGCATAAAAACGATGTTTTTTTTCGTGAGTTCATTTTTCGGCTTTAAAACTTTGATTTTTATTAGGTATCTAGAAATGTTCATCTGGTCCTTTAAAAAGAAAAGAAAACAAGCCCGAGCGAAGCGAGGGAAAAAGCTTTTGAAAATTTGTGGCTCGAGAATTAAAAAATAATGTTTTCCTTTCATAACAGATCCTTATCTGAAATTTGCAATAGGTCGTTTTTTCAAAATTCCAGGGATTTTGCGTGAAAATTACGAAATTCCCTGACTTTTCCAGACCGACCAAATTCCCTGACTTTTCCAGGTTTTCCAGGCTTGTGGACACCCTGCATCTTTTGAGGTACAAAATGAACATTTTTTTTTTTTAATTTTCACCAATTAATTCATTTTGAGGTTTTTAAAAAATTTTAAATCAATGATTTTGAGAAAAAATACAGTACTTTTCAGGCAAAAGGCAGTACTTTACAGTACTTGCAGTACCGAGGATTTCAATGCAGTACTTTTACAGTACTTGCAGTACCTGCAGTACCTGTTAGACACCCTGTCTAATACCTTCAAATTCCCCAGGAAGTTGAAATTTAACATGCACCATGTACATTATTCAGGAAGTACCCTAGCTGCACCCTACTAATATGTACTTTTGAAAGAAGGGTTGGACTTTTCAATCCTTTAACATCTAGGAAAGGCTTTTACACTTTTTAAAATCAGTTTTCAATTTTGTTCCACGCACGTTCCTGATCCAACCTCCTCAAATTGACTTGGAAGACTAAAATTAGACATGTACCTTCAGAAGATAGCCTGAAGTACTTTTTGTGAGTTTTAATTCGAGATCGTACAAAAATCAACAAAGAGTATTTTGTTTTAAAAAAAATATAAATTATATAACAGTGCATATGCATAAGATTCTTATTTGTGTCTAGAGAAATTTTGCAATTCATTTACAAAAAAATATGTAGGCAAACATTGAATATGCTTGAAAAATATCCTTTCAAAAATTAAAGCGATATGTGTTTGGGAAAAATTCCAACTACGTAATAAGCAATCAATAGTCACATCAACATCATCAAATACAATTTTCTAAGAAAGAAAAAAAAAAAAAAAAACAGCAATGTCTCAGTTACTTCAAATGAATAAGACTTAAGAGTACCTCTCTCTTGAAAAAAATAAAAATGATAATAACACCATCTCATAATTTACAATACAGACCCAAATAAACCTGCAAATTCGACCATACAAATGAGATCACTCATCACTCATACACCTTATACGTATTATTATCTCAGTATTTTTTTTTCTCACCACAATGAAAATTTTGAAAGGTATGTTTTCACAACTTGAATGTTCTCATCATCGACTTCGAGATGCTGCAGTGTGGCGTCCATTTTACCGAGCATATTGCGAGGTTTATTATCGCTGTTACGGTTTTTTTTTTTCGTTCTTCCTCATTCTGAGACTATAATATTTTTTACTATGCCACAACAACAGCATATAGCAACATGAGGCGAGAATTTTTTAAAAGAAAAAATCTTGATTTAAAAATGGTGAGTATAAGTGCAGGATATCGTTGACCCATTTCCTCGCTCGACTCTCTGTGTACGAGTAGATATATGCGTGGTGTACTGTACTGTACAATACGTTGCACTGAAAAATACACAAGCTCGAATCGCAACTAACGCGCGTTTCTATTACCGCGATATTAGTTGAATTTATTTTCTACTTAATGACGTCGAAAATTCCATTTGAAAATGCATTACGCCATGTAAATCATTCGCAGAGGCGACATTTCTCCTTCCTTTATGCTACACAACAGTGCGCCGGCTACATCTACGATTATGCTATACTACCATACGAACGCCTCGAAGCCTTTTCGATTACTCAACTGATAACGGCGATCGCCGGCCTTACCCTTGCCCCGCAAAGCCTTCTTTCTTGTGAAAAACTACCGCAATATTTCCCATCGCGAAATTACTCGCGCTTCGTAGTTCTACACGTTTTGCCCTTACAACCACTACACGACTACGACGACGAATTCTTATTGTCTAAACGGCGAGCGTAATTATACGATAAAAAATACCCCAGTTGTACGCGAATACTACGGAAGAATATGGATAATTTGCTACCGTTTTGTTACCAGCGGTAGGTTGATGTTTATTTTCAGGTCTATGCTACTCGTATCGAATTTGAAGTTGATATATTGAGCCAATCAATAGTGCATCGTTAGTGCAGGAAAGTGCAATTATGTATTCGTTCAGGATACAAACTAGAGCCATTTTACGAGTAGTTTCAATTTCAGTAATAAAAGTCAGTTAAGCGTGAATTTTAAAAAATCACGACAAAAAAATTTACGTTTTCAAAATTGACCAAAATTTATAAAAATTGAATAGTACCACACTGTCCTATAAAAAATTCCATATACTTACAGCTAACACTGCATCCAAGATTTCTGATGGAGGAGTAGTGCACACTACATGCACCATCGATTGGTGCATATTTCAACTTGGAATTCCATAAAGGGAGTGTTGATGGGTGATGGCACGGACCTCATATTTTCTATTTTTTTCTCTCTCTGTTACTCCATAGTGTCACTTTTAAACAAGTAAACCGAGCAACGTTTTAAATAAAATATTAAAAAACCTATGCGATTCTCGATCAAATTTCTCTCTTCAGCACCCCAATGTCGAAGCTATTTTGCGTTAATTTTGCACGTATCAAATACTCGAGGTGCATTCTTCTGTTTACATCAGGGCAGGAAAGAAAAAATATTTTAAATTTTAACGTTTTTAGTGTTTCCCATATACCTTCTACAGTACAGAATGTCGCGAAAGTCTGGATCAATTTTCATGACTTTTCAACTGTTGATATTGAAACGATTCATTAATTTTTTGAAAGATTATTTTAACAAACTAAAAAACTCCTACTCCTCACCTACACTTCCGACGGTCATTTCTCTTCCAAAAAAACGATTGTGAGCATAGCCTACCTAGGCCAAATTTGAAAAGTCTACCCGATATTTTTACAAGAATTATCGACAAATGCTTCATGACCCGATTAGAAACCAGTTACAAAAACGAACCATTCGTTGGACTCGTTATAAGAGTAGACAGTCATTCGTCTAATGAAGAAGAACACTTTGCTGTACCGAGTGAATTATCAGATTTTCAGACCACCCTGTACATGCATGCACATAGCAAACACGTAGTTTCCACAGCATATTCTTCCCTTTTAATACACACCTCGAAACACGCCAACCAACTAAATAAAAACGACCAACATAGTTGAAATTTTCATCGTCGCGCGAGAAAAACGTTTCTATTTCGTTCGAGACTATTTTTTTCCTCCTGTTTCGCTCCCCCTCCCCCGTTCTTACTTATATCATATTCTCGGATGTAATTTCGTCAGCGAAATTTCCACCCTTAATGGAAGTGCAATTGGCCCGCGTGGAAATTCGTAAACGGTGTTTTTGGACCGATGTTTTCACTCATACAAACCTCCTCTTACGAACAACCAGGTAGTGTATTATAACGCTGTTTGGGTTTCATTTCTTACTACTTTACTTCTCCGGATATCGTAAAAATAACGTTGGCTTTTGTTGATTGCATTGGCATTGGATTTAAGCGAGCCTCGTTCATAATTTTGATTTTTTTTTTCATTCTTTTCCGCAACAATGGTGTAATTTAATTTTTTTCAACAACTTCGGGTAAGTATACCTAATTTTTGTGAATCTTGTACGAGTATAAAAATTTGAAGAAAAAAAATTGAAATGCCTAATCTGCAGACAATCATGCACACAATCAGAATTTTCGATGAATTTATAGAGGGGGGGGGGGGAGAGGTTTGCGACGAATCAGATGAGTGTGTAATTTTAAGCACCAAAATTTTTAAAAACAGCGAAAATTCGCCGGATTCAATAGCTTTTTTTCTAATCAAAAATTGAAATGGGTAATTTAGAAACAATTGGAATCTATACAGTAAAGGGCGAGAGGGATGGAGAGGGGGGGAAGTTTGAACTTAGGTATACTTATTTTATCGACGCGTTAATTTTTTTCAACCCTATTGAAAAGGTCAAAAGTGTAGAACAAATTTGTTAGCACTGTAACCAAAATTCACCTGGCTCATTCCAAGTCTCTCACTCCTCAAATTAGAATATTTATCCCAATTCATAAATTAAAGATTCTTGAATTGCGTGTGAATTATTGTATAATAGTACATATTCAAAAATTTTGAGCCACACAACATCTGAACAAGTGGCAACGCTGTAATGAAATGTTCAAAAATAGAGGAAAACTGGTTTTCAAAATGTTGTGGCATTCAACTTCGCTCCCCTCCCTCCCCTAGTCCGTTTCAAGATCATGGTGGCTTTTTTTCCAACGCATTTTCGAGGTCATTAAACCATATGATTTGTTTGTCAGTCTCTATATAAAATTTTAATAAAAGTTTAAAAAATGAAAGACCACCCACCCTATGTTGGAGGCTCTACACGATATCTAACGGAGTTTTTTTTTGGAAAAAATTACTACTTGTTCGCTACCTTTTTCAACCAAATTTTCAGAAAGCTCTCCACTCGAACCCCCCCCCCACCCCCCACCACACATGCACACAAAATTAACGAAGTCAACTTTTTCACAGGGAAAAGTTTCAAAAACATTGAAATAGGAAGAAAATATGTATACAAATTATCATTTAATTTAAATAAAAATTACAACGAAACAAAAACAAGTTTTCATCAAAAATAAATTTGTTTTCAATGATTTAATGCGTGTTTGAATTTTTTTCATTTTTTCACTACTTTCACTAATCATTTTAAAAGTCACTACTGTCACTACCTGTTAGATACCCTGCTCTAAAATGGTTTGAAGTCGCAACCAGTTAATTTAAAATATCAAAAAAATACATAAATAAATCAAATTCAAGCTTTGCAGCTGAATCTGGTCAATTTTTTCGTAGGAAATGGATCATGATTTAAATTTTCAAAAATCGATAAAAAGAATATTTAAAAATGAACATTAGTAAGTACTTGAAAGTTTACACGAAGGTTTACTTTCTAATGCTCTTTCGATTTTTCTTCATTTGGTTCAAAAATTTGCCCAAAGTTAACTGGTACCTACTTATAACTCCCTAGGTATAGGTGATTTCAATTTTTTTACAAATTCAAATCTATTGAGAATAATACGAGTAAAAGTAAATTACAAATAATTTAAAATTCGCTATACAACCGAATTATTCACTTTAGAATACACCACAAAATTGAACCCCAAAGATTCCCTTTCACTCCATCAATAATTTTCAAACTTTACTAAATTGACCAAAAATACCATCAAAGAAGATTTTAGGCCATTTACGTAGAAACTACTGGAGAAATCAAAAACCTTAGTAAGCTAACTTGAATTATTATTACAGGCTGTCATTTCTTCCAAGTAAGTACTTAATTAAGGAATAGAAAGTTCTCAGTTTGAAGTTCTTCTCAAAACTACCCTCATCTATAGAATGAAAAACGCATCACCTTATTTTTTCTAAAACTAAAAGTTCTCTGAACAAACACACAACACACCAATTTTATACGGTATCAGTTTTGGCAACGAAACAACAGTGTTTCCAGCGTTATCGTGTGTCGATTTGTTATACCTACAGCTAATTTTTCGTTTCAATAAAAAACACCGCCATTTTTGGCCGTTTTCTTCAATCATTGTTTGTGGTGTTTTCAAACCTACACTTAATTACTTGCTACGTAATGAAAAAAAAAAGAAAAAAAAGAAAAGAGTGTAATGAATGTAGTATATACATATATCATTAGGCATACTGACGCATGAAGCATCTAGTGGGTGGAAAAATTAAACCAATTTCTGTCTGTAAAATCAATTTTGGCAATGACATTGATTATAATGTCATACTCATTTCGTTTTTAATCAATCAACAATTAAACTAAATATAAAAACTAGTTAGTTGATCTAATAAACTCGTCGAGATCATATAAACTATAAAAAGTTAATAAAATTCTCGATCAAGACTCCAAGCCCAAGTACTCATTTCGCATCGTGAACCCGTCCAAGGCCTAATACGAGTAGTAAAAATTGAACAAAAAATACACTACACTTTGCTGGATTCATCACATCACTTATCACTTCACAAAAACCACCTCCGCAATCACGAATTATTCCGGATAAAAAAATTCATATTACACGACTTTGTTTTTTTTTTTTTTTTTGAGTAAAAAAGAGGCACTTTCAATCACCACAAACACACGCCATGCGGCCGCCGGAACTGACAAGGATGAAAACGTAAACGCCGGAAACGCCACGCCGAGTCACCGCGATACCAAACGTGCGAAAGGAAAAAAGATACCCAAGTCACTAGCGAGAAAGCGTCGTTGTCACCTACGTTACACCGGCATTATTCTCGTACTCGCCGTACCATAGCATACCGAACACACGCAGACGAAACGTAAATAATATCGAGAAACGTGTAACATGTGCGTGCGTCGGGACGCCAGCCTTTGCCTTCATCGTCAGTCGTCTCTAATACTACCCAAACCACCAGCCTTTTTACACAGCATCATTCTACAATCCCTCGTCTATCTGGTATACCTATAACGTACATATCGCCGCATCCGGGGTGTTTTAATTTACATCTTCGACGACTTGTAAAATACCTCTATTACCTAGCCAGACTCATCAACGTACCTACTCGTACTTGGTCGTATTACGAAGTAGAAAAAAACACATCCCGAGTAAATGTGTTTAGTTTCCGCGTCGCGACGACGACGACGTTGTCGTCTTCGTTTGACTTTGTTCTCATTGTCGGCTTTATAGTGGTACTCTTTTTTCGTACCCATCGGGGAGAAATGAAGAAAAAAGCTTTTAAATGCCTTTTCTCCCTTTTCTTTTTCTTCTGTTAATATGAAAACAAAATACAAAATCTTCACGCGTAACGCTAATTACACCGCGGTGCCTTTGTGACTGCAGAAAGGTGAATGTGCAGCCAAAACCGAAATTCCATTTGGTTAAAAGCCTCGGCTAATTCTCGCATCGCAAACCACAAATACCCATAGGCGTAGTAAGCGATGTTTCTACAGTATATTTCAAAATGTTCGATGCTACGGTGTGTACTGTGTAGTAAAATTTGATCGTAAATATTCTGTATAAAGGAAAATTTGAGTAAAGTATCAGAAATGGAGATCGAGAAATGTACGTTGAATTGATTAATGATTGGTATAAAATTGTAAAATTTAAGGAGAATGGGAAATTTTGATCAATAAAATTGAGGAAAAATAAGCGTATCTTGAGTTTTTAAAATCATAATACAAAGAGCATTCAAGGAAAAATTCTTTGGACTGAAAGAAAGGCGCAGTTCAAGTTTTTGCCACCCCCCTCCTAAAAAATTTGAACAAATAAGTGAATATTGGCGAAAATTTTTCCGAAATTTTCAAATTCTCTGTACAGGGTGTTCGAAAATTAATGAATGGCCAAAATTGAAACTCCGAATCGGATTTTCAAACAAAACTATCGGAAAAATTGTTACTGCTCAGAATAATTAAGCACAAAAAATTCATTTTCAATTATTTTATATGTTTTTGAAAAATAATAATGCAAGTTTTCTGACATTTTGTACCTCGATTGAATGTGATCAATTTCCGAAAGTAAAAGCTGTAACTTATACATTTTTCTTTCTCTCGACATAAAAAAAACTTGTTTTTCGAGAAAAAAATGCCCAATTTCATTTTTTTTAAATTTTAAAGGGTCAAAAATTGAAATAATGTACCTTTTTTCCAACTCAAAAACTTTTTCATGCACTTCTCCATTCAAATTAGGTATTGAGGTCCTGACACCCCTTTCCTTCCCAACCGCCTCTAATTATTCAATCATATTTCAGATCATAAACAGGAGATCTAATAAAATTTTTTGAACTGAATTTATAACTACAAAATTTTTTCTGTTTACAATGTATAATAAACGATCTCCCTTTTCAACAAAAAATTGTTTTTTCAAGTTGGTGGTTCAAATCAATAAAAATATTAAAAAGTGAGAATTTCAATACTCAAACAAAAACACAAAATGTACCCTCTCTCCCTCCCCAACAAAAAATTGTATTCTCAGTGTTCAGATCAATAAAAGGAGAATTGATAATAAAAATTATGATTTTTGAATGATTTTTATAGCTCGATTTTTAGACCTAGAACATTTTGTTTTTGAAACGGAATCAATTCGGAACCAGTTTCATGGTTTTATGAATTCTCTCGTAAAATTTAATCAGGATGTCATTTCCATGAGATTAGCTTTTTTAAAATCAAAAATTTTTCTACTACTTTCGTGATTGCTATAGTTGACATTAATTGATTTTTAAACAGAACTCACGTCTCACTTGTTCCCATACAAGGGTGCATATTCTTTAGTTTTTTCAACGAAAATTTGATCTCACCTGAAACAAAGAAAAATACGATCACATATTAATTAATTTCAATCAGTCATTTAATAATTTAAATGTTTATAATTATTATGACATTTTTACCAATTGGAGTCAACATTTTCCAACATAACTCCTTTTTTATTAGGCTAATAAAAAAGAGGTTAGATATCTTAAAATGTAAAAAAATTAAGCCATTTTAAAAAAAAAAATTTCCATAAACAAAATTTAAAAAAAAACAACACAATTTATTTTTTTTCGAAAATCTTCACTCAAATCAGTTGAAAAGATCGCAAAGATGGGTAATTCGAGTTCGTATGATTGCAGATGCTGAATTTCAATTTGGCCAATTTCATGAGGATTTTTCCAAAACTGAACCGAACATTTACTGGAGGTTCAGAAACAGTTCGAAACCATCAGTAGGTAACTATCAAATTTCAGATTTCGGCATCACAACCAAATTTCGATTTTTTCCATGGGAAATGTGCCAAATCAAATTCTTAAAATCCACAAAAATCGAAAAACGAAGTTCAATGCTTATTAATAGACCTGCGATGGTGTATTTTTTTAATGCTCTTTCGATGTTTCTTCTCCAATCCGAGACTTTTTAGCTAGCACACTATCAAAATGAAAATATTTTCCCATTTTTTTTTGCCTTTCCTGAAACTTCACCAATGCAAAAACTATAGGTAAAAATCCACTTCAGATTCAGAAATGTTTCCTAAGAAATTTATGATCTGAAGTTCATTTCCAATTTTAAAACTTTTTTCGAGAAATTTATGATCCATTTGATTCAAAATTTCTCAAATTTTTGTAATACCTAATTCAAATTTTAAAACAATTAGGTTTTGAAGTCTTTTTTTAAAAATGATTTTATTTAACGTCGCTCGACCTTTCGATCATTTGCGACCTAAGAGATGAATTCATGACTTTCTAGGTCTTTTTTTTTTTTTTTTTTTGCAATACTAACCACAGTAATTTTTTTCACCTGAATTTCACCAAAAAAGTCGGAAGAAAAAAGGAATTTGATCCAGCTCATCAGTCATCACATAGGTATGCTCGAGCACCACCAGATTAAAATTCCAAAAAAATATCTCTTGATAAAAGTTCTGTTTATGGACAAAATTAACGACTCTTTTTACGACTTGACGAGTAAAAGACGTATTTTCTCGCAATTATCTCATTCTCATTCCGTATCCGTATCCACTTCCATACAGTAGTAATCTAATCACATTGGAGAACAGAACACAAAAAATTGAAACGATGCTTCCACAAACATCATCCTCATAATATATACTTTCAGTTCTAATCATCAACGCAACAAAAGGGGACAAAACTGAACATCTAATTTCAATTAAAATACACGAGTGCCATACATAAGTATTAAGTACACATATACGTTTTCTTCATGATTATGACTCTCGTTGATGGCCAGTGCCAGTGGTATTGTGACGTTGTATAGTAATATTGTTTTAAAAGCTTGGTTTCGATAAAACCTTCGGCTACGGTTCTCGAACAATATCACAAAGTAAAATAAGGGCGATTCGTTTTCAATGCATCCGTTCAACGACACATCATATCAACCACCCGGTAACCTGTTACGCCTCAGTAACGATGAGCAAATCACTATCAGTCGGGAAGAATTCAGTAAAAGGATTACGGTCGTTGCACCTCATACGTCTCTCGTAGCCTTACATACTCGTACGTAGTGGAAAAAAAGAGGAAGAAAAAGAGATACACCGAATTAGTAGGTATACATCTGCATATAGCAGTATAATCGTATAAAGTCTCGTACGTCGGTATCCATTTAATTAATAGTCGCCATGTCTCGAGTAGAGAATAAAGCTTGTTGTCATCATGTTTTTTTTTTCATCTCGAAAAGCCTACTTGAAAATGCCCCAACGGTTACGAAAATACTACAGAGGAATTTATAACGCATTAACCTTGTTTTGTACATTCGACAACCAAAATTGTAGTTTCAACTTCCGAAACAAAATCATTCCAACACCTACTTGATTTCATCATTAAACACATCCAACCACAACGTACCATAAATCGCTGACATTTTGACAAACACGGATATACGGCGCGGCGCGGCGCAGAATAGGTACATGCATCGGCACCTGGACCAAAAAAAGGAACAAGCAGCCGGAAGGCAAAGGTAACGGTGGCAGCCTACCCGAGTAGGTACCCGATGCGTGCTGGTTCAACCAACGCAAATTGTTCGGCTACACGCAGTATTAGCCCAATTCTTCACGTATCGGATTTTCGTTTCCCATAACCTCACCTATGCTTGTGCTATGCATCGATGCGATCATGTAGGAGTACTGTACCTTAAAAATTTTCATATTCATCGGACACACGTTTGAATAAACTAGTCATATTGACCGGCGGTACATGCAGTTACACACACCGTAGTCGGCAACAGGAATTCGAATAAAAAAAAATTTCACCACACCTACTCGTGTGCTTGACGTTGAAGTTAACGTTAATTACACACGGTACATTGAACTACATCACATTGATTTTTTACTTCACGGTTGACCATGCGTTTTTAATTGTAGTCTACATATTGATGGATCACTTCGAAAGATCGTTTTTAAATTACTAAAAATAAGTAAGGTTTGAATGAATTGCTATTTTTCTGTCAAATTAAACTTTGAAGCGGAAGTATACCTAGTGAACCTTCTTTGTTATTACATCAGGTTCGATTTTTTTCTTCATTTATTTTTTAATAAAATTTTTGCATAAAATCTAAATCATTTTAAAATGCTATAAACTTCAGAAATTGGATTAGGAAAAGAAGGGGGATTGTTGAGATTTAAGTAATACGAGTTTAATAATTTCAGTAACTTCAGCTCGCGTTTTATTTTCATCAGATTTTTTTCGTTCGAGTGAGATCACAATGGGGGAGGGAGGGAGGGAGGGGAAGGGGGGAGAAGGAACCAATTTGAAAATTTGCGTAGATTTTTCTGTTACATGAGACCTTGAAAATGAGAGACATTTGTCCCAAATACTTTTTGGTAATTGGTGCCAAGAAGTGATATTTTTTCGCAATTTTGAACAAAAAATAGGTTTCTGACAATTTTGAGCAATATAGTGAGAATTTTGCTTTTGCTATTTCTGAAAAAGCGAGACTTTGACAATTTTAACAAAAAAAAGGGTTTTTCAGTCATTTCTGGTTTAAAAAAGCCACATATAGTAAAACAATTTTTGGAAATATGCAAGTGAGATTTTTACGAGACTTCGACAAAAATTTTAGCAGAAGGCAGGGCCTTTTGGCAATGTTTGGCAAAAAGCAGTGATTTCAATTTTTGGCAAAAAAAACGAGACGTTTTGCGAATTTGTGGAAAAAAAGGCAATATTATTAACAAAAAACGAGACTTGGAAAAATTTGATTTTCGAAAATTTTACAAAAAGCAATATTTTTTAGCGAACAAAATTTTGAAAAAAGTAACCAAAAGTTACTTAAGAAGTACAAATATTGAGTACAAAACCATTATATCAAATCAAAATTGCTCGAATTTCATAAAACTCATACTGAAATTGTTTTACATAAAAACAATTTTTTATGAGTACTAAAATATTGAATTTTTTTCAATTTCAAAACTTTTTGCAAAATTGGGTCAAAATTTCCTCAAAAATGCAGGAAATTGTAAATGAAAAAAATGTAATTGAAAACTATAATAAAAGTTGCAAAAATTAGTGAAAAAATTAGAAAATTCATACGCATTTTGAAGCGTGAAAAGAGCTGACATTTTTTGCTCAAAAATCGATAAAAATTATGGAAATTGTTCTAAGACGAGTTCATTGAAACGTAACAGAAAACTGATAAACACGTGAAACTTGATGAAATTTTGATGAAATTGCACAATAAAATACCGCGAAATTTGCTTAAAAATATTATAATCTAAATTGAACAAGTAACATTAAAGTTGATTAAAAATTTTTCAAGTGATTTGAAAATACTAAACAAATTCAACGCTAAAAATTGTCTAAACTACTCAGAATTTTGTAAAAAAAAAAAATGACAAATTTCGTAAAAATTAGCATTAATGGTGTCAAAATTACTACAATGAGGAGGAAATTTCGTTAATATAGCATAATTACCTATAATAGACTAATGAAAAAATAACTTGAAATTTCAAGATTTCCATACCTAAAAGGTTTTAAAAAATTGTAAAAAGCAGCATCAAAGCTTGTAAAAATGATTCAAAACATTGAAAAATTGATAAAAATTTAACACAAAATGAGAGTGAAATGTTCAAAATGTAATGAAAATCACTAAAATGATTTTGAAAATGACTGAAAATGTACTCAATGAAAAAAATGGTCAATCAGAACTACAAAAACTTCAAATTTTCAATGAAAAAAAAAAAATTTTAAAATCGAAATTCTAATATTAACATCTTTATGAACAAATTTTAAGCAAATACAAGTTTTTCTCACACTGAAACAATGTCAACGAAGAGAAGCTTGAAATGAAAAGTATGTACTAATCACTAGCATAAAGATGATTAATCTCTTCTCAAAATCACAGTGTTCAACTGCATTATCTTTCAATTTTGTGTTTCCTTTTTTTGATTTGAAGTTTGAAGATGACATGTCAAAAGTCAAAACAATACAGCTTTTTTATGAATTGTCAAAGGAACATTCAAAAAAATGAATAATATGAAATTAGATTGAAGATTATATCAAAATTTCATTTTTCAACAGTTGAAAAATCACGTTGACTAAAACTTTAAAGAATTATAAAAAAAAGAGAAGATTTCAAGTCATAAAAACATATCTACTTGTACGTTTAAAAAAACGATCACACAGATTTCAAATCTATATTTTCAAAAAAGCTCATTTTCGTGGGAATTTCACAACACTACGATACTGGCAATTTACGTAGGTAGAAAGAGATTCATATTTTTCAAGAAACTGATGTTCCATTAATCCCTTTCTTCTTCGTACATTTGGAAATTTACATAAATGCGCACGCGTATACTACATATAAGTATACCGCGAATACATTTTTTCCAAACCATTTTTTATATATTTGTCTCGGTCGATGAATCTATCTATACTCATTACTGTACTCCGTGTACATCGTACCCTGCACACAATTACTGGTAATTTGTATTCAACTCATGCTAATGTGGATTTTTTCCTATGCAAAATATACACATACTGTGTATACGTTCAATGTATATAATTTCTATAAATCAAAAACACTTCGAAGACAAATTTTCAATGTCAAAAACAGGTAAAATACCTAAAAAAAAAAAACGCGTATCGAAGCCTTAATAAAATTCCGCTACCTACAATAATAAAATCACACGATCTCGATTCTCGTCGAGTAATTTACACAAAATCTTCCAAAATATACCACATACCTTAACTGCCATTTCTTCGTTCCAGTTAACATTGAAACAAGCATCCTCCGCAGAATGACCATTAACGAGTATTGCATCTTTACACTTCATGATACTTAGTATCGTAAAAAAATCAAAATAAATCAAACGATTTTCGAACAAGATTCACCAATAATTATTATGTACCACGTAAGATTATGTAAGTATTTCCTCGAAGGCACACTCTCACTTACATAGCATACATATTACATATAACACGCGAATAACGTTTCTTTTGCGTCTTTTTCTTCAAAATACTATCACCTAAACAGCTGCTCCAAAGAGTAAAGTACCTACGATTCACGAACCCTGACTCGATCTACCCCGCCTAGTTTTAATATTTATTCACCTATCAAGAAAGGTTTCTTTATTAGGGTGCTGATGCCGTTGCATTTAAGCGTGCAAAACGTGTTCCTAAATCGAAACATCTGTTCTAGGCGGAATATTTCGTTTATCACCCGTATCAGTGGCATGAGCCATCGAGTGAGTGACTTCTTAACCGTGACGATGAGGTCGAGCGAATGTAATTTTTCGAAAAATTTAACCGCCAATTCGATATCGAACTGGGTGAAAATTTCTTTCCTCGTTGATTCGGTTCGGCCTCGTCGCAATTAGGGTACGCGTCCGGATCCGATATCACTGGCGCCGGTTAGTCTCGTATGTATAATGATGATTTATTGTAATAATCGTGCCACTGACGAAAGTAATTTGAACACAGATATCATCCAGATTCCCAATTAATATGATAACTATTCCGACCACCCCGAGACTGAATGTCTCGCGTATATTTCAGCTCCAGATATTACGTAATTTCGGCGACAGATTTCGCCACAACGATTCTAAAACTCAAAATTTATGATATTATTTTTTAATTTTCATTTTTACGATAATTTTTTGGTGAAACTTTGAGATATGTATATTCATTATTTATTATTGTTATCAAAGAGAGGTTTCCCAACTGGCAGAAAATTTTCAAAAGCAGCCACAGTTGAATTGAAAAAGCATATAAACATAATTATATTTCCAGCTATAACATTTCAAGTGCCAAAATGCATTTTTCGATTTCAAGCGAATTTTTAAAAAACAAATTTGAGCAAAAAATGGGAAAACAGCTGAAATTTTGAACGTAGAAACCATATTTTTAAACCCGCCCCGAACTCTCAAAATCTCGCTGGAGGCTCTGCAACGACTGAAAACTACCTCCAGTAGTCTCAGCACGTTGAAATTAGAACATTGAGTGAATTTTAGCCTTCCCACTTTGTTTGGTAAAATTTTAATTTCAACTTTAAAAAATCTTTTGGAGGCTTCAGAACTGGTCACAATGATTCGAAACCGTTTCCAATCAATTCAATACGTCAAAAATAGGGTACATACCAAATTTCAATTTCCTAGCCCAATTTTGTAAAATTTTTACTTTTCTCCATTTTTGACCAAAATTTTAGCTACTGAAATTTTGGCTGATGATCTCCAATTCAGAGTGAGTTCGAGTGATTCTCTTGTGAGTTGAGGAAATGACTCGACAAAAATAACTTGGCTCGAAAAATTCTTCGACGAGCGAATTAAAATTCGCAAGAAATTAAAAATCGAGTAATAATACATCACAAATTATTAAAAAAATTTCCAAATATCAAAATCCTTTTTCATAAAAAAATACATAAGAACAAAAATCTCATTCTTACCAGCCCAGCCTCTTCTCATCTTCGTCAGCATCGTGATCCTTAAGATGAATAGATTACCTTTAATTTTGAAAATACCCAAACTACGTCAACTTTTTTCTTACATTTCGAGAATTTCTATTCCACCTGAACTTTGCGAAGTTTAAAAAACCTTACTCGGTTCAATTTTACAGGATTTGAAACTCGTACGAGAACAAGACCTATATGTATATGTCAACATCAGCGAAAAGAAAAGTAATACGAATCGGCTTAGGGTAAAGTTTCCATACATGTGACGAGGAAAAAACCTTCTTTATTACTTATTCAATAAAACACGCGGAGTTGAAAATTTCTCAAATTTTTTTCTTCGTGATGGAAAACAACGCTTGGTGAGTTAACGTTAATTTATTTTTTTTACCACGGATTGAAGATCAATTTATTTTTGAAATGGGTTCGGAACGACGCAAAAAAAATCAAACGTAATAAGAGGTAAGGAATTTTTGAAGAACTTTAAATTTTTTCGTGGTTATAACTTTTTGGAAACTTCACCAAAAATTGTAAAAATTGAGGAAAAATTTCGTGAAAATTCACAGAACTTCTGAAGCAAAAAAAAAAAAATTGAAAATAAGTTCTTAATTTTGCTTAGAAAATGAACTGAAAATAATTTCTCCAAAAATTCGGCAATTCCAACAAAAAGAAACATTCAAAAATTAGATAACTAGATGAGATTCATTTCCAATGTTACGTGTGAATATTCTTCTCCAGCATTTTCAAAAGTACACATATCTTAGCTTAACGTGTACGATAAAGTAGCATCGTCTTCGACAATACCAAACAAAGAAGGGGAGAAAAAGTAAAGCAGGCAGCCAAAAATGTCGTTTCCAAATGAATATCGTTTCTCCGTGTACCTATAGCTATATTTTTACAAATACATTAGTAACATTTGCGCCTCACGTATGAAAATTTTCGCATTTAAGGATGCTTTTATTTGGCGTTCGGATGCGGCGTGAATATAGCGATACGTCGGTCGTATTTTCGCTTTTCACAAATAAAGTATACGCACTTGGTATAAAATATTTAAGGCTTTCTAAATAGCAGCACGAGACGACAGGGTATATTTTCTTCACTTTCTCCTTATAGTACTCGATGAAAATTCTTAAAACTAAATAGCGTTCTATCTTTTCGTTCTCTTGTGTTCATTTTTTTTGACTTGTTTGCATTTGCTTTTATCGTACGAGCAGTTCGTGGTCTTCTACTTCATTCTCGCAGATATTGCATTCGTCGGTTGAGCACACCGTACACCCTCACACACACACACACGCACACAAAAAAGAAAGAAAAAAAAGGGAAAAAAGGTAAAATGTAAATCCAGGAGCGAATGTATATTTTTTTTTCTTATTCCAGAACCAAATCGTCGTTACTTTTTTTACACACTTCGGCTATATAAGGACGAAAATCTCACCGGAGTAATATTCAATATTGAACCGAGCACCATCGATGTAGTCGAGTAGACGATTACTTAGAATTATAAACGTCTTATTTATTAGGTGGTTTTCCGATACGCGAGCGCGTGTCTGCGATATACTCGTACCTGCTATATTTCTTCATAATTTTTCCCCCTTTTTCATCAAGCTGTCGCGAAACGTGTGCAAAATACTCGCTCCTTCAACGGTACGAAATTTGATAAAAAGTTTTCAATTTTATGTCTTATATTAGAAAAGAAACTTCCAAAAATTTTAGACTTTTTTCATTCTCATAATGCATCGCATATTTTTATGAAAATTATAAAAGTTGCACAAGAAAATGAAAGGATAAGAAGGTAAATTTCGATGGCACGTGATACAAAAAATTGTAAGTAGGTATATACAATAATTAGATACCTATGGCTTGGGTCGCTCTGGAAGTTTTTTTTACGCAAAATAGGTAATAACTTTTCGATGCACACGATGATTCGAATACGTAAATCACAAAAATTGGCTAAAAATATACGTAACAATGGACTGAAATTTTGTAAAAATACAATGTAGTACATAGACATAATAAGAATTAGAATATTGTAAAATACGTGCGGAAATCATTGAAAATTATCAAAAGTTGGCGAGGTTTGAATAAAATTAAATGTATCATAAGCAGCAGATCTTCTATTGACACTTCTTTTTTTCCCAAATTGTTTCATCTTTCATCAGTTTTAATGACAATTTTTTAATATTTTAAAAATTTCCTAGCAGTGCCTACACAATAAAGCCCTGAGATAAGAGTCACTTGACTGATGATACAAATATTCAAAATTGACGTAACATTGCAAAATTTGGTTAAAATCTCACTTAAAATGCATAAAATATAAACAAAATTGTAGAAAGCTACGCAAAATTGTTCAAATATCATCAAAAGGGAATAAATTTTGCTAAGAATTCATGGAAGCTGTAAAATTGAATCACAAAATCACTGGAAAAATCCAAAAATTGAAGATATTTTAGTGAATTTCAGAGAAACTCAGCAAAAAAATTGGAAAATATCAGCACTAAAACATATAAAATCACAGAAAGACACTGAAAAATCTCAAAATTTGAGTAAGGCTAATCAGAAATGGCCTACATCACAAAAGAATTCCTCAAATATTAGATATAAAAATTGATCGAATTAAAACTGCATAAAGTATGACAAATCCGCAAAGTCTATCTCGCAAAAAATTGCTAAAGCATTTAGCAAAACGTAAAAATATTTTTACAAATGACAAAAAGATGTTTTAACATAGCAAAATTTGAGCAAAATATTGTAAAAAATGGGGATGAAGTGTCTTCTTCAAAGTAAATTTTAAACCACAGATTTTTTAGTCAAGCTGACTTGATTCAGCCTTTGGACTTGTCTGTCTAGCTCCCCAAGGTCGTCTGTCTGTCTGCCGGGCTGGCCTCTCAAGGTCATTGACTTGCTTGTCTAGCCTCCTACAGTCGCGTGTCCACAATCTGCGTTCTTGAGGTCATTAACCTGTCAATATGTCTTTTCAAGGTCGCCTGTATTCTTTTCTGACCTCTTAAGGTCATTGACACATGTGTCTGAACTCTCAAGGGCATTGACTCGTCATAGTATGGCTTCCAAAGATCCGTCTGTCTGCTAGCCTGATTTCTTAGGGTCATTGACCAACCTGTCTAGCCTCTCATGATCTTCTGTCTGCTCTTTCGAGGTTGTCTGTAAGCCTGCCTTGTAAATTGATCTATTTTTTTCAAGTTTTTAAAAGTCGGATATAAATGTCAGAGAATATGGCATGATATCAAAATGCCAAAAAAAAATGATTTAAAGCGAAAACTCAAAAATATTCAAAATAATGAAGGTTCTTAACTAACGACTTCAGGAATCGATAAAATAAAAATTGATACCAATCAAATTGGTACAATTATGATACTAAAAATAAAATTTAAACTCTACCCAAAGTTTCATCTCATCGAATTTAACTTTCTAGATTAAATTAATCCCCCCTCCCAATTATTAATCAATTATTTCATGAAAATTTAATACCTACATAATCATTAAGTGTCAGAAAAATGCACTAAATTTGAAATTCAAATAGACAGAAATATTATAAAATTTAATATTTCATGAATAATATTACACTTTAAAATAATCAATCTTTATGTAATTTGAAAATCACTGAACCCAAAAATTTATTGGAGGCTCTAGAACGATTCAAAATTGCGACCAATCAATTTTCTGGTTCAAAAATTGAATCTAAACCTAATTTAAATTTTCAATCACAATTTGATAAATTCCAAAATTTTTTTTCTTTAGAAATGGACAAGATATATTTTTTTTAATTTCAAGTTTGATGAAATTTGAAAAATTAGGCATTTATTTTAAAGCTGCATAAAATCTAGAATTACTCGGCATCAAATTATCATAATTTCCATTTCTGAGACTGAAAATTTTCGAAGTCACATCACAAAAAAAAATTACCAAAAGGAGTTTCACGATTGCTGAAAATTAATTCGGCGAAAATGCCAAGAAATGACGCTTCAATTCTGAACGACAGATGTCGCTACTATACCGTCATAAAAATAGATAAATCCTGCCCCTAGTTCGCGAAGAAAACTACCGGTATGGCACAGCGTTTCACAACATTCTGGTAATTAATTAATGTATAATTAAACGAACGAGCGGCGCAGACGATATGGCCGAAAAGGGGTGATTTTATTCAAACGTACAACCTACACTACTCACTATCAGTCACACGCCAATACACCTAAAGACATCTATGTGAAGAGGAACACTACATCGTATACGAAGAATAAAACCAACCCTGCACTTTAATTGCACAGAAATAATGTAGTTATCACACCATACGCATTTCAAAATTTCACTTAACGAGTTCAATTCCTAATTAACCTATTTCAATTTTAACAATACGCTTTTAATTGCTTCGCATTTATAACTCGCGACCACACACAAAAAACTCGTCGAGTCGGCGTCGTTTTAACTAAATTTTCCATTTACCTTTGCTGCGTTCTGCTTTAGTAGTTGCTAACTAATTTATCATCTTAATTATAACAATTATTCGTTCGAGTTTCCTTGAAAAAATGAAATGTTTGTAGGCGCAGAGGGTGGATTAGGAGAAGTAAAAAATCGGCGATAATCGCGTCGTCGGATCATTTGCAATTACAAACACTATCCGACTTAAAATTCTAGCTCATTTTGTTCTATACAGAAAAACATAACGACGAGGACGTCGAATTAATGAAGAATACAAAACCAACCTACGTCTACTACAGCAAGAGAAGCAAACCCTCTCACAGTAGAAAGTATTTTCTGAAATAATCCGTTGAAAGTTCAAAGAACAAACAAAACTTTCATGTTTTTCTTTGCTGCTTAATCTGCTGCAATAAGATGATATCCGATCCTTTTTTTTTTCAAGCTGTGCGCCAGTGTTTCTGTGTGTTTAATCCTTTTACCCTCGCTCATCTGTGATTATTTCCTTTCTTCAGTTATGCGGATAAATTTGGCTGCTGTTTTAAACGTATTTTTAATTCCACTTCCGATCGAAATAAGAGTATTTGACGTATTTTATCGTGGTACCTTCTACTACTATACCCTCGAGTTGGAGAAAAATATCCCCCTTTTTTACGCCTAAATTAGTATCGGCTGCGATATAGCGTTGCGAAAGGTAGGTCGATGGTACACGAGCGTGAAATATACGATTCGTGTAAGAAAATGGAAGTGGATTGTTTTCGAATTCCGGTGTATTTTATTATTAGTTTTTTCGACCATTTTATTTTATCTGATTTTTTAATCTCGCCCGGGTATAATGCGCAGAACTTTTTAATATGGTTGTATTTTTCCTGCAGAATTAACAACATTTTAGGATAAAATATCGAAGATATCTGAACATAAAATAATGACGTCTGCGAAGAATTTGAAAACAGCATGAACGACCATATTTTTTCATTAGGAAGGGGAATGGATTTTACTTGGAAATTGAAACTATTAAATACGCTGGGCACGAGCAAATTAGAGAATGAAAAAGTCACTTACACATTACACATATTATTCTAATTAAGTATTCAAATAATTTAAAATTTTATTTAGAAACTGTCAACTTCGTCAAGTAATTAGGTACGGTGATGTTTTTTTTTCTTTTTCAGAAAAAGAAGAAGAAAGTGGAAGCCCCGAAAAATTCTGGGAAAAAAGCTAGATTTCAACAACACGGCATTTCCTGATATTGAATTGAAATTTTCAACCCGTTTTACAATCATCAGCACATTTTAGGATTTAAATCAGTTTGCAGGAAAACCAAAATCAAATCAACTGAGAGAGAAAACTAAAATTTAAAAGCTTCAGCAGCCCAGTTTAATCTTTCGAAGAAATTAACAATAGTTCCAAGTCATTCTAAAGTTATCAGGATATTTTTTAATAATTTTCAGTACTGGGTCATTCCATGTCGACTCGACCAAAAACATACTATTTCATGTGTCGCATGAACAAAACACTTTTTTGAACTTTTACCCCATTTGGGGAGATGCTGGGGGCCGTAGATGGGGTCCAATCAAAAATCTGACGTCATATTCGTGTTCAGCGTCACCAAAAACATACAATTCGATACATCACATGCCCCAGATTATTTTCCGAAAGTTATGCCCAAAATTGGGGGTGGGGGTGCTCCCCCTCCATTTGAAGATCCCATCTCGAAACTTGAATATTTCGAAAAAGCATCAAAGGGTACCATCTATGGAAATTTCTTCAGAATTTCAAATGGTAGCTCCCACTTACAGCACTATTTTGATATTTGAACTTTCAATTTGAAAGTTCAACTTTCAAATTTTGAAAGTTTCAAAATGCTTAAAAAATTAAAAATTCAATGTCATTTCGAACTGTGAAATCAGTTTTGATCAAAGTATCATAGCTTTGGAGGAATGCGCTGCTGAAGTTGAGTACCTCGAGACAATGTGAAAATAATGGAAGCCTCCCCCCCACTCACCTCCTGAGAGGGCTGGGACCAAACTGATTGCGGGTTTATTACTTATTGGGTGGGTGAATATTGTAAAAAAAAATTGAGCACAATCGAAAGACATGACTCAAAAACGTTGGTCGAATGGACATGGAATGACCCTACTGAAAAAACTTCTTTAAAAATGAGTTTGAATCATTATTCCTAAAATTTGTCAGACTGCAGATTAGACTAAAAGTCAAAAAATTTGAAAAATTGCTCTAAAGTCGACTTTTTTGACCCTGAAGAGCAGCCAGGTATAGTTGAAAGATGTAAACCTGCAAAAGAAACATCTCAACAAGTAGGATAACACCCTAAAGTAGGGCAAAAACAGGACGTTTTAGCAAAACACTTTTTCAAAATGTTTTAATTTTTGGGAGGGAGTTCAAAAACGCATAAAATTCATTACAGGTATAATTTTTTTGCTCAAATTTTAGAGAACAAAAGGAAAATTCCATACATCGATTTGAAAAAAAAAAAAAAAGAAATAAGTATGCTTACTTTGGGACTTGATTCGCCATTTTGGCTAAAAGTCACATTTTTTGAAAATTTTGACAAAAAATGAGACTTTTGGCACGACTTTTTTATCCATTCAAAAAAAAAGTTTTTTAATAATTCCAGCAAGATGACATTTTTTTTAAAATTTTGTCAAAAACTGGACTTTTTTGAGAATATTAATAAGTGAATAAATGGATTTTTTTTGACAATTTTGACAAAATAAAAGCGTTTTTTCTGACATGACAAAAATACATGCTTTTTAGGCAACTGTAGCAAACAACAGAACTTTTTAGTCAATTCCGGCAAAAAGTTAGGACTTTTCTAGCAATATGGGGAAATGTTTGGATGTTTTGGCCGAAAATCAGAACTTTTTCGGAAACAGTGGCCAAAAAAGCAGGATAGCAGGGCGAACGAGCAAAAAACAAGAAAAAAGTAGAGAAAGCAAGAAAAGCAGGACTGTGACACCTTGATCTGAGGCACCTTCCCATCGTATTACCAAATTTGGGCCTTCTAAGATCAATTTGTGAGACTGCAGGCTAATTTAGGTAAGAAAAAAAAACAAAACAAAACAGAAAACAACTCAAAAATAAACTGTTTTCATCTTGGAGAAGAGTTAAATAGGGTGGAAAGGTTGAGGAGAGCAGTGAGGGGGATGCTGCAAGCGAATCTAGCACCCAAAAGAACCATGTTCACCAAGTTATCAAAAACTGAACAATATTTTGAATCGATTTCGAAACACATCGTTTAAAATGGTTTGAATGACATACAAATAATTAAAATTGACTCAAAGTTGACGTAGCATCTCAGATTTTGAAGAAAATCTAGCAATTAAAGCATAGATTACAGAAAATTACCGAAAAAAATTGAATAAAATGTTGTCTAAATTACAGATATGGTATGCTCAAACTGCAAGCCATTTTTAATTGAACATAAATTCCCGAAAAATTCTAAATTTTATTTAAAAAAACAGAAACTTCAATCTAACCAAGCGGAATATTTGCTCAAATGACACCAACATCTGCAACTACACTGATTTTTCACTTGAAATACACTCAACGCGGCGTTTTATCAAAGGCTGGTAAAATTCCCCAACACGTAATCGCATTATAGTCAAACTTTTAATACAGTCTTTTGATACTCTAACAAAAGCTCGATATACGTTCGCATAAAACGTAAAATCTAATTAAAAGTCATCGCTTTGGTAAAATTCACTTCTTCTATTATGATTAAGAAAATTTACATTCGTATTATGTAACATGCCAGAAAGGGGGGGGGCAGTGGAGATAGTAATGGTTTGGCGGCTTAATCGAAATCGTAAATCGGTATTGAAAAACGAAACGAACGAACGTAATTTCCCAAACACTCTATTATTCGAGAGCTTCTCGCTATAAAATTCAGATCAGAATTTACCAACAGCTCGAAAATAAAAGGAAGGGGGGATGGGGAAGAAGGCTTCGAGAAGTGTATTATTATAAACACGAGACTCTTTTTCACTTTTGAATTTACACCAACGGTATAGAAAAGGGATTAATGTAAGTAGAAACAGAGATACACTATAGTCTTCTTATCAATGTAATGAACTTTCCTCTTACCCTGCGTACCACACTCTTGTAGTAATAATGATATACACGGCGACGAAAATAGACGAATTAATTAACGTAGTTGCGTACAAATTGCATACTCTTTTCTGCACAGGAATAGCCAATTCTACACGTTCGACGAAGGGGAGCAAAGAAGAAACCAAAGTATAAGAGTATACCTCTCTGTACCTATCAATTCGTTTGACGTAATTTTCAAACGTTTAATTCGTCTGCTATTAACACGAGTGTGCAATACCATACAAAAGCATTCTTTGGGCGGATAAAACAATGCGAAATAAACGTACACAGGAAGATGACATATACTCTTATACTTGAACGCGACGACATCCTACTGTACATAGCGAATACGCCCAACACTTCACTCTATATAAGCTTCACGTTAGGTTACACACACCTTGTTCGAGTACATACTCAAAATATTTCTATTCTCGTGAACCGTAAAACGAAACTTTGTTTAGTTACCGGTACCCTCTTACCTCTTATGTACATCAAGGTATTATGAATGCGCTTCATTCAAAAGCATTTTTCTACTTCTTTCATCCTCTATGTACACCTATAGTACATATAGTGTTCCTATACTATACATACAACATGGAGAAATCACTTTGGTAAACATTCGACAATTGTTGTTATTTTTGTAATTAATTTTTCAAGGCCGGTAATGCAACATTGTACACAGAACGGAGGAAAAAATCCACGTATTTGTGTCGTTTCTGTTCCATCTCGAGATCGTATATGTAGAGAGAAACAGACGACTCGCCAGCATCGTCGCAGCCAAAATGTTAAATCGTATAGAAAACTCGTCGAGCGTAAATTACGATGCAATATTATACGTATATGCACATATAAATGATATATAAATCCAGTTTCCAAAGCAAACCTTGAACAAAGTAGGAGAATTTGCTATACGTACATCTCTTTTCTAATAACACCATCGAGTAGACGGATAAGGATAATGCGGCTTACATGTGTACTTTTTTCCACCATATCGGTGGTACTATGAACAACTCCAAGTCTCTTTTCATATAAGTCGAAGTACTTAATAAAATTCAGATTATATTTATACTCGATCTAACTCGACGTTCGGCTTATAAACAAAAATCAAAAGTTTCCGCGCATCGTACACGTGACCGAAGGAAGGTGTTACGATAAGAATATTGAATCAGGTACCAGCTACCGCAGCGGTATAATTATTCGAACGCATAAAACCGCTTGGAAATATTGTATGGTACAATCTCACCATAAACTTCTTCTATTTTTAGGCTCGCAGACGTGGAGACGATGATTGCGGTATTTATTCTGAAAGGAAGTCGCTAATATAAGCGACAGCGGCGTGAGTGGGCTTTAAAATAAGGTACTCACGCACCGGTCGACAACCTAAACGATAAAATACCATGTTTCGATCGGGAACGCATTCAAGGTTACCAGACTGCATAATATTTTTCAATTACCCAAGTTTTCACAACTTGTTTTCAAACAGTTTTGGAAAATTTCTGTCTCTATTGTCGTAAACAAAAACGACAAAAAAATTTAGTAACAATTTCCATCGTGTTTTGCAATCAAAACACGGCGATTTACGAATGATGAATCAAAATGTCTAAAACTTTGGCAATTAAATCGAAATACGTGTAGATGAATCGTATTAAAAAAAAAAACACGATTTAAAAAAATGACACAATCTTATAAACGTCAACTAAACAATAGCCAAATTCAAACGGTGAAGAATTTTCAACGGTGTTGATACAGAATATTATACGGTCGTTTCTCGTTTCAAATTACCACGCAAACCGATACGAATGAGTATACGTAACAGAAAGCGAAATCGAACACGTGTCGCGTGTAATGGAATATATAAAAACAAGTCGGACAACATAATAGTAAATTCTTTTAGCACGCTTTTCATTCAACCTATTCTTCATTGAATATCTATACACGGTGATCTGGTCAAGACAGGTTTGTAATAGAGAGTGAATCTGAACGTGGTCAGTGATTAATGATCGCGAAATCGACTGCACGAAGAGAGAAAATTACGTTAAAATTACCTAAAACATAATAACGAAAGATTTTTAAAATAAATATCGAAATATTATAATCCGAGATTTCGATACGATGTAAATCATACTCAAAAAAATCAACGAATACGTGACGATGGAATCGTGTTCACCTGACATGGTGTTCAAGGAAAACAACTAGAACCCTTTACTGGTTCGAGTTATCAATGAAACGTATAATTACCTTACTTCGATACACTTCGTACTTGTCTTGTGATAAACTAGAAATTCCATTTATCACAAAAAACTCAAAGGGATGTGGTTTTTAATCCGCAACTCGATGTTTAACCGAGAGATTGACTTGTAGGATAAATGTACGGTCATAATTCAAAGCTGAATTCGAAAATACTACTTCGACAATACGAATTACTGATCTATGATCTATCATCGAGACATAATACACTTTCGATGTATTAGTCTATGAAATACAAACTTATCGCAGAATTTGAATTCAATTTCTCGATTCACACTCTACAGATACTATTATTCTTTTACATCGGTCAATTCTTCAGTTAAACCCGGTATATCATCAGCAATAACGAACAACGTTTGTAATTACCTGCACATAACAAATAATGAGTTAATAAATCACCGAACGAATGAATATTCAAACAAGAGTCCGATTTGGAGAAAAAGTACCTGTGGCAAATTAGCAGATAACTGCCGATGCAACGAATCCCTTTCCTTTTCGACTTCTTGTAGTTTGGTTTCCGTTTCTCCCAATCTGATTTGAGTTTCCCTCAACGTATCCATCAATTTATCCCTTTCGTCGAGCATCGACACCATAAGCTGCTCGAAATTAGCATCGTCGCCGGACATTTGCGAATTACGTTGAGAAATACTATCCTCCGAGATAGTCGGCATCACATCACACATCATATTCCACATATTGAGAATTTTATTACGTACCGCGAAGAAAACTGATAACGAATATTATCTAATCAATCGGGTAGATGAAAACTATTACATTTTATACAAATCAATGAAGAAGCTATTCACTCGTCGAGAAAGGAAACTAATCAAACGCTCATATTTTATCTGAACTATATTACAACGTATACGAGATGTGTACTCCCATTGTTACCGTAATCACTACATCAATAAACTGAAATAATCATGTACTGAGAAAACGAAACACTATTTAGAAAGGAGACACACCTACTAATACAAAACACATTCGGTAGTTTTATCAACACTTATCTACATCTCACGCGGCCATCTTGAACACTGTCAACGAAAGAAAAGTAAGAACTCGTACGGTTACGATGTAGCGTGCACCAAACTGTGAATCGACTGTTTGTTTCCATAGTTACTAGAGGAAAAATATACCTAGGTATACCTGTAATTAAATTCGGATTTTTGTTTTGAAATAGATAATTGTTTGAATTATCTATTTGTTGGACGAATTTTCGGGTTCATTTTCAATCTACGTACGAGACAAAAGCCTCATTTTAATTCATTCTGCAACTTGTTTTCGGCGTTTTCGAAACGCATCAATGAAGAAAATTCATCAGCAACAGCAGATTTTTCGCGTACAAGTTTTCCCAAAACTCGCTTCGATTCGTTATAAAGAGAGAAAATGAGCAATCAATTTTAGGCTCACTTGCTCAAAATTCGATTGGCCAATCAATTTTTAGCGTCAGTTTGAATACCTACATAAGATACCTATTTTGTAATTTTTATTTTTTATTCGATTGAAAAAACTGAGAAAGCATCGCTAATTACGCGAATTTCAGTACAATTCATTGAAAGTCACTTTATAATTGATATATTCTATGGATTTTACGTATATTTATTCGCAAATTATGTAAAAAATTGTAAAAAAATTATTCAATTTCCTCTTATCAATTTGAAAAAGAGACGACGCTTCAACCGAATATTTCACTTTATCCGGCACGTTTCCTCCGTTCTCACTCTTCTTTCCTCTTGACAAAAGATAACAATGAATAATTTATCAGAAATTCGCGAAAATTAATTTAAGAATAATAGATCAGTGTCGAATATTTGATAGTTTCGTCGGTTTAATATAATTTCGTGATCGTCTCTGATCATCCTTAGCTTCACATCTTTCACTCAAACATTTCCCAGTTAACACAAGTTAGCTTTTCCTTCGATTAACACTATGGATATTGTAGTAAATTTGAATTTAGATATCTTAATTCCATCATTGGTTGTCTGACATCGGAGAATAGAATGTTGAATCATCATTCAATTGTCATCCAAACTATCAACTTACAACATGGGGCACTCGAAAAAGAAGACGGTCAAGAGCAGAGGAGGTTCCAGTTTGAATGGTAATGTAAATTTTGGATATGTGATTCGACGATCGATCAACAGTTGATGTTTTTGTAACACTATCGTTATTATAATTTTGCAGATGTTACATTGAACGATTTTGCGAATGCTTCAGTTCAAGGCAGTAAAGGACGTTTACGCAAAAGTCGTACTACTCGTAAGTACAAGTAACTTCACCATTGTTTCAAACATCGAATATGTTGATCTTAATTGTGAAATATCCTTATTGTTTAGTTCCAACTCACGACGAAAGGAACTGGGATTCTGATATTGAAGATGTGAACTCAGATGGTGAAACGAAATCCACCGGTGAATATCATTTTATTAATGAGATTGCAATTTTTATCATTCGAAGCATCATCATTACCGCTTCTGTTTCAGATAAGAAAACTCGTTCTAGAAAGAAAACGATTTCAGAAACTGACGAAAACGGTTTCAAAACGTATCCAATAGATATTTGGCATATTATATCCCATTACATAAAACCAGAAGATGTTGGACGTTTTGCCGCAATTTGTAAAGGTTCCAATGCTGTTGTCAATTCGCCATCATTTTGGTTCAATTTATACAGAAGGTAACTAAATCAAATGATGAAATATCCGCGAAATATTGAGTAGGTATACAATAGAATTATGTTCGCAGATATTATCAACCTGTTAAAGAAATGCCTGAAAGATTACAACCCGAATGTATGACTCGACTTTACGAACTGAAATCGTGTGTTATTCGAGCCTTATATTACACCTATCCGCCTTTCGCTTCCAAATTTCAACCTGACACTAATAAACAACTCTCCAACGTCGGCGTTCCAAATAATTCGGTCCAGATTTACACCCCACTGCTTGTTAAAAGGAAATGTTTATCTGTTTGGTCTAAAGAAGTGAGTCAATTTTTTTGCTCATTTTTTTCAATTACGTAGACCTACCTGTAAGATAACGATGAAATTTTTCAGGCTGGCGATGTCGGTTGGCAATGCAACTTCATATTGAAACGTGAAAATTTTGCGGCTATTTACGCTTCTAGGAATATTCCACGAAAAAAAGATTTATTCGCAATGTTGGACGATATTTCTGCTAATAAAGAAGAAGGATGCGTTTTACTTCAGGTATCGTATCAATTCCACTTCAATTGCCATCGATTTCTTGAAAATATGCTCAAATACGTTTATTCAATATTTGTTCTAGGTGAAATTCAAAAAATTTATTGTCACTCCGTTAGTTCTGGGATACACGTTAACTTCCATTACTTACGATCGTAACACATTAGAATTGACATTTTGTTCCGGTATGACGTCCGACTACAATCGTATGAGCGTAACATTTAGTAATGTTGAAGAAGTCCAGGCTCATAATTGGTGGTCTCCCCATTATCCTCATTCCAATAGTTTATCCACCCATATTATCTCTTGCGGTTGAATGAAAGCATACTTAGTTTGTCGATCTCATTTCTGTTACAAAGTATGCAAATATTATACTTTATGATGATTTAGTTACTCTCTCATTAATTAACGTTTCCGAAAAAAAAAAAATATTTTCTGTGTAGTATTTTAGTTTCTTTGAATATTTTTTGTTAATGGATTTTTGTTCTTCTTAAGTACGAGTAAGTGATAATTTGTGTCTGTGGTTTACGCATTTATACGAATATGGTGTGCTGTTAATGGACTTATATTTTATTGTAAGTCAATTGTTTAAGTACTCGTAATTTTGTATTTTTTTCTCCCTTTTTTGTTTGTTAATGATTACTTAAGTTCGCAGTGTAGGTAACCATGTCCTTTATTTGTGGAAACAATATTTTTTTGTTACCTAAGTTTACGATTGTAGTCAATTATTCGATTAACAAATAATCTGAATATGCAACAATACAGTTCTAATAGTTTCGCAGTTGTCAAAGATTTTATGTAGAATAATGATCAGTTGAATTTCACTTATCTATTTATTGTTCTATTTAATGGTGCTACCTAGGGCAGTAATCCTTTCAATATTGAATTACTTATACGATATAGTTATCATACACCTAATACATATTTTTGTAGTATATGACGTACTTCATCACAAACGAAATTTTATTTCTGCGGATTTTCTATTTATAAATTAATTATTTTAATCGTTTATAATTCGATTTTCTTGTGGTCATCACTGGAGATCAGACGATTAAAAAGATCAGTTTATGGTAGCAAATTTGAAGTGATAAAATCTGGTTCAAAGTCCGATATTCTATGCAGCATATAACTCGATGTTTGTAACAGAATGATTAAATCATGTTTTTTTTAAATTCGGTGTTCTTCTTTTGTGTTCTTCTTCTGTTGACTAATGGAAAAAGTGAACGTTTTAAGGAACGGTATATTTGTTTTTGTTTTAGACATTAACAATTAAAAACAAACTTTCATGCAGGAGGCAGATAAAGATGAGAAGCTAAACTTCAACGACGAATACATAAACGGATGAAAGAAAAATATTCGTAATATAGAAAATTAAAATTGTTTAGATTAAAAAATATTATCAGGTAAATATTTGACCTAAACATATGAAAAATATCAAGATTACAATACGTACGCTTATTACATAAAGCGCTTTTAATAAAAAAAATGTACATTTTATTAAAACGATCAGGAGAAAAAGATTGCATCTGATCAGGTCTGAACAAATCTAATCCGACCAAAACTTTGATTTAATCAGATCAAATGGTATTCAGGGAAAATCCGAATTTGATCTGATCTGATCAGATGTAATCATTTTCCGCTGGGCGTTGATATATTTAAATTTAATAGGTACATCGAATGTCTACTTCATGATTTATTGGTGCATTCTTCTGATATGTATAAATCTTTGTTTTGTCGTGGTGAAGCAAAATGACACATCATAACGTTCTACTTATACAATAAAACTTACGGCTTATAAAGAATTAACATATTGTAATTAATTGTTCACAAATATAACATTCCGATGAAGGATTCTTGACCCATTTTTTTTTTTTTTTTTTTTTTTTTTACATATACGAAATATTTTTTCCTATAATTATTGCTAGATTCTAATACCAACAACAGTCTATCAACGTAACATGACTTCCATTCCAATTTTTTTTCAAAACGATATTTTTAAAAAGAAAAAAAATTATTTACAAATAAAAAAAAAGGAAAAAGATACTTATTCTTAGTCGAGAAAACCAGTATTTACTAATTTTTCTAAAAAGAATTTAACATCGCCTAGTTCCGAATCCTTGATTCCAAGACTTTTCAGCATACCAATATCTCCATTTTCAACTGCAATAAAAACTGAACGAAGGTGTTCCAAATCTGATCTCATCAGGTGTAAAGCTGCACCGAAATCTTCAATCGTTTGCGATTCTGCGAATAAAAAAAAATATTAGAGAAGATCATTCGCAGGTAAAATGAACTGAGACATTTACATTAGTAGGTAAATCAAAAGAAAACACAGTCAGAATGAAATGGCAAAGCGAAATTATAATTTTGAAACTTTGCTTTCTCACTGGAGGCAATTTTTGTAAAGCTTTATAAATTCCAACTTGGTTAATTGAAATTCTACTCATGTGAAATAAATTACACGAGTTTTAAAATTCTTTCGAGAAACACAGCACTGGTGTTGGTGCTATTTAGTTAAAGTAAAGCAACGTGATCAAGTTCATAATTTCGACGTTTTGATTTAAAATCCGCTCGCAGTGTTACTTTTTTTTACGTCTTTTGATCTGAATCGTTTTACAATGTGAGGATTTCAAGAGATTTTCCATTTACAAGGCATGTGTTGCAGAATGGCATTGAGGGCATATTCATCATCTTTATCATGTAATTTCCAAAATCACTCATGTATTACAACGATTGCTGGGGGAGTAATTAATATTTTAATCAAGATGAATAAAAACTTGAAAATTATCTGTAGGCATAAAAACAAAATATGGATTGTGTTGATCCAACGTTTTGAAAACGATTTATTCTAAATACTCAACATAACTTATTAAAAAAATACCCAACGAAATAGGAAAAATAAATAAATTCTCGGTTCTCATCTTAAAGAAAAATAATTGAACGTGGCTTTTTGTCCAAAAGGCTTTGAATCAATAATTACCTATCCATGTAACCCGTAACTCAAAGACGATTTTTCAACGACAAACTTTCAAAAGAATTCTTCGTTCAACATTGTCAATAAAAATAATGAAACTGCCACTAGCGCATTTGCTAACAACGGTATATTTTTTCTCTCAGAAACGACGTTATTACCTAAGCGTTTGCGAGTTTTCAAAAGTTTGCTCTTTTTTGCTTCGCACATCTTTACCCGAGAGCTCGCAAGACGCTATAACGATTTTAATTTCGGTATTAGCTGTATTAATATTCAGCTTATACTTTACAATCTACTGTATTTACTTACCAGATAAAGTTATGGCTACTTTTTCCACTCCACCGAGAGGCTGCAAAGCATCTCTCGCTTTATTTCCGAATAATTTTTCCAAATAATTTGGTCCATGACTAGCTATAAGAGATTGAAGAAAACTTGCCGTTTCTTCTACCGGAGGACGCTTCGCTGTAAAGAAATGCAATCGATTAATCATATCTTATTTATATATACGACGATGCTTTAAATTTTAGCTGCTTATAGAGCAAATGCATTAGAATACAGCGATATATTATATTTGACGTAACGTTTTTCTCACATCCGTTCTATAGACTGATTTTTCAACATGCCTGGAAGCATTTTGAATTTCAAATATGTAGGTATAAACCGTAGCTGGGTAATTTATACGCGAATTCAAAATAACATGGAAACAACGAAAAAAAAATATAGGTTGGTTGAGGTATTCTTAGAATATTGTTGCGTAGGTGAATATCTATACATAACCACTGTATACCTACCTACTTATGATATCCAGTAGGAAATATATTTTTATAAATTGGGTTGATAGGTATGTTGGATTTGATCTGATACAGGATGTTAAATAAGTGAATGCGAAGTCTTAAAAGTTCATAGTTGAAATGACAGGATGTCATGGAAAAAAAAAGAAATAGGTAGTTAAAGATTGATTGTACCTATGTAGAAAAAATTAATTTCAAATAACACACACTTCGAAATTTGAAATACATTATCGGGTGAAAATTCAGACAAGTTTCAATCTTCAGAGTGGATGTGAGAAAAGTGGAACTCGTAAAAAGTTTAAATAGGTATTATTATTGGTGCTTTGTAAAACCGAACTTCAAATTAGCCAGAAAATGCGGAGAGAGGTATAGAAAAAGGTTCAAAATAATAATTACCTGCGGTACATAACCTAGGATCCTCGTCGTACCCGTCTGGACAGTCTGGAGCTCCATCGCATAAATACTGTATAGAAATACAAGCTCCATCACCAGGACATTTAAATGGTTCATATGGATGACAAGGTGTATCACCTGAAACAAGAAAATATTTATCGCTATTATAATTCAATATTTCATCTAGTGGAAAACAAAGGGCTTGTGTGGTGTATCAATTTTATTCGATGAGACATTTATTTATAGTCGTTAGTCTGCCCAGTTCGAATAAAAAATTTCAGTCGAAATTCGTTCAGTCTGCGGAACGTTCGCTGAATTGCATTTATTTAATTACGAATCTATGTTTTTTACGGTACCTACCTAGATTTTACAAAGATCGTTAAAATGTAGACAACATTTGTTCGATAATTTTTCAAATATTGAAATCCTATTTTTTCCTTGTCCATGGATCTTTTATTCACAATTACCTACATAAATTAGGCTTCATTTCCATTTTTTTTTTTTTTTTTTTTGAGAAAGAACGAATCTGTACTTCGAAAATACACTGTTTTCTTTTCACGATCGACCATTACAATCCTACCTGGTTCATATTCGAACATCGAATTGTACTTTAGACCACGTTAATTATTAAACAAAAAAAGTTGAACTTTCGTTGCAAACTTGTTGAAAAAAAAATTAAACCCAGACGCAATTAATGGTTAGAGTAAAATTTATCGTTCGTTGTACTAACATCGCTGCTGCACGTTTCGTGACGTAAATTTATAATTCCTGTATAGAAAAAGAAATTTCAAAACACCCATTTTAAAATGACAGCGACCAAAAATGTTTTTTCCTCTATGAACAACGCGTTCACTTGTATTAAAAATTTCAACTTTTTTTTACCATTTCGTAGTAAAATTTGCCAACCGTCCGCCACGCCGGATGTTACTTAGGACTTTAATTAGAATTAATGCAAGTTTAAATAAGTTGTCCTGTTTTAAAATTTCATGTTTATAACGTATTCCCTTTAGTTGAACATTACTGTAAAAGCTTTTACGTTTCACAATGTTCGTCTGTGTACGTACTACAATTTCTGTCTGTGAAATTTTCTAACATTTGTAAAATAATGTATTTTTAATTTGCTGGAAAAAATTGAAACTGGTAGTGGGGAATTTTTTTGATGTTTCAATTTGAACAATTTTTTATAGAGTATTATATTTTTTCGAAGTCTCAGTTACAGATTCCTCAGATATTTTCTAATTGAATAAAATATTTAAAAAAAATAAAAATTAAATGCAGGTGCTATCAATTTTTTTCAAAAAGGTAAATCATATTTTAATTTTTTTAAATTTGAATATGTAGTTATTATTATTTTAAGGAATTTGTTAAAAATTATATGCTTTGTAATTCTTAAAAATTATTATTTTAAAAAAAAAGATACAATAGGTAGATAAATAAAATAATGACAGAATCATTTTCGTATATCGAGAGGTGAACAATTAATGTTTGACCTTCGTCCTATTGGATATGTTGACCTAAAACGTATTTCTCTTGAGAAACCGAATGTGTAACTCTCAAATCGTCTCCACAAACTTGTTAGTACGAAGAATTTTTTTTTTAATTTGACAAATTACGTATAAAAATTTCCACCAAGTCATCGTTATATTTCCCTCGAGGATTTTTCCGCTTCAATCTTCGTTCGTTCTGATACGTATCGGGTAAAATCTGTCTTCATCAAAGTTTACAAGTATGAGAATTTTTCCTCATGTATCGTCATCTCGTCGTACCTTGGCTACGGTTGATGTAGATTTTTCTTTTGTGAAACGTTATCGAAACGCTTACGAAACGGTTTTCAGTCGATAAAACTCGACTGTAAGTAAGGAAATTAGATTTCTACCGAAGGTACAGTTATGAAAAGACTTGTATAAAGTTTCACCTCTTCTCCAAACTCGACAGTCCTAATTTTCAAACGACCATAGCATTCGGATATTAAGCTATATTAAGCTGTATTTCTAATTTCATTCAGTTAGATTTACATAAGATTGCCAAGTGCGCAGTGCCGGCGTTAGCACTGTCGCATATGTCGCAAAGTGCGACATAGCAGATTTCTGGTGTGTCGCAATGCGACACACCAGAAATCTGTCACCAAATCGGAGAAAATTTGAAAAATTGAAAAAAACGTCAATTCGGTAGCAGAATTGTTAATTAGCCGAGAAAATCACCAATCTGTCCTCAAAATTCTCATTTTTTTCAAAAGCTTTTGCCCTCGCTTCGCTCGGGCTACATTAATATTTTCTATTTCTCAAATTCTACATGACTGTGCTTGGAAAGTATTTTTATTTAGACTTTTAAAAATGTCAGTAGTGGAAAACTGACTTTTCACATCAAAATTACAGCTGTTTTGCTTCTTGAAACTTCAAGTTTTTGAAAGCTTTAGCCCTCGCTTCGCTCGGGCCAATGTTGTTTTATTTTTCAAAACACAAATTATCCAAAGCTTTTGCCCTCGCTTCGGTCTGGAATTCAAGATACTGATTTCAAAAATTTTAAGAATATGAAAACCAAATAGAAAAATTATAGAAATAGGAACTCATAAAACTCAAAGCACATGAAAAATGGAAATTTATCATTTTTTCTGAACAGATTCATGATTCATTAGCTTTTCAAATTTTTTAACACAGCACATTCAAATTTTGATTAAGTGTAGCCTGAAAAATTACGACTTTTTGTGGCAAAATGACCTGGTACACCCCCAAGCATGTTAAACTGTTCACAAAAAATGAATAAAATGAATAAAGAGATGTCGAATTGAAAATTTTTAAAATTTGAACCCTCTACCTTCTTTTTCACACATGAAAAACTGGCACACCCTACTGGAAGGTTCAGTTACGCTTATGGGGGGGGGGGGGTCTTGGCTACACTTCTCATATGTAATTTTTTTGCGACACACCAGAAAAATTTACTTCGCCGGCTCTGCAAGTGCGTATTCACGGGAAAAGGATATGCAATTTTATTAACATCTATACGGATCCGTATTTACGGTGGTTTGATTAGGCAACTTGTTTGACGTGAGTGTGGTATTCTTTAATGTGGCAAGGCGGCACGTTTTGGGAAGGTTTTCCGCGTGGAATTGGTGTCCAAATTATCAAATGGAAGTTCCTTCCGTTTTAGTAGAAGTGGATTAACGAATAATAATTTTATGGTGAGAGAGCGAGTGAGTGTGTTTTTATTCGGGTTTCAAAATTGAATAAAAGTATGGTGAATTTCTAAGAGAAATTGTACAGAATTTTGCAAAAGTGAACTTTTTAGTCGAGGAGAATAATGTTTATGATTTCGAGGTAGTAAGTTTGAGTTTTTTGATGAGTAGTTCTTGTCGAGAAGGAGATGGGATGGAACTGTTCTACATACGTCATAAAGTCAGATCCTCCAATTCATATTGTTCATTTTTTTTTTTCTTTCTAAACAGATTCCTTTGACCGTTTAGTAAGACTAAGTAAACAATTTCCAGGGGACTTTGAGATGGAAGGGAGATTTTACACACTTTTATGCTCCTTTGTTGAAATAAGTAATCAATTTTATTTGTACCTGTATACTATATCCATTTTATTCGTACCTAATGATAATGATCGTTCCCAATGCCATGCCATATTCTTTACCCAAATTATGAAAATACATACGTATGAACATGCTTATAATGCAAACCGTAGAACACCCTGAAGCATTTCTACAAAATAATCGATTCGTCTAATGAACGAAATCAAAACTAGCACATGTAAATTGAAAATTCAAATATACACGTGCGAAGAGAATTATAATCCAAGCACTAGAATTTAGATAAGTGATTCAAATAACATTGGACGAGTAAATGAATAAATACCTAGCTATCTACTTGAAAGAAAATTCTCCGCAGCGAGTAAATTATTTATTAAAGATGTACTTCGATACCTACTCGTAATATTCTCTCATACGTTCATTTTTTTTCCTACCCAACGTAGCTCGATACGTAACTCGGAATACGAGTGTTTCGCGTATGAAAATTATTTTTCAGTATAAAGATGTCTCCTATTTTGTATAAAATATGAATTTATTTCAGTCGTGATCATAAATCAGACGTATGTATATTTTCATGATATATTGACATTGATATACGACTTTTTAGTTGTCTTTTTAGTATGCTGATGCAGCCTAAGGAACTGAGCTTTAACCTCAATTTTCCTTTTAAAGCCGACAAATCATTATGTGCTGGTGTGTGGGACATGGACAAATTGATAGTTTAATAGGTTTTTCCAGTCATGTAAAAAAAGAATCTCGGTTTACTTGTGCTCGAGCTTGTGATCTTTATTATAACATATACATATTTAGGTCATCGTAGATTTTGGTAAGAAAAAAAAGTATTGTATATAGGTATATTTATACTGATTGTGACAATATACATACAAATACATAGAGCCTATGTTCGTAGGTACGAGTACCTACCTACCTCTTATAGGTACGTATTTATTCGAAGAACTATTAGGTGCGAATGAAGAGTTTTATTATATGAAATATGAACTAGGTAGGTACCTATTAAGTACACATTGAAGGTGTTGTAAAATAGGCACTCCCCTTCTGCGTGGAATTGGGTCTACGTCATGTTATTTATATTGACGTTTATGTAGATGATTGCATTCCATTCGAAGAAATCCAGGTTTTTTCCCTCCCCTCCTCTCATCTCTCCATTTTTCTTTCTTTTTAATAGGACGCGAAATATAATCTGTATGTATTAATCAGCGTGACGGGGGTTTTCAGAAATCTTGATTGAGCTGTCAAAATGGTACTGTAGATCTGTAATGTTGGGTCGTTTTTCATAAAGAAAGAAAATATAACCGAATAAATGGCGATTCGGGCGAAACGAAACGAACGAGAATTTTGTAAAATGACTTTGACAACTGTATGCTTTTGATGTTGGTCTTTCTTTTACGCAATTTCACCTACTTTCTGTTTTCCAGTCGTTTTAAGATGTTATTCGTTTGAGTTCTCTTGAAAATATTCTTTTCGTCATCGTCGGCGTCATTTTTACGAAACGTAAAATATGTTTCTGAAATTATACCTGGGTAGGTATACTTTATTGGTATTCGTCATTCGTCAAATGGCTGCCGTTGTTTCATAATTAAATAAAGGTTCCGCGTGAAGTAATTGGTTGGTGGGATCGGTAGGTAGGTACCAGAGTACTGCACGGTTAAGTTAAAATAGCCGGATAACCGCCGGAGCTATCGGCTAATTTAACTACAGGTTACAAACTGCAGTTACTTTTGTCGGCGCGCGCAACCAGCGGTAAGTTAGGTTAATAACCATACATTAACCGCATTCGGTTCTCTGGTGTCTCAACAATACATTTTGGTGACTCATCAAACAGATAAGACAGAATCGAACATTACATTTCCGATAAGAGCGCGGTATAATCGCAGGTAGTTTAGTCATTTTAACTACAAAATTATCCGCATAGGCTAACGCTAATATAACTGCTTTTGGATGAGTTATATTTGGTAGCTTACCGCACACGACACGCGACTAACGCAGATAACTTTTAACTATACCGTGCAGGACTCTGGTAGGTACCCTAGTTTTTAACTTTTTGTGAATGTTGACGAAATACAGAGCTATTTTTTTGTCTATCAGGCGACGCGGTAGCGTTGCCCCCCCGCCCTCCCACGGTTTCAAACGCGTCATGAAACGCGTTCAACCGTAGGCGGCTCAACGCACACGGAGTTATATTCTGTAACTATTTCGTAATGCAATTCCGGGAGTTTTCAAACGTAATTTTCTCAAAAACTAAGCGTTTATTTGAAAAAACGTAAATACAGTTTTTCTTATTTTTCAAAGACCTTTCAGAATATATAAGAATAATTTTTGTACGATGAAAATTCGCGAAGTTTCAAGTACCCTGTTTTTTGTCATTTTGGGTAAAATTCTTCTTCAAGTTCCACTTAAAGTTAGAAGGATTGGCCGAACCAATTTCGATGAAATTTGGAATATAGCTTTGATTTGTCAACCATTACTGACTAAAAGCAAAAAATTGTAAATTTTTTGAAAATTGACCCTGCACCCCCCCTTTTTGGGCTCCAAAAATTTTCAAAATTGACCCAAAATATCAAAAGGCACTTCTCCACCATAAACTTGATGTTCATGCAAAAATTGAGCTTTGTAGCCCAATTACATCAAGCTTGAGTGGAGTTTAAAGATGCTGAAAAATGACAAATTTTGAAAAAACGAGCAGTGTATTTATCCAAAGTACAATCAAACCAAAGCTGGCATAGATGTACGTACATCAAAAGGCACATCTACGATGTTCAAAGTACATTTGAACAAAATTTCAGCGTGATTTGTGCCCTATTCGAAGCTGTAGCTTTGTCTAAAGAAACAGTAAATTTATAATACTAATTCTCGCCATTTTTGATTCTTTAGACAAAGCTACAGCTTCGAATAAAGTCCCAATCACGTTGAAATTATGTTCACATATACTTCAAATACCACGGAAGTGCTTTTTAATATTTTCAAATTGATATGAGCTTTCATTTATGCGCAATAATAATTATTATTGCACATAAACGTTCAATATCAAAATGTCCGTTAAATTTAAAGCACAACACGTGTTGGCGGCGTTGTATGCAGTTGAAATGCGCTAAAACGTTGAGCAGCCAAGCGGCTGAATGATTTAAGCTTCCGCTCCCCACGCAGTAGACTCCGGTTCGAACCCCATCAGAATCAAAAATTTTTTTTTAATTTTTAATTTTGTAAGCTGATTTTTTCAATATGATTTTTATTTAACATGTTCAATTTTTAAAAATACATTGTAAAAAAACGTTTTTCACTTCTTAAAGTACAAATTTTCTTTTGCCCTTGTTTTTTTTAAAAAAGTAAACATGGAAAAAATTTCATTATGCATTGCAAATTTATTTAAATTTTAAAACAAACAAGATACATTTTTTCACCTGAAAAAACATGTTTTTTTTTACTTCTTGAAATGACGTTTTGCTTTACTTTGTTCAGGTTTGTTTTGTTCTCATTTTCAAAATTTAAATTTTTAAAAAGTTGACATTTAAATTCCAAAATTTTGAAGCCAAAAAATGGAACCTGAAAAACACATTGTTTTTCACCTCTTGAATTTTTGAACGTTTTTTCACTCGCATCACTCAGCTATTTTTTCTATCCTTTTCCTAAACTAAAAAATTCCATTTTGAAACTTCAAAAAATTCAAAAAGGAAAATAATAATTTTTTAATAGGTATTTTTATCAATTATTGGTAAACTTGTCATTTCATCTCTCATTTCATTTTAGAAATTTATATTCGCTATTTGTCATTTTATTTGACAAAATTGAAAGTCTTTTTTTTACTGATCGGCGAATTTTTCAACCCCTTCCCCCATCACCCTTGAAAACCCACTGTTTTTATTCCAGTCAGTTTAATGACAAATGTCCAGTAATCTGTCCACTCTCTGCATGCTCCTGCCACCAATGCTATTTTCATTTATTAGATTGAACACTTCATCACAATAATATAGAAAAAAAAGTACTGATATCCTCCAAAAAAACTCTTCAAAAAAGAATTACACCCCGCCCTCTCCACGATTCCTAATGAACCTACTCCATGAACAAAAATTAAAAATTTCAGTAAGAAAATGTTATGATATCATGGTGGAATCCGCCCCTAAGAAAAACAACCTACCACTTCACCATTTATTGTATAAGACAATCTATGAAACAGCTAATGAGCCAAAAATTTGGGCGGACAGATCCCTCAAATAAGTTTAGTAATCTAACTTGACTCTGGAGTGTGGAAGATTTGTCAGCCCCCAAATTTTTGGCTCATTAGCTGTTTCATAGATTGTCTTATACAATAAATGGTGAAGTGGTAGGTTGTTTTTCTTAGGGGCGGATTCCACCATGATATCATAACATTTTCTTACTGAAATTTTTAATTTTTGTTCATGGAGTAGGTTCATTAGGAATCGTGGAGAGGGCGGGGTGTAATTCTTTTTTGAAGAGTTTTTTTGGAGGATATTAAGTTCATTAATTTTTAATTTCTTTGAGTGTCTTACACGTATAGGTATGAACTTAATTACAGTAAAAGCTCGTTATAACGCTTTTCAAGGGACTGAAAAAAAGAGCGTTATAAGCCAAAACGCGCTATAAACAAAAGTCTCATTTTAACGCTGATGAGTGATGAGAAATACCGTGAATTCTCATTTTAAAGCTAAAAGAGCGTTGGTACCCACTACCTACATAGTAAAAGAAGTGGAAACGTGAACTTTATTTTGGATTCAAACAACAGTTTCAGTTGGAAATAAAAAATCTGAAATTTTACTTTGATTTTGAGGTCTGCTATGATATAATTATGTCAGTTTTACAAAACTGTTTCCTTTGGTTGAAATTTTTAGAAAGCCTTGCTTTTTTGTTCATAATTTTCCAAAAAGTAATCAGTTGCTTACCAAAATTATAAATAATTTTATGTTTCAGCTTTGGTATCACACTCCACCAAACCCTCACAATCATATAAGAAGCATTGTGAGAATACAAAAATGAAGGTAAAAGCTAGAAATAACTTACTGAAGAAACTCGTATCAACTAGATGGGGAGCAACACCAAAGACATTGAGAACAATAGCAATGGCACTGCGTTGCCTTTATTCTACAGCAGAGTATGGATGTGCTGCCTGGGGCCAATCTGCACACGCCAAACAGGTCGACATTGCCCTCAACACCACCATGAGAATTATGTCTAGTTGCCTCAGACTAACCAGTGTTGAACACCTACCAAGAATATGTGGCATTGCACCATTGATATTACACTAAATGGATACTCAGCAGGTCCACTTACCACGCGTTGAACGATAACAACAGTTATTACCCTACTGCGATTTTTTTTCAGTGCATGGAGTCGGATTGGTTAATTTTGATTTTGAATTCAAATTTGGTGGTCACATAGGTTCGCATAAATTTGAAGTTAAGCTGCGTCCAAAACTCCACCTTTTTTGAGCAAATTTTGTACATATGTACAAAGTGTTAACAAATAGTTTTTATTGTTTTGAATGTTTGTCAGTTGGAAATAGTCACAAGGAGTGCATTTTTTATTGATTTGTACCAAATGGAAATTTTTTTTTAAATTGATCACTTTTCAGAAAAATGAATTTGCACATAGGTATCATGAAATTTTAGTTTTTTGAAAAAAAACTAATGACATTATGTCAATTGGAAATTTAATTATCTAACTTTGATAATATGAAATTTTTTATGGACGCTTCCTTTTGCCTCCACATCAACTTTAATGAAAGGTTCTAACTCAAAATGTTTTCCTAACATTGAAATATTTCCTCTTCAAGATTTTATTTTTCAAAGTGTTCTTATGCTAAATGAAGGTAGGATACCAGATCTTTAAAATGAGGTGCTATTCATTCCTCACAATTAATTATAAGTTGATAAAAATAATGAATCAAGTTTTCAAAAAAAAGAAAATCACTCTCCTGTAAAATTTCACTTTTTTGAGATGTCACCTTATTACTCCCGAGGTGCGATATCATTTTATGAGTAAATTCGTTTTCAGAATAGCTTATGTAGGTACTAGAGCTGAAAATGGTACTCGCTAACAGCGGATAACTACTGTACCCATACTGTAAATTCTCGCTTCTCGCTAGTACATAGCTGGTAGCGAGTTGAAAAAATTTCACACTGCTTCACATTTTAACTTGTAGCGAGTTGAATGCGTTGCTGGTGTACTGGCATGACATCATCATTGTCATCAAACACTATCAAACTTCAATCACACATATGAATGACAGGTGTCGAAGTGTCACTCCTCCCACTTACGCATTATCAAGTTTTGAGGTGCGTGCGCAGAATAAGTTCAAAATCAATCGGGTTATACTTGCTATATGCTACTATCTACACCCGAATCAACTCGATACCAACCACTAGGGGGTTTAGCCGGTATTTTCACCAGATACCTGTTAGTGGGTAGTGTAACCATTTTCAGCTCTGGTAGGTAGTAGGTACCTTCTGTTTTTTTGAATGAGAAATAATTGAATCAGTCATTTCGAAAACCCAGTAAATCACCATTTAAGGGGGTTTTTCATGTTTTCAGTTTTCACTGATTCTGATGGTGCGTTGCGTGCTCCAAGCCCGTATCCAGGATTTCCTCCTGGGGGGTGATGAATGACACATAAGTAGGGGGAAAAAATCACAAAATTCCCAAAGGGCCCATATGTATAAAAATTTTAATAGTAGGCACATTTCAGACATTTTCATGCTGAATTTCAGCTTGAAGAACGTGTTGATCAGAACGAGGTTTTTGAAATTTATCCAGTAAATTGTTTATACCTACCTATTTATAATGAAATTCAGATAAGCACGAACGAATCGAGGGCAAAATTTTGGAAATTTGTCAATCCAAAGAGTAAAAAGTACTACATTTCTGATTGTGAAATTGATTTTTCTGGATTTAACTTGACACTCCTCACGTCCTCAGACTTGAATTAGTAGTTTGTTCAACTAGGGAGTGATAATGATTTTTGACGATTTTCAAGGTTTATTGCCCAAGCGTCGCGAGGAAAATAATTCAAAATTGTCAAAAATCATTTTTACTCCTGAGTTGGATAACATATTTTTCGTTATGAGGGAGAAAAATCTCAGTACCTATTCAATTCCAATAATGATCAATTGATCAGTAAGCTGGAGCAAAAGGAGCTCATTTTCTCCCTTATAATAACAAAAAATATGCTTCCAGAAATTTCAGTTTCAAAAAAGGAGAGCAAACAAAAGCATTGGAAATTCATAATTCAAGAAACAAAAATAATTAGTACATAGATTATGCAACTACCTAGGGAGATAATGTGATTTTCAATGAATTTTGAAGTTTGTGGCAAAGTATCTCCCTAGAAACGTAAAACAACATGATTTTTTCCTGTGATTCAATGCAAGAAATCATAGGAAATTATATCAACCTAAGGATTTTTTTGGCCCTGGGGGTGTGATTGTACCCCAAATCACCCCCCCTGAATACGCCCTTGGCGCGCTCTATCGGATAACGTTGGAAGGTACCTAGCTCAAAAGTGCATATTTCAGCATTTGTCATTTCAAAAACCCCGTAACTCCTGCACATATGGGGTTTTTGAAATCATTTTTTTATAAGACGAATGAACATTCATTTCATAAACGTCAACGCAATTCAATTTTTGAATTTAGTTATGCCCTTATGCCATAAGGTAAAATGGATAAAATTTTTGTTGCTTCTTCATTACATTAATTTAATTGCATTGTAGATTGCAGGTACATATAACTTCAATAAATGCACGAAATTCTGTATTCAATCATTTTGGGTATTGGAGTTACAGGATTTTCTAGGATTACGTCTCACTTTTCAGGTTTAAAAAAAAAGTCATTTTGAAAACCCCATAATTCCACATATTTCACAATGGAATTATATTGCAGTGTACAAAATTTCAAGTTCTGGTAAAGGCACTGAAGTATTTGTAATGATAACACCAATTGCACTTGAATGTATAAAAGTACCTAATCAAAGAGACAACTGAAATTGCTGTTTTGTTTTTGTAAGGTTATAAAAATATTATATTTGTGAAGTTGAATCAACTCTACTATGAGTAAGTAGGTACCTACTTAATATTTTGCATTTCGTATTTCCCAGCAGAATTGATATTTCTAGGAAAAAATATATTTTTGCAATTTGAAAGCGCATCGTTCCATATTTATACACAATATAGCAGCATATTAACTTGAATATTGCTATAAGGTAATATAATAAACGCTCATTCTTTTGTCTGACTGAGTTCGAACTTCGAACGTCATTCTCATTTTTCAACTTTTTCCATTACTAGCGTTCATGTCGAAAAAACAACGAACGTCGTGTAATGCTGGTTGTGTTTCGATAACGAAGGTTAGGTACTTCTACCTATACCTTTCTCGTAGTTGAGACAATGAAAACCTAATGTTGATTCGAATTTAAAATATTTATCGTTCGGGTGAGTTTTAAATTAAAAGGGTCTATTAACGATGGCGAACTCTGACATTTCACAGCTAACGAAATTCACCACGTGTTCGCAAACGGGTGTCAAATTTTTTATAAAAACCCTTCGACGATGGCAGCTTTTATACTCGTGAGAGCCCCCAACAGGCGACATCGTACGTAATGAAATGCAGTTTTATAAATTATAACGACACGATAATATAGGTACCTAGGATATTCAACCAGGTTTAGATAATTTCCTTTCACACGTTCAGTGCTCTATATATACCTACCAACGATGTAACGAAAAACAACACTTGTTGCTCTCACTATTGAAATTTCGCACCTAAGGTTATTTTCTATAGGTAAAATTCTTAATTTAAACTTCTAACGATACCTATCTAATAAACATCGCGGATTTTGTAATTTGATTGCCAGAGTTTGAAAGACATTCGACATGAATTATTCCCCTAACGAATTGTTTCAATAATGTTTCAATATGTGTACATTTTAATTAAAACTTTTCGCTTTTGCTTCTTGTCGGCAACTTATTCGCCTTATTAAATGAAATGTAACAACATTACGCGAACGTTTTGCTCCCTCGTTCAGTCACCATCGTCTCTCGAAATCATCGAACGTGCTGTACAGATATTTCACCTTTGGGAAATGTACTTTTTGAAAAAGACTCGAACGTGATTTACTTCTTTTTAATTTTATCAAATCACTCGTATCTGTATGAATTGCCTTTTTTCTTTCGTGAACTCGTATACGTAACATTGTCACTTTCACGTGTAACTGTCAACTGTCCGTAATATTAGCTACCAAACTTTAATCTATAGTGTCTAACTCATCTTTTAGGTGTGTTTTTGAACCGTTCATTTTCACTTCGTTTTTACAACTTTCTAGTGGGTGTTAGTTTTTAGATTTTATAAAAAAAAAAGGAGACTGAGCTGAGAAAGAAAATCTTCCGCGAAGAAAGAGACGTGGTACAAATTAATAAAAATGTCACATTCTTAATCAACAACGAAAACAGCAATGAAAAAAAAGTTCTAAAAAATGATCAACTTTCATCATTAAAGTTTTACAAACTTTTCATATAATACTTATTAAATTCGTCTAATTAAACCGAACTGTAATTGGAGTAGTAAAAGATATTTTTTCTAAACTCTAATTGTCCTTATACAGTCTTGTAAAAAGTTGTGTTATTATTACAAGGAATAAAAACTTAAGACGAAGAAAATGAAACTAGAAAATATGTGTTACTAGTTTATTTTTTTGTTTATAATTTTTCAAGATAGGTATAGGACTTACCTATACTATATATAATTAGTTAATTACATACTTAATGCACCTTATTGGGGTGGATCGCGAAAAAAATCCCCTCTTTCAGCAAGGCGATTGCATCTCTAGTTCCTTTTTTTTTGACAAAATGCCATTGTTTCAAGTATAATTAAGAGATCTAGTTAGGATGGAAGAATTTTCAAGAAATGAGAATGAAAAAATGAGTCAATATTCCAGCTGTTCGCCTCAAATTAATAACAATTGGTGTACTATTCCATTTTTATTTTTATTAATTTTTTTGAATTTCAAGTAAATTGGGTACCTACCTGGAGTTGTGCTCTCGAGGGATGTTGAGATCCTATTTTGAAAAGGAACGAGTTCACCACGAATAGGATAAAAAAAAGGTGCCTTCGCTGCAATTTTTGAAATTGAAATTGACGTCCAAAAACAAGATGAAACGAATTTGAACCAGAACCTGAAGAAATGAAGAATGCACTTCCTTCGTAAAATATTCTTCACTTCCTCGAATTACAGCTCCCAGTTGATTTAGTGATTTTTCGAGCTTCATTTATTATCATCGCGTAGGCATAATTTTTTAATAAAATTTTGCCGAGATTAAATTTATTACCCAATTGTAACATTATACCCTTGATATAATACCTATATACAACGAGTGAGCACCACAGCAGTAAAATTTTAACAACATTTAAACCAAGTGCACAGCACGACAAACTGCAGAGTTGGTAGGTAATTTATTCGAATGCTTACTAAAAAACCGTGCGCATTATGTTCATAAAAATGGAATTCGGTCTTATTTTAATATAAGAAAGAAAATGAATAAAACATCGTCTGCGTATTTATTCTGACTGAAAGTTGAACTCACGTAGTAAAGCGTGTTTTGTTATCGATAAAATAAATAAAGTAGGCATATTTTTTAAACGGCGATTCAAAATATACAACTTTACAAGTAAATCTCAAGGTTGTCAACGCGTTATTATTTTCTATATACTTGTGAAAGAAATTGAATTGAAGGGAAAAAAGCAAAGAGATACGAAAAAAAGGTTAGAAGATGTTTCATTTGATTTTTTTTTCTTTTCACGCGGCGTGTTTCAACGAAAGTTATCGCATACGAAATCAAGTTTACGTCGGAGTGATTTTAGAGTACTTCTGTCAAAAAAGTTTTTAAGGTTCTCAATTTGATGTATTAATGTTGGCAGGTAGTATTGGATACTTAGGTACCTAAGTTTTGGCATAGTTTCGTAATCGGATTTTTGAGGTTCGATGATCTCGTCGACGGGAAGTAGATTCGTTGAGAAAAATAGAATTCCGTCTACCTATTTATTGGGATTGCTGATAACTCGAAATATTTGGCGATGGTATTTTTGAAAATCAGATTTTAAATTATTCTACGTACTTATCTATTATTGAATTGTACACGAGATGAATGAATTTTATTTCTGCATAATCGAAACATCTTTCAACGAAAGAAGTTTTTAGTATAGAGACTGAGAATATTTAATAGGTTCACTAGAACACGATGTAGCTGAATTTTATCATTTGCACTTCAGCACGTAAAATGTAGAAGCGTATGAGGTAGTAAATATTGCGACTAGAATACTAAATTTCTAAACGTATACGCGTTTGATTTTAATGATAACGTATCTGCGCTCATTAATCTGCCTTTTATTGCAACCATAATTGTGGAATAACGAGCATATTTCATTTCCTCTTTGTAAAAGATATGAATAAATTCGTTATAATGGGTATAAAGCACCCAGTGGGGCTTTTAAACCTGTACTATATATTTGAAGGTAGGTAGAGGTACCCACATACTTCATACATGCTGTGAAACTGTAGAGATTTTCGACTTTTCATTTTCATTACAATTATTATTTCATTATGAAAATTCGTTCATTGGTTTCGTTATTCGATGCGACGATATGAAATTTTCATCTAAAACTACCAACAGATCGAATCACACGATGATACCTATTTCTGTTAAAAACACGTCAATGTAATCAGGAATATATAGAATTCACCATCCTATAATCAATTTTTTAATATCATAGACTCGTATTAACCTTATCAAATCTGCCTTACGCGGTTAAATTAATCTTCTGTAGTTTATACCTTCGAGTATTTTTCCCTGCTCAACTTTTCCTTCCTATTAAAAAATTGATTTGTTGTTTTATTTAATTACTTGCGGTCGTTTCTATCACGAACAGATGTTTTTCCTCGTTGTCGGTCAAGGAAATGAATTTCCCTCCTTTTTTACTCGGTGTAATTAATGATTTTCTTTCTAAATTAATTGGAATTATTTTCATACAGTCTGCACACCTTTTGGCGTTTTTTTCCAACTTGGATTGCGCCGTTTTGAAATTGGAGAATGGAGAGTCGATTTGAAACTCTTACACTGAGATATAAACATTTTCATAAAAATAGTGATCCGCTTACTCTGCTTACCTACCTAGTACCTACCAGTACTCAGCTGTAACAATTACAATTTTACGAATAGGCACTGTTCATTTCGTTTCTCAAACGTTAATTTTTTTTTTGGAAGAATACGAAATTCTCACACTCTTAATTTAGTTACTGGAACAAATTCACGTATTATTTACTTTGTGAGAAAGTTCGAGGAAAAGACTTGGTGTAGGTATTTTGTTGTGCAGCCCTCCCAATGGGAAATCTCGAGTTGAATTTTTTTTTCAAGACAATTTTAGTTGGTTGTATTTTTTTGCTTTATTTATTTTTTTTGCAATTACAGTCATGTCGACTAACTTTTTCGGTTTCAACTTCTCTCTCTTGTAATTTTTAGTTCTGTAATGATGTTCTTAGAAAAATAAAGCTGTGAGAACGAAGAAAAGAAAACTCTAAAATTTAGCTGTAAAGTGCATTTATCAGAGAAAACAAAACATTTTCTTTTTTCTATTTATTTACCTATTTCTGTACCACAGATTGAATGTGAGCATTTGTTGCAAGCAGTGACGTAGCCAGACGTGTGTCAAGGAAGGGAAGTTCGAGTTTTTGAGAAAAAAAAAATCGATTTTTTTTCTTTTAAAACAAATCAATAGGCTAGGTATTTTTTGACAAATTAAATTTGAGGTGTTGAAATCTACTTCTGAAATTTTGGGAAGTTTTGAAATATGATACCTATATATATTTGGTTTTATTTCTGACACCCCCCCCCAAATATTTGAAATTATTCAGAGTGATTTTGAGTACCTAGTTCTGGAGCCTCTAAAGATTTTCTTCGAATCACAAATCTGAATTAATCCAAAAAATGCGGAGAGCTCTTTGCTATGCCTGTTCCTCACTTTCAAAGAAATCAGTGTTAACAGGGTTCGCAAGTTTGGAGATTCCAGATTTCCAAAAAAACAGTTGACCTTAAGCATCCCTTCCTTCTCCTGAAAAAATCATATCTAATTTGAGATTAGAGATTACATTGACAAATAATAAACAGATATGGCCGAACAATTTGAAATTGAGACTGAAAAGAAAGAAAACTCCCAATTCCAAAATTTCAACAGCTGAAATTCCTTTTTCTATTTTTAGTTATTTTGTGGTGCGTTTGGGGCTTCTGACAAATTTTCATTTGATTTTTTTTCTTAAAGTAAGTATCTAATTTAAAACTGATGTAAAATGGGAATATTGAATCATAATTTTATCAAAAAAATTTGTGGTGGTTTCAATTCTTCCCTTGGAGATGGAAAAAGTGCTCAAAATGCACAAGTACTTTAATTTGTCAAAAAAGATCAAACGAACTGAAAAATATGTAGTATGTACTTATAAAAAACAAAATCGTATATTTAAAAAGAATTTTGTAAAAAAACCATCTAAAGATGACAAAAAAGTTCAAACTTAAAAAAAAAATTACAAAACCTCACGTAGATTAAAAATTATTAGATAGTAAATAAAATAAAAATGACCTCGTTTGGAGTTTCATTTTGAAAAAATGATTTTCAAATACCTATCTGCAAAATTATTCATTTTTGAATTAGAAAAATTTCTCATCTTAAATGAAGTGAGAATTTTCGTGTTATACCTACCTAAGGTATGAAAGTATATGTACCTATTCAAAATTTCATCTTGGAATTAGAAGGTTTACTGTCTACAAGATGTTGAAGTCTTATTTTAGCACAAAAATTCATCGTTTTCAAAATCACCCCTCTCCCTCAAATAATTTTATCTTTATATTGACTTTTTTTTTGAAAAAAAAAGTTTCATAAGTGTCGAAAACCTGTTAGTTTTTGTTCAACATTCAAGCTCGTTTCTCACTCAACAACCATCTTCCCAATTTTAGCCTGCCATGGGTGACATGGGGGATTTAAACGGGAGTAGTACCATTTATAAGCCCCTCTATCTATTCATGGGAAGAAACTACGGGCGTCCAAAGTCTAGAAAATGAGCAAAACCAAAAAATGAAAATTTGCCAAAATGAAAAATTTGACCTAGGGAACTTGTAGAACATTTTTTTAGATGAAAATTGCAATTTTGGGGATTAGCCTACCTTCATTTTTGAAGGATCCATGCAATTTTGAAGTTTCGAAACAGATCAATTTGAGTAAATTTGAAATTTTTCAGAAATTGATTCGTTTTAAAACTTCAAAATTGCATGGATCCTTCAAAAATGAAGGTAGGCTAATCCCCAAAATTGCAATTTTCATCCAAAAAAATGTTCTACAAGTTCCCTAGGTCAAATTTTTCATTTGGACAAATTTTCATTTTTTGGTTTTGCTCATTTTCTAGACTTTAGATGCCCGTAGTTTCTTCCCATGAATGGATAGAGGGGCTTGTAGGTAGTGCCCCTTGTTTCCCTTGATGAGAGCTACAAGATGGTACTACTCCCGTATAAATCTGCCATGTCACCCAATGGCAGGTTAACAGTTTCATTTCAATTTAGAGTAAGAAAAGTTATCTATGATGGGACTTTTGTGATCTTCAACCTTGAATTCCAAACTGGATTTTTTTTTTTTTAAATTAAAAACTAGAATGAGTTTTTAAAATTTTTTAATAAACTTTATTACCATTTGAAATTTTTTTAGAAATTTTCAACAAGGAAAAATTCTGAATTCTTTTTAGAAAATTTTTGCTGTTCTGATTTTGAAAATCTTTTTAACACGAATATGATCCAGCTTTTTCATCCTAGTTTGGATTTTTCTGTGGAAAATCAAAAATCCAATTCTAGAACTTTTTCCATTTCTCAAGAATATTGAATTTAAAAAGATAAATGATGGGATCTGATTAGGCCGGCATGAAATCATCTAATTAGATCAAAACTTTTCTCTGATTAAAGATCAAGTCAGATCTAATGGGATTCGGACCATGATCAGATCATTCAGGTTTTTGTCATTGGATCTGATCTGTTATGAGCAGATCTAATCCGATCAAAACTTTGATCTGACCACATCTGCTCTGATCAAGCTGAATTCATTTTATGAAATGTCCAGAGATGGAGAGGGTAGTTGAAGTTCTCTTTTGGTCATAATCACAATTAAGATATTCGATTTCAGTACCTATCTATATACCTAATTATTTTTCCCTATTTCAATTTTTAATTTTACTCAAAAATGTATACTTAGCTATGAATATGATATGAATTAATAAAAATCGAACTGGCTTAAGTAGTTTAATTCTATACGTTTATTTAAATTACTTATTAAGAAAAAACTCAAAAAAAATGATCAGCTTTTTCACCGTCCTCCTCTTCTCTCCCCACAAAAAACGTAAACAAAATGCATTTCAATAAATCAATCGAAATTAATTAATCGAAATTTTCAAAACATTGTAATTTTCATTGTCAGATACGCAACACGTAAAACCCTTCTAATGGATTTATATTAAAGTGGAAATATTTTGCCTCTCGAGTGTTAGGTAATACAAAGATTGAGATAAATTTCAAACGTCATACTTCTCGCCTGAAATCATTAAGCTAATACGAACACTGAACAGTTAACTTTTCATTATTTATGTAAAATAAACGCGGCTCCCATTAACGTCAATTATCCTTTTCGTTTTGTAAAAGTTCAGCTTTTCCTTCCGACTTCTTATTTCTTAATTCCGCAATGAACAAGCCGCCCACGGCAAGCGATGTTAATTTTTCAAGTCACTCGATGTTGCTGCTTTTTTTTGTTTTTAAACGAAGCGCCGATTAAAACAATGTTACTATGGAAATTAATGTGATTTCCGTGCGTTATATCTACATTTATATCTCTGTTGTTGGAATTAAAAGCATAACAGATGTTCATTTCATCTATACGATTATTTTGCCTACGTATATATATTGTCGTTGTATAACAATCGTATAAACGATAGCAGTTATAACTTTTGTAAGTACGTACCATTTTATAGCCTTGAACTTGTGACAAATTTGCATTACGATCCATATTCATGGGTAAATACGAGGAAAAGAGTCAGAATTGAGAAATACTTATAAAATTAGGTCCAATACGTATACAAAAAACACCTATATGTTTTAATAGGCATGTAGTTAGGTTTAATTTTGCAAAAAAGCCAGACTTGAATCATCGAATAAAAATTTAATTTACGATATCCCGAAACGCGGTAGCTTTTCCATATTTAACGTTGAATACGAAAAATAAACACGAGGAGAGCATTTGCAGCTAAATAATTCATCATATTATTGTTGAAATGCGTTTTATTTAAAACTAGGTGTACCGGCTACGTTTGCTACGTAGGCGAGCATTTTATTCTTAAGGTAAATTTAATTTAAAAATTTCATTGCCAGTTTAATGAAATTTTTTAATGCTTTTTTTACTTTTCATAGCTGGCGATAAAAAAAAAAGAAGAAAAAAACTCCAGAGGTGATTTTCATTTTTGAGAAGTACTTAACTTACAAGCTACATAGATATACTCGTAGGTAGGCAAATATCTATAATTTTAAATATCGAAAGATATGATACGTACTTTTACGTCGTCGTTATCTCGAGGGAAGCATTTTTTATAATTATAAATAGACAGCATTTTAAAAAGTAATTTAATATTTCGCATGTCGACTACCTACACCTAAGGTTTTCAGACTCGTAAGTAGGTACGCAAGTACACATAGATAAAAGAGTAGGTCTTTGTTTGAAATGGTTAAAACCTAAGTAATTTGTGTATAATATCTCGTGACGTGACTTATGAGAACAAAGTGTATTGTAGCGTTGCTAAAAACACTTGTAAAATATGAACTGTTCATTAAATTAACACGTGCTACAGCATGAAGTGGCACTAAAGCTCAATTTAAAATGTTTCTCGCCAACTTAGTGCCGGAAAATTTTTCCTTATAAGTTTCCACCAAAGTTTTAATGTCATGTTAAACTTCGAGGTGCGAATTTAGTTTATGATTTGGGTTTACAATTGATATCAAAAATAATGGAGTGGATTTTTTCGCAAGCACGTTTTACCATCGAGGTATTTTTAGAGGAGGGAAAATCGTCTTGGTAATTTTTAGTTACATTGTAATTTAAGTATACGATTTATCTTACGTCGATATCTACTCTATTCCACATCCAGGTATACATATGGTAAAATAACCGCAGACATTTTCGCTCGAACTCTCCAGAATGGGGAAGTAGGGGGAGGGGAGTATAAAGTTAGGTAATGATTTTCATAGTGCCAAACATTAAAGACTCATAAGTACCTCAAAATTGATAGAGAACTTGAAGCGTATCCGTTGCTGGGTTATTGAGGAAAACAGATAAGGGGCTCAAAATTAGTACGTAGGTAATTGAAATTTGAATAAATCAAAACTGAACTTTCGAGGAGAGGGTTCAACTTTTTACAATAAACAGCAAATTTTGAAGCTGATATTTAGAAATTTTGAAAACATTACGTAGTGATCTACACACCCTATTTTCAACAAATTAATATTCAAAATGGAATTTCAATGTTCCTGAAGGCACAGGAGCCTTCAAACTTGATCAAAATTTTAAAAATAAATCGGCTTATCGATTGTTAAATGGCTGAATTTGAATATTTGTTATTTTTCAACCCGACTCCTCTGAACTCCTCTCACCCTCCAGTATGGTCAAAGTACCAAAAATTTGAGAATAATACATGGCATGGCATGTCATTTATTAAGTTTTTGAAGATCTTGAGCTGAAATATTTTGGGTACAATCTCGGTGCCCTTCCAACCTTCGCCCCCCAATTCTGTAAGAACATCCCTGAGTCTAATGGCAGTTCATTTTCTTGTTTTCAACCAGGTACTCACTCGAAAAGCAGATTCAAACTAAACAAAAAAGCTAAATTTCATTTTTAAACTTTTGGAAAAGTGTTGATAATTCATTGGTCTATTTTCCATCAAAAACACAAAATGTTATCAAATTTAAGGAGAAAACAAAAATTTACTTCATATTTTGGATTTTGAAATTTCGAACAAATTGTCTTTTAAAGGGACAAAATGAAATTTGGCACCAATGGACTCGAAATTTATTTATTTATTCAGACACAAGTTTCCAAAAACTATTCCTCCCAATTCAAATCCATACTCAGGGTTGGGCAAACTCTTTTTTGAAAAAAAATCATTTCGAGTCGATTCAACATAAATGCATGAATTACCTAGGTACTCCACTCCCTTTACCCTTGTTTTTTTTTGTTCCAGTTTTAGATTATCTCAGGATGAAAATGCCTATTCGACGTTTTAAATTTGAAATTCGAGTTTGGTACCTATGTGTATTGTGTACTTGTACTCAAATAAATTACGTGAGAATTGGGATTATTTTTTGAAATTCTTCACACGTAGGTAGGTATAGTTATCCATACATATTCATAACGCAGCCGAGAAGTAAAAAATTGTTCACTGATTATTACATATACATAAAGAAACAGGTGAAACGAGTAAGAAAAATGACACTGTAAGAATTGCGAATACATTTTAATTTCTCGGCTGATGTAACCTTTGCTCGGTACGCTACGGTCTCGAGATTAAATGTGACAGTTGAAGACGTTACCAACGCCGAAAATGCAGACAAGTTAATATATTTTTGTTTCACGTTGAAAGAAATACGGCTGGAGCATAAAAGCATCCGAATGAAAGAATTATTGAAGGCGAGAACAGGTACTTGTTAACGAAATGACTATAAAAGATGAGAACGCGCACTGTAACATTATCCTTGAATGTAAAACAAAACTTATTGCTTTACCTCTCTCTGGCTTTTCGAGCGCTCTAATGCTTTGTTTTGAGTTACCCCTACTGCGAATCATATTAAAACAAAAGACGATTTATTATTTTTTTGCATAAAAGCTTTTCCGCCGCGTGTACTTTGTCTATATTGTACACTGTTGGAACGTTCTTAGGTATACCTATAGTAGATAGCTAGAGATACTCGTAGAGGTGCTAGGTGTGTATTCGTGTTTTCACGACCTTTACAACCGAAATACCTACTTGCACCTCCACTTACGAGTACCTACCTGCCTGGACTGCGTTAAATTTCGAATTTTATCTGCTCCATTTACCGTTTTATATACAAATTAAAATTTTTTTCTTACTTTCGTCTCCTTATAGACGAAACTGAGACAGTTTTATATTACATGTACCCTATAAAACATATTTTACGAGTCATTTTATGCTCGTTAAGAATTACAAAATTTCCAACTTTCATTACGTGTAGTTGAGGCAAGTTCTACTTTGCAGTACCTACTGTTCTATGGAAAACTTTTAAATGAAATTCGTCCGGATTAATGGATGATAAATGAGCATTCAGAATGTCGTATAATTATTCTGTAAAAATATAGGTAGATATCTGTTAATTTTGTACTGGTTGCAGCGATTAAAATAGTAAACATCAAATTTTCTATCGAAGAAAAATTCGCAATAAAAAAAAGAAAATCAAAGATTATTCACCTCATCGGTTTGAAAACATGGAGTCTGTGCACTTGGAATTCTGTCCATCGAAATTCAATTGAAGGCATCATGTATCATGTATGTACCTATGTAGAATATGATGTGAAATAAGTTGCCTACTCAGTTTGCCGTAAATACGATGTATGTACTGTAAGTATTTTAAAGAAGGATGTTGAATAAGTTGCATAACCGAGTCGCTGTAAATTAGTTCAATTGTGCAGAGGATATCCTCTGAATTTAACTTTAATTTTAGTAACGTTATATTATTTTGACATAGACACATTTTCTGCGCCAGGAGGGTTGTCCAAAACTTGCATAACGTTACTACTGGAAAGCTCAGTAGAAATTTGCCTGAGTTTCTGATATCATGTCAGACATTTACAAACTTGAAAAAAATAATCTTCTCCCAGAAATATTGTGTCTGACTTGAACTTTGTAAAAATTGAGATATATTTTGACATTATGTCAGGCTTTTAAAAAATTTGAAAAAAAAAATTAAATTATTGTCTAATTTATAAAAACTTGAAAAAAATGTCGATAAATTCTTGTTCCTGTTCTTGTCATTTAGTGTGTAAAACTTTTAAAAACCTTCAAGAATTTGAAAAATGTTTAATTTCTGAATCAGTGAAGTAACCCGTTGGTACACAGATTTTTAAGTAGGTATAGGTACTAAAACTTTGAGAAAAAAAATCAGTAAATTGATAACATTTTGTCAACATTTTACATAAATTTGGTTAATTACTTACCTACTGGAAAATTATTTGCAATCATTGGAGAATTCACCCATAAATTTAGTAAAAAGTCGTCGTCGTCGTAGTCGCGCTCCTTTACAGGAGATAGCGTATATGTCCATCTATATTAGCCGGTATCTAGCGTATCTAATTGTTTCTTTCAGGGTCTTGCAGGGGGAGTTGGCCGGTGAGTTTGTTGTTAACAGTTCCAATCGTTTCCTCCCTCTCGTCGATCTTCCTTGGATTTTCCCCTGTACCGCTAGCATGAAAATACCGTTTTCTCGTATTTTATGAGCTAAATACTTTAGCTTTCTGTTTTTGATGTCTTCAACTACGACTTTCCGCTCCTCTCCTATTCTTGCTAGTACTTCCTTGTTGGTAACGAAGTCCTTCCATGAGATCCGTAGTAGCCTTCGATAGCACCACATCTCAAAAGCGGATACTTTCTTCTTGCATTCTGCACTCATGGTCCATGTTTCGCAGGAATACTTCAGAACGGTCCATACGTAGCATCGCATAATTCTCTTCCTCAGATCAATACTCATCGTTCGATTTCCCAGCACATTGGCAAGGTTGTTGAAAGCAGTCTTTGCCATTCCAATCCGTGATTTGATTTCTTTATGATCTCTACCATCATTGTTTATCAGTGCTCCAAGGTACCTGAATTGCTTTACATTTTCAATTTCTTGTGATCCGATGTTGATTTTGACCTCTTTATCATCTCCTTTCGTAAATCTCATCACCTTGGTCTTGCCTGCATTTATTTTCATTCCATATTTTAATCCAGCACTGTTGATTTGGTTGATCATTTTCTGCATCTGCGCCTCTGTCTCAGCAAGGATCACTTTGTCGTCTGCATAACTTATTTCATTTATTCTCTTGCCATTGATCTTGAATCCCATTCGTTCGATTCGCGCTTCTCTCATTATTTCTTCTGCGTACACGTTGAACAACCTGGGTGAGAGGGGGCATCCTTGCCTCACACCTCTCTTTATTCCACATCCGTTCTCCGAGTACTCAGTTCCAATCTTGATGTTAGCGCTTTGCTCCCAGTACAGGTTCTTGATTATTTGCAGGTCTTTGTTATCGATATTGTATTTTTCCAGGATCTCCAACATCTTCTCATGGTTGACACGATCACTAGTAATGTTTAGTAAAGTATTGGTAAGGTTATAAGGTAACCTTGGGTAATTATCAAGAAGCATCTGAAATCCTCCCCTCTAGATGATCAAACCTCATCCTTTCAAAATTTTTCATTCACCTTAAAACTGTTGACGGTCTCCCTCTCACCATAGACTCAAAAATTGATCCCAATCTCCCATATGCTTATGATTCATATCTCCATAAAGCCTCTTTCATTCTGAACTCCATTCAGTTATATCCTCATCCCCCATTCTATCCAGAAAATCCTACAAAAACATAAGAAAAATATTCTCTCATTAGATACATCATTACTTGAACCAAATACTATCAACTAACAATACTGGCAACTCCATCGAAAAATGGTGTTTTATCCTCCTAGTGGCCTGGAGTGAAACTACAGTAAAAGCTCGTTATAACGCTTCCAGTTATAACCCTAATTTTGTTATAACGCTGGTTTCTTCTGGTCCCTGGACAGCCCTGTTCACACAAAAACTTTCGCTTATAATGCGCTTCGGCTTATAACACTCTTTTTCTCCAGTCCCTTGAAGAGCGTTATAACGAGCTTTTACTGTACATAAATTTTACCACAAGCATCTGATTTGCTGATTCGAATCTCGCGGACGCTTGAGATTTAAACCAGTTATAAACCAACCAATCAGAGCATTTTTGATAAGAGTTAGTTTCAAACCAGGCAGTTCAGATCACGCTATTATTGCAACAAAAACTGTCAATGTATGTTAAATGGAGTTGCCAGTATTGCCAGTTGATAGTATTTGCATGAACACATACAACTCAATACTCAAATCATCAATAACTTTATTGCTTAGTATAATAATGATTTCATTTTGTTTTACAATGATGGGTCGAAATCTGTGGATCACTGTGGTTGTTTGTGATAGCGAGGTTTTGCAATTCCCACTTCCATGCTTGTTCAGTATTCTTTCATGTGAACTACCTATATGCTATGCTATACTTACATCTTTAAACATGGCAGTTGTGAGTAGACTCGACAATGTTGTGATCTTCACAGATTCACTAAATTCCATCACTCGACTAAAATCTAAATCTAAGCAACATCCAATTGCCTTAGAAATATCATCTCTCCAATGTGAGATGTATGTTACCATACCCTGGATTCCAGCCCACTCAGGAATTTTGGGAAATGAAACTGCAGACTTAGCAGCAAAGCAGTTACTAAGTATTTCACCTGTACCAAAAACACCTGTCCCTATATGTCTGATGCGATGGAAGCCATACTTCCGCGGTTAATTCCCAGCCAAAGTCACACCACCAACATTCAAGATTTGCCCAGGAAGCAGGCTGTTGCCTTATGCCATATATGTATAGGCCATATACCCTCCTCACCCACTCTCATCTGTTCAAAAAAGAATACCCTCCAATATGCTGTACATGTTAAGTCCAACTCACTATCTCCCACCTCTTACTCACCTGTCAAGGTCAAGATCATACTAATCTAAGAACGTCACAAAACTATTCGCCAGTAATCCTTGGTAAATTGGTGGTAATCTCTGGTAAATTACTAGTCTGTAAGTTGGTAAGTAGTAATCAGTGGTAAATTCAGAATTACTGATAATCTCTAGGAAATAGGTAACTGGCTATCTTCAATTCGCCAATAATCTTCAATAAATTGGTAGTAATCTAAATTTTTTGGTAAATTAGGTAGGTACTGGTAATCATTGATGAATCACCAATTATCTCTGGTCAATTGATGGCAATCTGAAGTAAATTACTGGTCATCTTCAAAACTGTTAGATACCTAATAATCTTTTGTCTTTGTCAATTAAGGTAATCTTTTGAAAATTGCTATACTAATTATTAGTGAATTACTAGTAATCTTTGGCAACTCGAAATCTTGGTGAATTTCTTGTAATCTTTGGTAAATTAATGATGATTTCTGATAGGTATTTAAATTACCAAGTAGCCATTTTCAAATTTCTAGAAATCTTTGTAAATTAATGATAATCTCTAGTAAATTACTATACCATCTTCAAATTACCTACTAGCAGAGGTTTTTTTTGTGGGAGCACGCAGTGCCCTCCAAAGTGCTACCAAAAGAAATTTCAAAAATACATATCAAAAGATTGCCATATTGCCATAAAAACTGAAAAAACTGAAATAATTTGCCAAAGAAATAAAATTTGACAAAAAAAATGAAGTTTTTGAGCAATTTTGTAAAAAAAAAAACAGGATTTTTGTTTGGAAAAGTTTGAAACAAGAAATGGACTTTTTAGACAGGCAAGGCAAAAAATTCAATGCTTTTTGGACGTTTTGTTTTAAGAAGCGCAAATTTCTCGGCAATTTTGGTAAAAATTACGACCATTTCACTATTAGTTGATGAAAAACGGGAATTTTTTCACAATTTTGACAAAAAATAGGATTTTACGGGACTGTTTGGCAATCTTGGCTAAAATAGACTTTTTTTTGACAATTTTACCAGAAATGGGAATTTTTTGACAATTTTACCAGAAATGGGAATTTTTTGACAAATATGGAAACTTTTTACTGTTAAGAGCCAGATTTGGATTTTCAAAAATTCACCAAAAACCTGAAAAGAAACAGGTACAGCAACTGAAATTTGGTCTCATGTGATGTAATTTTGGAAGCTCTTCGATTTTTCTACACTTGATCGAAATATTTTTGTTGGTTGAGATATCTGCTCATTATCCTTTGTTAGTTTTGTACCGTTGTGTGCGAGTATAATTCTAGGTAGTTACAGCTACAGATATTCGAAGGTAGGTACAAGTAAACCTCCTCACATAAAAATATCCACCCCCCCCCACCTTACATAGAAGAGGAAGAAGAAAAACGATCAGAAAGGAAAATCGATTTTTTTTTTGAGAACTTTGACCTTAACATTCGTAAAAATTTATCGTACTTTCAAGTCTACCCTGAAATACCCTTTTTACGAGCTTTGAATTGCAACCGATATTTTCGAACTAGTTATAAACCAAAACAAAAAGTACACGATTGAGAAAATACCAATTTGAAAAGCTCGTATAATTTATATGGTTTGCGAAAAATATTTCATATTTTTATCACCCTCGAAAGGCTTTAATACGTAGATATGTTTCAAATACATACGCTTCATTCGTGAATGGATACATTCAGCAACACTATACGCTTAAATCCACAGATTAGTGTTTACGAAAAACACCTTTCTTCTGTATACCTACGTTCGTTCACTCGTGTCTCGCGAGCCGTATGTTTATCTGTGTATGCTCCGCAGTTCTCGGAGTAGTATTAAAGTAAGTCGAAGAGTATTTCCATCTCCTTCCGATTGCTACAATTTGCGATTATTTACGACTTGTTTTACTCGTATTCCATCCAGAAACGAATTACTCGCGTTGTTGTACATTTGTACAGTGATTAATTTGGCGGAACTGCGAGATTAGCCGAGTTTTAAAGAGACTGCTGGCAATAGCGACAAATCGAATTAATTAGACGTACTGAAAGTAAAAGTTACAGTCAAGTTTTACGAGTTGTTTTCCATTCGCAACATTTGTAATTTGTACATACAAAGCGCAATATGCAGTATGCTTTGCTGATTTACAAACCGAGTAAAGTTTCTTTAATTAGAGATGAATTTGAGAGCTGCTGAAATTTAAAAAAAAAACAACAACAGCAACAACAAAGATTGTACATCAGAGGTTTTTTTCACCTTGCCGAAAAAAGAAGGCATGTTATGCAGAAATGAAATTGGGGAAGGGGAGCATAAGGGGAGGGTTTTATACATACACTCTGATTCATAATTCTAATCACCGCATAGTTCTTGAAATAAAATTTTCAATTTAAAAAAATATATTCTTCGAAGTCTCAAAAAAAAAACAACTGCGAACTACATCTTTTTCTTCCTGTCTATGTTATCATGTTCCATTCCACGACGAAATAATAAAATAACAATTCTGCTGAATTTTTCAATCATCACCAAACATTCACAGATAGTCAGCATTTCTCAAATCTCTTTTTTCTTTATTTCTTTTCAAATAAATACCCATTACTCTCGTTTAAAATGCGTAGATACCTAAAATAATTAATTTCATTTCTCATTTCCGCATTTAAAAAGTTAACGATCGAATAAAATTATAAAAGGTAAACGCGATATTATTTACATTTCCGATTATATTATAAAAAATGAGGAAGAAAACGGTGAAAAATATTAGAAACGAAAAAAAAACCATCTTGGAAATCAAGTTAGTACATAAAAAACCAAACTCTCAATTCAATTCAACGCTCCGTCAAAACCAAAGCGTGTCGAATAAAAAATCAACTCGCTCGGTTAGCTTGGTTTTTTTCACTTTAGATTTATAAAATCTGTTTACTTTTTTTGGTGTAGGTACTCGTATATTTTATTTGATCGTAAATTTTCATAAGATTAAAGAAACATTACCTGATACACAAGACGATATGATCGTCGATAAGGGTGGAATTTTTTAAAAACATTTTTATGGTAATTTGTTTTGACGCATATCAACAGTTTTTATGACCGTTAAAGGCATCACAGCGTGATTAATTCCGTCTAAGCTTTTCCAAAGTGTTTGTTTTAAGTACCATGTACTACATACAAAGTGCATTCTAGGGGGTTTTCTTTTTCCCGAAATAGGTACCTATTAAATTGCGAAATTATATAGGTTTATACGTAGGTACCTATATATAAATTAAATTCTCTAATCCGTTTTGAAGACTGGAAAGTGTAAATGGGAAACCTTTATTAAGTGATAAAAGCACACTATTATCTGCGAGACGATGACGATGAAGTAAATATTCGATGAAATATATAGGTACCTACTCAACGTACTTATTCAATAAGGAAAGTAATCTATTCGCTAATAAATGGAGAAATTTTGAGTCTTGGCACACTTTTGGTTTTACCTACACTACCGGAGAGAACAGCTATAATTCGTGCATGCGATATCGCGTGAGAAAATACTCGCCGACACTTTTCATTTGGTGGGTTATCAACTTTGATGAATGTAACATTACGTATATTTTACCATATTGGCGTTGCTGGGGTGAAAATGGAAATGAAGCTCATATTTGCGCATTTATCATACGTGCGTACTTGTATAGTACCTACACTCGTAGGTAGACTGTTGTGTTTAGAAAACGAGGGTAGCTATCGTCGAGCATTTCTTTAATTAATTTTTATTACAGACTGTAACGCTCTTGATGAACATTGAAAGTTGGAATCGACGACCTCTTCGTACCTTACCTACTCGTATTCATTTCATAACTAACAGATAGGGAGCCCTGCAATTGCGCCAAATAACTAAAATCGCATACCCGGAATTGCGCCGGGTGTTCAAAAAAGTATACTGGCAATTGCGCCGAGTTAAGAAAATGCGAAACGAACAAGATATGAATGAATCGTTCAGTCGCATAAGTTATCTATTCATCCACTCCAATGTCGTAAAAAGTAAGTCCAACGAACAGGAACAAAATTAGAGGTTTTTTCGGAGGGGTGGGGGAGGGTGAAGTGACGGGGAGAGTGACTGAAAATTTTCCGATCGGTGTGAGGAAAAAATGTCAATTTTGTCGGATAAAATGATGCATTTGCTAAAATGAAGTAGGAGGTGAAAGGATAATTTTACCAATTGATATATGATACTCACTCACATTAAAGCTTATTAAAAAATTGCAATTTTCCCTTTTGAATTTATGGAAGTTTTGAATATGAAATTTTTTAGTTTGGGAAAGAGGTAGGAATTGGAATTAGTCTGAGTGAAACGAGGTCAAAAGTGTTCAAAAATTCGTGTTTAAAGAAGTGAAAAACAATGTAATTGTTGAAAACTTATTTCTTTTTTTGCTCAGTACCACATGCCCCTATACCTACGTCTACACCTAATTATAAGAACGAATTTTTCAACTACACCAAAATTACGATTCTGACAGTCCGTAATTTGAGCAAAGGGTCGGGAAGATTCGTTCTTTTGATTGGCGCAATTCCCCATGAACACATTTCTTTATGTGGCGCAATTGCTGGTATGCTTATTTTTTTTACTCGGCGCAATTCAGGGTATATTTGGCGCAATTGCATGGCAGCCAACAGATATACGAGATGAACGCGTTCTCGAAGATTTAAATTTATTTACAATTTATTCGCGCTATAAAAATGATATGATATGATTCGAAAAACAGAAAGAAAATTCCCCAAAAACGATGAAACAACGGTATAAGATTTTTATTCTTTTTCTTTCTTTTTTTAATATTATGTTTATACTCGTAACTGCATTTCTTCTCGGAATTTTGTATCGTAAAAAAGGTAGGTACCTGTTACGTCGTATTCACTCCGGCGTATATAAACTTTTCTAATTTTCTCAGTTTATACCGTTTTTGAAGTTTTATTTTTTCTTTCTATAGGATCGTCTTCCGAGCCATTGAATGTACATATCGTTAACACGATGTTTTTTTTTTTCGTTTACTCTTTTCTCGCTTTATTTCGTTTTGGTGAAATTTTTTCTACAGGGTGGAAATTGTACCTATACGATAAAGGCTCTTAATTAAAAGTAAAATGGTAGGTAAGCTCTAAAATCGATTTTTAAAAACTTTCGGACATGTAATCGAATGTTTTATCGTGTTGAAGTTGTATAAATACCGATTGGAAAATGAATAGTTTAACTATAGGTAATTTTTTTAAATAGCACAACGAGCTAATTATGAGTCGGCCTCCAGCTGGGTCAGCTGGGATCCTGAAATTAACCTAACCAATGAAAGTTGGTATATTTGTGGTCTAAAACTCTTATCATAAACTTTTGCAACTGCTATAATTTCACCCTAATCCCTCCAAAAGGAATGAAACTGACATTTATGCTAAAAAATTTCGTCTTTAGCACTATTCAACGAAATATTCTCTCAAAACTTTAGGGATTCTAGCGAATTTTTGAACATCAAATTTAGGCCAAAAATGAGGGAAAAAATCAAAATTTTACCAAATTAACCTAGAATGCTGAAATTTGGGTTATACCCTATTTTCGACCTGCCAAATCGATTGGAAACTGTTTCAACCCGTTTTGAGCAGTTCTGGAGCCTCCAGTAGATTTCTGAAACTAGAAATTCCCACAAAATTTCATCAAATTGAAGTTGGAAAGCCGAAATACATTCTGCAATCTAATTTCAATACGCTAAGAAGTCGACTGCAGATGAATTTAAAGTCGTTTTGGAGTCTCCAGCGACTTTTTGAGAAATACTGGAGCCTCCAGTAGATTTTTAAAACTTGAAATTATTGAACGGCAATGACGCTGAATTTTTTCAATATTTTCGACCTCAACAACGATTTTTAAATTTAGTTCAGAATTTTTTGAGCCGTGGCTGCTGCTTCGTCGCCTTGAATCTGTTTTAAAATGAGTTCTCAGATTTAAGTGAAATCAAACCAGATCAAAAGTACACGTTTTAAAACCACTGTAACTAAATTTATTTTTGGAGAATTTTTGAAAATTTATAAAAACAGCGTATGGCAAATAGTAAAGTTAGAGGCACTTTGAGGCCAAGATAAAAATTTAGTGTCATTTTCGTGGCATATTCTAACACAGTTTTAAGCAATTGTCGCAAAATTTAGCTCAATTTTTCCATTTTCCATCAATTTTATGGTAGGTATATTTTACAGCTAGATTTCAAAACATGCAATATCGTTCTCGATTATTTTTGCAGAAGTTGAAGTGTGTGTGACTGAACGAATTTCCTTGGTAAGGACACCACTCTATGTAGGTACTTCTACTTGGTTCTTGAACATTCGTCCGAAAACATTTTCTCGAATGGAAAAATCTCGAATTGCCATTTCTTCAAATGATCAATTTCCGAAATGCACAAAAGTGGCCCCAAGTTCAGTTTTTTGACAAATTGCAGAAAAGACATTATGATTTTTGTTTTTTTGTCAAACTTCCCAAAAAGTCTAATGTTTGCCAAAATTGTCAAAAAAAATCGTAGGTAGGTACTTTTTTTAAAATAAAAATAGCTCAGAAAAATTATCAAAATGACTGCGGTTTTTTTTATCAAAATTTCCAAAAAGTTTTATTTTTTGCCAAAATTTCAAAAAACACTTTTTAGTTTTTTGAAAGACCCCTTTTTTGTCGAAATTCCCAAAAAGAGCTGTTTTTTGCGTCAAAATGTCCCGGAAGTCTAGGTTTTCTTTGTAAAAATAACATAGACCTGTTTTAGACTAGCACGACTTATTTACAATTGATGAAGAAACTTCTCTTCTCAGCAAAGTGTTGGTATAACTGCCAAAATTGGGTGAAAATGATCAAGAAATTCAAAAAATCTTTCAAATACTTACATAATATATTCTCGCCCTCTTTGGTATAAGATACTTATGTATCTAGACAAACATTTTCCGTTTGCAATTTGCAATGTGATAAGTGAATAAAAAAGGGACCACACGTGCCAGCCATTTAAATAGTTTACTTTATTTTCAAGCAATCAAACTCTATTTCAACTTCAGCAACCTGTAAAAACTCTGAACAGATGTAACAGAGATTGCCAAAATATTTCACTATACGGAATTAGATGCTTCATAAATCACCCCAGGTATTTTTTTACCTACCTACCTAGCTAACAAAATAAACGATGCGTTGAGCGATGAATTTTTCGTAACCCTATAGGTACACACGAGAAAATCGTTCTTTTTTGCCATCGCATCCTCATCTCCTTGGTAATTTTATTTCTTTTTTTTTCACGTTCAAGTATTCAAACAAACATAAATACTTTATCCTCGGGTTTTGTATAACAGTTTTGTAAATATGTATTATTACGCGGAAGAAAAATCATCTCAGGTTACGCCACCCTCATCCAGCCAGCCAAGTTGCGAAAAGAAACTTTATTCGTCAGTTTGACCTTATTCTGGAAAAATGAAAAAATAATCCGCAAATGAACGTTTTGAATGAAAACTTCATCAGAAAAGAAAAATTTTAATCTTACGACCAGAAAATAGGTACATGTATAGAATTTAAAAAATATACAACTTTAAAAGGTAGGTAGGTAGCTGCGTTCAACAGTTTTATAAATGAAGTTTTGCAATTAGGCACGCATCAGGTCGTTGACTAAATAGGTACCTACCTACAAGTGTAATCAAAGGTTGAAATTGAGCAAAGATTAAGTAACTTTATAAGCGATAGGTTAATTTTACATTTTAATGTCGTCGTAGAATGAAAACCAAGTAGATTACTACTACAACCAATATTACAATCACAAAATTATTGCTGTAACCTAAAAAGTTTAAAGTTGAATAAAAATTTATGGGCCAAGTTTTCTTTTCCAGCAACTTCCTTTTTTCGATAGCGAATTTCAAAAGGCTGTTTTCGTTTAAACGAAACTTTGCACCTTGATTATAATAAAGTTTTGATACGAAGATAAATACATAGGTAGGTAGTGTAGATTGCGAATGTACGAGTATTTTGATTTTAATCGACCTAAGTGATAATGTATAGGTATACCTAACAAATGGAGCAAGTTTGCTCTTTTAAAACATTTTAAATCTTGCATAGGAATGTTTTTGAGCTTTGGTTTGAAATTTTAAAAAATCGTAAAGTACTAAAGATTGACTCAGTTTTTTGACATTTGAATTGCATACTCCAAAGCAAAAAGGACGGAAGTCCATATGACTGGGCATAAGAAAAGGAGGTTAGTGTGTTCAGTGCAGTTTTGAGAAACATGCATTTTAAATTTTGAACTGAAAAGTTTAAAATCCCTGTATCAAATTGCATTAAACACACTAACCTCCTTTTCTTATCCCTGGTCATATGGACTTCCATCCTTTTTGCATAGGAGTACAGCATTTTAATCATTTCAATTGGAATTTTTCAAAGGTATTTTTCATGCTAAAAAAATGTTGTAAGTACTTATGTCTTTTTTTGCTGACTTTCATCTTTTATTTTTAGTATTCTTTCTAATATTTTAAAGTCTGACTTGTTTTGGGATCATTTCATACCAAATCAGGTGAAATTCGCATGATGAGTCATCGATGATTTTTTTCATGTTTTAGACGTTTTTGCAATTTTTTACGGAAAATCCAGCCAGGAAACCAAATTTTGAAAAATCACGTTTCCAGTAAGTAAGTTTGCTTATTAATAAATCTGAAATTCATATTTAGCGAACTCAGCTACCACAAAATATAAAGCTGGATAGAAAAAAATTGACTTACATTGGAAGTATCCCAACTGGTGAACATTTTTTCGATCCCAACAGAAAAGGAATCGAAGGGGTCTCCAAAATACGCCACCAGCAAAAATATTAAGTGTTTAAATTCAAATGTCGATTTTTGGCAAATTTTAGGAAATTAAAATTTGCACCATTTCTCATTTAAAAAAAAAAACAAAATTTAATTAAATTGACGTAGAAAGCTGAAACTTTATTTGAACACCCTTTACCGACTCCACGAGTCGATTAGTTATAATTTCAAATCGTTTTAAAGTCTCCAGCAGATTTTCGGATCCCTATTTTTTGAATCATTTAGAGATTTTGAAAGCGCCTGAATCAACTGAAAAGGTCGCGAAATGGTAAATCCGAGAACTTTATAGTCACTGAATTAAATTTTCACTCTATTTGCGGCGTTTTTTCGATAACTAAAAAATCCAAAAATCTGCTGGATCCCTCAAAACGATTCAAAACCGTCACGAACGAACTCGATAGGTTAAAAAACAGAGAATAAACCAAATTTCAGCATTTATATGTCAGTTTGATCAAATTTTGATTTTTTCCACGAGAAATGGTCCAAATTTGAATTTTTTAAAATTTGCCAAAAATCAAACAATGAACTTCGGTGCCCAAAATTTCAGCTGGTGGTGTATTTGGGGGCCTTTTTTTGTTTAATTTGTCAAAAAATTTCATAATTGGTGAAAAAAAATCAAATTACACATATTATTTAAAAAGACCTTATTTTTAATCGCATTTGAATTTCCTACGTTTTCAATTTTGACAGAACCTTTTTCAAAGAAACGTCCTAAAAAGTTGAAAAATACCGACATCTTTTTTTCGTTGAGCCAGATTTGGGGGTCTTCAAAATACCATGGTAAGTATATGTGTCGAATTAAGTGGCTCCCAATTCTCAAAAGGAGTAGTTATGTAGATTGTAGAATGTAGGTACCTCGTTTGAATATGGCAAGTTAGGAAGAATCCAAGCGTTGTGGTTGTCAAATCTTACATTCTGGTATTTCTGCACTTATTTTTTTATTTTTTGAAAAAATTAGGCACCTAAAAATACCATTATCACTACCTACTCGTACATCAAAACACCTATAAATGTGACCGGAAATGTATTTTCCCGTATGATAAGGATAACTTTGTCATTGAATTTTTTTCATTGAGTAATTTTATGCAATTTATGGACGATTTTGAAAAATTTAAACCCCATGGGATTCTCAGAAATTTTTTGTATAGACCAAAAAAAAATAAAGATTAAGAGAAATCGATGACTGAATGACGGAGAAATTGAGAAATTATATCATAGTTAATCGTTTTCAGGAAGTATAGTTAATTTAATATTTCAAAGTCCTGGTTTTTGTTTTGAAAATTTAATTTGAGGGTATCACTTTACGCATTTATGATCTTCTGTGAGCACTTTCAAAGTAGGTGACTAGTTCTTTATAAATTAAACATTGCTCACGAATCATGCAAAATGTTATTTATGTAACCCCAAATGTGTGTTGGAGTTTATAAGATATAGGTAAGGTTCCATTTCAATTCTGTCCTCCCTTCTTATGGAATAATAATCATTTCCTGGACTGAAATTATCGTTTTTTTATTACACAATATTCGAATCGAATCTAACACGAATTTCAAAAGAAGCCCCACCTATTATCTGTAAGTATAGTATCCGTGCCTTCTGCAAGGGCCCTTTTTTTTATGTATTGTTTCGCTTATTTGTAGATTGTTGCAAAGTAATATTTCGAATAAAGCGAATATATTACCCAAGGGAGAGTCAGTATTGATTTCAATATTGCTTTCGCTATACTGGTGTAAAAAAACTGGCATGCTTCAAACACTTTGTTATATCTACCTATACCTACAAAATGTTGTACAATTTACCAGAGAACAATTTTTTCATAACCAACAAACGCGGAATTGAACACGAAAATATCTGCGATTTTCTATCGATACGATCAAATTAACGGATTCGCAAATTTTCCACTTCTACGTACGTGTAACTTTAGGTAGGTAGGTACTGCGATGTATGTACATATGTAAGTATTTTGGCAAAACGTGCGGATTTTTTTCCCTCTGCAGTTATATTCGTATCTGCGAGTGTTAATTTTTAAAGATTCTTTCGCCGTGTTTTATTATTTATGCAAACACCAAATACAACCTTTTGAACAGTCCACAGTAGGATTCTTTTGATGTGGTATTATGGGTATTCGTTTTATAGCCGGTATTATGCCAGCGATTTTCATTAGGCGGGAAAATTTCCCATCAGAAGTCTCCATGTTTTATTTAAAAAGTGGAATTTATTGCGCATACGAGGCAATGATAAGGTTGCATTAAAATTTTAACGTCGTCGAGGTAATAGTTTCTTTTTAGAAAACGTAACGAAAACATTTGTCAAATTTATTGAGGAAGTCTGTATAAATTTTCAATTAGGTAGGTATCTTCACATACTTTTTAACGATTAAAATGGCCCAAAATGGGAGAATAATTCAATAAGTAAGCCTGCGTATAAAATAAAAGGACACTTGCAATTGTCAGATAGTTCAGTTATTTCCTTATAATCATTTTCGCTTACTTTGGCACATTGACATTACAGAAAAAATTGCTTGGCACGTTAACATTACAAAAAAAAGTTTTTCAATTTTTGTGGTTTTTCAAATGAGTAAGGACAAAATATTGCACCAAACTGGAAAAAAAAACTCAATTTGGCGCATTAACATTACAGAAAAAAATTGGCCGGCACGTTAACATTACAAAAAAAGTTTTTTAATTTTTTTTATTTTTGTGGATTTTCAAATTAGTAAGGACGAAATACTGCACCAAACGTTGAAAGTTAGCTCACAATGCTGTAAAAACTCACTTTCGCTGCAATTATTATTCTTACCATCTTTCTTGAAATTTTTGGAAAGAAAAACATCAGTCATAAATCATTTAGCATTTGCTACGTAATCCTTCACCTTGAAAGTTTATATGATTAGATAAGTCGAACAGTAGGGATACACGTACCTACATTGTTACATCACAAATGACTTGATGTAGTTGCAGCCGCTCATGTTCGTTAAAGAAACTGCGATATCTGCAGGCGTTTTCAGGCTCATTACGTAGGTGGTAGATTTCATTTCTTGACGAGTGGATATTTCGTAAATTTGGTAGGTACATTTTTAAGGTTGTTTTTGTCTCCGAGTGTTTGTGAAAAACAACTGTCTCGTTGCCAAGTTTAAAAGATTTTATAAAAAATTACCAAGGCGTAAAACACTAATATAATTTCACACTTGTTGAGAAAATTAATAAAGAGCTTGTTACATTCGAGCAACAACAAAATAGGATAGGTTGAGAATTTGACTTTTTTTTTTTTTTTTGAGCTACACTTGAGGTAGGTACCTACAAAATACTTAATCATACGATTTTATTCTTCACTTCTAATTCGGGTTACCTTTTTTTCTAATCCACGTGGTATTTTAAAACGTACTTTATAATCCAATAAAATACATAAATCCTGTTGAAATTAAGTTATTCGTTGACTCGGTAAAAGTTTCCGTTTGTTGTGAAATTTCTACGGGGTGTTTTTCGGTTTGGCTTGGCTGGAAGAGCATATGTGTGGTAGACGTGTGTGTACTAGGTGTTTAATATGTTAACCGCAAACCTCGCATTGTACTATTTCAATGTAACTAAATTAACATTTCTAAATTAATCCTGGACTTTTAATGCTATTTTAGTAATGACAAGTTTATTCACCTGATATATGTATGGGCTTGGTTTAAAGCTTCCACAATGTGTACGTTGAACATAATACACGTAAAATGTCACCTAGCATTGTGTAGATAATGAAATAGGATTATTGTAATCACCGAACGAATATTTGCGACTGTATGGATTTAATTGTGTGTAGGGATTTCGATCAGATTTTTAATTCTACGGCTGCGAATATTTTTTATTCGCGTATTTCATGTCGAGCATTTTAATAAAGCGCGCTCGTTTAAAAACGGAACACCGAATACTTTTTTTTTTCGTGTAATTATCTACGACGAAAAATTTCACGCTTAGTTAAGATCTGCGTAGGTTGAAATGTTCGAGCTAATGATGCCTTTCTATCGAGTTTTAATGATAAATGTAAACACGACTTTGTTGAAAGTTAAGTGTTTGGAATTTATGTTAGTTTATCGTAAAGTCGATGAAGGTGTAAATTTGTCAATAAAATCGACTCGATTAAGTACCTTTTACTTATCTGTCTGTCTACAAAGTACGAGAAATACGTACTGGCAGAAAATAAAAAACACCATTTACTTCACTAGGTACATTGGAACCATGTGAGGAATAATTTTACCCCTTGAGAATACGCATTTGCTTTGAATGTATCTAAACATTTTTCGTGTTTGTGAAGGCTTCATATTTTTTTAAAAACTGTCACGTAACTTACTACGTCAGAGAGTTTATTCCGGTGTGGGCGAGTTTTTCAAAACAAGCATCCAATAGAGTGGAAAATTTAGTTACGGAATGCATATTGCATGTTTTGTAACCTTGAAGATCGGAAAATTTTGTCTGGATGACTTGGAAGTTGGTCTGAAATAAAAAATTAATTTTTATGATGAGATACATGTGCGTGACGCTTTGCTTAGAGCTATGCTAGATGAACTTAAAATTTCAGAATATGAAACAATAGGTAAGTACCTATAGATTTTACGCAGGAATAGACACTTAACAGATGTCTAAACTGATCTGAAAATAGGTTGACTAGTCATCATTCAAAGTATGGCATGCTAAGTAAAAAATTGAAAATTCGTGAAAATTACAAGGTTCCTCTTCCATTCCACCTCAGGCTCGAGGTGAAATGACGGTGGTTATTTCACCAAATCATAACCGAGAAATCATTTTTAAAAAATTGACGAAAATCAGAATACAAAATCTCGCTTTAATTCAAGTTGATAACAAAATAAGTCATGGAGAATGAACTTGCGTATTTACGGCAAACTGGTTAGGCAATTTTATTAACATCTTTACAATATCACGGTTTGCATGTTATGATAGAGATTTGAAGGCAAAACAACACTGCAACTAGTATTACGTTGTTGAGTACAATTTTGATCTAAAATTATCCATTTTTATGAAGGGTCGAAGTGACATATTTTCTAAATAGGCACCTTCAGTGAAAAATATTACCCCCCCCCCCCAATGTAGAGACAAGATAGAGAAAAACTAAAAATGTAGAAATCTGCGATTTTTACATTGAATACTATTTTTTCAACGTGGTGAACTCGAATATAGCCTTACTTTTTTTTAAATATCACCTGTGTCACAAATGTCCTCTCCACTGAGGTGAGGTCAATAGCTTAAAAATGCTTGACGAATGCGCCCTTAATTTCTAAATAATTTCAAGTCACATATCAGAAAAAAAAACAAAAATGAATCAGACCAAAGATTGGATGAAATGTAAAATTATCATAAATTGGACCAGAATTACGAGTCGCTGATCAAAAAAATAATTTGACTAATTTTCACGAGTCATTCATATCATGATTTTTTTTTTGTAGGTATTGTTAAAATGACATTTAAAAAAAAATGGCTAAAATATTTTAGAATTTGAGTAAGATTTAAATTCATGGATCATGAATCACGTATGAAAAAAATGATTTGGATCACGAATCAAATTTCAAACACCATCTGAGTGAAAATTATGTTTTAGAATTTTGGGGCCTTTATTTCTTTTATAACAATGACCTTTTGTTATATTTTTATTTTATTTTTTGCTCTAAAAATTGTAGTGGTTAATTTCTTTCTTGTAGACTTCATTTTTGAGATATTTTGAAGGAAATTGTAAAATTTCAAGTCGAATTGATTGTTTGTGATGAAAATTATTGTGAAATGCTTTCAAATTCTTACCCAAAAAATTGAGTGTTGGAACAAACAACGGAAATGATCCAACTGGAAGGAAAATCTCTGAAGTGAGCAAAGAAAAGAACATCCAGAAATACACCACCAGGACAAATTTTAAAAACTGAATTCCATTTTTCAGTTTTGGTGATTTTTTATCTTCTTTTGAATAATTCAAAACTCTGAGTATTAAAATATGTAGTAGTTCAAAAAAATTAAAATTTAATTAAAATTGACGCAGAAAACTAAAATTTGGTTTGCATCCTATTTTTAACCTCTCAAATTAATTTGGATTTTTTTCAAGCTTTTAATCAACTTAGGTAGGTACTTTCAAAATTCGTTTTTGCTGATCAAAGCCCAAAATTATCTCCAAATGGTGTTTTTGAGTAGGGGGGGGGGGTGAAAAAATTAGTCGTTTACAAACATTATTGACATAAAGAGCCAAAATTTTGTTCATTTCCTATTTTCGACCCATAAGTTTTGAGGTACCTACTCTAGGTCTTCCAATGAATTTTTGAATTTTTCACTTTAGGTAATTCATTTTTAAAAAATCATATAAAAAATGGATTTGACCCAGCAGGAACAATTGAATTTGTAGGTTCTGGATTTCACTTTTCTTTTTCTTATGGAAAGTTTTCAATAATTGATAAATAGAAAAATTCACTGTAGGTTCCAGAACATTTCAAAACCATCATAGCCTAAAATGATTTTAGATATCAAAAGTAAGGAATAAATCGAGTTTTAGCGTTTTATGTTTACGCATTCATAAACGAAGGTTGATAACCCATCTTCCCATTTCTGTTTAATTTGACATAAATTACTCTGGAAAATATTTTTGGATTAGAATTGGAAGAAACGGATTTTGAAAGTTTTTGACTAAATCGATCAAAAATGGTCACACAAACGGTATATGTAAGTTTATGGTACGAGCTGATAAATATCATTTCGGCCCCCTTTATGGCAATTTTTTTGAAAGAATTAAATAATGGAAATTCGCTGGAGGCTTCAGAACAGCTCAAAACTATCATTAATTGATCGAAAAGGTTAAAAATAGGATAAATCCAAATTCTGACTTGAACAAATTTCAAGTTTTTTGTGGAAAACGGCCCAAATTTTAAATTAAAAATTTTCCCCAAAAATCAAAAAATGGATATTCAAATCCTTGAAGGCCTGGAGTGTATTTTTGAATGCTCGTTGAGTTGGTTTTTTTTTTGCGTGGATCAAATATTTTTCTGAAGGTTGGGACACGTTTCTTGTACAAGTATTTAATATAAAGTCATTCATTTTTTTTTCTTCTTTTGAAACATTTGGAGGGATACAAAATTCTAAATTTTCTGTCATACAAAATCACTTTTTGGATAAAAATAATGGTATCTACTTACCTAAATTATCTACTCAATTGAAGCATACCTTTCCAACTGCACTAAGTTCATTTTCAAAGATTCTGAGGTTGCAAGGCCATCTAGCATAAGGTTGTGGCCCAAAATGGCTGTTTTTTTTTACATTTTGTGTCCAAAGGTCTTGGCTACAACATCCTTATCAATATTTTAGTTTTGGAAACGTACTCGTATGCTTCAATTGAGTGTGATGGGTCGTTCTGTGTGAAAATTTTTTTTTGAAAAAATTGAGTGAAAAGAGATTTGATCATGAATTCTAATCTATCTACTTGACCGCTATTTCAAGTTGGGAAAAATAACTGCCTCCTCCTCCTCTTCCTCCTTCTCTGTCCTTTCCAGTGGAAAATTTTCAACATTCGCATCAATTTTTCGAGACATTCACAATGGATTTTTAGAAAAACTCGCGAAGCTAAAGCTAAACTAAGATAGAAGTACTTTGCTATGGAAATATTACGTAATTTGAACTATAACCCCGAGCAAGAAAAAAGTTACCAAGTGTAATTTTTCTCTAAACTAAGTAGCAGGTACCTACTCGTACATATCTACAGTCTCGACTTTAATAACGATACACGCAACTTTTCGCGATAATGCGGCGATCCCCTCTCATTAACTATTTAGAAAAATTAACATCATTATTTCCACCGAAGAATTTTTCCATCTCGTGCCACGTTGAAAAAAAATTTTCATTCTAAGAAAACTCTTAAAAATGAGGTAAAAATTTCGTAATTTGGGTGTTTTTTTAATTTTGTATAATGTAGTACAGTACATTATATGTATTATACGTAGGTAGCGATGCGCCAGCAGGAAAAAAAAGGTAATAAATTTTCCAACGTGAAAAACAAAGCTTTGGACGAGTTTTTATACCCCGCGTTGAATTGTTTCTAATTATTTTATGGCGTTTAGTAATTTACAGGTGAATTAGAGAGCTCATAAAGGATAAAAATACTCCGCATGTAGAAATGGCTGAACGTGTTGCGTTGGTGTCAGGTCCATTAAATGAAAATATCATATCTTATCGTATCATGTGGGTTTTATGGTAAGTAAATCTTTTCAAGAAACAATTGAATTTCGTTTTTTCAAGTTTATACGCGCGAGGTCGCACATCGACAAGGGAACTGTTACAGGGGATCTTACGAGTATATGCTCAATATAAACTTGCTCATCACGTTTAGCATTTTATCTGAATATAAAATCGAATTTATCGAAGTGAAATGAGAGAAAACCTCGTTTGTAGTAGATTCTCTAATACATACATAATGATACGTTCGTTGGTAGAATTTCAATAATAAAAATAAAAAAAACTAAAATTCGACAATAGATGCAGCAAAAGAATATAATGACGAGTAAAGGGAGGCCAGTTGAAATTTAAAACTAACAATAGCCCTTTAGAGTTTTTTTCCTTGTGTGTTCGCATTTATATAACCCTTTGCTGTGTATCAGAATTCATCGGGGAGCAATGAAAGGAAACGTTTATTTCGCTGATTCCGGAATAATATCGCCTCTTTAACGACGAAACATTAGCTATGGCAACTTTTTAAATAAAAACCCCTCTCGAAGTACCATATCCAAGACCTAGACGCGGATTTCTACGAATAGCTTTACCTAATTCTCTAGTTCGACAAATGTTTTCATACGTAATCGCATTAATGTTTTTCGAGGTAATTCGGGCCCTAAATCAGAAAAATTCCGAGCACGAACTTGTAGAAATGACGTTATTTCGACATGATTTCGACGCGTGTAAAAATTTAATGTTATAATTTTACTTTCAAGTCTCGTAAATCACTATAGTGTAGCATCTTGTGGGTGTTTTGCTCCGTCGTCGTCGTGAGCTGCTGTATTTAGCTGGCGTGCTCTTCTGGTGTCGTATCTGTAGTCGTCGACATGAATGGAATTCTCGAATCTCGAATCGAGTCGAAATATTTAAATTAACTTGTACCGGGAATTCCTCTTTTGGGGGTTGTTCTATGGTTGGAAAAACGTTTGGGCGGATTTTTGCCAATAAAAAATTTTTAATTGTGTTTTTATAGGGCTGTAAGTTGAAATTCTCAGTGTTGTGCAAGTTGTAAAGATTTTTTCCAGTTTTCCTTTCCTATATTTTATACGAGGAATTATTTATTATAAAACCGATAAAATGTTATACTATTATTATTATTTCTTGAAAACATTCTTCGACAGTCTTCAAGTACCTAATAGGAGTATTTTGTATTCACTTGATTAGAATTTCATCATTCATTCTATTATGAAATACGTACCTACTACCTACCTGCGTATTAAAATTTTACCTTTTTTTTTTTACAACTGTCCAACAAAGCGAGACGAAAAAAAAGAGAATTTTAATTTTACTCGACAAAACGGAACTTGTATTATTTCATTAGAACGATAAAATTCCTTCCTTCGAGACAGCCGGAAATTAAATTCTGTAATTAAATTTGTTGAATGAAACTTACCAAAATATTCAACTTTGTTTTTGTTTTATACTACGAGAGTTATTTTTTCACAGGTTTTTAGCGTTTTCATGTTTCTCCCCCGCACTTTTGGCTCGATGATAAAGTTGTTACGTAGAGTCGTGGTTGGATAAAAAGGTACCATACCTACTTCTATTTTTAAATTATCTGATTTCAAATATGACTAAGAGTAACTTTTTGCCTCTTTTTTGGAGATTTTAGTAAGACAGTATTTAGTCTTGATTAAAAGTGTAATTTCTGTCGACTGGAGTGCAGAAGGAGCTGCGCTATCTCTTTCTATGAAGGGTGATTTTTTTTTCAATAGGTACATGGAAGAGTGTGGGTCATTTTTACATTTTTTTCAAATTTTGAAAAAGTATTGCTTTCGATGGTAACCAAATTGACTCAAATGAACTACGTGGCCACAATTTCAGTCCTTCAACTCTTCCCGTATGTATTGTACCAAGGGAGAAGAATACAAGACTTGAAAATTTGAAAAAAATAGATCTCTTCTGTACTTTTTCAATTTCTTTAAATACTTATTTAAAATATTAGTTGGGTTTAAAACGAATAAAAATCGTGTTTTGGCCTTCGAAAAAAAAATCATCGATTGAAAATTCGCTGTACCTATTTGAGTAAATATTCTAGGTACACATTTCGAGAATCATCGAATGCAATTTTTTGATTTTTTTGGGAGATTTTTGGTTTTGTTTACTTTTTATGAAGAAATGTGGCAGATATCTGACGTCTTCAAGTTGATGTGAAGTATTATTCTCGCCCTCACATATTAAAGCTTTGAAAAAGTGAAAAAATATTTTTAAAATCAGTGAATAGGCTACAGTAGATTTACAGGGTGCCCAGAAATATCGAGTACCCCTAAAAAAGTTTTTCATTAAAAGTACAACCTATAGGTTGGCAACGTGAAATAGATGCATATGATTGGTGCAATGTTATCTCTCCAGTCCAACAACCAATCACGTGCTATCATTATTATCATTCACTGTGACCAACCAAAGTATTTAGTAGAAAACTTTTTTAGGAGTACTCAATATTTCTGGGCACCCTGTAGGTAGAAATTTATTTTTGAGCTTCCACTAGTAGTTTCCCACTTGCTTACTAGTGACATCTACACAAGCACCTTGGAGCTAGCCGGGTAGTTTAGAGACCATGAGCTCCTCAGTGTTGAACTGTTGACCTCTATAATAGACGCTAGAACCAGAGCTTTTTGATTCTGCTAAGTGCTAAGTATCCGGTTCAAACCCAGCTACAGAGGCAAACTTGTGGGTGTAATTAAAAATCTTCTGTTCAATTATGAACACCAAGTACTGGGGACTACCTACTAGAGCTGAAAACGTTACTCGCTGACAGCGAGTAACTATCGTATCCGTATCGTAAATTCTCGCTACTCGGTAGTAGCGGGTAGCGAATTGAAAAAATGTCGCACCGGTTCAGGATATAACTAGTAGCACATTGAATGCGTAGCTGGTGTACCGGCATGACATCATCATTGTCATCAATCATGTCAAACGTCAATCACACATACAAACGACAGGTGTCGACGCGTAACTCCTCCCACTTACACATTATCAAATTTTGGGGTGTGTGCGCAGACCAAGTGTGAAAACATTTGGGTTGTACTCGCTATACGCTACTATATATATCTGAATCAACCCAATACAACCACTAGCGGGTTTAGCCGGTATTTTAACCAGATACCGGTAAGCAGGTAGCGTAACCGTTTTCAGCTCTACTACTTACCAGTTATTAGCCAAACTAACAAATCATGCACGCCATCTGTTAGCAGAATCAAAAAGCTGAAACTGGTTCGAGCGTCTATAGAGATCAACACTGGGGAGCTCAGAGTCTCGAAACTACCTGGCTAGCTCCAAGGTGCTTGTGTAGATGTCACTAGTAAGCAAGTGGGAAACTACTAGTGGATGCTCGAAAATAAATTTCCATGAGATACGTCATCAACGCAATAGAGGCAGCACCAACATAAAGGATGTTAGCCCAAATACCCAATTCGGCCAAAGGGTATGAGTTGATTTGTACGCGATACCACCTTGAGCAGTTATACAACTCTCAATGATGATTAATGATTATGTAATCTTAAGTATTATTTTTTTTAATAAAAATTTCGAACCAGAGCTGAAAATGGTTACACTGCCCGCTTATTGGTATCTGGTTAAAATACCGGCTAAACCCGCTAGTGGATGTATCGAGTTGATTCGGGTACAGATAGTAGCGTATAGCGAGCACAACCCAATTGATTTTGAACTCAGTCTGCAGACGCACCCCAAAACTTGATAATGCGTAAGTGGGAGGAGTTACGCTTCGACACTTGTCGTTCATATGTGTGATTGACATTTGACAGTGTTTGATGACAATGATGACGTCATGCTGGTACACCAGCAACGCATTCAACTCGCTACAACGTACAAGTTATAATGAGAACTGGTGTGACATTTTTTCAACTTGATACCAGCTACTGGCGAGTAGCGAGAATTTACAGTACGAGTATAGCAGTTACCTGCTGTTAGCGAGTACCATTTTCAGCTCTATTTCAAACATTGAGCTACCTATTTGAGAATTTGTAATTTTTTTAAGTTTTTTTCACGAATTCCAGGAATAATCAGGAATTGAAAAAAATGATATGTATTAGCTAGTTTTGAGGATTCTCCTTCAAATTAAAATAGGTATGTATGTACAATCGAAAAAAATGTTTCAAAAAGGTCTTTCCATGCAGATGAGTTTCTAGAACTTGAAAATGGAATAAAAGACAATTTCACATCACCCCCCCCCTCCCAACAAAAAATGAGTAATTTTGAAAATAAAAACAAATTGAAAAATTTTTGAAGCAAGTGCAATTGTATTTTTGATTTAAAATACGTATTTATTTTATCAATAATTGAAAATAAATATTCTGAGCTCCAAGTTTTTAGCGGGAAAGAAGATGAGGAAAAGGAAGAGGAAGAGAAGGAGGAGGAGGAGGAGGAGGAGGCGGAGGAGGGGAGAGGGGTGGACGAGGAGGAGGGGAGGGAGATGGGTGGAGGAGGGTTCAATATTTATTTTAAAATCTCACATTTTTAGTCATTTCGCTACATGAAAAAAATCTGAAAATTAAGTATCATAGATACCTTTGATCTTGGATTAAGACTGTTTTTACTGGATTTTTTCGGAGGTCAATGGGGTAGTTCACATGTGGAAATTTCAGCCGCTTAATGACGAGACCCATGATCTTGGAAATTAAAAAAAAAAATTCCATTAGAAAATTTCAAAAATTCGATTACCTTACCTAGGTATATATGTATTTCAGACTCAACTAATCAGTCTGCCTTATTTTGCCACATTTTAATTTTTTTCTGGCGATTCGAGACCTATTTTTGGTATAACCTTGGAGACCTGGAAATAAAAGTTTTGCCTTCCATTTCTTAAAAGCTTTTTTCCATTTCAAAATTTCGTGTCTACAGAAAGACACTCATTGGAAAAATATCATCTTTATAGCCTTAACTTAGTCAGTTGAATTTCCTAAATTTTTGTCTTTCAAATTGGATACTCACTTGTCAACATGAAAATTCTTAGGAATTTTGAGATTTTCAAATGATCCTGAATTTTACTATTGGGTATGGTATGTGAAATTTCAATTGGTTCTGTAACTTGAAAACAATCACTCTGATTCGAATCAAAATCGAGGGAACTTAAAGGGCTCTGACTGCTCTTGAGAAGTCACATCCAGGGGTTGAAAAGGATATCTATTATTAACTAAACTGTAGAAAGGAGCTCGTTTAAAAAAATCTCAGTGAAATCGAAGGATTTGACTTATTTTTTCGTTCAAGTTGGTGCTGAGTGGATCTTGCTGTGAATCTTATTCTGTATTTACGGCGGACTGGTTATGCAAATTCATTAACACATGTAAGTATTATTTTCAAAGCGGCCCATTTTTCTACCTGGAATTGGAACTGCAATATGTAGGTAATTTGAAGATGTTCATTTAGATTTTTCTGAAGTTGATTCTCTTTAGAGTTTTGCTGTAAACCCCCCCCCCCTCCATCCCAAGTAAATAAATAAAATTCTAAAATGTAAAATATATTCGATTATTTGCTTGGAAATCAAACGAGAGGATATACATACATATAAATCATCGAACCTCCTCTTTATTAGATAGGTACTTAACATTTCTTTTTTTTTAAATTCATGCTTACTAAAATTTATTTTTTTTAAAATCATATATCTTGGAATTCACCGGTCTGCCTAAATTCATTTAATCTTATGATTTTTTCTACTATCTCAAAAGTTATTCCAAAGCTCACGCTAGAAATTTTCTTAAAAATCACCAAGTGTGGCAGTTTGCCCTTAAAATTTCAAGATAGAGAGGTTACGCTCGTACAAGTTTTCTTTTTATATTATGGTACCTAGCCGGTTTAATTCAAATAATCTCACATCTTGATATCGTTTCACGGTGGCACCATGCACACTAGAATGTACGAGTATGTTTTGTGTAAAAAGGGGCTGGTATTTTTCTTAAGTTGACAAAATTCATGGCTTGTTCAGTCAGCTTTTTGTGTGTAGGATGTTTTTCTCATTCAAACACGGAACAACGAAAAGAAAAGTTAGAGAAAAATACTACCTACCCTAGTATAGTACCTACTCAACTCGTGTATTCGAGGGACTGCGACTACTACACTTATATGCATGAAAAATTAAACCGAGTTTTAGCGCGACAGAGATATTTATATTTCACACTATTTCAATTTTTTACTTTCACGTAAATGTATGTAAATACTTACTATACGTACCTACGTGCAAAATCTAAGAGTATTTTTCAAATCAATTTAGTACAGGTAATAAAAGCAATCATCTGTGAAAAATATACATAGACGCGTTTTATAATAATTAATGACTCCGCGAGAAGGTATACCTCGAAACTCTCATAAACCGTTGAAAAATTCAAACTCGCAAATGAAACAGCTCCTTTGAAAAGTAAACACCAAAAAGCACTTAATGGTATTGTTCGTCGAAACAGCTGAGCAGTCGAGTAAAATATGCTACAAAACGATGAATTTTTCATTTTCGACTGCACAATGAATTTCTTGTACAATTAAGCCTCTAAAATCTCGCCATTTATTATTAAATTTGCTCGCTCGTTCGATATTTTGATTGGTTGTAAAAATTAGCTCGTCTAACCTTAGAATTAGCTTCGGCGTGATTTGCTCGGCTCGCGGCGCGGCGTCTTTTACGATGAATATTTAAGCGAAAAAATAATTTAAATTCTTCCTCATCGTCTTGGCGGTAATATTCAACGAACTGGTGTTAAATTATAAAGATCCAATTATTCAAAATATCTACCTACCCGCACAATAAGCTCATTGATGCAGATTTACGGCAAACTGAGTAGGCAAATAATTCAACGCGTTTTCTTAAAGGCATTAGTTAGGCAATATGTTACACTGCTATCTTTAGATGAATATTTATTCGCGGAGCTTGGTTCTCCTTCGCATATGTATGGTTTGGTTGAATTACGAGTAAGTGTAGCGAAACACTGATAACGTACTGTGTATTGAAATCGAACAAAACAAATATTTTAAACCTCGTGTAGGAAGGTAGATGTATTTGTAACTCGTCATCAATAATTCAGTTCTTTTTTGCTCTTTTGTTGTGGAAATTTTCATTAATATTGAAATTCATAAATTTCAAAATGATCTTATACGGTGCATGCTGCAGATTGAATAAAGGTAAACATCGAGACAGTAAAAACGTGGGATATTTTTCTTTTCTTTTCTTTGTTTCTTGTTGTTTTCTTTTCTCTTTTACTTTTTCGCCGCAGAAATTCAATTTGAAATTTCTTTCAGGTACATTTGGCTTGCAGTTATATGATCGTTCACTGACAATAATAACTCAGCCATACATTTTTTATGCCTTAGCAATCTCATTAAAAAAAAAAAAAAATCCGCGAGGAAAAAATTTCATGCTGTACCCAAAGAGCACTCTGAACTTCGAAACTAATTTCGTAATTCGTTTACGAGCCAATTTTTTGAAATTTCAGAAAAAAATTACATCGCGATACGCCACATTAGTATAATTTTCGTCACCGCGGCGTAATTTTCGTTCATAATCAAAATATCATAGGCAGGCTTAAAGGGTTCATAATTAAATTCCAAAACGAGGGTTAACTTTTAATGAACGTTTAAAATATGAAAAGGTCCACGGCCGCGGCGCGGTGAAAATGTGAGAGCAGTCACGGTCGTTACTTTTTATATTAGAGACGAGAACAACCAGCACCAGCCTAGCCGCCTTGTCGACTTTCGCGTACCAGTAAACAAACAAATATTTATAAATGATTAAATGGCAGACAAAAAATTAGAAAATTTTTAAAAAGTTGCACGAGCGGTTTATAAATTTTGCATTTCGAGTAGCTCTCTTGACAATATGAAAAACACGTGTAATTTTTTCCTACTTTTCAGTTATTTTTTTTCTCCCGCTACCGTAAGCTGTACGAATAAAGCGTTTTGAGAGCTTGAAATTTTGTACTAAATTATGTATGGGGTGTTACATCGTCGTTGTGCAAAAACAGTAGACTTTTTCGATTCGATTTTTAATTTTTTAATGGCGTTTGATTCGAAGAAAGGATTAAATATGGTTCCTTTAAAATATTCCATCTTTTTTCCATTATTCTAGTGTATATCGTTGAAAATGAACTTTTCAAAATTAAAAAAAATCAGGTCATTTGATTAAGAATGAAAATGCTAAAAATATTGAAAGAATACTCAAAATATGTCACTGTGCAAAATTTAAGATGATCGCGTGATTTCATTCTACCTGGTCATAGAATTTTGACGAATTTTTTTGAAAATAATTTCCACAAAAAATTCTAAAATTTGATCTATCTGTAATAAAAAGCTGAATTTATTCTACCTCCAATTTTCAACCTCTTAAATTGGCTGATGGTTGTTTCGGACTGTTCTGGAGCCTCTCACAAATTTTTGGATTTTTATGTTTTTAAAATTTTTGAAAATTTGAATTTGACCAAATTTTAATTCTTTTCATTTTTCTGTAGGGTCCTTAATTCTTCCGGAAAATCAATTTTTTGTTTTGGAGAAAGTGAGTATTCTCTCAAAGAACTCCTCGATCACTTAGTTACTGCCTTTTCTCTCTCTTTTTTTTTTGTCACAGCATAAAGATGGGGGACCCTCAGGGCAGCTCCAAAAAAAATTTTAGTCGCCAAAACAAAAAATTAGGGTATTACGAAGATTTTAATTTCCAAAAATACGAGTGAAAAATTTCATCTGATGGTTGAGGTCTTTAAAGCTGGAAGTGAAGAAGTCACTCACAGAATCCACAACATATGCAACTCTATATGGTTGAGAGATGAATGGCTGCAGGACTCGGTACATTTGACATATGTCACTCTGTACAAAAAAGGATCTCCTGAGAATTGCAAGAACTACAGAACAATCTCTTTGATAAGTCACACCAGCAAAGTACTATTGAAGATTATGTACAACAGGTTATACTCACTCATGCACAGTCAAATCCCTCCAGAACAAGCAGGATTTGTGAGAAAAATAGGAACTAGGGAGCAGATCCTCAACCTCAGGCTGCTGATTGAGAAAGCACGCAAATACAATGTGAGTACTGTGCTGTGTTTCATAGATTACAAGAAAGCATTTGACTGCGTATGATGGCAAAAACTGTGGAGAATTCTACTTGAGATGGGTGCCTCAATACATCTGATGTGGCTGATAAAACAGTTATACGAGGGGAGCATGGCAAATGTCCGAATCAATAGAGACAACGTCAGAGAAATTCCACCCAGAGAGAGGAGTATGACAGGGCTGCATTCTATCCCCACTCCTATTCAATCTGTATGGAGAATATATAATTCGTGAAACATTGCAGCTAACTGTATCAGAAAGCACCAATAATGATGGCTCAGACAAGTGGCAGGGGGGGATATCAATTGGAGGTGTATGAATGTCAAACCTTTGCTATGCTGACGAAACCACCCTCATTGCCTCAAGTGTCAAATATATGACCAGTTTTCTGAAATGTCTGGAAGAGGTCAGTGCAAAATACAGCTCGCTGATAATAAAGCAAAGACAAAGATCATGATTGTGAACCAGCTTGAGAACAACTTGCTTGAAATACAGGAAATTGAGGGCATCAAAGTTGTGAGTCAGTTTGTATGTATACCTGGGATCCATTGTGGATAACAAAGGAGGTAGTGAAGCTGAGATAAGACACAGAGTGCAGATCACAAGAAGTGCCATGTCCAGTCTAAAGAAGATATGGTCAGACACAGCAGTGAGCAAGACTCCAAAGATAAGGCTGGTAAACACTCTGGTTTTCTCAGTGTTTCTCTACGCTTCAGAAACTTGGACAGTATGAGAGGGAGACAGAAGAAAAATTGATGCGCTCGAGATGTGGTTCTGGAGGAGAATGCTTCAGGTCCCATGGATGGAGAAAAGGACCAACATGTCCATCCTGGGGGAAATCGGTGTCCAGAAGAGACTGTCGGCAGTGGTACTCAGCAGAATTCTCAAATACTTTGGGCATGTCACAAGGGCAGATGCAATGGAGTCCCTGTTCATCCAAGGCAAGGTTGAGTGAACAAGACAGCGCGGATGCTCCCCCACAAGATGGACAGACTCCATTCAGAAAGCCATTGGATGCAGCTTCCCAGCTTGCGTCAGGAGCGCCCTAAATAGAGACAGCTGGAGGGAACTGGAGTATCGTGTCACAGAAACGGCTGCTGTTGCATCATAATCACGATACTCCCAGAGGGGTGAAACGGCACCGAGAAGAATTTAGAAAAACTTCACTCCTGGTCACATTTAAATAGCAGGGTCATTCCACGTCAATTCGACCAAAAAATGGTAAGGGGGGTTGGCGATTTTTTTGAAATTTTTCCTATGGAAAGACCTTCCAAAAGGATGACCAATGGCGCAAATCGTAGCCCTTTAGCCCTTTTTGAAAGGCTGCTAGGGGGTGTCAAATTTTCAGTGAACTTGAAATATCATCTATTTCAGCAGCAAATTATTCGATAACCGCGATACCTACCAAGTTTTGATTGGTGAAGTTGGCTAATTTGACCACTATTTTTACGTATCCGTTGGAAAAATTGAAAAACTTTGAAATTAAAATTTTTTTCCTATGAGTGTAATTATTTTTATCAACTTCTTCATGAAATATGTCAAAAAGAGTTCAAAATAAGACAACTGAATAAATTCAAACTTTTTTTGATGTTTGGAATTGAAAATTGAATTTTTTTCGTATTGAAAAGAACAAAAAATTTCACATTTTTAAAAAGCGTCCCCCCTCCCCCCGGGAAAATACTGTTTTCCCCAATATCGTCAAAATTGGACCTTTTACACGTGATATGTTAATTCAATGAGGTTTTTTTGGATAATAACTGGCCAGTTAAGTTTTGCATAAGTTGATGCAGTTTTTGGGAAACTTTTGGAAAATTCAAAATCCTCCGGGACTCACAATTTTCTGTTTGGAGAAAAAAATGAAAATTTTAAACCATAAAATTTTCTACTTTCGTGAAAAATGCGATGTTTTTCTTCACGGGATACTTTATTCGTAAACGGCATTTTGAGCAAGATCTTTTGAAATTTCCAGCGTACCTACGTTTTTCTGATTTTTGAAAAAAATATTTTAAATTTTCGAAGTATTCTATGAAAGGGGCTAGAATAATGAGTTTGTTTTTTGGAAATTAAGGAAATCCAAAATTCCACCATATGCTTCAGAACTGCTTTAAACCTACACCAATTGATCAGTGTTCAATTTTTAACTCACATGAAAGAAATTTTGGTGATTTTCAGAGGCCAAAAAGTTATTAAAAAATTCACCAGAATCAAAATTTTGAAAAAATTGAACTATTTCTTGAATTCTTACGTGGTGGAGTATTTTTGGATGCTTTCTCAATTTTTTTTGTATTCAACCCCGAATATTTTTAAACCCCAACTCCCCCTCCCCGCTTACTCAAAGCGGAAGATTTTTCGGCTTCGTTATTTCGTCCCTATTCGTTTTTCTTCAACAATCACTTGTCTTGTACATTTTTCATCGTATTGTCGAGCTCATGACGGAAATAAACTCTTGAAAGTTTTTGAAATGGAAAACCTCTATAATTATTTTATCTATTCAAAATTTAAAGTATTTTCCAACTGTTTTTAAATAAGTGACTAAAAACCTGCTTTCTGAAATCCAGTAGATAAATGAGGCGTTTCCATTCTCCCCCTCAATTCGCATCCCCTCCCCTTTTCAATAAAATATCATTCGAGCCGAGAGCCTTATACTCAATTTTCAAACTCTTGAAATTTTTTTGCCTCAAATTTAGTTTTGAAAGAGAAAATGTAGAAATTTTTTGTTGGTTGAAAAAAACATGGGAAACTTACCGAATGCCAAACTTTTTAAATGTACTGAGAGTTGCAGGTATAATGTTTTAAAAGTTTTCGTCACTGCCAGAGACAGCTATATTTTTTTGTGGTGCTTACAAATATTTGATAAGAAGGAAAATTTACTCGACTTGTATCTTTTTTCTGCTTACATTTCCGACTTGATTCATATCTGATTCGCCTACATTTTTTTTTCTAGTGATAGTAGCTACTTCTTGGCATACTTTCGATACCTACTTTATATTGTAGGAGTATTCGAGCTTCATTTTTTCCAACTTTGGGAGCTTCCTCCAATCCGCGAGTGAAATTCAGGATTTTCTGTCATTTGTTAACGGATTTTTTTTTTGACAATAATACATACATAATTGAAACATTTTTGAAACCTCTGTCCAAGAAAGGAAATGTTTTTGAGATGGGCAACTTCGTTTGAAATCTGTTTATTTGATGGGTGGTTCAATTTGTTAAAAGCTCCCTCGTCCCCTCCCTCCAATGAATGGAGAATTTAATCAGTTTCAGTTAGAATGTCTCAGAGCTCCATTTTCCATTAAAATTTGGGGGAAAGCTGTACACAGATGACTCACCTACGATAAAAATCCGTTTCAAATGGTAAAAGAAAGAACCCAACTTCCTGTATGTCTTGGATTTAGATGGATTGAGATTGAGAATCTAACTAGACAGTTTTCAAAGAAAAAAAAAATCAAAAATCTCTTCTCTACTTTTTTCTGCATAACTTTCAATTCTGATTGAAATTTTGATCTTTTTTTAGTTTGAGTTAATTTCAAAAGTAAGTACTGTGTAGGTATTGAGGTAGATGTGCTAAAAAAATTTAAATCTTGGTTTATGAGACAAAATTGAAAATAAATTTTTGAGATCATGAAAAAAATTACTCTGATAAAATTTTAGTATCAAGTGAAATTTTGTTTTTTTAGTGTAAAGAAAAGTGATCTCAAACAATGAAACCATTTTACACCATTGATCTGGAATACTTTTTGAAATTGAATTATAATTTAAGAAAAATAATTTTTAAAAATTACTTGCATTTTAGGTAATATGTTTTCCCTTCTTATTATCTTATTTTAACCTATATTTCAAAAGATGAATTAAATGTACGAGTACAAGCACTATAAATATTAGGTAGTGTAATGCCCTACATTCGAATACAATCAGTTGAATTGCTGTTATATATTACAAATAGTTGTATTTTCGAAAGAAATATCCATTATTGTAGGCTATAATAAACTTGACTTCCGTCAAATTTTTGTACGGTAGGTAGGTAGGTACATAGGTGTAAACATTTGTACGAGTTGATCTACATTTATGTATTTTGACACATGGAAATACATTTCACCCAGTTCAATTCTACTGTCATATAGCGAATTTTTCATCCAAATATTAATAGTGGAATTATCCTAGATACTCTGTACTCTCTAAATTTGAAGCAGTGAAATTTCACTGTTTCAAATTTAGAGAGTAGGTATACCTAAATTCTAGCAGAATGAATTTCTTCTCAATTTAAAGGTTGAAGGTGCCTAAATTGAATTGTTAAATTGTTTTACCTTACCTTTTTGCAAAGAAAAGAAATGAAATTTCCTACTATTTCATTTAGGAAAATTGATTTAAGAGAGAAAAAAATCCGTTTAAAAAGAAGTACCGATGCGGTACATCAAAATGACAAAGCTCATTTAAAATTCTATTCTCGTAGGCAGTCAATTAAACAGGCAACGTAGGCGAAATTTGTTACAACAGCGGTAAGAAATATTAAAATTGCTTAATTTTTTTTATCCGAATATAAAAAATTAAATTAGTCGCAACGGGCGAGTTAAACACCCGTAAAGGGTAAAAAGGAAAGTAAAAAAATTCACAAAACCTCGACGTAAAAGGAGAAAAAAAAAACTAAAGCGATTTATAAAAAATATTTATTCAAAATGCAAATATTCTCTAAGCGTGTCGGTGTACATACAATACAAAAACTCGTGTAAATAACAAAAGAAAAAAGTGATACAGCCAATACAGTGATAAGTTACTATAAAGATCCTTTAATGAGAGAAGTGCAGTTCGTGCAACAGTGGTAAAAATTGGCGAACAAGTGCAAAGTACGGTCGTGCAACACGGTGCTTGTCGGGCAATTTAAAACTCACCGGTACGTTTAATATTGCCGTGACCGTAAAATCCTCTTAAATCGATGGCTACAGCTGATTGTGACCAAATTATACAAAAACAAAGGCCTATAAAGGTAGATGCAGAATGTGAAACAAGTTTACTCATATCGTGTGTCGATTAAAATAGTAAAAAAAAAAAAAAACTACTATACACTTTTACAAACGACGATTACGAAACGCGCAAAGTTAACTTGCACGGGTAACAAGACCGAAACGAAGACGTATCTTTTGCGAAATAGCAACCGTAGTACTCTTTTCGTAGTACTTTCGTCATGTGTCGGTCGGATTACTGGCAAGTTGGCAACGGAGCAAATTCATGCGCTTCTGGCTGCCTGGAAATGACCAATCAAAGCAACATGTAGCACTAACACTCTAGCACACGCTTTTCGTACTCGTACAATACCCGCGTTTTTACCGTTTTATTCTATATTCGCCTCATAACACCCATAAACCTTTATTATCTTAACTAAAGAAAACTGCTGCTGTCGTCAGACATTGCCATTGCTCGTTCTCATTTTTATTGCTTTTAATCTTCATTCATACTTGCGACGAAATTCGGCGTTTGGATCAAAGACACCCCCTCCCCCACTCTTCGCGTGTTATTCGGTATGTTTTTACTTGTCGTATTTGAGAATTATCCCACTTGATGATTCTTATCATCATTTTCCTCGCTTGAAATGTAACATTTCGATGGGAAACCTTTGAATTGAAACATATTGACATCGCTTTTGTTTCTTTTATGAATATAGAGTCTCAAAAACATACCACAATTATTCTGTAACAATGACGAACTTCTCCATTGATATCTCTCAGAAGCTGACTTGAATTTCAGTAAACAGCATTTAGAAAAATATACGTATTTTCAGACATTTTCACATTGAACATGGTGCTATTGTTATTCCTCTGATTCAAATACTGACATATTAATTTAAAAAATCATTCAATCATCCTACGGTTTACAACAATGAGAATTTAGGTTGGATCGAGAAAAAAAATTTTGGAAAATGTTTGCCAAATCTAGTAAGAACTAAGAACCTTTATTTTGAGTTGAAAGTCATTCAAAAAAAATCAGCTCCGGAGGTAGCCCTGGAGGGAAAATATGAGTCCTCAAAAATAGGACATTTCCGAAAAAATTGAGTTTTTTTCTCTCTTGCCTCCATCCTACCCAGTTTTGGGAGAAATGGTATTCAGCTTCAAAAGATAGTATTTGAGATTCTACTCGTACGTTAACCTAGGCCAGTGTCATCCAAATAGTAGAAGAGCTATACCCACTACGATTGCCCTGAAATAACTGAAAGCTGGGACTGGTCTCAAAAGTTGGTATACATACCCCTATTTTAACAGCACTCGGTCTGCCAATCCGCAGCTGCTGCTTTAAAAATCAAAATTTTGAAAAATTTTGGTGCCTGAAAAACATTTTACCTTTGGAGCATTTCGTTAAACTGCTTGAAAATCATTTGTTAACCGATTTTATAGCTTTTTATGCAAATTTAGCCCAAAAAGATGAAATAAATTTGACCCTTCTTTAAACCAGTCTGGCGGGGCTTTGGCAGCACATTAGGGTCGGCAGACCTAATATATTCGGATTCAGCGCGAAAAATGCTGGTATAATTTGACACCAATTTGAGCCATCAGTTTTCTCGGACAAAAGTTCAGAAGAATTGTGAACTTTTGAGCTTTCGCTGAGCTTTAAATCAGCAGCTGAGGATTGGCAGATCGAGTGCTTTTAAAATAGGGGTACGTATACTAACTTTTGAGACCAGTCCCAGCTTTCAGTTATTTCAGGGCAATTGCAGTGGGTATAGCTCTTGGACTACCTAAAATCCCAGACCATTTTCATGGTTTTACTGAATGGTTGAAAATTTGCCAATCGCCTACTATTGAGTGAATTCGAGGTTTTAAAAATATTTCGTATAGGTAGGTATGTATTACTGTTCTACGAGTATGCTAAAACGTCGAAAAGAATCGTATCCGAAATCGAAAAAAAAATTAGAATACAGTGACGCCAATTTTTTGGTAATTACTGTCAATTTAAAAAAATCAAAATATCAAATCTTTTCGGTTTTTTGAAATGTAGGTAGTTTGAAAAAGTAATCAAAAAAGTTACAAAACATACTTATTAATAAAAAAATTAATGCGAAAAAACTACAAAAGAAAAAAAACATTTCAATAGAATTCAAAGTTAAAAAAATAGGTAAGGTACAAACACAAAACATTTCAATTAAAATTTAATAATGAAACTCGATCGAAACTCTTGACAATTTCAGCAAAAATTGTACCTAATAACAAAAAGTGAGACTATTTCGCAACTTTTTATCAAAAAAGCGAGACTTTTTGGCAATTTTCGGGAAAAAAGTGAGACAATTTGAAATTACCTGCCTACTAGCAAAAAATCGACAATTTCTAGAAATTCTTGACAAAAAACGAAACTTTTGGCCAATTTTAACAAAAAGCAAGATTTTCTGTTATTTTTAACAGCATAAAGCGAGACTCTTTACAATTTCAAATTTTGGTACAAAGCAAGAATTTGTACGCCAATTTATGGAAAAAGTCATAATATTCTTTTGCAACTTTTCGATAAAAAACCCACACGTTTCAAAATAGCTTCAAAACGTACTAGAAACCATTTCAACACCAGAAGTGTTTCGAATGGTTTCTGGATAAATGGTTTTAAAACTGAAACTTTCTCTTCTGTGAAATGGTTTCATTATAATCTCAACTTCGGAGACCGGGTCTGATCATTCAAGGTCATTAACCAGTCTGTCTGGACATTCAAGGTCACTAACCGACCTGTGTAGCTTCCCAAGGTAGTCTGTCTAACCTCCTATGGTCGTTGACTTGGTCTGTCTGTCTGTCTGTCTGTCTGTCTGACTGACTGGACTGACTGGGACTGACTGGGACTGACTGGGACTGACTGGGACTGACTGGACTGACTGGACTGACTGACTGACTGACTGACTGACTGACTATTCAAGGTTGGCCTGTAAACGATACTGTTGACAATTTCTGAAATTTTTCAAAAAATGGCGATCAACTTTGGCAATTTTCAACAATTTTTGGTGAAAAAACGAAACTTTTTCAGCAATTTTCAGCAAAAAAGTGAAATGCATCTTATTGTGTGAACCTAACCATATTTACGGCGGGCTGGTTATGCAAATTTATTAACATTATACGTACTTATTATTATTTTAAGGTGGGGTATACTTAATTTCAAACCGGAATATGGTGGGAACTCTTGGATTTGAACGAAACCAATTTAAATTGAAAAAACATGTCTTAGAAAACCCTGACAACTACATAAAATTTCAAATTGTGAAGATAATTTTTGAATTTTTGACGATTTTTTGAAAATTTAGGAGTGTTGTTTTCGACAAGATATACCTATTGTTTGATTCGAAAACAATCTTACCTTTTTAAAGTCTCCATGCAAGTTTTCAAATTTCTCCAGAAATTTTCAAATTGCTCTGGAGTGGTTAAAAATGAATTTTAGGACCTATAGCATTGATCGATGCTTGGTGGGCACTTTCTCGATCATTTTTGACGGTTACCGCAAAATTCCAGGAGTACCACTTCAAAAGTGAATTTTTGACCAATTTGCACGAGTAAATTCCAAAAAAACAAAAACTGAAAAAATCAAATTTTCAAAAAAGGTCTATTATACGAGTGTGTGTGTTTTTTAGCGAGATATCGTCAGCTGTGCTTAATTATTCACCCGACTTGAAAACAATCACAATTTGACTTTTTTGACCTCTCCAGAACGATCTGAATTTTCTGGAGTTTCAGAAATTCGCTGCGGTGGCTCCAGAATTACCTAAAACTAGCAATTAGGTATTGATGTTTGAGAGTTAAATTAAAGGAATTATTCACATTGTTCATACATGCCCTTTCAATTTTGCTTGGTTTCGTTCAAATCGGAGAGTGTCAGCTTGAAAGACTGTCTTTTAAGAAATGGAGAAAAAAGTTTATATTTTAGGAATCACTAAATGTATTATGTACATATTAATAAAAGGTACCTATATTTTTTCATAATTTTTTTATGGGTAGAAGACTTTCAAAAAATACAGATTTTATTTCTATACCTACACATTCTTTCGATCTAGCGACAAACGCAGTCCTCTCTCTGTCTATATGGGTATACCCTTTTCAACTACAAAATTGAGAAATGGAATTAATACCTTCATTACAAAAAATTACAAAGTGCACGTCTAAAAGTAGAAATGAAATTCCGCCTACTCGTTATTTCGCGCGTTAATTCAGCCGAGTCGGAGTTGGCGTAAATTTGAAAATATTATACATTTTCATAAACATAGCATTAAAAGTTAACGTTGTCCGCAAACGATTCGATGCTTTTTGCAGTCGGCGTTAAAACCCGCAAATGCATATTAATGAATCTTAACTTATCCAAATCGCAAAACACCATTTCCCTAGCGTTTTCGCCTCCACTTTTCCAGTGCATGCGAGGTCACGCATCGTAATGCAAATGAACACCATCGTGTATTAGTCGTACTCGTACTAGACTAAAGGAAGTTCTTTCGTTCAGTACCATTATATGTACATACAGTACACACTACACAGTATACGAGTATCCAGTTGAATTAGTGGAATGGAAAAATAAGCGTGAAAAGTTACCCTGGTCCACCCTCCCTTCGATGATATCATCACGTCGAACCCACACATATTGTTGTAGGCTGTAGGTATTCGTGTGCAAAGGCGGATAGGTAGGTAGGTATAGGTACTACTCGTAGATAGACACACAGCAATACTTATAAGGGAGAAGGTTTCGTGTTAACAAGTATTATATTAAGGCTGTCACCGAAACGTGGAAAAAAAACACATAGGGAAATAACTAGGTAGGTATCTACTATCTAGTTATCTATACTTACTACAGATTCGACACAGATGGTAAGTATCTACATGTTTAATGTGGTTATGTTGTTGAGATGGAAGGGGAATTGGGGGGATATGAAAACGTTTTTCAAAATTTATGGCTTCCAGACGTTTTGCTAAAATGTTTAAAAAATGATAAAATTGATTAGGTAGATATTCATCGTTCTGCGAGTTCTTACTTTAATTTTCCAAAATTCAAAAAATAAAATTAAGTTTAAAACAATTTTTCCTCGATAATTTTTTTATTTATTTTAGTAGTTAGGTAGGTACCTACTTGATATTTTCCCAATAGAATGCCTACTTACCCTGTTGATCACAAAGCAGATGGGTAATTGACGTTTATAATGTCATTTCGCAGTTTTATTGATGACTCAGAATCTTTTTTCGAGAGGGTATCTTACCTACTACATACCTACCTAAGTACCTAGAACCTACGTAATTCGTAATGACTCAGACCTATTTTTATGTCCTCCTACTCGACCAGGTATTTCTTAAGTTGAAATCAATTATATTAGAGATACCTTTTTCGAGAATCAATTTACCTAATTATGTTTTTAAAAAATACCATTGAGTTTCAGAGTAGTACCTCCCTCATAGCTCTTCGCTCGACACAATTTACGTCGTAAATTGTTTCACTCTATTCGAAAATTAATAAATAGGGTTCATTCATTCAGTCATTCTTACATACGTCGTTACGTACAGCTATTTCATTCATGATTGAAGAAACATAAATAAAGCCATTCAAAATAATTATAGTTTCCTCGTGCGCGATGAAATTCCCCAAACAAGCGTTCCTTATATAGGTATTTTACTTTTGTTTTCATATCGAAATATTATTATTATTATTATTATTATTATTGATAAACTGATATTTCTCCAAAGTCTAAACTACCAAAACAATACAATAACCGAACCGTAAACGTATATGTACGAGTACCTAGGTACGTTTCGTTTTCTTAACCTAATATTGAACATAGCGTAGGATGAATTTTGTCGGAACATTTGTAATTGAGTTTATAATTTGATAGACTCGGTTTTTCATACCGATGAAAGTAAATATTGAAGAAGCGCATAATATGTTACATAGGTACATTTTCTATCTATGCCATGGAGAGAAATCTCACAGATGTAATATTTTAGAATACCTTTGAGACATTATCGTATTCTGGTCAGTGCTTGTATAGGTTCCAAAGGATTGTCAACTTATTCCACAACTTAAATGAATGACGGTGTATATGCACATTCCTTCGGGGAAAATCGGTTCCATAGGTATTGTATAAGTAAAGATATAGCGTGTAGGTATTTGTCGATAGTTTTTTTTTCAATATTCGATGAATTTTGTTGAATCTGTGCGTGAATTATAGGTATGAAGCGACGCAGATACTTACTTAATCTGTCTTTTAGTGAGTTCTTGAAAAAAATAAACTGATATTTGAAACGATTCCAATAAATTATGATCCACAAGTCAGATTAACTTACCCATCAGGCGAAAAAAAAGATTTTATAGCAATAAAAAATTGGGTAAAAAGACTATATTCATTAAACGGAATTGAAAGATGAAAAAATGTCGAATTAAGCAATTGCGATATAAAAATGAAAGTAAAATGATACACAGCGGAATAACTGCATCCTGAAAGTACGTTTTAATATTAACTCACCTCCTCTCCATTCATACGAACTTATCAAAAATGTATCAAATTCTATGAATTTGATCGTATTTTGTTTAAAATCCCCATGCAATTCTAATACAAAAATTGAAAAATTGTAACACCTAAGTACTTTGACGAAATTTTGCCAAAATTAAAAAAAAAATCCAATCGTTTTGAAGAAAATCTAACTGAATTTGAAAACATTGGTCCAATGTTAAAATAGGAAAATAAAATCACCATTCAAAACACCATTCACCTTGGAGGTAATAAATAAGAAAAATACTGATGACGTTTCCCAATAGAAAATAGGTGTCTAGTACCTATCAGCTTATTTGACTATTGAAAAAATAACCAATCAGCTTATTTGACTATTAAAAAAAATAACCAATCTCAAATTTAAATTCCAAGATATAAAAAACGTAACAACCGATACATCACACATGATTATAGGCAAAATTTTTAATTTCTATCCCTACCCATGCCTGCTACACGTTGGCACGAATGCATGGTCAAAATTTCAGATGCTGTGACAGAGATGTTGAACTTCCATTTATTAAATTGATGGAAAACTCTTTATTGACTGAGTAATTTTAAATCAACATTTTCATTTTTACAAAATTTTACGTGAATACAAGTAGGAAAGATGGTTACGATTAATACATAAATACAATATACATTGTAATTTGGAATCCGAACTTTGACCTTTTATTGGACCTCTTAGTGCATTGATATGCAATATGCATTAGGTAGGTGGTTATTTTTATCAAGTAAAAACATGACACTTAATATTAATGTAGGTAAATTACATAATGATGGAATACTTAGGTTATTTTTGTACATATTGAAAAAAAATTTTTAATGTAAGTAGGTAAATTGTAATTTTGATTGTAAGTGAGAATTATTTACAAACGTCTGAAGCTCTGAACAGATCTAATTCAAATAAAACTATGATCTGATTAGATCTAATTGGGTATGATCAAATCTTTTAAAAGGTCATGATCCAATTAGATCCTCCTATTTCATCTTATCAGGTCTGAACAGATTTGTTCCGATAAAAAATTTGATCTTGGATCTGGTCAAATTTATTTGAATCCGGAAAATGTCTGTCCTGGCCCCTGATCAGGTCTCACATAAGATCTGGCCAGATCCAATCACGTCTCCTGAGCCGTTCAAATATGTTGGATCTGAGCAGTTCTCGATATCATCCGATCATTTTGATCAAATTAGATCCGTATGCGGTCTTTTTGAAAAAAAAAAAAATATATTATTTTCAGAACTCCTGAAATCGGCGAAATTAATTGTGAAGTTTTTTTTTTAATGTTTTGAACGAGATGATGAAAAACTAATACATACCTACTCATAAATTAGACGTCAAGAGGCCTGTATTTGAACCAAAAGATTGAAATTTCCGAAAAATTTTCAAGTTTTTTATGGTCTTGTCAGGAAGGTTAAAGAATTGACTTGAAAATTTGACATTTTTTTCTATGTCTTGTTGAAGTTATTTAGCCATAAATTTTTTGCAAGGCTTCATCCAATTTCAAAAATTAAAAAACGACCAACCCTGGTTTTCATTTTTAGAAAACCCTATTAATTTTTCCAGAAATTCAGAATGGAATAATTATATCTAATTACTAATTAGTCCCCTTTTTAGAGAAAAAAATCCCTCCCAATCTAAGAAATAATGTTGGCCTCTCCCTGAACAGAGCTTATCAAAGTTGAAAGAAATTAAAATTAAAATAAAATACATTTTTCGAATTCAAAATTTTTTTCAGAATTTCTCCAAATTATTCTACCTTTACGAACCTTCCCCCTCCCAACTCACCCTCCTTCAAATTAATGTTGCTCTGTACCCACTTGTCAAAATGAATCATTAAAAAGTCATTTATTTAAAAGCTTAAAAAGTACAAAGTCATTTTCTTACATCGGTAAATGCTTATATTGATTTGTTCATCAGGTACCTATTACTGATTCATTTAAATATGTATTTATTCATTTATTTTATTTTTTCATTTTAGGTTCCCTCAAACATTTTTTTACAAATTTTTCAACCATTTTTCTTTTAAGACTTTTTTCCTTCCTTTCATTTTTGAGTGCTCCGAGACATCAACATTATTTGAGGGACCAACGAAGAATTTTCCTTGAAAATTGGCTGACTTATTCAAATGAGTTCTGACTAAGAATTTAAAAACTTTTAAAAAAATTCTTCCGTTTTATTTTTTGAAATTTTTTTCAACTTGAGTCTCTGAATATAGGGTGATCAATATTGCTTGAAAAACTGATGAAGGGCGTTTTCTCTTGAAGAAATGCTGGATTTTACAATTTTAAATAAAAATTTGATCAAAAAAATAGGAAAATTATTTTCTCATAAGAACCAACAACTTCAAGAAACGAGAGTATTTACAACTGCAGAATCAAATTTTATTTTTTCCAGGGAACTAAAAACAATTTTTTTTGAGGTTCAAAATACTTCAAAATTGTTACTATATTTATCGATTTGAAACATTTTAAACGGAGGGTTGTAAACCAAATTTTTGCTTTCTACACCTCGGATTAATTTTTAGTGTTTTTCATTAGCCAAAATGTGAACTTTCAAAAGTTCCAAAACTGATGTTTAGCACCTGAAACTTTACAAGGTATAGAAGAACAGGAGGTATACTTAGCTATATATTTTAGACACTTTTTGATTCAAAATAAAAAATACCTACCTTTTAAAAAAAAACAAGCCAAAAAATAAACCAGAGAAACAAAATGAATTTTTCGACTTGATCGACCTTAAAATATGACACATTTCCTGGAGTAAACGGAGGTATGATTTCAACAATTCACCACCCCCCCCCCCAACTTTGTGTACCCGTTGCCACCAAAGCCACCTACGTCGAATCATTAGCGCTTTCCAAACGATATTCGGTCGAGTTCGGATCCCTTATTATTAATTGACATATACCGCATGAAAAGCCTCAAAAACAGACACGAAACGATTCCAATGAAAGAGAGATTGTTATCGAAATGATTTGAGCTGCGTAGTTTTCGCCGAAACTCGTGTTTTTTTTCACTCAGTCTGAGTTCCTAGTATATACCCTATCGATGCGAATATTGGAAATTTAAGCGTATTTTTAACCATTTTTATCGAGAGAGGTACATAAAATAAGTTGGGAAATCTTTTACACGCGATTCTTTCCAACAATTTGCATTCTCATTTAATTCTTGCAAGTCGAACATACGTTTTATACTAGAGGTAGGTAGTACGACGTAGACGTAAGTACAGTAAATAACCTGTCAGATAAAACGGACGATTGTGGTTTCGGGTTTACTCGAAAATTGTACATTTAACCACCCTGATGTAGACGTCGTGTCACTCGGTGAAGTCAATTTTCTTCTCTGGATAGAACGTTACATCTTTATACGTTACATCTTTATGAGGTGAATTCGACCCGCTAATGTTCTTTTTATCGAGTAAATATTTCAAAATTGTTTTTCTAAGCTCATTAGGTAACTTTTGCAGCTCGGAACCGTGTGGTCTGCCGGGGTAAAAAGAGAACGTTTTGGATACTTTGCGATTTTTTTTAATCCTCTCGCCGATCCCCTCGGGTAACCATTTAAGTAAAGTTCGGCTATAAACGAACGTTTCCAGTAAATGCAGGAAATCGATATGTTTGGCCAATCTTTGCGATTTTCCTTGGGCTTCCAACGCGGTGATATCGCTTACCGCTAAACCGATCATTAAGTTCATTAGGACGATGGCTATGAGTACGACGAATAATAGGAATACCAGTCTGGAGACCATTCCGTAGATGGTCGCTTCGGAGGGGGGCAGGTCTTCGGGCATTTTGAACGTTTCGGAGTAATTGAATTCGGACATCATGGCTACGACTTTGATGAAGGTTTCCCAAATTGAGTAGAATTCCGTTTCGTTCGATTTGAATAATATGTAGAATGAGAAGACGAAACCCAATATCAAAGAAGCGAATGTAAGGAATACCTGCAACAAATTGCATCGAATTTTTAGGTTGCTTACATATTTAAGTATACCTACAGCATAAAAGCGTGATAAAAAATCGTAAGTTTTTAATAAGCAATTAGCACCTTCGAGCTCTCAACAATTAAGAAGGTGTATACGCGAAATGGTCGATGAAAATAGAGTACTTTCGACGAATGAAATTAACTCTACCAGGTCGATGTGTTTACGTTTGAACAACGCGCAATGGGATTTTAATTGTTTATGAAAACTTTCGTCAGTTTATACAAAATGAACCTAATGTTTAACCTCATTCGCTCGCGAATTGTATTCTAGTACATAGCTAGGTATAGGCGAAGCTCGAAATTAATTTCTACCAGCAGACAGCAGAGTATATTCTATGTTCGTGTATTATAGGTAGGTAGATAGGTACAGGGTAAAAACTAACAATTTGAACCAGAGAGCTGTTAAAACCATGACGAAAACATGACGCAAGACGCAAGTACCTATATAAAAGTTGATTTCTACCCTTATAAAACTATAATGTACCTACAAAGAATTCTTGCTTTTGTTTTTCACAGTCACCCACGATGTTTACATTTTTTCCCTCGTTCATTACTTTTATACGAGCGAGTTGGTATTCTCATGCAATTTTTACGTTTATGTCTAGAATATTCGATGAGCTGGTCGTCGAATCACATCTAATTAAGAAAAATTAAATTGCTTCGAATGACGTGAGTAGGTAATAGCCAGTAGGTATAGAAGGTACACAGAAAATAACAATGTTTTTTTAATTTTTTTATTTTGCAAGATTAAATATTGTTTTTTATGCGAGAAAGCGAGAAAACGATAGGTAACTTTATATTGAAACGAATTTACGCAATGTAACAAAGTACACATAATTAAAAATATTAAAAATTGATTAATTTGTAGAAAAATTTTCAGGAAATGAAAAACTGAAAATTTAAAAAAATGAATAGGACATTAGGTAGTGAAAAACCAAGACCCGTAGAGCAGCTATTTAAACAAAAAAAATCTCCTCCAAATAGGCCTACTGACAAGGGAGGTATATCAAGTGGGACAACAAATTTTGAACTGAACAAGGCTAGATCGAAAGGCCATACAAAAATATGTGTTATAGGCCAAACTTTTAGATGCTAAAGTGCAGATTTCGATTTTTGTTGAGTTTTTAAAAATCAAATTTAGACTAAAAATGAAGAAAAATCAATATTTTACCAAAATATAAAAACTGCAGCCTATTTTCGACCCACTGAATCGATCAGAAACAGGTGCAAACCATTTTGGCATACTCTGAAGCCTCCAGCAGATTTTTGAAAGTTCAAATTTCCAAAAAAATTTACCCAATGCGAAATTGAAAAGCTCAAATTCGCATGTATACCCCAATTTCAAGATTCCAAGTCAACTGAAGGTGGTTTCAAGCAGTTGTACAGCTTCTTATGTTCTTTTGAATTTCAATCAATTAAGTACTGACATCTACGTATAACTTGAAAACCTGTCGATTTGAATAAGGTTTTTAAAATTTCTCCGGTGAATTCCTTAGAACAAAATTCAATTAAGCCCTAGCAAAGCGAGGGCAAAAATTTTAGAAATTTTTTTATCTAAGGAGTAAAAAGAACAACATTTCTGATCGGGAAATTTATTTTTCTGGATTTTGTTTGACACTCCTCGGATTTGAATAAGAACTTTCAGAAATTTCAATTTCAAAAAAGGAAAGCAAATTCGGCGGAGCGAAAATAGGGTAAAAGCATTGAAAATTCATAATTCAAGAAACAAAAAAAAACATTATTTTTTTCGTGTGATTCGATGTTATGCAAGAAGAAATCAAAGGAAATAAATTCAATCTAGGGATTTTTTAGACTCGGTGGGGGGGGGTTATTATATCTCAAATCCCCCCCCCACACCTAAATATGGCTATGAAATCGACTCGTTGAATAAAAAATAAAGCACACACTTAATTTGAACAGATCATTATGGAATTTTTTGGAAAACCTGAATTTCTAAAAAGGTTTTTGGAAGCCCCAGAACAGCTCGAAACCACTTCCACTCAACTCAGTGCCAATGTCGAAATCAAGAAGTAACGTGAATTTCAAATTTCCAGCTTCTCCTGGGTGAAATTTTGTCGAAATTTCAAGTTTCAAAAGTTTTCTGGAAGGTCTGAACTGCTTTAAGTACAAGTTCAAACTGTTTCCAATGAATTTGGTGGCTCAAAAATAGGAGATTGGCCAAATCTCGACAAAATTTTGAATTTTTCTCATTTTTGTCCCAAATTTGATTTTCAAAAATAATTTGTCAAAAATCGAAAAATGCACTTTAGTAAGAGTATAGGTACCTATCTTTTTCAAAATTTCAGTAAATGTTGCAAAGTCAAAAGTAATGTCATCTAACGAAGAGAACGAGGAGGTAGAAAATGATTCGTGAACGTGATTCGACTCATACCTTTGTTACGAATTATCAATCACGAATTATAGCTGAATAAATTATTAGAATCACATCACAGCAGTTTTGATCCTATAATCGTGACTTGAATCGAATCATGATTCTAATCATCCTCAAACCCTCAAATGTGGAAATGTTTTCAGGTTGGAGGGGAAGGGGAAGGGGGTTTGATTTTATTTACTGACAAGTGAACCTTTCGGTCACTTCATCCATCGATTATGTTGACCCCCCCCCCCCAATATGGATCCACGGAGTAGTTCACAAAAAAAAAAAATCAGCGACTCAATCAAAAAAATTGAACTTTTACAAGACTTTAAATTTTCCAAAATGCTCAAAATTTTAAAAAAATTGCCATTTATTTGGAAAAAACGTTTCCAAAAAAAATCCAGAATTTCAGCTACCTATTCAAGTTTGTTTTTCGAGTCTTTTCTGGCGAATTTCCGATAATGTCAAAATAACCCAAAGGCAAAAGTTGAAGAAAAAGTAGAATTTTCGAAATTGGTCCATTTGTGGACGTCCTGGGGCCTCCCTATAACAAAATCAGTTCCCTCCAGAAATTTAAAATATTTCTGTTGACGAGCTAAACCAATTTTCAATATTTTTCAGTCGTTTTGGTACAAATACTCATATCGCCGAAAAAAGTTATTTTCGTGTTTTCAAAAATTTGCCAAAAACTGAAAAATCATTTTGGGTTACTGAAATTTAGGTTGGAGGGGTTTCAGATTATGCTCTTTTCAAAAATTGAGGTCATGTTCAAATCGGAGGCAGACATCATGAGAGGTATTCTTGTGTTTCTCATGAATTTGCGTTGTTTCAGGTTGTTTTCAACTGATTGCTATGAAGCTAGGGACACTGAAGGGCAATGACTCTAACTTATAAACAAAAATTATCTCTACAACGACCTTAAAATTCACTTTAAAAAGTTTAAAGTTCTGCGAAGGGAGATCCTAATAATTCTGAAAAAAAAGTAAAAAAATAATGATGAAATTTTGTTAAGAGTGTTTTCCAATCAGAAATAATTTTTTCAGAATTTTTCGAGAGGAAGTCGCTACTCCACTACAGTAAAATTATTTCACAACGTGTTTTTCGCTGCATAACAAAAGAGAATCACTTAGACCGACACAATCGAGTTCAATAAAACCAAGTTGGGTCGAAATATCATGCCCTGAAACCTTTTTAACCAAAATTTTAAGAGCCAAAAATTCATTTTTGAAAATTGAAAAAATTGAAAAAATCCACCACAATTGATAGAAATTTTTCAAATTTTTCATCGTTAGAATCCTCTTCCTAAATTTTTTCAACAAATGACAAGGCGAATGTGACATTAAAAAGGTTATCTACCTATCTAACCTATCGCGGAATCTACCTATTCAAAGATACGTAAATAAATAAAACCAAAAACGTTAACTGTTGATAGCAGAAATGTTTTTCGTCGCAGTTAACCCATTTCGTTTTTTGATGTTTTAATTTAATTTATTTTTCAGTCGATAAAACAGCAGTGAAATATTACGGTCGAAGTAATGGCGACAGTATTTCCCCATTACAAAGCTAGCAAGTTCCAGCCTTTTAAAAGATTTCCATCTTATAGCATAAGGTTTACCACCCGGGAGCTACATATGTTTTGAATGATATACGAGCACGTATCTCATACCGTACGTACATTGTACCATATACGTACACTCGTACACCTACCTAGACTAAAGTAACCAACGATATAAAGGTTGTTTTAAGTTTTGAAAATCATCCAATACCTACGTACGGTACGTATCTAACAGTTTGCTTCGTATACACAGTCGACCAAAAAAAAAGAAAAACAAAAAGAAAAATAATTCAACGAAATTGTTGAGAAGATTTTCACCTCATTTTGCTTGGCTTTTTCCAACTAAATACAAATGTAGGTACCTACCTACCCGTTACACTACCTAGCGAATTTCCACATCTCGGTGCAATTTATTTTAATCACATTTTCCCCTCTGGTAAGTAAACCAAAAAGAAAGAAAGAAAAAAACAGATCGCAGAGAAACTGCTGGATAAGTATCCCATGAAATAAGTACCTACCTACGTAGGTTTTATAAGAAAGGAAAAAAAATGATTTTTTTTAATCGCTCGGTAAATGTTTATATAGAATTTACGATATTTTATACCTGCCTTGGTCGTCTTAGAACGACGCTATGTGTGAAAATGTCTTTTGAAATTTCTTTCCAGTCATAGAATTCCATTTTACGTAGGCTTTAAGAAAAATATCCACCTATATATTATACCTACGAGTATAAGAGGTACTTTACGAAATGATGTTTTCCTAAAACGTTTTTGTTATTGTAGCACCTACTAATTTTAAACCGTTGCTATTACGTTTAAACGGAGACCCAATCGATTGGAAAAATTCTAGCCTATTTGTAAAATATCTTTAGAGACAACGTAGCTATAGAGGGGTAGGTAAAAAAAATGGGATAATTTTTGTAAAATCTGCGGCTTAAGCGGATGACAAGACGTCTAGCTCAGGTGTGTGATGTTTGGAAAAATGTAGTAAATCCAATCGGTCGTAGGCTGAGACAAATCACATATACGGACTTTTCATCCTTTAGGGTATAATTTTAAGACCGCGTGTGTAACCTTTGGAAACAGATTTTCGCCAATTTTGACACCATGTTTTGATGTTTTAAGGTCTTAACATGCGGTAGTTTTGACGGTGTTAAGTTTCCTATCCTAAACAAACATCATTCGCGTCAAATTGTAATTTCATTTACGCTCTGGGTCGAGTCTTGGGCGCGAATGTGTGCGCAAAAAATCCTCTCGAGTGAGGGTTTACCTACCTACATGGTTTTTATTCGTTCAACGCGATGAGCGAAGAAGAAAAAGAATGAAGGAATTTCGCTCGTATTTTCCACCTTTTGTACAAATGCGTAAAAAGAATCGTAAAAAACGTGTATATCGAGAGAAATTTAAATGATGTTGGTTTTACGAATTCCACACCGCCGTAGGTAGAGGTACTTATTTCGAGATTAAATTTAAAAAATACAGTAAATTGGATAATGGAGCATTTTGATCGTCTTAATGGATTTTATTACGATAAGGCGAAGCGAAGAAAAAAAACTCGTTGCTGAGTTGGTTATATTTTTATACGATATCAACTATAGTTTACCTACTTGGAAGGTAGCTGCGAATTGCTTGGTAGTAATTTTTATCTTTTTAAATTCTCGATATGTTTATTTTATAAGTAAGTACGCAAGTGGTGAAATATATTCTATCGAGAATAAACACTACTCGAGAATACCTACTTATAAAAATTATTTCGCGGTTATTTTTTAAAAATTACGTACTGATTTATTTTTAAAGACCTCGATCACTATGTAGAACAAAAATTATACAGTGCTAGAATTTCATGAATCTTTGACTTTCATTCCCAACTCGACTTTATTCGATTTTCATCTTTTAGTGGAGTGGCGAACAGCTAAAATACAGGAGAAAACTGCATTTGATGAAAGAATCAACCCCTAATTGCAAAAAATACCCTACTGGTCAAAATTCCATCCGAATTGAAATATTAAGCCAGTTACTGTTCAATATTGATCGATATATGGACCATTATATATATTCCCATGACCAGAGAAGCACATATTTACAGAATTTCAGTTCCATAAGTGGGTTTTTCATCGACTCCACATTTTAGGGGTCTGCCCCCATGAGGGGGTGGGAGGTATGCGATGATTCTGACACTTTTAGCGGAACATATCGATCAATATTGAATAGTAACTGGCTTAATATTTCAATTCTGATGGAATTTTGACCAGTAGGGTATTTTTTGCAATTAGGGGTTGATGGGAGCGCGTAAAGGGGGAGTCATCATTTTTCGTGTTACGAACTGCTTTCAATAAATGTTTCTTGGCAGTTTCAAGAAGAATTAGCATTTAGCTCACCGTTTCCACCATGTTTTGGCATTAAAGTGGCAATTTTGCGCGTTTTTCAAGTTTTGAGGTGTCACAGGGGGCAGAGGGGGGGAGGGAGCCAAAAAATGAACCACCAAAATTATTTGTACACTTTACTTAGTATATTTTTACAAAATTACATTTCCGAGTCTCAACGTCTTCCAGATCCACAATTTGGGAGGCTGATCCCCACGCAAGGGGGAGAGGGGGGACGATGGTTTCAATGGTGAAAATAGAAAGTGCTGATCAATATCTAACAGCAGACACCATAATATTGAATTTTTGATTAAAACTCTATCCACAGGAAAATTTTAAAAATTGTAAGCCCCACCCCCCTCGAAGGAGGGGGGGAGCTCAAGTGGCTCCCGGTCTTAAAAACTTCATTTTGGTTCAAAAATTCATCATACCAAAATTCACGCTTCTTTCATCAAATGCAGTTTTTTTTTCATTTGCCACTCCACTATTTGTTCACTAAGTACCTACTCTCAGAATGATCGGATTTCACTTTTCAATTTTCAGTGAATTTTTTAAAAATTTCAAAGTGAACCATTTTTTAACAAAAAAAATCAATTTTTTTATTGAAGTAGAAAGTTGAATTTGTATGATCCCTCGAATAAAGTGATGAATGATGATGGTGGTTTTGAACGGTTCTAGATTCCCTGGAACCTCCAGTAGATTGGATTTGGCAATTCAGGGTATATTTGGGGCAATTGCATGGCAGCCCTGCATAGAAGGGAACAAAGACGAAAAGAAGTGATTAGTGATTCTTATTTCTTAACCTTCGCAGCAGGAAGAACCCATCAGACAATTTTGAGTAAACATGCAAGACCTGAGGCCAGAAATGGTTCGTTTTTACTGCAGATTTATCATGGCATTTTTTAAATTAGTGGTCCTCAAATTGCACAATCAATTTCGTATGCATTTTACACAATTAAATTTTGTTTTAAAGACGGACCCCTCCAAAAAAAAATTCTGAGATACCTACCTAACTGAATATTAATTTCACCATCTGTATCAAAATTGGACCTAAAAACGGTATTGTATCGAGTTAAAATGTGATCAGAAACAATGTTTTCTTCTACAATAAAACTAAGTCCAAATCTTCATCTCGTATTTGAAATTTTGTTAGGTATAGGTATTGTTTGAAAAGAGCACGTGAAAAACCCTCGACTCTAAAATTTCATTACCGCAAATTCGGTTCTCGATTTTTAACAAATTTTTAAAAATATAAAAATTTCAAAAATTGACGAAAAAATGTTTTTTTTTGTAACAGAATAAATTGGGTTGAAAATCTGGAATTTCAATCACTCGATACCTTTAAATGTGAACATTTTTGATTCATTTTTCAGGCCCAAACCAGCATAATTTGTACCAGCAGAACGTCCAAAACAAAAGAAGCCATGTGACAATCTTAAACCAGAAGGAAAATTTGAACGACCCAAGCCTTCACAGTTCAAACTAGCTGAGCGGCCAAAACAAAAGAAACCTTGTGATTTTGCATCCTGAAGGAGAATTTGAACGCCCCAAACCAAAAGATTTTATCCCTGCTGAAAAACTCAAACAAATTAAACCTGGTGATAATCTTAGACCAGAAGGTGATTTTGAAAGACCTAAGAAACCCCAATTTGTACCAATAAGACCAAAACCTGTTAAATATCAAGACAATTTGAAACCAGAAGGTGACTTTGAGAGGCGCAAACCAGCTGGCTATACCCCAGCTGAAAGGCCCAAACCAACCAAACCTGAAGACAATTACATCCAGAAGGAGAATTTTAGAAACCAAAAGCACTTAAATTTATTCCTGCAGAATATCCTAAGCAAGTCAACTAAGTCAAGCCTTCCGATAACTTGAAGCCAGAAGGTGACTTTAAGAGACCTAAATCAACAAAATTTGTTCCTCCTGAAAGGCCTAAGCCGGTGAAACCCTCTGATTCTGATAATTTGAAGCCTGAAGGTGAATTTGAACATTCAAAATCTCCCAAATTTGTATCCTCTGAAAGACCAAAACCAATTAAACCCACAGATAATTTGAAACCAGAGGGTGTCTTCCATAGCTACTCCAGACAGAAGGTTCTAGTACTTCGAATTTTTTTTTTTTTCAAATTAATAGAGGAGGTTTATTTTTGCTGCAATAATATTGGCATGAAAGATCGTTTTTTTTGTTTTTTTTTGTAACCTTTGAACATTTTGAAGTCTACAGGGTGCAATTTATGTATTTTCTCTGGAAATCTGGTAATAAGATGGGTACCTACCTACCATGTTTCAGGTAATCAATGCAAAGTTTACCTCAATTTTACTAGAATTTCATAAATTTTTGGCCATTTTTGGCTATTTTTATGCTCATTTTACAGTTTTAATTATATGATGCCATTCAATTAATTGTATTGGCAATGTTCGTTAATCTACACAATTTTCACGAAATTTTGTTCAAATTATACCAAGTATTGTAGATTGTAGATTTGATCGATTTTTCGTCATTTTCAATTGCAATTGTTTTTATATCATTTTAACAAGCTTTAGCTTTTCATAGGCATTTTTTTGACAAAGTTTGTTAAATTTTACCAAGATTTATTCACTTTTTGATAATTTAAAAAAATTTAAATCCAATTAAAGAAATACATGATGACATTTTTGCTACATTTTGGTAAATTTTATTGCTTTTTAATAATTTTGATTGATTTTAAATTTTGTTTTTGCAATGTTTTCATGTCATTTAAAGTAACATTTTTTCGCAATGTTTCTTGAGCATTTTGATTAATTTTGAACTGCTCTACAATTAGTGAATTTCATCAATGATGTGTAAGTTTCAATGATGGAACTTTTTTCGCGTTTTTGTCATTTTGAACATATGTACCTACCTACCTATTTTAACAATTAATTGTTAATTTTCGATAAGATAATTTTTAGGATTTTAATGCTTTATAGTTAAATGGTGGTTTCGAGCCATTTTTAACAAGTTTGGAAGAAAATGATCGAATCTGATGTCTGATGAGATCAGGTTAGATCCAATCAGGTCTTCCCTCGTATTGGGAGTCTGATCAGCTCTGAACAAATCTACGTAAGTAATCAGATCTAAGGAATGTTTGAATCTGATCAGGTCTGATCAAATCTGTCTAGATCTGGTTAGATTCCATGAGGTTTCCCCTGTTGAACCTAATTGGGTCTGAGCAGCTCTAATCCGATGACATGTGAGGTTTGATCTAATCAGATCATCAGGTCTTTATATCAATTTAATAATGTTTAACCATCTTTTGCTGTGCAATTTTAGGCAAGTTCCTTTTTAGAAATTTTGTAGGAATTCAATTAAATTGTTAGTTTGAAATTATTTCAATAGGTATCATTAAAAGTATTCTGAATGTTGTTTTTGACACGTTTCAATTATGTTTTATGCAATTTTCACTGAATTTCGCCAAATTTCCTTAAAATTTAATCAATTTTCGTGGCTTTAATTGCAGTTACTGAGCTATTCAGAAACTTGAATTCTTTAGGTAACTTAGGAAGAAAGAAACGAGAATATTTTAAAGATTACAACTTACAAACACAAAAATAAAAATCAATTTATAGCAGTTTCTACAGACAAAGCACTCATGTTGATTCAAAAATGATACGAAAATTGAGTGTTTTGAATTATTTTCTAGAATCAGTAATTTCATGGATCTGTGTAAACAATTCGAATCACTCTTTTGATAATTGATTTGTAATCCGCGATTCAAAATCTCTGCAACATTTCAGTATACCTACAGTAGGTCTAGGTATCCAGTTTGATTTGCAACATTTCATTTCTTATCTAATAAATTTCTTTTCAGATTAACCTCCTCTCCCTCCACAATCCAAAAACGTTCAAATTAACGAACCTCTACCTGTCTCTCCTTTAAATCCCCGTACTTTTCCATTCAAAACTCCACTTTTTATTAACGAATCAACCACATAATAAAAGGAGACCTGAAACGCTCGAATCCACAACTCCAGTAAGGAGAATACCTCGTTGAAATTACTCGAATATACTACAAAAATAGGCCTATATACCCATCTACGTATGTACAATACATCCTACGATCATATCGACTCTACATAGCGGAAAATACGCCGAAAAACAAATAAAATTGGTACGTACCTTAATCACATTGGAAGTAACGCGAAAAAACATCAGAACGTAAAATCCCCAAACTGGGAATCGTGATAGCAAAAATAATATTTCTATCCACGCCAACAGCACAGGTATAGCTATTATATTTTTCCATCTCGTATCGGCGTATTGATTAAACATTGAATTTATTCCGCCAATGCTGACAATAAACGCTGTCAAAAACGTCGACCATTTTATCCACGATTCCAGATCATTGATATAGTATCTCTGCAGTTTACTGGCATGTAGTATTTCCTGTGCAAATAAATTAATGCCGCGTTAAAAAAATGAATAAAAATAATACCTCGAAAAAAAAACAATAAATTTTTCATCGCCGAAAAAAAAGAGAGAAAAATAGGTAGCCTAAAATTCGAACGTCAATAATTGTTTCCGAGTAATTAGACATTCTGTGTTAGTGACAGGTCGTAACAATTTCCGTTTAGTTGGCTTTGTAATTTGATATCCATCGAACGATCTTTTATATCCAAAAGACGAAACGTTATAATAAGGCAAATATACTATAGGTAAGGTGGGTTTGCCTATCTTATTCATTGACGGTCGTTTGCGTTTTTAGACTCGACTCGAGTCTCTCGATAGAAGTTACTCGTACTTCGCTTGCAGATATGCCTTTGTAATTTGGCAACCTTTTTGCATCGAATAAATAAGAAGCCGTGGTAAAGGTAAAGGCTACATCTTATGACGATACTTGAATTTTGCGCTTAGTTGTTTCAGTTTAATTTTCACGTTTTCACAACACTTTACAAATAATGAGCCTATTCCCAACGGGTGATAAAGGGAATTTTTCACACTTTATAGATATAGAGGGTAGGTAAATGCGTGGGTTTTGTTTTGTTGGGGAAAATTTTAACTCACGTCCGAACAACCATATTTCATCTTTTTATCTATGTGATCCACGAATATAATGATACCTTATTGTAGGTATATAAGCATTCATTTTATATTGTGATAAATAAACTACCCACCTAAACTCTTTGTTCAACTTGAAAAATTGTAGGTATGCGATGAAACGTATGGAAAATTTTGTCAAAGAAATAAGAATCCGTTTCAGTGGTTCTAACTTGAGGGAGAAGGGAGGAAGTACCCCACCAAAAATTTTATTTGATTTATGATTCTTGAAAAATAAAGCAGATACTCAAATAAAATCTAAAAATGAAAATTTTCAAAATTTATCACCGTGAGACGAATTTAAAGTTTTCATAGCTGTGAAAAATGTGGTAAAAAAATTTCCAAGTGGTTCAGTAAATTATAAATTTATTTAAGTTCAGCAAAGAATTTTTATTTTTGAAGCTAAAATTATATTTTTTATTCCAAAATTAAAATCATAGCTATTTTCAAATGCAGCTCTTATAACTCTTTTTGATAGGTCGCATGCAATTGGGGGGGGGGGGGAGAAGGACTATGGTTGGTTAATGCAACTTGAAAATTACAAACAGCACACCGTATTTTGCGAACCAAACTTTCAAAAGCTAGGATTCATTGATCTTCAATTTGTTCATATACAGGGAGTCCGGGGGGTGTGGTACAAACTTCAGATTTGGACGTGGCCTATAGTCAAAATTGAAGGGGCAAAATACGTTTTCAAAATCTAACAGCAAAAACCCAATTTTGGACCATGGGGGTCGGTAGTTTTCTTACTCTGAAATTTAAAAAATAATTGAAGCTCAAAAATATTCGATTTGCTGAAAATTTCAATAAGCTTACGATTTTTGAGCTTCAAAAACTTCTTAAATTTTAGAGTAAGAAAAAAATAATCGTAACAGAATTTGTTTATTCTTTGACGTTGAAAACGTATTTTGCCCCTTCAATTTTCAAGATAGGCAACTTGTTCAACTTATCTACTTTTTTTTACTCGTATCCGGTTATATTAAAATCTGAAGTTTGTACCACCACTCCCCAGACACTCATTGTATCGAATGTTGCTGCTTTTGTATGTATTTTTGATCTCTATTCTACACCCTCCAGCTACCAACTCAATGGACTTATGACCCAATTATGTCAAAAAATTGCCAAAATTACTTTTTGCAGAAAAGACCTGTTTTTTTTTCAAACTTCTCCGGAACCGGAAAGTTTTGTTTTGTAAAAATTGAAAATAATCGTATTTCTTGATCAAAATTCTGTTTGTTGTCAAAATTATCAAAATGTTTGGTTTTCATTTAAAAATTGTGAAAAAGTTTTTTTTTGCCAAAATTGCAGAAAAAACCCCCTTTGGTGGTTGAAATTTTCAGAAAGTCTTGTTTTTTTTGCCACAAAAAATCGGCTATTTTTTTAAAAATTGTAAAAAATCTTATTTTTCTAAATCAAAATTACTAAAAAAGCTTTCCTTTTTTGCTAAAATTGCAAAAACCTTACTTTTTTGTAAAAACTGCAAAAAAATATCCATGTTTTGTCAAAATTACCAAAAAAAGTATGTACGTTTTATGTATTAACCAAAGTTGCAGAAATTTTTTTTCTTTGGTAGCCTATTTCCAAAAAGTTTGCGTTGAAATTGCAAAATTACCAATTTTCGCCAAAATGGTAAAAAATGTCACTTTATTGTAAAAACTGTAGAAAAAGGCCCATGCTTTGTCAAAGTTGCTAAAAAGCCTGTTTTGCGTCCAAAATCGCCGAAGAGTTTTTTTCTGCCAAAGTTGCAAAAAATTCCCTTTCTTTGGTCAGAAGTTCCAGAAAGTCTTGTATTTTGTACATATTTCAAAAAATCAGTTTTTGTCAAAATTGCAAAAAAAAATTGATTTTTTTTCAAAATTACTTGCCAAAAAATCTTGGTTTGCTAATGTTGTAAAGAAATAAAACTGTTAAAAATACCTTTTTTTTAAAAAGAAAAAGATTGGAAAAAATTATCAAAAACGCTACAAAAAAAATACGTTGACAATGTTTTTAAACAAAATGCGTATTTTGATTATAAAAATTTTTAATGTTGGTGATTTTTTCAACTTGCTTTCATTCATTTATCCCTTTCGTAGCTATACTATGTCGGTACATCAGTACCAGAGCTACTTGAACATCATTTTTTCATACACACTTTGGTCATTTAAAATGTTAAACTCGAGCTTTCACACATTTTGTGACCTTTGACGCAATTATTCGTTACGTTCTCATCCTTTTAAAACCTCTATCTTTAGTACGTGCGACTCCATTCAGTCATAAACATGTCACCCTTACCTGAAACGAGAGAAGCACTAACGTAAATAGCATCACAAAAACAGGAACAGCTTGCCAATTCTCCATTTGTTCAGTTCGGACGAGAAGCGCGAACGATGTTAAACTGACGGTGAAAATGGTATACAGGACAGTTATGTAGACGAAGAATTTACTCAGCTTTTGCCACTTTAAGTGTAAAAACGTCTCGGTTAAAGGATGCAGCAATAGGGCAGTCTGTAGATCATCTTGTTCGGTGTTGAGTAACGCATTTAGCACCTTCATTTGCTTTTTATCGTCGCCGCAGGGAGTGAAAAGGGCGAAGTTGAATGTAACCAAGCATTCCGGATGGTTAAGTGGTAAATCGTCCATTGTGATAAACGAGTCGAAAATATTATGGAAAAATCCCATAGGGTCTGCGAACGTGTACGTAATGATGTGTATGGCGGTTTTAAAACATCCGTCGAAATACGGTACCACTATTTTACGGTACAGGTTTCCTCCATTTTTGATGATTAGTTCGGTACATTCGACGTGATTGAAATACGCAGCTATGTGTAACGGATGCCAGCCGTTGACATTGGGTTCGTTAACGAGACTTCTGTCTTGTTCTATTAAATACTTGACGACATCCATACGACCTTTCCACGCAGCGCAATGTAAAGGCATTCCACCGAAGTCGAAGCCATCCGGGATCCCTGCGCAAAAATTGGGACGTTTGTTGAGACTGATTTTCATCGTTTTGCCAATAATATCGCATCCTTTCTGTAGCAGTAATTGAACGCAGTCTAAATGCCCTTCTAAAGATGCCAAGTGTAAAGCGGTCTCTCCGTCGTCAGTTTTGGCGTTGATTAAAGCTCGGTCCATGTTCAAAATCAGCCTCAAAATTTCCAGATGGCCTTTTTCAGCGGCAGCGTGAGCCAAAGTCCGGTTATTTCTAGCAGTTATGCGGAGATGAGCTCCAAATTTTATCAGCATCTTAGTTCCATCCAAGTTTCCACTGAGGACAGCTACCATTAGTGGAGTTTCTTCGTCAGCATTTCTCGAATCAATGAACTAAATGAACAGAAAAAATGTACAATCAATTCAATTATTAGATAGGTACCTAGCTAATCTCGAACATACATAATATATAACATGTCTATTCCACTCACTCGATTGATATCCAAACAAGACAACAATTGATCCATGACGCAAGGATTTTTACCACTCGCCGCCAAATGCAAAACATTATCTCCATGATCAGTGACCGCATTTAGATTAGCTCCCGCTTCTATCAAAAGGCACACTCCGTAGCTCCAACCAGGAGTTATAGCGATTTGTAAAGGAGTCCTATTCGCGTAATCTTTGATCTCCAAAGTACTCCCATCTTCATCCCAACTAAGCAACAAAATGAGGCACTTTTTGGCACATTTCCTGATAGCCAAATGCAAAGGAGCATCTCCCAATTCATTACGAACAGTAACATCGAAGTTTTTCTTGAGCAAGATTTTAGTCAAAGTTTCATTTTGGGTCAAAATGGCCGTATGCAATATGGTGGTGCAATTTTTCCTATTTTCTTCGGCTATGTTGAACTTGGCACCAGCGTCGATAAGCAGGCAAATTATTTGGATGATTTTTTTGCAACTTTCGGATTCTTCGCTGTTTAGGCTCATGACGCTGTTGGTGAGGGTCTCGCAAGTCTCTTGAGGGTCTAGGAATCGTAAATCTGTCGCCGAAGTGCCAATTTTTTGGAATAATTCGCATTGTCCTTTGAGCTGTTCTAATTTTTTATCGATTATGTTTTCATTAACCACGTCCAAAGCTGTCATATTCCGGCCATCGATCATTTCCAGTTCGGGCTGTTTACTTAATAAATATTGTACGCAATCGACGTTTAGTTGTTTGCAGGCGACGTGTAAGGGTGTACTATTTGCTACCATTTGTGGTACCTGAAAAATGACTTGTGTTTGAATTCTCAATTGAGCAAATTTATTGCCTTAAAAAAATAATAGATAGGTAGAACATACCTTAGCGCTGGTACTCTCGCATTCATGAGCCCATGAATCCACGACTAAAGCGTTTCCTTTGAAATCATTGATGATGTTTGTCGTCTGTTCTGAAATGCTTTCAGGGTAACGTTCTACCAGAATTTTCAAGCATCTCAAGCATCCATTCCAAGCGGCTAAATGTACAGGAAGATAATTATTGGTCCAAGTAGAAGCCAAGCCATCAGCGCCCTTGTCTAGAAGTGCGATTAGAAGGTCACATCTGTCGAAAAGTATTGCCACATGACACGTGTTTAGGCCACCACCAGTACAAGTTGCATTGATGCTTGCGCCTGCATTTAAACAGCTGTGGAAAAAAACAATTGATTATAAAATTTAACATAAGTATTGACTGGTTAGGATTACATGTAAGATACCAATAGGCCTATTTAAAGAGAAAAAATGGGATCTGATCAGATCAGGAAATTATGACCACGTAATTGAGCAGATTATAAAGGGGCGACGGGGCCAGGAGGGTAGGTGTTGGTTTGAGTGCAAAAAATTTCAACTCATAAAATTGCTATAAGGCTCAAGAAATTTTGATAAATTGAAATAAAAATACAAAATTTTAAATTAAGTTTGTAAAAGTACAGGAAGAAAAACAAAAATCTAAAAAAACAGTCAATTCAATTCCTTTTTTTTCTACAAGAACGAGAAACTGAAAAAAACGTTTTTTTTTTTTTTATAAAATTGGAGTTGAAAAAAACACGTTTTAAACAAAAAAAAACTTGTTTGTTTAAAACACTGTTTTGTTTTGTTTTCATTTGTTTTAAAACATAAACAATCTTGTTTTTTTTTTGCAAAAATTCCAATATATTATATTTTTTTAAAAATTGTCTGAAAATTTTCATTTTTTTCTCAAAGTTGTTTAAAAGTTTTGTTTTTTTAAATAAATTGTGAAGGTTTGATTTTTTTAAAAAACTTCTGGACATCCTCGCTTTTTTTTCTTAAAAAGTTTTTGTTTGTCTTTGTTGTTAAAATTGCCAATCTTGCTCTTTACCAAAAATTACCTTAAGCTTTCACTTTTTCACCAATGATTTCCAGTAATGTCATTTTTTTTTTGGCTAAAAATTCGAAAAAAGGTTCACTTTTTTGTAAAAAATTGCTAAATAACAATGCCTATTGCAGTTTTTCTTCGTAAAATTTGTCTACGTTCGACGTTCTGCGAAGAATCAAAAAGTTTTCCCAAATCATACCATTTTACAAGAAATTATAAAGAAAAATCCTACCTTTCGCTATTGTCAGTTTCGTTAAAGGTTTCGTTTTCGTCAAAAACTGAAAAAATTCTCAATATATATATTTTTTTTTTTTGTCATAGGTATTTACCATCAAAAATTTACGAAATAATCCAATTTTTTGTCAAATAATGCGACCAAGTAAGTAGGTATCTTTTTCTGGTCTGAATTTGTCAGAAAGTCCTGCTTCTTGCAAAATTGTTGAAATCTTGATCGAGTTTTTTTTTGTAATTTTTTCTGAATTCGAAACGTTTTGCTCGCGTTTTGTTACTTTTTTGAGCTTGTTTGATTAGGTAATAGGTACCTACCTATGACAGAGTTACTTTTGTTGGCAAAAATTGAATGCGAACCCAAGCTGATAAAATATTTCAGAATCTGAGTGAAATTTTATTCATGATAATTGTGGAAATTCATAAACATTATAGGTAGGTCTAGGTACCAATAAAACTGTTCGAATGATTTTCAAAGTGTTGAGTATAATTATTGTACAGAGCAGAGATATCCGTTGCTAAATGCTGGCATACCGTGTATCGAATTAAACTCGTGAAACTCCTATCTCTTATCTTCCTTTTTTACCCCCTTCCTCGCATCATATTTTATGCACTGCAGATACCTGCAAACATTCTTTCGATGTGTGCACTGTGCTGGCCATAATCTTGCAGTTAGTATGGTAACAAGCTTGCATGTAAACAAACTCTACCCCTTTTCTGATTTTTAAAATAAAAACAAACTAATTTTGAGTGATAGTGTTCTGTTGATGGGGTAATTTGGGCTTAGGCGTCTCGTGTTCACTTTATTGTCTTCGAATTTTGAGGTAAGTTTAGTTTAATTATTGTAATCAACAAACTTTAGTGTTTGTTTGTAGGCCTAGATATGTGAGTTTATCTACGAGTTTAATTCGCGCAAAATCGATTGATACTGATGATAATTTCGACTTTTTTCTGTTATTCCTGTAGTATACAAATATAGTAATCGATTTGGTACAGATGGGCAATCCGACCAAACTTCGTTCACTGGCGGCGAAATCTTCGTGTATACAGTTGGTTTTCGAATGGGCCAGCTGTGAAATGACAGTCACCAAAATTTGGGTATGCCCGAATGTCAGCTACCGGACATGCCCAGCTCACGATCGGTTCATTTGGCAACTGGGGGAAATGGAAATACCGGAAAGATCAGTGATCTCGAAATTGGTTCTCAACAAAATCGAATACCACATGGCGTCAATTTTGAACCACGTTATCCAATGGATCTGTTACCATCATCGTAAAAATTTCTTCCACGATGAACCGGCATCTCCGTTGAAAGAATACCTGCTTAAATTGATTTGGAAACCGGATAGATCGATCGACTACGAAGCTACCGCGAAAAACGTGTTAGCTGGCTCGAATTTCAACCCGATGGAAAAGTATAGATTCGCTTGCACGTATTGTTTCGAGGAGGATTTGCGGAATTTGAGAGATATGGCACCAGTCACGATGGATTGTGATTTCGAAAAAGAACCTTTGCTGGTTTATTGGAGTAAATATTTGTCCAATCAGTTGCATACGATAACGTTACCGGCGAACGCTTCAATCGACGAAATAATGTTTACAAAAGCTCTTAAGGAATACGATATTTGGCAGCCCATTAAGCACTTTTTTGGAAAATTGAACTCCGGCGCTAAATTATTGCAGTGTAAGAACGTTTTCGAGCACGAACAAGGGAAATATCAAAAAGAAGTACTGGCTCTACTGAACGAATGCGAAAAAATTTCTCTGTACCAGGATAATATGAGACAAATCCTTGAAAATTACGGTCTGAGGGACAATTTCGAAGGTATTCGACAGATTTGCACCGAGTTGAAGGGCAAGTTGAGTTTGAAGGATTTCGCTGTAATTATCGAAGAATTAGCGCGTCTGTCGGTGGCTACTGTTGACAGTTTCAATGCACTGACACCGTTACTAATGGAAATTTGGAATGATGCCCGCGACGAGGATAAACGCCACGTAGCCTCAACTGGCTTTCAATCGCGTATCGTCGATACATGGCAAGACTTGATCTGGGAAGAAGACGATATGGATTACCATTTTGCCAATAGACACCGAATGCGCAATCCTTTGGTGTTTATTCGTGCCTTGGCTGAAGCATACAAACCGCTAGATTTCCTGGAGGAGTCTATTTATTACCTGATAACCTGGCAACCGGTCGCTTCTATAGTCGAACTAATCGACGAATTTCAATTCAGTGCCGAAGATGTCGAGAAATTAAAGAAGAATATTCGTCAAGAGATTGTAACGGAGTACCTACACTTGTTTGTATGATTTGGTGCAGCATGGCGAGTTTAATGAATTTAACCGTTTTGTCTCGTTTTGCTTCCCGGATAACACGAGCAGAATCGATTATCGGGGAAGATTTTTACTGGATGATGGGTCGATGAAAAACCTTAGTTATGCGTTAGCGTACGTCGATTGGAAATTAGTTAAAGAATTCATCAACGAAGCGGAATTAGTGTCTAAAATCTCGTATTATTATACTATTCCACTGATGCAACACGTTTTAGAGAAACATATAGACATTCTGGTGAAAATGATGCATCGAGAAGAAGCGAACAGCGTCGTGGAATGTATTCTTACTTTTGTGCTCTTCAACGACGAGTTATCTCGAGCAAAGAAAACTTGCATGGACTCACTTTTCAAGTACCTTGATGATGGTCATTGGGTCAATAATGAGAAGGCTCGTCATCTGTTCGAAGAATTATTGATTTGGTGCTGCGAAACTGACACAGGTGTGGCTCAGTTCAAAGATAAAATGAACGTTTCAAAAATTTTCATCGCTCTATTAGAACGCTGCAAATACTCCTACGGGTTCAAAGCGAGTGATTCTATTGAAGAATTCTTACATTGGTATTACCCGATCGAAAGTGATAGGAAAAAATTTAAATCGAAAATTATCTACTCGTGGGATGATTTCGATATCATCATGGAATTATTGAACAAAAGAAAGTATCGTCGAGGTGCATTGAAGTGGTTTTTTAACAACGATGCCGATGAAATAACGAAATTTACGTCATTTTTTACCTGATGCGGGTCGAGTTTTGCCGAAACGATTTTCGATGATTGATTTTGCGTACCACGTTTATATTTTATTATTGTAATGTGTAGTTTATTTTTTAAATATTTATTTTTACCTAATCCGGTTACCTATCTTAATAAATTTTGTGATGTGTTTGCAAGAAGTATGCCTCATTTTTCGAAATTTTTAGTGATTACCTACTCGTAGACTTACAGAAATCAAGGTTACCTATTTAAAAACATGAAAATATCATTAAACTCATCGGAGTCTGATGAAAGTTCATCAAAATATACATTCCAGAACGTCTTTAAAAATCATATTAAATGACATAAAATCATTAAAAATTATGAAAAACTTCAGGAACGGTTTTTACGATTTTACAAAACGCAATGAAACTTGATAAAAACTGCACAAATCATGGTTGAAAAACTTTATCTATATACTTATATGAAAGCATCGACACGCTTCAAAACTTCGAGCAATCAAAAACTGATAATACTTATTTCAGTAAAACTTCGGCAAAATCTGCGTGAAAAATTATGAAAACGTGAATTAAGTATATTTAAAATGGCGTAAAAACGCTTGAAAATTATCAAAAACTGATGAAATGTTGCCAAATTAAGCAACAATCGTATGAAAAAAGAACTGAGTCAAGATTCAGCAGAAACTCCATTATGTACACATGATTAAAACCATCAATTATATAACGACAGAAAAATCTAAAAACGCCGAACAGTTATCAAAATTTCCATAAAACTTCGTGTATAAACGTAATCAACCATATAGGTAACGCAAATATACAAAAAAAAATTAAAATTTCTACAAATTTGATAAAAATTGCATGAAAAGGTAGATATGTTGCATTTATTGTTCAGACTTCTCTTATGAAAAGTAGGTACCAAAATGTGACGAAATTTAAGTAAATTTTATAGCAAAAAATAATTTATAAAGCAACTGGTTGAAATAACTATTAAAAAAAAAAAAAAAAAAAAATATTGAAAACGACTTGAAAATCAATACTTTGTACTGTTATTGACGATAGGTACTAAAATTACTTCCAGTTACTTTTTCAAAATTTTGGTTACTCGTCGAGGTAAATTTTTTTTCAAAATTTTACCAAATTCAGTTTTTCCAAATCTTGATCAAACATCTTTTGTAAAAGAAAAGAAATGAAAGAAAAAATGTCGATACCACGTTTCATTTCAAAAATTGATGAAAACTGTTCAGAAGTCTCGCTTTTCTGTCAGAAATTCGCATAGATAAGTTCGTTTTAATAAAATTGATCATCTCGTTTTTACACTAAAATTGCGAAAAAAAAAGTCTCAATAATTGCAAGAATCTAGATAACGTAGCTATCCACTGGTAATTATTTATTAATTATTATTCAAGGTACAAATTTTCATATTGCACGTTGTTAATCCAGAGTTAGTGAGTAACATATATTGAACATTATACGCTTATTTTTTTTTTAAATCACAGCGTTGATTATTATTTTTCTTATTCATCTCCCATCACCACAAATGAAAAAAACTCGTTTAAAAACGACACGTACTTGTTGAACGATACCAAATCATCATTCTCTATGGCAGATAATAACTCAGAATTCAGTCTCTGGACAGTTCTCTCATTTTTGGTTATCTGTACGAATTTCCTACACTTGAAAAATGCTTGAACAGTGGACACACCGCTATTCAATTTTTCAAACGCGGTTTGTCCGTCGTCGCTATCATTATCTTCCTCATCTTCGGTATGATCATCTTCATCGCTTTTCAATTCACTGATGATTCGATATGTTGAAGACATTGTTCTTGTAAAAATACATGCCACAAAAAAAAACACTTATTCACACATAGTAGGTAGTCTTACAGTGAGTAAAATTTAACGTCTGCATCGTATTCGCATTCGTTTAATACTCGTTATTTAGCTTTGAAGTTTTTGGCCTCTTGGTTTTTTTTTTTCATTCTTCTCAAAGATAAGATTATGTTACCTAAGGTAGGTACGTATACTATAAGTACATATTAAGATACCAAACCACCGATTCGTAGTAGGTAAATAAACTTGAAAAAAGTGTTCTCAAAATTCGGAGGCGACATTGTGTGCAGTTGAATATCGCCTATATCATAGTAATTGGACGGAAATTATTTTTATGTTTACAGTGTGATTAATCGAGTGGCCAAATTAACGTCGGTGGTACTTAATATTACCTACCTTGATTAAATTTCGCTAGAAAAGAATTATCGAGTGTGTTGCGTCTTCTAATGACTCGACATAATGCGTTGTTCAGAAATATATATACTTAGGTAGGTATAGTTATATTTCACGATAGATATTAAATAATATTTGGAAATATATTCGGTACTTGAGCTTCATTTGAGTACTGTAGGTGCGTATTATTGGTGATTTTTCAGTATTATCCGACGTTTCATTATCAATTTGATGGATATTGGTGTTAATCTATTCGAGTAATAAATGTTCCTAAACCGATACTACTTTCTTAAATTACCTAATGGCTAGGTATTGTAAAAGTATAACCAAGAATATGATTAACATCAGCTTCATACATAAGATGATAGCTACCTCTTACTCGACTGTAATTCAATTTCGTAAAATTTTCTTATCAACCTGAATAGTCGTAAGGTGTAAATTTATCTTCAATTTTTGAATAATAAAATTCTCTCGAATGAATTTTTTTCACGCATTATTATTATTGAAATATAATATTCGTAAAATATCTAGGCTCATTTTATCCAGCTAAATAATTCAAATTCAGTCTAGGTAGGTTTACATAACCTACCTGCACCGATAATACATAGGTACTGATCAAATTACTAACCATGAATATTATCAAATTCTGAAACTCAACTCCCTGTAGACTACGCAGAAGATGGTATTCGAGAGACATTAATTTTACCTAAATTACCAGTTACCTGTGAGAAAATATACACGACACAATATTTACACGTATATTTTACATTTGACACCAACATTATTTTATGACCAAGCGGTCTTGGGTCTACACATAATGACCATACGAATACGACTAACTTGACAGATTTAAAACAATACCTAAACGTAACTATAGGCAGCTGCATAGCTGACTCATACCTATACCTAAATCTTTACTCGCAGTTCACACCTACACACACATACACACAGCTCTACATTTTAACATCCTCCCTTGCGAGTAAAAGATTATCACTAAAATAATTAAATTTATTTTTACCGAGAGGTTTTGTAAACATATCTGCCAGATTATCGGCACTTGGAACCTTACAAATAACAAATTCATTCTTCTTAACATAGTCATGTACAAAATGATACGCTACATTAATGTGTTTTGAGCGTTTTGTAAAATTACCATTTTTAGCAAGTAAAATAGCGCCGGTATTATCTTCAAAGACTTTCGTTTTCATTAACGACTTTTGGTCAACGCCAAGATCATTTAAAATACCCTTCAAAAATAGCAACTCCTCGATCACGTCAGCTATAGCATAATATTCCGCATGAGCGGAAGCTCTAGAAACAGTTTTCTGTTTTATTGTTTTCCATATAACCGCACTACCGTAAATACGTATAATAAAACCTGTAGTTGATTTACAGTCCTCGTCATTTGCCCAGTCTGAATCAACAAAGGCGTCTAAAATATTGTCAACGTATTTTCCATAATTTAAAACCTTATCCCTAGTATGGTACAAGTATATTAGCACTCTTTCGGCATATTTATAGTGCTCACGAGTTGAACAGTTTTGAAAACGACTTAAATAGTTCACAGGGAACGAAATATCTGGCCTTGTACCTTGAGAGACATAAAGCAAAGCACCTATTAAATTTCGATAATTTTTACTCTCATTTGGCTCGCCTCTTGTCAAATGGAGCCTCTCTTCCATAGGAGTTTGACAACTATCCGATTCAGTAACATTAAATTTATGAGCAATTTCAGAAATATATTTCTTTTGACTTAAGGTCATTTTACAAGATTTTACGTCATAATTTATTTGAATACCCAAATAGGATGTAATCCTACCTAAATCAGTTATCTCAAAACGCTTCTTGAATTTCTCTTTAACCAACAAAATATTCTTCAGATCACCACATAGCAACACATCATCAACGAAAATAATGCAATATAATCCCAACTTTTTATTATAATATAGGCAGGGATCATGCCTACTTCTTTCAAAACCTACACTCAACAGAAAATCATGCAAACAATCATACCAGTTTCTCGGACTTTCCCTCAAACCATACAATGAACGAAATAAACGATATACTTTATCACCTGAACCAATTTTACAACCCTCTGGCTGTTCTACATATACCTCAGACTTTACAGGACTATTCAAAAATGCAGTTTGAATATCAATGTGGTGAATATCAAGACCTCGAACACAACTCATAGCCAATAACGTTTTCAAAGACCCTAATTTTGCAACAGGCGCATAAATTTCCTCCTCAAGCTCAAAATCTGTTTGCTCATACCCTTTAACTACTAACCTTGACTTAAAACGACCTCCATCTTTCACTCTATATACCCATTTCGTATTTAAAACTTTCTTATCTTTTGGCCTATTTACCAGTTTCCAAGTATTACTTTTATTTAACGAATCAAACTCACTTTTCATAGACTCACGCCACTTTTCCGCATTTTTGGACTCAACAGCTTCAATAAACGTTTCTGGACATGCTACATTAACATACTTGCAATTGATAACATAATCGTTGAACCTACTTGGCATCTTCCTATCTCGTTTTGGCCTACCTTGCACTTCTTCAGATTCATTTTCAGACACATTTTCGCTCGAACTAGAACTACTACCTTCCTCACTTCCATTTTCCTCAGTTCTTTCCTCAGAAAAACTTTCATCATCGAGAGAAATTACGTACGTATTTTTTTCTGCAAACTGAACATTCCTAGCTAATACAACTTTTCCTCCAATCAACACTCTGTACCCTAACTCATGATATCCTACCAGTTTTCCTTTCACTGCCTTATCATCCGAAGATTTTCTTTTTTCATCTGGAATTCGAACAAACACATCAGACCCATACATCTTTAAATTTTTCACTGATGGATACCTACCTGTAAAAATTTCATAAGGAGTTTTTCCTTCAAAAGTTGAACTATTCAACAATCTGTTTCCTATATAACAAGCTGTACCTACAATTTCAGGCCAATATTTTTTCTCCAAATTTGCCTCTTTTCTCAAGCAACGCACACGATCCATAACAGTACGATTATAACGTTCGGCAACACCATTCAATTGATGATTATAACTTACACATGGGAAAATTTGAAAACCATTTTCACGAGCATAATTATAGAATTTTTCATTTAAATATTCTTTACCATTATCACATCGAAATTGAACAATAGGACCTTGAATTAAATTTTGAATTAAATTACAGTACTCCATAAATTTATCAAACACTTCCGACTTATTTTTAATAGGATACACCTTAGCAATACGTGAATAGTCATCAATAAAAGTTACAAAATAGTTTTCACCATTATATCCAATAACATCGCAATATTTCACATCAGAGTGAATAATTTGGCCACAATAATAGGCTCTATATCTCTTTGTGGCATATTTTAAATTTGACTGTTTTGATTCTAAACAAATTTCACATTTCATAAAAACATCTTCCAAATTTTCCGGCAAACCATCAAGATAACCATGTTTACACATTTTTTGCAAATCAACAAAATTTACGTGTCCAAGAATTCTGTGCAAATATTCCTTTTTAGTCATATCCTTTTTTGTAAAATTAGCAGAAATAACAGAATTGTCAAAAATTACGTTACAGGTAATAGGATAAATTTTATCAACTTCATTTGAATAAAATAAAAAATCATAATTCGAATTGTAAACTTCAACATAATTTTCATCAAAAAGTACCTTACATCCATTTTTAGTGATACCTGCTACACTCAATAAATTTTTACCAATTTTTGGCACATAAAAAACATTACGAACGTTTATAATAGATTCATGCCCATCACAAATAAATTTACACATAATATTGCCAACTTTAACAGCATGAATTTCCGAATCATCACCTAGTTGAACTTTGGCAGGTTTTTTTAAATCAATAAATTCATAAAAATACTCATCAGAGTCAATTATATGATCAGAACATCCACTATCAATGAGCCACTGAATTTTACCATCATTATTACAAAATTTCGTTGAATTTAAACTTACATGAAATGCATCTATATTATTTCGTTGCTCATTTTCTCGGAGATTTTCATTTCTCTGAAAGTTACTCTGGTTACCTCTGCCTCTCCAGCCTCTCGAATTTGACCAATTTCCACGAAAATTACCACGATCAGAACCATTATTATTGAACCCAGCTCGAAAATTTCCTCTTTGATTGAAATTGAATCTCCCACGAAATTGACCTCGACCACCAAAATGACCAGGAAAATTACCTCGTCCTCTTTGCTTCGATTTATTTTCAGGGCAATATTTTCTGATGTGCCCTGGTTTATTACATCCATAGCAAACTGCTGTACTCACTGAAGTTTTAAATGCACTTGCATCAGTTTGAGATTCTGGCTTACTTTCCGAAGTTGAAGCTTTTGACTTTTTATCTTGTTTTTCTTTTCTCATTTTTAATTTTTCTCGGATATAATTACAATTTTTTTCTTCAGGTTTCAACAAATCAATAGTCTCTATAAGATGGTCACATGATTCTGGCAATGTAGCAAGCAAATAATGTAACTGCCTATCTGGACTGATATCTCCACCAGCATTTCCTAGATCCTTGACTGCTCTCTCGAAAATTTGAAAAAAATTCTCCACATCGTCACCATCCTTGTACTCTAAAGATGTTACTCTTTTTTCCAATAGCACTATTTTTGCTTCCGATTTTTGTAGGAACCTTTTATCCAAGCACTCCAGCATTGCCTTTGGCGATTTACACGACATAATTAGGTCAGGATCGACAGCAATTGACATGATATATTCAGCTTTATCCTTTTTAGTTTCAAAATCGTCTTTATCAACACCATTCGCCGGATTGTCACTTTCAAAAACGGCACTCAGTTTTAAAAATTTAACCAGTTTCATTAATTGATACCGCCACTTATCGTATGGAACTTTTCCATCTTCGAATCGCGGAATAGGTAGCTCTTTATTCATTTTAAAACGATTTTTTTAAATTCACAATTTTAATCAAAAACCATACGACTCTGCTACCATGAGAAAATATACACGACACAATATTTACACGTATATTTTACATTTGACACCAACATTATTTTATGACCAAGCGGTCTTGGGTCTACACATAATGACCATACGAATACGACTAACTTGACAGATTTAAAACAATACCTAAACGTAACTATAGGCAGCTGCATAGCTGACTCATACCTATACCTAAATCTTTACTCGCAGTTCACACCTACACACACATACACACAGCTCTACATTTTAACAACCTGTTTATGTATTTAGTACCTATCTAATACCTATACATAATATCCCATCCCTCCGCTATAATGGGATAGATATGTACGATAATCTCTCTATTTGTATATTTTACCACTTCCGTAATGTATTCGCATTTGAACTATTGTTCTACTTTTGAAACTAAAAGTGTTAGTATTAATCAAAGAAACCAGCTAGAAAATGATTTGTTATACGATTAAACGTACAATAGAATTATGTTTTTGCGTGTTAAATTAGCCCCTGCATAGCGTATGTTCCATCAAGAAAGTCGGATGTAGCATTTTACTAAATAACTAAAGTTGTATTGTTAATATGAACTTTACAAAGTATCGATCCTTGAGGTCAGCCGCATCATGCTTATAGTGAGGAGTACCCGGGCTCTTTATTCTCATAGATTAAATATTCTATACAACTTTCTCTCTTGTCCAATTTCGTTGTTTTCTCTGCTTTGTAATGAATATCATTTTCGTCGTTCGAATAAAGTCGTATAGCTAGTTGAATTAAATTTCGAAAATAATTCGTATAGTAAGTAGGTACCCTACCTACATACAAAGGTACTTATTTTGTAATAAGTAGTTTGCTCACAAATGCAGTTGAAAAGATGAATTCAGTCAAGTTATAGAAACTGAAAATTTATTAAAATAATTATGATATTTTTATAGGTACCTACGTAGTATCATTGATCAGCGTTCTGAAACACCTACATGCGCAAATACTCGTGAATCAACTAGTAGGCAACATTGACCTTTGCTTTTTGTTTCCATGTCTATTGCTTTCATGATTTACTGTAATTAAGAAGGAAAAATATCACATAATTTTCACGTAAAAATGGTTCAAGTTTTATTATTGATATTGTTATTTTTTGGCTAGAAAACTCGGGAAAATCACCCTTTGTGTTAATTTCTTTGCACCTAACAATAATTGAACTTTATATAAATTGAAAAATATTTGTATTCTTTGAAGTATTAGGTACCTGGGTATTATTCGGAGTAATAACTGGTATACCTATTCACAATGCTGTTTATTTATACCATAAACGTTCGTGTTTGTTTCACTGTTCACAGGCCTAAGTAGGTATAGAAAATTTAAATTCTACTGCAAACGATGAATTTCTCTTTGAAATTCGAATGAATTAGTGAATGTAGGTAACCAAGGTACATAAAATTTATCTGCAGTGAACGACTGAACGTATCAAGGTTAATTGATAATGCTTTTATTAGTTTCATGTTTCTTTTGCGGAAATGCTCATAATTTGTAGAGGTGATAGATTATTTTTAAAACCAATTTTCGTCACTTTTGATTTTAAAAACATCTGAATTGTTGGCAAAAAGTACAACTTTTTTTCATTTTTTGTCGAAACAGCAAGACTTTTTAAACAACTTCTTGGTAAAAAAAATAAATTTTTTAATATGTACCTAATATTGACAAAAATGAAGACGTTGGCAATATCAAAGAAAAATGTAACTTTCTTGACAATTTTTGACAAAAAAACGAGATTTCAACTATTATAGGCAGCAAAAGACAGCTTTTTTGACAAATTATTTTTTGGATTTTTTTTTGTTTGCAAAAAAGCGATAATTTTCAGCGCTTTAGACAAAAAAAAAACTGAACGTTTCTAGCATTTCTAGCAAAAAATTGAGTTCGTGTTAAAACAAGATTACTTAGCAAATTTTGTAAAAAGCAAAAGTTTTTGCCAAATGCAGGCCAAGTGATATTTTTTTCAATTTTTGCTTAAAAAATCAGAGTGCTACCGCTTTTTGCTTGAAAAAGTAATTTTTTAGAGTAATAGGGGTGTTCGAGCGCTTCCAGATACTTACAACTTCCAGAATTTACAGCAAAGCAGTTTTACAGCATACTGTAAAACTGCAAGTTGAGCGCTAGAACACTTTTTGACAATTCTGTAAAAGCATATTGCTGGTAAAAAGCTATAACGCTGTAAATAAATTTATACGACTTTCTACTGATAATTTATCACAAAATTGTGAAAAAAATTTCATAAAATACGGCATTTTATCATTATTAATAAAAAAAAAAAAACGAAAATGAAAACTTTATGAAGTGGGAGAGTGAAATTACCTAATTACACCTTTAAATTATCATTCAAAAAAGAAAAGAAATCAACACTTTGAAAAATAAGGACAAGAAAACAATTAAAGAACCATCCAACTACTATTACAGCATTTACAGTACCTCTCGAGCTGCTGTAAAAAAGTAAGCAGAAACTTACAGTTTCTGTAAAACTGCAATTTACAGAAAACCGCTCGAACAGCATGCTGCAATTACAGCAAAACCGCTCGAACACTTTTTTACGTTTTCTGTAATTTTCTGGAGGATTCTGTAACTTGCTGAAGAGCGCTCGAACACCCCAAAACGCAGTTTTTTTGACAATTTATGCACCAACATTTTTTTTAAAAAAGCGACAATTTTCAGTAATTTTTTACACAAAACTGAAAATTTTTACCTCTTTTAACAAAAAAGTGAGTTCAGGTAGAAAACAAATTTTCTTAGCCATTCTGTAAAAAACGAGAATTTTTTAAAATTTTTGTCGTAAAAGTGAGAGACTTCTTTGCAACCTCATGATACATATTATATTTTTCTTTTCTTTTTTTTGATAATATTGACAAAAAGCAAGACATTGGTTGGCAATTTTTGGAAAAAAATCAAGGCTTTTGGGCATTTTTTGTCTACAAAACGAGATTTTTGGACAATTTATGGTCACAAACTGCACTTTTAGAAATCTTAACGAAAGCCAACCTTTTTTGCTATTTTTTAGGAGAAATCGATATCTATTATTTTTTCATTTTTTTTCAACACACTATAGTTGGTAAGGACGAGGAAATGAATCCAAGATCAAGAACAAAGTGAAACAGACCAAGTGGACTCGATACGATAAGACTATATTATTTTTAAAAAATGCAAGTACTAAAAATAATAGGTAACTAACTAACTAACTATGTATTTTCTTCACACTGTTACGTTAATGATCCACTAAATTCAAAACATAAAAATAGTACTGAAAAGAATAGGAGTAAAAAAAAAGACTACAAAAAGGTACAGTTGATCGACTAGAGTTTCATGCTAAAATGGAAAATCGAATATAAACGTTAAAAAAGATTTTAAATTAGATAAATTGAATTTTTTTCGTATTAAAATAGGGAGTCAAGAAGTAAGAGGTCAGAACAAGGGACCAGGTATTCGGAATGTTTTACAACGAACGACTTTCAAGTTTCAAAGAACGCATAATACTATTGGCTTCTGAGTAGATTTTCGATTTTTTTAAAAGCATAATCCAAACAATTCAGAAGAACTGGGTTACAACCGTTTTTCATAATCGTCGAAAATCTATACGTACGGAAATTTTTCTCGGTGTCAATGTAAGAGACGGCTCCCTTCAGAGGACACATGATTATCTTGGTGTGATCGTTGAAGTGCATCTGCAAAGTAAAATAAAATTAGAACGGTGCAAAACAGAGCAGTTGTGAAGTTAAGATTTGATTTATGGTTGGATTTTTTACTCACCTGTACCGTGCCATTGGTCAATTGCATAATCAGAGTGGATGGGGTTCTATGCCACGTGTGCAAATAGGGTATACGACTTGGAGAATCTGATTCCTGTACTTGGACCGAGGCTCCGGCTTTGATCAAGTGTTCCTTCATGTATCTTCGGAAATACGACAGTAATTAGACTTTAGACGAAGAATTCATTGAAATCGATAAAAAAAAGTATTTAGGCTTACTTCTGATTGGCCGACAACACAATACGACTGTTATCGTTGAACAGGATGCCTACTCCGTCATCGCATAATTGATACCCGAAACCGTACTTATCGGAATAATCGCTCCATTTACTGATCCAGACGAACGGTTGAGCAGCAGGATCGGTTACTCCTTCTGTAACAACAAAAAAAAAAATCAGTTGAGATTGTTTTATCGTGAAGGGTCAAATTGTAGATGACTAAATACTCACCAGCGTCGCTTTGGAAACGTGACGGTTTGGATTTCAAAACTTCTTTTAATTGAGCGTGCAACGTTCTGAAGTGATGGTTACATTCAGAACTTGTGACCATGATACCTCCGGCTTTCTTTCCATGAGCGTCTCCGGTACCTTGTCCAGCTTTTATGTTACTCTTGAGTGGGACCAAAGCTGGACTGTCTTCACCTCCTGAAAATCATAACATGATTACGTTCAGTTAAAATGTGAGGGAAAACATCTCAAAATTCCAATAAATCAAAAATATTAACGACTCGATTAACACGTTGACCGAAAGCCTGCGAAGAGGAGTGAGTGAAAACCAACAATCATTTGAAATGGATTTTTTTTTCAGAAACGGTTTCAGCAATTAAAAAAGGATTGCGGTACTCCCACTGTCAAGAAACCTCGATAGCAAACCCACACCAGTCAATCAGCTGTTCACAACAACCTTCGTCAACAGCACATTTCCAAGTAAAAATAATCTCACCATTATTGACTTCAACCAACGGTCTGCGACCCAACGGAAGACATCCTTCAACATTCATAGAATCGAATCTAGGAGCAACAGTTAAGAACGAAACCGGCAGTTTGGAAGGTATAAAATCTGCGGGGAAAAATGCACCAGTTAAAAATACGTTCTAGTATAGATAGAATTATTCGAGTACGAGTTTTGCATACCCTTAAAAAAAATCAGAGCTGATGATTTGCTCGACTGTGGGTCTTTCCTTTGGAGTGGGTAATAACATAGACTGGATTAGATCCACAGCCAGACCTTTAATTTGAGTGGGGATTTTGTAGGCACAATTTTTAATATTTGCGCGCGTTTTTGTTATAGATTTTACCGCGAAAGGAGGTTTGCCAACGAGTAACGTGTACCTGTTCAGAAAAAAAAAATCACATTAGAACACAATTTCATTGAGATTATTCGACATAATTATATTCTAGATGAAAAAAGTACATCGCTCATAACGCAGCCAAATCTTACTGCTTCACAATCACCAAATATTTCGAAAAAATACTCCATTTCGAGTAAAACTAGCAAGTAGCAACCAAACGATATGAACGATGTACTTCTTCACTCAACGTAAATAAAAAAATCGCTCACATAATACAACCAAGGGACCAAACATCGACTTCGAAGTTGTGTTCTGTCTTATTGATCATCTCTGGAGCCACGTTATCAATACTGAAATTTGCGGGGAAAAAATAACCGTAAAAAACCGTACAAAAAAAACATCGAGTAATCTGAATCTCTCGAGCTTACTTTTTCCTTTGGCCTTCGTCTTCGATTTTCATGGCGAATCCAAAATCGCTGCTTTTCACTTCGATATCGTCGTTTAAAAATAAGTTACCTAATTTTAAATCTCTATGAATAATTCCATTATCGTGTAAATACAGCACACCGTCGAGTATCTGTTTCATAAAGTATCTGGTTTCCGGTTCTGTTAAAGATTTTCGGCGTCTGGAAAATGAAACGAAATAATGATAAAATACCGCAATCTACGATTAGGCTAATCGGCCATAATTGAACAGTTCGAGTTTGTTTACTTTAGTAATTCCATGAGAGATCCTTCTTGGCATAATTCTAATACGACGTAGACGAATTCATCATTTTCGAAGAAACCGTGGAAACCGACGATATGTTTGTGATTGACGCTTCTGTGCAAGTTTACTTCTCGGGTTATTTTCTCTTTTAGGTTACTCTTCGTCAGCAACTTTTTCGATACGATTTTTCCGGCGTACGTGCGACCGGTTGCCATATCCTCGAGTTCGTAACATTTTGCGAAACCTCCCTAAACACAACATATAATGCATTTCGTCAATTACGAGGATAACTACTGTATCAGCCTGAAGTGGAGGGGTTTCAAAGGGTGAAATCCTCAAACAAAGCGTATCAGTTAAGAAAATACGAAAGTATCGTAATACGAATAAACGCAGAATAGAGGAATATTAGCCAAAATTTGATTGGTATCTAGAAGATACTTATGGCCATGGCTTACCTCGCCGTAGAACTTTCCCCTGGCATATCTCGTATTTGTACTCTTGTCTATTATAGTTTCAGCAATAACGACGTCGTCAGCTTTCTTAGGAGGAGCCATTTTCAATTAAAACTATACAAAACTTAACAAATTTGATCATGAATTTAGCAGGCAAAGGTAAAATTGCAAAATTACGAGGGAATTTCGTGATAAGAAAAAATTTGAAAAGTAAACAACGAACAGCACAATCACTAGCCAATCACGAACCGCAACGCTAACGCACTCTGTGGAACGTGGTGGTAGTTCGAATTGGAAAGCAAAAAATCGCAACAGTGACGTCATCCAAGTACAAAATGTCTGGTAAGTGAGTGATTTCTCTCAGTATATAAGAAGCATCGAAACACGTTGTAATTGGCTTCTGTTGCTGAAACAGAAGTCCATTTCATTGTGAGAGGCAATTTGTTCAATTTTTTATGAATTGTTGGTTAAATCATCACCAAAATGTCGTTTTTATCATCAGTGAATCAAACAACGGTGGTAAGTGAAATTTCACTATTATTTTCGGTACCATATGGAACAACCCATATTGCCAGCTCAACAGTTTGTCTGTATAAATTATCCTTATTCGTACGGGTACATTTCACCACAACAATCGTAAAATGGGTTTGAAAATTCTGATTAATTACAATCAATACTCGAAATCGTATATCAGTGGTATTGCTTATCTACAGAGTGTTTACATGTAAATACGATACGCCTGTGAAGTGTTTTGATTACGAATATGTCTTATTTCAGGTGAAGTTTTATTCCAATGTAATGGACGATGTATTAGCCGGCGTACGAGAAGCTTTTCTAGACGAAGGAGTCGACGAACAAGTCTTACAAGAATTAAGGCAAATGTGGGAAGCCAAAGTGTTAGCTAGTAAAGCCATCGATCCTCCTGAAATAGTCGAACCCCAACCACCGCCTTTACAAGTATCCCAACCGCAGAATGAACCGAATAGAGTACACCAACAAAGTAATTTTTCCATTACGAAATCCTAGTGAAATAATCATTCTAGTCAGTAGGTAGATTCGATGGATTCATTTTTCTATTCGTTGAATTTTTTTCTCGTCGATATGGCAACTTAATGTATGCAATTATTACGCATAAATTATAACGTTTAACGAACTTTTAGCCACGAGTTATTACGGTAATAATGATGATTCATTAGAGAAATAATTTAAATGTATATTTTCATTATTTAGCCAACGGTACGCAACAACCAATGCAGTCGTCATCGTCGCCAAAGAATAAACCTAGTACATCAGTGAACAACCAACAAAATGTGATGAAGCAGTTTACCCCAGCCCCATCACAAACCATCAATTTGACTAATACAGCAGTTACGGATCTTAATAATAAAATGGTGCCAATTTCATTAACGTTACCTCCTCCATCTGGATCGCAAAATACTCAACCTAGAGTCTACAGCTTACAAGTTCCAGCGTCGGCTTTACAATGTAATTCCGTCAATCTAAGCTGTGTGAAATCGTCGTGTTTTTGACTGCATTATACTAACCGTGGATTATTTCATTTCAGCTGATCAGTTGCAACGAATTCTCACCGCCCCTGTGATTTCTGCCACTATGTCGTTACCTGAAAGTGTAGCTTCAAATCTTCTTCAGCAGCACGTAACCGCTGCTTTGCAGGGTCAAGCTAGCGTCATTCCGACAGCTACTAATAATACTGGTATGAAATACACGTTGAAAATTTTATTTGTGAAATTGATTTTCCAAGTTGTTATTCTTCTCTGCTATAATAGGTAATAATGTGTTACAATTAGGTGGAGCTCAGAATTTACTGATACCGCAGAACTCAAATAGGCAATTTCCTCATATGAATCAAGTAAATATTCCAACTTGAGTATATTTCACGTTTTATAATTTATATCGACTTGTTTCTTGATGATGAAACGCACAAAGTTATCCTTGCTCGCATATTCCCATTATGTGGGAAAATGACGATTAAACTGGCCATTCTGTGTGTGCCCGAGGCGCTGCAGAATCTGAAAGCTACAATAGTCGATACTTTGTTGTATGTGTGTTTTTTTTTTAATTATTAGTATTTTGATTTAGATACCAAAATGATAATTTTAACTTCACGTTTTATAATTTATATCGACTTGTTTCTTGATGATGAAACGCACAAAGTTATCCTTGCTCGCATATTCCCATTCTGTGGGAAAATGACGATAACATTGGCCATTCTGTGTGTGCCTGAGGCGCCGCAGAATCTGAAAGCAAGAAATACTCTCTTGTGTTTTCCATCACTTTGTACTAAATCGTTTTTTCTGAACCTGGATGTATTAGATTTCAGGAAATATATCGCAAGTCGATGGCGCCTGTGACGTATCAGATGATGAAGGCGAGCCTTCAACTAACACTACTTCACTCAACGAAGAACCTGTGAATTTTAGTATTACTGTGTTAGATAAAATTCATCAAGTCGATGGTATTTACGACACTTCGGATGATGACGATGAAGATGACGACGACGACGACGATGATATCGATGACGATGATGACGACGACGACGATGATAATAAAGATGAAGAAGAAAACGAAGAAGCTGAGAATGGTGTCGAGGAGGTATTTATTTTCAAGTTATCGGGTTAAAAACGGTTGTTTCAGTATTTCATATTCTCATTTTTGCAGGATCCTTTGAATTCGGAAGACGATGTCAGCGAAGGAGATAATACTGATCTTTTTGACACCGATAATGTTGTAGTTTGTCAGTACGATAAGGTACCTACTTATAAAATCATATTCTTCGATGATTACATCATTTAGTGATTCATTTTTATTACTTAATGAATTTCTTTTCTCATATAGATTAACCGATCAAGGAATAAGTGGAAATTCTACTTAAAAGATGGTATCATGAATTTATCAGGCAGAGATTATATTTTCCAGAAAGCCAACGGCGATGCGGAATGGTGAAGAAAGATAACACAATACCCTTCGTGAGAATTTCATTATGTTGAAAAACGAAGCAGGGTTTCAACTAATCATGATTTCTCATTACGTTCGATTTATGCTGTGTGCGTTTTACAAGCGTACTCAACACATCGACGATATTAGTACTCAGAAATTGATTCTTCTTGTATTTTGTATATATTAATACTTTCAATTATACCTTTTAAAAATAACAAAATAAAAGTTTTGTTTTTTGTTTGCAGTATTATTTCGACGTTTTTTTTCTCTTCGATTTTATTATGTCTCACAGTGAATGTGATTGAAGGAAGTTTCAATACAAAAAATGACAACTGAATGAATCGCTGTTTTGTTTTATTCCAGCATCAGCACAAGTACGTGAGAGTGAGATAATCATAATTTATAATAATTATTTTTTTATTTTATCTTATCAGATTGAGATTTACTTTGTGCGTCGACTTTGGATGTTACAAACATACAGATAACTGAGATAACATAGTTAATGAACAAAATTTCTAGGAATGAAGCAAAGTATTCGTCTCAGGCTTCGATATTTCGTGGATAATGATGCACTTTCGTTGCGTACTGTGTGCTACTTGGTGTTTTTATTTTATCAAGACACTGTACGCTCAAAGAAGTGATATATCTGTGAGTACATATTCTTATGATTATTGTTGATGTTTTAATTCCAGCGAAGCTATGCTAATGTTGACGATTTCTCATGAGTGAATTAGAGTGATGAATGACAATTGAGAGATGACAGTGAGAGACGAATTGGTACACCTAGGTACAACATGATTTTATTCTGCATTAACGATTACAGAATAGGTGAACCGCATCCAAATTTGAATTACGAATGTCGAATAGTCGAATACTATTAATTAGCCAGCGGTCAAATTTATTTTCAGAAATTAGAAAAAAAAAGTGGAAAGTGCGGAAGCGGATCCTGCTTTTATTTACTCCGATCTGAAGGCTAGTTTACTTCAAATTTTCAAAATCAAAAAAAAAATTGATCAAGAAAAGAATTAATTTTCATTTTAACATATATTTGTGAAAAAATGAAAATAAAATAAAATGACAAAAATACAGGGATTTCCAGCCAGCCAATAGCTAAAAGCTAATAGCTGATGCAAGCTAATGGTATTTAAGCCAATAGCCAAAAGCTGGCTTAATGAAAAATTGCCAGCCAATAGCTAATAGCCAAAAGCTAATAAACTTGGGAGTGATTTTCAAATTTTTCAATTTTTTAAAAAATTTTTCTCAGACTAGTGGCCCGTGTGGACAATGCTGCAAGTGTGAAGAAGAGTATGTATGTAGAACAGTCAGGGTTGTCATTTTACTTGTAGAAATTGTAGTATTATATGCATTTATTCTACATCTACATCCACAAGTAGATGTAGAAGTGTAGGACTCAGAAAGTAGAAGTAGAGTAGCATTGCATTGCAACTTTGAAATTGAATATTCAAAAATTATAAAATGAATGCAAAAGGGCGATAAACTAAGATACAACACTTCTATACACAATATTTTTTGTTTTAAAGTTTACACATTCAGAGGATAACTGTACTTTAAAATTATTTTCATTTTTTACTCTGGAGAAGGCAGTATATAATTGTCCATGTGCGAAAACTTCATGAGTCAAGTTCACTCCAACAAATTCAAATGTTTGACCTTGACTTTTATTTATGGTCATAGCAAAAGCAGGAATTACTGGAAATTGAGTTCTTTTTAATTGAAATGGTAAGGTAGAATCACTTGGTAATAAATCAATTTGTGGTATATTGACTATTTTATCTGCATGTATACCAGTCAAAATTTCACATTGAATGAAATGATTAAATAATTTTACTATTAATAATCTTGTTCCATTGCACAAACCTTCTCGGACATTTAAGTTTCGTAATAACATAACTACACATCCAACTTTTAGGCGTAACTCATGAGGAGGCATTCCAGAAGGTGTTTGGGTATATAAAAAATCTAAAGGGTACCGTTCAATTTCTAAGGGATCATCACTTTGAACTTTATCAGAACTATAATAAATTGTTTCTTTTCCATTTATCAATCGTAAAATTTCATTATTCACTGTTAATGCAGTGGAATTGAGTGCACAAAGAATTGTTTTTGATTTGACTACATTTTTGCTGAAATCGCTACCATAGATATCTGCAATAAGATTCTTTGAAATGTATTTTTGTGGTATTTCAATTTTATCGTCACTATCATTCATACTTCCATTTCCTATTGATAACAACCAAGCATTAAAAATATTATTAGTGCACCTTATATTTTCAGTCAATGAAAAAAATTTAAAATGACGCCATAAAGAACTATATATTAAGCAGTGTTCAAGTATAACAGTAGCATTTGCTCTAGGAACCACAGGTAAAGTTTGTCTGAAATCACCACCTAAAATCATGATTTTATTTCCAAATTTACAATCATTTTGCATAATGAATCTCAAGAATCTGTCAATACATTCTAAATAGTGTTGGCCTGAGAATATTCTCAATGCGCATAATCTGAGAATATTCGCGAATATTCGCGAATATGCTCAAATGCTTGGAGAATGTTCTCTCAAAAAAATAAAAATGATGACTTTTTTCAAAAAATTTAAAGATTTTTCTACAATTTTCCACAATTTACAAGTTTTACCACTACTTTTCTTTATAAATTTCCAATTTTCCTTGATAATTTGAAACCTTTTCATGGAAAGTTTCCAATTATCTCTAAACTAAGCAAAATGTTCTAATTTTTTAAAAAGAATCTGCGGAATATGCGCAAGAATATGCGCATATTCTTGCGCATGCGCAAGCAAAAAAAGAATATTCGCGAATTTGCCCAACACTAATTCTAAAATATACTTGTCCATCATAGAACATTCATCAATAATAATCATTTCACATTTTTTAAATTCCTCAGCTTCTTTGGAACCAGCTTTTATAAATGAAATTGAATCATCTAAAATTGGCACAGGCAATTTGAAACCACTATGAGCAGTGCGACCATTTTCTAATAGAAGTGCAGCTATACCAGTGGTTGCAAATGAGAAAACAATTGCATGCTTACTTTGCACATATTGCACAATTGTATTATATAAATAGGTCTTTCCACACCCTCCAGGTCCATCAACAAAAAAACATCTCTGCAAACTATTTTTATTTTCAAATGCATTTTTTATTTCATTAAATATTATCAATTGTTTCTCATTTAGTGAATCTATGCGTAATTGTAATACTTGCTCATCAATTATCGGAATATAATCATTGACATCTTCTTGTTCAGCTAAATTTCTTAATATTTCTCTATCAATAGGTAATTGCAATTTTTCACAGGAAGTATTATGTAACTGTAAAAGTTTATCAATTTCTTGTAAAGCTTTTTGATGTGCAATAATAGGGTCAGAATACTGCTTCTGAAAATCTTCTGATAATAGATCACAAAATTTATTCCATAAAATGGTTGCATTACTCTCAATACAAAACAAACAAATATAACAAAATGTATTTCTCAATTCTGCAGGCATTGCAAAAACACTCATTTCTTGCAAAGTTTGAATATAACTGTTATTATTTTTAATGAGACCTTTTGCTAAAGCTGCTTCTTCAAATGTATTATAACAAATATTATTCACAGTACGAATGTCTTCATAGCTTGTTGAACCTAAACAATGTAAAAGTAACGTTCTCAGATAAAACAATTCCACATTTTTTGAATTTACCATGTACATTCGTGATACAACATTGAAATGTTGTTTTCTTGGTGACCAAACCTGTTTGCTCTTATTGAACACATAATGTTGAGGTATTTCAGTATATTTATATTTTTTACTATCAGCATCTTTTTTATTCAATTCAAACCAAGCTAAAAGAGTACTCTTAGTTCGTTGTAAACCTACATCTTCATTTCCTTTCTCAAATATTACATTTTGTTCACCTGGTAAGTGAACTTGTAAACGAATGACACTATGTGACCGATCATGTAACTTCAATTCAAATAATCTCCATGCAGCTTCACATGCACTTATGTAGCGACAATCTAAGTAGGATTCTATTTCATCATACATTAATAACGAAACTCCTTGATGCATTATTTTAATACATGCGCAATCATAACCTTTATAAATATATTTAAAAATATACTTTACACTTTTTACAGTTGTACACACTTCAACGTTGATATGTGCATTATATTTCTTTGATAGGTACCTATTATAAGGAACAACATATCTATTATCATAAGTGATACCATTTTTAGTAATTTTGATATCATTTCTACGCCTGTAGGAAGGATAACCTGCTCTGTCCATGCAAGTTTCATTCTGAAAAGTTTTTGGAAACCCTTTTACACATTTTCCATTTTCCATACAATAAGCATTAGGTTTCATTGCACCACAAGGACCATGAATCATATTATTTTTGACTATTTCATGTAATGCAGGATAAACATTAGGATCTGGAATTTCAGCACTAACAAATCTATCAATCATTTCACTACTCAATATTTTATCTTTCAAAATAAATAACATATGGGCATGTGGTAGGCCTCGTTTTTGAAATTCTATAGTGTAAACATAACCACTTACTTCTCCAAATATTTTATTTTCTACAATATCATAAATCAATTCTTTATATTTTAATGAAAATACTCTGCATACTAAATCAGGTCTATCACTTGCAGTTTGTGAGTATAATAAATTATCTGATATTTCTGGCCATTTAGGATTGCAAGTGAATGTAATGAATAGATCTGGGGATCCAAACCTACCAACAATTGACATTGCATCTAAATACTTTTCTCTCATATTTCTAGGGGAACCTTCAAAAGTGCTAGGTAAAATAACTTGCTTTCCTACATCACAACCATATTCATCTGTTTTATTTCTCATATAATCCATTAAACCAGTGTAACTTTCTACTCTCAAATCTTGTTGATGATTTTTCACATAATTCAATCTGTAGGCTTCAACTTGCACATAAGAATCAACAACATATTGTTGAAGTAATTTTCCATAGTTTAGCAAAGGATTTTGTTGTTTTCTAGTTATAGCTAATTTAGATTTTTTATATTGCAACATCGTTATGTGCTTTTCTTTTTCATCATCATTTTGAATTACACTGAGCATATTAGGCTCCCATCCAGGTTCTCCATAAGGAAACATTAGAGTATAACACATGGGGTCTAAATTACAGCTAAGAATATTGATATTTATAAACTCATTATTATTCTCAGATTTTGGATAAATGCGAATATCACGTTGAAAAGGTGGAGCACCATCATTGTTTTTGAATATAACAGCCACTTCACTACAATTAGGTAAATTATAGCGCCTACAATCAACAGTTCTATCTTGACGTATCATCATGGAAACATTATTTTCAGTTGCTACTGTGGTGGAATTTTGTGACTGCCTACTTATTTCTTCATTTTCCAAGGTTTTCAACATTCTATAGCTTTTTGCATATGGATTAACTGACCGTATCGCTAAATCCAAATCTTTTAATAAATCCTTGTCACATCCTTTATTAGCATTGACTTTCAAACGTTCATTTAATGCTTCCTCACTATCGAGAAAATATAATTGAGCATATTTTGGCGGGAATGTTGATGAGGTTTGACAATGAGTAGTTTTATGATATATTTGTCCATGAATTCTATAACAATAAGGCCCAGTACCAGAAAGTGTATCAATTTGAGCACCACAAGATGCAAATGACAAAGCACTATTGTATTGTCTTATATTTGTCATAAAATTTTTGTGTTTAGGGTGCAGAACATTTGTTAGAAGTTCATGTATTGAAACTATTGATTTTGGATGCTCAATTTTTACTCTACCTTTCTGACAACATTGAGTATATTTACCATCCCAGGGTAATTCTCCTTTGAAATGTAGTGCAGAACAGAAATTACATTCATAATTAAGGATTCCACAATGATGGGCTGGCATTTTATCTGAAAAGTTACTATGATCAAAAGTTGGAGTAATATTATGGGAAGAATTATCCAGTTTTATTCTTTTTTGGCCAAAAGTACAATAAGAATGATCCATTAGTATCACATCATCTTCACTACTATTATAATATGAATGCTCAAGTTGAACAACATTAGCTAAAGCAACTTCACTAAAATTTGTTATTGTCTGTTCAGTTTCACAATCATACATTGTAATTTCTTCTACAGTAGTGATATATTTCTCCATATTTTCATCATTAGATAGATCATTCTGGATATAAATATTTTCACTAATACCATCATCATAAATTGCAGAATAATTAATATTAGGCTGATTTATACCTTTGTCATGTAATGGTGAATCAGAACTAATATTAAAATTACAATTACTTGCATTCTCAGTTCTCAAATTAACATTCTCATTTAAATTGCCATAAGTAAATTCAATGATCATTTCTCTTCTAAGTAAATCAAGCAAATGATGTCGCATATCACTTATTGAATAAGATAATTGGGTCACATCTCTTCCATATAATCGACTGGTTGCAAAAGCTAATGCAAATACACCACAGTCTTTCCCATTTGTTTGTTGTTGAACTTTTCTATACACAAACTGAGGATTTTTAATATTTGTACTTAGTTTCAAAAATTTCATCTGATTCTCAGTTATAGAATTACGATTTAAACTATCATACACATACATGATATTTTTTTTTCCAAATTCAAATAATACCCAATGTCTCACATCATCCATATTAGACATTGGTCCATCAGGTAATATTTGTAAAAATTTCTTTCGTTTATCAGTAAACTTTTCAACATAATTCCATACATGTGAATCCCATATACCCATGAGATAAACATCATTAAAATGCACAGAAACCCCTTGCTTATTGATGATTTCAAAAAATTTATTTATTGTATCACCACTAATGTAATCATTCAAAATTTCATTTTCAAGTTCCATAGTGTTGAGATTATAGTTGAGATTAACCTTGCAAAAATGAAATCAACACTTCAAATTTCTCAATTCAAATCTATTACAACACCAGCAATGAATGAATTGAATTCAATTTTATGTGAATAAGGAGTAGTGCTCTTCTATATGCTGCAAAAAATCTGAATTGAATGTGAAAATATGAGTAATTTATTTACTGGAGCAGTGGAAATTCTATATCAAGAATGTTGCAAAAATAAAAAATGAAAACTTCACTTCAAATTTATTTATTCAAATGACTAAACGTATTACCAAAACTGTAATAAATAAATCAAATTCTATTTTACGTGTATGATAATACACGACCAATGTACGCTGAATTTAATTCAAAAGATATGAAAAATGTTTTAACGTGCAATGCACGACCAGTAGAGTTTTACGTGCAAAAAAATCTACACGACCATTTATTCAAGAAAATAATTTACGTGTTTAAAAACACGGCCACTCGAAAAAATTTTTATGTGCAAATATTATGTATTCACACGACCCACACGACCTTCTGTAGAATAGACCTGACAGATCAATACAAAATCTGTAGCCTGCTGTTGATAATAATCAGTGCTGAGTGCTTGAATCTGAAATGTACATAAAAAGAAAATGAAAAAATGTAATAAAAATATTAAGCCAACAACATATAACTGAATCAGTCCATGTGTACCTAAGAAATTCAAAGATTGTTGAAAAAGTTCAAAATGATAATCAGTCTGCTATCAATCAACTGCTGTATTATTTATTATGCACAGCAGTACAATATACACAGGTTACAGGTAAATGAAATGAACAACTGGAACCAACCAACTTTATTTAATATTCACATTAGGAAGTGTAAATAAGTGCTTAAAAGTTCAAGTATCACTTTTTTTTTCTTTTGAAAATAAATTCAAAAAGGAAAGTCACTCAAGAAGCAGTTTATCACGGCACAATAAAACACAAATTACATCCCATTGAGTACACAATTGTTGAAAATTTAAAAATATGAGAATCAGTCTGCTATCAATCAACTGTATTATTTATGTACACTTGTACAGTACAATATACCAGGGTTGCTGCGGATCCTCAAAAAAAGGATCCAGATCACGGATCACGGATCATGGCGAAAAATATGATCCGGATCACGGATCACGGATCGTTTATAAAAAAGGATTCGGATCACGGATCACGGATCATTGCCAAAAAAAGGATCCGGATCCGGATCACGGATCAAAACTTCACGGATCCTTTTTTTTCTTTGATATGCCTCATTGGCACAATAAACAAAAATAGACATTTTGCAGTTGCTCTATAAATGGTCTAAAAAATCGAAATATACAGAATTTTTCTAAAAAAAACGTTACTTAAATGCTCAAAGGCCGACTGACAGTCTCCAAAATAGGTTATTTTTCAGAAAAATCGTAAAAATCCAACAAAAAAAGGATCCGTGAACATTTTGATCCGTGAGGCAGTTTACACGGATCACGGATCACGGATCGTTGTAAAAAAAAAGGATTCGGATCACGGATCACGGATCATTGTCAAAAAAGGATTCGGATCACGGATCACGGATCATAAAAAAAGGATCCGGATCATGATCCGGATCCATGCAACCCTGCAATATACACAGGTATCAGTTTTTTTTCAATTTATTCAAATTGAAAAGCAAAGCACTCAAAAAGTAAAAATTGTCTATGATCAAAATCAACAGTATTATTATTATTCAATATTCATCACAATCATCACCAACAATGAATGAGAAATAACATCCCATAAAGTACACACTACACAGGTTATAATAATAGCAACCAATTGCTTGAAACAGATTCATTAATTATCAAGAATCCGAATTAAAAATTGCTGAAAATATAGAAAATTGAAACTCCATCACATCATAATGTAGAAATAGTGAAAATTGATAAAGCATAACACTGGATGGCCATTGGCCAGATTTTTCTCTGCTAGTCAAGGGCATCAAGCACTAAAACACACTCAGCTAATCAATTTTTCATTTTTTTCTCATTTTTTACTAAAAAAAAATACGTTGTAGCACCATTTATTTTTTCAATTAATTAAATTTGAATCGTCGTTGTTGAAAATTTAAGTTGAAAAATATCTGAATTTTAGATCTTTTCAAAAATACTGACAAATTCAAAATCAAATGATATGAACCATGAGATTATTAAAAAAAAAAAAAAAAATAGCACCTATTTCAATCTATACCTACCAAAAAGAGCCAATCGCAGCGAGGCTACTCTGTTTTTCTGTGACGAAACGGATCGCGTCTATCACGTCGTACATCCTTTGAAAAGTCAAAAAATTAATCAATCTTCTCTACTGGGGAAGTGGATTTTTTATTAATTAGATTGCAAAAACGCAATTTACGGCCAAAATGAAAAAATTTTTTCAAATTGCGATATCTTACCTTAAACTTCAATCCTTCATGACCCTAAATCGTGATAATTCCAGATAAATTGACAGTTTTTTCTATTTCACATGCATTTTTAAAAAAAAACACCTCTCACTTTACTTATGAGTGGTTTCAACATGTTTTGATAAAAGTGTTTGCTACGGAGCGACAAGTTGAACCCCGCGAGTTGTGACCAGGTGAATATGTCGGTAAAGGTTGTTGCTTCGACACCCCCTAGTTGGCACAACCAGAAAATTGATATTTGTTAGCATGAGGTCACAATTGAATACTTTTATGCAAGAAGGGCCTATACTTCTATGTGTCAAAATTGCGCGCATGCGCGCATCGTGATCGGCCATCCTTTGGCTACCTACTCACCAAGTATCAACTTCATGCTGCCTTCCTACACCCTACAATGACGTCACAAAATGTAACCGAACACATTTTCATCCAGTTGGTACAGGAGAATTATTAGCATTCCATAGGGATAAGTTTGATAACAAGCCGAATGTTGGTATAGGGGGGTTTTTTGATACGCTGAACACGAATTTTGGGTGTCCGGGTGAATCCGATGTACGCTTCTCCCCTCCAGAACACTTGGCCCCCTCAATTTTGTTAAAAAGCATAAAATAAGTTGAAAAACTGTATTTTGAGGGGTAAATATGAGGGGAGGGGGTTGAAAATAAATTCCTTTCATGAGATATTACAATGCAAATGTGTGTACTTCACCTTCAGATAACCAATTGCTGATTAAAAATGAAATTTTCGAGTGTCAAACAGTTGTTTTATGCAAAAAAGACACATAACTGGGGTGTGTATTTCTTGTCATTGCTCAACCTGAAATCAAGCTTCGGACTCGCCGTTTGCGGCATTTTATAGTCAAGTGATAGAAGAATCACTGGTAAAATTTTCAAAAATTTTGGTCACAATTTACCCACTTTTGCGACGTTCTGAAACTTTAAATGCGTTTTTCTCGAAACTCACTTTTTCGGCATAGGTCCTTCTTGCATAAAAGTATTCAATTTAGCCATTACCCCGTTTTTGCAATTACCCCAATCTACCTTACCCGATTTTTACCTTTTTTTGAGAATTACCCATGTATACTCAAAGATTCTAATTTTGAGCGAATTTAAATGAATCACTGCTTTATGAGAATTGGTAGTCGAAGTCAAAGTATAGCTCACACATAAAAATTTCATCAAATTTGCTTGCATAAAATAATTTATTTGCATAAATAGGGTGGTACCATGGTACCTATATATGTATGTAATTATTTTTGATTAATCATTCTAACTTTTAGCACTGAAAAAAACAACGCTCAATAATTTGAAATTATCAAAATATCTTGATTTCTTTCGTTTTTTCCATCAAAATATTCTTTGAGATTTATTTTTTCGAAATATTCCGTAAGATTTATTTTAGGATAAAGAGCTTTGAATTGACCATTTGGATACTTAATCACAAATCTTTCGGGATTTTCTCGTTTCCTTATATTTCTTGATTCGCTTTCGCTCAGTTCGAAAACATACACGTTTAGATGATGAAGTTCCGTATAATACTTTCCCGACGCAGCTAGGTAAAATGTTTTCATACCTGGAAATTCACATTGAATAATACCTTCGACGCATAGCTTTCCAAACCAGCTAAAAGGAAAGACTTGTGTGGCGTACAGAAAATCTTTATTCACTCCGGGTACTAATTCGGTATTTAGATTATAATAAACGCTGGCGAAGCATCGGCACACTTGTGTTAATTGGTCGACATTCAAATCATGCAAGTCAAATGTCCAGCCTCCTCTCCATGATCTCCATATGTGTTGAACTGGAATAAGTAGTTAGGTTCTTGTATTCAAAAATTAATTAAAACATTGCAAATTACAATAATATGTATTATGGAATTTGATGCTCAAGATCAGTTTTTCATATATACGTACGTACATACAGAGTGCGCTGAAATATCGTGTACCCCTAAAAAAGTTTTCTGCTGAATATTTCCGTTTGTCGCAGAGAATGATAATAATTATAGCACATGATTGGTTATTGGACTAAATTTCTAATGAATAACTTTCTTTGGGGTACACAATACTTTGCACACCCTGTACCAGGTACCTACATTTTGTAGGTAGGCGTAGTAGGTAGGTTAGGTACCTTCGTAAAGGAAAGGTAAATAATGCATAAAATAGATTGGGGTACGTACTACCGTAACCACGTTCGCTAGTGTACTGCTTTTTGAGTTTATCGGCATCAGTGATTTGTGATTTATTCTTCAAAATACATTTTTCAGCACCTATTACGTTGTCAGATTCGGACGAATTTGTAAAATACATATTTTGAAATATGAAACACGCGCAAAATAAGGTTTTCAAATTCATAATGATGGTAGAAATTCAAACTCTACGAAAGTAGGTATACAAATCGATTAAATTCATTTTCTGTTCGGCTTCAACTTTTTAAAGCTGTTTAACGAAAGAAATTTCGAAGTTCGCATTAAGTCACGGCCCATCTGTTAATTTGAAAATAAAAGAAGCGTTATGGTATAGTTAATCATTGAAATATATGTTCCTAATTGCTCGCTTACTTCATTAAGTACAAGTGTGACTAATAGCGCGTTGCCTGTGTATGTGGTATCGCAAATGTCGCAGCCTGAAGTCAAGTTTTTCATACATATTGTCATGGGAGAAAAAATTTCAACCTTGGAGGTGTCTTTGGGTGACCAAATTCGGAAAACTTGAAGCCAGAAATGGTATGTCTTGGTATGGTATGGGACTCCATAAAGTATTGTACCTTCTCAATATAAGGAGTTTATGTTTAACTTCTTACTTTGTACAGACTGTCCATCTGTATCTCGAGGGGGTGGCCACCACGTTGATGCTGTCTTTAGCACCAGCAATGGCCACCTCAATTGAGAAGATCATTTTTGGAAAAATTTCCATTTTTGAAATTAATTTTTCAACTTTCTTGCAGAAGGATTTTGATGAACATGTCGATGCAAATGTCGATCCATCCACATCCGTCACATTTGGATTCCACTTGTCGATGCAAATTTCGACCCTATGTTTGACCAATTGTCGACATGAATGTCGATCAACATTGGTTGACAATTACATCGGCAATTAGGTCGAAATAGGGTCGAAATTCACATCGACATGTGGTATCCAAAAGTGACGGATGTGTGTTTGCAATTGAATTTTATGAAAGAGTGCTCCAATCCAAATGATGATTTGTAATTTTTTTTTGTTTTCAAACGTTTTTTTTTGAATTTCTGGCCAATTTTACTGAATTTTCATGATTTTTTTATAGCTTTTTGTCGAATGAAATAATAGGCTGGTTCTATCGAAAACGATGTATTCATCAATATGTACAATATTCAACTGTTAAACTGTCTCAGTACAAACTTACTGTCTAGCTTGATACCAACTAAATTATTAAACAGTATAAAAACGTCATGTTTGAGTGTCCTACTTTTCATTCTCTCACTCCTCAACCTATTCCTCGAATTCTGACTCATCCAACTAGCTCACTCTCTGTACACACCTATTACTCATACAACACTTTTAAAGTTGCACTAGTTCAAAAATTATTTTTTTACTCCTCAGGAAAGAACTTTGACACGGTAAAAGGGGGGGGGGTCGCAAACCACTGAAATTTGTTGACTTACCGGGAGGGTAAGTAGGTTGTTGCCCTCACCTCTGAACCAAATTTTGAGCTACCGATGTTCATTTTCCATCTGGAGCCTCTAGCCAACGCTGATTTTTTTTTCAGCGATTTGAAATCGCACCATCAGAAGGCGTTGTTGTAATTAATCTGTACCAGCTTAATATATAGTTTGTTCGGTATTATGAATCGATTGGGACCGGTGAGTCAGTGATTAGTTGACAGATTGAGAAATATATTTTTTTACACACCAAAAATCTCAAGTTTTGAAAAAATTCCAAAATCGTCTCAATTTTCATTCTGCTTGAGAATCACTGAATTTTTCCAAAGGTTCCAGATCATTTGATATTACTGAATTTTTTCAAATTTTTGAATGATCGGAGAGCCCAGATTTGGAATAAATAATTGACTATTTACCTTTTTTAAAAAGTTGAATGTTAAGTAAGTAAATTTTTAAAAATTTTAATAATTGATAATCAACATTTTGTGGGGACGATGTGTGCTCAAAGATTTAAATTTGATGCCAGATCCTAAAATGAATGTATTTAGGCAACATCACTGAATTTTGTAAACTTTTTAAAAAATTTTCAAATAATTGAAATGTTTAGATTTGGCATACATTTACCTACATAAACATTGAGCTTTTGAAAAAAATTCAACTTTGAATTTTTGTAATAATAAATCAGCAGATGATGGATGTACTTATACTCAAAGATTATAATTTTGAGCAAATTTAAAATGAATCATTGTTTTGATGAGAATTGGTAGTCGAAGTAAAAGTATGGCTCACACATGAAAATTTCATCAAATTTGCTGGCATAAAATAATTTATTTGCATAAATAGGGTGGTACCATGGTACCTATATAATTATTTTTGATTATTCATTCTAACTTTTAGCACTGAAAAAACAGCAACACTCAATTACTTGAAATTATTATAACCTCATCGCTTTGTTTTCTTTTATCAAAATATTCTGTAAAATTTATTTTAGGATAAAGAGCTTTGAATCGACCATTTGGATACTTGACCACAAATTTTTCAGGATTTTCTCGTTTCTCTATTTGCAATGATTGTATTCCATTCAGTTCGAAGACATATAGGTTTAGGTGATGAAGTTCCGTATAATACTTTGGTGACGCAACCAGATAAAATGTTTTAATATATTGAAATGTGCATCGAATAACACCTTCGACGTATTCCTTTGCAAACCAGCTTAAAGGAAGTGGTTCTGTGGCGTACTGAAAATCTTTATTCACTCCGGGTACTAATTTAGTATCAGTATTTACTTTATAATAAACGCCGGCGAAGCATCGACAGACTTGTATTAATTGGTTGACATTCAATTCATTCAAATCATAATATGTCCGATCTTCTCTCCAGGCTCTCCAGATGTGTCGAACTAGAAAAAGTAGTTATGTTGTGTATTCGAAAATTAATTTTAAAAAACATTCCAAATTGCTACTCTCTAAATTTGAAACAGTCAATTTCACTGCTTAGCAGTCACGACATTTTGCCTTTTTAAAGCAGTAGTTTTTTTTACTGCAAAACAGTGAAAAATTACTGAATTGGTCAGTAAAAAATCATTTTGACTGACCAATTCAGTAATTTTTCACTGTTTTGCAGTAAAAAAAACTACTGCTTTAAAAAGGCAAAATGTCGTGACTGCAAAGCAGTGAAATTTGACTGCTTTAAATTTAGAGAGTACATACCTAATGCATAAAATAATAATATATAATATGTAGTAAGTAGGTATGTACTTATTGGAGTACTTACTACCGAAACCACGTTCGCTAATGTACTGCTTTTTGAGTTCATCGGCATCAGTGGTTCGTGATTTATTCTTCAAAATACATGTTTCAGGGCCTATTACGTTGCCAGATTCGGATGAATTTGTAAAATATATATTTTGAAATACAATACTCGCGCAAAATAATGTTTTAAAATCCATTGAGTATGGTAGAAATTCAACTTGTAGTCGCTATTGATTAATACATCAGTAGGTAGGTAAGTAAAGTACATCACCATACATCAATGAACAAACTATACGAAAGCACAAATCGATTATAGGTATTCATTTTCTGTTCGACTTCAATTTTTTAAAGCTGTTTAACGAGAGAAGTTTCAAAATTCATATCAAGTCACGATCTATCCGTTAATTTGAAAATTGAAGAAGCATTATGGTAAAATCAATCAAACATATGCTCTTGATTGCAAGCTTACTTGATTACAGGTGTAACTAGCGCGTTGTCTGTGTATGTGTTATCCCAAATGTTGCAGTCTGAAGTCAAGTTTTCTCATACGTATTGTCACGTGAGAAAAAATTTCAGTCTTGGAGGTGTCCCTGATTTGAGCAAATTTGAAAAACCTGATTTAGTACACTTGAACTCCTCAAACATGTTTGAGGAGTTCTACTTGAGGAGTTCAACTTGAGGTACTGCAGTACCTCAAGGTGTGAAAAAGAGGTTTCGAAAGAAAAAAACACGTGAAGGGGGCTCTTCGTTTTTCAACAAAATCTCCTCCCAAAAAATCTCTATGAGGAAAGAATCAAGAAAAGAATCTACTTTGCAGGAAGTTGAAGAATGATTGGCTAATTTTTTTTAAAATCCCAACTTCCAAGGGGGGGGGGATGCGTTCACTGAAGGTGCCGAGATCATAGAACGAATGTAAGTATTCAGGCGAGATTACTACATTTTTCTAAATTTTTAAAAGATTGGAATGTTCATATTTGGCATAGGTAGATTTAAACATTGAGATTTTGCAAGAAATTCAACTTTGAATTAAAAAATTTTTAACACTCGTAATAATATATAAATATCAAGATTTCGTGATGATATTGGATGTAGATATACTTACTCGAAGATTCTAATTTTGAGCCAATTTCAATGAATCATTGTTTTATAAGAATTGGAAGTCGAAGTAGAGAGTATGGCTCACACATGAAAATTTCATCAAATTTGCTTTCATAAAATAATTTATTTGCATAAATATGGTGGCACTAAGTATATAATTATTTTTGATTAATCATTCTAACTTTTAGCACTGAAAAAACAGCAGGGCTCACTTACTTGAAATTATTGAAACCTAGATTTTTGTTATAGTTTTTCTAAATATTCTGTAAAATTTATTTTAGGATAAAGAGCCTCGAATTGACCATTTGGATACTTGACCACAAATTTTTCGGGATTTTTTCGTTTCCCTATTTGTGATGATTGCATTCCATCTAGTTCGAAGATGTACACGTTTAGATGATGAACTTCCGTATAATACTTTGGCGGCGCAACTAGGTAAAATGTTTTAATATCTGGAAATTGACATTGAATAACACCTTCGGAGTATTCCTTTCTAAACAATCTCAGAAGAAAGGGTTCTGTGGCGTACAGAAAATCTTTATTCACTCTGGGTACTAATTCGGTATTTAGTTTATAATAAATGCCGGCGAAGCATTGGCAGACTTGTATTAATTGGTTGACATTCAAATCATTCAAATCATAACATTTCCAATCGTCTTTCCAGGCTCTCCAGATGTGTCGAACTAGAAAAAGTAGTTAGGTCGTATATTCAAAAATTAATTTTTAAAAAAAAACATTCCAAATTTCTACATAATGCATAAAATACTTAGATTGGGGTACTTACTACCGTAACCACGTTCGCTAATGTACTGCTCTTTGAGTTCATCGGCATCAGTGATTTGCGATTTATTCCTCAAAGTACATTTTTCAGGACCTATCACGTTGTCAGATTTGGATGAATTTGTAAAATACATATATATTTTGAAATACGAAACTCGCGCAAAATAATGTTTTAAAATCCATTGATTGGGGTAGAAATTCAAACTATTTGCAAGTCTTGTATCTAGTCGTTTTTGATCAATACATCAGTGGGTAGGTACATCACCGTAGGTACATCAATGAACGAGAACTATACGAAAGCACAAATCGATTAAATTCATTTTCTGTTCGACTTCAATTTTTTAAAGCTGTTTATCTAGAGAAGTTTCGAAGTTCGTATTATCTCACGATCTATCCGTTAATTTGAAAATTAAAGAAGAGTTATGATAAAATCAATCAAACATATGTTCTTGATTGCAAGCTTACTTGATTACAGGTGTGACTTGCGCGTTGTCTATGTATGTGGTATCGCAATAATGTCGCAGCCTGCAGAAGTCAAGTTTTTCTTACAATATATTGCCATGGGAGAAAAAATTTCAGCCTTGAAGGTGTCCCTGGTTTGAGAAAATTCGGAAAACCTGAGACCAGAAACGGTATGTCTTGGTATAGTATGACCCTCGACCCCTTAGCTCATTTTAATGTTTATTTAGTACATTTAAACTTCTCAAGCAATACCTCAAGGTGTAAAAAAGAGGTTTCGAAAGGAAAAAACACGTTAAGGGGGTTCTTCGGTTTTCAAAGAAATCTCCTCTCAAAAAATCTCTATAGATAAATGTATGCACTGGAAGATTGAGATTCTAATTTTGAGCCAATTGCAGTGAATGATTGTTTTATGAGAATTGGAAGTCGAAATCGGACTAGCCAGTGGCTCGAACAAGAAAATTTCATCACATTTGTTTGCATTAAATAATTTATTTGCATGTAAGATTAGGGTCAAGGGTGGGTACATATTTTTGATTAATCATTTTAACTTTCAGCATTGAAAAAAAAACCAATACAAATAGGTCTTACTCAACTTGAAATTATTGGAGCTCTTATCTATAACCTTTGTTTTATTTTTTCAAAATATGCTGTAAGATTTATTTTAGGATAAAGAACTTTGAATTGACCATACGGATAGTTCACCACAAATTTTTCGGGATTTTCTCGTTTCCCCAGACTTTTTGATTCCTCGTCGCTCAGTTCGAAAACATACACGTTTACACGATAAGGTTCCTTATAATACTTTCCGGATGCGACTAGATAAAATGTTCTAATAGATAGAAATTCACATTTAAGAACATCTTCGTTGTATTCTATTCCAAACCAGCTCAAAGGAACTGGTTTTGTGGTATACTGAAAATTTTGATTCACTTCAAGTTTATATAATTCAGTATTTAGATTATAATAAATTTTGGCGAAGCATCGGCAGATCTGGTATGATTGGTCGACATTGAAATCTTGCAAATTATATGGCCAATCTCCTCTCCAGATGTGTCGAACTAGAATAAGTATAGTTATAGATTCGATATATTCAAAAATTAATAAAAACAGTACAAATTACAATTGGTACCTTCGTAAAAGCAATGGTAAAAGAATGCGGAAGATAGACCGGGGGTATTACTTACTGCTGATACCACGTTCGCTAATGTACTGATTTTTGAGCTTCTCGGCATTAGAGATTCGTGATTTCTTGTTCAAAATACATTGTTCAGGACTTATAACGTTATCAGATTCGGACGCATTCGTAAAATATATTTGAAATATGAAACACGCGCAAAATAATGTTTTTAAATCCATTGATTATGGTATAGAAATTCAAATTCTTTGCAAATATTGTATTAGTCGCTGTTGATTAACAAGTAGGTATCCACATCAGTACATCATCGTACATCAATGAACGAACGACGAAAGTATAAATCGAATAAATGAATTTTCTGTTCGACTTCGATTTTTCAAAGCTGTTCAACAAAAGAAGTTTCGAAGTTCATATTGCGTCACGAACTCACGATATATCTGTTTATTTCAAAAATTACAGCAGCGTTATGGTAAAATCAATCAAACATCTTCTTAATTGCAAGCTTACTTGATTACAGGTGTGACTAGCTCGTATGTGCTAGTATCGCAAATGTCGCAGCCTGCACAATCAAGTTTTTCACACAAATTGTCATAGGAGAAATAATTTCAGTCTTGAAGGTGTCCCTGGTTCGAAAAATTCGGAAAGGTTTTTCTTGGTGTGGAACGATCCCTCTTCCCGACCGTACTTGGGAAGAACCCCCGTAACTTTTGGTTCGAAATCGTGTTTGATCGACGAAATAAATACACTATAGGTAACTCCTTAGTACCTCTACCTACCTACCTACCTATTCTTAATTGAACGCTTGCGCTTCACGAATTCATCAATTTATCATCAATAATATCACTCTATTCTGAAATACGAGTAAAAACGTTGACGTGCCACACAGGTACGAGAATAAAATTCATTTATTTTTAATGAGATGTACGATTAAGTATGTACGTATAACCAGGTAGTTGAACCTTTGCCATTATGCCAAGTGTGTGTATAAGTAATTCTATACACTTGTCATTATTTTTGTTGTGTGCTGATCTGGTGCTATTTGCTAATCCACGCCCAAGTTTTTGACACTGTAATAAATGGATCTAAGTTATACCTGGATACCTATTGCTTAATATTTAGGCACTTGTGTTGTATAGGTATAGATACATACATTTATAAATGTGCATTATATCGATGATTGATGTTGCGAAGAAGCTTTCAATTGCGATCTAAATTTTTCATGTGGTCAGTGATCCGAAGTTTTGGCAGAAGATTTCGTGTAAGATCGTGACGATTGGGTTATTGTCGAGATAATGTATCGTATTGTACTGATAGGCGAAGGATTTATTAGCTGTGCTGTGGGCAGTTTTCTTTCGCTAAATTTAATTTTAAAATTACTTCTTTTCGATTTAGATCGGTCTTTTTTCTGCTCCTGGCGCAGAAATTCAAAAAATTGAAATCTCAATATTTAATATTTAAAAGGACTAGGGGGCTCCGCCCCCTGGCCGCTTCGCGTCCCAACCCTCCCTTATGGTCCGTCAACCATTCCTTAATCCCCCCCCATGTACTCTGATCAGCTATCCCATATGATATACTTGACCATGAATTTTCAAAACTGGTGCCCACTGATTTGGGATGTTGCAAAAATTAGCATGAAAACAGACAAAGGAAAAAGTACTGTTGTAACTTCTTATGTTGGAGCGAAATTGTCGACTTTCTTTGGATTCACTTATCAATAAAATTTTTAAACAATTTGGATATTTGTTTAGTGGAGGCAGGCGAATTTTCCCGCGATGGCAATAGTTATTAGCTACTCGCCCAGGTTCCTTTTTAAATCACAACCCTCCACAGTACTGACATTTCACATCCAGACAGCCTAAATCAAATTGAATCACCGAAGCCAACAAATTTTTTGTATCACCCAAGTATAATGGAACCGATCTTGTTTCACTTATTGCATTGCGTTCTGGCGCACTGATGCATGTTAATTTACATTTAGGCGCGGTGGGGAGAGGAACTACAACGTTGCTCGCATTGCTTGTACCTGATTTCAAAGTACTATTCTTAGAAGCATTCGTAGCTGCTGTTTTACGTTTACATTTCGGAACCATAATATTGTAGTACCATTTGCTGTTTTTTTTTTTCGAAATATTTAAGCGAAATACATTTATGTCCAGTACCATATACTTTTAGTGGTTTTGATTCATCATCATTGTCATCAAACACAGAAATATGTACAATAATCTGTATAAATATCCAAAAACGCTCTGAGTTCTACTTCACCTCCAAATGTATCTTTGGAACACAAATGTAATCAGTGTATTCTAATTTATTTTTAATATGTGTGGCGTAAAATGAATTATTTAAAATATTGGACTCAAAATCTGGCCAGCTATTTGCTACGTGCAGTACAACATCTTTTCTAATTTGAAAGTGATGTTTTTGGTTGCTATGAAGATAGACAGATAAGCACCAAAACAGACTACTTTCGTCTATTTCAATTTTTTTTCCCCAGTATTTGATGAGTCAAAAGATTATGGGTTGAAGGAGCTTCCATACGCTTGTGTTCGGGTGCGGAAGGGAGAGGAACGGCTTTATCCTTGGTAGTCGTTTTACGTTTAGATGTACTGGAGAGAAGTAACACATCATAGTGACCCTTATCCAATTCGCCAGAGTATTGAAGACATATACATTTTTGCCCATTTCCATACGTTTTTTTTGGTACAGCTACTAACTCGGGGCAAACAATTTCAATGCGATATTGTGTAAAAATTCTTGAGAACGCAGTTATTTCAACTTCGCCGCCAAAAACACCATTAGAGCTCATATGAGAAGCGTATTCTTGGTGGTTATTAATAATTATGCCATATGATAAATTTCCAACGATAAATGGCTCAAAATTTACCCAATTCTTGATGACAAATGAAACAATTTCCTCTCGAACTTTTCCATGATATCTTTCAGAGCCATAATGACTATATGATAATGATCGGAATAAACAGTTGCCGTCGCCTTCAATTTTTTTCAGCCTTCTATCCATTGCTTTGTCACACTTCTTATCCAATCCTAAAATACACAAAAAATTGCTCAAACACATGCCTATTTTTTTTCTCCAAATTTTTCGTTCATCACTTGATTGAATTTTTTTAAAAATAACACTGTAAGGCGGTACTTTTGTGTTTGGGCTGAAAATGGGCTTAATCGATAGTTCAGACCCTAAAACAAAAAACAGAGTGAGGTTTTCCAATTTGAGTTGTTTTTATAGTCAGAAGAGATGGCCAAAGTTGCGAAAATGACCGTTTTTGCCATACTTCAAGAATTCGTAGCGACATACTATTGTTTTTACTTCACCACGTAATTGTGGCGTGGAACTGTGTTCACCCAAAGTAGCGAAGTTCAAATTGGGAAATTAGTTTATGTAAAAAAGTTGTATTTTTGTTTTCGTAAGCCAAAAGCCAGCCAATCGCCAGCCAATGAAATTTTGCCAGCCAATAGCCAGCTTTATTTAAGCTAATGAAAATCAAGCTAAAAGCTGATAGCCAAAAGCTAATCGATGATTGGCTGGAAATCCCTGCAAAAATACCGACGCAAAGCAGTACCACCTATAGTAAAAGGCCTGAGCGCTGAATCGTTATCACCTTCTGACGTCACACCTTAAGGGGACTCGATTGTGTTTACCATTTGAATTTTAACGTATGATTAAATGGCGAATTCGTGAAATTGAGTAAAACTTTCGTTGAAAAAGTTATTAAAATGATAAATAATTAATTAAATTCGTTCTAAAATGTGGTACAGTGATGAAATATTGTTGTTTTCAATCATTGGTGGTGTTGGTTTACTTTCTTTTTGTACAAAAACGAATTTTTCGCAATCTGTTGTGTTGTGTGATTTGAACATGTAGATATCAAGTGAATTGAAAAATGAAAACTAATGTGTGTATGTGCTTGTGTTTTACTCTTAACTGGAATAATGTCATAGTGAAATGAATAGACCTGAACCATAAAATCTACAATGCGTTTTAAATCTGCATATTATTGAGTACAACAATCCAATCCAACTACAAAGTGAAAGTACAATGGATAATCTAATCAAGAAACCATTAACGGCATTAACCATCAACATCTCAAAACTGAAACCAATTAGCTGAAAGTGTTCTAGTCATTAATTTATCACTCAAGTTGGTTATCATCAATCACATTGCTGCTGAAGAAACTGTGTGGTTTTCCGTTTTTTACCTGTGTAGTTGAAATGGAATTGGAAATGGAATACATACTTCGGAATAGAGTCAAGAGTGTTGATATCATTTAATTTTTGTGGGATTTTGATGAATTAAGGATTATTTGACAAATATTTCATTCGATTTCACCAGTGAGTTGTATAATATCCTTCAGAAGGTATAATTTTGTCAAGTTTATGCATTATTTTCATCTTTAATGTTGAAAAACAATGTTGTTTAACCTCGTTTTTTTATTTTTGTTTTCATTTAAATCATTCGTAGGTGATCTTAAATTCATTATGCATGTGAATAAAATATGAAAAATAAAATTTTCACCGGATTTAATTCGTTGGAGTGCATTTTTCTTTCATTTCTATAGTGTATTACCATATGTTAGATATGTAAGTATTCCCCTTTAGTGATGACGTCACAAAACAGCGCTCAGGCCTTTTACTATAGGTGGTATTGCGCAAAGTGACATCATGAAAAATATAGGTCAACTTTTTCACCTAATTTCCTCTCTCATCTGTGGGAAAGTCTGTGTTTATCTAATTCTAATCAGTCACATGCTCCGGCGCATTTTATTATCTATTATCATCATTTCGATTTGAATTGAAATTTTGAATTTGATCATAATTTGATCTCTTTTCTCTTCTCTAAAATTGAGTTGAATTTCTCAAGTGATTTTGGTGTGTAACGTTTCCACAGTAAAATCATTTTTGTAAGATAATTGGATCGAACTCAACAAAGAAAGCACTGGGTAAGCTACAGATAACCATTCTAAAAAAGTATGTATTTTTATAAGAATATATGGAATCATACGATTAGTTTCAGTATTCTAGCTTTACTCAGTAAAGCATTCATTCCCATGTAACATCCAACCAGTACTCTATTTCCAGTAAACGCTGTTCTACCGTGAAGAACTCGCCAATTATTGATAAATATAACAGTTCCTGGGGTCAGTTGTAGTTTCCATTGATAGTTTTTCTCGTTGACTATATCTCTGAATCTTTTTACACTCTGATATAAGATATTACGTTCGTTTCTGAAAGGATATAGTCTCGGGCTTCGGTCGTATATATTATACCTGTAATTTCAAAACGAAGGTGTATGAAAACGTAGCAAAAAGTAATGAAATTTTGATACTGCTAGCTGATACTTGTATTTCTAACCTTATTTGTTCGATTTCTTTTGATTGAGCAGAACAATTGATAATGGGTTTCGTACAAGTGTAGTGATTCTGATCACTGATATATTGCCATTCTATAGGAGTCTGTTTTAAACACTCGTAACTCATCGGATATTTTTCTTTCAAGGTGCGTGCAGCTTTGAATCCATCTACAAGTAATGTATCGCCTCCTTGTTGAGCAGCTTCAATGCAATGGAATATCTGCAATCTGATACGAATGGTTATGGCCTTGTTAATGTTGCTACCGCTAAATTAATTTCGTTGTTACCCAGCTGGTTCGATGAAATATGTGTTATCTGTGTGAACAGATAATTCTTGAGCAGTATAGGCGGTATCTTGGTATTTTTCAAACTCTCGGTCGGTTTGCACACACCACATTCCACCATAAAGTGTATGCATAACAGGGCCCAGTTTATTTACTGCTTCAGCAGTGGCTTCCAATGTTGGTGGTACCTAGTTTTAAAAAAATCAATGATTTTATTTCGTTTTTTTTTCATTTGAATGATATGTGTTCCTCTTACATGTTTCACGAGACCGATCCCATATCGTAGAAGTGACGTTGTTAATACTCGAGCGACTTGTTCTGGGCTCTCTTGATTTGAAACAATTGGTATTTCATTTTCTATTTCTTGCCCTGACCAAAACACTTGATCTAATTTTGATTCTGGCTGATGTTGAATTTTGATCCAGTCTATGTTATACTTCGATTCATGATCATCGACCCCTCAACATAAAATTTACTTCAATATTACTTATTCTTTTTAATACCTAATAAGAAGAACTTGTGAGTTGTGATATGGGAAGCAGTACTCACAGGTGATCGATATGTCATTTCCGTCATTTTTCATTGATTTTATCTTCGCTACGTCTATTTTAATATCATTATGATTTCGTTGATTGGATTTCCAATTGTAACATTCATTGCATCTGAAAATTTTGTTTCAGATTCCAGTTTTATTGCATATTTGAATGTTTTTCAAGATCAGTTCATTAACCAAGGTAAATATATTTTAAACAATAATAAATTTTTCGTTATTATTTTACTTTGTAAACCATAGAAGAAATGTAGAAAGAGAAGCTGATCGAAATCGATAATAGAATACGATACCTACAGAAATATTTTACTTTCGATAGAATGATGTCGTCGATTTTCTGACTGAAATTTAATGCTTCAATTAGTTTCCGTTGTAATTTTAATTTGCGATTGCAAAAAACGAACGTACCGTTGAAACCGAAAGTAAATCATTAATTTTTAATTATTATTGAAATATTAGTATTTTATTTTAACCATCGTGAATTATTTTTCAGAGATCATAATATGAAGATCCCGGAAGAAGAAGTTCAATCTTCGGAACCTTCTGATCATGATTCCGATGATTCCGAGGAACATGATTCAGAAGAATTATCTGAGCAGGATTCCGAAGCATCATCCGATCACGACTCTGAAGAATCATCGGATCACGAATCTGAACCAAATGAACCAATGGATCATGATTCCAGCGACGATCAACACGACTCCGACGAAGAAGCCGAACCAGAAGATTTCTCATCCGATAGTCATTTTCCTAAAACTTATAAAATCAAAGACGAACAAGCGGTGTCTCTGGATAATACCTACGTTCTTCACCTATCAGCACTTTTCGAAAACAACAAGATCAAACTAGTCGCCGGATTATCCGATTACCAATGCGTTTTGTACGATGTCGAACAAGGTTTACAGAAAGGAATCACGAAAAAAATCCACGACGGTATTATAACCGGTATTAAATTGATCGATGAAAATCTCGTCTATTCCTCTTCCCTCGACGGTACCATAAAGCTATGGGATTTACGTGACATGAGTAAGCCTTCGTCCACGTTCAGCGACGATACAGACGGAGCAGATCAATTGAAACCAATCAATTGTTTTGGATTATCATGTGACGGTAAATTCATCGGCGCTGGTAGTACCTTGGTTGACGCAGACGCCTACGTATTATTTTGGGATTCTAGAAATCCTAAAGTTTTAGGAGGTTATTGGGAAACTCATATCGATGATGTGACGTCCATCGAGTTTCATCCTGTTAAAGCCAACAACATGTTGAGTGGTTCGACGGACGGATTGATTAATTTATTTGATATTAGTGCTCCGAATGAGGACGACGCTTTGCTGAATTCATTTAACGTGGAATCGTCGATAAGGAAATTGAAATGGATTAATATTAAAAACGAAGATCGTATAGGTTGTATCACCGATATGGAAACTGTTCAATTTTGGAAAACGGAGGATTCCAGTCCTTATATAAATTTTAGCAGAAAACTTCTTGGTTCGGCTATTTATATCAGGTCGTCGGATAACGCTTATATTACAGATATTCATCAGTCTTGTTTTGATGAAAATAGTAACGTTGTGATACTCGGAGGCTCGAATGTTCAAAAAGGAGAATATATCAAATCTTTGGTCTTGAAGGAGGATAAACTAGAATCTTTTAGTACGTTTGCTGAGAATAAGCAAATCATTAGATGCAGCTGTTTCAATAACGACACATTTATTACTGCTGGAGAAAGTGGTATCATAAGCGTATGGGAAGAAACCAACGAATATGTGAATAAAACACAGCTTAAAGAACGTACAACGAAATTCAAACCATCGGATTAGTTGTTTTTTATGATTTATTTTATTCTACCTGCAATTGTCTCTTAACCATATGAAACAGACTTCGATATCATCTATGCTGATGGACATTTTTATATCTGTGATTTCTGTAAATAAAATTCATATAACTGATTAGTGTTTCGAGTTCTTCGTTTTATTTTCGCATTTTATTGAAAATTTTCTTCCGAATAATTGCTTATGCATCGTACTTATACCTAATGATAACCATATACCTACTTGACCTAACAAAATTTTTAAACGTTTTGTTGTAGAAATTCAATTTTGTCGCAATGATTCATCACAAATGCCGAAATAACATTTACCCGGATTTCAAGAATAGCATTTCTCGACTCGCAGTACCAGACGAAAAAGTATCTTGGGATATTCCATGGCCCGAGTACAATCCACCCAACTACACCTCTGAAAGTATTAAAGGTCAAGTATGGGCTGATCCTGATCTGACCGATTCTAGCTTCCAACCTTCGTGGAATCGTTTAGACGGTAAAGTAAATCGTGAAAGTTACGTCGGCGAGTATAAAATCATCGACGGACGTCCTTTGAATCCAATTGGTAGGACGGGACTTCAAGGTAGAGGTATTTTAGGAAAATGGGGCCCGAATCATGCCGCCGATCCGATTGTAACGAGATGGAAACGAAACCAAAACGGAGAAAAACAAATGAATTCAACGAGCGGTAAACCAATGTTACAATTTGTCGCTATCAAAAGACGAGATACCGGAGAATGGGCTTTGCCTGGTGGAATGGTCGATGCTGGCGAAAGTATCAGTCAAACTTTAAAACGCGAATTTTTAGAAGAAGCGTTGAATTTTCTAGAGAAATCTGACGAAGAGAAAATTGAACTGAAGAAACAAATTGAAAAAAAATTTACTGATGGAAGTGAAATTTATAAAGGATATGTCGATGATCATAGAAATACAGATAATGCTTGGATGGAAACGGTTGCTGTGCATTTTCACGATGATGACAACAAGTCGTTAGGTGTTCTACCTTTGCATGCTGGCGATGATGCGGTAGGCGTGCGTTGGATGGATATTGATCGTAATTTAATGTTATACGCCAATCATTGTGCCTTTTTTGAAAAAGTCATCGAACGTGTTCAGGCTAACTGGTAAATTATGAAATCATCGAAACATTAATATGTTTTGATTTTTGATCGAGTGTAATGAGCTTTATCAGTTTGTTTGTCAAACTCACGATTTTTTAAATTTGTATTTGTAGGCCTAGGTATGTTGTTTTGTATCAGATATTCGATGTGATTTAATCTTAAAATTTAATTGATGAAATTTTTTTCTCGACGTTTTCAAGTCAAACTGTTCAGTTGTGATGTATTAATTGGGCTAGAAATCATGAAAAATACTTACCAAATTGTAAAAAAAAAATGTGGTTACGCGAAGAATAGGCAACAATTTTCAACAGAAAATTATACGATCTTCAGTTTTTTTTTACTATTTTAATTGAAAGAAAAAAATGTAGGTAATTGAAAATTTCTTGAATGAACATCAACGTAACATTTCTGTGTCGATACAATTTTTAACTGAATTCGTGAGCATAAATGAGGTATATTTATGTTTATTTGAATTATCCACGTAGATAATGATTTGATGTAAAGTTCAAAGTCTATCATAGTTTTAAAGAAAATTTGTATTATTCGCTCTTACTTTAGAAAATATGTATAAAAAGTTATTGATTGCTATTTTCATTATGTACTGTTAAAGATCTGTGAAAGAACACTGAACAGCCATTCATTGTCATTCCATTATTTTTCGTATTGAAATGATTGATTTCACTGTTTTAATAGGTACGTCTTACGTCATTTCTTAAATTTGAATAAACGAACGTTTTCAAATGACTAGTCATTTTGTTCCTCCAAATCCAATCAATGCTGAAAATATACTCTTTAATTTTTGTAGCTACCTATCTAGAAGTTTTGAAATAAATTTCACCTTTCCTGTGCAGCGTGCACAACTTCCATTCCGTCATTTTAATTAATTTAATTTGGCCCATTCTTTTTCAAAGTTTATTAGAAGAAACTTGAGCTATATATGTGTTACAGAAATTTATTCTCCGAGACTGAGAGAAAATTATCCGCGGTTTTATTTCAGTAAGTAAGTATGTTTTGTTTTTTTTAGAAAGTTAATGAAAGTAATAAGCTCCTTTCCTCCATTCCCTCTTGCCATTATCATCACATTTTACCAACTGGCAACTATCAATTGATATTGAATAATGAATACCTCTTGTTTTATGTTTTCTACCATTTTGATTCCGATTTTTGAAAAATGCAAGCTGTAGCTGTCTCCCCCTTCCCTCATCAACACATTTTTTCAATTATTCATGGACGTATTTCATTCATTATAATTCACCATTTTGATTTCAATTTTTAATAGCAAATAGCAAATTTAAATTGTAGTTTGGCTCCCTCTCCTTCGCCAATTAGACCACATGATGAGCCGAAAAACGCTGTAAAAGATCATTGATTTTTACGTAAAAAATCAATGAAAAGATCAACTGACCGGAGGTTTTTAACAATATTTTCAAACTCTTCGAATTTTGCATCCATGCTCATCATTTTGGATGAATCACAATCATGAATCTTGAAGATTCATTTACCAGGCTACCAGGCAATTTTATTTTCATCATTTCTTTCATTCTTTCTCAAAAAAAATAATCGCAATATGAGGCAAATTGTAAATTTGACTAATTTGAGCACGCATGAAAATAAAATAAAATATCGTATTATTTTTTTTTCTAAAAAAAAATTGAAGTCGCGAAACTTTTTAGTTGTGCTGTTTTGCGAACTGGCAGCACTGATTGATCAACGACATTCGGATTCCATTTTTCTTGTAACGTATTTTTTTTTTGTTTTGTATATTTTATTTTACATGGTTTAAATATTTCAAGAGATTAGAAGATTTGATTGATATTTTCTACTACAATGGTTTTATTTTATGATGTATTATTCGTTTTAACAATTGCTCTTTCAACTATTTTGAATTGAAATGATAGTTCTAATTACTGTATCCTTAAACCAAGTCTCATAAACGGTCATACCAAGTACGTTCAAGAGTATTTTACTTGTAATGTAATGTTTAATTTAGACGTTTCATTTTAAATTATAACCCCGTTTAACGTACTTGAAAGATATACGATTAATTCGTTTAATCAAATACGTAAATAATTTAACGTAGAGTAAAATGTAACATTCGTTAAAGTTATGTAGGTTACGCGGCGATTACTCTGCACTGGATTGATAAGAATTCAATTCCATCAACATTGAGCAAAATCGATCAATGTGAAGATTGTTTGAAAATCATATTACAAATTAATTCGTCTTGTGTTTTCTAGAGATATAATAATGGAAATGCGAATTTTACCAAATCTTAATGAATCTTTCGATTGGTATCGTTGTTTCGCCACTGAACGTAAAGATGTAATTGTTGAAATAGTAATTAGAAATGACGGAAAACACCTAGCAAATGTGAGTAATGGAAATTGGATGGAGCACGTCAAGAAATTCGCCGGCATATTTGAGCTTTTTATGTTTTTTGTTTTCTGATTTGCCATTTTTTTAATCGTGTGTTCCCGAACGAGAGCACGATATTTACGTTATCTTTTCATGGGTTTGCATATTATGCTTCTATCTTGATAAAAAAAAAATGAATGGAAATACATGAAAGCGCTTCAGTAATCGCCTAACATAACTGCGAATGAGTAACCTACGCAGTCACTATTGAGCAGAAAGTTTTAAAATCATTATATATTTTGTTACAGAGTCGGAAAACTCGGCATTCTGCATAAGAGGCGACGACAGTGGTTTGTCGACCTGCTGATTTTATCTTTACTTACTGACAACTGATTATATTGACGCAGTTAGGGTCTAATCTTTTTTTCCTTACTCGAAATGGATTCTAACTTAGAATGTTTAACGATTCAAAACATCTCAAAATTGGATATTAATCAGGATGTGAGTAAATTATGCTTAATATGGTCAGTTTAGTAAGTTTTAATTCTAATTTCCATTCATTTTACATATAAAATTGTATGTTTTATCATCGATACATACCTTCGTTATGAATGATTCTATTTTTATTGATTGTCGTGGTAGTTATGATATAAAAATAGAATGATTTGTTTGCGGGCAGTTTTATATGTATTTTGTGACTAACCTCAGGGTACCGAAGTTGGTGTAAGTATGTGGCTTGCTTGTTATATTCTTTATTTGGCTGGTCAGCCTCAGCTTATTGTTTGTGCACACTTGATTAACATGTTTTCACCATTAATCCATGTTGTGCATTGGATTTAGCTTATGTATGGCTGTTTTTCACCCTCTAATTTTCTTATTTTTACACAGTTCGCTCAGAAATACCTGGAATATTTGATGACCTTAATCCACAAACCGGTGGACTTCATTCAAGCTGCAGTTGTTATGCAAGCTTTGTCATCGGTCTTCGCCAAGAAAGTTGATAATTTGCAAGAGCAAGTTTTACAATTCCATATTATATTTCGTAAATTGGAGTAAGTTCTGAACCCTACCAAACTTTCATTTACATTAATGAATCTGTTATTAACGTTCCAATTTATTCGATAGACTCGGAAGATTGAACGAAGTTGGCGCACCTAACGAGGAAGAAGAGGGAGATGATCCTGAGAATCGTGATAGAGCAAAATCGCAGAAAAAGAAAAACGACAAGGAAGCTTTGTTGAATCGTTTCGAAGATATTTGTTCGGATGTCTCCCTTATAAGTATGTTTGTGCTCAACAAATTGGTAAATATGTTGCTCTCTTGACTAAATTGAATTTCAATTTTCCAGGAAAATCTTGTATAAAAAAATTCACTTACGAAGAAGTTAAAAAGGCTGATTCTTTTTTGGTTCGTAATAAAATCTCCGAATGTCCCAGAGTGAAAACCAAAGATGATTTTTCTTGCTACATTTACGATAGTAAAGAAGAAGTTTTGGGCAGAAAAGAAGAATTCAGGTTCGTGCGAATAAATTACACCTCATAAGTAGACCTGTTTTGTTTACAGAAAAATAATGATCTGTTATTATTCCACAGTATCAACGGAATCTTGTGTAACGGCGTGATTCCCAAAGAAGACTTTTGTCTATCATGTGATCATGGCGAAAATGGCGCTGCCATTGATGGTTAGTTGAACAGTGCGAAGGAATTTGTATCCAATACTTTGTAATTAAAATGAATTCATTTGTGCAGATTCTGTTTTCAATGTGCCAGCCGAATCACATCAAATGGATATTGATACAAATCCGCCTTCCGTAATCAACCCCATGGAAATTGATCACGAACCTCTCGATGTACCACCTTCTCCTGGTGATCCTGGGTCTCAAAGTTATCAAAATGTTGTCGAAGAATTCCTCAATAATTCCAATCTCGATGAAAGTGATACGTCTGGATTTGCTTATTTCGAAAAAATGAAGTAAATATTACGTTTGCAGTCGAAACTCGTTTTATAAGGATAATCAAAACAAACATTCTCCAATTACAGTAAAGTTGGCGAAGCTGTAGTAAACGTCGATCAAATGATTGAAGCTGTTTGGAATCCTATTTGTGATAACAACAAAGCTATCGAAAGACAATTAAAAACAAGAAGTGTCGTCAAGCTGCCTGAATGCTTGAGAAAGGTTTGTTTCACGTGCGAATCAATTTCACGCGAAATTATTCCTGCTTTTATTGTGAATGATTTTGTTGTCAGGAGGAAAATATATCGAAATGTGAATCTTATCCCAATAATTACGTGTTAGCTGATTTGCTGCTTGGTATGTTCAAATATAAATCCGGTCTTCCGTTCAGTAGCTGTATAGCCAATGGGTTGCAAAAAGAAGAAGAATATCGTCGGAAAATGCTCATGAGGGAAAACAAAAGAAGTAAAATACGACAAACATATGTTTAGAATCGATGGTATTATGTTGATATTAAATGTTTTCATATTTGCTTCAAACAGGACGCAAGAAAAGAAACAATCCTACTGTGGAAACCGAAACAGGTAAGATAAGGGAGTAATATCGTACAGTTTACCTCTAAAATCATTATCAGTGAAAATGTTATGGCGATTTTAACGCTAGTAAACTTCGACACAGAAAACATACTTTTTTAAAAATCACCAAGTTTTGGGTAAACTGAGAGAAGGAGGTTTGAATGAATTTATGACGATTAAAAAATGTATTATTATGTGCTTGATGCATTTATTGAATCTATTAACATTTAAAATTACTATTTTTACAGAATTTCGTGGATTTAATGCGTTTGGAGACGATGATGACCGTGACCATGGAAGTAAGCACAGATACGATTATTTCAAAGTTTTATTTGTATTTACGAACATCGCTCAATGTAATTTATCTTTGCAGTATTTGAAAATGAGAACGACATTGCGCCTTTCGAGGATGTTATGCCTTCGAATGATTCCGATACTCCATTGTCGCCAAATCATCCACCTGCAGGTCACCAAGATTACTTGGAAAACGCTATTAAAAATATCGAAGAGTACCAAAAAGGATTACAACCCCATCCAGTGAGTATTCTTTTCGAGCAAATCTTGAAATGAGTTATTAATCACGATATATACTAAACCACTTTTTTTCTTTCTTTAGGACGATACAATTAATGAAATCGCGTCTAAAGTATCCTCCTGGCACGATAGCATAAGGCCTATATTAGAACGAGAAGAAGAACGTACGTGTTTCGATATACACGAATACGGTTCGCAAATTTTACAGAAATTTCCCCAAAACAGCGGGAAAAATACATTAACGTTCGCCAGCGTAGTAGAAAATCAACCCAGAGAAGAAATTCCTAGATTTTTCCTCTCGTCGCTTCTACTGGTACGATTAAAGCTCTATTTACGTTCATTCTCGTTCATTAAACGATGATTATATGTATTGCAATAACGAAACCTTTTTTCAGGCGAACTCCTATAATGTTGCTATATCCAGAGACGATCAAAATGAACTCGGAGTTAACGATATGAATTTAACTGTACTTAGTCGAGTCCGTCAGCACGAAACGTTAGACCAAGATATGCGAAAAGATTACTCGTGAAAACTTTATTCATCTTATGAGCTTCTTTATTTTAATATTCATGAAGTGATCTCTCTGGTTTAATTTTGTTCCTTTATATATGAAGCGTTTGTTAACACGTCGTATTCATTAGGAAAAAACGCAATTGTAACATCACGTTACCGTTGAATGATATCTCGTATTTTCTTTCAATTTTTTATAAGAATGCATTTTTTTATATTTCGATATTTTATACGATTATTTATTTCTAGTTGATACAAAAGCCAATTCTTAGAGATATTTTTGTAACTTTTTATACAACGTCTTTGTTTTATAATGTTACAAATTTATGTTACGTTTATGTAAAACATGTCAATGGTTGTTTAATAAAAATAATATGTAAAAATATTTCGGTGTTTTTTTTTTCTTGTCAAATATAAAGTGAATTCTTATGAAGAACAAAATTTTCGACGATTTGAATTCAGCAAATTTTTCAAATCTGCAATCTATGTAATCAAATAAACCAGTAAACGAAACATTCGTACGTACTACGTAGCGTTCGAGCATTTTCACTATCTTCGAAAAGTAAAATATGTTTAGAGAAATCATTTTGAATGCAGCGATTAGTAATAATTGTAATTACCAGCATGCAATCGTCTTGCTAAAAGAATTATTCGTATTCATTACACAGTAAGATGTGTCTCCACAACAAATTTTTGCTCTTGAGAACTACAAAGAAGCCTTCTAGTTCATTATTATGGTCCAATATTCAACCAACTATCTAAAAAGAGCATTTAAACGATTTTACATTGCTAATTTGCAACAAAAACTTACAATGCCTGAATCTAATACCGCAGAATTATTAGCTTTTTGCTACACTTAGGTTAGGTTACGTTAGGTTTGCATGAAAAAACACGCAAACCTAACCTAACCTAACCTAACATGGTAAAAAGAATGCATAAATCGTTCGCTTTTGCTGCCCTTAGGTTAGGTTAGCCTTCGTGCATCTCCGTTAGGTTAGCCTTCGTGTATCTCCGTTAGGTTGAGCTTCGTGCATCTCCGTTAGGTTAGCCTTCGGTTAAGTTCGTTCGTGATTCGTGTTCGTGTTGTCAAACTTTCAGTGCTTTTCAGTTTTCTGTTCTGCTAGTGTTTCAACTATTGCTGTCGATAAACTTTATATTTTTCGATTTGTAGAAAGTTCGAAGCTGTATAGTGAGTACTTGAGTCAAGTGGTTCGATAATATCAGTTAATTGAACTCGTTAACTATCTTTTCATCTAATCGTCAGCTCATTATTTATGAAAGTACAAGATATCTAGTAGTTTCGGTCACATCATCGTTAGCTTATTTCTGTCGACATAATTTTACTCGTTTGTGTTGATTTGTCGTTTGTTTAATAATTTCTATCAATGGCTGATAAATTTCAAAAATTAGCATCCCGTTTCGGTAAATTATTACTTCCAAGTAATAAATACAATGTTGAAAAATCAGCTGTAAATTTCTACTTCACGTATTCACCGGAACCGGCGCAGCCTCTCCCTCGGGATCCGAAATGGACTTCAGCCGAAGAAGCTGTCTCCTGTATAAAATCTGGTATGAATATTACATCCCTCGTAATCTATTTCAGTACCTAAGTGAATTTCTTCTAATCACGAATTACAATGTCATTCCAGGGGATACGGTTTTCCTCGGAGGAGCAGCGTCTACACCCATTCCACTCATTCAAGCTATGACCAAACATGGATTAGAAAAGAAACTGAAAAATGTTAGCGTTTGCCATATTCATACGGAAGGAAAAGCCGAATATACAGCTCCCGAATGCGAAGGTATTCGAAATATTGGTTCGATTAGGAGCTTGGTGAATGATAAAAAAGTGACATTTTTGATTAATCATTAGTCGCTGAGACTATTTCTCATTTGATAACAAGGTCGCTTTCATTATCGTAGCGTTGAAAAGGTCACCATATTATGGTTTATTCGATGTGATATTATAATTTTTAGAAAATAACGTTTCGTAAAATTTTCTTGCAAATTGTTGTTTACTAAAACGGTCCTTTATTTATAGAAAATGGCTAAATTCCAAATTCGACTCATCGGTGCTTGTAAATAAATCGTCATATTTTGCTGATAATGTAATTACGTCTGTTTTGATCCGTATAGAGTCGAACAATTATCGTGATGAAAATATTTCTTCGTTGTTTTATTAATGTAGGTATCATAAATGAAAGATTCGCTTAGGTCGAAGTTCATCAGTTACATAAGTTTTCCGGAAACGTTTATTTTTTCCGATAATTTTATCGAACTTCGTGACGCGCTTGTATACAAAACTTTCAACTTTATTCTAAGAATGAAATCTTCTTTTGGATTATTTTTGGAACCTTGAAAACGTTAACGTTTTATAACCTTGATGAAAAATATTGTCATATGAGTTGGTTTTCCTAACCAGTCTCGATGCATGTTTACCACCCAACAACTGTTTACGTGCTACTGCTACGTAAACACATATTTTTCATTTTCAGTGCCGGAGGTATAAAATTTATTCCATGTTCGAAGTTGGAAATAAATTTATGTCAGAAGTCTACGGTTAACGAGCCTTAATTACTCTCAGATTTCAAAAATAGCCTGTATAAATGGTCTCAGCTACTTCTTTTCTATGGGAACGATTGACTTTTCGATTAGATTAAACTATTGAATATAAAATAACGTTACTATTTTGTACCTAGAATATTTAGATACCATTTTTGTTCATTACACAGTCTAAATTCAGTTACAAAAAAACTTTTATCGCTTCAAAAAGATAATATTGTTTATTAAAAAAATTGATAGATAACTTAGTTAGCTGTAAATTAACAGGATGTTGAGAAATAAAACATAAGCCTAACTGTTGGCCTTGACAATTGTATTTATAATGAAGCGTTGAAATTGTCATTTTGTAAGCAGCGATGGCTGCATTATATAGGCGAATTTCTCACCTCACACGTCAGACATTAATTAACATAGACTGGTTCAAGTTCAATAACATTCTTATTAAACTTGCTTTCGAGTCGAAGATTTAATTTAATACCTCGATGCTGGCAACATGTCAATATTACGTTCATGTATGTGCGAAATACTAACGAAAATTCAATTTTGCAGGGATATTTCGATCAACATCGTTCTTTATGGCGGGAAACGTACGAAAAGCTGTAGCAGAAGGACGAAGTGACTGCGTTCCTATATTTTTATCCGAGATACATTATTTATTCGATAGAAAAGTCATTCAACCAGATGTTGCCATTATTCAGGTACATCGGTGAAATATTTTCAAGCCAAAATATGTAATTCAATATTTCTAATGGATTATTTCCTTCGTAGGTATCGCCACCCGACGAACATGGCTTCTGTTCCTTGGGAACCAGCGTTGATATAGTCCGAAGTGCAATTGCCAGTTCGAAAATCATCATAGGTAATGTCAAGAAAATGAAAAAGAAACATAAAACGAAAATCTTCATCTACTAACAAATATTTATTTATGTATTTGACAGCTCAAGTGAATAAAAACATGCCACGAACGTTCGGTGACGCACTAGTCCACCAGTCCCATTTCGATTACGCGGTCCAATTAGATATGGACCTCCCCGAACACGGTGGTAATCCACCTTCGGCCAATGAGACTAAAATAGGCGAATTTATCGCCCAAGAATTGGTAGAAGACGGAGCCACGTTGCAAATGGGTAAGTTACAACGTTTACTCTGGTTGTAAAATCCGCTAATTGAACTGATAACGTTGGTTTAACGGATCGGTTATCGACCGAAGTTGACCTTTGACTGGTTTTATTCGGCGATATCGAAGTACTATATGGTGTACTAATATTTGAACAATGTTTTGTAGGTATCGGAGCTCTACCAGACGCCGTATTATCGAAATTAACCAATCATAAAGATTTGGGAATTCATTCCGAAATGTTCAGCGTTGGCGTTATCGATCTAGTCAAACGTGGCTGCGTTACTAATAATAAAAAAACTATTAATAAAGGCAAAATCATTAGCAGTTTCCTGATCGGAACAAAACCTTTGTACGATTTTGTCAACAATAATCCTCTCATTGGTACGTTTTTTGGAGGTTTTTATCTCGGAGGAAAATTTTCCTGAGAATAAGTATGATCATAGTTTATTATTTAATAGGCATTCGAGTAAACTGTCTTCAATTTTTATTTTTTAGAAATGAGAACGTGTGCGTATACCAATCATACCAGTGTGATTGCTCAGAATCCAAAAATGACCGCCATTAATTCTTGTATTGAAGTTGATATTACTGGTCAAGTTGTATCCGATTCAATCGGTACAAGAATGTATTCAGGTAAATATCTCACTCGATAGCGACTCAATATGATACTATTTTCAACGTTTTAACGATGTAATCCTCGCTGTTTTAGTGTCATTAAAGAACGATGAGTTTATGTTATAATTGCCTATACCTATACAAGCGTCGATTTCTTTTCATTAAAACGCTTGCTCATCGTAAAATGATATTGTCTTGCCGTTGCTATTTTTAAACGTGAAACAGTTCAATTTAACAAGTTGAAGCAAGGTCATTTTACATTAATTTGCTGAAGTTTCGTCCTTTCATTGTGTAAAATCTTCAAAAATCACCCGAAAGTCTCGTTTTTCCCCTTTTTTGTTAAAATTGTCAAAGTCTTGCTTCTTATCAAAAAATGTCAAAAATTCTAGCTTTTTTGAAAATTGACAAACATTTTTTCTTTCTAGAAAAATGGCTAAAAATTGTCGTTTTTTGCAAAAAAAATTCCAAAAATTATGCAAAATCTTGACTTTGTCAGAAATTGCAAAAATTTTCAAAACTTCCAGCTTTTTCTAAAACTGACACAAATTTTCGCTTTTGAGCAAAATTGTATACAATTGTCATTTTTTTGTAGAAATCAAAAGTTTTAAAAAAAGTCAATAATTCTTAAAAGGCCTACTTTTTGCTAAAATTATCAAATTTTTGAATTTTTCAAAAAAAAATAGCTGATTTGCTAAAACAAATCTTCGCTTTTTTCCAAAAATTACCCAAAAATTTCGTTTTTTTCTAAAACAAAAAGTTGATAGACAACTACCAAAAAGTTCTAATTTTTTGTGAATTTGTGAAAATCTTGCTTAATTTGACAAAAATTGAAAGTCTTAACTTTGTTCAAGACTTACCTTACTGAAAATCTCGCTTTTTTTTTCTTCAAAAATGGCCTGAAGTTTCGCATTCTCTTTTAAAAGTTGAGGATTGATTGTACTCTCAAAAAATCCTGATTTTTGCCCAAATTCTTGTTTTTTATCGCTTCTTAAAAAAAAGGCAAAAAACTTTCGTTTTTTTACAAACAAAATCCGAAGTTTCACATTTATTCTAAAATTGTCCTAACATCTCGCTTTTTGCCAAAAAATGCCTAAAATTTCGTTTTTCATTAAAAAATTGAAAAAGAGTCAAATGATTTCAAAAAAGCGTGCTTTTTTCTAAAATTTTCGAAGTATTTGCTTTTTGCCAAAAAATGGCAAAAATTATCGTTTTCTTGCAAAGTTGCTGAAAATTTTCACCTTTTTTGTTTTTTCGCGATAATTACCTGAAAGTTCTGCTTTTTACTAAAATATTTTTAGTCTTGACAAAAATCCGACTTCTTTTTCAAGAATTACCAAAGAATCTCGCTGTTGTGCTAAAAATAATTTTTTACCCAATAATTTCAAAAATTACAGGTTTTTCAGAAATTGGTGGAAACTTTTATTTGCTGTTTTGGGGGTTTTTTGCAAAAAAATTTAAAAGGTCCTTTTTCCAAAAAGTTGCAAAATAATCCAACTTTTTATATGTATTTGAAAATATGTTTTTTGGTTGTTTTTTCTACATTGAAAATTTTTGATCGCCCTTTTGTTTCTTTTTTGGTCACTTTTTTTTTAGTTTTTTTGGTTACCAAAGTTGTTGGGGGGGGGGGGGTGAGTACAAGCCTTGTAATCTCACGAAATTCCAATTTATGATTAATATTTTCTATCCGATTTAAATTTTTTTTTCAATTGAATCTTTTTTTTTAGGTTTTGGAGGCCAAGTCGACTTCATCAGAGGAGCCGGCGAAGGTTTAGACGGTAAAGGTAAACCGATCATCGCGATGCAATCGACCAACGAAAAAACCGGCGAAAGTAAAATTACACCTTTCTTAAAACCAGGTAAGTTAAAGTTTGCTTCAAAAATTCCACAATCTGCATTCGTTTCATGAACTCGTATCGTATACTGAGGCACTAATTTACGTACATATCTAACGATTTCATAAATATTTAATTTTCAGGCGCCGGTGTCGTTACAACGAGAGCGCATGTGCACTATGTCGTTACGGAATACGGAATTGCTTACTTATTTGGTAAAAGCTTAAGACAACGTGCGCACGCTCTTATCAACATTTCTCATCCTCAGCACCGCGAATCGTTAGAAAAAGCCGCCTACGATCGTCTGAAAGTTATGCCATCTGCGTAGAATAACGCGAGAGTCGCGACTATACCTACGCCACGTGGTATTCTATAATTTATTCTATACCTCTTTATCTCTATATTGATCTATTTCTTTTCTTCGATGAAAAAAAAAAAATCCAGAATATCGAGAGCTTATTACACAGACGATGACTCTAAAACACAATTGAATTACGAATCGCTTAAATCAGTATTAGAAAGATTTCTCTTCGGGTAGGTTAATTACTTTTTAGGATACCAGATTACCACCGAGAATACGTAACTCGTATCCATCCATTGCATTCCTATTCGTATAAGCAGATACCTTGGTGTTTTTAGAGCTGGTTCGTGTGCCATTTTGTAATTTTTATCCTCGTATGTGATAGTTTTAATTTTTCGGTAAACTTTCGCTGTTTTTATTTCTCTCCTTCTCGTAACAATCTCGAACGATCCGTGATAAATACATTCTCGTGTAATTACGTAATACTACATATAATATTTCTGAACGCGTGTGAATAAAAATGTAGCTGGAATTATTTGATAATTGGTTACCGTAGTTTTGAAATTGGATTAGCCCACCAGATTATTTTCCTCGTATGTTGTGTGAAATTATGTTTTAAAAAAATGATTCGCTATGTACCTACCTACTAAGCTATGTATAAATAGATCGTGTAAAGCAATTATTAAGCAATAAATTATATTGTGGTGTTCGTATGTTGTTTAATAACATTACACACTCGAAATCGTATCATTGGAAACCGATATTCGATATCACCGTGATATGAAAAGTAAAAAGTTTCGTAAACAAAACAATATTTTATTTTACAGTTTGAAAAAAAAATCATTAGTAACAATCGGAATTAAAATCAAACAGAAAGGTATAAGAATCAATTACTCGACGAAAGCATAACTCTAAAATCGTTCAATAAAATAATAAAATATATAAAACACTTAAAGAAAAATAGAAGAAAAACCCATATCGATTAATTCGTTAATTCACATTTATGTTGAACCGATCATATAGTAACTATTACCTACTGATTTATGGCGCGGAAATAGCAAAAGAGATCGCAGATTTCACCGGTAATACATCAGAGCTTAGATCGAGAACTAGGAATGTAGAACTTAGAAAATAAGTAATACGAAACTATCATCAGTCTTAGTATCGTAGAAAAAAAATAACAAAAATAAATTTATAGTGCAAAGCAAATGTCACACTTGTGTTATGTTTTTAACGTGAATGAATATAAAATATTAGAATCGATAAAAGCAATGAGACAAAATAAGCGATTACTCAATTGAAATTGAATTAAAATGCAAAACACGAAGGAAGATAAAACACAAACCGAGTATTAACTTTGAAATGCATCGGCTTACGACCAGAGATTGAAATCAGCTTGTAATACAATATACGTAGTAGAAACAGGTACTTAAAAAAATCTAGCTTATTTTTAAACAAGTCAACATCGCAAGGTAAAAATATCACGCTATATACTAAAAGAATCACGTTGAAATTTAATTTCTATCAGGTTTAATTACAGGACATACGTCCAACATGCAAAACGTACTTCGGCATACTGGACAAGGACATTTCGAAGATAACCACGTTTCAGTTAACGTCTGATCTTGTCTCGAAGCAAACCTACGAATAGAATAACCGATTAAATATTTAATCGAATACGATATTTGCGGTCTGAATTGAAATAATATACTGACCATTTACCCATACAATCGATACACCACAAAGGTCTACATTTACAGGACACGCATTTCGGTTCAGGAGCCCCGTTGACTGGTTCGTTGGTACTGATGTCGTTGCAGTGCTTTACTAGTTTAACGTTCGCTTCAGATGTCATACAACCGATACACATTTCAATCTCCTGAAAGTAAATTGTGAGAATAGAAGGGAGAGTAATTGACCTAATTAATCCTAGGGGGTATTTTACTGTCTTACTTCTCCGGTGAATTCGAATGTTGGATTGTTTTTTACGAGATCTTTAAATATTTCTAGAAATTCTTCAACTTTGGTTTGATAAAATGTAACGTTTTCTGATACAGTAATTGGACAGTGAACAGCTTCTTTGAGATCTTTGAAGTCGAACGCGTGCAATCTGCGTACAAATAAATCAATATGTGGATTGCGAAGATTAGAGAGCAGGCGTTTTGGAAATAGCTTCTTACCTAACTAGGAAATCTCGCGTATCATTGGAATAGATGATTTTCACATTGATAAACTGTACAACCGTTGAGTATCCATTACTACCAGTATCGTGTGTATCGGCGCTACACACTATGAGACGGGCATCATTTTGATGAGCGAGATCGAGATCATATGTGCCAACTTTAACTATCCAATTTCTCGTTAACACTAATTTCATTCTATTACCGCAGTGTAATATAGTTTTGTCGGATCTGAAATCAAAACGTACATTAGAACGAGCGATTGGACATGAATTTTAATTCAACTTACAATTTATATTCTTCGTTAATCGAATGGCTCACTGCTTTCCACGAAGTCATACGATCATTTTGAAATAGTTTTAATTTCTTTACGATATGATGCGTGCTCCAGTCCTGCTGGTATTGGAATATTAACTCAAATAGAGCGTACACTGGTATAGATAAACTACCGAGAAGAATCAGCTGCCAGGATATTTCGCCGAGTAACAGAACGAAGTACTTCTGAGCTTTGAATATACTCAAACCAGTGAAGAATCCTGTAAGTTAATTATATTATCACATACAGATTGAAACACTTGAAAAAAATTGGAAATTTTGAAATTAAATCAAAGAAGAACTTACCCAGCGGTATGGAGAGGTGAAGGATCTTGGTTATGCAGGTTTTTTTTATATGATACATGATAAAATTGTCATGTTCTCTACCTAGGTAAGAATCGAACAGGTTCTCAACTGTCAATCCGACACTGATGAATAGATCTGTTTTGTATACGAAACAAAATGTTATTATGGTGTAGATCAAGGAATATAAAACGAATACTTCATTCATTTTGAAATTTAAAGAATTATTCAATTTTTAAAACGACAGTGAATTTTATGATTCAGATTGACATGGAAATTGGAAAAAAACAAGTTCTTGTTTACGAAACACGAAGACTGATAAGAATTTTTTCGAAGAGAAACAGCGCTCGCTAGACGGAATTTATTGGAACCACATTTCGTTTTAATTTTAAATTTTTGTCGAATAATCAGAAATTCAAAAATCAACAGAACTCAAGTCTCAAATCTCAAAGTCCTCAAAAAAATCAAAAAACATATGCTGGACTGCTGCTGGAGTGATTAATTTTAATTTTTCTTTTTGCAGGTGAGGTGTTTCCTCATTCCTGATCCTAAAGATAAAGAACGAAAAGAAGAATAGGTACATATTTCCATTTTCCAATTTTCAATTTCACGACAACACAAAATACAACATTTCTTGATAAATTAAATTATCAAATCATCAATCATCAAAATTTTGAATTCCTTGACCTATTCGTTGCAGAACAAATCTTTTTGAATCAGGTATGAATAATTCTAAAATAATTCTGTTACTAAGAAATTTATCATTTTTTAAAAAAATCCTTCATTCACTCGTACCGTCGTACGGTGTCATAATTATGTACCTATTTATTTTTCAGATTTACAGACACGAATAGAACTCATTTTTTACTGCTCTGCAGATGGTAAATTCCAGTGAGGGACTGAGGGGTCTTCAAATTTCAAAAGGAGTCTATTAAATGGCAATCTTGAATATATGTAAAAATATGTACCAATTCATTGCAGTTAAAAATTGAAATTAGCTGCGCCTCATTTTTCATGGTACCTATTCATAGAGTGCTGCTGCTTTCAAAACAAATTGAAATAATTTTTGAAAATTGTCGAAAAACATTAATGCAGGTAAATTTTAAATTTTATACCTACCAGTTTCTACACGAAACTATCAACTCGATAATTTAAATCTTATTCTCTATCCGCTGTTAAGAGCGAATTGCCCAATGTGATATCGATTTCAGAAATTTGAGGAGAATCCCACCGCCAACGCTCATTCTATGATTCGAGCTTTCGACAAGTGATGTATCTAGCCCGCCTATCTCTGATTCCTAACGATTCATTCATTGATTGTAACGAATATATTTTAAATTTAGCTTTAAAATTGCAATAATTGAAATCAGCTTAATATTTTCAAGAAAACGACTTGAAAAAGATTTGATTATTTCGAGCGACGAAATCGCAATGTAGGTACATAAATTGAAAGGTATGTAAAATCAAACCTGTCTAATTAAGAAAACCTGTAAATTTCCCGTTATTGTCATTACTGTGTTATTGTTACTTCATGCATTTCGGAATATATACCTCACTAAAAGAATGTTATCGAGCAATCCGCTCAAAATATACTTAGGTACCTACTTAGAAAACTTCAACTTCTTTCCAGCAAGAAAAATTAATTCTCGCCCTGTTGCTGAAGTATGAAAGTAAAGTATTGAAACTATTATTAATAAAATCAACTGAACCATATAGATAGGTAAGTTATTTTGAATTCGTAATGTTTTTGAATTTGTCATTTCTGACAGAAATTTTCAAGTATTGCTACCAGTGCCTGAAAATATGTACATAGATCTTATAAGTATCATTCTGATCACTTTCGTGTGCCCTTTGAACAATTACGAATAATAGAGAGTTAACATTGGTGAGGTTGAGAAATGCAAATAAGTAAAATTCAAACTTTCAAGTTTGACTTTTATCCATTACTATGGAAAGTAAATGAATGAAGAACGCAGCTAGCCGCTAAGACAAAATTGACCATACCTCAGGACAAGTGTTTGCAGGCAATAGGTAGGTAGGTATATTGTGTAATCTTTTAATTCGTATCGAATTTAAATTGAATCTCGACGAACAATGTAAATCAAAGTTCAACTAAATTTATCAGCAAGTTGGAAGTCTGCGGCAAGCATCTTTGATGGAAGAATTATTGCCCCAACTGTTCTAACACGATTTTTTCAATCACTTAGATTAAATATTCACACTAGCTAAAAAAATACACAAACATAAAAGAAACTCCTTCCTCTTTGAAAAAAGAAGCAAAACCAGACAAATAAATTTTATTTACCTAAAGTGTGAGAAGTAAATTATGTTTGGAAATATGTCAAAGTTTAGGCCTATCTACCTGTAAAAGTTTCACCTATTTATGCTAATGAATCTCCTCACTTGAACACTTATAGTTGCAATTTCATGTCGTCGGAAATTAGATTTTCTTTTAAAAAGAAAAAAAAACATTTGATACCCTAATACAGTAGGTAAATAATATGGAAGTACTTTGCAATTGCTTGTTCTCAATTAATTTCAGACTGAAGGTGATCCACTAACAAATTATTTGATTTCTATTTTTAGATAGGTACAGACTACAGAAGAAGAAAATGACAAAATTACATCATTTTTGCCACACAGCTGAATAACTGTACGTAATGTGAGAAAATGGCTCGAAAAATCGATCGAACATGTGAAACAATTCATCCTAATGGAAAAGAAAGTGAGAACTGAAGCTCAGCGTCCCTTCAAAGTTCGTGATTTTAAGCACGAATGACGAGCAGCGTATTGTTGAGTTAGCTTAAATTCTAACGTAATTAAGTCTTCCTTATTGTGTAACTTTGTTTTTATATAAATAAACATTTTTATTAAACGCCGATTTATTTCTATTTCAACATCCCAATGACGTGTCATCGAGAGCGAAAATCGTAAACATGAAAGTTTTGCATTGTTTGAAAATGTTTTAGAAATTCTTGTAATTCGTGGATGCATTCCAAATTCTCATGTTGAAAATAAATTCTACCAGTCTGATTCTGGTCTGTGCAGTAATGTCAAATGTGCATATGCTGCATAACCACGCCCTGTTTTGTCCTCCGAGTGGTGGAAGTGGTGCAATGACATTTTTCGCGTTTTCGTTTCTTTTCCAACTTTTCAACTTGGTAAAATTGGAGTCGCAAATTAATTAAATTTTTAAATTCAAACTTTGAGGTTCTCAACATTGAATTTTTCAAATTCATTTTTCAAATTCATTTTTCAGCCCTATCCTCAAAAATTTCGAAAAATGAAAAATTTTGATTTGAAGAATTTTTTAGGCTCAACTTTTTGATGCTTAGGTATAACAAAAAATAAAACTATTATTTTACAAAAAAAAGTCTATCTCTAAAATTGAAAGCATCATGAATGAGCAGATGAAGTTCCAGCTTTTATTTGCTCTGGCTCCTTTAGTTTCAAAGATAACTTCTTGCTTGTCTCGAAAAATTACGCCATATTTGAGCCTCTCAGTTGACAAAAAAAATGTTTATGGGACTTGCACTTGAAATGAAATTGATAAAAATGTCTCAGGAATTCACATTATTAATTACATAATAGATTGATTGAGATTCTCAGATTAGCCTCTAACTTCTGAGGCAAACAAAAAAAAAAAAAAAACTGATGATTTCTCATATAAATGGCCTTTCGTCTTCAAATTGATGAAATTGAAGAAATATTATGTATGTTCAAACTTATGGTTAATGTAATAATCCTTCAGCAATTTTTTATATTTATGAATTCAGAAGTCCCACAAATTTTTCCAAAACTTAATACCTACCATCTATTCTATTTATTATTTCATTTTGTTAATTTTGAAGTTGAACTTTGAAAAATGAAAACGGATTATATAGTGTAATTTTTCGATTTTCGAGACAAACATATAAGTATTTTTATTTATATTGTGAAATATTCAAATCAAAATTGTTCATCTCTGAAATTGAAGGAGCAAAATCAAACTGAAAATCATTTGCCCACAGGCACACAATCTTCAATTTTTAAAGATGGAAAGATACCTATTTTGTAAGCTGATGGTCGTATTAAAAAGTTGTACCTGCAGACTGAAGAATTCTTCAAATATTTTTTTCCCAAAAATATCAAAAGTTGAAGTTTTAAAATTTAAAGAAATTTTTTATTATATATATTTTTAGTTTTCTTTTCAGCCAGGGATTTCCAGCCAATCATCGATTGGCTTTTGGCTATCAGCTTTTAGCTTGATTTTCATTGGCTTAAAGAAAGCTGGCTATTGGCTGGCAAAATTTCATCGGCTGACGATTGGCTGGCTTTTGGCTTACGAAAACGAAAATGCTTGTGACCCCTCAAAATACTCGTTATGATGCGTAGATGATTGTTAAAAGAGACAATTTCATTTCTTTGGTATCAGTGAGTGTAAGACGTGAGTTTTAAGTGAGAAAAAAGCAAAATATGAAAAAAAAATTTTGAAAAAATTGAAAAATTTGAAAATTATTTCAAGTTCATTGGCTTTTGGCTATTAGCTCGTCGGCTAAGTGCGGAAGGGTGCCTCGTGCAACTCGTTACTTGATACCTGTGTAAAACTGCCTTTCCACACTGAGTGCCATCTATCATTCCAAGTTCAAATCTAAAGGCATCTTAGGTGATAGGAAGGGTGCCTTGAGGTAACATAACTTTTGGTTTGAACATTTGGACTGATAGATGGTGCTCAGAGTGGAAAGGCAGTTTTACACAGGTATCAAGTAACGAGTTGCACGAGGCACCCTTCCGCACTTAGCCGACGAGCTATTGGCTGGAAAATTTTCATTAAGCTAGCTTTTGGCTATTGGCTTAAATACCATTGGCTTGCATCGGCTATTGGCTATTGGCTTTTAGCTATTGGCTGGCTGGAAATCCCTGTTTTCAGCTTTCTTTCGAAAAAAATGCTTACACACCTCACATAATTAGGGCACTATTGGTGATAAATAGCTACATGGTTCTCCACGCCAAAAGAAGAAATAATAAGGTGAAAAATAAATTCCTCCCATCCTGTACGTACATAAACGTCGCTATAATTAGGCAGCGAATGGGCGATAAGATGAACGTAGTTTCGTCATTACTATGCTGTATGTTTTAATTTATGTGAATTTTGGTTTACTAAAGTTAAATGTTTGATGGTTTTAATTTAAATTAAAAAAGTACTCTCTTTTATTGTATTGAGAATCGTGTAAAGTGGAAATTTTGACTCGATGGCTGACATAAAGGCTTTGGAACATCCAACTCTCAAGGTACCCAATACCCATCACTATGTTACCTTATAATACGTATAATTTTAACTATAGATTATTTTTTAAATAATAAAAATAGCTTAATAATTCGGGCTACTATTCGAGGATTTGGTTTTTCTCCAGTTTAATCGCTGGTAAATTTTGCTGGGTGTGGTTTTGTATTGATATTGGAGACAATAGTTTTATTTTTCATCAGCGTTCAAATATTTGACTAATATAATTTGATTGATAAGACGTTTTACACATTGTTTGCATTGTTCGCAGGTTCCGTACGAGTTGTTGAATAAAAAATTTCGAGCTGCTCAAAAACAGATTGACAGAGAGGTTGCTCATGTACAAACAGCAGCCTTGGAATTGGAACGTGGATTATCATCCGATAATATTCAAGCCACTGACATTACTCGATTGCTCGGCGGAATGGTCCAAAAATTACAAGTTTTAAAACGAAAGGTGAATAACATCGGTTTCAGCACTATTCTGTGTATTCGTTTACTAATCAGCTGATATTTCTCTTCAGGCTGAAGAAGGAATAGCCGAAGAATTACAAGTTGGCCTTGTTTGCAAACGACGTTTAGAGCATTTGAAAGAACACGCTTCTGGCAATGCAGGAGCTGTTAGTCAGTGGCGTCGTAGACGACTCGATCGTATGCTTGTCGAGTACTTTTTAAGACGTGGATATTACGGAGCTGCTACCCGACTAGCTCATACATCCGATCTTAAAGATTTAACCAATATTGGTAAATACTCGCCAATTCTACTCTGTTTACGTACCCTAAAAAGCAATGTATTGATGACGTAATGTTTTCGTAGACGTTTTCTTGGTATCTCGTGAAGTAGAACAATCATTAGCTGACCACGACACTTCTAAATGTCTCGCTTGGTGCCATGATAATCGATCGAAGTTACGCAAATTGAAATCATCGATGGAATTCAATCTTCGTATACAAGAGTTTATCGAACTCGTTCGCACCGATAAGAAAATCGAAGCTGTGAAGTACGTGGAATTCTTTCTCTTTCGACGTATTCTACGCGTACATTGGTTTTCATTTCATTTCTGTTTATTATTAGACATGCCAGGAAACATTTTTCAACTTACGAAGACAATCAGTTAGAAGAAATACAACATTGTATGGCATTACTAGCTTTCCCATCGGACACACGTAATGAATATTTAGTGATACGTGTCAACGTGAATTTTTGATCGTTTTCGCTATAGTAAATATGGTTTGCAGAAATCTCGCCTTATAAAGAACTTTTGGAAGAAAAACGATGGGATAAACTTGTCGAACAGTTTCGTCAAGAAAATTATCGTCTGTTCCAAATGGCCTCGCAATCTGTTTTCACCGTAGCACTTCAAGCAGGTTTATCTGCTCTAAAGACACCATATCCTTTTCATACTGATTTAATATTGTTTTGCATATGGCTGACGTATTATCCTATTTCATCATATTATTCCTTAATGCGATGTTTAATCAGTGTTATAGCAAAGAGAATCGTAGCAGTAATTGTCCAGTTTGTCAAGAATGGTTGAATATTTTAGCAGTACCGTTGCCTTATGCTCATTGCAGTCAATCTAGGCTGGTTTGTTCGATATCTGGTCTTCCTTTGAATGAAAACAATCAACCCATGGTTCTTCCTAATGGTTACGTGTATGGAGAACAGGTACAGGAATCAATCATTGCTCAAGTTCATCAAGTGAACTGTATTTTTCCTAATGTCATTTTGTTCGTAGGCTTTACAACAAATGGCCGCCGAAAATAATGGTCAAGTCATTTGTCCCAGAACAAAAGATGTTTTTCCTTATAAAAAAGTTGAAAAAGTATACGTCATGTAAATGCTACGTGGAATATTTCAACAAGGCAACAGAACTGATGAAAATATCAAAAATTTCCTCTTTTTTTGTAATAATTATTTAACATGAGCTTACGTTTATTGATATTATTAGGAATATATAAGTACATAAATTATAAAAAATAGCTTACGTTTTTCTAGCAATAGTTCTGCGTAGTTTTTCTTTTGTATAGCATATCGAGGTATATATTTTAGTTGTTGCTTTTAAGTGCCAGATCATTAATTTTTTGTTCGTTTGTTTTTTTTTCAAGTAATTTTATTGTAAATTAACTGTAGTACCTATTTTAACAACGCTCATTGATGTGATGAGTGCGATGTTTAAAATTATACGTATTTATATTAATTCGATTTATTTATTTTTGAAAATGTTGAATTATTTCGGTACCTGGCCGAGCGTAATTCAATTCCGGTCAGTCAATCCTACGAGAAAGAATTACTTTCACAGAATCATGAAATCAAAAATGAAGTCATCAATGCAACAGAAAACCTCAGATTTAAATTTTGAAGACTTTGTAAACTTTGCATTAATTTTTACCAAACACACTTTTACCTGTATACCCTGTACTGTATGACATGACATGACTGTACATGTTGACAAGTACACTAAACTGTGATGTTCCTAACCTAACCTACCATTCCACTGATAAAGAAAGAAATGTTTTGGGGTTTCGTTTTCATTTTTATTTTTTATCAAGATGTTACCTTCGTCATTCGTGTAAAATATTCGTTGAAACAAAAGTGATTCTGAGAATTGTTCTGTAATTATTTCGTTTTCTAAGTTTAAAAATATTTTCATATTTACCAATAACGCAATAACTCTAGTGTTCGTTGATAATCTCACCTAAGGCTCTGACTTTCTAGCGTAATTTTGAATAATTTTGATCGTATGTAGAATCAACATAATTAATAAATTAATTACTCGTTAGCCACATTGTAGTTGCTTACTTACTCCTGAATTCAGTGATAATATTATTTCGAACATTTTATTTCCAGATTTTCCATTCGATATCATTTGCATAATATACTGAGTCAAGGATAGAAAATGGCCCAAACCACCGCTCCCGTTTACGACCTTACTTGTCCAAGTCCTGTGACACTGAAAGAAATTTCAGCTATCGCACTCGTTGCGGAATTATGGCGTGAAGAAATCGTAACTTGGGATTCATGTAAGTTGAAAGATGATATTGCGCTGAAAAAGATGATCCCCAATGTTCCATCGCTAATTTACAATTTAGTGCTCGAATACAGCTACAAGTTCAAATTATCAATTAAAATTTTTTTTCGTTCAAAGTTAGATCACGGCATCTGGATTGGTTCATTTTTTGATTTTCACAGTAAATCGTGCAGTAAATACTTTGGGTCTGTGGACAGTTTTAATGATTTTGTATGGGACCAGAATGGTGCTTTGCATTATGTTAGAACGGTCAAACAAATGATCCGGTGCGATCAACTCACTGATTTGGAAAAATTTGTACTTGCGTACAAATTTTGTATAGAAGATGACATTAGACGAATTTGGCCTTTAGTCCGCTGCCGCCTCCATTTGACTCAAATAAGGTTCGATGAAAGGCCACTACTGTTCTACTGGATATGCTTGCTTAGTAACGAACTACACAATCTACCGAATCCTCACGATGTACCAATCGATGAGTTGATGCTTAATAATTGCAGTGATGGATGCTTTTATTCTTTCGAGTACTTTTGGAATCGTACACCCTACGAAAGGCGATCAAAAGCAACCATCTGGATGTCTCTGAAAGATCCCGGTTCATTCGCAAAATTTATATTACAAAGATTGAACGATTTCGAACTAAACGCATTTCTCGCTGAAAGAGGTGTTGATTTCATGATTTCTTTGGTCCTAAATGAGGAAATATACCACGTTTTTCCTGCTTGGATATACATTAGAAACAAAATGAACAAAAGTCAGTTCGTCCGATTTATCGAGATACTGCTGGAAAAAGAGACTTCTCGCTTCACAGTTCATAAACGATTGAAATCCATGGATATAATTAATATATTCTGTGAAATATGGAAAAATTCTCCCGATAATTTGAAACGATGCGCATTGATTAACGATGTGTTATCGAATGAAGAATTGTTCATCAGAAAAGAGCGAGGTCCATCTGAACCTAGAGAAATGAGAATCCTAATCACAATTCTGTTGGATGCAAGTTTTGAACAAAGGCACAAATTTTGGTGCAAGAATTGGCGTAATTTGATTAATGGTGCTCGTGTCGAAGATCTACTGCGAGTAATGAAGTTATGTTTCCGGGGCGAAAGTGATATAAGCTCATTTAAAAAGCAATATATGTCTGAATACGAAAATATCGGCCCATATTGCATCGAGTTGCTACACAAGGGATGTTTCGAGGAATTGTGCAAGTTTTTGTTTTTTTGTTGTTCGGATGAGCAAAAAGTAAGGGAGCTGAAACAGCAACTGTTGAGATCAAACTTTCTCGGTGAAAATTCTATTCTTTGTAACAAGTTGATTTCCTGTAAATATACTGAGTTGAATGCGTTCGTCGAAGATGCTTTCGAGGACGTCGATCTTCGAATTGAATTCAAAAATCAATTGGTTTCATTTATTCGCGATGGGAGCTTCGATTGCGTAATGCAATTCTGTGAAATATTTGCACCGGAAGAACCAGTTGTTAGTGATCTGAAGCAACGTTTGTTGGGTGAAGTCAAGGAGCTATTGGTCTCTGGTAAATTTTGGATAACAGACAAATTTCTCAACTTCTTGTTGGGTAATGAAGATGAGATTAGAAAATTCAAACAGTCGTTACCAGTGGATGATATTTTTTGTAAAATGATCTCACAGATTCGGTTGAAGAATCCGTACCAAAATTTCGATGGTTCTTGGGAGACATACCTTGATACTCATCCTGTTTGGTTGGATGATTTTCTAGAGTGGCATTCTAATAATGAAAGGGTGATTACATTTTTAAACTGGTATTTTAACAATAATGCCGAAGAGATTCGAAAAATTAAAGAACGGCACTCTGATAGGTTGACGGTGTTCGATAAATTAATATCCATGTCTTCGCGGTGATAGAAAATACTAATAGTATTGTTTCTTGGAACTTTTTCGTGTTCAAATTATCGAGATAGAAAGTAATTATGTGTGATCTTTTATGAAAGACTGAAGTATTTTTTTTTCAATTGTTATTATTGGTATTCAGTACTATGTACTTATTATTTATTATGGTTTTTGTAAAGTTGTAATAATGATTTTACTAAGTACCTACCTATTTTATTTTATTATTCTTGAGGTACCTACCTAATAAACCCATTGAGTTATTGACTGCTACCTACCTATTTCATTAATTCTCACGTTCGTGCGGTGGACTTGTTCCTTGTCAACAGATCAGCTTTATTTATTTATTTTTTTTTTTGGTGTAAGGTCAAGTATCTGATTTTACTCGATTTTCCCCTAAGACTTCCATTTGATGGTCTTCAAGGTAAAAGCGATAATATTTTTGAATTTAAAAAAATTGAAGAGTGATAAAAATAATAAATTTCAGTTAAAATTTCCTTGAAACACTTTTGAAGAATTTTCAGCTCTAAAATTGCGTGATAGTTTTTGAGATTTCTGAAAGAAGCGTTGTGCAACCTTTCAAAATGGATCAAAATTTTTATCGAAAAATTTGTAGAGTATTTTTGAAACATTTTTTGAGTTGAAGGAGTCCAGACCTGTCCGTACATGTTGACAAGTAAATACACTAAGCGGTGGTGGGGGTGTACCATTGATGGAGAAATGTTTTGGTTGGTTTTTATTTTCGGCGATGTAGTCGACCTTCTTCATGCGAAATATTTCTTGGAGCGAAAAAGATTCTGAAAATTGTTCGATAAGTGCTTCATTTATTCAGTGTAGAAAACTTTAGTGTTCGTAGGAGTGGCAGGAACCACTGAAACAAAGGTTCAAAGTACGTATTTAATCGAGATAATTTTTAGAAATTATCCAATTTGTATCACTCACATAAGGCAGGGTTAGTGTAGTAGCCAGTTGGGAAAAAGTAAAAAACAGCATTCTTTTCTTTCCATCGACGATTCTTTCGCAAATCATTCACTTTAGGTAGATATTATTATTCGTCGACCGGTATTTATTGCATTTTTTTTTTCTGATGTACAAATTTTTTTTTGAAAATTTGTGAAAATTGAAAAAAGAAACAATTTTAGAAATAGAAACCAAAACGTTGAAAAAGTAACCAAACGTTACTTTTGGTATCTACTGCAGTAATTCAGTTACTTAAAAAGTAACCGAGTGCGAGCTTTGAACAGAATTTTTTGATTCTTTTCTGAAGTTGAGTAGTTTCTGCAGCATGACTTAATAGTGAGCACCTTACAGATCTAAAATTTTCTGAAAAGTGAAAAGTGAAAATTAAAAAAAAGTAGAATAGAAAGTAGAAACTAGAAAGCAGCTACTACTTGAGACAGAGGTGAGAGCAAAAAGAAGCAAAAATGATTTCACATTTCACAAGTGTATATAATTAATTAGGCTACCTTCGTGCGTTTTTTAGTTTAGCGTTTATGAAAAATTGAAAAAAATAAAAAAATTGAAATTTTTTGCAGCAAAAAAAAGAAAGAAAAACCTGGATGACGGAAAGATTCAACAAACCGCAATCCAGTTACCATTCGATATCGTTGCATTGAAGAAAAAAAAACCGAATTGGATTCGGACACGGGGTGTTTTTGCCAGTGAAAATAAGAAAAATCTCTGGATTCCTCGTTGGAAACGTTATTCAAAGAGAAATTTGGACAAATGACCACCATTTTCGTTAAGTGGGCAATGTATTATTGACTTGCGTTAATGTGTTGTCGGTGTTTTAACCGCGTTGTTATTGTAGTTCGTAAATTAATTTCTGCGTGTGATTTGTTAATTAATAAGTGCTCATAATTTTATATAAATCTAGTTATTAATTTTAAAAACGAATCTTTTTGATGGTTTTTTGATACGTGCGGTTGGTTTTATTACATAAGCGTCGGTGTTGATAATTTTAATGTTGCGTGGAGGTGGATTTGCAGCTTCCTAATATTGCAATCAGTTAAAAAGGTAGGCTCTTTGTTTATTTACGTACAATTACAATCGCATTCCTCCCTCGAATAAGCCTAACAAATAATAAAAAGGGTTGTACTGACACCGTATATGTGGTAAACAAACGCTGCTACCAGTGTATATTACTCGTTTCGGTAAAAGTATATTCCGTTTAATTGGCATCTGTACAGAGTCATAATCAAATTACATAGTCGAGTCGTCTACCACACCGAATTCCACCCATAAAAATGCATAATTTTTCTCCTCACAATGACTCGTATTCGCGTCAAATATGCATTGTTTATCGAGTTCCGTGATCAACTTGTGTGTGTAGGCTTAGATAGGCCGACTAACAGTAAATTTGGTGTAAAAAAACACTAATCGTGTTGGTAATACAATGTGCGAAATGATAGTTGCGAAAGTTATTACATTGTAAACAACATGGCAAATTGATTATATTGCTAAATAAAGTAGCGAAATGGCTTTTTCGGCGTATGTTTGTTGTAAAGTTGTTGACTAAAAATGTAAACAGCTTGAATTTCTTTATAATAATAACGTAATTGTTTATTAAATCGAAACGCCCCGCGATATTATGTAAAATATATCAAATTCAAAGACCTACTAGATCAGCATTTCATTACGAATTTTCAGTTTTCGCTTTAACAGGCACAAATTACCAATGTATCGACGACCTATATCGTTTGAAAAGTGTTTGTATTTCGAGCTATGTAAGTTGCTATGTGGATTGTTTCAACGTGATTATGTTTTTAAACTGTGTACAAATTGTATTAGGCGACGTAATCGGTAAAAATGATTAATTTACGTGTTTTAAAATGCTAGGCTGACTCGACCGGCTTTTTAGTCTGAATTAATGCTTCGATACGATGTTGATAAAAAATGTAATTTTCAACATTGATTCGTTACTATGTTCCTGCTGTGGTGCTGCGGGTATGCTGATTACGCGACGATAAAGCATCAATCGTCGCTGCTAATTGAGGAAACGCGTTAATTTTTTTTTCGGCCATAATTGCGGCACCGAAAATTGGTGCAGTTTACTCGACGTATATACTCTTTATTGGCAACCATTTGGCCCATATTTAACGTTGAATTTTCGAGCCACCACGCGAGATAATAAATTGGTTTGGAAAAAAAATTTCGAGTCAGTGTTAACATCGCGACTGCTTTCTTTTCCCTCCTTTTTTTGTAATACCATCGTTGTACAAGCGTCTCCACGTTTCAATTCTTATGTAAGGTTCAAATACGATTCGAAGGTTATTCGTTGTTATCTTGTCTGTCCTTTTTTTTCTTCATTTAATATCATTGGTTCATATTTGCAACGCGGTGTCGTGATAACGTTACATACAAAAAAAAAAAAAGTTGTCTTCGCTGCTATTGCTATTGCTGTTGAATTACCCACTACAAATCGTTTAACCGAAAATAGTTTTGTGTTCGTAATCAAGTATGCGAATTATCTCATACATTTTTTTTTTTTTTTTTTTACTTTTTCTTCTACTCGATGGTTTACATACGTATGTGTGTGTGTATCTGTGTAGGTTATCGACGGGTTTTTTCATTAAATTATTTCTCTAATTTTCAAATTAACCTTGAACCGAGCTCTGTGTGTGAGTCTTCAAAGTCGACCTGACAGAATTCTTTGTAGAATTCGGTGCCGGACGTCATCGTCGATGGCATAACACCTTACCTATATTTTTGCAACAAAATTTTCTCCCGAGAAAGTCCTATCACCTATTGGAAAATCTCTCTGTACCGGTTGAATTTTCGAACAACGTCCCGCATCAAATATTTATCTCGTCGAGGAGGGAAAAAACTGGTAATATCTGCTACAATCGTCGGTGTGTCGAACTGGTTCTACTACAATAATAATTCAGCGCCACAACAGGTTGTGTAATGATTTTTCATCTCGGCGAATGTACCTTTTAGGAAGGAAAGCAGTATTTACACGATGTTAGAATGACACAGAAGGAGGAACTGCAGTTGTTGTCCTATTTTGAATTTCAATGTTTACGTACGAAATTGTTTCAGTAGGTGGGAAAGTTGAAGCTTGAGTTGACCTGCTGCTTTGGTGCAATACTCGTGCGAGTGTGTAGAGCACCTACCTGTGGCGAGTAGAAAACCAGAACTCATCTCCACTCCAACTTTATCGTTGCAAAAATAGTGTGTTTAGAGATGTAGACGAGTAATCGAATGTTAGTGGACCCATCCCTGGCTTCAAAATTGCTCTTACACGAAAAAAAAACTGTTTCAAAGGAAAAGGCCCATAAAGAGTCGTAGTGAGCGAACTTTTTTCCTGTGATTTTTCATCTCGAGAGATTATGGGCTATAGATTGATAAATAATGCCAAAATCTCGAATTTTTCGTCATGGAAAATCAATCTTTTGGGTCAAAGTAAGAGTCCTACGAGTACTAAAAAAATTGAAGCAATGAAATTGTTGAGCATAAAATCTCTCATGAACTACGTGTGATTCATTTTCTCTAGGAGGCATTGTATTGAAAAATTCGTCATTTTTTCAATATTTTCTGGCACTGGTGGATTTTTGAGAAGAACTATGGATCGTACTGAAACAAGTTTTACAATGAAAATGTTGGGCATAAAATCTCTCATGAACTACGTGCGGTTCATTTTCTCCAGGAGGCATTGTATTTTGAAATATTTTGAGATTTTCAGCTCAAATCAGTTGTTTGTGTTGAAAAATTCGTCATTTTTTCAATATTACTGACACTGGTGGATTTTTGAGAAGAACTAAGAATCGTACTACAGAAACAAGCTATCAGTTATTCGCTGACACTCGAGAGGGAGAGGACTTTCACCTACCTTCTTCCTGCTGTCTGAGTCTCGTCTTCGAAGGTATCAAAAGTTGAAAATTTTTTCTGATGAGAGTGAAATTTGAAGGATTTTTGAACCAAGTTTCTTAAGCAATGTTTATTTTGATGTGATAAAAAGTGTGAATTTTCTGTTTTTTTTCACCTAATTTTCAGAAGTAGGTAAAGCATGTGACTTTTTTGGAACTGGGCTCCCTTCCTAAGTGGTATTTTTGAAAGTTGGGGGGGGGGGGTTGGTGAGTGTATGTATTTTCGTTAGTACAATTTAGATTTTTGGAATTTGATTTTGAAAATCCAGTAGAAATTTCTTCTCATGAAATGAGATGTAAACATCTTGGTTTTACCCATTAAATTCAATAATGATATTTCAGCAGATCGTCAACACTTTCATGTATTTTTTTGCTCAAAATATAAATTTTTGAATTTTTCTCAGTAAGGTAAATCAAATAGGTAATTTTTTTCTCAAGGTAAGTAAGGATTCTACGAGAAAAATGCCAACCAAATTTAATTTTCAAATCCCCATCACAAAATTTTTTTTAAAAAATTGATTTTCGAGTAAAACTGAGAGGTATTATGAGAAAAGTGGTGAGAAACAAAATGGGAGAGGGGAGGGGGTGCAGTCTCTGTCCTTGAGATGGTGATGAGTTATTCTCTGAATGACATTCGAACGTACGATTTCAGGGTATCTAACAGGTAGTGAAAGTAGTGAAAAAATGAAAAAAATAAAATTCGTTCCTTTTTCTCGGATCTTTATTCCGTAGAAAAGAGCTCATTTGTCGACTTTTTTAGAGCTGGAGGAACTACACATTTTTGAGAGCTTTTGCCCTCGCTTCTTCGCTCGGGCTATTTGCTCTTTTTCCACATGAAAACCTTACTGTTCAAATTCAAGAAATACGTTGAAGTTTGAATCAGAGAAATGAACTCCTCCCTGCAAAAATTTTTTTTCTCTTCTCGAAACATGAATTTTTGAAAAACTTTGCCCTCGCTTCGCTCGGCTCGTTTGATTTTTTTCAACTTAAAAACGACATTCGCTTGCTTGAAAGAAATCTTAGGATTTTTGAAGACATTGAAAAAGCGAAAAATTCTAATGTAAAATTTTGCCTCCCCCGGCACCCTTTTTTTAAATAAAATCACTAGTGTTTAAAAAATGTCCTGCTAAAGTACTGATTTTTTAGACACATTGTCTTATAACATAGGTATGCAATGAGCTCATTTGTATTATTTTTTTAAAAAATAATTTTGATTGAAATTAAGAAATGCTTTGTATACAAATTTTCTCCCAATTTCAATTTTTTTGAAAAATTTGACTTCGTTAATATTTTTTTGTATATGGGGGGGGGGGGGTCGAGTGGATAGCATTCTTCTGAAATTTTGGTTTAAAAAGATAGTGAAAAAAATAGATACCATGGATTTGGTCACTCCAAAATTTTTGCTGTACCCTGAAAAAATCCTCTCCTCACCCTTTTTTCTATTTCCCAAGATCTGAATGAATCAGCCTGGTCTTAAATGTTTTACCAAGCCTAAAATCTAAAACATTGATCAAAAATTTGAAATTTTTTGAATTTTTTCTTCGATTTTTATCCGTTTATGTCTCTTTGAATTTTGAAGGGTGCCCATTTTGGCACGGAAGCAACTGAATTAATAAAATTCATAAAAATTTAAACAAATGAAAAATTTTCAAAATCTTGAAAACTGAGCTCAACCCGGTGGGGAGAAAGGGTCAAACGTTGACAAGAAAATTTGAAATTTTTCCTGCGTCTTATTGAGGTCTATTGGTCATGATTTGTAGCTGGGCTCCATCAAAATCCGAATAAAGCTGAAAAATTATCCTTTTTAGTGCATGTCACAGGATGAGATTCAATATGATCGATGATGAATGATGATCTCTACTGATCATTCCCCTGTGTGTAACATCTTCTCTCAAAGTTTTCATTTTGAAAATACCTGAGCTCACCGGAACTGTCCGTGAAGTGATAACACTGTATTACTCGAATTTCGAATGAGAGAATTTGTGGTATTGAAAACTAGAAATTACCATGCTATGTAAATTTATTGGTCAGAGTTACGTACCGGAAAACAAATCATGATAACTGATAAGGGATTCATTTTCAATTTTTTGATGTGGAGGTGAGTCAATTTATCTCCACAGATTCTAAATATAGTATGATATCATGTTATTGGTTTCAAAATTTACAGTACTCTTCGTATTCTACGATGCATCGAAAAATTCGCTCGTGTTACGTGCATCAAAATTGAATAATTTTCAGTTTCATTGGTCCTAATCTGAAGTTTTACTCATTGACGTCAATTTAATCAGGATGAGTGATTAGTGCTTAATGTGATCAGTTCGACTATTCGATTGTACATATTCTGTGGTGCATTCTTGAAAATCGAATAATATTCTAAATATTCCTCGATAGTAGGTACGTATTGCGAAATGAAACATCAATTTGATACCTGGCTGTTTCTGCAGTTGGCGATTAATGTCTCGACTCGAATACGTGGTTTTAATTGTTTTAGGGTTTCATAGCGCGCTGATAATGCGGTCGAATACGTAGAAATATGGTTACTAGGAAATTATTCGCCGAGGAAGCGATGATTTATCTGATCTCGAATGAAATTAGTCAGCGTTTATGTACTGCCGGCGATTAACGATAAATTTTATTCGTATGTGCGCGCGATAACGAATAATTTTTTTCCATATTCATCATATCTGATTGAGTTACGCTGACTGATGGCGTATTGTGTACGGTTAATTTGCTACGTACGCGTGTTTCGCTGCTTTTTTTATTTTAAAGATCATACGACGATACAAACTAGGTGTATAGATATGAATATGAATGTTGTATGCACCACGTTTATTTGAAGAAGGAAAAAAAAAACTCGTATTTTTCATGGCGTCAAAATTGGCCACTATTTGACGTGTGTATGTGCACGATTTTTTTTTCTCGTTTTCGTTCAGTTCTCAGTTACATTACAGTGGGCGTTAATTGTGCGAAGTATACAAAGATAATGAATGAAACGAAATGAATTGTTTTTGGCAAGTGTGCCGAAAACATTGTTAGGCGAGTTCGTTCGCCGGTATACACGACGATGAGAGTAGTGTAGTGTACCAAGTTGTATGTACCAACGCCTTGCACTTGAAAATGATGGCGATAAAGACACTCTCTGTGTTGAAGTGAGAAATGGGAACCATCAAGTAACAACGGTACGATTATATACCTACGACGATGTGACAATTGAAGGTGAATTTGATGGCTGAAGTTGAAAGAGCAACGAGCAGAACGACGAGTCATCTGAGATTGTTACAGGTGGGACTAGGTTTGTCGTACGAATACCACGATGTTTCGTGCGAGTAGTAGGTATACCTTTACCTACCTATACCTAGGTAAACGAGGTATTGTGCGAGTTTTATGGGTGTACGATGGGAATGGGAGTAGGTAATTCTGAAGGAAGGAGAAGTTGTGATTTTTTTGTATCGTTATTTTGGTCAGTCGAGTTACGATGGCGATTTGATGGATGGACTTTGTAGTTATTGGTCAACGAAAGAGAGGGGAGAGGTGAATCAAATTTTTTAGATATTCGAGTGGGGTATCGATTGTCGATTATTTTTCGCACTGGACTCGAATTTGAGGTTTGTATGGAACGTGGAACGAAAAAAAAATTCAAGTCGTGTGAGGAGGATTTTTTTCATTGAAAAATTAGAGTGATTCTTTCAATCGTACGTATCTAGCGATATGGAGGTTTTAGAGAAGACAGAAAGGGGGACCATTTTTTCAGCTCTAAAATTGAACTTTGTGATAAAGTGAATCTTAGTTGGATGAGGAGGTATTCTTTCAAAATTTTTAGAATGAGTATTTTCGTCGTTTTTGAACTTTTTTTCCTTCCTTAACACTTGAAAGTTGACTTAAACTTAAGTCCCGTAATCGTTGACATGGCGGCTGCTAGCCGCCATGTCTACAAGCACGGGGGATTTTTTTCAAAAAAAGTCATACCGGCGGCTGTCAGCCGCCATGTCAACGATTACGTGTTAAACTAGATATCGTGGTAAAGGCAGTCTTCGAGAATGTGAGGGAAGTTTCAACATTTTATTTTTAAATTATATGTATGAAATCTGTTTGCTTTGGGTACAGAACTATGTTCTTTGACTGTATTTGGTGCATGCATTGGGCGGGGCAGAGGGGTTAAATGTTCTCAAATTTTGAAGATGGGTACCTATGAGTACATATTTTGGCGATTTTTACAAATTTTGTCACCGCATTGACTTACCTTGGAATACGTGAAAAGCAAACTTCATATCAAAAAACTGCAGATTTTTTGCTTTTTTGGTACCTCCCTCACTCCCTCCATCCCCATAAACTGTTCTAAATATTTTTGGTTTGTTTTTTTTTCGAGTACGATCAGAGTGAAACGCATCTACTTTTTTTTAGGTCCCACACAAATGAGCACGTTTTTTGAAGTTTTTGCTTTTTTCCAAGTAGTATTTAATAATCAACTTTTTTCGCTTTCCGTTTTTAAAATTTGGAAAAATATTCCAATTTTGTATTTCAAGTTTTTTCAAAATTTAGGGGTGAGAAATCGAACTGTATTTGAGCAGGTAAATATTTTTTTCTTTATGATATTGTTAGAAGTGAAGTGTCATTGAAAATTTGTTTCGTAGGTGTATTTTCTCACTTTTTTGAATTTTGTGACGTGATTGAGTTCTGGGGGGGGGGGGAGATTCGAAGGGGAGATGCATTTTCATTTTAATGAAGTTTTTAAACCTATAAATCATCCGAAAAAATGTTTATTTTTAACGAAATAAAAAAATACTTCGTTGACAAATTTTCTTCCAATTTAGATTTTTTTGGAAATTTTCCTGTAAAAATCAATTTTTGTTGATTTTTGTGTGTGAGAGGGGGGGGGGGTAGAGAGCTTTCTGAAAATTTGGCTGAAAAAGGATAATGGAAAAAGTAGTGATTTTTTTTCAAAAAAAAATAAAAAATTGATAGGTAACGGCCCAGTTTTTTTTACCCTCTCTAGTTTTTTTTACCCCCCAAGAATTTTTTGAAAAATAAGCCACCAAAGTCATGAATTGATTCGAAAACCATCTTATCATGTTTTGTGCGTCTTTTGGAACACAGTGCCCTTGAAAAGCTGCATTTTCCATTCAATGTTCATGGTTCAGGAGACTTTGAAAAATGTGATGTGAGTTTTGGTCGATTTTCTTAACAAAATTTGAAGAAAGTGTGTTTTGATTTTAAGGATTGGGCGAGCTAATTTTTACCAAAATGAGTTCGCGAGTACATCGTTGAATTCTACACACTCTGGTCTATTAGATGAGCTAGTTATTTTTCATCAAATTTGTTTTATAAAAATTTTTAGAGGGGGTAAAAGAATAGGGAACGATTCGAGCCCAGTTTTCTATTTTTTTTACCGGGTAAAAAAATAGAAAATCCATATTAAATTTTTGTTCTCTAATTTTTTTACCCCCCCTCAATTTTCAGAATTTTTGCTCGTTGACGACTGTTTAAAGGCGTGATATAAATCTTATTCATTTTTAGGGAAGTATTTGAATGTACTGCTCTGAATTTTTGTAAATAATATTGTCCAAAAAACACTTGCTACAGTTGATTACATCAATGTAAACAATCAACGAAATAAAATGAATAAATGAATGATGCCCCTCTAATGTAGGTTTTCTATGAAAGCAAACAAAACAAAAATGGGTATCAAATTGAAGACCTTGAGTATAGCATTAACATGAAAACAGAAAATTGGAGCAGGAACTTTCACAGCAATTTTTCACCACCTATATCCGCAAAAAATTCCCAAAAAGTAGTTTCTTGTGAAAAACAATGTGTTCATCTGGTGGTCCAGGAATTTTAGAGTCCAAAAATACGTGTATTAAATTTTTTTGTTGAAAATTTGCACAAATATAATCTTTACAAATTCTCAATTTTATTCTCAATCATGTTTTCAAGCAATGAATACTCGTACACTAATGATAACGGAAATGGCACTTTTTGGCATTGGAGCTCGCGAAAATACACGAAATACGAATGTTTAAAATAGTGATTTTATTTAGACGAAAAGTATATCCTTACATTATAAAAGACATACGAGTCGTATGAGAAAAACTTAAAGACTAAAAGCTAAGATTGTTAAAAGAACTAAAAACTACTAAGAATTGAAACGTTTATGTGAAAAGGACAATGCGTAGGTAGGGGGTGGTTGGAGGGTAGTTCTCCGAAGGATCTATTGTTTGCTAGGAGCGTGGACGAGTGTATAGGTAGGTATAGGTATACGTGAATATGGAGGAAACAGGCATGATTAATTAATAATTTGTTAAGAAACGTTGAATCAGTGTTGTTAACATTGAAAACACAGAAAAAATTGGGGGGTAAAAAAAATAGTGAATGGGGGTAAATGAAATAGCGAACGGGGGTAAAAAAAATTGCGAACTCGTTTTTTTGCAAAAAATATTTTTTTTGGCGAACCTAATGAAAATAAACTTTTGGCAAACACTAAATTTTGTCAACGAATGTTTGCTGATTTCAATGCACTTTTCAGTTTTTTTCTAGCTTCATTAGGTAAAAAGAAATTTCAAGATATGTCCTTAGGGGGGTAAAAATATAGGGCCGTTACCCCTAGATACCATGAAATCTGAACATTTTGAAAAATTGTGAAAGTGAAAATGCATTGGCTTGATATAATTTGAACTTTCAAGTGAAATTATCGTGGGGGGGGGGTATGAAAACTTATTTGAAATTAACGACACGGTTTATTGTGATTATTTACGTAGATAGGGAGGAGAGAGGAGGGAGTGGAGTTGAGAAAGAAATGAAGGTACGAAAATTTAAGTTTCTTATGAAGATGCCAGTTTTGACAATTGATTAGGTACATATGAAGCATGTGTTTCCAAAACGCACTAAGTCCAAAAAAATATTGATAAGAAATTCATGATACTTAGTACAATTTGGAAACGTAGAAATGGCCCAAATTGGCTGATTTTTTGATATGTTATAGTCAAGACCCTTGGGCACTACATATCAAAAAATCAGCCATTTTGGGCCTCAACTTTATGCTAGATGGCCTTGCAATCTCAGAATCTTCAAAAATGGACTTAGTGCGTTTTGGAAACACATGCTTCATATAAAAACTTGGGCGGAGGAGGGAAGGCGAATCAGCCGGAATTTTCCATGAAAATTTCTGGTACTAATAAATACGAATGAACGTTTTCTACGTCGGTCTAATCAATTCAATCAAGGGTGAATATCATCTTGCAGTTTTCAATGACATTTCTCAGTTCGCGATAGTCTATAAAATTGATTGAAAATAGCCGTTGGAAATGAAAACAGAAGAAAAATATAATCCGAAGAATTCGAAAAAAGCGTACTAGAGTATCGCTACGCGTATTTTCGAATCGAAAACAAATGAGAAAACAACGACGAAGAACTCTGGGTGGGAGAAAAAAAGAGGAAAAACGAACAAAAACAAGTGCTAGCTGGAGGATGAAATGACTTGAGAACAACAATCAACAGCTCTCGTTAATAAACTCGGCATTAGAGAATATTTATAGAGAAATATAGTATAGTAGCGAGGTGCTTCTCGTAATAGGGTGAACGAGCGAGGAGCGAGCGAGCCGGCGACAAAAGACGAGGAAAACAGGAAGAAAATTTAACAACAAATGAACGAAAATGAAGAAGAATAACTGCTAGCGCGCCGAAGAAAAGGCGAAAAGCGAAGAAAAACTGGAATAAATAGAAAAACATCTTGCGCAGTTCGCAAGATCAACCGACTTTGCTCTAAATATACCCCAGTAATTTACCAACATTTATCTCAGTAATTATACCAGACATTACTTAAAAATTTACCAATTTATCAAAATGCGCGGAAGTACCCAAATTTACCGATTTAATGAATACGAAAAATCAAAAACATCGACAAAATAAAATAGTCAATCATAAGTAGCCATCATATTACACTTTTATGAAATTGATTTTCAAATAAAAATTAGCATACTTATGAAGACGTAACCGTCATATTACAAGTGGAATAATATATCAGGAAAATTGTTGACAAAAAACAAAATTATTACCAAAATTTACCAATTTACCGAAATTTAGCTATTTACCAAAATTTACCAATTTACCAAAATTTACCAATTTACCTATTTACCGAAATTTACCTATTTACTGAAACTTACCTATTTACTGAAATTTACCTATTTACCGAAATTTACCAATTTACCAATCAGTGTTGTGCGTAACGATATTTTTTTTCGTTACGTTATTTCGTTATGTTACAAAATTAGCATTTTTTTCGTTACGTTATTTTCGTTATTTCCGTTACGATTTTTTCGTTACAGAAACGTTTTTTCAACGTAGAATTGATGATATTTTCAAAGAAAAATGCATTTGTAACGAAAAATTGTAACAGAAATGGCTAAAATAACGGAACCAAAAGGTTTAAATACCAGTGTAACGAAAAAAATACCGTTACATTTTTTCGTTACAGATATAATCATGATACAATTACGTTTATTAAAAAGGGAATTTTTGAAAAAGTCAAGCTTGGAAGGTAAAAAATCTCATTTTTTGACTCAACTTGAGAATATTGTAACTAAAAAAATAACAAAAAAGGTAACAGAATTTTTTCGTTTTTCGTTACGTTACATCAAGAAAAATATCGTTACGTTACATTTCAGTTACACAACATCACATGATCAAAATAACGTTTTTGTTACAGTTCCGTTACCTGTAACGAAAAAAATTTCGTTATTTTCGTTTTTCATTACAGTTACTGTTACGGGATGCCAACACTGTTACCAATTTACCAAAATTTACCAATTTACCAAAATTTACTGATTTACCAAAATTTACCGATTTACCAAATTTTACCATTTTACCAAAATTTACCTATTTACCAAAATTTACCTATTTACCCAAATTTACATATTTACCAAAATTTACCAATTTACCTAAATTTACCAATTTACCTAAATTTACCGATTTACCAAAATTTAGAGGTTTTTAATGGCTTAATTTTTATCCAGAATTGAAATTTAGCTATTTACTGAAATTTACCAATTTACCAAAATTTATCAATTTACCAAAATTCACCAATTTACCAAAATTGACCAATTTACCAAAATTTACCGATTTACCAAAATTTACCGATTTACCAAAATTTACTAATTCACTAAAATTTACGAATTTATCAAAATTTATCAATTTACCAAAATTTACCATTTGACCAAAATTTACCAATTTACCAAAATTTACCAATTTACTAAAATTTACCAATTTACCAAAATTTACCAATTTACTAAAATTTACCAATTTACCAAAATTTACCGATTTACCAAAATTTACCGATTTACCAAAATTTACGAATTTACCAAAATTTACGAATTTACCCAAATTTATTAATTTACCAAAATTTACGACTTTACAAAAATTTACGAATTTACCAAAAATTACCCCAGCAATTTACTAACATTTACCTCAGTAATTTACCAGACATTACCCACTAATTTACCAATTTTCCATTTTACCAAAAATTACCCCAGCAATTTACCAACATTCACCTCAGTAATTTACGAGACATTTCCTCACTAATTTACCAATTTTTTACCGAATTTTAATTACCCCAGTAATTTACTGTCAAAGGTTTTTACCAATTTACCAAACTTTACCAATTTACCAAAAATTACCCAAGCAATTTACCAAAATTTTCGACCAACTTTAATTACGAGTAATTCACCAAAAATAACTAATCATTTTATTTACTAAAAATTACTATTAATTAACAAAAAAAAAAAAAATTATCAAAATTTACTGGCTATTTACCAAAAACTTGATGTTTTTTGTTAAAACAAAAATTACACTAGAAATTTTTGAAAAATTTTGATTTTTTATGGCAAAAAAATTTTGGACGGATAAAATTAACAAAAAAATTAACAAAAAAATCAACAAAAAATTTTCTCCTCTTGACTCGCGCGGGATTCGAACACCCGACCTTCGGCGTACCAATCTGCAACCTACACACCCTAACCACCCCATCTGTTTGTTGGGGGTAAGCCGTTTGCGAGATATAAGGGTTTACACAAATTTCTGCTTATCCATAACGTTGAAACACACTTAAACGTTCATATCTCGTAAACGGCTGAACCGATTTCGACCAAATTAAAAATTTCTCTAGTTCAGTATCAAAGCAATATTTTGCCATCATCAGTTTCGACTTAAAGTTCGGAGCTTTTGAGTTCAGCGTGACACAAATTTATACATAAATTGATATATAAATAAATAAATATATATATAAACTTATCTCGTTTTGCGCCATATGTCTTATCGTGATCAGCACACTTCAAAACGTCAAGAAAACCCACCCCCACCCAAATCCTCAACCATCATGACAAATACAATACCTTACTTTTCCGTTTCACGGCAAAGTCGGTAAAAGAAGTCGTAAAATAAAAGCTTTTTAATCCATTTAAAACGTTTTAACGGGCGCGTGAGACGCTGTAATCGGCTAATTTTTAACACCGTCGAATGGTTTTTATTGGTCGTTGTAGCGACGCGACGCGAGACGCTATGCGATGCAATGCGGAAGCTGCGATGATGATGGAAGAGGAGGAGGAGAAGGAGACGAGCACAGGGTGGAAAATCGACTCGATTAAAGGGGTACAGCAGCAGCAGCGAAACGAAAAGAATCGAGTCTACGCAGCTCAGCCATAGCAAAATACACTACTTAAGTGTGGAAAATTGTTCGCCTAATGGAGCTATCGCATCGCTGTAGAGAGTGCGATTGGAATGGAAAGGTGTAGTCGAGGGTGGTGTGGGGTGGTGTGTGTAATGAACGACGCGAAGCGGAGAATCGGCGACGATGATGACGACCTACAAAAAGAGTAAGACGAAAACGACGACAAAGGCTAATAGGGCGGACACCAACCACCTCGTAACCGGGTCGTAAGTACAGAAAGCAGACCCTATTGCCGGATAAAGTACCCAAATGTACGACTAAAACGAACGCGGAACAGAAGAAAAAAAAGCTAACGAAAAAGTGCAAACTGGAACTTGTTACAGTGCAAAGTGCCAGAAATGGAATATTAGGCGAGATGCGGAGATGCTGTAGTAAGTGTACGCCGCCGCCGCCGCCGCCGCCAGTATCATCGTTTGATAACTTCTCGATGGTTTTTGCTGACGTGTGTACGACCATAAAATCGCGTTATGGATTTTATTCTTCTTTCTGTCTTATGTTTTTTTTCCCATATAGATGTGAAATATTGCGAAGGGTCAACGCTATCCTTGATACACCTACGTGTAAAAGGGAGATGTCGTGTTGCGAACGAATTCAAGAAATGGCGTCAGTGTTACGGAGACGTAGATTGAACTCTTTGTGTATCATTATTATATCGAATATTGATGTACGTAGGACGTATGCGAGTTGTATAACAGTATGGCCAAGATGATGAGGGTTCCTGAGATGTAGTTCATTAAAAAGGGTGTTTGGTCATCGGTGTTTACTTCGGTTAGATGGGTGAAAACTGAAAACCTTCTATCGCTTTCTAAAGTTATCTTATTTGGCGTCGGGCTTTTCGAGCATTTAATTTTCAACCCAAGACATCGAGAACTGATTCCCGAATTTTTACCTTGAGATGTACCCCTATTGTGAATGATTGATGTACAAATTGCGCTGTTTCTGTTATTTTCGAAAATTTTCCAAAAATCGTGAAAATAAGTACATACTTTGATGATTCAAAGTTTTGCTATTAAGATCAACCCCTTCGCGATGAAGCCTGGGAAAACCCTAGTTTATTGATTAATTAACATTGTATTGTATTGCTGAGGTGATTTACATTCAACTAATCGAAGATGTTTTACTTTTGTTACAGGTGAGTTCCATTATTTCGTCATTACTCACTAGAATGAAAAAAATCTTGTACGAGTGCGTAACTGTAAGTTATTTTTATAGTTTACTTTCCCAAAACATGTATTCCAGCTTCTCTGAAGTTCGTATTGTCTTATATGCCCCTTCTCCTTTTTTTATCAATACATCTGCTGATAATGACAGCGTTTAGTTGTTACTTTGATCACTATTATCTGCATATCTATTACACAACTGTGTTCGTCGGCATGTTTGTTTTGTATCGTCGATGAAAACATGAGAAAAATTCCATGTTTTGAAGCACATTGTATGTACTAAAACATATGGAAACAATATGAACTTCAATCACCTAGCGGTATCATGGTGGGAGGAGGGTCGTGTGGGTCGTTGTTTTGAAATTTCACTTCTTTATGCTCCCACTCTCTTGGAAGTTTTCGGATTTCGTGGGAAAATAATTCCATGCCAAATTCTCGAAATGATCAGAAAAAAACACCTCTTGAAAAATTTTTAAACGTCATTGTTAAAGACTCGCTGATGACTAATGCTTTTTATTTGCGAGATTTTGGAAGAATACTTCAGCTCTTTTCAGGCAATTTGATCGTAGAATAATTTCAATTTCCCCCCCCCCCCCCCCCCGAAAAATCAGAATACTCTCAGGCGAATTTTTATTTAAAATTTTTAAGGTTTTGTGATGGAACTCTTGAACAACGTCCTTTTCAGTAAAACTCCTCATCTTAATTCTTCCAAATAATCGTAGGTACATATTGGAAAAAAAACCGGTTCATAAAGAAATGTTCGTCCCTTGAGCATGGCCTCCAAAACCTGAAGAAGCAAACAATACTTACCTAAAATGGAAACTATGTGATCATTTCTTAATAATTTTCAATTTTCGGCGTCAGAATCATTTTAAATTACCCCTTTTCAGAAGAAAAAACTCCGCCTGGTGATTTTTGAAAAATTCTCTTTTTTTCGTTCTTTTTTCAACTGAGGAGGCTCCATTAAGGAGGGCAACTTGTAACCGATTGATTCTGGATTTTTCCTTGAAAAGAGATGTCCCATTATAATATGTATTTTTCAGCTCTGCATCAAATTAAAATTGAAACAAAAATCTTTGGTCGTTGAAAAAAAAATGTTTCGATTGAGGAAAGAAATAGCCACGACTGTGTGTAAATGACCTTTCTGTCTGGACAAATAATGTGGAATGAGTCCCTTTGCATGGTTACATCTAAATCAGGTGACCTAACCTTGCATGTAAATATCGACTTACTTTTTAGTTATATGATGTTGCGAATGTAAAGAAAGATAGGATTATGGAGGAGAGGGCAAAGATACCTACGGTTTTATATTTTTTTACACTCATCTTGACGTTCGCAACACGCTGATTGAAAAATGAGGTGTCGAGACGAAAAAAGAGTTCAAGTTTGAAGGGTCGGATCGCATTGCGCTTTTCTTCCCTCCTCTTTTGTTTAATATGCACGCGAGCCCCTACTTTCTTCGTCCTCTCTGCATCTCGCTTCGTTGTTTGAAATTGAATTATCTTCACCTCTTATGAACGTGTCGATAATGAAAAAAGAAAGAAAAAATTTATCCTTTAATACCGACTCGACGAGCGAATACGACACCCTACACCTCGCATTTCCCTAGATTCATTTTCAAGTGTGTATACAGAGAGACATACATCTCGTCGTCACGACCCTCTTGATGATTAAAATGTTGAAGAAGGTAGAGATGGATATAGGTATACAATAAGAAACTACTCTACTCTCAGATATAACGACTACGGTATAAGTATCCAAGTGTAGGTAGAAATTTTGAAAACACTGGTTTCATTTTCATCATACCATACTATACCTACAGTGTGTACTATACGACTACGTCTCTTTGGCCGTCGACTTCAGTTCGTCATCGTCGTTTAGGAGAGGCATAGGTTAGAGAGTTTTGTAGCATTATATCTCGTATATAGTATAAGGTAAAATGTACAAGGCGTGTTAAAGAGGGACAACAAGAGCGGCGAAAGCGAAGGTGATGAGGACGAAAAGGGATGGGCAGCAGCCGGCAAAAGTTTCTGTCTACATAATCACTGCTCTTGACAATAAGCACTTGGCTCTTTCTCTTAATTCAAGAGGACGAACGATGATGCTCTCTCCGTTAAGCTCGTTTATACTGTGTGCGCGCTCTTGTTCGTTTTTACCACCGCTATCAACCAACTTTGAGCTTTATAATTAAGCTGAAAGTTTAGACGCTTCGTTTGGGCTTGGGCGTTGATATGCTGTTGCGGCCCATTTTCTGTTCTCGTGTATTATTATTATTATTATATACCTACTTAGTTTACTTACGTGGTGTATGTGTGTCGTGCGATATTTTAGTGTATATATGACGACTCGGAATATTAAGCTCATTGCCCTTACCATGCCTGTATTGCCTGTGAATTCGTAGTGTGTAGTACATATATTTTTGTGCGTGAGTAGAAGTTGGAGGAACTGAACACTTAAAATATTGAAGTAGTGGAGAAAAGATGATTTTTTTAAAAAAAATTTCACTATCATCAACATGATAAGCAGCGTTTGTCCAAAAACACCCTTCTTCCTTGGTTGTCTGATGAATTCAATAACTGTGACCTTGACACTCGCAACTAAATTCACGCAACCAGGCTCTTTTTTTCAGTCGATGTTAGCCTGCTTCAATTCCAGAGAGAATATAGAACACAGAATCAAACCGCAGTACACGAAACCTCGAAATAATAGACCTCGTTTCACAGGGTAAATGTGCCTCGTGTCTTGTGCATTTTATTACGTAGTGTGGTGCAAAAAGTATCCGACTTGATTTTTTGAAGAAAAAACGAACAAATAGAAGAAGAGTAAAATGGAGCCGTAATCCATCTGTTGAATGAAGACCACGTTCAAGTACGCCATTCACTAGTGGAAAGGGATGATGAGAGTATTACTGAAGTTCAGGCTGAGGTACTTGAAGATTTGCAAATTACAAGCTGACAGATCTCAGAAGTAATTGAAACTAGTGTTGAATCCATTTATTGTCCAGAGAGGGAAAATTGGTTCAATAATTAAGGAACACTAAATATGAATTGTAATTTTTTTCATTCATCGCCATCGTTGTTCATTATACCTAAGTATTAATTTTTTTTTACCTCATTCTCCTTATATTAAGGAGAAGAAATATGAAGTCGAACAGGTGCCTTCGATATGCCTATGATGAAATATTGTCATCGCTTGGCCCGACTTCAGTTTATTCATTATGATGATGATAATCATCATCGTATACACATCTAACAGCCCCTGACACGTTATTTCATCAACGAGCAGATGTTAAATGCTGTGTAATGTGTGTACTTGTACCTTTCATGCACCTTTGAGTTGGATTACTGATCGAATACTTTCATTCTATTCATGCATAAAAAAGGTTTCGTTAATTTCACATCAATTTATGTTAGTCTAATGGCTGTATTTTTATTTACTAGTCTTTGTTATTCGTACGACGTGAACCAGGCGTGAACATATTTTTTAATATAATTTTCATCGTATCAAAATGTTTTATAACTTTTTCCCCACATACAGGATGATTCAATTTTTTTAGACCAATGCCTACTCGTGTAATACATATTTCATCTGCTGGAAAAATTGTTCGGAAAAGCATAATGATTGGACGATCCAAGTCCGATTAACGTAACCAGGTTCTTGAGAAATGCTCCAGGAAGCGTTAAAAAATCTGGGACTCGTAGGAGTAACTTTTGGTTACTTTTTCGAAATTTTAGTCACCAAAGTTCTTTTTTTAATTTTCGAAAATTCATATTTTTTACAAATCTTAGCCCCACTTCTTGAAGAAAAAATGGAAAAATGTCAATTGTATGTTGTATGTATCATCAAGTGAATTGAATAATTTACGAATGTTTTCACTTTTTTATTCCTTTACAACTGGGTACATTTCCTATTCAACGTTACTGTAGCAAACCCGTGCCTTTGGCTAAAATTATTGAATTTTAGTTTTCTGCCAAAAATGTTGAAATTGCCTAAAAATGGTGTTTCCTACCAAAAATTGCTACAATTGTCGCTTCTTGGCAACAAATTTCAAATGACCCGCCCTTCCTCCAAAAATTGCCCAAAAATCATGCTTTGTAACCACAATTGCCAAAAATCCTTGGATTTTTCACCAAAGTAATTGTCAACATCTAAAGTCTTTTTTTTACCAAAAAATTTCAATAACGTCTCGTTTTATGTATACCAAATGGTGATAAAAATACCAAAAGCAGTCGAAAAGTCACTTTTTTTCTGGGAATTGTCTCCCCCCCCCCCCAAAAAAAACTGCCTTTTGCTATTGTCAAAATCTTGTTTTTTTTTCAATAATATGTTCTGGCTTTTTTGTCATCTATTTTTTTTCTATTGAAATGTTTTGCTTACGTCTTGTAACTTGTTTTTTTTTTCGTAAAAATTGAATACATACAATCCATGAAAGTCCCGTGCCGATGTGTTTGAAGTACCCAAAACGCTCATGGTAGCAGAGCGTGGTTTTTCATTAGTAATGGGCAATTTTCGATCGAACTTTCACAGCTATGGCTACAGTCATAAGTACTTTTTACCATCGATACAATCGATGCCAAATTTTAATAACCCTTCCCTTCCCCTCCTCTCTTTGGAAGGACATACAAAATTGAAAAACTTATTTGAGGGAACCATTGTGCGTTCATATGTCACCAATACAAAGTGCCTGTTATGCACTTTTGAGATAAATAGTTATCGATGGTTTCCTAAAATTTTATTACCTCAATTCAATCTACAAATCATCATTTTTTTCTGTAATTTTGAAATAACAAATCGACTTTATCTATTCTTGTTTAAATCCTTGTTAATACCTTTTCTCCTCAGTGTTACCAAAATATCTAATAAAATATTACGAGAATAATCTGAAAAAAAAACAATACAAAGGGCAAGATACAACTAAAACACGAATCGTCATAAATGATGACGATGACAAAAAATACATATATAATATGTGCGCTATATTATGCGAGTTAAATACAAAGTAAACTTTGGTAACAGATATTGAGGTACCCAACAACAGTATCATCAATGACACGCGATACGTACCTACGTTTTTTTTTTTTTTTTTTTAAAGAAACAAAAAAACAGAATTAACAAGCAAAAAGAAGAAAATGAACCGCGATGTATCCATCAAATGACTTTCCGAACTTCCACGAAAAGAAATTGAATTTTACGATTAGAGCATCTTCGAATCATTCTATTTTGCAGTATCGTATAGTAGGTACAATCATTCTTCCTATTCCAATCTTTTTTTTTGGTTTACAGTTATATTGCCCTGCATGGGTGTAACCTTTTATCGTCTAAAGCATGACAGAATGTTGAACACGCGAGTCTTAATAGCTCTGATCCGATATCTTTCTAGTGGACTATCTTAGCGCATTTCAAAATGTTCATAAAATTTTTTTATCTCATCTATCTTGCTGAAATTTTTCCTGGATCATCCTTGAATGCAGTCTCACTTGGCTCGAGATTTTTGGCACGATAATCTCAATTAAGTCGTTTTTCATCGTAGGCACAAATACATTCGTGCTCAAAATAGTCTCAAAATATGTAATTCCATCAAAATTGAAAAATCGAACGATTACAAATACTTTCCTATACATCGTCGCTTAACGCTGTTCGGAAAGTAGAAGAGAAAAGCTACATTTTGTGAAATCATCATTATCGTCATTCGACGAAACACACGCTAAATGACAAATGGAGCGAACGATTCTTTTCTTTCTTTTTCCCTGTTCACGAAGAAGTACACATCAGGCATTCTTTTCCGTTTTTTTTTTCTGTAGAATTTCACCTCTCGGTAGTATATTGCTCTATATCGATTTTTTTTATTGTCATAACAAACGACTATATTCTAAAAATTGAAGTCGGGAAAAAACAAAGCGAAAATGTGGTATATTATTTTGGATTTAATCGTGAATGATTTCGTTTCATTGTTGTTTTAATACACTGGCGTCTTACTTCATGAGCTCAAATGTTCAAATCTTTATATCCTTTGTAAAAGCTTTAGATTAATTCGTCAAGAAGAAGAAGGGAAAAAATGGGACAAGAAACGCAGCCCATTTCTTTCTAATTCTCGTTACATCGTCATCGCTCCAAACGAAAACGAAACACCTTACTTTGCCTCACATCATTAGCGTTAGCTTGGGGAAAAAAGAAGAAGAAAATGAAGAGCTGAGATTTAAAAATTCGTTTTTCGTATCTATACGTTATACTTTCATTCACCATACTACCTACATGCTATACGCAATTATTGTATAGAATGAAAGTGTGCGGTAAAGGTAAACTCGCACTAAAAAGTTAGCCGAGGAAAAAAATAGAAGAGCAAAATAGAGGAATCGAAGAACAGATGGGTAGATTAGGTGAAGAAGAGTAAAAAAAAAAAGAACAAAAACTCTACAAACGGGGTTAAAAGTAAAAAGTCAAACGCGCCAAGAAAACAGCACACGGTCGCGGTGCGGCAGTGGCCAGGTGAGGGGAGGGGGAGGTTTAAACTTTTAATACAAATAGTACGATGGAATTACTTTCAAACGGAAACTTTCGTATATATAACTTTCTCGTCGAGCCAAAAGAGGGATAGAAAACTTTTTCATAACGAGGGGAAGAGAAAATGAGAAACGAGTGAGAGAGAAAGAGAGACAGCGCGTCAAACAGAACAACCAACCTATATAATACAGAAATATAGAAAAAAAGTTAACTCTCGTCGTCGTCGTAGTAGTAGTCGTAGAAAAAGAGAAAAACCAAACCTAAAAGTACCCCCGAAAAAAAAATACTCGCTACACTAACCGATAGCGCAACCTCCACCCTCCACCCACTCGCTGCCGGTCGCCTCGTTTTCGTCGCTGCAACAGTGACCAAGAAAAGCGCCGAAGACTGAGGGAGTGGGAGATGGGAAGAAAAAGAGACAGAGAGAGAATACAACGCCCTTCGTCATTCGACAACAGATATATAAGTTAAACTTTTAACTTATCTAAGTTGAGTTAAGCGAATGAAAACTTTATATATACAAAGTTTTCGCAGTATACCAACTTTCTCCCTGCCCTACTCTTGTCTGCCGTTCTTGCTTCGTGTTCATTGCGTCGCTCGTCCACCCTGCTGCCTGCCTCTTTTCTTTTCCCAAATACCCTTAACGATCCCTTTTCACCTCGTTTTGAGTAGCATTTCCCAATTCGCCACCATCGCCCTGTGTTGTCATCTTCCTTTCCCGCAGAGGTAGGTAAAAAAAGCAAGACCGGATATACGCAATTTTCCTATGTCCAGCGAGCTTCGTAGTGGGCGAATGGAGGAAGAGGGTTGATTTGAAAAAATGAAGTGAAAGAAGGGTGTCCCAAGAATAGCTTACGTCGTCGAATTTTCTGATACACGTTTTTATGTTCACTATACAGAAATACATATCTATCTATCATTTGTATGTACTTTCGCGTACATATCCATCTGTATACAAAGGTACAGCTGTACAAGGCACGTATATCGTATTTATGTCCCTTGCCCCGCCAGCCTGCCTCTCTCTCTCTGCATCCCTCATATGTACCAAACACCCGAACAAAGCACAACTCAGCCAGCTATGTAGCTGGAGCAAAAGAATCAACGACCGCCACCGCACCATCATCATCGAACCCCCAATTTCGCAAAACGAAACGACGGCGACGACGACGAGGATGACGAGCTGATAGAAAGAGAAAGAAAGAAAATACCATTTGCTAGGGAGAGAAAGAGAGAAAGATGTTAGGTAGCATCCACCTAAGTTGCTGTTGCTGTTGCTTCTGAACTGCGCGACGTGCAAACTTGATTGGAATGAACTTTGAAAATAGCGAACTTTAACGACGAGAAGTTATAAAGCTTGCAGAGAGTAAAAGGCGTATACTATACACATACAGTCCTTACCCTTCTGCCCCGCTCCCCTCCTTCCGTGCGATTCTTTCGTCGTCCTCTTCGAAACGAAACAACCGTGAAAGAATTCAACTTTTATGCTTTAAACGAGAAAATTTTTCCGAGAGAAGTGATAGCGCGCGTTCTGTAACCGCGCTCGCATCATCCCTTTGCCATCCTATACCCTCATCCACGCCGCCGTCGTCATCCCCTCGTGTTCTTTCTCACTTTGTATTAGATTTGGCGGACGGTGAGCGGCGCGGTGGTGGCGATGGTGGTTTGTTCTGTTCCTCTCCTCTTTTTCTCGCTATTATATCTATCTTTTTATATACTTTATATTAGGTATATATACTTTTTCTCCGCTAATAATGAAACAACGCAACGAGGCAAGGGAAAAAAGATACGACACGGGAAGACAAAGCGCGTGACAAACAGTAAATAAGGCAAATCAAAAATAAATCGCGTATTTCAGGGCTTCTCAAGATATGTTGATGGTGGTTTTTTTTTTCAACTTAGCATTTCAAAAGGGTAATAATGATGAAGGGCGCAGGAAATTGATAATTTGTTTCCTGTGTAAAAGAATAAGGAGAAGATTGTGTTGAATTAGGTTGTACGGATTTTTCGAGGGAAAAAAACGTGATTTGTGTATCACAAGTTAACATATCATCAGATTGAAGTATTTCTGCTGACGATGCGTACCTAGTCCTAGACCTACTAATTACTGTCTAATGACGAAGGCGGGAGGGGGGGGGGGGTAATTTTGAACTTTGAATCGTGTTTTCTCGAGAAAGGGAATCAAAAGGGTTGTTAAAAAATGAAAATCTATTTTGTTAGCATCGTGATTTTATTGCAAGAATGAGTTGGGCATAACTTGAAAAAAAAATTGAAAATAAAAAAAACGATGAAAAAGTATGTCAAATTGAAAAATTACGGCTTGAAAAAACCATTAAGAAGAATTCTCTATGTTGGGTCGTTTTTTAATTTTTTTCAAATTTGATGGGTCCCAGCGAAATTCAAATTTTTTGATCAACGTTTGCCCCCCCCCCCCCCTCCTGCTCAAGTTCAAAGTTTTCAAAATTAGAAAAATTGTCAATCTTTCAGTTTCTTTTGAAAACAAAAAAATTCAGTTCAGCTGATCTTTTGACATCTAAAGTACCTACTTGAGTATGGTGATCGTTTTTAGGCCATTAAAAAAGTTCGGAAGTTCATTTTTGCCAAATGCAGGAGTTCTCAAAATATTCGTTTTTTCTTTGAAAATATGTATGATAATTTGGGTAAAATTATAATTGAACAACTGATTTACATTGTACGTGGCAGTGAGCACTAATAAGACCACCTGGGCTAAAAAAAACAAACGAAAACTAATTTCGACACATTCATACCTAATTATGTACTTACTATGTTTTCAGAACTTTGAGCTCGAACCGGAGGAAGAGGAGGGGGGAGGGGGTCAGATGTTGATCAAGAAATTTGAAATTTTTCATGCGTCTTATTGAGGTACTTTGGCCATGATTTTTGGCTAGGGCCCATCAAAATTCGAGAAAGTTGAAAAAAAAACCAGCCCTCTTGTTTGTTTGTGCGTTTTAATTTTGCGAAAATACGATGCGAGTTTTCAATTTAGAAAATGAGGAATTTGTGAAAAATATAATGGAAAGGGGTTGAATGACATGTGCATGTACCTACCTGTTGTTTGTAGTAATTTATCTCGAAAATTGACCGAAAAATCATCGATACCTATTTTTTTCCTAGTATGCAATAAAAACAAATATGAAATGCTTATAAAAATTTCAGTGAAAATACGCGAATGTCACTTGTACGTCCCTTTTTCTGACACTGGGAAATATTTTTGTTGTAAAAAACTTTCGAATAGAGCGGAAAATTCCGAAAGAAAACTATTTAAAAAAGAAGCAAAAGATGCTTTTAAAACCCGAGTAACGAAGTAAGTCGTTCAATTCAAAAGTACATAAATGGAAAAAAACATGGAAATTTTGAAAATTTTCCATCACCATTTTTATAATCAACTTTGTTGTTGCGTGTCATGGTTATTTCTGATTGTTGGTCAATTTTCCCCTTCCACCCCCCCCCCCCCCCTCCAACCCCTCCTCCGATCATTCTTCATCTTTGAATTGATCAATAACGCGAAAACTTTTCATTGTGTGTAATAATTGTTGCATCCTAATTTAATTTTACCACAAATACTTGAGTAAAATCGTCGAAACAATTAGAAATTCCTTTCTCTCCGCTTAATTCGTAAGGTCGTTTTCTCTTAAATCTCCTCCTTCGCGCGAATTCTGCGTATTTAAGCCATTCGAGGAAAATAACTCTTGAGAAATTTTCCTCTCGAAAAAAAAATGTACTCGTACATAGGTTTTTAAAACGAAATTTCAAACTTTTCGCGAAAGATATTTCCCCAAAAAGTTCACAACTTTGGGATGAAGTGGGAAGAAAATAATTCTGAAATTTTCTTTCTTTTCCAATTGGAAACATCGTTTAGGAAGTTTCACGTTACTTCGAAACAATCCCGAAAATCAGAAGAGGAAAAATTTCAAACTTTTCGTATACGTACGATGAAGCTCGTAAAAATTCGTCTTTCGAATGAAATGAAAAAATTTTCATCTCGTGATTTCGTTTCGCAGCGTGTCATTGAGAAAATAAAATTCCTTCGGAGTTATACTGCGCTTGGTGTCGAGCACCTCGCAGACGCTCGTTTTATTTTCACGATGTATTAAATTTATGAAATTTTTCGATAGATTGGAATGTCTTCGATGGTCCAGTATAAACAGAAGAAAAAAGTTCGAATGGAGTGAGGTGATGGAGAAATCCCAAAACTATTTTTATTAATTTGTGGCATGAACGTGCACGTTGCCATTGGACTTTTGCTCTCAGTTTAAACGTGTTTTTTTTTCCAAAAGGTACAAAATTCTCGATAATTTCTGATTCACGCGAAATTTCACCGAACAGTATTAAATGAGCCGTGTAGAAATTTATCGGAAAGCTAATTTGGCTATTTGTATGAGGTGAAACATATTTACACCCGTATTTGCATATATGTATGTAGTGTGTTGTATGTGAGTATATTGGAATATGATGTACACTGACATACACACTCAGACACTGTGGCAGGTACGTTTAACGTATCGATTTAACTCTTTTAACAACAGCGTTAAAATGTGAATATAAAAGAGGAGGCGGAAAACGAGGTAACGAAATCATCACTTCTACTTATCATCATCCTCATTATCATCACCGTTATAAAAATAGATTACCCATTACATCGCTATGATACTGGTTCGAGGTATATAGACTATGAGTGTTCTGTCAGCGGCGCCGATGGCGCGGCGTGCCGATAAAATTTTCGATTTCAAGCGGCAGCTACAATCGTTGTTGATGGTGATAATTTTTCAATTGACTTGAAAATTGTTTGAGGAGACATTGATTCAAATTTTCTCGAGAGAAATTATGGAATGCATCTCAGGTGTCCATAATAATGTGACTCGATTGTCCTGTATATTTTTAAAAAAAATTGTTAATTGTTGTGTTTTCAAATTTTTATAATTTTGTTGATTTTTTGGTACCCATTTAACCTAATTTCGACAATTGTCACGCTATTTCCTCTCGAATCACTAGCTCCTAATGTACATACATATCTCTTCGAGCATTGCACACCGTTTAATTTATTCTGATCTCTGTGTTGTACGCATTCTTGTCTTTTCTGTCTTGTTTTTGGACATGTGGTGGAACTTGTCTTGTTACATATTACAGCACATAACCGCATCAAGGTCGTCAATAGTGTTATAATTATTAATGTTGAACGTTCGAGAAATTTGTGAAGTATTCAACAGCTATTCTATCGAACTGATGAATAATCCAGCGAACAGGTAGAAGACGAGGAGAGAAGAGGGCGAAGAGGAAGAAGCATTATAGAAAATAGATAATATTAATCTTGGGGAAAAATTAATTTAATGACGCCCAGTTTTCTATGCGTATTCGTAGGTATGTAGATGAAGTTTACCATTGATCTTCGATTAGGTGTTCGATGCTTGGTTCAGATATTCGCCATAGTTTTAAATTTTTAATTCTTTTTCCCCATATTAATCGATATGAACGTGGGCATAACAACATTGGATACATACCTATACCTATTCATATTTTTCTTATACTCCATGCTCGAATCTAATAATTGAAGTGGTTTCATAATATCACTGAAATGGATTATTAATGTTATTTTCTATGTACTAACTAACATATTGAAACATCAATGTGAAATAATGAACCTGCTGTAACGTGATCTTGGTCAAAAATAGATTATTTCATCAGGAGGAGGGCAGGGAGGAAGATAGGTGATTAGTTATACTTAATTGTCGTATATTCTAACAGACGCTTATCTTGTAGCGATGAAAATATTTTCATTGTGAACAAATTTTTCTGTTTTCATTGCTGGGGTGGGGGGGGGGGTGTGGTAAGAGGATGAAGGCTTCATAATGGTGAAATTTTTGAACAAACGAGTAACTGATGATTGGAAATTTATCTCACTCTTAATTTCATTCTGTCAAGAGGCTTCGAATTTTAAATAAAATTTAATCACGTCCTTCAGAAAATTAGCGACATTTCAATCATCCTTGACCCATATAAGAAATTTTCCAAAAAAGAAAAAGAAGAAGAATAAGAATGAGAAAAAGAAAAAAATCGACCCGTCTTTAAAAAAAAAACATAAATCAAAACTCGACGCAATTTAGGTCGTAAATTTATTTCAATATTAATCTTCGTCCTCGATTCTATGCATAAAAAACACAGCTTATTATAACTTTGAAAAATTAATGAACTCGAGTGGTCGATTTTCGTGAATTTTCAGTCATTTCAAAAACTTTTGTGTGCAGTTGAAATTTTACATACCTACGTAATCGATTCCTCATTATCGAAACCTCGTTAGTAATAGTGAATTTATTTATTCGAAAAATAGAAAAGCTATCCGACGCTACGATAAATCAATCCAATCGTACACTTAATCCCAGTTCTTCTTTCTTCGAACAAAACCTCATTACATGATAAACAGGGAATACGACAGAACCAACTCGATATTCGTCGTCGTCGTATTGAATCAAATTACACGATCATAGGGAGAAATACACGTTTAGGGGGAGGAAAAACACGACATCAAAAACAAAAACACCAGCAGCAGCAGACGTAGACCAGAAGGATAAACTGTCGTACGACGCGCTTCGTATAGCATAGATAAAAACACACTCCTTTTCAGTTTTCACTTTATCGTTGCCGATCACCGCAGCAGCCATTATACGTGCATTATTTTTTTGTAGACGCGTTCAACAGTTGAATTATCATTTTAAAATGCTATGTGGTGTACGTATATAGTGTCGTATGCAATAACCATAGAGCCATAGCCATGAAAAGCTAAACGTTGTATACATGGTTCAGAAAATTCTCTCTAAAGTACACATTTTGTGATGGACAATTTTTGAATTGAGATGATTTTCATGTTGTAAAATTTCATTGAGTACCAGTAAATTGTAATTTTTTTGTTGAAGAAAAAGTAACTGAGAACTCGTTGAAAATTTATAAAAATTGGAGCATAGAAAAAATCAGTTATTATTCAGTTCAACTATTTTTCACTGACTTTCCTATGACTTTGATTGTAATTAGTTTTGTTAAATTCTCTTCGTAATGTAAATTTAATTATATTTCCATGGTTTAATTTAATTTTTTTAAACATTTTATTAATTAATTTTTTCATTTTCGAATGTTGCAGGTGAGTTCAGTTTTTCCAGACTTGTTGATTATGAATTGACGTATTTACACTGTGAGTATTACATTTAAATTGGAATCAAAATGCTTGATTTTCTCTCATGGATAGAGAAAGTTCATAAAAATTGGGGATCTGACTTAAAGTCCAAGATTATTTCGAAATTTATATCATAGTCCAAGACCTTGTCCAAACTGGATGCAGGTCCATTTGAGAAGAATAAATCTGCATCACTGCATCTATGACACTAAATTCCGATCTTTTGTGTTTTCCAAAAGTTGTCCCAATCTCAATAACAAAAGTCATTTTACTTCTCCTCTTAGTTCCTTACCCTCCTGAAATTAAAAATCATCTGGATTCTACTCGAGCCTGTTCGCATCTTAAATGAGTGAACCTACGAGTAAATACGAGGTACCTAAACAATGAAACAGTAGATGGAAAGGGTGGTTGAAATTAATTATGAAAATGAAGTTTACTTCTGCTGATAAATGAAAAAAAAATTTTTTGTAAGGGAACCTTTACAACTCACCTATACCGGTTAAGGTAAAATGAGCTGCCGAAGTTGGCTTCTCGATTTTTGGCGACTTTTTGAAAATGGCGAAAACAGTCCATTGGTATGGATTTACTTAATTTCCTATGAAAAGAATGATGAAGAGATGAAAATCTTTCACTTGGTTCGTGCCTTAAAACTGATCCTCTAAATCGATTTCCATCATTTTGGAGCCGATTTGGAGCCTACAGGAAAAATATGACTTTTCGTTAGAAATTTCAAATGACTGTAGAAGATCGTACAATCAACTTCAAGTGCTGAAAATTTAATCCAGTCATAAGATCAACATTCCAAATCAATTACGAGTATAGGAGAATCTCAAATCAGAGCCGAGCGACGCGACGATTTGAAAAATGTAGGGTATTTTTTTGCATGTTGAAAATCTAAAATTTTTAAAAAATTCCAAAATTGTCTGTTTTGCTGCAAATTACTGAAAACATCGATTGCCACCATTTTTGAACCGATCTGGGGGAAGGGGTTCCATTTTGGTTATGACACCAATTTTTAGATTTTCACTTCTGTATTTACTATTTATTCTTTTTGTTAGTTTTACTATCTTCACAGTTTTTAAAAATTCGCCAACAATCAACTTCGGTTGCTCAAAATTTGGTTTTGATGTCTGGGTGACAAGCTCTTTCAGTGACCCAAATTTCGGCTCAATCAAAGATAACGGATTGTAGAGGTTCCCTTGTTGATGATTCATCATTAAAAATGAAACAGCCACATTAATGAATTCAATTTCATAAAAAAAAAGTTGAATCTTTGAATTTTCAAAATTTTTGTTCAGGTGTGGATTGTATTGAAAAACGAGCTAATAATGTATACGAGTTTTCTCTGAGCCACCCTATACGCATATTGAATCAAATCATCGTCGACGTTTACGCGGAGAGGGAGAAAAATGACACGTCGCGAGTCGACTCGAAGCCCAAACGCTAGTTGTCGGGGGGGGGGGGACGATTCGAGGTCGAGTCGAATTACTCGTGCGTCGTGCGGTACGTTGACGCGTGAGAGAAGAAGAGACGTAGGAAGGTGAAAAATCATTCGTTCGTCGTTAATACGATTACATTTTAATGATGAAGACGGCGGGGTGCCCGATCAATTATCGGGTGAAAAATTAAGCAGACCGGGGAACGCCGCGCCGGCGAGCGAAGCGAAGATAGACGGACGAAGAAACAAGTGGGCAGGCGAGCGGACCTGCAGACGGTCGGGGAGGTAACGCAAATACGTACATTCGTATACAACGTCGAAAAACCAGCAACGTCGCCCTCTCATATTACGAAAATCTCGAATACGAATCCGAAACCCGGGCACTTGCGACTCCTCCGCACCACCTCATCAAATTGTATAACACAACACACCTCTCTAGACACTACGTACACCACGTAGTAGTACGTAGAAAACGCACCATCGACACCGCGACCCGACCGTGGCCGCCGCCGGAACATTGAAGAGGCGCTAGCCCATCGCGAACGATACCCTTGCGAAGCTCAGGCTGCGTCGCACCGCGCCGCGCCTGGCGCTCTCGTCTTACGAGCGTCGTCGTTGTAGTAGTAGTGGTAGTGGTGGTGGTAAAGCTGCAGCAATAACGTAAAGTTTCATTGTTAATAATGTATTCTGGTTCACGGTTATTATTCGAAAGTACTTTAAGGGGAGAAAGTTTCGTCTGAGCCGAAACTTTTGAAATGTTGCCAAACCATTAATCAGAAGTTGTTTCCACGCTTATATCTTCCAACTTTATATATATATTGGGATATACATAAACTCGGCTTAATTGTATTTAATATTAAAGTTGTATTATGAGATAACTTTTTAGATAAGTTGTGGCGGCTGCTACTTGCGAATATCGCGCCTTCCCTCCTCTCCATTCCGATGCCTCGATATTTTTCTCGTTCGTTCGCTCGCTCGCTCGCTCTTTCGTTCATTCGTTCGTTTTTCCTACCCTGTCCGAAGCGTATACAACGTTGCAGCGTTACACGTTGCGATGGTACGACCGTACGACGAACTTTCGAAGCGCCAACGACGAATATGAGGTAAAAAGGCAACGGTGCTGTAGGTGCAGTTTTGCCCTAGGAAAAATAAAAAACCATCTTCTGTCCTCTTTGCTCCTCGCCCAGGTCAGCAAACGCCAAAACACCGCCAATCAGATCGACAATAACGCGAATATACCTACAAATCGAGAACAAGTATACACGCAATATCATCATTCTACGCGTACGTAGAAATGAAAAAGGCGCGCGCGAAAAAAGCCTCCTCTTCGCCCTCCGACCTTGTATATTGCTACACACACACACACTGGGAAAATCTCGCCGCCGCTCCGCGCCTCCGACGACCGACGCGCTTTTCTGTAAGATAAGCTTTCGTTATAGGTCTTCGCTCCCGATGGGTTGGTTGATCGGTTCGTTCGTTCGCAAGGGCTCGTTCTTCGTTCTCGACGTTCTCTACGGACCCGTAAAATATTAGAAGTGCGCAAAAATTTAACATCAAACTTTTCAAACTAAAGTTGAACTTTTCTTCTGTTCGTTATACTTTTTAAAAATCTCGTTGACCCTTCTCCATTCACGTCGTCGTCGTCGTCGTGGTATAGTCGTTGTCCTCATCTTCTTTGTTATTTCCTCTCCTTGCCTAGTCTACTCGTATCTTGGTTTCTCGTTGTATTTCGCGAGCTTCTTTCTTGAATTATCGTCGCGCGAAATCTTGCCCTATTTTACCTGTTTCATTCAGCTTTTCGCTCTTGTCACATGTGAACCCTTTTAACAAGCTGTCATTCCTTTTCCCCTCTCGAACTGTACTTGTTTTCGTAACGTAACTTGTTCGTTCTATATATTTCTTTCAGATTTTTAATTGTCAGTAGTCAGCGAGTAATTAAATTTGGTTGCAACTCCTATAGCGGATATGGCAATCTTCCCTCCATCAAACCACTTGGAATTTTTACAGAATTTTGCATTTTATGCACTTTTTCTCGTCATTTTTTAGCTCAAAGGAGATGTATGGTAACAGAGGAAGCTGGTGAAAGTTGGAGAGGGGGAGGGACCTGTTGTAATCTAATTCTAGTTACTTATATGTACACACCAGGAGGTGTGTCTGAAAAATTTTGAAAACATTAAACTTTCCCACGATTTAAAACAATATTCGTAACTGGAAAATTAAAGTAAATGCTTCTATCATTTTTTGGTACATGGTCTTGGAATGGAACATTCATGTCAGAATGGGGATGCCCTTTGAAACTTCGAAAATCTGTACTTATTTCTTGCTATAGTACAGAGAGGACCTTTTTTGATCTAAAAACAAGATGGCGAATTTGAATGAAGTGGGGAGAGGTTTGTGGTAATCTTGAATTTTTTTCAACATTATTTGAACGTGGCATTGCTGAAAAAAATGTTCGCTCCATTCATAGAACTTACATCTAGTCAACAAATTTTGGACATAGAACGATGGAAACAATGGGGGCAATAAAATTCAAACCTTCAAAGTGAGAGTCATGGAACCCCTTCTCCCCTTCCCTTAAATCATTTTTTATGCACCTACTTGATATATTTTTGAAATATCTGGGAAATTGGGAAAATTGGTTTGAAAAAGTGGGAAAAAGTGTGGGAAAATCACTTCCCCAAGACTCTGTTGAAATTTCCAAAACTATAAAATTTGATTTTTTTCCCCGAAATTCTCTGAAATTGAGCACTGTTTTTCTCTCGTCATGAATTTCGTTTTTCTTCTGTGTCACTGGTTCCCTCCTCATGTTTTTTCATTTTTTTTTCTTCAAAATTTTGAATCTGTTTTCAAATTAATTAACCCTGCAATCTGCATGTTATTGTAACATGATACTCTAGATGCTATTCATTACACAGCTACCGCTGAAAAAGTAGGACAACTTCATCAACAAAGAAAAGTAAAAAGCGGAGAGCCCCGGTTGAGTTTTACTCTTTATTTTATTCGTTTCCCTCTTATGTATCCTCACTACCTACCTACCTACTCGACTTGTGGAACGAGTAAAAAAAAAAGCACATGAAGTATCGCTATCTCCTCATCATCTTTTCACCTTTCACGAGCTCGGCGCGATAATACGTATAATACATTACAAACTCGAGAGCCGCGGATGGAAAAAAAATTATGAGATTTGTTCTACTCTCTTCGCATTTTCTGTAGGTCTAGGTACCTCGCTTCCTCACCCCATCAAGGGGTTTTCACCACGCTGCAACCTCCATCCCCTTGTTTGCTCCGTTTTGCTTTCTTTCGTACCTCGCGTTGCACAGTATACTACGCTAACTACTTTGGTACTAAGTGTAAAAGTTGTTGTTTCAACTTTAATGAATTTTTTCCAAGTTTAAGCGATGAGATGGCGTACCTATACTTTTTTTTCGTCACCCTCCGCGTTTCATTTTGCCTTTCTATCGCGGGATTTTTTTACGTAATGAAGGTTTTTTCTTTTCTCCTTTTTTTTTTTTTTTTTGCTACTTCGCTTCAACGACACCACTTCATTTCGATGTTCTTTTTAGCGTTAGTAGGTATTGCTGTAGTTGCAAAAGGAGTGTGAAAAGTGGTGTTTGTCGTAGTATTAGAAAAGCTAGGTTTTTGAATAAAGTGAATGAAAGTTGGTGTATGTACTTGGTTAAGAGAGAATAAATGCATTGAAATAGTGTATGGGGAAAATAATGAATACTACGTGTAATTGATGGATAATTGATTGAAAAATGGTCACGGATGTGAGTGGCACTCTGTTGAATTGATAGAGGTGGTTTGAAATCAGTCATCCAACTCGAATATCTTGACTGGACGATGTGCATCTGTTCTTCGGATACTCTGTGTGTAGTAGGTTTACCTACCTACTTACTGTGTATTCTACTGTTCGAGTGTAAGTTTTTCTCTTAAATTTTACGAGTCAGTTCTGAATACTTTTTACGTTCAAAAATCGTTAAATTTAATCGTGACGAGTTAATTTCTCCGCAAACCCTGGTTAAATTACTTAGCTGATCATCAAAAATCTTAACACTTTCGAAATCTACTATCTTCTTTACATTACTCGTATGTTCGTACTTCGTAGTGCAACCTGTCCAATGTAAGTGTGGTATATCTTCAATAAAAGCCCACTATCCAATAGTATTTCAACAACGATGTTCACGCTACCGTCGTCGAAGTCGAAATTTAAGATTACGATACGCGTATAGCCTCGAGCCTGTGTATCTGTGTAAGTAGTAAGTACACAATAAAAATTAGTATACTTTATCGAAGTAACACTTTCGACAGATAAAAATAAAACAAACGACAATGTGTATCGATTTTCAAGTACTCGGTGTTCGGATACTTATCTAGTACGAAACGAATATAGACCAAGTGCAAATTATCGCACGAAAGTGTTGAAACAAAAATCATCGATATTTGAAAAATTACCACCGACAGAAAATCAATTACGTTTGAGTGCTCAGGATGGATGGACATTGTATACCTTTACTGGCTTAGAACCTACTTTCAATTTTGAATAATGTGCTAATATATCGAAAAATGAAGTCTTATCACGCTTGAGTGAGTAGTTGTCGTGCAGTATTTCTTGAAAAAAATTATTTGACAGTTACAAAAATAAAAATATCTATCAGTTTTCGCGCATTTACTGGTTTGTAAGTCATGGCAGAGTAATTATGACATACCTATTGTATTGATGAATTACTCATGTCGACTTACGTCGTGGTGTTATAATTTCAAGAATACGTATTCGTCGGCTGTGGCTTATTCGACCAAGGTATCTTTTAAGATTATTTGTTGAGTTTTTGAGAAATAATTTTCAAAAATTGTGGAAGATACATATCAACAGCAATCCATGAAACCACAAATAATTACAAATAATCAAAAAATGGATGTAATTTTATCAAAATTGTGTTGAATTTTTTACCGAAAGATATTGGAAACTTTTTTTTGAGGTTACTAGAAAGTTAATGTTATCTGAAGTGATTTATGACAAATGGAAAATCAAATTAAAAAAATATAAAAATCGTCTCAAATACTTAATGCAAACATTGCTCAAAATGCCAAAAATGTCTTCACTATATTAGGAAATATCATCTCCACCCCCCCCCCCCCCATTCATCATCAGGAAATCACAGTTTTTCACCATTGAAACGTGTGTCGAGTGCTACATAAATGTTGATGAAATTTGCCAATAAATGCTAGAAAAAATGTTAAAAACGTTTTAAAATGAGAAAAAAACCTAAAAAATATCGCTGAAAAGTGATGAAATTTGAATGAAATGTAACAAAATTGAGCTAAAATTTCATAGAAGCATTGTTGAAACTTTTTCCCAACATGAACTTTAAAAAATATGAAATTTAATCGAAATTTCACGAAATGCATCGAAAATTTTGTGAAAAATTATTTAAGAGCATTAAAATCAATAAGAATTACCACGAACAGAAAAAAAAATTTGTCGAAAATTGTCAAATTAAAAAATAAAAGTAAATTGCATAAAACATTGCTAAAATAATTTAAAAATTCGAATAAAGTACCTATTGAAATCTCTGAAAATTACCAAAAAGTAATAAAATTTGCCAAACTAATGATCAGTGCCATCCCTGGATTTTCAGTGAACTGTGATATTTGACTTTTTGAGGGAGCGTTTGACAACTCTTCTAACCTGAAATTCGTTTAAATAAGCGACCTTGCAAATCGATTAAATAATCTGAAGATTTGAGGCGCTTTCAAAGAAAGCTGTCCTTGAGTAAGTACATAGCGAATTTCAAGAATTGTTGATGCCTTCGAATTGGATTTTTCAGACTCCAAAATTACTCTGTTTCGGTCGGATTCTCTTTTGGCAAACGTTAGAACTGACCATGGCCGGAATATTGCTACGATTGCCCTTTGTAAACCATCTATCCATCCAGACAAACGCAGCTCTTTCAGACGTCGAAAAATGTCGACAACGTGTTTTGTATGCGGAAATGGAGGGTTTGCCTACTTCGTATCAAAACAATCGCATCTTGCCTAGGATATTACAACAATTAAATCGAATAAACGCGCGATGAACATTGAAGACAAACCAACTAGGCGCAGGTGGCGTCCAGCGACCACCAAATCCAGTATCCAGTTAGCCAGTTACCATACCGCTGAGCTTTAAAAAAGCCAACGAATCATCGACTCTAACTCACGTTTCCACGTACTTACTAGTAGATAACGCTTTAACAACAACAACAACAACAACAACAATACGCAAACCGACCAACGAAAAAAAACCACATCATCTGTACGATTGGACACAAGCGAGAGTGAAAGAGACGGCAGACGATCAAGAGTGAGAAAGACTGCAGGTATTTACAGACAGCCAAAGTACCTTACCTATAGTGCCGAAGAGAAGAAAAGGAACAACGCAACCGGGAGAAGAAGAACAAGAGGGAAAAAACCGCCAAGTCTCGAATGCGGGTATAATAACGTCAACCGGTTGGCTCTGGCGACGAGAGTGAAACAAGTCGATGCCGCCGCCACTGCTGCGCGCACACGCGAATACCGTATGCCCACGACAACCGGTGCAAAGCGGTGCGGTGACGGACGTCGGAGGTGGCGGACTGGCGGCGCGATATACGCGTATTGTTACCTATACCATACCAGGTACTCTACCAAGTGTGTATCTGCATCAGCTTTTTCCTATACGTATTATAGCTGAACATTTTTATACACTGCATTATAGGTTTAGGTACTCGGAAACATATGCGACCATTACCAACACCATTACGTCTATTATTGCTGTTGCCGTAGCCGTTGTTGCTGCTGCAGAAGTAGAGGAAATCGAAAACAGTCTGCAGTGGCCACGACTGCACCGGTTGCGCAGCCAGCTAACGATGATTGCTGCTAATGTGGTGTGCGATGATCGCTGTACATTTGACCAGTTTTAGAATCTTAATGGTGGTTCAATATTCTTTCTATCTGCGAGGTGTACGTAGGTCTACACGCAAGTATTGATTGTACGCGCCGTGAACTACAACTACCAATACCCTACAAGATGCTGAACCAATATTACGAGCACACGAGGTCCAGTCTCTGAACCTACTTGCTTATGACGACCACCGCGCCGGTTTCAATGTACCTAGCTACCTACCTACTCTGTACAAGATACGAAGATGTACAACTTGACCACTCGTCTGCATCAGCAGATTATGTACGCTACTCACGATGTACCATTTCTACTACAACACAACGGGCTGGCTGCTCCCTCCATATCTTTCAATCATCTCCTTCACGTCATCTTCGTAATCGCCACCGTAATACCTACTGATGGTCGTCGTCGTTGTCGTCGCTGCGGTGGATGGCGCTGACGCTGATTTACAATCGCCACTGTCACTGCCTTGCCTCCTCCTCAGGCTTCAATCTTCGTCCATTGCTCGCATCAGACGTATCGGAATATGCGCGGCGAGGTGTGCCATGCCGGCCGGTTGATCATATCTCTAGACGTTCGGATTTATAACACCCTGGAATCGGTCGACCAGCCGTTTGCGGATACTCGTTTGATTACTTGCAGTGCTGGGTGTACGAATATACAAAACTGCTGTTGTTATTTTTTTGTGATACGAACTGTGGAGGCGGTCGGCACTGGAGTTCAAACCAGAGAAGACTCTAGCCTACAGAGTTAGACTACTCGAGTTTTTATGTGCAGATAGTGATACCGATGTTTGACTGGTATATGATTGGTCATTTCTCATGATTCGATTTTTAACGTAGGACCCTTGGCGATTTCCTCTACATGTCAGAAGAGTACATGCATACATACATCGTGCACTATCACATGATATAGACGTCAATTACGATATTGACGCAGCACATCCTTCATTATCGAAATCCGGTCATCGTTATCGAGATTTTGCGCACTGGACACCGCACGTTAGCGCCTATTTTGTCGCCACCGGTGTCATATCTACTCCACTGAAGCAATGATGACTGTACGTATGTATTACCGGAATGGTGATAGCGTACATCCAGTTCATTTTTTTTAGGATCTGACTAATTGTAATAGTTGTTTGCATATGTGTACTATATGTCATGTCATGTGTAGCAAATCAAAAATACGAGTCAAAGGTATGATAAAGTACGTGGAAAACAGAGAATTATCAAAAAGACGTTTCTAATTTGGTTTTCAAGTTAGCTTTTGAATCACAGATTTATATCGTGACTCAATAATTTGGAACAAAATCGCTGTATTTTTCACGCTAGCTCAGCTTGATTGAAATGAAACACAATCGAGAGAGTAATTTTGCGAAATTGATCAAGTTTAAATACTATTTTTGAGCGATTGCGATCCCGAGCACTTTCTTTTAATACTTTTGGTAGTTTTGTGGTAACGTTATGAATGACAGATTTGATGAACAGTGATGCGATTGGACTGATTGAAATACTCGTATATAAAATCATCTTTGTACTCAGTATCATCACAAAAATGTTTACATTTTAACCCCCCTCTCCCTTCACACCCTTTCAACGATTAAGGTAGAGACTGTAGAACTTCAATGTACAGAAAATGAACCGCCAAACCGAGATACGTATTTCGTGATGTCTAATTTTCGGGCATGTGCGGTGTATTATGTTGAACAGATACACCGTCGATTAACCTGCGACCTTCCAGACGAGCGCGGCTCGGTGCGGCGAGTCCGACTGTACACGAATTTACGATGAAGTATATTCCTCTCCTCAAACTACCTACTCTATTAGTTTACTAATTTATATGCACGATACGTGAGGTTTCAATGGACCAAAGTTTAATATTTCCTCCTTACGAGTACATATTTCCATTGAAAGATGAAACAAAAAATCAGATGAAATTCGTCATATCAAACAAGTTTTTGATTCGTTTTTCGGTCGCTAGTATGCGATGCTCGAATATGACGCTAAAACAATGGAATATTTTTAAAAGTGTTATTTTTTGGCAATTTCAATGAACCCGAACCGAAACAAAATCTGATCTCTTGAACCCTGAACCTGAATCTGATCCCTTAAGGGTATTCTTTACCACGCGTTATCAGTAGGTTCGGTTCGCGAAAAATGCCCAACTTATGCACCTGATTACTCCGTGAATTCTCAACCGATTTTATTGCGATTTGTTTTAAAATGATGTTAATGCCTTTGTCTAGCCGATTACGTAGCGATTTTTTGCAATTATCAATTTATTTTTCTCAAAAAAAGCTTCGAAAGTATGGTAAGTTGCGAATCGCCAAGCAGGCAACTGAAGGGTTATATCAAAAATGTGGCGACGTACTCAGCTAGATCTCTTTTTTTTGAACCATACTGTGAAACAATTTTTTTAAAAAAGTTGAAACTTGCGGAGTAATCAGGTGTATAAGTTCTGTACTCTGATGGGTGGGAGCGGGTGGCGGGACATGAGACATTCCAAGTAACAGTTCAGCCTAAAAAATATAGAGGGTGTGTGTGGGTGTTGGACGTTATGAAGAAGGGTAGTTTCGTTCTTCACAGATTTTGTGTTTTTGTGTATTTAAAGCTTAAACCGGTTTTACAGTTTACTTCTTCCGACTTCTCTTGAGGTTACTGGTACTGGGTGTCGATTTAGTTTTCTAATTCAATAGGCAAGGCAAGGCGGCCGCCTAGAATGGTAAATTTTATGAAGGGAGGGAGGGGGATAAAATTTGAAGAAATTACAAAACTAACAAATTATGGAAAATTTTCTTTTTCAAAAATAAAAAATAGAAAAAAACGTTCCTTAATATCAACTCAATAGTCAACGTCGAGAAAAGTTGGTGTTTTTTTCCTATTGTCAAAATTTTGTTTTACCTACTTCTTGAAGTATGAAATTTCAGAAGCTTGTTCTTGTTCAATTTTTTAAAAATAAGTATCAAATTTTGAAAAATAGACTTTTCTGATCGTCAAAACTGATGTTTTTACTTCTTGAATTAACAATTTTTTAAAGCTTAAGCTTTCAGTTCACGTAAGTATAGGCCTGTTTGGTTTTCTTTTCAACAATACTCGAGTTTCACCTAGGAAATTTTTTTGATACGTTTGTCATGTATGTACCTAGTGTACTACCTACTTAGTAAAATTTCATTTTTTTTCATCAATAAATTGAAATTATTTGAGTACCTACTTACTAGTTTCTAATATTTAGTATTTTAGTTTAATGACAAATTGGTTAAAATTGATACAAATTTTTCGAGTTCATGAAATTGGCAATAATGATCGAAAAATTGACACAACTGAATTCCAAAGTATTCCACCAGTTTCAGAAATTATATCTTTCGATGTTTTGCCTTAATACAAAATATTTGGGAAGAAACAATTTTCAAAATACTAATTTACCCAAAACTAATCAATTTTAGAATACATTTTTAACCACTCAGTAGAACTCTAAAAGAGGTCTTGGATTTTGAGGACAATGAAGACCTTGATCATTGATCGACGCCACGCAGAATCTCAAGTATACTATCTTTTAGAACTGGGGCAGTTCTTTTTGAAAAGAGGTGGAGGTAGTAGTAGAAGTAAAAAATCACAATGCATATTTTGAAAAATTTCCTCTCTTTGAGGAAAATTTGCACGTCTGAAAAGAACATTCAATTGCAATAAAAGACGAAGCTAGTCGTATAAAAAGTACTTACTTATATTAGTTGGGGGACCCGCATAAGGATCAATTGCAGCCCGCAGCCTATCCTCCGGGACAACTTTTTTTAAAGGGGAGTCCTAAGGAACTGACAAAATTTCAAGTGCTTAAATGCCTTTTTCGATTCTTGGTGAATTTTTGAAAATCAAAACACCAAAAATGAGGGGGAAAAATTAAAATCTCGCCAAATTGACCTAGAAAGCTGACATTTGGAATGTACCCTATTTTTGACCTGCCAAATCGATTGGAAACTGTTTCAGACCGTTTAGAGTAGTTCTGGAGCCTCCAGAAGATTTTTAAAACTTGAAATTCCCACAAAATTTCATGAAATGGTGTTGGAAAAACGAAATTCATTCTGCAAACTAAGGTTACAGGTGCCATTGAAAATCACCAAAACTGTCAAAACTGTGCAGTCCTCTGAAAACATTTCGAGAAAAACTTTATTTATTCAAATATGGGGGAAAAAATTAAAATCTTACCAAATAGACCTAGAAAGCTGACATTTGGAATATACCCTATTTTTGACCTGCCAAATCGATTAGAAACTGTTTCAGGCCGTTTAGAGTAGTTCATCTGGACCCTCCAGAAGATTTTTGAAATGAAATTCCCACAAAATTTCATGAAGTGGAGTTGGAAAGACGGAATTCATTCTGCAAACTAAATTCAATACGCTACGAAGTCGACTGCAGGTGGATTTCAAGTCATTTTAGAGTCTCCAGCGACTTTTTGAAAGTTACTGAAGCTTCCAGTAGATTTCTGAAACTTGAAATTTTGTGAAATGGAGATGAAAAGCGGAAATTTACTCTGCACTCTAATTTTAGCACTCTCCGAAGACGACTTCAGGTGGGTTCAAGTCATTTTGAAGCCTCTCCTGCGCCTTTTTTGAATTCAATTTTTTTTAAAATGCCACAAAATCTGTCCGAATTAGCTCTAGCTTGTACTGTGCATAATAAATTTCGGTTTTCCAACTCCATTTGATGAAATTTTATTGAAATTTCAAGTTTCAAAAATCTGCTGGAGACTCTAGGAATAGTTTTCAAAAAGTCTCAGGAGGCTCCAAAATGACTTGAACCCACCTGAAGTCGTCTTCGAAGAGTGCTAAAATTAGATTGGAGAGTAAATTTCCGCTTTTCATCTCTATTTGATGAATTTTTGTGAAAATTTCAATACTGGAGGCTCCAGTAACTTTTAAAAAGTCGCTGGAGACTCTAAAATGACTTGAAATCCACCTGCAGTCGACTTCGTAGCGTATTGAATTTAGTTTGCAGAATGAATTCCGTCTTTCCAACTCCACTTCATGAAATTTTGTGGGAATTTCATTTCAAAAATCTTCTGGAGGGTCCAGATGAACTACTCTAAACGGCCTGAAACAGTTTCTAATCGATTTGGCAGGTCAAAAATAGGGTATATTCCAAATGTCAGCTTTCTAGGTCTATTTGGTAAGATTTTAATTTTTTTCCCCATATTTGAATAAATAAAGTTTTTCTCGAAATGTTTTCAGAGGACTGCACAGTTTTGACAGTTTTGGTGATTTTCAGTGGCACCTGTAACCTGTTGGTTTGAGCTATTTTGGTTTAGCACTGCACTTCCATCAAAAAAGCGACATCTTAGAACACGATCACTGGCAAAAAATTGGCAAACTTTAGTGAAATATTGAAAAATCTCTCTCATCATTCTTAAATTTTATCAACAAAATTCGCAAAAATGCAATAGCTCTTTATTACGCAACTCGAAACAAAATTTGAAAAACATGTGAAGCCCCTTGTCTTCTAAAAAAAAATATTGACCCAAAAATTAAAAAACGTTTTGATCGTGTAGCATTTTTCACCCTCAAAAACGATGAAAAATGGAAAAAAATTTCCATCAGAAAATTGATTTTGCGGAAAATGTTTATGAAGTGGAACTTTCTTATCATTTTTCTCATTCTCGAGATCAGTGTGAAAAGTCCCATCAGAATCACCCTCAAAAATTCCATATTTCGCATGAGTATGTCCTCTCTTCTTTTACTAATTTAGCTTACTGTAGTCTTACTCACTGTAGGTATCTATAACACTTGCGAAGTTGCGAGAAAAAAAAAACCGATTCGCGCAGTGGCAATTTGATTGGCACTTTTTTTTGCCATTCTTGGCAAAAGAGTGGTAAAGCTCAAATTGAAATGAAAACCAGACGAAAATGCCAGTGATGGCAATTTTGAAAACTTGCTACAATACAGATTACACTCTGTTTATGCTAGTTTTGACAAAATTTTGCCAACGTTTACAACATTTTGCCAATAGTGACAAAACTTTGTCCGTTAAATTTCAAAAAATAATCTATTCGCAGAAGTGGGGAAGATAAGATGAGATTAGGCAGAGTCGAGCGCATGTTCCACTCTGCCTCGTTGGTTACTTCATACTTTGGTTCAGTTTTCAGTTGATGGTGAAGTAGTGAACACATTGTACAGAAATTTGGTTATAATTGATGCGTGAAAATGTCGTCTGGAAGTCGAAGATGAATCAGTAAGTACCATATATCTGTATACATCTATCATGGGATAGGTACCATGACTTTTGTTTTATCTTGTTGTGGGTATCTGTAACTTCCTATACCTATGCACGTACGTATTTTGCGAATTGATTGCAAGTGATTCAGACGTTATGTTACAGTGATCGTTGAGGAAATCACATCATCTGGTATCATAACTTGGGTGTATTTATGCTCACCATGTACCAGCCAAGTCTTTAGATTATGCAGTTTCCATAATGATAGTCTAATGAAAACAATACTGTAACAATGTCTGAATCACTTGAAAACCAAATTACATAATATGCATGTACCTACTTACAACAAGATAAAACAAAGCACATGGTACTAATGCTACAATGAATGTATACAGGTACATATAATTAGGTACAGATTGATTTTCGACTTCAGACATTAATTGCATCATTCCCTGCAACTTTGACCGTTAAAATAAACGATTTTCAAATTTCAAATGTGTTCTTTACAGGTACCTAAATCAATTGCCATAGGATTGCCACTGAGTGGCAAAATCATTGGCAAAATAATTGCCAATGAGATTGCCAGCAGTGGTAAAACAGAGGCAAAATAATTGCCAATTAAATTGTCACTAGTGGCAAAACGGTGGCAAAACATTTACCAATGAGATTGCCACCGGTGGCAATCTTATTGGCAAAATTTAATCTTTTGCCACATTGGCAAAGTTAAAATGCTGTCTTCTCATTGGTTGGAGCTTTGCCATTATATTGCCTTTTTTTTGCCATTAGTACACCTAGTGGCATTGGCAAAATATTTTGCCATTTGCGCGAATCGGGAAACTGAGAGAAAAAGTGTAAAAATACACAGCAGGGTGTAGGTATGGGTAGGTAGAGTGTACATATACGTACAGTACAGTAACGTAAAAATCATTCTTGTTAGGTTTTTTTAGGGAAAGAATATCGGAGCCCTGGTAATAGGTATAAAAATACACAGCAGGGTGAAGGTAGGGGTGGTGTACAGAAAAGTCACTCTCGAATGTATCACTCTAAAACTAGTATACTGTACAACAAGAAGCTTAGACAGTTTAAAAAACTAGGCAAGTGCGGGGAGAAGAGGGTGAGTATTGTTAAGAAAAGGTTGCGTAGTATGCACAAAGATGCACTATTGTCTGAATGTGAATGAATAGAAAGAAGAAATGCACCTCTGCAGTTCGTGATTTTTGGTCGTTCGCGAGGTAAATCACCAAATGTAAACATATATGTTAAGGAAAAACTGGTACGCAACCAGAAACCACACTTAGTGATAACGGTGTAAAGAATACCCTTAAACTACATAGAACCTCGAACCTGACCATTATTCGCGATCTTTTGGGTTCAAGGACACAACTGCTGGAAACGAATTGGTTGAGATGAAAATTCCGAAACTAGAACAATTTTCAGTAAATTTTTTTGAACTGGGTGAGGCATTTTTACTTTTTTTTTTCTCGAAAATATTATTTGAGGTGTTCCCAAATTGCGAACCCCGATTCCTGACCCGTTATTGCCTCCTTAGCCTTTATTGAATCTTCACTTCATTTTTAATCATAGGCAGAGAAACCCTTTTGAATACAAAACTTTGAACAGGTATCTGCTCTGAGCTGCACTTGTGCAGTTCGTATATGAGTTATTTATTGTACATTACATAAGTATACATATATTATGATTTATTGTATTTAATACCTTTTTCATTGATTTTTCGTGTACTTATGCATGTTATTTTTTTGGAATGTTGCAGGTGAGTTCAATGTTTGCAGAATCCCTCTTTTATCATTTTTGATCGATGTATCTCAGTGAGTATATGTATTAATTCAATTTGAAATGAAACTACCTGACACCGGGGAAACGGAAACTCAGAGTTATTAGAGTCTAGATCCAAAATGCTGCATATTCAAAAATTGATCTTTTCGAATAAACTAATTAGAATACTGATTCAGGGTCCTGCCTTTTTGCAAAAATGATTGTCGACGTCTTTGTTTCTGTAAAAAGTAGCAAAAATCTCTCGCCTTCTGCCTAAATTGCCAAAAATTTGTTGAAAGTTGACTCTGTTTTTGTTTTTTTTGCAAAAAATTCTGAAAAGTCTCGTACGTTTTCAAAGATGTGTCCTAATGTGTCGCTTTTTCACTAGAAATGTCTAAAAATCCATTTCATTTTGCTAAAATTGTCAAAAGTTTCACTTTTTGCCAAAAATTTCGAAATTTTTACTCTGTTGCCTCAAATTGCCAAAAAAACTAGATTTTTTTTTTCAAAATCAAAAAGTTGTAAAATCGTGTTTTTTGAGGGTGGGGGGGGCAAAATTTGCGGAAAAGTGTCACTTTTTTAGTTCCAATTGCCAAAATGTCATGAATGGCATAATATCATAAGCTGTACCTGAAATAATACCACGTAACACACGTCGATATCGATGCCGATTACTTTTTAAGAACACGTTTATAACGTTCCAAAAATTCGCACGCCATGCCATAATCGCGCTATTATTATCAAGGCGAATGGAATCGTTTGAACAGGCAGCGTAATTACCTTCATTACCGACAATTATCCGAACATCTCGGCCATCATCGTTGTCATCGTCGTACCTAAAACAAAAATCACCTCTTCTGTTCACCAACACCGCACCTCGCTCGCCCACTTTCAACATCCTGTACCAACTACTTGTGGCATGGCATGGCATGGCATGGCATGGTATGGCGCTGACTAACACTAGTACTAATGTATCCACTATCCATCGTCGAAGTCTATCGACGACGCCGACGACGTACCTCGACGACTCTGGTATCCTCCCCTGAAAACCGGACCATTATATTAATATCGAATCGATGGTACTAAGACGAACTGAAAACCGAATATGATTTTCCGTTTGTAGAATGAGAGGCTTCCTCCCTCTCTGGCCGAATAATATAGTCGGAATTAATCGTACAGAAATATGTATAGATCGTAGAGATCGCTAGATCGCACGCCGTAGTCGTATTGTGTTCGGTTGGTTATCGGTGGTAATTCGACAGAACACAAAAACGACGCTACATTGTTAACAAACCTCACGTGTAAACCGGTTTTATGGATATAACGTCGATTAATACTTACTAACAACCATTTGCCTTTTGCCTGGTTACCTATCTTTCTCTTGTTCTATTGGTTACTCGCTTACTCTTACATCTGTAGATGGATGACATCTCTTCTAACCATAACCGTTTATGCTCTCTCTAGTGTACGTCGAGCTGACGACGGCGAGCTCCCATCTCTCTATCTCTCTCGCTCATCGTCTTCCTATTTCTATAACTTACACCATTGTCGTCTTTTCCCCCCTACGAAATCGTTCTCTTCCCATTCCACTGCTCATTTTTACCTGTTCAGGTATATACCTATGGTATATCTTACCAAGGATACCGTAGATGAGGTAAACTATGCAGGGCGCCCCGACTTATACTCACACTCACTAACTTATATGAGATTGCATATCTACCTGTGTATAGATATATTTGGTGTGTCTGTGTAAACCTATACACTCTTACGTGTATGTATATCTACTTAATTGAACGTTAAAATTGCGCGAATTGTTAACAACTCTTTCTTCTTCTCTTCTCGTCACGCCGTCTTTTTCTTTTTCATTTCCATTTCCCTGTCGCGAACGCGCGCGCTACTTTTATTTCATACGTCATTGTGTGTACATTACGTACTCATGTATGTACATAGATATTGTATTAATGTACGTATAGGTACCTCTGCGTATATCATAACCAGTCGACAGGCAGACAGGCGGAGAAAAAAAATAACGAAATTGAGAATACGACGACGATAGTGGGTGGATGGTGTCGGGGTGAGCCCAGAAACTCGCTAGCTGTTTCGGTATCTTCTTCGAAATATTGTATCTGCACACGTGTAATTTCGCTACGTGTTGTTGCTGCTCGAGCATAAATCTAAAATTTTACATGGCACGAAGGTAAAAAAAAAGGTGTAGAAAGAAAATGAATTTTTTTCATGCATCTTGAAGAGAAAAATCCTAATACATACAGCAAATAAGTTAATAATTTGTGAAAGTATAGACTTTTTTATTCTTATTTTCCAATTGGAACAGTGCATTTTCAGCGTTACGGTTGCAAAGCCCTGTCTTTTGCTAAAATTGTGAAAGTCTACTTACCTTTCTGCCAAAAATAGCAAAAAATCTCTCATTTTGTCAAAATTTCCAAGTAGGATACCTAGTCTCATTTCTTGCTAGAAATAAGTCTCTTTTTCTAAGAAAATACCAAAAAATGTTACTTTTCAGCCTAAAAATTGACCAAGGAAAGTGTTCCATTTTCAAGAAAGATTGCGAGCTATAAATTGTACCAAAGTCTTGCTTATTGCCAAATACTGCCGAAAATTAGAAGACAAAAGCTTTTGCCTTTTGAAAAAAAATTGCGAATAAATGTAATTTCTTTTACATAATTTCCAAAAATTGTTAATTTTTTATTTTTTCGAAAATTATCCAGAAGGCTTGCTTTAGGTATTTGCCAGAAATTGCAGAAAATCATGTCACTTTTTTGGCAATAATTCGAAGAAAGTCCTACTAGTGGAGGCAAATTATGCAAAAGTACAAAAAAATTGCTATCGACGAGAAATTTGGCATACTTGATTTTTTCGCCAGAAATTGCTACTTTGCTGCAAAAAATTGTCAAAAAGTCCGGATTTTTCATCAAAAAGTTTTAAAATAGTTCAACTTTTTAAAATTAAAAACCAGAACAATAATAATTAGTAAATTCGTAATGTTGTTCTGTGTTTTGATTTTTTTTTTTGAAAACATTGAATTGAATACCAACCCGATGCAATCTCGATATTTTCAATTTTCATAAATGCTTTCAAAAAAAAATCATTGCAGCTCAGACCGCTGTGTTTCGATGTACATACTTGGCTTAACATTTGATATTTTTCATTTTCAGCGTTACGTGTTTTTCCTTCTTTCTCCCCTTAGATTTCCCGCCAATTTTAGTCAGAAAGAATGTTTTTTTTTTTTTTACATAAAAATGTCGATTTATCCTCTCGTTGTCGTTTTATCTCCATTTGACCATTGTTTAGGTTCCCTCGTACTTACACAATAATATACGCAAGTCACAAGTGTGGTACAAGAAGATGAATAAGTACTCACGCGGTAGAAAATAACGTTTTTTGGCGTGTTTTCTTTTTTCTCAAGTTTTTTCCTACTTCTGTGCTGTTTCACCCTTCCGCATTTTGGTACGTCGTTGTATCGTAGCGATATTTTTGCTAGGTTTTTGAAAAAAAAAGTCGTGAAAAAACGACAACTGGCAATGGAAAGAAGGAGATACGATCGAAACGTGTATGGGTTTGTTATTATTTTGGTCAGAGAGCTTTCAAGCTTCTATAGTGCACTGAAAACTTGTGGAGGGATTGAGAATACGTGTAGTGTTGGTGGATTAAGCATATACGAGTACGAGTACAAGGTGTGATGGTCTACGAATGAGAAGGCAGCGAAGAGAATAGTGTATATGGTGCGATAGCTGGAGATTCATAGACTAGGGGAGTAGGTAGATGTGTAAAGTACACGTTCTCTTTTAAAGCTAAAGGCTGGAGTTAAGCGTTGTAGTGCTTTCCAGAATTGCCGGTTTACGCTGTTGATTTCTCGAGGGAGGAGGTACCTCTACCCTATACCTACAGTACTACCTACCTAATTCGTCGCGAAAATATTTTTCGATCGGTTTTGACGAGTTGGTCGATTGGAAAAAATGAGAAAAATTGCCTGCTTTTCGGCCGAACGAGTCGATTTCAAGTTAATTATTTGTCGGACGTTTTCAACACAACCAGCCCACCACTATTTTCCATTCCAGGTACGATTAAAAGAAACGTTCGTTTGCTGCGTTAGGTTAGGATAGGAAGAGGGGGCAGGTTGAAAAAAAATTTCGACAATACGAAATCGTGTAATTTTGTTCGAGTGAAAAAGTTATCTATCGTTTGACCTACATTAAATTGCCGGTTGATAAGATACGCGTAACATGCGGTATTTTTCAATTTCGTACCTTTTGTGTGGCATATACGCTGATGGGACATAATGACATGGAAATACATAGAAAATTGCGTGTATTAAGTGTAGCCTACAGGGTGTCGTGTAAATTCTGATCGGTTATTTTGCACAGTTTTTCTGGGTTTAATTATTTTGGATTTATTAGTTTAGATATATTTACAGGGTGTTCCAAAAAATACGAAACGTGTTTTAAGTGTTCGATGATGAAAATAATGTGAAAAATGAGTAATTTGTTTTAAAAATAGCTATTTTACTAAAATGAGTCTTCCGCAGTTGAAATTGAAAAAGAGCGTATTTTGTAATTTCTAGAACACCCTGTAGATGGATCCCGTATTTTTCATTCATCCTGCTCTCTCCTTTCTTGCATCGTAAGAAATCCAAAAATACATTCGAATGAATTGTTTCATTGCGTTTAAATGCAGTGCAAACATCAGGTAATTGTTGAGATTTATGGGGCACACTGTACATGTGCACCCAATACTTACTTACCATCTTTGAATTTTTCTATATTTGTACGAATTCCACGTACAGGTATAACGTACGTAATCGTTTCCTCTTTACGTAATGAATGTGGACGAGTATAATGCAGCCAGCTGTGAGCTGTACGTAGACTGCATTGTGTTAGTGTGCCTTCTTTTTACGAGTGTACTGCGCGTCTAAGTATGTATCCTCGAGTACATCGTACGTATCAGCATTGAAAAGTACAGTGGTTACGGATAAACCACACTAAATTGACCTAGTCGACAAAATCGTTCTTTGCTCGAACCTACTTAACTTGTGCATGTAATTTTATAAGTCTACTTTTGAATGGAGAAGGAGGTTAATGGGTAGGGTGGTTTTTAAATTCTTACATACTCCTAGTGCGAATGAGTGGTTCCACCAGTGGACCATTATTTAACCCAATTTTCGGAATTGAGAATTGGAGGGCAAAAAAAATAGAACATAGAACATTTTGTGTGTTTTTTTTTTTTTAAGAAAGAGTTTATGAAAGAATTGTGAAAAATGACGATTGAAATTTCGATTAGGATTGCCTTCAGTGTCTTAATAATTCGCCTATTATACAAATTTTTCGTGGAATTTTCTCTGTTCCTCAGATTAAGGTTCACACTTTTTCATTTTCCGTTACCTCCCCTCCCTTTTTTCGGCCGGTCAAGGCGTAAGAATTGAATAATTCGACGGTGCTACTGTGAAAGTGATATAATAATACATATGTATTTGTGGAGCTGACGATGTTCAAGCGACAGTTTTTGCTAACTCGTTGATAATGAGACTTATCGCGCCGCCAATCTTTTGTCTGAAGTCATAACATTCTAATGGTATGAACATTTTCAAGTTCTGTCTATTTAAATCAGATGATACGTATGTTTTCCGGTCTTATCGCACGCCAGCAAAAATCAGCAAATTTTATTTATTTTTAATTTTTATTTTTTTTTTCAATATTGCATGCGGATTATTTTTTTGTGATTGGAATAGCCACGGACAGTTAGAATATTAATGAAAATACCCAAAATTTAGACCACTTAGCGAGTCTGTGAACTCGAGATGGAATATTACTTCATCAGATTTTTTGAAAAAATTCAAGTGGGATGTTTTAAAATTACCCTCCATCGTTGATTACATAGATAAATATAGCTAATTGAGTCTATTTTCAAAAAATATGTATACTTCAATTAAAATATACATACATTTTTACGCAAATTATGGCCGAAGTGAACTTACTTTCTGACCGTCCCTCATATTATAACTAAGTAGCATTGTAGCACGCGGAGAAATTGTCCTCAAAAGTTGATAAGCGTGAAGAGTTCGATTGTTTAATATACCGTGCAGCAGCGTGAATATAATATTTAGAGATTCGTCGTCGGTCGATGATGAAGCGGGGCGCAGAGTGGTGACTATCGGGCTGAAGGCGTATAAATGTACTGTACGATGGTTCCAGGCTCCAGGCACCTCTACCTCTTATTAGGCTTACATTAAGTATTATGCCTGCGTGTATATTTTATGCCTTAACATGTAATATTTTTTTCTTTGCTTGAACTGTAGAGCTCGCCATTTTACGTATGAATTTGCCCCTCTCCCCCACCTTGACAGTGATTTATACTTACGTACGCAGGGTGCTCATTTTTTGGAGATAACTGAGAATCAGCTTCAAAATCAAAGTTTTACAAAATTAACTGTTTAAATTGGTAATTTTGTTTTGATTCAATTTTCTATCATCATTCTTTTATCTCGCAATAAGAAGATAGTGATACGACAACCCCTCCCCCGCGCTAATTGAATGTAATTGATGTTTAAATGACTTGTATAATTGAGAAAATTGGTCTGAAAAACTGGAAAAAACCAAGGAAAATAGTTTTTTCGAAAGGGTGGACATCCTGGTACATTGAGTACTACATAAGTATTTAAATTTGTATCCCATACTCTGCGTGGTATGGTCAAAAATTACTTACGAACTATCCATATAATTTGACCATTAATTACGGTACTGTGCTCATTAGCATTAGATTCAATGATTATAGCCCTTCTTTGTCCACCGAGTGGTCACTAGACTCCTTGCAATCATCGAGTTAGGTTTAAAAGAAGAGAAATTTCGATGAATACAGTTCTCACGAGATCCTATTAGATTGTCCAGCGGATGAGATGGAGTATCCACTACGAGTTCACTCTTCCAAAAAAAAAAGGCAATGTATTTGATTTGTAAACAAAAAAATAGTAATCTACAAAAAAAAAAAAGAAGAAGAAAGAAACTCGAAGGAAAATGTAGAATTTCATTTTTTGACTTTCGATGGACTTTAATTCTATTTTCCTTCCCCTCTCTGTCTTCCATATCTTCGCCCTTATTTCAACAACGAGATTTGACGAGTTCAGCTATAGATGTTGCTGTGACCTTTGTGCGAGCAAAAAATGTGACTTCTGGATTCTAGGGTAGGTATAAGGTACCTTAGAATGTCTCTCTCAGGAAGTTCTTAGTAAAGATTTCAAGGCGATATTCGTCCTTCAATAATTTTTATCTGCTATACGCGACAAAACAAGGATAGAGAGAAAAGAGCCGTTGTCACCAAACCAAATTTCTTGCAAAACAATCATCACAGTACTACTTTGGTGTACTTTATACACATTGTATTGATGTTTAAACCATAAATTTAACAAAAGAAAGGCGAAATGCTACAATGCTTCGATTCATTAGTCATTCGAATTCTCGAAATAAAGTGAGCGTGAAGGAATGAAAATGAAGAAAGACAAAAAAAAAAAAAAAATGGAAAAAAAGAAAGGGAAAAAGTCTGTTTACCTCCCTTCCCTTCGTACTACATTTTGTTGGAATAAGAACAATAAAAAGCATAAACCTGTCAGTAACATTTCCCTTTTAATAATTCCAGTTATTCGATAAACTAACAAATTTCAATGTTTAAACACCCTTATTAGCATTTCCTCGTTCATGTTCACGATGATAATATAGTATACAGTCTCAGTCTAGCGTTGTGTAGTAGTGTTGTAAGTAGTGCGGATATATAAAGTGCCTACGTGTTCTACCCACACACGTTCAAAATCCTTATACAACCCTCTTTAATACGCGAAACAGGGTCGTTGGCGACTCACCCTTCGACCGTTTCCACGTCGCCGCACATCTCGTCCTCGCAGACATATATATTCGTCATCGTGTCTACGCTTTATTCGCTCGTCATCCCTGTGTTAGCGCCGCCACCGACGACGTCTGTCCAAATCCAGGTACATTAATATACCATATTTTTATGCAAGATACATTGTCGTTGTTGGTATTTGATTGAAATTTATGTGAGCTATTAATTTAATTTAAATTAGTGTTTTTCATAAGGCAAAAGCCCTACATGAATGTGTTTTGTTGAGTTTGAGTGAATGGAAAGTATACGATGTGACCTATCGTAGAACTTGTCTCATCGAGAGCTTTCTATCGATGCGTACGATATAATCACTTGAATGAAAACCACTGAACTGTTCTCAATTCTTAGTTGAATAATCATTTTTAAACATTTTTTTCAAAAATTGAAATAATTTAGGCCTAATATTTTATCAGGTCAGGGTCAGATCAATTTTTTCAGAATGCCCCGCCCTCCCCTCCCCTTGTTCACACTTTTAAGATGTATGAATAAATCCTTCCTTTCTATTTTATCTTACTAAAGTAAGAGTACGTTGACAACTCTTTCTTCTCGATATTTCCTTTGAATTTGAGAACAAAAACAAAACCAAAACCAAAAAAAAAACATTTTCTACTGATTTAGTCGACTTTTACGAATAATTTTCATTTTTACCTGTCTTTTCCTTGAAACTGATGAATTTTATCGTTTACAAAACATAATTTTCATTTTTAAATGTTGGAATTTTTTTTTCAAATTTTTACGATTTTTGAAAATATTATTGCATTACTTACGTGTTGATGTTATCATTTAATTTACGTTGGAATTTTTTTTCTGTTCCAGGTGAGCTTTTTTCGGTAATTCCAAAGTTCCACTTTTGGATCGTTGGTTACTCTCAATGTGAATGATCCAATTGTTTCCATCATAGTCAGGTAAATTTTTTTTTTTTTTTTGAAATGAATGAATCCAAGTTGGAGATTTTATAAAATTGATAGGTGGTTGGTCCAAGGCGAGTATTGCCCTTCCCCACCTCACGAACTTTTATAGTGTGAATAACTTGCGTCACATTTCAATTATTTGTGTATGTCAAAAAAAAAAATGTAGGTATCAAGTCGAAAGTATTCACTTTGATATCGAAGGAAGTCGAAAAAATCGGAATCCTAGAATTTGGTATTTTTTGCAACGATGCGTTCGGATTCGGTTCGCCGATCAAACGAAAGAAGCAGCAGTAGTACTGCAGATAACGAGGGGATCATTCGAATACATCAATTCATAGCGAGTGACTGAGGGCTAGTGCTAGAGGCAGGAGAAGGTTTACACTTACACGGTCAATGGGCTCGAATACATATCGCATACGTACGTGTACCTCTCCACCTATACATAGGAAACAATAATACGGCACTATTCGAAGCGGAAGACGACATTTGAAACGAGAAAAAGGATAAGTCGTATAGAGTAAAAATCGATAAACCCTCGACACCCTTGATAGCTGACGTTTTTCTACGATTGTAGGTAGGTATCTAGGTACCTACCTATACATATGAGTCGGTTCCCTAACTACTTTCTTTCCTTTTTGACTTCATCTGACATTCATTGCACGAAGGTATTAGAGGTCAAAAATTGAAAACTCTCGACTGATAAATAGGGCAGGAGTTCTCATATGTACTTGCAGTCGAGCAATCCGTCTCTAATTAAGCTTTCCTGCATTGCTCAGTTGCTGAGCTATACTGTTTTGCGCTTTATTTCAATTGTTAAAGAGAGCGATCTTAAAATTTAATTTAGAATGTCGAATGGTAGCAGAGCATTGGGGTTTTTCTTTAGGGGCATTAAACTTGTCCACCTGGTTTTTTACCTAAAGTAGTATTCTTTTACCTTCTTTTCTCTTTCTCATTCTCTCAATTCAACAAAATCGTACTCTGGCTCAAGTACATACAATGTACGACGAACAGAAAAATGCTGAAGTGAAAAAAAAATAGGTGAAAGGAGCAGAGGAGTGTGTGTCCCTATCATTGAACTTATGCTATTCTTCACTTTGTTGGTTCATCATTCTGTCTCTGTTGTAAGCACGAGTTTGGTATGGTGTTTTCTTTATTTTATAACGCACAGTACATAATTCACAAGTACAAAAACGATTCCAGTTCTTGATGGCCAAGCTAAGCAGCATTAGGAAGGTGAGGGTAAGAACTAAAGCAACTAAAAACTTTTCTCTGACGAAGAAGAAGAAAAAAAAAGCAAAGAAAAACTTACCGACAACTTTTCATTCTCGCGTCGATATTCGAAAAAGACTTCAACTTTTATTCCGTTAGCAACGCACTTCACGCTGCCAAAACGAAAGTAAAGCTGGAACGAACGAGAGAGATAGAGAGAGGTAGACGAGACGATGAAAATTGTCGCTCAGCGTAATACGTTAAGCGGCCTTCGTCTTCGTTAAAATGTAGGTACCGAAGAAAAGTAAGAAAAATAAAAAAAAAAAAGAGAAAAAAGAACAAAACTAAATTACCTTTTGAGAAAAGTAAAATCCGTTTTGATTTTAACTCGTTTTAGAAATGGAAGCGCAAACACACGCACACATGAGCTTTCGACAATGTTGCGAAATGCGATACATAATGGTGAAAATATCGTTTCTGGGGTGTAAAATTTTCATTGTGATTCTCTTTTCCTTTTTCGATACCTATTTGGTTTGAAGATTAAATAATTTGTTTAATGACGTTTGAAAAGTTTGGGAGGTGAAAAAATTTACTTCATTTCTTTAATTTCTACGTGCAGATAGATGCCGCATAAGCTGGCAGTGGCTGTAATAATGTTCGTAAAAAAAAAAAAATTCTTCAATTTTAATTTTGAACGTAGCGATGTAATGAACTAACGAACATTATGACGATTTTTGCCCTCTTCAATTCTTTGTAGATTCCCTTTCGAATGCCGATATTAAATTAGGTATGTACTCTTCTGATTCCCTCCTTCTGGTTACAGGTCGATCTTTCGTCCTTTGTTCAGATTTTTTAAAGCAACAAACCGAATTAAAAATTTGTTGGGAGTGTTTTCCTCCATTTTTTTCCCTCTCTTTTGCCTTTGATTTTTCATTTTTAAATAAGTGTAGGTTTATATTTTGGCGAACGAAAAAAGTATCGATTCCGGTTTAATAACGTGTCTTTGAATTTTATTCTGATCTTTTTCATCGTCATTTTTTCTGCCGGCCAAAAATTCCAAGAAGGATGTAATTTATTGCCTACAGATATTGGAAAAGTTTACTTTCCCTCACTTCGACGATTTCATTTTTTTCCTTCATTTTTTCGTTTTTGTATCCATTTTATCGAGACTTGATTGAAAAATTCTTTTGAGATGAAATAAAAAAATCACCCTCTTTTTCGCCTTGGATGAAATATAATGACAATGTTTCAAAACGAAAATTATTCGTATAAAATGGTCGAAATGGTCGGCCTTTGACAGAAGCGCTAAACAGGATGCTATAACTAACGAGGAGTTCTCAAAATATTTTTTTTTTTGTTTTTTAAAAAACGTGCTGATTTTGTGATCGTTTTTTAATTTTTCAAAATATAATTTGAACAGTTACCTAAATTAATAATATTATTGTACGTGATTGTGATTTAATTGAATATCATCTAACCTCCTCCCTGCCCCCTCCCCCTGGTGTGGAACAAAATTTTGAAACAGTTACTTGGATGCAAAATTTTTCACCGTCTGCAGAGATAGAAGCTTGTCGTTGATAAGGAAAATTTGAAATTTTTCAACATTTTTTTTATCTTGTTTTGAAAAGTTTTGACGATTGATCGTTTTCAGTTATTTTTATCTTGTTTTGAGAAGTTTTGACGATGTTTTGTGCATTTTTTTCTACAACATTTTTGTGATTTTTTTTAAAAGCCATTTTCAGTTACTTTTGATGATGTTTGATCAGTTTTTCGCTATTTAAAACATTTTTTCCAACAATTTTTTTAGCACTATTGCAACATTTAGCTGAAATTTCGCGATTCTTGACTCCGTTTTTTGTTCATTTTTAGTTGTTTTTGATGCAATTTTCGCAAAATTGTTCTCAATTTTACCGTTTTTTGATCGGTTTATTTTGATTTTTAATGATTGATATGTCAGTACGAAAATTATAATGATACTGTGTTCAGTTTTGAGAGAGTTTCATCCAATTTTGATAATATTTGGTAATTTTCAATAGTTCAGGTGATTTTGGCAAGATTTTACTCAGATTTTAAGACATCTCATCTTTTGTGGTTCTTCGTTATTTTGACTAGTTTCAATGGTTTTTTTCATCGGCGTCTCTGAGATTTGATCAATTTTTGGTAATTTTCAGTAATAATATTGGCAATAGCGAAAATTTTCGGAAAACATGAATCATTTTCTAAGAGAATTTTTTATTGATTGGCGATAAATGTCGGCAAATAGCGAAGCTTATTCGATATGAAGAAAGTAAATCCGGTCTATGAAGTCAAGTGCCCTAAGTACAAAGTACGCGTTATCAAGTAGGTAGATGAAAAAAATGTGCGAAGGAAGACGCTTGTGAAGAGCGAGCTTTAGCGCGGAATTGATAAGAGGATTTTCGCTTTTCTTTCGCGTTGCTGAACGTAATCATAAATGTGCAATAGATAATAAGTTCTTCAATGGGAAGGATGGGGGAAGAGACAGGTGCGATGGAATATTTTTCTCGTACACAGAGTAAGAGTCATGAAGTATTATGGATTGGTAGGTTCATAACTTGGTGTAGGTGCATAGTGTGTTTCATTGTGTGTATTATGAAGTTGTAATAACGCTATGGTCGACGTCATCGAACCATAAAATACGTACAAGTTGCGTACAGTACACTTATTTCATAGTACGCTGCATTAAAAAAAAAGAAGGAAAAAAAACTGGCTAGGTAGCGAATTTGAAATACGAGTACAATATTTTGTACACTACTTAACTTATCTACCGATAACTTAATAATTTTTTTTTTTTCGCCGCACCGAATAGGTTTTTTCTTTTCCATGGGAGCACGAAACACACACGTAATCGCTGCCGATGCTATGGGCTTGTGCTCTGCATATCTCTCTGTAGTGTATTTTGTGTAATCTACCATATGTGTACTCGTATGTGTGTATAGTTATAGGTTAGATAGGTCCAGGTACGCGAACGAATACGTAAAATTGTATTTTTTTTTTCGGCGAAGGTTATCGTTATACTGTAATGTACCTATATTTGAAACGTTGGAACGTTATCCGGACGTGTGTAAGTTTGGTTTTTTCGGTTATTTAATTTTGGGTTGCGTTTGTCTGCGTTTGCTATATTTACCCTAGTTGATTTTTTTTTTTTTTTTTTTTCAATATTCGCGATCTTATCCCCGAAATCCCATTGGAAACAAGTACAACTCTATAATATGAAACACGTGCGCGTTGTTTTACCTGTGAATTACGACGAGTACGAATATCGTTCTATCGACACCGACGCGGTTTTTTTCGGTTTGGTTTAGGAGGAAATAAAATTAACAACGTTGGAAATTTTTTTTACGTTTTTGAAAATTTAGCGCCGTTATTATACGATATTGGAACGCGTGTGTTTGAATAGATGAAATTTTTACTAGTTCTTTTTTCGTGCCTGTGACGCGATACGATGCGATGCGATGGTAATATCGAAGCTGATAACGCCGTAAGTAGGTGTGTGCAATTTTAAAACAGAGTTTCGGAATATACTCGTACTTTTTCTCGATTGCCATGTGTACGAATTACCCGATGGAATTTTTTTTACCAATGTTTGAATCATTTCGCTAGGACGTCGTGTATCGCATGAATTAAGTTTGGTAGTTTTCCATTTTTTTTCTATTGTGTCACTGCATCTGTGCATCGGCGTCTTTTTCTGTTTAACGATTAATGGGGCGATTTTTCTGGACGTTTTATGTGGGGTACTTTTCCTGCATAGCGGTGTTTCAAGGTCTGCATAGATGAAGTTTGTTGTTGTTTTTTTTAAAATGTTTTTGAAAGAGGTTTTGTACGCGAAGTAAGGTACAGGGAATTGAGAAGTCTATGGTTCAATTTTTCAGTCGATAAAACACGCAGTGTTTGACTCAAAAGTCATTCAAAGTACCAACAATTGATGAGTAATATGGTCCTTAAAATGACCCACAGATTCATCATGGGATGTATGACCCATGAGAATTCATGTTGATAGAAAATTCTAGCGTAATTAATTACTGATTTCGATGAGAAGGGGGAGGAGGGGTGTTATATGTATGGCATAATTTTTTTTCAACAAGAAAGTGGCCCAATGTTAGAATTTTTTTGTGTTTGAGGATGTGAGGATTTTAAGACGAACTGGACCGAGAAGAAGAAGAAGGAGGAGGGAAGGGAGCGAAGTACATACCTTCAAAATTGAATCTAAATTTTTGTCGTTTTTGCCCATTTTATCGCCGCATTGATTTTTTTGACCCTAACACCAGAAAATGCGGAAAAAGTGAACCTCGGAGAACAATATTTTGACCTAGTAGAGGTCCATGAGAGGGAAAGAGTGACTCGAAATTTTTTGAGATTCGCTACGTACCTTTTTAAAATACCCTTTTCGATGATAAAATAAAGTACTTGATGATTGCTTGAGGTACGGAGGTCTGCGGGAGAAGGGGTTAAATTTGTTCTAAATTAAGAATTAGTATTTTTGTCGTTCTTCAAACACTTTGCTGTCACGTTTATTTTCTCAGTTCTGAAGCTAGGGAACTTTGAAGAATAATTCTGGCTACAGGAACGGTTATGAAGTAGGGGGAAGGGGGGTTGTACACTAATATTTTCAGAAAACAATAAAAAGTACGTCATTCGTTGATTGTTGAAAAAATGTATACATAAAATAGGTATAGTCGAAATCTGCAGTCAAATTGAAATCGAAATTTTCCTTTAAAAAAATTTGTAAATAAAATTTTTTCTATCGATTGAAATGTTATATGCGAGTATGTCGTGTAAAAAAGCGTAAATATCTCGTAAAAAAGTTATTGACATTTTTTTACGATGTTCGCCGAATCAGTTTTATTTGATAGTTCGCAAAATGATAGTCTTTTTTGCAATCTGACGAAGAAAAAGCGAGGATGTAATTTCGACATATCGAATATTCAAATTTATTTCTCGATTCTACGGAGATGAAAAATTGATATTTATGATATCGTTCGAAATGTAATATTATCACGTCTTATCCCACCGATTTCAAATTAAAAATCGATCGACGGAAAAAAAAGAAAAAAGACAGAAATCTAAGGAGCATCGCGGTTTTGCTGTGAAAATGAGCTAGATGAAAGAAATCGTTTGGTAATCTGAAATAGTCCCTCGGTGGCGTAGTAGGTAGAGCCGCGGACCTCCGTTCAAGAGGTACCCGGTTCAAACCCAGCTACAGAGGCAAGCTTGTGCGTGTAATTAAAAAATCGTTCGTGCAATTATCAACATTACACGCCAAGTACCGGGGGACTACCAGTTTAGCCGAGCTAACAGATAATGCACGCCATCTGTTAGCAGAATCAAAAAGCTGAAACTGGTTCGAGCGTCTATAGAGGTCAACACTGAGGAGCTCAGGGTCTCTAAACTACCCGGCTAGCTCCAAGGTGCTTGTGTAGATGTCACTAGAAAGCAACGGGAAACTACTAGTGGAAGCTCGAAACAACGTCGATTCCCCAGAATAATCGCAGTGGCAATAGGCATTCGCCTCACCCTGTAAGGGTACCACAAAAATGCGATTTCCAATGTCCTGTAAAGGACAAGGAACCACGACGACGACGAATCTGAAATAAATTACTTAAAATTGATCAAACTCAATTTTTTTAATGGAATTTTTGAATTTTGATTTTATTTTTCAATGGAAATTTGCTGCGTGTGATTAAAAATATACCAATATTCCATGTTTATCAAATTCATTTCATCCAAATTTAAATGGTGAAAAATTGAGGAAAGTTTACTGAATGATTTGAAGTGGAAGCTTTTTTTGTTTTGTTTGGGAAATAATCAAATTTTACTGAGGTAACTTTTAACTCTATCAAAAGATACTTGTGTGGGGAACTGTGAATTCTTATGCTTAACTTGATTTTTCTTTTGAAATGGCACCGTTCGCTAGACCAGGGAAGGAGACGATTACTCGTTCAACGACATTGACGTTCTTTTGATTGACAATATTGAATTTAGGAAGTATAGAAAAGCTAAACAGTTTATCATAGTGTTTGTTTGACTTGGTTCTGGGCGTTTGTTGGTGGGCGAAAGTGAAGCAGCTAAAAATGAATTGAAAGAAGACGAACGACCCTATGACGCGACGTGACGCTGTCGTTCGAATTGTTACCCTCATTTCCATCTCCTTTCCCTTCCCTGTAGGCAGAGAAAAGCTATTACCAGGTTATTTGTTGTTTGCTCGGCGCACTGCGTGCCACATTTTAGGTACACGGTGTATTAAATTTTTATTCAATTTCGTCTCGTTAATGAAAATAAAGTATCGGTTTTGCTGGTGGTTGTCGTCGTTGTCGGTTGGTGAGTTTTGTTCGTTGTCGTGCTATTTTTTTGTTTTTTCCCTTATTCTTTTCTTATATTCGGGTTTTCCTCGAAAATATACTTAATCCCTTATGATAAAGGAACAGGAACCAGGTATACCTTACTTGCTAAATATGAAACGGAAATACAAATGCACGATGAAAGCGTGAACTACATAGAGAGTGAGAGGGAGGATGATGCTATATGGCATAGTGGGGGTGAAATATGCTTAAATTGTCTTCATCGTGTGTTTGTGTACGAAGGTGGTTGGCGTAGGCGAGAATACTACGAACCCAATGAATAATTGAAACACGAGCACGTTCAGTGGTAAATAAAATATTTCAACACTCGTTGTTGTAGGTACATGAGAGAGAAAAAGACAGAGATACACTACGAGGAAGCACGACGACAACGACGACGAACTTGTATTTTTGTCAGCCATCGACAAAATTTGTAATAATTATGCAGGGGAAAAAAGGTAACGTAACGAGAACGACGAATCGAAGTCGGAATAAAAAATAAAGTGAGGGGAAAATTTAAAAAATTTCGTTGAACTTGAATCGACGTCGATATCGTTGCTGTTGTCGCTGTCTCTATCGCTCATCGGTAATTATCGGTATGCAATTTTTATCGCGAGCGATTGTATTTTATTAGGTAGTTTTTCTCTTTTTTTTCTCAATTTTTTTCATTATTGTTCAATTCAAATAATATCGTATAAATTGGGTGCGGTGACACGATGGCGTTGTCAACAATATCTTCGGTGAAAAGAATTTGTCAACTTACGAAGAAATAATTGGATACGAGAAAATATTGTTTGCGTATTTTATGTGTAAAATACCTGTACCAATAATGTGTTGTGTTTGTGTTGCCAATTCTCAGAATTATTGAGATATATAATTATTTTGATGATGGATTTTGAAGGGAAACAGTTTTGAAAAATATTTAGGGGAAAAAATGAATGTATATTTTTCAATATTTAAAAAAAAACCGAATGAATTACAAGAAATGCGTTTTAAAAAACGAGAAAATGAAAGAAAAATTCCCTTTTTTAAATAAAGATTTCAAGTACGAAAAATGTTTCGTAGAAATGTCAAAAAATGAATATCATGAAAAATATTTTAGAATTCGAGAATGAATAATTAGAAAAATTTTCAAAATTTGGCCATAGTCGTACAAAAATTTATGAGATAATATCATCTCATCTGATGGAAGATGCAGATGCTGCGAAAGTACGTAATATATTCGCCACTTTTTAAAACGACGAGGAAATATATTTATTACTTACCGACTATAACGTATGTACATAGTGCATACATACGTTATTGGGTCAAAAGTTTTGCCATATTGTGATTTACAAAAGTTTGAATGACTTTCACGTTGTTTGTGTGCGTATTGACGTGTAGTAGTAATACCTACACTGCATACGTAGACTTGCAGCTTCGGAACGTGTTACGAGCAATACATACATTGACGAGGGGAAGAAAACACCATGAGAAATATCGCGAAATAAAGAGGGAAATGTGGGGAAAGCATCCAGTCGTCGTTGTATATGCGAGTACGCGGGTGGGAGGACGAGCGAGAGAGGGACTAAAAACTTTATGAAGTCGAAGCTTTAATTCTTACTACTTTGTTGTAAGGGTTGAAAGTTTTCAAGTCGAATGTTTAGCATATACTTATGCAGTGTAGTTAATGTTTAACTTTTGCGAAAGTTTGTTTGCTTGTACTTACTTGTTTCATAATTGCGGTGATTCCTTGGAGCTTTTACTTACTTCTCGTGTATATGTGTTCGTTGGCCGGAGGGTGGGAAGGAAAGAAGGAGTTGGAGAATGGTGTTGGAAAATTGTGTCGAGAAGGGACTGGAGGATGCAGGGTAGAGATGAGTGTGTCGAATCTCGCATATTGTTGTTGTTATCTCTTTCGGCGGACTTTTCCGTCCTGGTTTTGTCTGATCCCCTTGCCTGTTTTATTTTTCGCACTTTACTATTTGAAGGTTGTTGAGGAAGTTACGAGGTTCTGATTTGTTTGTTCCATTTTAAAACTTCTCGATTTTTTGACGAGTTCTTGGAGTGGGTGCAGGTGTTCATTTTGTTGTGGATAGTTCGAACCTGTTGACCTCATTTTGCCAACACCTCCCCTACCCCTTTCAGAATTGATGGGTTTTAAGTCAACTCAGTTTTTGCACCAAGCTCTGCAATCTTGTTTCCTTCCATTTTTTTTTTTTTTTTTTTTTTTTTTTTTTTTTTTTTTTTTTGAGACCAGTCAGTAGTTCTGTTTTTCTTGAGATGGGATGCTTGAAAAAATTTCAAACTTCATCAAAGCAAGTCGATTAAAATCATTTTTTTGGGAAAAAAAATCACAGGTTCTACGAAGAAGAAAAACCTGTAAGGCAAAAAATTTTCTAGCAAAATGATTACATTCATTTCCCCTGAAAAACTTCCATTTCTTTTTTGAAATATTTTACAAATTTTCGTAAAAATCTATGGGGATTCTAGAAAAAAAAAAATTGAAGGAAAACTGAATTGCAGAATTTAGAAATCTTTCTCCCAGGAAAGCTTACCCATCTAATATTTTGGAAAGCTCAACTTTATTGGAGAATTTTTTATTGGAACCTCATTCATGAACCTCCATATATGTTTGAAAATTCACTGCCTCAAACTTTTTGTGCCCCCTTCCTCTGCATCCTGTATGACTCAGGTTTATGGGGATGCTTAAAAGAAAGAAGTACAATTTTCTGCTCAATTTTACCAAAAAAAAAAACCATCAATGACAAGAGTTTTCAAACCAGAAATGTGCCTTTTATTTGGCTATGCTGATTGTTTTTTGATTTAAGGGTTCATCGTCCTTTATCTGATGTGAAAACAAATTTGTTGGAGTGAAATGAAACGATGAAATTTTGAATAAATTTGAAAATTCTCTTGATATGACCGATAAGTAGCTAAAACAAAAAATTTTCTCAAAATAATCAAAATTGCACCATAGTGTAAAAAATTTGTTCAAAATTCATGTTCATCATGACTTGCTTCACCTTCAGAAATGTTGAAGTATGAAATCTGAATGACACTCTTTAACGATCGAACTTGTAAGTTTATTTTCTGAGAGGGAGTTGAAGTCATCATGTGGTGAGAGGATCTAAAAAAATTGGCAGTCTTTGAAAATGTTCTGCCTAAATCCTGCATTTCAAGTTGCTATGATGCGGGGGGGGGGGAGAAACTTCAAAAGTATTCTCAAATCCGAAGAGAAAATATTTTGTGGAAGGGAGGGGTGAAAATCTGAGGAAATTTTGAAGTGTGCTTTTGAGGAAATAGGGAAGGTAGCAGCATTTGAAAAGCTGGGGGGGGGGTCAACTTCAAGAAATGCTGTATTTGGGTTCAGCATAATTATAGACTTTTGAAAAGTTTTCACCGAAGTCCTGAATTTTGATGGAGAAAATTTTATTGAACACCCTGTAATTTGGAAGGGAGCGTACGTACGGTACAATTGAATGAGATTTTGCGAATCTTGAGAGTGTAGTTCTTAGAGAGATGGGTGAACGGTAAAATTTGACGATTAAAAATACTCTGCTCAAATATGTATCTATCAGAATTTCGACGAAGTTTTACAGACGCAAAAGTTTTGCATTTTAATTAGAAAATTTTGCTATGTTTACGCTTGTGATGGGAAGAGCCGAGGAGAGGGGGGAAGTAAAAATCTAAAATTTGGAAAGGTCGTACAAAAGTCTTGCATTTTGATTTGAATATTCTGTAGAGCCCTGGAAAGTCATCTTTGAAAAAAAGTTTCCCATCCACCCTCTATTTGATTCAAACATTCAGTAAGTTTATGACGGTTTTATAAATTTTTTTGTGAGTTTCGAACGTTTGGGAAACATTTACTTGGATTTTAAATTTCTTGCCATTTTTTTGTACTTTCTTTACTGAAGTCTTCGACTGTGATTTATTTAATTTGAGTTGGATCTACAAAATTTGAAACTCTTTTGAATGGGATATGATCACAGCTCATGGTTTCCTTCGGTTTTTGACCATTTTTCTAAAATTCCAAATTATCTACCAGCCTACTTCGGTTTGTGAATGTGATGGGTTTCTATGCCATGCTTTACAAATACCATTCCGTCCCCTTCCCTGTGGCTTTAATCGACTCTCTGTATTTTGGATACATATTGCATATGTATAATTTTGTTGAACCTACTCGTGTGTAATTTTAATTTACCAGCTTGTTCAAACACTTTTACTAATTTTTGGTGTTTTTTTTTTTCTTTTCTGTCAACAGGGTTTTCGGTGAATATCCTACAGTCTTTAATCTGATGAAGAATTCACTATGAGACGAATCACCGGCTATCGTCCGTTTAAAAAACGATTTTATGATATAACGAATCATAATCTTATTTGATTGATAAAAGCTACTCGCTGCCTGGAAGACACTAGAAAAAGAGAACGATAGCTGCGCCGACCACAACGACGACGAAGACGACGACGGAAACCGGAACGAAACAAGCAGAAGATTTTCGCGTCGTTTAAAATTTTGGTGTTGTATTTCGGCGGTTGATGTTATTTCGTTACCTGTATTATTTATAAATACTGTGTGCAATTTTTTTTATTTTAATATTTTTTTTTACCCATTATTCTGAATCGGCGCCGGAGTTCTCGCGAGTGAATCTACCTACCTGTAAAGTTTTGTTTGTTTTGTGTACCTACCTCTATGTGTGTTTGTGTAAATTTATTCGATGTGCTGTGTCGAGAATAAGTCTTATCGATCGTCAAGTTCACGCTTATTTGTCGAAGAATAATCGCGATTGTATTATTTGCGCGTTTTCTGGTTTGTCTCGCCTTTGTATTCATCGTGTGTATATGCGTGTGATTTTCTGGTCATTTTTGGTGCTGCGTTTTTTTTATACGTCATATTTTACAAAATATAGATACCGAATCGGTACTTCGATTGTAGTGTAGTATTACGATAAAGCCGGAAACACGTCGCGATTTAACGAGGAGTATTCGGTGCCTCTGGTACAATGGACAAACGTAAGATGTTGCCTAAAAGACCACGGATTGATAATTTACGCGGCCCGATTACCAATGGCCCGATGCAGAGCAGACCGCTGGTCGCTCTGCTCGACGGTCGCGATTGCTCGATTGAAATGCCTATCTTAAAAGACGTCGCCACGGTGGCCTTTTGCGATGCACAGTCAACGTCCGAAATACACGAAAAGGTGAGAAAATGTTCTTACGTAGACGTACGTGAAGGATTTGCGTTCGATGAGCCGAAAGTCTTCCTGAAGAAGGTTTCAGGTTAATAAGTCTTTCCCTCGCTCTTTAGACCCTTTCCTTCAACGTTACGTCTTCTTGATGATCCGATTATTAGAGGTATATTGTTGACGCGATTTTTGAGCGGATTTCTTACTCGAGTTTTTTTTTTCTGCTTTGCTCGTCCCGCAGGTATTAAACGAAGCCGTCGGCGCTCTGATGTGGCACACCATTATATTGACTAAAGAAGACTTGGAAAAATTTAAAGCTTTACGTATTATTGTTAGAATCGGCAGCGGGGTAGATAATATCGATGTTAAGGTGAGTACTGTAGCGTAATTTTTTCATTTTTTTGTATTTTTTAACCATAATATCGTAGGGTATCGTACGAGTAGTATGAGACGAGAGTTGTATACGATTATGTGGTGTGGGTGATGACTCGAGTTTTTTCAAATCATAATTTCTATATCTTCGAAACACCTGCTGATTGTGAGGTTGGTTATCAACGTGTGTAGACGGAGCTCTCACTCTCATGAGTTGGTGGTAGTTGTTGCCTGCTGGCGATTGCAATTATCGAGCGTTGGAAAAATTGGCCGAATTTTTCGACTAAACGTTACGTATTGCCAAAATAGCTTGAAACGAGTTGATGCTAATTTTAATTTTTCTGCGAAATTTCCGAGAAAAAAATTGTAAAATAATTTGATTCTCTTGTACAATCGTGTAACTGGTGAATTTTGAATGAAAGTAGTGCTCGCGAGGAGGAAAAAACTCTACATTTGGTGCAGAGTAGTATTGAAGGTGATATGGAGACTTTGAAAAAAAGATGACCAATTTCTGGCATTTTGAGTTACATTGAAACAGACTGTTGATGTGAAGTCTGCCTTCTAGAAAACTTGAAAAGAAATTGATGAATTGATGAATTAAGTCCAACTTCGTTTCTATATGTGTGAGCTCTGATTTTTTGGATAGAGATGAAGATGGTGATAGGAAGGAGATGTGTAAATTTACAGGATCAAATTCGAATAATTTTTGAAGACTGGAGAAAGGTTTTTCAAAATTTGATCATGATGAGAAGTATGGATTTTGTGTGCATGAGAGGGAGAAGGTTATCTGTTGGATAGCGTGATATAAGTATTTTTGGGGGGAAAATCTTCGCCGTGTAAGGACGAGGATGCAGAGGGAAATGAAAGTTCTCCTGACGTTGTAAAACCTTGGGAAAAATGTCAGATTATTCGTTTCGAAAATTCCCGAGAAAAAATCATTTTTTTAAAAAGATGAGATTCTGTAGTTTTTTTGAAAGTGAGTGGCGAAACAATTTGATAGATCATTCTGCGTTTTGAGGAAGAACCGCATTTGGATGATGAAGTTCGAAGTTAGGGACCTGATTCGCTGAACGGATCTTCTTCAATTTTCCCCCATTTTTTCTTCTTTTTTCTTTCAAAAAAGCAGGAGGTGCAAAAAACTTGAAAAACGTCATAAGAAAGGTCAATTTTGTGCAATGTTTCTCAAATTTGACAATATTTTGGTCCTTTTAAAGTTTTGGCTCTGATTTAAATGGTATGAAAAAATTTTGAGAATCTTCAACTTGGGAACCACTGGTGCCAAGATAGATCCATAACCAAAATTTTAGGTGCCTGAGTTTCCTTTTTTCGATTTTTTGACGTGTTTTTAAAAATCCGAAAAATTTAAAAGAAACCGTCCTCGTGGCAAATTTTTAATATGTATTTTTCATGTTCTTTTTTTTTTTGAACGAAACGATACGAATCAGCGTGAGGATTACTTTGATCAACTCCCCAAATCCCCTACAATCCAACATGCACTCTCAAACCGTTCCAAAGTCTGATCCAAGAATTTTAAATTACTTACTCTAGAAGGTCTGAAAATAAATTAACTTGAGCCTACGTGGAGGAGGTTTGATTTGTGTTGCCGTGAAATGTTCTGTATGACACTTTGAAAATGAATTTTTGACCAATCAGTGAATTTGTAGGAAATTGCAAAAAATTGAAGTGTCGAGGACGACGTATTCGACAAGGTTCATGATAAGACGTAGAAGTACCATATACCATCCGAACTCACAAATGCTAAATTCACTTTGGCTTTTCCGGAACAATTTGGAATTGCTGGAGAAAATTGAGATGTTGCTAAAGGCTCACGATATTGACCAAAAGTGGAGATTTTCTGGTCTGTGAGTCAAATAGTTTCATGTGCCCAACAGGGGATACATCTGATTTTTTGGCTTGGAACAGAAAATGACCATTTTATTGGTTCGATTTTCCAATTTCGTGAAAATAATTTTCTGCGCATGGTGTGCTTTTTGAACAATTTTTGTAAATTTCTCATTTTACGAGTACTCTCATGGATGAAAAATTTTCAGACATCGAGTCCTAGCCTTCGAAACTTTCCACTGTCAAAATACAATATATTGTGCATACTTACAAAATAAAAATATTCACCATTTCACGTATAGTATGTCGAGTTTTTGAGGCTAATTGTTATAAATCTGCAATTGCTCTGTCCTCACGCATAAACTTTTTTTTCTTTTTACGTAACTTTCAAAAAAAAAAAAATCGCGAAAAGAAAACCGGTTTATCATTCATTACCGGTATGTACGCGACACCTTGTTTCCCCGCTCTTCTTATCGTCCACGACCCGGGTAATCTCGACTGTTATTACGAGGATTATGTGTACACTACGCATACTGATCGAGTATGTCTATGTCCTACGAAAGTGCCTACTCGTAAGTCGTATGTGTTGTATGGAGATTTTTTTCTCATCTTCGTATACGTAGTCGTAAGTCTACGATGAATTTTTTTTTCGAAAGGTTGGTCAGATCAGTGAGTCGCCGGTCATCGTCTGGCCGATGTTTGATAATGGTCAATGAAACAGGACAGGTTGAGAAGGGTGAACGAGAAATGTTTACGATAAAGAAAGAGAGAAAGAAAGAATGTTCGCAGTCGTATATAATGTAGTATCGAACATATATAGACAGGCAGAGGTATTCGGAAAACGGTTAAATTAGAGAGAAAGTCTCTCTCCCTCTATATTTACACGCATGCATATTATATTATATAGGTATATATTGTGCTTGTGCTACAACAAGGTTAATTACGCGATCGCGCACGCTCGTTCGCTTGCCCGCGTAATCTAATTAGTATTATGAAGCGACGGTAGCAGCAACAGCTAACTATTCTGCTACCTGCTACCGTATGTCTCGTAAGTTTTCATCACTCGATACCAGTGTAGCGAAAAATTGTGGAGTGATTTCGAGTTCGAGTGTTATTATCAGGCTGTGTTTTTTTCTTCTTATGACTAATTTGAAAAACTTTTTAAAAATTCTCAATATTTTCCTCCTCTTGTGAGCGATCGTAATTTTTTATGAGCGTTTTACTCTTCGAGAAGAACGAAGATATGAAAAATATCGCGCTGAAGGTTTTGTAAACATTTTGAATAAGTCATGCGTTACAAAAATTTTTGATGAGAATTTTCATTTTTTTCTCCTACTATACTTTAACTTGTAATTTTATATTTGAATTCGCATAAGAAGATTTCAAAAATCCTAGTTGAAGAGGTGCCGAATTTCTTTTTGAGCCCTTTTGTGGTAATTTTTCCAGGGGTAGAAAATTTAAAATATTACCATGCCGAATTTCTTTTTGAGCCCTTTTGTGGTAATTTTTCCAGGGGTAGAAAATTAAAAATATTACCAAAGTTCGATTCTTCAGAATCCACTAAAAAAAAAATTTAGAAAATGAAATTTGGCCTGACAAGTCATTTTTGGACTAAGAGGCACTTTCGAAACATACTGTACCAAGTATGATACTTGTGCTGCACTTCACGATATCATTTTTCTCTCTGTTTATCTCTCTCTTCTTGAAAACTTGGCTAGTGAAATCACTCAACTGGTACCTGTATTTAAAAAATAATTGGATATATAGGTAAAGGTATCGAACTACTGTTTACTTTAACGTCATCGTAATCAAAGCAAACACTGCTGCGTTCTTGGAATAGTTATTTTTAATAAAATATTATAGGTATTGATAATTCTACTAACCTTATTTCGTTTCCTTCCTTTTTTATTTTACCTCCCACTCGCCTTTGACCTCTTGATTTTTCACCTTATACTGGGAGTATTATCTATTTTGTATTTAGATCAAAGTACGTTGTCAGCATTCTCTTCGTCGTGGACCTCAAATCGAACCATCGAGAGTGGATATTAAAATCTTCATTTAAAAAATACTAGATTACCCAGAGTTACAACTTTTTTTTTTACGATTCCGCTTTTCTCGGACAACCCTTCCCCTAGGTACCCCGCTTGCCTCTCATCCCATGATTGGGAGATCAGTTATTCTTTCGTCGTATTTTTGCGTCGACTCGAGATATCGTCGCTGTTGAATAAAAATTTGAAAATTATGCGTATTTTTTGTCGCGTTGTTGTACGAATTTTTTTATTTTCATGTATAATGTACACGTACAATACAGATATAGATACTGGTATTTTATAACATACTCGGTTTCGTGTGTACTTTTAGAATGAACAAAACTCGGTCACTCGTATATTTACTGCGGGCCATTACTCTTAACGACAAATAATAATATTATAAAGTCGACCGTTTACTCGTTCGTTCGACGAATGCGCGGGAAAACTCGCTGAATTGAATTTTATAGCTTTGGAAATTGATAAATTGTTCAGAGAAGGTTTGATTTTTACCGAGAGATGTGGGTGTTTCTGGGTATTTTTAAAATATATTGGGTGACTTGGATTATTCCGAGGCAGATGGCGAACGTTACGTTTCACTTTTTCGCGAGTTTTATAATTTTATCAACTTTCAGAATCGATTAATGATGATTTCAAAGCTATTCTGCGATTTGCATCGAATTTTCTAGTTTTTTAGTTCAATAATTATCATAAAAATGCGTCGATAGAATTCAGCAGCAAGCAACGAACTCGTAACAGTTTGAGACCGTTGTAAATTGATTCGACAGATTGAGAAGGGATTTAAATCGAATTTAGGCTTTCTACTTCAACAGGGTGAAATTTTGATTTTCTCATAAGAAATGAGTCAAATTTGAGTTTTTCTGAAATTCTCCAATAATTAAAAAATGGAATTCAGTTTCTAAAATTTTATCTGTTTTGAATGGAGTTCAAATTTTTCTCCGTCTATATAATTATTTTGCTGATTGGGATGCTGACTTTTTTGCATTCGCCTCCCTATGATGAAAAAAAAGTTTATGGCTTGTGAGGTGGGCGAGAACGAAATATCTTTCGTCTGCAGGATGTCCTTTTTTAAATAAATGAGGAAAAATGTCCTTTTTTCCGAATTTTTAAAACATTTTTTGAGGAAAGTAGAGTATTATTGGCTCATTTTTCATTTTTAAAGTACCCTTCTAAATCAGGCACCCTCGCAGAAGTGAATTTTATTCATGCTAGGAGGTCGATAGATTCAGTTATTATGTCAACTATGTATTTTTTGAGTTTGAAATGTTTTTCAACGATGCTCCAATAGTTTCGTCGGAGAAATCGTGTTAGAAAGAATCGTTTTCAAAGTAACTATAGAGTAATTATTAATGGACTATATTAATCGATTCGTTAGTGGTTGTCTTTTACCGTGACGTGACGTGACGCCTTGTCTGTTCGGTTTCATTTTATGTAAACTATCAATTTGAAATTAGTTGTCGAAAATCGCCAAGAAATTAATCAACAATGAAATTATGTAGGTGCCTGTCTGGGTGCTTTTCTAAATGCCTAGTTGCAGTTTCAATTTTTTTTTAATGGCTGACTCGAATAAAGATTTGCTGTAAAAAAATCTCCTCGCCTTTTTCATTTGATTTGTTTTCTGAATACCTATTTGAGTAAACAGATACACATTTTGATAAAAGAAAATAAAAAATAACCAAACGAGATAAAAAGCGAAAAAAAAATACACGAAGAACAAACGCTAAGGTATCCTGCTGTATCGAATTCAGACTTTGAATTCGCTGATGACGTTGAATCGTATACCGAGAAAAATGGGTTTTCGAAGTTTCGCGCATCTTGCGATTCTGCTGGTCAAATTGATGAAGTACAGCGAAACGTGAAATATTATGATTCATCGCGAATAATACGATGCGCGAGTAGCAAATGCCCGAGAAATAATGCCAAGTTGATAAAATTTTTCTTTTCTTAATTATTACAGTAGTGTAGTCGTAGTTTTATCGAACGACTCGACGCGACCATCCGAAGGCAATGAGGAGAGCTGGAGAGAAAAATGTTGCGATTCTACGTGGTTAATTAAATTTTACGCTGTATAAGGGTTACATTGTTTTTTTTTTATTCTGTTTAGCGAAAACATTCGTTTTGTATTATCACCGTAAGCAAAAATGACCGGATTTTAATTGGAATATATAAAATGGAAACGGTATGGGAATCTTGATTGTGTCTTTGGTCGGTAGACTGAAGGTGCAGGATGCAGACTTGCAGACGCTTTAGAAATACTTACTCGTATTTATTCTTCGGAATTTGAATTTTTGATGATTCAGGTGTTCGACGAAATCGTCCCGTCGTGTTGGCGACTGTTGATTCGTCGTCGTCTTCGGTTTGAGAATTTTGTGGCGAAGATGCAGGTGATGGTATTTTTAGGTATGGGGGGGGGGGTGAAATTTGGAAAAGCCTAAGAACAATTTCTAGACTTTTTGACACTTCACAGCTTCAGGGATAAATATTTTTTGAGAAATCACTTATAGCTGAAAACGAATTCCATTTTTTGGAAGGCTATTTGAGTGTAGATTTCAAAACGTTCCAACAAATTTTGAAACATTCAAAATTGGTCTTTTGAAATTGACGGTTCAACTTCAGAAATTGAATTTTGATTCGAAAGTTACGATTTGAAATTATAGAAAAATTTGAAAATGAATTTTCGCGCCAATTCTCGAAGTATTGTATTTTTGAAATGAGCATTTTTATGGAAGAGTCTCATCTTTTTGCTTCGAAGTTGAAATTTTGAAAAAATGTCGATATCATGTGATATATCGAATTGTATGTTTTCGGAGGTGCTGAACACGAATATAGCCTTATTTTTTTGATTCGAACCTTCCCTCGTCTTCCACTGAAAATTTGGGATCACAACTTGGTAATAAACTTGAAAAATATGACAGCACAGGAGAGGAAAAACTACCAAGTGAGAAGGAATTACGCGAAACAGTTCCCAAAAGTATTTATACGTTGTTGAAAAATATGGGCGATATTCTCTCCTTTATCATTATATTTTTTCGACCGTCCAATTATTAAGGAGAGGAAAAGTACTGCGAATGAGTATAATGACCTAAGGCAGTAGTACGGTGGTGGTAAGCAACGCCAACGAAAATCGTGACTCGGACTTTCGAACTGGAGATGGTCGAGGGGAAGGGGGTAAATAAGTAGATAGAAAAGTTGGAAAGTCAACGAGCAAAGGAGAACGCTTGTTGACGAATAAAATGGGAATCCAATTAGATTATCCCTCGATTTACTAACTTACTGCTGCGTTTGCGTTCGGTGAAAATAATCGTAAAAAATATAATAGCGTGGAAATTCAATTACCAAAAACTCTTCTCACGATACGGAAGCGACACGACGCTGGACCGAGCTTTTCATTCTGCAATAAGTCGACTAGGTACGCTTAGTTAGAGTTTGATAGGTACCACACGATTGATCGAGTTATACTCGAGCCTGTGGGATGAAGTATCTATCGTTTGATCAATTTTTGTCGTTTTTCTGATATTTCCGGTATTTGTCCTCCGATGTTTGAAATTTTTCACTGAAATTGAAAATTACCGAGAAATAAAAATTTGGAAAAGAAAACAAGAATCGAGACACTACTTGCATGTTTCGCTCAAAAGGAGCTAAAAATGTCTGAAAATTTCTTATAGAAGAAAATGAAAATTTTTAAATTTTCCCAATTTGTTCACTTTTGAAATCTGGTGAAGGAAGAGGATATTTTTACATTCAGGTACATAAATGGCTGAAGATGTCTCGGATTAATGCTTCTATAAAAAAATGAATGATTTTTATTGATAACCATTCTAGTGTTTTTTCATCTTCTTTATTCGTATCAACGCCTTAAATTTAGACAAGCAGCGTATTTTTACTTTTACGAGAGCTTTTTTTGTCAAGTTTTTTCCATCCAAGAATTATTACCAAGTGATAACTTTTTTTTTTTTTGGTATGTCGAAAGCGAAGACTGGAGTTTAAAAATGAAAGCACGAGGTGTGTGGGTGTGGTAGGGGAGGAAGGAAGGAATTGGGTAGTTTTGTCGTAAAATGAGATAATTAAATTTATCGATCGGCATTTTTATCATCTCGTCGTGAATATCAAAAAATGTTTGGAACAGTGATTTAATTCTTTTCGAGGACATTGAGCGTATAAATAAAGGAAAAAGCGAGGACGAGAAAAGATGAGATTAAGGAAAACATCTGCGATGAAAATATAATATTATAGGTATCGTCTGTATAGATTTGATAGTTTTTTTTTAGGTGAGTTATTTTTATACTAAGTAATTTACTCGAGCCAGCGAAAAATGTTCTAATTTCGTTTATTTTTGATTTGCTTTTGTTTTTATTTTCACTCAGGCGGCTGGAGAATTAGGAATAGCAGTTTGTAATGTACCGGGATACGGTGTAGAAGAAGTAGCTGATACAACGATGTGTTTAATATTGAATTTATATCGTCGAACGTTTTGGTTAGCGATGATGGTTAGAGAAGGCAAGAAATTCACCGGCCCAGAACAAGTTAGAGAAGCAGCACAAGGATGCGCTCGAATAAGAGGAGATACTTTAGGAATTGTCGGCTTAGGTGAGTCAAAATATAGCTTACTTTAATTAACGACGTGTATGCTATGAAAAAAATAGAAAATATATCGATTCGAGGGTCGAAACCCCTTTTTTGAGTAGATCTAGATGGTAATTCGTTGGTGGTTTTTTTTTTTTTTATTACAGGAAGAATCGGATCGGCTGTTGCACTGAGAGCGAAAGCGTTCGGTTTTAACGTTATTTTTTATGACCCTTACTTGCCTGATGGTATAGAAAAATCACTAGGCCTTACTAGACTTTATACTTTACAAGTAAGTACATTTTATACAAGTGCAAATAGTGCAATATGCGTTTACGTATGATGATATTATGCTAAAAGGTTATGATTTCGAGGTAGTTTTGCCAGTATGTACGCCAAGTTTAAGTAGGCAATAATGTGATGAAAATTGTACTCGAAATTTTCTAGCTTGTGTTTTTGGCATAATTGGTTCATATTTTTAATCGACGTGATTTCGAATTTGGAAAACGATGGTCATGCTTCGAACATAAGAAGAAGGAATAGAGCTAAAAGCCACCTTCATACCTCCGTCACGGGATTAAAAATTCAAATGATAAACAATGAAAACAAATTCATCCTCGTGTGTTATTAAAAGTCAAAACATAAGGCTCATCGTCAGTTTACGTACAACTTGCGGTATTCCTCCCTTTTTTCCTTTCATCTTTTATCAGCTCAGCGACTCGGTTACTAGCCTAACCAAAGAGACGAGCAGACCTGTGCTGAAGTAGGCGGTGGTAAATTTACCCGCTATATCCGTACACGTTTAAATGATAAGTAAACGTAACTACAAGAGAGAGAGAGAGAGAGAGATAGAGACAGAAACTGGCACGTGAAAACTGAAAAGCGCAAAAACGCTTTTACCGCAGAGTTTAATCGTGTAATGAAACCATATTTTCCGCACTCTCCGCCTAATCCTCACCTCATCTCGCCAATTTCCTCCCCAGTCTGTAGCATTCGAGTTCGAGAGAGCAGAGAGCAGTGTTGAGCTTATAGGTTGCTGTAGCTTTGACTGTACGACTGCGACGTCGCGTCGATAACTCCTCCCTCCTCGCCTCGTGCCAATGGAGTGAGGACTGAGTGAGGTATGCGTTTTAACGATATAATGAGAATAACTCGAGCAGGATAGGTTCACGGTTTTCTGCTTATTTTCCTCCTATCCTGTCGTTATTATGCCTACATTTTATTTGCTTTTTCTCGCACTCGCATATCGGTTTTCCTTCTATCCTATCACTTCAGAGTTCGTCTTATTCATTTTTGCTCGTTTTTATTTTCGAAATCGTCTTATTTTTTGGTGTTAATAAAGTAATGTCGAGCGAATTCGCTGAAATGAGCTAGTAAGCTGAGTTGATCGAGCCATCATAATCTAACCTAACGACTCCAGACACTGTTTTTTTTCTTCTTCTTCTTTTCGTTTTACGAATAGTTAGGTACATAAAACGATACCTTAACGACGACAACCAGCAACACTTACTGCTCTCTCTCGAATACACTCTATTACGAGAAAAAACATGTACACATATCGACGCGTCGAATCGATAATTGTCGAATTTTCACAATAGCCCGTCGGGATAACCGACCAACTACCACATACACATCTTCTTACATACCGTATTACTAGTTCACTAACGTAAGCTGGCTCTAGTGCTGGTACATTGCATATTACTTATACTTGCGATTGTGGAGTTCCGTTCGTTTTATTTTTCCCCTTTCTTCTTTCCATCTCAGCCAGTTGTACTGTTATCAACTCTCTCCGTCTATTATATGTACTGCATATTACATGCAGCAGATGGACGAAATAAGCCTAATCTTCGCCTAGTTTCGTCGTTTACTGCATTTCCTTTCAGCCTTTGAGAGAAGTTCGAGCTGAAATATTTTTTTCTGGTGCCATTTCAACAAATTGTTGACTTTTTCTTTCATTTTTTACGTCGATTTTTTTTCTCGTTGAATTTTCAGTGGCTAAATGCTTCATTACGCCGAGTTAAATCAACAGGGTGTTCTTTAAAATGCCAGTTGTGCTCTGAAATTTAAGGCATGAAATTAAAGATGACAAGTGAAGATTTTCAAGAACGCTGATCGTGGTTCTGAAAATCGTGTCCCATTTCAAAGTCAATTCTAACCTCCTCCAGAGTTGAATTATGCACTTTTCAAAATTTTAGGCCCTGAATCCAGCATTATGGAGCTCAGTTTTAACACGGGGGGTGGGGGTGAACGATCATTAGAATCAATGTCATTGAAAATCTTGATTTTGACACCCTATTGAATTTTTTCTTATCTAATTTCGAGTTTCTTTGGGGTGCATATTTGGAGGGGCTGTTCTTCGATGCACCTTTTCTTCTTGCGCTTGGCCTTTTTTGATGAAACAGTTTCCTTCGATTTCTTTCAGTTTCAGGGCATCGTCCTTTAAATTTTACTTGACAACTAGGTTCACAAAACATGCTAGAAATTTTAGCCATTCGAGTCAGTATTCGAATTTTTCCTCACATCGTTTCCATTTCTGAGAAAACACAAAAATATTTCAACTATAATGTATTCAAAAAAATGAAATATGTTTGAAAGAGTAGTTTTACATCTAGAAATTTTTTTAAAATTGATTTTCAGTACAATTTTTGGGAATTGAGGAGAAGGGGAAGAAGATTTATGTAAAAAGTGACATTTTCAAGTATTTTATATGATTGCAGTGCAATTGTTTTCATTTACTTGATGATGTAATTTTTACGATTTACCCATTTATTGCTTCTTTTTCAGTATGACTGAGTGGAAGAGAAAAGGGAAATTCTTTTTTAAAAACTGTATTCGCCACAATGATATCCATTGGAAATTTTCTTTCGAGAAAATTCCAATGGGGAACTCCCTATGAAAAGTCATAATTCTTCATGCACCAGTTTTCCCACTTTTTCTTCCCTTCTCCCCCTCCCCCATGGTAGAGCAAAACCAATTTTCTTATGATGAGTACTTTTTATAAAATTTTGAAAATATTATTAGAGTAGGTAGCTTTTTGTGGGGGGGGGGGGGTAAAAATATTACATTGAAGCATTTGAATTTTTACGACGTTAATCGAAAATAAAATTGGGAAACAACTTGAGGTAAAAATTTCGAAAAGGCTGTCAAAAATCGAAGTATACAGCAGACTGTGAGAAAAGCATGATGTTTTTTGGTATTGATTTTTAGAATTCTGTACCAAAATTTGTAGAATGGAAAATGGAGAGTAAAGAAAATAAAGAAATGAATTGGAGGGTGAGAGGGAGCTAATCGTGAAAATTCAGAGTGTCTAACAGCCATGAAAAGTCTTAAAAGTCATGAATTTCTCAGGGAGTTTTGTTAAACACCTTGAAATTTCAATTTGAAAGATGAATAATTTGTCAATATATCGTTTTTGCAAAGGAAAAACACATTCCATCTTGAACACCTCTTCCTCACCTCCACCCTTCTTTTCATCCCAAAAAATTGTGTAAATGCGTTTTTTTTTCTTCAGCAGGAAAACACTTATTACCTATTTCAAAAGTTCGAATACATACATGAAAATGTAAAAAAAAAAAATCACGAAGATATTGAAACGATAAGTGGAGGGGGTAGGGGGCGCAGGGTGCGTATCCGTGTATCGAAATTCGTCAAATTTTTACGCATCGAACATCCAGTCGCGTCGTTGGAAAAATCCATTTCATTGTATCAAATAACTCGTAAATTCGACAACGAGTATAATTTGATGCTGGAAATTTCATTTTAAAAACAACAAAAAGCAGAGTTGAAAAAAACTAAAACTATGTAGAACATTTTTGAAAAAAAAAAAGTATCCAACAGACGAGAAAAAGTTTCCAACGGCTGCGTTTAAAATTACTTCGTGGAAAAATTATACGATTTAGCTTTGTGTTGTTTGGCTCGTGAAACGAGGTCTACGGTCTATTTCGCTTTTAATGGAAATTTTCGAAGAGCTTTTTAAAAATTTCCCGATTTTTTTCTCTCTCTCTTTCTCAAGTAGACCTGTTTTGAAAATGTTTTTCAATGGTATTCGCAAAGAATGGTATCAAATTCGGTGGAGCTCGGATTCTTCTTCGCTTGTACACGATCTCATTTTTGTTGAAATTTTTTTCCTTCGATGGGGATGAACTTTTGAAGAAAAATTTTCCACGAGGCTTGACCGAAGTAATTTTTTTTTTCAACTTTTAATTTCAACGGATGCTGTGGTTTTTGCAAATCTGTGGCATCTTGGTGAAAAGTCTGTAAAATTTCGATGAAATTACTCTCACTTTTGAATTTGACAATAAAATCGTGGTGAAAAAAGAGGGAATGTATAAGTTTATTTTATGTATCGATTTATTAATCACCTACGTTGTTAACTTGTATGGTACACTTGTGTATGTGTAGGTAAGGTACGTTTAATGGACGATGATTATTATTACTTTTTTTCTGCGCTTTTTAACCGTTATAATGGCTACGACGTTTTAGTAAATTACTTATAAATAATTACGCTTGTTTATGTTTGATGACAGGATTTACTGTTCCAATCGGATTGCGTTTCACTTCATTGTACTCTTAACGAACATAATCATCACTTAATTAACGAGTACACCATCAAACAAATGAGGCCAGGTATGTCGGCGGCGGCGGCAAGATCGTTAGTTGAATTGCATTCCAGCGCGCGAAAAAATTAATAAACAAACTGGCAAGCGACAAGTGGCAAAGACGACGACGCGACGATCGCAGCGATCACATCGCACGTACATATTACGATATTATTACGTATACGTATTTGGCGTTGAATAATTATCGTACGAGATGGATTGGCGATTTAATATGTAGCTTGTCAGGCGATCTTTTGGTCTTGGAGGACGTGAAATTTTCTGTGTACCAAAAAATTAGCAAAAGTTGTACATATTTTTTCATAAAAAATTTAAATGTATTTTTGGTGATTTATTCGAGTAGATAACAGTTTCATTTTTTCACCTATTCGACCACAATTGTCAATTTTTTCCTCGACTTCTGGTGGCGGGACTCATTTTAGAAGACCTCTGAGTGGATTCGTCGTCGTTTCTGTCTTATTTTCTTGCTACTGTTTGTATTTATGGCGTTAATTGCAGTAATGTAGAAATGATACGTCCTATACGCGACAACTGGATGCAATTTTTCGATTCGATCTCTCGACTCTTCCGTTACACTGTATCCTATAATATGCTCTTGTATTATCCTCGTTCAAAGAGAATTAATATTATATTTTTTTCGTTTCAGGCGCATTTCTAGTAAATACAGCTCGAGGTGGTCTGGTGGACGATGACGCGCTAGCCGCCGCTCTCAAACAAGGTAGAATCAGAGCAGCTGCACTCGACGTACACGAAAACGAACCGTATAATATTTTACAAGGTACGTTGGTCGTGGTCCGCACGACACCGACACCGAATCGTGAATCTCTCTCTTGCAAATACGACAAATGCGCCCGCCGCACAGCCATCATCGCCACACGGCGTCTGTGCTGTGCTGTGTGTCGTTTATATCCTATCTATCAATTGCCATATACTAGACATAGATGTGTGTGGAGGATGTGCTTCTCTACTCTCTACTGTACAATATGATATGTTGATTTTTCTCTTATGTTGAGCCCCTGCTTGCCTGGTACCCCTTATACCCGTGCCCGTTGACTTGGTTCGTTCGTTTCCAGGTTGCACGCTGTGATGTTCGTTGATTGTTGTATAAGAGTATGGGGGTGTTGAGGGTCGAACGTCGAGGTTTGATTAATTAAAAGCTTATTGTGACGAAATTTCCATCATATTCATACGGTGATTTTTTTTTCTATTTCGGAGATTGTGTGTTGATGATTTGAATCGAAAAAAGAAAAACTAGAATTTATGAAATACATATTAGGCAGGGTTACTTCGAAAGTACTGAAAAAGTGCTGTATTTGGCTCAAAAGTAGTGCATTTTCAATTTAAAAATTCATAAGTACTTCAATCTTTTTTCTTCATTGTATTTAAAATAGAAAAATTCGGTTTAGGTGCTTTAAAAAGCTGTATAAAAGCTCAATTTGGCGAACTAGTTACAATTTGAGGATACCTGTCATGTTGTAGATATTTTGAGGAAATTTTAAAGATGATTATTTAGATGGAGAAAGGAAAAGCAGGTTAAAATTTGAGAAAAACAGTGTGCTTAAGATCATACAGAAACTGACTAAAGTACTGCAAGAATCTTGACTTCAGATTTGGAAATTCTTGGTAGACTTTTGAGCATGATGATGAACGGGGAGGGGGGAAGGGAGTCAAGTAATTGCTGATTCTAAAATTTTATGAAATTTTTGAAAAAATAACCATTTTTAATGAAGTTTTTCTTTCAAAATCCTGTTTTTTTTTTTGAAACATATTCCACTTTTTGATTTTTTTTTTTTTTTTTAGTTTTCTTTCTCGATTCATTTATGCAGTAGTATAAGACGTAGTCTCTGAGCTTATTTTGATTAATAGACTTACAATAAAACCGAGAAGGGGAGAAGGAATTTTCAGAGCACTAAAACTACTCTCTTTCTGGCCATTTAAATTTGAAGGTATGAAAATAGGCCTAGTTGAATTTTCATTTTTCAAATTGTTGTGAACAGTCTTGAAGTGAGTCGATTTTGAAGCGTTTTTGAAATTGAACGGAGCTGTCTGGCCAAAACATTGTCGAGTAACAAACTCTTGGAAATTTCAAATTTTTGGTCAATATTCAATTCATTGAGTTTTTTTGGGGGGGGGGCAAATCTCTGCTTGGAGAGCTTACGTTTCTAACTGAAGGTGATTTTTTTAAAACAATTTTCGTCAAATTTTGAAAGAAATCGGTGGTTTGTTCGCTTTAGTGTGTTTCTGGCTTCGTTGAAGTTGAGTGTAGATTTTAAAACGACTCTGTATCAGTTTTATCCCTCTCCCTCTATTCTACTTCACTCTTTCTCTTTTCTAAAATGGCTTGCAATTTAATCATGTTTTAAAAACGCTTTAAATTTTTGAAGAAAAAAAAATGTGAAATTGTGCTTGTTAAGAAGTCTTGGCTTTAAAACGCCTATGGATGGCGGTGGTTTTTGACGTGTGAAGGCAAATCGGGAAGGGATGAAAATGAATTTCTCTTGTTTTCTGTTGGCTTTTATTCATCAAGATCATCGAAGTAAAATTTTCATTTTTACGTTCCTTGGTTTTAGAACATTGTAAATTTTTATGGTTTTTTTTTTTTTTTTGATATGTTAATCTTGAAAAAGGTCATTTGAAGCTAATTTTTAGTTCTCCATTTTACTGGAAGAGTTTTCAAAGTTTACCATTTTTATGCGTTTTTGGCGATATTGTTGAAATTGTACCTACTTGAATTTTTTTTGGTCAAAAGGATGCAACGTGCGTTATTTCTACTTTATGAGTCCATCTGAGATGATTTCTTGTGCCTGTCTAGTGTCTATTTTTCTGAGGTCCCAAAATATTGTAATTTGTTTTATATTGAGGGAATGATCACATAGTCTAGAGTTTAAAAAAAAAAAAAAAAAAATGCAATAATTGTGAATTTTTGAGTTTGAACGATATGAAAAAAATGATCAGTAACAGCGTATGTCAAGTAACCGAGCTTGGTTGAGCAATAATGGTTATCTCTCGAGATTTTTTCAAATCGTTTCGAACGAAAAATGAGTTTCATCACCACGATACAATCGCGTCTGAAAAAACGACATAAAATTAGCGACTTATCAAGCGTGAAATTGGGTAAATTCAATTGACCAAAATATCTTTTCTTTTTTACTTTGTTTTTTTCCCTTGGCTTTTTTTTTCATTCTGCTTAAGCCTCTTACAGAATTATTCCGTATAATGGAAAACGAATGAATGAATGAATGAACGAGCTAGCGAACGAACGAAAAAGAATAGGATTTAATCTTCACTTCCCTTTTTTTTTAGTAGGTTTTCATCGTCGCGTCGAAGTATATTCGTAATAATGGTAAATTCGGTTAGTTAGGTAAAGGTACTTCTGTTTTTTTTAGTTTTTTTACGAGTAGGGTAAATTCAATTTTAAAGGTTGAAGTTTTGTGTAAATCGCGTTAGTGGGACAGTACGAACGAGGAAAAAAGATGAAACATTTTGTAAAGGGTTGTTTTAATTTTGAATGATTGTGGTGAAGATTTTGACAGTCGACGGGCAAATCTGGACTGGAAGTAGGTAAATTAGTTGATTGAAGAACTCCATATTTCTCGAGACTTTCAAAAATCTTGTACCTACCCTTTGAATTCTCAGTTTCTCGAGTTATTTGAAAAAAAAAATTCTGCATAAATAGTTGTATTTGCAAGCAATGAAATCCATTTAAACGACGAATATCGGCGTTGCTTATAATTACGTGCTTGTATGGCGTGTGTTTTGAGATTTTTAAATTAATGTTTTATATTTACGTTTTGACAGGTCCGCTAAAAGACGCTCCTAATTTGTTGGCGACGCCGCATGCCGCTTTTTACTCGGACGCCTCGTGTACAGAATTGAGAGAAATGGCCGCTAGCGAGATCAGAAGGGCGATCATTGGCCGTATACCGGAATGTTTGCGTAATTGCGTCAACAAAGAATATTTCCCGGCTGGTGCAACTGCGTACCCTGGCCCTGGCGGACCGACTCCGGCTCCGGATGGAATCAACGGAGGGTAGGTGACGATTACATGATGATCAAGTCGTATGAAATCTACGTATTATCGGTTTAAAATGCAACGAATAGGGAGACACCACATTATACGAAGTTAACTAGATGCCAAAAAAAAATTCTGTCGACGTTTTCTGGAAAAACAAAAATTTATTTGAGAAATATGAATTTATTTTTGAAAAAATGAATTATAATTCAATAAAAAATTGTAAAAACAATGATTCTTGATAAGAATGAAAAATGTGAATTTTTTCGCCCATATCGTGGTTTACAAAAAAAGTTGCGAAAAAGTAGGTATTATTTTTTGTCAATAAAGTCCTGTTTTTTGCTAAAATTGTAAAAAATTCTCGCTTTTTAAAAATTGGCCAAAATGTTTGCTGTTTGAAATTCGAAAACAAGACTATTGCAAATTTAATTAACGATATGCCGAATAATTTTCTACATTTTTTTATTCAAAATTAGACTCAAATTAAGGGATAGGGGCTTTTTGGGTACCCATCGAGATCACAGCACGAACTATTTTAGATCTGATAGTTTTCCTTGATCATGTACAAGAATGTATTTTTGACCATTTTTGGTAGGGTGTTTGATTCATTTTTAAAAAATCGTTTTGACTTGAGGTAGATGTTCGTGTGTTTTTCTGCAAATTTTCGTTTTTGAAAGAATTTTTTGCAATTTTTGAGCAAAAAACGATCCACTTGTCGGGCTTCCTCATTTAGACTTTTTTAAATGTTGAAAATGTTCATCAAATATGTCGAATAAAATGCGGTGTTTCTTACAAATATCTGAACCAAGATGAAAATATATTCCACTTTTTTAAATAAAATAATAATCGATTTCGATTTATTAACAACCCTTTGTGTTTTTGTTTTGCCCACAGATACTACGCAGCAGCTGCCCAAGCAGCCGGAGCGTTGCCCGTACAACAAGCGCATTCTACGACGCCGCACGATTCCGTGCCGCATTCGGTGACCACCGGTAGCACCACCGATGGCCCAGCGGTTCCGCAGTCGCAACCGCCGCCTCCGCAGCCACCTTCGCAACCGACTCCGACGGGTTTACCGCAGTAATTTTTATAGTATATAAGAGAATTTTTCAAAAAATTAAAAAAATCTTTTTAAAAACCAACCAACCAACACAAAAATCAAGAAACAAAATCAACTCTACAAAATGAAAAAAATCGCGTCGCGTAGCAGTGACTGGAAAAAATGTCCAAAAACCACGTGTATTTTTACATCGATGACGGCCGAATAATGCTGACTGGTGACTTACGAGTATCGCTTGGTACATTTTTTATCTCTCTGGTTCGTGTCCACGTCCTATACAGACACATACGCGCACATATAAACTATATAATATGTATACGTTGACTCGAGGGTATATCGTGTACTGTGTATGTGAAAAATTGAAGAAGACGACGTCGACGACGATGATGATGATGATGATCCTCGATCTTAGATCGAGCCACATTTTTTCTTTCGAATTCACTCGTTATTGTTATATTTTCAATTCTATCTACTAAAGATTTCCAAACATTATACATTATTCGTATATTATCTGTCAGATTTTATTGTCCATTTTTCTTTTCCAACTCTTTTATCACTCCTGCTCTCCATCTTAGTTTGTTATAAATGTTGATATAGGTATTACCTATTTTGTATATTATTATTGTTTTTTCGTTTTATTTCACCCCTTTTTGATCGGATTACGAAATGAAAAACATCGTTGTCGCGAGATGAAATCTTTTCGCTGTTAAATTCATCGATGGTAACTTTTTATTGGAAACCTGTTTTATTTCGCTGGACGAAAAATGACGGAATTTTTACAGCTCAGGTCGTCCGATCTCAAAGCTCGAAGTCGCCGGAAGGTCGTGAAGCGTTGTTGACGAGTATAAGCGAACGAATTTTTTTTCCAAAATGTTATTTTGTGTTTTAACTCGGAAGTCTGGTTGATAACGAATTTTTGAAAAGTTTAAGAAAATACGAGAAGAGCGAAGGAAGACGGAAACGAAGCGTGTTTTAATTGTTTTTTTTTTGGTTTGGAATTTTTGACGTACGCGAGCGGGTTGTTTTCGTTACATATTTTTTCTTTTCTTTTCTCTTCTTCGATATTATTTATATAAATATGTGTGTATGTGTTATGTGTATGTTATAAAATGCGATGGTGTGTTTCATCGCTTGATTGATATATATTTTTTTTGATATACGTGTTGATTGATCGAAGATTCTATGTTTTCGCTTTAAATATTTACGCAGATAAAAAATTGTGTCTTTAATAGAACCAGACAAGTTGTCCTTTTTCTCCGAGATATTGTTCTTTCCTCGAAGTCGAGTTTTTAGTATCCAAAAGGATAAAAAAAAGAGAGAGCCAAAGGTGCAAACGAAAGGGTGGTTGTGACGCGAGATGATTAAGAAGAGGAAAAAGGATGTAAGCGAACTTCATGGAGAAGTGTGTATTCTTGGTGCGACGTTCGCATGTAAAAAAAAAGACACATTTTTTCAATGGAAATTAGCATGTAATTATTTATTTTACTTTTTTTTTTCTTTATTCGTAAGGTTTTGTTTAATATAAGTACAAAAAAAGATGAATGGTAACGTTATGTTATTAAATTTATTATCGTGTTAATTAGCATTATTATGGTTCTCTTATGCATGTAAAAAAAAGCAAATTTGAAAAAAAAAATGAAAATCGTTCGAGTAACGAATTAATACCTCATCGTTGAAAAGTGAAGAAATTGTTCTATTTTTTTCTTTTTTTTTTTTTGCAAATTGATTTTTGAATGAAAAATTACTTGCGTAGAATGTAAGAAGTTATTATAAATTGAAAATTTCATTGTATATAATAACAGTTACTGTGTTTTACATGTATATGATTAACGGATAAAGAGTTATTTATGTGATAATTTTTTATATATGCAGAATTATTATATATATGTGTCTTAAGCTGTAAGAAAAATTAGCATTAAAATATCAATAAATTGAAAATTCATATTTGGTTTTTCTTTTTATTTTCATATGTTTGTACAGATTTTTTGACGGAGTTCCCCATAGTTGGATAAATTAAAAGACAAAAAATTTATATTAGCACAAATTTTTGAAATTTTTTTTTTGAATTACTTCTTTCAAGGAAATAATTTTCATGTTAGAAATGAAAAACTATCTGTTCATTTCCAATATGTATTATTGAAACCAATTCTTGCCCGAGGAGAGTTCTTCCCTCAGGTCAATTTTTCCCTTAAAAATTCATACCCAGGTTTTTATTGAAAACTTTTTCAGTTTACTGTTGAAAATCAGGAGATATGATTGTTTGAGTCCATATCAGAGTTTTTGGACTCGGTTACAAATTTGAAAACAATAGATTGAATTTCTGGATTTGAAAAAGTTGTCTAATTTTTTTAAAAAAACTAGAAAAACATCCGAATAGTGGTCTTGATGAATATGGATCTCTTTTTATGCATATACGAAGATGCAGAACCCTTATGGAAAAAAAATAGTACTTTCTGAGTAGTAGTTTTTTAACGGAGTAAAAAGTACTACTTTTTAACACCTTCATGGAGAAATATTAGTAGTTTTACGTAAAAACTACTACTTTTGTCTAAAAACTAGTTAAAATTACTACTTCAAAACTACTACTTACGAAGTAGTAATTTGAACTAGTTTTTAGACAAAAGAAGTAGTTTTTATGTAAAACTACTAATATTTCTCCATGAAGGTGTTAAAAAGTAGTACTTTTTACTCCGTTAAAAAACTACTACTCAGAAAGTACTATTTTTTTTCCGTGAGGGGAAATTCAAAACACATTTCTGATTTTGATAAATGAATTATATTTTTATTACAATACGACAACATGCATACATAAGCACACCGGAAAGTAATTCTTGAACAGATTACAAAATAAAATATATAAATTTTATTTGAAAAACGTATGAAAAATATACAACTAACTTATTCATATCATTTTATTCAACAGTACAAACGAAAATGCAAAACAATTACCCATTCATCGGGTAACAATAATTTAAGTAATTTTCTTCCTAATTAATGACTCTCAACATTTGCAACGCGAATAAAAAAATTAGATAAACTAGATTCCAAAGCATCGAATTGTAAATTCCTATCGTTAGCCAGTTGTAATATGGCATTAAACAGTAGGGGAACCGATAGTTCGCTTTTTGCATCAGTAATTATTTCTTGACAGATATCGCTGAATTGAAGTTGATCGTGATGTTGTTCTTCGGTTTTCTGAAATCAATTATCAGTATTAAAATATCTACCACTCGAATCGAAAATCATCGTACCATAAATCTAAATTATTTTTGATTCTGAAAATTGGGAAAAAAGAATGATTGAACGGAGAAACACAGAAAACTAAATTTTCAATTTGGCGCACGAAAATGCACTTCTTTACGTAGAAAAATCTATAATTAGAAGATTTAGTTTCAATATCGATCATTGAAGTTGATTGAAATTAATTTTTACAAATCCGAACATATTTTTTGCAATATTGAATAAGCATACCTCTTTTTCTGTTGTTTCTATTTTCTGCCATATTTTAGACTTCAATTCTTTCATATCGACTGATTTATCTTTAACCATGTACGGAAGTTGTATTTTTGCAACCTAAAATAATCATAACGATGAAAATTGTTGATCTAAAGATAGAAACACAGACATACGTATTGTTACAGCATTTTACACTTTATAGCTTACTTTGTTCGGAATCTCGAGTAAATTATCTCCTTGAAGGACACTTCTATCAATCGCTTCGTGTACATCTTGAACTGCTCCCTCGTCGAAATTTTCAATATAATCGTCCTGTAATTAAAAAATAAAAATTTTAGAGTCGATTTCAACAAAGAAAATCAGTACGTAAAACACACAAAATAGTACTTCGTATTGCTCCGGAATAAAATGCTGACTATCGTTAGGATTATTGTAATTATAATCGTTAATAGTCTCATCTAAATCGGAAGGTTGCTCATCATTTGACGGTTTTGGTACTACGAACATTTCTCGACAGGTTTTCAACCTAGAAAATACGTATGATTCGTTATAAAAATATATCAATAATTCACAGTACACTCGTTACAGCAAAATAAGGTTAACGCACCTGAAAAATTCCTTAAAATTGAAATGAGTAATAGGAGTGATGAGAAATTTATCAGAATTTGCAGCGTAGGTAACCGTAACGGGCATTTTGGCTTCGTCTTCGAACACTTTGAAATCATTGTGGCCAAAAAAGTCTATCAAGTCTTTCTTCTGAGTACGAGGTTTAGAAATGGTTTCTCCTGCGAAACAAATACGAAATTTAGAACAATGTTCGGAATAAAATGAGTTTGTAAGTCATTCAACGACTCACTTTTTTTGTTGAATGGATTCCAGTGACCCATGCTTTTTAAGCTCCATTTGTTTTTTAACAGCTGCGTGTTGAAATAACAATACTCGGAGGTTTCCGAAGCGATCAATCGGGATAAATCGGATGCGAAATTGGAAGAAGATATTACTCTGGATAAACACGTAGTATCGGATGCTACACTTTGTCTGTCACTAGTATGGATTTCATCGACGTTGATTAGATTAGCTTCATTCGTCGCGTAAGGTGCTACGGTTTCATCTGCGAAAATCATTTAACATGAAAATATTGCATTTTGATGTATTCTAGCCATTTTTAATCGCCTACCATCAAAAATGTCATCGTCCGCTGGCTCATGGGTAGGTGGTTCGAAATCATACTCGTGGGTTAGTTTTTCTTTCAAGGAAATGTCGTGATAATTAGTCTCGCCTTTGAAAGTGATGTTCTCAAACGATGGACATATTATTTCGTCTTCTAAATCTATTTTTAAAAAAACAAAAACACTTCAGTACACCGGGAGATGCGATATATTCGGCATAACCTGATAATAACTCACCAGGAAATTCTATTGTAACTTCATTAGTCGACGGAGTAGCTTTAGGATTGTAATTGTGTTTCCAAAAATTTGTATCAGTTCCTAAATGCAAACACATTTTCGTGCTGTCAAACGTAGCACTGCTGGTGATATAATCTTCGTTATTTAACAATCCGCAACTTATTCCAAACTGATCGTCAGAAGCTTTACGATTTATCTGATCAACGTCGTTGGCTCTGACATTCTTATGAGCCTGCAATTTGAAATTATGAACACATCGTACTAATATTTTCAACTTTCGTAAAGATCATCGATCTTACTTTTCTCGATAGTTTTTTCTTCTTAGCTATGTCATCGAGTGTTGCATTTTCGTCAGCGTCGTTCGTTTCGTTTTCAGCATCTCCTTTATTTTTATTAGCAGCTGCGCAAATGCTTGTAGCCATTTTCATCGTATCAGAATGTACGTTATCTACTCGATACGAATAGATTTTCACACCGGCATCCAAAGAGTATGTTACTTCCTATTTTGCAACAAAAAATAGATTAAATTGAACGTATGCTTGTTTTACTGCGAAGAAAACGCATTTGTACGTACTGTGAAATCATGTATCTGCTTTTTTTTGCTCAACATAGTATGCAGTAAGTCTATGAGCTTGAAATTGAAAGCATTTTTCGCATTGATTTTCTAAAACAGAACATTACGATGATTGTCACTGATGACGATGGTTACAATAGGATAGCATAATTATACTGCTTACATTTTCGGCAGCTAATTGAATACAGCTATGAAAATGCTCAGAGAGACTTTTCTCCGAAGCGGACATTCTCTTTTCGTGGATAGAGTGATGACGAACTTCATTTTCCAACTGTTTTCTATTACGACTGCGTTCTTCCTCGTCATCATTCAGTTCTTCGGGAGGAATATTGCCATCAGTCTGCAAGTTTATTAATGATTAATATAAAACCGAAAAAAGCTAACAATGAAATGAATAGAAATCAAGGGCTTACGTTATCAACCGGTCCGATACGACGAGATCTTCTCTCAACTATTGGACTTGAAGGGTCCATTTTCCTGAAAAGGTTTCAAAGCTTCGAATGCAATAATGATACACTTCGAATTATATTATTTTACTCTAAAATGCAAAAAATTACGACGATAACTTTTTGAATTTTGATTCTTATCAAAGAATGAATGAATGAAGGAAGAGACAGAAGAGATGTAGGAAGGCGGGAGATCGTTTTTTGGAGCTTCGGGTTCGGTGAAAACAACAAAAATCGAATTGATCGAATCAAAACGCGTTTTCATTGGTTCAACGTGGCTTTGACGTCACTGGAAATATTTTCTTTTTTAATTTTTCAAAGTTTTCGAATTCGAATAATAATTCGATTTTTGATGTTGAATTGAAATTATTAATTATTTTTTATTTACTTACTTCTTTTGAATTTAGATTTTTTGATCTCGAAAAGTTGGACTTTGGAGCGGAAATTTAAAATAGTTGAATCTCTTGCAAGTTGCAAGTGAGATGAGTTGGAAATTTAAACTGAAAAGCTCAAAGTGAGACTGAGAATGCAGCTGAAAAACTGCCTATGTGCTTAAAAATCATCATTCGGGTGTACCTACTTGACGAGAATTTACAGAAAAATCAGAATCTGGCCTCTAGGGGCTCTAGGTCAGGTTTTACGGATTAACCAGAGAGTACACATTAATGGTTGATAAAATCCTGATTTATTTTATCAACCTGCCGTTCGTGTATTTTTATATAACACAATCTATGAAAAATAATGAATGCACGCATGATTCGTAAGAATCAAAATTTCAAAAAACAAGTTGCAGGTTTATTTCCAACGATAAGTATTTTTACACATAGGTATAAAATATGAATTCAAGTAGGTACTCAATCATGAAACTGTATGCGATCAAAATAATTAGTTACCTACACATTATGTATAAAGAGCGCGAACTGGTGCAACTGGGGATAGGCCAGTTCGCTATCAATTCCCAGCTATTATACGAACGATCGAGACAATACAACAAATTATTGATTACAAACAATATTTCACCATTCTCTTTCTGGCCGATGATATAATATCTTCCACGGAAATCTGAGGAATTGTATGGCCATAAATCTATATTTCGCCAAGTTTCTTCCTGCAGATCGAATCGAAACAGTTGTCGTTTGAATAACGCAGCAAACCCATTATCGTTTAAATGTATCAGCTCACGAAGGATCCTATTTTTGCAGTTCACCTGCAGTCTCGAATTAGGCACAGAAATCCACAATTTCTGCTCAAGGTTGTACTCTTCCATAATGAAATCGGATGTAGTATCAGTATACGCTATTCTATACATCCTGTATAATTTCTTACCGTCGCTTGCGAATCGCACTACATGGCAGCCTTTGACGCGCTCAGGTTCTGCAATTCTCATCCAGCGGTTCAATTCGACGGAATATTTGAAAATTCCACCGTTATCGATATAACTGTATATTTCGTTGCGACAATTGAGAACAGTAAATTCATCCTTGATCTTAGAAATTACCTTTAAGTTACTGCTATAGTCCCTTAGTCGCACATCTGATGCCAAAACGAATAACTTTTTCATCGTTAAGTTGAAAACGTGAAAACCACAACGTTTAGAGTGACCAGAAAGTAGAAATATGTTATCGTTGATGATGCAGGCTGACATTGCACTTACATATTGGCCGCGTTCGTCGGTATTTTTACAAAAATGAAACGACCCAATTTTCTTCCACTCTGAATCATAAATTTTTAATAATGCATCTTCAGACTCGAATGTGATGAAGACTGGTAGCCGTGGTATCCTCTTTTTTTGCGTTTCTGGTTCATCTTTCGATAATGCTGCAAAGGGGAGAACAGAAGTTGAAGTTAATATTTCCCATAGCTTCTCTTTGATAAAGTCTTGCGAGCAGTTGTTGAAATCAGCAGGTTTTGAGATAGGGTAATCATCGCAATCTGCATTACGATTTTGGCTAACAGCGAAAGCGATTCGAGGAATAAGACAATAGCGATTTTCCACATCAGATATTACCCATTTTGAGCACATATTCAGAATCTCAAGTGGATCATCGAGGAAAAATTCACACGATGTTAGTAAACTCTCCAGGCAATCGCAAGTTATCGAACAGAACAATGAATTGTCCACATTAGGCCATTTGATCATGTATTTGGGTAGGTAAACGCTGTTCAGAGCTTCGCGAAACTCGATATTCCTGCGAGCAAAGTTCAACACTTCGACTACTCGCATACCTTTGGATATTCTGTATCCGTTACTCATTAACCAGTCAGCGCATTTTTTGACTAATTTTTCATCTATTCTAAAGAACTTGATCGCTTTTAAATATTTCCAAATATTTTCATCCTTCACAACTGCAGTGTTTAGATGCATGGAATCGATGGCAAACTTGAATGTTTCTAGATCAGTCCCAGACAAGTCTACCTTGTTTTCTTCGCCGATTGGCAACGCGATTGTCTTGAAAAGGTCTGCGAATTGTGGCAAGTTGTCTACCCGAGCTACAACATCCGCAATTTATCCCCATGCTAACCGCAGTTTTGCCGCAATAGTTGCGTTTATTTGCGATTATCCCCAAAATATCCGCAAATGACGTCAGGCCACAAAAAAGAAGTTTGGGACAACGTTTTCTTGCGAATAGGTAGATGGCGATAGTGTTGTTGTTAATGAGTTAGAAGGTACAAGTTTGAATGGTTGTATCCTGTAGGTTGAAAAGTGTAAGGAACTCGATTTGGGAGATGATGGCAATTCAATCCCTCTGACAACATATTTCAGGTGTTGCCATTTCTCCCGCAGGTTGCCCGCAAGCGATATAATATAGCTTGCCGATCTGTCACCGCACTAATGATGTTTGTGTGGTTGTAAGGTTTTTTTTTAACCCAGCCGGTTCTTCTGTATTTTTACTAAGTATATCAAGTCCAAATAAACACTATACCTATAGTACCTACCTACTACCTACCTACATAGTGTTTCCTAGAAATTATATCACGAATGTTTTGGGTTTTATTTAACAATTGATTTCAGTTCATGTTCGATGATGATACGCGCCATACGCTAAAATCAATGGATAATACTTAACTCATCAAAAATGAAAATTTTAGGGAGTCTGATAAATTTTCATTTTATGAACCATTAAAGAAATGTATGAAACGGAAGAGGGTATTCCCGGGTTAAATCGGTGAAATGCCCTTGTCCTCGGATTTTTAAAATTTTGATTAAACATTGTTTGGCACGTTTAAAAAAAAGGACGAAGCTAAAAAAAATTGCTCGACCTTCCTTGCTGACAAAGGCGAAAAAATGTTTTTTTCGGAGGAAAATCATGCTTCAACCACTTTTGAATCGCGAAATATATGTCGGAGACATGAGTCTACAACGTGAATTTTTTCAGAAATTTTTGGCCCCCAGAGGGGAGATATTGACTAAAGAAAATTTGAAACCACCACACCTCCGAACCTAATTCTGGTATACCACATTTTGTTTCTTTCAAAAATATATCTGCATGAGTACTATAATTAATATTTTTTCGGATTTTTCCTCCATGTGTGTCACCTTCAAAAGCTCAAAAAACACTCAAAAATGTGTTTTTTGTGTCATTGCACCACCAAAAAAAGCAATAATGCCAGTGACATAATTCTACAATTATGTATGCGTACCTGCCTCCGAAAACGATAGAAAATCAAACAGCTTCTGGAAAACCCAATTTTGGGGCCATAAGCACCCCTTCCCCTAATTTTGGACTGACAGATGATTGACAACGGGTATCGTTAACATATGAATCGAACTCGCTGAATACGAATATGAAGTTAGATTTGCAGTTTGACCCTCCTAAGGGTCATATTGGGTAGGGGAGGGTTGCCCAAAAATTATAGATTTTTCGAAAAAAAAAATGCTTCATTGAAGCACTATTAACGCCATGATCAGGAAGTTGCATTTCGTATAATAGCGCTAGGACGAAGCACATAATGACTGTCAAATAAATAAATAAAATGTTTCACAAAAAAAATCAATTTTTGGGAAACCCAACGCCCGGAATGTGGCATTCAGAAGGGTTCAACTCCAAATGTCACTTCATATTCGTATTCAGTGGTATTCTTCGCAAATATATCGCAGTATTGTTGCCAAATATATTGAAAGATATCATTCTTAAAACTAAAGGAATATTACGGAACGCACGCGGTGCCAAATTTTTTGGTCATTATTGCCACCTTCGAAAAATCAAAAAAAGTTCCTACATTTTTAGTGATTTCTCTCGATTTTCATTTTCTTGTCGTCATTAATGCCATTTGCGAAGAAAAAATGTTCAAAACGTCAACTACGAGTAACCCAAAAATAAACGATTTGCAAAATTTTAGTTGCTCAGTAGAACCCTAAAAGTGGCCTTGGATTTTGGCCGCAATAGCGTAGATCGACGCAGAATCTCAAATATTTTCATTTGGGACGGGATTATTTTTCACAAAACAAATCAAGTAGGAGCTGCAACGAAAAAAAAACACGATTATTTTGAAAATGCTCCATCTATATGAGGGCCCACATCTTCGCTTTAGGGACACTTCTGGAAAAGGCGTTTTTTCTGTATAGGTACCTATACCTTTCAACTCAAACTGACGATTTTTGCTGAATTTGGTGAAAATGGCATAAAAATTTAATGATCATCACCAAAAGGAAACTTTTCTGATAGTTTTGAGTTACTAGTTGATAAGAAATTCAAGAAAACTTTGATTAAGAAGTTGCATGGCGTAAATAGCGCTTTAATGAAGTACATACATTTCACGAAAAAATCATAATTTTTAGGCATCCCTCTCCCCCAATGTGACTCTTGAGAAGTTAGGAGGATCCAAATGCAAATTTAACTTCATATTCGTATTCAGCGAGTTCGATTCATATGTTAACGATACCCATGTTGTCAATCATCTGTCAGTCCAAAATTAGGTGAAGGGGTGCTTATGGCCCCAAAATTGGGTTTTCCAGAAGCTGTTTGATTTTCTATCGTTTTTGGAAGTAGGTACGCATGCAAAATTGCAGAATTATGTCACTGGCATTATCACTTCTTTTGGTGGTGCAATGACACAAAAAACACATTTTTGAGTGTTTTTTGAGCTTTTGAAGGTGACACACATGGAGGAAAAATCCGAAAAAATATTAATTATAGTACTCATGCAGATAAATTTTTGAAAGAAAAAAAATTTGGTGCACCAGAATTAGGTTTGGAGGTGGGGTGGTTTCAAATTTTCTTTTGTCAATATCTCCCCCCTGGGGGCCAAAAATTTCTGAAAAAATTCACGTTGCTAGACTTTGTGTGACATATGTAGAATGTGGCCAAACTGCAATCTGATTTCTCCAGCCATAGCCATATATTTTTCATGGCCTTATTCAAATGATAGTTTACACGAAAATCACTATGATGACATCGAACGTGGGAAATTGTGCTATGTCGCACATTGTGCCACAAACCCCTTACCCCAAAATGGCGATAATTAGGATTCGACCCTCATTGATGTGCAATATATCGATTGATATGTTTTCGAGTTCGTAGAATTCTAATCTGGAGTTTATTTTTTGGTTGGGGTTGGCACGAGGAGTGTGGAGGGGAAAATTTAAAATTTTGCTTATTATAATCGTGTATAGGCCTACGTTGATTAATATCTGTGTTTTCGACGTCGTTGAGTTCGAATCTGGAGTTGGTGTACTCACGCGAACAGGGGGGAAGGGGCGTTATGTACATGGAAAGCAAATTACGTATTCTACACATTAAGATTTTTTAAAGAAGTCATCTTACGAGAAAACCTTCACCGCCTATCGAATCCTAAGAAGGTAACAGCCTCGCTAATACAATAAATAAATGTTTCTTTTGCCAAAACTACTAACAATACTATACCTATACATACAAAACAAGCTGCAGCATATTTATGCAAATAAGGGATCGTTTCACCTCAGTTTCAGGTATAGGCAGATGCGTAATTTATTAAAGAAGGACAATACGGCCGAGGTGCAAGGAGAGTGTTCACAGGATAGAGAGAAAGTAGACGAGACAGGACACATATAGTGAGTACCATGTTGCCATGTAGGGATGGAGAATGAAGGCATTCACGGAATGAATATGCGAGAGCCGTTTTATTGTTGTTCACACAAGGGCTGCTATGAGAAATTAGGTAAAAATAGCCTGTTCTTCTACCTCCACCATTCTCTCACCCATCTCATCATTATTTCACCACCGCCGCCCCTACCTTTCAAGTGTATTCTTCGTCTTCGAATGTGAGAAATAGATACCTATGTATTGTTGCAAAAAGCAAAAACTTGTTGGAAATCAGCATAGCATACACTACTGCTCACTGAAGGAGATAGAAACTGCTTTTTAAGAAGGAGTCGTCTGTCGTCTTATAATAAGAAGTGTGTTTTAAGATTTTTTAATAACTTGACTAGGTACCATATTTAAAATATCTTAAATAACTTTTTATTTTTTATTTTATTGGTGCAAATTGTGAAAGTGGAGTGTTGTGCATCCGGAAATTTTTTATTTGTCAACTTGCGATTTATGAAGTGAAGTGAAGTGAAGTGAAGTGAAGTGAAGTGTTTGTGTCCGGATTTTTTTTTTTAGTAGACTTTCAATTCAACATTTCGAGTGGAGATTTCTTGAAACTTCGTTGCAATTCTCACCAGGATGTCGCAGGTAAGCAATAATTTTTACATGTTCTTTTGAATGAAATTGGATACAATTCAAAATCAGCGATTCAGGTTTTGGATGAATCCAGTTCAATGGACTCGTGATTCACTGTTGCTGTAAAATTATCAAAGTATCCTACAAGCACGTTTTGCTAAAAGTTGAGTTTTTGGCCACAATTAATGAAAATTTCTCGCCGTTTTAAAATTGCAACAAATTTTTGGAAAATTCCAAAGTTTTCCTTCATCTGAAAAATTTAGACTACTCAAAATTACGCTTTTTCAGAAAAAATTGCAAAAAAAGTATATTTCTTTTGTTAATTGCTAAAATATCAACATGTTCTTTGCAAGAAAAATTTCAAAAATTCTCAATTTCTCAAAAATTTACATCGAGTTTTGCTATAATCAATTAATTAAGTATGGGTCATTCCATGCCAAATCGGCGGATTTTTGCAAGATGGTTCTTCGATTTTTATTCAAAATCAGATCATGTGTAGAGGTCATCAAACGATGACAAATGACGCAAACCAGACATTTTTTCGATTTTTTTTGACGGAGCTGTGGCGGTTCAAAGTTCTCCAAAATGGCCGAAAATGGAAAATTTCATTTGCAAATTGCTCCGGTTGTACGTGGTATAGAATTTCGAACTTTTTTTCAAATTGTAGTACTTTGAGACAGTAATTGACGAATGATGTCAAAATTAGTGTCGCCACTTTCTGAAACCTAAAAAACTCGATTTAAAAACTTATAATTTAAATATAACCACGATGTCCCCCGTAAAAATTCCGAAAAAATTCTCAGTTTTAGTCCTTTTTATGTAGAATAACATATCAAAAAATTAGAGGGGCATTTTTTTTATTTTCGTGAAAAAAAATTAAATTATACTTACTTAAGTTTTATTATTATTTATATTGTAAAAAGTACAATCAGAAACCTAAAAAATGAAAATTTTTACATTTTTGAAATATTTTACCAATGTGTAGACGAATATGTGAAAAAAATCCCCCTCCCCCAATTTGTCAACGAATTGACGAGAAATTCCATTTTTCGGGCTACAATTTTATTTTAAGAGTGAAATACATTGAAAAAATGTCGCCGCCGTTGACAAATTGGGGTGAGAGGGATTTTTTTCACATAGTCGTCTGCACATTGATAAAACATTTCAAAAATGCAAAAATTTTCATTTTTCAGGTTTGTGATGGTACTTTTACAATATAAATAAAACTTATAATTTTTTTCTCGAAAATGAAAAAAAATGTCCCTCTAATTTTTTGATATGTTATTCTACATAAAAAGGACTGAAACTGAGAATTTTTTCAGAATTTTTACTGGGGGAGATCGTGGTTATATTTAAATTATAAGTTTTTAAATCGAGTTTTGTAGGTTTCAGAAAGTGGCAACACTGATTTTGACATCATTCGTCGATTACCCTCTCAATGTACTACAATTTGAAAAAAAGTTCAAAATTTTATACCACGTACAACCGGAGCAATTTGCAAATGAAATTTTCCATTTTCGGCCATTTTGGAGAACTTTGAAGCGCCACAGCTCCGTCAAAAAAAATCGAAAAAATGTCTGGTTTGCGTCATTTGTCATCGTTTGATGACCCCTACACATGATCTGATTTTGAAAAAAATTGAAGAACCCTTGTGCAAAAATCCGCCGATTTGTCAGGTACAGTTGTGAATCGGATTCAATTTTCATGATTCATTTATGAGAAAAATATCCTTCAATCGCATAAAAAATTAGGGAATTCAACAAAACCAAAAAAAAAAACATTTTTTTGAAATTTTCGCCTTTGATTCGCTTGGGCAGTGTTTTTGCAACAAATTACTGGCAAGGCTCAGAATTTTCAACGTCGCACCGCGGATGAGCTTCAAAAATAGAAAAAAAATCACTTTTTTTCAAGAACTATTTTTAAATCAAAAATTCCGTTTTTTCTCCCTTGAATTTTCGAGAGGCAAAACTCATCAATTATCTTGCATCATATTTAATCTTCCAATGTTTTATCATGCCACATTGCATTATTAATCATCATTTTTCATGTTCACAGGAACGGTGTACATATCGAAATGGCCAATGCGACCTATCCGGTTGTTATTCTAATAAAGTTGATTTCCCCAGAATTCAGTTGTGTCATGCGGAAAATAAGCTATTACAGATAGCAAAGGTTTGTTTTAGAAGCATTAAATAGGTGCAGTGCCGTACCGAATGGGGCAGGGGGGAGCTTTTTCCAAATTTTTTACAACTTGAATTACACATCTTTCAAAACTTTTGCCCTTGCTCTGCTCGGGCCAAATACGTACACACAACACTCTTGTTCTTCAAGGTTTGAATCGGAACAATTGTTCAGTGCTCAGTATTGATAAGACATTTTGTATCACGAACACTTTGTTCAGAGAAAAAATTGGAAAAATTGCTGTATTGCAAAAAATTGAATCATGATGCTGCGATTCAGCTACAGTTGTGAATCGGATTCAATTTTCACGATTCATTCATGAGAAAAAATATCCTTCCAATTAAATAAAAAAAATTAGGGAATTCAATCAAAAGCAAAAACATCAATTTTTCGAAATTTTCGCTTTTGATTTGCTCAGGCAGTGTTTTTGGAACAAATTACCAAAAAGGCTCCAGAATTTTCAACACCGCGGATGAGCGTCAAAAATAGAAAAAAAAAACACTTTTTTTCAGGAACTATTCTTAAATCAAAAATTCCAATTTTTCTCCCTTGAATTTTCGAATTTTGAAAAATTTTCGCTCGGGCAATAATCACTTATCTGTTTGCAATTTTAGTTGGGAAAAGCAGGTCGGATTTGGTTTGTTTAATTCAGTAACAAGTTTTAAATCTCAATATTTCAAAAATCCGAGGACCTGGCATTTTACGTATTTTACCTGGAAATACCCTTTCAGCTATTCTGGGGGGGGGGGTGTCTAGCTTGGTTCTCAAGGGAGCGGGCTAAAATCCTCATGCGAGTTGATTTTACTCAAAAGGGACTTTTTAAAAATAATAGAACTTGAAACTTGAAATTTTTGAATTTTAAAAATTCTGCAGTGAATTTGTACTTTTTCCAATCTTTGAAAATTGAAGGGCCAATGGCCCACCCCACCCCAAGTTTGAAAAATAAGGAACTATTTTCTCACCAGAGGTCGCCACTTTGGGGTAGGGAGGGAGGAAAATCTCAAACTTCGAAAATAGGGATCACTGTAATAGGTGTAATAAAATAAAATTTAATTTCAAATCACAACTCCTCAGTTTGTTTTACATTTTTTGTGTTCTTCAATGCCGCATTTCAATTCTTATTACCGTTGTTCATTTTTTTTCAGGATCCTGTGTAAGAGCATTCGAAAGCAGAGCAGAAAAACCTGTCAATAACTGCCCTGGAGAAAGATCTTACATTACCAATCGACAAAATATGGCTCAGTTCACCAATTTTGAGGCAAAAACTCAAGGCAGATACAACCATGCATCCAAAACTTGTAAGGGATGAATTACCTTGCATCATATTTAATCTTCCAATGTTTTATCATGCCACATTGCATTATTAATCTTAATTTTTAATGTTCACAGGAACAGTATATCGAAATGGCCAATGCGACCTATCCGGTTGTTATTCTAATAAGGTTTATTTCCCCAGAATTCAGTTGTGTCATGCGGAAAAAGGATCTGTTGGAAAACAAGCAATTACAGATAGCAAAGGTTTGTTTTAGAAGCATTAAATAGTTGCAGTGCCGTACCGAATGGGGCAGGGGGAGCTTTTTCCAAATTTTTTAGAACTTGAATTACACATCTTTCAAAACTTTTGCCCTTGCTCTGCTCAAGCCAAATAAAACACTTGTTCTTCAAAGTTTGAATCGGAAAAATTAACTCTTATCGCATGAGGAAACTTTTTTTTGCTTCTCAAAATGTTTTAAAAGCTTTTGGCCTCGCTTCACTCGGCCTTGTTTGCTTTTCTTAAAGTTCAAACTTTTTTTCAAAATCATCATTCAAATTTCAAGATTTTGAAGCAAAAATAATAAAAACTTCCTCATCATATGTACTCGTACATAAAAACATGGTTAGTGGTTACCTCTTGAAATACTAATTTTCGAGAGCTTTTGCTCTCGCTTCGCTAGGGGCCGTTTGCATTTCTTTTTCTACTTCAAATTTTTCAAAAAAAATCATAATTCGAATTTTAAAATTTTGAAGCAAGTAATAAACTTCCTATAAGTTACAAGTGACTCATCTCACAAAGAAACGTCATTCTTTATAGGTATCTCTCGAAATAGGTACTAATTTTTGAGAACTTTTGCTCTCGCTTCACTCGGTTTCGTTTGCTTTTTATTTTCAATTCTGATTTTTTTTTTTTTTTAAATCATCATTTGAAATTGAATTTAAAAGATATGCTCAAGTCAGACACTCATCACACAAAAAAATATCGTTTTTTATACCTCTTGAAGTACTGATTCTCAAGAGCTTTCGCCCTCGCTTTGCTCGCAGCCGTTTGCTTTTCTTTTTGAATTTTTCAAAAACAATCATTGTTGAATTCCATTGTTTTATGCTTCTTGGAATAGTAATTTTCAAGAGCTTTTGCCTTTTGTTTTCAATTTTGAATTTAAAAAAAAATCATCATTCGAATTCTAAAATTTTGAAGCAAAATGAGAATCTTTTTATAAGTTGCTCATCACATGTAAGTACCTCTAGAAATACTGATTTTTGAAAGCTATTTGCTCTTGCTTTTCCAGGGCTAAAAATTATATTTTCGATATCCCCTTGCTTTAAAAAAGTCTAGGGATGTTTGAAGACATTGGAAAAGTGAGAACGTTTGATTTGGCATTTTCATGTCTCCCCCCCCCCCCCCCGAAGAACCACTGGTACGGTCCTGAATAGGTATTTAAAATTAATATTTTTCTTATTTGTTAAGACATGTTTGTGTTGCATAAGTTACTCACAAGCATTATCATGATTTCAGATTTGTCAGAGATTTCGGATGAAGAAGACAAATTAAACCAGAGTTGAAAGAACCGTAAAAGAACAGAACAAAAAAAGAAGGGTGCATTTTTTGTAGAACAAGAACAAAAACAGAAAAAACTCCACTGTTCTTTCACCTGAGTGGTTCTTTATCAGTTATTTGTTATTGTTCTATCATTTTTTTCAAAATACTTACATCCACTCACCAGACACCCTGTATATAACTTTTTTTTGAATTTTCAATTTAATTCAAAAGCTGCGAACTTTTGGATCATGTTGATAGTCGTCGTTCGTAGGAAATAGGAATGGTGGAGGCCTTGTGAAATCAGTTCAGTCGTTTTCTAGGTAATGAGTTTTAAAAAATTTGAAAAAATTTTGTCAACTGATAAACTGGGAAGCTTTGAGCTTTTGTAACATGATTTCAAATTTGATCAAAATCGCTTCAAAGGTTACTGAGAAAAATTGAATTTTAAATGAATTTTTGTGCCAAAAGTGAAAAATGTTTTTAAAAATGTTGTTGCTCTGTAAACTTGGCAGCTTTGAAATTTTGAAAGATGATGATGATGATGACAAAATGACAAAAAATTTAACCTTATGTTCTCAAAGTAATGTAATATTAAGTATTTGTATAAATGAATGAATAAGTAAATTGAGATAATTTATTGAAAAAATCATACGCATCGAAATCATAGAAATTACGTGGGAATTTTAAACATTTTTTAGGAAATATGTTTCGAACATTTATGGAAAATTTTTAATTTAAAATTAAGTCATGATTTTGAGGTACCTAATTAATCGAGAAAACGTCACGTGCCCAATCAAAATGCTGTGAAATTATACAAGGAATTCAAATATTTCAATCATAATAATTAAATGGGAAATATTTTAGGGGAAAATGAAACATGCAAGAGCTCTAAGTTCATTTCTAATTCATTCAAGTTTTAAAAACCCCCCAAAAATTGGTTAATTTTGATGTAAACTTTGACTTTCTTAAAATAAAGGGTATATGAAGATAAGGCACAGTTTTTGACCCAGAGATGGATTTCGACGAAAATCACTCCAAAAAGTGACCCTTGACCCATCTAGCACATTTTTTAATGGTGTGATGGGCCATGATTTGTTTTTTTAAATTTATTTTCGAGTTTTTCGCTAGGTGTTGATACAAATTTCACATTTATTTTTATGTTGACTCCTAAAGGTGAGAGAAAGCCCAAGAAACGTTTCAAAATTTTTGGACTATTTTTCACGAAATTGTGGCATTTTTAAAATTTTGAGCGGCCATTTTGTAGTATCGGTATATTGGTCCCATATGGACGCATTTTATGTGGAAAAATGACAACTGTACCTCCGCAACTTCTTCACAAAGTGGCCGCTCAAAATTTTAAAAACGCCACAATTTGGTGAAAAATGGTCCAAAAATTTTGAAAAAATTTCATGGGCTTTCCCTCACCCTTTTTTAAAAAACAAATTATGGCCCCTCCCTCCTGGAAAAATGCGCTGGAGGCCTAAAAATTTCGTCCTCGTATGTATTTACTCATCATGGGTCTTTGGAGTGAGCTTCGTCAAAATCCATATCTGAGCAAAAAACTGTGCCCATCCTCCTATACCCACATTTTTGAATTGTAATGTAAGTTGTGGTTTGTATGCAATCAAAACTTTTTCTACAAAGGTATATTCAATTCTATGTATGTACATTGATATTTTAGAATAATTTATTTAAAACAACATGTTGAATAAATAATTTTTTTGTTGAAATTGCATTTATTCATTTATTATTGGGTATTATTTTTTTTCAATATTCATTTGTGGATTTGGGCCTTTGGGAACCCCAACCTAAAACTTTCAGTGGTATGATTAAACTAAAGAAGCCACTTGAAAAGCTGCTTAAACAGCCGCTGGGAGCGGCTGTTTTTTCACCTGTGGTTTACTGCCATTTTTCCGCAGGCTTTTTTAAATTCTCTCCGGTTTTTTCACCTGTGAATCCATTGTCAAGTGGGTAAGAGACCAGAAAATGCCTTATTCTTAAAATGGTAGGCAATATAATTGAAACGGCAAAAAAATGGTTGCGTTTCTAACCTTGCAGGCACTACTCAACGTTTCACTGAACGTTGTAATTACTCGCATTGCCTATAGATAGCGCCTGCGCTGGCCTACAATTTTTGCGGGTAATATTGAGGATATTTGCGTTTAACCGCTGCGGATAACTTGCGGCAGATTGCAGCTCGGGTATTTTTGGCCACGAGTCGACCAGATATTTGGTTAAGAAAACATCGTTCAATGATTTGTATTCGATGTGTTCGTGAGTGAAATTCAACATTTCAATGACATCTTCAGCGCACACTTCGGAATTGTCCTCCATCCATTTCTCACACGAATTCTTCAAACTGACAATTTTCAATTTATGGGCAGCTTTGAATAAACGAACTATCCCGACAGATGCGAACTCTGCATAATTCCGCAATTTGTAGATATGATCGACTATACTATCAAATAATGCGGAATCGATATCATCCATAAAATATATTTTATCCTTGCACGGAGGGATTGGTGGTGTACTCTCGGATTGTGCAGCGAACTCAGAACACTCTTCAACAAACATTTCCTCGAAGTACAAAGACTCCGATTTCAATACAGCTCGATGGAGTTTATATAGTTTTTCACCAGCTTTGATTGTGATGTCGTACAAGTGGCCATTTCTCAAAAAAGCTTGCAGTTTTGAGTCCTTATTAGGAACAGTCCATATTTTGTGACGTTCGCATCCTCTTGATGAACCAGTACGGTGCACAACGTGATAATATTTGTTCTGCGCATTTTGATGGAAATCTGGGTATTTTTTATCTTCATATACTTCCAATTTTACTTTATCTGAAAACAAAACGAAAGGGTCAAATGTCAATAGTACATCGAGAGCAGAGGATGGTCGAATCGAATTTTTCTTGAGAGGAAGGGACGGATGGGGGAGTGTTGAGCTGACAAAAAAAGCCCTCAGAGTCCACTTCAGATTTGAACGAAACCACGATGAGCTGCCCGAGTTGATTTTTCGATTTTTGGCAAAATTTTAAAACTTTAAAATTTACTGCTTTCGGCAATTTAATTTTTTTTTTCAGAAAAAAAAATACCTAGGTGGTAAGTGAAAAAGTGAAAATTGTGAAATCCTATAAAACACGACACGTCACGTCACCATGCAAAAATTTCAAATTTAGAGCTCCAAGTATGTACCTACCTACATATTCGATTTTTTGACAAACTTTTAAAAATTCAAATTTGGCCCGTTCCTCCTCGATTCGATTGGTGATGGTTTGAAATCGTTGTGGAACTTCCTACGAGATTTTTCAAATTCTCTCATTTCAAAAAGAAATAGTGTTAGGTTATGAAAAAAGTTCGAAAATTTTAGATTTAAGCCGGCACAATACGATAACTGATGAGCCTTGGTTGATTGAAAGAGTCACAATAGATGGCGAGTTCAAATTTATATGTAGATACCTACATACATAGGTACTGGATTTTATTTCAACTCCATTTAGAGCAATTTTTCGAAAACTGGAGAATAAACCAAAAATTTGTAGAAAACTCTGTCACCTAAGGACTCTAAAGGTCAAGGGCGCAAATCTAACTTCTGATTTTTAAATAGCATATTATAGGCATAGGTCTACGTGAAAATATTACGTATGTATATTTACCAAAAATACCACGCCTGATTTCTCCAGTATAGGTGAATAATTTGTAGAAGTGTCTTGAAACTTTATCTACATTGGTAGACTCATCGATGGCAGGCAACCGTAAGTTAGTATCATCGTAAGAAAGCTCGTTCGGACAGTAGTATCTGTACCTGGCAGCATTTACGAGCTCTATTATGCGGGGTAAACGATTTTCTATATCGTGACAGATCCACTTGGCACAAACTTTACTGAACGCCTGCGTTTGATGTTCTTCTCCGTAGCAACAAAACCCTCGTTGTGAAATTATGTGAATATAATGATCGAACGGAATTGATAGATATTCATCGTGATCTTGAAATTTCAGGATATTTTGAGACAGGAGTTGAAAAACAACTGGCAATAAATTCTGGTAATTGGCAGTTACCGTGATGAAACTGTATAATTTGAATACGTCTTTGGTAAACGGATGGGCCCAGTAGTAATAAAACCCCATCATCTCGCGACAAATAAAGCGGTCGGTCAAAATTTGTCTGTAAATATCCTCGTCAATGTCCATTTGCAGATAATCCATAGCTATCAACAACGATGCATAATTATCGTCGTCTATGACGTCATTCAATTTTTCCCCATAAATTATATCAACGGCGGCGGAAAATGTATCGGTGTCGATCAGTGGGATTTCTATCAAGTCGCAGTTCCTATCTCGGTAATCTTCGGTGAATAGTTTTTCGAAATATCCCGATTGTAAAGCTAACTGTAGCCGATCCAGGTAATAAATATCTTCGTCTACTTTGACCATGATATCTTTGAACTGACTTCTGATCAACTTTTTCGGTTTCTGGTGATCAGCTGTTGCCTGGCTTGAATTTCCGGTGTCCATGATTCGGATTCGGGTTTCTGTGAAAAATAAATTAAGTCTCAGCCTATATTGTTGCTTGAAATATACACGTACAATCTGTATTTCATAATCCACATAAAATCATTGCTTCATGAGTACCAGTGATCCACCCGTGGCGTAGGAAGGGAGAGGAGACGTATATATAATCCTTAGTTATCCTATTTAGCACCTGTGAGGCTGTGAATATGGATTTTAGTGGGGGTGGCTCATCGATTATCGTGCCTTAAAAATTAGAATTTTATTGGTTGAAAAAAATTGGGAAAAGTAATGGAAGACCGGAAAAATGAAAAAAGATGAAAATTCCTATCAAAAATTACCAGAAAGTACCTACCTAATTCGATTTTTTTGCAAACGACTTCCTTTTTAAAATAAATAGGTACCTATAAATATTGAAAAAAAAGAGATTTCCATTTGAATTGATGTGAATTCTTTCGTCACAAAAATTAATTTTTGATAAAAACAAAAATTCGGCAAAAAAAACTCGAAATGTTGTAAAGCAGGGTTATTCCACGTCAATTCGACCAAGAAGTGGTAAGGGGGGAGGGTCGGCGATTTTTTTTGAAATTTTCCCTGTGGAAAGACCTTCCGAAGGGATGACCAATTGACGCAAATCACTGCCCTTTAGCGTTTTTTAAAGGCTGATAGGGGGGTGTAAAAGTTTTCAGTGAACTTGAAATTTCATCCATTTCAGCATGTGAATTACTCGATAACCGTGATACCTACCAAAATGCCACTTTTTCCAATAGTTAGGAGCTTTGAAAGGCTTTTGGGTGATATCACAAAAATCAGTGTTGCCACTTTTTTTTGTACGAAAAATTAGCTCGAAAAGTTTCAAAACGTAGTTTTCATATCGTTTCGACTCTTAAAAATTCTGAAAAAAATATATTATAAACAACTTTTTACGCTGAACAACATATTAAAAAATTGAGATGGAATTATGTCGTGAAGTCGATTTTAAAAAATTGAAAGTTTGCGAAAAAATGCGATTTTTTGATTTGAAGCATGAAAAAAAGTTTTGATCGGTGAAGATGGTCCATTTGACCCCTATTTTTACGTATCCGTTGAAAAAATTGAAAAAACACTTTCACTCGATAAAATAAACTCATCATCAAAAAAATTCAAAATTCGAAAAAATTCAATTTTCAATTCCAAACATCAAAAAAAGTTTAAATTCATTCTGTTGTCTAATTTTTACCTCTTTCTGACGTAAGTATTTCATGAAAAATTTGATGAAAATCACACTCATAGCAAAAAAATTAAAATTCCTTTATTTTTTGAATTTTGATTTTTTTTGTGATGAGTTTATTTCATCGAGTGACGGGGTTTTTCAACTTTTTCTACGAATACGTAAAAACAGGGGTCAAATGGGTCAACTTTACCAATCAAAACTTTTTTCCATGTTTTAGATCAAAAAATCGCATTTTCCCGCAAACTTTCAATTTCTTAAAATCGACTTGAGGAAATAATGCCATCCCAATTTTTTAATATGCTGTTCAGCGTAAAAAGTTGTCGATAATATTTTTTTTTCAGAATTTTTGAGAGTCGGAACGATATGAAAACTACGTTTTGAAACTTTTCGAGCTAATTTTTCGTACGAAAAAAAGTGGCAACACTGATTTTCATGATATCACCAAAAAGTCTTTCAAAACCCCTACCTATTGGAAAAAGTTCCATTTGGTAGGTATGGCGGTTATCGAGTAATCCACTGCTGAAATGAATGATATTTCAAGTTCACTGAAAACTTTGACACCCCCTATAGCAGCTTTTAAAAAAGAGCTAGAGAACTGCGATTTGCGCCATTGTCATCCCTTCAGAAAGTCTTTCCACAGGAAAACTTTCAAAAAAAAAATCGCCGACCCTCCCCCCCTCACCAGTTCTTGGTCGAATTGGCGTGGAATGACCCAGCAGCATCAGATTTCTCGAAATGAAGTCGAATCCTTCACTCATCTTGAGTGTTGAGAAAGCAGGGTGCTCATGGTTTCAAATTGGTACCTTGCTTCGAAAATCAGTTCAGGGTAAAATAAGAAAATAAAATCTTCGCGGTAATTTTTCTCAAATTAAAAAAAACAGCTTCCAGCTTTTAAAATCAATCTCAAAAGTTGAGTTTTCACCTTGAAAGTTCGAATTCGAGTTTTTAAACTGGTTTTCAATCTCATACTCGTTTTCTTAAAATATTCGCCAAATCTTACAAATCTTCAAAATTTTACAAGGGATTGTGAATGCGAAAAAATTACGAAACCCACCTTTAACCTATTGACTTCATGAGGGAGATTGTGCTGTTCTTTACTAAACCACATCAATAAAAAAGCACGTATAAAAAAATGAATAAAATCTGAGGAGCCGACCCTGCAAATTGGGAAATATTGTTAAATAGGTAGCTAAATATAATAGGTAGTAAGATGGGTACATACTACATACTTGGGAAGTTGTAATGATGAATGAGAAATCGAAACTTAAACTTTCAACATTCGACAACCAGAAACAGAAACAAACCACGTGTAATTCACTTTGAAGTGATTAAAGTCATTAGTAACATACATTTTATAAAATAATTGCTCCTTACAATATGATGCGAAAAGCTGTCGCAAACAAGAGAGCACGAAAAAGAAAATTTCGCAAAAAAAAAATTTTGTAAGATTACAAATCCGGTATGTACTTCGAAATTCACAACTGAAAATTTGGTGTTTATGCCCATTTTCTCTCGAATAACTGGAGAAAGAAGTAATTTCGTAATTTTTTTTTGGTAATACTTAATTCGCTTGAAAGAGGTTGAAATTACTTTCATACGGCACCTATGGCCCTATATATTATACTTAGTTATTCTTAAGCTGAATGATTAATTTACATTCGAGATAAGGAATTCTTGGAGACTTTTCTCACCACCTTGTCTCAAAAAAATTTCAAACTACCTATCTAAATTTAAGCAGATCACTATCAATATCGATCTAATAACTAACCAAATTCGTAAAACACATAATTTATCGTAAAATATCCATTATTTTCTAAATTAGAAGTAGTTAAATCAGTATAGGTAGTACGTAGGTAGCGCACTTACATATAGAAATGATGAGCGGTCAGCTGATTGGATAACACTCCACGGTGATTCGGTGACTGATGAAAAACAAACGATATTTTAACACAATACTCGAACTTCTTTACGAGAGCAATTTACCAACTCTCTAATTAGCAATAAGTTAAATTACTGTAAATAGATAATTAGGCAATGAAATATTCCTAATTATTAAAAGTTAACTCAATAAAAAGCTATCGAACACTACTACAAGATGCAAAGTGAGACAAGTACAAATAGATAGCATGAAGTTGCCTATACAAAATCGTTTTATTGCAGACATTATTTCATAACCAATCACGTCTTCACTAGTTTTTATTCACACAAAATACGATTGGTACATACATATTATAACACACTAGTCTTCCATCACTTTCAGTTTCACCGATAACACTTTCCCCTTTCCTCGTTTTCCACCCTATGCGATGACTGTCCATCTACCACTACCATCGACCTTGTAAATAATCTTGTCGCCTCCTCTAATAGACCAATTGTGTATATGGATTCTAACGTAACGAAATGGCACCAACATCTCACCACTACTAACACAACGTTTTACACGAAGTCTAATGTACTGGGTTTGGGAATGGCAGTGCGCATGTGTCACTTGAGAAGAAGAGCGAGAGGAGGCGCGTCATCTGGTTTGTCGTTGTTATCTTCCCCTCTCTCCGAGCGGGTAACCTAGGGTAACCCGCGCATGACTATTTCCATTCCCAAACCCAGTACATTACACTTCGTGTAAACCTTTGTGTTAGTAGTGGTGAGATGTTGGTGCCATTTCATTACCATTGCACAGTTGGTCTATTAAGAAGTGAACATAAAGCGAACTGAATAAGCTGCAAGGTCGATGACCACTACCGACATACAGTGCTTCAGGTCTTCAGGTAGAGCATTCGTGTATTATTTTCTATACCTACCTGATAAAAACTTCGTCGTTTGCTCGCTTCAGTACATTGATCTTATAATACATATGTAGATAAGTGTGTATTTTATTTTTTTCATCATGCTATGTACACGATTTGAATAAATATTCTCAAAGCAACTTTCAAAATAATGATCTTGTGGTTCAATTTTTGTAACCAGTCAACTTCATAAGATGTTTTAATTTCGGTATGAACAATTAGGTAGGTAATTTTCACCGTTCACGTTACTGAGGATCAACTAGATATTTGCATCTTTTTATCCACAATAAGTTATGCGTACGACTCGTAACTTCATCTGCATGGTGTAGGTATAGGATATACCTACATAGATTAACCGATCATGGAGCGAAAAAAATCGTAACTTGAAATCGTGAAAATAAGCAGATGAAGAGTAATTATTTCAGAGCTTTTAAACCATTATTAAAAGTCACAATCGAGTTCTAATAACTTTTCAACATTACTTGCAATATTTAAATGCATTCAATTGATTACACGATAATTTTTTCTTTGACTTTTACGCAATAAGACTTCCTACAAATTCTTCGTTACTGATATGCGATGAGCTCGCCTATCTCTTCGAGCGAAATTAATAACACAATGACATCAATTAAGCAGATTAGAGTATAGGTACCTACCTACCTAAGTGCCTGTAATATTATATAGATACACGTATTATTCAATGCCATACCAAAATGGTAGGCTAAGGCTACAATTATTTTATACTTTTTTACTTACCGAATATCAAAACCAAAATTCAGGTTTTACAGTTTACTTATCAAACATCTCAATTTTTCAGCATGACGATTCGAAAATTTTGAAAAAAAATCCCAAAATTGTACTAAAAAGTCATCCAAAATTCGTTCTAGATCATGGATTGGTTCAAAATCAGACCAAAGTGAATGAAAAAAATTGATTCCAAAAATATTCGAATCATAAATTATACTTATCTACAATTTATATTTTTCAATGGAAATTAAATTACAAACCATAAAAAAATTGACTAACTTAATCCAAATTTGGCTTGACAGAGAGAGGAAAAAATTGTCGACAAAAATTGACCCATTAGGAGGGACAAATCGTTTGAAAAATCAATTTTTTAGCATTTCTGAAGGTACTTTACCCATACTAAATATTCTGAAAGAAATACATATACGTTGTGTACATACGAGGGGTGTCTGGTAAATTAGTCACATTTCGCTCTTACGTGGCGAGAAATATACCTAGAGGGATGATAAATACACGACTGGAAAGGTTGAACTTTTAGCTTTAAAATGATATGTTTACAATTGTGATATGATAAATACGAGTAGAAGTTGGTGAAATTTTGGTTTGAAATGAGGTCTGAAAAGATCTCGAGTCACGAGAGTAAAAAGTAGGAACTTTCATGCAGTGCTCCCTCTAGCTCCCACGTGAAGAGAAGTGTACCTACAGGGATCGTAAATACACGACTGAAAACTTCGAAGTTTCAGCTTTGAAATGATATGTTTATGATCGTGATATGATAACTAGAAGTTGGTAAAATTTTGATTTGGAATGGGCAATGAAAAGATATCGGGTCCCGAGAGTAAACAGTAGAGAAACATTCATGCAATGCTCGCTCTAGCGGCGAGACTAATTCACTTATTGAGTAACTTGTGTGCTTAACTTTTAGCCTGAAGTCTCAGGAACACATTATGGTGTACTCAACTTTTCTATACGACCTATAGAAAAAATTTTAAAAATGGCTCTGAAGCGACCAAGAGAACATTCTCACGAAAAAATTCAAAAATTTCCACCAACATGACTTTTCATTCGGTCGCTTTCAGTTCATATAACTTTTTTTCTACAAGTTATACAGAAAAGTCAAGTATACCAATGTGTTCCTGAGACTTCAAGCTACAAGTTGAGTGCACAAGCTACTCAATAAGTGAACTAGTCTTGCCGCTAGAGCGAGCACTGCATGAAAGTTCCTACTTTTTACTCTCGTGACCCGAGATCTTTTCAGACCTCATTTCAAACCAAAATTTCACCAACTTCTAATCATCGTATCACGATCGTAAACATATCATTTTGAAGCTGAAAGTCCAACCTTTCCAGTCGTGTATTTACGATCCTTGTAGGCACATTTCTCGCCACGTAAGAGCGAAATGTGACTAATTTCCCAGACACCCCTCGTATCTTATCTAGAGATGGGATAAAAATTGATGCAATTTTATTTATAAGTATAATGGCATATTTTTTTCGAGTAAGAATTTTTCAATTTTTAAAGAGAACTAGAAAAAAATGAGCAGAAAGCGAAATCGAGAGGAAAAATAAAAAATTACGAAGATTGATTTTAAAAATGGAAAAAACAGCACTTTTTAGACAAATTCTGACAAACGTTAGAACTTTTCGACAATTTTTGCAAATAGCTGCAGTAATCTATGTAGATAGGTACTTTCAGACTATTTCGACTAATAACAAGATTTTATTGACCATTTCGGCATAAAACAGAATTTTTTGGTCAACTTGTCAAAAAAAGGTCTTTGCCTTTTATTCATTTTGCCAAACAATTTTTTTTTTTTTTTTTTTTTTGAAAACTATGAAAAACATAATTATAATTGTTGACATGATGATTTGGCAAAAAACAGGACTTTCAGAATGAATGAAGTATTTTACATTCTTCTTGTGTTTACCTACATGTTTTTAATTTTTTTCAAATACCATAGGTAGTAGGAAAATTAGGTCTATCAATTTTTTTCACACCTGAAGTAAGAAGACATAATAATCCAAATTACTCGCAATAATGAAAGATTGATAATTTTTTGTGTATTCATAGGACACGATTTCTTCTGAATTCATTCGAAATTTGACATCCGGACAATCTCGTGGTTTGATTTCATTAAAAGGTAATTCCTGCGAGATACGAATTCATTGTTCCATGATGGTTATCTCATGCCAAAAGCATTTCAACGAATTTACTAAAATTTTATACTTGAGCTTGGCTTGGCGTTGGATTGAAAGGGTTTCAGTAGGGATCACCTGAACTCAAAATTGGCGATGTCCAAATTATTAGGAAGGTGGTAGTACTGAAAAAGGTCAAAGAAATCAAAATAAGAATCAATGGTTGATAGGAAATCAAAGTTATACAAATATCAAAAACCCAGCCTCCTACAGAATTTGAAAAAAATTCGTATTTTTCTCCTTCAAACAATTTGTGTCACGCTCCCTTCCGTCCCGAATCTACCTAAGAGACTGACATTTGACATTATTTACATCAGAAGGATGGCCTTCAGATGTACGTATTAAGAGTTTAGATTTTTCAAAATTAAAATTTTTACTCATTAAAAATTTCTATCAACTTCTTTTCTGAAGAGGAAATACTTCATACAATAGGATCAAAATCATAAAAAATGTTTATTTTTATTTATTTTTTTTTTTAAATTTCAATCAATAGAACCAACATTGTTTGGAAGACCAGGGAAGGGTTTCTTTTAAAAAGGCAATTTTTCAACAAAGTTTTGGCCAAAAATTTAATATTTTAAAAAATGTTGATTTTAAAATTTTTTTAGAACCTATTTCTAACAATAGTCCAGTCAATCTCGCAAAATTTTTAGTCGAACCTCGAAAAAATTGGGGGAAAGCTGAATTTCACATTATTTGTTCGGATAGGTCTCTAAAACAACTTATCAAAAGTTGCACCCCACAACTTGCCGGGTACCCCCGCAAGAGGTCATTAACCTTTGTCGATACAGGTTTTTCGGTTGTATCGCCGAAATGAAGGGTCCGAGAGGGGAAATGTCCAAACAAAAATTGTTCTACGTTAAATTTCCTATCAGCATGACCAATTCAGCTTTTCCCAAAATGGCGATTTCATCCTTAGTGAGGAAGGGGTAAAGTTGTCTTTTTTATGAAAATTGTTTCAAAAAATGAAAATCGACAATTTAAAACGTGAAGTGGATTCACAATACACTCGAAAACATTTTGACCAAAGTTGCACACCACAACTTGTCTGCTACCCCCGCAAGAGGTCATTAACCTTTGTCAGTCTACGTTTTTTGGAAAGGTATATCGTCGGTCAGAGGGAAAACAGTGATTGAACTAAAATTATTCTACGTCAAATTTCCTATAAACATGACCAGTTCAGTTAAAATACATACATTTTTCGATTTTTGGTGAATTTTCGAAAATCAAATTTAGGCCAAAAATAAGAAAATAAATCAAAATTTTACCAAATTGAGCTATAAAGCTGAAATTTGGGACATACCCTATTTTCGACCTGACAAATCGATTGGAAACGATTTCAAACCATTTTGAGCAGTTCTGGAGCCTCCAGCACATTTTTGAAACTTGCAATTTCTACAAAATTTCATCATCAAATGGAGTTGGTTAGCCAAAAGTTGATTCGGATAGATTTTGTGACATTTTTTGAAAAAAAAACATGACGTTTCTAAAAATCTGCTGGAGACTCCAAAAGAGATTGAAATTTCCTGTGATCCACCTCAGAATAGTGTCAAAAATAGGGTGTCTCTGTTTGATAAAATTTTATGGAAATTTCGAGCATTGAAAAATCTGCTGGAGGCTCCGGTAATTTCGAAAAGGTTGCTGGAGGCTCCAAAACGACTTGAAATCTACTGGTAGTCGACTTCATAGCGTATTGAAATCAGTCCACAGAATGAATTTCAGCTTTCCAACTGCTTATTATGAAATTTTAAGTTTCTAAAATCTGTTGGAGGCTCTAGAAATTTTCGAAAAGTCGCTGGAGACTCAAAAATGACTCGAACCAACCTGTAGTCGATTTGATAGCGTATTGAAATTGGAGTACACAGTGAATCTTGGATTTCCAAACTCTGTTTGGTAACTTTTTATGGAAATTTCGAGCATTGAAATATCTACTGGAGGCTCGAGTAATTTCCAAAAAGTCGCTGGAGGCTCCAAAATGACTTGAAATCCACTTGTAGTCGACTCCCTAGTGTATTGAAATTAGTTCACAGAATGAATTTTAACTTTCCAACTGCTTTTGATGAAATTTAGTGGAGATTTCAAGTTTCAAAAATCTACTGGAGGCTCCAAGATTTTTCAAAAAATTTCTGGTGGCTACAAAATGACTCATACCCACCAGCAGTCGATTTAATAGCGTGGTTAAATTGGATTGCAGCGTGAATTTCCGCTTTCCAACTCCATCTGATGATGAAATTTTGTAAAAATTGCAAGTTTCAAAAATGTGCTGGAGGCTCCAGAACTGCTCAAAACGGTTTGAAATCGTTTCCAATCGATTTGTCAGGTCGAAAATAGGGTATTTCCCAAATTTTAGCTTTATAGCTCAATTTGGTAAAATGTTGATTTTTTTTTCTCATTTTTGGCCCAAATTTGATTTTCAAAAATTCACCAAAAATCGAAAAATACATGTATTTTAACTGAACTGGTCACGTATTTAGGAAATTTGACGTAGAATAATTTGAGTTCAATCACTTTTTTCTCTCTGACCCTTCATTTCGGCGATATATATACCTACATATTTCTGAAAAACGTAGACTGGCAAAGGTTAATGACCTCTTGCGGGGGTAGCAGACAAGTTGTGGTGTGCAACTTTAGTCAAAATATTTTCGAGTCTATCGTGAATCCACTTCACGTTTTAAATTGTCGATTTTCATAAAAAAGACAACTTAACCCCCTCCTCAATAAGGGTGAAATCGCCATTTTGGGAAAAGCTGAATTGGTCATGCAGGTAGGAAATTTAGCGTAGAACAATTTTTGTTCGGGCATTTTTCCTCTCGGACTCTTCATTTCGGCGATACAGACGAAAAACCTGTATCGACAAAGGTTAATGAACTCTTACGGGGGTAGCCGGCAAGTTGTGGAGTAGTGGAGGAGGCTACATATGTACACTTGTACAAATAGATCAACGTTGTTTGGGCGACTGAGGAAGAGTTTTTCTTTAAAAAAAAGATTCCAAAAATGAAAAATTTTCAAAAATTTAAATTAAAGTATTTTTCTTTGAATTTTTGCCAACTTTTTTACGTGGGGGGGGGAGGAGGCTCCATACAAAGGAATCAACATTTTTTTGATTTTTTTTTTTCAAAATATGTAGTGAAGGAGGCTCCATTGATCAACATCGTTTGCAGGACTGAGGAAGGGTTTCTTTTGAAAAAAGGATCCCAAAAATTTACATTTTTCATTTTATATGAAATTTTGGCCAACTTCTTTTGTTTTTTTTGGAGGGGGGGGTGGAAGGGAATCAACATTGTTTGAGAGACCGAACAGGATTTTTCCTTACCATAGAGGATTATTTAAGAAAACTTTTACGCAGAAATTAGAAATTTTCAAACAAATTATACTTTATTTTTTGACAAATTTTTTACAAGTGTAGTGTGGAATGAAGGAGGGTTTACACAAGCGTATCATCGAGACTCGAAAGACGGAGGGAGTTTTTTTTCTTGAATATGGAAATCACTACAGTGTTTGAATAAATACACTTTTTTTGTATTTTGATTTTTTGAAATCAGGAGGAGGCAGAGCTTCCCTGCTAGGCTGTTTCGAATTTAGCAGAGAATTAAAATACAGGGAATCATTTTAAAATGAAATCCAACGACTTCAATGGGTGGAAGCTCAAAATAAAAGCCATCGAGCCACCGCAATTAACACATCTTCCCTATACGTCATCATCGCAGTCCTAGACACGAAAATTGAATCAATAAAAATAGGTAAATCCAAACGTAGATTATTTAATTAATTACGAAAAAAAAACCAACTCAATTAAGAATGTTAAAAATTGCAAAATTACATAGGCCTAAAATGAGATCATAACATGTACTAAGATTAAGAACAATGAGAGAAAACTTAATAATAAATAGAAGATCTAGGGTCTACATTAATTTTAGTTACAAAAATAGAACGACTACCATAAGTAGGCAGCATATTAAAAATATTTAAAATAACTGGGAAGTTTTAAAAAACGAATGGGACCTACATTGAATGTTAAAATATATAGTTCACTTTTATCGATATCAATAGGGAAGGTTGTTAAGGTAAATGCCACCAACGCGGGTCGAGCGGCGGGCGGCTTATCAGGTGTTCATCGTAATCGTCATCGCGGTCGCTCGAAGAGCAGAATTGAAGTGTCACGTGCTTTGTCTCCTCAGCCGACTCGCACATCAATTTTTTTTGAAATTTGTACACTTTTTCCACGTTGTTGTCGAAAAGGAACATTAGCAAATCATGCTCCGTCACGTTTGATAAAAAGTGATGACGGAGGCGGAGTGCAGCACAAACACGTTTTATTGGCTCGCGATTAGCTATCGTCTGCAGTTTGAAATCCGTTCGATCCTCTTCGGTCGGAAAATACCACTCGAAAAACTCAACGAAGAATCGAAAATTTCCGAATGACCGAGGAAAGTGCATCATATTAAGCAGACACTTTTCAAATAATTTATCCACGTTGAAATAATGCTGTTTAAAAGCTGCATTCTGCTCGGAACTAACAAATCGGCCAATTATTGTCTCGATATCCCCGAAATCCAAATCATCGGTATCTATATGATCTTTATCGAATGAGTCTTTCAAAAGCTTTAGACTCTTGAAGGACGTAATCAACGCGAATTTGAACGCTTCGATATCTGTTGACACATTTGAAAACATTTCGCCGACGAATTCGTCAAATTTGGCGAATTTTCCGTCGTCGTGGAACATGATCAGGTCAAAGTTCGATATGATCAATCGTTTGGCCTGCTCCTGAAACTGACTTTTATCTTTCAAGCAAAAATTCAAATAGTTTTTCATCTCCGAATACATCCCATGCTCGATTAATAACTCGAAGATACGTTCATATTCCAACAATTCCTTCTTGGATTTTTCAACGTCGTCGTCCGGTAAACATACCGCGAGGAATCGCTCCAAATACACAGGATTGGCGCGTAGGACCAATTTACGCCAATTCTCATGCCAAATCTGTTCTTTATTCGAGTTACGCCCGAGCAGATCCAACATGAAATCCATATTATGACCGTAACAACTCGGAAATGCGGCCGAAGAAGTCGACAATTGGTGGAAAAAATCGCTCACGTGATTCGAATAAACATCGTTTTTCAAGTTATCCGTAGCTCTGGACCAGACTTCAATCAAAAACTCGTTGATTTGTTGACATCGTGTATTATTCAGGCCGAGGCTGATATCGATAGGATTGAATACCATTTCCCACAGCTCGTGTAAAACCTGCTGGAACAAGCTGGATTCCTTTTCGTAGACGGTATGTTCGACAACAGTCCAAAATCGATGCACGTGCTGGAAGTATTTCTCGTTGCGGACCAAAAAATGTAAAATTTGAGGGGCCACGTCTTCGAACACTTTCGTAGCCACGGTACGTTTCAATGATGGTAGTGTCCGCTTGATTGCTCCATCGTCGGCTAGTTTTACATATAAAATGGATTGGGACAATTTTACTTGGCCTTTCGATTGCATGCTCCAAAAGTACTCGAATGCTGGCCAATTACTGGCCTTCCGGGCGTTCTCCAATCGCGTTTTAACGCATAGGGTATCCTTGAGAGTGCAGGGTTTTCTCGATTTCATTCTGCGATTCCAGTAAAACATCAAGCTGTGTTTATCGATGTTGAGATTTTTACCTACTCGCGCATCTTTCTCCACAGAAGGCCATATTTTTTTGACGTGTTCTTTGAAACAAAACTCGACGGCTACTTTGTATTTTTCAACTACGTTGAACTGGTTCGAATTCAGGATGTTTATCGCCGTCGCCTTGAAACAAATACCGCCACAGGAATCGATCACCATAAGCTTTAAACTCTTCGAAACCGCACGTTTAAAAGAACCGTCGAAAAAAGCCTGCTCCTTGTGAAAATCGATCCAATTTCTCAGCTGTACCCTAATCGCGAGGATTCTTTCGTCTATTTCGACTTTGAAACGAGGCGGAACCACGAGCATTTCTTCGCAGCGGAAATTACCAATTACGAACCAGCTGAGATAGTTATAAGTAGAATTTGAATATTTGTATTGCCATAACGATAAGGCTATTTCGGACGCTGCTAGCAGCTGGAGCGATGACGGGGTATTGATGAAACTGAACGGGTTTTCGATGTGGCCGGCCATGTTGAAAGAATCGAATCAGGGTAACGGAACGTAACTTTAAATTATGAAATCATCCTCTGTAAATAAACAAAAAATACATCGCTTCGTTTAGAAAAAGCAGCAACAAATTGCAACCCCGAATTACGTACATTCAAAAGTTTGGAATCTTGCAAACGATCAAAATGTGTTGAAATTTCGCGAGGAATTCAAAGCATTTCTACTTTCCATGAAGAAGATTTTGAGAATTTTTGAAAAAATTTTAACCCAAAATTGGCTCATGCATCGTAATATTTGTTTTTTTTTCTGAAAAAAGTGCCACGAAATCGATCAGGCGTAATTCTGCCAGAAACTCAAATATTTTGACAAAAAAACGTTTTTCGAACATTTTGAAAACATTTTTGTCCAAAATTGGGCTACCTATGATTTTTGGAATTTCATAAAAAATATCATTCGAACCTTTTTGAAGAATTATGAGCCTAAAATTGGGTCATGGTTTTTAGGTTTTTGGAAAAAAAAGTCATGCGAATAATCAAATTGGGTAGAAATTTTGCGAGAAATTGAAATATTCCTACGAAAATGTTTTTTTGATGAGTATTTTTTGAAGAATTTTGAGTCCAGAATTGAGCTATGATTTTTGGAGATTTTTGAAAAAAAAGGTAACCCTACTATGCAATTTATCAGAGTGGTAAGACATTTGGAAAAATTTTGAACATTTTAGCGAAAATATTTTTGAAACAGTTTTTAAAAAATTTTAGTCAAAAATTGGGTCATGGGTAATTTTTAGGATTTTTGAGAAAGTACCTACCACGGTGGTATTTCAAAATGCGAGTTGAAATTTTGCGAGAAATTCAACTACATAGGTACATATTTTAACGAAAATATTTTTCCAACATTTTTGATGAATTTCAAGCCCAAAACTGGCTCAATATTTTTTGGAATGAAATTTTGAATTAGGTAAAAAAACATGCCAACAACTAAAACGAGTTGACATTGCACGAGAAAAAATATTTGGACAAAAATATTTTTTGAGCTTGTTTGAAAAATTTCAACGAGCCCAAAGTTGAATAAGGATTTTTGGATGCTTAAAAAAATTTTATTACGAGTATTATTGAAGTATTTCAAGCTTAAAATTGAGTTATGGTTTTAGAGCAGGCAAATAGCGGTTTTAAAAAGGAAAAAATAGGCACATAAATTTTTTCTTCGGGAATGAGTTTAGATGAACCCTCCGAACTATCAAAAAAAACCGAACCTCCTAACCCTGGAGCTAATTTTTTTAGGGGGCTAAAACCGGTTCCGATTTACGTTTTTTGCGATTTACTCCGAAAATATTAGGTTTACGAGAAAAACTACCATGACTAAAAATGTTCCCCTTCAAATTCTCGACAATTTGATACTACGCTCGATACCCATCCCTCAAGAGGGGTGTCTGAAAAAAGGGGTGGAAAGAGTAGGTGTTTGAAAAAAAGTCAGTCCAATAAATTGATCAAAGTTACCGCTTAATATCATTCGTTTTCGCTCAAATTTTTTTTACAAAATCTACTCACCCAACTATTAATCACATCACCATTGATTGGTCTTCAACCCTCCCAAGGGGTTGGTGGGGGATGCTTGATTTTTCAAGTAACACACAACTGAATTATGTATTTGAAAAACGAATCTGGACATGCAATATATCGAATGGTATGTTTTCGAGGTCGCTAAATACGAATACCAACTTATTTTCTGGGTCCAACTCCTCAAAGCCCCTCTGCGCCCCAAAAAGGGGGTTAAAATTTTGAAAAATCGTGGAAAGTCGAGTGATATATCGAATGCTATGTTTTCGTGGTCGCTGAGTACGAATATGAACTTATTTTTTGTGTCCCACTCCCCCAATGTCCCTCTGGGCCCCATCAAAGGGGCCAAAATTTCAAAAAATCATCAAAAAGTCGAGTGATATATCAAATGGAATGTTTTTGAGGTCGCCAAGCACAAATATGAAATTATTTTTGGGTCCCACCCCACAATGTCCCTCTGTGCCCCAAAAAAAGGGCCAAATTTCTAAAAAAATTTTCAGACACCCCTCTTGAGGGATGGGTATCGAGCGTAGTATCAAATTGTCGAGAATTTGAAGGGGAACATTTTTAGACATGGTAGTTTTTCTCGTAAACCTAATATTTTCGGAGTGTAAATCGCAAAAAACGTAAATCGGAACCGGTTTTAGCCCCCTAAAAAAATTAGCTCCAGGGTTAGGAGGTTCGGGTTTTTTTTGGTAGTTCAGAGGGTTCATCTGAACACATTCCCGAAGAAAAAATTTATGTGCCAATTTTTTCCTTTTTGCCCTCGCTTTTTTACGTTATTTTCCTGCTCTATTTCACGATTTTCAAAAAATTATACCACGCAATCCTATCAATATGGGCTGAAATTTTGCAAAAAAAATCAACAATTTCGACGAAATGTTTTTGTAAAATTTTTTAAAAGAATTTTGAGTTCAAAATTTGGTCATGATTTTTGATATTTTTGCATAAAGGCCATACTACCAATTAAAATGGATTAAAATTGCGAGGGAAATCCAAATATTTCAGCGAAAATGTTTTTTTGAGCGTGTTTGAAAGAAATGCAATCTTAAAATTGCGTAATAATTTTTGGAAGTTTTAAAAAAATGCCAGTTGAGCATTTTAAAAGAATTTCAAGCCGAAAATTGGGTCATGATTTTACGTATTTTTCAAAAAAGTGCCATGTAGTCTATCAAAACGCATTGAAATTTTGCGAAAAATCCAAATACCTACGTTCGACAAAAATGCTTCGTTTTTGACAAATTAAAAAAAAATTCAAGAGCAAAATTCTTTCGAAAAAGTTTTACCTATTTGAGCATTTATGAAGAATTGTTAGCTCAGAATTCGGTGATGATTTTTGAAATTCGTAAAAACATGAAAAAAAGTGTAATTTGAACATTTTTTAAGGGCGATGCGAGTCATCTAAAGAGTCTAAAGCCATTCCCAATCGTTTTTCACATTCGAAAATACCCAGAACCACCAGTAACTCAAAATTGATTTTTGCCACTTTGACCTCATTTTCTTACTCTACATCACATTACACCTTTTTCGATAGTTTCCAAAAATCAACCGATTTTAAAACTGAATTCTTTACGAAAATGCTTTTAAAGAGTGTGTTTTGCTTAAAATGTTGGATTTTTTGACAAAATGTTAACCCATTAAATGAGTTACCTAATACCTATACATACCTTTTTCAAAATTCGCCAAAATCGAAAACTATAATTCTGGGCTTCAAATCTTCAAAAAATATCCTCGAGGGAATATCCGAATTTCTCGTCAAATTTCAACTCATTTTCAAAGGTTGGATCACAATAAGGTTACCTTAATTAATATAACCGTTCATTTTTACTCGAAATTGGAGGGGCACAACTTTTAGAATTTTACTACGATCTACTGTGCCAGCCTAATCACGAATTTTAAATATCAACAAGCTTTGTGAAAAGACGACACATGATACATATGAGTAGGTAGGTAGGTAGGTAGGTATAGGTACCTACACGTAACAAACTACGCGGGGTCATTGAACACAAAATAAAAAATAGGAATCGTTAATCAATTCAATTCAAAACATCATGTTGATTAAAACTCACCATTACTTAACTGCTTTAAAATTGACATCGTAGGTACATTGATCGCAAATTCACAAGAAAAAAAACACTCTCAAATTGTAAACAAACCGTAAAAAATAACGAAAAACACCGAACGTGAAGTATTCGAATATGACTAGGCTAGCTAGTTTACAATACACACTGTCTTCAATTGCAAGCGAAAGCGATATAAAATGAGCTTTGAGACTAATTTGCAGGATGGTCTAGATAACATACTCGTGCGTACCAATGGTAACGTAATCGTTTATGGCTTATCAAAAATCAAGTTTCCGTACAAACATGTATGTATGACTGTACAATTCACCATGGATAGCGTACCTTTACCTCTACCTAAACCTACACGAGTATGTCCTAAACGTACATATTTATGGGGATTTATTCACATCATGAGCAAATTAATGTATAAAGTACGTGTACACTTACGTCGGCGTATCTAGCTGGATCTACCACACAAGATACAAATCTTATTCTCTACCTACCTATATTTAATTTTACTTCAACTTTTTCGTAGGATCTTCATCGATCATTTGAGCTTTTCCTGAGCCACGACAAACTGTAGAATAAATTCACATTCTGAGTTGAGCTACAAGTACCTAGGTACATATGTAATTAATTCAATTCGTTGGAAATAAAAAAAAGCGATACTTTAACAATTTTAGCAAAAGGAAGAGCTCATTTCTGACAAAAAATCGAGACTTGGAAATTTTTGAAAAAAAGGGATTTTTGGAACTTCTTCCAAGAAAAACCATCTAAGTGTTTTTAGCAATTTTAATTTTTTTACAATTCATGGAAAAAAGTGAGGATTTTGGATAAGTAATTTCTTTCAAGTGGGAATATTAAGGAATTTTTTCATCTTCAATAAATAAATCTCTCTTTTTAAAAAAAATCAAAATTGTTAATTGTTGGCGAAAAATCAATTTTTTCGTATTTTTTTTCAAAAAGCGAGAACTTTTGAACAATTTTTAGAAAAAAGTAAAAGTTTTTTTTGCAAACATCGAAATTGGGAGAACTTTTTTAAAATTTTATGAATAGAAAACAAGGCTTTCTGGCATTTTTGGGCAAAAAATCGAAACTTTTGGGTAATTTTTAGAAAAAAATTCAGTCTTTTTGAAATTTTAAAAAGCGATAATTTTTAGCAAGGAACAAGGCTATTTGGTAATTTTGACAAAACGTGGAATTTTTTGCTGTTTTTAGCAGAGTATAGGGTACAAATGAAATTCAGTATTTATAAACTCAGATTTATCATCGTCGTGACCCCTCCCCCCCAAAAAAATGCGAGTTTGAAAGTTTCGATTTCGCTCACATTTTTTTTTACAATATCTACCCACCCAGTAAGTAAGAAACCGGCAATCAGTTTGGTCCCAGCCCCCTCAGGACAGGGGGCGGGTGGGGGGACTTCCATTATTTTCACATTGTCTCGAGGTACTCAACTTCAGCAGCGCATTCCTCCAAAACTATGATACTTTGATCAAAACTGATTTCACAGTTCGAAAGAGTATTGAATTTCGAACTTTTTAAGCATTTTTAAATTTTCAAAATTTGAAAGTTGAATTTTCAAATTGAGAGTTCAAATTTCAAAATGGCGCTGTAAGTGGGAGCTACCATTTAAAATTCTGAAAAAATTTCCATAGATGTACCTTTTGATGTTTTTTTGAAATAATCAAGTTTCAAGATGGGATCTGTTAAAGGAGGGGGAGCACCCTCACTCCCAATTTGGGGCAAAAATTTCGAAAAAAAATCTGGGGCATATGATACATATATCGAATTGTATGTTTTTGGTAACGCTGAATACGAATATGACGTTAGATTTTTGTTTGGACCCCATCCACGGCCCCCAGCACCCCCCAAATGGGTTTAAAGTTCGAAACAGTTTTTTTTCGTGCGACACATTAAATAGTATGTTATTGGTGACGCTGAACACGAATATGATGTCAGATTTTTGGTTGGACCCCATCTACGACCTCCAACAAATTTTTTGGACTTTTACCAATTGGGGGAGGTTCTGGGAGCTATGGGTGAGATCAATTTGAAAAACTACGGCTATATTCGTGTTTAGCGATATAGAAAACATAAGATTTCATGTGTTACACGATTGAAACCATTTTTTCAGGTCCCCCACCTTGGGGAGGTGCTGGGGGCCGTGGATGGGTGGTCCAATCAAAAATCCAAAGTCATATTCGTGTTCAGCGTCATTCACCAAAAACATCATATTTGATGTGTCGCATGAAAAAAATCCTATTTTGAACTTTTACCCCATTTGGGGAGGTTTTGGGGGCCGTGGATGGGGTTCAATCAAAAATCTAATGTAATATTCGTGTTCAGCGTTACCAAAAACTTGCAATTCGATATACCACATGCCCCAGATTTTTTTTCGAAATTTTTGCCCCAAATTGGGAGTGAGGGTGCTCCCCCTCCTTTAAGAGATCCCAACTTGAAACTTGATTATTTCGAAAAATCATCAAAAGGTACATCTATGGAAATTTTTTCCGAATTTTAAATGGTAGCTCCCACTTACAGCGCCATTTTAAAATTTAACTCTCAATTTGAAAGTTCAACTTTCAAATTTTGAAAATTTCAAAATGCTTAAAAAGTTTGAAATTCAATACCCTTTTGAACTGTGAAATCAGTTTTGATCAAAGTATCATAGTTTTGGAGGAATGTGCTGCTGAAGTTGAGTTCCTCGAGACAATGTGAAAATAATGGAAGTCCCCCCCACCCGCCCCCTATCCTGAGGGGGCTGGAATCAAACTGATTGCGAGTTTCTTACTTACTGGATGGGTAGATATTGTAAAAAAAATTTGAGCGAAATCGAAAGACATGACTTAAAAACGTTGGTCGAATTGACATGGAATGACCCGCGTAGTATGATACTATTTTGAAAATCCCAAAAATTTCTACTCAATTTCAAGCTAAAACAAAACTTTAGAAATGCTCAAAAAACATTTTTATTGCAGTACATATTGGAAATTCTAGCAAAATTTCAGCTTGTTTTGGTAGTTTTTTATGAAAGAAAAATGCTCGAAAACCATTTTCATCGATCGAAGAACACTTTTTCAAGAAACTATATAAAATCATGGCACATCTACTCGACGTCAACACTTTTTAGAAGCGCTCAAAAAACATTTTCAAATAAAAAAATGTATTGCAGTGAAATAAAACGAATAAATGATAAGGAATAAAAAATGCTTAAGTATATTATATGTACCGAGTTTTTCGTAAATTGAGTATTCAAAAAATTATTGTAAGTACCTACTATAAAAATGAGATAAATATTTGAAATGAATTTATCAATCAAGAGAATTTTCCCTACTAGATATTAAATTACAGCGCTTCGAAAAAAAAAAAAACAAAACAAAAAATAGTTGGAAACAGTAAAAATGACAAGACGAAAATATGCAGATTAGGTAGGTACCTATACCTAGTGAAATCGTATGACCAACAAAACCAAAAGCTCGAAGAAATTCCATTCGACTACGTACTTACGTATACCTACTTTCTTCGTGCGTACCTACATATGTAGGTAAGTACAAAATATACAACATTTGAAAAAAATTCAGAATTATGTACATAGATCGTAACATAACATTAACAAACTTGAATCACGAATTTATCAACGATTAACCACTAAGCGATAGAGACAACAAAGTTCGAAAACAAAATTAAATTAATGCTATATTATACTAACAAGTTACACCAACTTATTAGATGAGTTGAATCATAGTTGGAAAATTTTTAATTTATTTAAGCCATTCATCACGAAAAGTATCATAAATGGACGTTGGCACTTCTTTCATCACCACATCATCAGCAACATACGCGTCTCTAACCGGAGGTAGCAATTTCTTGAACTGCTCAACAAGAATTTTGTCTCCGTTGAAACACCACGCCGTTAAATCGACCAGCATTGATCTTTCAATTTGATCACTTACGCGACAGTTTTCAAAAAGTTCGAGTTTCACTTTGACACGGTGTTCTTCGGAGGTCAAGAACTTCTCAACGACTGATATAACTCCATCAACGCTTCCACACGTACACAGCGAGCACATCTCTTTCAAAGTTTTAGGATGCAAAATCATTTTATACATAAACTGCGCGTACTCAGTGGGAGTAAAGAGACCTTCCATAAATTGGTTGAATTGATCTATGTCACTTTGGTGATTTCGAAAAAGAAGATTAAATAGCTCTACTTTCGACATCTTCGTTATAATTTGTCTCTTCAGGTTGCGAATAATTTCCAGATCCGAGGTACAAAATTCTAGATAGTCCTGTAATTCATCGAAATACCCGTATTCTGCATGATATTGGCAATAACTTGAAATCGAATCATAATCGAGCATTTCAGTAGACTTGAAAACAGCGATTGTTTTGTCGTTCCCGAGACACAGTTCCATGATCCGATCGATAGAAGTTTTTTCATGAAGTTGACCGAGAACCAAATAACGCCAATGTAGTGACCAGTATTGAAGTCTCCGTTCGGCGGTGAAACGTGAAAGTACATCGATGATGAGGGGAAGATTTTGATGATAGTAGAAATCACATTCCGTGTTGAGTGATTTTTGGACAAAATCGCAGATATGTTTATCAACAATAACCATCTTTTGGCGTTCTGAGATGCAAAGCCACATTTCCCATAGCAAATCATTCATAAAGTTTTTACTACAATCTTGAAATTTATGCACGAAGCGCATAATATCAGCAAGTGCTTGGTCGTCGATTAAATTAACCATACGTTTCCAAGTTAATATGATGTACTCGAAGTACTTCAGCTCTTTCACCAAAGTTCGTATTATTTGAAGACTTCTTTTTTCAATTACGACATCTAATTCGGAACCAGACAGTTTAACCAAGAGATGCCACGTAAGTGCAGGTTTATCTAAATCGATGATAACAACAGCTTCGTGTAAGCGATTATCGTAATCTACTTGATTCCAAAAATACTCCACTGCTGGCCAATTGTCGTAATACTTGAGAGAAGAAAGCAATCGATTGAGTAGATTTATATGCCAAGTAGCTATGTATAAATTATCGATCGAATTATACAATTTGCTATGCCAATAATCCAGGAATGGAACTCCATACCTACGATGGCCGCTGGTCGCATCTTTCAATTCATTTTTCGTCAACGTCTGCTGTAAACGTACCACATCATCCATGAAACAATACGTACACGCAACCATGAATTTCTCAACGTTCGTCAATTCATCACAATTCAACATCTTCCTAGCAGTTTGCTCGTAGCTGATTGAAGCGTCAGGCAGCCAAACCAGTATAGGAAACAAATTAATAATACTGTCGGGAGATTCGCGATGCGAGAAAACACATTTGTAATGATAAGTCCACCAATTTACTCTAGACCTGTGCATGTCATAGTTGAGAAATTCCAAATCACAAGTAGTACAGAGGGATGGTGGCAATTCAGCTTCAATCAAAGCATGTTCACATCGTCGGACTGCATATGGATTTGCACCTCCTTCTTTGTTTTGACATTTTTGACGAATGAGCGTGATGCTATGCTGCATTAACTCAGCTAACAATGACATTTCAGCCAACTTCCTAAGTTTGCCGACATGGTGGTGGAATACTAACGGCTCGTTTGTTGCCTTCCGCTCGTCGTCCATAATGATGCTGTAGATGGTTTCTGAAAAACACGCATAATCAAATAGAAAAATATTCTTTCATGATCATGATTCAATGTTTTTTGAAGTTCATAGATCTACTTACTTACATATGATAGAAGATCTTGATAGAAAATTTGAAATGAATAAAGAACTCAAATCTCGCAATTTAATCCACAACCACATTTGTCAATAGTAAGGTACTGTATAATGGGTATGATCGACGTCAGCCATTTTGGTTGTCTCACGTCGTTGTGTACATTCGTCGATAGTAAATGTTGTATAAGTGTGGGTGAGACTTACTCACACTTATACAACATTTACTATCGACGAATGTACACAACGACGCGAGACAACCAAAATGACTGACGTCGATCATACCTATTATACAGTACCCTATCAATAGAACTGGAAAATGATATAAAGTGATAAGGTGTTTTCCCGCCGAAATGAATCAGTAATTCGTGTTGTGTTTCGTAGCTTCGTGCATGACGATGACCTGCTAAATAGTAAAATACTTGTAGTGTTTTAACGTTGGTAACACTGCGAGTTTTTCGAATTAACGTTCGTGTATTATGAACACGTTATTGACGATTATGTTTTATTATATTTTAATTAATCGAAGTATGTATTTTAAATGAAATGTAAAATACAACGTTTGTTGGTGAATCCAGTTTATTCGCATTTACGTAAATCCAGAACATTATAATGGCGCAGTCGGCAGATAACGCCCCAGTGCGAGCATTCGACGTACATTCGACTTCAGCTTCATCAGAGTGGCTCCGATGGAAGCGAGCAGTAGATCTTTACCTGATAGCTAAGAATATTACATCCGATGATCAGAAACAAGCTACAATTCTCAGTTTAGGCGGTATGGACCTGCAAGACATATTCTACGCAATTCCGAATCACGATGTCGTACCTCAAGGTAAAACAAAATATAGCCATACCATTGACCTGCTCGACCAATTCTTCGTGCCAAAATTCAACAGTAATTATGAACGACACGTTTTACGTCAATGTAAGCAACAGCCAGGTGAAAGTACCGAAATGTTTATCAATAGACTACGTCGACAAGCCGCAAAATGTGAATTTGATAACGTAGACGCAGCAATATGTGAACAAGTTATAGATGGTTGCACTGACCCGAACTTACGTGAGAAATATTTAAGTCAAGATGTTCTTACAGTTTCGTATATTCTAAAGAAAGCCAAAAGTCGAGAAGCAGTCACGTCACAGATGTCAGCATATCATCTACCCCAACCCCAAGCCCAAGCTGTAGCTGAAGAAGCTAGTTCAACGAGCACGATCAATCGAATACACACTCCTAGGGTTCGTACATCAAATCGCCAATATGCTAGTCAGAACACAAACGCTAGTCAGAATGCTTGTTATCGATGTGGAGCTACCACCCATACAGCTCAAGATGAAAAATGTCCGGCAAAGGACAAAGAGTGCAATTATTGTCATAAAATTGGGCATTTCAAGTCGGCATGTCGTAAAAGGAGTTATAACGCAAGTAAAAGAACAAGTGGTTCCGCGATTAATACAACAAAATCAGTTAATTTAGTTGAACAAAAAGACAACGAGAACGAATCCTCCGATGATGATAACTACGTGTTCACAGTTACCTCAAAAGTGAGAAAAAATGAATTTCACTGTGACGTAGGAGGAGTGGTGCAAGGATTTATCATTGACTCCGGTGCGGATGATAATTTAATTCCGAAAGAAGACTGGAATATTTTAAAATCGAAACATATAAAAGTGATTTCACAAACACCGGCATCCGAAACTGATAAGAAACTTATCGCTTACGCTCAGACTTCACCACTCAAGATCGCGGGTACATTCGTTGCTAAAATTTCATATGGAGATAGTTCGTGCAATGCCAAATTTGTTGTTATTGAAAATGAAGGTGCAACAGCCCTGCTCGGTAGAGACACACTCATGCAACTCAACGTAATAAAGCTCATGGCACCAGTCAATTTTATTCAGAGTGATAACGTTATCAGTGAAACTCGTCCAGTATTTCAAGGTATCGGTAAATTAAAGAACTATGAGGTGGAGCTGAAAATAAATGATGCAGTGCAACCCAAACGACAAAAACTTCGACCAATTCCGGTGAATTTACAACATAAAGTGGATGCTGAACTAGACAACCTGCTAAAAAACGACATCATCGAACCTGTCAACGAACCATCAACTTGGGTTTCAAATATTGTTATTTCTTTACGTGGTGATAAAACACGCATTTGCGTTGATATGCGTGATGCGAATGAAGCCATCGAAACACAACATTATCCGTTCCCAACCATGGATGATATCCGGCCAAAGATCCGTAAAGCTAAAGTGTTCGCTAAACTAGACATGAATTGCGCATATAACCAATTCGTGATGAAGAAGAAGTTTCGACACATTTCTACGTTTATCACCCATAGGGGTTTATTCCGATACACTCGACTATTTTTCGGCATTACATCAGCTCCAAACGAATTCCAAAGTGTACTTGAACGAATTCTTAGGAGGAAACGTGCGGTTAATTTTCTAGACGATATTTTCCTGTTTGCTACTAATCCAGAAGAACTCCGAGCACTTCTCATCGAAGTGCTGGATCTGCTTGAGTCAAATGGTCTTACTCTGAACTATAAAAAATGTGTTTTTTTTGCCACAGAGATTGATTTTATTGGATATCGAATCACATGTCAAGGTATTTTAATACAACCTGATAAAATCTTAAAGATCGAAAATTTCAGAGCTCCAGTAACGAAAGACGAATTACATAGTTTCCTCGGACTTATTAACTTCGTTGCTAAATTCATACCGATGTACAGTGAGAAAACCGAACCACTCCGAAAACTTCTGAGAAAAAACGCAAAGTTCGAATGGGGAAAAGACCAGATTCGAGCATTCAATACCCTAAAAGAAGCGTTGGTAAATATTACGTGTTTGCACCATTTCAACACAGATCTTGAAACGCACCTTTATTGTGATGCCGGACCTAATGCTCTTGGTGCAGTATTAGTTCAAATATCCAACGGAGAACCACGACCTATCGAATTTGCCAGCAAGAGCCTAACGGAGGTTGAAAAACGTTATTCTCAATTGGAGAAAGAAGCATATGCCCTGGTATGGGGTGTGGAACGATTTCAGTTTTATCTTCTCGGAAAACGCTTTAAATTAATCACAGACAACCAGCCAGTCAAATTTCTGTTCGCGCCTGGTAAATTTCAACAAAACTCACGAATTCAACGATGGAGTTTAAGACTACAGACGTTCGATTACGAGCTTGTACACAAAAGTGGAAAAAACAACATCGCCGATCCATTATCTCGATTAATTATCAACACGCCATCATCATCAACTGATCGAGTAGAGTCTCAAATCTTACACATCGCTAAAATCAACGCACCTAAAGCCATACCATTACAGAAAATTATAGACGAATCTATCGTGGATGAGGAGTTAAAATTGGTCATTGCATGTATTCAAGCAGGAGCTACGGACAGTCTTCCTATGGCATATCGAGCTGTTGCAAATGAGTTGGCAGTATGGAATGGCATGGTATTACGAGGCGATCGCTTGGTTATTCCAACAACATTGCGAAAAGATGTAGTTAAATTGGCTCACGAAGGACATCCGGGAATTGTTAAAACCAAGGAAAGATTACGTACAAAAGTTTGGTGGCCAAACATGCACAAAGATGCCGAATCAGCTGTAAAACTCTGTGTCGCATGCCAAGCAGTATCCTCTACCCTCCCAACCGAACCAATGACACGTAGAACGTTGCCGGAAGCTCCATGGGAGCAACTTTCATACGATTTTCTCGGCCCTCTTCCCTCCGGAGATTATATATTCGCCGTTATCGATAATTATTCTCGGTTCTACGAAATAAAAATCACGAAGAGTATTAACTCTAAATTTATCATCGCTAGTTTCCAAGAAATTTTCGCTCGCTATGGAATACCATTAATAATAATCAGCGATAACGCACCTCAAAATAAATCAGATGAACTTTTGGAATTCTACTCGCTTCATGGTGTTCAACCTCACTTCAGCATTCCATTTTGGCCACAGAGTAATGGTGAAATCGAACGACAGAACAGATCACTGGTGAAAATACTCAAAACGGCACAAATAGAACAACGGGACTGGCGAGAAGAACTGTATAAATTCCTGTTAATGCAACGTACAACTCCTAATGCGACAACGGGTATATCTCCGGCAGATATGTTGTTCAAATACTCTCCCAGAGATAAAATACCTAGTATTCGTCAGAAGCTGATGCTAGATTCGGATGTTAGAGATCGCGATAATTTGAATAAGTTCAAAGGGAAACTATATGCTGATTCTCATCGAGGTGCAGAGTCTAGAGAGCCGTTCATCGAAGGCACCAAAGTACTGGTTAAAAGTACAGACACTGGTAAGCTGACGTCAACCTTCGACCCTAATCCAGGCACAGTCAAAGAGTCACAGGGTAGTAAAGTGACTGTTGAGAAAGATGGAAGATTATATGTTCGAAATAGCGCACATCTACGAGAATTTCATCAGCCAACCGAGGAGGATGAACCGATACCAAACGATCACAGAAGCGTCGACATTTCTCAGACACCGGAACGCGTTTCCCTTTCTGCCAAAGCAATCGCCGGTACAACACGATCACCGGAACCTGCCATAGTTTCAGCCAGACCTCGGAGACAAATTAATCCTCCGAAGAAGCTTAATGATTATGTCGTGAACTCAATTAAAAAAGGGGGAAGATTGTAGTGTTTTAACGTTGGTAACACTGCGAGTTTTTCGAATTAACGTTCGTGTATTATGAACACGTTATTGACGATTATGTTTTATTATATTTTAATTAATCGAAGTATGTATTTTAAATGAAATGTAAAATACAACGTTTGTTGGTGAATCCAGTTTATTCGCATTTACGTAAATCCAGAACATTATAATACTCACTTCGGCACTTTTTTGCAGATTGCGTGTTGCTGATCATACGATTCTTTTTTTCAATCAATTCTTCAATTCTTCCAAAGGATTTTTACTTTGTGAAACTGAAAAAAGAAAGAAAAACTATTTAGGTAACCTTAATTAAAATGAACGTTTGATTTTATAGTGTTTGTAGAATAAAGTTTTTCGTCGTAGATACAGTATTCTTAGCTCTAAATTCTCAGCTGAATGGATAAAGTGACGATATCTGCAAAATGGCACTGTTGGTCTGAAAACTTTTTTTTATTAATGCTCCAATCGAATGGTATCATTCATGTCATAATTGATTTTATTTATGGGAAATTAGGACCTCAAAATTCTGTTCACTAACCCACTCTTCTGCACAGATAATTTATTCGACGATAAGTAGGAGGGACATTTCTTTCACCACCATTTACATTCGAATTTTATTATGCTTCAGTTGAATCCAAAAAATATGAAAGTTTAAATTTCGATTTCCTTTCTTGAAACCTCAAAAGCATTCAATTCCATCAGATGTTAACAAATACCTAACAATATCTGTACGGCTTCGAGTTTTTTCTTAATTCGTATCTGAATTTTCGAGTTTTTTAGTAGGTATTTCATAAATTCAGATGCCATCATTGTACACGTAGCTCCAACGCTTCGAAAAAAAATCCGTTCGATTATCAACTTCTCTCCATAATTAAGAAAAGTTTGAAACTTTTGTCAATAGAAAAACTTCACTCCCAAGATACAAGATACATATTATAGGTAGTTCGAAAAAATATAGATGAAACGAGATATATTTTCAGCAATTCAGGATTCAGAAGAAGAAGAGTTGCTCTGAAAATTCACGCGAGGAAAAGAAAACCAAAATCAAAGACATTAGGTGTAGAACTGTATTTATGTAAAAAATGTCAAGTATACCTACATACAAAAACAAAACACGCAGAGTTAGCAGAAATAATGCCACTGAGGTATGAGGTACTTAGTTCTAGGTAAGTAGATACCAGCCGAATACTGAAAAACATTTCGATGAAAATGTAGAAATTTTTTATTTCAAAAGAATATTTAGTAAAATTGTACAATTAGGGACTATACTTAAGGAAACTGAAAGGGAAAACTTAAATCACAAATACTTAAAGGGCGATCAACCTTAAAAACACACACACACCCACTCACACCAAATACTTATGTATATGTATGTCTATGTACATGTAGGTTCGATTAAAATTTCAATACCTAGATATTTAATTTAATTTCTTTAGAACTCAATGAACATTCAATGCCGGGATGTTGACGGCGTCGGAAGCCATTTTTTACAATAAAAGTGGTAGATGGATTCTTCTGGCAACTCTTTCATCTCCGTATCGCCATCACGTTCGATTAAGGTACTGTAACCCGGGTATGTCAGACACCCATTTTGTTCCTTACGAAAAAAAATCGTTGTTTTTCGATTCAAGGTTTTTATGACGGAATTTCTGGCATAGAATGAAAGTAATCATTGAATTAGAGCACATGCTGTGAATTTCACACAATTTCAAACTATTTTTAACCCAAAAATGAAGTGCTGAAAAATGACTGAAATTCAAAACAATTAAATGTATTTCAATTGATACATGTAGCATACCATTGGAAAGCTCGTTCAATTCTCTTTCAAAGATGTTATTACGAAAAAGTTGTAAAAGTGCACGGTTTTGAAGATATACGCGGTTAAAGTTTGCCGAATTCCCATATACTGCAATGCTAAGTTCATCAAACCAGGAACAAAATGGCCGTCTGACATACCTGGGTTACAGTTCCCTAGTTCGATTTCAACAATCGGAGGTGGTAATTTCCTAAACTGTTTCACCAGCTGTTTATCGACGTTGAAACACCACGCAATCAAACTGCGCATCTTTGATCTTTTGATTTTATCGCTTCGGCGGCATCTTTCGAAGAGTTCGAGTTTTACTTTCAGAAGGTGCTCATCAGCAGTCAAGCATTTGTCAACAAACGATGCAACATTGCAAACTATTCCATAACCGCACAACGAATCACACAATTCATCCAAATTATTAGGATGTGAGACGATTTCATACATAAACTCTTCACGTTCGTTTTGAACAAAGACATCCCAAACAAACTTGTTAAATCCGTTCACGCGATGATCACAAGTCCGAAAAAGTACAGAAAACAGATCTTCTTTCGACATCATCGTTATGATTTGTTTTTTTACATGACGAATCACCTCCAAATCTGAGGTACAAAATTCAAGATACCGCTGTAATTCATCAAATTGTCCAGCACTCATTTCGAATTCCCAATAATCTGAAATGAACTCGTAGCTCAGCATTGTTGTACGTTTGAAAGCTGCGATTTCTTCGTGGTTAGCGAGACAAAGCCGCATTATCTGTTCGATATACTTTCTGTCATGATAAAGTTGGCCGTGAACTAAGTAGGGCCAATGTTGTAACCAGTATTGGCGTCTGCGTTCGGAATCGAAACGCAAGAGTACATCTAAAATCAGGTGAAAATTTGGACGATAACAGAAGTCGAAATCCTCATTATAAGATTTTTGGATAAAATCGCAAATGCGTTCGTCGACGATGAACTTCTTCTGACGCTCCGACATGCAAAGCCACATTTCCCACAGTAAAGGATTCAAATAGCATCGACTAGCATCCTGAAATTCATGCACGAACAATATTATATCCGCAAGTACTCGGTCACCGATTATATTCACCATACGTTCCCAAATTGATATGATGTGCTCTAAATACTTGAGTTCTTTTACCAAAGTCTGTATAATTTGAAGACCTTTTCCTACAATCACCAGGTTGAATTCCGAGCTCGATAATCTGCTTAGAAGATGCCATGTAAGGGCAGGTCTATCGGCATTGATCATATCAAGCGCTTTGCTTACGCGCTGTACAGGATCGTTTTCACACAACTGATTCCAAAAATATTCTACGGCTAACCAATTATCATAATGTTTCAAAGAAGAAATCAATCGATCAAGTAGATTTATATGCCAAGTAGCTAAGTATAAATTATCGATCCAATTATGCAATTTGCTATGCCAATAATCCAGGAATGGAACTCCATACCTACGATGGCCGCTGGTTGCATCTTTCAACTCTTTTTCTGTCAATGTCAGCTGCAGACGCTCCACATCATTCATGAAACAATACAAACAAGCAACCATGAACTTCTCCATGTTAGTCAATTTATCACAATTCAACATATTCCTCGCAGTTTGCACAAAACTGATCGAACAATCGGGTAGCCAAACCAGTAGAGGAAGCAAATCAATCATACAATCGGGAGACTCACGATGCGAAAAAACACTTTCGTAGTGATACGACCACCACTTCATTCTCGATTCTTGCATTTCATAGCTAAGGCATTCGATATCTGAGCTGACAGTTGTTGGCAATTCTATACGAATCAATCGAGTTTCATAAATATCGTGTCCTTTTCCATTATTCAAACGCAGCTGTGTAACTTTATGTTGCATTAAGCCAGCTATGAATGATATCGTAGCCAGTTTTGATAGTTCGCCGACGCGGAAGGTATACACCAAAGGTGCCGTTGCTGTTTCGTACTCGTCGCTCATTGTGAAAGAGGTAAGATTGCAGATTTCATTATAGTCCGTAGTCGCTGGTGATATCTGAAAAATCGCAAACTGATGTATGAAAAAACCAAAGTTATAATATCCATTACCTTAATTTGTCTTAAAATTACGAACCACGATGAATAAATACTCTGACGACGGTTGTGTGCCTCAAAATGCAAAATTACGGATACGAATTCAAAGGAAACATCATGAACCATGAACAAAAGTCAAGACACACTCGAAGGCTCGAACTGGAGAACTAAGAGAACTTTTAGAACGAAAGATTGATAATAACACACCGCACGCCCGCCAAAAACACTACGCCTGCAAATGGCTTGAACGCAAAACGTTCAACATCACGACTTTTTTTTACGTCTCTCAAGTCTCATTTCATAATTCATTATTTCATTTCTCATGTTCGGAGAACGGATCAGAAATCGGAATTACCTAGACGTGCTTTACTAGTATGTATTATTATTATTCAATTAATTTTACCAACTCCGGTCTGATCTACCAAACTTTATACAAACCAAATGACGCTACTTCGAAACTCTGAAGACGTTTCATTCAATCTCTTTCTAGGTATAAGTAAACGAGATTAGGTATTTACATATTTTTCCTCCTAAATAAGCAAAAATAGGAATTGGCCAACATTATAGGTAGGTACCTAAGTACGGTTGCGCGTACAGATTTTTTAAAAATTAATAACGAATTGTGGAATCGATTAGGCAGTGCCAATCAAATAAGAAGTAAAAAAAAAAAAAAACATCGTCGAATAAAAATTGTGCTTCAGAAGGCAGATTTAAAAAAAGTACTCATGTTGAAAATAAACAACGAAAATATCGAGTCTTTCTTTCCGATGAAATCACACATGCAATCGGACAACACTTGAGTACGTAAATATAGGTGAAGTCAAGCATTCAATTCAAATGAAATCTAATGTCCATTAATTCATTCACGCCAGAAAATAACGACATAGCAAGGAACTCAGATGGTAAATAGGCTCATTATTCAGCTTGCATACTTTCTGTCGTGCCCATTGCAAACAGTTTCTCATTTTCTACGTCCTCTCCTTTCTCGGAGAAATTACAGAATAGAATGAGCCCCACAAATGCTTCATTAGCTGTTCATGGTGATAAAAGATGTAGGAGAAAAATCGCCTCCTCTTTCAAAATTAATGTTGAAGAAAAAAAGATTTTTTAAAAAGGTACATGCATAAGGTAGTATAATAATTATACTTTTAATCAGTAGATATAACTATCAAGAACTCACAATAGGAAAAAAAAACATACATTAACTTGGAATAGTACATAATAAAATCTACGTTGAATTAAAATTTTAACATCCCAAAGTAACCGAGAGGAAACTTCTTCAGAACTTCGTCGCTCAATCAATCACATTCATTCAGAATCAGAAACAGAATCAGAATCATAACGCCGATAAAACAAATGAGATCGAGATCGAGAACGATATGCCTCGTCCAGCCATGCATCACAAAAATGTCGATATATGGATTTTTTCGTCACTTTTGCCCTCTTCACTTCGCGTTCTTCTTCTTCTTCTTCTTCTCCGTCGTCATCATCGTCATCTATCGAGGGATGCAATTCGTTGAACCGCTCGACAAGTCGTGTATCTCCATTAAAACACCATATCGTTAAATCTGCGATCGTTGATCTTTCAATGAATTCACTGAATTCAATGCTTTGAAAGCATCTCCCATAGATTTCGAATTTCACTTTAACAAGGTGTTTTTCAGAAGTCAAATATTCCTCGACGAACGATGAAACTTTGTGAACGTCTCCAGTTTCGCATACCGCGTTGCATATTTCTTTCAATGTATCAGGATCCAACATCACTTTGTACATAAACTTTTCGAAATCATTTGGAGTAAAAATATCATTCATAAATGTCTCAAACTGATTCCATATACGGGGAGATTTATCAAAAAGAGCGAAAAATAGAGCTTTCTTCGACATCATCGTAACCATTTTTTTCTTCATACTGCGAATTACTTCCAAATCTGAGGTGCAAAATTCTAAATAGTTCTGTAATTCTTTAAAATACCCGTGACTTAATTTATACTCAGCATAATCTGAAATCGAATCGTACTCCAGCATCTCTGTACGTTTAAAAAGGGCGATTTCTTCATCGTTTGCCAGACAAAGCTGCATAATCTGATTGATGGAACTTTCATCATCAAGCTGGCCGGGAGCTAAATATGGCCAATGTTGCAACCAATATTGACGTCTGCTTTCGGAATCGATACGAACAAGTACATCTATAATCAGGCGAAAATTTGGACGATAGTAGAAATCAACAGTGGCTTTGTAAGAGTTTTGGGTGAAATCGCAAACGCGTTCATCGATGATGAATTTCTTCTGGCGTTCGGACAGACAAAGCCACATCTCCCACAGTACAGAATTCAAATAGCATCGAGAACAGTCTTGAAATTCATTTACGGAGCATATAATAACAACGAGTGCTTGATCGTCGATTACATTCACCATACGTTTCCAAGTTGATATGATGAACTCGAAGTACTTTTGCTCTTTCACCAAAGTTCGTATAATTTGAAGACCTCCTCGCGCAATCACGGCATCTAATTCGGAATCAGACAATTTGACCAGAACATGACACGTAAGTGCAGGTTGATCACAGTAGTTTATCATGCTGAGAGCTCGGTTCAGGCGTTTCTCGTCATCCAGCTGGGTCCAAAAATATTCCACTGCTGACCAATTAGTGTAGTATTTCAAAGAAGTCACCCCATCAAGTATTCTTTCATGCATTGGGAATAAATAATCAAGAATACTAGAAAATTTACCATTCCAATAATTCACGATTAGATCCTCTTTGGGATGTACGGAACCGCTATAACGATCATCTTTGGTAGCATCTTCAATTTCTTCCGGCGTCAAAGTCTGCTTAAAACGGTCCACATCATCTACGAAACAATACGCACAAGCCACCCTTAATTTCTCCTTATTAGGCAATTTATCGCATTTCAATATTTTCCCTGCAGTTTGTTCATAACTGATTGAAGCATCAGGCAGCCAAACCAGTAGAGGAAGTAAATCGATTATACTATCGGGATATCTACGACGTGATAAAACACATTCGGAGTGATACTTCCACCATTTGATTCTAGATCTGTGCATGTCATGGTTGAGACTTTTCATTACAGGTAGGAGAGATGATGGCAATTCTGCACAAACCATATCATGTTCACATCCATTTGCATAAGTATTGGAATGTCCTTTGTTTTTACGCATCAGTGTAATGTTATGATTCATCAAAGCAGCTACCAGTGACATCGCAGCTAACTTTTTCAGATCGCCGGGTTTATGGTGGAACACTAGAGGTCCACAGGTCGCTTCGTAATCGTGATCGATCTTCATTATTGCGATGAAGTGGACGCGATTTCACTCATGTAATCGCAGGTGGTCTCTGAAAAATACATAAAACACCTCAATAAGTATGAAACTTGATTAAGTATGTGTATTGTGTGTGTGTTTAAGAACAAGCTAGGTAGTATAAAACAGTACATCAATTCGTTCCATCTTGAAAATTTTTTCGATAACTATACAAATTATTGATACATCAAAAGAACATATGTACTATAGAAACAACAAATTACCTACCCACTAGATCTGGAAGAACTATGAATAGGTAGTACGATGCTAGTCGAATTCGAAATATTAATACGAATATTCTTACTCAGAAGAAGAGAAATAATTATCTTGAAGAAATTAATTTCAATTACACGTGTTCGCGATCGCGATCATGCATGAGACTTGAATCTGGAATCTCAGCTGTCGATTCGATTCGATTTCAACCATCTGACTAGGTGGTGGTAGGTGGTGGTTTGGGTACTTGGGTAGTGAAGTGGAGAGGTGGTTGGCCTCTGTTGACGTTTGTGCTCTCTCCCCGCCCTCTCACCCGCTCCAGCTCTCAGTCATAGGGCTCCAGTGAAGATGAAGATGAAGGAAGATTAGAAATTTGTAATTCAAAGTTGTATCTTGAATTCAAATTTCAGTTTTATTATTAGAGTTTGTTTTTGAAACATTTTCCGAATGACGAAAATTTAAGAAGAATAAAAAAATTGCAACTGTTTTACTTTGCTCTCGAACTCCTTAACCTTATCAGTGAATTCACCGTCATCGCGACCCAGTCACCACCCTCGTAAAATTTCTTGTGTTCGTTCAATCTTTGTGGTAAGAAAAATGCTTATAGTGTTTTTCGTTAGATACTCGTTAGATCAAAATAATTGATAGTCTCGTTGCTCTTCTATTTAGGATTCAACTAAATGAAGATTAATACATCGCATTCAACAAAAGCGAGAGGTAAAATTCAATAACAATCGTAAATATGGAAATGTTGGTAGATAATGGGAGGCGATGATAACGATTTGTACCCGCGTAGCGATAAGGAATGCTGAATCCTTTTTATGGGAAACGGTAGCATACGTGATACGTTATAAAAATTATACTTTTTATCGGATTTTCGCCCCAAATATAGGAGGATTGAAACTTCAAATTGAAATATTGAAACTCTCATTGGCAGTGGTTCGCATATCGCTATTTCTTTTGAAAGAATATCCGCTACTAATTACCATCTTTTACAGGCCGCCCGCCGAAACACAAGCCTCGATGTGTATGGTGCGATGAACTGAAGCCACTGATTTTCATTCTTCCTTCGGCTCGTGGAAACAAGGCATTCTGTGGACCAAGTTGTTTAGCTTTTTACCGTAAAGCGCACATGAAAGTAAGTGAACGGTATAGAAGTAACGCTATAAATGAACAAAAATATAATATTAAAAACTGGAAAAATTCTAGGCAGCATGTACTGAATGTGATATCGCTATAAGAAGTTCTCCGGTCAAATGGGAGCAACCCAATAACACTAGCAAAGATTTCTGTTCGAAAGATTGCTTAAAGAAACATCAGAAAAACTTGTCCTTTGAAAAGAGTAAGAAAAAGTGCAAGTTTATGATGTAATGAAATTAGTTTAGGCTTATTTAGTACTCGATAAACTACTGTCAAAACATGTATTCCTTAAATGTGCGATAAGATAGTTACCACGTATTATTGACCTCGTTGTTGAACGCTGATATTGTAGTATTTTATGTGTGGTTATTTTGTTTCGCGTACTCTACCCAAATGCGTGTTTAGGTGCTAAAAATGAAGTGTTTTTTTACAGCTGGTGACAAATCACAATTCGATGATGTGACTTCCAATACTAATGATCTCCCTTCTAGTCCTACGCATTTTTTGGGTATTCAATCTCATCAGTCTTTCGATTGGGAAACCTATTTAAGGGAAACGAATAGCGAAGCAGCTCCGGAGTATTGTTTCAAACAAGTAGGTTCAGTTATGGTAAATTGTATGTTGTTGAAAAAACGAAAAAATTTCTATGTTGAATATTTTTGTTAGGATGTTGAACCGCCGGAGAATCATTTTAAACTGAATATGAAACTCGAAGCTTTGGATCCTCGTAATGCTACTTCGACTTGTATAGCGAATGTAATTAGTGTACTTGGACCGCGTTTACGTTTGAGGCTCGAAGGAGGTGATAATAAAAATGATTTTTGGAGACTGGTCGACTCTAATGAAATACACCATATCGGACATAGTGAAGAAAATAATGAAATGTTGCAACCACCATTAGGTTGGTATAACTGAATTATAGGACGCGTCGAAAGTTTTTCCCATTCTTTATAACCAGCTTGAAAGATGGGAAAAAGGTGAAAAACTGTAAAATGAAAAGAACACATTTCAGTTAAACATTTTTGCCGAAGAGAGTCTCGGGAAATACTTTTTAGACACGTTTAAAGTACATTTTGCCTTTGTATGAGACCGTTTTATATTTACAGGTTTCCGTTCGCACGCTTCAAGTTGGGCTGCGTTTCTTAAGAAAACGCTAAATGGCGCCCTTATGTCACCTACAAACGCATTCAAACCCGAACCTCCAACTCCGCTTCAAAATTATTTCAAAATTGGTCAAAAATTGGAAGCTGTTGATAAAAAGAACCCTCATCTCATATGTCCCGCTACAGTCTCCGATGTTAAAGACGACCAGATTTTCATTACTTTCGACGGATGGAAAGGAGCTTTCTGGTGCCCGTATTACGATCGTGATATATTCCCTGTAGGATGGTGTGCCAAAAGCGGTCATCCCGTACAACCGCCTAAAAGTATAATGAATGAATTGCTCAGTTTAGAGATATCCGAGCTGCGCTAATTACGTCAATGGGTTTTCAAACAGGTATAAATTCGGCGAATAAAATCAAATCGCGGGTGCAAGTCGTGTCCCCTATTCCGCAAACTGATAATTCTTCTCAACCATCAAGTAGTGCTCATCCGATACATGTGACTCCGTCTTCATCTCAGGTAACCCTAATCGAAGCTGATACCTCGACGTCCATTCCGAGAAATGAAGGACGAGGTAAGCCAATCCAGAAAAACTCAACATTTCTCCTTCCCTATTTTTTTCTTTATTACGCGTGAAATTATCAATATTTTGCGATATTTAGCCCAACAAGAAGCTGCAACTTCAACAACACAGGCCGAAATGCCTCCGAAACTTCCAACGAATCCAGCAGACTGGTCTTTCGAAGACGTAGTTGCCTATATCTCATACTGCGATCCCGGCCTCGGTGTACACGCTGATTTATTCAGAGAACACGTAAGTGCATTTTGTATGCATTCTGTAAATGTCGCCGATTTTGTGGTTCGTATTAATCTTATCAATTGGATTAATTGCAGGAAATCGACGGAGGAGCTTTATTATTAGTCAATGCGGATACATTGATGTCTGGCATGGGAATCAAACTGGGACCAGCTTTAAAAATTTGCCATCTCGTATCAAAAATTAAGAATAAAAAACATTTTGTGCTATAATCTGTGTGAAATTTTCTTCTTTCTCAAATATTTACCATTTTTCTGTCTCTTAATTTATATTTATGGCAAATAGCAATCTGAATTCGATCGTAGTCAAATTGCGATGCGCTGTATTAGGAATAGGATTTTGTTGTACAATTTAAGAATTCGCATTCTATTTATAAGTATAATTAATATTATTGACTTCGTTTAAAGATCTTCATTGTTTATTTTTTGTAATATTATTTAAAACGTAAAATATACCATGTAGGTAATTAATTGTGACAGTTTTTTTTCCACTGACGTTGTGGTCTAAGCTCCACTATTACAACAGTCGATTAAAGTTGAACAGTCCGTCAACGCTCGGTTGCGCATAAATTTTGATTCAAAATTTATGCGCAACCGAGCGTTGACGGACCATTCAAATTTAATCGGCTGTTGTAATAGTGGACCTAACTCTGTTAAATAATGTTGGACTTGAAATTTTAATTTTAATTCATGTGACACTAGACACAGTTTAATTTTATTAAAAAAATTGAACTTATTGCTTATTGAGCGTGGATGCTTGAATGGCGTGTGATCAAATTACTCTGGTTCAGCTACTGTTCTATCAATCGAATTTGATTTATGGTTATAATGAAGTTGATTTTGGTACTTCACTGAGAATTGAAGAAGCTGAAGTTCCCAATCATGGCCCTTAAAAAACTAGAATCAAAAGTCGAAATAAATGGGAGTAGGTATTCGATTTCGAATACGTTTGAATTGGAAAAATTTGGAATGCAAAGCAGCTGAATGTTGATGTTGAACACTGAACTGAACAGGGAATACAGGGATGAACAGAAAGATCAAACTGATGAAACTACTGAAAGAATTGCCTTGCTGGCAAGTGCCCAAGTGGCAAGACAAGAGAAGACAAGTCGAGTCGAGAATCTAATCTTTCACTTTTCTTGCTTATTTAAAAAAATAATAATAAATTCCGTTTCGTTCCGGTTTCGGGTTCGTAACGTAATTGCACTTGCTCCTCAATAATTCAAATGGCATCCGAAAGATGTTTAATTAGCAAAAATTTTCTCCAGCGCATTTTCCATGCCACGGATGCCTCCAAAACTTTTCTGTTTAGTTATTATTATTTTTCCGAAGTTATTTGAAAATTTCTCATAATTTTTTATCATCTCTAGAATCATCTGTTTGAAAGTTCTTTAATTAGGGAATAATTACAAAATATCAAGGATTTCGAAAGGTTACTTTCATCTATGGATGACGCTTTGTGCGTAAACTCTTTAACCGACAGCTTGGTTTATCTCATATTATCCCAAGCCACTAGTCAAGATGCAAATATTCTCAAGCCAGCGGAACAAAAATTACGCGAATGGGAAACTGATAAAGGATTTTACACCTCACTTTGCGTAAGTACACTTGTAACAGCTTACTCAGCTTCGTTCAAGTTTTCATTCATATGTGTAAATTGTTCTACAGAAAGTGTTGGCGAACCATGAAGTCGACGTACCTGTCCGATGGTTAGCCACTGTTTGTCTGAAAAACGGAGTGGACAAATACTGGAGGAAAACTGCTCCCAAGTAAGTGTCTCAATAATGTATTGCATTCCTAATTGAGTCATTAATTTGGTGTCTTGGTTGCAGTGCTATTTCTGAGGATGAAAGAAGCATAATCAAAACCGAATTGATGAAATGTTTCGATGAACCAGTGGACGCTGTTGCATTTCAGTTGGCTGTTATTATGGCGAAAATTGCGAGGTATTTGTATTATTGTGGTACAATATCTGTATAGCTGGTTGTGAAACTAACGTATTTGTAAATTTTCAGACTGGATTGGCCGAAAGAATGGCCTGAACTGATTAATATTCTCATAGACAATATAAAATGCAACGATAACGAAGTTAGAAGACGCAGATCATTGTTGATTTTGTGTCACGTTGTTAAAATATTATCCACAAAACGCTTGATCGGCGATAAGAAATTATTCTGCGATTTATCAGCTCAACTTTTTCCTATCATGTATCAATTTTGGAACTTCTGTATTGATACGATCGTTTTTAAAGTACGTAATTATTCGAAAAAAGAGAATAATTTGTGACATAAAGCGTAAACTAATCGAAGTTTTTTATTGTAGAATCCTGAGCAGAAAAAAGAAATTGGATTCAGATTTGATTTGGAAATGCTGCAATTAACCACTAAAATTTTATTAAAATTGACCGTTTACGGTTTCAATAAACCTTACCAATGTCCCGAAACAATTAATTTTATCGCTTCAATATTTGAAAGAATCAAGACAATATTACAATTAAGTACGTGGATCTGATTTAATGTTGAATAATTACTAAGTACCTAACTGAAGATATAAAGAAAATTATTCCTTACTGTTCGATTTCAGGATTAGCTTTGGGTACTACGGACGAAAGGTGTATGGTGTTGGTTGAAAAAATATCGTTGACGATGGTGAAAATTTTATCCTCTGTGTTGGAACATCATCCTTTCTCGTACGCTGATTTTGTACAAATTACTTTCCAATACTGTTTTTTCTATTGTTTTACTGCAGAAGGCAACGCCTTGGTTTTTGAAACGATACTGATTCGCTGGTTGAATCTGTTGAAAGCTATATTACTATGTCAAGAGTATAAATTTCCAGAAAGTGGCGATCTTGATGAAAGTCAGTGTTATTTTTTACAAGCGTAATTTTATCGTTGTCATTTTTTAAATTATTTGATTATTTTCACAGGGCCCAAAGAATTAGCTGCAAAAGTGACAATCGCCAAAATGGCCAAAAGCAAGTTTTTTACTCCGGTGATTGCGCACGAAATTTGCTACAAATTAATTAACGAATATTTTATATTGACTGAGAAAGATTTAACTGCTTGGGATGCGGATCCAGAAGCATATGGTAAATATCTTTTCCGCTAATCAAATTTTATTCCCCTTGTAGCACTAACTTTAATTTTATCTCGATTTCAGCTGCAGAAGAACTCGGAGAATGTTGGAAGTATAATCTCAAAGTAGGTATTTTTTTCTAAGTAGTGCATCGAATAATATTTGACCAGTTTGAGAAGTTCTGTTACTATTTCAGCCATGCACCGAGAGTTTATTTTTAACATTCCTGAACCAATTCAGAGACATTATTATTCCGATCGTCGTACGAATAATCGAAAGCAATAAATCGTCTCCAAACCCGGACGACATGGCTGCTATTCTGAAAAAAGACGCTGTTTATAACGTGTTTGGACTTTCGGTGTTTGAATTATTTGACGAAGTACGATTCTAATATTTTAAATACCTTTTTCACATTTCAGTCATTACAATCCGATGTAAAATTTGCAGATAGACTTTGATAAATGGTTTTCCGAAGTACTAATACCCGAATTACACGTCAAGAGTCCTAATTATAGAATATTACGTCGCCGTATAGCTTGGCTGATTGGACGATGGACCGGTGTAAAATTATCTACCGAATTGAGACCGTTACTTTATACAGAAATCATCAACATGATGGATCCATCAGAAGACATGGCCGTTCGTTTAACCGTCGCTAATACTATCAAACAATCCATAGACGATTTCGAATTCCGTAGCGATGTGTTTCTCGAACATATTCCTCGTTGCTTCCAATTACTTTATTCTTTGCTGGAGCAAAGTAAAGAATGCGAAACCAAAGTAAATCAGTACAATCTCCTTTCTTTTCCAATTGAAAATTCTGCGAAAGTATTCATGTCTTTTGAATTAATTCACAGATGCAGATCCTTAACGTTTTATCTTTCATTATCGAACGAGTTGGTTGGGATATAGCTCCGTTTTTTAGTTCTCTAGTCAATTATTTGCCATTATTATGGGAGCATTCCAGCGATCATAATATGCTTCGATGTGCGATTGTATCGGTTCTGACTCAAATTGTCAAAGTATGATTTTTTATTTTGGCCTAATTTTGCATTTTTCTCTATGCAGTGTTTGTTGAAATGGAAAATGTTTCATAGGGTCTCGGAGATCAATGTTTCACCTTGGAGAAATTCGTGATTCTTGTCGTTGAATGCAGTCTTGATACTAAACAAGAAGGTCACGTGTATTTACTAGAAGATGGATTATCTTTATTCAACGCTTTCCTTGAGAACGTCAACTCCGGCGATGAAATATTTAGATTATTGTCGTATTTGCCTATTTTAATCGGTAAGTGAATTTTATCGCGCATTTGTTTGAAAGTATAAAATTATTATTTTTTTGTATTGCAATGCAGAAAAATCTACCGAACATCTGAGGGTGATTTTGAATATAATGACTGCTGCGGTGCTTCTGAATCCGGATATTTTTCTAAGGGTAAGGTATTTCTTGTTTTTGTGATGATAGAAATCAATTATACATATGTATTCATTAATTTCTTGGGTTTTTGATAGGATTATGGCCCGTGTATTGCAAAAACGTTGATCGAATTGATACCAGATACGAAAGCTGAAGGCATTACGTTGATTTTGGGATTTTTTGAAACTTTGATCAAAATCCGACCTTACCACTGTGTCGAATTGGCTCAGAGTGTATTGCAAGATTCTCTAATGTAAGTCTTTCTGTTATCTAATTGATCTATTTTTGAAAGTAATCAGATGAAAAATCTGTAACTTGGATTAAATCTGGTATTCAATTTTCTGAATTGTAATTATTTGCATTTTTCGCTAATTTCTGTTGTCATCTCGCTAATGTCGGTTTTGTTTTGTTTTTTTCAGAAATATCAACACTAGTGACGATAAACCGACAGTTTTTTCATTAAGATTTTCCATCATGGCGCGAATCATTTTGTTCTCAAACGAATTATTCGCCCAGGTAGCTTCAACTTTTTTTCAAAATTAATCATAATAATAATATGTGTAAAACAACTTTTTAAATTTTTGGGAAATCCTTCGTAGATCATTGAAAACACTTGTGGCACTCATAACATCAGTCGAGACATGCTTTTTTCATCATTCTTCGACGCTTGGCTTCGTAAAATGGAAAACATATGGCCTCCAGAACGCAGAAAACTCTTAGGATTGGCTTTACTCAATTTGCTAACAGCTGGCTCAAAGTACAAAACTCAATTTTTAAAGTAATTTTAATATTTGAACGAATTAATATTAAAATCGTATTCTTTTCCAGCATTATTCTAAATCGATTCAGCCTCATAATTAATGCAGCTGTCGAGGTCCTAAATGACGTTCTTATCGGCGAAGACGATGGAGTTTGGGTCGAGTAAGTATACTCCCCATTTTACTCCCTCTTTGATGTAAAATTAAAAATTCCCTTATTAAAATTACAATTTCCTTCCCTAGTTCATTATTGATGACCGAATCCAATCTCAGCAGCAGTAACTCGGAAGAAAAAGAATACAAAACAGAGCACGATTTACGACTCAACGATTTAACTCTCACCGATCCTATCCACACTGTAGATTTTAGTTGGTATTTTCAGAGTCAGGTATGCTTTTACATTATGTTGTCTTACTCAAATTTTCAATCAATTCATTTCATCGATTCTGTAATTTCATCTTTATTCTTTTTTTCAGCTGGAAAAATTACGTAACCAGGTGGGAGATGTGAATTTTCAACAGTTAATGGATACAGTTACCCAAGAGAGCATACAGCAATTGAAAATGTACATTAAAACTTGATGAATTTTTGTAATTCGCTTATGTATTTGATAATTATTTATTTTTTTACGTTTATAAACTTGTTACGCTTTTTCGAACATCTTGTAAGCATTTACCTTTGTACTTTCGACGTACGAATCGTTTCTATACCTCCCTTCTCCATTTTTTATTATATGAACTATTTACAATTGTTACGTAAATTATATTCGTAATTCGTAAACATGTACTAGACTTGTCAGAGAAATTAGTATTATGAATTTCATTAATAATATCGTTTTTTTGATCAAATTACATTCAAAAGGCTGAAAATGGCATCATGCAAGAATATTCTGTGGAAAATGGGATCCAAGGTTGGGTTGTAGGAGGGAGAGGGGATTGCGATGAGTATTTTCGGACAAAAAATCCTCTTCGCTGAAAGACGTCCCGACCTCTTCATCTTGATTTTTTCAGACAATTTTTGTGAACTTTAGTTCTATTTTTCATTTTCTGATTTTTTATCAAGCGCATTTCAATTTTGAGTAAAATATTCAGGAAATTTAAAAAACACAAGACCAAAAATCGTGAAAAAGACCACTCTTGTACTCATGAAAAAAAAGCTACAAAAAAGATGACATTTTATTTAAAAATTATATTTTGTTTGAGTTAATCACTTAACACTTAATTGGTAGAAGAAAAATCACGTCAGAAAAGAAAATTCCAGTTACATCATTATCAAAGATCATCTGGGACTTCCTCATCTATATTTTGAAGCATTCGTTGCAAAATAAGAAGTCGAGTTTGGAAAATCAACTGCAATAATTTTTCAGTTCAAGCCTTGGTACAATATTCATCGATATGAGTTCTTGAAATAGTAATTTACACGAATAAGGCATCTTAATGTGAGCCACGGAAGAACTACTTTTACACGTGTTGCACCTGAAATTGAAAAAGAATCGGTTACGGTATTGAATTCAAAAATGTTTGCAACAGTTTAGTAAGAAAAAAAGAGTTACTTACCATTGAGAATAAGCGAATAATCCGCATACACTGCAAACGTCTACTTCTATCGCATCACTAGATACCATCAGTCTTTCAATTAGCAACATGCTAAAAAAATTTTAATGAAAAAAATTGATTAAAAAATTTACTCGTACAGAGAATCGATAAATGTCAAGAAAAATCCAAGTACCTGGCGCCATAACTAATTAAACAATCTCGTTCCATTTCGCCAAGACGTAGACCACCTTCACGACTTCTACCTTCTGTTGGTTGTCTGGTTAAAATGACTCGAGGACCACGAGAACGGGCGTGCATTTTATCTTGGACCATGTGTTTGAGCTTTTGATAAAATACCTAAAAAAGACAATGGATTAGAAGAGAAATTCCAAGTGAAAAGTTCAAGAAAAGTACATTTCGTTTTCAGTTCAAATCTACTAATACGACATTATTCTTAGGGAAAAAAGTCTACAGGAACAGACGTTGCCTCTGATTGTGAATTTTTCGATTTTTGATGAATTTTTAAAAATCAGGCTCGTGTCAAAAATGAGAAAAAAAATTCCAACTTCACCAAATTAATCTAGAAAGCTGCAGTTTCCATATTCGAAACGGTTTCGAACCGTTTGGGCAGTTCTGGGTTCTGGAGCCTTCGGCGTATTTTTGAATTTCAAATTCCATAATCAGCTTTAAGTGAAATTTTATTGAAAAAATTGACCAAAAAAACACTATTTTTTAATGAAGAAATTTCAAAAAAAATTTCAGCTCGATTTATATTCCCTTCTAAGTAAACAGATTTCTGCTGAAATTTCATCAAAAAAGAGAGCCAAAAATGCAAAAAAAAAAACAGTTTCTTCATAAAGTAAAAATCAATTAAAAATCTTACCGGTCCAGAGTAAATATAGGCTTGCAATGGTTCCCCGGTGAGACCCGAGTAGAATACATCTTTACCCAAATAATTAAACCCATTGGAAGCCAATTCTTCACAGACATCTTCTACTTTAGATCCTTCAAAAGCTAAAAAAAACACAAAACTAACTGGTCTTAATTACGCTATTCAATAAACAATTCATTCGTTTTATACATTACAATCAATAAATTACCTGTGCCATCGTGGAATTTTCCATTCAACAAGCCAGCTTTACCGGCCAATAATTCGATTAATTTACCAATGGTCATTCTAGAAGGAAACCCATGAGGGTTCATGATGATATCAGGACAAATACCGCTTTCATTGAACGGCATATCTTCTTGATTGACGATATAACCTAAGAACAAACGGTCGATGATATTTTTATTAGCAACATGTACGCGAATAAGAGGTAGAAAAACAATAAAAATGATAACAACAACATGGCAAAAAACATAAGATCAATTGATTAGTACTGGACGTCATTCAGCTGTACCAGTTTTACTTCTGAGGTATAAATTTTGTATGAAATTTTTAGTTTTGCTAATCATCGAAGGCAGCATAACGATTCTGGTTAAATTCATGTCCATTTTAACGAGATGAATTAATTTCAATATGTTATCGATTACAAAATATCCGCAATCGGTGGTGTTTCCTTGTTGCTCGCTGTACACGTCGGTCATCTGCCAGGCGTCGAAATACTCGCATATTTTCTGAGCCAACTCGTAAGCGACTTTATAATTAGTATTGCGCATCGAGTCGAAATGATACAAATGTTCGGATTTGGTATCGAGCACGGCCAACGACCAATGACTGCTGTGGTCGCAGCGTCTGCTGTCGTTTAGCACGAAAAACACATACCGGTAACTTTTCGCCGCCAAAGGATCCAAAAACAAAGGTACATGTTTAACTTTAGCGAAAAGGATACATTGCGTTATGCACGGATTAATGAACAGCATATCCGAGTAGAACGACTGCAGTACGTTGATGACGGTCGTGATGACGTCGTCGTCCAGCATATTAAGCTTCCAGTCGACAGCTTGGTACATTAACTCGGGCATCTCCAAGCTGGATAGGTAGTTCATATCGTCGGCATAACACGAATATCCGCTATATTGACTATCATTCGTCGGTGTTTCGTTTTCGTCAAATTTCAATCTAACCGAACGACGATAAATTGGCAAAGTACGGTTACCGTATTCGTCACTGACCGTCAAGTCAAGCACGATCGGTTCTTCCGATTTGGGAGGCGTTTGGTGGTGGAAAATTTTGCCGTTGTTTTGACGTTCTACGCTGGATGAAACGTCCATCGAAGCGTTTCTATCTTTCAGTTCGTCTGTCTCGGTGTTACGCTTCTTGTCGTCGGCTCCGTTCATCTTGTATTTTGTTCCCTTGGCTCGAATAAAAGCTCGCGCCTTTTCGTTGACGTTGTTACTAGACGAATTGCTCGTAAATCAGACTACGTAGCAAATTATATTACCATGGATTTTATATTTTTAAACAATACATAAGCTCACCTATTACACCCTTTTGACCGTGTCTGCTACTGAATTTATCGCCTATTTCGGGTCTTCGAGTTTGTCTTAAGAGTAATTTCACTAAATGCGATTCGTCCTCCGTTGACGTAATCATAACTTTATCGATGTAACTAGGAACTGGAGTTTTGTACAGGACGGGTACTTCTTTGTAATCGGCTACAGGTTGACCGGGTGGTCCGTCTCGATTGTTTACCGTAGGAATTGCCTTATTTATCAGGGCCTGAAGCGAATAAACATAATCAGATGGACGAATAATACAGTATGAGGGTTGAAAATCGACGACTACTTGCCTGACGTTCGTGAACTAATTCGCCTACTGCGGCTATACCGTCGCATTCCAAGATTCGATGCTTGTATATGGGTTGTTCGGGATTACCGTCCATTTTTACTCCTAATATACGATCGGCTGTTCGATTCGGGTATTTTTTGATCGCACATTTCGCATTTCTGTAGACTTGGCAACGTCCAAAACCTGCCAACATTAAAAAAATTATTATTTGGGAAAATCTATTCAGAAATTTCATTCAAAAATTTTGAATCATTTTTTTAAAATGATCATTGTGAAAAAGTTTAAAATACCAACCTCTGTCTAAAGAAGCTTTATTAATAATTAACGCATCCTCGATATCATAACCAGAATAACTCATCACAGCCACAATAGCATTCTGCCCTCCGGGTAACTTATCAAAATTCACTAAATCTATTGTTTTCGTCTTGACCATAGGTACTTGAGGATAAATCATATTATACATCAATGTATCCAGTCGATTGATCTGATTATAACTGAACACACCTGTAAAAAAATCACAAGGATGAGAAATGATACGAAGAAAAATTTTCTCTATCGTGAAGGAAACTAACTCATGGTTTGTTTGCCCATAGCACATTGATAAGTGTTTCTGGGCGATTGGTTATGATGCGGATACGGAATGAGACCAGCACAGACTCCGAGTAATGTAAAAGGAGCTATTTCGAGATGCGTAGTATCTGGTTCGATTTCATCTTCGTTGATCGCAATTAAACTATCGTTTTCTTCGTTCACGTCCAAAAATTCAATCAATCCTGCAAGAAGAAGAGATATTGCTTTTCTTTGTTTTGATCAATTTTTCATACAAAAAATATTAATTACCTGATCGAACGAAATCTTCGAATGTTTTCTTTTTAGCTTTTAGTTCTTCAATGTGCTGTTCGGTGACTAAGGAATGCCCATTTGAAACAATTATATAAGGTCTAGCAAAAAAAGTTTTCGATTAGTAAAACGATAACGAAGATAAGAAAACAGAGTTGAGGAGATATTACCTGCAAAGGCGACCACCATCGCTACTAATACAAATATTACGTTGATCATGGTTCGCATAAATTGAAATAAAACTCGAGATCTTTCCAAATCGACGCAGTAAACGAAATACGTTTACGATATACTGCCATCTTTCCGTTACTCCGATAATATTACCTGAATTTTTAAATCAACAATTACAATACTATCGATAGTAAATTTCTTTCAATATGAAAAAAAATTTGTTTACCGTTTAAAAATACAACGTATACGTTCGGACGATGAATTTCATCACCGGAAAAAGTAATGATATCTTCGACTCCTAAATTATAAGCTACTTCGATTATAGGATCTTCATCGACTTCGGTTGTAATATGGGTCATGAGAGCGAGATTTTTTACAAGACCACATGCCTAAAAAAATACAAAATTTATAATCCCTTTCGAAAGTAAATAATATACTTTTTGGAAGAATTGCAATCACCTCTCCTTCGGGTGTATCGGATGGACACAGCATACCCCACTGAGAAGGTTGCAAAGAACGAGGACCGGAAACTTTACGTGTTTTTTCAAACTGAGAATTCACTCTGGTCATCATTCCTAAGGCGGAAATAAACGATAATCTGGATAGTACTTGCGTCACACCATGACGTTCCATTTTGAATCTTTTGATGGTCCAGTTACCCTGTTGATAGGCCAATTGTTAATTATAGTGTTCTTTAAATTATAATCTCGATGTTTGAGTACTCACAGTTTGAATAGCGTTTACTAAAACATTGGTAATGGTGTCCGCTTTCATAAATCTCACAACATCGAAAGGGTTGGTCTTTACTTTCGGAATGTATTTGTCAGCTGTCATTTTCAACTGGAACAGAAAGTATAAATTTAAGTATAAGTACTAAACTGACTACCTCTTGACTTGCTTTTTCTCTAAAAAAAATATCTCACATCATTATTGAAACGTTTGAAAGCATCTTCAAACATCAACGAGAGTAACGATCCAGCCAATTCTAAACGTTTGTTTCCATAATAATCACGATCATCGATCATCGTGGGATCCTCTTCTGCTTGTATCAATTTCCGAATCATAATAGCTAAAAACCAGCCTTTTCTACGGAAATTGAATTCTTCAACCTGAAAATAAAAAATGATAGGTGAATTTTTTCTTCGAAGAGTAATCATAGCCTACAGATTACCAAAGTACGAAATAATGATTTACCGATATATGTGAAAGTATAGTACTTAATACGAATTCTCTGGCTTCATCTAGAGCTGTTTTCACTTTAGCTGATGGATGGGTGAACCTCTTTACGCGAAGTTTTTTACCTATGAATCTTTCAAAACGTAAATAATTATTGACGAGTCATTCATTAGTGAAAGTATAATAAAAAGTACTAACTGTAAAGCTTGGTTTTGGGACATTATACCCAAAGTAGAGCATTCGTGAAGAGAAGAAGCTAATTTGTATAATATATTAGATTCGGTACCGATCATCTGCATTATTTGCTGGTCACTTACGAACCCCATTGCTTTGAATACTACGGTAACTAAGACATCCTAAAACATGGACATGATCTCAATAAAACATAACCTCGACATTTTCCAAAAATGATCAACGTGAAGAAATATATTGAATTACTAACATCTTGTAAAGCGTTGTGAGAAACGTAATATTTTCCTTTCTTGATGACGATACTCGTTCGAGATTTTTTATCGTGAGAACTACTTCGAACTTGACAAAACATTCCTCCTCGAGCATCTTTATCGATCAGAATTCGATTTCTAGATAATTGTTCTTGAATTAAAATAACCTGTAAAATGAGAAGATTCAAGTAACACTTTGAAATTATCTTCGAGTATTTTTCTACACCCTGTATTACCTTTTCAGTTCCACGAATGATAAAATAACCACCAGGATCGTGAGGACATTCTTTTAACTCAGCTAATTCATCGTCTGATTTACCATACAACACACAATTTGAACTTCTTAACATGAGTGGCATTCTGAAATTCATTATTTACGGTATTAGATCGTCGAAAATATGGAAAAAATATAAATATAATGCAAATACAAACCTTCCTATTAGTAAATCACTACGACATACTCGACTTGAGCCTCGTATGTATTCAATATCTACTTTGATAGGAGCCGAATACGTGATATCTCTCAGTCGGCATTCTTGAGGACAGGTTGATCTTGTCATATTGAAACCTTCTTCGATTTCTGGTTTTCCAACAGAAACCTTCAGGTATCTGAAAATGAAATGTTCCATGAAATGTTTTCATTCCACGAACGGTATGACAAATAATAACGAATGAGTTTACTTCACATAGAAGAGAGGGTCGACGTCGCATGTTACTCTGTCGTTGGATTGCACGATTTTCTTGATATCGACGTTGATGAAATAATTGAACGAGTCGATGTGCTGTTTCACTAGCCCTTTGACATCCAAAAATGAGGGCACTAGTTTCCATTTGTCCTGTAACAATCATTTCAGCGAAAAAAATTATCAATTGTACTGATCATGAGTATGAAACTGTATCATGCTTTCAACTGCCACAACTGGGACTTTATCGTCGGAGCTATGAATAATTAGTACAATTACTGAAGCTGTAGATCTACAAACTTCTCTCGAATAAAATACGTAGAAAAATTCTTCGACATTTTCAAATAAATGTGTTTTTTTCATACCTCGACAATCTTCGATTTCTTCGGCTCCGCTGAGCTCACCATGTTTTCCAATTGCGTAGACACAGATTAAACTAAATGAACGTAATACAGTGCCACGAAATCATTATTTTAAATAAAATTCTGACGAAAATTCATGTAAAAGCGACGAAATATTAGAGAATTTCCTCAAAAATTGAATGAAAACCCGCTGAAAAATCTTACGAAATTTTCTCAAAAAATGAGCACACTTTACTTTTTTGGCTTTTCAAAATAAATGTTTGTACAGATTCTTTTCATTTTTCAAAATTCATTTTCAAATTTTTTACTAATAATCGGACAAAAAATTCAGTTATTCACATTATTTTGAGTTTTTGAAACTCTAAAATTGTATAAAAATACATAAATTATCCTCAGTATGCTGTAAATTTTAAAATAATCAATTTTGAAATTTTTTACTCAAAATGTTCTAAAAATAGAATCAAGGCTATTTTTAGCACAATCCTCCAATTTTGCTCCGCCTTTTCTACTGATAAAAAATTATCTGAAATGATCGATAATAAAATAAAAACGTAGAAGAATAAGAATTTTTGCAAAATTTGTTGATGTAAATTTTCAAAAAAGTATATTGTTCGCTGAATTTCAATCTATTGACACCATCGGAGAATATTAATGTAAGTATCGATGTATTGGTATCTCTGTATATTCCTATTTTCAGGTTATTGTGCGTTGACACTCTTACGCCAGCATCATTCACAAACTACGTTTATTTTTCGTAATACAGCATCTCAACTTCGATGTTTTGCAAATTAACCTTTGAAATCTGCCAATAACATTGTTATTTTCTTATTTCAATTTTTATCCTTTGCTAATTTCCTGATTTCGAACTGCTTTTAGCTGTGTCCTTAAATACGACTAACGATAACCTTGTTGTTTACAGATGAATTTTAAGAATGTAAGATTCATAACGAATACGTTCAATCCTCAACATTGCTCAAAGGCTGCGTATTCTAGACGTAATAATTCAAACCTTGAAAAATTCTATAAAGTGGTCGGGAAAGTAGAAAATTCATCCAATGGTACGTTCTGTGTTATTGATTGGTGAAGTATATTATGTACTTTTGGTTAGCTGCGAAAATTAATGTATATTTGCCGTACAGATGGTCAAAGTAATTCTGCTCTAGCTCCAGTTCCAAACTGGGAGTTACTGAGGCCTCGAGGGTACAGATTTTTTCTTCCTGGTAATGTTGGACCTGGTTGGCACGATGTAAAATCCAATCCTCATAGTTTACCCCAAGTATGTTGTGATTTTTTTTCGTATTTTGTAATGTTTTTCTGCCAAAAATTAATCATTTTATAATAGTTACAGGATTTTGATTTAATATCAACTGACTTCAAATGTTACGCTCAAGAATGTCCCATTTTATTAAGACAAAGTAAATTATTGTGCAATTATTTCAAATTCATTCGTCGTTTTAATTCTGTACGAAATATTGACATGGGTTTTTTCGTCCTCAGGTGTGACGGAATTATTTCCCGGCGTTGACTTCAGCTATAGCCGTTTAACGGTGATATCACTTTCTCATAAAAATCTAAAGCAGATCGCTGAAAACGAATTGGAAGATACTGCTAAAACGGTGAGCTTGATTTCTTCTCTCATTATAGCAAAAGAAATACGTGTTTACGTATGATTTTTTTTTTTTTGCAGTTTGTATTATCAGCGCGAGACATTTGTCAGAAATTAAGGTCTGCCGGCTACTGGGCTGATTTTATCAATCCGTTTTCCGGTATACCTGGAGCGAGCACTTATAATACGTCCGTTAATTTGTACGAAACTGATCCACGATTTCGTAGTCTAGGTTTTCGTATAATCGAACGACAAAATTGTCGCGTTATTGAAGACAAAAAATCGTGTCGTTTTAGAGGTAAATTTCAGTTAGATGTAAATATAGATGTATTGTGAACGAAAATTTTAATCTCTTTCCAATTTCAGGTAATCTGTTCACCACAGCGCCTGCCGAAACCGAAGCCTTGAGAAAAATCCTTTTACCTTAAGAAGTCGTATATCAATTACTTCTGTGTTAAAACACCTGTATGATGTGTAAATTGAAACCTTTATCCTTAAATCGTTATATCGTATTTACTGTAACCTTTCGTCATTAGGAAAAATTACTGTATCTATAAAATATCTTGACTGGGCGATTCTTTCGTACAGACGCTTTAATTAATATTTGTTGACGGGAGTAGGATAAATTGTTAAATTCTTGAAAATAACCAACGGTCTCATAAATGGCTATCTTTACCTTTATTCTGTGTTACTATTTTTTAATTGTCTAAAAATTGAAAAATTCGAATAAAGTTTTTCAACGGACTGCTTATGGTACTCATTCGTAATTCACCAAAAAATAGAGTAAAATTATTTTATATTTATTTGCAGTTTTGGTTTTGTGGAAAATGGTTTGTATAAAATTTAGTATCTTGACAAAGGTGAACACGATCTTACTCGACCGTAATTCCAAGGAATTTTAGGACCGGTAGGTTTAACATTAATCATTCGGAGAACTCTTCCTCGTCTGGCAATTTGTTTTCGTTGTTTAATACAATCTTCCGTTTCTTTTTTACGACCATCTACCCGAAAACGTACATCATCGTTTACTAAGCCAAACAAGGAAACTTCGTTTTCGGCGAACTTGGGCATTAGGTACTTTTTAGGTAATTCTAATTCCTTCACTAAACGAAACAAAGGCTTATTGTAACGTTCATACGATCGTCGAAAACTATCCGGCATTTCAGGGGTGCCTTTATTGTGCTGATAGCGTAAGGTAAATACTCGATTATACTTGTACGATGGATCGCTGCTTTTATGACTTTCGGCCAAGTATTTCAATCTACGTAAATCTTCTTCGCCCCATCTGTCTTCAGGCGACTTAAAATCATCGATAGATTTTTCATGACAACTCGAATCATCGCGACAAGAAACCGATCTCGGTCTGGGATACGAAGCTCGAGTACATTGGTAACGAGACTGCGAAAGTTTCGTTGGCCGAGGTAGTATTTTGGGCATTTTGTGAACATCGACGGATTTCTTCTTCATCTCTTTCGTGCTCGGTAGACCTTTATCTATACGAATAATTTCTCGCATATATTCGATGTCATCGTCGGTTATATTACTCGGTATAGGTTTATCCTTTTTCAGTCTCGTCTTCAAAGTTGAAACCGATAATTGGTCCGTCGATGGCTTCTTTGTACTAGCTCCAATGTCGCTGGAAAATTTCGAAGAACTTTGTTGACTTTTTTCCAAACTCGATTGACGTTTCTCTCGAGCTTGTTTTTCTAGAATCAAAGAATGAATTAGTTTCGATAGGGTTTCGTTCTTTTTTATTTGTCGCTCGATATCGTACGATGGAACGTCAACGTCATCCAAGTCAAAATCGTCCAGCGTCGACGAGGGTTCGAATGGAGAGCCTGGAACGTAAACACATTCCGGTTCTAATAGGCTGAATTGCGTGGAGCTGTCCCTTTTTAATGGGTTATGGCGAGTGCTCTTGATTATCGAGACGCCTCGAATATCAGAGCAACTTCTACTCCTCTTTGGCATAAACTAATAAGGAAGATTTCAACCGAACACCAATGTAAAGTAATTTTTCAAATTGCTAAGGAAAATGTAATTTATATAATAACTAGGCTGGTTATAAAAGAAATGGAACATTTGCCTTCGATTAAAAAATCAAGGTTTACTGCGAAAATAAAATGGAATAAAACGAAAAGGACACATCAAAAATTAAAATCTTGTACCACGAACGATTTTTAACGATTAAATTAAGCGTATTGTTGATATAATTTCAAAAGATCGTTCAGCTTAGCTTGCGCTTCAGTCGTTGAGTTCTCCAGCATGTGAATAGAGTTGGTATGATGATTCAGGATTCGTCCTATGGCCACCATCTGAAAAAATCGTAGAATTTAAAAATCTATACTTCTAAATTATTTACCACTACTACATGTTAACAAAAATCTTACAGGATTTGTGACGTTTTCAGAAGAACGATTCTTATCATTTATTTTGGTAATTATTTCTTTGGAGGTTTCCAAAGTTTTCTTCAATCTCGAATCAATATTTTCGGCCAATTTGAACCTACAAAATTCAGTTTAGAAGATATAAGTAACAGATGGTGTAGTTTTCAAAACAAGTAATTCTTCAAAAGTCATACATATCATCGGCTGAAAGCTCGGGGTAATAAGACGACACTTCATCCTCTAGCGTTGAAAGAGCATCCTCTAAGTCTTTCTGCTGACTAAGAATAAAATCTAATTGTTGATCAACTTGAGTTTGTTCTGTTTTCAGGTTTCGAATGGAGTTCACAAATTGCTCAATCTACCGAAAACAGAAGTGTTATTAGGATGCAAGCCTACGTTACATATTTACAGATAAATATCGACGGCTGTACAAACTTTATCATGATTAGCGGTTAATGTAACATCTCGATTCACAATTTCGACAGTTTGATTCATAAGAGATTTCTGTAAATCGCCAAAATCAGCAAACCATTTATGAGTAAGATCCTTCAGTTGTAGGTAATTAATCGGTCTATCGCCAGAATCAGTAGATCTGCAACATATTGGCATGTAACATCAGTGAAATTTTGACTCGAAGAGACATCTACTTTAAACGTGAGATGAAATACTTACGAAGTTGAAGCGATGGAACTAGAAGTAAGAGGATTTGTTAAAGACACTGTACTCGATTTTGTCGTAGAAGCTGTCGCCGTAGTAGAAGATGGGAACGAAAAAGTAACGTGTTTACTGGTACTCGCTGCTGCTGCTGGAAGTAATGGATTGAATGATGTGGACGAACTTGTGGTAGCTGAAGCGGTTGTAGTAGGATTGACACTAAAACTTAGAGTAGGTGCAGTCGTGGCTGTCGTAGATGTACCAGGAGTTGAAGAAAATCCTGTAGATGATGTTGCTGGGAAATTAAATCCGGTGAAACCTGACGCTTGAGTTGTAGGATTTGTACCTAATCCGGTAGCTGCGCTTCCCAATACGGGTGTGCCGGTATTGGTTGGCATTCCAAGGGAGAATCCACCGCCTGAAGCACTCATATTCACTGGCACACGATAAAATATTGTCTAATGTAATGAAATATTTCAAAAAACTTTGAAGTTTGAACTTTCCTAAGGAAAACTTCGAAACTTCGAATTCGAAAGATACGAGAGGGGAGAGGGATAAGATTTTTTTGGATTTCTTCAGTCGTCAAACGAATGAAATTTAGTTTTTTTGACGAAAAAAAAGTACTAGAAAAATGTATTGAAAAATACATTATCATTTTTTAGTAGAACAATTGAATTAAATTAATTATTAATCAGTCCAATTTTACTTTTGAACGTTTATTTCATCAATTTTATTCATTTGAATTTCAAAAAATCTCATTTTTCTCTTCACTTTGAAATCCTAGTGAATTTTTGAATTATTAGGTTGGTATGTAAATAAACAAAGTACGTTATCACTCAATCGTTATCTTTTCTTTGTTTACATTTTTTTTTTATACAAAAAAATTTCAATTTTCAAAAGTATTTCAACTAATTTTCTTTTTTGATCTGTACATTATCGAGCGTTCGGATTTCAGATTAACAGATTTCAACATGGATTCAAATGAACCTCAATTCACTGTACAGATGAGAAAAGCCACCAGACAAGTCCATAGTTTGAGTGACGCTTTGGTGCAATCAAAATTCGTATTTGGTAACTCCATTTTCATTATAATCTTTACAATATATCCTCCATTTGATATAATCATCATCACCGATATGATATTTTGCAGGTTTAATAGACGATCGCGTTTGGGCCGAAGGTTTACTCGTATTTTACGAAGTTTTTCGATACTTAGAAGAAGCCATGGATCGTTTACCAAACACCAATGTTGGTAAATTCAAAAACGAGTCCCTAATGCGCACCAAATACTTCGAAACTGATCTAGAAACGTATTATGGTAAAGATTGGAGAACCAGCCAACCGTCGAGAGAATGTGTGCGTAAATACGTCGAACATTTAGAAACCCTAGAGCAAACCGAACCTGATTTATTGATCGCCTATATTTATCACCTATACTTGGGATTATTATCCGGCGGACGTATATTAAGAAAGAAACAAAAAGTCATGGCTTTCTCACGTTTCTCTAAACAAAGCACTGTTGTTGATTTCGATGCCAAGGTCGTCTCCGAAATGAAGAAATTCATCAAAGATACCACCAACGAAATTGCCGAGAATTTAGACGAAAAAGCCAAACAACAGATACTCGATGAAAGCGTCACTGTGTTTAAATTAAATTGCGATATAATACGTAGCGTCGATTCAGCTCAGCACGTAGTCAATAAAGCTTTCTGGTCTGTAGTATACATAGGTCTAGCCTTATTCGCCATGATCGCCTTATACATGTATAGAACGCCTGATACAACAAGCGAAAAATGAACTTGTTTAATTCTTTCGATACGTACTCGACAAAAATTTTCGAAAATTACGAACTAGTCAAATCCAGATAGTGCGAAGACTTTTATAATGACCTCTCAATTACTCGAGGGTGAAATTTATGAGAAATTCTTTCAGTTTTTGTAATTAACGACGAATATTCCCATTACGTAATGCAATATTTCACATCAATCCCAATTTCAAATAAAAATTACTCTGTACCGCATTGTCATAGGGTCATAACAAAGATGGCACGAGGTGACAGAAAGGGTTTTAATAGTAATGTTTTATTATATCTAAGTGTTGTTTTGGAACGATCTGCGGAAGTTGCTAATTAATTGGCGAGAATGTGATAAAATTTTTCTTGTTTTTCTTACTGGCAAATTCTAGAAGTGTTAAACAGACAATTGAAGTGATGAGGTTGTGCATGAAACATTTCAATTTAAAATTATTAACTCGAGTTTCTTTTTTTTTTAATGCTAGTTACGACTTGTAACGTTATTATGGGGTTGTTTTTTTTTCTTTTTTTTTTGTTACTATTGTTCATTTTATTTCAATTTTAGATGCTGTGATGCTATTACTTATATAAATTTACTAATATTTTTATTATAACATAATGCACATGATATTATATGTATCGATGTAGTACAATACATTTATGCGTAATTCAAATATGTAAAAAGATACATTAAAAACCTGGAGTTTTAATTAATGGAATTTTAAATTAAAAATACGTAAACACCCTACTTGAAAAATATTTTCATTAACGAAAGCTGATCCGAAGAAAAAGAACTCGGACTTGAAGGAACTTGACATTGTTGTGAATTTTCGCGACGATTTTTAAATTAATTCACAATGTCGATGGGCTAATAAAGGTTGATGAAAACTGGTTCCCATCGAAATTCTAATTAATTTATGACCCAGCCGATGAAATTGTAAATATTTTCCGATACATTCTTTCAAAATTAAGCATCACGAGAATGTTTTGCTATTTTTAATTTTCGTTAGAGTAGTTATTTTGAAAACACGTGGTTTATTATTAGCTTTTTAGATTTTTACGCGCCAGTTTTGGCGTAAATATTATGCATTTTTCTTGATTTAGACGTTTCAAAGGCGTTCGTTTGATGATTTTTTTTTTCTAAATGTACAAAATTAAAGTTGAAAACTTACGTCTTTGATAGGAAACGTTCGAGATGCTCAATTGCTCAGTAGGACATTTTGATCCTCTGAATCCAAATTCCGTTCAAGCACCTGAAATTTAAAATAAAAATTAATTTAAAAAGTTGTTCAAAGGTTTCTTGAAATGGTTCAAAATTACTTGTAAATAGAGGACATAAGGTAACTCTGTCGGTATTTTCACCTGCCAAAAAAGAACAAAAAATTTTCTCTACTCTCCAGTGTGAGGTATCGCTCTCTCCAGTTTTGATAGTACTCCTAGTTTTGGGCAAAATTACTTCAAAAATAGATGCTTTGATTTGAAAAAAAAAAAAAAATGAAAAAACTTTCGATTAAACCGACGCAAGTTCATTTCATTCTCCAATATTTTATTAGAAATAGGTAGGTACTAGGTAGGTTCTACCTGTCTATTTTACGAAATGAAGTTATGATGATTTTTTTCTTCTTAAATTATCGTACTTTTTATCTACTCTCAGCCCATTTTCAACTTTTTGATAGAAAAGTTACATCTACGAATTCTTCTACCAAAATTAATTGAATTTGAATTTTTCAATAAATAATCGTATCATTTTGGTTTTATTATTAGCATGTTGAATAAAAGTCATCATAATGAATAATCAATCATGATTGAATAACTTATTCCGAGAGCAATGATACAGAAAAATGAAGCAGAGTTTCAATCAATTAAAGAAAAATTGGAGAATAATAATTGATGACTAATAAAATGTGAGACGCCAGTGTCAGTCAAAGTTTGTTCAAGTTATCAAAATGGCGCTAAAAATGAAAAAAAATCATTAACAGAGTGTCTACTGAAATCAAAAAAGCAAATTCCTCACTTTTTTCTTGCCCTTTTCTTGCCTACTTCGTGTCGTTTTCTTGCTTTCAAACATAAAATTTTGTACCTCCTCCCCCAAAAATAATCTTCGCTACCAGCCCCCCCCACCGCCAGCTTTCTCTAAAAATTTATTCGTTGAAGCAAGATAATAAAAAATTGACATTTTAGGTAATTTTTCGAAAATCCCTTATAAGGAGTATTCCTGCTCGAGCGAAGCGAGAGCGAAGCGAGAGCGAAAATTTTTCGAAAAAATTGGTTCAGAAAACGAAAACACGACCATTTTGTACAAATAAGTATGACTGTTTCATTTTACATTTTCATTGGAGTACAATGGTAACAAAAATTTTTTGAAAAATTGGTGGTTGTGTTCAGAAAAAAATCAAAACTTTACACTTTTCCAAATAGTTTGGGTATCACGACTCACGAGTATTTCTGGAATTTTTCTAGGTATTCAATTTTTGAATTTTCAAAAGCTTTACAAGTTTCCTCGAGCAAAAGCTTTGGAAAGTTTGTAATTCGAAAAGTAGAATAACATCAATTTTAATGAAAGGATTCGACTTTTCTGATCTTCACATTTTTCAAAATTGGTGGAATAACTTTAATTTTTCAGAGATTTTAGATGATAATTTTTGGGAAATTTTCTTGCTTTTCGAAGAAATTTCTATACTATTCTCTTGCTTTCTTGCCACCCATGGCAATTTCTCGCCTTTTTCTTGCTTTCTTGCTATTTTCTTGCCGGTAGACACTTTGATTAACAGCGCAAGAAAATTTCCTTTTCAATCAGCCATTAGATGTAAGTATGTAAAATTGAAAAGTAAAAAACTGAAGTAGTTGGTTCAATTTTTTTGATCAATTAAATTGGATTTTTTTCACCTTGATTTCTTTTTATACGAGTAATCTGTCGCTGATAGATATACTTCTCACTTTTTCTTGAAAAAAAAAAAACCAAAAAACTCAGTTTTTTGCAACCGTATCTATTCTTTGAGGAAAAAGAGATACATATAAGTTAAATTTTGGTCTTCTTTAATTTAAGTAAGATGCTATTCAATTTATAAGAGGTATTTGAGATGAAAAAATACTAGATACTAATTAAAAGATAACTTGAAGGAAGATTATTAGATTAATAAATTCCATTTATTGAGCCACTTTACACAATTGTAACATCCTTTTAAATTCTTCTAAAAATGCGTAAAATGTTCTCAACTTTCAAAATTTTAGTTATATATCTCATAATTTCACCAAGGCGTACCAATACATTACCACTTAATGGTGGTAAAATTACTCTCAATTCACGGGAACAGTTAAAAAAGGTAAGCCATGGTGGGTAATCTTGATATGAATTTCATTACAATACCTGATTACAAATTCTTTTGCATTTTTAGGAAATGGCACCCTTTGAAGATTTGTTGAGTGAATTCAAGGACGCTGGCTCTAAACAATTAGCATTACTTATGAGGGACTGAGCCCGAGGGCAAATAAAAAAAATATGTTAGGTTCGTTTTGAACTGCATTCTTTTTTTAGGAAAATTATTCACTATATTTTTTAATGATTTTTTTCCTAGGAATGGATCATAAAAGTGCAGTGAAAATATTATGAACTTCAGCAGCTCACATCTTGACCGAAAGGTGTGTGTTTGATACCTGATCGACTAAAACTACCATTGGCCGGGTCCAGGATTCCGGTCAGAAAATTATTTTTTTTCCAGTGAATTTGTGGATCACAGTGTACTTAACAAAAGCAAGCAAAAAATTTGTCAAGTCTAAAAAATCAGTCCAGAAATTTTTTTTTAATTTCCAAAAAATTTTTTCATCTTCAAAATTTTTGAATTTTGAAATTAGTTAAGCAGCATAATAATTTTGTTAAAATTTAGACAATTTTGGAAAAAACATACTTGCTGTTTTAAAAAATTTTTTAGACTGAATTTTCAAGACTTCTTTGCATAATTTTTAAACTACATAATAAAGATTCAAGATGGAGAGATGGGCATTGCGCCACTGAAAAGATCAAACCTTTTTTTTTTTTCTTTCAAGAAACATGTATAAAAAATAAAATACAAGTAATATGTAAAAATAAGGAACACTGTTTGAGATTTTCAAACAGAAGAAAAAAAGAAGGAGGTAAGGGTAGAGGTACCAAATATGGACTACTTTTTTTTTGGAGGATTGCCACTTGAAAACTATAGGGTGTAGAAACCTCCACAAAGGCTTAAAATGAAGTTCCATCCTTCCACTAACATTGTACAAAACTTCAGGGGCGAAGGTCAACTTTAAGTATGGTTTTTTTATTGTTGAGTGACGAGTGTCAAAATGACTGTTTGAAATTTTGGACGCCTAATATGGACCACCAATAAAATTTTAAAATAAACATACTTTTACATTTTTCAAAACGTCATATTTATTTGTAGAAATGAACAAAAAAACGTATTCTAAGCAGTGCAGGTTAATTTTGAATATTTTTTTAAATTGTTGAATGACACGTGTCAAAATGACAATTCAAAATTTTGGATGCCTAATATGGACCACCTAAAGAATTTCAAAATGAGCATATTTTTACGTTTCAAAACATCATATTTATTTGTAGAAATGAACAAAAAAAAGTATTTCAAGCATTCCCCTTTTCAGCGGCTGTAAGAAATGATGAAAATGAGAAAAAAAAATTCAATATCACAGGTGGTCCATATTAGCGCACCCCATAAAAAAAACTTGGCACTAAAAATTTATATACATACCCTCATTTTTAGCAAAAACTGATCACCCCAGCAGAAACTACGTCCTTTTTTGATATTATGAACGTCAATAACATTTAGAAAATTACACCACAATTATATTTTAATAAAAGTTGAAAAACACACTAAAAAAAATTTCAGTGTCTCAAAATAGTTTTTTGTAAATTTCTCAGCGAGTTTTGACTTTACAGTTGTAATTTTTTTCTCATTCGTTTTTTTTTATGAAAAATACATCGGAAAACATTTTTTTCCTGACAGATTGCGCTGATTGCCGACGAGAACGGGCGCTGGTCCATATTTGGTGCCCTTACCCTTAGAGGTAGTGAAAAGCATTGAATTTTAAGATATTTGGTTTTGCATTTTGAAATTGCCGAGAATTTGTTTTCATTGAGACAAAATTTTGTCCCTTCAATTCAACAGGTAGGCAAATCTATACATTCGATTGCAGCATGAGTTGCCTATATACTCACCAGATAAAAGGTTGTATATCGCCTAAGAAACACTCTGTATAAGACAAGATTATCTACTTGACCAAAAATTGAAAATAAAACTTCGGCAGCTGAAAATTAGAGAATGTTTTTTTTTTGAGGTCCTATTTCGACCCATCTGTGTTTCTTTCCAACTGAAAATTCTGGACTCAAGGGGTTTCATGTGGTTCCAGGTTCCTCAATTTCAACTAGGCTCCAGATTTTTTTAAATACCATTTTATTCTTGTTTCTCCGAAGGGAAATTCAATTTAGAAACCGAAACAAAATCGAAGAACCTCACTTTTTTTTGATACAGCTCTTTCAATTTATAGAAACTACTCTCTTTCGTGATGAAATTTTCTGTTCATTAAAAAAATTTAGATCAGAACCTTTGCAAAAATTCTCATTTTTGGAAATATTTGAACCGCTTTTCCTAATTCTGATACCAAGCTCCAAAATTCCATAAGCTCATAGGTACAAAACCACCGCAATTTTTCAAGTGAAAATCCGTTTTCATTCCATGTACCTAATGAATGGTCGCAGGCAACTGAACACGAACACATCAATTCAATTTCACTCGCAATTTTAAATCATAAACCTACAAATTTTGACAGCGTTATTTCGTCGACAGAACCTCAACCTTGTACATATTTCCCAGGTAGGTAAGCAAGTATAACCCTAAAATAATTCACATGTTCGCCAACCAAACGGAAGTACCGCCTTCGTTCTCATCAATTTGTATTACATTGTACATTATCTCGAAGTCGAACTCGCGACCAGGTTTTTTCTACTTCTGCACGAATTTCTTATTAGGTACCCTACCACTCTATCACTCATTCCAGTCCATAAAGCCCTCACCTGCCTTGACTACTTTTCTGCAAATAGGTAACACATGCAGCTAGGTAGGCACCCAATGTAAAACTTGATTAGTTACTTGTTCTTCAATATACGAGTATATTACATTACATCAAATCATCAAAGTCCCAGTACAACGTATACAGTCATCAACTATGACGTAAAATTCTCTTCTGAGAAATTTTTTTTGCAGAAAAATCCACCTCAGAAGGCGGGGCTATGCGGGGATTCCTCGCTGGGATGATTTTACTTCACATTGGAATTTGCACCATCGAATTAACCATTCTTCGAATACTTACATCGCTCACGCCGCCCTAGCGGACAGGTACCGAACTATATAGTTGAGAGCCTCTGAAAGATCGTCGCATTTAAACGCGATGGTTATTTTCGCGAGGATACATTTGATCGACTACACCCTTAAGTTTCACTCGAGTACTCGACTCGTTCGTAGATAATAAGTTTATGTAGTTACGTATAGTAAGAAAAAAAAATTCGAAATCGAGAATCGTGCTACGAACATGTTCAGACAAATATAAAATAAAAATTTAACTTACAACTATCCAAAAGGTTGGTATTTTTTATCTGCATTTTTTCAGCCAATTTTTTTAACGCTTTTAAATGTTTTTTAAAATTTAATTATAACGTACCGTGTCAAAGCTAAAATAACAATGTATCGAGCACGCGAATAATTTACCTGACAGGTGTATTCAGCTGTCGAGCAACTATTAATTTTAATGATCACCTATTTCAAACGACAATAGAGCTGGTTTTACAATAAATTCTACACATTTCAACCTGTACACTATATCAGACCCACGAGTATTTGCGCGCGCATCTCGGCATATCTCCACTCTTGCAATCGGTTCTCAAAAAGAATTGCAGTTTTAAAATTTGCATTTCATCCACGTGTACTAACCAAACCTACACATCACATGCAGTGATTACAAATTTCAAACGTTTACGCGCCATTTTTCGCTATTTTGGAATTTTCTTTTACCGTTCAGTTCATCGATTAGGTTCATTGAACCATTATCGCGATGCCCAGTGAGTAACTCGGAGATTTTTTTTTCTCCGGTGATATATGAGTTTGTGCTTTGGAAATATGGTACACGATCGCATGGAAGTAATAACCGATTAGAAAGCTGGCAAAAATTACTCCATACTTATTGATTTTTGTAATGAATAATAAACGCGCTAAAATAATAAACTGGTTGGTCACAGAGTCAGTTTTATCCAGTTTGAACTGGTTCTTTGAGCAGCGTGTCTCGAAGCAATGTCATCTTCCTAATGAAAATGTATTCTAAAAACATTGAACTCTCGTATTAATATATTCTAAATAATGCACATAGATCGTAAGTACTACTCAGGTATTTGTTTATTTGATTTTTCTTTTAAATGGGTAGAAGGAAAACTTTCACACACGTGGGTAAGGTATTTTTGTTTTATTATCGTTTGAAAAAAAAAGGGAATTTGTAAATAGAAGGTAATCAATACGCTCCAACTTAGGTTAGGTACTCGTGCTTTTTGTTATCAATACCTACGTAACATGGTGTTTAACCGTATCGTATTTGAAGGTATAGCACAACAAATGAATGCTTGCAAGTATTACGTAGGTCTAGGTACGTATTTTCTTACTTAATGTGATTTGAATAGCTTATCAATTCTCGGTGTAATAATCGATGAATCGAGTCAGTCTCAGTTTCATTTATTACGCTACCGGTATACTTCTTCTACTTAGTTTGTTCATATTCGGTGCTTTTTTCGTTATAATTGAACGTTTTCAAATTACCTGATGGTTAGCAGAGAAAATAATGATCTCGGTCTATGGCTCAGAACCATCCCATCTGCTGTTTTTCGTAGGTATTTGCATTTATTTTTGTCAAAAGTTTACCATTTTGAATGTTTCATCTTGTTTCATCATGACGTATAAAGATACGAACGATTTAGACTTTTTTAGGATGAAAAAATTGTGTAAACAAATTTCGTAAGATGTAATACATACATACTATGCAAGCCTACATAACAATGAATTTATACACCTACACGTTATTTGTTTTTTCAAATTGAAAATACCTAATGGAAATTGTAGGAATTGGAATTCAATTTTGCGGTATAAGAATTTTTTTTATTTTGTGTTACGTGTAGGTATCGAATAAGTTTGTACGAATGTACGTGTTTGTAAAACAATACACATTGCGTAGATATCATATACTGTAGATGTAGATACCTATATGTACTTTGTGATTGTATATACTTTACCCATTGCCAAGTTAAATATTTGAACGTTAAAACTAAAGAGCTTGTAAAATGTGAACGAGTTATTAACGCCATCATAAACTATCCCAATGCTAAGGACAAGCCATGATAATTTTACCTACTCGCTTGAGAGATAATTACCTAAGTTCAGGGTTTACCAAAAAAATTTCTGATATGGAGTGAAAATGATAACTAAGTTGTTTGGAAAAATGGATATTTCGACACGGAATGTCTAGTGAGAAAAGAGAGATCAGATTAAAATGTCTAGCTTATAAACTGAAGAGGCACATATAGTTTGAAGGAAATCAGTTGAAATGAATTTTAGATTGAGGGAGAGGGGTATACCGAAAAGCGAGCAGATTTGATTAAATTAATTTTTGCTTTTGACTAACTTGAAAATTGAAGGCAAACGAAGATTTTTGAAAAAAAATCATGATGTAAAATGAGTAGTCTGGTTGAATTTAGAAAAGGGGGGGGGTCAATAAAAAATTATTGAGTTTTGAAAAATAATTTTAATACTTTCGCAGTTTGGGGTCAAGAATAATCTTGATCAACTATCAAGATGATCAAAAATTTACAAAGGGAAGGGAACTATTTGTAGAAATGTTCGTAGTTTTTCCCATAGCCTAAGTCATTCATAACAGGAACATTTTTAAAACTTTCGACACAGATAGGTACCCTTGTGTTTTAATCACAATCTCCTAAATCTTCAACTCAATTGCTTGATTTTTTATCATGTTATTGAATTTTGAAAAAGTAGGAACATTTTTTCCAAGATGAGACTATTTGGGGAAATGTATAAAAATTTGTGCTACGAAAACTCGGAGGAAATGTTACAAGTGCTGTTGAATTTTATAAAAATGTGAAAAAAGGAACAAAATTCGATACTTATTACCTACTATAATTGAAAATAACTGAACTTGAGTTTTCGAGGTCAGATACGTAAAGTTGATTCATACTTTAAAAAATTCCGATCATTTCTTTTCAAATTTCGGTAGAATTTGCAGGTTTTTTTTGCAAATATCTCGAAAATAAATTCTCTTTGAAAAAAAAAAACAATGGCAAGTAAACGATTGTAAATTGAATTTTCTACACCTTTGACCCTAAAAAACTTTTATGAGGAAGAGGTGCTAAAATGAAGTTTGAAAGATGTTGAGAAATGTTTTATTTTTTTACTAAATAGTATAGGTAGGTACTAGGTAGGTACATGTACATTTTACATATACTTATGTATTTACTCGTGTTTCAATTCCGCAAGTCCAAAATTTCAACTTTTTTGGTTCCAGAGAGAAAGAAATATACTCCAAATATCCAATTTTTGTGATTTTCAAATCCTACTCTCCCTAAAAAAAACCTAATCACAACTACATACATTATCTTTTAGCAAGTAAATTGTAGTGCTGTAATAAAGTTCTAAAAATGTTGAGAAATGTTTTTTGTATTTCATTGTTTTTCTGAATTACAACTAATTTTAATTTCAAGTTCAAAATTTTACAATTTTTGGTTCCACAAAGAGAAAGTTATACCTAGAGAATCCAATTTTCGAATTTTCGAACCTTCCTCCTCATTGAATAGGAGGAAAAAATCACAACCACATCTACATCATCTGTCAGCACGTAGGTAGGCCTAGTGGTGCTAAAATAATCAAGTTTGAAAAACGTTGAAATTTATTTTTTGCCCTCCCCCACTATATTTTATCTATTTCAATAGAAAAATAAGTATGTTTCAGACGTAGATCCAATTTTTAAACCGGTCTTTCCTATGAGACGAAAAGGAACGAACGAATGAATTTTTAAAATTTGTTTTCAACATAGGTACGCAACAATAAATATTATAACCCCCTATGATCAAAATTGCAAAAAAAAATCAACAAAATAAATATTAAAAAAAAATAAAAATACCTCTTTAATTTGATCTGCCCTGGTCTCGTTCACGAATTTTTGTTGCAAACGAACGATTCATTATTATGTTTACAAATAAATTAGGTATGAAAGAAAGTTTAGCGATCAATGGTTAATTGGTTATCCTTCAATTGTTCGAATAATTTTGAAAAAAGCAATCACATTCTCATCTTTGGACCCACTTAACATAACATTAGGCAGGTATTTAAAAGTCTCGGTTTAATGAGTCCATTCTTTACGTAAAAAGAAAAATAATGTTTAGGCAGAAAATCACAAATCATTGAAGTAATTTATAAATGGATTTACAAACACGTATGTTAGGTATTGAAGTCTATGAAATGGCCAGATTAGGTTACGTTAGGTTAAATTAGATATCTAATAATTTCGGAATTGAATTCGTCATCAAAAATTACTTACTCTAAAGGGTGTCTGATAGACTGATAGTCTAGTTAGAAGATGCCCCCGGGGAATGATAGATGGGCAAGCCAACTGTACACTGGAGAAATTGAAGAAGAAAGTTTCATAGGGGGAATGGAAAGTATGTCAAAAATTAAATATTAGGTAGGTACCAAAATTGCAAGAAGCTCGTAAAATAGTACCTACCTATTTAAATTACATAGATTTCTAGAAGACTAGGTTTAAAGTTAAAATGTCGAATAATTTTTAAAACTGCTGATCGTTTTTCGTTTCCTGAAAATATTTCAAACAAACCGGATCTTAGATTTTGAATATTTAAATTAAAATCTACAGAAATCACCAGATCTTGGTAACTTCGATATTCAAGTTACCAGAGAGGTGAAGAGACAAAGAGGACAGGAAAATTTGCCCCGGCCCAAATTTCTGGAAGAACTCGAGAAATGAATGACCAGCAATAAATCAAGAAGTGCATAGTTACTAAGTACCTATTAATACGTACCATTGCATAAACAAAATACAAAAATTAGGTAAATTGTCAAAATTCATGGGAAAATCTATCATTTTTTTTCAACGATACAATTTGATAAAAAAAAGAACTGTTTAAGTTATAAATAAAGGATCAGTTCTTGTGCAATTCTGCATCAATTTGAACATTTCTGGGAGGATGAGTGAGAAACTTATAATCTGAACTTGTTTAAAAATGTGTACCTATTTTCGCTCAAAATTCCAGTCAATGCAGATGAACAAAAAAGAACAGTTAATGAATGATGTATATCTCTATCTATACCTGTACTAGTATACCTAGTACCTCTATACCTACCTATAAATTGATATAATGTAAAGGGACAGAAAAAATCCATCGTTTATCTACAACTACATCTCTCAATCGGATGAAATTTCATGATAACATCTAAAACACTAGCTGACCTTCGATACAAAATTTTTTCGTATTATATTATTTCATATCGAATAATACTTACATTATATTTAGTGTGTGAAGAGGTATAATACGCATAGGTATTTTCCAAGGTAAATAAAAAAAGAACAGGATATGACCATTAGCAATTTTGAGAACCCGCGTATTCTTTAAGCTTAAATCTCTTATACTTTGGAGTTTGAAAAAGTAGTGATTAACACGTTCACTTCTACTTTTTCAGAGAATAGCAAACTCAAGACGACATTTTTTCATTTTTTTTTTTGTTTTAATGAGAGGCGGTAGAGAATGGACGATGGTAAAAATAGTTTCAGTTCCGTTGAAATTTAGGTAAAACGGTCTTAATCGTTAAATTTTGTTAAAATAGGGATAAAAAAAATAAAATCTAAAATTTGCAGTCTTAGTTTGCAAAATGAATTGCGGTTTCAAAGAATTCAACTCTGATTTACAATGAATCACTTCCGACAGAATAGAATTTTTGAGAAATGATTCAATAGAGGTAATTCATCATCACTAGGAGCTTTGGAAAAATGAAACGACTCACCCTTCATCAGAAGAAATTAAATTTCAATTTAGAGTCACATTTTTCTTATCTAAGTAATTAAAAATATTTCAATTTTTTGAGTGAGTTAGGGACTCCTGGAAACCACTTTAGTTACTTACTTGAAATATTTGATTACAAATTTTCATTTTATTTTTTGTATTTTCAAATCGTTTAAAAGTATGACGTACCTTACCCTATATAAGTTCAAAAGACTGCATTAAAAATTGATATTTGATGCAAAACGTATTCTCTAATTTTCTAAACACAAAATTCTTTTCTTCCGCTCTGAAGAACAAGACCACAGTGACTTTCAATTGTTAAGTACAACTCTTCACCATTACCTTAAAAAACTTATCAAACCATGTAATCGTGTTCGAGAGGGAAAAATACATAGGTACCAATTCGTAGTAGATCTAACCCACATTTAAAATAATTAAAAGCATTCTTAACCGCATTTTCATACATCGTATTCTGATTTTTTGACACATATCTGTGATAATATAAAAGCAAATAACCTATCATTAAGTATAGGAAACATTCAAAAAAAATAATAGAGTTACACATATCTCTACACACGCATCGACGTCACTAAATACTTTGAGGTACTTGACTGCAAGTTTTACGATTTAGCTCGAAAATTCACATTTTTTTACAGCGTTGAGAATTGCGATTACATTGTCACCTTCACGCCAATTACACCTGTTTGAAATTTCGCCGAAACCGGTTTCATTAGCGAAATTTAACAAAACACGTAGACCTATGAGATTTGAAGTTATTATCTTAATTATAATCGTTTCCAAATCTTCTTAAATACCGAATAATAGGCAATTTTTAAAAACTTAATTTTTTCTTTAATTCGTAAATTATGAAATAACGTGGTATCAAAATAAGTTGTTTATTTGAATCGAGATAAGAAATATTTGCGACTGAAAAAGGAACTTTTTATGAGGTTATATTGGGAGTTGAGAGTCGGTTTTTTTCATGGTAAAAAACTAAAAATTTCATTTCATGAGTTTAAACTCAAACTGAGGTTCTGTAAAATTTTGAAGTTTTCAAAATAGTAATTTCCGAGTTGATTTTGGGAAAAATAAAAATTTTAAAAATTCAATTCGCCAGTTAAAAATTTGTCGATAGGTTTTTTGATCATATTTTCATTTCCTTTGACATTTTAAGGTAGAATATTACGTACCTCGATTAATCAAAAACGTATTTTTGACTCAATTTCTTGAGAAAATATTTTTTTAAAAATTGATCGAGTTGCTGAAGTTTTGTGAAATGCTTTTTTTCCAAGTCATATTTCAAGTTTTCAAATGTTTTTGCAGCTTACTTTCAATATTAATAACCAAACAAGGTTTTCGTGTTTTTTTGTGGTGGGAGAGGGGGGAGGAGGATATCTCAAAATAGCCAGAAATTTGATAAGGCACTTGACAGCTACAACTTCGGTATCTATTAGTCCACCTGTTTAATTTTTCTACCATTTATAAGATTTATTTCCAATGAAAATAGCAAACTTTTGGGATCCATTTTTTTAAAGCTGCGAATTACCTTTTCAATTTTCATTAAAAAATTTCTATAGCCTTTAATTTTACGAACTAGAATTTTCACTGTTGATTTGATACCCCATGAGTTCTCTTCAAAAGCACCAAGTAGTTCAGGTAGTAGGTATTCGTTTCAAGATGATCTATATAAACCGTCTAGAGTAGCTGTAGTAACCCTGACCTAAATTTCGATTGTACCTTCTCATTCATTATATTCCAGTAACGTAACCTATCAACGTACACGTCTTGTCTAGATGTTAGAAAAATTGAAGTTTATATTATAGGTTTCAAAAATGCTCGTTTCAAAGCTCATTTTTTTTCAAAACCTAACCCGAGGAGGTATACTTATAGGAAAACCACTTCCATGAATTAAATTGAAATTCGCGTATTTAGCATATAATAACCTTGAATAAATCGCATGCTCGTATAGTATTTCTGATGTATGAAAATATCCGAGAAAAATCCCCGTTAATTAATACCTTCTTACGTTTCTACTTTTAGACTGCAGCAGAGGGACGGATACTTCGACATGGACGAGAACAACGCGAATTTATCGGATGTTGCGGTTGTTGGTAATGGCGAAGATGCTTACAAAGTAACCCTTACGGGAAAAGCTGTCTCATATGGGTCAAATAGCACGATACTCAATGATGGGACCATTTGCAACCTCACCTCCGAAGCTTATCCTCGCATGACTAATTATAAAGATAACACGCACATAAAAAGGCCATCATTGGGAGAATTGCACGGAGATTATAATATCGATAAAGTAGGTTTTTTTACACACATTTTTTTACGAGTTTTTTTTCGATTTTCATTTCTCGAATACTGCGCAACAGGTTTAATTTAATTTATTTTATCTATCATTATGCCGATGCTTTCCGTCATTACAGAATTTCTGCTCAAATTTCGAAGAGATTCCCGAAAACGAGAAAGGAGCCGAGGCGGGAGGACATACTTTGTTTAAATTAGGATGGATTCAAGGAGTTTTGATACCATGTCTTTTGAATATATGGGGTGTTATGTTATTCTTGAGGATGCCTTGGATCGTTGCCCAATCTGGTATCTTTCAAGCAACCGTAATTATTTTAATATCTACCGGCGTCTGCGGCCTGACCACGTTATCTTTGTCAGCACTTAGTACCAACGGCGAAGTTAAAGGAGGTACGGTATGCGTTTTAGAATTTTAATTCGTTTGGCTTTTTTTTTGTTTTTTTTTTTTGGCGGGGGATGATAAAAAGGCATATTCTATGTCAACTCTAACCATATAAATAAAATCTGGTTCTAATTATTTGATTCTGACAATCAAATTTTTTAAAAAATTTCTTCGAACTTTGATGGCTTTCATGTCTCGAAACTGGCTATACTTTTAATGATGAGCACAAAAGTTGTAAGCCACCATTTGGAAATTTGAAAAATTCCTCGTAGATTTTTTTAATGTAAGTACAAGTAGTATTTTCTCAACTTTTAAAATGAAATATCAACACTCCTGAGGAAGCCCAAATGCCTCAAGTTTTGATCAAAATTCAAGAAAAAATTGAAAAATCAATAGTAACGAATCAATTGTTACAAATTCGATGACGTGATTCGAAGGTTGACTCATTTTTATGATCCAACCTCCTTGAACCCTCCCCCCCACACACTCAAGTCATTAATTATGGTCAAAATTCCAACCAATTGAAAATGATCGACGATCGTATGCGATATGGTTTGTGGGATTTTCGAGTAAGCTGAGTCTCAATAATTATCTATGTACTAATTTCCGATAGAACGATCCTTCATCTAGCCCCTCTATTTCGAAAAAAGTTTAAAAAATTATAAAAATGTTGTGTGGCATTGCCGATTTGAGGTGGAAGGTGTTGAGTTCGAATTTTGATTCATTTTTTAAAAATCCAAACCTTTGTTATCTCCTCAGCTTTCATTTACCTATACTAAAATTGATAAACGGAGGAGGGGATACTGAAAATTACGGATCCCAGTTTCTGCCCCATGGAGAGATTGGAGAAAAATCATGATGATTATTTTGTCAAGCCACGAAGCAAATTTGTAGTAAAAAATAATCTGACGAGAAAACTTTTTGAACTCTCACTCTCCGATTTGAATAAAACCAAGCTATGTAGATGGAAAGAGAATGTCCTGAAGGCTGAAATCTCGACCATAACCCAAATTACAAATGCCAAAGTTGACTTTTGCTTTTTTGACAATTTTTTGAAAATTTAAAAAATTCAAGAAAAGCTATTTTAAAAACGATTTTTAAACTTTTTAATAAAAATAAAATTTTTTGAACAAAGTAAACCAAATTTGAACAATTTCTACTAGTCAACTCTTACACATTAACAATAACTAATTTTGAGACATTCTGGAGCCTCCAGAAATTTTTTGATTTTTTCGAGAAATTTTAAAATGCTGTGGAATGCTTTATATTTTGGTTAATGCTGATTGTGCATTGAAAATATGATTTTTCTCACTTTTCTGGAATTTACAAATTGGTCAAAAATTCACCTAGAACTTACATTCATGGAATCTTGCGATAACCACCTAAAATGGTCGAAAAGATGCCTAATGAACAACGACTATAGCTGTTATAGGGACTAAAGTTCATTTTAAACCCTTTCACAGCGGTTCGAAATTTTTGAAAAACAGTAAAAAAATTGTTAGAAGCTCCAGAATGACTCAAAATTAGAAATTGTCAATGTGAAGAAGTTGGATTGAAGGAATTTTTCACATCGATTCATTTTGCTCAAAAAAGCTTAATCTCATGAAAAATTTGAATTTTTTTATGTTTCTAAAAATTTTAAATGAATTTAGGCTTGAAATTTTGGTTACAGGGGTTTCAGGTTTTGTTTAAATTGGAGAGTGTAAGTTCGAAAGGTAGGACTGGATCGAAAAAATAAAGAAATAAAATCATATTCGTGTTCACCACCTTCAAAAATATAACATTCGATATATCACATGACTTTCACATAAATGGTGCCGGGGGGGGGGGGCGATGCCATTTTGTAACTACAATATTCAAAATCGTATCAAGACGTGTTTTCCAGGTCTATGAAATTTCTTTCAGAAGTTCAATATCGCAGCTCTCAATTCATTTTGGTGCTATTTTAAAATAGTTCTAGGTCAAAATGGAGTTTCTCAATGAAAAAGGGCTTCTTTCCTTCGATTTAAGATCAACATTGAAAACAAAATGTCGAAATCATGCTATTTTTTTCGAGCTGGCCCTTTCTACGCACCCCTCCCCCTTCCTCTCAGAAACCTCACTACTATAGTAAAATTCTAAAAAAATTATGTTTCCAAAAGTGTTAAACACGAATATGAACTAATTTTTTTGATTTGACCTCACTTCTGTACCACTAGTTTTTCTTCATTGCACTGATAAATCCCCCCCCCCCAAAAAAAATTCATTCATTTTGTGGGGAGGATGTGAATCGAAAAAATAAGACCACATTAATTAATTATAGCATCTTCGCCCAAAACATTTGAAGACTGAAAAGGGTTTCAAAATTCAAACACAGAAAAGCGTTCTTCATGTCTATTGGAAAAAATCCACCTTGAAAAATGTTTAAAAACTAAAATTCTTCTTCAATATTATAATGTCAGGGTGATGATAACAAGAACCAATTGATATACTATCATTTTCCGACTTCGCGATCAACGTCAACGTCGCCAACCCGAAAAATGCCAAATACACGTTTAGAGACATGTTGACATAAACTGTGATAGGTGTCAAGTCCTCATTACTACAAAATTACAAGTTATAAAATTTATCAAAATGTGATACGCGATTTTTATGATTTTGTTTACATTGGTAAAAAAATTTCTTACGCTCAATTAATTAGCTCACGATAACGATATTCGCTTACGCTTACAGGAGGAATCTATTTCATTATTTCTCGTTCATTGGGTCCTGAATTTGGCGCCTCCGTTGGTATAGTGTTGGCTTTCGCTAATGCTGTGTCTGCCTCGTTGAACACGATCGGATTTTGCGAGTCGTTCAATGACCTTTTGTGGCAAAGCTACAATACCAAGGTATTGGCTGATGAAACCGATTCGATTCGTTTGGTCGGTATTATTGCCATATTGGTTATGATATTGATTTGCGCCATTGGTATCGAATGGGAATCCAAAGTGAGTAGAGAATTCGCATTTGGAATAAATAGCTGTCCATATATTTATGGTAGGCAGTTTGTAATGATTTGATCCTGATCCAGGCTCAGAATTTTTTGATCGCTTTTATAACCATAGCGATGGTGGATTTCTTCGTGGGTGTCGGAATGGGCCCGGATTCTGATCAAAAAAAAGCGCAAGGATTTACAGGATTTTCGCGTGAGTAACCACTTATTCTGTCATTTTATTCTCTATGCGAGTCAACGTTTTCTAAAATAATAATGTATTCTTTTGATCCTAGTGGAATTAATCAAAGAAAATTGGAACCCGGATTACCGAGTTGTAGATGGAACGTTGCACAATTTTTTCTCAATTTTCGCCATCTTTTTCCCCTCAGTGACCGGTATTCAAGCTGGAGCAAACATCTCCGGTGACTTGAAGGTGACCATGGAGAACATACGCGTCATTCGCTTCAGTTTATCGCATCTTCTAAATGTTTTAACTGTAGGTATCCGCGTGTTACAGGATCCCAGCAGCGCGATCCCCAAAGGAACCTTGTTATCTTTGTTGATTTCCATGATTTCCTACATCTTGGTTGTACTCGGAGCTGGAGCAGCTGCTGTTCGAGATTCTACTGGTAATGCTACCGACGTTGCTTCGGGAAGCTTTTTAGATTGTGCCAATCGCACTTGCCCAAATGGTCTACAAAATGATTATTCGGTAGGTATAGTATTTTAAGCCTTAAGGCGATTTAAAATTTATGTATTTAAGCGATGGGAATTTTCTTAACGTTGGAAAATCTATTTCTAGATAATGCAAATCATGTCCGTATGGAGTATTTTGATCTACATCGGATGTTTCGCCGCAACCTTGAGTACTGCTTTGACCAACTTACTTACCGTACCTCGTCTTATTAAAGCTTTAGGAGATGATCATATTTATCCCGGATTAGAGTATTTCGCCAAGGAATACGGTCCGAATAGAGAGCCGTTTAGAGGATACGTTTTAACATTTTTCTTATCATCGGCGTTTGTTCTTATTGGTAAGCGTATTAATTTCAAACAACGGAATAGTTTGAAAGGCGATCAACGAGTATTTAATACGATTTTTTTTTGTTCGCAGCAAAAATTAACGCCATCGCACCTCTAATATCGAATTTCTACCTCGCCTCGTATGCGTTAATTAATTTCTGTACTTTCCACGCTGCCCTAGTCGAGCCTCTTGGATGGAGACCTACCTTTAAAGTAAGAAATTTTCTCATTTTTCAAGTTAGGTAATTGTTTAAAATCGTGGCTGATAATTTTATTCTTTTTTTTTCAATGGTTTTCAGTGTTATAATAAATGGCTGAGTTTATTCTCGAGTCTGCTATGTGTGGCAATCATGTTTTTCATCGACTGGGAAACTTCAATCCTGACCTTCTTCGTATTTTTCACCTTATACCTGATAGTAGTGTACAGGCAGCCAGGTATGAATTTTTAAGGATTTTTCCTCCATTATTTTATGCTATAGAGAAATGAAAAATTTATCATAGCGTTTGGAATTCTCCTCATACGAGTATTTCATCCTTACTTCTCATAAGAACTTGAAAAAATCAGAAAATTTAGCAAACCTGGAAAATTTAATGAAAAGTCAGGCAATTTATCAGTATTTTTTTACCAGCATTATAAGAATCTAGACAAGTTATACAACTCTTCCTACCCCCCCCCCCTGCACACGAAATACTTTGAATAAAATAGCATAAAAAATGCAAAAAAAAATCAAGGACAATATTTTTAAAAATAAAGTAAGATTTCAATCCCATTTAAAATGTTTTCCTTAATCTATTTTCTGACTTAGTCAACCAAGCATCCTGCAAAAATAATAGTATAGGTGAGTTAGGTTTTTTTTGAAGAAGCTTGGTTTTTGAGATATTTTTGCTGTAGTGGGTTTAGAAGTAAAACTTTTTTTAAGCGAAGAAATTTATTGAACTCAGCACGTAGGAAATTTCAAGGCCAACAACTTTATTCGCAGGCAATTAATTATTTTTCTTGGAATCCATTTCGTTCAAAAATCATTCATTTTTGTATCAATTTTCATTTTTTTTTTTTTAAATATAAAATAATTAAGGATTATTTTTTTTAAAAAAAATGTATTTTTGAGACGACCCAACCCATGCCCTGCAAGAAAATGAATAGAAACAAAATCACAAGTCGCAAAATTGTCTATACCAGTCGAGTTCGATCAGTTTCTGAAATTTTCAAACTTGTGGCAAAAATATATCAAAAACCAAGCTTCGCAAAGAAATAGGTTCAAATTCGCTGGTAGAGAATTTCATCATTTATGCTCAATTTTACTTCAATTCATTTTTTGTAGGGCTTTTTTATAGCCCAAAAATCGACCCCTTTTTTCATAAAAACCGATTTTCCACGAAAAATTAATTTCTGGTACTAACAAAAAATTCCACAAAAAAAACGTAGATGAAAATTATATACTGTACAATTTTTTAACTGTTAGAATCTGATTACTTTTTTCCTAGGAAAATTATCTTTAAAATCGAAACAAAAATGTCTCGATAATTAAGCTTTTTAGAAAAAATGTAATTGGACTCTACCAATGGAAATTCCATGCTTTTCCATTTCACTTTCTATCGTTTTTTTTTTTTTTTTTTTTTTTGCATACTTAACCCATTGTTAGCTCAGAAAATCGATTGTTGTACCCATGTTTACTCTTTAAAATTAAAATGAAAAAACACATTTTTTACGACAAAAAAACAGATTTTGAAATATCCTATCAGTAGAGTCCGATCAGTTTTTTCTTCAAGAAGCTTTGTTTTCGAGATATTTACGAAGATGAAAGTAGAATTTTTGAACCTGAAACAATAATATCTCGAATCAAAAAAAAAAAAAATGAAAAATGCAACTAAACTTATTTGAAAGGAAATTTCATGCTCTATAATTTTCCTTGTACATATTCATTTTTTTCTAGAACCTTTTTGTTAGCTCAAAAAATCGATTTTTCTGTCAAAAATAAGAAAAAAATAAAATAGGTAGGTATTTTCGATTCAAAAAAATTGGGTTCGGATTTTTTTTTTAGTACTTAATTACAGTGAAAAATCTCGTCTGGATCGCCTGCAAAAATTTAAGCTTCATTTTCGGGGAAGACGAGTGATCATCATTCAAGTGGATGTGGATCTCAAATGTGCTTTGAAAAGTACTGTGAACAATAATTTTTACTTTAGTCTGTAAAAAAGGGCACAAGGAAGAAATTCTTGTAATAAAACTGATGATTTATCAATTTGAAAACACACCAAAACTTCTCGAAATCATAGCAATAAAATAAAACCAAAATTATTGCTCATTATACAAATTACATTTCAACCCATAATAATATTCAAATTAAATTTAAGTCAGCAACCAGCCAACTATTTGAAAGGAAGAAAGTTTTTCTGAAAGGGTTGAGAGGAGGGTGAAGAATCGGAATACATATCAGATTTCGAAGCTATGGATATTCCGTAAGATTGGAGAGGAGGGGGCGGAAATCTTCTCATCTACTATGAGCCTCTCAGAACTTCTCGCATTAAAAAAAAATCACACACAATTTTTTGTGTGCACCTACTGGAAAAATTTCCAAAATGTTTATCGCAATATTTCTCCGTAGCATTTGAAAATATTCAAAAATAATCCTATAGGTAAATTTTCATTTTCTCCCTTTCCCTTTGAAAAATAAAAAATGATCTGATTTCACGATTTTTTTTTTTTTGAATAGATGTGAATTGGGGTTCGTCGACGCAAGCTCAATTATACAAATCTACATTAGCTTCCTCGTATAGACTGATCAACGTAGATGAACACGTGAAAAATTACCAGCCTCATATTTTGTTGCTGTCAGGCCCACCGAGTACTAGACCACCGTTATTAGATTTAGCTAATTTAATAACGAAAAATAGTGCTTTGCTAATTTGTGCTAATCTCGTCTCTGTAAGTTTTAAAAATTTATCTCTCACTTTTTTCAAATTCGAAGATACTTTGAGCTTTTTTTACATAAGTACATTCGTCTATTTTTCATTTTCAGGAAAAATTATCATACAAAAGGAGACGAGCTGTTCTCCAAGAGACAATGTTATATCTGAATAAAAGAAAAATAAAAGCATTCTTCACCATCGTCGATGGAATGAAATTCGAAGACGGTACCAAAGCAATTATGCAATGCTGTGGTATTGGAAAACTGTGCCCAAATATCGCGATGATGGGATACAAAACGAATTGGATGGCGTGCGGGGTAGAGGGAATGCAAACGTATTTCAATGTCTTACAGTAAGTCGATTTTCCCCAAAATTTTTCACCATAAATTAACCAATTGTTGCATCGCTGTAATGAAAAATCCTTTATTTTGCAGTAATGCTTTTGATAATCGATTAGCTGTGGCTATTTTACGAATGCCTGGAAGTTTAGAGACTCCTAGACCTCCCAATTTCACCAACGGTGCCGTCAATTCGGCCTTTGTTGAAGATAATGCAAATTCCAGTCGTGGTTCTGCCGAATTTAATTTAACGGAAATTAATATGGCGAATAGTAAGTTGTGCACGGTGGTATTTTATAAGGGGTCATTTGAATGCATTTTTGATATTGTTTTTCAAATCTTAGGCATGCGATGTGGCACAATGCCCAAAGAAAGTCCTTCTCCTTTACGTCGAAGTATAGCTCCAGAGCAAAAAGCTGCTGTTGCGAAGTTACCAATTAGAAAAGACTTCGACGAAAATGTTTTGAAAAAGTAGATCAATTTTTCAATTATTTAAATCGTCCGATGTTTTTGATCAATTTAAACAACAGGAATTTTTTTTGCAGGTATTCTGAATTCCAAACCGCGAACGAAATCTCAAAACAAATGTCTATATTTAGTAGAAAATTGAAAAACGGCGTTATCGACGTTTGGTGGTTGTACGACGACGGAGGTGAATAATTTTAGCTTTAAGAGCCTAAGAGGCCTTGAATTGGCGAAGAAAAAAAATAGCAGATTTTCTTAATTACTTTAATATTCGTGGGTTTGATCCGTACGATTTATTTCATAAACTGATAGGATTATTTATCGGGTATTTTTACACGTGTCAATCAATATTTAATCACGGATGGAAAATTTATTGCAGGATTAACGATGCTACTTCCTTATATCTTGAATACGAGAACCATTTGGTCGAATAGCTCTTTACGTATATTCACGTTAACTAATGATAAAAGTCAAATACAAGCTGAAGAAAAAAAGTAAGTTGATACTTTCACGAAAATTTTTCGCTCGAGGAGAAAAAAAAGAACCGAACGGTAATTTAAAAATGTATTTTTCAGTATGGCTGATTTATTGGGCAAATTTCGTATCAATTACGCGAGTCTTCAAATGTTGACCGACGTCGAGAAGCCACAAGGTCGAGAGACTAGACAATTATTCGACGAATTACTCAAACCATACAGACAGGATTCGAAGTCAAGTATGGAATTTTTTCGCATTGAATTTCCAATCAAGTTTTTTCACTGTAATCGAGTTAATAAAATGTGCATTTTTATTAAACAGGTGCCTTTGTAACAGATGAAGAACTTAAACGTTTGGAGGATAAAACAAATAGACAATTGAGATTAAAAGAGTTACTCCTTCAGTATTCGAAAAATTCTGATTTAGTTGTCATGTAAGTTTCTTTCAAGTTGTACGAGTAGATAGAATGTCCCTGATGGGTTTGCTAATAATAAATTTTGAAAATATTTCAGGTCATTGCCAATGCCCCGTAAAGGTGTAGTATCTGCTCCAGTGTATTTATCGTGGTTGGAAGTATTGACTTGTGATATGCCACCATTTTTACTCGTACGTGGAAATCAAACTTCAGTATTGACCTTTTATTCGTAGACCCCTTTTTTTCATTTTTTAAAAATATGTATGTATATGTAAGTACTTGCCACGCGTTATTTATCGAACATCACCTTTCTTAACCAATAAGACTGTAAATGTATTAATTTATTTGTTTATTCTTTGTGTAAGTATACTTTCAATTTGTCTCATTGTAAAATTGCATTTTAGCCTTTTAAATTATTACTTATCGTTTTATTTGTACCTCTACCAATATACCTAGTACTTAGTTTTTTATAACACGTAAATATTGTATGGTTACCTTATTGAAATTAAGAAACGTATTATAAAGTTCTCGAATTCTCGATGTATAACCATAATAAAAGAATGCCATTTTTTTGATAAGTGTGTAGTTACCTATTTTAATTTTTGACACGTTCATTTAGTTTCCATTACCTGTTCATTAATAGGTACTTTTTTCTACATCGAGTTGTTCCAGTAGCATTATAGCTATGTTTTTCAATTTCGTTTCGAAAAGGAATGTATGCGACCGTTTACCTGTCTTTATCAGAGTTATTTTTATATTAACCAAGTTAACCGGTACATTTCCTTTTCGATTATCAAGAAAAAATGATTTGGTTAAAAGTAACGGAATTTTCTACATTTTTTTACCCATTTTATTGACGTGCTCGAACATTGCAGGTTTAATTTTATCAAAGAGTGACGTAAGTATTCTCATTTCAATTAGAAATTTCAATCTAGGGGAGATCAAAATCATCTTTTTACGAAGTACTCCAGATTTAAAAATTACTTTTTCAAATTATAAATTTTTTATAAACTATTTTAGAACTTCAATGGGTTAATTTGACCGAATCCGGTGGAAAATTGTTGTAAAATGAGCTCAAAATGCACGATAGGGAAAAAATTGAGCTTCATTGGTAGGATGTGAAGGCTACTTTTTTCAATAGAAATTAAATTTAAAAATTTTAAAAATTAAAAAGTTTTTTTTTTTTTAAATCAGAAAAAGAGGAAAATGAAAATATTTTTAAAAACACACATTTCGACCTTTTTGAAAAATTATGTATTTATTCGTTAATAACTGTTTTTTTGCTCAATTTTTTTCGAGGGGTTGAGTGCATTTCAATTTCAACTCGAATAATTCAAATTTTCACTAGATCTTATTGAGGCTAAGTATTTCGTATGATTTTCTGCTAAGCTCCACCCAATTTCAAAATAATTTCAAAAAAGTTGTTAATCAATTCACTCTACATCGCAATCTTTCAATTTTTTTTGAATCACGTATTCGAAGATCATCTCAAGTTAATGAAATTGCCTATACTTGTCTTCATCAGGAGAAATTCAGCAACGAAAAGTATTTCGCCATCATCGTTCAATTCATCACACACGTTAATTGTGCAGTCTACGTATTTGTTCCATTTTACAACAAGACTCGTATCCAGTTCGGAATCAACACTTGTTTAATTCGTATCAACGAAGAATCGAAAAATCACACGTTATATCCTTTTTCCTTCTTCACCATCGTATTCGTCATGTGGACGTTTTTCAATCTGATAAATCCGATCATAGATCGCGATATTTTTAGCTTTTTATTTTTTTTAGAAAGGTTTATAATGGGTCTGCTTGAAGTACAAATGTGTTTTTTGTTGTATTACATGAGAAATGCTTTCCTCGATATCAGAGAAAATATCAAAATCATTATGGAATTTGAAGTAAACATTTAACAGCATCAATAGATACCTAGACGACGACGGTTAGGTATTTCTAATACTAAAATAAAACTTTTTATTTCGCAGAATGGATTTGATAGGCGGTATTTCATTAGGAAGAAATCAGTCTTACGAGTTGGAGGATCTTTGGAAAATTACAGGAGAGAACATTTAATCCTTTACAAAGCTATGGATAATTTGAACTCGGCTTATGGATTGGTCAATTTTATGCTTACCATGAGGGAGCGATTTTCATTTGCTTACTATTTGTATTGTTGGATTAGTAAAGGAAAGATATTCAATGTGGTATTGGCCAGTGTGAATTTTGTCAAGATTTTTTTACTCTTTTACAGTTTTCAGATGCTCAAGAATGAGGTAATTTAATTTCAATTTGAAAATATTTGTTTTGGTTTTTTTTTCACTTGGGTATTTTATGTTTTTTTTTTCCCAAGGAAATAGAATTGAAACGTTCTGTTAAAGAGTTGGATTTTAACACAAAAAAAGACACAAATGATCAAGTAATTTGTTTTTTTCTTTTTTTTTGAAAAATGTGTTTCAAACAGAACTTTTTTATGAAAAAATGTCATTTTTATTTTTAATTTTCAGCTCGACCTATTGAAAAAACAAATACATTTCTTAACCATAAAATTCGAAGCGTGCGGACTATTTTCTATGGATTTGAATATGATAATTTCAGTAAGATTTATTCATCGTTTTGGGATTTTTTCCTACGACATGTATTCATAAGAAAATAAGCAATTTATTCTCTTATTTATCTGCAGATCATCACAACTACAGCAGGTTATTTGTTATTATTGAATCAGTTGAATTTATGAAACATCACACAGACTGCCAAATAATGTTCCAATTGCAAATAATAAATGTATGCTCAACGTATCAAAAGGAAGAGAATTTCAATCACAAAAATTCAAATACTGTTTCGATGGGCTATTCCAGGTTGTTTTTGAGAATAAATTTCATTATCTTAATCTGAAACTGTACTGTCTATAATAGGTACCCATGAAATGAAATGAAAACAATAGATTATTTTTACATTGTACATATTATACAACATGTTTCATTTAAATAATATGTAAAACTAATTTGAAAATTGAAACAAACTTGCGATAACGTTTTGACTTTCATTTTTTTTACATCGAAATAAAAGAGCAGTAGCATTTTGAAAATAAAAAGAGTATGAAATGATGAACACTTAATAAATTTTTCAGTATATTTCACTTATGTGTACAGTAGACTCCCGATTATCCGCCATTCGATTATCCGCCCTTCGGCTTATCCGACCCAATTTCATCCGCCCTTCCCTCCGGGTTATCCGACCTACTGAGGGCGGATGTACACATATTTGCATATTTTGGCTGTTTTTAGTGCATATTTCAGCATATTTTAATCTTTTTACTCGTTTCAATGCAAATTTTTCTTATTTCTGCTCATTTTCTCAAATTTTTTCCAAAAAATCATGTTTTTTTCGTTTTTTAGCTGGAAAGTTTTTTAAAAAATTTCACCCAAACAAAACGAATTTCCCTGAAAACATTATTTTGGATTATCCGCCATTTTCGTTATCCGCCAGACCTTCAGCCCCAATTAGGGCGGATAATCGGGAGTCTACTGTATACCTAACCAAAACAAAAGGTACCTATCTAGTGCACATCTACCTACTTTCTTGAGCTATCAAAAATAATACAACCGCAGCGATTAAAAATATGATACTCCATTGCTCCGCATTTGCCTGCAAAAAAAATACTCACTTGTAGGTAACATTGATGAATTAAATTTTCATAAGTTGGAGTCTGAACAAAAAAATTAAAAAAATAAAAAATACATCATCAGGCCACATTTTTGACGCTAAATTTCATATTTTTCGATTGTCAGGAAATTTAAAAAAATTCTAATATTGCCTATTTTTTTATTTTAATACTAAAAACAGGGCTTGTAGGTAGCTCAATTTTTTCCAGAAAACAGTACGCAACTTTAGTAGTAAAAAAAGCTCGAAAAAGTAACCAAAAAAAGTGATTTAACGTAAGGAAAACATTTTAAAGTAGAAAAAATCACACACAAAAAATATAGCATTAAAAATCAAAAAATGTTGTCTGGTTTTTTTTTATTTTAAAAATTTGAACTATTTTGAAACTTTCTGATAAAAAAGCGAAACCTTTTGGCAATTTTTAGGAACAAAGTGAGAATTTTTGCAATTACTGACGTGCTGGAGAAAAACTAACATCTGCTGGAGGCTCCAGATCGTATTTAAAATGATCGCAATCGATTACGGGGGACGGGGGGGATTTAGGGTTTAGACGTAACTTCGAGCAATTTTCTGCGGAATCCTGGAGAAAAATACTTATTTAAACTCGACTGTTTCGTTTTCATCGATTTTCTTTAAAATACGCCATCTTTGTCTTTCAATCGTTTAGTATTTATTGTCCTGTGCAGCGTTGGAAAAAAATTTGTTCTTCCTCCCTTCCCCCAGCATTCTTCCAATGATCTTCGGAATATTACATAAACTCAGAAATTATGCTTAGTAAGTAAGCAAATGCAGCTTCCAATTCTTCAACTTTTTGGCAATTCTTAAGAACAAAGTGAGAATTTTTGCAATTACTGACAAAAAATCAATTTTTGGCAAAATAAAGCGAGACTTTGACAATTTTAATAAATGTGCTGAAGAAAAACTAACTTCTCCTGGAGGCTTTATATCGTATTTAAAATGGTCACAATATCGATTCCTGGGGGAGGGGGGAGGATTTTAAAATATGCCTTTACTCTCAAAATATGTAAAAATATTTCCTAACATATGGGGCTCATTTTACTCAAAATGTGAATATCCAGAACTTTACTTTGTTTCAGTTTTCATTGTAAGATATTGTAGTAATTTATTATTGCTACCACTGGTCTCTTATTTCAGCCAGACACCGCTAGATTGAAATACACACTCAAAATTATAAAACTTTCAATTTTTGTTGAATTTTTAAAAATCATAGAAATTTAAAAAATGAAAAAAAAAATCGAAATTTTCACCAAGTTGAGCTAGAAAGCTGAAATTTTGTACGTAATTTATTCTAGACTATTCAAATTGATTGGAAATAGTTGCAAACCATTTTGAGCAGTTCTGGAGCCTCTAGCAGGTTTTTGAATGTTGAAATTTTCACAAAATGTTACCAAAAATGAAGTTGAAAATCTCCCGAATTTTTCACATCTATCTACCTACTTTAAAAGAAAAAAGAAATTATATCGACTAGAAAAAAAATCTCCAGAAGAGAATCAAACCCTCGCCTCCCCAAGGTTTTTAAGGAAAATATTATTCATCAATAGGTATTCAAAAAAAATTTAATTTGAACTGAAACAAAAAGTTGGGCAATGGAAAGTTTTGGTGCTGAGTACGTAATTCTAAAATTTTCATTCTTGAAACTAATATTTTTTGAGAAACCATAGGTTTTGCGAAAAATCAGCGAAGAGCAAATTTGTGTAGAGCATAAAATTTCTCCACCACTTGTGTGTAATTCACTGTGTTCAAGATGCTGAGTTTTTGTGAAATTTGGAATTTTTCTCGATGTTTCTAGAACGAAAAAATCTTTCTTTTTTTTTTTTGAAGAAAATCCAACAAAGAGGTATTTGAAGTGACTTTTTTCGATTTCTGCGAAACCAAACTAAATTAAAAGAGCATGTTTTGAGAGTTTTAAAATTTTTAAAAATTGCTATCATGGCAAATTTTTAATTTTTGTATAATTATTTTTATATTTTAAACCTCTCAACATAGATAAATTCTTTTTTGAGCTATTCTGGAGCCTCCAAATGTATTCTAATTTTCTCCAAGAATTTCAAATTGCTTTGGAAAGGTTAAAAAATTATGAACTTTGGTGCTTATAACTTTGGTCTGTGCTTATAATTGGTCATCCTTCTGATCGTCCTGAGGATGTTATTTCAAAATTCCTGGATTTCGGTTCAATTCAAAAGTTATTTTTTTGAATAACAAATAGGTACTCAATTTCTATTAAAAAAATGAAAAAAAAAAATGAAATTTTGATAATACTTTATGGTACCAGGAATGTCTTACAAAATTGAGTTGATTTTCAAAACATATTCGTAATCTTATCCTCGAATTCCGCATAAAATCGATTAAATGAACTCGTTCCTTTCAATTAAGTCTCATATGCAACATGCACTCGTAATGAAATGCACTCGAACTCCTGCAACAGCTGTTTTTGGATATTGTATGCGTTTAATAATTTAAGCGTAATAATTCTCCATCATAATGTACTCGTACTCTCGGTTTGCATGAACATTAAACGCAACTTTGTAACGAGTGTACTATTTAATACGAGTACGTCTGTGCGAGAATATTGCATCACTTATGAGTTTAAAATAAACACGATCTCGCTATACGCACCAATCCACCATATGGATGCAAAGCGTGTGAACTTGTAATCACCGTGTAAGTCATGTCAAGCTTTATAATGACAACAGATTTACGACTAGGTACCCGAAATATATGTACTTACCATAAGATCGTACATATTATTACCATAATCAGAAAATTTTTAATGGAGCGCCACGATAAGATGAAATTCCGAATAACTATGTATTTCCTATTTACATAGTAATTTTTAATAGGTATTTATGATGTTTAATTTTCATAAGCCGTATTATGACTTAATACATATTTTTACAATCTGCTTAGGAGCACAGCGTGATAAAATAACAATTAAAACGAATTGCATTTGGAAAAAAAATCAAACATTGGTTTGAAAATCTCGTGGTAAAATTTATAATAGTAAGTACATAGTTGTATGTACAAAGTATAAATTATTCATTTTAATCATTTATACGCATTAAATCGCCAATTATCCTGCAGCTGATAGATAATTTTGTATTAATAATGCATCACAATGATTGGTGAAAAAAAATATTACATAACTAACGCTAAAATCGATACCTGCGAGATGACCTTCGACACTTTAAAAAAAGGTTAATTACCTGTATTTAAAAAATCATGAGTACATAAAGGGGTTTCGATACGAGAAAGAAAAAAAACTTTTTCACGATGCCGTTGTCATTCTAGGCTACGTTGACTATATGCTTTTAAAATACACACAATTTTACGTCTGTCAACTCGAATGATGAATTATGGAAATAATTATACTGTACCTAATGCCAGGTACCTATTGCATTGTAAACAAACTGGTCGTATGAATGTAAGAATATCCACACGATGATAATGTATTTTAACAAAAAGATTCGAACAAATGTGAACTCTAAATAAGGCGAAATATGTCAAAAATATTATCTAAAAATACGCGTATTATCATCCCTTTAAAATTCGATCGCTTCGAGCTACGAAACATTAGCAGTAAAAATTATTATGTAGGTACATACCTACGTGCTATACGTAAAATTTTTCATTTCGCTAGCTGGAGGATGTACATAGAGTATAATGAGAGTATACGAATCGTAACCTTTGTACATTGTAATCATATACGAAAATTATTTTTACAGCAATTTCAAGTACATACTATGTGTACAAGGCTATACAATAATAATTAGACGTATTCGAGAAGAGTGTTGCTTACTTTTAATTCTTGATATCAATTCGTTGGTAATTTGTAACATGTGCTAGAATCATTATACATACAGGCATCTAATAAAGTGTTAAATTTCAATTTAGGGCACCAATGCCATTCTATATACGATAATTAGGATTTATCGTCCTGTACCAGGAATTTGAAATCTCTTTACATTGTATTGATAATTTTTTTAGTTATTGAGATTTAATTTTATAGCGACGATTGATTAGCGTTGATGATGCAGTAGTTCAAGAATTGGCGGTGAAAATTTTCGGCTGAGAGGGATTATTCGACATGATGAGGTCTGTATATTTATTTAATGGCCATTAGTATCCATTACCAAAAAAAAAGTTGGAAAATTTAGACTAAATTCTGCGTAGCCTTAAAATAATTTTGAAAAATGGAGCTCGAATTGATCGAAAAGGTTTCAAAGAGGATATATCCGAGTTTGCAAATCAACTTAATTGCATTTGAATCCTTTCTACGTCAATTTTTCTCAAACTCGAAAATTCAAAAATCCTCTCTCAGCAGTTACAAAGCTCTGCGCCTTTTGCTAAAATGGTCAAAGTCTCACTTTCTGCTAAAAGTACAAAAAATCCTACTCGTTGTCAAAATTGCCGAACATAGTCTCGTTTCTCGCTAAAAATCTCCCATTTTCAACAAATATTATGTAAAAATACGTAGGTACCTACCTACCCTTTTGCCAATAATAATTACTGCCAAAAAGACTGTTTTTGCTGAAATTGTCAGTTTTGCTTTATGACAAAAATGATCTTTTTAGTACCATAATTTGAAAGGTCTCGCTTTGTAACTAAAAATTACGAGGACGATTTTTTTTTCTTTTACTTGCCTAAAAAATGCAAAAAAAAGTCTCACTTTTCGAAAAAATAAATTAATTAAAAAATGTTACGTACTTCTTTGCCAATAATTCCAAAAATTGCTGATTTTTTCCAAAATTGTCAAATTTTGGCTTTTTGAAAACATTTTTAATTTTTAGCAAAATTTCGAAAAATTTTCCCTTTTTTAAAAAAAATTATCCAAAAGCATCGTGTTTTTGCCAGAAATTGCCAAAAAGTATCGCTTCTTTGTCAATAGTTCTCAAAAAGTCCTTTTTGCTAAAATTATAAAAGTTTTGCTTTTTGCCAAAAATTGTAAAAAATAATCGCTTTTTAACAAAATTTATAAATATTGTCGTTTTTTTGCAAAAAGTTCCAAAAAGTTTTCCTTTTTTCAAAAATTGTTCAAAAATCTCGCTTTTTGCCAAAAATTGTCAAAAAGCCCTTCCTTTGGAATTAGCTGATTCACGTAATCAACTTCGGTGGCTGAAATTCATTCCATATTTTTAAAAAATTGAAAAAAATACATAGGCATGTCAACTTTTTACCATTAGTTTCGCGATTAAACTGCCCTAATCGATTGAAAACATCGAATTTAGAGTAGAATCGAATTTTCAGCTTCCAAAGTTGAGTACAGCCTCTCGAAAATGAACTGTTTACAAAACTTTCAGATTTTTGAAAAATAATTCAATAGATCTGCCACGCATAACTCACCAATGCCACCTTTCATTCACATTTCTATTCTAATTAAATCAATTTCACGAAGATAGTACAAGAAAATTTATCCATTAAAAAATTATCACCAGCCTGGATTTCACACATATGTATACGAGTACCTAAATCATTCCAACCATTTATGACCTTTAAACAATGAAAATGCCCGTGATAATGAATACACTTCAATTAAAACATCATCAGCAATGAAACGGCCATGCCATGTCAAAAGTTCATTCTACTCCGAATGAAGAAAAAAAGTTCTCTGCAACAATACAGAAAAGATTGACCACTAAAGTACTCGCACAGCTACCAAATCCGATGACTTTTTCAACCACTAAGAAAACGTACTCGGGTAATTTACATACGTATGATTAGGATACGTGTAAATACATGTGTTTTACTCTCGTGTGAGCGTGTAGGTGTGCTCGAGAAATGTTTTACAGAATCCAGGCGCTGTTATCTTGCCTCATGTGCTTTATATTTAGTATTTAATCAAGGGCTTGTTCGGCTTGGTGGCGTTTTGCATCTTCGGTTAAAGAATTGGAATTTTTTTACGTTCTTTACTTCCTTTTATTTATTTTTTTTTATTTCTTTAAAGCACTGTTGTGTGATTGAATAACGTATGGTATTTTGTGTTTTATGATTACGAATTTATTTCTATTTTGAATACAAGTAAGTGATACCTATGGTACTTATACCCTTATTTTTACATTTTTTTTCAATTTTGAAAAATTAGAAAAAAATTTTGATAAAATTGAATTTGGTGGAATTTTTTTTATCAAACTGGAAAACGTAAAAACGATTCGTCAATTTCATAATTTGAGTCAATATGGTATGTCTCCAACTTTATAGTACTCAATTTAAAAAACAATCCACCCAAATAAAAGGCTCGTAAGAATGAAAACTTTTTCCATTACTGCAGCTGTCTGGACGACGGTGGTCAATTCATAGGCAAAAATTCCAACCCATTTCGACTTAATTAAAAAAAATTAAAATTGAAACATTTGCGTAACATTTCCCACGAATAATTTTTCGAGTGAGTGCCAAGTCACTGACCTATCTGGCCTACTGGTCTTTAAAAAGTATAAAGATAACTTTACGACATTTCAATATTAAGACTTGCGAATATACTTAGCCAAAAAGCACGCGGTAATCATCGCTTAACAAGTTGAAAAAAATAAACCATTACAGTTGAAAAAATTCGCATAAAAACGTACCATAAGATATAACTAATTACACCGGTGAAAATAAATCAAACTTGTTAACTACCTCTTTCGATAAGAGTAGGCGTTAGATTGTTTTAAAAAAGAAAAGACGAAAGAAGGGAAGAAGATAAAACGATAGAATTAACATATCTATCGGTTAGATTGGAGGATGAGTGGTTTTATAAACGGACCGACTCTCTATACACAACAAGGAATGCGGATTTCAAAATAAACTTTATATAAGGGGACCGATTATTATTAAAACGTGAACTACCTTGACAGAATGATGATTATACTATTAAAAAAAAAAAAAAAAAAACATGAAACATATAAAAGATTATTATTACGAATGCCGAAAATTTTACACGTAGGCGTACTGGAATAATATACTTACAAACTACACACGTGCCAATGAAAACGAAAACGCACTTTTGGAACGAATTTTGATCGTCATCCAAAATATGTCTGCTTAGGCTGATTTTGTCATCATAGACTCGGCAGATTTGCACATTTTGTCACATATCAAGCCTGTTATTCTGTTGTTACTGACACGAGTGTAAGTTGAGGTAGATCTCTACCTATCAAAATTTGGTAAGGAAATATCCAAGTACCTGTCTTAAGTTTATTCGCACGTGATTTTAGTAGCATTACGTGTAAGTACCTATCTACTTATAGCAAGTACAAGAATATGATTTTTGATTTCATTTTTCTCATTTGTTTTTACAGTTTGCAAGACTTATCACAAATTACCATGTTTCCGACAGCTATGAACTCGATCGGATTAATTAGTTAATACGAATGTACTATTTCAAATCGATATAATGCGAAGATATTGCCATCATCGATATGTAATTTTGATCGGTGTGCTTTTTGCGTTAGATTACATCTCATCTCAAACAACCGTACAGAATACAGATGTTACACCGACCATCGGAGGGTGAGTAAATGGCACTGTTCAATAATGTATCTTAAAACTTGATAAAGCAGAAAATTTTGGGCAGGATTTCTCAAAACACTGAGATAAAAATGACCTTTTGCAATCATTTATGTAATTTTAAAAGAGAGTTTCGAGTACCTCTGAAATTATAAGTTTTCGTTTCATTTTTATATTCTCACCAAAATGCCACAAAACATAATTGACGATTAGCACTTGAAAAATTAAATATTGGGCAATATTTCATTCTTATGATGGGGATATGGCATGCATTTCTCGGAATAATACTTCGATTAAAAATTTTAATTCGTACTAAAATGAGTTTAATCAATCGGGAAATTGGTCTGGGACTCTAAGAATATCGCCACTGCGGTATAATAATTCATCCACTGCGTTTAATTTGCTTATGGGCACGAGTCTACATATAAACCAGTTTTAGTCTAATAGAAACATAATATCAAATTAGTAGTCTCGCTTCCGATTTTAAAATACCTAGGTATGTATTATCTATGTACCCCTACCCACCTACATACGTATTGAGTCTGTACTTTTTATTAACTAGTCGTAATCTCTTTCGAGATTAATATAGATGGAATTTTTTGACGTTCTTGAGAAAATTAAAATTATTGTTTGATCGTTCGAAGTACCTAACCTACCTATCCAAGGGTGTGCTGCGATTGCACATGAGGCTGGAATTTCATGAAATTTTGACTTCAAATGTATTTGTAGGTACTTAATACATAATGAAGAGAATTTAATAGGTGTAGAAGTATGCAATGCAATTCTATGCACTCGGGCAATTATACTCGTATATTAATTATGTACTCACCGATTGAGCAGTATTCCTTTTAAGCCCGAAATGAGTAGGGAAGACGTTAACTGATCACGATCCATATTGAAACGTTGAAGAAAAACTCTGAAAATTCATAAAACAAATATTAGTACGGAAAAATTGAAAATTTTTGGCAATTTTAATGTTCATCACCAAAACAAAGCAATTTTTCAATTTTAGTCAACTATTAAAACATACAATAAAAATCATTCATTTTCATAAAAAAAAAAAGGATATTTTTCAAGTCGAAGTGATATTTTTTGAAATGGAGCAGGGTCATTCCATGTCAAATCTGCACTGAGCTTTTTGCATTTGTGGTCGGCGATTTTAAAATATTTTTTATGTGGTTAGACCTCGATGAGAGATGACGAATGACGCAAACCGCTGTTTTCAAAATGCATTTGCAGAGGAAATAGGGGTGCTCAAAGTTCTGAGAAAAATATTAGAGTGTTGCCACATTTTTGAGCACCAAAAATTAACAGAAAAAGTTGAAAATGATTTTTCATCGTGACATCTACGCTAAAAAATTCTGAAAAATTTACCTCAAGTACAATTATTATGCTCATTAATATATCAAAAAATTGGACTTTTTTTGTATTCTCGATTTTTAAAATTCTAAAGATTACCAGAAAATACAAATTTCTCTCCTTCTAAAGTTGACTGCGGAATCCGAATTCCAATATTTTTAAACGATCTACCTCCAGTGAGTTTTTAAAAATCAGATTCCAAATTTAATTTTTATACAAGACCAGAGCATTTGATTATTTTCAGTCCACAGCCGAATGTATGTTCTTGTTTTTTTTCTCGTAATCTTAAACAGGTACCCATAGGGTCAACAAACTAAAATCAATAGCGTAGCCAGGATTTCATCAAGAGAAGGATAAAACAAGATTTTTAGAATCGGGAAATTCTAAATTTGATACAATTCTATGAAAATCTTTCATAGGTACTATGCATTAGGTAAAAAGGCAACCATATTTTCATAAAAAATTGACCGAATCTTTTTCAAAAAAATAGATCTAGAAAGCTGAAAAATTTTCAATTTTATAATCATTAATAAGTACCTAGGAGGATGTAGCAGAATTTGAAAAAATTGACTCGTACAAGGGAGATGAAAATCAAATTAGAGCTCTTAATGAAAAAAAAAAATCAAAATTTCATCAAATTAACCCAGAAATCAAAAATTTGGTATGTGCTCTGTTTTCGTAACACTCCTGAATCGATTAAAAACAATTTCAACTTGTTTTGAGCAATTCTAGAGCCTTAAGCAGATTTTTGAAAATTGAAATTGTCACAAAATTTTACCCAACGAGGTTGGGAAACTAAAAATTATTTTTATACCCAAAATTTGAACACTCTGAATTGATTGGAGGTGGTTTCAAGCCGGTCTGGAACCTCCAGCTGTATTTTGGAAATTCCATATTTCAAATATTTCATAATCGAGGATTATTTCAGTTTTTGAAAGAAATGCCCTAAAATATGTTCAATTTAGCTTTCTTATTGAGGTACTTGACCATTTACACAACATTTTTCTAAAATTGGTTAACGCTAGTTCTAAATGGTAATTATATTTCTCGAGCGATTTCATACTTTAAAATTTGAAAAATTTACGGTTCTAAATCAGTAGAAACCAATTTTGGAAAAGTGATGTTTGGAATTTCCAAATTATGGATGGAGGCTCCAGAACGACTTGGAACCATCTCCAATCGAATTATCATGTTGAAATTTCAGTGAACTAGAGATTCCCAACATCAATGGGTAAAATTTCGTGAAAAGTTCAAATTTCCAAAAATCTGCTGGAGGCTCAAGGACTGCTCAATACGGTTTAAAGCCTTTTCAATCGATTCGAGATGCACGAGGTCGGAAATAGGTTTGAAATTTTGATTTTTTCCATTTTGTGCTCAAGTTTGATTTTCAAAAATTCACTAAAAATCGAAAAATGCACTTCAACATTGGAAATTTTGGCTGGTGATATATTTTGGCATACCCTTTTCGATTTACCTTCGCTTGGTTCAGCATTTTTTTTCCAACTGAGATTCCTTACTTCTCTTGTAAGCTCAAATCACCTATATTATCTTTTAAAAACCTTTTGCAACTTGAAAATCAAACTGCAAATTTGGAAGTGTGACATGACCTTTTCTACGCTGAGCCCCTAAGTACTCTAAAATTTGCCAACGAATCGCTGATTAAATTTGCGGACAAAGAATCGGTAAGATATTAATTTATTTTTTGTATTCCAGTCCCAATGTATGCAGATCTAGATATAAAAATTACTGTTGTCCCGGATGGAGATTAAAACCTAATACTGGTCTTTGTGTTGTCCGTAAGTAAAAAATTCACAAATAACACTCTTGAGAATTTCCTTAAAAAGTGAAAACCTCCTCTATTTAGCTGTTTGCTGGAGACACTGCGGCGAGGCTGGAAGATGCATAAAACCAAACATTTGTCTATGTGAGAATGGAGCTATTGGGGCAACATGTAGCACAAAATTACCCACTTTTAATCAAGTGCAACCAGGCATAGGTTGGTTTTGATTTGTTTTCCACATAACTAGCAACTAGATTTACGAGTAAAAATATTTACCATAATAATATTCACTTCAACGGTATCATATTGACAGATAATAATTCAACTATAAACTCGACCGATTCGAATTTCTGTCCATTTACATGTTTAAACGGTGGCTCATGTACGAATAGCAAGTGCATCTGTAAACCAGGGTACATAGGAGAAGATTGCGCGGAAGGTAAAAAAAATCTGGTATACGCTTACGCTCATTCGATCATATCAGATAATCATTTCGATGGATATTTTTTTTTCAAACAGCTGTATGCAAAGAACCGTGTTTAAATGGTGGAAGATGTATTGGACCCGATAGATGCGCTTGTGTATACGGATACACTGGTAAAAGATGCGAAGCAGGTAGGTACCACAGCCATGATAACCAGACTCTCTGTACCTACCTATTCAAGAGGAAATGGCGATAAAAATCGCGAGACACCAAAGTCGTACCATAGTACTCATCCCGATACATGATTGTGTTATAGATTATCGAGTCGGTCCATGTTATAGAAAAGTGGTCAATGATATGTGCCAAAGTCAACTAGAAGGTGTAGTTTGTACTAAACAGTTATGCTGTGCGACTGTAGGTCGAGCTTGGGGACACCCCTGCGAACATTGCCCATTACAGTTAGAATGTAATGCCGGATTCTTGAAAAATATTCATTCCGGAAACTGCGTTGGTAAGACATCTATGTAATAGACGACAGCAATAAGAATATAACACGCAAAGAGCTACATTGTAATGGAAATATCATCTATTTTTTTGTAAGATATCGACGAATGCGAAGCTATTCCTGGACTTTGCGATGGTGGTACCTGTGTCAATACCGAAGGCTCGTTTGTTTGCACTTGTCCTCCGGGCAGAACGCGCAACCCGTTGACAAACAATTGCGAAGACGAAGACGAATGCAAGAGCAGCAATAAACAGGTGTGCCAGCATGGTCAATGCGTTAATACAGATGGCTCGTACTACTGCCAGTGCGATATCGGATATATACCTACGCACGATCGTAAACACTGTTTAGGTAGATTGTTTTACTCTTATAAATAATTGTATCTCCGATCATTATACTACAACATAAGAGATACCTTTACATACAACGTGTGACCCGTTCGATGACATTTTAAAGGTGTGTCTTCATATTATAGATTCTAGACAAGGCAGATGCTACATTAATTTGGATGGTAAAAATCAGTGCATCGAACCTTTATCGATCAACTTATCCAAAATGGATTGTTGCTGCGGTAAAAACATGGGTAAAGGGTGGGGTGATATTTGTGAAAAATGCCCACCCACTGCATCAGGTAGGTACCCACTATAGAATCTTCTCAACGTAGATTTCTGAATGACATAATATTAATTTGACTGTACATAATACAGAGGATTACGCTACCCTATGCTTGGGAGGAAGCACACCTAATGTTTCCATACCCACATTAGTGGATGAATGTGGCTTGCGTCCTGGTATATGTGGTGGTGGTCAATGTGTCGACGTCGCCGAAGGATTCACCTGCAATTGCTATCCTGGTTACAAGAAACAGAAAAGTGGCGATGCACAAGTGTGTGAAGGCTAGTTCGTAAAAAGAAAATATTTTCTTTGGATAATGTTTCTGGGTCGAATGTGGAGTAATTAATTTTTAGGGTTTTCTATGCAGATGTCAACGAATGTTCTGAGGGATTATGTTCAGGAGGACAATGTACAAATACGCCTGGAAGTTTCGTTTGCAAGTGTCCTGTTGGTTTTGATGTCTCTTCGGATGGCAAACAATGTATTGGTAAGCTTTTCTACATTTGAATTAGGTATTTGGAATCCCTGATCAGATAGGTAGGTACGTTTGTTCAGAAAAAGGAAGAGGGAACATCATTACTCGAATCAGCTAATTATAGTGACAATGTATCATAGTCGCGGGGGCTCGCATAAGGATCTACTGCACTCCCCCCGTCGATCCTCCGGGACAAATTTTTTCTTAAAAGGGGAGTCCTAAGGATCATTGGAATATTTTCTAGCCCTTGTCCTAAAAAAAAGTGACACTACTTACAAAATGGCGGCCATTTTGATTGACAGGTCAGCCGAAATCGCAGATTTTGCGTTCCAACACAGGACTTGCACGAAATTTTCTAAACCCTACAAAATTAGATTGAAAGAGCAGACAAAAATTCATCACCTGTCAAAATTTCAAGTGCAAAAGTGCCTTTTTCGATTTTTGGTGAATTTTTGAAAATCAAATTTACGCCGAAAAGAAGAGGGAAAATTCAAATTTTACCAAATTGACCTAGAACGCTGAAATTTGGTATAAACCCTATTTTCGACCTGCCAAATCGATTGGAAACAGTTTCAAACCGTTTTGAGCAGTTCTGGAGCCTCTAGCGGATTTTTGAAGCTCGAAATTTCATTGAATGGAATCGGAAAGCCGAAATTAATTTTGGTAACTAATTTCAATACGCTACGAAGTCAACTGCAGGCGGATTTCAAGTCGTTTTGGAGCCTCCAGTGACTTTTTGAAAAGTAGCTGGAACCTTCAAAACCATTTGAAACCACCATGCAGTCGACTTCATATCGTATTGAAATTAGTTTGCACAGTAAATATTGGCTTAATCCATTTGATAAAATGTTGTGAAAATTTCAAACTTCAAAAATCTGCTGGAGGCTCCAGTAATTTTCAAAAAGTCGCTGGAGACTATAAAGTAACTTGTTGACTTCGTAACGTATTGAAATTAGTAACCAGAATGAATTTCGGCTTTCCAACTCCATTTATTGAAATGTTGTGGGAGTTTCGAGTTTCAAAAATCCGCTGGAAGCTCCAGAACTGCTCAAAACGGGTTGAAACAGTTTCCAATCAATTTGGCAGGTCGAAAATTTGGTAAAATTTTAATTTTTTCCCCTTATTTTTGGCCTAAATTTAATTTTCAAAAATTCACCAAAATTCGAAAAAGGTACTTTTACACTATAAATGTTGACAGGTGATGAATTTTTGCCAGCTGTTTTACATACAAGTATCTTTGCTCCCCCCCCAACCAAAATTTTCAGACTCTACTTTTTCCTCGTAACAAAAGCATAAATACGAAACCAATATTGAATCTTATCCTACTTGGATATAAATTTTTTGGATTTTACCTCACCACCTATTTCTTCTCGAAATATTCCAATTCAGGACATTACACAAACATGTACTTTCAGATCACGACGAATGCAGTGAAAATGGCATGTGTGCCAATGGAGTATGCATCAATATGGATGGATCATTCAAATGTCGTTGCAACACTGGTTTCATACTTTCATCCACTGGTCATGCTTGTGTAGGTAAATGAACGTCATATTTTACTTCATTCATTTGGGAAATGTATCGTTAATAAGCGATATATTGTTGCTGAATCAAATAATCACATTAGGGGTATGTTTCAGACATTGACGAATGTTATGAAAACCCAAGAATTTGTTTGAATGGAAGATGTATAAATACAGCTGGTTCTTATCGATGCGAATGCCAACCTGGATTCACACCTACATCAGATGGAGGATTTTGCGTAGACATAAATGAATGTGGTCTAGATAGAGGAGATTCGGTCTTATGTGACAATGGTCGTTGCATCAATACAGATGGATCTTTTAAATGTGTTTGTAACTTGGGATTTCATTTATCAGCGGATAAGAGAAATTGCATAGGTTGGATATTATACAGAGAAAAATGATGTTTTGAACTCGACCAAGAATATTGCAGTGATACTTGAAATTTATTACAGATATTGACGAATGTGCCAATAACGTGTGTCAAAATGGAAGATGCATTAATTTACTAGGCAGTTTCAAGTGCGAATGTCCGGCTGGATTTTATCTCGGATCTGATGGACGATCTTGTTTAGGTAGATTTTTTTCACCGGGTTGTAACTTCGATGAATATCAGAAAAAATGATTTGAATATGTTCTTTAGATTCTGCTAAGGATTTATGCTACGCTGAATATCAAAATGGACAATGTTCCAGACCATCACAAGTACCAGTTTCAAAATCAAGCTGTTGCTGCTGTACTGTATTTTCTGGTCACGCGATGGGTTGGGGAACTCCATGTGGAGCTTGTCCTGCTCCAGGTTCTGCGGAGTTTCTTGAACTCTGTCCACATGGAACAGGAATGACATTTACAGGAGATGGTAATACAAATTGTTTATCTGAATGATATGATTTCTGTTCGGTTTCAAGTTCTAATTTTCTTTCAACAGATATCAACGAATGTGCTCAGAATCCAGCTATTTGTGAGAATGGAGCATGTGAGAATCTCATGGGTACATATCGATGCATCTGCAATATTGGTTATGAACCAGACATCACCGGCAAAATATGTATCGATATTAATGAATGTGTCAGAGATGAACTGATTTGCAATGGAGGTCAATGTAAGAATACTCCGGGTAGTTTTCAAGTTAGTTTCGAATCTGTTTCACTTTTTATGACAAGAAGATCACTCACTCATGAAGATACTGTCTTTTGCAGTGCATTTGTCCTTCTGGTACTAGGTACAATCCAACCATGAATGCATGCGAGGATGTCAACGAATGTTTGGAAATGGGTCCTGATGCTTGTGTCAATGGAAAATGCATCAACTCTCTCGGGTCGTTCGAATGCGAATGTCCAAAAGAATCAATTTTAGATAATACTGGCCGCATATGTCTAGGTAAAGAAATATTGTGTAGGCTACATTTGGTTTCTGGATCAAAGGACATCTATGATGTTTCTCTATATTTTCAGATAATAGAAAAGGATCTTGCTGGACAAAAGTAACAGCGGGAAGATGTGAAAATAATTTACCACGATTCACATTGAAAAGCGAATGCTGCTGTTCAGTGGGTCTTGCTTGGGGTAGTCCATGCGAATTATGCCACACTGAAGAATGTTCTTGTGCTAAAGGATTTGCAAAGGTAATTCCACAATAGAAGTAACTTATCCCTGGCAATAATATTTGGTTTTCTTGACATACTAACTTCATTCATCGCAGGTAGATGGTAAAGTATGCTCGGATATCAACGAATGTGAACTAAACAATGGACTTTGCAGAGGAGGGGGTACTTGTTTAAATACAGAAGGATCCTTCACATGTGTTTGTCCACCAGGGCTTACTTTAGATGCAACAGGTAACTATCCAAATTGAATAAGTTCATGTTGAAAGAAATCCATTCATCATTGCTGATATCTCCATTTTCCATTTTATAGGAACCCTTTGCCAAGACAACAGATTTGATACATGCTACACAGATTACAAATTTGGCACTGGAGCCTCACCAGTTGATGGTATATTTCCTCGTACTACATGCTGCTGTTCATTGGTAGGGAAAGCTTGGGGCAGCTCGGATGAACCAAGTAAGGCAAAATGTGAAATTTGCCCGAAGCCAGGAACTCCAACATTTACTGACCTCTGTCCAAAAGTAGGTAATAATGGTTGATTTCCAAAATCTAATCTCTGATTTGATAACACATCCAGTTGGGATATTTTTCAGGGACCTGGCTACGTTGATAGGAAAGATATCAACGAATGTGCCGAATTTCCTGGTATCTGCAGTAATGGCAGGTGTAAAAATTCGATGGGTGGGTTCAATTGTCAGTGTAATCCTGGGTTCGCATTAGATGAGAATGGTCTAAAGTGTATTGGTAAGTGATCTTGATGTCAAAGTTGAAAATTATTCAAGAGTCGATAATAAAAGTGAATTATTTCAGATATCGATGAATGTAATATTATGCATGGCGTTTGTGGTGAAAATGGCGATTGTCAGAATATTCCAGGATCGTTCGAATGTAAATGTAAAGAAGGGTACGAAAGTCATCCTATGATGAGAGTTTGCATGGGTGAGCATTTACCTACTTACCTACAAACAAACTGTAGAGATCTGTAAATTTATACGTAACACTTTGATTAGATATTAACGAATGTGAAAAAACACCTGGATTATGTAGAGGAGGAAACTGCACTAATGACATTGGCAGCTACCATTGTGAGTGTCCAGAAGGCCATGAACTGTCACCAGATAAACAATCGTGTAAAGGTAAATGAAGCGTGAAAATTTATTTCAATGAAAAAAGTAGGTACCTAAATTTCGTATTTGGTATAATCCGGATCATTATTACTATTATTGCTCGTTAGATATTGACGAATGTTCTCGAACCAGTGGTATATGTTCAAATGGTGTTTGTGAAAATATGATGGGAACGTATCAGTGCGTATGTGATACAGGATACCAACAAACTGATCTGAAATCTCATTGCGAAGGTATGTTACCTACTTAAATTTTTCCTCATATTATGATCAGTTGTATGAGCCGGAAAATTCATTTCATTAAAATGTACATTCAATTTTTAAGATATCGATGAATGCAGCGTTGATAATGGTGGCTGTGCAGATATCTGTATAAATACACCAGGATCTTATTCATGCAGTTGCAAGTAAGTGATTAACGAGTTGTTAATGTTCGGGGGGTTTGAATGAAATAACTGTCTGTAATCATTTTGCCATTCTAGGCCTGGTTTCAACTTAGCTAGTGATGGACGTAGTTGTATAGATATCGACGAATGCAGAGAAAATCCTCGTGTGTGTAATGGCGGCGAATGCTTCAATAATGAAGGAAGCTTTTCATGTATTTGTGGCTCTGGCCTATTACCAGGGCTAAATAATTCATCTTGTATAGGTAAAAGCTTATGAATTGAAAAAATAATGCAAAAATCTTTATTAATAAATCACTTACAAGGAGAGTGTTCTAACCGGCATTGCAATTTTTGAACTTGGGAAATTGAAAAAAAAAACAAAATACAACACTAGCAAAAATTTAAGGTGCTAAAATAATTCAATTCCCAATTTTTGGCGAATTTTAAAAAATTCAAATTTGCTATACGTACGAATATTTTATATGAAAAAATTCAAAATTTGATGAAATAGACTTGAAGGATTGGAATTTGGTTCGTATCCTATTTTCGACCTGGAGTCGATTGGTGATGGCTTCGAACTGTTCTGGAGCCTCCAGAAGATTTTGATGATTTCTCTTTTTTTTCAAAAATAATCAGTGGATAAAAATAATTGGATTTTAACTGGTACAAAAAGATTTTGAAAATATGCGCTCAAATCGATAGAAATAATCATAATAACGATGGTAAATCCGAGTTTATAAGTGCTGAATTTCATTTTCACCCTACTTACCTAAAGCGATTTTTCTAAAACTAGAGAATCCGAAAATTTGCTGGAGTCTCCAAAACAGTTCGGAACCATCACCAATTGACTCGGGAACTCGAAAATAGAGTACAAATAAAATTTCGGCCTTTTATGTCAGTTTGATTAGATTTTGATTTTTTTTTCATGAGAAATGGGCCAAATTTGAATTTTAAAAAAATTATTCAAAAATTCGAAAAATGAATTTCACCACTTGAAATTTTTGCTTTCTGTATATTGAGGTCCTCTTTCAATTCCCCTTTGTCCCGTTCAAAATTTGTTGTGCCGGTTGGGATATTTATATCTACAATGACCTTCACAGATATAAACGAATGCGAAAATAAGGATAAAAATATCTGCGGCAGTGGAAGCTGCATCAATAATGTGGGAACCTATTCTTGCGAATGCGAGGAAGGTTACAGTTCTAAATCAGAAGATAATCCATACTGCACGGATGACGACGAATGTGCCCTTGAGACTCATGCATGCGATAAAAACGCACTGTGTATTAATAACCCTGTAAATGAAATTTTCTACAAGGAAAATCACTTATCATGCAATGTTCTGGAGAAATTATTACAAAATGAAATTTTGTTTCAGGGATCCTATAGCTGTAGATGCTTTGACGGATTCATTGGAAACGGTCACAGTTGTCTAGATTTAAATGAGTGCTTAACTAATAATGGAGGGTGCGATAAGAATGCTCAGTGTGTTAATACTGAGGGATCTTTCAAGGTAGGCTCGATCATGAATTTGAAAAAAATCAATTTTTAGAAAAAAATGTAACATTTTACAAATCGAAATGATTTAATTACCACGCAGTGTGTTTGCGATAACGGTTTTCGAGGAGATGGATACGTTTGTGACGATGTCAACGAATGCGTTGAAAATCCACTGCTTTGCGAAAATGGCCACTGTATTGATTATCCTGGATCGTACCGATGCGAATGTGAAATGGGATTCATGAATGCCGATGAAAAGAATCAACAACGCTGCATTGGTAATGCATAGAAGCATAAGTTGAATTATTCGTATATCTTCGATCTCTTCTCTGTCTGATTTCTGATGGGTTGGTGCTTTAATGACAAATTCTAGACATCAACGAGTGTGAAATGTTCAATAATTTATGCGTTCATGGTAAATGTGAAAATGTGGAGGGGATTTTCCGATGCCATTGTGATCCAGGTTACGAATTGGACAGCACCGGAGGTAATATCATGAAAAATAAAAACCAAGTTAGGCAAATTACGGATTTTGCGACGAAGATTTTCTTTTTTCAGGAAATTGCACAGATATCAACGAATGCGACAGTCCTCAAGCTTGTTTATATGGAAATTGTACCAACACTGAAGGCAGCTTTGTTTGCAAATGCCCTCCTAATTACCAACTGGCAGCCTCAGGAAATGCTTGCATAGGTAACATACCTACCTACAGATGGAAAAAATTTGAAACTGAATTTACCTCTCATTATATAAAAAAAAATGTTATTAGATCGTCGAGAATCACGTTGCTATATGACAGTTGAAGATAGATCAGGCCGGAACAGGTGCTCTCAAGAGATAGGCAGCCCTGTAACCAAAGCAACCTGCTGCTGCTCAATTGGAAAAGCATGGGGAGGTCGTTGTGAACTTTGCCCACCTGTTGGTACTGAAGAATTCAAACAGCTTTGTCCCGGCGGTCCTGGTTATCGACCAAATACCACAACAGTAAGTTAAAGTAATAATTGATGATTTTTCATCATTTCGTAATCTCTATTTCGTCGACCGACGCAACACGAGAGATGTTTATTGTGCGAAGGTTTATACTTTATTACGTAGGTTGTTCTAGAAGATGTGAATGAATGCGAAGAACACGAGAATCTGTGCAAGAATGGTCACTGTACCAATACGTTCGGTAGCTTTATGTGTATTTGCAATCAAGGGTTCAGAATGGATAATAGTTCAGCTTTTTGTTATGGTGGGTTTTTGAGGAATAAGTAGATACATTTTTTTTAAATAATAAAATTGAGATTGTTTATCGATGATATCCTTTTCTTAGACGTTGATGAATGCAGTGAAAATAATGAAATCTGCGGAGTTGGATTTTGTATAAATACCGAAGGATCGTACCATTGTATTTGTCCTGACGGTTACATGGTTAGACCTGATGGAAGTACGTAAAAATGGGGTTCCTTTACCTAGTAGTAAGAGATCATCCTCATCAATTTACATTTAAATTTTTAGAAGAATGTATCGATATCCGTAAAGAACAATGTTACCTTAATTACACACAAAACATGTGCTCCGAGGCGATGTCGAATACACAAACTAGAATGATGTGTTGTTGTTCAATGGGTCAAGCTTGGGGCCATCCTTGTCTACCATGCCCACCTATTTCATCCCGTAAGCTGGAAAATTCATTCAAAATTTTAAAAATCAAATCTTCGATTTATTATTTAGTGCCTTTAATTTTTTTCAGACGAATATCTCAATCTTTGCGGCAATCGTCCGGGTCTGGTTGTAAATCCGGTGACAAATGCCACCGAAGAGATTGACGAATGTGCCTTGATGCCTCAAATGTGCAGCCATGGAGAATGTATCAATACTCCGGGCAGTTTCCATTGCATCTGTGATCCTGGCTACATATACGATGAATTTGCTCATCAATGCATAGGTACTGTATTGTTAAAAATTTCGAATCTCTCCACCCCAGGAAATTTTTTAAAGCAATTTATTCAATTTAGATGAAAATGAATGTTTACGGAATCCGAATCCATGCCGAGGGAATTCTCGCTGCGTTAATAATATTGGTAGTTTCGAATGTCAGTGTCCCAAAGGCTACAAATTAGGGCCAAATATGAATGATTGCATTGGTAAGTTTACAGCTCAAAATTTCATTCATGAGTATAAAGCTGGAATCTCAAGTTTCATTCTTCTCAGATATTGACGAATGTTACGAGCAAGACGGTATCTGCACCAATGGAGAATGTACCAATCTAGAGGGAGGTTTCCAGTGTACGTGTAAAAGTGGTTACTCCTTAACTCCATTCCGAGATAACTGCGTAGACGTCGATGAGTGCCAGCGTCATCCTAATATTTGTAATAATGGAACTTGCATCAATTCGAATGGATCTTTCAAGTGTCATTGTTATACCGGATTCAAATTGAGCCATAACAACGATTGTATTGGTAAGTATATGATACTACATACATAAAACGGAAATCAGATCGAACTACTAAAGGGAATGGTTCGATCGATTTGAATAACTTCATCTTCAGATCTTTGAGTGCAAAGGGACAAAATGTATTACTGGCGATAAAATGATTCTTATTTCATTTACCTACGAAGAATTGAACTCGGTAATCTTTGATTATGGTCTAATGAAAAATGACTACAACCGTTCATCAAACTTACCAAGGACTACGAGTAGAGTAGATACAATGCAATCTTAATTCGTTAATTCTGATATTAAAGATTTGAAATCACTGTGAGAAGTATAACTATGTATACAGAATTAGATAACATAAAATCGCTTACCATTTCCAAATTTGAAACGATGATACACAATGACATTTCCAATTTCCTAGTTCTTTGGCCTTTGAAGATTTCTTTTCGATGCACCACAGGATTGGGTTCTTGGCAGATATACCTACGCGACACTCCATAAAATTAACCAAAACGAATATAAATAGTTGAAAACTAACCAAAGCAAAATTTCAAGTTTAGTTGGCAAAATAAAAAATTATTGTTTGATTACTCTGATTTGATCCATTGTTTTGAATAGTCCAACAATCTTATCAGTTTAAGCACGAGATGATGCGCGCGCATTCACGCACGTGGTGTGGTATGAATACAAGATTCGATCTTCGAACTTCGATCAAGCATATTTTTATCGTCAGAATTATTTCGAAATTCGAATTCGAATTTTATTGACTTATTAAATCAAAATATTGTTTCATTACAGATGTCGATGAATGTACTATGATGCCTCACCTCTGTCGAAATGGTCGCTGTAAAAACACCATAGGATCGTTCAATTGCGAATGTGCTGACGGCTACACACTCACTAGCGATGGACAGAATTGCAGGGATATCGACGAATGCAAAGAGGTACGTCTCTTTAATGAAGCAAAAATTTCAGTAAATTATTTTCTTTCTGTAACGTGCATTCTTTAATCGAAAACGGTGCGACCATTTGTTCTAGCAAGGTGGCAATTGCCCAGCTCCAGGTCGTTGTCAAAACGTAATGGGGTCATATTTCTGTAGTTGTCCGAATGGTTACCGGTTATCTGAGAATAAGACATTCTGCGAAGGTATTTGAGTCTACGTTTGAATGAAGTACACGTATAATTTTCCATCAAATTAGTCATCCATGTTGTTCATTGATAGATATCAACGAATGTATCGAAATAAACGGAATTTGCGACGGAGGTAAATGTATCAATACAAACGGAGGAGTGATATGCGATTGTCCGGAAGGATTCATCGTCAGTCCAACTGGCATGCATTGTGTTGATACCAGACAAGAATTCTGTTACTCATTATATTCTAAAGGTAAACTAGCTTATTCTTTTTGTCACGCTATTTCAATTATTACGCCACTATAAAATGTTGAATTTTATAAAAATATTATTTTAGGCGTATGTTCAAATCCTAGGAATCAAATTGCTACCATGAAAGAGTGCTGTTGTGCTATGGGAGCAGCTTGGGGTAAATCATGTAGTCCTTGTCCAGCTCCTAATACAAGTACGTTTACATTGAATTCTGCATCGCGTCTTTTTACTTACCATGGTACGAGCTTGAAATTAATTGCAGATTTTTTGTTTCAGTTGAATTTGCTAAACTTTGTCCAATGGGTATGGGACACGATGGTCAAGGAGAGGACTTGAACGAATGTGTCCTAATGCCGAATATATGCGAAGGGGGAGAATGTATTAATACAGACGGATCATTTAGATGCGAATGTCCAATGGGTTACGTACTCGATTCTTCTGGAACTAGATGCGTTGGTGGGTATAGAGTTGTTTACGCAGATAAAATTTATTTACGTCTATGAATACGAAACGCAATAAAATATTGTTCTACAAATTTTACATGTTCGCAGATGATAACGAATGCTCTTCTAATACAACAGTTTGTGGAAACGGTTCGTGTTCAAATTTACAAGGCGGATTTGAGTGCTCGTGTGGAGACGGTTTTGCTCCCGGTCCTATGCAAGTGAGATGGTATTCCAATTTTGAGCCGAATTTTCACGAATAAATCGATATTAAAATTGGAAAATTTTAGGTTTGTGAAGATGTGAACGAGTGTATCGATGGATCAAACCAATGTGCTTTCCGTTGTCATAATACATACGGATCGTATCGATGCCTTTGCCCTTATGGATACGCTTTAGCCGAAGATGGTAGACATTGCCAAGGTAAAACTTATTCGAAAAGTAATCCCAATAATACTTTATCGGTCATTTTAAATAGAATTTTTCGTCCTAGATGTTGACGAGTGTTCTACGCCGGCTAATAATTGTAAATACAAATGCAAGAATTTGATCGGATCGTTCATCTGTATCTGCCCCGAAGGATACGTTCAAATGGGCGCATCTGACGATTGTAGAGATATCAACGAATGTACCGAAAACCCGAATATCTGCGAAAATGGTCGTTGCGTGAATTTAAAAGGATCTTATAAGTGCGATTGTTTTGACGGTTTCAAACCTAGCAGTAATGGAAAACGATGCATTGGTCAGTATGATTTTTAAAAAAAAATTCTAATTCGAACATTTGGAGGAAATATTTCAGTATTACGAATTTTTTAGACGATAGAGCTGGATTTTGTTATCGTCATTTGGTAAATGGACGTTGCGTAAATAACGAATCTGGACTGAAACCTGTGTCCAAAGCTGATTGTTGTTGTACAATGGGGGCTGCCTGGGGACCACAGTGCCAAACATGTCCAACTCCTCAAACTCAAGAGTACTTCCAATTATGTCATTCCTCCGGGTATAATGTTGAAGGACAAGGTTAGTTAGAAAGATGAAAGAAAATTTGATTAGGTAATTAGCAGATAGATACCTACATTTTAATTTTTTATGGTTCAGATATCGATGAATGTAAAGCTATGTCAGATTTATGCAAAAATGGAAAATGTATCAATACTCAAGGCTCTTATAGATGCATATGCAATAAAGGTTACAAAACTGATTATACAGGAACGAAATGCGTCGGTAGGTACTCATATTTTTTTTATGCTCGGAAATGTAAGTAATTGTGACCTTATGTAGATATTTATTTTTCTATGTTGGCTTTTTTAAAAATTTATTTAGATGTAAACGAATGTCTGGCTTTGCCTTCTCCTTGCCAAATGATCTGCGAAAACACGGATGGCTGGTACACGTGCGCTTGTGCTCACGGTTTCACATTAAATCGTGATAATTCCACATGTCGCGATATCGACGAATGTGCCACCGGAAAACACATTTGTCAACAGAAATGTATCAATACGAATGGATCTTATGAATGTGCTTGTAATCCAGGTTATAAGCAACAAGGCGATCATTGTTTAGGTAGGTTGTCCAGTGTCCACCTATCGATAAAAATCAACTGATGAAATTATTGAAATTCATAATATTCGGCGATTAATTCGTCATTTCAGATATAGACGAATGTAGTCAAGATGGTGTGTGCCCTCCACCAGGTACCTGCATCAATACATTGGGTAGTTATCGGTGCCTATGTCCTAAAGGTCATAAATTAGATGTAAGCGGTACTTACTGCGTTAATTTGGCTGAATGCCCTGGAGGAAATTGCGAAGTCAAGTGTAAAGTAAGCAGTGCATTTAAATTTGAGTTTTTTTTCCTGTTAAAATAATATCCTATTTATTCTTTTTTTTAAATTTAGAATGGCACTGGTCAAAAATGCGCGCAGCAATGTCCCGAAGGATTTTCTAAACATCCGTATTATAACGAATGCATCGATAATAATGAATGCCTCCAGTCACCTTGCGGCTCAACTCAATGCATTAATACCATCGGCAGTTATCAATGTGTTTGTCCTGATGGATTTGCATTTGATGACTCGTCTATGTTATGCGTTCAAGTACGTCAAAATATATTTTTTAGTATTTTTAGATGATTAAAAAATAAAATTATTTCTTTCATGTTTATTTTTAACAGTCAACCAGTGGTTGCCTAAGTAGCCAATGTTCTTTTGGATGCACTCCGTTGGGAATGACTGAATTTTTATGCAGATGTCCTTCTGGATATCAACGTATTGGTCAAGTAATTGAATATACTTCATTTTACCTTTTGAAGCGTTTTTTTTTTTTTTTTTTTTTTTTTTTGTAACATGTGGAAAATAATCATTTTAGGGCCACTGTTTATCTACGATCAATCCACCAGTAGGTAGCAATATCATACCTGATTTGGGAGATAATATTCCAACCTATCCAATTAATCCTGCTGTCAATGACAAAATAATATCAACCGAAGGATGTTTCTCATGCCGGGTATAATATTGACAAATTTTTTGGTAAAAAAAAAAGATTTTGTTATATGACATGATATATTTTTAGCTCAACGACAGAGGCGGTAGACATCGACGTACGATCTCAAATTCCACTAAATTTTGGCAAATTAAAGAAGAAAATGAAGGAAATACTTCTGCTCATATGGATAGTAACAATAAACAAGTAAGAAAAAGTGTTCCAATTTTTTGACAAATTCCTTCAATTTTTTTCAATTGTTTAAAATTACAAGTTCATAAATATAATTATTCATTTTTTTTTTGAAAAAAATAATTTTTAATTTAAATAGGTAGCCACACGTCATCATCATGGAAGCAAAGCTGAACCACATATGGAATTAGTCGTAAAATACGATCAAATGAAAACGAAAACTCATATATTACAAATTCAACCGGCTACTAAGGTATTACATAATACGTTTTTTATTCCGTTCACTGTACCTCACTTTTTAAATATAAACGATTATCTAAAGAACACATGTTTAAAATTCCAGGACAAAGTCCAATACGAACTGATAAATAATGCGAATGCTAAATTTTTCGAAATAGTCGAAAATGATAATGTATGGTTTCTTCATCCGAAACGTAAGCTGAAACGGCAGAAAAGCGTTTATCATATCGGAATTGTTGCGAAATCGGGAGATCACAGCTCTCAACAACCTTTTAAATTACATATCAAATTACTCGTTGTTCCTTAATTAATTAGTATTTTGTACAATTGATAGTAATTTATTTGACAATTATTTTGACCATCTTTCATAAATTGTGCTCAATGAATAAAAATTTAGGTGATTTTTTTCTCTTGTATTTGAGTCAATTTTTATTATCAGCATCAAAGTGTCAGTACCTATTTGAGGAAAAAAGCTCAATATCAAAGTAAAATAATTGATGGTGCATGAAGAATAAATCTGACATCGAAGTGTAATATCTAATCAATTTCCCACGAATGAGTTCATATTATGATATTCAATAAACGTAGACATCTACGTTGGTTTCATTTTCGACGAATGAGTCACACAAACCTAGTTTACCTGAGAGATAATTAATTAATGTAATTTTATTATCATTTCATCAACGAATAAATACACAAATAAAATGCTTCATTTTGTTTAATAATTCGAGTATATCTGAAAGAAATAATATAAACGTTCTTCAAATTAAAAAAAAAAAAAATTATATCAAAAATTGGGAAATTTTATTCACACGACTGTGTTTAGAAAAAAAGAAAGTAACTTAAAAAACAAATAATACATCAACAAAATACACACGCCGGGCATATTAAAAATAAATTGTATTCTACGAAGTATACAACGAGAAAAACTTCATTTCGATATCATACAATCACTATCTTAAATGGTTAACAAGAAAAAAGAAAATAATAAATTACACGATCGACTCGTAACGCGTTTTTTAAAATGTATTGCTTAAAAAAACACAACGAAGGAATGAATTTAATTTTTTTTACATTCTAAGAAGCGCCGAAGTGCAATAAATTACTTCTTTAAGCTTCCGGTGAAAAATTTACAAAAGATAGACGACAGTAAGTTTATATAGAGTATGGTAACAAAATTATTGGTATACAAAACCAATCGCGTAACTAAGCGTTCAATAATTTCTTGGTAGCTGAAACTACATCTTCGACTGAAGGCAGTGCTGCAACTTCTAAACTCTTAGTATAAGGCATGGGAACGTCAGCACCGGTGACTCTGATTACAGGAGCGTCTAAATAGAAAAATAATTCGCTTTCCATAACTCTAGCGCTAATTTCGGACGATACGCCGCATACTGGCCAGCCTTGTTCGATAGCTACGAGATGATTAGTTTTTTGAACTGATTTCGAGATAGTTTCAAAATCTAAAGGTCTAATTGTTCTAAGATTGATAACTTCAGCACTGATTCCTTGACTAGACAGTAATCTGGCAGCGTCTAGGGCTACTTCGACTCCTTTAGAATGCGATACTAAAGTTACATTATTACCAGCAACTTCTACTTTAGCTTTGCCAATAGGTAAAACGAAATCTTTGGAGAGAGCTTCGTCAGACATCGGGTACTGAACACCATACAACAACTCGTTCTCCAAAAAGACAACAGGATCTGGGTCTCGTATAGCCGCTTTTAACAAACCTTTACAATCTTCCGAATTGTAAGGTGAGATTACTTTTAAACCGGGGCACTGAGCGTACCACGCAGCAAAACATTGCGAATGCTGAGCGGCGACACCTGCAGCAGCTCCGTTTGGTCCACGAAACACAACCGGTACGTTAACTTTACCGGCAGACATGTAGAATGTTTTAGCCGCAGAGTTGATGATTTGATCGATCGCTTGCATAGCGAAATTAAACGTCATGAATTCGCAAATTGGTCGTAAACCGTCCATCGCAGCTCCGACAGCAATTCCTGCGAAACCCATTTCGGTAATAGGGGTATCGATAACACGCTTATCACCGTATTTTTTCCATAATCCTCGGGATACTTTGTAAGCTCCATCGTATTGAGCTACCTCTTCGCCGAGTATGAATACACGTTCATCTTTTTCCATTTCTTCGTCCATAGCGGCGTTCAAGGCATCTCGAACAGTCATTTGTTGAGCAGATAGAATTTTACTGGTGCTGAAGAAACGGCAGATCACACCTTTACCTGATTTCAGCGTGTTTGAGGATAGAACTGACATTTTGAGGGATGTGGATTTCAAGCTTTCACAATCGGCACTTTTTACTAAACATGAAAATGTTAAAGATGAACGTGTATCAACGCTAAAAGTTAAAACAATTACTAAAATTTTGAATGTGATCAAAGTAACCTCCAATTTTTTAATCGACCTTGCAAAATTTGATAAGTTTGATAAGTAATCTATTTTCGAAATTTTTCTTCTTTTTGCAATGAAAACGGTGTAAATGACTGATGAACTTTTTTTTGTAACCCATATCATTTCATCTCTCAGTCAGTAGCGTTTCACAAGGATTTTCACCAAACTAACTGGCAATTTCACTTTTTAGTTTTTTTCAAAAAACTTGAAACATGAAACTTCGTCATCTTTGAGTTTTGATTTGACAAAAATTGAAAATAGTTCCCAGTCGGAAATAAATTATAAAATTCAAGAATCTGAATGATGAGTTCTTGAAGACTAAAAAACAGCAAAAACTCGCTTACAAATTATTTCACGCTTATATTTTTAAACGAGATCAATCGTAAATTACAAAACAAAAATACGTAAAACAAACAAAATAATATGTATGTACATGAAATTAAAATTATTATGGAAAGTTGGTTCATGTTCATAGAAATAGAAAACGTAAAATTTGACATCCTTCATTATAAACTGTGAATACAGCCAGTCATTTTAATTACAAAATTTAATGTATTGATATTCCTACGAATATACATTCTGCGCAGTGACCAAGTACTGATACTGAGAATCATAATTCACTGTCTTCTCGATATGTTTGTCACCAATTCCATATCTTTATGAATTGTTTTCGGATGATTCTCAATTTCTGACATCTTTTCCAAAAATAAATCCAGGTTCTGTCCGATTACCTGGCATGCATATAGTTCTCAATTAAATTTTTATTCATTTTAATCGTCAGAATTGAAACGATCATAATATATCTTACCTCGGTATAGAAATCTGGATAAATGAGCGGTAATACGAAATCTCTCAGTATCTCTGCGGTTCTTCTGGTTGAAAATAACAAACAGACCTCACCATATTCGTAAACTTTATCGAAATAGTTTCGATAATTCTGTTTCAATACTAAAAATAATTTCAAACTAATTTCTTCTGGATCTTCTTTACGTTCTCTGCAAAAATTCAAAACCAAAAAAAAAAAAAAAGATGACATGAAATAATGCAATTAATGCCTACTTGAAGTAGAAATTGTAATGCTTTTGCTTACACTACTTCTATTTCGAAAGATGTAATGCTGCTTTTTTCAATTTCCGTGAAGGGTTGTAATTTATGAGAAAAACATTCAATTATTAACCTACTGGAAGCCGTACTGAAATGTACTTTCAGATCCTGAAACAAAATTCGAATCACTTCAGTCGTAAATTGATGCTTCACTCATCTATAGTAATACTAACATGATAAAAATTCCAGTTACCCTATTTTTTAAGAAATGTTGATCAATGATCGCGTAATCACATTTTAAAGAGTAAATGTATTTTTTTTCGTCTTTTCGATTATCATTTATGACGCTCATTAATTCTTTCAATCCCTGAAAATTAAAATCAACGATAATGACACAGTTTAGCTGATTCTACTCACTATTCGTCCGTCAAGGCTAATTCAATTTTACTTACACCATCGAAATCTTTAAAATTCATCCTGGAGAATTTTTTACAAATGGTCGGTTTTCGACTGAACAGAGTTTTCGCAAATCTCCTCCTATCCTCTCGTGGCACCGGTGTCAACATACAAATAAAAGAAAATGCTATAAATTGAACTTCGTAATCGCCACATTCGAATAGAACCCATTCAGATAATTTTATTCTGTAAAGGATTCAAAAATGAAATTATTTTTTTGAAAAACTGTGTCAAAATAGAGGAATTTTATGCCTACAGATGCGGTTGAAACGACGTCATCATATCATCAGTCCACTCCATTGTATCCATATTCACTAAGTCGGTCAGAAACAACAGTAAGGATTTTTTCACTAGCACGTGGATATTGTTGGCGTTTATGGTTTCGATTAATGGCATTAAACAAAACGTTACCAAGTCTTTGTAAACCACTTTTACGTTTTCTATGAATTCCTGTAGATGAATTATTATTTTAATTTTGTGGTTACGATGCAGGTACAGTAGACTTCCGATTATCCGACCTCCGATTATCCGAACAGCCGTATTATCCGAACGAAAAAAAATTCTCCCTATTATCCGTTTTTTCTGATTATCCGAACAAAATCCGTATTATCCGGACAAACATACACAAATTATGTACAAGTACATAGTCAAAAATTTTTGTAATCTTTGTTTTTGGTTTGTTTTTCTCCATTTTGTGAAGAAATAAAATTAATCCTTTGCACTTTTTATAAAAAATTTAAAAAATACACCATTATCATAAAAAAAACAGTCATTTTCTACCAAAATTCAACCAAAAAATATTAATCCGTATTATCCGGATTTTCGATTATCCGGACAACCTAATTCCCCAATTAGTTCGGATAATCGGAAGTCTACTGTATAGGTAAGTTGAATAATATTACTGCACGTGAATATTTCAGAACTTTTTAATTTCTTCAGAAGGCATGGAAATTCGAATACCTACCCGAATTGTTAAGCAAAAATCGTGACAATACAGAAGAAAATCCCTGGACGAATTTTGTTGTTTTTTAATCAACAGCAAAACATACGTTACTAGTTTGGCTAATCTTTCCGAAACATCTTCCCAATGCTCTTCCTCCTGAAATATTAGAAAATAGCAAAATTAGTTTCTATTTTAAATATACAAAGTAAATAACTGATATTTTATTTTTTCGTTGAATTGATTTTATTGATTACCTGATAATATGATCGTAACAGTCTCAAGGCCCACATAATTGCTGCTATTCGTTTAGTTTCACACATTGGCTGCAATTTTTCACAAATTACCGTTTTAACTGTATTCTATGTAGTCGTTGTAAAGCTACCTACATGTAAATATGTAGGTATGGGTATTTTTAAAAAATAGTTACCAATTTCTTTTCTCTGGCTATATTCTCCATCGTGAAAATAGTTTTACGGTTTAATTGAGGCGGTGGTTTCAATTCGCCATTATCGTGCAAGGCCCGGTGAACTATTTCGTCTAACATTTTATTGCTGTCTGCTTTTTGAAGCAGTGTATTGAAATCCATGTTTGGATTGTTTCAGGTTTCAGTCAACCAGTTCGAAAATCTGAAAAAATTTGACATGGTTATAAACAATCTGATGGGTTTGTTTGCTTTGAGAAAATATTGAAAGGGATAAAAAGATTGAACTTTTGAATGTTAAAACATGGCAGAATACCTATGATGTAAGATGGCCCTGCATTTTGAAGCGACAATAAATTCAAATGCGATCTTTATAATAATTGTTAAGGTCTGCTTTAAAAATTAATATTTTCACTCTTCATCAAAAACTCTAAAATTCTGTTCACTTTTATTTATTTATTTATTTCTTTTTGTAGTTCAAACCTTGATCTGATTTGATATACTTATTTCATAATAATTTACAATAAAACTTGATAAGTTTGAACGATGAAAGTCAAATCAGCTACTTTAGCTACTGAGTTTTCAAATTTTCAATTAATTAATGAACCTTAGGCAGATATCATTATCGACCGTTCATCTGATTTGGAGTTATCGTGTAAAGTACTTATAGTCTATATTCTATACCCTAAAAAGTGCTCTAGAAATCGACTTTTTTTTAAACCTCTTGGGGACTGAAAAGTTTTATATTTTATGGGTATTCACAACCACCCTCGTTCCAAAAATGCAATGTTCCCACCCCTAAGTCTGTGGGCTCCCCCCTTGGGGGGCTCCTGAAAGTCGCCTGTAAATACTTTTCGGGGACTATGGGAACATTATATTTTTGAAAAGGGCATATACCACTGATTGAAAAAATAAAATGTTCCCACCCCTCCGACCATGGGCCGAGGTACCACCCCCCTAGAGGGGGTGTGAAAATCCGTCTTGTGGTATGTATTTTCGTAATTTTTGAGTTGAATATGTATCGTTGTATTGTTATAGTTGAAAAACAATCAATACCCCTTCCTCCCCCCACCCTTGAAAAGGGTCCACCCCCCTGAAAATTTGAAATGCGTATATTTCCTGATGTAATGCACTTATCTGAGGGCAATTTTTTTTGTCAGGTAGCAATTAATGCCTAGAATTTGAGAAGCATTTTTTCCACTCACCCTCACCTCGCACTCACGTCTCAGCTCTTTACTCAAATAATTGAGAACACACAACTTTACCTGTAATTCAGTTATTTTCACGCGGTTTTCACTGTTAACCTTCAAGTTGAACTTGGAATAAAAAAAAACCACTCGCCTCATCCTTTGTACTCATGTTTCATCCTCTTCCCTCCATCACTTAAAAATTAGGTACCCATTTTACTCAAATAATTGGAAACACACAACTTTGGCTGTAATTCAGTTATTTTCACGTGGTTTTCACTGTTAACCTTCAAGTTGAACTTGGAATGCAAAAAAAAACCACTCACCTCATCCTTTGTACTCCTGTTTAATCCTCTCCCCTCTATCACTTCAAAATTAGGTACCCATTTTTGTTGGTATTTTCAATGGTTTTAACTTTCTTCTATACTGAAATTTTTCATAGTAAGATACTTGTAGTTATGAAATAATGATCACTAATATTACTATACTTGGTCTACTCAGTTTGACCCCAAAGCTTCCTCCTGCTTCCCTGCTTCCCTCTTCATAAAATTGATGTAAATTTTTGAAAAAATGAGTTTTGTTATTTCTCGCAACATTATTAGCAGTATGTCTATGTATGAAGCAAGTGAAATATATGAGAAGGTAGGAAGGTACCTGACTGCCTACATCTCAGCTATATTATAGTACTTCAATAATGTTGGAAATACGCTTTTACGAGGGTCGATTACCTACAAATTATTTGCCATATCTTCTGTATAGGTATAGAAATACGCGATTTTCAGTTATATATTTTGTAATGTTGACGGTGATGTTATTTTTTCATTTCAGTCTTAATAATGAAATGGAATCAAAAAAATGTTTCGAAAAATGTCTGTTTTGCTTATTACATAAAGTACCCATTTTTGTTGGTATTTTCAATGGTTTTAACTTTCTTCTATACTGAAATTTTTCATAGTAAGATACTTGTAGTTATGAAATAATGATCACTAATATCACTATACTTGGTCTACTCAGTTTGACCCCAAAGCTTCCTCCTGCTTCCCTCCTTCCCTCTTCATAAAATTGATGTAAATTGTTAAAAAAAAAATAGTTTTGTTATTTCTCGCAACATTATTAGCAGTATGTATGAAACATAGTGAAGTAGATCTCTTGACATTTTTAGCACTTATTTAAACCATTGTATACTCGTTCAAAATTCAAAGTTCATTTTTGTCAAAATTATGAGCTCTCAAAATAATAAATCCTTTCTTGAAAACATGATAATTTTGCAATTTTCTTCCAAAGATGGTATAATTAAACAATTGATGTAGAATTATATGCTACAGTGGGCATCAAAATTTTCTAATTCTTCAATTTTTTGAGCTCTCGCAAGTAGGAGGGGAGGTTAGTCATTCACCTAAAAATTTGAAATTATTCCTACGTCCTGGTAATGTCATCTTACCATAATTGTTAGCAAGGCTTCACGAAATTACTAGAATTTCAAAAAAGAAGAAAAAATTTGAAAAACAGAACACTCTAAAGCTCGTTTTTCGCACGAAGGAGGGAAGGAGACTTGATAAGTATAACAAAAAATATTACCTAGTTGAACCAAAAAAGGAGTTACTTAATTCTTTGCTCCCTTAATATAAAACATGATTTAGGAAGTTTTCTGATCCAAATGGATAAAAATAATCATTCTTGTTTCATTCAGAAAAAGGGAGTATAGGAATTAGTTAAATTTTCTTCAATAGGTATGTAGTTAAATTCATACAAGAAAAAAAAATTTTAATGGATTACTTTGTGAGTTTGTGATGTTGTCGGGTGTCTGCAAAAAGGCTCAATTTTCAATTCAAATTCTTCACATACAAGCAAGAAATTCGCTATTTTTATTCCCAAAATGTAGTCACTTGGGGGCTCTGAGAAAAGCCATCTGAGAGGAATTTTGTCCCTTAGCACCCCTCAGACCAAACTGGACTGTTTCTTTCAAAAAAAAAAAAAAAAATGGCAGAAACGTAGGTAGTTAGAAATTTGATTTAAAGGAATATTCAATCAGTAGGTACCTAGCTGCATTTTTTTCTATGGAAGAGTTCATATTATCCATTTAGTGGCATATGCACTAATTTGATACCAAGTTGTTGAAGTAGTTTTAATCAGCGGTTCCTTCCTGTTAGTCATATGTACGTACGATGCAACGCAAATCTTCCTTTTAAAACTAAAAATTACATAGAATATGAAAGCTGCTTTAAAACCTAACTTGACAAATCACTCAAAGAACCTTAAACGAATTTGAAAACTTCATCAAGAACACTTCTACATGAATAAGACCATTTTAGAAATGATTCGTAGACCCATTACTATCAAAAAATGCAAGCGATAAGGTTATTGAGAATGCAGACGTTTGAAAGATTTCTTTAAAAAACTGATACTCCAAGCAGAGTCCATGATAACAGAAAAGGTATAGAAATACACCATTTTTGGTTATAGGAAGAAATTTTATAGGACTCAATTTTATTGATAATACCACCAATTTACCTTATTTTTCTACATCATACTTATTTTATGTAATAAGCAAAACAGACATTTTTCGAAACATTTTTTTGATTCCATTTCATTATTAAGACTGAAATGAAAAAATAACATCACCGTCAACATTACAAAATATATAACTGAAAATCGCGTATTTCTATACCTATACAGAAGATATGGCAAATAATTTGTAGGTAATCGACCCTCGTAAAAGCGTATTTCCAACATTATTGAAGTACTATAATATAGCTGAGATGTAGGCAGTCAGGTACCTTCCTACCTTCTCATATATTTCACTTGCTTCATACATAGACATACTGCTAATAATGTTGCGAGAAATAACAAAACTCATTTTTTCAAAAATTTACATCAATTTTATGAAGAGGGAAGCAGGGAAGCAGGAGGAAGCTTTGGGGTCAAACTGAGTAGACCAAGTATAGTGATATTAGTGATCATTATTTCATAACTACAAGTATCTTACTATGAAAAATTTCAGTATAGAAGAAAGTTAAAACCATTGAAAATACCAACAAAAATGGGTACCTAATTTTGAAGTGATAGAGGGGAGAGGATTAAACAGGAGTACAAAGGATGAGGTGAGTGGTTTTTTTTTGCATTCCAAGTTCAACTTGAAGGTTAACAGTGAAAACCACGTGAAAATAACTGAATTACAGCCAAAGTTGTGTGTTTCCAATTATTTGAGTAAAATGGGTACCTAATTTTTAAGTGATGGAGGGAAGAGGATGAAACATGAGTACAAAGGATGAGGCGAGTGGTTTTTTTTTATTCCAAGTTCAACTTGAAGGTTAACAGTGAAAACCGCGTGAAAATAACTGAATTACAGGTAAAGTTGTGTGTTCTCAATTATTTGAGTAAAGAGCTGAGACGTGAGTGCGAGGTGAGGGTGAGTGGAAAAAATGCTTCTCAAATTCTAGGCATTAATTGCTACCTGACAAAAAAAATTGCCCTCAGATAAGTGCATTACATCAGGAAATATACGCATTTCAAATTTTCAGGGGGGTGGACCCTTTTCAAGGGTGGGGGGAGGAAGGGGTATTGATTGTTTTTCAACTATAACAATACAACGATACATATTCAACTCAAAAATTACGAAAATACATACCACAAGACGGATTTTCACACCCCCTCTAGGGGGGTGGTACCTCGGCCCATGGTCGGAGGGGTGGGAACATTTTATTTTTTCAATCAGTGGTATATGCCCTTTTCAAAAATATAATGTTCCCATAGTCCCCGAAAAGTATTTACAGGCGACTTTCAGGAGCCCCCCAAGGGGGGAGCCCACAGACTTAGGGGTGGGAACATTGCATTTTTGGAACGAGGGTGGTTGTGAATACCCATAAAATATAAAACTTTTCAGTCCCCAGACCGAAAATTTTTTTTGATCACTTTTTGGCTCATAGAATATAGACTATTATTCTCAGCCTAGACTATCCAAATTAGGCAACTTATTTCGCATCTCGATTTACGTCTCACAACGCAATATTAATTATTGATCGATATGATATTATTTTAATTATTATTATTACCAGGATTTCCCTTGCGGAGTGCAATATTGTGCGGAAAATCCATCCCAATAATTAATTCAGTTTCGACTTACTGTAATTGGCGATTAATTTTGGAGGTTATCAAAAAAATTTGTAATTTAATCGAATCACGTTTACACATTTTAGAAAAAATAGACTACGTTTTCTTATCTTTTAAACTTGAAATTGTTGATTGTGTTTTCAATGAGCTATTGTTTTTATCATCTTATTCGGGAAAATACAGCAGAATTATGATGAAAATTTTATTATACGAGTGTCATTGCATTTATCTATTATCATTCCTTTCATCTGTAAACAAAATATCCACACACGAACAATAAATTTATTGTTATGGAAATTAAAATATGGTAACAACGATTTTTTTCTTTATAAAAAATGGTAGAAAGAAATTTTTAGAAATTGAATAATAGATCTTTCAAAAAATATTATAAAGAACCTACCAAAGCATGGAACAGATGAAATGATAATTGGATTGTAAGGTTAGGTATGCGATCAAAGGCTTGATGTCAATCCAACGGTTATAGGATTTCTTATTTATTTACATTTTTGTTTCTTTAATGAGTAAATTTGAATGCGAGGTGAAAGGTGGGTACCTACTACCAAAATAGAACATTATTTTTTCATTTTTTTTTGGTAGGCTATTTACTTATTTGATGGCTTGAATACGAGCTAGATAATACTTAAATCTAGTTTTTCATTTTTTTTTTCAAAGAAATTATTTATTTTCAAGCAATAGACATGTACTTACAATATTTTATTTAAAAACTATTTATGTATTTTTATTCATGGAAATTTTTAGACAGCAGTAGGAAGACAAAAATATTATTTCTATGTCATCGAATCCAGGAATTGGTGAAAAAAAATGATGATGTGATGCGAAAATGATTATCCTAACCTAACACAATAGCCATGTTTTAATCTAAATTGAAGACGATGTACAAGAAATGTACCGGAACCGTATCTACCTAGTACCTACTCCAGTCTCAATGTTTCATCAGTAGTGATAACGTACCTAATGGATTTTGTAAATATTTGACAGGAAAAATCAACGTAACTATACTACGGTAGCCTTCGGAGAAACGTTGGCCTAATTGAACGTTTTTCCCCTACAAATCTTTCTTCGGAGTAATTGTAAAACCACATTTCATCAGCTACCTGATGTACCTTTTGTGTCGTTTCAAACATTACGATAGAATTAGCTATCTACCTACGCTTTATATCAATATTTTACTATGTACTCGAAGCTAAACCAGGTAATTGTTGTGGTTTAATGATACTATAACGAGTAGAGGTATTATACCTATGTATACAGAAATGAATCATACTTACCAATATGTAAATCCATTTATGTGACGTTTGTCTTAAAATAATAAATGATTGAAAAGCCACGCATTCCAAACAAACTGGAGTTGGAAAACTAAAAACAAAACATTATGTAGACGAAATATTATACAACTTAACGCGATTGCGTGCACCGATCGATAAGTTCCGGTGGTGTTCTGTCTGCTGGAAGAGGAAGTAAAAGGGTCAGAATTTAGAAGGGTAAGTTATACTGTTGCAAATGGGTAGATGGATTCGTTAGGTGGTATACCTACGTTTACGTATACGATACAATAATAAACAACATCCCTTATTATTTTGAAGACGCATTTGCAGATATTTATGACGAAGAAAAAAATTGAGTTTGAAATAGGCATCTTACCTATCTTCTTTTTTTTCCTGATACCTACGAAAAATTGATCGAAAAAACTTTTCGGATAGCATTGTCATTTCTTTTGGCACTGGAGTAATAATTTTTATAATACCTAAGTAAATAAAATAATTTTTTTTTTTCGTAGAATGTGCATTTAACATTGCGTTTCCACGTATGGTACTTACTTTCTAGAATTTTACATACATACTTATACGAGTTTCTCGCACGTATTAATGGGGATTTACGTGTAGTTTGATTCTCTTTACCTATACCTACGTCAAATGCAGCAGGTAACTAACAGTGATGGAAAATGTCGTTTATTGAGTTGAATTTATTGGGACCAGCATGTTAATTTGTGAAAGTGTGTATATTTTTTTTTCAATTTGCAAAATTAAGAGAATGTTGAACAGTAATTCGAAGAAACTAAATGGTATTACCCACATAAGAAAATAATAGGATCAAAATTTATCGAGATGAATATGCAAATTTTTTTCGTTTCATTAATTCAAAACCTGAAAAAATTGTCTTGATATTTTTTGTTTTCAAATTAAAAAGATGATTTTACAGTTTTAAATAATGATTTTTTTTTAAATGCAATTTTACCTACCTACTGGGCACAAAATTTCTCGTATCAGATGTTTTTTTAATTAGTCATGAAAATACTTTTGAAATATTGATGATAGTGATAAACTATTGATGCATGTCCAGGTTTACTGTCGAGCCGTTTAGAAGAGAAAGGGAGAGGGAGAAGAGGAGATGAAGCTGCATCAAAAATGACAATTGAAAATACGTACTACGAAAGGAAGCCTTTATAACTCGTCAATTCCAATCCGGCAATCCAGCTGAAATTTGGCTCATCGAAAGAGTACCTATTTCACCTAAATCTTGGAACCAAATTTTCAGATGCCAAAGTTGATATTAGATTTTTGGCGAATCCGAAATAAGTAAATAAAAGAGAGGAAAATCTGAAACTTGGTTTACGTACAAGAGTTGATTCCATGCATAGATTGCCTTCATTTCCAGTCGATGTTGGAGCTTCCAGCAAGAATTGACTTTACTCTAGTGATTTCAAATTGCTCTAGCAGAACTTACGTTGACTTGGTAATGGTGAACTCAAATTAAACGCGGTTAAAACAAATAAATTTTTGTATCTTTCTTAAAATCAACCCAGAAATATCAAATTTGAAATTTGAAATCTGTAACGAACAAACATAAATGAGTTCTGTGCTGAGCAAAGCAGACAGCGTGTATGGATCTTAGAACACGAAACCAATGAAATTGCCTTCTGTGTTAATGATTCCCAGTCCCATCCATTGATCAATTCCATCTTCATCAAAATTTAGCAATGACCTGATCATAGTCCCAATGTACTACTCCCAGATTCATGTAAGTAGAGAGTGTGTAATTGGCTGTTTGTTGGTGAGCTTTATCTAGTTCAGCTTTTATTATTATTTTTTTGTAAGATGTACATTCTATAATAATTATTACTTATACCTACCTACCAAAAACTTACTTTGTGCATTGACGTTGCAATGAGAAAATCAATTTGCTCCTCTTTTTCCACTGAACTTTTCAATAAAAGCTTCCCTGCACACGTTCCATTCTGAGGTAGAGTTTCTTGAGAGTGGGTCAAGCTTTAGTCTCACAGAAGAATATAAAAATTCTTCAAGTTCTTCGGCATTTACCTATCTACCTACTTCAACCTACCTACGTAATAACGTGATATCAAGAAGATGTCGCAAGAATCTAAGGACTATAACTTACGTTTCTTCACTTACCCAGATAATATTCAAGTTTTACCCAGGAGCTTTTACGAAATATTGTTCACAGAAAATATAAGCTCATTCTATCAAACATTTCAATCAATGTAGTAACAATCTTCGTACAGGTTATCATTTATGGTTATCAATAATGATAAATTTTCTAGAAAGTTTTTCTCATTTAGAATTTAGAAAAAATGCCTAGCTAATCGTGTGCGAAGATGATTTTTATTCCATTATACGTAGTACCTAGTTTCATGAAGTTAGATACTTTTATGACTGAAGAATGAAAACAGTAAGTAACGTGGTCACAGTTTCCTACCATTTTTAGCTTTTTTTTTGTTACCTCGAGACGATTAATTTTATAGATTTTACTTTTGATACTCGGCTTGTGCTGGCAACCAGCTTCTGAATCGCGAGTTTTACAAGCTGAAGCAGCTGAAATTCAGCGGGGGGAACCAGTTGCTGAATACTACTCGGACGAAGACGACCCACCGGATATACATTATCCAAATCCAGGACCTGACCAACTGCCTGATGCGCCTGGGGATTTCAGATGTAAAGATGATCCTGCCATTGGCCCGATTGAAAAAAACCTTGGACGTGCCCAAATGGATGAAAACAAAGGTAGAATAGTAATTATGACATTATTATCATTACGTTTCAGATCAGTGTCTAAGAATATTGTGCGTGATAAGAAAATGTACCCACCAAAAAAGGCAGGAAAAATTCCCAGCTAAAAAAAATCACTAATTTTACCGATAACAAATTGATTGAGTATCGTAACTTGATAAAAAAATTCATCATTTTTAAAAAAATGTTTAAAATCGTTTCGTGTACGTAAACGCGAAGAATTTTAAAAAAAAAAATCCATTTTTTGTTCACCCCTAAAGAGATTTTTTCCACATTTTTTTTTCTCATCATGCACTATATATTCTTGGACTCTCTGCTCAGTGATTTGGTCATTGCTTCAACGGATCATAAAATTGAATTTTGTGCCCAAGTGAAGGTGCCATTCGTCCCTATCGAAGTCGTTATTTTGGTAAACAAAATGGGAAAAATGTTGGACCGGAATCAATAAAGCAACTTGACTCATTCTTGAGTATCGCCAGCAACATCGAAGAAAACTCATACATTACTGATAATGAGGGTGGCAATGACGACCAGCATGATGATAACGTGCATGAAGGTGATCTTTTTTACATTTCACATTTTGAAGCAATTTAGTATAACCTTATCAACGATTTCTAAAACCTAATTTTTTGTAGAAGGAGAAGGCGGTCATCCAACTCACTTTTGTGTTCATAAATTTGACATACGAGGTGGCGGAAATATCAAACCATACGACATCGACATGGTGGTTGCGGCGAGAAACCCTAGGCGAATGGCTAATGTAGGTAAACGAAAGAAACGTCAAGTAAAACCAGTTGATTTGATTGATCAAAGAGTCGATTCAATGGGGAAATTTTTCGAGACTGTTGGTTAACCATGAATATTCAAATGGAAGACTAGGGGATGAGACCATATTTCGGAATATTGATTGGAAGAACACATCACGTCGAATTCCTTTTCGTTGCAAAGAATGTATATGTTTAGGTAGTGCTGAGTAATAATCAGATTTTGCAGGGGAAAGCTTACCAAGTTTTGATTATAAAAAGTATTATTTTATTATTCGATAAGTAATGTAAATTGAATTTTATAGGCTATAGTTGTACATTCTTAAATATCTAGCTGTGTGTTTTTTTGTAGATATTTATATTAGTAATTTATTCAATAAAAAACATAAAATAGGTGCTAATTTCACCCTCATCGAAAATTTGAAATGTATGAAAATATAGGTATAGGGTTAGTATTTTGCAGGATTTTTCTAAACCCCTAATCTTACAAATTGGCATCCTAATTTTTGTACCTACTCGTGGATGGAACTCAACTTCTAAAATTCGAACGATAACTCATGCTATAAAAAAATATATGTAGGTGACTAAACTCACGATAAAACATATAGTGAAACACGTGATTTTTTGCAGTATCTATTGCCATTGCCCTTTCCTCCCAGTAATTAATTCTTATATTAGACAGTAGACACATCGACTGCATGGTAGAGCACTGCATGACGACCTTTTTATTCTACTTTGGTACATCAATACATAAGTTTGATGCAGATTGGCTAAAGTAGGTACCTACCTACCTACCTATATAGGTACTTATAAACTAGTTTCATAAGCGGTATAATTTACCACTTTGCAAAAAATAATATTATAACCACGTTGAAGATGAAATTATATAGTAACGGGTACCATCATCGAACATAAACAAATCGCATTCACTAACGCAAAAAAAAAGAAGAAAACCCCCGTCAGATACTAATATTTTTTAATTTTGATACTCACGTGATACGAAAATACCTACCTATATCCAGCAAGCTAGACGAATAGAAAAAATCTGCAGAGAGGTGATTTAAATCTGCAGTATTGATGACGTGCAACTTCCAAGAAAATATTCCTCGCGGGGTTCGTCTAATTTACATAATAATTTTAATCAATCGAGTATAGGTAGGTATCTACATAAAAAATATAACGCGTAGGGATTACCTATAAACAGAATTTCCAACCTGGACCATTTCAGCGAAATGCGTCGAACGTTGATCGCTTCTAAAATTTGTAGCCTTCGATCTCGAGACTAGACTTGTACCTGCGTGTCTATTTTTTTGTGTAATCTTCGTCGATCGTAGAGGTGATCGATATTTTCATTTATAAAGGTCTGAAATTACAAATACCATTTTAGTATTGGTTTTGTAGTTGATACGTGAAATTATTGTACGTTGATTGCGATCGTCTTCAAAATGAAAGCTGTAAGTATTTTTCGTGTTAGTTTACATTTTTATTTTGTGATTTTTTTTCGGATTTAAAAAAATTTTTAAATCGGTTTTTCAAATTTTTTTGTTTATTTATTTTTTTTAAAAAAAAGTGATACTTACAAGGCTTTATTTGAACATCTACATCTATTTTTATTCAAATGTTTGAATCATTTAAAAAGACTTTGAACAATTTACCTGCATTTTTAATTCGATAAAATGTTCATTCGAGATTTTTTTCTATAAATTAGGTGTTTTGAAATAAGTTTTCTCCGTACCCACTCGAGATTTATACCAATTTAAATAATTATTATCCTATTTCTCCATCACTGGTTTGTTCATTTTTCTAATCAAATGGAATTTTGGAAATTTTAAATCAAAAGAATTGAATTAACTTGTGGCTGAATAATAAATTTGCTATCGTAATTTCTAATGCAAAAATTTTATTACAACTTTGATTAGTTTGAGTTGAAATCTAAAAAAAATACAATAATTTGACGAAAAAACTCATGATTTTTGATTTTAAAATCCATCAAACCTTAGATTGATTCATTCATATTTCTTAAATTTAAAGGTTAAAATCTCAATGGAGAACCTCGATTCCTTGCACCTTTAAAAAATAAATTTTTAAATAAAAATAAAATCACTTGGCAGGACAGAAAGTTCAAATTAGTGATTCGATACTAGGAATTATTTTATTTTTTTGATTTTTTTCTGTGGAGGGGGGGAGGCTCTCAATCACTCGAGTATTTTCTGTTTAATATTGAATCAAAATTTCAAGTTGAAGCAATTCAATAGAGATTTCAGTAAATTAAGTCGATAAACAGGTTTCAATTATGACTGAGCGTCACCTACCTGACGGTATCTCAAAATACCAAATGTAAGCAGAGATCTTCGATTTTTTTGAAAAAAATTTTAAGCAATTTTTTAAATTCATTTTTGAACAATTTAGTGGGAAAAATGAATTTCCAGAATTTTGGTTTTGTAATCTTGAATTTGAAATTTAAATTTAAAAATTTTCTGTTAATAATACTGTAATTTATTTTGACTTATTTTGTTATGTATATACAGCTACCTACAATAATAATTTTTTCTTCCACAGATTGTCATATTTATGGTCTGCATGTCGGCCGTCCTCGCCTACGGACCGCCAAAGCACGAATACGAACACATTGAACATCATAAACCCCCACCGCCACCACCACCCCATCATCATCACAAAGAAGAGCACCATTATCCTCCACCACCACATCATTACCCTCCCCATCACCATAAAGAAGAAGAACACCACAAAGAACATTACTATCCTCCCCATCACCACAAAGAGGAAGAACATCATAAGGAAGAGGAACACCACAAAGAACATTTCTATCCTCCCCATCACCACAAAGAGGAAGAACATCACAAGGAAGAGGAACACCACAAAGAACATTTTTATCCTCCACATCATCATAAAGAAGAAGAACACCATAAAGAACATTTTTATCCTCCTCATCACCATAAAGAGGAAGAACATCATAAAGAAGAAGAACACCACAAAGAACACTTCTACCCACCACCCCATCACCATAAAGAAGAAGAACACCACAAAGAACATTTTTATCCACCACCCCATCACCATAAAGAGGAAGAACACCACAAGGAAGAAGAACACCACAAAGAAGAAGAACACCACAAAGAACACTTCTACCCACCACCCCATCACCATAAGGAAGAAGAACACCATAAAGAACATTTTTATCCACCACCACCACCCTATAAACCAGAATCTAAAACTGTAACCGGAGGTTTCAATGAAGGACTTGGAGGAAGCTCAGGCAGTCAGGGCTCAAATGGTCAAGACTCATTTAGCCAAGGTGGACTTGGTGGAGAAAGTTTAGCCAGTCAATCAGGTATTGGTGGCTCACAAAGCTCTGGTAGCTCGCTAACCTCGGGTAGCTCAGATGGAATTGGAAGTACAGGAGAAGATATTTTCATGCGGAGACAAAGTGGATCCAGAAGATAGTCAGTTTTGAATTTTAGTTCTTTGATTTTTAATCCACTCATGATATCATTTTTTTAGAATTTTTTGAGATTATCAACTACCTAGGTATTTATTATCATTTTTGACCAATTTCTTTAAAAACTTTGCATTTCTTTTTTTAGATTTTTACTTTTTTTTATGTATCTGTTTCCTAATTTATTGTTTCAATTTTGTAAGTACATAAATTTTTTAAAATATTCAAACTGAAATTTTATCGTGTACAAAAAATGCATACCTACTAGTACCTACCTCATTATATGCAGCTAGGTAGGTACCTACCAAACCTTGTCAAAAAAGGGTATTTGAGATTCTTTATAAGAGTTCATTAGCTTGCGTATAAATATTGCAACGCAAAGAAGGTGTGAATGAATCGTATACATTCCTACTTTTCTACCCACGCTTAATGTAATCGCATGATTATCGAAGACCGAATCACTGCCTAGGCAATCAAAAGATAAGAATACAAATGTAAATCAGCTGAATAAAATTTATGAACGTACTACTAGCAGAATCGCGAATCGGTTTGCAAAAATGATACAAATATTCTCAAACAGGTAGGTAATTGGTATGCCGGAACAAAAAAAGAAAGAAACAAATTATACTTACGAAGTGAATTGAGCATGAAGATAAGACGTCATGCTGAATCGCTGATAATAAAGGTCAAGTTCAAGAAGAGCAGAGCAGAGCAGAAAAAACCAAGTGTCCAGATTAAGGTGTGTTTATACCTGGGAAACCCGTTCTTGTGTACATATTGAAAACAATTTTAATTACATTCATCGGCAGTTCTCCTCCTGTTTTCAGTTTGGTTACTTATTAGTGATGTTCAAAATCATTCAAAAATCTATTCGAGGGCCATTAGGTAGGTAGGTCTAGGTATATAATTAAAATTCAAATACGTACCTGCACTATGTACATCTGTCTAATTGTACCTACTTATCTATGTCCCTGTGTAAATTTAAATATTCAGGTACGAGTATATTGAATTTGTTGTGAACGATATGGATTGAAGGATGAAGCCAAAATTTTTCTTTGAGCACCCTGGTGAATGCATTTATGATGTTTAGGAAGAAGCCAATATATACGAAAACGTATTCTGTAAAAATTTACGTTAAATACCTACCTAAACTGGAAAAATTCCAAAATAGTTATGAATACTAAAACTTTTGTTTTGTTTTATCAATTTTCCAAAAGTTCAAACAATGCAATAGGTTGTTGCACCTCAGGACAGGCAAATCAAGAATTGTTGATTTTTTCAATTTTTATGATTGCAATAAAAGTTTTTGAGTCTACGATGACTTATTCATCCCTCTCCAGAGCAGATGCAGCATTGAAAATATTGGTAGGTGTGCATACTTACGTATATTATGTTTTCAATTTCACCCCATAAAGTATAGATCCATTCATGTAGGAAATTAGGAAATGGCACACTCTCAAAAAATATGAGTTCTCAAGGTTTTCTGCCCCTGTTTAGTCCAAATAGATCCGAATTCGAGACCACTTTCAGGCTAGAAAACGGTTGAGTCAAGTTGAAAATTTAGAAAATCAAAAAGATTTTGGTTAAAAAAATTAAAAAACTCGTTTTTACGTCTTATAATCACAAAAATTTGATTTGTCGTTTACATATTTGTGTTCAATGAGTCAAATATTTCCGATGCTGGCCATTATCTACTTACTCATGTTCAATCAAGATACTTACCTGAATTTTCAAATTGCAGCTTTTTATGAAAATTTTTTCAACTTGCTTCATCTTAGTGAGGTGTCAAATTTTTTATAAGGCACATACAAATTATTCAAATCAATGTGTACTCACGACTTTAGTTAAAATTCAAGGTAGGTACATTTTTAAAATTTATCTCATTCTCAATGAAAAAAAAAACCATTTTTCTCTGACTACCTATATGACGAGTGTATTTTTCTAAATCGTAAAATTAATTGGAATGGTCAAAAGAATGAAAAAAAAACACAAAGATTTTCAATCCTTTTTTTTTTAGCAAAAATTACAACGTAAAGTATTCACCTACCTATACCTTCATAAAGATGTAGATACTTACGTATATTTCAGCATATTTTCAATTTAATGAGTTGAAAGGGACATACAGGGTGTTCCTCATTTTGAAAAAATCATCAAGAATAAGGAAATGTTTAAATCATTCAAATCCCGGCGGTGCCAAAAACGAAATTTTATGGCACTCTAGGCTCATAAAAGTGACATAATTCCGCCATTTCATGACTCTACATTAATATGCTCTAAAAATTGCACAAGGTATGTAACAGAAAAATGTTACAATTATGTCATACCATTAAAATTGTGCTTCAATTGTAACAAATCAAACCATATTCTGGTGGCATGAATGTGATTTCAAAAGGTCACATTTCAATACCATTTTTAGTGGATCAAAATGTGACTTGAAAATGGCATGGCATGAATTGTGTCCTTTTATTGTTACCAATATGAGCAATCATCTTAGTACTCATAATGCCACCTACAAATGTGTCATTATATATTTTCATCTAATGCTATATTATGGCCCATAATAATAGCACATGAAAAACTACCTGAAATTGTTCAGAAATGTGACATTATCATGTCATGCAGCAAATCATGTGGTTTAACGTCACATTAATGTCACAGTTTATGTTCACATATAAGGGACTTTGATCTATCCCATAATTGCACTCCACATAAGATAACATAAAGCTACCTTACAGCAGTATATAAAATTGCTCTAAAAAAGTGACATGTATGTCATATCAGCAAATTACAAAACAATGCCAATTGTAATGGCTCTGAAAAAATATCATTTCAGAGTGAAATGAAAGTGCTTGCAGTATGACAAACACAGTTCTGCAGGAAGTTGTGTGCCTTAATGCACATAAAGGACAAATTTTTAGTTGTTATTGATGTCACACTTTTATGCCTCATAATTTTCATTCTTCTATTGTATCATAAAAATGCCAGAAGCAAGTGCATAAAATTGCACTCATAAAAGAAACATTAGTGTCTCATCAGCAAACCATAAAATGACACATAAGAAATTTTTCAGTTTTACAGCACACAAAGACCACATTTTCAGCTTTCATGAATGTTTCTCTTTTATGTCCCTAAATGTTCACTGTTTTATTGTATCATAAAAGTGCCAGAATCAAGTGCATAAAATTGCACTTGCCAAAAAAACATTTATGTCCAATCAACATGCCTTACAATGACTCTTTGGAAATAGTGAATTTTTTATGACATATTAAGGTCAAATTTTCAGTTCTTACCAAAATTTCTCTTTTATCTCTCATAACTCTCATTCTTTTATTGTATCATAAAAGTGCCAGAAGCAAGTGCATGACATTGCACTTGCAGAAGAAATGTTAGTGTCTCATGAGCAAACCATAAAATGACACATGAGCATTTTTCAGTTTTACAGCACACAAAGACCACATTTTTCAGATTTCATGAATGTTTCTCTTTTATGTACCATCATTTACACTGTTTTACTGTATCATAAAAGTACCAGAATCAAGTGCATAAAATTGCACTTGCAACAAAAACTTCAATGTCTAATCAACATACCATACAATGACTCTTTGGAAATTGTGCAGTTTTTATACTCAACACATAGGTACATTAAGATCAAATTTTCAGTTTTCATCAATGTTCCTCTTTTATTGTTTTTTTATTGTATCAATAAAGTGCCATAAGCAAGTGCTTATAATGGCACTTCCAAAAGAAACATTTATGTGCTATCAGTAAGCCATCAAAATAATCTGCAGGAAATTGTTCAACTTTGCAGCAAATTTAAACCAAATAAAATTACATTTTTATGTCCCATAATTTCAATTTTTATATTGTATCATAAAAGTGCTTGAAAAAAGCTCATAAAAATATACCAAACAAAGTGATAAGTATATCATTTCAGCAATAAGTCATGAAAGGACACTCATTTATGCCATGATGAAAATGATATCAACAGTACCTATGATAAAATCACCATAAATTCCTTAAAATTATGTGAAAAGGAAAATTGTGGCATTAATGGCATGTATATGTAACAAATTATGAGGACAGTAACAATTATATTCCACTTTTGTCCTTATATGAAATATTCACAGGGTGGCTAGCTGCACTAATCTGTGCTCAGTAATCCAGAGGTCCCAGGTTCGAATCCTCCGTCCGGCAGAAAATTTATTAAAAATTGAAGCATGTTCCAGAAAAGTATCTCATAAATAAATATGTTAAGAATGGTAATACAGCTATAAATGATGAAAAAACTTGAATTAATAATTAATAAAAATAGTTAATTAATAAATACTGCTAAAATTAACAAATGTGCCATAAATGTGACATTAATGTGACTTCGGTATGATATCTTGATGAATATTCTGTGATAAAAATATGGTGCACTAGGCACTTTGAATGCCCACATATGTGACATTAGATCAGATCAGAAATGTGCCATAGCTAATGGCACATAATAGAGCATATAAATTTCGTTTTTCATGCAACATTTTTGTCACTTGGGAGGGATAAAATTTATGTAACATGAAATTGTACTTAGAAAGTGCCATGGCACATGTCACATAATACAGCCTATAAATTTCGTTTTTCATGTGCCATTTATGAAATTTTAACATGATGCAGAAATGTTTCATAGATATGCCAATGAAAAAGGCCTCTGCTCATGTTACATTAATGTTGCATGATAAACGAAATTTATATGCTCTATTATGTGACATGTGGCATGGCACATTTATGGCAAATACTTGGCACCGTCGGGATGATGCCCATAACCCATAGTACCCGAGTAGACGAACAAGAAATATTACTATGACAGATTGCCCATCTTCAAAATTGAATGGGTAATCTTGATTCAAAGTTTCCAAATTTGTGATGCTGCAAATTCAAATATTCAAATTGTGTTTGCGCCTTCAATTTTGAAGATGGGCAATTTGTCATAATAACATTTTTTGTTCGTCCAATTTGAGCACCATGGGTTACTGAAGTCATTTCAATGACGCAAACATTTTCTTACCATCTGTAAATTGAAGAAGTTACACCATTTTCGGCCAAAAATGTACCAAATTTTAAAAAATTTCCCAAAAATGAGGAAAATGTTTGGATCATTTAAGTGGTTCCATCAACTCATAGCATTCGAGTGGACGAACAAAAAAAGTTATTATGACAAATTGCCTACCTAATATCTTTAAAATTGAAAGGGCAAATTACACAATTGAAAATTCGAAATTTGAAAATTTTGAATCAAGTTTGCCCCTTTAATTTTGAAGATGGGCAATCTGCCATAATAGTATTTTTGTCATCTACTCGAATACTATGAGATATGGCCCTTATTTAAATGATTCAATCATTTCCTTATTCTTGATGATTTTTTTCAAAATGAGAGAATTTCGAGTTTTGCGATGCACGTGGCTCCTTCAATTCACAAGATAGGCAACCAGTCGTAAAACGCTTTTTGTTCGTCTCCTCGAGTACTATCTACAGTTGAATTTTGGCAGACGATTCCCAAAACACCCGACGTAGAAGATATTTTTTCGTTAAAAATCGAGCTTTTTTTGGGGGGGGGGGAAGAGGGAAGGAAACGATCGTAAAAAAATAATGAGAATTTAGATGAGTTAAATGCTTACATGACATTTTTTTCATAATTAAACAAACATTCGGGGGGGGGGGGTTAGGTATATTGTCGTTTCCAATAAACGAAAATACTGCTTAAAAAGGTCATTTCAGATTTTTCGAAGAAGATACGTTTGACATTTTTTTCAAAAGTTTCCACAAATGATTCTTGATGATTGAAAATCACCAAAAAAATCAACAAAAATTGCAATTTATCTTCCTTCAAAGGATTTAGGGGCCAGGGAGTTATCTATGTCTATGAACTACAAAAATATAATAGACATATTTTCACCATTCTTGACTGCTCATCCTTTGAAAAAATTATCAATGAGTTGGGTAACTTACAAAGATAATTAACCTTATATAGGTTCTGATCAGTTTTTTGGTACGTATTTGAAATAATGGGTAAAAAACTAGAAAGAACCTTATTTCATGCGAGACATACTTATTCAAGATACTCGCACTTACAAAAAGGGTAGGTAACAACGAAAGCTTCTGGGAAAGAAAATAGGTAGGTACCTATATCATTTCAATCGATGTAACAGCCCTTCCTTTCATATTTACATACATGCGTTATCTTTGATGGTTATCAATAATGATAAATTTTCTAGGAAGCTTTTCTCATTGAGAATTAATTCAGAAAAAATGCCTACCTAGCTAATCGTGGGCAAAGATGATTTTTATTCCATTATGAGTAGTACCTAGTTTCATGAAGTTAGATATTTTTATGACTGAAGAATGAAAACAGTAAGTAACGTGATCATAGTTTCCTACCCATTTTAGCTTTTTTTTTTTGTTACCTCGAGACGATTAATTTTATAGATTTTACTTTTGATACTCGGCTTATGTTGGCAACCAGCTGCTGAATCGCGAGTTTTACAAGCTGAAGCAGTTAAAATTCAGCAGCCGGAACCAGTTGCTGAATACTATACGTACGAAGACCCTCCAGATTTAAGGTACCTAGATGATTCAGGATCTTACCAAGGGCCGGCTTATGCGCCAAAGGAATTCATGCGTAAAGATAATCGTGCCTTTGAAGCGATTTGGAAAAAAAATTGACGATACATATGTATCTACTAGTCAATTCAATGCAAATTTCACCAACTAGGTACTGTATCAGTGAAATAAATGGTATTTTTTGTAGATATGGAAGTTTGAAATTTATTCAAAAACATAGTTAACAATCAACGATATTTTGACCAAATTGCATGTAGATTTTCGAAACCACAAACAATCGACGGGGGGGAGGCTAAAATAGGATACAAACCAAAGAGAATTAGGTGAAATTTTGATATTTTACCAGTTTTTGGCAACTTGCATTTTTAATTTTTTTTTTCAAAAATCGAAAACGGAATTTGGTGTATCGCTGGGTTTTTAGTGATTCCCTTTTCTCCGGTTCAAAAATTTTTGTGCTGAGTAAAGAAAAGGTTTCCATAATTTTCAGACATTTTTCATTAAAAAGAACGAGATTTAAGCATTCACCTACGTACCTATATACAACAGTGCACCCTCTTTTCAATTTTCTAGTCAGAGGATGAACTTTTGCAGATGAAATTTGATTATCATTTTTTTCCCAACATACTCGTAATTCGCATTTTTTCATCGATTTGAATTTTGTTTAGATTCTAGATGCAGTCAAGGTCGAGATGATTCATCTCTCGTTAGTATTATTTCCGCAACTTGGATCCAAGCAATCATCACATGAATGACTCTTAGCCCATTACAAAAGATAGGTAGATAGGTACTCATTACCTACTATTCGGAGAACGAGTTGCATTATGGAAATAACCAGCAATATATACCTGCACTTTAAAAAAAGTGAACTCACTTTAACGATAATACTTATAACATCGAATACACTTTACAAAGATTCAGGTAGTAATGCGTGTGTTATCAAACGTAAACAAACCTCGCACTAAATGTGGAAACGTGATACCTGTATGAGTAAGAAACTGAAAAATGTGTCCAGTAATCCAGTTATTTAAATCAGTAGGATAGGTGGCTTTTAAGCTTCTAAGAAAATATTTGTTTGAATCCATTGAATTAACATAATAATCTTAATGAGAGAGACAAGGAAAAGAGAGAAAAAGATAACGACGATGAAAACAGAATTTCCAATATGGACAATCTCAATACAACGAACTTCGTTCATTGTGGTTTAACATTTGTAACCTTCGATTCGGAGACTTTATCATTTTTATGTATTTTTTGTTTTGTCGCGCGTCGATCGCACTAGCGGACGAGTTTTTATATAAAAAGGAATAAAATTAACAGCACGGTATCAGTTTATACATTGAAGTCGATACGTGAATTTTGTATTACTTTTTACCTTCAGTTACTGTGATAATCAAGAAAATGAAAGCTGTAAGTATTTTTTGAAATGTTTTTGGTGTACCTACCTATTATTTTACTTGTGTGTTTTTTTTATTTTTAATTTGACATTTTTTTCGGTTTGTTGTGGTCGTTTTCGAAATTTTCTTTTTTTTGGTTTCATCAATTTTGATTCGAATTTTTGTGTTTAATGGTTCAAATATTGATCTTTCTATTTGATTAGTTGACATTTTGTTAAATTTTTTAAATTATGGTTTGATTATTAAATAAGGCTTTCAATATTGCTTTTGAAATCAGTGCATTTATTACTTGATAGGTATCAAGACAAGACTCACGTCCACAATGATTTATTTGGGAAAGAGTTACCTACCTATCTTTTGTTTTAAAACATTCAATTTTTTCATTTTCTTACGATTTTTTTATATGGTATACCTACTGGGATTTTTTAAAGCGAGTTGTTCGCTACAGAATTCAAAACGGCTGTATATTTTTTCTCAACAATGTTTGTCATAGTGGTAATAATTAGTTTCTTTCAGTCTAAGTTTTCGACATTTTTACGAATCATGTTTCATGTATATTTTTGCGGTACAATTTCCTACATTTACATTTGGAAAATTTCTCTGATAAGTCATCACAGTACACAAAGTTACTTTGGAAAAATTATCCAACCTTTTTTTCGCCCCATTTCAAGTATTTTCCATCCCTCATTCCTGTTTATTTGCGAACACAGTTCTAAAATATTTTTTAAAACCGGTTGGTACGTCACATCTGCTTTGAATTTCATAAATTGTGCGTGTTAAATATTTCAATAAAATATCTCTAGCTATATTGAATCAACTTGGATTATAGAAATTTTGTGCGTTGATTTAGATACCTATTATGCCAAAGTACACCTAGTGAAAAATGTGGGGAATTTATATATTTTTTGAATGAAATTTGAAATGGGTCTGTTGAACAAGAGATCATGAAGTTATTCTGTTCAAATGTTTCTTCGCCTGTTCATTTATCTCAAAAAATTAAAAAAAAGAATTAATTTTGACCCCCCCTCTTTCACTACACATGATGTACGTAGATTTTAAAAATGTATCTCATTATTATTTTTTGCCTGAAATTGAAAACTACAATTCAAATTTATTTATTTTTTTCAGATCGTGGTGTTAAGTTGTTGTGTAATGGCGGTCCTCGCTCATGAACCACCACACCATGAGCACCATCATATACCACCCCCACCACCCCATCATCATGAGCATAAGGAGCATCACCATATACCACCCCCACCTCCTCATCATGAGCATAAGGAGCATCACCATATACCTCCACCACCCCCTCATCACGAGCATCACCATCAACCCCCTCATCATGTACCACATCATCACGAAGAACACAAACCTCACCACATACCACCACCACCACACCATGAACATAAACCCCCTCATCATATTCCACCTCCGCCACCACATCATCATGAGGAACACAAACCTCACCATATTCCACCACCTCATCATGGTGGACATCATGAAGGAGGATTTGGCGGTCAAGGTATTGGCGGAGGACAAGGTGGATTTGGTGGTCAAGGAATTGGAGGCCAAGGTTTAGGTGGTGGTCAAGGATTAGGAGGTGGTCAAGGATTAGGTGGCGGACAAGGATTAGGCGGTGGCCAAGGTATTGGTGGTGGTCAAGGCCTTGGTGGAGGTCAAGATTTAGGAGGATTCAACCAAGGTTTAGGTGGACAACAAGGAGGATTAGGTGGTCAAGGATTAGGTGGTCAAGGATTAGGTGGTCAACAAGGAGGATTAGGTGGTCAAGGATTAGGTGGACAACAAGGTGGATTTGGTGGCCAAGGGTTAGGACAACAAGGAGGATTAGGCGGCCAAGGATTAGGACAACAAGGAGGATTAGGCGGCCAAGGATTAGGTCAACAAGGAGGATTTGGTGGCCAAGGATTAGGACAACAAGGAGGATTAGGACAACAAGGATTAGGAGGACAACAAGGAGGATTCGGTGGCCAAGGATTAGGTCAACAAGGTGGACTCGGCGGTCAATCATTGGGACAAGGCATCAATCAAGGATTTTAATAATCAAGGTATCTGAAACCTACCTAGTTTCTTACGTTTTCCTATCAACTTTTGAAAGATGAACGAACTGATTAAAATGTAGCCCATGTCTCTGTCACGGTGATCAGACGAGAAAGACAGTTTAAATTAAATTCATTGTTTCCTAAATTTTTTACGACCATTATTTTGTGTATTGTATATTTACCACTTCTTATTTTTAAAAAATCTCTCCAAACTCTATTCAACCACATGCATTTGTATCTTTGTAATTTATTGTTTTGAATTAAATTAAAATTTTTAATTGTACCGCATTTTGATTTTTTCTTTTCAAATTAATGATTCTTTTACATAACTATTGGTTAGCTTATCTGAAGTTTTCACGGGGATTCTCGTACTTCGATAGATATTGGTTCTTTGTGGGAGAGAGTTCACGAGTTCGAATAAATATATATTTGAATTTCACTAATTGCACTTGTGAATGGTTTATGGTTAATTACTCGTTTATTTTGAAAATTATTTTTATCTGTTTGATATCGGAATGAATAACATTTTCAAAGCATCATCGTATCTTATCTCGTCTTGATGGTATTTGCAGAAGAGGTGAAAGACTTTATGGTTCGATCATTGCAAAAAAATATGAGTTTGATCAGGCGATGAAATCTCGATTTTGAAAATTTTAGTGGCATTTTCCCCACGAATCCAATGAATTACAGATTATTGAATAAAAAAAATTAATTTACAAAATTCAATAAAATTAATACTTTTATTATTTTTTTGACTTGAACTTCTTTAAAATAATCTTTTTATAATTACGTAATATAATATCCTGCATTCGAAAATAGAACACTAACCAAAATTAGATGTCTGTTCGTACCATTAAACGTAAACAATAAATTAATTGAGTATCTACTTTGACCAAATACATACGAAGTTATAGGTACCTATAAACATGCAAAATAAAAATCAAGTTAGGAAAAAGAATAAATGCGTATGAGGTTGTTGATATGTTCGATAACATTAAGGTTCAAGTTCATTGAGAACTAGAAGCAAAAAAATTGGCGTCGAAATTAAGGTGTGTGGATAACTTGCCTATTAGCTGGAAAACCTGTTTTCAAAAATGATTCCTACTGAATTCGTTCTCAATGTTTGTTTCTTTGTAGCAGCTGGCTCGTGTGAATAAGAATTCGTGTACAATTTTTTATGCTCACGGCATGAATTTTATTTTTCAATGAACTTTTAATCATTAGAAATTGCGTTTTTTTCTTGACAGCTGTTGGATGTAGGCCTACCAATTGAACTATAAAGGTCTAAGTTGATTATTTCAGAAATGTGTTTAGTTATACCTATTTTGTTGCTTTCCTAATCTGTTTTGCGATTTTAATAGGTAGGTTAGTTTTTTTGATGTACTATCATTTCCGGGATGCAGATATTAATTGTTGAATATAAATATAACGATTTATCACTGATGGCTTTTTTTTGCTTTTCAATAGGTACGTGTTTTAATTTCTAATTAATTATATCTGGGAGGTGATTTTAACGATGCAGAGTTTGTAACTTTACCTATTTGAAATGGTGAGTATATTTTTAGCTTCAGAATGGACGAATGGTTACCATTTTACAGGTAGGTTACTCAGAATTATTGAGTTAATGACCGAATATGGTAAGTAAGTACTTATCTTTTAATATTTTTGCGAGGTATCTAGACTTCCAGCTAGGCAACTTTGGATTAGTGGTGCTCTCTGTAAGATCTATTACGAATGTATTTGAAATGCCTCCTTCACGCAGCACATTTTTTCTTGAAAATTATATGCTCTATCAATACTTCCTGATACGTAAATTTTTCGAAGTTGAGAAAGTAGGTAGGTACTGTTGAACTGGAAGGAGGAAGGTAAACTGTGAGAGTTGAAGGAAGTTTTGAGTCTTAATCTTTTGAAACACAAGGTGATTCATTTTTTTTTTTTTTCAAATTCCAGATTTCAACTTATTAATACAGTGTAGATTTGTGAATCATTTAGATACCCTAATCATGCAACTCACAATGTTTCTGGCAAGATTTTGAAATCGATTTGGAACCCACGTAAAAAAAAAACTAATTTTGGAGGCAGCTCAAAATTTAGTTCTGAGTCAAAGGTGAGAATGATGGTCTTTTTGTGAGCGAAATTTCAATTTAATCAGAATTTAAAATTGTCAAATTTTCTATTAGTTTAGTCTGTTTCGAAATAGATACCTAAGTCTAATACATATTAATATGAATGGGTAGATACATAAAATTTTTAAGGATGTAAAGTTTGAGCAAAAAACATGATTTTGAGATATTCTTAATTGACTGGCAATATATAAAAACTCATTTGCATGATGTGCATGTATATCGTAAATTTTGAAAATTTGACAAAACAATCAATCATTTTTATCTACCTTGCTATTGGCTTCAAGCTCACCACAACTCATCTCAAGTAATGAAGAATGTCTGATCTATGCAACCTACGACTGGTAGATAATTCTATAAAGCGAATGAAGGAAATAGCAATTAGACAGAATTCCCAGTACGGGAAAATCCAACGAAGCACCCATGAAAATTGTGGCACTGGCTTTAGGGATCAGATACCTACATATATAATTATCTTCATCCACTTTTTTTGAGGGGCGTCGGCGTCTTTTACCGAGATTGATATTCGTTGGTGATGTTTTCGTATAAAAAGAATTAAAATTTCTTGTAAGATGTTATTGTATACTCGAATGTTTTTTGAAGTCGAATCTGTCGAATAGTTGCGGAGATACTATTTTTAAAATTTTGAAATTTAATTTACAGTCAGGATGAGAAATGTAAGTATTTTTTATTTCGACATAATACATATGTAAGTAGGTACTTATTTATCATTTATTACATTTTTTTCTTACATAGGTACTATGTAGTTAATGTAGTTGAAAAATGTGGCCCTCTTTTTAAAATATTTTGATAGAGAGTACCATTTACAGATTCGCTTTTCTATTCCTTTTTTTTCTTAATCTGGATGTAAAAAATTTGGTCTGTCATCACTGTGTATTCCACTTTTGATTTGAGAAACCTGATAAGCAATAGATACCTACATATTTATGCCTCATGACTCATAGATTTTAATAAGACCAATTTGTACAGATTTTTGTCCTTTTTTTTGGAAATTAAGTTAAAATTTTGCCTACTTACATTATTTCTCTATCTAATGTATTATGACTGTGACTTATTAGATACCCACCTATTTTAAATTTAAGTTCTGTTGATACTTCTTTAGGTTTTGAATTTTTTTGCAAGTTTTTTTATGATACTTACCTACGAAGGATTTAAAATTATGATAGAGAAAAATGATTCTAAGTTAAGGTCTATTTGTTAACTTTGAAAAAAAAAAAGAATTCATCGTATTGATTCGTTTGTTCAAGTCTACTTATCTATCAGACAATTCAATATATTTCTATAACATTTGTTTGTAGAAGCAGTTCCAACCTTTCGTAATTATTTAAAATTTAATGTTTTGCTGATCGTAAGAACCGTCTACTCGTAGAATCTCATAAATTTTGTTTTTACAGATCGTGCTACTTATTTGTTGCATCTCAGCAGTTCTTGCTGGTGACTATTACGATCATGAATATTATCATCATTATCCCCATTACGAACATCATCATAAACATCACGAGTATAAACCACCTCCACCACCTCCTCCACCGCCACCACCACCACCACCGCCGCCGCCGCCACCACCAAAACATAAACATTACTACCCACCTCCTCCTCCACCACCCCAAAGCATCATTACCATCATTACCATCATTACAATCCTCATCCTCCACCACCACCACATTTCTACAAACCTCATCATTACTAACCAAAAACCACCACACGAGGGTTAATAATGATGGTAAGTAGTGATCTCATCGATTGTAACTTACATCCCTATAATTTTTTTCTTATGAATTTAGGTACCTACCTATATCTATGAAAATTATTTTTTTTAATTTACAATTTAAAATTATTTTCTCTTAAGGTATTTTTTTTACTTGAAAAAAAATTGCTGATTTTTTTATCTGATAAATATTATGATTTTTGATACCTAATAATATAAATTATTAAATCTTATTTTGAAATTTATTTTTTCTAAGCGTACCTATTAATTTTTAGAGCATCGGACTCATGACTTACAGATTAAGTAGGTATGTACCTATGAATTGACGTTCATGTAAGAGATTTTGCTCATCTATTTGTTGTTTATTAATTGTTTTCATTTTCTTCGATGATATTCTCTGGTGAACAGGGCAGGGGGCGGAGGTTTAGAATTTGAGTATCGAAGACGCAAGCCTTGTTGAATAAGTATAGGCTCAATACAAAGTAAATCTTGTCTATTCGTTTACTTAACTACTTGATAAGTGTATTGGTCTTGTACATTGAGATAAAAAAAAATGTTGTGAATTATGAAAAAAAAGTAGGCGTTACGACAGCACTTTATTTCAATGATTGAAGTCGAGTACCTACCTAATCGCAAGCTTACGGCGAATTGAAAAAAATCAACGTTCAGACTAAGATTTGGAATATTGATGACTTGGAAACCCGTTTTGGAAATCTTGAAAATATTTCGGCGAAAATTCGTTCGAAATTTCCTATTTTATAACGTTACCTACACTACACCTCGTTATTTGGAAAAATTGATTTACATAACTGCTGGCTATAAAATTTGTACCTTGTAAAAAAAATTCATGAAGTACCTAGGTACCTATCTTCATTAAAAAAAAAAAAAAAAAAATGGTTGAATTATGGGGTCACTTTCACGCGGGTTCACATATTTACCTTTTTAGATTTTTTTCCGTTCAACTTTTAGTCTACCTATCTGAATGTTGAACTATTGGTTGCGAATTTCTCTAAAAAATGATAGGTATGTAGAGGTACCTGATTAAAAAACGTGTAAAAACGGGAAAATGTTCAAATTTTCTTAAAAGCTATACTTACGATTTATTCAATTTTTCAGTTTTTCCTATCCTCATACCTACCCTATCATTTCTTGAAAATTACCTGCCTAAAATTGGTATGTACTTTTCGTTATTTTTTAGACAAAAAATTCGATTTTTTTTAGCCTTTAGTTTTCAAAGAGAAAGAAAATTCAAAAAAGAAAACTTCAATCATTTTTCAATTTCTATGCAAACTCGACGTGTATAATTGAAGAGTTCTTGATTTAAAATCTTTGTCTATGTTTCAGTTTTTATTTTTATTTTTTTTCTTGTAATATCTGGTTAGTACCTAGCTAGTAGCTACCTACCTACTTATTACGTCTTTAAAAGAAAGACTTACTTACTTACATGTGGTGCTCTCTACAGATGAACAAGATGAATGTACTTCAACTGTGCTTTTCGCAGCACATTTTTAAATTTGTGCAGCTAGTTTCGTGAATGAGAAACAGATATCGTTCAGATGCTCGTACCCAGATATACTCTTGGCTTTCAAGCTTATTTTCAAAGCTCAGTAGGCTTTGTAACATTGGCGTTATAATTTCTTAAACTTTAGTTTGCAATAATCCTGGTCTTTTTTGATCATTACCGGACCAGAACATTACCTAGGTACTCATACGTAGGTCTGAATGTAATTTTAATATTTTTTCAATAAAGTGAATAAAATATCGTTGATAAATTAATATTGAATGATTTTTTTTTAAAAATAATAATCTGGAATTTCTATCTAAAGAGACCAATGAGTGGGCGCAATGACTTTAAAAGATATAAAGAGTCCTAGTGGTACTACTGAAAAAATACATACCAGATGAAGGTGTTGCCTATCTTCAAAAGTATAAGGACAAATGTTTCTGAAAACGTAAAAGTCAAACCACGTTTATGATCATAACTGGAGAAGGTAATCTAAAAGTGAGTAAAACTTCATTTCATGACTTACGTATTGTTAACTGATATACAAATTAAAACAGTTGGGAATGAATTTTGATGGAATTTTTTTTTACAAAAAATGATCATTGAAAATGGATAATTAGGCACTTGAACCAATTACCTACATCGAAAAGTGAACAATGGCAATATTCGTAGTTGATTTTAACCTGAGACCAAAAATTTAAAAAACTGTTGGTGCTCTAATTTGACGATGATATTTCAGAAATAATATTGTAAACACATCAAGTATAGGTATGAATTTTAAGCGTTTATACGTTTTTAAATTACATAATTTGAGACAAAAAGTTATCTACCTAATCATCAAAGTACTCGACGTAGGTAGAAGGTGTCTACTTACTACACATTTTCTCGGCAAAACTAAGCAATGATTCATTTAGTAAATTTTTTCTCATTTTCCGGATATCAAGAAAATTTTTCAAACGGGAAATTTTGATAAAAATTGAATCGATCACTAGGTATACGTCTACTTAATTTTTAAGAAACTTATTTCGTTGCATAAAATAAATGACAAGTCATATTCAAAAATACAAATAATTCACCTGCGAATAATTTTGCCTTAAATTCTCCATTTTCAACAATTTTTATTAGGTGAAAAATTTTACATTTTTATAAAAATAAAACGTCGATAAATTCGCGTAGGTATTACCTATCATTGTAGAAATATTGTTATAAATAATCAAAAAAATACAAAATTGAGATTTCCCTTCTCTTCTGACGCACTTACTCGTAGGTGTATAAAATTTTGAAGTTTTCAGTTAAAATTAAACGTCGTCACGTTTTAAGCTTCCTAGATCATACTGGTTGAAGAACGTCCAATTTGCATTCCGTATCTTTACTAAGAAACGGAGGAGAAAGAAGAAATAAAGATAATACCGATTAAAAACAAAATTTCCCATCTAGGTAACCTTCGATCCAGACAATTAATATTTTCGTACATGTGTGTGTACTTTTATGCACGATAGTGTTAATCGAAATGGTGACCATTTTTGTATAAAAATCGATTAAAGATATTCGAACAGCATTAGTGTAATTTTGAACTTGGAACGTGAATCTTACTTCGTATACTTGGATAAAATTGAGACAATGAGGACTTTACTCGTAAGTTAAAATTATTATCTAATTAATGCCTATACCTATATCAATTCAATTATGATAGGCTAAACCTTTCATCACTTTCATCTTATTATTTTAATAATGAGTTTTAAAATATTTTTTTTGGAATCTAGAAGGTATTTTTATGATTTTAATTTCTTATTCCGTTAAGTATAAATGTACCTATGTTTTGATTAATTGAACAATTTTTCGCAAAATTTTAAATATCGAGAATAGAACTGTAAGTGTACGTAAGCTAATCTGCTCACATACTTCATTTTTTTTAAAAAATAATTTTCAAATTTAATTTTTTGCGAAGTGTAGTAGATATCTACCTCAATATTCTCAATCAATAACCACTATTAATAAATTCAAACAATGTGATCATTCATATAAGAAAACAATTTTTTTTTTTTGGTTTGAAATGGATTTTTTTTTGTTAAAAATTTGAGAAATGAAAGAAATGTTTCACATTTTTAAAAATCTCAATTCCCAGGTCTATTCGTAGGTACTTATAACCTTACAAGTAAGTAGGTAAATAATATCTAATAATTAAAATTATTTGAAATATTTTTTTCAAAAATTGACCTAGTTATCAATTTTTGAAATTTTTAAATATTATCAATAGGTAGTTTAATTTTTTGTAAATAAGAATTTTTCTGAAGAGTCATGAATAGGTACCTGACTAATAATATCGAAAATTAAAACAGGTACTTAGGTATCAAAAAATTACTTTTGCCATAAATTTTCTATCAATTGAGGAAAAAATAATGAAGAAGAACACACTTGAAGTACAAAAATTGCCAAAATAAAAAAAAGAAATCTTTTTAAAAAATTTAATTTTGAAAATCAATCTTGATACGTAAATACTTGTAAATGTCAATTTTCTTTGAATAATAACTAATAAGACTTGCCTTATTTTGTTTCTTTTTCTAAATTTTTGATAATTTCATTTTTTCAAGGAAATAGTTACGCACTTCTGTGAATTTTATTTTGCATATAAAATATACCTACATACCTATCTACCTAAACTGAACTCTCAATGCGCTCATTACGTCATTCATAAGTACCATTTTTTTTCAAATTCAAACTGATCAATTCAATTCTTCAGTTGATTCTCGTGTTGTTAGAGGGAATAGTCTAATGTAGGTATTATTATTTTCTTATTTTGCAGATTGTATTCTCAATTTTCTGTGTCTCTGTGATTCTTGCTCATGAACCTGTAAAGCACCACGAGCATCTTGATCATAAGCATTATTATCCACCACCACCTCCACCACCACCAATCAAGTATAAACCACCGCCACCGCCGCCGCCGCCACCACCACCACCACCACCACCTCCTCCGCCGCCTCCTCCTCCTCCTCCACCACCTCCAAAACATCACTACAAACCACCACCACCTCCACCTCCTCCGAAAGAATATTACAAACCCCCACCTCCTCCTCCTCCTCCTCCACCCCCACCAGTACACTATGGTAAATATTAATCGGATTCATCCGTTTAAAATTATGTGGTAAGTGGTCAAAATTTCTTCACTCAAAATGACATTTCTTAAAAAATTTCCAGTCCTTTCAAGTTGTGCCTCACTAGGTACCTATTTTTAATCATTGTATTTAATCATAATATTCTTGTTTTGGAGATTTTCTAATTTCTTTAATTTCAATTATTGAGCTTTTGTTGTAATTTCACGGTGCTCTATGATATGTATTATATATAGTTTCTAATTATTTTGATACATAGAAAATATTGTGTAAGCTCGATGCATTTTATTATCCAACTTACCTTATTTTAATAAAGAAAATAGCATGTTTCTATGAGCTTTTTTATTTCTTATGCTCGGCAGTTAAAGTGTATTATGTGATGATTAAAATTTGATAAAATTAAGTACCCTGTGTCCCCCTTCACCGACCCTCACCAACCATCTCAAAAATACATCTATCGTGCTTACAAGAATTGTTCAGATGATCATTCTCTACGAAGTGTGAATGATGACGTCGTCGTTACCATTAGATATACAAGTTTTAGAAACTGGTTGTACGCGTTGGCTTACGTGTCGAGTATGTGTGAAAATAAACACGTGAAGCTTCTCGACTCCCAATGATTGCCATTGACACGCAACTTATAAGTATTGATAAGTTTTCTACTTTGTTGGGATGTGATCGCGACAGTGAACATCATGGATCGAGGAGCTAGACAGGTGGAGAAAGAGTACGGTAGGGGGTATGTTGAGTGGAAGACATCTAATTCGATATTCCTCCGGGACAAGGAAAGTAATACGTTTTACTTGTCACGTCTCCTTTTCAAAGGTGAAGCAGTATCGATAACGTGTCGATATTATTTTCACGTTTCACTGAACTGGAAAGAAGGTAATATTTGCGACCATTATTGGCTTACGTATGAGCGACGAATAAAAATATAATTTAAAAATCTCTAGCGTTATAAAGCCAGCTTATTAAAAGATAAGGTCGTGTCGTCGTCGGTGTGAGGCAAGAACCCTGAAATTTTCATATTACGATCAACCTTTATTTCACAGTTTGGACTTTTGCGTCGTTTTGCAGTACCTACCTAAATTCTTCGAAAATCTTGTAAGGTGCTGGGTTGACAAGAAGCAGAAATATTACAAATTAAATGTTTTAAGGATAGTTTGAGAAAGTTCGTGTGTGGATTTTGCAAAAGCGAACGCCAGGGTATTTCAAAAGTACCTACACGATATGGTATAGAAGGTAGGTAGGTATGTGCTGCGTTAACGTTATAGGATTTTTTTTTTATCGCGTAGAATAATCCTTTTTCGTGTTTTACTTTGCATAAAACGTGACAACTGTAACGACCAATAAATTCGAATAAATCACATTTCGTTGAATCCGCTATAGACATGTCTATTTGTCACGAATCGCGTAACATATGGAAATTTAATATTACGTCGCCCTATGTGTTCGCCATTTTTCTTCTAGGTACTATGTTGTAATTTTGGTATGAACTCGAATCGTTCTCTAATGTACGCCACTAGTAAGGTGGTTGTCGAGTTGGAGTTCGTGCTCCGGGCTTGAATATTCGAGAATTAAAATAACCGGCGAGATTATAATATATATCAGCGTGTGGGGTTGCAAAAAGAGTATAGAATTTTGGATAAGGTACCTTTAACTTTAGGTAGGAATGTAGGTATAAAATGTATAGGCGAATATTAAGCACGAAGTGTGTTGTTGGTCACGGTTCACTGTTCACTGTTATGAGCGAAAGGGTGTGTCGATTTTTTTTTCATTATTTTTTTTCTCTTTTTTCAGCAAAATAGGGGAAGTGGGGGAGGAGAGGAATGGATAAAAAAATATTGAATCGCTCTCAAGTTCAAAATACGTATTCTGAATTTTCTGAAATCTTTAATTTTTTGCAACTTACCTACCCAAGTTGAAAAAAAAATACCCACATTGATAATGATAAATTAAACTGTGAAAGATCCATTTTTGAAGATTAATTAACTCCAAAACCGGAAATGTGGTCGGGGGAGGGGGACAGAGGTGCCAAACAAAAAATTTCAAGGAGATGAAAAATGGGTAGATACTTTTTTTTTAATCGAAATTTGAGTTTTTAAGGGACTGATTTCATTTTGGATAACTATTTAACCCTAAACCCAAAATTGGCCTCAAATAAGCACCAAACCAAAAATTTTCAAATGTAGGCTTTTTCAACACTCCCCTGTTCTTTTTTTTTAATCTGCCAAAATAAACAAAATATAGTAACAAGAGAAGGCGAATGTGTGAATGTACAATATACATACCTGCTTCACATAGGTAGTAAATCTTTAGGGCTTTTTCTTACAAAATTTGGCACAATTTTTTTTATTTACCAAATCATTAACAATTAGTCATTCCACAACAAAAATTGATTCATCCACCAATCGAAAAATTGAAAAAAAAGCTGAAAAAATATTAAAAATTGTATTAAATGTCACTGATTTACGCCCGCAGACAATTTTTGCATGTTTTGGATTTCTGTCACAATGGTTAATTTTTGGATTTTTGAATGCCTACTTAATTCTCAAAAATTCAAAAAATCTATGAAAGCTGCTGTTGCAACAATTTTTAAAAACTTTCGTTTTTTTATTAATGTTTTTTTACGAAATGGTCCAATGAGAATAATTATTTCTTTTTAACTCTCTAGATTGAAAAACGACCACATTGAAGACATGCTGGAGCCTCCAGCAATTCTGCAATTTTCGGTATGAATTTCAAATCGTTTTGGAGGAATTAAAATTGAACTTAGGGGTCTATAACTTGAGCTAGTGTTCATTGATGACTCTCACGGCAATTTAAGCAAAGATAATTTTTTGGCCAACAGGTAAATTCCAGAAAAAAATCAAAATGTTGGATTTTATGAAATGACTGATTACACAAAGACAGCAATTATTATTTAATTTAGTTGTCGCATTTGGGGCTTATGTGTCCATTTGACCCAAAAACATCCATGTTCAGACCATTCTAAAGCCTCCTACAAGTTTTTAATTTTCCTTAAAAAATTTCAAATCTCACTGGAAGAGGCTTCTTGAGTATGCCTCAAACATGATCGATTCTAGTTTTCGACTTGGAATTTTTGAATCAATTTCGTTTCCTAAAAAAAAGACACATAAAATTTGAAAAATTGCAGAAAGATTTTCTAAATTTTTAAAAATTTGTCAGAAATTTAAATGAATTTCATCTTCTGAAATTTTAGTTTTCGGGATCTTGGGATATGAGTACCCTTTCAATCTAGTTTGGTTTGGTTGAAATTCTGACGAGTTCAAGTTGTTACCTTGTCAGGCAAGAAGGAATAAGTAGGTAAGAAGTATGTAGATAAGTAGGTATCAAATCGTTAATTAAAATCAATTTTGTCATGAAAATGATTTTTTTTTTTAGAATATTGTATTGTACTTTACCTTAAAATAATTCTGTTTTTTTTTCTGTATTATTATGATGATGATGTTAAGCAGCAATTCTAGAAGATTTTGCCCCTGCAAATTTCAAACTTGGCAAACATATTTACACATGTGTATTTTTGATTATGAATCAATTAAGTATACGGAATTGAATGACCAGTGACTGAAGATTCATTCTTCCTTGCAAATAATTACTTCTAGATGAAAATATCGATTTAAAAAAAGGCGCATTAATTTGAGATAATTTACTAATTGAAATGTCATTTTACTCAGCTTATTGCTGTAAAAAATCCTGACTATCTAGTTACCCTTTGGATTTTTGTAAAAAAAAAAAAAAAATGAGTTGTGGGTACAAAATGATTAAAAAATTTTATTCGAGAACAGACATTTAAATTTATAAAAAACATTTAAATCAATTCAAAAATCATGTTAACTCTAAAAAATAAGCATCAAGTAGAGGTATTCGGAACAACTTTTTCTTCAAATTCGAGTTACCTTTCTATGGGCAAATTTAACCATTTCTCGAAATTACTGATAAATCTTTCACTCTCATATTTTATAATGATATTGTTCACAGACTCATCCAAATGTATTCTAATTTTTAACTTGACCATTTGATCGTCATTAAACTCGAAGCACCATTTGAAAAATTCGTCAGCCATATCGGGTTTATTTATTGACACGAACTCAGCTGCAATCCACGAGACAATCCCAGGTGCACTTATTTTCAGCCTAAAAACTCGAAAATCTTCTTCATTATCGAACCACCAACCAAATACGTTATAAAAAAATACGAAATTGTCTCTCAATACGACGGTGGATTTGATAACATCCAAGAAATCTTGAATTTCGCAATTTTCCAGAAAATTGAGTTTGAATTCCCGAATTTTTTGTTGATCGAATAGGAAGCACCAGTTAGGCAAAAGGTTGAGTAATTCGGACTCATTTTCTTTGATCAGAATGCAAATGTACTTCGTTAATAGGGAGATATTCGCGGGAAGAACAAATTGCAATTTGAATATATCATTGGATGTTTTGAAACTCCAGTCGAGGAAATATTCGACTTCGTTGAGGCTTGTTTTGGAACACTGCTTGATCAATTTGTGCCACGTATCGATTTTGAATTTTTGCAGCCATTCGGTTTGTTTGGAGGGCGAAAGAAGGCACCATTCTAAAAACGATTCGACTTTATAGATGTTCTTTTTGGAGACGAAAAAATCGCTCATTTTATTCCACATGTTTGAACGATTTTCTTCGATGAATTGATTCATTCGAGGTTGAGATTCGAAAATCCAGGTGTAGAAATTTTCAGCCAGACGATGATTAGCTTCGTAAAAATGTTTAATCAGCTCGTAATCGTTGCCTTGGATTACAGTCGCTTTATATTCCAGAATATCGTCGCGATCGATCAAGAACCTTTTGATAAATGACTCGAGCATGGTCCATTTACCTTTTTTGATCATTTGAATGGCGTAGGTCACAGAAGAGTTGGTTTTTAAGTAATGTTTACGTTGCACGATGCTCGCATCTCTCAAAACTAGCTCCACAAGATCTTCGTTATTCATCCAATCGCTAGGAAGAAGCATTGATGATCTTCGACGCCAACGTTGGTATCTGCGATTATGCTGGAGATGTAGACTCGGTCCGTAATCGTATTCCAGGGCTTGGTACCGAAGTGAAATTGATACAGATGACCAAAACTCTCTGAAGATCTGCTTGCATTTCTGTCTGGTCTCATCCTTTGGATTATTCACCGATTTGAGAAGCTGCTTGATGATCTCCGTGAAGTCATAGTAGGTCATTATTCTCCAAATATAATCGATCAGATTATCGTAGAACGATCGCTTGTAAATATCGTTGGCGAGTATTCGGAAAATTTGCGGGACTCGAGAGTGGATAATTGATATCTGATCTTCAGCTTTGAACTGAGATAGCAAATGCAGCAGCAAATCCGACGACACGTCTGCATTCACCAGATCCAGAATTCTTTGTATTTTCTCAGCTTTTGTCAACTCGTTCCATACGCATCTAATCAATATATAATTTGGTGTAGCGGCGAGTACATTGAATAAGAACATCTCGACTGATGTGTTGCTTCTCTCTCCATATCCGTAAATGCTCTCTATTTCTGAATCGTCCGAGTAAACGTGTCTCATCCAGTAATAGAGAGATGGTCTCTCAAGCAAAGGATCCCATTTGCGTCTGGGAAACAACTTTTTCAAATACACCGATAAGTCGACGTTGTCGTATAATCTATAAGCGCAAGATATCCTCAGCTTTGTATCCACATCTAAACTTCTCTTCGTCAGTTTTTTTGCACTAGCTAGGTAATCAATCGTGCCCAGACAAGTCCAGGTGATTGCTTCCAGATGCCATAAAGCTATCGAATAAATTTCTTCTCCGATGTTGAAGATTTCTCGATCGTGGTATTTGATCCATCGGTCTATCTCATTGATTACATGATACGCATTTCGAATCAGCATCTCGTTCATCGAGCGAGGTAATCGTAATTTGGAAATTTTTCTAAATAGGTAACCGCGCAATGCATTTTTTTCGTTCGGAAGGTTGATGCCACCGGTGCAAAATTTCCTCACTTCGTCGTAATCGATTAAATTTATCGCGCATTGTGCCTGGGCAAGGAACTCGAGAGGTGCTAATTTATCATACCTGATTAAACGATTGTCTGCCGAACTTTCGCTATGAAAATCTTCCATAATTGATCGATCCTTTCGATTTTTCAGCTACTGAATCACCATTAATTACGTTAATAGTGTCGAAATTACTCACGAACATTTCTATAAGCACTGCAATTTCAACTAGATAACTCATCGTACTGTTTCGATGTAAATTGATCATTATTTATTGTAAAGTGTATCGAGTATATTTCGAGTAAGTATATGAATCAGTGTTGATCTAGGCTGATAAGAAAGAAGAAAAATTTCTTACACTTTTTCAAGTTATGTCATTATCGTATATTCGTAATTTCGTATATATACAAAGATAACTTATCGTGTATTCGGTATACGTACCTATGTACATTGTTTGTTTTGCTGTTGAAATTTAAATACGAGAATGAAATATGAATAGATGTAGCGTCAAGTGAACTTCAGTCTTGGAATCGAGAGTTAAACAAAGCCTTGTGGCTTACATATCTACGTATTTCGTATGGGTCTAACTTACATAGAATTTCGGTTGATTTTCGGCTCGATTTGTTTGATTTTAAATTAACGAGAAAATTTCAGATTTTTCCCCTTTGCCAAATTCGTAGGCAACTTTTTAGAAATTTTAATAATGGGATACCATAGGTTTTGAGCCAAGAAGGAAAAGGAAACGTGTAAAGTAAATATGAGTTGAAGCCTTTCAAGGCCCAATTTTAATGCCATGTGCTTGAAAAAATATTTTGTGAGGGATTCTTGCTTTCTGGAAAGCTGCAGTACAAATAAAATACCTAAAAATGTGATTAGGTTTCAGGTAGAACTCTAAAAAATTTTTCACTTTTGTCATATCTGATCTGCCATGACGTAAGACTCATTTTTGACATGAATAAAAAAAATGTAAGTAGGTATATACATATGTTTTTTGGGTCCCAATTTAAAAAAAAAAAAAAATGTGTAATTGGGAAGCCACAATTCTGACAAGGGAACGTCTCTTGAGGTGTCACCCTCCGATGTGAACGGGACCGCGATTTTTTTAAAGAGCATGGTCTAAAACCCCCAAAACCAAATTTTCAGTAGGTAGGTAGCTCAACTTTATTTTTCGATTTTTGGCAAACGTTTAAAAATTCAAAATTGACTGTTTTTGGGGATTTATTACGCTTTTTTAAAGAAAAGATCAGTAAAAATGATCAAAACAAATCCTAAAACTTATATTAATTACCCAAATCTAAATTTCACCCTTTCCAGTCATTCTGGAGCCTCAGCACGATTTTTCAATTTCTCCAGAATGTTGAATATGCTCCAGAAGGCGTGAATATGAAGTTGGGTAGCTAAAAATCGAGTTGTGTGTTATACTCGACCTGTTTAACAATTTTATCCACATTTGAGCCGATATTGAGAGGGACACCTCAAGATTGGGTTTTCGACCAAATTTTTACATAAAGGAAAGTGGTCAAAAATCAAAAATTTCTCGTGTCCGAGAAAATTTTCGAAATTAGCGCGAATCGCTGTATTTTGTCCAGAACTATCCCCCCGAGGACGAATTTCGCCATTTCCAGCCATTCTGAGGCCTCCAGCGCGATTTTCAATTTCCCCAGAATTTTGAATTTTCTCCAAAAGGCGTGAATATGAAGTTGAACAGCTAAAAATAGAGGAGTATGTTACACTCGACCTGTTTAACGAGTTTATCCACATTTGAGCAAAATTTGGGAGTGACACCTCAAGAGTATTTTTTGACCAGTTTTTTTCATTATGAAAATATCCAAAATATCAAAATTTTCCCGCTGGAGGCTCCAGAATGGCTGGAAATGGTGAAATTTGAATTTGGGTAATTAATATAAGTTTTGGAACTTATTTTGATCATTTTTACTCAGGCCAAATTCCAACTTTCATCGCATTTTGAGAGGCAATTTTGAAAAAGAATGGGAAAAGAAAAAAAGTATCGTTTTTAAGCTCCAACTCTTTCAAAAAATTGTATTTGAGGCGCAATAGACACTCTCATTTTTTTACGTACTCATGCAAATCGTAATTTGGAGGATGGTTTGAAAGGGGTTGGAGGGGGGAGGGGGGTCTAAAAATTTCACAGCTTCGTTGCTCATGGGTAAAAGTATCTTCTATGTTGTAGGTGTTCTGAAAATTTCCTAAATTTCAACAGCTAATTTATTCTCTTGACCAAAAAAAACTCACCGTAAACTGGGGTAACATTGAAGGATTTTTCAGTATTTTTTATGTTTAGAGGTATAAATGACGGAGGTAGGGGAAATGTGTGTGGTGCTTTTGATAAAGCTATGTCAGCACTACGTTTTGGCGGTTACAGAAGTTGCCTACCTTTTTCCTGTCAAGCGCAAGAGCCAAAAGAAGTGCCCTTCAAAGTTACCCAGCGTTTGGGGTAACTTTGAAGACCCCTTGAAATGTGCTTCAATCAAGGTCAAAAATTATCAAAAACATGAGTATTCACTTTTTGGTCACTTTATACGCGTCAAGCACTTACAAAATGATCCATATTCACAATTGAATTTATGAAAGAGTGCTCCAAAATGATAATTTGGAATTTTTCTAGTTTTCAGGCGTTTTTCATGCATTTTGGCCAATTTGACCAAATTTTATGATTTTTTAATGATTTCAGAGCTGTTTTTCAAGTTTTCACATCGTTTTTAACAAGTTTACAAGCATTTTCATGCATTTTTGTCCAATTTTACCAAAATTTCATGATTTTTTTATAGACTTCAAAGTTACCCCAGTTTGAATATTATTTTTTTACTCCTCAGGGAACAACTTTGGCACATGAACAAATGCGCTAATTTATAGTCGGGAGATGTACCAACACATCTATAATGTCACTTGACTCGTTCTTTGAAAATTCAAAATTCCAGACACCAAGCTTTTCATGTTAATTAAAATTGATAAAAACAGCACTTTTTTTCGCTTGCTTTTTCACTGGTGTTGGAACCACTAGTTGAAAATGATAACATAGGAAAAATAATCGCCAAAGTGTACTCTATCCATTCCCGGTGTCAGAATTGTTCCATACTTCATAGTTCCACCGCCATGGAGCATAATATGATGAAAAACCGCACCCTTCAATGTTACCCCGCGATTTCAATGTTACCCCAGTTTACGGCATATCATTAATCAAAATTCTGGCTAGCCAAATTAGTTTTTTGATTTTTTGTAAATTTTTCAAAATCCAAAATTGAACATTTTCTATGTGCCTATTTATTCAGTAAAATATTAAAAATAAGTCGAGTGTCTTCTAACAATAAGTAGGTACCAAAAATATATAGGTACCTATTTATTTTATTCTAAACTTTTTCAATTTCTGCTCCTTCAAAAGCCAATATAAGCAATGTTTTTTACTCGCTTTAAAACAATTGGTAGGTACACCTGAATCCAAAAAATAACCGATCTTTGATAAGACACCTTGTATTACCTGAAAACAACCGAAAAAAAAGTAAAGTGAAAAGAGAAGGATCACGATGGAAAAATTTCTCATCTTTGGAGAAATATATACCCGAATAAATAATCATGCTTATATTTTGTAAAATTACCGAGCATAAATTTCAACACGTTGAGCTATATTTTAGGCGAAATAAAGGCTAATTGATTTTGAAAAAAGGGAAAAAGCTGCCACAACGAATAAAAGCTGTCATAATATTTTATCGACATCGATGTTAAAATATGGTACGGTATATTTGGCGAGAAAGCGACTTATTTAGTATTATAATGTATACGGTCGGATTATGAAAACAATGTCTCCGTTTTCCTCTTTTTTCGAATGAGGATTTTCTTTTATCTAATTTTTTCTTTCTTTGACAAAGTAATGTCAAATCAAGTGGAGTAGAAAGATACGTCGAAGAGGGAAAACGCGCGTATAGAACAAGAGAGAGAGAGTAGCAGCATCGGTAAAAAAAAAGATGAAAAAAAAAGAGAGAAGGCAGGCGTAGGTAGGTAGCTACGATGGAGCCAGAAGGAGGGAATCAGTTATCGCGTGAAAATGTAAAAACATTTTAAACGGAATCAAGTATAAGTTCGCGTTCAACTTTTAAATTGAGTTTTACATTCGAAGACGTCTAAGCTTTAACGTTTGACAAGCACTTAGCACCTTTGTTGCTGCGATATACTTTTTTATGTTGATTTGAAAGGATGATTTTTTGCTGCGCTCGTCGTCGTTTTTCCTTCGACGACGACGACGACAACGACAACGACGCGGAAACTTTTAACGAAAAATTTTTATCTCTTTGAATTTTGCACTACGAAGGGTAGGTACGAATGTAGTATGTTTAATTATTATTACGGTAGAATTCGCAGGTACTCGTATTTTGTACTAAATAGGTAAACTGTTATACATATTACGAGCGTAGGCTTACCTACGTGTACCAGCTGCTGGAAGCGGCGTATTTAGTCATTAATCGATCCACGTAGTATTCGAGATTTTTAATCGTATAAAAGGTCTGAGATGGGAAAACGTTAACAATTACGCGTATTTTAACACGGAGAAAACAGATGCTTAATGATGCTGTTGACATTAGCATACACTGGACATTGTCGGTTAGTCTTGACAAATTGACTTTTTTCGCCGAAGGTTAAAAGCTACCAGCGATACGTTTTGGGGTATATTCAAACAACCATCCAGTGAAATCGAAGCCTTTTCAAAGATTAATGATGTCGAGAAATGTCGCAATATCCCGCCTATACATATATAGTAGATGGTCTTGGTGAAAAATTTATTCATTGAATATCGTTTTAACGGAAAATACACCGTTTTTCATCCATCACCGGAATATTTCTTTGAAAAATTGACAAATTATTGCGATATGTTTACAGTATACATGTTCCTGGTATCATTTAAAACGTTTTACCGCTACGATTAATTTTGCCGATGCGATGTGATTTTTCGTCTGAGTGATATGGTTTCGAATAGACTTACTATGTAGTAGTATCAATGTATGGTACCTAGTTATGCTTTGAGTTTGAGTTCCATCTTCCATGTGATCTCGAGTTTTCGCTGTAGGAAGCTATGTAATTTGTTTTTAATTGCAAACTGGTATAATTCAAGGTGATTAGAAGACTGTTAAATCAATTTTGAACTTCCAACGAAATTTTGATTTTCTCAAAAAATATGGAAACGGCCAACTCCTGAGTATAATTCGAAAATCCACAATTTCGTGAAAGGGTATTCCCAGGTTAATAGCTAAAATGCCCCATGTCCTCGGATTTTTGAAAATTTGATGAAACATTGTTGGGTGCGTTTAAAAAATGTTGGTGCCGAAAAATTTCTCCACCTCACCCCCCCTTGCCCACAATGCCGAAACAACGCTTTTTTTCGGAAAAAAAATCATATTAAGTATCTATGTCAACAAGTTTTGAATAAAAAATTTTTAATTCTCAACCAAAATATATTGAGAAGACATGAGTCTAGTAACGTGATTTTTTCCAAATTTTTTGACCTCCTCGTGATTGACAAAAGAAAATTTGAAATCGCCGTATATCTCCGAACCTAATTATTCTGGTAGGTACACAACATTTTTTTCCTTTCAAAAATATATGTATCTGCATGAGTACTATAATTGGTATATTTTTCAAATTTTTTCTCCAGGTGGGTCAACTTCTGGAAAACCTTATTTTGAGGCGAATGAAGATTGACAGTATGGGTATCGTTATCATATGAATCGAACTCGCTGAACACGAATATGAAGTTGGATTTTCAGTTGCAGACCGTCCTAAGGGTCACATGGTGGGAGGGGGATGCCCAAAAATTGAAACAGCTCTGTCGATGTTAGATCTTTGTATTAACATTATTTTCTCAGATTTTGGCTGCCAGTGCCATAGTAGGTCCACAATCTCACCATGGGGTAAGGTGAGAGGGATCAGGAGCTTTAACATCGGCACACTAGTGCTCTAAACAGCTCTATCACTTGCACAACAATTGTCGACGTCGACATTTACATTGACCATGTTTTTTTTCCAATAAGTAGGTATAATGATAGAAAAGTGATCAATTAGTTATTCAGTAGGTAGGAATTTGCTGTCTGTAAATAAGCCAGGTTAGTAAACATTTTTGAAATTTTCTCATTATTTTTGATACCTCGACATGCGATGTCAACATGTTGATGTAAAATTTAATGCTCAAAATTTATTATGTCCACAACACTAAGTTGGCAAATTTTTCAGAATTAAAATTTTGTTTTAGCGTTTAAAAGTTCCGTAAACATTTCAGAATATTATCATGTCTGAAGAGAAGAACAAATTTCTGATGGCATTTACAAAATCATTCATTTTTTCGTAGTTTGGAGTTGTCAATGATATGTCAATGTTAAAGTTGATGGTCCACATTACATCAACACCAACCTCAACCAAATTTTCAAAGATTTTTCAAACTTTGAAAATGACATTGATGTTGTGGATACACGGGAAAAAAAATTAATAAAAATTACTATTTCAGTATAGTAACCGGATCCCATTCAAAAATAATAGTGATTTTTACTCAGCCAAAAAATACATTTTATCTAGAATTAGGGTAAATGTGCCTAAGTTTGCGCACCTAATTTTCAAACAGTCACTACTTTTTATGAAAAGGAGCTAGAATATTGAAATTTGTACAGAAGGTTTTTCAAACATTTGGCTATGATTTGCCCCAGAAATGAAATTTTTAATCGATTTAGTTTTTGATATTTTGACCAAAAACTAAAAAAAAGTCAAATGCGCAAACTTAGGCATATGCCTTCCTAAGATTGCGCATTTACCTTCCCAAGATTGTGCACCAGTGAAAAACATAGAAATTCGTCAATATTGTTTAATTAATGATGAAAGCAAACAAAATGTCTCACGTGAACGTGCATTTGAAACTTCTGAGTGAATCACACTGGAAATGCGCTCATATCTGGCATTTACAGCATTACACCCATTTCTCCCTAGCTTTTGACAAGGAGTAAACTCGATACACATATAGAAGGTGTCATTTCATTCAAATAAATTGAATTCTTAATGAAAATTTCGAAAAGTATCATTATTAGTCTAGAAAAGTAACAAAAACTGAAAATCGCAATCTTAGGCAAAGGGGTGCTTTTTTAAAAAATTTAAAAATTGAAACTTAATTCAAGCAGAAAATACTTGAAATATGTGCTTGTTATAATCCCCAGACAATGACGAATCTAAAAATAGCTTATTTAGATTTCTACAGCCATTTCCACAAAAATTGTCGCGTGTCGCTTTTATTGGAAAAATTATAAAAAAATTTGAGAAAAAAGTTTTTTGCTTGTCAATTTGCAACACTTGGTGCTACCATCACCAAAAATCGTGAAGTATGGTTATTTTGATTCTTCTTTCAAGTAAAGGCGGTATCAAATGTTGTAACTCTCACTGGTTCTGAGAAATCGTTACTGCGCAATCTTAGGAAGCGCGCAAACTTAGGCACATTTACCCTAGGTAAAAATTTATTACTCTCAAAGTAAAATTTACTAATCTCATAGTAAAATTTACTATTCTCATAGTAAAAATCACAATATTTTTGAATGGGATCCGGTTACTGTATGAAATAGTAAAAATTATCCATACTTTTTTTTTCCGTGTATATAATTTGTTGATGTCAAATTTCACATCGACATTAACATTGACATGTTGTCGACATGAAAATGTATTACAGTGGAACCTCGATAACTCGAAACTCGTTAACTCAAAAACCTCTATTAATTAGCCAAACCAATCTCCATTTCCCTTGAAATCTCTGTGACACTTGACTATACAAACCAGTTGTACCTCGAAGCTAAAATTTTGCCAAAAATAGCAAGAAAGCCACCTATTGAATTGACAAAAATTATGCAATAGCACGCTAAAACGCATGCTTTTATGCATAGCACAACCATGTGTGAATTTGGACTTTTTTCAAAAAAGCATGCGATTCAGCCTGCGAATGTCATGCGTAAAAGCGATGTTAAAGCATGTAAAATGAAATAAAAATTTAAAAAAATTTCCGCGGTTTCTATTTTTTCTGTGTTACCTAACCCACTCGGTGACTCGGCCACTTCACTACTTGCAAAGAGTGGAGTTATTTCCCCATAAATGTTTGCACTTTTTGGATGTGGAGAAAAATTAAAAAATATAATAAGTTCACAACGCACAAGCATTTATGCGGAAATAACTTCACTCTTCGCAAGCGGCGAAGTGGCAGAGTGGGCTAGGTGACGCGGAGAAAATGGAAACCGCCGGTCCCAGGTTCAAATCCCACCCAGGGCAGAAATTTTTCTAAATGCGTCTTCTATTTTTCATGCTGCAGGCTGAATCGCATGTTTTTTTTTGTTGTCCAAATTCACGCATTACGCATCTACACGCCTGTTTTTATGCATAATTTTGTCAATAGGGCCTCTATAAGTCATACGTTGTCAGGCGTTTACCTCTATAACTTGAATGTTTCAATTCATACTTCTATCTTTTATGCACTTACCTATCTCAGTTATTACTTGAAGCGAAACTTTTGCCAAAAATAGTGAGAAAGCCTCTATAAGCCGTATGTTGTCTGGCGTATACCTCTATTACTCAAATACCTATTTCAATTTTCAATTCATACATCTATGTTTTATGCACTTATGTACATATCTCTCAATTCATTCATTTCGTAAGATTTCTATACCTAACTCAATTATGTCAAAAACCTCTATAAGCCAAATGAATGATATTCCTCTTGGATTTTGAGTTACTGAGGTTCCACTGTAGTTCAGTACACTTTGTAAGGAGTTTATGTTCAACTTTTCATTTTGTACAGACTTTCCATCTGTACCTCTCAGAGGTGTCCTCCGCGTCGATGCTGCATTCAGCGCGAGCAATGGCCACCTTTAAGAAACTCATTTTTGGAAAAAATTTCCATTTTTGAAATTAATTTTTCAACTTTCTCATAGCATGCAGGATATCGACGAACATGTCGATGCAAATGTCGATCCATCCACATCCTTCACATTTGGATTCCACATGTCGATGCAAATTTCGACCCTATGTCGGACCAATAATTGTCGACATGAATGTCGATCAACATTGGTCGACAAATTACATTCACAATTGGGTCAAAATTCACATCGACATGTGGTATCCAAATGTGACGGATGTGGATGGATCGACATTTACATCTAAATTGGCATGGTCATTGTTAAACAGGCAATACTCTATAGGTATCCTTTAACATAATCTTTGCTGATTTCAGCTACATCTGGTTGAGCTATTGTTTTGCCAGCCCTACCAAAGTTTTTTTTTTCAAAGGTGGATGAGCGGGCTGCTCTAGCGTCCACACTGGGTGCTTTAATTTACTCCAACGATGCTCTATCCTTTCAAAGGGTCTCTCTTACCTCCTGAAACTGATAGGCTTGGCGAATTCTTTCTTTATTTTAAAAGGATCCTGCCAAATAATAATTTTCTAAAGAATTGTGCAGACTACAATTTTTAATATTTTTGAAATTTTATTCCAACTGAGAGAGGGTTTCATACAAGGTGACCATGGCGGACCAAGATTATTTGGGAGACTGAGGAAAGTGTATTCTGAAGAAGGGGCATCACGTTTTCAAAAAATTCTGATACAGAAGTGGAAAATTTTCATTAAATTTTATTTCACTTTTTATGATTTTTCCAGTTTTGAGGGTCTCTGTGAAGCACATCATGTAGCTTGACGCAAAAAAATGGAATTTTTGAAGAAACTAGATTTTTTGATTTTTTTTCAGTTTGATGGAGCTCCTAGCACGACTTTTTTCAAAAGGGAGGAAAATTTTTCAAAAAAATAGGCAGGTGCAATGCCTATCTAATTATTTCTTTCACTTGAGGTAAAAACACGACCGAGTTAATTACAATGGTACGTTATCTTACCTGCCGTATTTTTTTCAACAGATTCCAAAACATCAAAAAACAAATTATATAACTTTCGAAAGTAAAAATTCTAAGATCTCTCGGTAGGTAAGGTACTCGTCGTAAGTAAACGTTTATTCTATTCAACTATTTCAACTTCGTGCTTTCCTATTCGGTACAAAAATTCGATATGTAATTCATTTTTATCTTCCGTCACTCGTTCGTTGAACCCGTTGAACTGTACGCTGAAGTACAATATTTTTTGAGGTACCATATTGAGCTTCCAAATGACGTGATTCGTTTGCTAAAATGCATATATTTCTTGGTGGAAAATTGTAGACTGTTACCACAGAGCCGTGTGCCGGTTCACGTCAAGCGACGCAACTTATTAAATTTTCTCGTATTTACATTGTAAAAAAAGGAACAGCGTGTGGCTGGAAGTATTAATATTTTTCTGGACACGGTTTACTAAGTAGACTATACGAAAAGAAAAAAAAATCACGTCGTAGTTTACAAAATTAAACCTCAAAAAATGTACTTGCTCGTTTGTAATTTGGCTAAAGACGCGCATTCGCTTTTAATATATTCCACTCTAATTAAGAAGAAAGGCGAATCTAAAAAAGGAATATGAAAAAAAAAAAAATGAAAGAAAAAAAAGGCTAATGAAAAAATCTAATACTTTTATCGCGTTAGCATTATGTAAGCGTTTATCCTTGATTATTTTTTTTCGTTTTTGAACGCAGCACATCGCAATAATAAGTATAGTATACGAGTGCGGTGGTTAAAAAGGCGAAAAAAAACATGGCGCAATAAGCGGATTTTTGTCAACAATATAATGCAGTCAACGCGGCGTGTAGAGATCTGCTGTTAAAACGGTGTAAAGACGGATTCGAAAAAGATACGACCGAGAGAAATTTTAGTTCCGCTACCGAAAATTAAAGGGACCGGCTATTCAAAACAAGCAAGCGTCTGTAAATAAAATCTGAATAGAAGCGAGAAAGCGAGCAAAACAGATGCTCACATTTCCGTGTAAAATTCAAATGCTCGAACGCTTTCGTTACCGTTCAATTTAATTTAGAAAGGCGAAAAAGAGCTTTTGTGGTACCTTTTTGGGAACCAATAACATTACGTCTTTTTACGTGTATTAAGTTGTTTTGTCGTGTCTTTATTAACAATAAACGCGCCCGGACAAATGGCTGTAGTGGTAAGGAAATTCACACGTTTGACACCCCCGACTTCGCTATCCGCCCTTTAACTGTGTGTATAGCGTTGCTTTGCTTTTTGCGAGGGTGTTGCTAATTTACATGGATTAAAATCGAGTGCATTACGTACGCCTTCGTTTGAGTAAGTCTGTTATGAATTTTTGGTCAATGATTTATTAATTTCGTTGAGGCATTAGGTATAGCACTAGACCTATTACTCGTATACTTCTGCAATTTGAACTAAAAAAAATTGTTTATTGAGTCCAATGATTTCATTCGGAATTTTTTTGATAAGACCGTCAATAAGTGGCAGTCAAATTGATTTTTCAATTTTTGGTGAATTTTTGAAAATTCAAACTTATGCTGCCGAAATTGGCAAGAATTATTGTAATATCACTTCCCTCTCTGCCTCACCTCATTTTTTAAAAAACATTTTCGGGTCTGCCGGTCTACCTGTCTGGCTTCTCAAGGTCATTGACCTGTCTGGTTGCTTCTCAAGCTCGTTCATTTGCCTGTGTAGCTTCTTGAGGTCATTGACCCATCTGTCTGACTTTTCAAAGTCATGTGTCGTCCTGTCTGGTCTTTAAAGGTCATTGACCTACTTGTTTATAGCTTCTCAATGTTGTTTGCGTGCTTGTCTGGCTTGCCAAGGTCGTCTGTCTGCTCGTCTAGCCCCTTAAGGTCATTGACCCGTCTGTCTGGCTTCTCTAGGCCGTCTGTCCGACTGCATGGCTGGCCTCTTTAAGGCCATCAACCCGTCAGTAAGTACCTATAGCTTGTGTTGATCTAATTCAAGATAACGAAAGCATTTTTACATCGCATTTTATGATTCACCTGTGCCTTTAAGGGTTGTATGTTAATCTTTTTCATGAAAAAGCAACCATAAAATATTCAAAAATTCGTCAAGAAACAAAAAATCAAACAATAAAAATTCGAAATTTGGTGTACTCAGTGGTGTTTTATTGGATTGAAAATGTTTAAAAAAATTTTTTGGCAAAAAATGTTCAAAATGATTTAATTTTTATGAATCTTTTTAAAATTCTTCTCTACTAATGTTTTCTTCCAGGCACAAAAAGATATAATGTATGCCTGATCGCCAGAAAGAAAATTGTTCCAGCCAATTCAGTAAAAAACAGTCAAAATAGGTGACAAATTATGCCACTGAAATCGAAGTAGCTCCAATCCTAATATCGTATCGTATATCAAGCCACTCGTACGATTTCTCCTCTTTGCAAAAAAAAAAAAAAAAGTTGATTAAAACGCCATATATATCGATATAAAACTAAAGAATATGTATTGTATGGCTGGTTTTTGCGATAATACTCGTAATAATAATAAAAAGACAATTCTACGAGGACAAGGACGACGTCGACGACGACTTATTGATTTATGGTTACGAAGAGAGCGTATAAACTCGGGTTATATTATCTTTTTATAGAAGTTAAAAGTCTGGAAATGAGAGAGCAAAGTAATAGGTGACGGCGTACAACCATAGTCTACATGCGGTAAAGTACGAGGGAAAAAATTGCGGTAAAGAAGAGCAAACCAAAATAATATGATAAACTACTTTCACAGATAAAGGATATGTCATCGGGAGGAAGATATCGTCCGCAATGCTCTCCCGAAGGAACGATAATGTACCGCGATAAAAAAAAAAGTAAAAACAAACGCCAGTTGAAAAAGAATGAAGGGAACGTAAAAAACAAGATAGGATGGCGCGTAGGCAGGGGTAGCGAAAAAGCACTCAATTGAGCGAGTCTCGAGGGAGACAGCGGAGGCATGCCTATGCGGTAGCTTGACTTGACACTTGACGAATGTTACTGCTTAGGGAGGTAACCGAACCCAAAGCTAAAAAAAACTACCGACTTGAACCCATCGTCTGTAATCGTTCAGCCACATCAAACCGTATCGGTCTAGGAGCCACTTTAGATGGTATTTCTTCGTCGACGCGGTTTTTTTTTCTCTCCTCTTCTTCTTTTTCATTTATTTCATTTGGCAGCGGAAGCGATGTTACGTGGATGGACTACGTAAAAATGCGCGACGAACGTGCAATTTGAATAATTCGAAAATACCTATACGTAGGTATCAAAATGGGTTTCGAATTTTGATCACAGCGTAGGTTGCTGACGACGCAACGCCAACTCAGCTGTGGTTTCGAAAAAAAAAATGCCAACACGGGGGTTGTATATTTTGATTTTTTTAATTATCGTCAATGGGATTTTCACCTGCTTGCGGTGTTGGTTTAGTTGTCGTCGAAATAATAATAAAAACCGAGCACGCGAACGATTCACTGTGTTTTCTTAACGATGCGTGAATATTCACCTGGCCATGTTCTGTAGAGCCGAACAACGTAGTAGTCATCTTTAGGGTCATCATTTGAATACGAATTACGTGTAAAACATCAAATAGGGTGGGCGCGTGCTGACTTAAAAAAAAATCCCTGCCACCCCCTAAATTCGATTTTAATTAAGATTTAACGCGTGCCAGATGGAAAATCGGAAGTGACCGCGAACAGCTGATTTGTAACGCCTTTTTGAACGTTGTAATGAAGCGCTCAGCGTGATGTGATGTGATCGGTGGTCGCTGGAATTGGCTAGAATCTCGGCTGGATTTTGACGTACCTACGAAGCTATTACTAATGTATTGTGTGTACCTACTTCTAGACCTACGCAAATGTTTCCGGTTTGTTTAACGGGTATTTGGTTGGATAGCGGGAAGAAGCCGCAGGTTCGGTAGGGATGAAATAGGCAAAGGTTTGGTTAGGTTTGGCCAAATTTTGTTAGTTTTGGAGCATTTTTCTTAACATTGGATTGACCATTCATAATGTCTGCGAGGTTTTGGAATTTCACCAAGAAAAGAGTATGAGCTATAACTCAATTTTTAGGTACTTACTCAAGTTATTTTCCGCACATTTAGGATTTTACAAACTTTGGAGGGAAGGTGCTGGGGGTTCCAGAATGTCTCGAAATGATCAAATTTGAATTCGGGGTGGGAGGGGGGGGGTGAGATGGTTGGTTATGGGCAAATTACAGCCGCCATTGGTGTAAAGAGCCTTTCAAGATAAGTGAAATCCGCACTTTTTCCAATTTTGACGAAACTCACCCAAAATGTTAGTTTGGATGTAAAACAATCTCAAACATTTTTTCGAGCCCACCCCCATACCAGAATTTTGAAAAATGGGGGGGGGGCTGGCCCCCCTTTGGACCCTCCTATGAGGTTTAAGGAATGTCTCCCGAGCCTGAAAATTTTGTTTTGGGGTCCTTGTGTATCAAGCAAAATTTTATGCTTCTATCATGAAATGCAGTTTACTTGCTGTTTGCCACTGGAGTATTTGTTTTTACCAGTGTTTGAGGCTCAAAAATGGAAAAATTAATTGCTTGAAATGTTATTTCTTCCAAGATTTTTGACCTTAAAAGTCTAAACACGGCAAAAAATGACGAAAAAACACGTTAAGTACATATATTTGCAAGATTTTGATTTTTTTGAGCATGTTGCATCGATTTTTGAGCTCCACAAAAAATATTGAATTTCTGAAAAATGTTCACAAAGGGCCACTTACCGGTTTTTTCCTATGAATTTTTGAAATTTTTAACCCCCCCCCCCCTCCAAAAAAAGCTCCTAAACATGAAATTTTTTTGAAAAAAAAAATGCTCACACGCACTTACCTAGTGACTATTTTCTGTAAAAGGTTCAAAATTTTTAGAGCACCTCCTTCGGAGAACTTGAATTTTGATCACGTATGAGCACATTCCTCAGGTTGGGGAGGGGAGGGGGTCGACTCATAAAATTGTTTGAGATAGTTTTACATCCAAACTTACATTTGGGATATGAGTTTCGTCAAAATTGGAGAAAGTGCGGATTTCACTTACTTTATCCTGAAAGGCTCTTTCGAAAATTTATCATTTTTTGGACGTTTTTGTATAGTTTTTAAAACTTTTTAAAATTAAAAAAAAAATCAAAAATGGGGCCACACAGCTCAGAAAAATTATAATTTTACTTCACTCAGCTGCTATAACATTGAAATTTGGCATAAACTCTATTTTTTGGACTGTTTGAATCAATTTTGTACGGTTCAAAACTGTGTTGAGCCGTTCTGGAGGTCCAGCAAATTTTTGAAAATTTTAATTTCACAAATAATTTGCTCAATCAAGTTAGAAATCTGAAATTTGGTATGTTTCATACTTTTAACCATGGCTGATTGATTGAATAAGGCAATTTCGAATCGTTCTGAGATATTTTTAAAATTTCAGTTTTCTGATAAATCCTCAAAAGTTTTCTGAAGGCTCCAAAATTATCATAAAACTGTTTCCAATCAATTTGAGGGATTAAGAAAAACCTGCGGAGAATATCTACCACTTATTGAGTACCTAGTTTTCAAGTTCAGTCAGGTAGAATATTTTTTTTCTGACTCTGTCCCAAGTTTGATTTTTCTAAAATTTCTAATACATATTTCAAAAAATGAATTTTCATTTTTCACACTTGAAGTTTTGGCTAATGAGATAACACCCCCGCAAAAAAATTCTAGATCGTTAGATTTTCTCGAACACCTTCAAAAATTGCGAAATTACGAGTAACATTTACCTACATGTAAAAATTCCGTTTCTGACAGGTTTAATCGATTTTTCTTCAAACTCGTAGGAATACTAGAGACCACTAAAGGGTAATTTTTGGAAATTTGTTGATTTTTTTCAAGTGCATCTTCTTATTGAAATGAGTAGGTATCTTTAATTTTTCAAACGCGATTTTCCTGGAATTTTTTTATTATATAATACAGTTATTACGATTCACGAAAGACACCTAACTACACCATCATTCTGAATTTGGATCAAATTTGTTTATTTTTTCTACGGTTTATGATTTTTTTTTCTATTAAAAATTCAATTATGCCTTTTGGGAAGCCCTGAACCTCTTTCGGACGACTCAACGGACTGAAATTCACGTTTGGACTAGTATCAATGCAAAAGAGAATGATAACAATTTCAAAAAATTATAAACTTTTGATTTTTTCGACTCATTTTCATTGATGTGAATATTTGGTCTATTGTGTGTCAATTTTTTTAAAACTGAAAAATCCTAAAATCTGATATAGGGGCACCAGAACAGAACAAAACAATCACCAATCAATTTGGGAAACTGAAAACAGGGTATACCTATAGGCTATACTTAATCCAAATTTCAGCTTTCTACCTCAATCTGATCAAAGTTTGAATTTTTCATGGAAAATGAGCCAAATTGCCAAATTTACCTACTACCAAATTCGTCAAAAAACAAAAAATTAAATTCAGATCTTCGAATTTGACCAAGAGGTACATTTTCAGACACTTTATCAATTTTTTTCCTTGACCGAATCGAAAATTTTTCGATCATTCGGGATAGCTTCCTCAGAAGAAAAACCTTCCTGGCGCAGAACTCCACCATCAGAATTAAGTAGGACATTGTTACAGAAACAACGCTGTGAGGTAGAATAGAGATTTTTTCCATTAAAAAAAAGAACATTCATTTTTTCAGAAAATTATATTTTTATGCGGATAATTCGACAGATCCAATCACAACATAGAAATAAAAATATAGGTACCAACTCCGGAGAAAGATTGCTCCAATTTCTCAAATACGCCGAAGTAAAAAAGTGGGAAAAGTCGATTCGAAAATTATATTTACACGAATTCACCCGCTTCTGCTTCTTCACACATACATACATACGAGATGTACGCTCGTATAGATTTCGACGAAACGTCGGAGCTTTCAAGTGGAATTATTTGAACTTGGTTAGACAAATGAGAAAAGCGTAAATTTATCGAGTGTGGCGGGTAAAATCAAAGTTTATTTTATCGAGCAAAGATTTATTACGTATTTGTCTACGGTGTCGTTTGCAAAAGAGGTGAAAACACGCTGCTGCACCTCGCTAAATTTCACCGCTAGGATAACATCTTTGACCTGGTTGGTACTGGAAGAGTAGAAATAAAAAAAAGAACGAAGCAAGCAAAGCTGCTGTAGGTTACATTAGCAGCATTTTGTTCGGATGTGGTGGAAAATTTACATATACACGTACGGTTATCGAAGTTCAAACAAATTCTCGGATTTTCGCTTATCAGCGCCTATTGCCTTTCTTCCCAGATATTCGGTATTCTGAACCCTCAGCAAATGGAAAGCCATTAATTATTCGAGCATGTACGATAGATACCTACTTATCAATGATATCGATTTTTTTTTACAATAGCAATTTTTGTTGCCAAGCTTGTGTTGTTGTCTTCGTCGAGGGTAAAAAACCTACGTATAGGTACCAAGTACCAGTGACATGTTTAATTTAGTTGCGATGGTATTTGTACGCGAGAGAAAGTTCGCCGGCGCGGCGTCGAGTTTCCTCACAAATTCATCGCGAAAGCAAAGTTTTGACGTATGGATTGGGGGTTGTTACGTTAAATGTGGTAAACTTTCTAATGGACAAAAGGTCTCAGAGGTTGCCGTATAAAGTCGATATCTGACGTGCGCGTTCTGCTATTCATTGTTCATTGGTTAACCTTTCGTGACCCCACCTTTAAATAGAAAAAGCTCGGCGGTTTCGCAGCTACGTTATAACGTATAACGTAATTTCATTTCCAGCTGCACGTAACTTTTGGTGAAAACGATTGGTTGGTTTTGAAACGCCGACTTCGAGTTGTAATGCGTAGAGTTTTCCAGTGGTGGGGATCTTAAAGGGGTATTTTCTGGTTTTCACTTTTATTTTCGGGGGTTGAATTAAAATTGCGATGTTTATATGTGGCATATGATATTGTATTTTTATAAAGTATATCTACTCGTATTTGTAGGCTTGATATTCCACGTACATATAACGAATCTTGCTTGTTTTTAACGGCTAAGTATACATACATATATTTAAAAATAATATGAGTAGGTAGATAATGTAGTATGATGAAATTTCCGAATAAAAAAATTCAACCTTAGCCTAATTGTTGTAGCTACACCAATTATTTTATATTGACTACGCAGAAAGTAAAAAAAAATCTATTAGATAGGTAAGGTACATAAGAGGAAATTGACTAATTGTAAGTAGGTATTGAAAAATCACAAGACACTGTGTGTTCATAAATGGAATGTGTACCATGTAATTTTTTTGACAACTTGCCAAAAATACAAAATTTACATCAGTTAGAAATTAAAAACCCAAATTACTCCAGAGTGCATGTTTAAACGAACTGACGCGAGTAGGTAAAATGAAACCTGGAAAAAAGGACAATAAAAGTGGAATGAATAAAAAATATGAAGATGGTTTTTATAGAAGAGTAGAGTATTTGATCATTACTATGGCTCGGTGGTCCAGCTCTTTGAATAAATAATGTGTGTTTCTTGGAGAAAAATTGAAATATTTAACATAAAAATTCAATCATGAGTTATGCGCCAGGAGTGCTTTTTTTAGCATTTAAAATGTTGCAAAAGAGAATTTTAAATGTTTTGGAACATGCAAGAAAAATCGAAGAAGTATACAAAACTTACTACTTTTACAGGCCATATTTCAGATGATGAATATAATTTTTCGAATTTTTGAAAATTTATATTTGACTCATTTCTCTATAAAAACTCAAATCTTGGCGAAATTTATGTACAAAGAAAGCTTAAATCTGGGTTATATCCAATTTCCAGCCTTCCAAATCAGTTGATGATGGTTTCGACCAGTTCTGGAGCCCCCCCAGCGAATTCTCTGACTTTCCAGTGTTGGAAAAATTGTCATCAAAAAAGCCGGAATGAAATTCAGCAGCTATAATGAACTCAGAAATACGATCAATATAAGTGTACAACCTATCAAAAATGTTCAAAGATCGTTTTCTCAGGACCAAGTCTATCATCTTGACCTTGTATCTGAGAACTGAAAAATTCAAAAATCCGCTGGAGGTTCCAGAATAGCTCAAAGACTCATTAATGGATTTCTTAGATTGAAAATTGGTTACCTACGAATTAATTTCTAGTTTTTTGCGTAAATATATTTTGTAAGCAGGTAAATGGCAAAATTTTATTTTTTTTCCATTAAAGAAACTTCTAAAGAAAATTTCGAATTTGAACGAGTCAAAATGGATTTAAAAAATATGGATATGGACCTGAATTGATCGATTGGATCACGAAGACATTCATTCTAAAAATCCTTATTTTTTTTCTTTTTTAAAATCGAAAAATCTAGCAGTCTACTGCAGGTTTCAAAAGAGTTCGAAACCACCCTCAATTGATTTAAAATGTGAAAACTATAGAGGAAAATAAAAACTCAATTTCGCTCATCTATTCAAATTTGGTTACATTTTGAGTTCTTTTTAATTTTTTTTTTTTTTTTTAACAAACAAGGCTATAAAATTTAAAAGTTTTAAAAGGAAGCTCTGCACCTAAAATTCAGTTTTTCGGTTTTCTGTTGTATTTTTATTCATTTTTTGAATTTGTTTTGTTTGTTAATTGTTTCGAGAATTTTTCTGCTGTTTTTGAGACTTTTTTCTTGTTACGGAATCATGATAAAACTTTTGAAAATAAAACTTGGGCAGAACGTTTTTTTAAAATAAAGTATGTAGTTCGGTACGAATATTTACTATATCAAGTAGGTACCTAATTTAGAAGCATGGTCAAATTCTGATTTTGAGGATTTTAAGGCACAAATTGCGGATTCAAGCGATGGGCTTAATGAGAGTCGGAAGTTGAGAAAAGAAAACGCATCAATTTTTTTTTATCCATCCTCAACCTGTAAGTTCTCATATCAAATACATATATTATGTTTTCCTTTTATAGAACTTATTTTTTTGAACTAATACCTACATATTTTCAGAATGTTCCCTTTCCTCTTGAAAAAATATCAGTTTCGACATTGAAAAACTCCAAATTGAGATGAAATTGACCAAGGTAGGTATTAAAATGGTGCAAAAACACTAAAACATCATTATAATCATTAAAAATCATCAACAACTAATGAACTTTTATGCTTGGAATTTTTCATAAAATTACACGGAATGTCATTAAAACATGTTGGAATATTGCATAACATTTTGAAAAACATTAAAATCAAAACTCATGAAATTTCATTAAATTTGGCAAAAATTCACTAAAAATTACACACTGAACAAAACACCCTGAAAACATGTTAAAATGGCATAAAAATATTGGAGTTAAAATATTATAAAATTATTAAAAGTTAATCAATGAAAATCATAAAAAACTGATTGGTGGAATTTTTAAAATGGTAAAATCGAACGGAAGTTGTACAAAAATCATTAAAGTACACTCCCAGGATTAGTGCCCCCCCATTTTTTCAAAATTCGAACCTCATTTTTTCCTATTTTCGGGCTCAATATTACGTTTTTTTAAAATTACAAAAATGTCCATATTATCAACAATTTTGAGTTTTTATTGCACAAAAAAAAAATTCTATATCGCCACATTCGCCACACACTCAAGTACTTGACAGTGATACTTAAAATTTTAGTCACACTTGCTGTAATGAATTGTTCTGCAGAGAAAGCCTTCAGCAAAGAAAATATTATTAAAAATCCGATTCGTTCTACAATGGTGGATAAATGGCTCTCTGAGATTATGATCTTGGCTTCCAAAAGCGACATTTTTAATGAATTATCGAATGATGAGATAATTGAAATGTCTGCAGGATCATCGAGTGGGTACAGTCGAATATTGTTGAGAAAATGATTTTTGATTTCAACTTTATTAGTTTATTTTCATTTTTTCTAGTAATTAATTATGTATTAATACATAACTGATCTTAGTGATTTTTGAACTGTTATTCAAAAAATGAATATTTTTAATTTTATTTTTCTAATTAATCGATTTTTAGGAAATACTGGGATTATTTTGATCACTGGGGGGAGGGGGTGGCATTCCAATTTAGGAGGTTATTCAAATTTAGGGGGGGCCATTTACAACACTATTTATCTATGCGAAATGAAAAAATTGATAGTTTTTTCCTTTTTTAGAAATGTTGGAAAAATAGGTAAAATAGTTGTTATTTTTTGGTAGGTATTATAATCGTTTTTAAAATAGTTTGAAAATATAGGTGATAAGGGGGGGGGGTCGTGAAGTTTAGAGAGGCATCTATCTACTTCTGTTTCTGTGTGCAAGTAAGTATTCACATAATTTATCAAAAAAAAAAAAAAGGCCCCCCCAAAATCGTCAACGAGGAGTTGCTACTCAAGAAAGTGCCCTCACCGCACCCCTAAGCGCAGGTAAAACGTTTTTAAAACCTTTAAAATATTTTAAAATTAGATACCAAAATCAAATGAAATTTAAAACAAAAATTAAAAATTTAGCAAAATTTGCACTAAATGTTGTGAAAACTTGATAAAAATTAAAAATGACATAAAATCTTCGTTTGATTCAAAAAAATCATGAAAAACTGAAAATATTTGGTCTTTAGCAAAAATTGCCAAAAATAGGTACTCATAATTAAAAATGTGTTTAAAATAGGTAGTCCTATGTTATTTCATTACCTATTGAAAATTAATGCTCAATGTATTTTATTTTTTGATCATAAAAATAGTGTTTTCAAATTTACCAACTTTTTAAATTTTTCACAAAGGTAGGTATATTTGTTCATAAATTAAATTAGTTACCCACCTAACTGCAATTTTCTGATTTTTTTTCTGAGTTAAAGAAGGTTGTTTTTTTTTTTGGAATTTCAAATACTTTTTTCTCCCTCTTCAGTTAGGAATTGATAAAATCAAGTAATAAATTTAATAGGTCTTCGGTTTTCCTATTTTTTTTTTTCAAAAACGCAACTTCAGAAACACACAGGTGCCTACTACTCAGGCAATTAATATTAAAAGAAATAAATGAGCAAATTTTCATTTGTGGCAGGCCGCAGACATCAATTTTTTTTGAAGAAATTTCAGATCCTTGAAGTACGAAAACTGAAGCAAATGACGAATATTTTTTCGACTTTTTGTTGCGAATTCATGTATGTAAAAAATCTTTTTGTTTGTATCCCATAATAATTCAAGTAACACTTCATTAGAACCGGTTCAATACTTCACTAAAAACGGTACCTTATACCAAAACACTTGTGCAAAATAAAAAGTCAATTTATGCGCATTTAAAGTCTACAACTATACTTAGCACTATCAACTACCACATAAAAAACTATACGAAGAAAAAAATTAATTAACTCTTTTGTCAAAAACATCCCATTGGACAAGCGGAAACAGTACCTTTGGGTACCTATGACTATACCGTATAGTTTACACGGGAAACGTTGGTACGTATATCCGCACCATGGCGAAAGATTTATCGTGTAAATTAACTGGCGAAGAATAATTAAATTACACGAACAGTTGATCCTCGAATCGAGTCGCATAAATGACGAAAAAGGGTTTTCTACTGAAGTTGTTGTTCTGTGTGAGTGTATCTGTGTTTGTACGTATGTATGTCGACTATACGGTACTCGTATCATTGTAGAAAATATACAGTAAGAGAAGAGTCTATACGGACGAGTATTTCACCCATTTCACAATGTATTGTAACAAAAATGACATCCGTTCTTTATGGATAGAAATGGGAAAAGGAGTACGGGGGGTGTTTCGGGTTGCCCATGTGTTTACACGAGTGGTGGATTGCGTTGCGGGTTGCCGATGACAAGGTACTAACAGTGCCACGAGCACTTAGCCATCCAGCCTCTAATTAACACAACCCATTTCACAGATTACCCGTCACTGCACATTCCCCCGGTTGTATTTTCGCGCCGTGTCGTAATTTTCCTTACTCATACCTTTTGTTGGCGGACTGGATACGTAATTTGTGATACCGTATCGGATTCTCTATACTTCTGCAGGGTGCCTATCTTTTCCTCCTACAGCCTTGTAAAATATACGAGCGAAAAATTACAGCCTTTATCTAATATTTTTATCACGAAGAGGGATGGTCATTTTAGTACAGGAGTTTTTCTCTCTAATGAGATTGAAAAACTATCGAGGCGAGCTTTTGACAACCATTAACACCTCAGAAGTGTTTATTCACCCCTTATACTAATCGTACAGACTTGGCTTCCGCGCTGTTTCGCTGGCAAACTCTGGAGAGTGAACTGAAATACGCTCTCAGTACATCGAAAGAGGTTTTTAATAACTTTTCTATCTAGCGGGTTTTTGTTCTTTAATATTTAATAACCCATTACTAAGCGAGTGTCTGGCACAGCAACGAGCCTATTATAATATTACCTACGCACTTCTCGAGTAATAATAACCTGTACCTTAAAAGCTCTTCGCCTTTAAACTTTGCCTTTAATAATGAATTCTACAGCTTTATACATGCTGGGGCGTGTAATTAAACCACCAATGAAAGTATACTTATCGACATTAAAAATTAACCATTTTAATTCCTCACGTTGTATATCCAGGTACCCATAGATAGGGAGATATACGTATAGGTTAGGTACATTCATCCTTGTAACATTTGCAAGTGAGAAAAAAAAATGATCGCAGATTGAGGCAATTATTTCAGTGTTAAAGATTATAGAGGGGGAAAATATTGTAATAATTTTAGCGTAAGGTCTCTTTGCGAATTATATTCTTTAAAAAAAAAGAAGAAGCCACACCGCGGTAACTTTAAACCTAGCAACATTATTGCCTATACGCAGTTTATATAGTATGTATAAGATAGATCGGCCTTTAGGGAAAAGTCCTTCTATGATTGAGTGGTTCCTTTTGGTGTGGAATCATTTTACCGCCCCCTATCATTTTAACGTTAGCTATTATAAAGCGTCGATACAATGTTATAACACGGTATATCGTTATATACACCACGTATACTCGTACTATTCGTAACCACTTTACGCTTATGGTTAACCTTTAAAATTGATCAAATATCACGTGTGTCGACCCGATTATAATCACTCTTCCCTTTGTACCCGATATATACTGAATCCTAATAAAGTATGATTGATATTTTACTGGTTAACCCCTCCGTACATTATGTATTTTGATGAGTCTCTCTGCAGTATGAGCCGTGGTAAATGTGTATTGAAATTTTATTTTTTCATTACTGTTTCGGGTTTTAGTGGTAAAATAGTGGGAACGATAAGTGTGGCATAAAACGTAAGGTATAGAACGAGGTGAATTGAATGTGTGTTGTTTGTCAAGTTGTGGCCCATGAAGAGTTTTTTTTTTCAATCTAGTTGAAAGATTTAAATTTTTAAATTTTTTAGCTGCATGGTAAAAAGTTTTTCTTCAAATTTTTTATGATTTAATTCTTCAAATTCTCTTCCTCAACCTATGATTATTTTATCTAAAAATCTGTAGGAGACTATGAAAACTCAAAACTGCAATCAATAGTTTCGGGATGTCGAGATAGAATACCTACTTACCTACCTACCTACCTACCTACCTACCTTCCTACCCTATTTCAATAAAATTTTATCAAATTTCAATCCTTTTTTTTGGAAAATGGACCCTTAGGTTTTTAAAAAATTGCCATAAATCAAACAATGAAATTGAACCTTTGAAATTTTGCTTCGTGGAATTTGTTGAGTTATTCCCCCCCCCCTCATTTAATGTTGGAATTTCTTAATTTTACAGAAAAATATAAGACTTGTTGTTAAAGACTTTTGAAAGTCTAGAAATCAAAGCTGAGAAAATTGGTTTTGTTTTTAAACATGCACAAAATTATAAAAAAATTGAATGCTTCAAACATAATACATATTTAAAATGTGTTTTGAACACAAGAAAACACGTTTAATAAAATAAAAAACTGTTCAATTTTCAATTCAGGTTCATCTAAAATAACAAAACAATAAAAATGATCGAACTTTGAAAACTTATGCTTACATTTCCGAAAAAACAAATTTCCAAACAACTTCAAGACCCAAATATTTAAAGGAACAAAAAAAAATGTTCTTTTACAAAATTGTTCATCTCTGAAATTGAAAGCAGTAGAGCTAATAAGGTATTGAATTTCTCGCAGTGCATTCAATTTTAAAGATAGACAGTTTTGCAAAATAATTTTTTTTTGTTCGTCTCGGAAAATTTCTTAATAATGACTTTCAAATTTAACAAAATTTCAATTTTTAAAAATTTTATGAGACCAAAATTTTTTTTACATTTTTTGAAAAATTGACATTCTTACCTACAAGTCCCATAAAAATTTTCAAGATTGAAATTTTTTCCAGTTTGAAGGTCAACTATAGTTATAGCGTTATTTTTCGAGACGAGCAAAAAAAGTTACCTACTTATTAGGTGAAATAAAATTGCCCATATTTGAAAATGAAGGAGCTGGAGGAAATTTAAAACTTCATTCGCCTATGTCGCCTTCAATTTTAGAGTTGGGCTATTTTGTGAGAGAAAAAAACCCTCACGAATTATGCGTGAGAAGACCGACTTTTCTTCAAATACAAATCTTTTACGAACACATCGAGTCACTTTTTTGGAACATTTGTATAGCAAATTGATCTGTTTACAATCAAATCGAATCATTAGATTAAATAAATTGATTGATTTCTCGTTGAATCATTCGAAAACGGATCAATTAATTTACGATTGGTTCGGTTTTTGTGAAACTACTTATTGTATAGGAATTGATCTGTTTTCAAGTGAAGTAAATCGAGTCGAATCGAATCATTCACAAGTCACAACCGATTGGGGATTGACCAAATTAATTGATTTCTAGGTGAATCACTCGCGAACAAATTGAATTTTTAGTGAATCATTCGCAAACGAATTGATTTGTATAAGTGACTCGTTCGCGAACGAATTTACCCATTTACTTAATTTTTGGTGAATCATTCACGAACGAATTGAATACTTTTTGGTGAATCATTCGCGAACGAATTGATTCATAAATTGAAGAATTGATCAATTCGTTCGCGAACGGTTCTTTAAAAAAATTGATCAATTCGTTCATGAATGATTCCCTTAGATGAATTAATACTCTCACGAACAATTCAGTGAGAATTGAATAAATTTATAGGTACATGTAGGTAAGCAATTCGTTCGAAAACAGATCCATTTGTTAATAACCGATTCGTTAGGAATGGTGGAGGCTTTGTGATATTTTCAAGTTTCATCGAAATCGGTTTAGCCGTTTTCTAGATATTTAATGAGTTTTAAAAAATGTTGTATTTTTTACCCGGTAAACATTTCTTTTTTTCTCCAAATTCGAAACTTGAATTTCATCACAGTTTCAAATTTTTGTGCTTTTCATTATAAATTTTAAAATTCTGAAATTTGGAAAAAGATTGATGGAAATGGGACATTCAAGTGTAATTGTAAGTAGGGAGCTATTACCTGACCAAATCGTTTCAAAATTTCCTATGATGAAGTACCTACCCTACATATTATTATGTATGCCACAAAGTTTGTAATTGCAACAAAAAAAAAATCAAGTCATATATTCAATTCCCATAATTAATTACTCCAAAGGTACAAACATGTATAGAATTGAATTAAGCCATTAAGTTCGCGTATATGAAGGATGTGGTTATTTTTTCAGTTTGCCTGTACTTGTAAATTGTTTCCTTTTTATATCTCGTATAAACTCGTATGTATATACTGTACAGCTATAAGGCAACCGATACTTATCTTCGAGTGCACACCGAATTACACGTTGAAGCCGTACACTGGCGATAAAAAGCAGGTGTGTTTTACACAACTTGGACCAAAAAGGTCATCGTATATGGTGAAAAAGCGCCTCTACGTGTATCGGTCACACAGGTGGCAGGATATCCAATATAGTCGCGTTTGCGTCGTCGTAGGTACCTCTACCTCTACCCACCCCTGCCATTAAATCAAATACAATATTTAATTGACGACCGCGCTGATCTTATGTATCGAATTTATGTATTACGTTTCCTTTTCATGTACTACTGTCGCCAATGACCCTTGAGAAAAAAATTTCTCAATACGATATTTTGTCGGACCGGCGACGTAATTAAAATATTTTCCCATACCGATTGAGATCTCCAGCCATCCGTTTCCATAGTTTTTTTTCTTTCCTTCGCTTTCATCTTTAACGCGCGACGATGGTGGAAAAAAACAATTCGTTATATTTTTCGCCGCACTAAAGAAGACGCTGCGAACTATAGGGCTGCTGCCATTAAAAAAAGTTTATAGAGCAATAAAAATAGGAAAAAGCTCGGCACGGCAACTTTGTCGAAGATTTATTTTAGGTTTAATACGAAAGGACCAAGTTTAAAGTCTAATGTTATCGTTCACCGAGAATATATACAAGAACACACATATACATACGTAGTACGTACGCAAGGAGTAAAAAAGGGACCAAATCTTGGGGGATTTCATTAAATGATATGCGCGCTTGTTGTCCACCGCGTCCGCGTAACAGGATAAACGACAAAGGACAAAAGGTACTACGTCCTTTTGGCCATTCAATGCATAACCAGAGCTATGTTTACCGTCGTTTGCGTATTCAAAATAAACTGCTAAACGATTTCGTCGAATCCTTTTAAAAATCCTACCGGTAAGTTTGGCGCGCCGGTCGCCGGTCGCCGGACCGACGTCCTATCGGATGATATGTTTATCTTTTGGAATGAATAATAATGTCCGATAATGACACGCTTTCCTCGACTTTTTCCCTCGACGTTTTCTTGTACGGTACGACATCGACAGTGCAACTGTACGGCCGAGTATAGCCTTTATGCCGGCGGTATCCAAATCCCAACCTTCGTATGCATCTCCCTAATGATGACACGATCTTCTCCTCTCGTTTCCAAATCGAATAAATTTTTCTTTTCGACTTTCCCTTTGCAGAGATTTTCTTCTTTTATTTTTCATTCCACGTACGAATGGTCATTTTTCGAGAAACACTGTATAGACAAATAAAAACTTTCGGTCTAGATATTGATTTTTTTTTTCATTTTTATTTTTTGATTTTACCAAAAACTTTGGCTGCGATTCTCCTGATGATGAATATCGACAAAAATCATCATAAAATTATTCGTTTGTTTCTTATTTAGATAGGTAAGTAGTACGTATCATTTTCATAAGTATCACGATCATTGTCACTAATGCACTTGCACAGAATAAAGCCAAAGCTTACGATTCACACTCGATAAACTAACCAAGTAGGTACTTCTGCAGATAATAACTCCCCTCCGTTTAAAATTAGAACTAATTCACAAATCGGAGTAAATCGAACAGAGAGAAAAGAAAGCAAATTCGCGGTTAACACTCTATTTAGTAAAGAAGCTGTTCTTAAAGCTTGAGATGGCGTTAGAAAACCAGGGGGTGCAGCTTTCCAATGAAAAAGGTTGCGGAGAAAAGCGTTATACGAGCAATAGTATCATCATTATAATGCTCGGTCGTTATTCAAGTTTAATATCGAGTATATAGGATAAAACAGTTTCAACTCTTTTCATACTATAATACACCTTGCGTCATTATTTCATATTGTAACGTTTAAGGACATTATCACCCTTTGGAGAGCGGCAAGAATACGTAATTCAATCTGGCGTGTAGGGGGAAGTACTCACTCTCGAATGAGAGAGAGTAGCATGTTAGTTGAAAGACATTCGGGTAGTATAATAATAATGGTGCTTAAGAATTTTGAATTGGTTCGAGGCGAACGCGAACAAACAAGACGAGATGAAAGTTTCATTAATTCTACTAGATTGGACGTGAGGAATGCGACAAATAAAATGTGTATTCTCGGCTACACCTCGCTTCTCGCTGCTCGTCCTCGTTCTCGTACTCGTCGATCGTCGTCGTGATGCGTTTCGCGAATACGCTAGACAATATTTGAATTGTATAAAGGAATCACATTTTCTCGAGTATCATCCATTATCACAATGGCACGCGAAAATGACGCGATAATGTTGTACACTGTGGTGGCAAATAGAATGGAAGTGAAAAAGAAAATAATTCGTTGATAAGGAAAAACCATTTCAAGTGCTAAATCTACCTACTCACTCATGCATAAATTGGCGCCTGTTCAAATTACACAGTGTAGGTACCTACGTAATATCTAGAGAAATAGCACAGTATACTTACCTACCCACCAAGTATTAAGCGCCTTACCTACCCATCAATGAAAATTATTGAAAAAAATACATCAGAGTATCTTGATACCAAATTCTAGCAGTACTAGTCAGGTTTAAATCTAATTACTTTAGTACATAACGATGCGTTATCTATGATAGATACATACTTACCCTGTTCTAACAAAAATGGTAGAAAAGTCCCATCATTGAGTAAAATAATGAAAGGTATAGGTACCTATCTAAGTACCTACTTGAAAATGGGCATTTTCTTCATTATTGGCTGATTATGTAATTTCACGGTTTTATATGTATACCACAACCTCGACGAAAATGACTCAAACTGGAGCCTCCCCCCTTACTTTTGTATTCAACCCTCACTAAACGACGCTCAATAAAAAATGAACATTTCAACCTACGAAGCACCCATAATTTATGGAGACTTCGTAGGTGATTTTCAAAAAAAAAAAAATAAAAATTGCAACCTACGAAGCACCCATGATTGATGGAGACTTCTTATATGTGATTTTCAACTAAAAAAGTACATACCTACCTACCTACTTGTTTTTATTTTTATTTTTTTGAAACTTACAGTGTTGAACAAAAGAAGATCTAAATTGAAGACTTCCATGACCGTAGCTGCTCAATTCGCAAATCAGGAGATTACTTGTGCCTTTTTTCAAAAAAAATGAGGTCCAAAAAAATACCCACACATTTTTCACCAAGGTCGAAAGAGGCCCTCAAAAAATGTGGTAAAAAATTTAAAATAATTTATTTATTTAAACAGAAAATTTTCAGTAAGGGAAGAGCTTTATTTTCACCGAAAAATAAGTTCTCTTGATGTGGGAAACTTGTACCCAGTGAGGCTTACCATCTTAAATATAATTTTTTAATGATATTCTCAAGAAAATTGCCTTAGGGCCACTTAACATAGTTACATATAATCCTACATTATTTTGTTCTAATTCCTCGTGGTCGGGGGCCTGCATAAGGATCTATTGCACCCCCCCCGTCGTCGATCCTCCAGAGAAACTTTTTTCTTAACGGGATAGTCCCAAGGAATATTTCTAGCCCTTGTCTTCAAAAAAAAAAAGTGGCCCTACTTACAAAATGGCGGCCATTTTGATTGACAGGTCAGCCGAAATCGCAGATCTTGCGTCCAACATAGGGCTTGCACGAAATTTTTAAAACCGTACAAAAGTAGATCGAAAGATCAGGCAAAAATTTATCATCTGTCAAAATTTCAAGTGCTAAAGTGCTTTTTTCGATTTTTGGTGAATTTTTGGAAATCAAATTTGGAAAAAATCAAAATTTTACCTTTGACCAAGAAAGCTAAAATTTGGAATATACCCTATTTTCGACATGGAAAATCGATTGGAAACTGTTTCAAACCGTTTTGAGCAGTCCTGGAGCCTCCTGCAGCAGATTTATTAAATTCGAAATTCCCACAAAATTTTATCAAAATATGGAGTTGGAAAGCCGAAATTCATTCAGCAAACTAATTTCAATACGCTACGAAGTCAACTGCAGGTGGATTTTAAGTGGTTTTGGTACCTCCAGCAACTTTTCGAAAATTATTGGAGCCTCCAGTAGATTTTTGAAACTTGAAATTTTCCATTTCATCAAATGAAGATGGAATAACGCCGAAATTCATTCAGCAAACTAATTTCAATACGCTACGAAGTCAACTGCAGGTGGAATTCAAGTCGTTTTGGTGCCTCCAGCAACTTTTCGAAAATTATTGGAGCATCCAGTAGATTTTTGAAAATTGAAATTTAAAGAGCAAGCAAAAATTCATCACCTGTCAAAATTTCAAGTGTTAAAGTGCCTTTTTCGATTTTTGGTGAATAGATATTCGAAATTCAGGTCAAAAATGAGGGGAAAAATCAACGTTTTACCAAATTGACCTAGAAAGCTGAAATTTGGGATAGGTATACCCCATTTTCGACCTGCCAAATTGATTGGAAACTGTTTCAAACCGTTTTCAATAGGTAGTTCTGAAGCCTCCAGCAGATTTTTGAAACTTGAAATTCCCACAAAATGTCATCAAATGGGGTTGGACGTTGGAAAACCAAAATTCCTTCTGCAAACTAATTTCAATACGTTACGAAGTCGACTTCAGGTGGGTTCGAGTCATTTTGGAGCCTCTAGCGACTTTTTGAAAATTCCTGGAGTCTCCAGCAGATTTTTAAAACATGAAATTCCCACAAAATTTCATCGAATGGAATTGGAAAGCCGAAATTTATTCTGCAAACTGATTTAAATACGCTACGAAGTCGACTGCAGGTGGATTTCAATTTGTTTTGGAGCCTCCAGCAACTTTTTGAAAATTCCTGGAGCCTCCGGTAGATTTTTGAAACTTTAAATTTTTACAAAATTTCACCAAATAGAGATGAAAAGCCGAAATTTACTGTACACTCCAATTTTTAACACCCTCTGAAGTCGACTTCAGGTGGGTTCAAGTTATTTTGGAGCCTCCAGCGGCTTTTTGAAAATTCCTGGAACCTTCAGAAGATTTTTAAAATTTGAATTTCCACGAAATTTCATCAAATGCCATAATTTTATATTTTATGAGATCAAACATGACTTTTTTGTAGTTTCTGAAACTTTTTTCTTGAAAATGAGTCGAGATAGAAGTTATACCTATCAAAAATTGGACACGTTTTTATTTTTTCTAAAAATGCTATTTATGTTTGATATTGACATTATTATATATTTTACTAGAGGGCTCCGCCCCCTGAGCTGCTCCGCAGCCCCAACCCCGGCGAGCAGCCCGATTGAACATCTACAACTGATTGTTAGGTGAGATATAAAAACTAAATAGGTAGGTATACGATGAAATTATTTCAATATTTTCTCCAAGTACATATAATTTTTCGCAATTTACTTATTAGGTAGTGCTAGTTTCGTGTTGTTTTTTCCTTCAAAAAATAAAAATAAACAGCAATATACGTACTCTGTAACATAAACATCGAAACTGATAGTAAAAACGATGGGTTTTTTCCCGAGACGATGACAGTGATATGGCTGCAAATGCTATGACATTCGCACGGAAATTAAAATGACACTTTTTCGTTCTAATTTCCCTATCGCTTTGGTATACGACACGAGTGTGATATTTTCAATATGACACGTTCATTACACCTCCAATAAATCGCGAATAGAAATGTTACGAGTATATATAGGGGATGCATAACCTTCGATTAATGCAGCGTTACTTTCGTTATTCGTATTTCATATTTTGGGTGAATTCACGTCTCGTCGTATTTTTATCGCACGTATTTGACATTGTATAGCATATCACATGCTGGGCAGGGTGGATTTTTTTTATATTTGAAATATACGAGGACGAAAGTTGGAGCAAAAGCAAAATAAGTTGTCCCGGGTGTCTAAACCCTTCACTGCGAGTCATTTTCTCAAATAAAGGTTTCATTTTATCAAATTGTTTCAAAATTTTTTCAATGATTGCGATTAGGAACCATATGAGACCAGAAAGATTATGAAAAAACTTGGAAACGGAGTGTTCCAGGTGATGAATAAACACTGCAAATTGCATAAATACCAATTCATCTTTCAAAGTTGTTGGGTTATGGATTCACCTCATCATGATAATCTCCACTTCAATCAAGCTACCACATCTTTACCACGGAACAGCGTAAACTCCAAGACAATGGCGTTTATTTACGATCGTGGCACGCGCATCCGCTTTGGCCACGCTTTTCAAAGTGTTTGTCATCATAATAGGGAAGTCGCGTCTGCAAAAAAAAAATTTCAGGCATAATAACTCGGAGGTACATATGTACGAAGGCAGGATGTATGGAATTAGACAAGTGAGGAATTAAATCGGAAAAAACTTGGCATAAAGACCTCCTACATCGAAGTAATTACAATTATTAGTCTTTATTAAAACTAGAACGGACCACCAAAATGTGCTCGTGTACCGGCCGATTAATTAAACCGCATATTACAAAATTACACGCGAATTAACATCGAATTTCATTGGCGCACCGGCCTGGCAGAAAGCGAAAAACTCGCAGCAGAAAAAAATCACCACAAAGAAGAGGCAGCAATTAGCGAAGATAAAAACGAAACGTCGCGGATGTTTATTATGGGATTCGGTCCCTAGCTTTTCTTCTCTCTCTCTCTCTCTTTCGCTCTATTTGGAATACCCGAGCCGAGCCAAAATGGAAAACCGCAGAAAGAAAGTAACCCTTTTTCTATCTCGAATTACGGCCAAACGACAAGTTTTCCAAGTTGATAACCCCAACTCGCGAGTATTCTTTCCCTTTTGCCCATTTCGCGCGCTATATACTACAACCCGACGAACAAACTGTCTCTACATTTGTATTATTAATTTTTATTGCCTGCTTAATTTAATTACTCCTAAGGCCTACTGCTTTTCATATTTATTAACTTATTAAGAATTTAATTGTTTTTCTTCGTCTCGAATTTCATCTCTTATTCTTAAATTTACGCGCCGAATTATAAATAAAACTCGCAGGGATATAACTTTCCTAAAAACAGATAGGCCTAAAGGGTATATTTTATTTTTATCGTGTATATTTACCGCGCACCCTACCACTCTACACTGCACCCACTCGCGGTTTCGTTTTTCCTTTTTTTACTCGCGTTCTTTCTCTTTCTACAACAACGTCGTGTTTTAATGCAATTTTAAACAAATGAGAATTCCCTCTTGGTATATGTTTACAGGGTGTATTTGCCTGAGACAAGTGAAACAAGCGATGGTGAACATCAGATTCTAGTGTAAGAAAGGTAAAGTTGCTGAAAAACTTTTCTTGAGAGCATGTATTGCATTTTAAAATTTTGAACAATGCAAATTCATAAAATTTAACAAAAATTGGTAAATTTTTCAAAGTGTTTGTAAAACATTTTACCTCTTTGCTGAAATCCTAAAAGTATCGTACATATAATAATTTCAAGGAAAGTTCCCCCCGCCCTTCACTTTTTTGGAAGCAACAGTTTTTCATACGTTCCAAGTCATTGGATGTATTTTAGCCTTTGGGTAAGTCTTCCGCATCCCTCGTGAAACGTTTTTTAGCAATTTTTTGCTTCCACTTCCAAAAATTGTTGATGGTTTTTACGGGAAAAATCCCTAAAAATTTGTAGTCTTTTGTAATAGAAATAAGTCGTGACTGAAAGGTCTCCTAAGTTGATGAAAAATTTTTAAGAAATCCCCCCAAAAAACAATTAAAAATTTTGCATTACCGCATCACAAATGAAAACCTTTTTAATAAAGAAAACTCCCTTGCAATACTAAAAAATGTTGGTACTTTTGTACAGAGCCCTCAAAAGTTTAAAGAAATAAAAAATGTCATGAAAAGTTGAAAATTAAGTAGGTATGTATACTTAATATTTTTTGAAAATTTTTCTTTTTGGAAAGAATTCTTCTGATAACCCTCTTTACTTAATGAAGAGTTTTTTATTCATTGAATTTTTTTATACTTCCCTGGGTAATTTTCATTATAGAGAAGAATGTGATTCCAGTAATCCAATTTGGCTTTTGAGCAAAGCATTCAACCATTAAACAAGTACATCGTACAGTTAATACAATAACAACTCAGGCGCTGGAGAAAAAGCAGTTCGCGTCAGCTGTCTTCCTAGATGTCAGGTGTGCCTTTGACAGGGTCTGGCATGAGGGACTTATCATCAAACTAAGAGCTTATCTTCCTAGCAGTCCATGCAATCTACTAATATCTTATCTGAATCATCGCACCTTTAGAGTTCAATGGGGCTGTGGCTTATTACAAGATACAGCAATTGGCGCTGGTGTTCTGCAAGGCAGTGTGCTGGGACCTATATCTACTCTTTCTTCTTTTCACAAGTGATTTCCCAGTTATTGAAAATACTATCACCATGCTATTTGCAGATAACTCTGGTGTCATTGCATGTGAATTGTGATGATAATTATGAGAAAGCTATAAGTTGTCTTCAAACAGCTGTAAGTCTTCAAACAGCTGTAAACATTATTGTCATATGGGCCAGAAAATGGAAGATCCAGCTAAATAAAAATAAATCAGTATAGGTAGATTTTGCGCTCCCCAAGCACAGATATGTTTGTACTATCATCAACAGCAAACCAGTCCCTGTGGCACAACACACTTGCTACTTGGGCTTACACCTAGATTGTGAGCTGAATTGGCAAGAACATGTTAGAAATAAATAAATGTGACCATATGAACCTACAATTTCAAAAATTCCAATGGTTAATTGGAAGCTATTCAAAATTGAGCTTGGCTAACAAGAGGCTAATTTACAAAACCATATTTCTTCCCGCTTGATCATATGGATGTGAAATTTGGGGCATCATGAAGAAGTCAAATCGCCTTGTTATCGAGCATTTTCAAAATAAGTTCTTGAGAGCCATAACTAAGGCTTCTTGGTTAGTCTCAAATGAGCAACTTTGAAGTGACCTCAGGCTCGAACCAGTAGATGTAATTATTCACCGAGAAGCGAACGCATACGTGAACCAGCTCCATAAACACCCAAATTGTGAGGCTGTGATTCTTTTATTGTTAGACCAAAGTGATGACACAGACACAAGGAGGCTGAGCAGACTCCACACGTTGGACCTTATCAGCCTCTTAAGTGCACTACGCAAAATCAGTTCCGTAAATGTGTCTTTCCGTAGGTAAAGGGTCCATTTTGGTCGCTTCTATTTATTGAGATAATCATGTTTTTTAGAGAAAAAGTTTAAAGAATCAATAATCAAGGTTTTGATGGATTTCAATGTAGAGCACATCAGACTATCGCGTGTTAAAGTATCAAGGCCGCAGGTGCGCCCTAAGCGGAGAAAAACGGAACTAAAGTTTTTTTAAGAAGGGCCCATTTGGTCGATTTTGTATTTTTTTGCGGTAAATTCGCTTCCAAAAAAATACCCTCCGAATTATACTGCACCTAGTCGCAGTGGTCTGGGTTCAAATCTCACCTCCGGAAGAAATATTTGAAAAAATGTTTTCAAGATTTTTATTTTTACAAGTTGAATTTTGACAGAAAATGTAATTTAATCATTTTTTTCTGCTTTTGAACAGAGTAATGAATTTTTATGTGAAATTGTAATTCATTAAATCATTGTTTTTCAGGCTTAAAATGTTCATAAACATGAAAAGATTGAGTAAAAAAAAATAGCTATTGCAGGTGGGTAGTAATATTTGACATCAGAAACAATAATCTTCAATTTTAGGTAGGTATAAAGGTTTTGGGATTATATGAAATTTCAGCGTTTTTCAGAAAAAAAACTTTGAAGGCGATTTTCTCAAAAGTCAAGTTTTTCAAAATTTTAGTTCTGGATTTTTTTTTGGAGATTTTTTTGCACTTTTTGGGCTTCTATCCAGCTCATATGATTGCTCCGGAGGTCTACTTCACCCCCCCCCCAATAACTAAATATCCACCAAATGGGCCCATTGTCTGCGGTAGTGGTGTTAAGTATCGTCGAAAAAAGGTATCGATTAGTATCGAATGATTCTCCAAAAGTATCGATAAGTATCGATACTATCGATACCCCCAATTTTTCACATTTTTGCGGGTGTTTTTTTTTTTTACCATGGGCCATGGCCCAGAGGAAAAAACGAAAAATACAGTGACAATTTGACAACAGCTGGAATTTCACAAAAATTTGAACAGTTTTTGGTATTCTTGTTTTTTTCATGCTTTTACTCGCATTTTGAGGAAGTTTTAACCATATTTTGCACCATTTTTGCTAAATTTTAACGAAATTTTGTATTCGATACTCGCTCAAAAAGTATCGATAAGTATCGAATACAGCCAAGTATCGATACTATCGATACTATCGATATTTTTTGACACCACTAGTCTGCGGAATGACACAAATAAATAATTCTGAAAAAAAATCCAGGTACTTCAGATTTTGATTTTTTCCAACATGGGGGCTCCACAAAAAGGGATCAACGTTGTTAGGGGGAGTGAGGAAGATTTTACCTTACAAAGGGGATTGGGTATGTAGTTGTTTGAAAAAATTCTAACACAGAAATGGGAAATATTTTGGTTTTTTTTTCTAACTTTGTAGAGGAGGGAAGATCATTTGAGCATCCCTTCCTGCACAACTGCACAACTTGAGGGTCTTTAGGTACCTACAAAAAGATTAAATTTTCCTGAACAGATAAAATAAATGATGAAAATTGATGAAAAAATCAAATAGGTAAGTAAAATAGGTAATAGGTAACTCCTGAAAGCAAGCTTGAAATAGAATTTTAAGAGATCTCAAATTTATCAAGGTACGGTGAAAACTGCCCAAAAATGTGATTATACATATATTTTGTTGTATGAAGAAAAATTTACATATTTTTTTGGGGGACTTCAGGTTTCAAAAGGAACCTAAAATCTCTAAGAAATCTGAGCCATATTTTATGAAAAATTGTCAGTTTTATCGTCTATCACATTTATCACATCATCAGTCTTTAGCGCGGTTTTTGAAAATTTTGAGCCTCCCCCCACCCCATAAATCTATATTTTAAGCATTTGAACCGAAAAAAATAAACAAAATTGAGTTATTAACAACTTGATGGAGAAGCACCCATCACCCACCATGTTTAAATTACTTCTTATTTATTACATTCTCATTTTTATTCAGACTTTAAAATCTCTATTAGTTTCCCCACATTGAAAAACATGTTTTTCTGAAAAGAACCACACATATTTTTCACGAAGGTATATAGATAAACTCGATTAAAGCACTTCTTTTCAAACATCGTTGCCAAGTTATTAAAATCCTATCTCAACAGCGAACTTTTCAATTAGAAGATCACCCAAAATATAAAACGAAAGTCGGCCCAAACTAAATGAAAATCTCCCAAGCCTTTACCAATAAATTCCAATAGCTTAAGCTTACTTATTAAAAACAGCATCTTACACATTTCGATACACGATGCTACGGATACCGACAAGCATCGCAAATCACTCCTAAATTCATCTTTTCCTTTACTTACCATCTTGAAACATACGATATAAAAAATCTCACGGAATCGGAAACCTGAAACAAAAGTTTTTCTTTCTAATTAAAGCGGCCAAAAAAGTACCGCCGGGTTGATGGGTCTGTTGGCTGGGTTGTCAAGGGCGCGCATTTTAATCACCCCTTTAGAGCTCGCGCCATGGAGGAAAACCACCGTTAAATCGTTAATTTCCTTTTTGTAATCAAGAATGAAATTTGATATCGGTGGATGCGGTCCTTATAAAATAGATAATGGTTTCTCAAGCACGGGTTGACATTAATGAAGAGAAATAAGACCCGAGAGAGGAACGAGCCTAGCGCTCCTAACGACAACCAACGTGTACTAATTATAAAACGACTACACCTTGCTGGATTTTAGCTAATCAGTACATTTGTCAAAGCCACTTTTGAACAGCTGCGCCTCCGCGTTCAACGACAAACTTTCATAACGTCGCCCTTTTCTCCCACACCGTCGTCGTGGGCTGAGGTTACCGCGGGGACCGAAAAAAAAACAACGTTGCAATTTGTACAACGCGTTTATCAATTAAATAAATTAAAACCGGAGGGAAAAATAGGTATAATGAAGCAATCCCTCTCTTTTTTTTCCGAGGGTTTATTGCAAGTGTAGATAATGTACTAAGCTTATCAATAATCATCAGTAGGTAAGATGTTGATGATAATGATGATGATAGTGGTGTAAAACTTTATTTTTGGAATTTTCGGAGTGATTTAGAGATTCTAGAGAAAATTGAAAAATTGCTAGAGGCTTTGAAATGGGCCAGAAGTAACTTACTTATTTTTTGGCGTGTAAGAGTTCAATTGAAGGAATTTTTCACATAAGTTCATTATGCTCAAAAATTTATATTTCATTAAAAAAAGTTAAAAAATTGCCCTTGGATTTTTTTTAAATTTTTAGAATTTTTAAAAATTTGCCAAAAATTGAAAAATTAATTCTAGATCTCAAAACATCCAACCAAATTAGATTTTTTAAACAATTTAAAGGTAATTTTTATGCATACTTAATCTCAATCCAACCCAACTTGATATTGCGACGAGGGGGTGTTTATAAAAATACCAAAAATATGTAAGTACTTCAAAATTTGTATACAGCTCATTATTTAATTATAATTTCCAACCCATTCAGAGAGCGTACACATTTCGATATTTATCTCAATTAAAAAGAACACTGGTGTAGAACGCTACATCAGTAATTAAATTTTGTTCTCTGGCACATACTCGTACCTAATACTCGTGTCGAGATGGCTCATTTATACATTACATATAAACGAATCGAGTACAAGGCTCATACGTCGCTCGTGCGGGTACTGTACATATAAAAAATTCACCAAAAGGGGTAACACTAGTGATTTTGAAGAGATGACAGTTGACAAAGCCGAGGTGCAGAGCGCACACATGGGGCACGCATAAATAACTCAGCCGATTATTAGCACGCGGCTTCTTTATTCCATAAATTACACGATACGATAGAAATGATTAACTAGAGACCATATTTTATTTGCGATTAAAGAGAGAAATTTCGATGGCATATTTGGTTCGCGTAGGTATACTTTGTATACGACACTATCTATGGCAGTATAGAAACGTGGGGGCGGAAAATGCTTTTTAATCTTTTTCAGGCAATTTTTACAATCGTCACTTTTCGCCTCGACCGCAAACCAAAATGCTCAAGGTTCTCAACAGAGCGTTGGCTGAGGTGATTGTAGAAGAAGAGAAGAGCAGGGTGAATTTCTCGAACATACCACGATTACGTATGCGGGTTACGTTTTTGGGGTTTCGCCTTTCGGTCCGAATTAAAGTGGGTCTGTGGTTGTAAAATATAAGTATGTCTCGGCTAAACTCCCGTCCCATACAATTATAGGGTTAGATTTAAAGTTTCTTGGTTGAAAAGAGATTTTAATATTCGTATCCATATCGTAGAATCAGCAGTTTGCCTCCTTTCGCTGCTCTGTGTACGAGTATGGTATATCGCGTATTCACGCGACCGTATCGAATACACTTTTTGATACTTTTTTAAAAAGACGTAACCAATCGTCCGAGACAGTCGAAAATAAAAGAAATATACGATAAAAGAAAATGCCGTCTATAATTCGTGCTCTCTAATGTATTTTATTATCATAAAATTTATATTAACCCTTATGCATGATTCGGCCAAAATCATTTTTATAAGGTAGGTAGGTAGGTAGGTAGGTACCTAAGAAAGTAAAGTACGAGTAAGTATTGCTAACCAAAATTACTGTGACCAAATTTGGAATTTTCATGCATACAACAACAAGTAGATAGGTATTGTTTGAAAAGAATTGCCAAAACAACGGGAGTTGTAATGATTTTGATTTATGCTTCAACTATATTAGATCTGAAAGGTAAATTAGGGATAAAATTGTGACCAAGGACCACCAAGTGGGACTTGAATAAAATGAATTATATGTCATTTAAAGACATTTTTTTTTAGCCCAGATGCCTATTCCCCTCCCTTTCCGAGAATCCACACCGCCTAACTTGAAAAACCGTCTATCTCTTCACCTATTGGTCGTAAGAAAAAAAAGTTCAAATGAAAATTGTTCTTTGAAATCTCCTATTCAACGTGGTTATTAGGGTGTACCTTATTTTGAAAAGTTTGAAATTTGTAGCTTCCACCCCCCAAAAACATGACCTCAGGTGAGAAAATAATTCCCTATTTTTTATTTTTCCCCTATCTATAAAAAAAGTGGTGCCGGTAGCCCCCTAAGTGGGGAAAAAAATCAAAAAAAATCAGAAAAAAGTTCTATTCATGAAAATTTTTTGTTTCTGCGCCAGAATGTTTCTAAATAATCCCCTTTTTAAGAAAAAAATTTCCCGGGCCCTTCAAACCATATTGGCCCTCTAGTAAGGAGCCCCTCAAAGTTGAAAAAATCACAAAAAATGATAATGAATCAAAGTTTTGGAAAATTTGATGAAAATATCTCATTTTTACATTAAAATTGTTCTACATAACCCCCTTTTCAAGAAAAAACCATTGTTGGACCCCCAAATGATTTTGGCTCTCTTGCATGGAGCCTCTCAAATGTGGGAAAAATAAAAAAAATATTAAAAATTGATGTCTGTAGAAATTTTTTGAAAATCTTTTATTTATGTGCAGAATCTTTCTGAATAAAATCTTTTTTCAAGAAAAACCTTCCTCCGGTCTCCCAAACCATGTTGGTTACCTATAAAGCCCCTCAAAATTGAAAAAAATCAACAAAAAAATGAAAAATTCATATCTATGCAATTTTTTGGATAATGTTTCATTTCTGAGCAGAGTACTTTTAGATAACCACTTTTTCAAGAAAAGCACCCTTTTGTCCTCCAAATGATGGTGGTCCTCTTTTATGAGGCCCCCAAAATTGAAGAATATTGAGAAATATGAAAATTGATGTCTATAGGTACCTACTCGTAATTAGGTGAAAATTTTTCCTGTGCAGATTGCTTATAGATAATTTTTTTCCCAGAAAACCCTTTTCTCTGTCCCCTCTACAATACTCACCACCTACACAAATGATAGAGATCCACAAAGTTGAATTTTTTTTGGAATAGGTAGTGGTGAAGTCTCCTCTGCAAAGATAGTTTCAAGTCATGGGTATGTTTTTTTGCTCTAAACTTGAAAATGAAATCTCATTGATAGGGATTCTTGACGATTTTTTCCAAGTTTTCAAGTCTTACATTACAAAATATCAGAACGTCAATAAGTCTTCTGTGAAAATTTGACATAGGTAATTTTATGACAAAACGTCCGCTTCAATGTTTCTCAAAGTTAAAATTCAGAAATTCGTCCATTTTCTACAAGTTTTTAAAAGTCTGACATAGGTAGTGCTTTTCTGATGAAGATCGACCAAATCCAAGGATTAAAATATGGAAGAAAAAAATTTAATAAATAATAATATTCATCTTTTTTCATTTTCTGGGGAATGAGACAAGTTCCACCTTTTCATTATGTAGACAGGTCATAAAAATATTTAACAGTATTTCTAATAAAAATGGACCAAATCCATGGATTATGATGTGAAAAAAAAATTGTAAAAATGCCAATTTTTCTGATTTCTTTTATATCTTGAGATGGGGGGGGGATGCTCCCTAGCACGACTCATTTTTACTAACGTGATTGGAGAAATTTTTCTTGTGAAACCAGACAATAATTTAGGGCGTCATTAAATATTTTTTCACTGTACCTCATAAATATGAGCTCTCCCCTCTAATCCACTGGTTAGTCTTGGGTGGAGATAGGGGGCTAAAATTGGTATGTAGGTTGATTTTACGTAAGTAGGGACTTAACTGAGGTGTTAGAACTAGAAAGTTCACAATTTTAAAAATTTTGCCTGATACTTCGATTTTTTCATATTTGGGAAAATTGGGGGGCCCACCGGCACGCCTTTTTTTCACCTAGGGGGCTGAAATTTTCAGGGTATTATTTTCTCACCTGTGGTCATGTTTTTGGGGGGTGGGAGCGAAAAAAATCGAAAATTTTTTTTTTCACTATACAAATAAGGTACACCCTAGTGGTTATCATCAATTGTCGTTTGGAACAACTGTTGAGCTTGACAACTCAAAAAAGGCGTTCTCAAAATCAGTTTTTTGAAAAAATTTTCTGCCGAAATTTACTAAAAATCAATTTCCTTCTTACTTCTCCACAGCTGAGAAAAATTCAAAATAAAATTCTTAATATTTCAACAAATTTTTAATCCCCAGATGTCCACCTTCGAACTGAACAGAATCATTATTTTTGGTAAGAGTATGGACTGAAATCCTCATAACCAAAAAATCTGCTGTCCAAATTGATTTTTAAAAAAATTCAAAACGGATTATTTTCGGTAATTTATTCTTTTTTTTTTATGTTCCTATAACTCACCTCATACTTCTTCAGAAAAACGATGAAAACTGGGGGTACATTTCCCCGTACCCCCCCATTTTGGGAGGGGCGGTAAAAACCACCTAGAAGGATAGTGCTAGGTTAGTGCTGGTTAGTGCACGTATCGCCGACGTTAGTGCACGCCCCCTTCACCCTCATTTTTTAAAAAATATGTGGGGGGGTACAGGGAAACGTGGTACCCCCCCATTCGCGGAAGGGGGTTAAAAACCACCTAGAAGGATAGTGCTAGGTTAGTGCTGGATAGTGCACGCATTCCCGACGTTAGTGCACGCCCCCTTCAACCCAATTTTTTAAAAATTGGTGGGGGGGTACAGGGAAATGCTGTACCCCCCCATTCACGGAAGGAGGTTAAAAACCACGTAGAAGGATAGTGCTAGGTTAGTGCTGGATAGTGCACGCATCCCCAACGTTAGTGCACACTTTCTTCACCCCTTCACCCCCTTTTTTAAAAAAAATTTGTGGGGGGGTACGGAGAAATGATTTACAAAAAAAGGGGAAGAACGTTGTTGAAAGGGTTAAAACCCACATAGTTCGATTCCGTTTCGTTAGTGCTGGTTAGTGCACACACTTATACAATTATTCCCCCTCCCCCTCCCTCAATATTAATTAAATGAATAATTTTACCCCCTATAGTCCAGTAAAATGAGCATCGAATCGGGAAAATCAAAGTGGCAAGCTGATTTTCGGTATATTGGTCCATTTTGATGTCCTGAAAACGAATCCGAGGTGTCCCCCACTGTACCGAGTGTGCTCCCCCCCCCCCGAAATCGGGTGTTTGGCCAAAATCTCGAATAGTACATATTGACTCTAGCGCAAAAATGGTTTTACAAAATGTTCTTCTACTTGTACGTCAAATTTTCCATCACATGAGCCATTGATCAATTTTCCAGTCCCAAGGGGGGGGGGTGGACTTACGGCGCATCGAACATAGGGGGGTTTGGGATAGCTTCATAACGTTGTTAGTTAATCATCATTAAATCGATTATATTGTTGTTTTACCAGGCGAATTATTTGACTCCTGTTACGAGATGTATTTTTTAAGTGTTTCAATGACTTTTCAATCCCTCCCCAAGCGGATTTTCACACACTTTTTCGCAATATGTGATTTTGTGTCTTCGCTGAAGACTCATCTCCTCCCCTCACACTTCCTCAAATTTTTCTAAAAGTCCCGATTCTGTAACATTAAACTAAAAATTCCCTTTAGGTTCATTTTTTTAAAAAAGGCGTTCCCATAGCAGTCTTGCTAAAAAAAAAAAGCATTTTCCTCACAAACTTCTAAAAGTTTGGAGGGGAGGAGTGGGATAGGAAAGGCTTCATACTTTCGGTTTTATGTGAAACAAACAAACTTTGGAGACTCTCATTTCTCAAGACTTGAGTGAACTTGAACTTTGATGCAAATCTGATTGTGGAATTTTAGAAGAATTACATAAGGGATTCCAAATCAGTGATAAAATTTGAAAACTTCAACTTGAAATTGGACTTTCAGGCAAACATATTGAAGTTGAAATCTAAAACTGAAAAAAAAAAATATTGCGAATACTTTTTTTTAGATTTTGTGTGTTTATAATTTATAATTACTTAATTTCACAGTTTTGCGCTGCCTATTACGATTGAATTGGAAATTTCATTGTGAGAACGAGAAAGTAGGTAGGTAATAGGTATTCAATGATTTAGGTTCATCCCCCCGCCCCTTCAGGGGTGAGAAATATGAAGGAAGGTCCATTTTATGGAAAATTACATGAATTAGAACAAAACAATTGCACAATTTTTCCAATTTGACCCATATTAGAGAAGATGGATAGGAAAAAGTTGCAGGGGGCTTGGGACCCACAAATGGGGAGAATTCATTACTCTACGTTAAAATGGGTGTTTGCTGTTTGAAACTGGTATTAACATTCCATTCGACATTTTTACATTTTTTCGTACATTTCAATTCACTTCACGTACGTTATATGGGCAAATAACTAAATGGTGAGGGGCAGTTGAGAAGGGTGACACTGGTAGTCCGCTCTGTACCTCAAAAAAAACAAAGTGAATCACCATCATGCCATTTTTGAATGATTAAAAATATTACGATCAATATTAACTATCAACGTTATGAAGCTATCCCAAACCCCCCTATGTTCGATGCGCCGTAAGTCCACCCCCCCTTGGGACTGGAAAATTGATCAATGGCTCATGTGATGGAAAATTTGACGTACAAGTAGAAGAACATTTTGTAAAACCATTTTTGCGCTAGAGTCAATATGTACTATTCGAGATTTTGGCCAAACACCCGATTTCGGGGGGGGGGGGGAGCACACTCGGTACAGTGGGGGACACCTCGGATTCGTTTTCAGGACATCAAAATGGACCAATATACCGAAAATCAGCTTGCCACTTTGATTTTCCCGATTCGATGCTCATTTTACTGGACTATAGGGGGTAAAATTATTCATTTAATTAATATTGAGGGAGGGGGAGGGGGAATAATTGTATAAGTGTGTGCACTAACCAGCACTAACGAAACGGAATCGAACTATGTGGGTTTTAACCCTTTCAACAACGTTCTTCCCCTTTTTTTGTAAATCATTTCTCCGTACCCCCCCACAAATTTTTTTTAAAAAAGGGGGTGAAGGGGTGAAGAAAGTGTGCACTAACGTTGGGGATGCGTGCACTATCCAGCACTAACCTAGCACTATCCTTCTACGTGGTTTTTAACCTCCTTCCGTGAATGGGGGGGTACAGCATTTCCCTGTACCCCCCCACCAATTTTTTAAAAAATTGGGTTGAAGGGGGCGTGCACTAACGTCGGGAATGCGTGCACTATCCAGCACTAACCTAGCACTATCCTTCTAGGTGGTTTTTAACCCCCTTCCGCGAATGGGGGGGTACCACGTTTCCCTGTACCCCCCCACATATTTTTTAAAAAATGAGGGTGAAGGGGGCGTGCACTAACGTCGGCGATACGTGCACTAACCAGCACTAACCTAGCACTATCCTTCTAGGTGGTTTTTACCGCCCCTCCCAAAATGGGGGGGGGTACGGGGAAATGTACCCGAAAACTGGCCCAGAATCAGATCAAATTTTATAATTTATGGTCATTCTTGAACCTCCAACGCGATTTTTAATTTTTCCAGACAGCCTGGAAATCAATTTTGACAACTATAAATCGTGTTTAAATTTTAAAAAAGCAAAAATCTTCATAAATGATCAATATTTTGAGCAATTTTAATGAAATTGGCCAGAAATGCATGAAAAGGTGTGAGAATCTATTAATATGAAGTAAAATCGCTAAAAAGTAAAAATTTCCAAAAATAGTAAAATTGTTGGTAAAATTGAAGAAAAATGCATAAAAAAGTATTAAAATTAGGTATGGAAAATTACTCAAAAAGCATTACATAAAAATGACTGAAAATCAATATTATTGATATATAATGTACCTATTAAAATTAGACGAAAATACTTACGTAAAAAAGGGCGTTAAAAATACATTTAAATGATGTAAAAAACATTTAAATGCCTACCTAAGTATGTACTTGAAAAAATTCTGACCCAAAATTTGAAAATTAAAAAAAAATCACGTTTCTATTAAAAATATGTTTTGGTACTTAATTATGCATCAGTTTTAATTGCAATTGGATTTTCATGTTCAAGGAGTCTTATGCTTTTATTGAATCGGCTGAATATAACCTACTCAGAATGGACTCGTTTGTTGTTGCTTCGATCTTTTTCATGATGCACTTTTTAAATTTAAATTTTTGTTTTGTTCGATCAATTTTGGAATAAATACTTATTGGTTCACTTCCAATTTCCATTCTTTTATTATTTTATCGGGTACTGAAATGTTTGTTACGTACCTAGGTATATACATAAAGCACCTACCTAGTGTGTGAATTGCAATTGGTTCTATGTTTTTTTCCTAATATTATAATTTACCGATGAACTTTTCATTTTCACTGATCAAGTCTATAATTTCGACTATTTTTATGCCTTATATTAATCAAAAAATGCGCATTTCAGCATTATTGAATGAAAACAAACAATTTTTGTCAATGTTATTTTCAATTGTCCCTGAAATCAAATATTGGAACCTTGATGAAGGGGGGAGGAGGTGAGGAAATTTAATTCTGAACACTTTTTGGTGTAATACTTTTTAATGTACTTGATCTCTGTAAATTTCAGCAGAAAATCAAAAAACGGATTTTGATGATTTTGAAATTTGAGAATGCTTTTTATGAGCTCTTAAGCTCAATGGTTAAGTACCTACTCCAAATGAAAATTGATGATAACTACATTGTAGAGGAGACTTCAAGGAACAATTTTAGTTCGAACATTTTTTTCGTACGACCAAGTAAAGTTAGGGAATGGATCCTCAGAAAGGGGGAGGGTGAAAAATGAGCATCCGGGCAAAGCTTCTTTGTATTTACTTGTGGAACGATATTCAATCATAAAATTTCTTTCTACAAAATTAGCGAGTGGATGATGTATTGAGACCTGACTGCAATTCTCGTGCTCAGTTTTATTTTAAAAACTAAGTAGTAGGTACCTAATTCATGTTCAACGATTTTTTTCCAATGTAAATTGAAATATTATACAGCTGTGGTCACTGTTAGCGGATCCGTTTCAATTAAAACGAAAAACCTCGTTAGGTTATGGACCCAACTTTGTATGCTTTTCTAATTACCTGCGATAAAGGAGAGAGGCGAAAGTTTGGAAATAATTTATGACAAATCCACCCTAACCTAACGAATAATCCAGACCTTTGCACGCGGAGAGAAAGTGTTCAGGAATGAGGCACGGTATACCTACACAACGAATGCGCGACATTTGATAAAAAGACGAAGAAGAAGAGGGCAAAAAAGTACAAACTATACAGTCTACAGACTGCTTCGCGTATACTCTCCGGGTTAGATATAAAATTGAGCCGAGCTCGCCTGTGGTGCGGTTATAGAGCACAATGTAGATGTGGAAGATGCATAGCGTAGAAAAAGAACCAAGTACGTATTTATTTGCAAAACGCCAACAGGCCAATTTAGAGCCGTTTTGCACGGCTTATTAATTACGACAGGGTTGATTACTCTTTAGACCGAACCATTATTAAGTTGTTCCGCGATCCCTCTTATCAAAAGACCACGTTTCCGATTCAACGCCGAAGCCCTTTAAAATACGTGCCCGAGTACTCGAATATTGTTCGACGCTATTTATACAGCGCTTTGAATTTCCTGCTTTACATTTTCTAATCCAAAACTAAACTTTGACCTACAGCACGCCGCCATCTTGTATACGTGACATCCACCTGAACGTGCTGTAAACTTTCACTTGTTTGCGACCTTTTAGGTAAACGCGATACGAGCCCGCCAAATTATTGGCCATATTTTAAGTCATCCACCGAGAGTGTTGCAATATGTATAGATACGATTTCATTACTATACACGCCACAGTCCGAACTTCGAGCTTCGTCGAGAAACACTCACGAGATTTTTTTCCCCTTTAGCTACAACGAATGCGACAATGAAGGAAAATGAGAGACATTCGGAAGGTTTTTTTTCTCTCCTGCTTTGCTTTCAGTTGGCTAAAAGATTTATAGCCGAAACGAAGTTTTTTCGACGGAATACCAGAAAAATGAGATTTACAAGGATGTAAACGGTGTCGACGATGTGTGAGTATATGGTAAACGTAAAGGTTGAGCATGTGTGAGGGTGTTAAAGAGGGAATTCTTTAAACAACGTCCCCACACACATTTGAAACAATCTACTTACCGATAGGTCTGCGGTCTCGTATATACGCCGTAGTGTGTGATTCGATCAGACCAAATTCTCTGTTCGCTTTGTAGCGAAGAAAAATTTATTTTAAGAGTGTAACCGGCGTAAGATTCTCTTAGAATACTCGTGTTGAATAATACAAAAACACGATTTCCGAATTGCAGTCGACACTTTTAACGGAATTGCTTCGGTTTTCTTTCTTTTCAAATTGCTTGTTTTTTATTTTATCGACTCGGCAGGGTATTTTTTCGGGGCCGTGTTAACGGAAAACAGTGTCATTGATACCCATTTATTTTATTAGAGATTTTTTAGCGCCCGGTTCCTGTACTCTTTCTTTTTTTCTTTTTGCTTTTCGGCAGCAGTGTTAAAAAGCACTCGCGATAAACGGCGGTGTAAATTTTCCAACAATAAAAGACTTGAGTAAAACGAGGAACGTGCCCGACGACAGTCTGACGAATTAGCCGATACTATAGGCGTACATTCAATTATGAAAAGTGCGCAATGCCCAGCAAAGATATTGTCTGTGGGCCTTTTTTTTGGGTTACAATGGCTTCGTACTTCGTGTAGTTACTTTACAAAGTGAGGCTTTATTCGGACTCGAGTGGTGGAAAAGGCCTTTTTTCACTTTTCACTTTTTTTCTTGTATGAGAAAAATAATTATACCTCAGGCGTGGACTGGGTCGCTTGGAGGCTCCTGATGGATATACTGAATGGGACCCTTAACCCCCTCCCCCCGAATCTTTCTCTGACTGTTTTTTTTCAGGTTCGGATAGGTACTTAAATACGAGTTTCTACAATTTTTTTTTTTTTACATTTTTGTCATCTATTACGGGAAATTGAGTGAGGAAGTGTGGAAGGGGGGGTGTTTACTGAAAATTTAATATCAATTTTGCCGAATAAAATGACGAGTAAAGATGAAACGATAATTTTTCCACTTCATAATAGGTACTCACATTACACATTGAAAAACTGTTATTTTCACTTTTGAATGTATGAAAGTTTCAAACAGGGATTTTTAAAAACAATTTTAACATTCTTTTGGGTGTTTATAATTACAAGATTATTACACCCGTAAAGGGGGGAGGGGTTAGATTTGGTTTTTGAGGTTGGTGTTTTTTATTAGGGAGATGAATTTTTGTATATTTCAGAGGGTTCGTCAGGGATAGTACATAGGTGGGTTTTCTTTTATCCGTAGTGTAAGTCTGTTTTGTTTCAGTTGAGGACAGTTGAAAAGTATGTGTTGAGTGGATGTAGGTTCGTTTCTGCAAAATTGGCAAGGGGGTTTTGGTTCTTTTTGGTAAAGGTGGTTATGTATAATTTTTGTGTGGCCTATTCTTAGTCTAGTAATAATGAGGATTTCTTCTTTTCTGTTCACGTGGTCTAGATTTTTCCAGGGGGGGTTGTTTTTTATGTTGGAAGAGTTTGTTTGAAGTTTGTTGTGACCAAAAGTTCTGCCAGTTAGTAAATGTGTAGTGAGTGATTAGAGATTTAATATCATCAGGGGTGAGAGAGGTAAGAGGGGAGGGGGCAGCGGCTGTTTTTGCTAATCTGTCAACAGTTTCGTTTCCAGTGATACCTATGTGGCTGAGAACATACATGAAGCTGGATAGAGTAATCATAATTTTGAAAGTTAAAAAGGGACATATGGATGTCTTGGACTATGGGATGGTCAGAAAAAATGTTTTGAATGGATAGCAGTGAACTTATATAGAGAGTCGCTTTGGATTAGGAATTTTTTATTTTCTGATTGAATGGAAGTTATATCTATTAGGCAATGTTTTATGGCAGTGACTTCTGCAGTAAAAATTGTGGCACAGTTGTGAATTTTGAAATTGAGAACTTTGTCATTAATTGAGTAAGCATATAACCAGTATGAATGTTAGAAATTTTTGAACCATCTGTAAAGCATAAGTTATATTCTGTATAGTTAGTTTGATAACAGTTCTAAGTACTTAAATGATCTTGATTATTAATGGGGAGTGATCATTTTTTTTTAGTTTAGAGATATGAAATGGCCTCAGCGAAGCAATAAAGTAAGGATTTTGGCAATTTCCGACAAAAAAGGCAATTATTGGAAAAATAAAATGAAACTGACAATTTCAACAAAGGTAATGGTTTTCTGACAGTTTCTGGAAAAAAAGTGAGATATTTGGACAATTCTTTTAAAAACAGTAAAAATTCAAAATTTTCTGAAAAAACGACTATTTTTTAGAAATTTTGTTAAAAAGCGAGGATTTTTTTTACAATTTTTACCAAACAGCAGGATTCTGACAATTTTAGCAAAAAAAGTATCTACGCCGGGCTTGTAGATAAATTTGAAAAAAAAATTTTTTTGAATCAAAAATTGACAATTTTTAAGAATAAGAAATTAGGTAAAAGTAGATACATCTTTTCGTAATTTTTTTATTTCAGAAAGTGAGATTTTTCACTTTGCAACTTATGGCAACTATACGTAAAAAATCGAGAGTTTGCAACTGCGAAACAGCTAGAATTTTCAGCAACAAGAAAGACTTACATTTTGGTCAATTTTTGGGAAAAAATATTTTTTTTTTAATTTTTTGCAAAAAACCGAGAATTTTGACAATTTTAAGCAGAAATTAAGACTGCCTATTTTTTTGGAAAAAGCAGATTCACGAATTTTTGACACTTCTTGGCCAAAACAATTTTTCAGACCGAAGAACACCTTTAACCCCTCCAGAAGAGTAAAGTTCAAATTTAAAAATTTTACTGTAAATCGATAATTATTCAGCTGTTGAAAATGACCCAAAAAATGACCACCATCCGGCAACTTCACCTCCCCTCAACAAAACCTTGGCCAGTCAACCGAGGAAAAAAGATCACCAACGTAAAAGGGTAAAAATCAAAGAGTACCTACCCTAAAAACACCCACTACCGTAACTTCAGGTACACCGTACACACTACACATTCATCAAAAAATTTAAATCAGTATCTTAATTAGTCGACCAGCATGGCTCAGGTTGAAAAATAAATTCGTGAAATTAATTTACCGCTGGCGCTGCGTTCTGTATGAAAACACCACTCGCACAAATAGTGAAATCCACCCCGAGATTTGTCTTCCGGGAAATCTTTTGATCTTCGGGTTTACCTTTGATCCCATGATCTCATGTTTCCTGCCTTTACGGCGTCGAGGGTTTTTCGTTTTATGTAACAAGGTTTACCAACCACCGTGTTAACCATCTAGTAAAACTAATCTGCTTCCTGTTTAAGTTTACAGCGACGAACGTTTCCACGATGACGTGATATGCTGGCGTCGCTTATCGCGTATAAAAGTGAATTTTCTAATTTTCGACTCCCTTCCTCACCTCATGACCAAGTCTACAGTATCGAGTAGCTACTACGCGCAGTTATTAAAGTTGCCTATACGAATACACCGTAAGGCGCAACTTAACGCGACCTAATGTATGAATATCAACTTCACCATTGTTAATGCGAAACCGCAACCGCACAACCGCATATAACGTACGACAGATTAAAAACAATTATAAACACGAGCTCGCTTACCCTTTTTTCGAAAATGTACCACGCTTCATTAAAATGCGTTAACACGTCATTTCGAGAAGATCTTCGCGTCTTTGGATATTAGTTTTTTCTCCATCAACGAAGCAGTATAACACAGAAATAACTTCGTACGAAAAAAAAACCTACATATTCCGGAAACCAAATCAACCCTCGTAAAAGACCGTGAAAATTTTTTAACATAGGTAGGCCCTACGTGTGGTTATACTTTGGACCGAATTGTGGTTGAAATCGCTTTTTATATTTTATACGTTTATTTTTGGAATCAGTTTGATTGGCGTAAACGCGTGTACGAGTAGAAGCATCTCTAACACAGTTTAAACGACTCAGATGATGTTAAGATGGCATTTAAACGAGGGAAATATATAATTGAACGATAAAAAAGGTGGTTTGCACGGTAGTCATTTGAACGATAAAACGTGGTTTAAGAAAGACAATTTTGGTGTTAACATAGCGTTTTTAAACGATAGAAATCGGTGTTAGCTCGATATTTTTTATTGATAAAATAAGGCGTTGGCACTACAAATTTCTCTGAGAGATAAAGCACGTCTTTGGGTATGTTAATTTTCAAAAGGTGTGCGTCCATAATTTTTTGTACCCCTTCCCCTCCCCAAAAATATGATTTTAGGGTTCAAAAAGTCCTCTTTTTGTTCCAAAATAACCAAACAGAAGTCCTGTTTTTTTACCAAATTTGTTAATAAAGTTTTTTTTTTTGTCAAATTTGCCAAGTAAAAAAGTGTCAATTATTGGAAAAGTTGTCGAAAAAATGTCAATGAGGGGGGGGGGTGGAGAGAAATGTCAAACGGCACAAAATTTTTGTCAAAATAGTCAAGAAGTACCCATTTTTGGCAGAATTGTTAAACAGTGTTCATTTGTGTCAAAATTTTCAAAAAGATGTCAATTTTTGGAAACATTGTCAAAAAGGGGCAAACTTTTGTCGAAATTGTCAAACAGTCCAGATCTTGCCAAGATTGCTCAAATAAGGACATTCTCATGACATTATCATCATAAATTCACCTTTAAAAAATTTAAAACCTCTCTTGGTGACTTCTGGCGAATCTGTCACCAGAAGTCACCAGAATTCACCAAACTCATAAAATTTTTCAAAGGCTCCGAGGACATTTCTCGTGATTTTATCAACATAAATTCAACTTCAGCAAAGTTGAAAACTCACATGGCAACTTCTGGTGAATCTGTCACCAGGATTTACCATAGAGTCACCAGACGCTCAAAATAAATTTCTAGAGTCAGGAGGACATTGTGGTGATTTTTTCATCATAATGTCACCGTTAAAAAAGTCTAAAACTCACTTGGTGACTTCTGGTGAATCTGTTACCAGAAGTCACCAGAACTTCAACAAATTTTTCAAAGGCTCTAAGGACATTCTCATGATTTTATCAACATAAATTCACCTTTAAAAAAGTCAAAAACTAACATGGTGACTTCTGGTGAATCTGTCATCAACAGTCTCCAGGATTCACTATAGAGTCACCAGATGCTCAAAATGAATGTCCAGAGTCAAGAGGACATTGTGGTGATTTTTTCATCATAATGTCACCTTTAAAAAAGTCTAAAATTCATTTGGTGACTTCTGGTGAATCTGTCACCAGAAGTCACAAAAGGAGTCACCAGAACCTAAACCAATTTTTCAAAGGCTCAAAGGACATTCTCATGATTTTATCAACATAAATTCACCTTTAAAAAAGTCAGAAACTAACATGGTGACTTCTGGTGAATCTGTCATCAAAAGTCACCAGGATTCACCATAGAGTCACCAGATGCTCAAAATAAATGTCCAGAGTCAGGAGGACATTGTGGTGATTTTTTCATCATAATGTTCTCGGTAACGATATGCCTACCGAGGCCCTAGTCGACCTATGCGGTCGTAAATTATATGGCGGAGTATTTCCCGCAATGTCCGCACGTTTGACGCGACCTACCGCGTACCAAGTAACCCCAAAATACCTACGATGTCTCTAAAACGTAAGGAGACCCGTACCGAAGTCCGGATCGCTAGGATCGAGTTAATACCTGTCCGTACCACGCGGCCCGTTCAGGTATTGGCGAGAGTGCGATTCGTGCGTACCACACGGCCCGTCCGAATCGCAAGAGCGTTGAGGAAATATCCGTCCGTACCACACGGCCCGTCCGGATATGTAACAGAGCGCGATTCGTACGTATGAATCGCGAAAGAAAAGGAAATAAGGACGTCGCTCCTGTACCACTACACAAGTACCACGGGGCCCTCGTGTAGCTAGATAGGTGCGAGAGAGAGAGAGAGAGAGAATGAGAACACCCTTGTCCAAATGCGCACGTACCACACGGCCCGCACGTAGCTGAATAAGTGTGAGAGGGAAGAAAGAGCGAGAGAGACAGAGTGAGAACGCGAGAACGTAATGATAGCGCGATTGAATCGAGTAAAGAGCAACACCAAGTAAAAGAGATGTTATTCGTTTCGAAAAATGTACAATACTGATCTTCTGCCCTGGCTGGAGCTTGTATTTATATAAAATCCAGCCAGGACAGATCTAAATAATGACCATATATGGTAATATGTCGTATCTACGAGTATGTATGAGAAGGGTGTATGTGTGATGTGTCGGAGACGCGAGCGTTCGATTAAAATGCCGTTAGATTAAAATGCCGTTAGATCGAACCATTCGATGCAACCAGTACAAAACAAAGGCTCTCGTATTCTCCGACACAACACGCATACCCCTACAATGTCACCTTTAAAAAAGTCTAAAACTAACTTGGTGACTTTTGGTGACAGATTCACCAAAAGTCACCAGAAGTCACCAAGGAATTTTCAAAGGCTCCAAGGACATTCTCGTGATTTTATCAACATAAATTTACCTTTAAAATAGTTGAAAACTCACATGGTGACTTCCACTGAATTGGTCACCAGAAGTCACCAGACGCTCAAAAAAAATTTCAAAGGCTCCGAGGACATTCTCATGATTATATCAACATAAATTCACCTTTAAAAAAAGTCGACAACTCACTGGTGACTTCTGGTGAATCGACCACCAGAAGTTACCAGGAGTCACCAAAAAGTCACCAGACGCTCAAAACAATTTTCAAAGGCTCTGAGGACATTCTCATGATCTTATAAACATAAGTTCACCTTTAAAAAAGTCAGAAACACACATGGTGCTTTCTAGTGAATCTGTCACCAAAAGTCACCAGGAGTCACCAGAATCTAAAAAAAATGTTCAAAGGCTCTAAAGACGTTCTGTTAATTTTTTCAACATAAATTCGCCTTTAAAAAAGTTGACCACTCACGTGGTGATTTCTGGTGAACACTTGGTGACTTCTGGTGACAGATTCACCAGCAGTCGTCAGAAGTCACCGGGAGCCACCAGGAGTCACCAGAACCTCAAAAAAGTTGTCCAGGGCTCCGAGGACATTCTCACGATTTTATCAACATAAATTCACCTTTAAAATAGTCGAAAAGTGACATGGTGACTTACATCGAATCGGTCACCAGAAGTCACCAGGAGTCACCAGACGCTCAAAACAATTTTCAAAGGCTCCGGAGACATTCTCATGGTTTTATCAACATAAGTTTACCTTTAAAAAAGTCGGAAACTCACATGGTGACTTCTGGTGAATCTGTTACCAGAAGTCTTCAGGAGAATTTTCAAATGCTCCAAGGTCATTTACATGATTTTATCAAAATAAATTCATTTTTAAAAAATTTGAAAACTATCTTGGTGACTGAAGTCACCAGAATTCACCAATGAGACACCAGATGCTCACAAAAAATTTCTAGGGTCAGGTGGACATTCTCATGATTTTATCAACATAAAGTCACCTTTAAAAAAAGTCGAAAACTTAATCGGTTTTACTTCTGGTAAATCTGTTACCAGAAGCCACCAGAATTCACCATGGAGTCACCAGACGCCTAAAAAAATTTTCAAATGCTCCGAGGACATTCTCGTGATTTTATCAACATAAATTCATCTTTAAAAAAGTCGAAAACTCCCTTGGTGACTTCTGGTGAATCTGTCACCAGAAGTCACCAGTATTCACCCACCGTGTCAATTTTCCCCAATTCCTTTTATTCGTATTCTGTCAGTAGAATTCCTGTAACGTCTTTATTTTCATCTGACACGTAAATTAAACGCAAATTATTCCCCAATTCGAGCATCTGGTACATGGTACTCGTATAATTGTTATCAGCAAAATCTAGTCGGAATGATCAGTGGGCAAATCGAGGGCCATCGGACACATTACGCGATTCGGACCGTGCAAAACGAAAACGACAACTACATATGTATATGGGTACCTACTGTACTGTAAGATAGTACAACATGCCGACCAATATATCATTCAGTCATTCACGATCCATTTAGCTCGTAACTGTTCGCATTTATGGGTAGGCGTGACTTTACACGTTAGAAATATTGTGAGGCTATTTTACAATTCCATTTGTCGCTTAAATTTTAACAACGCTACCTTTATAGTATACCTTTCTTTTCATTTTCCATTATCTTGGGCGAATATTTCAATATTTTACGGTCGTATATAGGTATTATTAAATTTTCTTAATAGAGTTGTAGCTGAAGCTACGTTAAGGCTAACTGACTGACTGACTATCTGGCTGGCTGGTTGGCCGGTTGTATAAAATACTTAATCAATAAAGCCGCCAGCGAAGACGAATTGAAAAAAAAATCATTAAATTGACACCTTGACTGATTCGTTTTATTGCGAGAAGATTCAATCAACGACTAAATACGTTTTTAATTGCGTATTCGCGAGCTCGATCCCCTAATTTATATTTAAAATATATACACGATCGACTCAACGAGACGAGTGAAAATTATACTATTACGCGTATTATATTCAAATTTGACGAGATTGACGTGTTTTTCTTTTCACTCATCGCCCAGCACCCTGGTCTCGCAACGATGAAAAATCTCAATTAAAAATCGATAAAGAAGTGACTGTAAAAATATAATTAACCGAATCTGAAATCCATTATTGCTTCTTTCTTTTTTTTTCTCCTTGGCTAACGTAAACATTGCGCGAGCTATTTAATAAAAATGCAGATTAGTCGAAACAAAACACCGTCCTCGTCGCAACGAATAAGGAAAAAAAAATGCTTTAAAATTTTCTTCTTAAAAAAGTTTTAATATAAAAATTACGCGCACTGAGATAAGGAGTAATGTCGAGTCGGGGTTGGTATGGTTTTTACCCTCTTCTCTCGCGCAATGATAAATTGAAAATAAATGAGGTATTGATGGAAGAAAAATAAATGAGTACGATACGGAGAGAGACGTCGCTGATTGTATGCTAATATAAAACCCTCCTTGGAATCCGACGACACAGAATAAGAATTTGCTTAACGTTATTAAAAATTGTAATTATCTCGAAACCCTTTTTCTTGTTTTCTTTTTTTTGCTTTCGATACAACGCGACGTAGTATAGTTTGTTTTGCGTGGAATGAAGTTTATTATTTGTATACACTAAATAGGATGAGATTCTCTTCAAGAGGCTCCAAATTTCTCCAAATCATCACCAAATCGATTCAGGAGGTTGAAACAGGCAGCAAAGTCAAATTTCAGTCGGACCTTATTCTTAGGTATCCATCTCAATTTGAACAAATTTTGAATTCTAGATGGAAAATGAGTCAAATTTGAATTTTCAAAAATTCGTCAAAAATCAAAACACAAAATTCAGTTCTGAAATTTGGCTTGATGAGGTATTTTGAGATGCTTTTATAATTTTATACGACCAGATCAATGATTTTTTCCCCCACATTTCAAGTTGAATCGTTTCCCTTAAAAACAATTTCATTATTTCATAATAATCAGTTTAATTAGTCCTGAAAATTTTGTTGCTTGTGGCTACATTGAAAAAAGATCAATTATTCTCGTACAATAAGCCAATTTACCAAACCACATTACAAAAAAATATCATACAGTAAGCAACAAAAATGTGGTAAAAATATCACCCAAGGCAATAAATCGAGGCGTAACTCGACGAAAAAAAAAAGAACTGCGAAAAATAAAGCCAAAAGTGCGTAACGAGAACGTAAGACATCGACAACAGCGGTAGGTAGATATTTATTCGTTTACCGGATACGAGAAATTCATTGCTATACACCCTTTGAAAATTTTATGGCATATTTGGAACATTAAGTTAAAAGTGAGTTCACCTCATCACGCTCACGTGGGATAATTCAGCTAGTACGAGTACATAAGGGATGCTTTTAGCAATACAGTCTGTAGGGATGATACTGATCGTCTAGCGTCGCGTGAATTCGTACGCGAGTATGTCTCACATCTTCGTGGGAATCTCAGCTTTGCTTCCTTTTCCTGTGCTATGTAGGACGATGACTACGTCTATGCATATTTTGCGTAATGCACTCTCTGTTGTACGAGTACGTACGTACGAGTATATCGCATCTAAAAGCATCTTTCTGTAATTGACGCATTTTTGAAAACCATCTCATGTGAAATATTATCTTCCTGTATGACCTTGTACGTATAGTGTACTTGCGTAAGTGTATCTACTGTCTATACTCTTACTGCAGACGACGACGAATAGTAAAAAGGAAAAGAAAAAACGGAAGACGGGTTAGAGGTGTCATTTTGATTACATCTGCGTTGTAGGGTGATATAGGTACTCGTACCTAGATATATGTACTTTCATTTATGTAATTAGCCGGAAGTGTTTTTCGTGACTGATTGTAATAAGAAAAATTGTTTTTTCTAATTAATTTTCGAACTGTTATGTACATAGTGTTCCGTCAAAGCTTTGCCGAATTTCAGATTTGGATACAAGACATACCTAGGTAAATTGGGACGGATCAATTTTAAATTTTCAGCAGTCTTACTATCATTTCGAATAGACACAAACTTCTATTTCTGCCCACCCTTTCAGAAATCCAAGAATCCTCGACCCTAATGAAAAATAACAGTCTGACGAATGAAATCAAAATCCCTCTCGACATAGCCAGAGAAGAATAATCACGCACTTATTACACCCCCACGCTCCAAAAAAGTAACGTTTTTTTTTTCGAAATTCGATGAAGTAGGACCCAATTGTTGTAAATGGAATCATCCTTCTCTTCCGGCCGGGGAATACGATGAATGGCAATGAGAAAAATTCGCTTTAAAAATTTAAAAATTCAATTTCTACTGGAAAAAAATTGAATTTTCATCAGCTTGATTTCTTATGAAGAGGGCACAAACTCAAAATCGTAGATATAAGTACATAGGTAAGATGTTTGTTTCGGGCTCATTTTTATTCCAAAGAAGTTTGCCTGTCTCCAGTAGGCGACCACAGGTTTCAAGGACCCATTTTTCCTATGAGCCCTCGTAAAAATAGAACATTTTTAGAGTAAAGTTAAAAATTTGTGATTTTTTTTTAAATCTCCAAAAACACAACTTTTTTGAAAAATAATTTTAAAAAAAAACTATTTAGAAAATTAAATTAATTTTTTTTTTGATTTAAAAAAAAATAAAATTAGGTGTACCTACTTGTACCTAAAACTAAAGACAACCTCGAAAGGCCAGACAGACGGGCCAATTACCTCAAGAGTCCAACCAAGCAGACGACCTTGAGTGGCCACTCTGATAGCTCAATGATCTTGAGAGACCAGATGGAGAGACAGACGACCTCGGGAGGATGGACAGGTAGGTCAGTGGCCTCGAGCGTCCAGACACACCGGTAAATGACTTTAAAAGACCAGAAATACGATCTTAGGAAGTTATACGGACAGGTCAATGACCTTAAGAGGCTAGTCAGGCACGCAGAAAACCTTATGAGAGGCTAGATAGCTAAGTCAGTGATCTTGAGAGGCTCACGACAAGCAGAAAGACGACTTTCGGATCAAGACTAGTAGGTCACTGGCCTTGAGAGTCCAGACACATGGGTCAATGACCATATGAGGCCAGACAGATAGACAGACAGACAGACAGACAGACAGACAGACAGACAGCTTTTCAAAGTTCAGGAAAAATAGTTTCTTACCAAGATCAGGATTCGGGGAAAATCGATTTTTTTGTGATCGATTGAAAGTCACTAATAATCGAATAGTACCTTAATTGCGTTATGAATTTCAGACTTTACGAAGCTTTTAAAATAGAAAAAAAGACGAATCACAAATATTGAAAAACAATTAAGTATAAAAACGTAAGTATATATTTTTTTTTAAAAAAAAATTTATTTTTGCTTTGGTCTTAAATTCTTGGTTTAAAATTTTGGTAAAGGTACATAATTATTTATTTAAAAATTTGAACAATTTTTTCTCAAAATGTGAAATATTGAGTCTAATATGATCGATAACCAGTGAATATTAGCAAAAAAAGGTAGCTACCCCAACTGGCAGAAAATTACAATTTTTTGTACCGGACTGAAGTAGATTGAAAGGTTGTGTAAAAATACATCGCCAGCTTGAATTTCATGAGCCAAAGTACTTTTTTCGATTTTTGATGGATTTAAAAAAATCAAATTTGTGCTAAAAATGAAAAAAAAAATCAAAATTTTACCAAACCGACCTGAAAAGCTGAAATTCGACATGTATATTTTCGACCCATCTATTTGTATGGAAACGCTTTCGAACCATTCTGAGCAGTTCTGAAGCTTCCAACAGATTCTTGGAAGATGAAATTTACACAAATTAGCGAAAATTTTACTCTATGTACCCTAATTAGGTACAACAAGATGAGTTGGTTGGGGGGGGGGTAGTTTCAAGCCATTTTGTAACCTCGAGCGAATTTTTGGAAATTCCAACTCTCCAAAAAACGTCATAAAAGTTGTCCAAATTAACTTTAGGATGTATGCTCACGATTGCTGTTTTTCACTGTTGACCCACTACACAGATTACACGCCATTTTTCCAAAATTGACGTGGTCCAGTTCGGAACCATATTTTTGTCCGGAGATTTCATGAATGAAATTTTAAAAAATGTTGAAATCAGTTCAGTAGAACAGACTGGCGAACTCTATCAAGGTTTTTCCTCAGAATTCTTTTATTTAAACACAATAGAAAACGTGTTTTTTTCAATTTTTTCGGTCCTTCATTTCAAAATTTCCTATTTTTTTTCTTGATGACATACTTATCTGCACGTCAAAAGAAACGTTTAAAAAAAATTCGTTGAAATAGGTTCAGTATAGAAGAGGCTGACGAACTCTCTCAAGGTTTTCCCAAATCGATGTGTGCCAGTTTGGAACCATATTTTTGTCAGGTGATTCCGTAATTTTTAAAAAAAAATAATAATTTGAAAAAAAAACTAAAAATTTAGTTGGAGGCTTTAGAACAACTTGAAACCACCTGCAGTTGACTCAGCATGTTAAAATTTGGGTAAAGAGTACCTAAATTCTAGTTAATTTCTAACTTTATTTAATACGATTTTGTGGGAATTTCATTTTTCTAAAATCGGCTGAAGGTTCCATCGTTCTCCAAAAATCGAAAAATGCTTTCTAGCACTTGAAATTTGAGCTGGTGGTATATTTTTGTTTGCTCTTCCAATCTAACCCTGTCTATATGTATCTTCCTATTGTAAGTCAAAATAAATGCATTTCAAGTTGTTTCTTCTTGATTTACAAGAAAACTGGTAGATAGGAAGTCAACAGACAGACCTTGATATGATCATATGCCCATTATCTCCTATTATAATAAAAAGGAAACGTAGCATCTTCATCATCTCACTGCCTGCCTGTTTCAATAGTTCATTTCACTTTACAGAAATAATGAACTGGGATGCAAACAAAAGAAGTTAAATTTTCGGTACCTAATCGATCAATGACTGTAGATTTATTTGCATTTTAATTGATTATTATCGCATCAGTTGTGGATGTTCCTTGGTTCCATCGTATCTGTGTATACCTAAAAATTTTGTTTGGTCAATTTTGACGTGATATTAATTTATTTAAATTGATGTTTTTCCATCGATGCGTATTATGTACGAGCATAAAAATACGTACGTATCATAGACACATACATAATTACGTTTTGATACGTACTATTTACTCGTAGTACTATGTATAGAAGAAGCGACAATGCCAATTAGACCACGTAACCTTCGAAAAAAAAATTCATTTTCGCTGGTAAAAATTGAATGCATTGTGTCCCCCTGGTCCGCGTATATAAGTTAACCAGTATTTCATCGGTCGTTTCATCTTTCACCGTTAACAATGAAGGCCGAAGGTCAACCTTAGAATATTGTCGACGTAGAGAATCATTAATCATTCAATTGATACGTACACATGTACGTATATTATGCATTCGGACGAAAACCAGCGTTAAAAGTTGTCTCCTAGTGTAAGGGACATGATGTTCTATCGCCAGCTCTTCTCTCGCGCGCCGCACGTAAGGGCTTTCAGCTCTCACCAAGACTACTCGTACAACGAGACGACGTGGGTTGACGTTCTAATCTATTCTGAAAAATTGAATTTTCATATCGCCAACGTTTACTCGATAAAAAGATACATCCATATCCTCCGGTTGGTAATCTATTATCGAGAGCTAGAATGTGGCGCTTTTTTATTATTATTACATTCTTTTTTTTTCCCCCGACCTCTCTCGAGTTGCGCCAAGTATAGAGATATGTATTACATAGTCTCTAGAGCGAATCCACTTATGAGCTGTAATCGATTCGATGTGCATAAGGTTTTTCAAATAAATGACAGAAATTCGATACTTTTGTGCGACTTTATTAAAAACCGTTTCACTTTACCCTTTTTTTTTTTCATATTCCTACGTAACAGCCGTTTTAAAAGCGGGGATGTGTGTTGGTTCTAATGATGTGTGACCTTTGCACAACCCCTTATTATGTAATGCGTAAGTTGCAGTTGTCAATTAGACATATGCTAAGATGTTTGGCGTCTAGGCTACCTACGTTGATTCGGTTATAATGAGGTAAGTTATGTGGTTTTTTTAGTGGGATTTTTTGTTTGGAAATAAAACAGATTTTAAATGAAACAAACTATCCATGTTCTTTGTCTTTTGAATTAGGTATAGATACTTACATATTTTATTTCAGCTTCCAGCGAGTTTTCAATTTTCTCCAAGAACTTCAGGATTTTGTTCCAGCTTCCCTAATGTTCGCTAAAGCATTGTCTAAACCTAAGTACAAATACATATCAAAAATTGAACCATGCCATACGTATTTTCTCAACATTTACACCTGCTAGATTTCACTGGCTTACCTATAATAGCCCAATATTTTTTCTCAAATTCATAAATAGGCGCATGACACAGATTTAAAGGGCGAATATGAGTCCTGAAATAAGTACCTACGAGAGGTATTCTTACGTGTAGCATTTTATCTCTAAGAAACAGAAATCAAATTAATATGCTAATTCCGCCTTATACCCGAACTGGAGCGCAGAGTTATTTGGACGTCGTCTGTGTCTATATTCACTTTGAGAATCACCACGAATATGTTTGCTAACGTAATAAAATACATATTTACATTAATTCTTGCACAGCATAAAGGAATTCACGTACAAATATTTACTCTCGGTTGTAAAAGAAAAGGGGTTGATATTCGCGATAATTTTATATATTTGAATAATTTATTATCGTTTGGTAAAAACTTTGTCGTCGTTCAATTCCGCATCAGAAAACTCGTACTAGATGGCGAAATTACCCATACCCACCCTCCAGTCTTTCGCCAAGTTTTCTAATTTATATATAACAGATTGACCGCGAATATCGTTCGCGATAAAGTTTTTCGTATAATTATTTAAAAATTTGTAACTCGAGCTTTGAGCTAATTTTTTTGTTACCTTTTTTTTTTTTGGTAAATCCCTCTTCTTGTAAGACTTCGTGTAGAAAAACTTGTCCGAGTTTGTGTAATAACGCGTTTCTCGGTGATAATAATTATTCTTCTAGAATGGTGTAAGTTTTCGGTAAGGCAAACAAATGATAATTTCACAAATGAAAAGTCATTAAAAACTCGTTAAAGATGGAACGAATTAACGCGCGTTATACCGACGAATAAAAATTCTGATCTCGTTTCGGCCGCTGGTGCTTTTTCTCTTCATTTCTGATTGCTTTTTTATGATCTTAATTTATGCCCGGCCAGCCCAAGTGTCTCGAAATTATTGTATTTTATACTCGCTTAGTTGGGAAATTTTTCCGTCCGATGGATCGTAATGGGTTGATTTGTCCATAACTACATACGAAAATCCATTGATAATCGAGGATTATAAAGAGATTCGAAAAATGGTTCAAACAAACGTTGTAGGAGAAGCAAAATTATCATCGTACTTTTAAAAAAAATATCATTGGAACTGGAAGATTTTGTTGGGCGTTGAATATGAATATGGTACCTAGGTATCAATTTGGATTTAAACTCTACGAAACTCGATTTGGGACAAGAAAAGACGATTCCCAAAGTTATAGATGCCCTATCACATGTTTCGAAAATTGGGTGCCCAAAAAATATAGGTGCCCTAATGACTCGGGTTTTTGACTCTGGCTATCGGGATGAATTTTTTAAAGGGTATTTCCAGGTGAAATAGGCGAAATGGCCCTATTCTCGGATTTGGAAAGTTATGATGGATTATTGTTGGGTACCTCAAAAAATCGATATCCATGAGTATAATTTCTTCCTATCAATCCATAAAATAAAAATTTTGTCTGCAAACGCGTTTTTCTTGTAAAATTATGCGAAATATGCAAAAAATGTATAAAACAAAAAATGTTGAGCGTCAAATTTCACCCCAGAAAAACGTAGGTATTCAAAAGGTTTTAAAACGCTCATCTACTGAAGTTATTGGCAAAAACCGAACTTTGCAGGCAATTCTGGCAAAAAACATAATAAAGGACTTCTTAGGATAATTTTGGCAAAAACAGGAGTTTTCAACATTTTGGCTACTGACAAAGTTTTTTTGTCATTTCTGCCAAAAATATTAGGATTTTTTTGATAACGTCAAAAAAAGGTATTTATTGGCAATTTGGGCAAAAAACAGGATTGAGACTTTTTTATAATTTTTATAAAAAAGAGACTTCTGTACAATTTTGACAAAAATGAGACTTTTTGGCAATTATGTGGCAATAACATTTTTTGAACATAATTTGGCAAAAAACAGGTGCTTTTTTGGCAATTTTTACAAAAAGTTGAGATTTTTTGATAATTTTGGCAAAAATAGGATTTTGACCTACAGCAGGGACAGCAGGGTTCTTTGTTCATTTACAAAAAATATTAGGACTTTCTTGGTAACGTTAGAAGAAAATGCATTTTTTTTTACAATTATGGCCAAAAACCAGGCTTGTAGGGCCGCTCAGGTTTTGTGGTTGCTCCAAAATCAAGGTCCTAGTTTGGAGCTTTCAAATGGTCCAGTCCGGTCATTTGGTTCTGCATTTTTTGTCTTTGTAGGTCGGTCCAGTCCGGTCCTGACCAGAAATTTTCATCATGGTCAAGGGTCAGCCCAGGTCCAAAAAACAGTCTTCATTTTTCAGAAAGAAAAAAGCTTCCCAACACATAAGATGAGTTGAAAAATGGGATTTTTACTTTCAAAACATTGAAACTTTGAAAGAAATTAAATCACAATGGGAATTTATTCAAAATAGGCATCTAAAATGACATAAATTTGAAAAATTGGACATAACTGAGGTCCAAACCGCGGTCATTGGTCCGATTTTTTAGAAAGGTCTTTGGTCTCGGTCTGTCCCTGTTACTTTTTCGGAAAAGGGTCATCTGTTCGGTTAATATTTACATAAATTTTTTTTAGAGGACTAAGGTCTGGTCCGGTCTACTCGGTCTTGTGTGCATTTTTGGGTCTGGTCGCGGTCATTGGTCCAGTTTTTTGGTCCGGTCCGACAAGCCTGCCATAAACAGTACTTTTTTGACAATTTTGACAAAAGTTGGCTTTTTAAAATAATTTTAGACTGGAAGCTGAGGATGAGACTAAGACCAAACCTAACACATTGGCATGTGCTCAGTGTCAAAGCTGCAACCTGAATGGGCTACAACATCAAGCCATCTCAGGAAGTAAGGGAGAAGAGAAAACAATTGGGAAAATGTCCCTGAAGCAGCAACAGGAAGAGCAGCAAAGCTTGTAAACCCCAATACGCAAGAGTCATAAATACTGCTAGTGCTAGGCACAAATCTATGTACAAAAGCAAGAATTTGGCACTATAACCAAACTTCGGGAAAGTCGGTTTGATGGCACAGAGGGCAGCCCTCTCGTCAAGCTGCTACTTCCTTGGTCTAGAAACCTATAGAAGCAAAAAAAAAAAAAACTTCTTGAGAAAGCAACAAAAACAAGAAACCGGCTGGAAAATCAGGGAACCCGGTTGGGCAGCAGGCAAAAAAGCCCACGCTATGGAAGAAAAAAAAAGACTCGATGACACATCGGCAAGCAATTCTTCTACAGTTTCCCAGATGGGCTGAATAGCTCACCAGGTCAAAGTTCAATGATGATGATGATGACAAAAATGAGACTTTTTTGATAATTTTGGCAAAAGCAGAAATTTTCAGCAAGTTCGCAGTAGGGATTTTTTGAGTGCAATGCCATAGTACTTCATCTCATTACTTTGCTGCAAAGATGCGGTGTGTGCGCTTGCTTAGCTCAGTAGATGAATGTTTTGACAACCTTTTGAATACGTTTTCTAGGCTGAAATTTGACGCTCAACATTTTTTGTGCTATACCTACATATGTATTTCGCAAAAGTTTGCAAAAAAAACCTGCAAAAACACATATTTTTTAGGTTTTTTTTTTTGCAATTATGAGCCTTTTGCAGACAAAATTTTCATTTTATGGATTGGTAGGAAGAAGTTACTGGTGAAAAGACACATTTTGGCGAAAACAGTTTTTGTGTCCAACCCTTCTATCCAGAACTGTGCGATTCAAACTTTTCTTTTGTCAATTTTACCCCCCACATCTATGATAAAAATTTTTGAAAAAAATCGTATTGAAAGGCCCATGCTTCCCCTTCACATTCCGCGTGGTATCAGAATTTTCTCCCCACTACTCATAGATATCGACCCCCCCCAAAACGCATTTTTTGGCTATACTGTCCAAGGGAGGTGGGTTGAGGGGCGGAAATTCCGCTCGAAAATTTTGTTGGAGATACCCAACAATAATCCATCATAATTTTCCAAATTTGAGAATAGGGCAATTTCGCATATCTTACCTGGGAATACCCTTTCAAAATTGATTTTAGATATTCGAAAATTTTTGTGATCAATCGATCGAAACGATTACAAAAATGATTATCTCTTGTTTATTACCTACTTATAAGGAAACTACATAATTTCATTTTGGCTTTTTTATAGCCATTTTTTCAAAAATGGGAAATTCATGAATCCACCGAAGGCTCCAGACATCTTGAAACACCTACCAATCAATTCGGAAGATTTAAAGCAGGATTTTATCAGAATGTTAGTTTCCAATCCCAAGAAAATGAGTTGGATTTGAATTTTTTTAAATTCATCAAAACTTGAAAAATGAAATTCAGCACATAAAATTGTTTATTCCATATTTTTGAATGTTTTTTCAATGGGCAGAACTGAGCTCTCAAAGATAAGTTATAGTATCTATGAAATCTGATCCAAAAATTGAATCTGAGATGACCGATGTTTTGGCTGAAATTATTTGCCTGGTTGGACTGAATTTAGTCAAAATCCGTCGACTTTTTCTTAGGGGCGATCCACCCTAAAAATTTGAATCAATTTGCCACAAATGAGCAGACATCGCTGAGTTTTGATATTTTAAAAAGGAGTGCTGAAGAATTCACCCTGAAATCAACTTTATTTGAAGGCTTCACCTTATATGACTACCATGTATCTCAACAGGTGGTACGAGTTTAAAAACATTTAATCACTTAACACATTAGAAAAGTTTTTTTTCCTTCACCTATAATGTGTGAAGTGGGAAAATGATTCAATAATGATAAAAAACTACCGAAGTTACCCTCCAGCTGTAGGTACTAGGCCTATCTGCTACGGCACTGACATAATTTATTTAGAATGCATGCATTCACTATACATACAGGTGGGCTAATACATTTTGGTGGTTGGGTAGCTAGGTGCCTTTTGTAATTAGCAAATACATCGTCATACACTTACACACGTATATAAGGTAGCCAATCTAGATAGGTATTTTATAAAGAGAGATTCCGGCGCCGCGCTGGGACATAGGTACACACGATTACCCAGACGAGATATCTAGTTAATTTAATAAACGTGTACTCTGGGAGAATGCTCGCTGCTGTAAATAGTGTTGTACAGTAAGTTTTTATAATAAAAATTAAAAAGCCACGGAATGCCGAAAGGGACATTTCAACCCTCCAGATAATCAGTATCCTATGTAGCATAGACTTAGGCGATGAACTAGCGCGACAGTAAAAACCCGGAAATAAACAGCAGACACTTTGCTGGGTAATCGTGGGAAAAATACTATTAGCCCCTTTTATCGTCGTCGGCCGGATTGAAGGTATTTTTACTAATTACCACGCTTGTTGCGGTTAGAAATTTCTTTTTATTCGAATGTAGGTGCACGACTGCTATATTTTTTCCCTATTGGTGATAAAATTATCGCTAATACCTGCGAGTGCGATAATGTCCATTTCTAAATGAAGGAAACCACATCGTATATGTATACATATAGCACACAAACAGGGAAAGAAATACCTACAAAAGGGGTGAGAGTGAACCAGACTATATGCGATTTGTATGTAGTAATTAATCTGTGCTCGGTTTTAAGTGCACCGCCGCGCCGCACCGTACCCTCTCCCTTGTGTACGTTTGTTTTAGGCATAAACCGCGTTAAAACCGCACCACTGATCGTCTACGAGTAGATTTACCCCAAAAACGTTCAAGCAACAGCCGTTTCATTTCAATAATCGCGTCCAACTTCTTCCCACGCCTAAAACAATACGTGTCTCAGTCGACTTTACCGCACCACGACATTTTCACCGCGTATTTTTTTCCCTCCCCTATTTTCGAAAGTGTCGCAATGTCACACACCTGTCGCGAGACTAGGAAATTTTCAAATCAAAATTATGATAAAATATCTTCCGCGTTGGCTGGTTTTAGGTTTTTATACTAAATCGTATATCCGCTTTAACGTTAATTACTTTGTGACATGTCGTACTACGAGTTAGCTATACGAGTGTAGTATTCGTACGCGGAAATTAAAACCTCGCTTGATTAACATCTGCTGGTGGGATTTTTTATTTTTATTTCATTTTTGGTGTGAAAATACCCTAGAATTGTTTCAATGTTATTAGACGAGGTTGAGAATTTTTTCTGTGGTCTGTGTATTAGGGTTGAAAAGGTAATTTACACGGGTGTGTTATCTATGTACTTAAGCCTGGGAAGCTGTGTGTAGAGTTATGTGTGTGCGTGTGAATTGGATGAGATTAGAAATCTATTTTTTTTTTAAACTCACGTGGGAGGTATTCCAACTGGCATAAACAATTTTGAATTGGACAAAGTTGAATCTAAAGAGTCGTAGCAGGTTGACCTAGACAGCTTGAAAACGGTTTCGATCGATTTCAAGAAGTCAATGGAGCTCCCAGTAGATTTTTGAAAGTTGCAATTTCCTCCAAATTTTACCTAATGTCAAGTTGCAAAGTTGAAATTCACTCTATACTCTAATTTCAACATGCTGAGTAGGCTGGAGAGGGGTTTCAAGCCATTTTGGAGCTTCCAGCAACATTTTAAAATTTCCAGTCCCCCCCCAAAAAACAAAAAAGCTATCCTCCAGCATTGGGAGTTAAATTGAATAGAATTATTCACATTGGTTCACTTTGCTCAAAAAAGTTATATTCCATAAAAAATTGGATAATTTGTCTTAAAATAATTTTTTTTTTAATTTTTTAATTTTTTCAAATTTGTCAAAAATCCAAAAATGAACTATACAAGTCGAAGTTTTGGTTACAGGGCTTTTGAGACATGCTCTTCAGAGCTAGCTTGATTTTAAATCGAAAAGTGTCAGCTCTATAAACGTTTCTCGTTAGATAATCTATAGAGAAAGAAACTGCAGTTCGCATTCAATTTTAACACATATAGACCCATTATTACACAACGACGACGAAAGCGAATGTAATCGAACAATTTTCGTAGGTGTTCCCCATAGTTTCTTTTCAAAGAGGACAAATTTCTGGACACAGGGATTCTCGTTCGCAAGAGACAGAATTTCAACGCCTTTTTTCTTTGATATATGTACATAAAAAGGCAAACCACGAAACCGATCACAGTCTAGCTGCGGTTCTAGGCGCGTGAAAAATATTAGTGTAACGTCAGTCACCTTTGTATTGGCTATTTGACGCGTAGCGCTGGCTCGAAACGCCCACTAATAAATTATTTATCCCTAATAGTTGAAATATACAAGGCATCTCTCTATAGTACGTTTACCTACAACAGGCTGAGGAAAAACATTTACACCGTGGTATTACCTATACCTATATAGTGTCTGTTATGTGGTCAGTAGGTGTGAAAACAGATGTGATTTTTGTGTCAGGCACGTCCCATTGGGATGAATTCGCTTAACAAATGATTAGGTATGTGAATAGATTACATTACTTCTTTACTATGTTTAGGGTATTGGATTCAAAATCGAATAGGATATATCGATTTTTATTTTGTTTTAGCAAATTCGAGTTTTTACAAACTTATTGAAAGCTGTGCATCTGTGATAGGGGTTGAATGGGTCAAATAATCCAATCACGTAGTCACCCGAACAAATTTTTCGACCACTTTCATGGAATTTTTTTGAAAATTTTTGGCTCGAAAAATATCCATTTGGGAATCCAGACTTGAAATTGAGCCAAAACTCCAGTAAACTTTACTTTTGACCAAGAAAGACAATTCCCGAAGTTTTAGCCCCTCAAACGCTTTTTTCGCCTACTTTCATGGCAATTTTCTGAAAATTTTGAAAGTTTCCCCCAAAAAAATACCCTGTGAACCCTATAACTTCTCGACGCTCGATATGTGATGAGGATCTTAGCCAGAGTTTTTTTTTTGCGTTATTGCCCTGAAATTGGAATTTTGAAACTTTTGGACTCCTATACGTGACCTAGAGTGTAAACGATAATTCATCATTGATCCCTTACTTTTCATTTTAGACAGGCAGAAAGACGACTTTTTTGGGGTAGGTCAGTGACAGTGAGAGTACGAATAGAAAGGTCAGCGACCTTAGGGGGTTAGTAAAGAACACTGATGGCCCTGAGAGGCCAGGCAGACGGGCCAATGACATCAAGAAGCCAAATAGCAGGATAAATAACCTTGAAAGGCCAGACAGGCAGATCGACGACTAAGAGAGGCTATAGACAAGTAGATAGGTGAACACAGGTGACTAGACAGGCAGACAGATGACCTTGACAAGCCATCCTCCTGACCAGTCAATGAGCTAGAGAACCTAGACACTAGACAGGAATACATCGACAACCTTGAGAGGACAAACAGGTAGGTCAATAACCTTAAGAAGGCAGACAGACGGACAGACGACCATGTGAGGTTGGGCAGGTAGGTGAGTGACCTTGAGAGTCTGGAAATACGGTTCATAACCTTCAGAGACCAGACAGACAGCTAGGCTGCCTTGGAAAGCCAGACAGGTAGGTCAGTGACTTTAAATTCCAGACAGACGGGTCAATAACCTTAAGAGGCCTGAGTCAAAAAACAAGTTTTATTGATTACCTTTTTTTTAGCCAAAAATTTTTTGATTTTTGTGGTCTGAAATTTTTTTACCTTTCTTTTCTATCCTAAAAGTAGTTCTAGATTTGGATCTATCTGCGGCAAGGAAATGAGAGGATTCATGGAAAAAGGGCCTTAATCAATTTTTTCAAGACTAGAAATTTTTCTACGAGCAAACATTTTCCAATTCGTTTTTTTTTTCATGGAAGAACACTCTATATCACTAATATGGTAGAATTTAAAAAAAAACAATAATTTTAAATACCTATATTCAGAATTGTAAAAATCAGAATAAACAAAAAAATGACTAAGGCCCCTTTTCCATGGAACCCCTCAAATGTAGAAACTCAAAATAGGTAGGTTCATATTTTTGAGAGACACGTTCCCTACATTGAGTTAGGTGCAAGTAGCGGGCAAAATTGCAAAACGTTGTTTTATTTGAAATAAAAAAACAACTTTGAGGTTGAAGTCAAATATTGCAATTTGTTAAACGTTCAGGTTACTTGCTAAATTGAAAAGTATCTTCACATTCAATTTATTCTTTATGCCTAAGTATAGATGTGCTTTCGAACGTGTAATGTTGTATAATTGACATTATAAAAGTGTCAGTCAAATATTCACTGTACCTACCCTACATTTCAACAAAGCTACATACTCGTATGTTACCCATACTATTGCACCTATCCTATGTTCGAATGAAATACATATCAAATTTGAGAACAACATAACATTGATGAGTCTGTAGGTATCTACAGTTAGTCAGCATTTATAAATTACAGATGATAATTTTGTTGTAAGTAACGTGTTCAATGTTCGATGTTCGTACACAAATTAGATATTAAAATCAAAGTCGCCTATATCTTCACAGTTCCCTTTCTAATCTACAAAATCCATTGCTTGTACGCTAATAACACCGCATCGATCCAGTAGTACATAACTATAATTTAATATTGTTCGAGAGGAGGGCGAATGACTCATAAATATGTACTCATAGGATGGTTCATTTCTTTCATTTTTTCATTGCACAATAATGATTCCTAAAGTCAATATCTAACATTTCAAAATTGGAATAATTTCTCAAGTATTTAGGTGTTCTATTTTGTACCTGCAGATGATTTGAAAAATTTTAGAGGGGGATATAAAGTTTGAAGCTAGTATGTACTTGATGGAAGAAAGTGTGTTACCAACAGGATGACTACCTATTTCGGAAAATGAAAAATGAAGATTTTCAGATATATTCTGCAGATGAAAAACATTGAAAATCCAGAGCTCTGAAATTAATATTTCAATTTTTGATTTTTAGAAAATTTGGAAAAACTGTTCCTTCACGACACAGATTTTTCAAAAAAAAAAAAAAAATCCAAAAATCTGGCAAAATGCCAATGAGTTGCTGTAACTTGGAGAATCTTTCATTGAATTTCGAGTGAGCGTAAGTAAGTACCTCAAAATGTGATAAAATAAAGGAATTCTACAAATCAGCCCATGATATGAGGTAGGTAAGTTGCCTTTATGTATCTGAATGGGTCCTTTTCAAGGAAACGTCCTCACATCTCGTTCGTTTCAATTTTCAGACTTTTCGAAAGGCATCTACATAGGTAACTATACCACACGGTGTCTGAAAATATCTGCAACCAAGTCTAAAAACTTTTACCCAGACGACTTATCTAGATGGTTATTAGAAGAAATTACCTCGTGAAATGCAGCAAAGATAAGTTACCAAGACAGTTTAACAGCTTCGGTGTAGAAATCATCCAACGGCAAAGTTACGGGTTTACTTAAATAATTAAAGCCAGTATAGGGCAAGAGGTGGGTCATCATTAAGTGCGAACGACAATTTGTCTTTATTTTTTCCCATTCGCGACGTTTTTATTGTCTAGCTGCGTTGTTGCGCTGGTTGCATCGCTGCTACGCGTTCTACGTTGGCGAAAATGCATTATTGCCATTAGTATCACGTCTCCTCCTCCTTCTCACCTCACACTCTACACTCTACAGCAGCCATATAGCTTATGACGTTATAATTTACAGCATTCAAAAATCGATTTTTAGCGATTACTCGAGCGAGCCAAAGCCAAAGAGAGAGCTGTTGAGAGTCAAATAAAAAATAAACGAACACACAACGAGTCCGGGCCGCGGCTCACAGAGTAGGTACCTTACCTATACACACGCCAGGCCGCCCAAAGAAACCCTAACATTTCATTGTCATACGCTTTGTAGAAGCCGACATCGTTTTTATGGCATAACAGTTATTAATCGACCAATGAAGAACCAGTTGAAGCGGTGTATCTATACAAATTGCGCGCTTCGTAGTCACGAGCTTTTAAAAGAGAGAAAAAAATGTGTCTGCGAAGCGCGCTCTTCGAAACCAGAGCGTGACTCGGGTGTATAAAAAAAAGTAAAATGAAAAAAAAAATTACAAATATGAAAAACGCATTACCTGTATGTGCAGTGTGCACTATGGCGGGTGTACACAAAAAATGAACCGTATAGGTACCGCAGATTAATAAAATATTAATACACATGTTTTCATCACTTTATTACCTATGTTTTCAGCGCCATACGCGATGCTCCCTTCACTCCCTCCTGCCTTTTGTCCAACCAGACCTCAAGAGTATTTGTCCGTTCACGAGGAAATATTAATTACGCTAATTTTGCCACCCCCGCCTCGATATTTTATTCTCCGTCTGGGCTACACACAATCAACAATACGCAATGCACCCTCTTTCTGTACCACCTTCACCTATTATGCATTCTTGCTATAATATCCCTCGATCTTATCATCTTTCCACTTGGTTGCACCCGTCCTGATGGGCCTGTTTCTTTCGACTTCTTAAATAACTATTTGTTTTGTATGCTGTGCTGTATATATCGCACCACAACAAACCGCACCAATTTTAACCATAAAGGTTTGTTTCGATGGTGATAGCGGCGACGAAAAGAAAAAAAAGGGGTGACTTTCAATTAAAAAGATGAATGTCTACATTGCCATTTCAACGGTGCGTTCTATTTCAGCAATCATATCTAATAACTACTAATATAGGTATCTTTCATTTTGGTCCTTTGGACCTTGTTTTTATTTTGGTTTTTATCTCAAAGGGTTTGATAAGAGTACTACATACAATATACATAGATACAAATATGTATGGTGGTAGTTCGTTTTTTGTTTGTTTGTTTGTTTTATGCTACTTTTTTGAAAACATCGCGAAGTCATCACCAGAATGTTCCCAATGGCATTTGAAAATTTTATTGACGGTCTGATGACTCTTGGTGACAGATTCACCAAAGCCAAAAGTCGCCAAGTACAAAATCGATCACATGGTCACTGTTTGGTGAATCTGTTAGCAAGAAGTTACCAGAGAATAAAATATGAATTTTTCCTTTTTTGGTGAATTCTTGTGGGCTGATTCATCAGGTCACCAAGATTCACAATATGTCAATAAGTATAAAAATCAATCACTTATGGACCTTAATATGGTCACTGCTAGGATGAATCTGTCACCAAAAAGTTACTAGACAGTTCAATATGAATTTTCTATGTTTTGGTACCAAGATTCACCATAAGTCACCAAGTACAAAATCGCTCACATACGGTCACCGTTTGGTGAATCTGTCACCAAGAAGTTACTTGGCTATTAAATGTGAACAGACGTGGACGAAGTCAGTTGGGCCCCTGGTGGATGCACCGAATGGGGCCCTCAAATTTTCAACCTCCCCCCCCACGAATCTTTTTCCTGCTGGTTTTCCTCAGGTTCGGATACTTAAATGCTAGTTGTACAATTATTTTTTTAAATTTTTTATTCGTTTTTCCGAAAATAAGTCAATCTGACAAGAAAAAAACTGAAGCTTTTTTTGGAGAAGGAGTAAAGGGGGGGGGGGGTGTTGAGTGAAAATTTCCCGAATGGCATGGGAGAAAAAAATATCCATTTTTACTAATAAAATGACGAGTTCTCAAGGTACCTAACATAAGTACCTACCTACAAATAAAAAATTGTTATTTTCATTTTTGAATTTATGGAAGTTTCACACTGGGATTTTTTAAAATTTTTTTTAGTTTAGAATGAGGATTGGCAAACGCAAAAGCTTTCAAATATTCGGGGTTCGAAAGGTAAGAAACAATGTTTGAAAAAATTTGTTTATTTCTTTTTATCCAAAACTTTAGAATTTGATTTAAGTACAAGTTTTTGAAAATTTAAATTTTGAAAATGAAAAGTAAACAGACCCGAGTGATGTGAGGGTAGGGTTAGAACTCAATCCCCCCCCCCAAAGTAATTTTAGTAACCAAAAAAGCTTGAAGAAATAGGTAACCAAAAAGTGACAAAATGACAAAACATTTCAATACAGAAAAAAATCACAAAAAAAAATAATAATACGAATTGAAATGAATTTAATTTTGAAAAGTTGAACAATTTCAAAACTTTTTAATGGAAAATCAGGACTGTGTGACAATTTTTCAACAGCAATGTGGCTTTTGGCGATTTCTGACGGAAATGGCAATTGTTGGAAAAATAAAACGAGACGTCTGACGTACTGGCAATTTTCACAAAAAGAATGGTTTTCTTACAGTTTCTGACAAAACAAAAAAAAAACGAAATTTTGGACAATTTTTTCTAAAAAAGTAAAAATTCAAAATTTTCTAAGAAAACGACTTTTTAGAATTTTTTTTTTAAAACGAGGATTTTTTACAATTTTGGATTTTGACAATTTTATTAAAAAGAAAATTGTGAGAATTACTTACTGGTAAAAAGATGTACTTTGGCAATTTCTGCCAAATATTTGAGCTGGGCTTTTTTTTTAGATAGGTAATTTTGAAGAAAAAATTTTAAAGCAAAGATTTGATAAGATAATTTTAGGTAGTAAAAATTAGCAATTTTTAAGAATAAGAAATAGGTACATTTGGGAAGACTTTATCAGACAATTTTTGAAAAATAATGAAACTTTTTAGAATTTTTTGCAAAAAAGGAGAATGTTGACAATTTTTAGCAAAAAGCAAGAATGACTGTTTTCGGGAAAGTTGCATGAATTTTTGGCAATTATTAGCCAAAAAAATGTTGTTTTTTTTCGTAGTATTTGTTGAAAATAGCAGACATTTTTTGGTTATTGATTTTTTTTAGGCAAAAAGGTAGGAATTTTAGGTAATTTTCAGGAGGGCAAATGGCTAATTTTTTTGAATTTTTTGCGAAAAAGTGACAATTTTTGGCAAAAAACGAGGCTATATATTAGGAAATTTTGACAAAAGGTGAGATTGAAAATGGTATATTTTTTGTTTTAACATGGGACGCTCTCGAAACTTCAGAAATCTATTTGAAGTCTTCTAAACCTACCTACTTCTTCGTATCAACCTCGAAAAACTGATACTCACGTTGGTATTTCGAGCTCATTCATCACACCTGGTGGATTATTTGCATTTTGCAAAGTGAACGAAAATTGAAACATTTGGCAAAATCTCAAACTGAAAATGTAAAACAGGTTATATAAATTTCATACGCCAATTAAATCAATTAAAATTGTTAATTTTGAGCAATCCGTCACGCTGATACCGGGCACAGGTAGATACAATAGAACTATACCTATACGAATAACTTACCTATAGCGTTACACGTTATAGATAGGTACATTAAGAAAAAGGGGCATTTTCACGCCAAAAAAGGTAAAATAAATTGAATGTTTCGGTCGGGGTAAAATCCTAAATGCAAATAAGCATCCATATTCCGTTATTTTTGGCTTTTGTTATTCGTGAAACGGAACATTTTTATTACAGATGGGTCGGTTACGCTGAAGCGACAAAAGATTCGAAAATATGATGAAGGGGAAAATGATATGGAACAAAGGGAGAAAGAATAAGTTTTGACCGGACACTGTCCAGTATGAGAAAAAGGAGGTAGGAACTTGGTGCACGTAGCCTAATAACTTATGCAAAACTCGTTTCTACGCGGGGCCGTTGTAGATTTATGGAAATATTCGGTAAGGTTGCACATACCGAAGTGAATACTACCGACTACGCGCGGCTTTTGTGTACTTTTTATAAAATACCTACTATTTATCAATCGACGTATACTACAATAGTGGAAGATTGCGCTGATTTTTTTTCCTCCTCTTCTTGAACTTGGAGCGTTTGGTGAGCACTTCCAGGAAGGAGCTTTTCACGTATGGTACCTACGAGTAGATATGTATAAAAAGTATGGGTGGAAATCTTTACTACGAGTATAGTATAAGTATTATTTATATGGCGCTACGTAAACATAAGTTACGAGAGTAATTTACCATTAAATACGCGATTGCCAAGTTAATTAAACGTTGACTATTTAACCGTTGCAATTACTATTATTATACTGCGGTTGACGTAAATAAGAAAGTCTTATTATTGCCGATATACGAGTATTTAGTCATATGGTTGTTCGACTGGTGCACATCTTGAACTCGACGAAGGCGGGGAAAAACTTTAACGCTCAACTTATCTACTTATTAAAAGTTGGCGCTGTTTTGTTGTTTATCACGATCTGCATGCGCTCAAGTTATGGTTACGCAACAATTCTTTCTAATAAACTTAATTGTTACTGTGTATAAAAAAAGGATAGCGTAATTAACCAACTTGGTAATTATTCAAAGGGGTGCGTATAGTTGTTATTTTATAATTAATTGTCTCGCTAATGTAACATGACGTTATTTATTGTATAATGTGCTAAGATATGTGACCAACATCTTTTTTTTTTATTTTGATAATTCTTTGATCGTGGTCTCAATTAATAAAAGGTACAATTGGTTATGTTTTTTGATGCAAGTAATTTATTTATTGAAATTAACGAATTTACTACGGTATTTTTCAAAATTGAACATCACAATACAGAGTGGAAAAGTGATGTTAGACTAACGAATTTGACCAAATTAATTAAAATTCATTTATTGAAGTGAAGATACGTACATCGATTAATTGGCCTTAAGAGCATACAAAATTATATGCAGTCAAAATTTCAGACGCTGAAATGCAATTTTCTATTTTTTGGTAAATTTTAGAAAACTTGTGGGCGAAAAATGCAACAAAATTTTTTTTCACAAAAGGCTATAGGTAGGTGGATAAGTATGGTGAATTTGCCCCCGAGAGCTGCAAATATTTTATTTCTAAAAATTGACGAATTTACTGCGGTATTTTTCAAAGTTGAATTTCACAATCCAGAGTGAAAAAGTGGTGTTAGACTACCAAAGTTGACCAATTTAATCAAAATTCATTTATTGAAGTGAAGATACGTACATCGATTATTGGCCTTAAGAGCATGCAAAATTATCAGCAGTCAAAATTTCAGACGCTGAAATGCAATTTTCTATTTTTTGGTAAATTTTGGAAAACTTGTGGGCGAAAAATGCAACAAAATTTTTTTTCACAAAAGGCTATAGGTGGATAAGTATGGTGAATTTGTCCCCGAGAGCTTCAGGGTTGATATTTGCCTGGAAGGTGGGTACCCTTGAGCACCTTCCGTCAGGAAAGTTTCAGACCCTCAGACCCTCCCCGTTTTTGAGAAACCCTCCCTTTTCTGAAATAACAATAAAAAAAATTCTCAGCCCCATGTGAATCGATTTTTTTTAATTTTTCAGTATGTTGTAAACATCCATAAGAGGTATCCTCACAAAAATTTTCACTCCCCTCCCCCCATATTTTCCCCACAAAATGGAGTTTTTTAGCTTTGTTTGGACTTTATATTCGTGTTCGGGGTGTTCGATTCATATGGGAACGACACCAACATTATGAAAATAGCTCAACTTTTAATGTAGTAAAAATTGTGGTGGGACAGAGTCACTGGAGAGGTGTGGATGAGGATAGCATAAAATTAGGACTTCATATTCGTGTTCGGGGTGTTCGGAGTCATATGAAAATGACACCTGCATTATGAAAATAGCTCAACTTTTAATATAGTAAAAATTGTGGTGGGGGGCGGAGTCACCGGAGGGGTGTGGATGAGGGTAGTATTAAATTGGACGTCATATTTGTGTTCGGGGGGTTCATTATGGAAACGACACCTCGTTTAGACGTTTACCAAAAACAATAATTTACACCAGAATCCATTTTTTCCCCCTCTGTAAGTTTTTTCAATTTTTGACCACGACCCACCTGAAATTTTTTTTGAAAAAAATATTTTTTTTAGAGGTAAAAAACACATTTAAAAATGCTATTCCCATTTTTGTGCCGAATCATGGTCATCGCTAAAACGGGAAAACAAAGCTAAAAAACTCCATTTTGAGGGGAGAATATGGGGGAGGAGGGGTGAAAATTTTTGTGAGGATACCTCTTATAGATGTTTACAACATACTAAAAAGTTGAAAGAATCGGTTCACATGGGACTGAGAAAATTTTTTTTATTGTAATATTTCATAAAAGGGAGGGTTTCTCAAAAACGGGGAGGGTCTAGGGGTCTGAAACTTTCCTGACGGAAGGTGCTCAAGGGTACCCACCTTCCATGCAAATATCAACCCTGAAGCTCTCGGGGGCAAATTCACCATACTTATCCACCTATAGTCTTTTGTGAAAAAAAATTTTGTTGCATTTTTCGCTCACAAGTTTTCCAAAATTTACCAAAAAATAGAAAATTGCATTTCAGCGTCTGAAATTTTGACTGCATATAATTTTGCATGCTCTTAAGGCCAATAATAATCGATGTACGTATCTTCACTTCAATAAATGAATTTTGATTAAATTGGTCAACTTTGGTAGTCTAACACCACTTTTTCACTCTGGATTGTGAAATTCAACTTTGAAAAATACCGTAGTAAATTCGTTAATTTTTAGAAATAAAATATTTGCAGCTCTCGGGAGCAAATTCACCATACTTATCCACCTATAGCCTTTACTTAAAAAGCTGCATTTTTATACTTACAGAGGGTCGTTCTTCACTTTTTTCGAATTTTAATAGACCTGAGCGAAAAATCATGGCCAAATAACTTCAATATAAGACGTACGGTAGGAAAAATCACAAATTTTTTGGTAAACGTTTGACCCCCCACTCCCCTTTGTTTGATCTCAAAAAATTTTATGTTACGTGCTTACTATCACGTCTAAATGTAAATTAGTTGCTTAATTCTAATTTTACAATCTTAAGGAGATGATTACAAAATTATCATACTTACCTATCTATTTTTTTAAAAAAAGGAAGAAAGAAAATGTTGAGAACTCCTGCATTTGACAAAAATGAACTTGGAATTACTAAGAACGATCTGAGTTGAAAAAGGTTTTATTTTCAAAAAAACTGAAACATTTGAAAATTTTTAAATTTTGAAAACTTTGAGCTTGAGCCAAGGGCTTAAATGATGACATTGATGACCAAATTTTTAAAAATTTTTTTTAGATTATTTAGCCAAAATTTTGTGCTAGGACCCGTCAAATTTCCAAAAAATTTGAAAAAAGACCCTATGTATACTTACTCTATTATTTTAATCCTTCGAATGAATTAAAATGGTTTTGATCCGTTTTAAGCAGTACTTATCAGCAGGGGTGGAACTAAGCATTCTCTTGGGGGAGGGGTGGTCAACAAAAAATTTGCCGACTGGTATGAGGAAAAACTAAACCAATTTTTCCGAATAAAAAGGTGAATTTTTTAAAATGAAATGTAAAATGAGAAGACAATTTATCAATTGATATAATATGAGGGTAATTACTAATTAGTTTATAATTATTCATAACCTATTATGACTTATATAAAAAATAATGTTTTCATTTTTCAATTTTTAGAAGAATCAAACATGGTATTTTTCATTTTGTAAAAAAAAATAGCCCGAGTGTCGCGAGGTCAAAAACTTTAGAAGATTCCTATTTTGATAAACAAAAGAACAGTGTTTTTTTTATGGGAGGAGGTTGATTTTTTTGGCTTAAAAAATTCAGAATTTGACATTTTTTTAGAAATTTCGGTTTTGAAATAGAAAATTAATAAAGCCCGAATAAAGTGAGAGCAAAAGCTCTCAAAATATCGTATTTCGAGCAGTAAAAAACTATTTTTTTTTCATGTGAATACTTAGAAATTTATTTTTGAATTTAAACTTTTTTTGAGTTTGAATGATTGATAGATTTTTGGAAATTTTGATTTTGATTTTGAAGAAACCAACAGATCTGAGCGAAGCGAGGGCTGAAGTTTTCACAAATATAATTCAGGTCAAGTACCTTGTAAATTATTACTTCATTACAAGAAGTCAATTTCTTTATAACATTCGACATTTTTAAAACCCAGAACAGATATTTCGGAGGTGCAGAAATTCAGAAATAGAACAACTCTGCCTATTTTCAAAAATGTGCTATTCAAGTTTCATAAAAGTTGGCCAAGAAGTGTCTTTATTAAAGCTGAAAGTTTTCAAAATTTATCTTTTTCAAGATTTGACAACCGGGGGGGGGGGAGGCGGAGTCTACCCATCAATAGTTTCGTCCCTGACTATTAGACAATTTCCACAAAAATTTATCAAATAAAAGTTGGAAGCTGAAATTCACTCTATACTCTAATTTCAACATGTTGAGTCGATTGGAGATGATTTCTAGCTGTTTTGGAACCTCCAGCGACATTTTGGAAATTCCTGGTTTCCAAAAAATGCTATAAAATCTTTTCAAAGAGTTCAAACCACTTTTCCGAGATCGGTGCGTGCGAGTTCAAAACCATATTATTTTATATCCAATGATTTTTCAATTGAATGATAAACAGTCACCTAACTCATCGAAATAAAATTCAGTGTGCAACTCCAATGTCAAGAAATACATCTGCGGTCCATTGGTCCAAATCACCTCTTTAGACCTTCTAGGTGAAATATTAAAATCACACCTGACCTTTAAACCTTCATCAAAATATCCCCTTTGGTCATTCCGCAAATAAAACGAACCGTTTAAATTTTAAAAACCGCATATAGGTAAAGGTGTATAGGTAATAGATGTACATGAAATATATCGTACCATTTTCATACATTTATGCCTTACTAGTTATGCATATCGCACATGCACAATATCGGCGATAGGTTTTCGATATTAAAATCGATCAATATTCACCATTTTCCCATGTAACACCCTAAATGACCATATCTAACCGGTTTATACGTTAGCACAGTCCGTCGGAGGGTTAAATAGCGATATGGTATCGGGCTGGCGCGGGGTACCAATTCCTCGTATTCTAATCCAACGTACCATGACCACAATTTCAGATTTTATTCGCATCGCGAATAAAAATAAAAACCATTTTAATAGAATTTCTTCTATTTTACGTTTGCGAGTATTTAAAAATACTAGTTTTTGCCCAAAACGACCAGCACAACGACGATGTACTGTATCGGTGAAATATTGTGAGAATTGTACCGGTCTCTTGGATGAATTTCGAAATGTGTAGTAAGCTTGCACGGATTAAGTAAGCCTGCTAAGTACGATTTCGATTGGTAGACCTATATAGGCAGAGAATCCGCGCAGTATTTCATTTAATTCGCATGTGTGTGTCTCACTTCGGGAAGTTTTTAATTTATTACCATCCTTATGGTACGCGTTTGATTAATGTTAACCAACTCGTATAGAGTAAAATTTACCCCTTTGAAGAACACCACGCAAATTCTGATCCGAACTTAAAAACCAATTGCCTAATGTTTGTACCAAAGTCCGTATTGTGGTATTGTCTTAAATACTCGACCGGGGGTCAGTCTCCAATTCTACAATTACACGCAACAAAAGAATACTCCTATCATAATAATACCCTTATATATAGGCGAGGGTGAAATGAAATCTGAGTAAATAAACCACACACACCAAAGAATAGATAGGTAGTATTATGATCAATATCACCGCTGGATTCCAAATCCGCATACACAACAGCGTCATGTTATGTATTCTACTACTGAGTACTGAAGAGTCGATCGTAGCCAATTTTCGAGGCGGGCGTACTCGAGTTTTTTTTTCTTCTAAATTTAACCAACCTATAAGCTGTCGCGTATACATCGTAAAAATTAATTGGTTTATTCTCAAAAAACCAGCGAAGCCGCCTAAGATGTCGAAAAGTGTACGCGAGCTTGGGCACTACGCGAACAGATAAATTACACGATAAGATAGGGCACGCTTTATGAACACATGGCGAACCAGACAACATACCAGATTTTCACTTCGACTTGGTTAAATCGACCAAAAAGATGAATTTCACCCATTCGCGTGGGGCGTTTTTTTTTTTTTTTACCTTTTCTTCTTCTTCGGGTTCATAAAATGGCTGGCTTTTTAGATCATCTCAAACGACCGGCCGCATCACCCGACATGTAAAAGAGAACCGCACGAGCTACACAACAAGTGAGCTAAAGTGTTTAGACACCCTTTCGTCGACAGAATTTCTTAATTACTGAACCGCATTGCCGCACACAAAAGAGGCCTGATTTTATCGACAGATTACACTTCTGCACCTTTAGGTGCTCTTGTTTTTTTTTTCAACGTGATAAACAGCAGACGTATAAAGTTGTGAATTTGGGTCGGTTCTGTGTTTTATGTGCAATGAGTAGGTACACAAGTAGGTAGGCACATATTTGAGCATAAATATCTATCAACGTATTGAATGAGTATAGGCTGACTATAACCGATCAACATGGCAGTGCTACCTCGTGGATTTTTTTAGGAAATGCGAATCATTTGTAAAAATCGCTTAAAGCATTCCAGTAGCTTTTCATTAAAAATCCAGAATCGTCAAAAAATTTTTCAGTAACATCATTATAAGTATCCACCTAGGTAGTTTATTTTTTACCTGAGTCCCCGGATAAATCCTAAAAAATGTCAGTGAAGTGCTAAATTTCTAGAGCTGTGCAGAGATGTAGACTGGAAGGATTTTGAGTTCCAGATTTCAAGCTAGGGCTTCCCTGAATCGGAGCTGCTGTTTTGAATTTTGACAAAGTATACTTATACTTGATACCGACTCATATCTAGGCGTTGGTTTCTAGTCTTGGGTTCATAAAGGAAGTATCCTAACTGACACAAAAATTTCTGAACCAGATGGTCGAGTCAGATCGAAAAAGCATGCAAAGATATATCACCAGCCAAAATTTCGGAAGCTAGAGTAGATACCTACATTTTTTGATTTTTTGGTAAATTTTTCAAAATCTTTGGGTCAAAAATTCCAAAAAAAAATCCAAACTATCAAATTAATCAAGATAGCTGAAATTTTGGTACCTATATGGAATTTTCCGCCTCACATCCCCCAAAGTTGTTCCCTCGGGTGAGAAAATAATTCCGTTTTTTATTTTCCCCGTATCTGCAAAACAGTGGTACTGCCCCCCCGGTTAAAAAATTGAAAAAAAAATCAATTTATCAAAATTCTTTGTTTCTGGGTCATAATTTTTAAAAATACCTAATCCCTTAAAAAAAACTTTCCCTCGCTCTTCAATCATTTACCTACCCACTTCAAATTTAATTTTCCCAATCTCAAGAGTAGTACCTATTTCTACATCAAAATTATACCTTCAGAAACTAAAAGGACCAATTAAATATGGAGCACAAAATATTATCGAATCATAAATAATTCAATCACATCATTATTCAGTCGAACAAATAAAACATCATTCATGTGTTCCACTGCCCTTTGCCTGAGCAACAGAAAAAAATCGTCTGAGGAACTTTGAAAATCTTCGCCTTATTTAAAAAAATTTTCCCCAACAAAGATTTTTCAATTTTTGATGAATTTTCAAGAGCTAAAAAGCTCATTTATTTTGCATTTAAAAATAACAAAAACAAAAAAAATCGAAACTTGTTATCGCGACTGAAAACTGAAATTCGGTTCAATTGTTAGTCGGTAGGTATAAGCGGGCCTTTTTTAGTATTTCCTTTCGGGGGAGGGAGAGGGGGACGCTAAAGTGAAGTTGCAAGTCCCGGAATTTCATCCCCCACGCCCATTGTGTTTTGAGAAAAAAATCGAAGTACCTACCTAAATTATTTTTTTATTGTTTAAAAAAATATTTTTAGAAATACAAAAAAGTAACTTTCGTTTTTCAGTGCAAATTTTTATCAAATTTTTGTCGTAATTCTGATCCGTGGCTGAATTATATGTACTAACTTTTTGCTGATGGAACATTATTAAATTAAAATTGAGGGAGCTAAGAATGATTTTACTTTCACACGAATTGTAAATTCAGAAATCATTGCTTCTTTTTTTCAAAATAAATTTGATGTAGTAGGTATTATGATACAAGGGTCCAAATGACCAAAAAAAATCCCTGAAATTGTTGAACGAGTTCCTGCAACAATTTCAGGGATTTTTTTTTTTTGGTCATTTGGATCCTTTTCGTATGCGCCCTCACATATGTACGTATATGTTACATATTTTCAAGTGATTTCGAAATTTTATGGTCACTAGGTAGACATGTGTAAACTAGAGTTTCAATTTTGAAAAAAATTACGTATTTTACTACCTTGTACATTGACTAATTTTTTTTTTCCGTGTTTATACTTAATTACTATATTGAAAATGAAAGTACGTATGTACATATTTCTAGGTTCTCCAATTTTTGTAATGGGCAAAAAATTGATATCACATTTCTATGATTTGATTATTTTTTTGAAAATAAAAAAAAATTTGCATCTTGGCCTCTGGGTAGGATTTTATTCCTGCCTGACTGAAAAAAAGCACTGCGCTGTGATCCTGTAAACGTTCAAAAATACTTCGTCTTTCGTCAACTTTTCAAAATTTGATAAAATCTACATAGGATGATTTTTCAAACTGAGAATTACGTTTCGATATTTGTAATGAAGAGACATTACTTACATCATTTTGAACCTTTTCGAAGTAAAAAATTTTGATCACTTTTTTTGCTCTTCAAGTAAGTAATACGTAACTATGTTGCATACTTAATTCAAAAATTTCAGTATGGCAACCTTGATAGATTTTGTATTAGGATGATTTTGACCAAGGAAAAATTCAAATTTTTCTGAAAAAGTTACCAAATTTTTTTTTTTTTGTTTTTGTCAAATTCTTTCATTTTTTTAGTTTTTATGGTAATTTTTCGATATTTTAAAACTTTTCTTGGGGGAGACTGCGTCACTTCGGTTCCCCCACAAAAAAGCCCTTGGTATGAATTTTTGAATCTGTGTTTTTTCTATTTTTGCCGAAAAAATTCAACAAGTAAAGCAAACTTTATAATCGATGATAAAAAGTATTCGTAAGTAAAGTTTTTTCGACAGAATCGCAGCCATTTTTACACCCTTCTTCCGTCCAGGGATCTGCATTTTTGAGGAAACCTATCCTCAAATTTCTGTTACCTATGAAAAAATTGTTCCAGATTTTGTTTTCGTGCTTAATTTATTTTATTTTATTTTTATATTATAATAATTTAAAATTTAAATAACCTTTTAATCATTCAGAGTTGAAGGTCCAAGTTGAAATGAATCAAGGATTCTCCAGTTTCAGGTTCAGGTCAGGTCTCCATTTCCAATAGATCTTCTACGAAATCCTGTATGTACGTACCTAACATATCGAAGCACTGGGATATGAAGCTTTGAAATTCTTTTCTCACCCATCTACGAGTACTTTCTGGATGTTTTATCCCAAGCAATTTTTGACATTTTTTTGAATTCCACGACATCTCAACTTCTTAAGCTAGTAATTGGTATATGGTGCGGGGGTTTCTGAAAGCTTTAATAAATATTCAAAACTTTAAACAGAATACTTATCGCTATTTGCAAGTAAGTGTAGTAATGTAATATTCAATGTAGTTTTTATCATCTACTTACCAGCGGTTTCAACTGAATTTGCGAAGAAGAAATAAAATTCTAGGTATACTCACTCTACTTACTCAGGTAAGTAAGTATTAACTGAGAAGACTAATCAGTGATAAAGTTTCAGCATTTACCTATGTGTACAGATTATTCTATAATAAGATGAAAATATATTTAGATTATCATTTGTGATAGGTACATTGATTTGAAGTGAATCATCAGCGTAAGTACCTAATTGAGATATGTATCAATCAACTACATATTTTGGTAGGTGGCCTACCTAAATACGTAGGTACTCGTATAAATAGATATGACCTCTACAGTATTTTTACAATAATTTAAAGAATATGATTTTAAAATAGTCTTATTTCACCCAAACGTTTACGGCTGTGTCTGATTTAATCTTCCTACGATATTAAAAGTACATACATATTTCAAAAAAATATCTGTTATACTAGGTAATTATAATTAATTAATTCAGAGGTACAGTTAGATCACCTTAATTTTTATCCATAAGCCACACTAGTGAAGTTCACATTTTCTGTAATAAAAATAATCCTTTACTTAATTGAGAATATATTTACCTAACAAATAGGATTTAACTACAATACCTACATATATCTGACCTTCACTTTATTTCAAATTCCAACATTGAAGTCCCATATTCGCTAATTTTTTATAACCGACCAGGTAAATACTGTATTTCACCCAAACCACACAGACTAATTATACTAAAACGAACAGGTGAGCAGGAAAGCAGCTCTGAATATCACAGCTCGCACCTCATGCACCCTTATTTGCAAACCTATAGCCTATATTTACGAAAATAAGGTCAGATTTAACCTGACATTTATCCGTCATTTGTCAAACAATAATCCACTCTTGATGGTATGTCCGCATTGGTTTTCACGCAATACACACTCGTCTCAATCTCTTTTGTAACAGTCCCCTTTTTCGTTTCATAACATTTGTAAGCATTTGACAAGACTACCTGCGGTTCGAACCTCGAACTCATACATAGATACCGTCTCTGTACCACTCCTCTATACCGCATCATCATTTGTCACGTGTTTGTAGTGTACCACTACTCGTATCTATACAGATACATACGTAGATCTACTTCTCCAACATTAAGATATCACCACGAGCTGCGCCTAAATGCAAAAAAACGTCGACATATGCGAAATTCGTAAAAATTATACTCCCTTTTACGGTACTTTAAATTTGACAAACAAATTAGCACAGCTCGCATGCATGTACAATATACAAAATGCAATATACCGAATTCATTCGATACCCGCATAATTCAAATATCATTAGCTAGGATACAAAAGTAATAAAACATCTGTTACCTCTGCTCTTTTTCTTATATTGCCGTTTCTTCTTTGTATATGCGATTGACGTTATTAAAATGCGTTTAGTTGACAAGCGAGAAAATTTTCCTAAAGTAATTAAATGCTACCGTCATCGAAAGCTGAGCTCGGTGTACTCGTACTTTCGCGTTTTAGCGAAAAATCACCGCGAGGTTGTTACACTGTTTGATATTTTGTCATGATTTGTCGTATAGTAAGGATAGGAATATGAAGGGGTTGATGAGGTGGTTTATAGGAGGGTGTGTAGCAGAACAGGCTGTTGAAGTTGGGTGTGCTGAAGGGCATGGGATGTTCAAAAACGTGTTATTTTTTAAAAAATTCTATTGAAAATGAATTCCTAGCACTAGGTATGTCTTTGATGCTTTTGATCAATTTGTTTCAAATTTTCAAAATATTTTTCTGTCAATCTAAATTAGAAATTTCGTTAGTAATTAAATTTTTTTGAAAAAATCGGTTCAATGACCCATTCTTCGTGCAAAAATGTCAACATTTCATCAAATTGGAGTAAACAACTAGAATCTGTTTTATATTCTATTTCTGACCTTCCAAATTGGTTGGTGATAATTTCAAGACGTTTTGGAACCTCTTGTGAATTTTTGGATTTTCCTATTTTGGAACAAATATAATGAAAATATACACTCACATTTACCATTTCTGTAACTCTTTTAATAAATTAAGGCTCAAACTTTCAAAACTTGTTTCGTTGGTTTGAATCCATGCCTACTCAATATTTTTTTTGAGAAATGGAAGATTCAGATATCCAACGGAGTCTTTAGATTAGTCAAAAGAGTCGATTAGTTGACTTTATAGGTCAAAAATATAGATGAACAATATTTCAGTTTTTTATATTACGTAGGTACTATAATGCGTTCATCAACCTCGAATTTCATTTTTTTTTTTTCGAAAAAAAAATCGCTGGAGAAAATACTATAGATTTAAATCAGCAGTAGGTAGGGGAGAGCTGCCTAAGATGGCATACTTCGCACATTTTGCGATCTGGAGGGCGCTATAATGAATTATCCGAAAAAATGAATACACCATCTGAAACTTTGAACATTTGGCTACAAATTCCCCCCCTGGTTTTAAAATTTTACTCATTTTTAGTACCTGTAATTTGCCTTTTTTAAAAAAGTTCCAAATATGCCATCTTGGACACAGGTATGGATAAGATGGCATACCTATAAAAATTTTTCAAAAAAGAAGAAAAAGTCGATTTAAAGCTGTTTTTATAACAAAATTCAAGTACAAAAGCTGAAATGTGTATGAGAATAATTCAAAAATGAAGAAAAACTCGAAGGAAAGTGGTTTTTATTGCAAAAGTTTTAATACCTATGAAAATATTTCAAAAATGAAGAAAAAATCGATTAAAAGTGGCTTTTATTACGAAATTCAGGTACAAAAGCTGAAATACCAATAAAAATATTTCAAAAATGAAAAAAAACTAATTTGAACATTTTTATGAAAATACAATGTTATTGGTAGGTGCCATCTTGGGCAAAAAATGCTATGCCATCTTGGGCAAACACATTGATAATTTCAGAGTGATATTAGAAGCATATAATGTGATGCAATTATTATAACTATTAGCTCATTACTTACCTTTTTTCTTATACTTTTTGTATTCGCAACCACTTTTTTCCAACAAAATATTTTTCAAACCTATATCTCATTCCAAAGTAGCAGCAATGTAAAAATCACAACCCCCAAAATATTGTTTGTCGTTTTTTTTCCTACTTTCACCATTAAAAAATTTGTCACATACCGGGATTCAATGTTCACATTATTGTTGACAACATTCTAAGTGAAAAACTTTTTTTTTTCAGTTTGTAGTTTTCGAGTAATCATCACTATGCCATCTTAGACACTATGCCATCTTAGGCAGCTCTCCCCTAAGTATAGGAAACGGATTTTGAAAATTTGAGCCTATGTCGGTCAAAAAAGCCAGAGATGGTAAAAATCATCTCCTTATTTTCTTGAAATTTTCAATCCATTTATGTATTATTAGGAAGTAATGGAAAATTTTTATACAATCATTTCTGTCAACATAGGTAATGAGGAAAAAATGTTTTTAATGAGTAATGGTTCATTTTTTCAACTTTTGACGGTATTTTAGCGAGGATGGATGTGAAAAAAAATCTCAAAAAAAAATATATATCTTGAGGTGTCGGCCTCTTATTTGAACTGGACCACGATTTTTGGAATGAGCATGGTCAAGAACTCCCAAAACTGACATTTCAATGACCCACTTGATTTTTCAGCTTTTGGAGAATTTTTGAAAATTCAGAATCGACCGATTTTGGTGATTTATATGTATGTCAAGTAGATAATTAGGTATGTATGATTATGCTTCTTTCTTTCTTGTCTTCTTATTTTTTAAATCATCTGCTTAATAAAAATTATGAAAATTAGTCCTGAAATTAACATCAACTTCCTCTACCCAATTTTGACCTTCCTGTGTGGTTTTTCGATTCCTCCAGAAGTTTTTAAATTTCTCCAGAAGGTGCATAAATCAAATCAAATCAAATCAAATCAACTTTATTTTTTGCAGTAGGCAGCATTGCTGCATTTACAAAGTCGACTTATTTAATAACAAAGATATAAATAAAAAAACGAATAATAAAATGGAATAATATGAAAATTTAAATGAATGCACCGTGTACAGCATTATTGGAATAGCACAGATACATTTACATAAATGTCTTCAATAAAGCAATAGAATCAAAAAAACAAAAAAGCATAATTGCAATAGATCAGAAAAAATACAATATTGAGATATTTGGTACACTTAATTTGGTTTGCTAAAAATCGAGTCACAGTTTATTATCGATCCATTTAATGAGTTTATCCACACTTAGGCAGATTTCCAGAGGCACTTCTCCAGCGTATTTTTTTTGACCAACAGTAGGTAAGTAAGTTTTTCAGTGAGAAAAAAAAATCAAAAATTTTTATTTTCAAACCGAAATCTTTGAAGTTTGCAAGAATGGTTGTTTCTTGCTCAAGGCCCAACGCTCGAATCCGAATTTCAACCATTTTGAGCCATTCTAATGATTTCTGCAGGATTTTTGAACTCTTTGAGATGATGTGAACATCAATTTGGGCAGCTAAAAAATGAGCTGTGGCTTATTCTTGATCTGTTTAACGAGATTAACCTACTTTTAAGCCAATTCCCAGGTGGAATCCTCAAATGATTTTTTTTGTTGAATTTTTTTATTTTTTCCACTTTAGAAATAAGTTACGCTAAAGGAACACCTTCAAAGTGCCCGTCTGAAAATTGGCTCAAGAGAAGATAAACTCGTTAAACAGATTCGTAAACAAGCATAGCTGGATTTTTAGAAGTCCAAATTATAATCTACGCGGCTTCTGGAGAAATTGAATAATCACTCTGAAAAGTCAAAACTGTTCAAAAATGGTTAGATAAATTCGGTTGTTTGGACTAATTTTCATTTTTTTTTTGCCTATTGACCAAATAAACACTTGGCTACTTTTTTTTTAAAAAAAAAAGAGGGAAAAGATACGTAAATTGCTAAAAATGGCCAATTTTGAATTTTAAAAAATTAGCCAAAAATCGAAAAATCATTGTAGGCAGCTGAAATTTTGATCGTGGGATTTTTAGATCAGGTTTTCTTCCAAAAATCACGATTCTGTTCAAATTAAAAGCAGACACCTTGAAAAGTCCACTCTTGAAATTTTTTGAAAAATTTCGACCCGTGGATATAATTTTTTTTCAATATTCGAGTATCAAGGTTAAAATTGATTTTTATACTTGAATAAAATGAAAACAATGGCTGCAGAAATAAAACCGAAGCTGTCGACATTTGAAATTTGTATAACTTTTCGAAAAATTACAAATAGGTAGGTCTTCAATTTTTCAGCCATAGATTTGATCGACTCAATTGTCATTTTTTTGATAAAATAGGTTTGATGAGAACGAGAGTGAAAAAATCGTGATTTTTTTTCAGAAATGCTTCTTCTCTGAGGAGTCTTCTTGTCTCCAGAAAAACTCTCAGGACTGAAATTCTCTCAAAGTAACTATCAACTCAAAATAAATATCTCCAGGAAATTTGATCAAAATCTTCTGATACATTTTTTCCAAATCCATCCTGCCTACCCTCGCAATAAAAGACCCAATGACGACCAGATTCGAAGACTTCATCTTCTGTTGAAATATTTTTGCTGCGTACTTCACACGGTCCGCAGTCGATCAATGATTCTGCAAAAAATTGTCCAAAACATAAATTCATCGTTAACTGTATCATCAAATTCAAATTTGCCTATTTAATGCTTTGATATGTATTATGGGTATCGGTAAATACACAGGAAGGTATATCGATTCGCGACAGGTTAATTGCACACACGCACGGTGCTATTATTTAAGAGTGGCAACCAGTCGACGGGTTCATTTCCATTAGAAAAGAAACGCGCCCGTCTATGCATGCTTTTTACTTCGTGCAGCAGTGATCATCATATTATAAGGGTTTCTTTGCTCCCTTAATCATGCCCAGGACCACGTGCGTGGTGGTGTATTGAATTCCAGCGACACCACAAACACCCACAACATGTGGATGAAACATTGTTTACACAATGGCCAGCGGTAAAAACATTCTTTTGTTGGCGTTTTTTTGGTGATGCTGATGCTGGTTCGAAGTTCGAACAGTGTAGATCAAAAAGAAGCGAATATACCAGACTTATAATGAGCGAGAGGAATATCTCTACAATAAAACCATCTAGCGAGCTAATGATTGTTACATTGTTATAACAGTTTGACCGACTAATGATAACGATCCACAGTCGGGTTAAAATCGCTTATCGTACCGGTCTAAATCATTGATCATCTGTCAGAAAGTTGTTAAATGGACGGTTGTCTCTACGTCTTTTCTAATGCTTATATATACGATGCCGATGCCGCCACCGTCGTGGTCGTCGTCGTTGTTGCTTTCCAAGTGTATATGTGTGAGATGAGGATATTTTACCTTATCTCTCACATAGGTATACTAGGTACAATGCTTCCTAATATATTTATACGAGTACAGTACACACACACACGCACACGTAATATAACTCATATGGGTGATACGTGTACTATAAGAATTAAACAACGCTTTTATATACTACAAACGTAGCTTACATACGAGTATATTGTTTATTGGTATCGTGATCGTGAAAAATTTCAAAGCGTAATTTTTGTTCGTTCGCATCTTTCTCACGACTATGCCATACTATACACAACACATAGATATACCTATATGATGATAATTTCGAACCTAACTAGCAAAATATACTATCTATGTACCTACTACGCCTAAAAGCAAGAAAGAAAAAAAAACGCACGTAGATCGTGAAAGTTAAGAAGCAAATTCATATCTATTTTGTAAATCTCTACACACAGCTAATAATGTAGCATAGTATACGCACCGATACTTACCGCGGCCACAGATACCTCTACTTACCTCTTCCTCCACTGTATGGCGGAATGGTTGCAGTATGCTGCGTTTTAAGAACCACTCGTAAATGAACGTACTCCTGGTTCATGTATCTGGGTATCTGGCTTAGACAATCCGTGTAAAGTAAAGGTGTCAACCTTACTGAAATGAATGATTATTTAATGAAACCCTTCGCTATTATTACATATAAGAGAGAAAGAAATGCATTTATGTATTGGTTGCTAGGTTCCTTTCCTCATCATGCATTTAGGTAGGTACCTTTTCGATCAACATTTTCCACACGACTGATGGTATAGTATTGTTATTCAAATACGCTGTTTTTAATATTTTTTTATTATAATATGTTTGGTGGAATAGCGCGAGCATTTTTGAATATTGTAGCGAGCTGCATGTGCCTCTTTTCATACAATCGTTGGGGGTATCCAAGACAAAAGGCTTATGCTGAGGTTATAACATCAATGATTCGAACCATAATATATTTTCTATAATCCATTACGCCCAAGTCCACACCATCGATAATCGATGATACATAATAAACACTTATTTGAGAGAAGTGATAGTGGAATTGGTAATCTTGTTTTTTTTTTTTGAATCAGTCCAATTAACGGTTTTGACCTCATGATCTATGGTAATTTTTTCGAGATTGTAAAATCCAAGAATTTTCTGGAGGCTTCAGAACGGCTCAAAACTACCACCAATTGATTCCAGAATTTGGAATACCTAATGTGAACCAAATTTTAGCTTTCTAAAATCGAAAAATGAAATTCAGTCCCTAAAAAGGTCTCCACTAATTAGATGGTTAAATCGCCCTTTATGATTCAAATTGAGTCAAAACACATCCCAGAAATTAGGTACTTCATACTTTTACTTTAAAAAAAGACAGGGGAGGTTTATTAAAAATTTTTAAAATTTCAATTTTCAAAGAATAAGTAGGTATGCAACTTATGTAAGAGTGTATAACTACATATAAATAACTTTTTAAAAAATTTTCTCCAAAAGGTAGATATTCTCTCAGTTTTTTATGAGATGAAAATTTAAAAAATTTTAGGAATAGGAGGGGGGTTAACAATGGCTTGCTAATTTTTTTCTGTAACCCTAACTTTTAATTTCAATATTTTTCACTTCGAAAAATCAATTATGTAGTAAAAAATTGCATCTATGGTTCTACATACAAAAAAAAAAAAAAAAAAAATTAAAGAGGTACCTCTATACTTACCTATACCAACTCACTGAATATTTTACTACGAATAAGGGTGTTCCGAGAATCGTCTGCCAAAATTCAACTGTAGATCGTCCTCGAGGAGACGAACAAAAGACGTTATTATGACTGCAGGTTGCCTATCTTGTGAATTAAAGGAGCCACGTGCTTTGCAAAAATCGAAATTTACTAATTTTTGAAAAAATCATCAAAGATAAGAAAATGTTTGAATCATTCAAATGATGCCCATAACCCATAGTACTCGAGTAGACGAACAAAAAATACTAGATATTATGACTGATTGCCTATCTTCAAATTTGAAGGGGCAAACTTGATTCAAAATTTTCAAATTCGTAGTGCCCTAGATTTTGAAAATTTCAAATTTTCAAATTGTGTGGGCCCCTTCAATTTTGAAGATAGGCAATTTCTCATAATAACTTTTTTTGTTTGTCCACTCAAATAGGTACTATGAGTTGCTGGAGTCAATAAAATAATCCAAACATTTTCTCATTTTTGGGGAATTTTTCAAAATTTGTACATTTTTGGCCAAAAATCATGCAACTTCTTCAATTTACCAGATGGTAAGAAAATGCCTGCTTCATTGAAATGACTTCAGTAATAATCCATAGTGCTCAAATGGACGAACAAAAAATGTTTGATAACAAATTGCCTATCTTCAAAATTGAAGGCGCCAACATCATTTGAAAATTTGAATTTGAAGCATCCCAAATTTAGAAATTTTGAATCAAGGTTGCCCCTTCAATTTTGAAGATGGGCAATCTGTCATAATAATATTTTTTGTTCGTCTACTCGAGTACTATGGATTATGGGTATCATTTAAATGATTCAAACATTTCCTTATTTTTGATGATTTTTTCGAAATTTGTAAATTTCGATTTTTTCGAAGCACATGGCTCCTTCAATTCACAAGATAGGCAACCAGTTATAATAACGTTTTTTATTCGTCTCCTCGAGGACTATCTACAATTGAATTTTGGCAGACGATTCTCGGAACACCCTATATGTTACTGGTGTAGATTGCATTTTTTTCCCCAGAACTTTAGACGTGAGCCCATGACCCTTTAATATTTTATCGCGAAATCATAAAAGCGAAAAAACAGGAACATCTTATAAAATTTGTTACCTCTACCTACATACATACATATAAGGTGTTTTTATTATTTGGAGGAAGGGAGGAGGGAGAGAGGGAACCAAATAAAGGAAGACTTTCTTAAAAATTCCCCCAGTACCCCCCTCCCCGATCACCCCATCAACATATTTAAATTATGTTAAAACTTCCCTACCTCAACAAATCTTCTAAATATTCAACATACAAAAAAAAAACAAAAAAAAACAATAGGAAATATGAGAAAAAACATTAAAATTGCCCATACCTAGGTATCTAGGTATGTACATATGAAAATTCCAAAATTTTTCATGATCCCCTTTAAAGAAATATGAAAATTAGTGAAATTTTGATGAGTAGAAACATATCTAAGTACAGAGTGTCTGGTGTGAGCGGATATCAAAATTTCAGATTTGGATGTAACCTGGTACGGCTTTGAAAAAACGTTATATGGACAAGTTGCCTATCTTTGAAATTTAAGGCACAACCGAGCTTTGGAAAAAATTGAGAAAAACGTATTGTTTATACCATGTTTATACCTTGGGAATGGGTAGTATGTACTTTGAAAACTAAAAAATTTTGTAATCATGAATTTTTGCCCAACTTTAAAATTGAAGGTGCTAGAAATATTTTAAATGAAAGAATTGAGAAAAAACAAAATATTTCTAGCGCCTTTCAATTCCAGAATTTGGGCAACAATTCATAATTACAAAATGCAATCAATTAGCGCACATGAATACGATTCGAGACGTACAGAATTGCCAAATTATTCGGTGAAATGGGCGTATAAATTAGTACTTAACAGAAATTCTACATCATACCTATATTTTGAAGTTCTCCCTTCAGTTCAACTCTTCTTCTCCCTACATTCAGCTCATATAATTCTCTACGTATCAATGTCAAAATACGCTGGTATCTCTCTATAGAACAATACAATTATGTAACGACGACATACCTGCTACTGTGGAACTATACTCGTCGCGTAGATCGTTTTATCGTATAATTTGTCGAGAATACCTAATACCTTTCGAATTAATTTATCATTTTTGCGTATAACCAAAGGACGTGCGACGAGCGTATTTAAAACATATTTTGTTATGAATGCAAATACCTACGTGGTGGAAACGAATATAACGCGACGTCGACATTAATTAACATACCTTTTGTGACGATAATAGGATACATCATTGTCTATGATAATTGTACCCTTGTCATCGGGATGGATTTTTTTTGTGTACGAAGTAAGCGAACGTCCTTCACGTTTTGTAACGAACACCAACCCTAAAGATGTGCCTACAATTTAATGGAGTTTATAGATAGATAAGCTGTCTTTGTCTTTCTTTCAATGAGCTGTGGTTCGATTAATTACACTAGAAAATTTTGAAAATGAAGCTGTGGAATTTGAAAATAGGTAAGAGACAAATGTTTAAAGGTAGGTCGTCATTCTAGAATTAGGTAGGTATCTATAGATAGGTATCCATAGAGAATGAAGGGAGACTGTTTTGAAATGTTCATAGCAGAGTCTGCAGAAGGGGGAGGGGGTAGATAAATCTTCAGTTGAACATTAGATATAAATGTTGTTAGATGGAAACTGAGGGCTGCAGCTTTCTTTTCCTAAAAAAAAATGATAAAATAAAAAAATTACAGTCGATTAATTTTTTTTTTTTTGATTGTCTCAATTTTGATAGTTTTTTGAGAGAGGTGAAATGATAATTCGAAAAATGGGAAAAAATCCTGCAGATTTAATATTTCAATAATCAATTGTCCCTTCCTTCGCCAAAATACTCAGCAGGTATCTTTAGATTTTCGAGTATAGGTAAAACTAGGTCAACAGCGTGACTGTCAATTTCGCCAAAAAATCGACCACTTATGTATCTACCTAATAAAAGGAAACCGGTAGCTGACAGTGGCGGCAATATCTTTAAAAACGTTATTTATATGGGTCGGTTAACGCCAGACATGGTTGACTGGATAAGCGCGAATACGAGAAGAGCGAATCCCTTTGTACTTGGAGAGTTTAAATGCTAATAAAACATCCCTTATGGGAATACTGTTTATAAGCCAATCTGGCTCGTACACAACCGCTGGACACCTGACCCTTTGTGTTTCCTCGAGAACCGTGACTAATCATGCACTGGACATAACAAGCCAAGATAAATATTGACTTCGGTTTATACTCCACGAAAAGGACTTGTTATCGAGGTAATTGGTTAACGGATTTTTTTTTCTTGTACACCCTGTACGGCCTGTACCCGCAAGCGTAGTAAGGATAACCGCGTATAAACAATTTTGCTGCTGGAAAATTTTTTTTGCTTTATACTTATTTGTCAGCACTCGTGCAATTTTCGCTTTTATTTGCACTTATGGGGTATATGGAGGAGAAAAAAAATGAAAATAAAAAGAAGAAAAGCGTTATTGCAGTTCGGTTTGTTATTAACGGTGAAATATTAAGAGCTTAATGAAGGGTGAAATATTAGAATAAAAACGACGAAAGAAGCGAGAGCTTTGTTATTGCATTCCTATTCACCGAAGGCCAATGGCGAAGATTAAAAACATAAAAAAAGACGTATTCCGTTTTGTGAAATTACTACCACGAAAAAGCCCCCATTCACAATGCCAGTCTGCGGTTTGATTAAAAAGCCACATTCTGTGCGCTTTTAAGTCGTTTACCAAAAGCTTTTATATGACGATGATCCTTTACATTATACACGTTGTCATTTGTTTAATTGAATGCCTGTGATGAGGTTTAATATACTGCTAAGGTGAACCCCGGAGAGTAGGCCATTATGAGTGAACAATAATTGGAAAATTCTCATTTAAGAATACCAGACGTAACAATTGATTTGGCAAATTGTTAACGTTTACTTACTGATTCCTATTTTGTGGTAAAGGCATCACGAGAAAAGATACTTAGCTATGTACTAGTTTTTCAACCAAATTAATGTTTTTTTGAAAAAGGCAAACTACCTACCGAGTCAAAAAAAGTTTCAACTTTGAACTTTTGAAATTTTTGGAAACGATTTTCAAAACAAATGCCAATTACCTTTGTTACGTATCTTGAATTTTCATACGTTGAGGAGGGAAAATAAGTAGGTATCTATTGAAAAGTAGGTATCCATTTTCTGAGACACGAGTCGCAGTCTTGTTAAATTCAAAACGATTCGCGAAAACATTTCTGCATTTTCCGCAGGGTCAAGACTTTCTCGTCACACTGTACGTGTAAGAATGAGGCTAATTTGCGTGGACCTTTATCGAATGACTTGGAAAGGGACCGAAGAAGGCACCGCCTCGGTATTTTTACCACAGCATTGTCGTCAAAAAATAAAAAGAGAGGGTGGTCTAGAGTAATATGTTGTGTAACCGCAAACTATGCGAGCACGAGACTTAGGGTGTGAAAGTTTCTGCTGGCGAGGAGCGCAGCATACAATATAGCGAGTATAGGAAAATAGAAATATAACCCAATTACGACGACGACTATGCAACGTTCTGCGAGGTAAAGTATGGAAAATGTATAACCGGCAAGGATATATGTGCCAAGGGAGTAGACGATAGGGGCATGGAAATCAGGGCTAGAATATTCATCGCTTCCTTAATAGATATTATCATATTTGGCCTCGCCAAGACCACGACCACGAGCCCGACGACGACGACGACGACGACGCCGACACTGAATCATAACCCATGAGGGAATTACAGTCCGTAGGCCTTTTTCGGCGGTTATTATTGAAATTACAGCTATTCTAATGTGACTTATCAGTACACCCAATCTGTCCATACTCGTTGAACACCGTCCCTTATTGGTATACGGTGACAACTGATAATTGGTTAGGTTGGTTTTTTCTTCTTTTTGCTCCAGAGTTGGGCTGTGTTAAGGTTAACCAGAGAGTATTAAAAAATACGGGTGGTGTGAGATGCTGGAAGTACTACGTGTGGACTGGACTCGTTGTCGTGGTGTGTGCTGCAGGCGCGGAATTAATTAGCCTTTATTATTCGGCGTTACGTTCGCATATAATAGCTTCAATGGTGTAGGTGCATAATTTAATTCAATATGATGGAATATATTTTTATTTCGTACTGTGATGTCCATTATATGTAATAGGTACCTACCTACATATACCTACTTAAGCATTATTGAAACGACATCGATGAATTTCCACTTGTGTTTAAGAAGTTTTAGCATTGATTTAATCCCAAATTTTTTTTTTTTGATCATTGACAAATTTTTGAAAATCCAAACTTACGAAGCATTTATTTTTCTATGAGAAATTAAAAATTGATGATTTAATAAAATTGAGGTAGAAAGTTAAAGTTGCTTTTGTCCCATATTTTTGACCTTTGAAATCAATTGGTGGTGGTTTCGAGTCGTTTTGGAGTTTCCAAACAATCTTTGGATTTCCAAATTTTGGAAATATATGTATCTTATTTTTTCAAATCACACATACGAGTACGTCAAAAATCGACCGATGATCGTGTTGAGCTATCCTGAAGGCTCCAGCAGATTTTTGAACTTTTTAGTTTTCAAAAAAAAAAAAAAAAAGCTGAATTGGATATGAGAACGTGTTGGTACCTACTTATGAATTCGAATCTGCAAAAACAAATTTCAAAAATTTGCAACTAACCCTGTTGAAAGGATCTCGAGTTATGAAATCAAAGTTCTCAATGGATGACCATCATTTCGGTCTTTTTCATGGATGTTTTCAACTGCCAAAGAATCCAGAACAGCCCAAATCGTCTGAAATTGATAGGTAGATAATCACTCAAAGTTCCCATTTCTCACAGACATACCTATACTGAAGTGTTCCATTTTCAATCTTTGAAAGTTTTTTAATTTTTTAATTTTAATATAATGAATACAGAACTGCCTACTGGCATTCACTGCTTAACTTATCTACGTTGGTACTTTATACTAGTTATATACTACATTATACAGGTATTACAGAGGGGAGGTTGACCAACATCTCACTCCATTCATGATGATCTTTAATCACACAACTAGGTAGGTTTATCTCTATTTAGCCATTTTGTGATGGTGGTGGTTTCCAAGAGCTGCATGGTTTTGACGTTTGGATGCTGATGGAGTCTCTGGATGTGAGCTTTTGCCACGTGACTGATAACTTCATCCACATATGGTAAATTTCAATCTGTGTGCAATGTTTTATTTCTAAGGTACCATGAGGCGGGGTTGCTTTGATTTCGCGAGGTGACTTTGATAGCGCTTATTTTTCTGCACATTTTGATCTGTGGAGCGAGTAAAACGTCAAATTACATTTTTTTCCCGAGCAAAGTGGTTACACTGATGGTGAATTGATAGGATAACAGCGTTGAGTTGGTAAATAATTATTTTCGTCCCTGCTTTTAATCGGGGTTTTTAAAAGTGGTAATTTTTCAAAATTTTTCATCACTCAACAAAAGTTGATGTTATAAGTATTTTCAAATATGCAATAGAACATTGGCTGATAGTCTATTGTAAAGCTACACTCCTTGGGAAATATCTCCAAAAATTTCGAGTTTCTAGGTTGAGGTGCCTCCAATCCTTGGCCCATTGTTCTCAGTGGGGATGTTATCAATTTTTCATTTTTGAGGCTAAAAATTTAAGTTTTGAGACTAAAGTTAAAATCAATGCCATTTTCGGATTCAGTGTGAAATTTTATCCCATTTTGATAGGTCGCAAAGGTATTTTATTGAATATCTAAAAATTTTGTTAAAAAACTGAATTTTATAAAAAATTGAGGAAATACTTATAGGGGCTTTTATCGCTTTTTCAATAATATGATGACTTCCTCTCGGCCAAAATTGGTGAAATTTTGTATGGTAGGTCTAAAGGTGATGAGAAATCATTTTTTGAAAAAAAAGTACCCCTATCAAAGTGGCCCCATCTTGTGGGAGACTTTGATAAAGCCTTTGAGGGCAATTTTGAGGCACAAAAAAACAAAAAACAAAATGGTCATTTGGTGAGTTTTGACATACTTTACACACTAAGTGGTGCAATTTTTTCAAAAACATCTTTCTACGCCGTACAGAGCAGAAAACTTTTTTTTTTATCAAAGTGACCCCACCTGATGGTACCATGGGGCGTTCGCCATTAGGCGCAGTGCATTATTTTGGAGTCTCTGGATTATATCCCAGTTAGACTTTCTTGCGCATCCCCAGAGCTGCGCGCCATATGTCCATACTGGACATAGTACTGATGAGTAGATGACGAGCTTTTTGTTTTCAAAGCTCAATTTAGAATTTCTTCCAATTAACCAATATCTACATGTCTCTAATGCGTAGGTCTAGTTCCTTTCTTTTCTTTTTTACATGCTCACTCCAGCATAGCTTTGAGTCCAAGATCATACCCAGGTATTTAACTTTATCTGTCTGCTGAATGATCCTGCCATTGAAGATAATTGGTTGATACCCATATTTGCGATTTGAGAATGTAACCACTGCTGATTTGTTGTCATTGATTTTAATCTTCCATCGTTTTGCCCATTTTTCAACTTTGATTGACATTGTCTGTAGTTTGTTGACTGCTGATTTATGATTTTTGTGTGCTATTAAGTTTCAAAAAAGTCAGCATAGTATTAGTCTCTTTCATACACCAAAATTTTCAAAATTCATCAATAACGTCATATTTTTGCCAGAGCCTGAGCTGTGGGTCCGAAACGATTTTAGGGTTGGGTTTCGGTTTTGGGATCAAAATTTTATTCATTTTGGGATTGGATTTGTTTTAGTTCTGTTCTTCTAAATTTTTATTTCGGTTTCGGCACTGGAAAAAATTTTTTGGTTCCGGATTCTGGGATAAATCGGTTCTAGTTTTGGGATTTTTATTCCAACCAATTTTAAGTCCAAATTAACTAATGGACCCTTCAAGGGGTCTAAAAAATGGGAGTTTTTGAATGCATGTGCAGTGGAGAAATTTTTATTGTCAAATTTTAACGGTGACCCTGAGCTCAAGGGAGGGGGGGTAGTTGAGACACCCCAACCCCAACCCCTCTCCTCCTGGCTACGCCTGTGAATATAGCCTAAGAGTTTATATCATCGAAAAATGTTCGTACCTATTATTGAATTGAAATTATAGTTGAGCAAACAGTAAAACCAAATGAAATAAAAAAAGAAAGCTCGGTGGCGCTTTTTACTCAGCCTAACAGCTCTAGGTACAGGATATTTCAGATGAATAAATCTTTTAAGTAAAATATGAACTGGGATTTAAATACATCTTTTTTTCTGCTTCGTCCATTTCACCCTTGTTTGAAAATCGTACGTATTTGGTGGTAGGTCTAGGTACATCTACATACGTAGATACGCAGAACGCTGTTAAACGTCGCATCGGTGGGTAAGGTACATATGTTGCTCTCTTTCTCTATAACATGTACGATATGGTACGTCGTCGTACGTATTACGTATAAATGTGTGTACGAAACAAGGGAAGAATTTAAATAGAATTTACCGGGCGAAATGAGCAGCAGCATTTCTTTAGCAAGAAGAATATTAGTGTACCTAACAGTTCACATAAATCAAAACTGCCGCGGTCAGATATACGTGGCGGTAGGGGCTTAAAAGGTAAACCGAAGGGTAGACGAGGCTATATATCATATCTCAAGGGGAATGGTCACTTGATTACCAGCAGGTCCGCGATACTTCTTGGTCGCATCTCCCCCTGGGAAATGCTATTTCATACCTACCGGTCAACTTGCCAAAAAGATGAGTATATACCGACTCGTATTGCTGTAGCTGTGTGTCTGTGCTCATCCTGCTCGTCTTCGACCTGTATCTCGTATTGCACCCCTTGATTGTGTGCTATGTATTCTATATGGTAAAACATTATCTGCCGTTAATCTTCCGCATTCCAATCAGTTCGTGTTTACATTACATACACATATGTGTAGGTCCCCCGGATCCTATACCAAGGTACCTATGGGTTTATAGTATAGCTCTCTATCCCTCGCAAACTCACTCGAGTCAGCCTTTTCCTAACCAATCGACACCGAAGCATTTGATTTGATTTCTATTTTAAAGGCGACTAATTGACGTTATCGTGTAGCCATTAAACTTAATCGAATCCGTTTCCAACATCGTAAATCTTTCAACGAGCAGATAAAAAATTTACTTTATTATCATCGCGTTCACCAGCTCATTTTATACACCTTGTAGTTTACTATACATCATCGTAGGTATAGTAAACTCTCGACATAATTATCAGTACCTATAGCTTCCGAGGCTATCAAATTTTTTAATTTTTCCTTCCTTTTTTTAAAGTATTTTTTCCTTTCGAACCATCAACGTGATCGTAAAAAACTGGCGTTGAAATTATTTCCACGTTATTTTTTCACCTAACTTGAAATTACATAAATTCGTGAACCAAAAAAAAAAACCCCGGAAATACGACGTATTTTTTCCCCTGGCTCTTTGATAACGACATACCTACCTAATGAAAGCAAATAGGACGTTCGTTAAAATATTCAATCGTTTTATTAACCCATTTTGTGTTTTAGTTAGTCGCGACACGAATCAATAGGGCAATTTATAAACGACCATTAATTACTTCCAATGAAGACGTAGACTATAGCATAGACTTCACAGTGTACATTACTACGACGAGAATGTACTGTATACGAGTAGTTCGCATAATTTCGTTTCGCTCGCTTCGTTCTTATATATTGAACATGTGTTCAACATGGTTAGCTTCGGTGTCATTTAAATAGATATTTATTTATATCGAACAATATTTGAATTTTTTTCCAAGTACGATGATTGTATCGTTTACACGATGGATATCTCGAATGATAATCGTTTTTCAATGTACCTAGACCTACGTCTATCTACTCGTATGAAGGGAGGCAGTAGATAGATACAATAAGGCAAGTGAAAGTGATCAGTCAAACTCTTGAGAACGCATCACGAATCGAGAATGCAGAACAAATTGATCGCAGCTTCGTAGTACGGCGCGAGATGATGATTTCCTTAAAAGTCCATAAACTTCTCCGATATGTTTCTTTTTAAACGCGTCTATAATCGTTGTGACTGGAGCATTATGTATCTTCTTCATTTTACGTAGACATATGCATGTTGTATAGTTTTGATTGATTGAGATTATAAGAGCAGCAGTGGTTCACGCTGTATAGCTGTAAATTGTGTTTTTAAAACATGCAAGGTTTGTGTTTATGTTTTTTATTGAATGATTCGAGTGGGGAATAATTTTGTTGGAAATTTTTGGGATAACGTTGTACGTAGGTACTTACTTATCTACGCAGTTAAATTTGAAATTTATTGATGGAAGCATGCCACTTCATTGTTAAAATTTGTTTAATTTCGATCATCTAAAGCTTTTGGCCCTCAGGAAGATTTAATTTTCATCCAAAAAATTACCTACATAGTTTGCTAAAAAGTGACTAAAATGGAGATTATTATGCTACAATTTTTTCAAATTTTCAAATGGTAGGATAACTTTCATTCAACATTTGCACCAGTTATGAAAAGTTGAGCTTTCCCGCTGAAAATTCAGTTCTGTGGTTTTTGAGCTTTTCAGTTTCTAATAAAATGATTTTGAATTTTCTGTCTACTTCCGTCAAAATTTCCTTGTAGGATTTGCTCCGTATAAAAAATCCTTTGAATGTCTTTTTTTTGTGTTTTGTTTTCGGACACTTTCACCTTCCACATCGAGTGAAATTAATTTTCTTTCAATTCTTTTTTTTGCTAAAAATGTTGATATTGTTTTTTTTTTAAAAAATTAAATCAAACCCTCAATTTTACAGGCAGAGAAATTTTTAATTTAAAAAAGGAAAAATTTCAAGACTTATTAAAATTAAAATCCATGATAGAGAAATAGAAAAAAAAATTACAAATTCAAAAATTTCAATTGGTGATAATAAATTATCAAGTACGAGAAAAAATTATTTGAAATTTCATATTAGATTGAACAATAAAATAATAAAAATTGCAATAAACCAAAGAGAGGGGGTTCTGGGGGTGAATATGAATAAATGGAAAAGATGAAAAATATTCGTTTTAAACGGCTATTAAATTCATCTAATCCAATAGATGGAAAATAACAACTCCCATTCTTGACACCATCTTTTCAGAATTAGATTGGTGGAGCTTATTGCAGTTTGGGAGGGATTTTGAAGTTTTAAAAAAATTATAGGTACCTACCCTACTTACCAAAAAAATAGTCAAAATAAATGTCATAACATTTATAAACTGAGTAGGATATTCTTCCTCTGTAGCTTTTTCGATTGATTTATACGTAGGTGACCTATACAAATTTTCAAAATCCATTTCTGCTGGTAGTGCTGGTTCAAATTCAAATTCAGAATTATTCCACTAATTAGGTACCTATCGATTTCAGATGATTTGGACTGTTCTGGAACCTTTAGCAGATACTTATTTGAATTATTCTTCATCGACAATAGAGAAACCACCATGAAAAAGACCAAAATGACATGTTCACCCCTTGAGAACTCGGATTCAATGTACATATTCGATATTCTTTCAACGGTTCAGTTGTACTACTTGTACATATATTACGTTTTCTAAATTTGTTTTTGCAGATTCGAATTCATAGATACCAACACGTTCTTACCCAATTCAATTGTTTTTTTGGAAAACTGAAAAAGTTCAAAAATCTGCTGCAGCTTCAGGATACCTCAATACGATGATCAATCAATTTGTTAACGTGTATTAGGTACCTATGTTGAAAATAAGTCACGAACGTGATTTCAAAAAATAAGGTGGGTGCCTATATTTCCAAAACTGGACAATCCAAAGATTCTTTGGAGTCTCCAAAACGACTCAAAACCACCACCAATTGATTTCAAAGGTCAAAAATATGGCACAAAAGCAACTTTAGCTTTCTACCTCAATTTTATTCGATCATCAATTTTTAATTTCTCATGGAAAACGCTTCGTATAAAGAACAAAATTTTGGCATTGAAACTTCTTATATTGAAAATGTTTTTTTTTTTAACCTCACAAATTGTAAATCTCGGAAAAAATCGGAAATGTTCTATTCTCTTTTTGAATTTGATTTTCAAAGGTCGTCGCAACTGACTAAAAAAATAACACGAAAAAATTTCGGATTTTGGATTTTGTATTTCAGTACCTACCTACCAACCTGGCAATATAGAACAATTATTCTTTTCTGCCAAGTAAGTATAAAAGCATCGTTTTTGAACCTTTAAAATTAGGTACCTATTTAACATTTTTGTTTCCAACTCCTCTTTCTAAAATTTGTTCGAACCACTTCTGGCTAATTGGCATGAAAAATACCTACTGAAGTTGGTTGAAGGAGGGGGGGGGGGGGTCTGAGGTAAAAAGTTGTACGTTAGCTTAAATTTTTCGCTATTATTATTTTTTTTGCTTCTATTTTCAATTCAAATGAAAGATCATTGACATGCAAATCAACTACCTATAATTTTATCAATGGTTCTTCTATACAGAAGATTATCTGCGTTGATTAATTAACCTATTAATAAAACGAATAAAACATGAAAAATTGATAGAGTGTTTCGATTATTACTTTTCTACAACACCACAACACGAAAGCAAAAGTTGGGCTGTACTTACTCGTTTACCTACACATATCTACGCTTGTAGATATTTGAAAGTTATTTTTTATTTGTGCTTTATTTTAAAAAACAAATTGCGCAATATTTTTCTCAATTTAAATTTTTATATATCTACCTAGGTACTTAATATAGGTAAATACTCGAAGTTGATAGGTAATCATAGCCAACTCAACGTTTTTATACCTACTACCTACTTACTCGTAAATTATGTAAGTATATAGACCAGCTGAGGTAAGTAAGTATTTAGGACCTAATTTCAAATTTTTCGAAGATTATGCGATCAAATTGCAGGTATAGGGAGGTATCGTTGTTGTGCATATGTAGGTATGTACACTTATATATAGAGGTACCTATACCTATTAAATTCTCATTTGAGCGACTTACATATCGTTTCACGGGTTAAGTGAGTTGTTTAGAGGTTCAAATGAGAGTTTATCTCTGTATTCATATTGACCCTTTTATTCGATTGAACTGAATTGCAAGGCACCTATGAAAGAGGTTACCAATATGGTCTAATTATGCGTACGTGTATGTGAACTATCAAATATGAATCTACAACGTATATTCGGATACGGTGTGTTCAATATCAGCAATATTGATACAAAGTATAAAGATTTTGATAATTAGACTAATATGGTCCGCGTTTATTGCGTAAATTTATACTTATGTACTTGTATTGATGTACCCGAGAGATTGCCTATGTTGCTGTTGATTTTAATTTACTGGCAGCTTCGAAATTGAATTTTCGAATCTTCTTTTTTACGAATAATTATTACAAAACGAGTAGTCGAGCATACGACATTAAAAGTTTAATTTTTTGTAAAAATGAAAATTATTAAAAGAATAATTTTCAAGTAGATACCTAGGTATGTTTTTTTTTTATAGAAATGCTTAAAATTTCAAAAATATCACTGATGATTATTTTCAATTTTCATTTTGAAAGAGAAAATTAAATTTAAAAAATGTATTTTTTCGTTTTAAGAACATCCTTAAGTTATTTTTGCTAAAAAAATTGGTCAGGCTCGTTCAAAAATTACCATTAAACGAACTTAATCCACCCCTACCCCCACTTTTTTAAATTCACCCTTCAATAAAAGAAACATCGCGGTAATGAAGTGATTGTTTTGGGGGATAAATTAGAAAAATTGAGAAAACCTTCATTTTGAGCTGGAAATTTTTTTCACCAAATAAAGTTTCGTAAAAAATCGAATAGCCCTTATTCAACTTTAAAATAATTATGTGGCAGAAATGTTTCCAAAATCTTGTTTTGTTTTTCAAACTTTACATTATTGAAAATCTGAGATATTTCAGACATTTTTTAGGACACACTTTGTATGTGATTTGTGATCTCAGGTTTTAAATTTCAATGGAACAGTTCGACAGTGTTTTTTGCAATTTTTTTTTCTCCAAAAGTGTACCTACTTATTTTAAAATTCAAGAATTCGATATTATAAAACTCAACTCGTTAAAAAGTGTACACCTATTTTAAACTTCTATCATTAATGGTTATTAATGACCACTTTGAGAATGATGCAACATCTCCCATACGTTAAAGGTCATTCAAAGGTTATCCGATCCAAGTAAAGAATATAGTCTGCGTTTATCTGAGTGTTTTTTCTCACTTCGATACAGTTTCGTTTTCTCTGCTGTTCCCCTCATCTCATTTTTAATGCGATTAGGTTCAAGATAAAACTGTTCAAGTCGATGATGTATTCTTGAAAGCAGGTTTCATTCGTTAAATTTCCAATTTAGATAAACGAAAAAAAGCGCTCAATTTAAAAATAATAGGCAGTTTTTTGTATAGCTTGAAAATCTCGCAACGAAATGATTTTTTTTTCGCAGCTTGGTAGGTATCAAAATAAAAAAGAAATAAAATTAGGCCAGTAACATTTTATATTGTGTGGAAATTTCATGGCGTGCGAAATGCTTCTTATTTTGTGAATGAAAATATTTTGTACGAAAAATTAACCCGATGGGTTAAATTCATTAAACGATTTTTTCGTGCTAAAAAAAAAGGTATACTTAGAAGGGAAAAAAATTTAACGCGAATGAAGCAAGCTTTGAACCTTATCAAGTATTGAACTGAGCTTTTAATTAGCGTTTCTTTTTTTCCTTTTTGAAGAATATTATGCTTCGTATTTCAAAAGATATGTTAACCAAGCGAAACGAGGGAAGGTTAAAGAGTAAAGTTCATCGGTTATTATCATCACTAATTTTTTTTACAATCTGTTTTAGTTTTTATTAGATATTAATTAATACACCGATGTATTTTCTTCTTTTATCATTCATTTGTTTTGAAATTGTCAATGAAACGAGTAGGTATAGGTATAGTTGATTAGGTTTTTTTCATGCGATAAATTTATTCTAAAGTAAATATACCTGATGCGTATTAGGTTTGGTATCATGAATAAATATCCAAGGTAGGTAGATATTAACATTTCATCGAAATCAAAATGAATCGCGATAATGTGATCAATGAAAAAACGTATTGTAGAAGGTAAATTTCAATCAAACGTGAGAAATTAGGCTATCAAGTTCCTAATAAGTTTACGAGGTAGGTACCTACCTAGGTACTAATATCTAGTACAGAGTGTTTAAATTTAAAATACAATTTTTACTTATGTGACTTAACAAAATAAAAGAACTTGTTAGCAATTTTCGGTAGGTACTCAAAGTTCATGGCTATCAAAGTTGAGAAAATTTGCTTACCTACTTTTTAGAATGCTCTTACCCTAAATTTCTCAAACACCTGATAAATTAGAATTATTTTTTCTCAGTAGAAAAGTCTTATTAAAATGAAAAATTTGGTTGGTATTTTTTTGAAAAATCACTCAAAGTTGTTTAAGAATTTAGCATGAAAAATTGCTACGTGGTGGGTAGGTAAATTAATTTTCACCCCTGAAAATTTCAAATTTTGCGGTATTTTGACACGTTCTTTCAATCTTTAAAAGTTGACTTGATTCGAATCCAAAAAAAGCGAGGTCAAAAAGTTTCCCAGCCAAATGTATAAGCAATGAATTAGGCAACCGCTGGTTTACATTTTGGAATGAGCCACCTATCTACTTATTTAAAACTGCCACATTTTCCATTCATTATCAAATGTTCAACAAACTTTTGTGACCTTGAAAGTTTCGAACACGAAATATGATGGCAGTATAATCTTACAGAAGAATGAATGGAGTACACGTTCACATTATTTTTAATCAGATTGTACCCGTGAAGTGAAAGTTCAACTTTCGAAGTTTCGAATGATTCGAATGTTGATTTTTGTTACAGATTCGAGAATAATTCAAAATAACTTATTCGATGTCTTTAAATATTTCGTCTTGAAATTATTCAGGGTTTTCAAACTATAGGCGTTCGTACTCGTATTTTAGGTATACCATAGTCAATTTATATTATTTTATATCTATCTACTCGTGTTTCATTCATTCGTGAACTTTTTATCAACGATTTATATCATTATTTTATTCTTCGCTGTAAAAGTTATTATAAAATTGTGGTCTTCTATGAAGAGAAAATGTAAGTATAGTTCCAAGAATTGATTTTTCACAGTCTACAACTTTTATAGGGTCTAAAAAAAATTATCAAAATCCTTGTTTTTAGAAATCATCAAATAGTTATATTCATCTACACTACACGTAGGTATGGTATTGTAAATAAAGGTGAAAAAGTTTCAAAATTTGTGGCATTTTGTTTTGCAAATATCTGGAAATAAAAAACTCTTCCTCTTCCACCAGCAACAAAAACTAATGATAAATATGTAGAAGACCAGAAATTATAATGTAAAAATTACGACGAACTCTCCTCTCTAAGGAAGGAAAGTTTCAAATCATGGATATGTTTTTTTAATACTTACCTAGGTAGGTATATGTATAAAATTATCAACTCGTTTGTTTAGAATGCAAAAAGAAAATGAAAGTAAATCCTTATAAAATGATATCAAAAATCGCCTTTGAAAGTAGGTATTTTTTTCAAGTTTTCCTGTCTCTAAATAGCAGGGCTTCCTCTAAGGAAATTTTGGAGCTGCACAAACTTTAATAAATTGAAGTAATTTTCGATGATTACAATCGAGGTTTTTTATGAGTGGGGGGGGGGGGTGGTTGAAGGATGTACTTACACGGAAAACTTCATTATTAGACATAAACGTAGGGATAGGATAAAGCTTTATAGAAATATGGTACACAGCCACACAGGGCCGTTCCGACGCAATTTTTCAGGGGGGAGGGAGTACATGAAAATGCCAACTCAGGACTTTTCCCCCCAGGGAACCTCTTGAGGTGTCACAGTCCGATTTGAACGGGAACACGATTTTTGGAAAGAGCATAGTCTAAAACTCCCAAAAACAAATTTTCAGCTGCCCAAGTTCATTTTTCGATTTTTGCGAATTTTTGAAAATTCAATAGGTATTGACTGTTTTTGGCGATTTATGCTTTTTTAAAAAATGTACGTACTTGATCAATAAAAATGGTCAAAATAAGTCCCAAAACTAATATTAATTACTCAAATCCAAAATTCACCATTTCCAGCCATTCTGGAGCCTCCAGCGCGATTTTTCAATTTCTCCAGAATTTTGAATTTGCTCCAGAAGGCGGCGTGAATATGGAGTTGGGCAGCTAAAAATCGAGTTGTATATTACACTCGACCTGTTTAACGAGCTTATCCACATTTGAGCCAATTTTGAGAGTGACACCTCATCAAAAGCATCGACCTTTTAGTTAACCTAGACGACTACTCCAATGCAAACTAAGGCCACTGGTTATGTCGCCAACTCTGTGGATTTCAAATTAGAAACAAACGCATCTGCGCATGTCTCAGGAATTGATGCTTGTGAACAGTAAACGGAAACACCACCAGCACCCCCACTTCCACCACTAATCCACTGATAACAAAATACACACACGCGTTTCCTGAGACATGCGCAGATGCGTTTGTTTCTAATTTGAAATCCACAGAGTTGGCGACATAACCAGTGGGATAATTTTGCGTATGAGTAGCCGTCTAGGTTAACTAAAAGGTCGATGATCAAAAGTGGATTTTTGACCAGCTTTTTTCAAGATTAAAAAATCCAAAAAAAAATTCCCATTTGTGTGGAAATTTTCAAAATTTAGGCGAATCGATGTATAATATGTCCAAAACTATCCCCCAAATCCAAATTTCACAACTTCCAGCCATTCTGGAGCCTCCAGCGCAATTTTTCAATTTTTCCAGAATTTTGAATTTGCCCCAGAAAGCGTGAATATGCAGTTTGGCAGCTAAAAATCGAGTTGTATTTTACACTCGACCTGTTTAACGAGTTTATCCACATTTAAACCGATTTTGAGAGTGACACCTCAAGAGTGGTTTTTGAGGTGTCACTCTCGCTCAAAAACAGCTGGAAAAGGTAGAATTTGCGCTCCGGGGGTTAATTCTTGAAGAAATACAGCGATTCGCGCAAATTTCAAAAATTTCCACACAAACGGGAAACTTTTGATTTTTTGGATTTTTTTAATTTTGAAAAAAGCTGGTCAAAAAACCACTTTTGAGGTGTCACTCTCAAAATCAGCTCAAATGTGGATAAACTCGTTAAACAGGTCGAGTGTAATATACAACTCGATTTTTAGCTGCCCAACTTCATATTCACGCCGCCTTCTGGAGAAATTGAAAAATCGCGCTGGAGGCTCCAGAATGGATGGAAATGGTGAAATTTGGATTTGGGTAATTAATATTAGTTTTGGGACTTATTTTGACTGTTTTTATTGATCAAGTACGTACTTTTAAAAAAAAAACATGAATTGTCAAAAACAGTCAATTTTGAATTTTCGAAAATTCGCCAAGAATCGAAAAATGAACTTGGGCAGCTGAAAATTTGGTTTTGGGGGTTTTAGACTATGCTCTTTTCAAAAATCGCGGTCCCGTTCAAATCGGAGTGTGCCACCTCAAGAGGTTCCCTGAAATAAAATTTCCCACTCATTTTTAAAGAATAAAATAAGTAAGTATACAGTCAAACAAAACTAAAAAAAGCTGTTTTTTGTGTGCCAAAAAGTTTATCATTTTGCTTCAAAATTTTTAAATTCGAATAATAATTTTTTTTAAAAATTCGAAAGTGACAGTTGAAAGCAAACGAGTCCGAGCGAAGCAAGGGCAAAAGCTCTCGAAAATTAGTACCCTAAGAAGCATGAAAAAATGGAATTTGGATGATGATTTTTTATAAATCTAAGAATCAAAAAGAAAAGCAAATGGCCCGAGCGAAGCGAGGGCGAAAGCTCTCAGAAATCGGTTTTTCAAGATGTATAAAAAACGATGTTTTTTAGTGTCATGAGTTACTTTAGTAAGTATAAAAAGTTTATCATTTTTGCTTCAAAATTTAAAAGGTGATTTTTTTTTTAAAATTTAAAATAAAAAGAAAAAATCTCTTGAAAAGTAGTATCTTGAGAAGCATGAAAAAATGGAATTTGAATGATGATTTTTTTTTAAATCTAAGAATTAAAAAAGAAAAGCAAATAGCCGGAGCGAAGCGAGAGCGAAAGCTCTCAGAAATCAGTTTTACAAAGGGGTACAAAAAACGATGTTTTTGAGTGTTATGAGTTACTAAATTTATGATTTTGCTTCAAAATTTCAAATTGAAATGACGATTTTTTTTTATTGAAAATAAAAGGCAAACGGGCCCGAGCGAAGTGAGGGCAAAAGCTCTTGAAAATTGATATTTCGAGAGGTATAAAAACGATATTTTCTTGTGTATAATAAACGAAAAAGTTGATTATTTTTGCCTCAAAATTTTAAAATTTGTCTGCTAAATAGGAATTTTATGAAAAACAATAATTTATTTATTTGATTTGTCTTTATACATCATGTCCATCGTTATCAATCGTACCTATACTAAAGTATAGCATACAGCTCCAACATACGTACACCGTACGCGTACAGTGTATATTCGACGGTAATAATTAAAGCATTTTAACCGTAAGATAGACGATAAGGTCGGATAGGAGAAAAGCCAAGGCACTTAACTTACACTAGACCAAAAGTTCGCCGCAGGCGCTAGTGGGCGGTTGAAAAACACGAAATTAAACATCCCGCCAAATCAGTGTGAAGTGTATAAAGGTGCAGGTTGCGGGTCGGGAGCCAATGAGAGTATGACCGGGCACTGGTTACCATAGCAACGACTTGTTACTCGAGGAGACAGAGCGGTACACCAGAACAGGTCAGGGTTCAGAGGGAAGAAGCATAGAGTGCCGGCACACGGTAGTTTCTAAAGGCCATCGCCAGTGTCAGAACTGTTCGCGCGCTAACCTATGCTCCGCTGAGGTCAGGTCTCGACTCGTGGCTTCGTGTGCGCGTTACTCCTCGTGCTTTTTAATTTTTCTTTTTCTCTATTTATTTAATAATTAATTTTTTTTACGCCGAAAAATTTCCCATTAAAAAAAAAGAAGAAGGAAAAAATTCGCGTGGTTTTCATTTTCTTCTTCGCTTTTTTTTCATTTTCGATATTAAAATAGATAATTTTTTTTCAACCGGGTTATCGTTTGCGCGAGATAAACTCTATATTAACCCAATACGTTGTATTTTTCGACTCGTATCTTAACAATTTTTTTTTTCCTTTTTCAAAGTTAATTAAGCGTGATAGTGATTGGAAATTTTTTTATGTTATGCGCTTGTTTAGTGATCGATTCGTCGATATAATTGCAATCGTCCAAGAAGTATCATCTCGAATGGCATCTCCAGCAACCATTGAAATAAACGTTGTTACATTTTTTGCTGCTGCCAGCGGTGATTTACCAGTCGAGAGATATTCTCGAATGAGGACCATAACTTTTTAATAAGTATTTACCATCTTGATCGTATATACGAGAAGAAATTCTCCTCATCTAGTCAATTTTTTTTCTTCGCATTTTCTCTCTGTCTGTCTCGTTACTACGTAAAAAATTTCAACTTAAATCAACTGCGCTTTGGATCACCGTGTTTCGATCAGTTGTTGCTCGTAAATCCGGCAAAATTCAGGAATTTCTATTTAAAACGGGTCTACCAAAGGTCTGCGATCAGCAGCAGCCGCATAAAATCGACGACGACGTCGATTTGCTAGACAGGAAACCATCTTACGCGGATTTAAATCAAAGTACTGCAGATCAAACAGGCACCATTATTATTCCTCATAACGCCCTCGCAGTGTGCCGGGTCGCGGGGGGTTTATGTCCGGCACCCCCGAGCAATACCAGCGCAACGGGGTTCTTCGGACCGACGTCGTCCCATCCGCAAGGTCCGGGTGCGACGGGCCCTCATCCAGACGTAACGACGTTGGAATTGGGCTTTCCACGGAGCATGGCACTGGTTGCCCCTCCGTGGAGAGAGCCCCCTGTTTTGGGTCATCCGGTAGTCACCCCGGTCACCAGCGTTTCCGATGATTCGTCTTTGGTTCCGGTCGGCGGAGGGCTCAGAGAATTGCAGCAGAGCACTACTCCCGGCACCAATAGCAGTACTCAGTCGAACGGGTCATCGCAGAGTGCTAATGATAAAAATCAAAATATCGAATGCGTCGTGTGCGGAGATAAATCCAGCGGCAAACATTACGGTCAATTTACCTGCGAAGGTAGGTTATCTCGTACTTATTTAACCTAATCGAGTTCGAGTTTATTAATATATAAGAGGTCTACATCGACCTTTTCAAAGGTCAGAAACTACGGGAGCTGGGTCATAGGTGGCTAAATAAGACCGAATCGCCACAATAATTACTGACCGGTTGTATTTGAAAGATCGTATACGACTTACGATTCGACTTTTGAGTTAAATATCTCTCGCCGTTGATATGTTATCTTATATCTCTTATCTGAGGAACTATACGATGATATGACTGTATGTTATCTTAATCCGATGATATGCCTTTTTTAAATGATCTCGTAATGAAAGATGAAAAAGCTCCTACGTGAGATACCAAAAATAAAGAAGTTATTAATCAGCCTCAAATAGATCTATTAGGTCTTCTTAAGTACTTGACTGGACATCCTATAATGATTTGAAAAAAACCTTATCGTGTCCCTTATACCCTTCATTCGAGGGTATCTCTACCTATCAACACAATTTTAGAGGAATCTCTATCGATTCAAAGATAATTGCAGAAGTGAGTTTGAATAACGAGAGAGAATACTTACATGGTGTGAATTTATGAGATGCATTACGATTTTAAACTATGTAGAGATATCTTGGTAGTTAACATGGAACATGGATGAGCTAATGACTCGAATACCTACTGTGACAGAAAGAGTCTAGAAGAAGATAAATCGCCGGAAATTTATACCGAAAAACGAATCACCCGCCTGTAAAATTTACGACGATGTATTAAATTATCTGTCGTCGTTAACTAGTCACTAAAAGTTTTATTGAAAATTTACTAGCTGTGGGATTGAAGCATCTTCGTCGATTTTACTATTTTTTAATACCTCCTTTAACACTCATATTTACGAAAGGTTTGAAAAAATTATACTCAATCAGGTGCCAAGTCTACGGTTATTGTTGCAATTTATTTCCGGAAATAAAAATTTATTTGTGGAAGAGAAGAAACATTGATGGAAACTTGGAGAGGTAAAAAAGTACTTACAAATATTTCTGCAAATCTCGAAATTCTAACAAACGTTCAATTTTTTTCACTCGTTAAAGGTACCTACCTACCTACATATTTTTTATTTAAAAAAAAAATGCAACCTATTTTTAATAAAAAATTCTTTTTTTCAAAATACTTTTTTTAAAAAAAGTTCATCGTTCTAACATTTTTAAGCCAAAAAAGTCAACGTTTGCAACTTCATAAGGTGATTCTTCAATTTTTTTGAAAAATCTATCATTTAATTCCTCCTGAAAATCTTCAATTTCAGGTTTAAAATATTTTCCCAGTTGGAATACTCATTTTGCATACTTCGAGAAGACGAACTTCTTGCCTTATGTTTGATTCCACCTTTTTTAGCTGTTTTGCAAGCTTTTTTTATCTGTCATTGGTGATCGATTATTCAATTTTTGAAAAAAAAAGTATACGTATTCTGTGATAACTTGATCACCTAGTTACTTCTACAAATCTGTTGAACTACCTCGTTTGAAAAATAGGTACTTAATTGAGGAAAAAAATTGTAAAAATAAGTACCTACATAACGTAATGAAAAATTAAAAAAAAAACAAAACTTGAAATTCATCAAATTACAAACTTTTGCCATATTTTCTTTTTCCTTAAATACCTACAATAATTGAATAATAGGTATGATTTTCAATTTTCAAAAAAATCAGGTAACATTATTCCTATTTTCTTTTTTTATAATTCCTACGTAATAAGGTGACCAAAATATCATTTATTTATTCATTTGGACTTTTTTTTACGTTTTTTAAACTCACTCAGAAATCAACTGAAAATAAATTGAAAAAAATATATATACTTAATAATAAAAATAAATTGAAAAATGTTGAAAAAATATAACAAAGCATTATTATATCTAGATACATATTTTTTGATTTAAAAAAAAGTAGTTTCATTTCACGTAATTTTATGCATTTTTTTTTTTTTTTTTTTTTTTTTGATCAAGTAATTACTTAATTGTGACTCATACATTTTGCATTTTGTGTGAAATTATTTGAACATTCAATTTTTTCAAGTTTTCATTCATTCATTAATTAATTTTTTTATTCTACGTACCTGTAAGTCATTTTTTTCATAAAAAGTTACGGTTAAAATGAAAAAATAGTTAACCGAAAAGAAAACATTTGAAATAAATTCTGAATTTTTTGTACTTGCCTACCTTCTGAAAAAAAAATTATGGACATCTTTGGAAACTATTGACACAAATTGAATAATTTAATAATATGTAACTATAAACTAGATACAATATTTGAAAAAATTTCAAATTATAAGAAGATATTTATTTTATTTTTTTTAAATTGTCGATGACGAACGAGATCATGTGCAGAAATATCTTGAAAAACGACGAAAAAGAAAGAATTCCAAGCTGCAGATTGTGAAATCTCGCTTTAAAATTGTTTTAAAACATTGAAAAAAATATTTTCCACTTTTTCTGCTTTTAATTCAATGTTCCCAAGTTTGTTATCAATAATTTCGCTGCAGCTGTTTCTGTTTTCTGTTTTTTTTTTTTTTTTTAATTATTATTTTATTATACGTTTTGTTCACGAAAGTGATTTTTACTTTCCAATTTTAGAGTCCAAGTATTTCTCCCATTCTTCCACAATTTCGGGCCCGAGAAAATTGCTACATCTCCTAAAATGCACACGTTTAAAATATCAAAATATAATTTTATGACACGAGATGGAAATTTCTCCATCGTCGAAAAAAGTGGTGTCGCAAAACACGAATTTCTAAAATACACCAAAAATTGCTTCTCTTGGGTTTTAAATATCTACATAGATGACCTATTATTTTTTCTTTCTCATCTGGGCATTTTGTATTTCAATTGGGAATTTCTATACTGGTAATTTTAACTATTTTATTCAATGAAAACTCGTTCCATAACATTTTAATTAAAAAGTCTTCCTCAAATCGGTAGTTTTATTACATTAAATAATAATAAAAAATAAAAATAGGTATTTCTGGCCTTGTAGATATCTGTGTCGAAATCACGCTAGATTAAAATACACACTTGAAAAAAAATTCCGTAAATCAATGGATTGATCATTACGTATAATTTTAAAATCGATTTAATTTTCGACAAATTCGTTGATATTATAAAAAAAAAAAATGTCAACTTCACCGACAAAAAATCAAACTCATACCGATAAACATAATAAGCTCGTTCGAAAACGAGCAATTTTCTTCAAACAGTTACATTATCATGCAGCTATTAGGTACCTCTACCTTACCTTATACCTATCAATAAATCTGATCTATACTCTTACTCTCAAATTGGATAAATTTTTAACGTAAAATTAATTCATGTTCATAGTAGGGTACCTGCTCGTGGTTGTAATTTGTAATACATCTACGTACATATTTGTTTTATTAATTTAAATTAAACGACCTCGTTTTAAAGCTTCTTCTTGGCTCATCCATGTACAATTTTTTTTGTCAATCGGCGAGATAAAGATCGCGTTTATTGAGAAAATGAAAACATATACACGAACTACGTTCCTCTCCACTACCTGTAGGTACCTGTATTTATATTGTGGAATTTATCATTTAATTTATACATTTTCGTACGTGTATTTTTTATATTCCTTCTAAAAAAAAAACCTGTTCTATACTAAACACTTGTCGTAATTCGTACATCCATTGATTGTTGTGATGGTGCACGGTACGCTCGTGCAGAAGGCAAAAAAAAATCACGTCATCGAGCCATTTAGATTTTTTGTTTAATAGAATTAATATTGTAGGTAAATTGAAAAGTAAATAAGACGATACTATTAGTACAAGGTGTAATCGATATTGTGTAGTCTACCATTAGAAGTAGGTATATACCGTTTAGAGGCGCGAATAAATCACGATTTTACTGCTCACTCTGCGCCTATGCTGTCATTTATCCGCGTTAATAAGAATGAAGAGGATCAAAAAAGATAACCCTTGGGGTAAATTTGATAGTTACAAGTATTAGGGTGGTCTTTCTTTGTGTGGAAGTTTTTTCTCTCTCGTTTTTTGCCGAATGGCAAACCGAACTCCGAAGCAACAACCCCTGTGGTTTTTTTATTTTTTGCTCGAAATGTCATCGAGAAGTGTTCGCACTTTTGTTCGGTTTTTATAGGATTCTAAATTAATAAATTCGATGGTTTTTGTTGTTTTTGTTTTTCAATACTTTTTTATACGACTTATAGATACTTATAAAGATGCTTAATGATTGAGTAGAGCGCGGATTCTTATGCACGTAAAATCTCAAATTATACACATGTATAGCCATTGAGCCATAAATTGAACAGAAGAAAGAAATTCCTCCACTCTCTCCTTCTTATAATATAAATCATAATTTTTTTAAATATTAAATTTCTGAAAATGAAAATAATATAGAAAAAGAAACTGAATGTATTTTTTTTCGCCTACAATACCTATTACCTACATATGAATTTTCAGCAATATCTATTTTAATCAACTTACGTCAAAAATCTATGAAAAAAAAGTTCAATTAAGACAAGCTTTTTAATTTTTGCTCTAAACCGCTAATAAAAAAAACATAATCTATACCTATGTAGGTACTGTTAAAAAAAAACTATCTTTTCAAAGGAGAAGAAATAATTGTAAATATGATTTTTGGCGATGAAAAAATCACAATGTAGGTAATGGAATTGGAATTCACTTTCAACGAGGTGTAGTTTAGTACTCGCAGATAAAGTATTGCAACGAACTGTACATATTGTTTCACACTGTCGTTAAACGGTCGACGCACAATGCCCAATTTTCTTGCAATCAGGTGATCATTGGGTAATAATAATCTCCCGCATCGTATAGATTTGGGCAGTCCGTGCACTTGATTTTTGATAGAATAGTACACTTACAGTACTGTTCTCATAATAGTTAATTTACTTACACACACAGTGAATGAAGAATTTTTATACTGTCTATACTCAAAATTCAATGCATCTTCCGTGTACGTGTGAGTACTACTATTTGAACGTATCGCTTTATTTGAGAATGAGAACAGCTTAGCCTAAATTAAAAGATAAAGACTTTCAAAACTGAAATCACATAAAATAGAGAAAAATATTTTGTACAAAATAAAATAACCCCTTCATTTTAGAATGTATGCAATTTGTTACTAAATTGTTCCAAATCAGGGCTGTGTAATCCTGTAATTATGACAAAATGGGGGTTTTATGGTAGGAAACATTCAGCGTAAGTGGTGTAAAAACTTTTAATTGGGATGAGCCGAAAGAGTGTTTGAAAATACATCACCATGTATAATTTAATTTTAAAGACTAAATTCGTTTTTCGAATTTTGGCGGAATTAAAAAAAAAACAAATTTTGTTTATCGTTTACATAAGTATATAAAAGGCGTCAACATTTGATAAGGTTAAGATAAAAAACTAGTTTTGCATATCATCATTTGAAACCTCCTTGATCAATTAGTTGCTATTTTGTGTCGTTTTGAAGTTTTTAGCAATTTTTGAATTTTTCTAATGCTTGGGAAAATTTATAAATAGGGGTTTAAACATTGAAATTCAGTGTTTATATGAAAATTCAATTCAATAGTTTTAATGGCCCCTTTGATCAATTTATGCACAATTTTCCTAGACACATTTCTGCATTTTTGACTCATCGAAACTGTCAACAGCCGATTTAGACGTAGACAGTTACAAATTTTTTCATATATAGGTTGAACATTTTGTAAACATTTGCGAGAATTGAAAAAAAAAAAACAAAAAAAATGAAACTCAGCTTTTGGAATTTTGTTTGGAGATGATTTTTTTGATCTTTCGATTTTATTTTCATTAGCTCAAAATTCTATTATGCGGGTGTCTAGAAAATAAATAAATATCTTTCCATTCGCATGGTTTAACTTCCACTGATAGTGAGTCATACCATCATTGAAATCCACTGGACAAGGGCGTGTTCGGGGGGGGGGGGGTGATTTGGGGTACAATCACCCCCCCCCCCAGGGCCAAAAAATCCTTAGGTTAATATAATTTCCTACGATTTCTTGCATTGAATCACAGGAAAAAAATCATGTTGTTTTACGTTTCCAGGGAGATAATTTGCTACAAACTTCAAAATTCATTGAAAATCACATTATCTTCTTAGGTAGTTGCAATGCATAATCAATGTACTAATTATTTTTGTTTCTTGAATTATGAGTTTCCAATGCTTTTGTTTGCTTTCCTTTTTTGAAATTGAAATTTCTGGAAGCAATATTATAAGGGAGAAAAAGTGCTCCTTTTGCTCCAGCTTACTGATCATTATTGGAATTGAATAGGTACCTACTGGGATTTTCTCCCTCATAACGAAAATTATGTTATCCAACTCAGGAGTAAAAATGATTTTCGACAATTTTGAATTATTTTCCTTGCGACGCTTGGGTAATAAACCTCGAAAATCATCAAAAATCATTATCGCTCCCTAGTTGAACAAACTACTAATTCAAGTCTGAAGACGCGAGGAGTGTCAAGTTAAATCCAGAAAAATCTATTTCACAATCAGAAATGTTATAAACAATTTACTGAATAAATTTCAAAAACCTCGTTCTGATCAACACGTTTTTCAAGCTTAAATTCTGCATGAAAATGTCTGAAATGTGCCTACTATTGAAATTTTTATACATGTGAGCCCTGTGGGAATTTTGTGATTTTTGTCCCCTACTTATGTGTCAGTCATCACCCCCCAGGAGGAAATCCTGGATACGGGCTTGCCACTGGAACTACATATGATCATGTTCATTACTGAAAAAAAAAACTCAATTTATATTATGATTATGAAAACTTTGGAGGTACCTACTTAGTGAAGTCTTACAAGACTTGAAAAACTTCACTTCAAATTTGAAGGATCATCTGTGAATTTGTTCGGAAAAAATTCTGCGACTAAGGAAAGTAAAAATTTCTAAATTTGATGAGTAAAATCAGAAAATATTCTGAAAAAAATCAAGAATTTCATGCACAAAATTAATTTTAAAATTTTGTGTTCCTCTGTAGAATTATCTTTTGAGGCAAAAATAGAAAATGAAAAGAATGATCAATGCTTTGCTTCAGGCTTAGATACGAAAAGTTTTTTTTTAGAATTCAAATTCTTGCTTAAAAATTCAAATCATATATTGGCTAATTAATCATTTCTCATTCTGCTAGAAATTTATGTTTCAATTTGAGAACTTGATAGAAAATTGAAAATATTTTTTCTGCCAAAGCACAGGCATCCAATTTTTTTTTCAAGTATGCCTGAAGAACATGAAAAATATCCTACGATAAGTGTTGAATAAATTATTTTTGTTCAGAAATTGATAGTTGGATCTCTCTACCTCCCCTTATTTTTTCATTTTCAACCTCGATAGGAGCGAAAACTCGAAAACTGGTCAGATTTCGAAAATGTGAGGTTCATTTTAAAAATCAGTGGTGCCAATATTAATTTTTCTAAACGAAGATTATCTACCTATTTGTTTTAAGTCACGTCACTTTTTTCAAATTTTAAAAGGAAAAAATACAAAAATTTTCACCAAAATTAATATTTGTATTTTTTAAAACGGTGACCTGATTTAATGAACAGCCTATAGTTGGGTACAGTACAATCTACCTTCTGAATACTTACAATTTTAGTTCTTAGATTCTGATTTTAGTGTGTTATTTTGGCTTCTAGTGAAATTTGATTTTTCAATGTTGATGATTCATTAAACGAACCTCTCATGACTTGTGCTTTCAAAGTTGTTCGTAGTCCCTGAAATATTTGGTTTCTGGATAAAATATTAACATAACAGGATTCGTTCAGATTTTGGAATTCCTTGCCCACAGATTAACTACCTATCCTTTCATTGAAACATATTTTCTCTCGATAATATTTTACAGCTGTGGCCTCTCATTTTTGGCAAAAAATCATCATTCTGGTGGACACCCTGTATAATAAACTAGGTTACATACTTTGACATTTACAGGGGCAAGCGCAACTATTTCAAAAAATTCATAGAAGCTAATTTATTCACTATTCAGCAATTCAGCATTGATTATGAAGATGATCAAATATCTAAATAAAGATTTCCGGATAAAAAAAATACAATCATATCTTCGAAATTGAAGGAAAAATGTCTATACAAATAGGTTTCGACGGTAATCTGACAGGATATTTTATAGGTAGGGGAAAGTCCCCTAAAAGTGCGCAGTCTCCTAATAGTGCGCAGCGCCATATCTCGCGATTGGCACCACTGAAAAATTCGTGAGGTAGCTCATTTGAAAGAGCGTGTCGTGACGATTATTTTGATGTATCATACAAGCCATTTGGCTAAATTTTACGCGTGCAAAGTCAAAAAATGTGAATTTTCAATTTGGGTCGTGCTAGATTCACCGACTCCCAGTCCAAAAGAGTCGATTCACTGTAATTCGATTCTTTTTGCTATTTTATGCAATATGTTTTTGTTAAGGTAGCTGTTTTTAGTGTTTTTAGTGTTGGGGGGCGTTGTGTCTGCTCACCTCGGCTTCGCCTCGGTTGCGCTGGTCGCTTTGTTGTTCATACTATGTCGGTTTACTTCCCTCGGCCTTCGGCCTCGGTGAGTACAATTTTTTTATAAACAACCGCAGTGCTTCATACACGGTAATGTCTAGCCTCCGTCTGAACTTACCAAGGGGAGTAATGCTCATCGAATGAAATGTAAATTTTAAACGGCTCGGCTTCGCCTCGCCTAATTCGGCACACAATTCGAAAAATAATATTAATAAATTTATTCATTGTTTGAAAGCAAAAAAAAATAATTTAATTACATTTTCTGTAAAAATTCAACTCGTAAAAATAAAAATCGCGATAAAAATTTTTGAAAAAATTTGTGCCCGACGCGGGATTCGAACCCACACCATCTTGCACTCCGATCCGATACCTTAGCCATGCAGCCATCGGTGCTGATTGGCAAACCGTGTTTTTCAACGCTTTACATGTTGCTACACACGGTCGAAAACTACCCCCCCCCCCACGCGCGCACGTATACGCGTACGCGACCGATTCATTTCTAGTTTGGACTGAGAGTCTGTGAATAAAGTAGTACCCTTTCAATTTCTGATATAATTTTTTTTTGTGAAAAGTTAACAATTTGTATTGCTCTTGTTGAATTGCAAAAATTTATGAGATAAGTTATATTATATCATTTTGTAGGGAATTTTATCCTCTTTAATATTGTTGTAAAAGTTTGAAAATTCATTCTTTCGTTTTCTTGAAAATAATTTTTAAAGAAATAGAGGATATTTTTGAACTATGGATTCCCAATAGTGCGCATCCTAGAAAATCTGTAAATACGCTTGTGTTTTTCACTACCTAACTTTTGTTTCGATAAGAATGGAGTGTTAAATACCTGTAAAAGGCTAAAGGGTGTTAGTTTTCAGTGAAGAAACATTCCTAAGAGTGAAAGAATACTTGAACAATGGGCTTTCTTTGCAGAAATAAGCTCATACATAACCCCTACTCATAGTAAAACATATTTTCGCAATTTTCGTCAAGTACTCATGTTTTTTATATCTGTTCTCAGTGTTCTCGTGATAATGAAACGTATTATTGCGATTTTTGTCAAGAATTAATTTTTTTGAAGTAAATTTACACATTGCGCACTATTAGGAACCCCACTGCGCACTTTGAAGGAGCCCATGGCTCCTAATAGTGCGCATTTGACATTTTTTACTCAAGGTAGGATTTCTCAGTCAGTTATCAATGAAAAATTTTGAAACTCTGGAATTATGTAGCTGAATGATACAGCTACAACATATCAAAAAATCACGATCCTAGGTAACTTTGCGGCGGAATGACAGCGATTTTGGTACTAAGTGCGCACTATTGGGAGACTTTCCCCTATATAGGTATAAAAATATAGGTAAGTCAAGCACTACATCCAGAGGTACATTTTAGGGGGAAGTTTTTTTTTTTTTTTTGACCAAAACCAGGACCAGCGTAGGGAAAATACGCGTATAAGACGCGTGGACGATGCGGCTTTATTTAAATTTTCTAGACTTGGAAATGAGTTTGATTAGGCGGTTAACGGATGCGCAGCCAGTATAGAAATCATAAGTGTATTTGCATATTTATGAATATGTATGGTATTTTGGTGGCAAATTTTTAACGCTGTTCCATTTTTCTCTCTCACTCCATCTCTCTTTCTCTCTCTTATATACTCTCTCCTTGTCTCGCGGTAATAATGTCGCGTTACCATATATTAAATCATGTAACGAATATTTCGAGGACGCGACGTATACGTATTTCGAGCTCATCAGTCTACGGTAATTAAATTTTCGCCGCTGTTAAACAGCTAATTATCGCGATTTGTATGTGTGTTGCTCGAGTTTAACGCGGTAGGTGAAATAAGCGATGGGGAAGAATATATACAAGTACCTAACTATATACCAGTGTACGACTTTTTTTCACGAGCTGGAGCCTGGAAGTAGATGCGGGATGAGCGCGGTGTGTGAGAAAATTGCACTGGATGGTGGTTTTTTTTTTGGGATGTGAAAAAAGTTACCTATGGTTGTGATAATTATTGTTTCCTTGGGCTATTCTTGCTAAAAAAAAAAAGTTAGTTAATTTTAGAAATGAGCATCGTGAGCGTCTTTGGAGATTTTTTTATCATTATTTATAGATGGGTAATTGAGTTTGCATAAATTAGTCGAGTAAAAGTTAGGTATGGGTGCGTGAAATCAAATTTTATAGGAAAAAATGACCTTTAAATTTTTTTAGATGTGATTAAAATTTGCAAAAAAAAAAGACACAGGTAGGTATAGGTTCTGCTTTGACATTCAGCTTCCTTAAAATTAATGACGAACAAAATTTCAATTTTTAATTTTATTGTGAGCAATTTTTGGCATAAGATGGTATCAAAGTTTATTTAAGTATTTTTGGAGATGAGTTTATTGAAATAATAGCAATTTTCAAAGACAATTTTTTTGTAAAATACTTAGAATTAAAAATAATTATGATGAGTCAAATGCTTCGCAAAAGAGGGCACCACTTTTTCTTTTTTTTTTGAACGAGACCCTTTTCAACATCTGCCCAAAGATAGAATTTTTGGAATACAAGTTTTTGACTTGAAATCATATGTAGAAATCTTTGGACTCAATAATAGCTCTCAAAATGTTTTTGAGTTCGAAATCATGCAGTTTTCAGAGAAGTATGCGAATTATTTATTCTCTATTTCACGAAATATTTTTTGATTTTAATTTTCCCGAAAAAGAAGTACGTACGATATTTAGGAATAGATTTAGGATCCAGATTTCAGCTTTCAAGAACCTTTTGCAGAAGCGTTTGAATATTTTGGGAAACAATTTTCGAGGGAGAGAAGCTTGAAATGTTTTAAGACTGGAATTTTAGTTTGATAATTGTTTTGAAGGAGGTTTTGAACTTTTTTTTGTGTTAAAAAAATTTTCGACCATTTTACAAGAATATCTTGACAGGGAGGGGTTAACTTTTTTTCAGATTAAAATTCCAGTTAGATATTGTTCTGAAGGATGTTTTTAAGGTTAAACCTTTTTCAATGTTGCAAAAACTTTTGGAATTTTTAGAGGGGGGAGAGGGGAATTGAGAGATGGAGGTTTGAAAAATTTTTAGAATAAAAATTCAATGTGATATTGTTTTGAAAGAGGTTTTGAGCTCTTTTTAGTATCATGAAAATTATTGATTTTTTTTTAATTTTGAGAGAGAAGGGAAAGCTAAACATTTTAAAACTAAAATTCCAGTATAATATTGTTTTGAAATTAGGCTCAATTTTTAGAAATCTGTTCAAATAAATAGGCTACCAATATTGGGAAGAAATTGCAATAATTTTGGATTTTTTACGACAAGAAGGAGGAGAGAATGTACCAGAATAATTATTAATAAAGTTTTTTATTTCTGAGTAGGCAGGTAAAATTTAAAAAATAAAGCATCAGTAGGTAAGTCGAAGCTGAAATTGCCCAATCAATTTTCATGGATATTTTGGGATCTTGATTTGTTCTTGTAAAGATTATCAAACAACAAGAAATTTTAAGGTAATTTCCAAAGTGACAACACTGCATTTGAATTTCTATCTATTCATTCAATAATTATTTCACTTCGAAGTTTTAGATGAATTAATTTGTGATATTTTCCTAAACCCAAATTTGAAAACTACTGAATAAAAAAAATTTATAATAAAATTAAAATTAAAAATTGGAGAATAAGAAATCGAAGTAGAGCCTGGAAGGAGAAATGAACTGTATTAAAAGCTAAAATCAAATAAGAGGTAATTCTAATTTTAAACATTGCTTCAAATCACAACACTGAGTAAATTTTTGGATTTTAAATTATCGTTCAAGTATTTAAGATTTCAAGAAAACCCAAAAATCATTCCAATTTTTTTTTTTTTTTTTTTTTTTTTTTAGAAGTCTACAAAGTAAGTATATTTATAAAGTAAAAATTACTTCAAGAGGAAATTCAAAAGGTCCATCTTTTTAGACTGATTTCTTTTAGAACAAAATAAAATAAAGCTCAAGTACCTACCTAGATATTTATTCTATCATTAATTCATAATTCTAGAATTGGGGATAGGACCACTCTCAAAATTCGTTTTAGGGCCCCAAAAGTAATCCATTTACATCAACTTTAGGCATATGCCTGATATTTTTTTCAGTTACTTAGTTATTTTTATCAAACGATAAGATTATCTTAGCTGATGGCATTTTAACGAAGTTTGCTCAAAGATCATTAATTGGGTTCGATTTGTCGTTCGATTGTAGGGGTTTGAGTGGGGATGTCCTTGACTCGAAATCCGCGGTTGTACCAATTTGTAAGAGGGGATGGAGTCATGTAACATGTTTAATGAATCATCTTTCTCTCGAAGACAAAATTTAAAAAATCAAAAATTAAAAAAAAAAACATTTCAAAGATATCCAAAAAATTATCAAAAATAATGTTGAACTGAAAAATTGTTACAATTGAGGTACATTTAGGTAGGTCTCTATAAGAAAAATTTTAAAAATGAAAAAAATAAATAAATAAAAATGAGAGTTATTAAATTAATTAGAAAAATTGTCAAAAACTAAACAAAATGTCTAATACATAATGAAATTGCTTGTAAAAATAGAATAAAAATTCTAAAAAATGCCAAAATTATAAAATTTGATAAAATGATAGAATTATAGGCAGGTAGTACCTTACCTACCAAATATCAGCAATTTCAGAAAACCTTTTGAAATACATCTTCAAATTACCAATTCATTTCGTTGGACTATTTTTTAGTGAATAACTAATAATTTTCTTGTAGGTCAAAAATTGTCGTACTTTATGGAGTTTTATTTGTCATTAAAATACACACGATGCATATTTTTTGTCATTTAGAGTACATGACTCAACCTTTGACTCTCGCCCTCCCCCCTCCTCCCAATTCAAAAAAGGAAATATTTTCAGAATTAATAAGCATTGTTGATTCGTTCTTATTCATTTCACGAGGATTTCATCCTCGAGCTCAACAATTACAAAAATGTAAGCCATTCTTCGCTCTCCTAATGATTTTTTTCTTTTATTCGTACTTCGAAATTGAGAATGGAACTGAATCGCGACACCATGTACTTCGTGTATGATTTGTTCACTCGATGACCAAGTTGATTAGGGAAATCATTGAAGCGAATCGTTCGAGAGATTTGAGCTGTGTAAAACAAATGATAGTAAGACGTAACGGTATATTAACAAAAAATTACACCTTAACTCGAATGAAAAAAAAATTAGATTTTAATATTCGATATAGCTGGGCTTCTTGATATAGATATACGACTAGATATCTACCTACAAGTATTTGACCGCAGATAAGTCATCGTGGTCGTTCGATGGCCTCTGCAGAAGTACCTAATACCTACCTAATATCCATACAGTGCTCTTTTGGTTTTTTTTTCGTTGATTTTTTTGACAAGCAAATTTTTTGACGTATTTGATCTGTAGGATGATGCTGTATTGTGATTTTGGAAGTCGAACGCGTAAGTATTTATAGTTGAATTTTTCTTATTTTGGATTTAATTTTCAAACACAGGAATTTCTACTAAGTATAGAATTACTTAATTGAAAAATTACTCATTAAAATTACGAAATAATTAGAAGAGTGAAATAATAAAATCGTCACGAAATTTCTTCGGTCGTCTTATAAGAGTTTCATATATATACCAATGTACATAAGTAAGTAATTATAAAAAATTATTAAAACATAATTCGGACCAGGCCACTAATTCGCGAACGATAATTTTAATTACATTTTAACGTATTCAACGTCGGCTTTAATTATTCAAGTTAATGACCCGAGAAAGATGAAATAATTTAGTCGAAATTCCTTACCTAGCTTTTTTTCTTCTCTGGTATGGTATTCCTCGACGAAGCAGCAACAGCAGCAGCAGGACGATGAAGAGAGAAAAATATCTTTCAAGCCGCAATAAATTTATCCGAAATTGGGGCCTAATGAAAAAGTATCCACTTTGAAAAGGGATATACGGCAGGATACGTGTGTAATTGCGAATTACGAATATAAGGGGGAGAATATGGGTATAGAAAGAACGGGACAGTATAAAATATAACCATAAAGGGAAACGATCTCTCGGAGCTTCAACCGGCTTAACCTCAGCCCTTAGAATCTAGTCGTCTTCGTCATTAAAGTCATCAATAATGGCCTACGTCTATTTCAACCTTTCTTTATTAGGTACAAAGAAGATGAATTCTACCATACATTGTTCTCTCTTTCAGTTACTCACCTTTGTCTTACCATCTTGGTTCTGCTGGGCAACTGGGCTATGCTTCTTAAATAATTAAAATCCTTCATAGATTAATCATTTGACGCGCCTATGAAAAACCGTAATCGGTGTGGTTTTTTTTTCTCTTCCACTTACACGCTTTATATATTCCTACGTAAGTAAGGGTGGTTCTTGATTTATATTTTGCTCTTTTTTTCTTCTTCTACGCAGGTATTCTTAAAAACGGAGGAGGGTGTACGTTTTTGTTGAATTAATTTAGGATTAATTAATTTAAGGTATTACGTGTGCTTAGAAGAGCTACCTACCTCTACCTCATCTACCTTGGCAGCGAGTTTTTTTTTCTTCAAATGATTGTATTCGGCTATAGGTCTACCTACAGTACCTATGTATCGAGATCGGCGTATAGTTTAACGGGAATCGGTGACTGGTGGAGATGTTAAACGTGGTTTAATTAAAATAGCGCAGTTCTAGATGGGTTGATAGGTTAAATCACGACTAAGCTAAATCATAAATGGTTGTGGAAGTGAAATGTGTTTTATAGTGCATTCGAACTCGAAGATGAGTATTGTTTTGTCTGTGTGAGAAATCGGGTCGAGAATATATTGTACAAGTGGAGTGTAATCGCCGACCTATTGGTTTTGATCGAGTTGCAGATCTTTACCTTTCTGCCTGTGCCTATTGTGGAATGAGTGGAGTTTTGAAAGTCCGATGTGTCAAAAAGAATCGCATTAATTGGTCGTAGATTTATACAAATGATTGCGGACGAGGAAGTGGCATCATGCTTAATATGGGAGATGAGGAAAATGTGCAAATAATTAATTTTAGTTGGGTGTAAGAGTAATCTGAGAAGTGTAAGAAGTGAAACAACTCTTCTTTGATGTTCAAACTTTCGAGATCCAGGACAAGTCTAGCAAAGAAGTCATTTTTCTCCCTTCGCTCAGGTCATGAGGAATTGTAAATTTTACATACGTAGGTAGATATAAAAATAGAAATTTGTCGATGAATTTCAAAACGTGACTACCTACTTGTCATTATTCAACTTCCACAAAATTGCAGTCTGTAGCAAATTGCCCCCTCACCCTTGTCGTTGTCTTTTTTTCATCCACTCTTCGGCCCTGACCATTTTATATTACACTTCAAATTGACCCCATTACAGTTTCACTTCCGCTCTCAGGTCCAAGACAGAACATTCTCTAAAAAATCGTATCCAAATCTGCAGAATTAAATCCATGGCTATAGGATAGCTCCAGCTCCTGTCATTTTTGAAAATTCAAGATTCATTTATTTTGTTTTTGTACATTATTATTTTAATCAAGGAGACATTCGAATTTGAAGAAACATTTTGGGTCCAGAAAAACCTCGATAGAGCGTGCAACACTGGTGCAAAATCACCCCATTAGCCAAAATTTTGGATGCCAAAGTTCAATTCTCAAATTTGGGAGAATTTTTAAAAATAGCGTAGAGGTAGTTGCAAATTTTACCCGATGGAAATTGAGCCAGAAAACTAAAAATTGTTAACTTGTTTATTGTTACTACTTGTATGTGGCCAATTTTTAAATTGATTGGAAGCCGTTCTGACAGCAGTGTTGCCAAATTGGGCAGTTTGAAATTGTATAATTATCGTCCAAAAAGTGCCTGTGAGTTACAATTTGCCAATTGAGCGATTTGAGATGGGTCCCAAAATGAGTTTTTGATGCAGTTTTTTTTTCTTGAAATTTTTTTTTTTTCAAAAAATTGCGCTTATTCTTCGTTGATCGATCAACGATACTTTTTTTATGTATTGGTATAAAATATGCTGGAATTACCATTCGTGAGTACTTAATCCAGTTTTCTCAAAATTTTCAAAAATATATCTATTGAAAAAAGTTCAATTTTGGAAATTTAAAAATTTGTAAGTACAAATGCTCTTGAAATCCCCTCAACAATACTTGAAATTGTAATTTTGGCGATTTTTGTTGATTCGAAATGGGTAAGTAAGTCAACATTATGGTTTGGAGCCGTCTTGGAACTTCCAGAAAATTTTTGGAAGTTTCAAATTTCATGAAAATGGTAGTTAATTGGTCAAGGAGGACATCAACATTTACCTACTGATTGTGTTCACAAATATCTGAAGTTCATTTCAACGGATTTTAAACTTTTTTTTTTTGTCAAAAACGGAAATTTCTATAATCTCTCCCCCCCCCTTCACAATTAATTTGAGAAGGGAAATTTTGAGAAAATTTCAATCCCCTAACAATTTTCTATTGGCTCCAGAATTCCTTAATGAACTACTCGAAGTCATTTTCAATTGATTCGGGGGAATCAAAAATAGAGTGCATACCAAATTTCAGCTTTTTAGTTTAGTTGGGTAAATTTTTTTTTGCTTTTTGGAATACTTATAGCTAAATTTATGTTTTTTTTAATTCCCCAAAATTCAAAAAATTGATCTTGGCACTTGAAATTTTAACTGGTGGAGCAACTTAAAAAGGCCTCCAGGGGTGACAAATACCTGAAAACTGCTGACAAGGAAACCTCATCTTATGGTCAATTTTTCAATTGAGCATAAAGACCCAATGGCTGACCAGAAAAATGCGAAGTGCCCAATCAAAAAGTAAAAGCTTTACGACTGTTCAAATTTTTCAAAATAGGTAGTCCAAGCAAAAATTGCTTCAAGTAATTAATGAAGAAACTAATCTGGCCAGGTAATCATTTTAGAAAACATTTCTGATCCCATTTCAAGTTTAGTGAAATCACGTTTCAAAGTCGAATTTCAATTCCAGTGTCAAAAATAACATTTTAGGGGGGGGATGAGGAGAGGAGGAAGCAGGGGGAAATCTCTCACAAATTTTATCTAGGTCATTTTAACCCCCATCGCGTTTTGAAGGCCATTTTCGATATGAGTGACAAAATTGCATTTTCAGGTTCCTACTTTTCAGCAACATTAAATCCCTAAAATCTGCATATGTGCAGTTAGGCAGCTAAAACTCTGGAAATCTTCTATTTAGGGCTTCAGTCGTGTCATTTCAATTGCCATCGTGTTTTCAAGGATACGACTTTCAATATGGGTGAAAAAAGTGTACTTTTTGGGCTTCAATTTTTCAAGAAAAAAAAATAACTCCTAATCTCAAAATTTGTGGCATGGGCAGCTACAACTTTGGAAATCTTCTATTTAGGTCATATTCTGTCTACTATTGTATTTTAGAAGGCCATTATTGACATACTTAAGTAAGAAAAAGTGTATTTTTTGAGCTCTAATTTTTCAAAAAAATGCCCTAAAATCTCAAACCCTAGGAATTTTTATTCAAGTCATTTTCTAACTATAGGTACCTTCCATTTGTGATTTAAGAACCATTTTGACGTGTTAAAAAAAAATGTATTTTGAGCCTCAATTTTCAAAAAAAAAAAAAATGCCCCTGTGAAAAAAATACCTACATTTTGTTTTTCTCGATCTTAGTGGTCCTCAATGTTAAGGTAACGACGTTGGATTCGTTTTCTTGCGGTATATATTGCGACTGCAATAGAGGTCCTTTCAATTTTGTAGTCCTGTAGATACCATTAGGGGCCTCCAAGACCTTTTTTGGAGAAAGGAAAAACTTTTGAGAGACTTTTTATGAGTTTTGTAATAGCAACAGCATTTTTTTCAAAACTCTGGGTGTCACCACTGTAAAAAAAAACACATTCTTCGTCGACAATTTTGCTCCATATCTAAATACTTGAAAAATCCCAAGGAAGAAAGTGGAATTTTTGAAAATTGGTTGAAAACTGTCATCATATGGATCAGGCAGGTTTAGAAATTTTAATTTCACGGTTTTTTTAGGAAGGGGGGGGTCTGACCAAGGTACTGCATAAATTAAAACTTACTTACCCCTAAAGTAACAAAAACCGATTTTTAAAAAAAATAACACTAAAAAACTATACTTTGAGGATTCTTGTCTCAGCTCACTGTGCAGCTCAGAAGCTCAAAATTTTCCCAGGTATCCCATTCAAAATAATTTTTGTTAAGATCCAGGATGTGTTTTCTTTTTGATCCACCCTAACCTAAATACGTAATTCATTCAAGAAGAGTTACGATTGTAAGCTATAAGATGTGTTACCTTGACGAGGAAACAGGGAAATCGAAGGATCAACGTATAAACTATAACAGGCAAATACCGCAGTAAACAAAATCAAAAGGTCGTATAAGATGTATGGAATTTGCTAAGCTCGCTTTCCTTTCTCTTTGCGTACAAAGATTTATTTCGAATTTATGCATTAGCATCGCTTATGGGTATCAGCACGAGGTGACGAAACTGAAAAGAGAGAAAAAAACACAGAAGAGAAAAAAATTGCGTCTTGAAATAAAAAAAAAAAAAAAAAGCAAACTCGCATTAACTACTGTGTTGTGTTGGCGCGAGAGAGAATAAAACTCACCTAACTGCTTATTACTTCATATGCTGCAGAGTAGTTTACTGTATAGTATCTTTCATAGTATAATGTGTGTATACTGGAAGGTAAAATCTAAAATAAAATAAAAATACAAACGCTAGAAAGAATTTCAAAACTCAATCAAAACGCGTACGTACGTACGTACCAGCGATGTTAATTGCGAACATATTCGTCGTCGAAGGTGAGAAAGAGACAGATAGTCTACGGTATCGGAGAAAAAAGCATTTAATGAACTTGTCGCTGGCACCCCCGCAATCTATGGCTCACGTTCGTTGCGTAAGTTGAGCGAATATATGAAAAAGCAAGGCGCGTGATAATTACGCTAGTCTGTTTGATTAATCGTTATTTATATACCCAGGTTGTTTGAGGATTTTTCGTTTGCGCAGTAATTTATGACTGGCGAAGTGGACGAATGTTGGACGCAAGACGCATACGAGTATATGCAGCAGCTCGGGCGCGACAATAAAATTACTTAACACAAAGCTGCAGCTACTAAAACGGCGACGATAAAGATTATAATCTTTGTAAAACGATTTTTTCACAGTAGCCTGTGTTTAGATGAACGCCATAGATTGGTATTAGATAAATTCTTCGCGAGTATTTGCAATAAGTATAGAGGTACTCTATTAGAATTTTTTTCCCTTTTTCGTTTTTTTTTTCATTATTTTTTTCAACGCACAGTCGCGTATCCATATAGTAGAAACGGTATTTACGACTTACTTTGGTCGAGTATCGATTAATTCGACTTTCTCCGCATACCTGGCTCTGTGGCTAGGTATATAGTAAGCGGCTCGCAACTCCACCTACACCAGCTGGTTAGGAAAAATGTGCAATATAGTAAAGACACGAGAGAAGGACCAGTTTAGGACGCATAGTGGCAGGCAGCGAGTTTCGTAGCACGCTACGTCTCACGATTAATAGCCGCCGTGTACCTATCTCGCAATTACACATTAATAATCGGCCGGATCTGAAGGCGAGAGAAGATTTTAAACTGTTGGTTTTCTAATTCCAAGTTGTCTTCGGAAATTGCCATGCCGAACGCGGCCGCGGCGGAGCTGAGCGCCGGATTATGGCCTATTGTTGGTACACTATACACGGGCCGTTTAATGAACGCGGACGAATATAGTCGAATACCTGACACGTAAGCACCTACAACTTTCTAGCGCACGTTCGGACGAGAAAATTAAGGGTTTGAGTTGTTAATTCGGCCAAATGATTGATTAGGTTTAATGTATTCGATGTGTACCCGTACAATGTATCCGATGGATGCGGAAATTTACGCTGATCGCTGATCGCTGATGTAGTGTGTGACGATGACGGCGATCTTGTACGTAGACGTAGAGGTACCTATACTTGTGCCAATACCGCCATTTTTACTCATTTGTGTGGTACCTCTACCCATCTGTTTGGCTCGCGGTGCGTGTGAATTTATAGATGATTTGACCTCTTCGAGGTATTCATCATTTTTTTCCCGAGTTGTTGACGGTGCGATTGAAGTGGAAGAACGTGCTGCTAATGGCATGCTTATAATGTTGTGTATGTCGATGATGAGATTTCGGATGAAGCGCCATCCATATCACTGGCTACGAATGATGGAAGTTGTAGAACTTATACCCATACTGATCAGGTGATACTCACAGGTGACGATCACAAAACGTGTGGAAGTAAACTTGAAGGGAAATAAAATGCACCTATACCTTATTTAAGGTAGATCGTGAAAAAAAAATGTGGAAGGATTTTGTCCAAATTTAGTAAAGACCTTAATTTTGAGTTGAAAGTTGCCCAGAAAAAACATTAGCCACGGAGGTGTTCCTGGAGGAAAGATATGAGTGATCAAAGAGGTGTTAGCCGCCAGGCTGCGCTCCTCAACACAGAGATACTTCGCCCGTGTAACGCGGCCCTGCCGCGCTACGAGCTACGTACGCTCGTGTAACTCTTCGCACTTGCTGTTTTGTTATACTACGTGTTAGATGTGTTCTCCGTGTATCCGAGTATTATTTTGTTGTTTGATGAAGTTTTGTTTTATTTGATTAATATATTAATTGGTTAATTAATATTCACCGTGTCGACTCGTTATTTCGTAATTATCAATTACTCAAGTTCTCGCCGATATCATGGTATGCAGAGCTGATGGTGACGAGAGCGGCCAGCACATGTTCGCCATGTTGCTGGATGCCTCGAAATCTCAGTATTTATTTCTATTTATTAGTAATTATGCTTATTATGCCTTTAAAAGTGGCTTAATTATGCGTTCTGAGTATCAAAGTACTCGAAATGGCGATTTTCACACACACAGAGATTTTGGCTACAGAGATGGAAAGATGACGCAACACGTGTGAAACCGGCGTCAGAGTATTAAAAAGAGTTCCAGTGGTGAATTGTTCCGAGAATTTTAATAAGATGAGACGTTTATAATACGTATAAAAGAGTTCCGGAGATGATGTGAATTATGATTTATGAAAATATTACGTAGAAATGAGATCTGTGAGTCCAAGATCCACACACGTGTTCGCGGGTAGTTATACGCCGTTATTAGAGATGAAATTCGAGCCAAATTAGTTCAGAGATTCAAAACAAAGCTTAAATTGTGTGTGTTGAAATAGCCATAGCGTGTACAGAGATGCTGTGTAGTTTTCGGCTGCCTAACAGAGAAATTTTTGCCATTTTTCGTTACGATGTGCACACCTCTAGTATGATAGAAAACGACGATTCTCTACGTATTTGGACCAATTTGAGTAACGGGCAGCATCACAGAGAAGTGTAGTTTATGTTTGTGCTTGTGTACGTACGTTTACGTTAATTCGGTGATCGTAACGGTTAGAGCGCCCTAAGGTCATGCCCGATTTTTCTTTGGTCAGAGAAAACTTAGAGAATTTTTCGAAATTTTGGAAATTTTTGAAAATCTTGGGCTTCAGAATCGTTGTTGTTGTTAGCTAGTAAGTTCAGGCTGAACGCTAACCTATCATACAGAGAAATCAGGCGACACAGAGAAGTGAAATTCAGACGAGAAGTGTGATCCGACTGGACCGAACGACTCTGTGTTGAATTGGAATTAATTAGGAGTGTGACTAATTAATTCAAAATTTGCTTCGCTGATGCTGTTTTTGCGTGCTATTTTTCTTACGTCACGAAGTACCTGAGCCCTTCCTAGTATCGCTAATTTGAGTCAATTGTTCGTGCAGGCTGATAGACATCGTAGAGATGATGATGACCGTAAGAGCAGACGAGATGAAGACAGGTATCACCGGTCTAAAGCCCAGAAACGGTCCAGATCAGACTCCCGAAGCCGCCACCGACGTCATCGTTCCAGTGAGGAACGCGAGATAGACATAGAAGCTGAAACGCGACGAATAAACGAGATTCAGGCCAATATTGATCGTCAACGCCAGAGAGACAGAGTAAGCACACGAACCAAGTTCAGAGTAATTTTTGCATATTTAATTAGAGTAATTAGTATTGATATAAACAATGGGTAACTAGGAAAGGGAAGAAAGTAACCGAAGAAAAGCCCATAAGTCTGAGTCGTCGAGATCAAATCGAGATGTAAGTACACAGAGTAATGTAGATTCGAGTAGACAGACGACTAAGTACAATGAAGGTGACATTGTCACTCAGTACAAAATTATTAGAAACAATAGCAATCAGGCTCCGAAGACAACCAGCACTGAGACACGCACAGAGAACGTAGTGAGTAATGAGAATACGACGAAAGAGGTAGAAAAGAAAAAGAAAAAGAAAAAGAAAAAGTCTAAGTCGCCAGAGAAAGTGAGTCAACCGATAAACAGAGATGCTGTGCCAGTAGCAATCCCGCTACCACCTAAGAATGATTGTCGTACGGTTGCAACGTTATCACAGCCTTCAACGTCATCTCAGAGTTTTACCCAGCATCCAAGTACGATTCCAGATGTGAGTACGAACTCGTATGTACAGAGTGAAGGTGAAATTCAATTATCGTTTTTGAATTGGGAACCAGGTGCGAAGCGGAGAGCAGCGATGGACCAAGCGATGAGTAAATTGCTTGCACTGAGAGCCGAAGATGAGATGGTTGAGAAAGCGTTGAAGAAGAAACGCAAACGTTCGAAGAGAGAGACAGAGACTGAGAAACCGATCTTAGTGAGAAGAGTGCCGGATGCTGTGCCAGCTACCGAGAACACCATTCAAACTGAGACGGTACCGCGACCCGCGCCTGAACAGCAACGTCAAGTTGAACGACCCCGCGCCCCGACGCCAAAACCAACGATGTCCGACGCTTCGGAAAATGAACGCAGTTCTTCGGACTCCGAATCGGACTCGGAAGAGTCGGATGATGATTCGTCTGATTCCAGCTCCGAAGAGGAAGAAGAGGAGAACGGAGATGATTCTGGAACTGGAGGAGGTGCTACGTCGAACAGTACCCAAAACCCTCCGCCTCCTCCTCCACCATCTGGAAATAGTACGAGTACACAGAGTGAGCCAGCGACTGAGACGAAACCGAAGAAATCGTCTAAGAAGTCGAAAGAGAAGAAAACGCGTTCCAGTAGGAAAAACCATCTGACAGAGAATATGATGCGAAGCAATCATGAAACGCGTAAGGTACTGACGAAGGAGGTGAGAATCGAGACGTGGCATCAGATGCTACAGTTGGATGCTGAGATCTACAATATTAACCTCACAAAGCGGACCAAGAGGAAAGCTGAGGAGAAGCAGCTTCGTAATCTCGTCCTACACAGACTAGACGAATATTATTTTGCGAGAGTAGGGCATATTACGCCTGTACAGAAGATGATCGACGCCATTTTCGACTTACGGAGAGTAGAGAGGAACGTGAGTAGGGGTACGATCAAGTCCGAGTTCAACAAGTTAATGCTAGGTAGAGGGGAAACTCTCGACGCTTTCTTTGGGCGTATGGACGAACTTACCTACGACTTTAAGATGCAAACGAAAGGGGAAGAGATTTCCGAGCCAGAGATCTTTGATAGGATAGTAGAGGCGACAGAGTCTATCTATACAGAGCTTAGGGTTATTCTTAAGTCTAAGGGCGAATATCCTCATACGAGTCTCGCTGACCTTAAGTTGTTGTTGTTACAGCTGGAGTCTGAACGGAGAGGTGGGCCGCAGCAGGCTAACTATGCTAGTCACCGACCAGTTACCCGACGGAGCGACGGAAAGCCCCAACCGAGACCGCCTTACAACGCCGATACCCTACCGAGACCGCCCGATCACAATTGTTACAACTGCTCCAATCCGGATCACTACGATTACGAATGTCCGAAATGGGAAGATGGACCGAGGTGCTTCAGATGTTCGGAGTGGGGTCATTTTGGAACGACGTGCTACAATCCCCGCGTATTCTACAAACACGGTAAATCAAAACACAGAAGTAATAATCGTAAACCGAGGTTCAATTACCATAAAAATCGAAATTCTTATCGCAGCCGTTCTAACTGGGGGAATAATTCGCGCCGCCCCAGGGGCCAGAATTACACTCCCAAGAGGAACCGGCAACCGTACCGAGGGAAACCTCGTTATCAGAGTAATTGGAAGAACAATAAGAAGCCGTATACGCCTCGTTCGAATCGCGATTGTCAAAAGACTCCGCCCAAGAAGAAAGTCGTTACTAACAAACCCCCACCCAAATCAGAGCCGAAGAAGTAGTTTCTGTGTAATGTTGAGACACTAACCAGAGTTGTATTTATTTTACAGAATTCGCAAAGTACCGAGATAGTTCCCGAGACAACCGGATCAGAGATACAATCAACGGAGCAGCCCAATTAATTAGCGGTGAACGGCAACCGGAGGATTTTATGGGTATACCGAGATTCGACCGAGACGCGAGAAACGATATCGAAGAAAATCGTCGAAGACATCAATCGTCGAGCCGTTACCGGTCACCAGACCGCGACGAACAACATCGCAGCCGCTCATCCCCGCCGAGGGAAACCGATAAGAGTAGCCGGAGCGCAACAGACAGAGATGCAACCCAAACCGAGAATCGCCGACAGAGCTCATCAACGCATTCGTCAGCCAGCGGTCCATCACCGCCGCCCGGACGCGGTCGCTCTATGGCGAGACCGGAGGGAGCGCGACGTCTACGTAATTTTCCTGCGATGCTTGTAGATCCGCACATTGAAGAGGAATCGCCGTACACGTCTTTCCTACTGATGGAGCTACCGGACATCGACGTTAACTCGCTCAATGGAACCCAAGCTGGATTGATCTACAACCACATCGCTAAGTGGGAACAGATGTTGGCTTGGTTTAGAACGCGAGTGGAACTGAGAATTCACGCGATTAACGTCGAGGCGAGAAAACCAACAGAGATCGAGCCTGTATTCGATATAGGCGGCGTCGAGTATTCGTCGTTTTTGGACACCGTCGGACCAGCCATTATTGGCCAACCGATGGTTCAACCGCCGCCTGGTTTTCCGCCAATACCACCAGTTCCGAAGCCGGTCTACCTGGAACATACGAAAGAACAGACGATGCTGCCGTTTACCAACACACCGCAGCCAGGAACCAGCGCTTCGACGTCGAAAACAGAGAAACCGGTTGAAATGAACCCGATTGGGTGTATTAAGGCGCCGGAGAATAAAACAGAGAAAGGATCAAGCCCAAATAAACCGCAAACGAAAGCCGCGAAGAAAGAAGGCACTTCAACGGACGAAATTTTCAAAAAGTTTCGTGAACAGAATCCGAACGCCGGTAAATCGCCTTTGAATCTTGGAAAGGTGTATAATCCACGCAGGGACGCGAGGACACCGAAGAAAACGGATACGAACAGAGAAGGCCCGGAACATCGTAAACCGACGAAGCCGACTAAACTCGATCGTACAATTGCGGCGCCGAAACCCCCAACCCCGCCACCGATGCCGGAAAAACCGTTGTGGGAAGTTAAATCGACGAAAGCGGTTACTGAAGCCGAAATGGATACAACGGCTCAATCCGAAGCGAAAACCGACAACGAGTGGAACAAGCCAGGCCCGAGTTCAGCACAGAGTAATGCAACAGAGAAGCCGCATTTAAATTCGTTAGGCCAAGATATGAATGCGCCGTGGCCACGCACGCCCGAAATCATCCGGCAAAACCTACTAATTCGGCCAGACATTCCGTGCGAAGAAGAATGGGAAATTGGCGACGGAGAAGTGATTGATCGACGGAGAGCGAATTATCGTTCCGTTAATTTCATGTACGTGAAGCAAATCATGGAATTGAACTTCACGAAGGTCAACGAGAGGCTCACCGAGATCGAAACGCGCCTTCACCGAGAGCAGGTTCCTGATGAAGCAGACGAGGGAAGGCCGATGCCGGATGCAGAGAGAGCCCTGTTAACCAGGCAACAGGAGGAGTTAAACGACGCAGCGATGGCGATCACGCGCGTATTGGAAGGTAAGCATGTCACTTTCTTAGGTGATACGGGAGCTACCTCCCATTTTATAAACAACCCAGAGTATTTGACCCAGTCCACAGAGTATGTACACCCTATTCAAGGTGCGAACGGAGATCCGAGTGAGTTACTGAGTTCGAATAAGAGAGGTATGATTTTAGGAGTGAGTGAAGTGTGTAATTCGCAAGTTCATTTGACAGACGTTTTAGCTGTACCAAGGTTGACAGAGAATTTACTTTCGCTAAGGAAGTTTGTAGATCTTGGGTATGAGATCTTACTCACCAATAAACACGCGTCCATCATTGATCCAGTTTCGACGAAGGTTATTTTAGCCGGAGAATACAAGAGACCATATTGGGAATTCCGTATTCGAACCAGAGATCGTGAAATCGCGATGAATACGACGACAAAGGAGAAACCCAAAAAGAGACCTCATTCGCCGACGAGACCAAGTTGCAGCAGTGCCAATACGTCAAAGAGTATAAAGAGGAGAAAGGTTCAAACAGAGAATTTACCATCAACGTCGACAGCTGAAACTGAAAATACACAAGAGATGAATGAACCAAAGGAAGTGAAACAGAGAACGAAATCGAAGAGGAAGGCGAAAAAGAAATCAAAGGAGAGCTCTCCAGGTAGGAGGGAGCGATCTCAAGAACGGAGGGAGCAAAATCGTGAGATTATTTCACCTGTTTACCTATGCCCGGAATCGATTGATGACATCAAATTGAACAGAGAGATCTCAGACGAAGAACTGGGACAACCAATCAACGTAGAGAGATTATCGACGGTGAAGAAACCCATGAACTACGTCGATTTTAAAAACAGTCCAGCCATGAGATGGCACTACAGATTGGGACACTTGAGTTACGACTGTATGATGAAGTTAAAGAAGACGAGTCCAGCATTAGCAAAGGTGAAAATAAGTCGTGAGCAGATTCGTTCGTGTGAAGTTTGCATTCTAGCGAACATGAAATTGAAACCGTTCAAGGAAGTTCGCGACAAATCAAAGTTTATCTTCGATCGAATCCACTCAGACGTTATGGGACCCTTGAAAACACCGACGCTCTACAAACGACACAGATGGATAGTAACGTTCGTTGATGATGCGAGTAGATTCGCTATTGCATACACGATGCAATACAAGTCAGATGTTCTTGAATGTTTTCTAATGTTTCTTAACTTAGTTGAGAAATATACCAGAGGACGTTCGAGAGTATCTACACTGAGATGTGACAACGGAGGAGAGTACACCGGAGCTGCGTTCAGACAGTTATGCGATCACAGAGGAATTACGATTGAATACTCCGAGCCAAAAGCACCGCAACACAATGGAACCGCCGAACGATTCAATCAGACGATTATGTCGAAAGTCAGAGTAATGCTTTTGGACTCCGGAGTTCCTCAATATCATTGGGATACAGCTTTAGCAACGGCAGTCCAAATCTACAACCGAGCACCTCATTCCAGTATTGGTTACAGAATTCCAATAAAACAGATTTTTCCGGACGTGACTTTACGAACAGAGTATATGAGAAGGTACGGATGTATTGCGTATGTACACCGAAATGATCCAACACTACAGAAAGTTGATCAGCGCGCCGTTCTTGGAGTTCTTGTTGGTCTTACCGCTACAGGTTATAAAGTCCTACTACCGCAGTCCAATAAGATCATCCGAGCCACGCACGTGAAATGTGTTGAATTTAAGAACTACAGAGACATAAATGGATTGACAGAGAAATACGTACCAGAGATACCTGAAAGAGAGTGGTTGAAAGAATTCGAAGAGATCTACCGGAAACCTGAAAATGAACCCCGCAGAGGACCGTTACCGACGATCGTTGATAAATGGCTACGTACAGCCTCCAGAGAAGTCCAAACTGATCCAATAGATCTCGGAGCGAAACCGGAGATGAAATCAATAGAAACTCAAACGGATATAAAGTTATCGATCCTGTGTGACCCAGATGATAAGACAGAGAGTGATTCCGACACAGAGTGGATTGAAGAGGAAATTGATCTAGGAGCCCTCACCGCGAAGGAAATTGAGACAGATTTTTCGATAAAGGAACACTTCGACGCTGAAATTGAGAAATTGAAAAAGTACCATAAACTTACCGAAGATACGAAGGATTTAAACGCTTTCGCGCTTATTACGAACATCATTTCTGACCCAACGACGTATAAGCAAGCGATGAAATCAACAGAGAGACATTATTGGCAGGAAGCAGTTGATGCTGAGTTAAAATCGATGGAAGACAACGGAGTATGGAAAGTTGTACCGAGACCCAGAGACACCAGAGATAAGAAACATACGATTGTTGACTCCACAATGGTATTCAAGAGGAAGATCGATACCAAAGGAAACGTGAGATATAAAGCCAGGTTAGTAGCCAGAGGATTTAAAGACAAACGGAGTATGGCGATTTCGAAGATATACGCGCCAGTATCCAGATTGACCACTGTACGAGTAGTATTTTCAGTAATAAACAGATTGAAACTTCACGCCAGACAACTCGACGTAACGACAGCTTTTCTTAACGGAGATTTGGAAGAGGAAACCTACATGGAAATCCCTGACTGTGTTGACATGTCAGACGAAGAGAAAAAGGAGTTCGTATTTAAGCTGGAAAAATCGTTATATGGTTTGAAACAGAGCCCCAAATGTTGGAACCGAAAGTTTGCGGAGAAACTGAGAGAACTAGGGTTCGAAGCCGATGTCAATGACCCTTGCCTATTTTGGATTTGGAAAGGCAAGTTTCAAGGCATACTGATTATATACGTGGACGATATGATATTTGCTGGGAACGATGCAAAGATTTTAGAGAAGTACGTAGAAAAACTGAAAAGTATTTTCAAGATGACAGATATGGGAGAGCCTAAGAAATTCCTTGGATTACGAATACAGAGAGACAAAGAACAGAATACTTTAACGTTAGACCAAGCCGAGTATTGTGATGAAATCTTGAAGAGATTTAACATGGAGAATGCGTATTCGACAGAGATTCCAATGCAGCCGAAAAGCCAAAAGAAAAAGACAGAGAAACCGAAAAAGAATAAACCGAATAAGCGAGAGAGACGACGTCAACAAAATCCGAAACCAAAAGCGAAGTTTGACGGAGCACCTTTTCCATACAGAGAAGCGATTGGTAGTTTATTGTACCTGAGCAACGCTACGAGACCGGATATTGCGTTTGCAGTAAATTGGCTAAGCAGAAAGCAAGGAAATCCAACACAACAGGATTGGCAGGAAGTTAAGCAGGTTTTTCGATATCTACGAGGTACCCGAAACCTAGGGTTAGTGTATACTGGAACCGGAAAAGGAATCGATGCTTATTGTGATGCAAGTTTTGGAGATTGCGACGACACGAAGAAATCTTCTGCCGGAATTGTAATTCGACTCAACGGAGATCTGGTCAAATGGTCCAGTAAACGACAGGGCTTAGTAGCCAATTCGACGTGTGAAGCCGAATATATCGCGATTAATTCATGTTTAGTTGATTGCGTAGGTGTAAACGCATCCCTGACGAGAGCCACCGGAGAAGATTACCGACCATACGTCATTCACGGAGATAATATTCCAGCCCTTACGTGTGCAAATAAACCTGGAGCACCAACGTTAAAACACGTTACAGAGATCAAGATGCACTATATTTTGAATGCTGTAATCGAGAATCAAGTCACTTTAGAGTGGGTTAAATCAGCTGACCAAGACGCTGACATTTTGACGAAAGCCTTACCGAAAGAGACGTTTATAGAGCAGAGAGACAGATTACTGAGTGAAATTAAGTAGAGTTTTCATCCCCGAGCCCGTCCCGCCATGAATTCAGAGTAAACAGAGTAGTACAGACTAATACAGATATGCGTATGTGTTTATTAATTGTTTTAGATCCTGGTTCAATTGAAGACGCGATTGAAGGCCTGCATCAATTAATCGAGATGTCGCGTATTTACCACTTTGCGCTGGATGAACACCCGCAACGAGTATTAATGATGCTGCGAACAGAGAACCTGACCATTGATGAACGTAGACGTCAGAGAAATCGCGAACGGAGACACCGCAATCGAGCGCATCGCCGAAACGCCGATAACGTAGACGACGGTATTGACGTCGATTATTTTTCCGATTCTGAAGATCGTGGTCCAGGCGATGCTGCGCCGAATTTTCAATTACTAGGCGAACGTTTACTTGATGAAGCCTATCAACGGAGAAATCAACACGATAACGACGATCAACCAATGGGATAAACAGAGAGAAAAACAGAGAAAAATTTTTTATTTGTAATTTGTCGATTGAATTGTTCCGAATATTCATGTGTTGAATCTGTGTTCCTGTTTATTTGAATTTTGTGATTTATTTGTTCCTGTTAATTATAAGCTGTAAATATGTTTTTGCGAAAGATGAGTCGCGCAGGGAGGGAGTGTTAGCCGCCAGGCTGCGCTCCTCAACACAGAGATACTTCGCCCGTGTAACGCGGCCCTGCCGCGCTACGAGCTACGTACGCTCGTGTAACTCTTCGCACTTGCTGTTTTGTTATACTACGTGTTAGATGTGTTCTCCGTGTATCCGAGTATTATTTTGTTGTTTGATGAAGTTTTGTTTTATTTGATTAATATATTAATTGGTTAATTAATATTCACCGTGTCGACTCGTTATTTCGTAATTATCAATTACTCAAGTTCTCGCCAATATCAAGAGGAGGAATTTTCGAAAAATGTAGGCTTTTAAGTCAAGTATTTTACTCTAGCCCTTACACTAGCTTTTTTGAAATAAAGGCTCGGTTCCAAAAGATCGTTGAAAATTGCTGTAAAAATCCAAAACCACTTTCAGTACTCTACTGATGGGTTGAAAATTCGCAAATCGCAATTATTCTTGACTTTTAACCTTTGAGAGTATTTTCTTCTCGAATATTAGATCACGTGTGAATTATGCCAAATGTCAAAAATATCATTTATGAGTCTGAGAGGAATATTTTAAGATGCAGTGGTATCAATTTTTAGGCCACATTGCCCACTTTAAAAAGTCAAAAAAAATTGATAGATAAGCTTTTACCTTATTTCTAGATTTTTTGGAATTGGCAATTGTGGTCGAAAAATTGGTACCACTGCATTCCAAAATATCGCCATGTTCCATGAATGATTGATATCTTTCTATGTTTTGGCAAAATTCACGGTACTGTAATTAATTTTTCATAACTTTCAGCTACTTTTCCTGTGATGATTTTTACTCATTTTTATAACGACTTTTATTCATTCTAATTAATTTCCAAGCACATTTTTTTTTTTTAATTTTTTTACCAAATCTTGATTTTTTAAAAATCAATTTTACGATTAATTTCAGCGATTGTAATGCCAATTTTATAAACAAGTATTTCAGTGCTCTATGTACCATTGTGCCTACATAAGCTAGCAAAGCTACCTATAGATTATTTTGATGTTATTTTCTCATTTTTTTTTCAGCAATTTTTTTGCTATTTTACTCATTTTTGTGATATTTTGCTCAACTTTTGCAATGTTTTATCAATATTTAACGACTTTTAACTGTTTTCATGACATTTCAATTGATTTTCAAACAATTTTCCCAAAATTTTACTGAATTATTCAGATACCTCCCCCGAAATATGGGGTTTAAAAAATTCTCTTCAAGAGTAGTCTCAATGAGAGGGATGAAAGATGATATTATGTACATATTTTCTTATTTTTAAAAGTAGGCTTCCATTGCTCGAGTACCCCAAAATTATTTACGTTGTATTTTCTCGAGGGTTCTTCAATCCTGAAAATTTGTCATATCAAACAGCTCTTTTTAAATTGATTTTTTAAGTGTTCAAAAATTCAGAAAAATCCAAAAAACAGCTTTAGAACTTTAAATTTTGGTTGCAGGGGCTTCAAGACATGTCCATTCGATGTAGATTTCTTAAGCCAAAATTTTTAAACACTTGGTTAATAAGAAGTACATGTTGGGATTTTTTGAATTTATTCATTTTCAACCATTTTTTACTCCTTTGAATTTTCGAAGTGAACTTTTTTGGTAAATATCTTTTTTTTGTTTGTCTTTAATTTTTTGAAAATTGAAATATATGGTGAGTGGAGGGGGAGGGGGGTTGCCAGAGGATTTTTCACCAAATTAGGTGAAAACCATCTTCATTTTGTTGAGCATTTTTCAAAAATTTATTTTAAAAACGTAGGTAGGTCTAGGTATCTACCTATAATATTAGCCAGATGCAGATTTGTTTGGAGCAGGTTTTCATTCAGTTACCTATTTGGCGACTTTTGTTCAACTTTTTGAAATTTTATCAATTTTTTGATAATTTGTGATCTGTCACGAGAAAACCAACCTAGTGTCCAAAACGTAAATTTTACAGGAAGGGCATTTGAAGTTTTGAGTCTATGTATCAGGCGATCTAATATTTGTAGGTCCGTGAAACTTGCACCACTTTTGGCCCTCATGAGTGCCAACATAATCCGATATTTTTTTTTTTCAGAATCATCACATTTAAGGTTGCCAAGTCCAATAATCGAAATTTCCCAAAATCGATTTTTTCGATTTTTTTGAATTTTTTGCCAAAAATGTTGCAAAAACTACCCGAGTATGAATTATTAATGAAGAATAAGTTATTATTATTAAATTTATCACGTTTCTTAACAAATTTGTTCAAGGTAAAAAGAGTTGATTTTTCCAGAGTGAACCTCATTCAAATTTCAAAAAAACGGCCTAAATCCTACAAATGTGAGCCGATATCCACAAAAATTTGTATGTTGACTCCCCCTGACATACATTTCGAGAAAATCAAAAAAAAAAATTTTTTCATTTTTTTTGTAGTTGCTCAATTTTTTTGACCTTAAATTTAGGGTCAAAAGAATCGTTCGCGAACGTTTTTAGCACCGCAGGCAGATTCAGCACCCTGAGTACTACTAATATCCACCATAAAAAAAATATCGATTTTTTGGACACTAAGTTGGTTTTCTCGTGACAGATCACATTTACAGTAATTTTTCGGCTAATTTTATAATGATCTTGAAAATATTTGAATAATTTTTCGTGATTCTTTTAAAATTTTTCTGTCATTTGAAACAGCAATGTTTTTTCGGTGATGAAAGAGCCCCGAACTGAGAGCACTCGCACTCACTCTGCTCTTTGCTCCTTTAAAATTTTCGTTCTTGTTCTTCACGCGCTCTTTCAAAATTCGCTCTTTTGGTCCTCCTTCGTCGCTCCTCAACTGTTGTCTTCTAACTTTTAAAAAATTTTAAATCAACTTTTTCAAAATTTTACTCAATTTTTCCATCTTTTCCCATCAATTTTATGGTAAATTTCAACGATTATAATACTAATTTTATAGTCATTTTGATACTTAAGTACGAGCTTGATTGTTGCAAAATTTCATAATTTTTATTTTCATACAATTTGAATAGTTTTTTGTTATTTTATTTTGATTTTAGACATTTTTCTAATTGTTTTACTTTTGTGGAATTTTATGAAATTTTGAACATTTAAATTTTTATTCCTCCTGTAGGGACTTTTAAATTAAGAATTTGACGTTCTAACAGGTTTTTTGAAGGGGCTAAAAATAACAAAAAAATTTTAATTTCCTAAGATTTTGATAACAGATATTACAGGACATATTTTAGAGCCTCCAGAAAATTTGTAATTTTTTCCTGAAATTTCAAATTGCTCTAAAAGTGCCAAAAACGACCTTTGGCACTGTATAACTTTGGTTTTGGTGCTTAATATGTAGTGCTGATTGAGCCTTCCCCAAACCGTTTCAAGTAATTGCCGAAAAATTTCAGGTGTGTCATCAGTTTGAAAATTAATGTTTAGTCAACTTATAAATTCCAAAAATGAGAATGAAATGGGCGTTTTCGTTACTACATACATATATCGTCTGATGAGTCTACATCCTCTCTCGTTTTGAAAACAAACGCTGCACTGTTGGGCTATTTTGGAGCTCCCAGAAAAATTTTTCAAATTTTTTCAGCTTTTTTTGGAGGCTTCAAAACGGCTTAAAAGTAAAAATTTTTTAATCAAGCTGTTTTGAAAATTTTATTTAAAAAAAAAAAAAACTGAAATTTACGATTTCTGACGAAAAATTAAGTTTGAGGTGGCACGATTGAAATTTTATGTTAATTGCTCAAAATGGTCTAAATCGTACCTCTGCCTACCCAATAAGCACTGAGCAAAGTTGCAGGGGCCAAATGTTATTTCTGAAAAAAAATTGGAAGCTCATTGAAAGCTCCTGAATGCCCTCAACCGATAGTTTCTGGGTTTGAAGAAAAAAAATAGTCTATGAAAAAGTTGAAATTAATCTTCCAAATTTTACCTCAAAAAAAGTCATCTCAAAACCCAAGGGGAGGGGTGGAGGGGCCTGAAACTTTCTCCCCAGAAGTCACAGAGATTTCCAAATTGCACCCAGTCACCCACCACCTGTGCAGATGTTAATCAAAAAGCTCTGGGAAGGGGGAATTCACCCTTCTTATCCACCTATGACCTTTCTACCTATGTACTTATAAAGTAGCGCAAACCTATGCTTACCTGCTTTTATTTATTCTTGTTTATCGAAGTAGTTCATTAATTCACATTATTTTTATTTTTCAGGCTGCAAAAGTTTCTTCAAGAGAAGTGTCCGGCGTAATTTAACATATTCCTGTAGAGGTAGTCGAAATTGTCCTATAGATCAACATCACCGAAACCAATGCCAGTTCTGCAGACTACGAAAATGTCTAAAGATGGGAATGAGGAAAGAGGGTAAGTTGCATGGTACGCGAATATTGCTTTTATTGACACGCGCACATACGTGGTACATATGTGACGGTGTATACTGTACATAAATTATGAATCACATGTATTTTTTTTACTCCTGTTGTTCACTGCAAACAGGAAATTATTTTTCCAATCAGTTTTACGTGACTTCGTAATTGATAAGGTTTTAGGTGGAATTATGAATTATATAGAAGATAATAACGCGGTGCAATACGAAGCGATTAATTTACGATTTCACGACGTCATGAAAGATTTAAAAAAAAAGAGCTTTTCAATTTGAGTAATTTTCATCGCTCGTATGACTGTAAGATTTTCTGGCAACAAACGTGTGTGTGTTGGGATCGGCACCGCGTGGTGCGGATATCCGCGTGTTTCGAGCACGTGTTTGTCTTGGGGATTATTTTCTTTTGAATGATGGTGTATGCTTATTACGAGACGATTATTTGGTATTAACTTCTTTCAATGATTATTGCGTTGCGAGATTAACGATATTAGCTCGTTTGATTCATGATTTGTATACTTTGGTACCTACATAATTACTCGGTGGATATTTGAGATTTGATTGGATTGGATGGAATTGCTATCTATGGTGCAAAATTTTTTTTAGGGAAAAATTCACTCACAAAATTCTTATGTATGTCTAAAACAAGGAAACGTTTCGCAAATATAGATGAATGATATTAAAAATCGTTGATACGAGGTAGGGTGACCTTTTTCTCTCATTTAATATAGTACAAGATGAATATAGAAGGGTGAGGGTGGAAGGGCAACTTGGAAAGGTCACGTAAATGCAAGGTTAAAGAATTATTCCATTTACTATACGAGCCAGCTAGTTCATAACCGAATTAGTTTTCTGTCTTGGGTATGGTTTTTTGGTTGTGTATGTATTCCAATGGTTCTTAAATGATGTTAACCGAGTAAACTGAATTGATGACTGTGCAGTAAATGAACAAATAGTGAATAGTTTTGAAATTGATTCAAGGTGAATAGGATTCTGTTCGAGTCGTAGCTGTAATGGTTTCGTATATGAGGTTACTTGAAAACTTCATTAGGTATTTATTTGCAACAAAATTATTGTAACGAATACTCGTAAAAGAAGTCGTGGTTCTTGAAGAGGAGTTAATTTTTGATTTTTGTAGCGAGAAACTCTCGAAGCCAGGCAGCCAGTTATTCTAAACCTCCATCCAATTATTACGATGGAAATGAAGTTTTTTTTATTAAGCTTTCAATTTTTAAATCTAAGAACTTCACACTTTCTGACTCAGACTTAAAATTCGTAATTCTCTCTTGATGATTTCATCATTCCTAAAGGCTCTGCAATCTGCCCATGTGACCATATTCAACTCTGTAAATTATTTTGAGTAACCCTGCGTTGCACTGGCCGGCGTCCACTAGAGAAAAAAACACTGTTGGGATATTTAAGCATGACCGTATCAAAGACAGCTGATGCGTTGAAATGTTTTCGATGGTTCAGAGGATATTCAAGGATATAGATTCTAAAACAAATGCACGTATAAGGCGATTCGCCAGCAGTTTATGATTTTTCGTTATTCGTTCAAAGTGTAATGATTAAAAAACTGTAGGGTCAATCGAAGCCAACACGATAGCTAGCTTGATTGAAAAACTCGTTCAATTTATTATATGTACAAATCATGAAATTTAATGTACTTATTCACAAAATTTGTAAGTCCTCATGGCATTAGGCAGAACCTTGGAGAGCCAAAACGAGCCCATAGAAAATATCTGTCTGGACTTTTATTTTTCGAACCCTCTAAAAAATCTGTGCCTGGGGCGCAAACTCCCTCTTCCCTACAGTCCTGATATTGTAAGGCTAAATGAGGCAAGGAAAGAAATATAAATGAAGGAACTCTTATACTTCAGAGTATGCATGTATTTTTTTCTTGATTTTTTTTCTACCATTACTGTCACTGTAAGAACAAAAAACCATAAAAAATATACCATTCGATGCATCAAAACCACTATCGAATTATCTCGCTTATACTCAGATTGCTCCTTTTTTTTGCACGAACGAGCGTCGTCGCTGGAATATCTACATTACTCGAGGGCGATTTGCTTAGATACTTACGGGACGTGTACGAGATGAAGTATGGTATATTAAGTGATCGTTGACATAAACGAATGTCGTAATAGACTATGTAGTGGCACGCGAGCGACTATACTGCTGATCTATATCTACTGCGTAGATAAATTTGTGAAAATGGCTATTAAATCATCGCGGCTCGACGAGATTACCCATTATAGAAAAGGTCCCCACGTCTTGTTTAGCCCGAAGGTATTGTATGTTTTAATTATGCACACGATAAAAGCCGTAGAAGCTGTACAGTGTGATCCGAAAGTTCGAAAGGGTTTGAATTATTTCTGTGTAATCAGTGATGACAGCTTGGTAACTCGTTCGATGTTGAACTTTGTGTGTAGGAGGAGGAGGGGAGGAGGCTTTTTTAAAACCAGTGCAAAAAATTTTTGAGACGCGTAGGTCTATAGAAAGTGTCTTTGAAATAGGTAACAAAATAAATGATTATTTGAGAACTTCGAATAAAAAAAATAAATTCTTTCCAGATCCTTCCAACTATAAAATTCTCAAAGCAAAAATTTCTTACCAAAAATCTGAGAAAATTTTATGAATGGTAAACCTAATATTTGTTTTACTTCCCTCATACTTTCCTCTTCCTCTCCACCAATTTTGACCCAATTTGCATGAACGAGTGTTTTTACAATGAAATTTTTGACAGGTCTACCCTATGTACTTACATAAAAAATTTTACTCCCTCAATCCAAAAGGAGAAGATCGCTCCTATTTGACAGCTCATAATTTCTCCGGTCCTTGAGATGAAGGTTCGAAGAAATTTTGATGTGAAGTGCAAATAATCTTCGTGATTTTCCCCCTCCCCCCATAGATGTGAAAAAAAGGCCCAGAAGATTTCCCAACTTACGAAACTATTTTTAGGTCCAACAAAAAAATCGACAAAATTACGTCATCAAAAAATTTAATGTTGAATTAATTTTTCATTTTTTGGTGAATTAAGAATTTTCAATAAATTCAAATGTGGTTAATTTTCAATTGAAAAAAAATGATCAACTTTGATAGAAAGCCAAAGCTTGGCACATGGTATGCATTGTTTGAGTTCTCAGGATCCAAGATCCAAAGTTAGTGGTTTTGGGCCAGTTAGATGGCCAATGGCGCAAATCGCAGCCCTCTAGCGCATTTTTAACGGCAGCCAGGGGGTGTCAAAGTTTTCAGTGAACCTAAAAATATCATCCATTTCAGCAGTGGATAACTCGATAACCACCATACCTACCAAAATGGAACTTTTCCCCATAGTTAGGGGTTTTGAAAGGCTTTTTGGTGATATCATAAAAATCAGTGTTGCCACTTTTTTTCGTACAAAAAATAAGCTCAAAAAGTTTCAAAACGTATGTTTTCATATTGTTCCGACTCTCAAGAATTCTGAAAAAAATATATTATGGACAACTTTTCATGCTGAACAACATATTGAAAAATTGGGATGGCACCATGTCGCAAAGTCGATTTAAAAAAATTGAAAGTTTGCCAAAAAATGCAATTTTTTTATTTAAAACGTGAAAAAAAGTTTTGATTGGTAAAGTTGACCCATTTGACCTCTAATTTTACGCATTCGTTGAAAAAGTTGAAATCCCCTTTTTAATCGATGAAATAAACTCATCACAAAAAAAATCAAGCTTCGAAAAAAATTTCAAAAAATAAACGAATTTCAATTTTTTTGGTATGAGTATAATTTTTATCAACATTTTCATGAAATACGTCAGAAAAAGGTCAACTTTTTTTGATGTTTGAAATTGAAAATAGAATTTTTTTGAATTTTGATTTTTTTTGTGCTGAGTTTATTTCATTGAAAAAGGGGTTTTTTTAACTTTTTCAATGGATACATAAAAATAGGGGTCAAATGGGTCAACTGCACCAATCAAAACTTTTTTTTCACGTTTTAAATCAAAAAATCGCATTTTTTCGCAAACTTTCAATTTTTTTAAATCGACTTTGCGACATGATGCGATCCCAATTTTTTAATATGTTGTTCAGCATGAAAAGGTGTCCATAATATATTTTTTTCAGAATTTTTGAGAGTCGGAACGATATGAAAACTACGTTTTGAAACATTTTGAGCTAATTTGTTGTACGAAAAAAAGTGGCAACACTGATTTTTATGATAAGTATCATTTTGAATTTTAAAAAATTTTCCAAAAATTTAAAAATCATCTAAAATTTGGAATTTTGTCTTTTGAGGTAATTTCGGGCATCCTTGCGATTTTTCTATGCCCTGTGCTACGAATTTTCGTCGTTATTGGGAGAAAATAACAAATTTTCATTTTTTTAAAAGGAAGTTTAGTCAATTTTAGATTTTCAAAAACCGAAAAGTGATTCAGTTCCTGGAATTTTTGTTCGGTTACACAATTTTTTCAAGTTTTTGCCATTTTTCTGTCCTTGTTCCCAAGAAAATGGAGGTTAAAAGGAGGTCATCAATTGATTTGACAGATCAAAAATTCAATATAAACCTTTCAGCTTTCTATATAGGTACCTCACTTTGACCTTTTTTTGATTTCTATACGAAGTAGGTCAATTTTGAATTAGGTATCAAAAATTCACCAACAATTGAAAAATGATCCAGAACCTAGGATTTTGCCTAGTGATGCAATTTGAATGTTCTTTTTATTTTTCAACCTGTCGTAGAACAATAAGAATAGGTACTCGTACTTTCCTAAAATTTTAATTTTTCAAAAAAAATAACGGTAGGTAATGACATTTTGTGACTGTAAACACGTCTTTGTATACATTATTCAAAAATTTCTAGTATCACTTTTTACTATGTTGAATAGGTAACCCTAGTTAAATCATTTCCCTACCGGAACCCTTTCAAAAATGATCACAACTCTACAGTCTTCATCACTTTCAGGTCACACTGTACGTTCTCCTAAAGGGTTTAAGAACTCCTCGCCGAGCAAACCGACAACTTCGACACGATACGAGGAGGAGGGTCGCGGGTCGTGTTGTCAGCCGAACAATATCTCAACCTTACAGTATTTTTTAAGCGGTCAAATTTTGTTATGTTTTTTTTCTTCTTCTTCGCCGTGTCGTCTAATTCACTATCTATTAATTTCGTGGGCAACAACGCGGACATGCACAATATTGGAAAACAGCAGGGGTCCCGGTAGGCTGATACCTACCTTGGTACCTGTGCATCGCTAACCCAGCGCAACAGTGTGATGTGCGGCGGTATTCGTTACCTGTTGTGTTAGCGAGCAATAAATCATAAACATAGACGTCTGTTGTTGGATTACACTTTGAATCCTGACCAGCCTCGGGGATCTTTTTATAGAATGACTTTTTCGGAATTTCTCGTTTGGTCAGTTGCGAAGATCTCACGCTAAAAACGTTCGTTCGACGTTCGCGCTTCTCTCGTACACCTATGGTATCTATAATATGTAATGTGCTGTACCTCTTTCTATATTATTGTATACTATATTGTATGTACATATTCGTTACCAACCTATGTGATGCGGTGTGGATTGTGGATAACGGTTCGTAATATAATTTTGGTGCTGTGGTCTCGATACCTCCGCTGTCCGCTTCCGCCTCATCATGCCATATCCGAGCGATCTTATCGGCGCGATCTCATGGATCATAACGCGCGTGCGCTATGGGAATTCATAATTCGTGATTAGGGTCAAAGGTTAACTTAGCCATAGTTGACACTTGTTTTCGTCGTGTCCATATGAAAAATAGTACGAGCTTTTGTCGGGCACAGCGGAGTTCGTTCGCAGTGTCTAAATTACCAGTGTCGTCGAAATGCGATGGTGTGAGATTTTAATTTGTTTATTAAAAATGATACCTGTCTCAAGATGTAAATACCTGTCCGAGTATACGCTGTATATTAATGCAAATATGAAATATTGAATTCCTGGGGGTATTTAATTAGAAAAACACGTATTTTCCCATTTCTAAGTGATTTTCCAATGGTTTTTTTTTAAACGACTGGTTTGGTGAAAGATGTATTTTGGCGTGATGAGAGCGTAAGTAGGCTGATGAAATGTTTTTAATAGGTATTGGTTGTATGTTTTCATCGTTCAAAAAGTTGAATTTCGTGAGATGGCATACGAGAGTAGTACAAGTACCTTACAGAGAACTTTTTAAACTCATGCTTCTTACTCTTCGATTTGAATAAAACCAAGTTGTATTGAATGAACATGTACTAAAATCTCCGTAACCAAAATTCCAAGTGCTGAAATCCATTTTTGAATTTTTTTGTGAATTTTAAAAATTTTAAAAATTTTAAAAAGTTGTTTTAAGGACGATTTCAAATTTTTTTTTAAGTATCAACTTTTTTTTAGCAAAGTGAACCAATAATTCAACTCCCATACATGAACTACTACTAGTTTTGGGATATTCTAGAGCCTCCAGCGATTTTTCTAATTTCTCCAGAAACTTCAAATCACTCGAGAAATGCCTGCAGAAATTGAACTTCAGCACTCATAACTTTGGTCAGTGCTTATTGGGCACTTACGTGACAGTTTTATGAAAAAAATTACCAAAACTTGCTGTAAAAAATTGATTTTAAGTCATTACAAAAAAATTCCTAATTCAATCGCTGCCAAAAAATTAATTCTAGATCAACACAAAGAAATGTATTTGAAACCTCAAAAAAAAAATCATTCATAAACCCCCCTCCTCTTCTAGACTCTTCTTCTCCTCCCCCCCCCAAAAAATCATTTTAATTCAACACTTGCTTGTTTGAAATGGAAAAAATTGTGGAAAATTTTTTTGGAATTATCACAATCAGATTCATTTAGAATCACCACCAAAGAAGTCATTGAAAATCGCAAAAAAATTCAAAAACATTTACCAAAAAAATTTTAATTTTAAAAATCACATAAAAAAATAGATATCAAAATTATGAGGAAAAATTCATTTGAAATAAACGTAGATAAATAATTTATTCAATCACACGAACAATAATTTATTTCACTACCTACTTACGCAAAAATTTAAAATGAACTAGAGTAATAAAAAAGCTCATGATAGAGGAAAAACATGAAGTTTGCAATGAGTCCCAAAATTTTAGTCACTTTTAAAGTAAGTAAGCAAACAAATTTTTGGAATAATAATACCCCATCACATTATCCTTACTCTCACTCACAAAATAACCAATCACACAGAATTCCTAAGCAAACCCACTGGCAGGGGGGGGGTCATCCCACGTCAATTCGACCAAGAAGTGGTAGAGGGGGTCAGTGATTTTTTTGATATTTTTCCTGTGGAAAGACCTTCCAAAGAGACGACCAATGGCGCAAATCGCAGCCCTCTAGCCCTTTTTATAGGCTGCTAGGGGATGTTAAAGTTTTCAGTGAACTTAAAATATCAGACATATTTCAGCCGTGGGTTACTCGACATTACATACCAAAATGGAACGTTTCCCAATAGTTAGGGGTTTTGAAAGGCTTTTTGGTGATATCATCAAAATCAGTGTTGCCACTTTTTTTTGTACGAAAAATTAGCTCGAAAAGTTTCAAAACGTAGTTTTCATATCGTTCCGACTCTAAAAAATCCTGAAAAAAATATATTATGGACAAATTTTTATGCTGAACAGCATATTAAAAAATTGGGATGGAATTATTTCGTCAAATCGATTTAAAAAAATTGAAAGTTTGCGAAAAAATGCAATTTTTTGATTTAAAACATGAAAAAAAGTTTTGATTGGTGAAGTTGACCCATTTCACCCCTATTTTTACGTATCCGTTGAAAAAGTTGAAAACACCCTTTCACTCGATGAAATAAACTCATATCACAAAAAAATCAAAATTCTGAGTGAATTGAAAAAATAAACGAATTTCAATTTTTTTGCTATGATCGAGTGTAATTTTTACCAACTTTTTTATGAAATACGTCAGAAAGAGGTCATAATAGGACAACTGAATAAATTTAAACTTTTTTTGATGTTTAATTTAAAAATTGAATTTTTTCGAATTTTGATTTTTTTGTGATGAGTTTATTTCATTGAGTGAAAGCAGAAATTGAAAAATCACTGAAGGCTCCAAAATTCCCAGTTGCAAACTGAAGAAATTACTCACTTTGGTTCACTTTGCTCCGAAAAATTTATATTTTCATGAAGAAGCTTAAAAACCTCTTATTGAAATTTCTTCTTTAAATTTTTTTAATTTTTAAAAATTCGCCAAAAATCTAAAAAATGAATTTCAGACCTTGGAATTATGTGTTGTGGAAGCCTTGGGACACGCTCATTCAATCTAGCGTTTTTTTATTCAATCAAAAAAATTGACCAACAATTATTTTTTTCAATTCCTAATGTACCTATTTTTCAAAAATTTTCGCTTTTGTTTCACTCTCAGACAGAACTGTTTCCCTTGCTTAAAATTTTTGTAGCTTACCCTGCTTACCTTACGTTCCAGAAGAAAAAAATTTTAAATCACTATAATTTACCCAAAAATAAGTGATTTGCAAATTTTCAAACGCTCATGAAGAACCCTAAATGTAGTCTTGGATTTTGATGATGACAATGAGCCAATGACGTAGGTCGATGCAGTATCTCAAATATTGTCTTTTGAAACTGGTCTATTTTTCCCAAAACAGGTTGGGTATACCAAGCTAGAGCGAATAAACCATAATTTTTTCGAAATTGCCTCTCTTTGAGAACCCACATCTCTCCTCCAGGAACCCCTCCGGAGCTGGCATTTTTCTGAATGACTTTCCACTCGGAATGAAGGTGTCTGCTGAATTTGGTCAAAATCCTTCTACATTTAAGGGTCTGTGTACAATGTTGTTGAATTGATCTAGCACAGCTCAGATTTTGAGTAGGTACCCTGATCCCTGCCAGTAAAATGGACTCATTAGTCATTAGGCTCAGTGCCACAAAAAAGGAGGAATGGCTGGGAAAATTTGCCCCAATAGCCAGACAAATGTCTGACGAGATCCATCTATAGCTAATTTAATAAATCAGGAAACTTTTTTTTGCAAAAATTGTCTATTTTTATCTTCCAGCATCATTCTGGAAACAGCTATGTACTAGCAGCTAGTACCAAAAATAAAATGAAATTACATCATTACAACTTTATTCAAGTAGGTACCTACGGTTTCATCTACTACACCACATATAGAGGATGTTTAACACCATAATACATACATATCTACCATAAACACAGCACATATGTTCGCAGTCTCGTTAGCAAGTCGAACATGGAATAAATTCTTTGTCCATAACTAATTATGTACTGATACACGACCTAAGTCGTCTACAATACTCATTGAACACGAACCATTGTTTACATACTAAATGTTGTTGTTGTTGAAGTGCATAGTTGTCCAAAGACACACACACTCGCTGCTGTACCTTACCATAGCCTAGCTCTAGCTAAAGATGTTAGCTCTGTGCTCGGCCTGCAGTGCGCGCGAGGACGACAAGTATTTCAATTATCAATCGCATCGTAATTACGTGTACGATTTAGAAAAAAAAAACGTGTATAGAAATAAGATTAAATATGGAATACGAGTACGAGTATGAGAGAGGTTATTAGGAGGTTGCGGTTGGTGTACAGGGTCAAGGTTAGTGGCGGGCGTAGAAAACGCTTTACGATCGCGAAAATGGTATACCTACGACCATACACTAGGATTACTATAAAGGTGTACTATACGGTAACGCTAAATAGCAATCTCGGTTCGGCCGGGTCACGCTATGCTAACCTTCTTCTGTATAGGAAGTGCATTGACATGCGTGCATCAGTGATTTTGTACCACGCGTGTATGCGTTTTACAGCATTTAGGTATCATTTTGTTGTAAATATATAGCGAGGTTTCACGAATATATAGGTACTTTATAGTGAACTACATTACCCATTCGTATGAACTGGCAATGGGTGCAAGTTCATCAAGATCATAGCCTTAACGTCAAAATAACAAATTAAGAGGGAGATGAGGAACTGACCTGGAAAAAATTTAGCTTTCAGTAAAGGGGCCTGAATCGATTTTTTTTTTCAAATTTCCCTTGAGCTTCTTGCTTGCTGTGGTGAAAAGTAATATTACAGCCCATCATAATAATCCTACCACCCTCCACGAAGGGAATGGTGACCTCAAAAATATGTATTCGATTTGCACACAGTTGACTATCTATGAGCATTTTTTTGATGAAATCAAACAAAACTTGACACGTAGGTAAGTCATTTGACTTCTTTGATTCAAATGTCCCCTAATTTTTAAAAAATTTTTTCAATTCTTTCGGTCTCTAAAATAAAATAATGAAATAATTTTGAAAATTTAATTTTTTTACGAAAATATTTCTCAATGAATTTCCCTTTTTCGTGCCAATTTTTCAGCAATTTTCGAGCAATGGAACCTACCTAAAACGATGGGGAAAAAGTAGTTCGACGAGCTTTTCCCACTCTAAAACATCTTCAAAGCTCCGAATTCTGGAATCACCAGGATCGCTGGATACGTCAGCGAATCCAAGAATATCTAACAAGGGAACCTTTTGAGGTGTCATGCTCCGATTTGAACGGGACCGCGATTTTTGGAAAGAGCATAGTCTAAAACCCTCAAAACCAAATTTTCAGCTGCCCAAGTTCATTTTTCGATTTTTGGCGAATTTTTGAAAATTCAAAATTGACTGTTTTTGGCGATTTATGCTTTTTTTAAAAAAAGTTCGTACTTATTGATCAATAAAAATGGTCAAAATAAGTCCCAAAACTAATATTAATTACCCAAATCCAAATTTCACCATTTCCAGCCATTCTGGAGCCTCCAGCGCGATTTTTCAATTTCTCCAGAATTTTGAATTTGCTCCAGAAGGCGTGAATATGAAGTTGGGCAGCTAAAAATCGAGTTGTATATTACACTCGACCTGTTTAACGAGTTTACCCAGATTTGAGCCGATTTTGAGAGTGACACCTTAAAAGTGGTTTTTTGACCAGATTTTTTCAAAATTAAAAAATCCAAAAAAAAACAAAGTTTCCCGTTTGTGTGGAAATTTCTGAAATTTGCGCGAATCGCTGTATTTCTTCAAGAACTAACCCCCGGAGCGCAAATTCTACCATTTCCAGCCGTTTTGGAGCGAGAGTGACACCTCAAAAAACCACTCTTGATGTGTCACTCCAAAAATCGGCTCAAATGTGAATAAACTCGTTAAACAGGTCGAGTGTAATATACAACTCGATTTTTAGCTGCCCAACTGCATATTCACGCCTTCTAGAGCAAATTCAAAATTCTGGAGAAATTGAAAAATCGCGCTGGAGACTCCAGAATGGCTGGAAATTGTGAAATTTGGATTTGGGGGGTTAGTTTTGGACAAAATACAGCGATTCGAGTGGATTTCGGAAATTTCCACACAAACGGGAAACTTTTGATTTTTTTGGATTTTTTAATTTTGAAAAAAGCTGGTATAAAAACCACTTTTGAGGTGTGTCATTCTCAAAATCGGCTCAAATGTAGATAAACTCGTTAAACAGGTCGAGTGTAATATACTACTCGATGTTGAGCTGCCCAACTTCATATTCACGTCTTCTGGAGCAAATTCAAAATTCTGGAGAAATTGAAAAATCGCGCTGGAGGCTCCAAAATGGCTGGAAATGGTGAAATTTGGATTTGGGTAATTAATATTAGTTTTGGGACTTATTTTGACCATTTTTATGGATCAAGTACGTACTTTTTTTTTAAAAAAGCATAAATCGCCAAAAACAGTCAATTTTGAATTTTCAAAAATTCGCCAAAAATCGAAAAATGAACTTGGGCAGCCGAAAATTTGGTTTTGGGGGTTTTAGACTATGCTCTTTCCAAAAATCGCGGTCCCGTCCAAATCGGAGTGTGCCATCACAAGAGGTTCCCTTGTAAGTCCAAATTAAGATGCAAAAAATTATTACTCATCGAGCATAATTTTTCGTTGTAAAAAATCGAGATATTTTCACGGTTTAATTGTTTTACAAAACATAATTTAGCCAAAAGCATGGGCATGGACGAAGAATCCATCCAATGAAGTGATTCTGGTTCACCATTGTTACACTTCTTATGTAGGTATAGCATGTAAAACCAGTTACATAAATAAAATTAGCGCGTTCGCTTGTGCTTCTGGGTTTGTAGGTATTTGACGTGAATGTTCGAAGGCGATTTGATAAGCGGTTGTTCTTTTTTGAACTTCGCGATTACCTTTTGTTCGCTTTAATACCTAACCTATGTTACGTATTACTTATGGGTGCATTTAGAAAGGATCATCTAACCTAGATTCGTATTAGTTATGACTTTTAATCTATACGTTTACGTATGAAATTTTATTAATTTTTTGCGAAAGGTATTCACCAAGATACCTACGTTTACACTATTTTACTATATAGCTACTTGGGAGGTCTACACTGCGATGATTATACGATCCTTTTTTTCTCTATTTTTATTAATCGCGAAAAAAATATGTTATGGGTATTTTTACGTGTCGCGGATGAATTTTTTTTCAGGTATTTGGTGAACTTTCGAAACATGTGAGAACCGGTTCTCTCAACACGGTTATGATTTATTATAAGCGAGTAATTTCCCCTCAGATTGAAATTTTTTTCCTATGTAAGGGACTTATTGAAAATGGACAATTTTGCGGCTGCTGCGATTGAAATCTGTGTATATCTGAGGAAATCATCGGGCAAGTCTTTGATTCATTTACGTATATGAAACACGTTTTTCCTTCTTTTTTCTTTTTTCCTCCTCTGGCCTCTTCTTCTTCTGCTCGTTCATTTATTTATTATACGTACTGTTTTTCATGCTCCATCTGTAAACCAGTCACGATACTAATCGATTACAAGTCTTGGCGAGCCGAACACGTGAGTTGTCCTCGGAGTTACTTTCGATTTATCAGTTTTTGTATACTACATATATTGTAGTATACGAGTAGGTATACTAGTATTATAGTATATATGCATTCTATGGTCTCTATGATACTATGCGAAACAGTGCCGCATCGATTTACCGATTAGAAATACCGAATAAATTTCGCTCTTTTACCTCCTGCCCTTTTATCGTATAGTTTTATAATTAAAAGCGTGAGATATGGTTTTATATTATACTCGTGGTATGCCGATGAGTTATGATATACTCGTCCTAGTCTGGCATTTGGCTGACGATTGAAGTTTCTCAACCGTGCGATCTATAGGCTACACGTACGATGGAATTTTCATGGTTTGAGGTTTCGAGGTGAGTTTTTGGTTTTTTTTTTTTTTTTTTTGGTGTCATGGGTCACGATGGCATGTGGAAAATTAAAGGAGTTATCTGTATCTAAATCAAAGCAAAGTTCGACGGTCGAGAAAATTATGATTCGGACAACAAACAACAACAATACTCCTTCCTCCAAATAATAAATTGATAGGTGATTCAATATACACTCGTATAATCGAAACTATTGCAAACAATAGACCTAAGCCACATTAGGGTCGATCTCGAAAAAAAATGTTGGGAGGGATTTGACCAAATTCAGCGAGAAATAATAAATATCATTATAGAGTTGAAAGTCACTTGGAAAAAATTTTGGTTCGAAAGGTGCTCCTGGAGAGAAGATATGGGTCCTCAAATATTAGGAGACATTTTCGAAAAAATCGTGGTTTTTTGAAATGTTGAAAAAAAATTAGAGTACCTAGTCAAAATTAGAAATTTTAAAAACAATTTTCAAGCAGTCAAACGTTGGAAATTTGGGCACATTTTTCAAGCTGTCGAAATTTGGATCTTTCTGGCATATTTTTTAACCAAACAAGAATTGAACCTTTTTGCACACTTTTCAAACAGTTAAAAGTTGGGAAGTTTGGAAAACATTTTTCTTGCAGCTTAAAATTGAACCAATCTTAACACAGCTTTTAAACAGTCAAAAATCGCAAAATATTTTAGAATATTTTTTAGGCATTCAAAAACAAAAAATTAGAGCACATTTTTCAAGATGTCAATTTTGGGAAAAATGGTCCAGTCCCAAAAGATGGTAAGTATTTGAGATTCTGCCTTGATCTAAGCCATTTCCATCAAAATTCAATAGCTTTTTAAGAGTTTGCTACTGAGCGACTGAACATTTTCAAATCGCTTATTTTCGAACAAATTTGTGTTTTGAAATTTTTTTTCTCAAATACGAAAATATTTCTCAATGAATTTCCCTTCTTCATGCCAATTTTTCAGCAGTTTTCGAGCAATAAAAACCTACCTAAAACGATGAAAAAAAGTAGTTTGACGAGCTTTTCCCATTCTAAAATCGATAGATTTCATTTTTGAAACTGTGGAAATATTTCGTAACGCAGTGGTGTCAATTTTTTGGTCATTAATTATTCGTTAGAAGTTTCAAAAAATCAAGAAAAATAGCCAAAAACTACTACCAAATTTTTTTGGTTCTTTGAAATTGGTACCTACCTATTTAAATTATGAAAAAAATTGGCACTACTGCATTACAAACTCTGAGAGCTTTTCCATTATATTAACATTTTTAAAAATTATTTTGAAATCTGCCCGAGGGAAATATACTTTGGTTTTACTTTTTTATATCAATGTGAATTATGACCTCATTTCAACCCCCCCCCCCTCACATCGAAAAGTGTCTGTTTTAGGGCATTCTGAAGCCTCCAGCGAGTTTTCGATTTTCTCCAACAAATCTTGTATTGAATTTAGCATCTAAAATCTGGTTGATGCTCATTGTCAGTATAGAAGAAAATTGAAACCATGTTTTTCAAAAATTCGATTTTTTCCAAAATGTAGAATACTCAAGTCGAAAATTTTCTTTTGAAATGATTTTCATTAGAATATTATTGTGGCCAAAATAACCGAGAGAGTATTTTCAAGCATTAAAAAAACTCAAGCATTACACAAACCTACAAGTTGCTGAAAGCTGAAGTTTATTTTTGTCTTTTTCAGAACAATTTGAAATTTCATGAGAAATTGAAAACTCGCTGGAGACTCCAGAATGGCCCAAATTGGTAGTTTTTTAGTGTGTGGGAGTTGAATTGAAAGGATTATTCTCATTAATTTTCTAAATTTTCTAGAAAATCACCAAAAATCTAAAAATGTACTTGAGTACCTGATATTTTGTTTAAAGGGGTTTTTGGACGTACTCGTTCGATCTGATTTAGTTTCACTGAACCAGGAGAGTAACAATTCAGAGGATTCCCTTGTTAAGATCATTTTAGGAGTCAAAAATCACCGTAAAACTTTTTTTGGATTTTTTCAACTCCCAGAAATTCATCAGCAACCCAAAAATGAACTTCATCATCTAAAATTTTTAAATGGGGTGGGGGGAGGGAGGACATGCTCTTTTGATTTAACTCGGTTTTGTTCAATTCGGAGAGTTGAAAGAGCCAGTTGCTATCTGCAAAGATTTTGTTTAAAATAAAATTTCTACCTTGACTAAACTTTTCTTTCTCAGAACCACTTCAAAATGGAAGACGAACATTATTTTCGAGAAGCTGTTTTTCATTGCCTAGAATAATTTGTTCTTGTATGTAGTTGAATCTATGTTACAAACCTCCATTTTGACTGTTGCAGAAACTCTTATACGACCCTCAGTTTTTTATTTGGGCACCTGAATTTTTTTTGAAAAACTCCCTATGAGTTTTCATACTTTGGAATGAAAAAAGAGCAAAATTCGTAATTCAATGGTCGAGAAAATGAAACAGAACCTCGATTTTCCGAAATTTTGCAAATATATGTCAAAAACACCCATAAGAATCAAACGACCCATTGAAAACACTTTCTTCAATTTGTTCGAATATCTTCAAGATGTTTGAAACTTCATCTCGACTACACATGGTAAATTCCATCGCCTGAAGGGCGAAATTGGACGCTCGACGTTGTCACGATTATCGAACACAATTAATTACAATCCAGTTACGGCGAATTGTTTATAAAAAATTCACATTATCAGTACACGTGACGAAGAGATATCCGTTTTCGTAACGCGTTTAATCGAATAAATAAGCCAAACGATCGTTTTTTTTTATTCGTTTAGTGGAGAATTTTTATGAATGAACGTGTTTATTAACTCAGCAGATGGGAAGAGAGAATTTTATGGATTTTATTTACGTATTTTTTTTTTTTCATTTCGTCCAAGTCCAATATGTGGAGAATTAGCCGTCAGAATGTAACGGTTAGACGATTAATAAACCTGTTTGAACGGGCTCTGGATCATAAGAGAGGATGGTTTGGTTATAAAAATTCATTAGAGAGTACGCGCTTTTACTTTTCATCATTTTTTTCCTCTACGAAAGGGACGACGAAGAGAAGACGAGTTAACAAGTTGCGTAATTGAAGTGTCATGACAACTGTTTCTGTTGGTAAACAATTAGGAATTTTAGTGGTACCTACCGATAACTTATAGTGGGTTTTTTTCTCTTTTATCGTCAACTTTACCGAGAAAAAAGGTTGAAATCGCGATTGGCGACTTGTGCGTATACAAAATATGACATAATTTTACTCAAATATATTTAAAATTGAAGGATTATAAGACCTTATTGCCCATTTATCGTATCTTGGAATAGATGTTCCTGTGTATAGAGTAGACCTAGGGGATTGGGAGACGAGACGATGAGCACAATATATCGTAAAATATGGATACTCGCGATATTGTAAGATGGAAAAAATACCCACTTGGTTACAAGGTCGGATTAAATTTGAATAAATCTCAATATTAAAGTCTAGTGTACAGTTAAGGAGAACTATTAAAAACATCTATTAATATTTATATAATCGGTTTACCTATTTGAATATTCGTAAATAAGTACGAAGCGATGAGCTATTTAATGGCAGAAAAAAATGTCCAACGTGTACCTAGCTCCTAAGTACCTACTGCTCGTATTTAAGAAAAAAAAAGGAAGGAGGAAAAAAACGATCACGATGATTCAATGTATGTACTTATAGCTATAGATAGGCCTACAGACTCCAGTCTAACGTAAGTCGCGGTTGCATTTTGTCTAGCACCTTTGGATGGAGGTAATCTGATAGACCCAAGTTGAAGAATTTCGTTATACGTCTTACGACACGGACAGATGTTCTGCTCCTCATATTATTATTTTTTTTGGGTGAAAATCTTTTTAGATATTTTCATCAAAAGACCAATGTCCGTTATTGCGTGCTGTGGTTTTTGTTTCTAGACATACCAGTTTACCAGAAAGAGACGTGGACACTCATATTTTTATAAGAGGTCCTATAAAGTGAAACCAGCTTCATCGTGTATGAGCTGCAGCTCAATGTTTCATTACATAACGTAAATTATTAGTATAAATACAAATGGATTAAAAACAAACTTGATTTTTTGAAACCTTTGGCACGATATAAGAACTCGTGGAAAAAAACGAGTAGTGGACAGTGACGTTTGAACAAAAGATTCCACCAGTGTCCGGCTGTGGTGCTGAATAGAGATACGAGTACGTAAGACCAGTTTCTTGTAGCGGGACAAAATATCCCTCCCTGTGGCCCTTCTTCTAACGTGTTTAAAAACGAGACTTTTAACGATTTTTACACATCGGGATTTTCACTCTACGTTGCTGGTTTTCGTCTTGTTGGTTTGTTTCAACTTTAGCCTTTATCTCAAAGGTCCGAGTACGAGTGGATAATTTTCTCATCAAAAATGCTATGCATCGACTTATTATTGGGGTAAATCGCCTATATCTGGTTTAAGATGCCATTCCGGCTGATCCGGTGTACGAAAGGGTGTCCATTTGCATATTGAACGAATTTTTAAATATCGAAACCGAGTTTGTTTCGTTTGTGGTCCTGTGAAAGGTCGCCGATACACTGAGAACAACTGAACGTTAATTGTGTGATTTTTTTTCCTCAAAGGTTAACGTGTAAATATTACAATAAAGAGGTATTTAATTTAGTCGAAAACCTAGGTCGAGTGTAAAGCGATTACGATCGGTTTTTTAATTTGTCCCAGCTTGGAAAGGGTTGATGGATCTTGACGCAGCAGTCGGTTGTTGGTGATTTGAAGATTATTTACCTATATAGGTACCTATAGTTCGAGGTTGCACGATTGATATACTAATGCAAAGCGATGGTGCTGTGTGGTTTTATAAAAGATGCAGTGTTGGGAAAGGTTTCCTGTTGTGATATTAATTCGATAGTGCTCGAATAAAACGCACGAAATGTGGGTATTTGCATATTCAATTTTTAAAATTGTTTTTTATTGTCAAAAATTGGCTGGATTTATGTTTGGGCAGCTGGAGATGATATTAAGGGAAAAGATTTTTAAAATGTAGATAGTTTTTTGAAAAAGCTTGAATTTTTTAAAAATAACTTTCAAAAAAAATTTTTATTATGGGGATGTAAAATAAAATACACACTGATTTTTTTTCAAATTTAGCACTCATCAAGTGTTGGTCTTTCTCAAACTATGGTAATGAAAAACTCAAAATCCAATTTCCAGTCTTAAATAATTAAATTAAAATTTTTTTCAACAATTCAGCAAAAAATGTCGAGCCAGGGCAAAAAATAGAGCAGATTCTAGAAATTTTTTTAAATTCTTCAGCTCATAAAAATATGAGTATACAAATTTTGAAATTTGACCTGATTGATATAAAAGGGTGAAATCTGGTCTTTACTCTACATTTTTCTAGGAGGCTTCAAGTCAACTCAAAACCACCAACGACTAATTCAGGACATCAAAAAATATGTTTACTGCAATCAAGTAGAGGAATTTTGACCTACCAAAAAAAAGAGCAGTTTTTGCAAATTTCTGAAAATTCTTCAGGTCATAAAATGTATACTTACTTACTTGAAAATTTAATCTAATTGGGATTTGGGATAAAAACTGAAATTATGGGTTCTTACTCACTATTTTTTCAGGAGTTTTCAATCCAGCTCAAAATCACCACCAATTGATTCAGATGATCAAAAAATATTTTTATTGTAATCCAAGTAGAACTTTTTTTTTTGCAAAGACCAAAAATAAGAGCATGTTTTTTGAAAATTTCTGAAAATTCTTTGGCTAGTACAAAATATGAAAATTTTATCTGATTATAAGAAGAGAAGCTGAAAGATCGTTTGTTATTCCCATTTTTTTTTTTTTAGGCTTCAAAGCAGCTCAAAACCAACTCTAATTGATTCAGGAGGTCAGAAAATATTTTTATTGCAATCAAAAGTAATAAAATTGATTTTGAATTCAATGAACTCGTTCGAATTATTGATGTTAAATTTTAAAATGTTGCAAAAGACAAAATCCTACAGGCTCTTGATTTTTTTTTCAAATTTGGAAACATTCAATTTATGGAAACATGCAACAATATCGCAAATATTTTTGAACCTCAATTTCCTTTAGAAATCTCCCAAAAAGACATTTCATTGTGGTGAGAAAATTGAAAGATAGTCCTCAAAGTTGTGCGCCTTAATCAATTCTTTTGGGCCTTTTCGCATTTTCATCAAAAAATTGCTTTTTTAAGGGAAAAAATGACCAAATAAAACACCTTGGCCTTGGGCTTCGATTTCTTGAAGTGCCCAAAAAATGAAGAGTCTGAAATTAAATGATGAATAATACTTACTCGTAATTTATTTATACCTACATGTGTTGGACTTTTTTTTCTTTTTAGATAAAACAATGCTGATCGAAAATAATTTTTCCAGAAGTTGACTTTTAAAACGGCCAAGGGGCCAACATGAATTGAATTCGAAATTTTTTCAAGAGCATTTTACTTTCAAATGACTTATAAATTTTATTAGCTCTCAAGGGAAACGATTGGATTCGACCAGGTCTAAGCAGATCTTATCCTATCTGGTCAAGTCTAATTGGGTAGGGGCAATTTAAGCATCTGATCAGATCCAATCAGGCCTCCTCTATTGGATCTGGTCAGATCTGAACGGATAAAATTAAATCAAAATGTTAATATGATTAGATCAAATGCAAATTCATGATTAATGACCTGATCTGAAATCCAATAATTTTCCCCATCTGTCCAGTCAATTTCTTAAGGAAAACATCAAGGTGGAATACAATTCGAATTTTTGAAAAAGATCATTGGACTAGAGGTCATCCCAGAAACCCCAGATCTAGAGCAAATGATTCCTTGACCTTTTTATATGGCCCTTACTACATTTAGGGAATATCAAAATGCAGAAAAATTTAATCGTTCAATTCACGATCTTCATCTTCATATCATAACACCTGTTTTACAATCCACGAACTCGTTCAACACCTAAATCAAGTTCAAAAAAAATCCTTATCTCATCAATCACCCTTCATACCATATACCACAAGTTACATATTCAAATGAGGTAATAATGCCATCATCGATGCGCCATAAACATCAAAACTGAAAAAAAAAAAAAACAAATCCAGAATACAAAACTATACAAACGGCGAGATGCCACGACTCCAAACTGGAACGAAAAAAAAAATTGAGCCATTATTAAGGAAAAAAAACCTTATCGAAGATTACACCGGTGACCTACTGCGCGTAAAAAAGCGGTAATGTTTACGTTACACTTGAATTAACGGTCGGATATTATAAACTTAATTAACATATATAACAGGCTTAGGGAATCGTCGGAATCGTGTTCCTCTACACCGGTCTACTTTAAATACCTGTCTGTCGTCGAACACGACCACTATTTGCGCGCAGCATAATCTCATCTCGTACAGGAGGTATAAAAAAAAAAAAGGAAAAAAACACGCACACAAATATAAGGTACGAGTCGGGCTTTTCGGAGAGTTGAAAATAAAGAACGACGTGACCTAACCTTATTAGTGGCTAATGAGACATGACAAACGTTGGGGCGCCTACTGTACCACACTCTCTGTGGACCCGGCAATCTGTCTACAATGTCATCAAACTGGTTCTACTGTGTGGACGCGGATGCGTTCTATGCGCTGCGCACCCAGAACAAATAATTCTGTCACCTGTGCGCGCGTTAGCCAAAACATCGAATACATGCCTTTTTTTTTGTCAACTTCGCCGACCTTTTGTAGTATTTTGTAGTCGAGGTGTAGGTACAGATAAAAGAACGCCTTTTTTTTAGGATTTAGACTCAGGTAAACCTACGTACCTGGTGTATATGTATTGGTGTGTATATTTTACATTCAGATTCAGTTATTGACCCTTTCATCGTTGCTCATTCTTATATTAGCATGAAATATGACCAAAAGCATCGAATGCTAGGGGTGAAAATGGGTTGATTGAATTACTCAAATTTTAGTGGATTAGGGCTAAGTTGGGTCAACTCCATTGTAGACAATCAGCCAATGTTTTCCTTTCCATTTAGCTGGGAAGAAGTTATATTACTGGCCACTGGCCAATGTAGTCCCACTCGAATTATCAATAACTGGCAAGTTGTCTGGCCCAGTGACGGAAACCAAAAAGTTTTTTTTTCGATTTTGTTTTTTTTTTAATTTTTTCCCCTGACTATTTGTCAACCCATCAAACCAATTGGAAACGGTTTCAAACCATTTTAGGCACTTCTGAAGCCTCCATCAGATTTTTGGAACTTGAAATTTTCACAAAATTTCACCAAATGAAGTTGGAAGGCTGGAATTCACTCTGTGTCTCAATTTCAGCATGCTGAGTCAACTAAACGTGGTTTCAAGTTGCTGGAGTTTCCAAAATGGTTTAAAACCCTCCGGTGATCGACTGAGAAAGTCAAAAATAAAGTATACCTAAATGTTTGAATTTTTGAAATTCTTAATTTATCAGGCTTGTCAGACCTGACTGAATAACCAGACCGATAACCGCAGTAGGTCCTAAAAATACTTAAAAGGCTGTGTGGGTGGACCAGACCAGATCAGACCTCTTTGCAACAGATTCATGTAAATATTAACTGAACAGATACCCCTTTTCAGAAAAAATACCAGGAGCAGACCCAGAACAAAGACGTTACTACCAGTTTTTCAAATTTTTATTATGTACAGACTTTGGTGTAGGTAGGTACCTACCTATTTCAATCTAATTTCCATTATGATCTTGTCATTTGTGTATGAAAAGGCAGCTACAGTGCATTTGCCAATAAGTGTCAGAGTAAATCAAAGCATTCCATTCTTTTGAAGTCTTTGATACTCTCAAATCAAAAATCCCATTTTTTAAACTCATTCTGAAGTGTTGAAAGCGTTTTTCTTTTTGAACAACTGAAAACTGTTTTTTGACCTGGACCGACCTATGATGAGGGTACAATTTTTTAGTCAGGATCAGCCCACACCAACCCATTAAGACAAAAAATATCAAGCTGAATGACTGGATCAGAACTTTTGAAATCAAGGTCAGTGAATTTCAGCTCTCCAAATTCATTGTTGAAGTCTTGTGGAAATTTAAAGTTTCAAAAATCTGTTAATGGCTCCAGAACTCTAGAAGTACTTAAAATACTAGGTACATTATATGGAAAAATAATCAATATTAATCGATACCTATAGTCAGGCCTTTTTTTGTACTTCCTTCCTTGGGTGGGGGAGGGGGGGGGGGTGCTAAATTGAAGTTGAAAGTCCCTAATTTTCAAACTCCCCTCTCTCTGCTTCTATATTTTGAAAAAATTCTGAGTACCTACCTAACTTATTTTTTATTGTTTGAACAAGGTACTTACCTACTTTTGGAAATACAAAGATGAATTTTCATGGATTTATTTTCAAATTAAAATAGCAAGTTGGGTGAATCTGAAGAAACTGAAGATCACAGTTTATTTTTATGATGGTAAAAAATGCATCCAACTATTTCTTTATAGGTACCTACATACCTACCTGTAGCAAAAAGTAGGAATGAGAAAAAATGGGAGAGAATGACAATGTATTGAACAGGAAAGTCTTCAATGTGAAAGATTGTCAGGCTTACTTTAGCTTGGTGAATACAGGTTTATTCTCTATCCTGAGTGTTTTTATTAGGTACTTATATCACAAGTCAAAATTTCAAGTTCTAAAGTGCATTTTTCAATGTTTGGTGAATTTTAATAATCAAATTTGAGTCAAAAATTGAGGAAAAAAACAAAATCTTATCAGTAGAGACTCGTTATGCAAGCTTCTGAGATTTAGTGCTATAAACTAAAATCTTTGCTGATTACAAAATTTTCTTGGAGAAATTTAAAATGATGGAATAATTGCAAAGGTACCTATTAAGTATCACATTGATAATATTTAATACATTTAGTTCTATTTTAACAATGAAAAACAACGTTTAAAAAATTTTCAGTTGAATGAAAATACCTTTGTATGGATTGATTAAACGGTGTTAGGACCAAGACCAGAAGGAACCTGCGTTATAAGCCAAAAAGAGAAGTCGAAGCATTATAACAAGATCTTACTGCAGGGCTTCTTTTGTGGGGGAGCGCAGGGGACGCAGTCCCCCCAAAGGAAAGTTCGAAAATAAAGAAAAATTGACATGAAAACTAAAAAAAATGAATAAATTTTGGTAACTTTTTCAAATGAATTATTAGAATAGTAAAGTGCGAAAATAAGATCAGAATTGCAATGAAAATTTGATAAAAATTTGGAAATTGCTCTAAATCTCCAAGTTTGTACCTTAGTAGGTACCTACTTACCTAATTGTACTAAAATTAAAACGAATGTTACTTTTTTAGAACCAGGTTGAGTCTTTTGCGAATTAAATACTATACAATTAGGGCAATCTACTTGGAAAGAAGGGATTGATGTCAAAAACGAATCGACTCTGCGGCATTTACAACTCGCGACTGCAACGACCAAAGACCTTTACCATACAAAAACATTTATAACCCTCTTAAAAAAAGAAGCTTTAGGGAAAAAACACACTGCATTATAACTCATACAACTTTGTATAAGCGATGAAGAGAGGTACGTGGTATTTTTATGATAGTCGACGTTGTTGTCTGGCCACTTGAAATGTGTTAAAATGGGTTTTTTAAAAATATATCTACGATAGTGTGAACGTTAAGTACGAGATAACATAATTAATCGATATTAGTTACTGAGAACGATTCGGCCACGTAATGTGAGTTATATGTAGTAAGTATAATTATGATGCAAGTTTGTCCCTTTTATAAACATGTTGTTTTGTTTTTGAAATTATATACGACTATACGTATAGATAGTGAAATGAGGAAGACCCATGACGCGTGTGGTGCTGTGGCACAAGTCACAAGTGGAAAACTCGATCAAAGGTTACACACATTTGGAGCAATGATTTGCATATTGAAGCGCATCTGTTTAGTTTTATGAAAAGGGTGACTGGAGATTTGTGTATTTTATGTAGGGAGTGTTGTGTCGAGATTGTTTTTTTTTTTCTACAGAATATGCAACATTTAATACAAAGGTCAAAAAAGGGGTTGTTTGAAAATAAGCTATTGGTATAGGTATTTTTTAATATATTATAGAGGGACATTTTTTGGTGGATTGAAATTTACTTAATTTGGATTTTTTTTATAAGATCAATGTACGAGTAGTTTAATTTCTTGATTTATGAAAAGTTACGTTCTCGATACCAGCCTCAAAATCTAATCCTCATCCAAATAATCCACTAATGATGCCTACTTATAAATTTTTCAGCTTCTGAAAATTATGGTTTTCTATTCGTACCTACAAAGATTTACACAACTAGCCATTTTTTTTTCTTAATCGGCGCATCAATATACTGCAATTATTATTGTAGAGGAACTTGGAACATTACTGGAGTGAGTAGGTAACTGGTTAGTGATAAAAATCAGTAAAAAGTTACGTACCTACATCTAGGTGTATGTATGTCTAAGTATACCTTCGAGCTCGTTGGAAAAATAAAACAAGCGTTTCTTTCTTTTGAACAAAATGCTTTAAAAAAACATATTCGATAAAATCAGCTGCTTTGCTTGGGAAAGAATTAGAAATTAAAGTAAACCGCGTAAAGGTAATTTAATATGGTAAATAAATCATATTTTTCATGTTGCAACTATCACGATGATGGGTTCGTAGTACTTTCTTTTCATTACTGAGCCATCGCATCTCGCATAGTACCTAGAAGAATTGCATTTCCTTTCATTTATATTCGCATACATCTGCATACGATGTACCCAGATGCATCCAGATGCTACTGCATTATTGAAGCCTTTTCTGTCCATGCGAGGACAAGACGAAAAAATTTAAACGTTTTAGAATTCATCACCGAGATTTTTTGGTGTTCGTGTATGGGGGAGATAAATAAAAAAAGTTACAAGTCGAGATCAGATTTTAAACAAATGAACGAGATGATTGTTGGCACAAATCCACGTTGATAGGATACCGGAACTTATTCCTCATTTATAACAACCTGCTGCTGCATTTCTAACAGCCAACTATATAGATTTATGGTTTCAGGAGACTATTAACTTACTCTGCTCCGTTACCGAGTAATTTGTAATTTCTACGCTGTGCTGCCCACTATTATCGAGAGGCATGCGTTACTATCCTGGGTACCCCTATCGTGGATTATATTAATCACGTGCCACCGTTCTTATACCTTTATGTACCGCTAAATCACTGTATTAAAATATTTACATTCCTATAACATATTATTTGTGGTAGGTATATGGTGATTAGGTAGGTACTTGATTAATAATGAGTTTTCATCGTGCGAATTCTGATCTATAAAAGTGTGAATTTCTCGCTTCAGACTCCACAGCCTGAATATTTGTGGAGAGAATACCCGCAATAGGAATACAATTAGAGGAGAAATTCGCAAATGAGGGGTGATTGAGATAATAGCGATGAGTTCCCTGCTTATTGCCAGCTGATCTGGAGTCTCGTGCGATATCATATAGTTGTTATGCATTCAGTCTGTCTTTGTGGATGGCCAAGTCACATTATGCGATGAAAGCCACCCAAGCTGTTTTTAAAATTGACTATCACGACAACCACGAATTAAAATACTCATTTTGAGTTGAGAACATCGAATGCCCAATTCAAAAATTGGACCCTCGAAGCTTTTGATCTTGCTCCCAAAGGATACTCTTGCTCTTAGCTCATTCTTCCCTGGATCTTCGAGTTTGGTTTCTGGATCTAGCCATCTCGAAGGGTATCTCGTTATGGTAATAAACGTTTTGCAGATGCTGTGTCTCTGTACAGGTAGGTACAGAGATGCGGCAAGAGACTCGTATTTGTCGTAGGTCGTGATACGATATCGAAGAGCCTTTAACACGTTCCGGAACTTTCTCAAAGAACGATTCAGTTTCCTTATCGGAAAGGTGATCAATCATCGGTTGGTTACACGGCATTTAATCGTTATTACAGATTGACGACTGACCTACTTGGCTTAAGATGCGAGCTGCGCGCGGTGAAGCTTTTTTTAAACGCCAGAAAGTGGCATACAGCGTGACCTTCACCCTGCCGGACTCCGCGATTAAGTATTCATCACGAGCCGGTTCCAGGCGGCAGCAAATTCCAGTTTTACGTTTCAGCATTCTTCCCATAAATATAATTCTATCCGACATATTGGTCAATTGTATACATCTTCTTCCTATTTTCTTCGGTGATTTCACCTATACATTATCTATACGTTCGAACGCGCACAAAGCGTTGAAATTACTTTCTATTAGATTTTTTTTTCCTCTTCTTCTTCGTCGTCGTCGTCGTCATCTTTCCTTTTTCTTTTTGCTCGCGTAGAGGTCTCTTCTTCTCTGTACCAGAGGTAGAGGCAGAGACCTGCGCTGTATAAAACTTCATGATTTCCGCGCGCTCTTCGTAATTACATGCTTATATTTATAATCAAACGTTACCAACTTTCGCAGCAACGTATCCTAACCATATTTATGAACTTGGATTGGTCGTTACATCGTGAGAAAAATATTCTTAATAGTACGAAACATTGTCTAACGCCGGCCATTTATGTCATCATGAGTCAGCGTGCTTTTCAATCTGTAACTACATAGGTATATAGGTACCAATGAGAGGAAAAAAATTCTATACTTTTTTCTCCCTTTTCCACGAGGAGGTATTTGATGCGGTTTTTTTTTCAACTGAAAAAAAAAACATAGAAAGAACAAATAATCGCGACGAAGACGGTGAAAGTGCGTATCCTCTGTGATGGGGAAAGGTTATCACGTTGGTGAAGATTCTTCTGATTGGCTCGTATTTATTAATTGGTCTTGGCATAGGTTACTTAATTTGCATAGACGCAGTTCTGTTATCAGAGTAGTGAATTGTGTGGTTCTCTCGCAAAAATATGTGTGTTGTTCTACGTATACCTGCGCTACTCTAGCTTGAGGGTCATTCCACCTCAATTCGACCAATGTTTTTGAATCATGTTCTTCGATTTCGCTCAACTTTTTTTTACAATATCTTCTCAACCAATAGTTTGGTCCCAGCTCCCTCAGGAGGGGGGGGGGGGTGCTTCAAGTGTTTTGTTCGTGCGACACATTAAATAGTACGTTTTTGGTGACGCTGAACACGAATATGAGGTCAAATTTTTGATTGGACCCCATATATGAAAATCATCACCTATTTGTTGGATTTTTACCTATTTGGGGAGGTTCTGGGGGCCATTGGTGAGGTCAATTTGAAAAACTAAGGTTGTATTCGTGTTCAGTGATATCAAAAACATACTATTTCATGTGTCACACGAATGAAGCCATTTTCTTGACTTTTACCCCCTTTAGGGTGGTTCTGGGGGCCGTGGATGGGGTCTAATCAAAAATATGACGTCATATTCCTGTTCAGCGTCACCAAAAACATACTATTTAATGTGTCGCACGAACAGAACACTTTTTTGAACTTTTGACCCATTTGGGGAGGTGCTGAGGGTCGTGGATCGGGTCCAATCTAAAATCTGACGTCATATTCGTGTTCAGCGCCACCAAAAACATACAATTCGATATGTCACATGCCCCAGATTTTTTTTGAAAGTTTTGCCCAAATTTGGTGGGGGGGGGGGGTGCTCCCCCACCATTAAAAGATTTCATCTCGAAAATTGAATATTTCTATAAAGCATCAAAAGGTACATCTATGGAATTTTTTTCAGAATTTTAAATGGTAGCTCCCACTTACAGCGCTATTTTGAGTTCAACTAACAACTTTTGAAAATTAAAAAATATATGAAAAGTTCAAAATGCAATGCCCTTTTAAACTGTGAAATCAGTTTTGATCAAAGTATCATAGCTTTAGAGGCATGTGCTGCTGAAGTTGAGTACCTTGAGACAATGTTAAAATAGTTGAAGTCCCCCCCTCCTCGCTCTCTGATGGAACTGATCCCAAACTGACTGCGGGTTTCTTACTTACTATGCGAGTAAACTTTGTAAGAAAAAATTGAGCAAAATCGAAAGACATGACTTTCAAAATCGCAGTTTTTTGGTCAAATTGACATGGAATGACCCTTGAGAATCTCTTGAAGTGCGAGGCTCTACCTTTATCAAAGATTGATTTATGGATGAAATATGTTCCAAAACTTCATCGACTGAAAGTTAGGCTGCTGGATTACATATACAAAAACTTATTGTCTTACAAAGGAGGTACCCCGAACTGAGCGAAGCTACAAAAATTTCAGATGCTGAAGTTCATTTTTTCAATTTTTGGTGAATTTTTGAAAATCATAGAACCAAAAATAAGAAAAATCCAAATTTCACTAAATTAACCTCGAAGTCTGAAATTTGGTATGTACCCTATTTTTGATCACCCCCCCCCACTCCCGGTCTCTTCCAATCGACTGGAAACGGTTTCGAGCCGTTTCGAGCACTTTCAATGCCTCTGGTAGGAAGATTTTTGAAATTTTGAAATTGAAGTTAAAAACTGAATTCTTTTCCCTAAAAATATCAAGGAAAGCATACTCTTGAGCAATTTTTTTTCGAAAAAAACAACGTGATTTCCGTTAACATGAAATTTGCCATTAATAAGAATAACGGAAACACGATGCTAAATTGCTAATATTTCGAGAGAAAAAAAAGGCCGCACGTTACCAAACGACATGAAAAATTACCAAATACTCCCGCAGCGATGAAATCTCACATCAATATCACTCTGGACGTTGTAGTATGTTGTACCTACTCATAGAATGTACTTTAACATCGTACATCGTATTCGTATTACGACAAGAACAACGTTTAAAATTCATTATTAATCCTTCGATGACTCACTATAGGTATACTCATCATCGCATATGATAATACTGTACGTGTGTGTAAGTTTTGAAACGACGAGTCAAAGTCATACGCCGAAAATGAAAGAAGAGAGAGAAAAAAACATGTAGGTACATAAGTACTTAGAGTTATGTACTACCAAACAGCAAACCAGTTCCCCATGTCAAACATCACCTACGGTGATCGGTTAGGAAGAAAAATATCTCGGCGTTAAATCACACCAGAGTTTAGCTCGTATCGCGTATTATGAGACGTCGAAACACGCGCGTAAAAACGGGTGCAAGAGAGAAAAAGTGAGAAAGTGCGGTGCGGTGCGGGGATAAATACAATTAATCAAATGTAAGTAATTACGGTGGCGCGCGCGTTTACATAATGAATGCAAGTAGAACTCTATGTACAACGTATAGGAGGACGCGCCAAGTGTGTTAATGATTGCATCTGGTTGATGCTGATACTTAAATATGTAACCAATTAGCCATTCACCTCTTTCGGTTGGTGAATTTGATTCATGTAGGTGTATATCGATGTATAGGTTCTTCTTTTAATCCCCTCATGGGCACCCCTCTGGTCTCAAATAAATAGAATAATTTTTTTTGAAGCTACATAAGTATTGTGATTTTTTTAAGTATTTTTAAATAGGCAAAAATGAAAATTCTTGGTCTCAACGATGAAATTTCAACTTCAGAACTCGAGTACTATGATTTTTCTGCATAGCTTTGAAATTTTGAAAATGAATATGCACCTAGGTCTAGGTACTTGAATACTCGAAATTAAAAAAAAATTGTACATATCATGACATTGGGGGGGGGGGGGACTTGGAAAATTTCAAAAGTGAGCGTTTAGGGTAACAAGAGGGTCTGATCAGAAAATTAATTTAAAATTTGAAACCAGCACCTTTGAAACCATGTAAACCATAGATCACATGATTTTTTTCAATTGTTTTGAATTGGAGGGAGTGGGATTTCTTGTGGAGTAGGTAGGTACCTCCAGTAGGCACGTGTCAAAAAAAATGAATTTAAATCCAAAATCAGTGGTACCTATCGAAAACTTAACAAACAATATGCCACTTAATTATTTTATAAAATTTGATCAAAATTGAGGAGGCGTATCCCTTTTGCCAATCGTAAGATCCCAGAAACATACTAGGTATTCATATCTATTCAATGTGAAAATATGCACTTCCTGAATTTTAAAAATAATTTTAAAATGATATAAGGTTAGCCTCCGGATTCGACGTACAGATCTGTTTTAAAATTGAAAAGTTCAACTTAAAAATTTCAAAAATGTTGAAGAATACATTTGGATTTCTCTTTAACGCTCTTCAAAACATGCTTAATACATTTACTTCAATTTCAACCGTTTACGAAAAATTAGAGCTGTACAAATACCTACATCGAGACCCCCTTTTCAAGTCCTCAAAAGTCAAACCTCATTAATAGAGAGCTAAGAGTGAAACAATGGAATGACGGTTCTCCAACTTACTCAGCAGCAGAGAAAATGTTGAGCAGAATCAGAATACTTAACGAGGGACGTATCCCAACTGACAGAATAATTTTTGAATTGAACAAGCCCTAAAAAGTTGTTGCCTAATTAAAAATTAAATTATTTTTCTATTAAGATATCCTTTTTATTCATCTGGAAGTTTTGAATTGTGTTTTACTGAATGATATGTACAGTAAGGTTTGGGAAACTGTACCCCCTCCCATCATCCAGTATTCTTTCCTAAGTCTATAATTTGCTTTCTCAATGGCTTCAAAATTGACTCTAAAGAGTTAGAAAAATCAAGTTCTTGTTAAAAGATTTTTCTATCAAAAAAAAAAAAAAAAAAAAAAAAAAAAAAAATGAAAAACTATACCTACATCATTTTGAGTTGGAAAAAATAAAGAAATAAATTTCTATTTCAAAATGAAAGAATTTGGAATCATTTCATTTGAGTGAGAAAAATTGGAAAGAATTAAATTTCTGGGTCAAAATGAAACGCGAAATTTTCTTGATACGTAGATTAGATACCTAATTCAAATCATTTTATTTCTACAGTTTTAAAAAATTGAAAAAATGTCATTTTGAGTTGGTTGGAAATTTTTTTCAAATTGGAGTGCTTCCAATGAAAAAATCAGAAAGATTTTATTTCGAATTGAAAATAATAAGTTATAGTCTAATAAATTGGAATAATTTTATTTACTGTTAACTGCACCAATTGAAAAGATGGAGAAAACTTCATCTTGTATTTAAAAAAATAAATTGAGAAAATTTTATTTTGAGTTTGAGAAAATTTCAGAATGTTATCTGAAAATGAGAAGTAGGTATAAATAAATTGAAAAAAAATTCTGGTCAGAAAAACGGGAATAGTTCCATTTCAAGTTTCTAGAAAAACCCAGGAATACATTCTTACCTTCCCACCTACTTCATATTGAATTGAAAAAATTGATAATTTTTCAGCATTTGAAGTTGAAAAAATTGTTTTTTTGAATCGAAAAGAAACTCTGGAAAATGTTGCCATTCAAATTGGAAAAATCTTACTTAATCATTTTACGTTTTGTTGAAATAATCGTGAAAACATAATTTTCAAATTAAGTGGAAAAATTGTTCCTACTTTTGAGTTGAAATAGTCGAATAGAAACATTTCCCTCTAACATAAGTTGAAAAGAGAATTTGGAAAAAAATTGTTTTCTTTGCAAAAAATAATAGTACCTATGGCCTTCATTTTAAATTTAAAACTTTGAGAAAATTTCATCTCAAGTGGGAAATTTTTTAATCATTTACTTACTAGGTATTGTTGTTAGTTTAGTTACTTGTCTACCAAAATATTGAGTTGAAAAATTTTATCCCAAATTGAAACCTTCGAAATGACTTCATTTCGTTTTGGGAAATTTTTTTATAAATATTTTCCTTGCCTTTCTTTATTTCTTCATTTAGGTATCTTTCTTTACCATAATTATTTTTCAAGTAGGGGAGAAGGAGGATGTTCTGGACAGGGTGATGTTCTGGACGAAATCTAGTTTGACCACTTTGACTGTGCCTAAAAATTATTTTTTCATAAAAGTAGGTACGTGGCATTGTGATACTACATGCGTTTGCACTGACAAACATTCCCCTGGCAGTTCTTATCAAAAAAATATGTGACTTTGTCTAAAACGTGTGTGATTTTTTCGCCGACAACTTTTTTTATTTTTCAATATTTTGAAAAGAAGAAACGACCGGAGAAAAAACTGCAGGCAATTATGAAAGTAGTGAACCTTACTTCATAACGTGAATTGGTGATATTCATCCTAGAACGCTTTCAACTCGTAATATTTCCGATTGATTCCAAAATGAGGGGGTGTGATGTTCTGGACACTTTGCTTATATTACATGTATGGAATACCTACATTGTCTCAGAAACTGAAGAAATGCATGAAAGATTGGAAAACTGGCCTAGAAAGAAAGAAAGCTTGGTTTTGCGTGGATATGCGTCCTTTTTCGAAATGTGTCATTTTTTTTTTTTTTTTGCATGATTTTGCCTCGGATTTTCAAAAAATGACCAAGAGGTTGTAGAATGCCCTAAACGTTCTGAATAAACGCATAAACTGTTTTTTAATAAATTTCAATCGTTTTTCCTTTGATTAGAATACCACATCGTTGATTTTAGGTACAATTTGTATGCTGTCCAGAACATGGCACCCTCGCGTCCAGAACATGGCACCCAAAGTTATGTTCTGGACAAAAACATCGAAATTTTCAAAGTTGAATTACTCCACCAGTTTTGTATTTAAAAATTTGCAAAAAATATATGTGGTATGTATCACCCAAAGGAATCGTTTGCCGCACTTGATCAATTTTTTCCACATTACTGGGAGTCAAAAATCGGGTTCAAACTTTTTTGTCCAGAACATCCTCCCTCTCCCCTACCTACCTACCTTGTATGTTTTCACGAACTATGACGATCATTTCTGTGTTTTCAAATAGGTATACTAACTCACTTTACTTCATTCAAGTACACATGTAGATACCTATCTACGAGTATTTTTCCTTTATGTTTTCCTAGAATTAGGATTGGATAAATATGCATAATTTCTCCTATTTTTTCTGAATTAATAAGTAGGTTGAAGTCTTTTGTTTGATTTTACAAATTGTCGATCCATGGTCGCGATGCTATACAACAACTGTGGTTATACCTACCTTATATACTTGTATGTGTACCTACATTATCACATGCATAAATCATATTGTCGTATTATTGATATGTCTATTGGTGAAATAAAAGAATAGAAATACCTTTGCTCGACATCCTTCGATTCGCGACTCGAGAGCACAGATGTAGGTAATTGACTTTTTGTAAATGTGCAAAAGCGTGTGTATAGCTACGAGTGTTACAGAAGTGTTTACCATTTATAGAATACTTTCGATCAGATAATATGCAAATAAACTAGGTACTCGGTGTTCGTATTTTGGTTAAATCATAATGAAAGAATAATTTATACCTCGTTGGGAATAATTAATACACCGTCATTCGGTTAATAAGATGTAGTGTGTTAATAATATTCGTTCCGTATTTAGTAAGTATACTTTATGAATTGCGTTCGAGCTTTTAAAAGTGTACTTACTATTTACTCTACGTACGTACAGTACCTTTATATAGGTGCCTATACAGTAAACGCAGTATTACATACACAACAATTGGTCACGTTGTTTTGGCTTCGCATTATAACCTTGCTGTAGGCATCGGAGAATACTATTCGTATTCCTTAAATATATCTCGAATTACACTTCCTCCTTTCTTGAAACGAATCACGGCATTTAATTATTTGTTCGACTGTGTTCGTGTAAAAGACGATCGGTGCAATGAAGCTTTCTTAATCGAAGGTCGAGCTTATACCATCACCTACCCCCCTGTTCTCTTCTCATGCCACCGGGAGTGGGTGTCTCTGTCTATACGAATGATGAGGGGGAAAATTAGTAGTGTACGCGATAGGTAATTCATCCCTTAGTAATGTATTTAATATCATCGTGCAACCGGTTATTTGTATAGAGTTTCTCATGCGCAATTATACTTCTAAGTAAATGTGTTTTAATGAACCGATAACGAACGCTAATACAATTAACACGTTTCGTGGTATTCATTCTGCTGAATGCACGCCAAGCCAAGGTGTCCATCAATAATGTAACCGCACCTATCAACTTTAAAATGTGCCATAATTAAGCTATCTTAATATACCTACAGATATACGTGTAATTGTATTTTTTTTCTTCCTCAGTCATGTTTTGTTTTGTTTTATGTACTTCATCTCTCGAGGTATTCTAATGGCGAATTTTTTGTCTCTTTTTTTTATGATTGCAGCCGTACAAAGAGGTCGCGTACCACCAAATCAGACTACCGGACTTTCAGGCCAATACGCTCTGACAAACGGAGACGCAACTTCGGCCGTTGTGGCGGCCGCTACTGCCGGCTTAAATGGCCACTCTTACCTGTCTAGTTACATATCGTTATTGTTAAGAGCAGAACCTTATCCCACCTCGCGATATGGCCAATGTATGCAGCCTAATAATATTATGGGTATAGAAAATATGTGCGAATTGGCCGCCAGGCTGCTATTCTCGGCTGTGGAATGGGCGAGGAATATACCATTTTTTCCCGATCTCCAAGTAAGTGATGATTTGATAACAATTTTATTGTTTCATTTACGTATAGGTATTATAAATAATTAGATTTGATCGTTGATGTAAAATATTGAGTATAAGAAGGAAAGAGAGGGGCAGGTATAAGGAGATGAATTGGAGAGAGATTAAAGTTTTTTGGTAGAGGGGAGGAGGGGGCGTTACAAATGGCACGAACCTTTCTCGTTTCGATTTATTTTGAATTTTTGAGACTTCATCAAACATGAAATGATCGAAATACCAAACGAATACCTACATACATCGATTGACAAGAGCAAACGGTTCGAGAGGAGGGAAAATTGACACATCGAACTACATTTATTCATCTTTTGGCACTTTAAATTTCAAGTGAACCCTTTCCTCCCCCCCCCCTCATTGAAGAAGAATCAAAAAATCATTCAAAAATACACCAGCAGGCCAGTTGCTGAATTCCATTTTTTGATTTTTGCTAAATTGAAAATTAAAATTTAGTCCTTTTCGCCATGAAACATATTAAAAAATTTCATTAAATTGAAAATAATGCAAAGATGAAATTTTCAAGTTCATGCCCGATTTTTGACCTTTCGGATAAATTGTAGATGGTGTCAAACTAAGTATTCTGGAGCCTTCGGGAAATTTTGGAGTTTTCTGTCTAGTTTTGAAAAAAAAAATGTCAAAATAAAAATTTAGCTTCTTTCAATTCGAATTTACCTAATTCATTAGGCACAAATTTTCAAAATCTGTTGAAATCAGTTCAAATTTCCATTTTTTTTTTCTAGAACCGAAAAATTCAAAAATGCACCTGAAGGCTCAAAATGGTCACCAATTAATTTTTGAGGTCAGAAATAGGGCTGCAATTAAGTATAAACCAAAATGAATTATTGAATGTAATCTGTCCATCGCAATTTGATCACATTTCACTTTTTCGTAGAAGAAGGCAAAAATTGACTTTTTTGAAAAAAATTAAAGAATTCAACGAAAATCAAAAATTGAACAAGTTTCTAGAATTTGACCTGGTGGTGTATTTTTAGGTGCTATTTTGATGTTTCTTTGTATATAGTTCAAAATTAGTGTAGCCTATTTCTTCACAAGTTGAAAATCTCGAATTTTAAGAAGATTCAAGTAGCCAAATGAATAAACAAAAATTATCAAATTTTACTGAGGGCTCTAGATTGCCTCGAAAATGGCACGTAATCGATTTGAAAAGTTGATTTTGGGATAAAACAGAAATTTTGACTCATTTATTACAAAAATCGACAATTTTGCAACTTTTTAAATACTCGTACATACAATTTTTGAGACTTTTAAACTGCGGTAAAAAAATACAAAAAATAGACTTTTCGACCCCGTCCCTTCAAATTTTCGATTCGTCTACCTTATTCGATTTGAAATTTCGAACTTTTGATGATGACGTGATCGATTACAATTCTTTCTGGAACAATTTAGAATTACTGGAGAAAAAACAACCTTTGCTGGAGGCTCAAAATTGGCTGGAAAATGATGGAAATCAATTGGGTGAGGGGGTCGATTTTAGCAGGCAAATCGATTTTTAGGTTTTTATTTCCATGCTTACCTTTTTTGTAGAAAAGGTATTCAAAAATTCGCCAAAAATCAAAAAGATAGCTACTTATATGATTATATCAGTAGCTTTGATGGCTTCAAAATTTGGTTCTGAGGTCTGGTGCATGGTTTCAAACTGTTTTGCATGGAGCTTTCAGTAAATTTGTAAATTTTTAAGTTCTTGGATGGAAAAAGTAAAAAAGTAGAAACTATTGAAATATGGATTCAAAATGGCAGAAATTTTTCGATTTGGGTAATTTGAAAATAGACTACCCTAAAAACTTTGGAATAGCTCTAAAAAAAACACAAAAAAAAATCAATTCTGGAGGTTAAAATATAGGGTAAGTAGTAAGTACACGCCACAAATTTTAAATCACTCAAATTTTATCAAATTTTTCTGTTTTTTTTTTAAATAAAAATTTAGCCAAATTTCAATTTTTTTTAAAATTTGTCAAAATCTAAAAACGAAATTTAGTTTACTTAAAATTGAGTAAGTAGGACTTATATCACAGCTGAACATATACAAAAGAATTGAAAGGAACGAATTGAATCAAAATAGTGAGATGAAAATTGCAATAATACAGAATTGCAATTTGAAAAAAGTGCAGATGCAAAATTGGGAAACGAAAAAGAAAAGGTTCAGGAAGGCAAAAGTGAGATTGTCAGAAATGAAATTTGACTTGAAAGATGAATTGGGCATTATTAAGCGAGATCAAAAAGGAAAATCATACCTATACCTACAGCTTTTAAAAATTGAAAATTTGGCGAAAATTTTTTTTAATAGGTAAATGGATTTGAAATCTGTAAATAAAAATAAAAATTCATCTTCAATTTGAGAAAGGCCCTGAGGAAATAAATTTGAGTTATTGAGAATTTGCTAAGAAAATCTGAAAAAAAGGTATCAGCAAACGTAATAAAAAAAAATCGATAAAAATTGCGAGAAAGAAAAAGGGAAAAAGTGAATTTATGCAGAATGATAAAAAATAAATCATGTCTACCTACCAAAATTCAAAAAAAAAAGATGAAAAAGAATAGGTAGGTATTTACCTAGTTTTCTCAACCTTTCGATAATATGATTACGTCATCGTGCTTTGAGGAACCACTTTTTTTCAATTTTTTCTGAACATGTTTTAAGACTCGAAAGCAGCAAAGAATATTTTTTTTTTCAATTCAACATGTCTAAAATTAGCCATTATACATTTTTTGATGTACGTATAATAGGTACTAGGTACTTAATCTCATTAAGTAATATTTCAAAAACAAACACCATCGATCAAATAAGCACAGAACTATTCACATTTAGATGTATGTACAAATAGTCCGATTACAAAACATTGATACCTAATTTGAAAATACACCATTCTGAGTTAGTCCTGCTTTCCATCTACGTACCATATAGTCGATTATTGGATACATTAAGCTCAAATGATATCCGTCATTGAGTCAGCGGGCTGCATTATGGTAAAATAAACGAAGGTAATTTTCATACAGTATATGAAAGAGATGGTATTGGAACTGAGCTGAGATAAAATTATGGCTTTATACTTGCTAATGTAATTTCATCGAATATACTCTGGCTGGATGACTGTGGCTGAGGCTGTGGCTATATGACTGGCTGGCGCGAGTTGCGTACTGCATAGAGAATATTCGAATTAAAACGCCCTATTTCCGTTACGCATATACTACGGAATCGCATTTATCTACGAGGGTGCGGACTAGCTACGAGTATTTTTCAATCGAAATTTATAAATTAAAATAACGAGTAGGATTACTCGACTGTGAAGTATTATATTAGCGAATATAAGGGTTTTAACCCTTGAACCTTTTGTTGTGATTTTTTTTTTCTACATGTTTTTAAATTAATAGAGAAAACTTGCCCGTTGGTATATTTAAATGTAATTTGTAATAATGTATATTATCGATACGCAGGTATTCCTATAAAATGTCGTCAAAATTAATTTTTTGAAAAATTTATAGCCCTAGAGGGATTTTTTTTTTAAATACCTATGTGTCGTGTCACGAACAAAATATTTTATGCTTGGAACCGGTTTGACTTTAAGGTATATAGAAAGCAAATCAGCTAATCGTTAATTATTCGGCACTTATTGAGTTTGCTCGATTGAAAATTTTTTTCTTCACAATGAAAGTGGAAGTTTTTAGCCTCGATACGCGATTTTTTATTGGATGGTTCTTCGAACATGGTAAATAATCTGAACGAACGTCAAGCTCTCGAGTCGCATTTTAAGACCGTTTTCGAAGAAATTTACGTATCTATAAATAAAGTAACGATCGCAAATAACTTAATCATAAATACGATATAAAAATAGGTGAAGAACTCGCGTACGTGTACCAAACATATACTGCAATCTCTCGAACACCTAGTTAACTCGAATCTTATATCTAAACAGAAAGCGAAATAAAAAAAATAAAAAATAAAAAGATAAAATGAAACATTAAGAGACGACAATGTACTTGTGCATGTGTAAGATATGTAAAAAAAAGAAGAAGAAGCAAAACAACAACAAAAATAGTAACGTGCGATATACGTATCTATAAGTGAGTGTACAAAGACAAAAAAAAAAGAAGAAGAAATAAAAAGCAAACGTTTAAAAAATCTGGTTTTGAAATCCAAGTTTTATGTAAATTCACGTTGCACATTTATAACCAGATTGAAATACTCGCTTACAAGAATAACCCATTCCTGGCCAGGATTTGCTTAACAATAGCAAATATTGTGTATAAAAAAGAACAATATCTTGCTACTTGTAACACTTAGTTACACTATTTTTTCGCATTTTTATTCTTGTCGCTGATCTTATAGATAATGGAAAACCGTGATACATGTTTCAGAGGTGTTCAACTATGTTCACTGTGCTACGTTAGGTTTTTGAAATCGACTCGGATTCTTCTTTTTATTATTTTTTTTAGAGTTTTTTTTCCCTTCTTGTTGTATACGTACATATGTAAAACATACATTATTACTTTGTCGAGTGGTTTTTTTAAGCGACGCGACGGCCTAATTAAATCTGGCTGCTGTGAACAGGAAATTACGTTTTGAGTCGAGTATCAAGAAGACTTCTTTTTGTATAAAAGGTTTACTTGATTGAGTAATTGGTAAGCGACGCGATATGTTGAGAAATTTTTAAATAGGTAAATATATGTGTTCATGTTTGAAATTGAAAAATTTGATCTCAAAAACTAATATCTACCTACCTAATTGTTGATTCATTTGCCGAAGAATTTATGATTATTTTTCTGAAATTAGCAATTCGTACTCAGTAGGTACCTACCCACCTACCTATCACAACATGACTTTTTATAAAAAATCACGTGTTTTTTGGATTTTGGCATTTTTAAAAATTTTAGTTCAGTTTATTTGAATTAGGTTTTTATTATTATTTTTTTCACCGAATGTTCACATTATATCAGTTATTTAGTTTTTACTGCTTACCAACTTGATTTTGCTCAATTCTGCTTCTCAAACTTCATGTGTATCAAGCTTCTATTTCTTTTTGTTATTTTTTTTTATCATCTTTCTAAAAATACAATATTTCGAATTTCAAATATGTATTTGTTTTTTGAAATCTTTTCTGTGAAATTTTCATTTTTTTCTGTTTTTCAATTTTGATTTGTTATTTGAATTTGCTCAATTTCTCAACTCAAATTTCTTTTTATGAGAATTCATTTTTTATTTTCGACATCTTCCTAAAATTGCAATTTTTGAAGTTTTTTATTTGAATTTTATCGAATTTTTTTTCTAAATCTTTTTTTTGTCGAATTTTCATTCTAATTTTACCCGACTTTACTCAATATTTCAAATCATTTTCATTTTCCGGAAGCTTAATTTTCCATTTCTTCTCATTGCGTAACTATTCTTTTGAAATTTTTGTTTTTTTTAAATTTGTTTTTCAAAATTTCTTGTTGGATTTTTATTTTTTTTTCGTTCTTTGTTTTGGACTTTCTCGAATTTGCTGAATTTTACAACACACATTCCGTTTTTACAAACTTATTTTTCTTCTCCTTCTTATAAGCATTTTGCAAAGTAATCTTGGATTTGAATTTTTGCTTTGAATCAAACTTCCTTCTTTCAATTTTTTAGTCTGATTTTCATGGTTTTCTTTTTCAGTTGTTTGAGTAGTGATTTTTCATTTTTGACTGATCTGATTAAATCTTCTATTCTAATTTCAGTTCCCAGGAGGCAGCTTGCCTTTTTTCTCTTTTCTCAATAGATTGAATCAATTTTAATTGTCTGCCATTCTTTCTTGTCAAATTTAAAAACTTTCAGATTTTTTTTTTCAATATTAGATCATTTTTTCATATTTTTTCCATCTTAAAATTAAGAATACCTAACCTTGACATTTTGGGTCAAAACATCTTTTTTCTTCTCAATTTTCAAGTTTTTTGGTTTTATAAAGAATTATAGAATATTGTACATATTTAAGGTTGAATCAAAGAGGTAAAATTTCCCCTCTTCGATGATTCACATCTCAAAAAAAAAATAGGAACTATGGTACCTTAATTGATTTCTTATTTGAATTTTTTTCAACTTGGTTCTTCCTATGCTGCAATGTTCTTTTTTATTCCTGAGTTTTCGAAAAAATTCTCTGAATTTTAATCCATTTTTCCTACTTTTTTATTTATTTTTTTTTAAAGCAAATTTCAGTTTTTGATTCAAACTCTGCGCTGATTCATCTTATTCATTATTTTTACTTATTTTTCCCTTTTCCTTCTTGTTTCATTTTATTCCTCCCATTCTCAGTTTAATGTTTAATCAATTGATCATAAATTACAACCCACAAATTATGCATCCAAAAAATAATTGTGTGATGCGATGATAAGACAAAAAAAGGGAATTAAAGGTAAAATTTTATTTTATTTTTTCAAAAAAAATATCTCCCTTCCACAAAATTTAACTCAAATAAATTTTTAATTTTCATACTATTTTATTTTCTTTAATTTTTAATCAAGTAGAATTCTCTGCTGGAATTTTTCCTGTGAATTCGTTTTTTTCAAAAAAATTTTCCAATTCAATTTTTTGTTAAATTGTTTTAAATTTGATTTTTTCTATAAAAATTCAAGTTTTTGATTTTGGCTGATTGTGAGAACAGTAAAGGACGAGCTACATTTTATAAATTGTCATTTTTTTCAATAAGTTTTATCTGATTTAAAATTTAAAAAAAAATTAGGTAGGTTTTTGGATGGCAATTTTTTAATGAATTAGGTAGTGTTTTTGGATTATTTTTTTACTAAGAAGAGAACTAAATTCTGCAAATTCTATGAAGTAGTCAAATTATAGCAAATTCGCCCTTCCACTTCCTGCTTCCTTTTTCCAGATTTCTGTACTTACTTGTTAATTTTTCCATTCTGCAAAATAAGCAATTGGATTTTTTCCAATTTTTAGAATCCATAAAAGACATTTTAACCCAACAAATACCTCACGAAAGCATTCCTTTGCCTCAAATACCTTCGTACTACAAATTGATGAATTTTTCAATTAAAAATCCATTACTCGTTGTATATGAAGTGGTAAAACATGTACCTACTCTAGTATGAATTATCTGCAACAGAAAGCAACATAGACAAGTAATTCGATAAAGACTATTAGTCTTATTAATATTGCTTGTAAATAAATAAAAGTGCACATAGAGGAGTTACACGAAGTATCTACATGCTGCATTAGCACCGACTTTTGCTGCGAGATTACCATTCACACACGCGTTATATTCCACGAAACACCTGTCATATAGGTTGAGGTACTCGTAGTTATTGGCGTACTTGTACTTACGGTAGGGAAAAACATACGCAAGAATAGCCTCAAGTATGAAGTGGAAAAATGAATCATCTATGAGCATTGACACCTCTACATAATAAAAAACGTACTCGTATACATTCGCAAAATAATCCAAATGTCGAAGAAAGTATACCTAGGCAATAGTGTCAGTTGCTGCTGTAGCTTTGGTGTGCACGTGTATAAAAAAAAAGGTACATAATAGATTTGATTGATCGCATCACGAGTGCAGAATCATATTACGTACACTTTCACCTCACATAGGTGTAATTTGCAGTGTGCTACAGAGTGCTAAAAAAAAATACATATGTGCATCTCAAATAGATACCTACAGGTATACCATAAGCTGAGATTTTTTTTTGAAAAGCTCCCGCATGTTTGTATGTGAGAGAGAGAAAAAAGGAGTAGAGGTACTTGTGCTTCATTTAAGAGCTCGTACAAACAACATGTTGAACACAAGAACCTAGATACATTTGTATACGATAGTAGAAAGTATAAACCATAAACAAATGAAGGAAAGGGAAGAAGAGGGAAAAAAGCCAACATTGTTTTTACTCTTGAATTACAACCACGACGAGTATTCGCGCAAAGATGTAGATATAGCACGATTTTCGGGTTAATTGTTATATATTTAGAAGGTAAAATACGAGTATTAAAGCGAACTTGTTGGACAGAAAAGTAAATTGCATGTTGTTTGAATGTTTGTCTGTACAGGTCACGGATCAAGTGGCACTACTGAGGCTAGTTTGGAGCGAATTATTCGTCCTGAATGCGTCACAGTGTTCGATGCCTTTGCACGTGGCACCCCTTCTGGCAGCAGCTGGATTGCACGCATCTCCTATGGCAGCCGATAGAGTGGTCGCGTTCATGGATCATATTAGAATATTCCAAGAGCAAGTAGAGAAATTCAAAGCTCTGCATGTCGATTCAGCAGAATATAGCTGTTTGAAAGCCATTGTACTCTTCACTACCGGTAAGTGTCAAATTTCAGTGTCATTTGTGATATCTTATGTTGTTTAATATTGCTGTGGTTGAAGGGGGTGGTCAAAATGGGAAAGATGAAATGCACCTTCGCCCACTCATAATCATAATTATGTACAAATGGGTACCTACTTATATTATTTTTATTATGACCTTTGACCTTTTCGACCAATTTAAACGCCAATTTTTAAAATCCTTTTCCGTCAATTCAAATCCAAAATTTTCTCAATCAATTTTTTTTTTGAAAAAAATGAAAAATGTATTGTTTACCTATGTAGGTATTTTGAAATAAAAAGACTAAAATTCGATAAAAACCTTATTTTGTAATTTTGAAAATCGATTGGTCAATTTTTTAATTAATTCTGAAGCCTTCAGCAGATTTCTGAATTTTATAAAAATAGACCATCATCATTTGGAGGACAAAAGGATGCTTTTCTTGAAAAAGTGGTTATCTAAAAGTACTCTGCTCAGAAATGAAACATCAAAAAATTTGTATAGATATGAATTTTTCATTTTTTTGTTGATTTTTTTCAACTTTGAGGGGTATTAAAGGTGTCCAACATGATTTGGCAGACCGAGGGGAAGGTTTTTCTTGAAAAAGTGCCCACTTGACAATAAATTCGCCGCTTTCAGCCGAAACGCCGGTTGTTTTTGCATAACTGCCACTTAAAATGCGCTCAAAAACGACAGTGAATTTGCCGGTGAAAAAAACGCCGGCTACTTTTAAGAAAACAGCTACTTAAACACAGTGTTGGCGTCCCGTAACAGTAACTGTAACGAAAAACGAAAATAACGAAATTTTTTCGTTACAGGTAACGGAACTGTAACGAAAACGTTATTTTGATCATGTGATGTTGTGTAACTGAAACGTAACGTAACGATATTTTTCTTGATGTAACGTAACGAAAAACGAAAAAATTCTGTTACCTTTTTTGTTATTTTTTTAGTTACAATATTTTCAAGTTGAGTCAAAAAATGAGATTTTTTACCTTCCAAGCTTGACTTTTTCAAAAATTCCCTTTTTAATAAATGTAATTGTATCATGATTATATCTGTAACGAAAAAATGTAACGGTATTTTTTTCGTTACACTGGTATTTAAACCTTTTGGTTCCGTTATTTTAGCCATTTCTGTTACAATTTTTCGTTACAAATGCATTTTTCTTTGAAAATATCATCAATTCTACGTTGAAAAAACGTTTCTGTAACGAAGAAATCGTAACGGAAATAACGAAAATAACGTAACGAAAAAGTTCAAGTACCGGTGTAACGAAAAATACCGTTACAGCATTTTTTTCGTTACAAGTACTGTAACGAAAAAACGTAACGAAAAAAATGCTAATTTTGTAACGTAACGAAATAACGGAACGAAAAAAAATATCGTTACGCACAACACTGCTTAAACAGCCAGCGAATTGCAGTTTTTTTTATTTGCCGAATCGCCGGTTCGCCCTAGTGAAAAGTCGCCGGCTACTTTTATAGAAACAGCCGCGTGTTGATTCGCTGATTACAACCCACATGCGCAACGTATGTTTCACAACTCATTTTCACAAAATTTAAAGGAAAGTACGAAGTGCGGTACATGTATACCGCTTGAAAACAAACTTTTTAACGTTGCTGTGATAGCTGAATGGTGAGCGCTCTGGACTTCCACGCAGGAGTCGTGGGTTCGATCCTAGCTTGGGTTCAAAATTTTTTGTAGTTTGGTAGATTTTTCGGCGTTTTAATGAATTAAACAGCCACTTTAAACGGCCGGCGTTTTTTTTACCAGCAAATTTACTATCATTTTTGAGCCGGCTTTTTAACCGGCTTTTCAACTGGCGAATCTATTGTCAAGTGGGTGCTTATTCAGAAAGATTCTGCACACTAATAAACAATTTTCAAAACATTTCTACAGACATCAATTTATAATATTTTTTTTATTTTTCCCAAATTTGAGGGGCTCCATGCAAGAGAGCCAAAATTATTTGGGGGTCCAACAATGGGTTTTTCTTGAAAAGGGAGTTATGTAGAACAATTCTGATGTAGAAATGAGATATTTTCATCAAATTTTCCATAACTTTGATTTATAATCATTTTTTGTGATTTGTTCAACTTTGAGGGGCTCCTTACTAGGGAGGGGGCTAATATGGTTTGAAGGGCTGGAAAATTTTTTTTCTTAAAAAGGGGATTATTTAGAAACATTCTGGCGCAGAAACAAAAAATTTTCATGAATAGAACTTTTTTTGATTTTTTTTGATTTTTTCCTCACTTAGGGGGCTACTTGCGCCACTTTTTTACAGATAGGGGAAAAATAAAAAATAAGGAATTATTTTCTCACTTGAGGTCGTGTTTTTGGAGGGTGGGAGCTACAAAATTTCAACTTTTCAGAATAAGGAACACCCTAATTCACACCTATTCCTCAATTAGATCAGATTTTGAGTTTTTCATAAAAAGTGGCCCAACTCTAATTTTTAAAAATCAAAAAACAAAATTTTAGAGCTTGAAATTTGGCATGGTGGTGTATTTTTGGATGCTACAAGTGGTTTTGATGCTTTGAAAAAATTACATCAAATAGGTACCTATACTGCCTAGGATCAGATCTGATGAAATCTGATCAGATTCAGACACTTCAGGGATCAACTTGACTTGACCATCATCGTTAAAAAGTCCCTTGGAGTCTCGTTGGTGTGTTTATCAAAGGTCGCGTTAAGGCTTGTTAAAGTTCACTGGTATTCGTTGGGTCTGATTGGATTTCAGTAGTACTCGTTGGTTGATGTTCGTTAGTTTAGGAATCGTTTAGTCTAGTGATGGCTCGTTGGAGCTCGTTAAGATTCGTTAAGGTGGTGCATTGAAACTTTGTTTTTCAAAAACCATCCCCAATAAATATTTATAAATCAACTAGGTACATAGGTATTGGTCCCCAAATCAAACAATTCCTAAGCAAAATCGATTGAAAGGCTGCACATTCATTTAATTGGCGTGATTACCAAGCATAGGTACTTACTAGGTAGGTATATCGATGACCTACCAGGTCGATAAAATATATTCATGAAATATGGAACGACACGTCATAGTTGAATACAGGTGACCAGTTCTTTTTCCTCTTCAAAACTACAAATAGGTACACTCTGTATTCGAACCCATAGCTAGACCTACATGGAATATAGTTAGATGTAAATATATGTACCTACCTAGCTACTTGTACACTGTAAAGAAACACTCTGGAATAGTTATTATTCGTGTGTATGAGAGTATACATAAGTATATGTACCGGAAGATCAAAGGTCTCGAAACATAAGCACCAAGCTCAGTCGATATGTCTTAGAATAAAATGAAACGAAACGGAAAAGAAAAGAAAAGAATAACGTATACGAAAATCTCGCGTACATATCGACGACGTAAGTAAAGGTTATTGGCCGAATGTTGATTTGGAATGGAAAATTTCACGTAGTATGAAGTATCATGAACCTCCTTCTCTCTCTCACTCTGTCTCTCATTTCATAATTTCTTTCTCTGACTCTTGATGTGTAGTAGGTAGACCTAATGACAACTGCGCTGAAGTACGAGTAGCAGGGGCAACCAACTCCATAGCACGGGGGTAAAATTTCTTCATCGATGACGACTAGAGAGAATCTGACTCGAGTAATTAAGAGTTGGAAGAATAGAAACGATTGGGTTTTTGTAAGCGTTCATTCGTAGTAATATACGTCAGTATTAGGTTTCTTTTACACGCCATCGTATATATTTATGGTATGGAATACAAAGGTTTAGGTGCTCGTATGCATAGTATAGGATGCACATGCTCGATCCCGATGCCACGGAGAAGGTTAGCGCCGTAATATCATTGTCGATGACGATGACCATATCGTACCTATACTACCAATAGGTTAGGAAGTACATCTAGACGCAAAGTGTTCTCCCGCACAAACTGGAATGTAACCAAACTAGTATACTACATAGACAAGATTGTACCTATATTATTGCCTAAGTATGCGTATATACAACGATGAGTACGAGTACCATGTGTATCTAGGAGTACTACCTCTATGGGTAGAGAGAGGTACATAGTATGAGACTACACACTACATCCAGTATACTATACGACGAGCTACTTAATATACCGAAGCCTAACATAGGTAAAATGTAATTACCTGCGTGTAGCTATCTAATGTGTAGTCTCACATCGTCGCCCAATCCTCATACAAACACTATGTGCAAACTGCAAAGTATTTTTCTCTGAGATAATTTTCCGGTATTGTGGTCTCACGGTTGTACTATATATAGCCCTATTTTTTATAATATATTTTTTTTTAGATAGGTACTTTGATACTTCTTGATAATGTTGTGGTGTACTCCTTTCGATATTTGATGTTTTCTAGTACGGAATTTTCATAAAATAGATATCCATCCATCCATTGATCTTCAAAATAGTGATCGATTTTACCTAATAGAAATAAAATGTGGAGTTTTTGAGCCGGTAGGTGCGATGCATATGACTGAAAATATTGCAAAATTGCTAATAATTTGGGATAAAGTTGGCCCAAAAAGATGATGTGTTATTGAAACCCCTACAAAGATGTCTAAAAGTAGAGAGATTTTTGTTTTTCATCTGCTGTGAAGAAGCAATCGAAGATTTCGTCCAGAATCAAAAAGGAATTTTGGTTATTTTAACTATTGTTCAAATTTCAATTAAAAATAATGTTAGGTATTGAATTCAACACAGTGAAATTAATTTAAAGTCCGAGGCTAAAATTAAATGAGGAATAAAGAACAATTTAGGTACCTAATGGAAAAGTTGAAGGGTACTTTTTTGTAGTTCCCTTCTGTAATTTAACTGTTTTTAAAAGTAAAAGTCATATTCTGGAATAACGGAAAAAAATCGCAGTACCTAGTGTTGGAAAAATATTAAAATTACAAGCCGAAAAATCTGAGTACAAACGAAGTACAATAGGTACCTATGTTGGTAACATTCTCTTTTATGATGCTTTTCCAATAACTTTTGTTGAATCTGCTCTGAATTTTCTTTTTGCAAATTTGAAAAGTCAATGACCTTTTTTTGTTTCTCATTTTAAAAAAATAAATAAAACTACCTACATTCAATTGAAACCACTACCTATTTTTTTAAAAAATCAAGAAAATAATTAAATAAAAAAGATTTTTAAAAAACTCGACAGTCGTGGAATAGGTAGATTTTCTGACAGTCGAGCCCCTTCAAATAGATGAATAGGCAATAAATGCGCAATCTTTTTCATTCAGGCAATAACTTCAACTTACCAAAGAAGTATTCCAATTGAGAACAACACTTCTGATACAAATAACGACAGAGAAAATTAAAAGTGACTCCAAAAATGCACCATTGAGCCAAATTTCATGCGCTGAATTTCATTTTGCGATTTTTGGTGAATTTTCAAAAATTGGAATTTGGACCACTTACTCATACCTACATTATCATGAAAATTGAAAAGTATTAAAATGTTATAAAATTGAGGAAAAAATCTAAACTTTGGTTCATACCTTATTTTTGACCTCCTGAATCAATTGGCGGTAGGTAGTCTTGAGCCGTTCTGGAGTTTCTAGCAAATTTTTGAATTTTCCATCCAGCCTTGGAAAAACAGTTAGAAGAAAGGTCAAAATGAAAATTATCCTCCATCACTCGAATGGACTGTTTTTATGGTAATTTTGATCGATTTTAGGATCATGTTTTCAAAATTCGTTTTAATTGATTTAAATCCAAAAATTTCTCCTGTAATATTACGATGCGAATTCTTCGTTTCGTGGAAAGCAAAAATTGCCATCAACTACGCTTTATTTTTATCGTTTTAAATCAATCAGCGATTGATTCAAGCTGTTCTGGCGCTTCCAGTAAATTTTTGAATTGTTCTGTTTTGAAGAAATTGTCACAAAACGTACCCAAATGAAATTCAATATACCGATGTACCTTGACCTACTCAGATGCATCGCCCCTGTGGCCCTGTAACTATTTGAAACAGTTTTCAATTTTTGGTGAATGATGAATTTTTGAAAACTCAATCTTGGCCCGTTTCCAATAAAGAATTATAAATTTTATGAAAATGATGAAGAACTGAAATTTTGTTTGTATCTCATTTTCAACGTTCCGAATCAATTGACAGTACATAGTTTAAAGCTGTTCTAGAGCCTCCAGTAAATTTTTGAATTTTCCAATTGCAAAAAAATTATCATAGAAAAAAGCCAAAATAAGTTTTGATTGGTTTATAATTTTTGAAATACAGTCGTGCCAGTTTAAATTCAAAATTTTCTATCAGATAATGTTTCCTGGGGGGGGGGGTGGAGTGATGAAAAATTCTTCGTTAAAGTGTAACAAATTAATGATGATGAATTTCTTGATCAATGGGTGGAATGACTCCAAAATTGGAAGGCCACATGGCAGACACTTCCAATAAATCACTATGGTTTTTTTTTTTTTTATTGAATTCCACAAAAAAAAGGCTCCTGGCGCAAAATCCCCTGGGAAGCTGAAACTTCCAATTTTTTTTTTTTTTTACTGAAAATCAACTGATTTGGATCATAGAGTTAGGTACCTTATTCTTGAATTCTGAAGCCAAATAATTGTCTTTTTGAGCTATTCTAATAGAACTGTCACCCAATTTTAAAATTTTTCTGTTCTCGAAAAAACGACGAGTAAAATATCAATCTGAGCCAATAAACTGATGTTTAAACACGTGTTCCTAAATCGATCATTTTGCCATTTTTATGGCAATTTTTCGTTTTGAAAATCAAAAAGTCTACTGGAGGTTCTAGATCAGCTCAAAACCACTATCAATCAATTTAGGAAGTCGAAAATTATGGAATGTAAACCAAATGTTAGATTTCTCTTTCAATTTTATAAAACTTTGATTTTTATATTTAAAAATGGGTCATTTACTTGGCTGCCATGCAATTGCGCCAAATATACCCTGAATTGCGCCGAGTAAAAAAATAAGCATACCTGCAATTGCGCCAAATAGGGAAATGTGTTCATGGGGAATTGCGCCGATCAAAAGAACGAATCTTCCCGACCCTTTGCTCACACTGCGGACTGTCAGAATCGTAATTTTGGTGTACTTAGTTGAATAATTCGTTCTTATAATTAGGTGCAGACACTGTAGACGTAGGGGCATGAGGTACTTATTGCTATTATATTTTCACTTTTTATAAACATAAATTTTTGCAATCTAAAAACATAGTTTTCTTGCTTCTCGAAACAGATTTTGTCCTCGCTTCGTTCACGTCTGTTTGTTTTTCATTTTCATTGAAATTTTCAAAAACTCAACATTCAAATTCGAAAATTCTTGAGCAGAAAAAGAAATAAGTTTTTAAAAAATACATCGTTTTTCACTTCTTGAAATACAAATTTTTGAATACTTTTGACCTCATTTTGCTCGGACCAATTCCTATCTCTTTCCCAAACTAAAAAAATTTCATACTTGGAACTTCCATAAATTCAAAAGGGAAAATTACAATTTTTAAATAAGCTTCAATGGATGAGTGAGTACCTAGTACCTACCTATTTAGAAATGCATCATTTTATTCGGCAAAATTGGTATTTTTTTCCTCATACCAATCGAAAAATTCTCAGTCACCCTCCCCACCCCCTCTCGAATAACCTCTAATTTTGTTTCTGTTCGTTGAACCTATTTTTTTGCGACATTAGGTGGAGGAAGATTCTGGAGTGAGTGAATAAATCATAGATGTAACTTTTGCGACTGAACGATTCATTCATATCTTGTTCGTTTCGCATTTCTTCAACTCGGCGCAATTGCCAGTATACTTTTTTGAACACCCGGCGCAATTCCGGGTACATGATTTTGGTGATTTTTAAAAATTTGCTCAGAATCTAAAAATATTTAGAATTTAAAATTTAATGTAACAAGAGCGTAGGTATTTTTAGACTGTTTTCCAGATTTTTCCGTACAATCAGAAAAATTTCCTGTTGTTTGGAATAGCTACCTCCCTCCCTCAATAGGATAGATTTTTCATGCTCCGTCCCATTTCTGAAATCACAAGTTGGTGACTTTATCAGAAATTTCAAATTTGATGGGACACCTTGTATACTATATAGGCTACTATTTCAATGCAAAAAAACAAGATACATATATAGGAAATACGACTAAGAGAACAAAGAATCGTTATTAATTAACGATGAATTTTTCACCTCAAAATCTAAATATGAGGAAAATTAATCTCGACACATTTCACGCGCGTCTTATCATTACAAGACGATAAAAATTTTGACCTTGTTTTACACGCTCGAGATGAACGGTTTTTTAATGCATGAATCCATTAAGATCGGTCGGCGACGGCTTTGTGTTAAAGGTTGAAGTTGAAAAAATATAATATAGGTAGTTATGTAGAAAAAAAGCGAGAGAGAAAAAGATACCTGTTACGACATCATCTCTCGTATACTCGTAACACAGCGTATCAAAATGATTTGGGCGAAAACGAAAAATAAAAACGAAAGGGTACGTAGCCGGCTTTTCAGAAGTGGCTGAATAGCTCTATACGCGCGCCAAGGTGGGAAGACGATGGCGGAGGAGGGTAAACGAGAGAGCGTGGTGACTTCATAGCTTCTTATCTTTGCATTCAGCATACTTGGTTGCGTAATAAAACATACCCTAATAAGCAGCATTGTTCAACTTAACCTGCATCCCTGGACGGTGGTTTGTTATCTTGTTTTCATTACCTTTAACCCCTTTTTCGAAAACCCTCCAGCAGCACACGCAATTATACACCCTAATTTATTTTAACACCTCTTGTGGCATTTAAGGGCGCTACAATAATTAAACCGAGTCGTTTTAGGTTTTTTCTCAACTCGCAGAATTTATATTCTCCCCCTTTTTTTTACACTTCCTCTCTTTCTCTTTCTCGTTCCTTTGGTTTCATTAACTTTGCTCGTTGTTTTGTTCGTCTTTTGTACTGATATAATTGAAAACGTTGTTGTTTTTATTTTATTGACGAATCCGAGTACTACTAAGAACAATTGCCCTTGGTCTTTTCTTTCCTGATTTTTTTTTGCACGAGCGGCTTCTGCATCTAGATAAGCATCGATTGTATACGCAGGTTTTGTTTTGTTTTGGTTTTGTTTTTTTGTGTGCTAAGTTGTTTAATTTCAGGCACGTTTCGAATTATCGTTCGCGTTTCTCCCTTAAAAAATAAAATACAATGTGAAGAGTTGACGAAGGGGGAAAAAGAACGACTATGACGCGTGTTCTACAGCATCTACCTACTTGTACAACGTGCGCGGCTCCACAGGTGGAAACGAGTTGCTCAACAGGACGATGATGTTGCCTTTGTAATTAATTAATGTGATAACATACATCGTAGCTGTATACATTAAACGAGTACCTATACCATACCCAGTCACAGCCTCACCACATTCGAATGGTGTAAACATCGATAAATTTCGACAGCGAAAGCGACTCTCCGACTCCGCATCGAGCCTCTCTCGAAAAAAAAATTAATACGTCGGCTAAGAAATTTTAGACCAGAATATGTAGACCGAATAGGTATGTATACTTCTATAAGGTTGCACATGGCCATGAATTTAAACGAAATATTACTCGGGCTTGTGCTAAAATGATGATTTTACGGTGTTGCGAATGACTAAATTAATAGCATTTTAACCGGTAAATTTATCTGCGAGAACCATACAGCGAACGAGATTCGAAGAAAACAAACTTGTACGTACCTATAGGTGCATACGTGGTTTCTCGAATATCGAACTTGAGAGAAGCTTAGGCTTAAAGTCACCGAGATTGATGAGTGTTTTTTTTTTTAGTATGGGCAAACGCGAGTATACGAGATAATTAGTGAAAAGAAATACCTACTCGGATTAATAATGTTGGTGATTTATTTAAGTTTACTGTGTCATTCGTTCAGGTGAAAAAAAAATAAAAAAACGTCGAAATATTGTGAAATCCACATTCCTTAGGAAACTGTCCGCGGGTGACTTGAATTCTTCTAAAAGTATTAATCCTAGGTATTTAAAGATGTTTTGTGTACCAAACCTTTGACCCGGTGTTTGATGTTTTAATTTGTGGAAAAAATTAACAAACTTATAGTTGTTTGAAAATTTCATGAATTATACGAGTAATTACAAGATTTTTATGTGAGATGTACCTACATAAATATGGTCTATAAAAAACCAACTCGTGGAAAAATTTTTAGAAAAAATTCAAAAATTGAAATTTTGACGACCCATTTGTAGATATTGTCTGTTTAATAATCAGACTTGACAGACTCAAAAAAAAATACCTACTAAGTACAACTCGTCAACTCCGAATGAGCTGAAATTCGGCTCATTGACAGAAATATCACTCAGACCTCAAACCAAATTTTCACCTGCCAAATTTGATTTCAACGCCTTCTGGAACAATTTGAATTCGCTAAAGAAAAGTCAACTTTTTGCTGGAGGCTCCAGATCGGTCCAAAAATGGTGGAAAATGATTTGGCAAGTCGACTTTAGTGAGTAACCAAAGTTTCAAGCAATTTGTTGCAAAAATTGATGATTTTGGAATTTTTCGAACATTTGCGATTTTTTAACTTGTAAAAAAAATACTTAGGTACATTTTTCGACTCGTCAACTCAGATTTTTGATTCTCTAGCCCTAATCGATTTAGAATATCAAACTTATGATAGTATTAAATTTTCAGCTGCTGAAATTAATTACAACGTCTTCTGCAGTAATTTTAAATTTCTGGAGAAAAGCCAACTTTTGCTGGAGGCTCCAGATCGGCTGGAAAATGGTGCCAATCGATTTATGAGGTCGACTTTGGCATACAAACCGAGTTTAAGATTTACATCTCTATGTTTGCTCTTTTTGTAGAAAATTAATACCAACAGCCAACAGGTTGTTTTGGGCATCTTCAAAAATTCGCCAGATATTTAAAAATCAACTTCGGCGCCTGAAAATTTGTTTCTGAGATGTTGGTGATATGCTCTTTCAGTAAGCTAAATTTCTGCTCGATCGAAGTTGTCGAGTTGTAAAAGTTTTCTCGTCAGGCTCTTTTAAACTATTCTGAAAATTAGGTTTTTTGCAAAAATTTCCAACTTCTCTGCGGTCTGCGAAATGGGTCAAAAATGGATGTGCCAGTTAAAAAGAGAATTTTTTTTCCAAAATCGAAGTATTATTTAAGTACTTTTGAAAAAATTTGCTCTTAGGCTTACAGTCTAAAAGGTCAGAAGGTCCCAATAAACACCAACCAAAGTTATGTATGTGGATGGTAAAATTGATTTTTGATCTTTTAAAACAACGAGTTGAAAAGCTTGAACTAACATTGCCATTCGCGCTAATTCTTTCATTTTTTTTAATTTCTTTGTTTTTTTTCAATTTTTCAATTTTTCATTTTTTTTAATTTTTCATTTTTTTTATTTTTCATTTTGTTTGTTTTTCATTTCGTTCATTTTTAATTTTTTTCATTTTTTTTATTCTTTAATTTTTTGTATTTTTTAATTTTTTTAATTTTTTATTTTTTAATTTTTTTTATTTTTTATTTTTTTTTATTTTATTTTTTCAAAAAATTCACCAAAAATCCACAAATGAATGAACCAGACTCTATTAAGTAGCCTACCTAAAATTTTCACAGCTGTTTTAGAACATGTGTTTCGATTCAGCCCTCCTCCAAGATTTGAAAAAATAAGGACAGCATTTTTTTAAAATAAAACTCTACCACAGTCCTCCTAAAAACATTCTTCTCTGTGTATTAAAAGCCCCAAAAGTTGGAAATAATTCCAAGAAAATAAAAAACAAAAAATCGAAGCCAACAGTGAAACTTTTTAAAAAAATTTTCATACCTAGACCAAATCCTTCAAAGTATAATCCCTTTTCAAGAAAAACACTCTCAGTTCCTCCAAACTGTGTACGTCCATTTAGCAGATATAAAAGGCCTTTAAGTTGTGAAAAATTATACATCTATAACATAAAAATAAAAAATTGAGAGCTGTGAAAAGTTTTCAAAGATTTTCTATTTTTGGTCAAAATCTTTCTAAATAAGTCAACTCCTTTTTTTTTAGAAAAAAAAGAAAAAAAAACATTGTTGACGAGCCTTTCATCTTGAGGCTTCCAAAGTTGGAAGAAATCAAAAGAATTGAATTTTTTTAGATTTCAATATCTGTCACAAAATCATTTTAAATACTTACTTAACAGGGTTTCAAAAAAAAAAAGAACGAATGTAAAAATATAAACATTTTGATTTTTTGATTTTTTTGAGAAGCGACAAGTTCTATTTGATTAGAACGAAAAAAAGTAAAAATTTTAGGGGGGAGTTTCTCAACACGACTCGACCTCTTTTCAGGTTTTGGAGAATTTTTGCCCCTATAAAAACAAACAACTTCATTTTTTTCACAAATGGGTATAAATAAAAAATTGATCCAGTCCAAATGTTGGCCATTGGTGGGAAGAGGGAGCGGTAAAATTGGTAGGCATACAAGTTGATTTTACTCAAGTATGAACCAAACTAAAGTGTTGAAAATTTTGTCCAATTTTTAGTGATTTTCTCACCTGAAGCAACACTTTTTGCTTGTATGGGAGCAAAAAAAATGAAAAAAAATCTACACGGTGTAAATAAGGTACACCCTTATATTCGACAATATCCTTTCCTTGAGTATGGTATACATTTTCGCATACGGTGCTATACTTATAATTTTAGAGTAGCAAAAAGAAAGAAAAATAACACATTTTGACTTGATTATAATTGCACGTTAAAAACACATCGACACAACGTTTCGGCACACGGTGCCTTCATCAGGTGTACACTAAGACTAACTAGGTATATCTAATAAGTGAAAATACGTACGACGAAATAGCAAGCAACGAGATAAATTATTGGTATTGTACTAGAGATTTGTACACATCGAAACCAGCAACGTCCGTTTTTTTATTGATGCAGTTTCGATTATTTAAAATGTACAGTACCTCTGTGGTTTTTCTTTTCTGTAGATTAGAACAACCTTTATGAAGAATTTTTACATTTTCGAAATCGAACTTATGATTATACATTACAGAGTGTTCTGATAGTGCAGTAGTAGTCCTACCATTTCTAACATCTAGATTATGCCTATACATTCTGTCTTTAAGGTGTTGCTTTGTTTCTCCAATATACTCAACGTTACAATTCATACATTTTACTTTATAAACTACGTTGCTTTGACTCAAATTAGGAATCCTACTTATAATAGTACTTAGGGTCAAGAAGACCAGAGTGGAAACAATAAAAGATATTAAAAAATATCACACTCAGCAGATGTACGCATATGTATCTTGCACAATCGTAAGCTATATTAGGATGAGTCGAAAGTAATGAAAGTATGTACGTACTCGCCACGTACTCAAGTTCAGCGGGGGTGTTAGGACATCACAGACACAAAGCTATAGCTAGGTGGATGTATCAAAAAAAAAATATAATACAAGGGACACATCCCAGCAGCACACCGTGGACCAAAAAGTTGTACTCGTAGTGTAAAAGAGGAAGGGAAAACAAACTTAAATCAGCGCATCGTATTGAAACGGTGAACCGCAAAACGCAATCATAAGGCCCTCGACAAACAGCGCAATGACTCAGCCGACCCTATCGAAACCCTCGTTCGTCTTTTTTTATTCTCTCGTCTTACTTATTAATCCGCGTATATCGTTTTATGTGACCTCGCAACCGCATACCACCCTTGTTAGCGAGCGGCGGCGAGGCGGCGGTGGCGTGCCAGAATGGCTTTTGACATTTGATAGCTGAAAATGGTAAGTAGGTGGTTTTTCATTCCGAATGGAATGAGCTGGGCTGGGATGGGATGGAACGGCTTGCGTATGGTATATGGTACGGTGTGACGGTGGTTGCTGAGCTTGTAATAAGAGCGTGATTAGTGTGTGTGGCGGTGTTAAAAATTGTAGTAAACGGTATATGTCGTCATGAATGTATGTATTAATTTATACTACATACGTGTGTGTGTATAAAGAATAGGCTACATGTCGTCGTCGAGGAGTTGATGACATTCGAAGAATTCCTAGTCCTACTCGGAGGAGTGGTAATGGTGGTGGTGTGTTTCATTGTCGTCGTTGTTGGTTTTTACAACGCCCTCGACGTATTCTTCGTGTTGGTCGTCAAAGGGGTGAGATGTGATTGTTGAGACAGCTCGGTAATAAATCAAAAAACTCACGTGATTTTCAATCATGTTCAAATAATGTAAAAGGAAGAGGAGGATATGGGGAGGGGGTGTGAAAAAATTGGCGAAATTGTACCACTACTGTCGACATTTTTAGAAGTCGAGATAATAACAATGCTGGAATAATAAAATCTTCAATTGACCAACGGTCACCGCAGTCCTCTTCTGACAACACAAATGCCAAATTTTATTGGAGATTTTTCCTATCAATGAAGCTGTTGAGATTGAAAGCATTCGGTTTATAGATGGTGCATGATGCAGTATGGAGTATGGAGACCTCGAGTTCAAATTCTAGCTCAACTGAGTAATTTCTCATCGAAAAATAGTTTGTAAATAAACTCCAAACCCTCAGATCAAAACCCAAGCTAACTTCAACACACATCTTGTACCCTACATTGTTGAGAATCAGCTTTATAACCTGAAACCTTGTAATCGTAGGTGTTTCTCTCGGTAGCTTATCTATATCCCACAATCTCTAAAGAGTCACCGTGTAAAAAACCGTAGGTAATCACAGTAGCAAATGATTTTTGGGCTCAATTACACCGCCTCCGGGAAGGTTTTTTTTCCATTCAACATAATCCAATAAATCAACTGACCTTTGACTCGGAGAAACGCTTGCGCGAATGAGGAATTCACAGGAGGTTGAAAAAAAACGTTGCGGCGCGTTTACGCGACGATAAATAAAATATGCTAATTTCAAATACCTTTATCTGGTACTTTCATCGTCAGATTGGTTCGACAGATAAGATAACAAACCGAACGAGCAAATTTTACCATTTTCGTCGCCAATAACGAATGTTGTTCAATCAGCTCATCCACGTAAGTTATTACGCACGTTTTTGCATCGCGAAAAAAAATATACAGATATGGGAGGGAAAAGAAAACTCAACCTTATAGAATTTGTGAAAGGGTCACTAAATAGCGCATTATCACTTCTCCGGAGAATATCTCTCGGTTCGGCTTCGTAATCCCGAGTGATGGTAAGAGGAAAAACTAAAAAGACCTTCGTCATCGTATTTCCACAAATTTCCAGCACTTGTCCGAGTAAATGATTCGTTCGCGAACGTTTCTCTATACTATGCATAGGTACTCGTATAGTTAGGTAGAGGTACCCACGTTTCCCTTTTTTTCTTTTCTTTTTGCGTTAATAGAAAAATAAATCTCGCTTACGCGAATAAAGGAGAGAATTTAACGCGAATGGGTAATTGGCGACATAAGAAGTCACGTGTGTTTAAAGAATATAAAACTTTTGAACAAGCAGTTAAGATCTGATTTTTTATTCCTTCTGTTGTGAGCGTACCTAGCGTGAATAATCAATTTAATACCTGTTAAAATATTATCGAAGGTTGATTTTTTAAACACTGTCTAAAGTACCTATAAGGTATAGCATTAAATACGACGAGATTAGGCGAAAACCCCGCCGGATCAGCGTTTGTCTATGCCATTAACTTCCGAAGCGAGGAAGATGTATTTCGAGTTTTCAGATTTTGGAATAGTGGTGCTAATTTTTTGATCAATAATATTGCAGATTTCATAGAATCAAAATTCGGTGAATTTTTTGCAATTTTTTTCAATTTTTTGAAATTGGCAATGATGACTAAAAAATTGCCACCAGTATTTCAGAAAATATTTTCCTGATTGCAGAACTGATATCTTTCGATGTTTTGGAATATGCAATTAAGATTTATGAATTTTCTCCAAAAATTTGCAGTGCTCGAACAATAATTATTAAAGAAGAAAATATTTTCAAAACTCAAATTCGCCTTAAAATAAGCAATTCACCGATCTAAAATTTTCAACCACTCAGTACACTAGTAGGATCTTCAAAATGATCTTGAATTTTTATTGCAGTGGACTAAGTTGACGCTGAATTCCAAATACCTACCTACTATCTTTTGGAACTAGGCAGGTTTTTTCTTTAAAATAAGGGGTTACTTTGAAAGATTTTGGCCACAAATGGAATTTTTTAAAAAATTTATCAGCTTAAATTTTTGATTCATTTTGTTTTATTTTTCCCCCCAATTTTCAGAGCTTTGATACATTACAGTATACGTAACAGAAACATCATGTTTGAAAGTTTTTTTTTTAAGGAGGTTATCTGAGAGGATTCTGCTCAAAAATTTAAAAAAATTGAATTTGTATATATATAGCCTACTCAATGTTTTCATGTTTTTTTTTTTCATTTTTGCCATGGGGGGGGGGGAGAGCTACATACCTACGTATAAGAAGATCAACGTGATTTAAAGAAATTATTCAGAAAAATTTTCATACAAAAATGGAGAATTTCTAAAAAATATTGACCGATTTTGATTTACATATTTTCATAAAAGAATTTAAGAAGTCGCTCTTGAAGCATCCTTTTTAAATGTTTTAAATCGAAAATTCGTCAAAAATCCAAAAATGAACTTGATTTTGGTTACGGTGGTTTTTGAACATACTTTTTACTTTTTCGATCTAGCTTGGTTTAGCTTAAATTGGAAAGTAAAGGTTTCCTTGTTAAGTAGATTATTTCAGAAATCAACTTTTTTCCTCAATTCTGGCCATTTTTCTAAATTAAAAACAGGATCAGATATAATTTTTCAAAAAATTGTTAAAAATTCAAATTTTTTTTTTTGGAAATTACAGATTGGTTAAAAAGTATTCATTTTTGAATGCATCTGCCTGGAATTTCGCAATAACCACCTAAAACTGTTCACATGGTGCTCAAAATAATCACCGACCAAAGTTATACGCGTGAAAGTTCATTTTTGACACTTCCAGTGAGATTTGAAATTTCTGCAGAAAATTTGAAAAATTGTTGGAGGCTCCAGAATGACCCAAAACTAGGAGTTGTTGATGTGTGAGAATTTAATGAAAGTAATTATTTCTTACAGTTTACTTTGCTCTAAAAAATTTATATTTCCGGAAAAAGTTTAAAAACAGCTTTTTGAATTTCTTAAATTTTCTACAAATTCGCCAAAAATCAAAAAATGTACTTGAGCTCCTAAAATTTCGATTAAGGGGGTTTTAGGACGTGCTCGTTCGATCTGATTTGGTTTCACTCAAATCGAAGAGTCACAATAATTCAAAAGGTTCTCCTGTTAAGATCATTTCAGGAGTCAAAAATCACCATTAAAACTTTTTTTTGGATTTTTTTCAACTCCCAGAAATTAAAACAGCCTTTTTTGAATTTTTCAAATTTTCAGAAATTCGTCATAAATCCAAAAAAGAACTCGAGCACCTAAAATCTTGGTAATTTGAGTTTTCGAAAATGTTTCTTCATCTTAGCTTGGTTTCGTTCAAATCGAAACGTTTAGTTCAAAACGTTTTTTTTATAGGAAAAGTTTTCAGGGAAGTCTTCCAATACCTTCACTAAGATCATAAAAATATTAAGCCGGTAGGTACTTTGAACTATTGAGAAATAATCACTTTATTAATTCTGTATAATTTTAGGCTCAATCAATCTGAAATTAGCCTTCAAATATGTAAGATAATTCGCTTATTCTGTCTCTTATCAACTCACCGAACCGGCAAAATAAACAATGTTGTGTTAAAAACACCAGTAAAGGAACTCGATGCCGAAATTTTTGTTTATAAATATCTCAGAATAATGTCTCCCTGCCCCTTCTGAATGAAATATCCCCATACTTCATTCAGCAGACCATTTCAACGAAACTGATAATGATGATAACAAAATACATTATAAGACCCATGCAAATGGACCTTTTCACGTGCTACATTGTACTTTCATATTCATACTTTAGGGATACGAATTCCTAAAAATACGTAGAAAAAATTCGAGCTTTGAATACGTACGTATACTTACCTATTTGTTTATACTTCTCACAGATATAATTCGAACATTAAAAAATGAATCTTCAGAGAGCAATTTTACAGAAGAATTGTCGCGTTGAAAAAACGTTATAAGATGTGTTTTTTTTTGTGGTTCACCCAACGAATAATTTGACGTGTATTTTTAAAACACTCATTGTGTAGATGTAGAATACTAGATACACATAGGTACTCGTATATGGGATGAGCTCTCTCATAAATGACGAGACAGATTTACTAATATATACAACAATCCCTCGGCTATACACAAGGTTGTTAATATGCACAATTTCGGCTCATATACCACATATACAGGAAAGAAGGGTGACGAAAGTTAAAATATGTACGGTAGACTAAAAGGCTGTACCGACCGCTGCTTTTGACGCACCTCAATGCTCACATAGTGTAAATGTAAAACGCCAGTCGCCAATAAAAATGAAAAGGCCTACAGGACCATAGTGGTATTTTTTTTTTCTGGATTGTTATGTGTGTAAATGACCCGATATTTATCAAGCAGATAGAAATGACCTGGCTGGCAAAGGGTGTCAGCAGCATTTTCTGCACATTTGTTTAGAGCTACTTGCAAATTTTTTTCGCTCATTTCTGATATGGTTGAGGGTCAATATGATTTGAAGAAGTGAAGAGAGGGGGAAGGGATATTTTCCGCAAAATACTTTTAAAAATGCTTCGTTGGATTTCAGTCATTGGCTTTCGGGTTGTCCAAATTAGTGGTTAAAAAAATGGAAAACCAACGAAACATGTCTAAAAAAATATCTCAAAATCACTATTGTTGCAGTCTCACTCTCTTCAATATACCTACCAGTAAAGATAGATTGCACCTTGATACGGCAAAGTTTCCTGTCAGTATCCATCATTAGTATCACCACCAGCTGACAACATTCTGATGCAAACTGGAGCACCCTGTGCCTTTACGTATTTGCATCCAGTTTCTTATTATACTGTTGACTGATCACCGCACAAAACACGTTGCATACTTTGTTATACATCTCGTTGTCAACATTTCTTTGGTATATCCAAATTAACCGGATATAATACATTCAATATTTACAATCAGCCAGGTAAATACCAGCAAACGCCGAGGTATTTGCCATTACAATGTTATATGTTACACCTTGACAGAGAGAAAGAGATAGGTACGTGTATTGGTATGGTACTGCAGAGTGGAGAGTGGAGGATGGAGGAAGAGAGTTGCAGAGCGTATAAACATCATTCCATCAACACGATGAACTGAACGTTCATATAGGTACACGAAAATTATAACGAACAAACGTTTACGCTCCAGGGTCGACGATACGTAATCATTATGTTTTTAAATCTATTGTAGGTGGACCATTCAACCATGTCCTAACGAGAACGATTATATCGGGGACAGCGTTCCCACGAAAATTATCTTCAAGATATCTTGCCAAAGATATAATAACGATAATAATAATATGATAACAGTATGAAAAAGTATACGCGAGTGTACGTAGAAATTGAGACTCGCGAGAGACGCGACATCGACATTCGCGCTTAAAAACGTACTTGTATCTTAACTTTTTAAAAAGGTAACGCGCATGCGATCGTTATGGTGCTCATTATCGTTATTACAATCGTTTTTTTTTTTTTCGATATTTCGGTGACGAAAATTGCACATAATACCGATTCTTTCCTTCCTTCTTTGCTCACTAGACACAGCTAAAGCAAACGTGAATCTTTTTTATCGAGATCGACGATTCCTTTATTAGCTATATCTTGGGACTAGGAGTATAGGTAGAAGTACGAGAGTTTGATCGGATCTTTCGGCAGTTCCGTGGTTAATTTCGTTATCGTGGGTTCGTCTTCGTATACTGATAACTCGTGATGGCTGGAGTAGGTAGCTGACTACTGCTCTTGTTTTTATTTGGTAGCAATTTCTGAATAGGGCAGGTAACTTCATATACCAGCAAGAAGACCGGCACACTCTACAGGAGGAGATGAAACTGATAGATATGATGAGAAGTGTTTGTTGTTGTTATCTAGCAAATCCATAAAGAGATGTGATGCCAAGAGTTTTTTTTATTGAATTGAGAGCTGGGTACGTGTATGGTACTTTGGACCAGGGCATCAGAATGGGTGAATACTTCAAATTTGGAACTAGAAACCCCCCATAATTTTGTATTAAAAGCTGAACAAACGAGATCTAAAATGCGAAGTTGCCAGACCCACTACCTCAAACCTGAACATAAAAAATATTCTTTTGCAATTGTAGCTCAAAATTTACAATTTTTCATTCAATTTTAGTAGCTATGAGTCATGTCCCCTCTTTCAAGTAAAACATTTTTTTAAATCCAATTCGTTGTAAAAATTTTTTGTTTCTGAGTCAGAATTTTTCTAAATAATCGTCCCCATTTAAGAAAAAAATTCTCCTGTACCCTACAAGCTATTTTAGTCCCTTTGGTATGGAGTCCCCCAAATTGAAAAAAGTCAAGAAAAATGGAGAAGAGAAATTACCTACCTACTCGTACCTAAACCCAAATCGGTATAACTTTTTATTTCTCTGCAGTGGTGAGAAACGGGGAAGGGAAGAGGCAACTCCCCCCACTAAAACTCTTCAAGAATTTTTTTTGCAATTTGTAAAATATTTGTGATCTAAAAATTGACCATTTGAGCCTATGTAATTGACGTTTTTGCCGAGTGTACAGAACGTAAAATTGACCTCATTATATGCAATATACGTAGGTAGGTAGGTAGGGGAGAAAATGATGTACCTATGTATATCCCTCACAAAAAATTTCAGACCTGAAAATATCTTTGAAGGAAAGATATGGGTTCTCAAAAAAAGACATTTTTGAAAAAAATAGAGTTTTTCTTCTCTAAAAACTCTTTACCGCCAACTTTGAAAAAAATAAATAAATTTTCCACAAATTTTGATCCCCCCCCCTCCCAAAAAAAATAAAAAAAAATTAGAAACACATCAAAAAAAAAGTCAAACTTTTTAATCAAACTTAACGAATGTGAATAATTTCAACACCCACTGCACATCCGCAACAAATAATTTTGAGCCATTCTGGAGCCTCCAGCGATTTTTCAATTTTCTCCAGAAATTTCAAATAACACGTGGAAAGGCCAAAAATGAATTTTAGCACCTATAACTTTGATCAGTACTTACTAGACACCCTCTCGACCGTTTTTGGTAGTTACCGCGAAATTCCTGAAGTGCCAATTCAAAAATAAATGTTTGACTATCTTTGTCAATTCCAAAAAAAGGCGAAAAAAATCAAAAAGTTGCAACAGTCCTGCTTTTTGGCCAAATTGAAACTTTCCTCGGAGAGGAGACCTTCCACCCATTTTTCCAATAATTAGGTACCTACCAAAAAATCATGCTTTTTGCTTAAATTGAGAAAGTCTTCTTTCTTCACAAAAATTCTCGATTAAAAAAATTACTAAAATCACACTTTTGTTCAAGAATTACCCAAAAGTCTCACTTTTGAGCTGGAAATTGTCGAAAACTCACTTTTTTGTTAATAATTTCCATGTGTGTCAACACGATCACCCGTCCGAGTAAGAAACAATCGGAATTTGACTTTTTTAGAGCCTTCGACGAGTTTTTAAATTTCTCCAAAAATTTCCTATTGCTCTGGAAGGACCAGAAATTTGTGTAGACCCAGTAAAAAAATTATTTTTCTAAATTTTCATGCAAACTTGATTTTTTTACTTTTTTTGGAGTTCATAAACTGATCAAAAATTTACTTTTGAGCTCACGGCCCCCCTGGAAATTTTGCGGTAATCACCAAAAACGGTCGACAGAGTAACCCATAAGCAGCAACCAAAGTTACATGTGTTGGAGTTCTATTTGCCTTTAAAAAGTTTAAAAAATCGTCCATCAAAACAATTTTTTAAAATTTGCAAAGCAAAAAATTCAAAAATCAACTTATAAAATCATTTTTATGCTTTTCTGGAATTTACGAATTGGTCTTGAAATTTCTGGGAAAAAATTGAAAAATCGCTGGAGGCTCCAGATTGGCTCAAAAGAAGTGTGTGGCAGTTAAATTGAAGGAATTTCAATGATTCACTTTGCTCAAAAAAATTTATATATTTCACGAAGAAGTTTAAAAAATGCTCTTAAAACAGCTTTTCTCAAATTTCAAAAATTCGCCCAAAATCTAAAAATGAATTCGAGTGCCTGAAATTTTAGTTACCGAGACAGGATCTTTTGATCTAGCTTGGCTTCGTTCAAATCGTATAATATCGATTCAAAAAGTTCTCTCGTTAGATTCAAAAGAAATTACTCGTTGAAAAAATATTCCGAAAATCGTCGCCTAAATCGAATGAACATTATTCTTTGATAAATATTTGTCTCCTTACACTTGAAACTTACTCTAGCGAGAAAATTCACCCTTTCTCTCTTCGCTTTCACCTCCCCCAAATAAATCATCCCGGAAAGAAAATCAATTCGAAAAAATTTTCCTTCATCTTCTTGCGTAAAAAAAATTGAAAATCTTCGTCTATATCATTTTACACACATCAATTTGTACATTTACGAGCCCATTCTACGAGCGAAACAAGTTCACGAGACCTTTAATTCCATCATTTAAGATCTCGATAACCATTCATAAAACAATTTCTTCCACTCCATTACCCCTTAGAATGGTTCTGCAACCACAACAACACACTTTCCCACACGTTTCGAACGAGAAGAGAAGGAACATAAACAGACACCGTCTTCATCTCCCTTTCTGTAAAACTGTACGGACATCTCGCGGCACCATCACTGCACCTAGCGAGCGATGTAAAAACGCCACACTAGCACAAAAAAAACAGCCGCAGAAATCATATTTTGACGTGTATTTCGTTAAAAATGTACCGTACACTCTGTATAGAGCAGTCGAAGGGACAAACAGATGCAATTTATTACCATACAACATTCGACTCGTTGCAGTGATTCCGGTAAACAGTCGACGACACGTACATATTTACTCACCGAGCTGTACGTAAAAAGTGTCCGAAGTCGGAAGAAAAGGGCGACCTTTTTGTTTAAGAGGGTTAGTCGTTAATATCGTGACTCCTCTCGTCTACTACTAAAGTCCACCAAACACCCCTAAATGCGTGTTATAGGATAAGAAATATATCCCTTCGATGTGGTGGTTTTTTTTCCTAATACGTGGGTCGAGGTGCTTGTGTACGTCGACGTAGTGATTTTTTATACTAGTATTTATCAAATTTTATTATTATTAGTTTAAAGATCACTCAACGCTGTATGTGTGTACATTAAATTACGAGTATTTGAAAATTTATTACGAAATTTCCTTTATCGATACTTCTGGTTTCTTCTTCGTTCCTAGTGAACGGGTTTTTGCTTTATCAGTTCAACTTTGAACTTGATAAAAAATAAAAACACTGATAAGGTTTGTTTTCATCTAAGTTACATATTATTCTACGTGCTCAATGTTGTAGCTTTGCGTGTGTTTAATAGGTATTTACTTATTTCTAAAACAGTTTCCTGTAAGTTAATTAAAAGTGAAAAAATTTGGTTTCACAATAAGCTTACAAATTGTAAAAATTACCTACCTGTTTTCAGGGTTTTTGGATCAGATTCAGGTAGAAAATTTACTCTAAAAATGTCAAAAAAAATGGAACATTGAGAAGATGTATCAATTTTGGAACACTATACAGTGATGCCAATTTTTGTGGTGATGGTTAATTTCAAAAAAAAATAGAGAAAAACGCTCAAAATAATTTAACATCTCTGTTCAGAAGTTTAGCAATGGCCTAGGTCGACGTAGAATTTCAAATACTATCTTTTGAAGCTTGATCATTTTCCTCAAAACGGTTGAATAAGGGCAAGAGCGAAAAATCGCTATTTTTTCGAAAATGTCCTCTCTCTAGAGACCCATATCTTTTTTCCAGAAGTACTTCCACAGCTCCAATTTTTTCTAACCAACTTTCCTCTCAAAATTATGGTCTCCACTGAATCTGGTCGAAATCCTTCGACCATTTTTTTCACGATCTATACTAATAAGTAAAACTGTTCAATTTTTAAAATTAAACTTTAAATAAAATCGTACAACTTTGGATTTTTCAAAATTTGTTCACAGTTGAAGAATAGCGAATTCCCCTTCACTCATTGAGGGAATCCGAAAATAATTCGCTCGAGTTTTGGGACATTTGAATCATTACATTTTTTAAATTCAATCGAGATCAAAATGCATAAAGTCGAAACCTTCATTGAATTCATGTTGAATAACATAAATATTCGATTTGAAGGGGAAAAAATCATAATTTTGATACTTGAGCTTAGGGGAGAAGATTTGATAGCTTAATAATTATTTAATAATAACCAAAAAGTCTCACATTTTAACATTACTTTTTGGGGCCATCTCACAACAATTTTTCGCCCAGCTTCAAGAAATTTCAAAAAAGCTCAACTCACATATCGATTTACCCTTATACATGCACAATGATTTGCATATCTCTCGAATCAAAGAGACTAAAAAAACTTTCCATCAATTACAAATCAATTCGTTCGCGAATAGTTCACTAAAAAATTATTCAATTCTTTCTCGAATGATTCACTAACAATTAAGTAATCAATTCGTTCGTGAATGATTCACTAAAAATTGAAAATTCGTTCGCGAATGATTCACCGAAAATTGAGCAAATGAATCGATTCGTTCTCAAATGAGTCATTTGTCATTTATATGTACAAATAAATTCGTTTGCGAATGATTCTCTAAAAAATTATTCAATTCGTTCTCGAATGATTCACCAAAAATTAAGCAAATGAATCAATTCATTCGTGAATGATTCACTAAAAAATTATTCAATTCTTTCTCGAATGATTAACTAACAATTAATCAATTCGTTCGTGAATGATTCACTAAAAATTGAAAATTTGTTCGCGAATGATTCACTAAAAATTGAAAATTCGTTCGCGAATGATTCACCAAAAGTTGAGAAAATGAATCGATTCGTTCGCAAATGAGTCATTTGTCATTTATACAAATTAATTCGTTTGCGAATGATTCTCTAAAAAATTATTCAATTCGTTCTCGAATGATTCACCAAAAATTAAGCAAATGAATCAATTCGTTTGCGAATGATTCTCTAAAAAGTTATTCAATTCGTTCTCGAATGATTCACCAAAAATTAAGCAAATGAATCAATTCGTTTGTGAATGAGTCACTTATAGAAATCAATTCGTTCGCGAATGATTCAGTAAAAAATTATTCAATTCCTTCTCGAATGATTCACTAACAATTAATCAATTCGTTCGTGAATAATTCACTAAGAATTTAAAATTCGTTCGCGAATGATTCACCAAAAATTGAGCAAATGAATCGATTCGTTCGCGAATGAGTCAATACAAATCAATTCGTTCGCGAATGATTCTCTAAAAAATTATTCAATTCGTTCTCGAATGATCCACCAAAAATTGAGAAAATGAATCGATTCGTTCGCGAATGATTCACTAAAAAATTATTCAAATGAGTCGATTTGTACGTGAAAGAGTCACTTATACAAATCAATTCGTTTACGAATGATAATGATTCACTAAAAAAATTATTCAATTGGTTCCCTAATGATTCACCAACAATTATAATCAATTCGTTTGTGAATGATTCACTGAAAATTGAAAATTCATTCGCGAATGATTCACCAACAGTTTTGAGTTAATTGAAATTTGTTCGTGAATGATTCATTAAAAATTGAATACTTATTTCGTTCACGAATGATTTACCTAGAAATTATTAAAGTTCAGTCGCCAATCAGTTTTGAATGATTCGATTCGATTCGATTCGATTCACCAAAGTGGAAATTTTTTATCCAAGAACGATTTTTTGAACAAAGTTTACATGCTCTCAGACCAGTTGAGGCATCTAAGTCAACTTTTTACGAAAATTTGTATGCATACCTAATATAATTTTTCCAAACTAATATAGTTATGATTGTATGTATGTGATTTTCCAAAAATTCGTCCAACTCTTTCGAATAATTTCAAAAGGCTAAATCAATTCTAGATTTCTACGCTGTTGTAAATATGCATAGAATACCTACAAAGAAGCTTCAACATAAATAATCGTACAGTGATTAATACTATAGCGGAAAGAAAATTCAACACGTGCACGAAATTAACAGCGCAATTATGATAATTGCTAATGAACCGGTTTGTTCTAGTTGTTAAGAGATTATTGAACAAAAAAATGCCAAGTGTTCTTCCCTATCTGAACAGTTTGCGAATGAGCGAATATATGTACGATACCAATGCGGTGACGAAAAAAGTCTCCTCGAAGTGTATCACCATTTATCTCGCAGGAAGGCTGACACACGTGTCATCAGAATAAGTATAATTACACCGCGAATCATACATACTTAATAGCGTGGGTGCATTTATAACGGTAATAATAATAATGAGCCCTCGAGCATCATCGAGGGGGTATGTGGAAACGGTAGTGGTAGCAAAGGCGTTTGTGAAAATTACGCGTATGACGAGCGATGATGACCTTTTTGTACAGCAGGCTCAGGCGTCACAATTGCGTACACTTACTGACTTGTGTGACCTTTTACGCGTTCGACGCGATCGTTTTGCACTAATTACACATATTTTTCCGTATATGTGTATAGGGTACTACACGATGTTTCTTTAATGATCTACATCTACATACAAGTGAAAAGAAAAAAAAACACACACAAGCCGGAATGGGCGACCAACATGTTTTTATAAGGTCTGTAGGGTCAATTTGTGTATCATTTTACCAAGTCCGTAAACAAGTTAATTTGAACAAATGATATACGAGGCTGAACAACCAACCAATCGTATTTCTAATGTTTATTATTACTCTTATCATTCGTTGATTCGGTTTCATGGCGACGACGTACAGTTAGAAGATACTAAATTGTCATCAACGATTTATACGTCTTAATAAAATGTGGGCGCTGAGGAGTGTACGAGTATATCTGTTTATTCAAGGATCGTATGCGTAATATACCGAGAAATGCTTATGTTAGAGTATTAGCCAAAAAAAAAAACCTAAAGGAAACTGATGATGAGGAAGGAATGAAGAATGAGTTTATGATGGTGATTAATGTTCTTTCGTTGAATAATGTTGAGTGTGCGAATCAAGAGCAAATTTTTACGCATGAATAAATTAGGACAGACGGTTTCGTGATTAAGAAATTATTACGCGTATTTTTGCCGGGTCAATGAAGTGAATATATTATATTTTGGTGTCGAGAGTATGTCTTCGTGTATGTAGAAGGTTTTTTTTGAAAAAAAAATATATAAATAGGTATGTCCTGTAATGCAGTGGAAGGAATGAAGGAAAGGAAGGTATCCTCGAGTTTATCATAAGAAGTTGAAAAGATTCTAATTTTAAAACAAAATATTTGTAAAAATTTATTTGATATTCTAAACATAGGTACTTTTTAACATTTTCAAAAAATTGGGAACATTTTTGGAATGCAGTGGTGCTAATTTTTGATCACTATTGCCAATTCCAAAACTCGAAAAAATGTGATAAATTTTTTGATAGTTTTCTTGATGATTGAGATACCTACCTGTTTGAAATGAGCTATGAGAACCAAACAGGAATTTACTCAAAAATAAGCAATGGTCCAAGTCGACGCAGAATTTCAAACTACCTTATGCGCTTTTGGAACTGGGTCATTTCCCAAAACGAGCCAGGTGAAAAAAAATCACAATTTTTTTTGAAAGTCCTCCCTCATTGGGGACCCATATCTTTTCTACATAGACAGACACTGCTGGAGCAAAATCTTTCTGAGCGATTGTCAACTCAAAATAAAGGTCTCTACTAAATTTGGCCAAAATTGTCCAGCATTTTTGGCACTTTAATAGAAGAAAACCATTTGGTAAATTGGTTACCTGCTTTTAAACCGAAAAAAAAAAATGAAAAAACTTTAAGAAATGTTGACGAACTTCAGACTGAATTCAAACGTTTTTGAAGTATTTGTTTTCACTTTTCATCATTTAAAATTTAAAAACCAATAATTGAACGAGTTCAAATTTGAGGATTTTGTTGCCCAGGAAGTACCTTGTGCATTTTTAATTGAGCTAGAAATGTTTTTGTACTCAACTCGTTAATCAAGTTGCATTATTCTACATATTATTTATTTAGGCATTATTAAATTCTCTCTTTTAAGTAATGTGCATTGAGATAATTGTTAATCTAGTAGATATCTAACGGTTTATTTTCTTTTTTTGTTTCAGGTAAGTTCAAATTTTGGTCGTAAGAATGAGAGAGCATCACTATGAGTAAGCCAATTATTAATAATTTATGCAAAAGTCCATTATTGATTCATGAATTAATACACAATCATTTGAAAAATCGCATAACCCTCTAAAACTTCCTAAAATTTCCTGATAAATTCAATCAAAAAAATAAAAATGGTTTTGTGGTGGAGAAAAATTTTTAAATTTGATAAATTTTCTACCAAGTATCTAAGTACATTATTCCCACATTTGGCATAATTAATGCGAAATATTTGAGACGAAAAAATTTTCACATCATCAAATTCACTCTAAAATTAGCGATTTGCAATTTTCAACCACTCAGTAGAACCCTTGAAAGTGGTCTTGGATTTTGACAGCAATGATATAGGTCGACGTAGAGTCTCAAATACCATTTTTTTGGAACTCTTTCATTTTTACAAAAACAGGTCAAGTAGAAAGCTAAAAGGAACCCAAAAACTATGATTATTCGGAAATTCCGCCTCTTTAAGGTCTCATATCCCCTCTCCAGGGCACCTGCAGAGCTAAAATTTATTCTGAATGACTTTCAACTCAAAATGAATGTTTTCATTGAATTTGATCAACATTTTTCCCACATTTTTTTGCGATCAACCCTCCTGATAATAATAGAAAATGTTGAAAAAATAGGATATCAACTTCAAAAAATGTTCAAATAAAAGTATGATTGTCTATCCCAAAAGACATAAAAAAATTGACGCAGCATCAAAAAATCTATCACGATGCCATACTTCAACTACAGAATTTCATTTTTTAATTTTCGATGAATTTTTAGAAAATTCAAATACGTATCAAAGGCTCCATTTGCCACGAAAAAAATCAAAATTTGATCAAATTGAGTTGGAAAGCTGAAATTTTGTTCAAAGTTTCACATTTTAAAACTCTCAAATTGATTGCTGCTTTCTACAAATTTTTGGATTTTTTTTATTTTTCTTTAAAAAAAAAAAAAAAATGCTTATTAGATTTGAACTGGCAGACATGGTTTTTGAAAATTTGTACTTGAGTAAATCAATCAAAAGAACCCCAACAACGATAAATTTGAGTTGATAGGTGCTAAATTTCATTTTGGCTCTGCCAAGATAGCAATTTTCCCAAAACTGGAAAATCCGAAAATCCGCAAGAGGCTCCAGAATTACTCAAAAACACTGTTAAATCAATTCAGGAGATCGAAAATATGGGCGTAAAAATTTCACCTTTCTATCTTAATTTGATCAAATTTTGAGTTTTTCGTGAAAAAGGGCCTATACTTAGGCCTAGTTCGAATTTCCAGGAATTTGCCAAAAAACGTGAAATGAAATTCAGCATTTTGAAATTTGGTCTGGTGATATAGGTAAAGTTATGTTCTTTCAATTTTTCTGTGTCCAAAGCAGAAATTTTTTTGTCAATTAGTATAAACTTACTTTCTTCATTATTTGCCAAGAATTTCTAATTCGTAAAAACTTTGAAAATATACATTTTTTCGATCAATACCTAATCCCTATAGAGATATCTATCATTCAGTTTTTCGCAAAAAAAAAGTATATAATTTGACAGCATTTCACAATTTTTTTTTTAAAAATTAACCACATTTCCAGCAAATTGTTCCATAAACTCAAATTTAATAGGTAACTCAAATTGCAGGTAAAAATAGTCTGGTTCTGCTCTAAGATTTTAATTTTTGATTTTTCAGCCCCCTTCAATCAGTGAATATGCAAAACATTGTGCATTAGGGTGGGTCGAATTCACAATTTTTTCAGAAAGATCGACTCTAATAAAAAATTAGAGCGAAATGATCTCAAAAAACACGTGGTAAAAATGTGCAATTTTTTATTCAATATCCAACACCCCTTCTTCCCCTCCCCTCCTCTCCTCCAGTTACTAAAAATATGAAACATTTTAATCAGGTAGACTTTACAAAGTTTCGAAAAAACAACAACAATTATTATCTAATATAGTCTCATTACTCACACCAATGGACGCTTTTGGCAGATAATTTTTGGCCAGGCTAAAATTTCCAAACCATAAAGGTCATACATACATAGTAAGATGTCAGCGACCTTGATTGCAGTGAATAGATAAACAACCTCGTATATGGGTACGATTCCCATATCTAATCGACAAGGCGTACCAAAGCATATTACGTACGGTGGTCGTGTTATATACGACGACGATCTCGTTATAATTTTCTCCATCTTCTCGACACCATACGATGATGATGGTTGACAGCGTATAAACGGCTGAGCTCGGCGCGCAGATCCCCTCATCGACTCGAACGCTGACCATCGGAAGGACAAACCATCAAACTCGTCGGTCAGTTCAACGAAGACCGAAGGTGATTGTAATGACTGCTCGAAAAAGCGAGCTTGACTAAAGACATAATTACCGAAAAATAACATTCCATCGTCCAACGAACATCAGCTCAGCAATCTCACTATACATAAAAAGAAATACAATTCGCTTTTTTCTTCATCGTCTCTCTCGCTCTTGTTTTTTTCTTCTTCTTGGGGTTTTTTTAATAGCTTTCATTATAGTACGAGTGGTATATTGTACTACAATTCGACCCAATAGTATATAAATTCTGGTCTGTAGATAAATGCAATTGACACGTTTTGTTATAACGAGATGAAAAAGGTTTTTTGGTCGTTTGGTCGGAGAAGATGTTTATTTTGGCATGTTGACCATATCGAGTACATTTTCCCAAGTCCAACCCAGCGCGTGTTCTCGTTAGTATTTATAAGACGTAAAACACAACTTTACCCGAAAGGGTTTCAGGCCAAGAAAAGGCTTCGTGCCAAGTTCACACCCCCTATACAAAGTATAAAAGGCTTGCCTCATCGCTCGTCGTCGTATCGTGCGGTGGCAAACGTCGTCGACCAAACAGCTCGATCTTTTAACCTTTTCCACATGCGTCATTAGACTCCTCGGTCGCTCAATCGACAGCCTTTGAGAGCCTTTCGCGCGACCATCGTCCGTCGTCCTATCGCTGGCAATATCAGCTCTCTCCTTTCGAGAAAAACACCCAAGAGCTTTCTCCACTATAGGCGTAGATCGGCATCGGAATCCCTTGCCAGAGCTCTACTAGCTCTCCTTTACCGTTCATATGTAAATTATGCTCTCGACTCCGAGTGGTAAATGTCGTCTTCGCGCCACTCCTCGGTAATTTGAATTAGCTCTCTTTCGTATTCTGCGAACAGATAACCGTATTCGATTCGTTATACCCGTCGAAATCTATACTCACAGGGGGTCAGTGAGGGTGAAAAAGGGAGTAGGAGGTAGGCGAAGATGCTCGTTCTCATTTTCATGTCTCTTATTAATCGTTTCGCAAATTTCATTATATCCCAGTATCGTGTAAATTTTTCCTATAGCCTGTAATATATTTTCTGTAAACATAGCATTTTCAACAACAGTGGTTCGCCAACGGTCGCGCAATTAACTCGCCACTGTCTACCTCTCTTCTTCTCCTTCTTTCTACTTGAGTATTCTGACACCAACGATGAAAAGGGTGTTTTTCATTATTAAATCAGGCCGCGCGTTTCGAGATGTATTATTTTATTCATGCCAGTTTTTGGAGGCGTTTTGCATCGGTCGAATAAGAATAATACGAAGAAAAACAGACGAACGAGTGGGTTGAATTGAAATTTTGGTATTCATTGTGAAAGTGAAACCGAAAATGTTTTATGGTTTTGATATTGTGAATAGGTATTGTGATTTTTAATCCATGTTACACCCCTTCAATCAGAAGTTTTGTAAAACTGGATTAAAATACTCTAGACAATCTATTTTGGTAAATTTTTTGTATCCATTTTAAATTAAACTCAATTTCTATTTTTGAAAATATGGATTTTTCGTACCTACCCAGAATATTATTTACACTTTTATTCAACTGAAATTGATTTTTTAAAATGCATACCTATGCCTGATTCATTAATGTAGCTGCCTGTTGAAGTTATTTTCAACTGCGTTTGAGTTGTTTCAGAACCTCCAGGTATCTAAATTTAATTTCTATAATTTTTTTGGAATTTTAGGTCAGGATTTTTTCGGGGGGGGGGATGAACCTTCTCATTGCCGACTCATATGGATGCAAATTTCTATTTTGAAAAATTTCGAAAATGTTCAATGTTCATTTACGTTTTTTTTAATCTCCAACTTACAAAGTTGAACTAAATGTTGAACAGTAGCTCGATTTTTCCCCCTTTTTTATGAATGGGGGGGGGGGAGGGGGAGAAACAGAAAATTTTCGCCTACGTTAATCAAATGTGAGATTGGAGATATATTTCATTATAGAAAATTTATTTGTGATTTTGAGTGTCTATTTTTACTCGCATTTGGCTTATTTTATTTCAATTCGAATCAGTTATGAGGAGGCCTCTGATTTGTCTGAATTTTTTTACGAATTCTATTTTTGATGGTTTAGTAGGTACCTAAAGTAATTATCACTATGTCGAGATCGCTGACTCGAAATATTCGTCCATTTTTTAAAATAAAGCCCTTTTGACTTACTCTCTAATTTAAAAAGAAAAAAAAATTGAAAAATGATGAATAGGTATTTTTTTTGTCAAAATTGTCAAAGAGCCCCATTTTTTGTTGATACATTATAAAGTCTGATCAATGAGTGATTTCGAATCAGTACCTGAGGAACCCATTTAATACGTCAACAAAAAAAAAAACATTCAAAATTTTTCATTTTTGCTCCAAATTTACCTAAGTATGTTGAAAATGAAGTGTTCTAAGAAAAGAATTTCATGTTCTACGATTTTGTTTCTTTTTCTTCTTCTTTTTTTCGCAGGAGTCTCAATTTTTTGTCATGAAAAAATATTAATAAATTTCAAATTTTTCACCACAAAAATATCGATTTTTTGAAAATTTAAAAATTCTATGGAAAAAAATGAAACTGTAGAGCAGAAAATTTTCCACTGACAGTGTCATTTACCTAAAGTTTTTAGAGGTACGTATTTTTTTCTGGAAAGTGTAATTTTTGAAGCTAGATCGAGAGAGTTTGCCCCAAAATATATCACTAGTCAAGATTTCGACTGCTGAAGTGCATTTTTCGATTTTTGATGATTTTTTAAAAATCAAATTTGGGCTAAACATGAGAAAAAAATCAAATTTTCACCGAATTGACCTAGACAACTTAAATTTGGGATATACCCTATTTTTGACCCTCCAACGTGATTTGAACGGTTTCGAACCGTTTTTGAGTAGTTCTGGAGCCTCCAGCAGAGTTTTGAAACTTGAAATTTCCACTAAATTTCACCGAATGAAGTATGAAAACCCGAATTTTATTCTGCACCTAAATTTCAACTTACCAAGTTGACTGAAAGTGGTTTCAAGTGGTTTTGGAGACTCTAGTGATTTTTTTGAAAATTCGAGTTGTCCAAAAAATGCCAATGGAATCTGTCCAAATCAATTTCAGCACGTATGCCTGCAATTGGTGCTCGTAGATGACCTATTTGACCTTTACACTCAATTTTTCACAAAATTTTGGCTTTTCGTTTACATTGGTGAAATTTTATGGAAATTACAAGTTTCAAAAATCTACTGGAGACTCCAGAATTACTCAAACGGTTCGAAGCTGTTTCCAGTCAATTTATTGGCAGATCAAAAATAGAGTATATCTCAAATTCCAGCTTTTTCTATGTCAATTTGGTAAAATTTTGATTTTTTCCTCATTTTTGGCCCAAATTTGATTTTGAAAAATTCGCCAAAAAATTGAAAAATGCACTTTAGCACTTGTAACTTTAGCTATTGATATAGATTTGCATGCTTTTTTGATCTAGACATGCAATTTTTGGCTGCAGAAATTGATTTTGGCGCCATATGGAGAAATTCAAGATTTCTGGAAAAATCGAAAATTACGCTGGAGGCTCCAGCATGGCCGAAAATAACGAAATTCGATCGAGGAGAGATTGATATTTATTTCAGAACCAATTTTCATCATTATTACTGAATAAAATATATATATTCAAAGAAACTCATAAATCGTTAAAAAAAAGGTCAATTTTTGATTTTTAAAAAATTTTCCAAAATTCAAATCGATGAAAAAATTATTAAAAAATTGATTTCAGTCAGTCTTTTTTTCAACAACTCAAAAATATTTCTCTCAAAAAATCCATCCAGAGTATAACTTTTTCATTTATTTTCGAGTCAATCCCTCCCTTTCTACAGTTTGCCAGCTTTTTTGCCAGATAGAATCTCCGTGTAATCCTCCCTTTCACGAGACTCAGCAACAAAAATGACGATCACTCGAGATATTTCGAACGCGGTGCATATTTTGTCGCTCGAAATGCACGAAGAGAACGACGCGATGGTCGTGATTGATTTTGTGCCAAGTCAAAACTGAAAACATCGGATGGCGATACGATGCGACGACGATGTAAGCATTTGTAGCACGCGTGCATTTTGCATTGTTTAGACGATAGTCAGCGACGCTTATCGGCTTTTTACGCTTTTAAATAGGTCGTGACATTTCGGTTGACATTTGCAGGGTGTTTGACCCGGCCATGTTTCGCTCACTGAGTTGCTACTGTATTAGCACAGTTTGCCTTCGCCATCGCCTTCGAGACTAAACATTTAAAAAGAGCTTGACTCTCGGGTGAACTGAAATGGTAAACTTACGTACCTTACGTACGACTTTTTGGCCGAAATCTCTTCGCGGTATCGGTACTACGGAGTACGGAGTACGGAGTACGGATGCGACGACAAAGCGTCCAGGTTGCCTCTTCCTCCTCCACTTCTATCTATCGTATTTCATACTTACTCTAAATGGTTTATAAGGTACGAAAAGCCTGAGGCTAAGTTGCCTATCTGATGTGACCTTGATTATAAGATAGAAGGAGGTATATAATATGTTAAGAGAAGCGCGTTTGTAGATGCTCGTACGTGAGCGTAAACGTACTGTGTGGTAGAGCCTAAGGACAGGTATGACTACTCGGGGTCACAGACCTGTCGACCTGCCTCTGGCCCAGGTTATATTCTCATATTACTTTCATAGCGTGTAGATCTGTGTGTGTGCCGATGTGTATCCTCTATTCCTCTCGCCTCTATCTCTAGCTCTATACCTCTATACGTATAGTATGCACTACTATAATAGTACTCTATTCCGTTTGTACAAAACATCAACTTGTTATGTTATTCGAGTTGGTTTGCTTTTGGTTTTGGTGGAGATGGCGTGACTTCTCTCGTCCTCTCTCGCCAACACTGTGTGTGTGTTGTGTGCCCTGTGTGCCCTTTTCGGGCACGCCGATACCATGCGCCAATTCTCTTTCTATGGCATGCCTACCTATAGCTGTGTACGAGTAGCTGCGCCGTTGCAAAATTCATTATGTTAGTAGTGCGATTCGTTAACATAAATAAATCATCGATCCGACAACGTATTTGTATGCGAACAGTAAGTATGCAGCAGTGGTTGTAAAGTAGTAAATTCGACTCCAGAGTGATCTTTTTCGCCTAGGCTTTGTTTTTTGTACGAGTACCTACGAACGAGTGACCGCTGCAAGTGTTACGTTTGTTATCGTAGGCTTGTGTAAAAAGTGAAGAATAAATCTGGCATGTGCCTTCTTTGTAGTGTGGCTACAAATGTTCAACTAGCAGTGTCAAATTTATTGCTACGATACACCCAGTAAGGAGCAGATTGCCTCTGGCAGAGGGAGGTTTTTGTTGTCATTAAGTAGGTCTAAATGGATCGAAATTACGGGTGGTGTTGGATGAAAATATACTTATTATCGTATCGATATCTCATGTGACTGTGAGAATTTGGGATCGTGGTACAAAATTTCAGCATTTATTCAGAGTAACGTGACCTTCTGTACGATTTTTCCAAAGATTAATTTTCTGCCATGTATAAATCGACGTAGAATAATCTAAAATACATCTCCAGGAAACACTCAAGCGCTAACTATGAGAAGTTTTTTTTTCGAATTTTACAATTTTTTGGAAATTAATTTTGGTCTAAAATTCAATATCCCTTATTTTTCACCCCCCCCCCCCCCCCACTCGAAAAAAATGAATCGAAAATGGTTTCAATTCATTTTAAAAATTTTAAAGTTTCACAAAACTTTTCAAAATTAAGTTGGACTGCTGTAATTTTGTGCATATCCAATTTTCGACATACTGAGTCCATTGCAGGCAATTTCAAGCCATATCTGAAACTAATATTCTCCAAATGGCCATTCCCCCGAACAAATTCCCCAAAAAAAACTACTTTCTAAGTGTAAGAATTGCTTACAGTTTTAGTTAAAAAACAAAACTTTTTGACAATTTTCTAAAAATTCTGAAATTTTGACCCATAAAAAGATGGTTTTCAATTTTGGCAAAAAAAAAGACTTTTCGGAAATTCTGATTGAAAAAATAAAATAAAAAAAATACCCTTTTGGTAATTTTGACAAAAAAAACTCTTTTTTACAGTTTCGATTAAAAAGCTAGACATTTCGGTAATTTTTTGCGGGTTTGACCAAAAAAACAAATTTGACCTTTTGGCAATTTTGATTTTTAAAAAATGATAAAAATAAAAACAGGCTCTTTTAGTGATTTTTAGAAAAAATTGTACTTATTTTCTTGGAATTTTGACAAAAAAGTGAGACTTTTGGGTGGTTTTGATAAAATTCTGTCAGTCTTTTTTTTTGCATGTGTAATTTTGACCAAGAAAGAAACAAATTTTTTTGCTGCATTAAAGGAAGACTTTGTGAAAATTTTTAGCCCAAAACAATGTGTTCTCTCTTATTTTATCGAAATACAAGACTTTTTAGTAATTACCTAATTTTACTTTTAAAAAATGATACAAATTTTTTAAAAACCAGGTATTTTGGCAATTTTGACAAAAAATGGTTGTTTTATACAGTTTTGACAAAAAAGCAAAACTTTTAAGTAGGTAATTTTGGCAAACGAAAAATATTTTGCAATTTTGGCAAAAAAACAAGACTTTTTGGCAATTCTGATTTAAAAATTGAAAAAAAGAAGACTTTTTTGATAATTTTGAGAAAAAGTTTTTTTTTTACAGTTTCCATTAAAAATGCTAAGCATTTTGGTAACTTTTTGCAAGTGTGACCAAAAAAACAGATTTTTTGTGGCAAAAAGAGCAAGTCTTTCTGGTTTTTTGATCACAAAAAAGGTGTTCTCCAATTTTGCAAAAAAGCAAGACCTTTTGGCAATTTTGATTTTTGGAAAAATAATAAAAATAAAAACAGGATCTTTGGGTGATTTTTAGTAAAAATTGTACTTTTTTATAATTTTGACAAAAATGCAACACTTTAGGGTAGTTTTAGTAAATTTTTTTTTTTGTAATTTTGTGACCAAGAATGAAACAGATTTTTTTTGCTGCATTAAAGCAAGACTTTGTGACAATTTTGTGTCGAAAAAAATGTGTTCTGTCTTATTTTGCCAAAATACAACAAGACTTTTCAAGTTTTTAGGAATTTTACTATAAAAAAATAATATAAAATAAAATTTTGAAAAAACAGGTTTTTTAGCAATTTCGTTAAAACATTTTTGTTTTATACAGTTTTGACAAAAAAGCAAGACTTTTGGGTTCATTTGACAAAAAAAAAATTCTGCATTTTTGGCGAAAAAACAAGACTTTTTGACGATTTTGATAAAAAAGAATCAGTTTATAGGAATTTTTGACAATTTAAACAAGAAAAAAACAAGATTTTGTAGGAAGTTTGATAGAAAAAATGAGTCTGTTCTGAAATTCTGACGAAAAACCAAATTTTTACTCATCACTTCTGTGTATTTGGAAAATTTTCAATAAGTTTCTATGTAGATGCTTTAAAACGGGTGGAAACCACCTCCAATTGATTCTATAGTTGCTCAAAACTGATTGAAACTTATTCCAATTGATTCTTGTAGACAGAAGGTCGGAGCTGAGGGGGCTGAAAAATAGGTTAGTTATCAAATTTCACTAATTTCAGCTTTCTGGGTCAGATATTAGTTTTAGGACTAATTTTCATAATTATTCTTTATGAATAAAAATGTCATTTTTTAATAAAAACTTTAAAAGCATAAGTCGTCGAAAGTAGCTCTTTTTTGGGTTTCCAATAATTCTCCGAAAATCAATTTGAGCAGATGAAAATGAAATTTTAGAAGATGTGCAAAATATGTAAAGGTCATTTTTCGCTTAAAATTATATTTTTTATGAGATCCGTTAATTAGTTTTTCAAGTTCTATTTCAACCCTCCTATACCTAGACTTTATTTTAAATTTAGTAAAGGAAAGAAGTTCCCTAAAGAAAGATGTCACCTGTCAAAATATCAAAATTTTCGGAATTGCTTCATAACATTACACCATATTACGGTGTAACTTTTGGTATCGTTACATATTCTATTGATCGCCTAATTAGTCAAATTAATTCAAATCCAAAGCAAACAAGTATAGCGATAATTTTTTTCTTATAAGCTACTTGGTCTATCCAGAGTTAATAAATATTAAACAGTAGTAAGTATTTTAAAATAAAATCAACCGTTTGTCTCATTCATTAATACAGATGGCGAAGAGAGAAGCATCATCGGTTTATACGTTGTAATTAAGTTAATTAATCATGACAGTATCTGTATTTAAATCTGGCCACCATTCAAGTTCCACTGTGTGGATTTTTTTCTTGTCCTGTATAAATGTAGACGCAGTTACGTTAAATGAATGTACGTACGGTAGTACCTACATAAAAAATGCAAGTCTATACAGATATATTAATTCGAATTTACTCCCGTGTCTGTATCATCGTTTAAGTAAAGTAAAAACCAAATAAGAAAAGTGCAACGGGCAGGGTGAAATAAAGAATAAAATTATACTAAAATTTAATTACAATTTATTCGTGTAAAGCGTAATTTTAATTGACCGTGCTAACGAACGTGGTAATATAAATTTGACTTTTTTATGGTACATGCATATAGGATGATTGACTGTATAGATGCGGGCAGGTCATACATGCGGATAAAAAACACAAAAAAAAGAATACTAAACCGGGATAGGGAAAAAATTAAAGGAGGAAAAAAAGTCCAACGTGGTAATATTCAAATTATATTAGATATACTTACTTGGGAGCTAAAGTATATAAGGTTTTGTTTGACGACATGCATAAGCAAACGGGTAATAATGAGCGCACGTTTTGCGGTCACATTCAATTGAGAAGTTTTAAATTTCATCTATCAAAATTAGCGCCACCATCATAAAGGGTTAACATCGAGTCAATTGGTCACGCGGTGTACATGGTTTACCAGAGAGATGAGAAATAGGAAATATGATAATACGAGCCTACCAGAGCACGTTGATTGTGTACTCGCAAACAGGCTCTTTTTGTTGTTGTAATTATCGCGGTGTAATTATCGTCGTTGTTGTTGTGGTATTCGAAATGCATACATACTCGTACTCGTATCGTGGCTCTGCTTACCCCTCCTGTGAGCGATTATGCGTGCGTTAGGGTGCGGAATTGCTATGGTTGAATAAAATAGGAGACTTCAAAAATCAGAGTGGTAGTGGGAACGAATTTTACGAAAATTGCAGTGACATGAATTTTTCTCATTGTAGGTACCTACTTGTGCTTTCGATTCGTTTGGTAATTGAAAATTACTATTAGAGTGTATTTTGATGCAATTTACTTGAGATTGAAATTTTTGGCAAAAAATCAATTCAACTCAAACATGCATTTTTTTGGTATTTTTTTTTCAAATCTGACGAAAAAAGGTTGGAAAATGAAACATGGAAGAAAATTGTTTAAAATCTGAATATTTGGGTAGAAATGGTATCACAGGGTGTCTAAAAACAATCCTTTTTATGTTTTGTTGCCCTGTGTTTTAGGTACATGTGCCCAAAATATCCTAATTTTGTTTTGTCATTTTTTTTTTTTTTTTTTTTTTTGCACAAATTGTCTATGAAGTTTTTTTTCAATTTTTTAGTTTTTCACATAAAACTTTAAAAATTTTCATCTTATTCTCCCTTTATTTTTATTTTTTGTTTTCATTTTTTCTACTGTTATAGGTATAACCTTTTATGCAGACATTGCAGACTCTTCATACATATATTCATTGATTGATTTTTTTAAAGTTAAATATGTATTTCAGATTGAAAATTTTGCGTCTTAAAAAATTTTGACCTACAAAAATGGACCTTTCGAAATTTGTTGTTCACTTTTCCTTAATGAACTGCTTAATTGTTCGACACTTTGTACTTTTTTCCAATTTTTAACCATTAATAATCGATATTTATCCTCAATTTTTAGGATTTTGTTTGTGAAACAAAAAGCCTTGAGTGGCATCGAATTTTGAAAAAAAAAATATATAAACGTTTTCTCTCTCTTTATTCCTACCTTCTGAAATATTGAAATATTTGAAAAAAATTTCTAAATTTCAATTCTTTAACTAAATTTTGACATTTTTCTTTCATTTTCTCCTTCTTTGGGATTTTTGTTTTTTTTTGCCATTTGGTGATAATGAGCAAAAAATTCGATCCTCCTTTCTCCCATCTCTTTAAAAATTGGTGTAGGTAGGTACCTATCTGTTAAATAAGTATGTTGGTTTTCTATTTTTTTTTCAATCAAACATTAAAATTTTCTTTTCATTTTCTCCTTATTTTGAAATTTTTTATTTTGTTCCTTTGGTGATGTGGGAATTCAAAGAAATCTATCAAAATAATGTTGATTCTCGCCTTTTTGAAAAAGTTGAAGTATTTGGTGAAATACCCCTTTTATGTATTTTAAATCAAGTGTTGAAATTTTCCATTTATCTATTCTCTTTTTAATTATAAAATTTGAATAATTATTAAAAATTTATTTTCAAATTGATAATAAAAATAAATCGAGGGATACATGACAAATTTTAATATTAAGAATTTTTAAAAAGTTTCAAATGTTTTCTCGATAATTTGAATAATTATTAAAAATTTATTTTCAAATTGATAATAAAAATAAATCGAGGGATACATGACAAATTTTAATATTAAGAATTTTTAAAAAGTTTCAAATGTTTTCTCGATGTTAGGCAGAAAATTTGATGAAATGTAGACCTCCCCCCCCATCTCATCCTCTTTAAAATTGCGTGGGTATTTTTGAAAATATCCAAATTTTTTCATTTTTATTTTGGTGCTGCTCTGTTTGTTGGATACATTGGATCAAAGGAAACAGATAATTTCCTCTATCTTGATGTCTACGTATTTATCATTTTATTGACTTTGGTCGAAAACTTGAGAAGCGAGGCAAAAAAAAAATGTTTTCGTGAGAAAACTTGAAGAAATGTTATCCAATCGAACGTAATAAATCTGAAATTCTCTATTTATATCCCCCCTCCCCTCCCCTCCCCTCCCCTTTCCAACACTAAATCGATTCGAAGCTGTTTCGGATAACGTTGAGTAGTTCTAAAGCCTTCAAAAATTTTTTGAAAGTTCAAGTTCTTATGAAATTTTTTCTGAGAATCGGGCTAAAAATATGAAATTTAGTATGTAGGTTTATCACGTACTTTCGACTAAAGTGAAGAAATAAAAGCTTTAATTTTTTCGGGACATAGCTACTGCTGTAGAGCTGTGTCCAATTTACTTTATCACATTTTCGCTCAGGTAACTAAAGAAGTAGTCACACTGGTGGTCATATTTTGGGACCGAAAAAAGAAAACTTGAAAGATCATTCAAAAATCCGTCAAGATGCCAAATTTTAATTTTAAAAAAAATCAAAAGCTCATTTTTTTAAATGAAAAAACTCAAAATTTTAATGAAAGTAATATAGACAACAGAAAATTGGGTTGTTCTCTATTTTGGACCTTACGAATATTTTGGAGCATCTACTGGGTTTTTAAATCTTCCAGTTGTAAAAAAATACCTTGAATTGTTGACCAAAAAAAAATCAGCTCCTACCCACAATTCATATTCATCTTCCATTTCTTTTGATCGATTCAAGTACAGATTTTCACATTTTGGTTCTGCATTTTCAAAACCAAAATCTTCTCCATGTAACCGGTATTATTTTGAGGAAAAAAATTTCAAAAAAATTGAAAATTCGCTATTTATAAATGCATGAACATGAAAAGTTGAGATTGTCTTCTTGTGTAATTTTGCAACCTCCAGAGGATTTTCATTTTTCTAACGCTGAAAAAAAATCTTCTGAAAATTGGTGTCTAAATTGATCGAAATATTTGCCCAGAAAGTGAAAATCTGAGTTTATAGGCAGGTGATGAATTTTATTTTGGTCTTTTTGAGGGAAATTGTTCAAATTTGGAAGATCCAAAAATTCGTTGGAAGCTCTAGAATGCCTCGACCCCCCCCCACATCAATCGAAAATACCAGCAATTTTCTCTTCGAAAATGGGTCAAATTTGAATTGTAAAAAATTCACCAACCTCTTCAAACCACAATGTAGAAAAATCTGGAGAAACAATCATTGCAGCTAATCTTCAGCCCTCGAAAACCCCAATCGAGAACACTCGTAGTATTTCATTCGTATAGAAACACGTAACTTATTGGTGGAAATATTCGTAGTTATCACGAGATTTAACCAAAACTGGGGCCAGACCCGGTGTTGTTTGAAATTAATAAAGAAACACGATGGCACATCGTAAAAGTTTAACCGTATAAGAGCGGACAATTGGTGTAGTGTGAAAGTTTACACTTTACACGGATAGATACGTTTTAGCTCGCGAGAAGAATGGTACGCGGGTTAAAATTAGAGAGGAAATGTGATGAGAGGTACATAGCATCACAACGATATACCAAGAGAGGTGACTCGGGTGGACTATTGTTGTGTAGAAAACGGCGCTACCGCTGCTACACGCCGTATACTCGTATAGTAGTAGGTATCTCGACGACGAGCAATGGAAATTGTGAACTTTAACGGTTGGGTCGCTTATCTGTGAGTTTTGTTTTGCGAAAATGACCCTATCTCAGTAACAAAGTATCTTCGCTTTTGTTCCCCTTAATCAACATAACTTTGTTTGTATCCATTCGCGACGTCCTTTCGCCGTTGCCTAAAACGTCCTTAAAATACCTAACCCTTGAACAATGAAAGGGGTTAAATGTAAAAGACATTTATCCCGCCAAATAGTGGTGTAAATTTTTACCACTCTGCGAAAGGAAATTGAGCGGTCTCTAAGCTACATATACTTTCCTCCTACGTATGTACGTACAAATATATGCAAGCCGCAGCAGCCGATACTCATGCCTGCCAAGTCTGCAAATCGTACCAAAAAAAAGATAAGGTACGAAGGTTAGCTTCGCGTATGCTATTTACTACAGTGTATTCCGATCCTGTCTACGTACGTTATCAGAAAGGGTAGCTGGGATCACCCTCGTAATATGCTAATATCTCGCTAGTGCGATCAGCTCGCAGGACGTAGTGCTAATTAAACTAACCTCTCGTTCTGTCTCACTCTATCGGTTTTATCTGTCTTTCTTTTGTACATTGCAACAGTGTGAAAAGTCTGTGATAACCTGAGTCAGTATTTTGCCTTTGATTTGTTTATTCAAAAAAAAAAAAAAAAAAAAAAAAGGATCGAGTTTGATTCCACTTTACACATTTATTAAATGAGCTTTCGAGTTTCGAATTGCTGACGATACTCTTAGGCACAGGTTCTAGGCAACCATCAATACCACCACATACAATTTTCAAAAAAAAATAAATAAATAGGCATCTATAAATAAAAGACAATTTCGTAAATACTCCAGTATCAAAATATACCTACCTACATACAACATTTAGCTACGTTAAATATTTGTAGATACAACTTACTCTTAATATTATTTATTGAAGGTATATATGTAGCTGTGTACCTAGATTAATACCAACTAACCCTTTCATTTATTTTATGATTTCAGACGCGTGCGGGTTATCGGACGTAGGCCATATTGAATCACTTCAAGAAAAATCACAATGCGCACTAGAAGAATATTGCAGAACGCAGTATCCAAATCAACCTATCAGATTTGGTAAATTATTATTAAGATTGCCTTCCTTGAGGACGGTCAGTTCGCAAGTCATTGAACAACTATTTTTCGTCAGACTAGTCGGTAAAACTCCCATAGAAACCTTAATCAGAGACATGCTACTGAGTGGCAGTAGCTTCAGTTGGCCTTATAATTCAATGTGACAAAATATTTGGAGGCAGATTGCTACCTCCGCTATCAATTTATAAATTACTTTTTTTTTTTAGTCGTTTTTATACTATTTCAGTGTGTTTTTCTCTCTTTGTCTCTCTAAATATTATATTTTTACGTTTTTTTCTTTCTCTCTTCCTCTCTCTCTTTCTCCCTTTCTATTGTAGTCTTTTACGATAGTTGTTATTTTTTTTCATTTTTTCCTGTGCCGATATAACATTTGCATTATAGTGAATGTTGAATATCGTGTACGTGTAGTTGTATGAATGTTTACTTGGCGTTACCTGATTTCCCCCTTCATGCCCTCCCTCCTTGAAACCATTGCATTGACTCTCTATTACTTTTTGGATGTTTCGATGTAAAGTGTTTGAGCGATGAATTCACAAAAATTGATTTTTCTAAAGTAATATTTATATTTTGAAACTTTAAAATATCGTTCCGATATTAATTTTGGGATTGTACGTAGCTACTCTTAAAATATCCAGCTTCTCTGTCTCTCTGTTTGCCAAGAGCTTTGATCTCTAAGATATTACTTGCCTATATTTTTAGCTTCAAATAGCAAATCGAGTACCAGATACGTTTAAAAATTTTTTAGAACCCTTCCTCTTTTCCCTTCTTTTCTTTTTCTCTTAAAAGCAGAGATTTTGGTCACAGACTTGATTCTCGAACAAATAAAAAATAATTAAAATTCATTAGTTCGAAAATTGTTTTGATTTTGGATTTTGAAATAGAAATTTCGAGGGCTCAATCTTCCAAACCATAATCAATTCTGATCCATTGAAATATTCTTAGGTCCTCATTATTTCAAAATTACAAAATCAAATTAATTTTTAAATACATTTTTTTTTCCTTTTTTAATCATCTGATTGAATTCTTGCAAAATTGGAATCAAAAAGTATTTCAAAAACTCATCAAGCAAATCTAATTTTAGAAAAAATTAATCAACTTCTGGATCTTTTGAAAATTTAAAAATTTAAAAATGGAATAAATTGACCATTTTCAATTTTCAAAAAAATTAATGCAGTAATTATTTTAATTCGTTTTTTTTTTTTTTGAAAACTTGATTGATGATTTTAAGAAGCAAGATTGAGAAAATTGACATGCAGTCATTAAAAAAGTACCTACCCATTTGAATTTGATGAAATTTTTCAACTAAGAAAAAGATTGTAGGTAAAGTTCCTGCACAACCCCTCCTTTCTTTCCCGACCTCCTGCTGTGATAGGAGTAGATTGTAGGTGTCTGTAGCCTGCATTATAGTTTCTGAAGTCGAATGGATCATCTACTTCAAACTTTGCAGGGGAAAATTATTAATTTTGGTTGCACAAAAAATGTTCCTATACCTGAACGATTTGTGATTGGAATTCAAAAGCATGGGAGGAAGGGATGTTGCGTTTCATTTTTTGGAAACTTTCTCCTAAAAAAAATAATTTAATGTACCTATTCAAATACAGTAGACTTCCGCTTATCCGGACTAACTGGGGAATTTGGTTGTCCGGATAAGCAAAAATCCGGATAATACGGATTAATATGTTTTTGGTTGAATTTTTGGCCAAAAATGACTGTTTTTTTTTATGATAATGGTGTATTTTTGTAATTTTTAATGAAATGTGCAAAAGATGAATTTTATTTCTTCACAAAATGGAGAAAAACAAACCAAAAACAAAGATAACAAAAATTTTTGAGTATGTACTCGTATGTAATTCATGTATACTTGTCCGGATAATACGGATTTTGTCCGGATAATCGGAAAGTCCGGATAATAAGGAGAATTTTTTTTCGTCCGGATAATACGGCTGTCCGGATAAGCGGAAGCCGGATAAGCGGAAGTCTACTGTACAAAGAAATTTTTGTCTGAATTCATCGCTAATAAAAATATGTTATTTTTACTTAATTTTTTTTTTTTTTTGAAATGTAATATGAGGCGTTGAATAGTTTAACCTTTAAAAGGTAGAAATAGTTGCTTAAAAAAAAATGCTTGGAAAATACTTAAAACTTGACGTTATTTTTGTTTGTTTTTTTACAATTATTATTATTCAGAAATTCCACGCCTTCTATTACAATTTTTAAAATTAAAACTAAATAGATTTTCACCAAAAAACTTAGCAATTGAGCTGTTTTGTTTTCTTGCTAAATAATAAGTTATTGGAATTTATTAATTTTTTAAATACGTTTTTTATTTATTATTTTTAATATCTTCTATGCCAAACTTTCTTGTGTTACTTAAAAGGTCTATCGCGTAGATATTTTAAAAAAATTATTTTTGAAGCAACGTTGCATTTGCGAATTTTTCCCTCAGTTGAACTCGTACTTACCTACATAAGCACAAAATCCTTATTGAACATTTTTTTTATAGCTGTACTATGAATTTTTTAAATCAACTTTCATTTTCATTGATTTATAGGATGAAATTTATAAATAAGCTTTTGTACTTAAATTAATTTTAACGCTTTTTATTTCGCGTTGTTTTGGATTCACGAGAGTAGAATTTTTTGACGAAGGAACAAAGTTTTTCCACGATATTGTTTGTATGTAACTTGACGTATAAAAAGTTACCATTTTGATTATAAAGAGAGAAATCTGGTTTTAACATTTAAAATATTGTATTTTTGGAACGATTGCATTACGCGAGCCCAGCATTTATCGTGTGTAATAAGGTAGTCTTTACACGATGATTTTTTTTTTCTCAGTTTGTTATAAATCTTGGTGTCCTTTAGATATTAATTATTTTTGATGTTGCCATTATTTACATAATTTATAATTTAATTCGTGTGTAGTTTTGTATTTGTACCTATGTTAAAAGATATACTCGTATAATTGTACGTTATGATGTGCTCTAGGTATAGAAAAATACAAAAGAAAGAAAAAAAAATTACGACGAGTATAAAAAATGCGGAGAACGAATAATGTACATAATGTAGTATGGTAGTCTAAATGTAAAATATTTTTATCGAAATGTCACTATTAAATTTGTGTTTTGAATTTACCAACGTATGATTTATTTTTGTCGAGTTGACGACTGCTGCGAAGTTACTTGCTGAAATGCAAAATTTAGATCAACACGAACTTGCATTTTCAAATGCTGAGATATTTATTCGAATAGGAAGAGAAGACTGATAGCTAGCTAAGTAAAAAGAGTATATATTATCTTGTGAGGCTGTGAATTATCAAGTATGTACCTACATCGCTCACTTCGTTCAACAAGTCTTATAAAAGCTGCACTGTTGGGATGTGGCCAATGCAACGAGCACAAGTAAGAGTATGAGTATGGTATGTTACGAATTCCATTCATTTGAAAACCATCGGTTGCTCTTGGTGAATGAAAATATTTTAACCATTCACAAAAATTCGAACCAGGATGAATGCATGAGTCTGACAAGCCAAGATTGAGGTGATTTACGTATTGAAAAACGAAAAAAAAATGTGAGTTTATTTTGGTTTATTTTGAGGGTACACAGGTAGGTGTTCGATGTTTGGTACGTGTTGTTGGATATTCTTTATTGTAAGTAGGTATTTGAACTCTTATGGTGAAATAAATTTGGTAAGTAAATATCTAGGATGCTGAAGCAATTTTGCTGGAAGAGGAGACAACCACACAAAAAAGTCTGATCATCTTCTCGTAAGTAAGTACCTATCAGTTTTCATCAAAATAAAATAAAAATTATAAAAGAATGACCAAGAGGCAAAAAGGTGACACAATATTGTTACCGTGATGGCTACTCAAACCAAGTTACATTCACGTGATCCTGTTTTTATTTCTTTGATTTCAGAAATCATCAAATGGAAATTGTAACACGAATATTTCGATGATTTGCGTTTGATTAGTTCGCTGAAAATAAAAAAGTCACCGATGGTTTTTACGTGGTATGAAGAATTATTGTTCGAATGTGAGCGATATAAAACAATCGCCTAATGCTAAAATTCCAACAGCTAGAATTTTCTGATATCTGATTGTGAGAGCATATTGACATCAGTTGTCTTATTTACATGTTTCTTACAAAAATAAGATATTTTTCCTTTATCGCAGTCAACAACGCTAAACGATTGCGTTCAAGTGAGTATGTTTGCCTATAACTATAATGCATATTATCGGCTGCAGGGGCAAATACATACATAATGCGTAAAAAATATTTTACTTTGATCATCTATTATTTTATTTGCCTGTAAAAATTTATTATGCCTGAAATTCATAAAAGATTTTTTTTTAGTATTCAAGCGGCTGGATTTTTCTAACTCCATGTTCAGGAAAATTTAAGTACGATCAGATTTGAAAAACGAGAAAAATACCTTTCTTTACGGAGCTTTTATTGTACCCATGGACTCCAATTTAATTGAAATTTTGCGCATTGAAACAGTTGAAAATAGCAGAAATAGTTCATTGCTAAATTATTAGGTAAATACGTATACCTAATTTTTTACAGAAAGAGTAGATTTTGAATTTCCAAAAAATGAACAAATTTCTGAGAATTACCGACATCATAATTTTTCACCTCTTGAATTTTTGAACTTTTTTTTGCACTCGCTTCGCTCGGCTATTTTTTTTATCCCTTTCCTAAATTAAAAAATTCCATTTTGAAACTTTCAAAAATTCGAAAAGGAAAATAACAATATTTTAATAAGCTTGATGTGAGTATTATCATAGGTAGTTATCAATTATTGATGAACTTGTTATTTCATATCTCATTTCATTTTAGAAATTCGTAATTTTATTTGTCAAAATTGTTATTTTTTTCTTTTACTGATCGCCAAATTTTTGGTCACCTCCCTTGAAAACCCACTAGTTTTATTCCAGTCACCTCAATGAAAAATGTTTGGAAATCTTTCAACTCTCTGCATGCTCCTGCCTCCAATGCTATTTTCATTCATTGGATTAATTCATCACAACATAGAAAAAAAAGTACTGATATCCTCAAAAAAAAAAAAAAACTCTTTGAAAAAGAATTACACTCCGCCTTCTCCACGATTCCTATCTAATGATCGAACTTACTCAATAAACAAGAGGTAAAAAAAATATAGTAAAAAAATGTTATGATATAATGGTAGAATCCGCCCCTAATAAAAAATACCTACCACTTCACCAGATTTTTTTTTTTGAATCCTGAATTCCATTAAGTAGGTACTTACATTTTTTCATCGCCAAAAATCATATTTAGATTTACAATTTATCCTTTGAAAATATAGTTTTAGAAGGTCTTTTATAATTTTTTTAAAATTATTATTAGCGGTTTAGAGCAAAAATTAGAAAGCTTGACTTCATTGAACGCTTTTTTTCATAAATTTTTGATGTGGGTTGATTAAAATGTTGCTGAAAAGTGAAAAGTCATTATTGTAGGCGAAAAAAATACTTTAGTTTCTTTTTTTACTTTTCATTTTTCAAGAGAGTGGGAGAATTTCTTTCTTTCTGTTCAATTTATGGCGCAATGGCTGGGAAATGAAATGAAAATTCACTTCAGTTAAATTAAATGAGGCAAATTATCAAATTTTGGGATAGGTGTTGCTTTTTTCATTTTTTTAAGAGTGATTTTGTTTGGTACCTACTAGGACATAGTAAATTTTTCTGGCTGTGCCATCAAGTTCTTTTGTTTTTCTGCTCGTTGATTTGTAAGTTTTTAAATAATGAAATTGAATTTTTTGAAACATCGAGTCTCTTATGAGATCGTTATTGAAATTTGAAAACAAGACGGCGCAAAAAATAATTAAATTAAATTAAACATCAAAATAATTTTAAAAATTAAAAATTGAAGAACTTGGATTTGGAATATTGAATTGAACATGATTGTGATTGAACAATTTTTTCAACTTTCAATTTTTTTTTTGAAGAAAAAACCAGGGACTGAAAGCTAGCCGAAAGCTGAAAGCCAAAAGCCGAAAAAAGCCGAAAGTTTCGTATTATTTCGCGTATTTTTCACCGAATTTTGGAAGTTAAAAGCTAGCCAAGTTTCATTTTGAAAAAGTCAAAAGCCAGCTAGAAGTTTCATTTCATACGGCTTTTTACCAAGCTTTTTTTATGGTTTTGATTGAATTTTTTGAAATTTTTTTAGTTGAGAAATTGAGAAATTGGCTTCAAAGTTCAAAGTATTGATCAGTGTTGAAAGAAAGCGGAAAAAATTTCCGCGTTCTTGTTCTTTGATCTTGTTCTTGATGTATCAGGAGCGTTCTTGATCTTGTTTTTGTTCTTTGTTATCAAATTATGTTCTTGTTCTTTCAAATTTTTGCACCACAGTTTTGTTCTTGTTCTTGTTCTTTACCTCCAAGAACGCCCGTTCTTGGTTGTTTTTATCTTTGTTCTTGTTGAGTTCTTTCCTGGCATTCTTGCGTTCTTTTACTAGCGTTTTTCACTAGCGTTCTTGCTGGTTTCAAATCTGCTGACAATTTTATCAATATTTTGCAAAAATTACACTCTTTTTTTTACAATTTTCTCACAAATTACAAAATTTTTTGCATAAATTTCCATAGAAATTTGTAGCTAAGACAATGGCGTTAGAAAAAATGAAAGAACATTTAAGAACAAAAACGAAGAACGAAGAACAGATCAAGAACAAAGAACATGGGAAGTTTTCCCGTTCTTGTTCCTGTTCTTGTTCTTGAGGAGATTTTGATTCTGTTCTTGCTCTTGTTCTTGTTCTTTCAAAACTTGGTTTTGCGGTTTTGTTCTTGTTCTTGTTCTTGAAAAAATTTGAATTCTATTTTCGTTCTTGTTCTTGTTCTTCAAAAAATGTTCCGTTCTTTTAAATTTTGTTCCGTTCTTGTGCTGTTCTTTCAACACTGGTATTGATTTATCACTCTGAAGTCTGAAAATATGAAATTTTCATTCGTCTATGGGAAAAATTGAATCAAAATTCACCATTTTAGGCAAGTGATCCAACCATAAGTAACAAATTAGTTAATTTACCATCTATGAATACGGCGCTTCCGCTTAGTTATTTTTCATTCAAAATTTCAGCTTTAGCTGATTTTTATTTTTTAGAAAAGCCGAAAGCTAGCCAAAAGCTAGCCGAATTAATTGCTAAAGCCGAAAGCTAAAGGCAAAAGTTTCAGTTTTAAGTTTCATTTTGAAGCTTTCAGTCCCTGGAAAAAACCAACTACACTACCTATCACGATCCTAGTGTGTTAATAGATTACTAACATCAAGCAAAAACATCAGGTTCGTGTGTTCATCGTTCTTCGGATCTTCGGATTATCTTCGGATGCTGTTTTCATTTTCTTATCTATCCTTATCAGTTGGCTGAACCGCTTTACCGCTTTAAAATTTTCATTTTCCAATTTTAAATCAAATTATTAATCCACCTTCTGCTTCAATTTAAAAAGAAAAGTTCCTTAAAATATGAATGTACAATGAATAGAGCAAACGTGTAAACTGATAGCTTCGCGACAAACAAAACCAGTTTGAAAAGTCTCTAATCGACAATTCGACATCAAACTCTATTGATTGGTGGCCTTGCCAGAGTTGATGTGCTGGATTGCGATCATAATTTCCCAGGTATGTGGCCCTGTTTTGGAAAATTTAAGTTGAATAATATTATACATGTAATTAAATTGGCAATTTATTTACAGAATTATAGTTTACGCATCGCGATTCCTACCAATCATTTTTTGCGAAACGAAATATGCCGAAGACGTTTACAATATTTTATTGGGTACATCGTACATGGCAGTACCAATACGTTCATCGGTTCGGTGAAAGAAATTACCAGAGTTGAAATATCTCCCAGATTTCGCCATCGAAAGAAAAGGCAACGCTTTAGTTAGTTCTGAAATCGTATTGTCCACCCTTGGTACGTATAAAAAGTTCATTCAAATGCAATTTACCTGCTGTACCTAATTTTGATGAAAATTTTGTTCAGGTTGGATTGGCATTTCGTTACCGGTGAATAAAAATACAACCATTCGTCCATGGACTCCGTTGGCCAAAGGTATTCATTTGAGAACGGTTCCTGTATTACCACTTCCTTAGGTACTGCTAAACTGCGTAAAAAAAAGAATTTAATACACCTATACGTATTACATGGGATCTATTTAGCCTGCTTTAGGTTTGTGTCTGTGATATATATTTGTATTATGATTATGAAGGTCTCTTAAGGTCATTAACCCGTATGTCTGGCCTCTCAAGATCGTTTGTCTACCTGTCGGGCTTCTCAGCAATTCGTTAATTATTTTAAAAGGATCATAACAATTAAAAAACTGTGTTTTAAATGTGGAAATTCTGATAAATTAAATTCAATCATTTTTCCAAGGTAGTGAAGCAGAAAATCAAAAAAAATTGCAAAAAATGTAGTTTTTCTCGACAAAATAATCACAATCTGATAATATTTAATTAGGAATTTGTAAAATCAGTTCCCCGAAAAACAGTTTAAAAAAAAAAACAATCTCGAAAGTCAACTTTTACAAAATTTAAAATAAGTGGAGAATGGTTGTAAGGCCAAAATTTTAGGAGAGTCGTGTTAAGGACCTTTGAATGCAAATGTGAATGTTTGACTTCGCAAGTCAATCGAAGCAGTTTTTTTGTTATGAAAAAAATACATATTTGAAAAGTAGAAATGAAAAAAAAACACGAAAAAGGTGAAAAATATTTATTAAAAAAATTAGAAAATTGAAAACAAAAACAGTCAGAAAAAAATGGATAATAAGTACCTATCGTGAAGCATTGTAATTATTTTTTTCGACATTTAAAAATGTAGTCAAACGATTTTAGAGGAATTAAAAAAAAATGGATGTATGTACCTACCTAATTGTAAGTAGAAAATAGGAGTACTTTTCTGTAAATTTTTCTGATACTTTTGCTTTAAAAGAAAGGGAAAAAAATGAAAAAAAAATGTAAAAAATACCATTTATTCAACCATTGAAAAATTCATTTTAAAAAATATTGTCATTTTTGAAAAGTGTGCCTGTTTTTTAAATTCTAAAGTAAAAAAAGAACTTTAAAATTAAAAAAAAACAAATTAGATGAGGTCTTAAAATTACGATTCTCTGCATAATGTTCATTCAAACTTTCAACAACCAAAAAACCTCAAGTCTATATTTGACGTTTAAAATTTCATGTTCCAAAATTTATTTTAAAATATATTTTTTTTCAGTTTTATTGTATTAAAGTTTGACGTACACTTTGAGGCTCTTTTTATCAGAATTTTAGGAAGCATTTTTACTCTTAATATTCAACGAAAATACTTACGTTAGAATGAATTTATATTTCTTGTTGGCAGATTAATGACTTGACAGTGATCGCACAAACACAGAGCTCCGTTCAAGTAGGTTGGGGGAGTATTACCTCGTATCCACACAGACGCCCTGAAGTTCCAGGCATCGATCAAGATCAATGGCACGTGGCAAAATAAAACATGGATTAATTACCAGGACTAAAGATTTGAAAATTTGCAACCTCAAACGACATATTATACGGTCACCGTTTACGTGCGAAATGACGACATGGCCCAGAAAGTATACTCACCGGCGTAGTATTACAAAGTTACCACAGAAGAAGGAAGTACGTTTTTCGTGTATAATTTGCTATGTATCGCCAGCTTTTAAATGAATTAGTCTACAAATGATTAAATTTATTAATTATTTTGTATTTTTTTTTCCAATTTATATCGCAGAACCTAGTCCGCCCGTTAATGTGGCTGTCACTGTACGAAATACATTTCTGATAGAGGTCTCTTGGCAACCTCCTGTATCGCCTGATGGTCAATTGCAAGGCTACACTGTTATTCTTAACGCCTCCATATCCACCCTTTTCGCTTTTCGTTCACCACAGTCGAAGAAATATCTCATTACATTATACTACGAATTTGAAAACCAAAGAAGTTACACGATTACAGTGAGTATTTTTTTGATTCAATTTTATCGAAATACTATGTGCTTCTTTGATGAGATCTTATCATCTTTGGTTTATTTCAGTTACCAATTTATCTCCCGGAGTCGAGTATTACTTCGAAGTGAGCATCGTTGAGAATGGCGTATCAGAAACTCCGGCCAGAGTAGCTACTACAACCGATGGGCGATGGTACATTATTCCCAGTCCAATCATGTGGTTTATCGCCATCAGTGATGAAGTAGTCCAGATGAAAATAACGATTTATGTGTTTTCGCAGGTTTACCACTTCCTGCTGTGACCAATGTTAAAGCTTCTTTGTCAAAGAATGTGGTGAAACTTACCTGGGATGCGCCTAAGAATAAAAGGAAATGCCCTGGACCTATGGTATCTACGTATTATGGTGTTATAATGACTGACGTTTTCTTGGGTGAGTTCCAAGTAGTCTATGTAAATTGATTGAATATTGATCAGTTATTGAAATTTTTCACTTCGAGATGATCATTAATAATGTGGAGAAAGTTAATCGACGTTTTAGAAAATTATTTCATTTTCTTCGTATAAACTAAAAGAATCTAATTTACAGTTCAACTGACAAAAAGTACACTAAGAATCGAATTTTACAGGATTTTTTTCGGTTTGAAAAATTTATTATTGTTCTTTTGTAGATATGGGTCTGAAATGCCAGAAAATACGTATTTTGGGTTTTCAGAGTTGCACGATATGGAGGTGAAGCTCTCTCATATTAAAATTGGACCAGGCTTAGAAAAAATTTCCGAGGTTGTGGACCCTTCTCATACTCCGAAAATAGGTGTTTGTTTTCTTCAGCTTACCAGATGCTCGATGGGACGCGGGTCCCATTCAAGGGTGATTTTTTGAGCAAATATAGGCTTGAGCCTGCGGCCCAAATGATTTCATATCCAGAATTTTGAAGTCGCGTTCCCTCCAGTTTTGAGTAAAAGTGAACTACTGTCGTAAAATTATTCAAAAGTGACCTTGCGACCTACCGAGATTCGAGAACGTTTAAAATTTCGCGAGTAAATCAGCTATTTAAAAAAAAAAAATGTTTTTTGAACATTTTTAAAAAAAATTCGAGACTAAAATTGAGTACTTACATGGGTTTTCGTTTTTTTTTTTTTTTTTTTTTTTTTTTTCAGAAAATGTCGTGCAACCTTTCTATATGGGTTAAAATTTCACAAGGAATCCAAATATTTTGATAAAACGGGGTTTTGAATACTTGCGTTTTGAAATTTTTGAGAATGTGTCTTGCGACCTATAAAGTTTGCGAGAAATTCAAATATTTAAACGAAGGTGTTTCTTATACATTTTTTGAAGAATTTTAAGCCCGAAATTATGCTCTGATTTTCGAAACTTTTGAAAAAGGTGCCATGCGACCCATCGAAATAGGTTAAAATTTCGTCAGAAAATAGAAAATCCTCATCAACATTTTTTTGAGCAATTTTGAAATCTTTTGAAATCAATAATATGGGTAATGATTTTTGAGATTTTTGAAAAAGTTTCATGCAACTTCTCAAAGTAGCTTAAAATTTTTTTTAATGACAATATTTTGATGAAATCGTTTTTTGAGCATTTTTGAAGAATTTTGAACCCAAAATTAGATAATGATTCATAGAATTTTTGAAGAAGTATCATTGGACCCATCGCAATAGCCCAAAATTTCACAAAGAATTCAAATATTTCCGCAAAAATGTTTTTTTTTTTGCATTTTTTTAAAAATAATTATGAGCCCAAAATTGGGCCACGATTTTAGAAATTTCGGTAGAAAATCAATATGTTTCATCAGAACATTTTTTGAACTCTTAAAATTTTGAGCCTAGACTCGGGTCGTGATATTCGTAATTTTGCGAAAATCTAAAATACGTCTTTTCTGATATTTTCGACTGATATCTATAAAAGTCCAATTGAATTTTTTGAATCGTAAAAGTGTAAGTAAACACTTTTTGCTGGTTGGACCGTAGATAATCATGAATAAATAACAAAAAAATCTATGAAAAAATCAAAATGTAGTTTTGGTTTTAAAAAATTTGAAATTGTTTGTTCAATATTTAAAATAATATTTTTATTTTATTTTCAGGAACTAGTTTCAACGTCTATAATGGTATGGCATCCTGCACATCTTATACATTCTCAGTCGGTGTCATTTTACAACATACGTAGTACCGGTCCACTGTCGAGTAAATTCGTCTCCATACTTACCTACTCCTTCGAATCCGGAAGCGGCTCCGCATAATTTAATACGAAACAAATCTCGCCATAACTTGGACATCTTCTTGTCCGAAAATGACTCAAGCTGTGGGTTACGTTGTAAGTATCCTTCTGATTCTGAATATATACTTACTCATTCTTGAAAAAAAATTACTTCATTGAACTGTTCACAGCTGAAAATTGTTGAAGTGAGGACCAACACCATGTCTCAAATCACCATTCCTGAAACTAATCAGACGTCTTTGAAGGCTCCGTTTACGGGTCTCTACGGTGCCAAGTATAAGTTCACGTTGTCAACCACAGTGATCGTTTGGCCAGAAAATGACGTTTATACTCGTAGTTTATGGGATTTCAAAAATGGCATGTCGTCGTTACCTCCCAAGAAGTAAGCCATATTTTGATATATTGCTGATATATGCATCGTTTATTCTGTCGATGGATTCGGATGCAGTCTCGAATCAGTAAAAAATATCGACTTTTATTTTTTATTTTATTTTTTTCATCTTGGGGTCGTCTACATGAGGAGACCAACGTTTTCTGGAAGAATTAAATAAGTTTTTTTTTTTTTTTTTGAAAGAAGCCCATCATAATGACACTTTTGTATTTTTTTCAGATACAAATTCGAAGTTTTGATCAGCCAAAGCGATCATATTAATCTAAGTGACGCAAAAACGATACATTGCATAACATCAAAACCGCTCTAGGCTCTATTTTGTACGTGATCTTAAAATGGGACCTACTTATACGTACCTACTTTCGCCGTGCGAATACTTTCCGACAGAGGAGACTACTCCGATTTGTCCGAAGAATATACTGTAACGAACATGTGAGTATTTACACCGAATTTTATCGTATAATGATCGATGCCCATATCCCTTGATATAATAATCACGTTTTTTACCCCTTCAGATTTAATCAACAACGAGCCATTCGAACAAGAAAAAAAAGAAGAAAGTGGTAGCAGTTGCACGTGGCTGTTTATATTGCTATTGGTAGTTGTCGGAGGAGGTGTAGCGTTCGCGTATTGGAAAAATAAACGATCTCGTATTAATTTCAAAAATTTAGCCGATAGTCACTATAACACGAGGTCTGGATCGACTACGTTTACCGGTGTTAATGGTTTAGGTAAAATATTTCGTCATTATTTAATATCGCAGTAATTTAATGGTTGAAAATAAAAGTACCTTCGAGGAATGCTTTTTTTGAAGTCTTCATTGTATGAAGATCTAATTGTGTGATTTTCTTTAAAAGTATAATTTTCCAACTTTTCTGGTATATTCGTCAAATTTTGTAAAATTTTGAAACTTTGACTCATTTTCATCGAGATTTGGCAGTTTTGGAATTTATTGAGCATATTTCCGTTCGAATGTATTTTTTCCAAATTGAAAAAAAATTGCAGAAACCAGACAGAAGTTCTCCATTTCATTTAACTAAATTCTAATCGTTTGGTTTTTTGCAGATTTAGAAGACTGTCCGGATATACGAGAACATTTCTCGGACGATAAACCATTAGTTATAGCTTAAAAGTATTTATTATTACGGTTTTATCTATTTTACTTTTTTTTTTTTGCGTTTATACGAACCAAATTTTCATTTTCTGGCTTACGATCTGCCCGGATTTTTTGTTTTCATCGATTGATTGACTTATTTATTTCAGTTTTTATTTCTCGTACCTATATTATAGAAAGTATTTGTGTTATATGTACTTACTCGTAGTGTTTTTATCTGTTTTTATTTTCCCTTGTATCGTAGTTTTTTTTCTTTCCTTTTTTAAAAAACTGTTCTTGTGTAACTTGTGTGATATTTATAAATATGTAGTGTTGAATACGCGAAAGATTTTCCTACCTAGTACCTACCTATTTATTTTATTAATGTTTCAGCTTGTCATTTGTCATTTCATCGATCTAAAAAATATTATTTTATTGTCGGATGTATTGAAATATTAAAAAATTTTCTTCACGAGCTATGTTGTATATTGTTATTTATTTTTGATCGTGTAATCCGATCACTTTAAAATTTTTACCAATGCCTCGCATTATATAGCCACAGATACATACGAGTACCTAGGTACACACACACTAACAATAATGTTCTGCAAAATAAGATATCTATCGTTTATACATAGTACCAATGTTATAAAGACAAGCTGAAAATCGAACTCAGTTCGTCGTCGTACGTTCGCAAGGATACTTGTACCTAAAAATGATAGAATTCATTTTCCACCGTAGTAGGTGGAAATAATGGGGTGCCATTTATCGGCACGACAGATTAAATGATTTGAACGACAAAAAAACAGTGTTTTGCACGACAGATGCTAACGTCCCAAAACCACTTTTCTAACGACGGAAACAGTTTTCAACCACTGCACGACAACAAAAATTCAAGTGCACGCCAAAAAAATCAAATGAACGCCAGCGTATGCACGACAAATTGAATGAAATGCATCGACGACTTTAGGCAATGAACGACGACTTAATGATACAAGCGACGAATTTATTCACAAAATTAAAATGTCCAAAAACGATTAATTATTAAAGATATCAACGTAAAATAAGAACAGTATGAATAATTATATGAGAAATGCCTTGTTTGGCCTACCCCTCTTCTTCTTCTGCCCTATAGAGGCACATTTTTTACTTCTATTGCAAGGTGTCCACTCATTTCTGAAAACGATTTTCCCCAAGTTTTCTAGACCAATTTTTCCATTTTCCAGACCATTTTTTCAGATTTTCTATGCTTACCCCATACTTAAAATATAGAAGAAGTTTTTTTTTGGGGAGGGGGAGATGTAATTTTTTTCAAAGGCGTCTCTTTGGACGGGATAGGCACTTCCTCGGATATAAAGAATAGCTAAACTTTGATTATCAACTTTTTAAATTAAAAATAAAATAAATAAATAAAACATGCATCAAGTTTGGCCAATTGATACAATATTCATACGACTCATGAAAAGTTTTGTTTTCTTTTTCGGATTTTTGGAGGCCTCAAAATGTGAAATTTATTCATTTTAAAATGAGAAACAAACTGAGCAGAGCGAAACAAGGGCGAGAACTTCTGAAAATTTTTATTTTGAGATGCCTAAAAACGAGTTATTTTTTAATGCGAAGAGTTTATTTTTTGGTTTTTTAAATTTTAGAATTGGAACGATGTTTTTTTGAAGGAAGTTACTTTTGAAAAAAAAGAAAGTTTCCAAAAATTTGCATTTCGAGAAGCATAAAAAACGAGTTTTTTATGTGAGGACAAGAAGAGAACAGGAATCTTCTACAATGGGGACATCGCTAACAGCCCATTGATATGACTTTGTCCAAATTGGTAGTGAGATGGCCACCTCACTCGAAAAAGGGACACAATTCAATCGGGCAATTGAAATAATTTCGTCGGGCTTTCCCATGTTCGTCGTGCATTCCCTTTCTCGTGGCGTGAATTTTCTATGCTTGTCGTTGGAGGTCTGTCGTTCAATTCTGTCGTTTTAATGACCAAAACTGTCGTTAAATCGCTGTCGTTCAAAAACACGATTTCGTCGTGGGATTTTTCTGTCGTGCAATTCACTTAATCTGTCGTTCAATTAAAGTTTTCCCGAAATAATGTACTTGCAAGTTTTCACACGCGTAAACTCTTATCTACACCGCGTAAACGTGACATCATGTAAATGAATGTCGAATAGCGGTGTTCGAATTTATCAATAAATTGAAGTATTAACCGATCTCACAAGGCAAAAAAAATAAAAAGACGTTATTTTCAAACAAAAATTATCACTTATTTTCTCTGTTGATGATTGATTGAGTAATTTTCAAAGTATAATTAGAATAATTTAATACGCCAGTGGCTTGCTTTTGTTTTTAAAACGAAAGTAGGTACACGGTTTCAGTTTATCGTATAGGCTTCGTGGCTACCGCATTCAGGAGAAGAAATTGAGATTATGTCGCTGAACATCGATGACATTTCGTCAGAATCTCAGGAGAGTCTGGAAAGCTTATTAGGTCAGTACTTTTGGTGTTACTAAGTAGATATTTTTCCTACTTCTCGTAGACAGTGACGTAGGTACTAGGTAGTGAAAGCATTACTGAAATACCTATCTTATTTTCCAACTATGCTAGAATACGTACGAGTATACGTAGCTAAAGTTTGTCTTACTTCTCCACTATCATCGTCCATTCACGTTTACTCAACTGAGTACACGAGTAAAAAACTTGTGACACATTGACAGACCCTTGCGGATGTACCGAATCGGCCCTCAAAACTTTACACCCTTCAGGATCTTCATCCTCCCATTTTTTCCCTCAGGTTCGGATAGGTAGGTAGGTAGGTACTTGAAAGCGAGTTTTTGCCGAATTGCCGAATAAAATGACGAGTGTTTGAAATAAAATGGAAGATGAAATTATGATTTTACCAATAATTGGTACATAAAATACTGGCATTTTTAAGGCTTAAAATTGTTGTTTAATTTTTCGAATTTATGGAAGTTTCAAATAAGGAATTGTTTCAGCTTACAATTTAAAAAAATTTAATTCCTTTTTCGGCTCCAAAATTTTAATTTGAATGATGGATTTTTAAAAATTTTAGTTTCGAAAATAAAAAACAAACAAACCAGCAAAGCGAAGCGACGAGAGCAAAAGCTCACTTAGAGAAGTAAAAAAACAGTAGTTTTTTCAGGTGAAAAGTGTGTTTTGTTTGTTTTAAAAATTTATTATTATTTGAACGATGGTTTTTTTTTGTTATTTTTTTGCTTCACAATTTTAGAATTTAAAAAATAGGTAGGTACCTATTTAAAAATTTGAAATAAAAGGGAAAATTTGAGTGAAAATGGCAAATTACCTATTTCTGATGAAAATTCTGTTTTATCCCATTTTTTTATTATTGAAAAAAATAAAAATAAAAACGACAGTACAATTTTCCCATTTGAGAGAATATGAAGAGAAAATATGGTTCCATACTTTCCCGTAATTGAAAAAATCTGATTAAAAATGATAAATAAATAATCCCTTTTAAAATGACTCTTTTTTTGTTTTTCCATTCAGAAAGTGCAAAAGTACAACTGCTTGCTTTTCCAAACTTGTGAAAATTTATGAAACAATGTACATACTTACAGTACAAAAGTAAAACTCGGTTTAATTTTCCCAACCTGGGAAAATATTTAAATTTTAAATTTTCTCTCATGAACATAAATTTTATTCTGTTTTCTGGCAAATTGTTAAATTTTCCAAATTTTGGGTATAAATGGTAAATTTTTCCAATTGAACACGAAAAATTGTCCTGGCCCGCCAGCCCCCTCTATCTACGTCCTTGATAGAAAGTAGACGAGTTGAAAAACAGTTCGGTAATAAAAAATACCTATGAAAAAAATTAAGTAGGTACTAGGTAGGTACTGTTGAACCCCCTAATTTCGGGCGAAACTTTTTAACTACGTAATAAAAAGTAAAGGGGGGGGGAATGAACCCCGGAATATATTTCTTATATGTAGGTACCTCTTGTACCTACATTTTCTGGTTGAAAATTGTCCATTTTTCTTTTCGATTTTGCAGTATATTTGGTACGTACGTATTTATAAGTCTCAAATACATGTTGTTGATTTCAGATGTCCCGAGCTTATATGTTACGAACGACGATCGTCTAAAAAAACGGATTCACGGAAAAATTGACCGCAAAGTATGCGGTGTGTTAGAACTGAAAAGCATGAAATTACCGAAAGTGCGTCTCGAACAGAACGTAAGCATTGCTGTCATTAGATAATTATTTTTGCGAGGGAACTTCACAACTCGTCCACTTTAATTGAGCTGAAATTTGGCTCAGTGAAAGAGCATGTCACCCAGACCTCGGAATCTGATTTTTAGCTGCCGAAGTTGATTTTTCGATTTTCGGCGAATCTTTGAAAATGGCCAAAATAGCCTGTTGGTAGGTACTCGTATTAATTTTCTACAAAATGAGCAAACATAAGAGATAAAAATCTGAAAATCGGTTTAGTACAGTATAGGTATCTACTACTAAGGCCAACCCCCAATCGATTGCCCCCATCTTTGGACTGAACCGGAGCCTCCAGCAATTTCAAATCGTTCAAGGGAGCGTTACAATCAACTTCGGCAGCTAAAATTTAATCCCATCATATAGGAGTACGGTTCAGTATTGCAAATCGATAAGGGTCGGTGAAGCGAAAATTCGAAGCGACGCGACGCGACACGTTCAAACGTGTAATTTTTTTTACAAATTCAAAAATTTGAAATTTCCAAAATTGTTCATTTTTTCACAAAATTACTCAAAACCTCACCTACTCAGTCAAGTCGACATGCCGAATGGATATGTCACCATCTTTGTACCGGTCGATCTGGAGACTCGCCAGCATGAGCTGACTTTTCTCCAGAAATTTCAAATCGTTCAAGAGGGCGTTGCAATCAACGTCGGCAGCTGAAAATTTAATACACATCATTAGTTCAGTATTCCAAATCGATTGGGGTTACTGAATGAGTTCCTAATTTGTACTACAATTGCTCGAAACTTCACCTACTCTCTTAAAATTTGACCCGCCGAATTGATTTCTACCATTTTGGACCGATCTGGAGCCTCCGACGAGAGTTGACTCTTTTCCAGCAATTTAAAATTTCTCCAGAAGCCGTTGTAATCAACTTCGGCAGCCGAAAATTCGGTTCTGAGGTCTTGGTGACATGTTCTTTCAGTGAGCCAGACTTCAGCTCGTTGCGATTGACGAGTTTTAGATGGTTATTACCTACCTTGTTTTTTTATTTTTTTAAATATTTTATTTTTTATGACTAATTCTACGTGTGCTTTTTTCAGAGCAACCTAGCGGCAATAAAGCCTTTAATGAAAGAATTAGGATTGAAAAAATTAAATAACTACGACACTCCTGAAAAAATAAAAACTCTACGCTACCAAAAGATGATCGTAGTCACCGATGACGACGAAGTAAGTGTACCTATTACAAATTACATATGTAGCAATCGATATACGAAAACACGAGTAATTAATTTACTTACCTATTGTGTCTTTTTTTCAACAGGATGGTGCGTATTTTAAAGGTCTCCTTTTAAATAGTATACACTCTCTGTGGCCGAATTTATTAGAAGCGAACTTTTTATATTTTTCCAAAGGTGAGTACTGACTCTGATATTATGATAGGTACAATTTTTTTAAAAATGTAACCGACTTAAGTACTACAATCTACATACCTACTTTTTAACGATTTTTCATAGGTGCAGATTCGTGTTCGATCGATTTGGCAGACTATCATTTAGTGTTATGTGATACGGGTGATGACGCCCTGCTTAAGATGGTAGGTAATATTCTCACAGATAGATATAAGCACCTACCTATTTAAAAAATTATTTATTTTATATGTACCTTCTTTAATGTACAGCTTTTCGAAAATATCAAAAGTAGAGAAAAAAAGAAAAACTGGTTTAAAGACCTACAAACCAACCCCAGAGAACCGGCCGAGATCGACGAAAAAAATTCTATCACAGCTAAGGAATTCTTCGAAATCGAATATTTCAAGCTTATAAGAAAGGAAAATTTAACAAGCCTTCCCAATGTTATCGATGGCTTCAATCAACACACAAGAAAAGTAAGATTTTGACAATCTATGTAGTAACTATGTAATTAAGTTAAGAATGCGAAACTTTTCGTCAATTATTTGCTAAAATTTATACTTACTTTCTGGCACAATAACGGGACTTTGTTGTAATTCGTGAAAAGTGAGATTTTTAACGTTAGTCAAAAAAGCGAAAACTTTGCACAATTTCTGGAAAAAATGAGACTTTTTGGAATTTTTTACAAAAAAAAAAATAAGGTGCAACTTATTTGTTAGCCATTTTAATAAATTAATAATGTAGCAAAACTTTATGTAAATTTTTGAAAAAAATGAGAATTTTTTAATTTTTTTTTTTTTGCAAAGAACATGTTTGTTGATTTTTTGGCAATTAACAATTTTCGCAATTTTTGCTGAAAAGGCGTGATTTTTAGTCAATTTTTCGGATAAAGTGAGAATTTGGAATTTTCTGTTTGAAAAAAACGACAATTTGGTAGCCATTTCAAAAAAACGAGGATTTTTCAATTTCTGGAAAAAAAACTCAATTTTTAGCTAAACGCGCTACTACTTCAAATGGGCAACCTTGGTAAAAAAAAATAATAATTTTTAGCCGTGTTGTTACAAAGCAGAAGATTTTGTAATCTGTGAAAAAATGAAGATTTTTGACAATTTTTGGAGAAAAACGAGACTTTAACGATTAGCAAAAGCGGGACTTTTTGGGAATATGAAAAATTGGCAAAAAATCACACATTCGAGTCATTTCGGAGCCTCCAACGACTTTTTGAAAATTCCTAAAGCTTCAGCAGATTTTAAAAACTTGAAAATTTCCATTCCATATTTCATCAAATGGAGTTAGAAAGTCGAAATTCACTCTGCAAACTAATTTCAATACGGTTTGAAATCGACTGCAGGTGGTTTCAAGTCGTTTTGAAGCTTCCAGCTACTTTTAGGGTCGTCTTGGTCAATAAGGTGACCGTTGCCATTGATTTCATGCTCCTTTGAAAATTTGAAAAATTACCTTTTCGCCTCCATACCTCAAGAGGCTACTCAGAAACTTCTGTTTTTCAAAAAATGCCGCAAAATCTGTCCGAAAGATTTTATTTTTATGATTTCATTTGTCAAATTTTCATTTTGGGTCAGCGGTAAGTAGGTAGGTACATATGTATGTACATCAAAAATAGCAACATTGAATCGCAAATCGCCAGTCCATTTTGTGAATCGTCTCATTTCTGCTTCCCATTGCAATACTGTTACGAAGTTTTTGGCGTCGATTGTTATGTAAGTACCTTTTATGTATGTTTCAGGTCATGTATCACGTGTTGAGAAATTTCCAAAGTTATTCGAATCAATTCACTTTGAAGAAATTTTCCAGTGCGATTAAGGATGAGTGGAATACAAAAGTCGATCGAGAAGTACCAGTGACATCATTAATTTCGCTGTCATACAACTTCGTTGGCGCAAACAATATGAATCTTTTCGAATCGAGCGAACCTTTAGCTACCAGATTGCGAGGAAGCAAAGATAACAGGGAACATTTACTGAGAATGACGACCACAATGACCATTAGGTAGGTACACAATTATTTTTTTGCCTTTGGTAATGTAGGTGTTTTTAATCAATTTTTACGATTTTTTTTCTGTTTGCAGCCCAATTACCCGTTTCATTTTCCCGCCAGATGACGACGTACTCTACTGTGGGCATGACGAAAACGCCGAGCCGGAATATTTAATGCCAATCATACCGCTCGTGCTTGCAAACGGATACACCAAAATCGGATTTTGGTTCAGGTCCAAAATAATACAATACAATCCAAGAACCATCATGAATGAATTAGAATCATTGATTGAAATTGAGAAGGTTAGTAATAATAGTAGGTACCTCTGGAAAGGCATAATTTCAATTTTTACCTGGTTAATTTCACTCATGATTTCGGTATTTTTAGATGAAGGCCTCAAGACAATCGGTTCAGAGCCAAGAAGACGCGTCAATTCCTGGAGATACTGGAGACAAATGGGTAAGATACTTAATTATACCTAGTTGTCTTTTTCTTTTTTCCTTTGTTTTTTTTTTTCGTTTTTTCTTTTTTAAAAACTCAAAAATTGCCTCAATAAGCCATATTTGTTCTCTTTTTCTTCTGTGTTTTTTATCATTTTTTAAAAATTGTTTACTTTTTTGATGACCTTTTTTCATTTTTTACAACTTTTTTATCGTTCTTCGAATTTCGTTTCGAAAAATTTCCAATTTTTTCATTTCATTCCCAATATTTTGACATTTTTACGATGTTCAAGGATTCTGAGGAAGGGAAAGGAGGAGTAAGAGGAGTCGGGGGTAGAAAAAACACCCAGTTTTCAAGCCTTTTCTTGAAGAAGAGTACTAAGAAACATTTCGAGCCCTTGTTCTAGAAAAAAAGTGGCCCTACTTACAAAACGACGCCATTTTGATTGACAGGTCAGCCGAAATCGCAAATTTTGCGTTCTAACATTGGACTTGCGCGAAATTTTTTGAACTGTACAAAGGTAGATCGAAAGAGCAGGTAAACGTTCGTAACCTGTCAAAATTTAAAGCGCTAAAATGTCTTTTTCAATTTTTGAAAATCAATTTTAGGCCAAAGATGAGGGGAAAAAAATCAAAATTCTACCAAATTGGCCTACATAGCTGAAACTTGGGATTTACCCTATTTTCGACCTGTCAAATTGTTGGAAACTGTTTCAAACCGTTTTGGGAATTTCTGGAGCCTCCAGCAGATTTTTGAAACTTGAAATTCCCACAAAATTTCATCAAATACAGTTAGAAAGTCGAAATTTATACTGCAAACTAATTTCAATACCCTACCGAGTCAACTGCAGGTGGATTTCAAGTCGTTTTGGAGTCTTCAGAGACTTTGTGAAAATTACAAGAGCCTCTAGTAGATTTCTGAAAAATGGAATTTTCACGAAATTTCATCAAATGAAGATGAGAAGCCGAAATTTACTCTCCATTGGAATGGAGAGTAAATTTCGGCTTTCTAACTGTATTTGATGAAATTTTGTGGAAATTTCAAGTTTCAAAAATCTGCTGGAGACTCCAGAACTTCTCAAAACGGTTTGAAACAATTTCCAACCATTTGGCAGATCGAAAATAGGATAAATCCCAAGTTTCAGCTTTGTAGGCCAATTTGGTAGAATTTTGATTTTTCCCCCTCATCTTTGGCCTAAAATTGATTTTCAAAAATTCGCCTAAAATCGAAAAAGACATTTAGTCCAGTAGAATTAGCCATCGAATAGGGAAAGACTGCCGGGCAAGCTGAATTTTGGTTTATAGGGGTATTTTGATGTGCTGAACACGAATACGGCGCGTCCGGTCCTCTCCAGGCTGTGCGTTTTCCCCCATTGTGGATCCAAGCCCCCCAAAACACGTTTTTGTCTTCTATCTTCGCAAATAAAGGACGTAGCGCGTAAATGAGGGCAAAACAGTAATCTACGTTGAATTTCCTATCAGGAAACATTTGATTTGTTGCGCCAACCCCCAGGGGGGTGAGCCTAATGTCACTCAAAAGGAACAACTTTTGAATTTGAGTCATAATGAAATGAGCATGAAAAATGTGTCGCAATGTACCATAAACAGAGCTGAAGTGCGTAGAAATCAATACTGACCCCCTTTCAAGTTCCCTTGCGGACTCGGAGACTTGCCCCCTCCCCCTCCCCCTCCTCCTCATAAAAGTTACTCTTATCACTACGAGTCAAAACTAAGCTCAATTGAATAAATGACAGCGAAAATGTGAAATTGAAATAAGTTATCACATTGCTGACCAAAAATGTTGGCGCCATTTTTACCAATTCTCCCCTTTTGTAGATCACTGACCCCAAATATCGTTTTTGGCGTCTATCTCCTTTACTATCGCTTTAATCGAAAAAATACCTCAGTACAATTATTTCGTATGTAAAATTTTCTTTCATATGAGCTATTTAATATGTCCCCAACCCCCCCCCCCCGGGGGGGTGGACCCTCGAAATTTTAAATTTGGGAATTCGAGCACAACCATGACAGAAATGCGTAAAATGTTTTTGGATCCAGGTTATGATCATTATCATCTGTTTTATGTACTTGTACAAGGTGTACATTGCTTTTTAAAACTGTTGCGGATCATTTTTGAGTGAATAAGAGTATTTTGTGAAGAAAGGAGTGTTCTAACAGTGAGAATGAAACTGCGGAGATTTGGAGAACTTTCTGAAAGTTTGGTTGAAAAAAAGTACATAGTTAAAAATATCGTGAAAAAGTTGTGATACATATTTTCAAAAAAATATTCTATTAGATACCATGGAAGGAAGTTTAATCATCTTTCTAGAGGTATCAATTATTTTCAAGATCCGCATATTTGAGAAAATTATAATTTTACGAGCCGAAAATGCGGATAGAAAGCCATTTTATGTGCAATTTGATCTACGTATAACTTGCCATAACTTTTATACTATCCTGAGAATCGTTTTTTGGGGGGGGGGGGGGCAAACTGTCCCAAATTTTCCTTTGTTTATAAATGGGGTCACATATGCGGATCTTGAAAATAACTATAGATACCACTGGAAAGGGGATAAAAATTTTTTCCATATGGTACCAAAAACATTACGGGGTCCGCGAGATTGATTTTGAGAAAAAAAATGGCTCAATTTATGTATTAGGTATATCTCCTGCAAAATAATCCATCAAATGAATATACTATATAAGCTTCTGATTTTTCAGGAAAAGTTACTGCTATACCGATGATGACATCTATTACAGTAACATTGTGAGAGGGATATATGCCGTTCCTGTAAGGGATATTAGGGACAAGTTACCACCCTTGTGGTGGTAACACTGAAAGGTGTCGATCTCTGGACCTACGTGTTCGGCGATCGGCACCGCGGCCGTTATTCGTCATGTACTACTGTGTAGTGGCGGGTCAGTTAATTTGAGTTTATTGGGCATCTCTCGGAGATGAAACGGTTAATTTGAGCTTATTATTTCTTATGTGTATTATTTTATATGTGTCTTGGTTAATTTGAGTTTATATTGTGTTTTTATATTAATATGTGTAATTGTGTTAAACGGTTTCGCCGAAGTAGGCAATTATTATTATTGTGTTTAAATCTACATGTAACGTACGTGAATAAATCATTCCAAGCATACACCGCGTGTAGACTATTATTATGGTAAAGATAATATATCAGCCGGGGTAAGTCTCCTTTCAAGTAGTTAGCTTCTGCGCAACTTGCCTAAAGGTATTAATTACCTATATATCTTTACATTGGCGCTCAACTTGTGCAACTTAGTGCTTATTGTTTCACTAGAAACGAACTATGTGTACCACCCACGTTGCTTAAATTTTTACAGAGGATACCTCTCCTCCTTAAAAATTAGCTTTTATGTTGTGTTAAATATAAGTAGTAGGCGCTTTTCTTGCTATCCGTAGGTATTTTTTCGAAAAAGTGCCAAGAAAAGGTGAAGAAAAGCACCAAATTGTGGAAACGTGCTTCTGTGTTGACGGCACTATTGTTGTAGTGGTGCTGGCCACGCTGCTGCTGTGTATATGTCGTTGCTGCCGTTGCTGCGTTTCATCATACGAGCTTTGTAGATTTTTGCGCACTTTTGTGCCTCGTATGTATTTAACATAACATTACGTCTATGTATTATAATTTTACTCAATAAAATCATTCACTTATACTACCCTGTATATTAATCATCTACGTATGTCACTGAACGGAGTTTGGCTAATGCAGTTGTTCGTATTAGACGTGTTTTCGTGCGTTCAGTTAATGTGTCAAATACCAGCTTGGTATAGCTTGGTTGTTATCTGCTTCGTGAGCGTAGTGTAACGTGCAACGAGAGTGATACAACGTACAACGTAGCATCTGTATTTATACACACACCTCGTTATCAGCTGATCAAATCAATTCATATTCGCTTTCATATTCGCTTTCCAACATGGATAAATTAACGGAATTAGTCACAAATATGGCACAAGATCTCAAGCAGATCAAATCAACAACAGGACAAACAAACTCTAAAGTCGAAGATATTGGTGTAAAACTTGATAAAATTGGTTCAGAGCATGAGCAAATGAAGGAGGATATTGACTATCTTATCGAGGAAAACAAATGGTTGAGAAGTCATTTCAACGACTTAGAGCAATACTCAAGAAAGCCAAACATTATCGTAAGCGGAATTCCAGTACAAAAAGATGAAGACCTATACAATGTAATGAAAACTCTAGGTAAAGAATTGGAAGTAACTTTACAAGAATATGATATCGTAGCAGTACACAGATTACCATCCAAATCAGACACACCTCCGATAATAGTTCGTCTACTAAATTACGACAAAAAGTCATCTTTAATCTCCGGAGCAAAACGCTTAAAACCAAAAACAGATATGTTGGGTATTAACCCTCCAGTGCCGATTTACATTAGTGAACATCTATCGTACGAGACAGCAAAAATCCTCAAATACGCTCAGAACCTTCGAAAGGATAATTTAATACGTTTTGCCTGGGTCAAGGATGGAAAGGTTCTGGTCAGAGTGAAGGAGGACTCTCCGGTAGTCAGAATGACGAGTGTAAATGACATAAATCACCTCCAGGAAAAACTTCAAAGCAGTTTGAGCACAGTTCACGAAGATGGATCGGATACTGAACCAGTAGCGGCAAATACGAGAAACAAGAAATCAAACAAGCAGCAACTCAAGATTACAAATTATGCAAAACCTAAACCTAGTAAAAGATAGTGTGAAAAGCCAAACTCAGCCTGCCCAGTCAGATCTGGTCAATCAGGGCAGGTAGACCAAATTCCCCCAACAACTTTTAGCTACTCAAAAACAAGAAAAAATCGGATTAATATTGCAAGTTTGAACGTTCGAACCCTTTTAAATGAAGAAAATTTGCTCGAACTCGAAAATGCTCTAGATAATTCCAAAATTGATATCCTAGGACTGGGAGAGGTGAGGAGAAGGGGGGAAAATTTAATTGAAACGAAAGAAGGAAACCTTCTCTGTTATATAGGGAATAGTTTTGGACAAAAAGGGGTTGGGTTCTGGATCCATAAAAAGTACAAAAAGTCACTAAAAGAATTTAGAGGAATTAATGACAGAATAGCGGTTTTAGTGATGAAGACAGGTAAAAAAGATTGTCTAACACTAATTCAAGTTTACGCACCTACTGCCACCTCCGAGGAAAATGTGAGTGAGAAGTTTTATGACGAACTCGAAGAAACCTATAATAACATTAAAAAAGATAAAAACAATCAAATCATCCTAATGGGTGACTTCAATAGCCAAATAGGAAAGAGAAATGAAGAGGAAAAAGCAAATTTGGGACCATATTTCTTTGGTAAGAGGAATGATAGAGGATGGCGATTGGTAAGATTTTGTCAAAAAAATAATTTAAAAGTAGTGAATACTCTGTTCAAAAAAAGATACAATAGAAAATGGACCTGGGAAGCACCTAACCACGAATTCAAAAGTGAAATAGACTATATGCTAACCCCTCTAAGCTCAAAAAATATCACAAATTTTGAGGTTCTTTATAATTTCCCTTACAATTCCGATCATAGAGTAATATCATGCACTCTGGAGGTTCAAAACTCAAACTCAAAATATCTCCAAAACCCTCAAAAACTCCAAAAAACTCTAACCATTAATTGTGGAAGACCCTCAGAGGAAAATAAGCGTAGATACCAAAATGAACTAAACAAAAGTCTCAGTGAAATAGACTGGGATGGGGAGACAGATTACATAAACAAACTCATAGTGAAAGCCTTAATAAATGCCAATGAAAACACTCAAATAAAAAATGAAACACTAAATCCCAGTAAATTACCAGATGATATAAAAATCTTGATACAGGATAGAGAAAAACTAAAACTCAAAAAACATAAAACAACAAAAACAAAAATAGAACTGAATCTACTAAGTAAAAGAATAAAATCAGAGTTGAGGATTTTCAACAAGGAAAAAAATGAAAAATACATTCTTGAAACTATGGAATCTACCAAAAGCTTGAAGCAGATTAAAAAATACCGATGTCTGGGAAAAATTTACACTCCTTACCTTTCTGATGAAAGGAATAACAGAATTCATGATAGAAACAAAATTAATGAACACGCAACTCAATTCTATTCCAAATTATATGAAGATAAAAATCATTTGAATCCATCAGGAAATGCACTAGGAATAGAGACTTCGGAGCCTGAAATACTATCTAGAGAAGTGGAGTGGGCTATAAAAAACTTAAAAAACAATAAATCTCCAGGTCCAGACAAAATTACTAATGAATGCTTTAAAATAGGAGAGGAAATAGTTATAAAAGTGCTGACCATATTCTTTAATAAAATCTGGAAAGAACAAAGGATACCCAAAGACTGGAAACATTCAGATATCATTTTAATCTTTAAAAAGGGAGAAAGGGACAAAATTAATAATTACAGACCTATTTCTTTAACTTCAAATATTTCTAAAATTTTTTCAAAAATTCTAGAGAGGAGGCTTAGACATTTTTTGTATCAACCTAGAGAACAGGCTGGTTTTCGCTCAGGGTTTTCCACAATTGATCATCTTCAGGTCCTAAACCAATTAATAGAAAAATGTAATGAGTATCAAATAGAACTCCACCTAGCCTTCATAGATTTCACTAAAGCCTTTGACTTACTAAAACATAAATTTCTGCTGTTGGCCTTGGAGAGACAGGGGGTCCCTCCCTTCTTTGTTGGGATCATAAGAGAACTATATACCAATTTGAAAGGACGAATAATTACAGACGTACCTGGGGAACTTTTTGATATTCAACGGGGAGTAAGACAGGGGGATCCCTTGTCGCCCCTGATGTTCAATAGCAGTCTGGAGGAGGTGTTCAGAGATCTGGGATGGGAAAAAAGGGGTTTGAAAATTAATGGGGATTACTTAAGCAACCTGAGATTTGCAGATGATGTAACACTGGTAGCAGGGACAAAACAGGAGCTTGAAAAAATGATAGCAGAACTGAATGAAAAGGGAAAAAACGCAGGTTTAGCAATGAACTTATCAAAAACAAAATTGCTCAACAATGTGGATGAAAGATACGACATAACCATTGATGAAGAAAAAATTGAAACGGTAGGAAGTGTAATCTATCTCGGACAAAAGATCTCATGCAAAAACAACCAAATAGAAGAAATTGAAAGAAGAATAACTCTGGCTTGGAACAAATTTTGGTCGCTAAAATTTATTTTCAAAGGTCCCTTCTCAGCAAAAATAAAAAGTGAAACTTTCAACACATGCGTCCTCCCAACTCTTACGTATGGCTCTGAAACATGGACAATATCAAAAAAAATAGAACAAAAAATAAGAACTACTCAAAATGCAATGGAAAGATCCATGCTAAATCTAAAAAAAAGAGATCGGATTAAAATCAAAACAGTAAAAATGAAATTGAAAAATAATCGAAACGCAGTCAAACTGATAAAAGCAAAAAAATGGGGGTGGGGGGGTCATGTGGCTAGATTAAGGGACAACAGATGGACACAAAAAGTCACTTTCTGGTTCAATACTGGGATAAGAAGGCAAGGGAAACAGAGGGCTAGGTGGAGGGACGACTTTAGGAAACTACTGACCCATCACCATTTTCAAAAGATCGCCCAGGACAGGAAAGAATGGTGCAGGCTGGGGGAGGCTTTTGCCCTATCTTAGGGTCACGAGTGTTATCTATGTATGCTTGTAACACTTGTAAAATAAAGCTTTTTATTTATTTATTTATTTATGTCACTGAACATGTAGAAATAAAACAATACTCCGTGAGTAAATTATAATAAACAAATGAACAAGAAGACAAGGTGAAACTTCCCACCATAGCAATGAGAACTGAGTAAACATCAATCAACCAAATTTCAACCAGATCGTTGAAGAACTAATTACTTACCAATGCGGATTGTTACAATCCTAATAGCCTTTAAAATAAGGTCCCACCCACCCTCCTACATGGAGAACAAAAAATTAAAAAATCAACAAAATACCTGAAATTAACATAATTTCAAACGAACTCATTTCAATCAAGAAATTCACACAACGTGGTGTCGTATGATTACTGCTGTACTGCTGCCGCTGCTGCGCACATCGTTGCCGCCGCCGCTGCTGTTTTCAACGTAGGAGAACGTTGCCGCCTCCTCTACTACTCCAATCAACGGATTTCTGTTGAATTTTGCGTGCTATTGGAAATGCTAGCCTCGTGTTTACAGTTTACACACACCAACGTATTTTATTTATCACACACACTGCTGTGTACGTAAATGATACCTCTCGTTACAACCTTGATTATTACTGATTGAAACGATTCAATCCAAGATATATCTGCCACAAGTCAGAATAATTCATTTCATGGGAAAATAATCCCTCCCTCTCTCCCTCCCACATGGAGATGTAAATTTTTTTTTCCAACTCACTACTTTGCTGAAATTAACATGAATTCTATTCTTAAACAAAACCATATCAATTGGAAACTTGATCAACGTGGTATCGAGTAGTTGCTGTTGCTGCTGCTGGTGCAAGCCAGAACAGCTGCTACTCCTGCCTATTCTACCATACGTGTGCAACATCGCCACCTACCCTATGATCAACGTAGTCTTATTCCATTTTCGCATGTTTGCCCTTGAACTCTATTTTAAAAAATAAATTTTAAATGAAATAAAATTTTGAATAAAAATAAATTTATCAAATAATCATCAAAAATAAAATCTAAAGAAATAAATTGAGAATAAACTATAATGTAAATAAAATAATTTCAGTTAAAAATGATAAAAATAAATTAGATAAATTTTGAAACGAACGCGCGATTCATGTGAAATCTTTTTCGTATAAAATTACGAATTAATGTAATTTTAATTTTAACCCAATAAAATACATTTTTATACCACTGATTGATATTTTAATGACGTAAATGTCTCAAAACATTTGTCACTGTACATAAAATTTACTACCAAGTAATCACAACAAAATGGCACTACAAGGCAGATGCCTAGGTAGTACTAGAAATAGAATGGTAGTAATGAAACCAATATTAAACTTGATCACACAAAATCTGATCAAAAACATGGACAATCTTGCTCCAAATAATCTGTCCAATTCAGTACTGAGTCTTCACAACAGACATGGATATTTGAAGAAAATCACTTCAAATCAATTTTCGAAACTCAACAACAAATAGTTGAAAAATGACAAATGCCAATCAAATGACAAATAATTCAAAAAAGATATGTTGAAAATGCAATCGAGTATGCACTGAGCCACAGCACTCAAAGACATCGCTGCCTCCGCTGCTGCTGTATTGAAACAAGAACATTGTTGCCGCTGTTGCTCCAGCTACGTATTTTCTCCAATCTTTTTTTTTGTCATTTTAATAAAATTATTCTTCATGAATATAAACTGAGTCAATAAAATCGATATTTATACCACAGGGTATTGTTCCAAAATTAATCATGTAAAGTACATACAATTTTCTCAACAAGGAAAACATCTTCCTACTACAAATAATAAATTGCAAATTAAACAACATCTGTCATTGTAATCAAGATAATTTGATCGTAATTACTTATAATAGGTACATCAGATCACAATTCATCTGAAAATGGGAAACAATCCCTTCCACCATCCCTGATGGGAAAATTAAGTGACAATTACTTACAAAATCACACTTGGTGATTACATTCGAGTTGAAAATAACTTCATATACTTCCTAGGAAGGGGAAAAGTGAGAAAATCATCACAATCACCTGATTATTATGCAGATTTTGACAGATACTTCCCTGAATTCGCCATCTACGTGATTAATAGGACCTATTGTGCCAAATTTTATTACACTTGGAAAATGAAAAATTCCAGAACGTGCAAATTACGTGACTATTTACCTAACAAAGGACCACTAATGAATTTTTAATCGGAAAATTGGGATCAAAATCCCACTGCTCTAGAGGTTACAGTTTACCTCAAATTGAAATATAATGATAAACCTAGTGGCTCCATTGGCCATATAATTGGATACAATCCAACAACTAACAATTATTTCAGAACAACTCATAATCTTTAGGGTCAATACAAAGGATCTTTAAAATTTCTTTTTAATGAAAAATACCTACATTACAGCTGCAAAAGCTGAAAAATTTTTGAAATTATACTCTCATACCTCTCCATTGGGGTACACAAAAATAAATAAAATTATGATAAAAAATGAACTACTGTTCGTGATACAGTGAAACAATCACCTGAAAACTCTTAAATTAAATTAAACAAACAAAACGATACTTTCGTTAATGGACTTGAATATTTATGAAGTAGAAGTTATAAATAAAGGCAACAAGCCTCCTAAAATAAAACTAAAATATAAGGCTCAACAAGAGATATAAAGCTCCAAACGAAGGAGATTACTAATATTTTGGCTACAAGCCATCATTTAAAATCAAAAATTTAAAAGAAAACGAAAATGAAAATAGAGTAATCATCGCGGACAATTCAGTACAATCTGAAGAAAATGATAATTTGATTACAAATTACAAACAATTCAATTGTTAGATGACCTTGAAAAAGAAAAGATAGAATTATTGACCAAGGTGAAAATCTACCTATTTTTTGAACAATCAAATTGACTGATGAAACAACTCATCACTTACCATACTAGGGAACGATCCCTGAAGTATTAAACATGATAATTTGAAAAATTCTGTAAAGTTAAAAATGGTATACAACTCATTAGTAGGTATAATAACACACATTGTTGAAATTTGTGCCTGTATTGGTACAAATTCGGCACACATGCCATTATATGCTTAGGATAACACAGGAAAATCAATTTTGATTGGTTACCTGACCATGAAATTTCTAAACACAACCCTCGAAAATCACGAGGGGCAACTATTTAAAATTCCATACCTTGTGGATGACGAAATCCACAAAATATGTAGGGTGGTTGCGGGTTAGATGCCCATAGTCGGGGGTTAGATGCCGGTGTGTCGCGGTTTTTCGAGCCTCACGGCCATAATTTTCATCGAAATGATTTCAAATTTGCGCGAATCGGTAGAGCAATTATTCCTCTATATTATACTAAAAGCGTAATTTTTTTTATCCAGTAGTTTTTTTGCAATTTGAAAAAAAAACAAGGTCACTTTTTGACCGGCATCTAACCCGCACCTACTGGCATCTATCCCCCCAGTGCGGGTTAGATGCCGATTTGGTGTGGGTTAGATGCCTCTACCCAAAATCTCCCCAAAAAAGGCTCTTGGAAGATTGAATTCCATGAAATCCTTTTATTTCATGCACAACAAATCAAATGAACATCAAAAATTCAAAATGGAAGTTTAATTAATCAAAAAATAAAAAAGGTGTTTTTAAGAATTGACAATATGTGTTAAAAATGAATGTAATTCCAAAAATTGACCACGCCGGTTGAAAATATTCAAACCACCATCATTTTTGGACTTTTTGCCGCAGTATTGACAAAAAAAAATTTCACCTTCCTCACTCTCATTTAATTACTATGGGGCATCTATCCCGATCACAAAAACCGGCATCTATCCCAAAATGATGGATCAGATAGCGAGGTCAATTTTCACACCAGAATCAAAACAAATTTTCGTAAATTTGCGTGAATATGTTAGTTCAAGGTATATACTTATGCGTGAGATACTTACATGCCGTTTTGGAAAACTTTTTCTGTAGCAAAAATGCGTTTCAAAAATTACGTGAAAAAAATATCACCTGTTTTACCTACATAAATTTTTTCATTTGCAAATCAAACCAGGTTAACAATAACCGTCACAGATCAAAACTTTAACACAAACTATGTTCACCTTAAGGTTTAATCTGTGCTAATCAGTTTTCAGAAAGAGTTGATAGGGAGTGATTGGTGACCACACCGGCATCTAACCCGCACCGGCATCTAACCCGCAACCACCCTACTATTTATCAACTCCAAGTTGAAAAGAAAAATAAGAAAAAATTTGTTTAATTCAACAACAAAAATGTTCTACTTGAACAAAAACTTAGCTTATGAGCAAAACAAGGCTAGAGAGCTTTTTTAAACAAAAAGAACATGAGAAACGATCTCAAAAATCTCGTTGATGAATGTACAATCATTTTAGAAGAAGCTAATGAAGCTTAGAAAACACTCAAAGAATACTGTGATATTTTCAGTTTCAACACTGGCAAATTTTGAGGTGAAAAATTCCTCAAATTTGTGGAAAAGCACACAAAAACTGATCAATTCACATTACAACTGTGAAACAGTGACTTTAATTAGTTATATCAACTCACTTACACAGATTTTAAAACCAATCTACAATTTGACTCAGGGTCAAATTGCCAAAAATGGCAAAAATGAATGGGGTCCAACCCTACAAGTTGAACTTAATGATGAGTACATCCAATACAATGTGCTACATGCGAAAAGATCTAGAATTGGAAATAAAAAATTTCCAGACACTAATTGCAAGATTTTCACAAAATAAATTGTTTTTTGGACAAACATGTTCTAAACTTATTTTCAAAATTATCTGAGATTTACAAATTTCCAAAATGGAGAGGAAACTTCTTACACAGGTTAACAAGAAACCTACACTTTCACAATCCATTAAAATTAGTATAATCACATTGAATCAAAAGAAAATGAGATCAACAATGATCTAGACACATTTGGTTTCAAACCCAAACAAACCTGACTCAAAATATGAGAACATGTCTCATAAAAACTACCATCTGATTTCATATTCAAATTGAAAAAATTGCTGAGAAAATTTGCCAAAACAGATTTGTCTACAATGACGAGGCAAGAAAAATATTTTTACATGAATCTGAGAAAAAAGAATTTCTCTAGTGGCTTATGCCGAATTAATGGCAATAATAGTCACATTTGAGACTATGAAACAAATTGTCTCTCAGACTAAAATGTATGCCATCAGAGTATTAAACTACACTGTCAACAGATGGAAAAAGAACAACTGGCTCAACTCCAGAAAGAAACCATTTTACCACAGAGTAATTTTTGAAAAAATATTACAACTCCAAGAGGAGTACAAAAGTGTGAAATTTGCACACATATAAACAAGAAAATTAGAGTATACCAATACAATTGTTGATTAATTGGCTGAAAAACTCAGTTTACACAACTGATCTACCACATCTGGTTCTACTACCGAATCATTAACAGTCACACAGTGAAAACTGATAGGCAAAAAATTATGCCTTACAAAAGCAGGACCACTTCTAGTATTGAAAAATACACATAAAATTTCTTATTTAACTGAATTAATCTAAAATTTGACATAGTCATAAATGTGAAACAATTCACACTATTCTAGACCTAAAACAAAATAAACAGAATGAGGAAAGATCCTCGTTTACACTCGTACATCGATCAAGCAAAGATGATTACTAAAATAAAAAACATTCTAAACAATCACTTAACAAAAAACTACTCATCTACATCGACCAAAGATAGCGACTCGCACGTACAACGCATACAAGGCATACCATTAGCCACAGACCCTGACAAAGCGGTATTTGACAAAGGCTCACAAATGATTATTAAAAAGGTAATCGACACAGCGCGAGAACAACGTTTAAATTTACAAAATTTGAAAAAATTTGACACACAACTATATGAGTCAATAATGAGCTCAACCACTCACTCGTCTGAAGAGAAAACACAAAAACAAAAAGCTTGTATTGAACGCAAAAAGAAATACAAAAAACGAAAAAAGGCTGAACTCAAGCCTACACCTAAACCCAAATCTCAAACTACTCCTACAAGGAAAAAGCCATCTGTCGCTGACAGAATTAAACTTACTACACAAGCCTCGAGCTCGATTACTAATACAAATAATCCGACCCCCTAGTACGTCTAGAGCCCAACCCACAGGGGCAGGGCACCCCCCACCCACTTCCAAACAGGGCAAACCTCCTATTTCAGCCCGACTAGCTGAAAGACAGGCTAAAACTAGATGGAAACCAAAATTACAAATTTTAATACTCAAAGCATACATTTCGATGACCCAATCGACCAAGGATACAAATCTATTTTAGATACCGAACCTACAAATACTAAACATGTAGTAAAAACACCGAATATGGATACAGGGGCAAGTAAAATCCCCCTCAAAATCATTAAAAAGAAAATTCCTACATTGGATGAAAAAACTGCGCCTAAAAAGGACCCTAATTACAACTCCGTGGTTAAGAATTACAAAACTTGAATTTGTTTCACGTCAAACAATATGACGCATCATCTGACACTGACAACGAGTCAGCTAAAACATCACGAAAAAAGAAAAAAGTGAAATTCAAATCGGACACTGAACCTGAACAAAAAGACCTAATTAAACTACTACAGAAACTCAAAGTCGACCCTACAGAGATCGACAAAGCACTTTCGGAATCGACCCGAATTTGTAAACGGAAAAAATTCCTGAATCAATATGTTGAATTGGCTAAAAAAGTCAAACCACGATACAATTTGTGCATAGACAAGATTGAAAAACAAAATCTCAAACTTTGAGAACAACAAAAAACTAAATATGGCAAAGTCTATGACGCATTCTTGAAACTCAAAAAAGTAACAGCAAAAAGTTACAAATGGGGCAAAAGGACTCCTTTAAATCAAAATTTAGAACAATTAAAAAAAAAATTTCAAAACTTGAGAATACATTTCTCACCAAAGAATAACAATTTTCCAAAAGGAGAAAATTTCAACTTGTTACACAGTAGACATTGAACATTCCCCTAAAAATGGAAAAATAAAAACAGAAAATTATGATTCCAATAGCGAATTTTTTGAATATGAGGTTAACAACACCCATTCTATGACAACTTGATGGACATCAAAAAGTAAAAACGTCAAATGGGGCACAATGTCCCTCCATACTACAAAAACAAAAATTCATAAATTCGTAAAATCGAATTAGAAAAATTCTAAGATAGATTATACTTACATCTTTAAATTTTATTCTTCACACAAGAAAAATTTCCCTATAAGGGAACCAATTTTGACCCTAGATACTGGGACAATAAGACTTTTCTGACACAGAAAATAAAATGAATACATAAGTAAACCTCACTGAAAATCACTAGAACAATGCTGAACAAAAATTTCATAGAAAACAGGGTAAAAAAATTACCTATCAGATGACAAATATGAAGAATCATTCAACAGCAATGAAGACAACTTAAAATTTCAAAAATTAAAAATTTGAATCCAAACACAGTTTGGAAACTTCCAAAATCTGTTTACAAAACTGACAGAAAGTTGCAAATAAATCCCAAAAATGGAAATTTTGAACCAAATTCAGCTTTGGAAATTTTAAAGTTCAATTTACAAAATTGTTAAAAACGAAAAAATGTACCTAGTGACAAATTCCAGACAAAAATGAGTCCAAAATGGGACTAAAAAACGAACTGATGCTAAAAAAGCTCCGAGACCAAAATCTAACCAATTCAAATTTGGGAATTTGACATTGACCCTACAGAGGTTGATCACAAGGTTTCTTTACCTACCTCAAGAAGTGAAAAACAAAAAAATTTGTCGCAAAACTCTTAAAAAACTGTTTACAAATAGCCACTTTTGGAGAATTTCAAATTTCCGATCATATTCCGAGATATTTGGAAAATAAAAACCAACTAATATGTTGTATTGAAATAGATTACTTTTGAATATGTATGCAATACACGGACAAAAATTATTTGTTTCATCATGATTTCCTTTACCTTGAAAACAAGGCATTCATGAGTAAACAAATACTCTGTAAAATGGCATCAAGGTCATTTCTGATCTTATTGATCACAAAAATTTCAAACAGGGACAAAAAGTACCCAAACTATACAAATAAAAATCAAGTTTAAAAATTTTATCTTTCTCCTGAGAACCAAAGTAGTTCCTATTATAAAAAATTCAGAAACTAACTGAGAAAAAAGTCCACCACGAACTGCTCAAATTTTGCAAAAAACTTAAATTGCAACTTCACTGAATAAATTTCTAAAATTATCAATTGGGGCAAAAGCACCCACTCTACAGGAATACAAATTCCACTTAAAAAATTCCAGATATTTATACAGACGAAAATCACTCCTATTCTACAACACAGTAGACCAGCTGAAAAATATAAAGCAAATAACAAGTTGAAAACAGCTTAACATGTATACCTGTTATAAATTATCTGATCGACAGTATGAAATTAACAATCATTCGAGTAAAACTCTGACAAAGAGTAGATACCAGCAAGTAATGAAAAGATTTCATCGTCTATAAAATTCTAGGAAAAATATACTAGTTATTTCTCTCTCACTAACACAGTGAACAAATGTACTACACCTGGGGCAACTCACTGCAGTTCTAGCCATCAGGTTGACTTGTACTACTTGGCAACATACCCAACATACAGCTACTGGTTTACATCAGCTGAGGAGGAAAGGGAGTGTACCAAACGAGCTCCAAACACGGCAAAACGCGCTGAATCTACTCGAATCGTGTTGTGAAATATATTCACATGGTTACATCATGCTATGTAGATCACCTACGTCAGTGCCTTTTAATTCCATTTCAAAATTAGAATAAAATTTGAAACATTCATTTACAGAAATGGAACACAGTAATTCCAGAGATGAAGTTGATTAGAATCACTTTCAAATCTCATTCATAAAACTTAAATTACAATCTGATTTTTAAATCTGGTAAATATTTTCAAAAATTTTCTCCATGGAAAACAACATTGCTTAAAATCAACTTGTAAGTTGAAACACTTAGGTTCCATACCTATACAATTTTCAAAAAAACTGGTGATATTTACAATTGAATTTTCCCACTGGGAATAAATTTGAAAAAATATATTTTGGCAAAGATTAAAAAAGAATTTCAAAATTGTAGGTATCTACCCGATCAAAAAGTAGGTACCGATAAATTTAAAAAAAGGTGTATACCTACCTAGGGCCAAGATTTCACCAGTATTCTTCACATTTTCACTCGAAGTCGCCAACACTTTCGTAGTTTCGACCATTTTTATTTTTTATATCAAAAAATCGAGTGAACTAACGTAAACCAACTTATAAATTATTTCAATCTTTGCAACACCTACATCGGTGTGATATTTTGTATTTCATTTTAACTAATTGCTATGGGTTTTCGCATTGATAGCGTCCATCATCAGTCATCGTAAATTTTCCTGGCAACGTTAATGCCAGTCGACTCAGCATAGTAAGGCGAGGAGTATTTCCGCCTCAACCTAGCATTTGTTATCATCTCGTCGTCGTAACTATTCGATTATCAACGATTCATCATCCGACGGTTCCTGTATTTTCGATCGACTCATCTATTTTAAATATTATACACGATTCGCTATGTCCTGATAGTCGTTTTATCGCACCTGCGTGTGCAATTAATGATTTTTTTATGTGAATGTTGATGTAAACAATGTAATTTTTATGATTTGTGATTCATTCAATGATGTTAAAATTGTGTAAAATGTCATGTACCCTGTAGTAATTAGTTTACAGTTACTTTACCGTTGTTTATTATTTCATTATGTTTTGTTTTTCATATTTGCATTTTTGTTTTTTGTTTATTTTTTCAAAATTTTTTTTTTTTTTTGAAAATTTTAATTTTTTATTTGATCAAAGACGTGGACCAACCTGTAAAACTTTTCAGAAGCGGTGCTAAATTTTGTTCTATAAAGCGCCAGTAAAAGAATGTTAAAAAAGAAGTCCACTATTAATTTGTAAAAAAGTGTTAGTTTTATGTATTTCGAATGCTTTTCCGTACAAATTTTCTCTGATTGTTCACATTTTTATTTTCGATGTACATTTGCCCGTTTCTACCACTGTGTAGCACAGCTGACCTTATACTGAATCCACTGAGATTCGAATAACGGTTCGCTCTTTCTGGCTCTTGTCTTCTCTCAACTTTTGATCGGAAGGGAAATTCAGCCACAGTGCTGAAACAGAAAAATTTCAAGTAATTAGGGAAAAGTCTTCTTCTTGGAAACTGTCTCGTAAGTATACTGTACATACCTGGTACACCTGGCTCATGTGACCTGTTCGCGTTCACCTTCGGTTCTCGGATCGCTGGTGGGCAGTGCAGTGCACTGAATTCAGGGGTGGTAGACGAGTGCAGTTACTTACGTATGTGGGTTGAAAAGTGTATTTTCTCTGCTCCTATTTTCACACAGTGAAACACACGGGGGGCAGGGGATGGATCCCACATTGGATCAACCACCTTACAGGTGCGTCATATAACTCTCATAATATCCGTATGTTCCTCTGTGGTTGCTCTCACAAGTAAACACACGAAGGGGCATATGTGAGAGGGATATATGCCGTTCCTGTAAGGGATATTAGGGACAAGTTACCACCCTTGTGGTGGTAACACTGAAAGGTGTCGATCTCTGGACCTACGTGTTCGGCGATCGGCACCGCGGCCGTTATTCGTCATGTACTACTGTGTAGTGGCGGGTCAGTTAATTTGAGTTTATTGGGCATCTCTCGGAGATGAAACGGTTAATTTGAGCTTATTATTTCTTATGTGTATTATTTTATATGTGTCTTGGTTAATTTGAGTTTATATTGTGTTTTTATATTAATATGTGTAATTGTGTTAAACGGTTTCGCCGAAGTAGGCAATTATTATTATTGTGTTTAAATCTACATGTAACGTACGTGAATAAATCATTCCAAGCATACACCGCGTGTAGACTATTATTATGGTAAAGATAATATATCAGCCGGGGTAAGTCTCCTTTCAAGTAGTTAGCTTCTGCGCAACTTGCCTAAAGGTATTAATTACCTATATATCTTTACAACATCAAGTTTTTTTTTAAATTGTCTTTTTTTAACAATAATTACCATTTTTATATCCAATAATTTCATTTTGATAGGTAATACTTGTGATTATGTGATAAATTTATCTTGTGTTGTTTAAAAATTTTAAAAAATGCATTTACTCGTACATTTCGTAGCATAAATTCTACGTTTTTTGAATAATTGCGACCAAAAATTCCCAAACTTAAAATTTCGAGGGTCCACCCCCCCCCGGGGGTTGGGGACATGTTATATAGCTCATATGAAAGAAAATTTTACATACGAAATAATTGTACTGAGGTATTTTTTCGATTAAAGCGATAGTAAAGGAGATAGACGCCAAAAACGATATTTGGGGTCAGTGATCTACAAAAGGGGAGAATTGGTAAAAATGGCGCCAACATTTTTGGTCAGCAATGTGATAACTTATTTCAATTTCACATTTTCGCTGTCATTTATTCAATTGAGCTTAGTTTTGACTCGTAGTGATAAGAGTAACTTTTATGAGGAGGAGGGGGAGGGGGAGGGGGAAAGTCTCCGAGTCCGCAAGGGAACTTGAAAGGGGGTCAGTATTGATTTCTACGCACTTCAGCTCTGTTTATGGTACATTGCGACATATTTTTCATGCTCATTTCATTATGACTCAAATTCAAAAGTTGTTCCCTTTGAGTGACATTAGGCTCACCCCCCTGGGGGTTGGCGCAACAAATCAAATGTTTCCTGATAGGAAATTCAACGTAGATTACTGTTTTGCCCTCATTTACGCGCTACGTCCTTTATTTGCGAAGATAGAAGCCAAAAACGTGTTTGGGGGGCTTGGATCCACAATGGGGGAAAACGCACAGCCCGGAGAGGACCGGACGCGCCGGATTCGTGTTCAGCACATCAAAATACCCCTATATACCAAAATTCAGCTTGCCCGGAAGTCTTTCCATATAGGCCCTGTTTTTTCTGCTAATTCTACTGGACTAATTTTAGCGCTTGAAATTTTGATAGGTTACAAATGGTTGCCTGCTCTTTCGATCTACCTTTGTCCGGTTTAAAGGGCCCTCCCTATACGTCTTAAACAGATGCCTCGACAACCATTGATCGTATCGAAAATTCGTTAGTGATTGAAAATTTCATGGAATGTTTTTTTAAAACGCTTATTTTTCATGTGTAAAATGGCAAAAACGTACCCATGAAAATTGTAAAGATCGAAATAATGTGCACACAAACCCTAAAGCCAAGTTTGCTGATTTTAACAGCAGCCACTTCTATTTATGAAATAAATAGACGACGAACTTCAGGAACAAATAAACGTTATATTCAAAAGAAACAAATAATATTAAATCATACAAAATCGCATCAATTAGCCATTAACAAGGAACACGCAAATAATACAGTACGTACAGTACAACGAACATCAAGCAAGTGCGGTGAGTTGAATAAGCTCAGGACGCACATCGTAGGCATAAGGCCTGGTTACACTGAGCGAGTAGTTACAAACAGTTAAGCAGTAGGGAGCGCAGCCTAGCGGCCACCAACACTCCCTCCCTGCGCTCGATAGCGCTTAAAACAACACAAATATATTTACAACTTAAACAAATACACTCAGGTAACAAGTGAAATAACAAAGCGTACAAAGAAATCACAAAAAAAAATCATCTTCGGGTAATCAAAATACAATAACACTAATACTGGACAAATACAAAATCAGGAAAGTAAATCGGGCGAAAAATCAGTTTCTCGGATACGCTTGTTCTAAAAGCGGGTGGTTTCCTAAAGGTCTATCCGGTGGGTTATCTTTATCAGAGTCGGATTCGGCGCTCGATATATAATCCTCACAAACGCCTTCGTCGAACTCGGCGGCGGCTTTCTTGTGTGCCTTGTTGCGCTTTTTCGCTGCTTTCGCCTTATGACGTTTTTGTTCGGCGATTGTCATTCGTTCTACGCGCAAAATATCATACGTCCTTTGCGGGATTTCTTTCAGCGTCAGGTTATGGACTCGGGATAATCGTAACATAAAATCTAATGCACTTAACACCATATCTAAATCTCCAGGATCTGTGAACAAACGGTTAGAAAAACACAAACATATTTCTTCATTAGTAAAGGAAGTCGGGCGAGTAGTTGAATCAGGTATTTCGGGCGGATAAGATCGGGAAAAACTCATACTACACTCAATAATCTGTCTCTCAGCTTCTGAAAAGCTTCTCTCGGTAATGCTTTAGTCAGGATATCGGCGTCTTGTTCGGCGGATTCTACCCATTCAAGTTTCACTTTATTCTTAATCACGTAATCGAGAATTGTGTGAACTTTAATTTCAGTCAGGTGTTTCAGTTTTGGGGATCCGGGTTTGTTGGTACATTTCAGGGATGCTGTATTGTCTCTGTAGATTAAAATCGGGTCAAGACGTTTTCCGGTAGCTCTTCTTACAGTTTCGTTAACTCCTACACTTTCGAGAAGACACGAATTAATAGCTACGTACTCAGCTTCGCATGTCGAATTCGCTACAGTACCTTGTCTCTTGCTGGACCAAGTCACTAGATCTCCATTCAGACGAACTAAAACTCCGGCTGTTGACTTCTTCGTGTCGTCACAGTCACCAAAACTGGCGTCCGAGTGTCCAACAATTCCTTTCTGGGTTCCAGTATATTTCAGGCCAAGTCGGGTAGTGCCTTTCAGGTATCGGAAAATCTGTTTTACAGCTTGCCAATCAGCTTGAGTCGGGTTACATTGTTTTCGGCTTAACCAATTTATAGCGAACATAATATCAGGTCGGGTGGCATTTCCTAAGTATAATAAGCTTCCAATTGCTTCTCGGTACGGAAACGGGGCTCCATCAAATTTTGTTTGATTTAGACGATTCATTCGTCTACGTTCTTTCTTATTGTACTTCTTTCTCTTCTTTTTCTCAGGTACTTTTTCGGGTTTCTTTGATTTCGGGCACATCGGGATTTGCATGGAATTGCAATCTTGCATGTTGAAACGCTTCAAAATCTCTTGACAGTAATCGGATTGATCAAGCGTTAGAATTCGGTTCTTCCTATCTCTCTTTACATTCAGGCCTAAAAATTTAGTCGGTTCTCCCATATCTTTCATCTTAAAAATCCGTTTCAGCTTCTTTATATATCTGTTCAGTATTTTCAGGTCATTTCCGGCAAAAATCATGTCATCAACGTAAATAATCAGGAAACCTTGGAACTTTCCATTACGAATCCAAAACAAACAAGGGTCGTTCACATCAGCTTCAAAGCCAAGCTTTTTCAATTCTTCTGCGAACTTTTTATTCCAACATCGAGGGCTCTGTTTCAAGCCATATAATGACTTCTTTAATCTCAAAACGTATTCCTTCTTTTCGTCAGCTGTTGGTTTCATGCATTCGGGTATTTCCATATACGTCTCTTCTTCTAGGTCTCCATTCAGAAACGCTGTAGTTACATCTAATTGTCGAGCTTCCAAATTCAGTTTATTGATGATTGAGAACCCTGTTCTCACTGTTGTTATTCGGGAAACTGGTGCATAGATTTTGGAAATTGCCATATTTCGGGTGTCTTTAAATCCTCGGGCAACAAGTCGGGCTTTGTACTTGACATTTCCTTTCGTATCAATTTTCCGTTTAAAAACCATAGTCGAGTCTACGACTGTGTGTACTTTATGTTTCGTATTGGTCGGGCGGCGGACTTTTTCCCAAACACTATTGTTTTTCATCGATTTTAACTCTTCATCAATGGCTCCTTGCCACTGAACTTGTTCACTAGAATTCATCGCTTGTTTATATGTCATCGGGTCAGCAATCATTGATGTCATTAGCGCAAAAGTATTCAGGTCTTTATTCGAATCGGTCACATCATAGTATTCTTTCAATCGGGCAAATTCAGTATCAAAATGTTCCTTTATTGACACGTCTTTTTCCACTTCTTGAGCATTCAGGGCTGTTAATTCAATTTCTTGTTCAATCCATTCAGTTTCGGTTTCGGAATCAGAGTCTGAATCAGAATCAGAATTCGGTTCTCTGTCAGGTTTACATAAAATGGAAATCTTTATATCGGTTTGGGTTCCAAATTCTCTTGTTTCAGGCTTATCAGATGGCTCGTACGGATCAGTCTGCGTATCTCTGCTAGCTGTAGTTAACTGTTTATCAATAATCGTAGGCAACGGAGTTGATCTTGGTTTATCTTCGGATTTTCGATAAATCTCCTCGAAATCTTTTAGCCATTCAGCTTCCGGTACTACTGGACCATATTCTTCGGAAAGACCTTGTATGTCTCTGTAGTTTTTGAATTCAACGCACTTTACGTGCGTAGATCTTATTATCTTATTGGACTGAGGTAGTAGGACTTTGTAACCAGTTGCGGTGTATCCAACAAGAACTCCAATTACAGCTCGTTGGTCACATTTCTTCAAACTCGGGTCATTTCGATGAACGTACGCAATACAGCCATATCTTCTCAGGTACTGGGCTCGTAGTTGAATATCAGGAAAAATCATACGAATCGGGAGTTGATTTTTAATTCGGGAATGAGGTGTTCGGTTGTATATTTTTATAGCTGTTGCGAGGGCTGTATCCCAGTGATGCTGTGGTACTCCGGAATCAAGCAGCATGACTCGTACTTTATTCATAATCGTTTGGTTGAATCTTTCAGCTGTTCCATTGTGTTGAGGTGTGTTCGGTTCCGTATATTCAATACGAATTCCTCTATTTTCACAGATTTCTTTAAACACGTTGCTGGTATATTCACCTCCATTATCACATCGTAGCGTTGCAACTCGGGATTTTCCTCTGGTGTATGTATTTACCAAATTCAGGAATTGTAGAAAACAATCGGGGACGTCTGATTTAAACTGCATCGTATACGCGATTGCAAAACGGCTGGCGTCATCTATAAACGTAACAATCCAACGACGATTCTGGTACAATGTGGGTGGGTTTAATGGTCCCATGACGTCAGAATGAACTCGGTCGAAGATGGTGTGTGCTTTTATACGAACTGTCTTGAACGATGACAGCTTCATGTTTGCTAGAACGCAAACTTCACACGCACGAATCTGTTGACGATTAAATTTCACGTTCGTAAGAACTGGGTGTGTTTTCTTCAGCTTTACTAATCGGGAATAGCTCATATGTCCAAGTCGGTAATGCCATCTCATGCCTGGACTATTCTTGAAATCGACATAATTCATTGGCTGCTTCACAGTGGTGAGATTTTCAGGTTCCGGTGGTTTTTCATTGTTCAAATCAGGTATTTCTCGGCCAAGTGTTATGTCGTCAATAGCCTCAGGTATAAAGGTAAACGGTAGACGATTCTCACCTTCGTCAGGGGTGGGCTCCCTCCTACTGGGAGAACCCTCCCTCCGTTTCGAAATACCTTTATCGCTGGTTTTCTCTTTCTTCTTCGGAATTTTACTCGGTTTCATTTTCTTCTTTTTCTTCACCTTTTGCGGTTCGGGTATCTTAGGTGTATTCGGTGAAGATGATTCGGGGTTGTCAATCTTCCTTTTCTTGACTGTTTCTGCGGCATTTGCGCTGCTACAGGTAGGTGCCGTCGGTGAGCGGTGTCGTTTACGTGATTTCTTCTCGACAGTAGTACTCAGTGCTTTTTCACATTCAGCCGTGGTCATACGAAATTCCCAATACGGCTTATGATACGTTCCAGTCAGAACAGTTCGGTTCAAAATCGGGTCAGTAATCCTTGCGCCTTTGTTGTTTAGAAAAATATCATATCCTAGGTCCGCGAACTTCCTCAAAGAGAGTAAATTCTCAGACAGGCCAGGAACGGACATTACGTCACTCAGATATAACTCAGAACTACAAGAATCACTCGTACCCAAAATCATACCTCTCTTATCAGACTTTAACAAAGCACTCGGGTCTCCATTCGCTCCTTTAATCGGTATCACACTCTCATACGCTTGGGTCAAGTAATCGGGGTTGTTGACAAAATGGGAAGTGGCTCCAGTGTCACCTATAAAAGTGATTTTCTTACCTCCTTCCACTTGTCTGCAAACAGCAATCGCTTGCTCCAGCTCTTCGGTTTGCGAGAAAATAAACGCCGTTTCTTCCAACGACAAGACAGAGATTCCGTCGTCGGCGCCTTCTGATCCGGGTTGAATAATTTTGGCATCCAAAATTTCACGCTGCGCAGTCAGGACGGGAATGTTGTCTGTCATCGTCTTTTGAACATGTGTGAATAACACGCTGCGATAATTCGCTCGGGAACGACGAATCGGTTGAGCATCTGCGTTATACGCTTCCTGCGTCCAGTCTTCTTCACTCGGGATTTCCACAGTCTGTCTCAGGTTCGCGTGTAACTGCGGCGGTGTAGTCGGGCGCGGCGGATCAACTGGGTTTCCCAACGCGTTAACGTGAGGCGTTGTTGATGAGACAACGTTCTGCGTTGTGGAACTCGGTGCGGTCGTCGTCGTATTCGGCGTAGACGTTGTGATGTCCAAATCCTCGATTCTAACCGTCGGCGTCGGCGGACGTATGAACGTACCAGACACCCTCGGCATAGGTTTAAAACCATTCGGATGAATCGGGAAATTCCGGTTCGGAAAGGGCGGCGTAATTCGGCGCGGTCGTGTACTCTTCCTAAATTCAGGTCCAGTTTTCGTTTGCGAATCAGTTTTTGCTGGTGTTTTCGCCTCAGCCTTCGGGTTGAACGTATTGTCCGCGAATTTCTTTAGCGGTGTTCTTCCGGCATCAGGTTTTGGCTCGGTAAATTTCTTCGCTGATTTCTGTACAAACGGCTCGTCGTCTTTCAATTCGGCTTTAGTCGGTTGCCATTTTTCTGGTGTCGTTTTCGTGCTTGAGCCGCTGGTGTGACTAGTCGGGGGCGGTACGGGAGGGTGGTTCAAAATAACCGGCCCTAAAGCGTCCATCAGCGGAATCGGGATCGGGTTATTGGATGGAAATAACGGAATAACTTCACGCGCAGCTTCCTCTTCGACATTTAGCATCTGGACACGTAAATCCAGACTCTTTTTCAAACACGATAGCCAATGTTCGAGCTGGTGAATTTTATTGTGAACTTCAGCTATCGCCGTTGGGCTCATCTCGTTCACTGGCAACTTCGGGAACTCAATCTGGAGAAAATCCATGTACGGATCACTTTCACTGGTCTCCATCGGTTCAGGTTTGTTCAGGCTCAGCGCTTGTAACGCTTGTTCGGGTGGTGTCACTTCCGGCGCTGGCGCTTGCTGATGGGTGACTTTCACGTTATCAGGGTTGCGATTCGGTGATCGGCGGTCTTCGCGGCGTTGATCGCGTCTGTCGGGTGAAAATCGGGAACGTCGATTATCAGAATCGTAGTCGCGATTTCGATGCCTGGAATGATCGTCGTGATGTCGGGAATTTTCGTCATAATACTGATCACGATGATGTGACGATTTATTATTATTCGGGTAGTCGGGCATAGCGTCGCGCTTTTTCTTCAAGCCAACCATCCGTTCAGCTGAGATCATACCTGCGCGATATAACCCCAACAAATCGTCAGGCATCTCGAACTCTGTGAACAAATACACATTACTTTTTACTTTCAGTTACGGTTTTCGGCTCTTTCTTCGGGATTGGTTTCTTCGGGTCTTTATTTCCTTGATAGCCTTTTCCCTTTTTCCTCCAATTTGACTTCGGTGGCTTTCGTCTGTCCGTCTGCCAGTTTTTCTTGGAATTATAGCCCCTATCATTACGATAGTTTCTATTGTTCCTCGAATACTGGTTCGGGCGACGATCTCGGTAGTTATTTCTCGGGCGGAATTTTGGATTTCGGGGACGGAAAGGTCTACGGTTACTTCGGTGTTGTTTACCTGATCTATAATCCCTGTATTCGTTCGGGCAGTCCTTGCTTCGGTGTCCCCACTCTCCGCATTTGAAGCATCTCGGGCCTTTGTCCCAGTCCGGGCATTCCCAAACATAATGATGCGGACTGCTGCAATTGTAACAATTATGCGGCGGCGGTCGGGCTACGTGGGCAGCGTTGAACGGTGGAGCCGGTCGGGGATTCGGGTTTCGGTAATACGCCAGGTTTGCCTCTTCCGGCTTCCGGTACTTTTCGGATTCTTCCTGCAACAATAGAATTTTCAGGTCAGGTATGGAAGGTTGATTCGAACCTCGGGCTTTTAAAATTGTCTTAATGTTCGGGTAAATATTTTCAGTTGCCTCAACTAAACGATCGTAGACATCAGATTCGGGTATTTCGGATTTGGTTTGCATTTTATAGTCGAGTAATAACTCGTCCAATCGGTTGAAGAACCTCTTACGAGAGTGAGTTTGTTGAACTCAGACTTTACCGATGAACGATTCACGTTGCGTTCGGTTCGCCTTATCTCAAACAATTTTTCAATTACTTTCTCAACTGGAGAGATACAAGTTACTCGGGGTAGGTAGTGGGGGTCCAGCCTGTGCAATACGAGGTTCATCAGCTGTTCTTCTTCGATCTTAGCAGCTTTCTTTTCGGTTTTCCGTTTGTGTATATCGATCTGATAGATTTTCGCATCCATTTCCAGCATCTTATACCAAGTATCAATTCGGGTAGTTTTGGTAAGAATCGTTCGTGATTCATGCTGGCTTCGAAACATATTCGGGTTAAACGATTGATTTTTCTTCTTTTTCTTTGATTTCGTCTTCTTCTTCTCCTTTGACTTTTCCTTTGTCTTTTCTTTCTGCTTCGGCGGTTCGGGAGGTGAGTCAGAAGGGGAGGAGTGGTTGCTAGTTCCACCCGCTCCGCTCCCTCCTTTGTCATTATCGCTTTCGTCGTCGGAGCTCGAGTCAGAATCTGAATCAGAATCCGAGTCGGAGCTATCATCTTTCTCTTCATCTTCTTCTTCATCCGAGCTATCTGAACTCTCTTCTGAGTTCGACTTCTCATTCTTTTCATTTCCGCTGACTGCATTATCACTAGCGTCGCTAACGGATGGTTTCGGAGTTGGAGCTCTTTTCTTCAAAATTCGGGGTTCAGGTATGGATTCGGGTTCAGCTTTTCGTTTCAGATTATTCAGCATCGTCGCAGCTTGTTGTCCCAAAACACTCAGACTAGTCAAACGTCCAAGTAGGTCTTCCTTTTCCAAATTCGTAGCGTTTTCAGGAACATTAATTATTGAACGTAATTCAGGAGTAACTTCAACGTATTCAGGTTGATGAGTCGGTGCAGGTTGACTAGTCGGTTCAGGTTGCTGCGTTGAGACGCTCGGTTCACTCAGGTTGCTAATCGTTTCTATATTTAACGAGCGGTTCGACGGTTGTTGGGATGCTGTATTTGCTTCGGAAGTTTTATCAGATGATTTCTTCTTCTTCTTTTTCTTTTTCTTCGCTGGTTCGTTTTGCACAGGCGGATTAATCGGGGGTGGAGGGGCGGTGTTCGTACTTGTACTTGAATCAGGTTTAGACTTAGGCGCTTTACTTTTCTTTTTGGATTTAGATTTTGAATCGGGCTCGGTAACGCTTTTCTTTTTAGACTTAGACTCGGGTTTAGATTCAGGTTTAGAACTTACCTTACGCTGTTTACGATTCTCAGCTTCCTTTCGACGTTTGCTTTCTTCTTCTCGTTCCTGAATACCCAATAAAACATATACGTAAGTTCAAAGTTTTTGATTTTCAACGCAAACCAAAACAAACTAAATCAGGGTTGATGTTCATGCTTCGTAACTCACTCGGTCTTTACGTTGTTGACGTTCAATCCTCGCGTTAGATTCAGCTATCCGGCGGCGTTCAGCTTCGATATCATAATCACCGGAGCTGGACCGGCGTTTCCTCCGCGAATCATCTCTGGAATCCGAACGAGATCTCTTCGAGCTGCGAGAACTAGAGTGATATTCACGATCATCTCTTCTTCTGTCTTCATCACGACGGCGGTCATCTCGACGCTGGTCATCTCGGTAGCGGTCACCCTGCATGAACAATCACAAGTTTTTGGGCTTAGAATCAGGTAGACGAGATCGGGTGTTTTGTGCTTCGGAAATAGCGTAAACAAGAAGCTAACTACAAAACAACTTGCAACTTTCAACCGGAAACACTCCTTATCGAAAGTTGAGTCTAATAAGCTGCGATTCAGTTAACCAGATCACACTTCTCAGTTAACTTTCACGTAGCAAATTAGCCCGAAAAGTTAAGTAAACGCTCGGTTTCGGAAAAACTTAGTTTCTTACCGCTGAGAATGCTCATCGTACGTTACAAGTGCTTAGGTCGAAGAAAAATCGGGCATGTGCTTAGTGCGACTTGTATCCAGATCAACAAATTAAGAAAGCTAACACTTTTAAAGCAATAAAAACAATCGGGTAAATATACTAAAGCTTAAAATCGGGAAGTGAAACGCACTAGTAACTAAAAATCAGGCACATGTAGCTCTCGAACGTACGATGGAACTTTCGTCTACAAAACTTTGACACGCGTGTGTAAAATACAAGTTCACATTTTGAAATCGGGTAGCGAGCTTTTATCCACATATTTAATTTATCAACGCCAAAATCTAACCAAAACCAGACTTAGCTTAGACGAACTGTTACAAAACTGCGTTTTCCACCACGTAAAGTATATCAAATCAACCAACTTGGCTGGAACTCTTTTAGTAATTCGGGAGCGGCGTAATGAAAGCAGGACCGCTTAAAACCGTGTGCAATTTCACGAACTCTTTAATTAAATCAGGTATTTAGTATCTCGTATTCGGGAATGGCCATTTCTAGGACTGGAACTCTTTTATAACGCCATGAGTCATCCAAACTAAAATTCAGCGTCCTTTGCACCACGTGTTGCGTCATCTTTCGTATTCGGCGGCCATTACGTAAAATTATTAATAAAATCGGGAAAAACGCATTTTACATGTACTCAGGCAGTCGTAACGTTCGTCGTGAGCATAAAATCGGGTTAATTACAAGCACTTAATAGCTAATTAATGAAATGCGAGGTATTTCAGAGTACCGGCAACATGTGCCGGCCGCTCACGAAACCCATCGCTCTGCTTACCATAACAGCAGCCACTTCTATTTATGAAATAAATAGACGACGAACTTCAGGAACAAATAAACGTTATATTCAAAAGAAACAAATAATATTAAATCATACAAAATCGCATCAATTAGCCATTAACAAGGAACACGCAAATAATACAGTACGTACAGTACAACGAACATCAAGCAAGTGCGGTGAGTTGAATAAGCTCAGGACGCACATCGTAGGCATAAGGCCTGGTTACACTGAGCGAGTAGTTACAAACAGTTAAGCGGTAGGGAGCGCAGCCTAGCGGCCACCAACAGATTTTTCAATTTTTTTTTTGACTTGAAAAAATATGTCTTAAACTGAGGTCTTGACAACGATTGATCGTATCGAAAATTGTTTAGTACAGTAGAGATTGGGAATTTTACAAATATTTCTTTGAAACGCTCATTTTTCTGGTGAAATGGCAACAACGTATGAAAATGTAAATTTAAAACAACTCTCATGATGCGTTCAAAACACTATTTCTCACCCCTTCCAAAGAAAATGCAATTTCAGATATGTTTTTTTTAATTAAAATTCTCATCGTTTTGTTAGCATTTTGTAATTGTAAAAATATAATTACCTACTTACTCGGTATATTTTTAAAAATTCTTGCAACGTTAAAAAATTTCATTTGCCTACTTGTATTTTGTGTATTTTCAGATGCCATATTTCTTAAATTTCGAAGGAGACATAGTGATGGAAAATGGTGCATTCTGGTCTATGGGGAAAATACAGAAGGTTTCCCAAGAAGAACTTCAAATAACGGAATTACCGGTCGGTGTGTGGACGGAATACTATGTACACGACGTTTTGCCACGCTTGATCTCAACACTGCACTTAAAGTAAGTAATTAGTGCCCATTAATGTGGAAAAAATTAATCAACATTTTTTTACGTACTAATATTTTTAATAACCCACTTATTCATTTTTCCAGAAGTATTGAAGACCGTTCGACAGAAAGAAAGGTGTTCTTGAAAGTTTTTATAACAAAAGAAAACATGAAAAAACTGGAAAAGAATGGTAGCTTCATTGATCAGTTTGAATTGAAAAAGAAGGTGACATCAACTCCTATGGTAAGTTGAATTTTCGCAATTGTCAAATATGTAGTTGCCTTGTTATTCTGCATGTTGATAGAATATTCATTTTTGTATGTTTTCAGGTGGCATGGAGCACCTCTAATGAAATTAAGCAGTATAATTCCCCTGAAGAAATCATCAAAGAATTTTTCTCTAAACGCTTAGAAAAATACAAGGACCGAAAACGCGAATTGGGTAAAAAATTGCAAGAAGAACATGAGCAGCTGTTGGCGAAACAAAAGTAATGTTTATTTAGAATTATCTATTCTTTCTGCGAATTTTATCGATCGGTAAAAAGTTTACTTATTTTTGTTATTGTTTTTTGATTTTTTTATGACAGGTTCATAAAAGAATTTGGAAAAATGCCCGTTTCAGAGGTTGCAGAAATCCTCAGTGCCAAAGTAAGTTTTATTTTCAATTTTTTTTTTTTAATTTAAAAAAAGAAATAATGATTTTAGTGAATATTTAAAAATCACATTTGGGCTCAAAATGGAAAAAAATCAAAGTTTCGCCAAATTAACTTCGAAAGCTTAAATTTGGTAAAATAGGTATCGTATTTATGGCCTGACGAATCGGTTGGAAATGGTTACGAGCAGTTTTTAGTACCTAGTTCAGGAGTGAATCTTATTTTCGAAGAGCTGAGTCGACTGGCGGTGTTTTCGAACCGTTTTGAAGGCTCCAGGGACTTTCTGGAAATTTTTGGTTCCCGAAAAACGCCATAATACTCGTTTTGAATGTTCCAGGAAACAAACGAGAATTGCAATGTGCGTGGTATACGTTTGGAAGATTTTTCGAAGGAAAATTTGAAAAATCTAAACAACAAAATTAAAGAAATCGCCAAGAAAATCAATTTAAACGAAGAAAAAAGTCATCTTGATTTATATCAAGACGACCTCGCCAATCTTCAAGCTGAGGTAATAACAATAAATTACTGATTACCTAATTGATTTTTGTTCAATGTACAATTTTTAAAAATATGAAATATATTTTTCTAGTGGATGAAATTGCATCCGCAGTCTCCAATTGTTGACGTATCTGATGCCACCATTGACTACTCAAAATTTGTTCACGGTATCTCGGAAAGTAAGTTCAACATCAGTACCTACCTATCAATGTCCTAATTCCTTTATTGTGTTATAAGTTCTTAATATGTATTGTAATGTGCCTTTCAGACGACTCAACAAAGGTCACTGCTCAACGACCCATATTGGCAAGGCAAGCCAAGAATAAAACGGTGGTTTACCCGAAGTAACCTTCTGTACTATGGTACATATTTCCATCGTTTGTACTTTGTCTCATTATTTTTTAATATTTTCATTTTTTTTTTAATTTTTTATTTTCGAGTATTTTGAGTCGGATCACTGATTTTTCCTTACTTTATTTCGCACTTTCTTGCATCATCGATACCAACCGTCTTTCGATTTGGATGGAGTATGTTTCTTAAATTTCTGAAGTTATTTTTTCATTCTTAAAAATTTTTGAAAAATTCTGTAGCAGAATAATTCGAATCTGCCCCTTTGAAAAAATTGATAATTTGAAACATAAAATAGGTAACTGATGCAAAAATTTGATTTCATGGCGTTTCGTGGTTTCAGAATTTTCAGTTTTCAGAAAATTACTAGGGAGCTCCGCTTCCTGAGCTCATAATTTTTGTGTTTTCATTTTTTTCTCCTTTTTTCAGGGGAGGAGGGGCAGTAATTTTTCCCCAGTTTCTATTTCAATTTTCAAATACCTTATCATGATTTCCTCCATTTCTTTTTTTGTTTTTTCAACGATCAAGTTTGTTTTTAAAGTGTTAAGTACATTTTTGTTTGTAAATTTTCTTTTCTTACAATTATTGTTTTCTGGTTTTGGATTCGATTTGATTCGATTTCTTTTGCTTCCATTCTGTTTTTTTCAAGATTGATTTCACTGATTAATTTCATTTTTAGGATTTTAAGTTTTATTTTTCCATTTTTTTTCTCATGTTCGATTTTGGTTCATTTTCATTTTGAGATTTTTCAACTCTCAGTGTTTTTTTTTTTTGTTACTTTCTGTTTATACCTACTTATATTTGATGTTTTCATTTTCAATTTTTTGTTTTTGAATCTCGAATCTATTTTTAATTATTTTTTTTACCTTCTGAATTTCAATTCAGTTTTTCCACAATTTATTTTGTTTTTAATTTTTTTTGTGCTTTAATTATTTTCTTGTTTTTTTTTTTTTTTGGAGATCTTTGAAACTTTCGTTTTCGAATAGCTAAGTATATTGATTTTCTCCATCTTACAAATATGTACGTTCTCAATTTATTCACTTAAAAGGTGCTCTATTTTTAAATTACAATTTTTCCCTCGCACAAAACACGTCTAGCAAATTTCAAAAATTTTTATTCTCGAAGTTGGACTGAAAATTTTGATTTTGATGTGTGATTTTTACTAAATTTGAGTCCATTGCTCATTTTGGAAATTGAGGATTTCTCTTTTCATATCGAATAAAACTGAAAACAAATTTATGAAAATTTGTTGTCACGTTTTATCCTAATTCAATCCTTCTTATCAGCTAAATTTTATTTCTATAGATTGGTTCCCTACATTATCTTTATAATACCTGCGTGATATTTTTACCTATGTACTTGAATACTTCGTTGTCGATCATAAATGATCTCATTTTGTTCCCTATTTTCATTGCCTATTTTCTTGATATGTGATATTTATATGTAAATATTTTATATTTAATAATGATAATCTCATTTTGTAGTTCGCTATGAGAATTAAGCGATGCGGTAAAGTTGCCCTCTACCCTTCCTTTCATTTGTTGTTGAATATAGGTAATGTGTTCTTGTTATTTTATGGGACCCCCAACTCTTTTTGTTTCACATCGCTTTGTATTCGAATAATACGATCAAAATGATCTCATTTTTCTATTTTTTTTACCATGTTTGAATACATATTTTACGTATTTCATATTTTAAGATCATACTTGACGATCTCATTTTGTATATTTCACAAGAGTATATATTTCTTGAAAAATATACTGTTTTTGTTCGGTATTTTTCATTTTGTATACATTATTTTTTTGGCGAGCGGGGGGGAGGGACTTTTCAGGAGGAGGAAGAGCAGACGTGAAGAATTTGCATTGGTTCTTTTATTGAAATTGCAAAGTCACCACTTTAAAGTTCATTAAAGTGCTACGTAAGTTGTTCACACAAAATGTGTAATACACCTACACGAATTACGAGATACCTACTACATATGTAGTAGGTACATTACATACCGGTAGCAAATGATGCTGATAATTGTGCGAAGAATCTGTAACGCTGATGCAGACAAATATTACCGTCGAAAATATCTTATCTTTATACGAACATGTACATACATACTATATCAGAGAAAAATGGGTGAGCCGAAATCGCAGATTTTGCATTTATCACCTGTCAAAATTTCAAGTGCTAAAGTGCCTTTTTCGATTTTTTGTAAATTTTTGAAAATCAATTTAGGCCAAAAATGAGGGAAAAAAATCAAAATTCTACCAAATTGACCTACAAAAGCTGAAATAGGATATACCCTATTTTCGACCTACCAAATCGATTGTAAACTGTTTCAAACCGTTTTAAGCAGTTCTGGAGCCTCCAGCAGATTTTTGAAACTCGAAGTTCCCACAAAATATCATCAAACGGAGTTGGAAAGCCGAAATTCATTCTGCAAACTAATTTCGATACGCTACGAAGTCGACTGCAGGTGGATTTAAAGTCGTTTTGGAGCCTCTAGCGATTTTCAAGATTGTATTGCGTTTTTGGAAAATTGAAATTTCCAAAAAGTAGCTGGAAGTTTCAAAACTATTTGAAATCACCATACAGTCGACTTCATATCGTATTGAAATTAGTTTGCGATTTGATAAAATGTGAAAATTTCAAGTTTCAAAAATCTGGTGGAGACTCCAGTAATTTTCAAAAAATCGCTGGAGACTCCAAAATAACTTGAACCCACCCGGAGTCGTCTTCAGAGAGTGTTAAAATTAGAGTGCGGAGTAAATTTCGGCTTTCCATCTCCGTTTGATACAATTTTGTGAAAATTCCAAGTTTCAAAAATTTACTGGAGGCACATTAAATCCACCTGCAGTTGACTTCGTAACGTATTGAAATTAGTTTGCAGAATAAATTTCGGCATTCCAGCTCCATTTGAAATGAAATTTTGGGGGGAACTTCGTGTTTCAAAAATCTGCTAGAGACTCCGGTAATTTTCAAAAAGTCGCTGGAGGCTCCAAAATGACCACCTGAAATCGTCATCAGAGAGTGTGAAAATTGGAGTGAAAAATACATTTCGGCTTTCCATCTCCATTCGGTGAGATTTCGTGAAAATTCCAAGTTTCAGAAATCTACTGGAGACTCCAGTAATTTTTAAAATGTTGCTGGAGGCTCTAAAACGACTTGAAATCCACCTGCAGTCGACTCGGTGGTGTATTGAAATTAATTTGCAGAATGAATTTCGGCTTTCCAACTGCATTTGATGAAATTTTGTAGGAATTTCAAGTTTCAAAAATCTGCTGGAAGCTCCAGAACTGCTCAAAACGGGTTGAAACAGTTTCCAATCGATTTGGCAGATCGAAAATAGGATAAATCCCAAGTTTCAGCTTTCTAGGTCAATTTGGTAGAATTTTGATCTACTCCCTCATTTTTGGCCTATGCTAAATTTGATTTTCAAAAGTTCATCAAAAATCGAAAAAGGCCCTTTAACACTTGGAATTTTTTCAGGGGATACATTTTTGCCTGTTCTAATTAACAAATCATTAAAATTTGTTTTGCAGAAAATTCTAACATTCCAATAAAATTATTTTTTTGTGCCAAAACTGCCAAAAGTAGGTAACAACAGGTATTTAAAATTTTCAATTTCTTAGATTTTACTTTTTAAAAAATTACTTACCGCATCGACGAATTTTATTGATTTTTTTCAATTCGTTAAAATTTCATTTCATCTTGAGTTTTTGAAAAAAAAAATGATTGATTCCACCGAATGAAAATTTTTTCAATACCTACCTATTTTAGATTTTGAACATTTTTCTCTATTTTTACCGGGTGTGGGAATACAAAGGATGAGTCCTGATTTTCTAGTAGACCAAATAAATATTTGTCAATGAATGGAGTGCGAACTGCGAATAATGGGAAACGTAAGAAACGATGATGATATCAGATAATAATCCACCTTCAGGTAAAGCGACGAAGTGGAAACTTGGTAACGTCGTTCGGCTGGCCAAATGCCGATTAGCCGATATGATAATCCAAAAGCGACAAAATATGCTGCGTCGAATGTGAAAACTAGTAAACAGCATACTCAGATAGTCTGGTAAGATACTCGATTTGGCCTTAATTTGGCCTCATCCTCGGGGCTCGGATTTTGAAACCCAACCAGCGGAAGTTGTTCCATATGGTTTTCAATTTCTACCGAATTTTTTTTCCTCATAATTTATCAAGAAAGACGCCTAACTACACCATCAACCCGAATGTTTCATAATTTTTATTTAAAAAATTGAATTCCATGATTTTGGGGACCCAAGAATGGACACAGATAAAAAATCGTTGATTTTTTTTTTACCAGTAATGAGTACTGAGTAGGTACATTTTTACAAATTAAAAAAACAAAAACCCAACTTGGATGAAAATGAGTAAAAAAAATTCAAGGATTTAGAAAAAATTGACAAAAATCCAAATTTGGGTTGATCGTGCTTTCATGATACATAATATGTAGCATGTATCTCGATATTACAAGAAAAAAACTTCGGCCAAAAGGAACAACTTCCGCTGGTTAGTTTCAAAATCCGATTCCGAGGATGAGGCCAAATCCGGTTATGCTCTTTCAATTTGTCGATATTCAATTACCACCAACGAAGAATAAATTCATTTGAGCTGAATTTCGGAAAACAATTATTATTGTAGATTGCTGTTGATACCTTTTACTTTACTAGATGTACAAAACAAGTAAGGTACCTTACCTATATAGGCGTGTTCAAGAACAAATTTTTAAAAAAATCGTTTCTTTTTGTCTGGTTTTGAATTTTAGATGATTTTTTTTTCACAGGTACTCGTAGGTATGTATTAGGTACTCCTTCCAATATATATGTTAGATAAAAACCTTTTTCTAAATTTAATGAGAAAGGAATTCATTCATCCAGATAATATTCCAGTACAGTGAGTCTAGTATAAGGTAAGGTACCTAATTTGAAAGTACTCGTCACATGTGCATTGAGTGATGAGTGAAATCAAAAATATCGACTTTTGGAAAATGTTATGAGAGCAGATGTATAGAAATTTACCCGAAAATAAACTTTCATGTGAAAAACATAATCGTGAAGATTCTCCACAATGTCCTAACTCGATTACAGAGTCGAGTTGACATGTCGAAAAACAAAGATTCTCTAATTACATTGTAGTTGTGTTCTTAAATCTCTTAAATAATGCAGGTAAAATTATCGTACAGTACTCTTTTTTAAAATGACGGTTTGTCATTCTTTTGGTTACTTTTTCGAGATTTTTCGCTCACCAAAGTTACTTTTTTGTAACAAAATTTGAGTAGGAGAAAATTTTGATTTTTGTGGTTGAAATTTTTAGCTGCTTAAATTACTTAAATTCTCTTACTTTTTAGTTTTTGGAGAAATCCAAGCTCGCATTGGACGCTCTAGAATTATCTACCTAGGTATTCATTAAAAATCAACGAGCAGAAAAACGAAAGAACTTGATCGCACATCTAGAAAATTTTACTACCAAACAAAATCACTAGTGTAGAAAAATGAAAAAAGCAATATCCCAAAATTCAGAAATATATCATTCAACTTCAAACCACAATATTCTACCTACCTTTCTCATGTCTGGGAGCATTTAAATGTTCGTCTAAATGAATCAACGCGTGTTGAATTTGGAACATACGAATTTCAGAATATCAGGTCAAGTACATAACTATTATAATTTTTAAAAATATACGTATACTTCGAGCTAAAAATGTCATTTTTGTATCACTTTCCTGCACAGATTGACAGATTACATATCTTCTATTTTTATATTAAATTCATTATCTACTTCATTTCCATCCAAAGCGTTATAAATATCTAGTAAAAATTTCGGAGCAGAAATTTCCAATTCCAAAGGATCATAATATTTTTCGGGGTTTACGAGATTCCTAGAAATTCCAGCATGTTCTTTCAAATATAATACAAAATACAACTATCTCCTTCGCTGAGTTGAACTTTTCTCTGTTTGTTTTTCTAAATGATTACAGGAACGTTTAACGTTTAAGGAGCCACAATTTTAGCAAAAATTAAAATATTGAAGATTTGAATACTTATGTACTTGTTTTAAAATTTGTTTCCGTCGATTTAAATTCCAGTTATCTACATTTTTCATTTTACTCGTGCTTCGTAAAGATTACACAGATCTCAACTTTTTTTTTCTTTCAAAACTGAATTTAAACCTCTTTTGGTAAAACCAGGTTAAAGAATCAAGAAAGATGCTAAATTCACGAAGATCACCCAGTAGGTACGATTAAACTGAGTTTGAAGGGCTGCCTAAAACTCCATTTCCACCATTTAGAAGAATTTTTCATGAACTGCAGTGAATTCAGAAATCAACTGGTAGCTCCAGATGAACTCGAATCTACTACTAATAAGATTTAGGAAATCAAAGATGTAAATTCAAACATTAGCTTTCGTGCCAGATAAGAAAATTTCGGATGTTCTTCAAAATCAAATTATAAATTACAGAATTTGTCAGGAGTCTTAGAAAAATGAGAAATTCTGCGCCGATATTTTACCACAAATGAATTTTTTGAAGTACCTATTATTCGCCAAATAAAAGTCGAACACTATTTTGCTGTTTACTTTATTAATTATTCAAACTGGTTAACAATTATAACAAAAATACTTGAATATATAAGCTCAATCACGAATACGACGAGCTAGACAACAATAACTATAACATAGGTAAATCTTAAACTAAGCGAAAAAATGTCAACCATCGTTTTGGAGCCTACATTTTCAATTAATCAATTAATTAGTAGACATTTTGAACAAAAATACTTAAATATTAAAGCTCATTCAGGAATACAAGCTAGACAACAATAATATAACATAAAATATTACAAATAAACGAAGAACAATGATACTTATGAAGAAGCTTTTTCACCTCGAATACGACGAGCTAACTGAATATCTCTGGGCATAATCGTAACACGTTTGGCGTGAATGGCGCACAAGTTGGTATCTTCAAATAATGAGACCAAATACGCTTCGCTAGCTTCCTGCAAAGCGCTGATTGCGGCGCATTGGAAACGTAAATCTGTCTTAAAATCGGAGGCGATTTCACATACTAACCCTTGAAAAGGTAATTTACGGATTAGCATGTGGAGGCTTGGTCAGTGATTTTCATAAAATATCAAAATGGCCGTATAAGTTGAGTGGGGCATTTTGTGAATGATGGAAAAAGGTGAAAATTTCCACTTACCAAGCACCTATGATTTGTGGAGACTTGGTCAGTGATTTTCAAGAAATATCAAAATGGCCGTATGAGTTGAGTGGGGCATTTTGTGAATGACGGAAAAAGGTGAAAATTCCCACTTACCAAGCACCTATGATTTGTGGAGACTTGGTCAGTGATTTTCAAGAAATATCAAAATGGCAGTATGAGTTGAGTACAGCATTTTGTGAATGATGGAAAAAGGTGAAAATTTCCACTTACCAAGCACCTATGATTTGTGGAGACTTGGTCAGTGATTTTCAAGAAATATCAAAATGGCCGTATAAGTTGAGTACGGCATTTTGTGAATGATGGAAAAAGGTGGAAATTTCCACTTACCAAGCACCTACGATTTGTGGAGACTTGGTCAGTGATTTTCAACTTTTTCAAGAAATATCAAAATGGCCGTATGAGTTGAGTACGGCATTTTGTGAATGACGGAAAAAGGTGAAAATTTCCACTTACCAAGCACCTATGATTTGTGGAGACTTGGTCAGTGATTTTCAAGAAATATCAAAATGGCCGTATGAGTTGAGTACGGCATTTTGTGAATGATGGAAAAAGGTGAAAATTTCCACTTACCAAGCACCTATGATTTGTGGAGACTTGGTCAGTGATTTTCAACTTTTTCATGAAATATCAAAATGGCCGTATGAGTTGAGTACGGCATCTTGTGAATGATGGAAAAAGGTGAAAATTTCCACTCACCAAGCACCTATGATTTGTGGAGACTTGGTCAGTGATTTTCAAGAAATATCAAAATGGCCGTATGAGTTGAGTACGGCATTTTGTGAATGATGGAAAAAGGTGAAAATTTCCACTTACCAAGCACCTATGATTTGTGGAGACTTGGTCAGTGATTTTCAAGAAATATCAAAATGGCCGTATGAGTTGAGTACGGCATTTTGTGAATGATGGAATAAGGTGAAAATTTCCACTTACCAAGCACCTATGATTTGTGGAGACTTGGTCAGTGATTTTCATAAAATATCAAAATGGCCGTATAAGTTGAGTACGGCATTTTGTGAATGATGGAAAAAGGTGAAAATTTCCACTTACAAAGCACCTATGATTTGTGGAGACTTGGTCAGTGATTTTCAAGAAATATCAAAATGGCCGTATGAGTTGAGTACGGCATTTTGTGAATGATGGAAAAAGGTGAAAATTTCCACTTAACAAGCACCTATGATTTGTGGAGACTTGGTCAGTGATTTTCAAGAAATATCAAAATGGCCGTATGAGTTGAGTACGGCATTTTGTGAATGATGGAAAAAGGTGAAAATTCCCACTTACCAAGCACCTATGATTTGTGGAGACTTGGTCAGTGATTTTCAAGAAATATCAATATGGCCGTATGAGTTGAGTACGGCATTTTCTGAATGATGGAAAAAGGTGAAAATTTCCACTTACCAAGCACCCATGATTTGTGGAGACTTGGTCAGTGATTTTCAAGAAATATCAAAATGGCCGTATGAGTTGAGTACGGCATTTTGTGAATGATGGAAAAAGGTGAAAATTCCCACTTACCAAGCACCTATGATTTGTGGAGACTTGGTCAGTGATTTCCAAGAAATATCAAAATGGCTGTATGAGTTGAGTACGGCATTTTGTGAATGATGGAAAAAGGTGAAAATTTCCACTTACCAAGCACCTATGATTTGTGGAGACTTGGTCAGTGATTTTCAAGAAATATCAAAATGGCCGTATAAGTTGAGTACGGCATTTTGTGAATGATGGAAAAAGGTGAAAATTTCCACTTACCAAGCACCTATGATTTGTGGAGACTTGGTCAGTGTAGTGGAAGAAAACCAAATAAATACTTTAGCGATCCTATAGGTATAAATTCTACCTAATCTATTTTTCAAACAATCAGCTGTTTTACTTTATATACCATTAGCGATCCTATAGGACATGTAATGAAACTATTCATCATAACAATCAGCTGATTTATCAAAATTAACAAACTGTCAGATATTTAATCTACTTAGCGATCCTATGGGAAGTCTACTATAACTAATTTCAATATGATTAGTCAGCTGTTTTATTTGACCTTCAAGGAGCATACTCAGTCAGCTGATAGGTCTTATTTGACCATACATTTTTATGATGAACTTAATCAGCTGAGACACATCTTAATCAGCTGATACAAATCTTAATCAGCTGATACCAATTCTCAAACAGCTGAGATAGATTCCTCATCAGCTGAGAAGCTAGTGCACCCACCTTTTTCAGAGTATATAAACTCAGCCAATTTGCTGGTAAAATCAGTTCTCTTCGGGCTATCGAAGTCTAATCTTCTTTAGCTAGAAGAGCTAGGGAGGCCTACCTTAACATAGGTGTAGAACTTCACTTATGTGTAGGCCGCACTTCATTGATTCTCATTGTGGCTGCTTCGGTACCATTTGAGATCTTTGGTTAGCCTTATAGGGATCTCATTGATCCTCAGTGTGGATACTTAGTACCATCTGAGATCTTTGGTTTGTCGAATAGGGATCTCATTGATCCTCCCAGTGGATACCTAGTACCATTGGAGATCTTTGGTTTAGTCTTATAGGGATCTCATTGATCCTCCCAGTGGATACCTAGTACCATTGGAGATCTTTGGTTTGTCTGAACGTGCATAGGTTAAAGTTAACCTAACCTTTTTTTTTTTTTTTTTTTTTTTCTGGGGTCCCCAGTCCCCAACCTGCCGGCGGGGTGGGGCAAGTTTATTGGAAATATGACACATGATTCTTTCACGTAGGTTTTTAAAACATGATACATACATATACAATAATAAACTATACCTAATCGCATAGACTATAGAACTAAGGCTAAATAACTTAGGACTATAGACATCTTACCAAAATAATAGAACGTAAGCTAAGTGTAACTTAGAACTAATGACACCTTACTATATAGTAACACTACACATCTTACACATAGCAGTAGTATAGATATTAATAACCTACTTATACTCACCTTTCTGGAGCTTTGGAAGAACCGTTGGGGGCGGGCTCTTCTACCCTCTTCATCCATGAAAGTGCCCCAGCCTTGGAGGCTTCTTCACCCCTGTGACGGGGCCTTCATGTGATCTCGTTGGGGGTGGGCTCTTCTGCCCTCTTGATCCTGGGAAATGCCCCAGCCTTGGAGGCTTCTTCACCCCTGTGACGGGGCCTTCAAGGTGTCAAGGAATCAGCTACTTAATATTGCAAGAGCCTCTCTTCTTCCCATAGCTGATGAATCACGGATCTCATGTAGCCTATGTGATCAGGATTTAAAGGAGTCAAAGAAGTCCCTGGACGGCCTTCTCTAAACCTTTCACATACAGTTAGTAGATGTTCTGCTGTCTCTTGCTCGTAGCCGCATCTGCCAGTAGCATGATTCCTTCTGTTGATGCTGCACAAAAAGGATCCAAAACATCCTTTGTCGCTGAGGGCCTCAGCAACCCAGAAATCTAGATCTTCATCAATATCTAGTTGCTGCCTGTCTTGAATTGTTGGGAAGAATTTTCTCGTCCAGGTGCCATGATCTGATGACATCCATTCTTCATTCCATTTGTTGAGGGCTATTTGCTGTATTCTGATGACTGCTGCGTCTACTTCCTCTGCTTCAAGGTACTGAGTTCTCCTTCGCGCCAACCAGGTTAAAGCTCGAGCTTCTATAGCAATCTCCAGTGGCATAGAGTCCGCGATAACCGTTGAAGCTATATAACTGGTTCCCTTATATAATCTTGCAATGTTTCTTGACATCTGCAGGTGGAGTTTTCTCAGCTCGTCGACTACTTCTTTCAGATTAATTTTGTGTACAAACAAACTACTTCCGTAACCGATGACCGCATTTACCGTCGCCTTGTACATGATCCTCCTTGCCCACACTGAATAGCCATATGTGTTGTGGCATACTGCCGTCAGTATTGGTAGGTACTTTTTGGCTTTCTGGATGCTGTGCAGCAAATGGGTCTTCCACCACAGCTTGTCATCAATGATAATGCCCAGATACGTGATATTTCTTTTTCTGTGGACTATGGTGTCGCCAACGGTGATTGTGTCGCAAGGTTCTTGATTTCTTATCGTAGGTCTTCTTCTGTCGAACAAAATAAACTCTGTTTTGCCAGCATTCAGCTGAAGGCCATTTGACTGTAGAAATTGCAAGACTGCATTTATTGCTGCGTATGTTTCTATCTCGAATTCATCTGCGGTGTCACATGCAATCAGAAGGAAGGTGTCGTCTACAAAACACTGGAGATGGTAGTGAATGCCAGGGTCGTTATCCAATACCCTCAGTATGTTGTCGAACACTATCAGCCACAGAAGAGGTCCGAGCGCTGATCCTTGTGGGCATCCTCTATCGATTATTCTGGTGAAGCCATTAAGATGTATAACTCTGTCCTTGAAATAAGATTTCAGCGAATTGATCAGGTACCAAGGTATTCCTAGCTCGATGCACCGCTTGATTATTCGGAACCATCTTCCATGGTCAAACGCTCCTTTTATGTCAAGTGATATGGCAGCGACGATGGATTTACTTTGCCTCAGTTCCTTAATTCTCTGGATGACGTCATTCAGGGCTTCTTCGCAGCTGCGACCCTTCCTGCTACTGTATTGATATTGGCCTAAAAGCTCGTGATCTTCAACAAATTCTTCGATTCGGCGTTTCAGGAACTTCTCGTATACTTTTCCCATGATGGAAAGGAGTGTGATCGGTCTATATCCTTCTGCTTTGGTGGCGTCTTTCCCTAGTTTTGGAATTAGCACAATTCTTCCATCTTTCCAGGCCTTTGGGAAGTAGCATTGGCGGTAACAAGCGTTGTATAGGGCGTGCAGAATTCCTGGTTTAGTTTTGTTGAGTGTCTTCATCACCTTGGCTGAAATGCCATCTGGACCGGGAGCTTTCCTGTTATTGAGTTTCTTGATTGTCTTGTTGATTTCTTCTGAAGTAATAAAGTCTTTTGGTGATTCCGCTCCAATTTGTTCTAATTGCTCCAATTCTTCAGGATTCGGATCCGCTGGGAACTTCTCCTCAAGAATAAATCTAGCAGCTTGTTCCTGATCCACGAGTAGTGTTCCGCTGTTGTCTTGGATGGGAGGGAGTTCGTTGCTCCTGACAGGTGTTTGGTTCTGCTTGCTCTTCATGATATTATACGGCTGTCCCCACAGCTTGGACGTTTTGCAAAACAGCCTCCACGCGTTCTTCTTGCTGTGTACTATAAGTTCTCTATAAATCTTCCTGAAAACAGCTTTAATCTGTCTAAGCACTGCTGTCTCTGTTGTGTCCGTGGATCTTCTTATCTTGTAGCCTATCTTGTTGACTATACGCTTCAGCTGTTCAAGTTCAGGATTCCACCATCGAGCTCGATTTGGTGCCTTAATCTTGACGGATGCTTCTTTTGTAGCGGTCTGCAGGAACTCGGTGATTTCTTCCGTATAGGCCTCAATCTCCTGTGGGCTGGCGTCTTCGATAATCGGTTGAATGTCACTCGCACGAAGAATTTCTTTCAGTTTAAGTTCATCGAGTTTATAGCTTTCTTTCTTTGCGACCGTGGCGTCTATCTGGAACGAAATGGTGCGATGATCTGATTCGTTGTCTTCGAGATGAACTTTCCAGTTGACTACTTGAACATCCGGAGTAGAGACTGTGTAATCTAGTATCGCTGATAGTTGTTGATCGAGGTAACGTTTACTCCATGTTGGTGTTGTGGTGTTGTGTTGTTGTGTATCCGCAGACCGCAATCGATAATAAAATCTTCGAAAAGAGTGCCTCTGGCATCTGTTCTCTGACCTGGGATTATTGCTGTCTTGCAGTTAAAGTCTCCCAGCATTATAACTCGGTTGTGCTGAGAGAGGATCTCCTCCTGTAGGGCTGTTAGGAGGTTGCCTAGGTCGCCGTCTGGTGGAGAGTAGATACTGACAAATGTCGTGTTAGCTGTCTGCACTGCTATGGCATCATTATGGTTAAACTGGATCCTGGTGACTGGAATACCGTGTTTAATTAGAATCGCCACTCTTCCATTGATGTAACTATTCCATCCTGGAGCTTGGATTATTCCTCTCCTGATATAGGGGTCTGACAGCGCAATTACATGAGCGTGATGTTGTATCGCAAAGTTAATAACTAGATCTGTTCCGGCCTGGTCATGATTGGCGTTGAGTTGCACGATATTAATGCTCTCCATTGTTGTTGTTGGTACCGGATCCTCCTTCCGTCGTTGTTGTTGCAGGTTCGATATGTTTCAGCCACTTCTTGATAGCTGCTTTCTTGGTGGGGCATGTGTGGTGATCTGTTGAGTGATCTACATCACGTTGTTGATTTGATGGTGCATCTGTCTTCTTCGCTGATTTGTTGTAGGCAACACAGTCTATACAAGACTCGCTTCTGGATGGCATGTCTCTCGTTTCGGCTGAACAAAACTTCTCTCTGTGGCCAAGTAGGTGGCATTTGCTGCATCGCGTCAACCTGATGGTACAGTCTACTCTGCAGTTTATCCAACCGATGCGAATGCTTCGAATGGAGTTGAACTTCGCAAACAGCTCATTACTGACCGTAAGATATGCGATCTTCCCTTGTTTCTCTGTTGATTTGTAGTCACCAAATTTAAGTTCAACTGGACGTTCTCCTAATCTGTCTTCTATATCGGCAATCGCGTCGTCTTCGGAAGTGTCTTTGTCGATTCCGTGAATTCTCAAGTTAGGCAGGAACGTTTTCCGCGTTTTCATATGTAAGTCTTCTCTGGTAGCAGTGATATTCTTCAGGTTCTCGGCAGCCTGCTTGTCCTTGCATCTGATCAGTAGAGCTCCTGATGAAAATTGGACCGTCCTCGCAATTTTTAGATCTCTTGGCTTTATTCCTGGAATACTCCTCAACGTTTCCGTCACTGGCTTATTAGTCTTTGGCACAAGTAGAACGCTGTCTTCTCTGTCTTTCTTGCCCGTTGTTGGTCTGGATATCGTAACTGCTTTCTTGGGTGATTTCCCATTACTCTTCTTCTTTCTGTAAGGTCGCCAATCGTTATTGGATTTAGCAGCTTCCGCTGGAGGGTCCTGTTCCATCCCTTCTGATGTGTTGGTGGCAGATGTCTGATGATCTACTCCTTTGTATACAATGATTGAGATGGCGACATCCTGGAAGATTCTGTAGATCTCTTGTTTGACCTGTGTCCAGTTCCTTCGATCAAGGCCGCATGCTAGCTTGGGAATAGCAAGTTTTGTAATCTTGTGCTTGATGCATAATTTCTTCAGGTTAGTCAAAGCTTTAGACACTGATTCCATCGTAGGTTTCTCGTTGCTCTGCTCCTTTGTAATCAGGTAGAAAATTTTCCTTGTTGGGAAGTTGAGGAAGGCCACGCCTCCCACGCTGCGATTCTGTTTCTTCAGTTCGTCGACTCTCTGGAATTTCTGTTTGAATTGTACGGCAATCCCTGCACTCATACTGAAATCTCGAGCTACGCAGTGCGCTAAAGAGTAGTCTGGAGGTGCGTTGAATAAGTCTCCTTCTATTTCAGTTAACTGTAGATTCTGGGGCGGCGCTGTTTCTATGGCTGGGATCTGATGTTCGTGTCCTACAGCAGTTATGGCTGGTTGCTCGGATGACTGATGTGGTGTTGCGGTGGTTTGAGTTGTTTTCAGTCTAGCAGCGAGATCTGTTGGTAAAATCTGCTTGAGGAGATTCACAAGGAGATTCTGTAAGTAACCGACTTCAATCCTCTTGGCAGGATCTGGTTCTGTAGCTGGTGCTGTCACCAAAGTTGACTGTAAAGCTGGAGTCTCTCGTTTGTTTTCTGATATCTGGTGCTGCAATGATACCACCTGGTTTTGGAGCTGCTTGTTCTGCTTTTTTAGTAACTCGATTTCTCGAAGAAGTTCATCGATTCCCTTGGAGTTGTGTGGTTGTTGACTGGCAATATAGGAATAACTAAGATTTACTGTCTTCTCGCCTTCGCCTTTATGTTTCTTCGAATTTGATTTCACCGTTGAGTTGGATTTGATCGTTGAACGAGAGGAATATGATGAGTCTGATAATGAATCTGTGTCATAACCGTCGGTATCATCTTCACCTTCGTCGTTGTTGTCATCGTCCATTAACTCTGTCGTTTGGTCTGGTAGCGTGATTTTGTCTTCTTTTCGTTTTTTCTTCAGCTTCTTTAGCGTGTTGGTCAGCCAAATACCTTCGCTCGTTCTTCTGCTTCTCCATGCTGATTCGGATTCTCCTTTGCGTTGGTCAATGGAATAGAATAACGGCAGGGTTTCCATATCAAATCCAAGGTTCTTCAGTTGAGTTATCTTGGCTAGGTTTCTTTCCTGGGATTTTGTTGCTTTCTTACGCTTTTCAGGTTTCACATGCTTCCTGTGGGGACATCCGCTTGGTGGTTTCTTGAAAGTGTCACGATCGCGTGCTGTCTGATCTCGGATTAGCCTGTTGACTTTGTCGTCGATTGATGCCTCCGCAGTCGGAAGTGAACTGTTCGAATGCGAGCCGGAGCCACTTGGCACTACTCCCCCGGCGCCAGGGGTAGCGTTGCTTGGATCTGTAACAGAAGTAAGTGTGATGAGAGGGTTAAGAGAATCATTCATGGTGTTCCCACGAGTATCGGCGATTCTGTCTGCCCCTGGCCAGAGCGCACGCTTAACCAGATGCCCCTATATACTGTGGAGGTCGGGAGGTATCCACAGGTTCCCAATGAGCTGTTACCCACAGCCACACGGCATGCCGTGCACCCAGGTCCCTCGGTAGGCCCAGATGGGGGAGGGTTTTAGGAAAGCCCACAAACCGTTACGCCAACAGATAAACCAGTGCAGAAGAATGATGCCTGACTGGGATCACAGGACAACGCCTGGGTGGTTACCGGCCACCGCCCGACACCAACTCCACACTGGCCACCTGAGGGCGCCTTTGGACAGCGACGAGTCCCAAACCACGATAACCTCTGTTGCAGATCAGCAGCCAGAACAGGACGCGAACGGCAAACAATGCGAAACCCAAAGACGGACGTGAACGCTTTACCAAGACGTTACGTAACCCATCAACTGACGCATAGGCTTGACGATGCGTAACCCTGAGCAGCCCAGAAGTTGAGAGGGAATAGGTCCGCTGCCCGGAAAGGGAAAGGAATGAAGGAAGGAATGTAGACACACTAATGATGTCCAGACACAGCCATACCAAACAAGGCACACCAAAACAAGCCATCCCATTACAGGTTGAACCCGGAATCGGTCTCCTCCTTCGGAAAGGTAATAGGGTCTTAACCGTGTTCCCTTATTATGTGCCTCACTCTGAACACACCGTGTGACTACCACTAAATAAAAGGAAGGAATAATGAAGGTAATTGAAGAAAGGAGAGACAAAGGCCAACAACGATAGAGTGTTATTGGGTCTTGTCCGCGGTGCATTGCAGCACACCACAGGATTTATTAACCTGTGGCCCCCTATCCGCAACCTGGGGATCGCGCCCGGTTCCCTGACAAGGGCCCGAAGAGAACAAGGAAGAGAACCAAGTACAGCCAAGCCCTGCGTAACCCGAAAGTTCGCCAGCCTGGGGTCTCAGCCCCCTCCACCGGCCTCCCCGCCGGGAGTTAACCTAACCTAACCTTACCTTCATCCGCGACTAAGTATAAGACGCGAAAGTTCGGTTAAGTATAATCCGCGAATTAATTTTGTATTCCGTGTTTTAAAATATAATAAAAACTTTGAAAACATTTCGTGTGTTCGTTTTCTTCCACTACAGTCAGTGATTTTCAAGAAATATCAAAATGGCCGTATGAGTTGAGTAGGGCATTTTGTGAATGATGGAAAAAGGTGAAAATTTCCACTTACCAAGCAACTATGATTTGTGGAGACTTGGTCAGTGATTTTCAAGAAATATCAAAATGGCCGTATAAGTTGAGTACGGCATTTTGTGAATGATGGAAAAAGGTGAAAATTTCCACTTACAAAGCAACTATGATTTGTGGAGACTTGGTCAGTGATTTTCAAGAAATATCAAAATGGCCATATGAGTTGAGTACGGCATTTTGTGAATGATGGAAAAAGGTGAAAATTTCCACTTAACAAGCACCTATGATTTGTGGAGACTTGGTTAGTGATTTTCAAGAAATATCAAAATGGCCGTATGAGTTGAGTAGGGCATTTTGTGAATGATGGAAAAAGGTGAAAATTTCCACTTACCAAGCACCTATGATTTGTGGAGACTTGGTCAGTGATTTTCAACTTTTTCAAGAAATATCAAAATGGCCGTATGAGTTGAGTACGGCATTTTGTGAATGATGGAAAAAGGTGAAAATTTCCACTTACCAAGCACCTATGATTAGTGGAGACTTGGTCAGAGATTTTCAAGAAATATCAAAATGGCCGTATAAGTTGAGTATGGCATTTTGTGAATGATGGAAAAAGGTGAAAATTTCCACTTACAAAGCAACTATGATTTGTGGAGACTTGGTCAGTGATTTTCAAGAAATATCAAAATTGCCATATGAGTTGAGTACGGCATTTTGTGAATGATGGAATAAGGTGAAAATTTCCACTTACCAAGCACCTATGATTTGTGGAGACTTGGTCAGTGATTTTCAACTTTTTCAAGAAATATCAAAATAGCCATATGAGTTGAGTACGGCATTTAGTGAATGATGGAAAAAGGTGAAAATTTCCACTTACCAAGCACGTATGATTTGTGGAGACTTGGTCAGTGATTTTCAAGAAATATCAAAATGGCAGTATAAGTTGAGTACGGCATTTTGTGAATGATGGAAAAAGGTGAAAATTTCCACTTACCAAGCACCTATGATTTGTGGAGACTTGGTCAGTGATTTTCAACTTTTTCAAGAAATATCAAAATGGCCGTATGAGTTGAGTACGGCATTTTGTGAATGATGGAAAAAGGTGCAAATTTCCACTTACCAAGCACCTATGATTTGTGGAGACTTGGTCAGTGATTTTCAAGAAATATCAAAATGGCCGTATGAGTTGAGTAGGGCATTTTGTGAATGATGGAAAAAGGTGAAAATTTCCACTTACCAAGCACCTATGATTTGTGGAGACTTGGTCAGTGATTTTCAAGAAATATCAATATGGCCGTATGAGTTGAGTAGGGCATTTTGTGAATGATGGAAAAAGGTGAAAATTTCCACTTACCAAGCAACTATGATTTGTGGAGACTTGGTCAGTGATTTTCAAGAAATATCAATATGGCCGTATGAGTTGAGTAGGGCATTTTGTGAATGATGGAAAAAGGTGAAAATTTCCACTTACCAAGCACCTATGATTTGTGGAGACTTGGTCAGTGATTTTCAAGAAATATCAAAATGGCCGTATGAGTTGAGTAGGGCATTTTGTGAATGATGGAAAATGGTGAAAATTTCCACTTACGAAGCACCTATGATTTGTGGAGACTTGGTCAGTGATTTTCAAGAAATATCAAAATGGCCGTATGAGTTGAGTACGGCATTTTGTGAATGATGGAAAAAGGTGAAAATTTCCACTTACCAAGCACCTATGATTTGTGGAGACTTGGTCAGTGATTTTCAACTTTTTCAAGAAATATCAAAATGGCAGTATGAGTTGAGTACGGCATTTTGTGAATGATGGAAAAAGGTGAAAATTTCCACTTACCAAGCACCTATGATTTGTGGAGACTTGGTCAGTGATTTTCAAGAAATATCAAAATGGCCGTATGAGTTGAGTACGGCATTTTGTGAATGATGGAAAAAGGTGAAAATTTCCACTTACCAAGCACCTATGATTTGTGGAGACTTGGTCAGTGATTTTCAAGAAATATCAAAATGGCCGTATGAGTTGAGTAGGGCATTTTGTGAATGATGGAAAAAGGTGAAAATTTCCACTTACCAAGCACCTATGATTTGTGGAGACTTGGTCAGTGATTTTCAAGAAATATCAATATGGGCGTATGAGTTGAGTAGGGCATTTTGTGAATGATGGAAAAAGGTGAAAATTTCCACTTACCAAGCAACTATGATTTGTGGAGACTTGGTCAGTGATTTTCAAGAAATATCAATATGGCCGTATGAGTTGAGTAGGGCATTTTGTGAATGATGGAAAAAGGTGAAAATTTCCACTTACCAAGCACCTATGATTTGTGGAGACTTGGTCAGTGATTTTCAAGAAATATCAAAATGGCCGTATGAGTTGAGTAGGGCATTTTGTGAATGATGGAAAAAGGTGAAAATTTCGACTTACCAAGCACCTATGATTTGTGGAGACTTGGTCAGTGATTTTCAAGAAATATCAAAATGGCCGTATGAGTTGAGTACGGCATTTTGTGAATGATGGAAAAAGGTGAAAATTTCCACTTACGAAGCATCTATGATTTGTGGAGACTTGGTCAGTGATTTTCAAGAAATATCAAAATGGCCGTATGAGTTGAGTACGGCATTTTGTGAATGATGGAAAAAGGTGAAAATTTCCACTTACCAAGCACCTATGATTTGTGGAGACTTGGTCAGTGATTTTCAACTTTTTCAAGAAATATCAAAATGGCAGTATGAGTTGAGTACGGCATTTTGTGAATGATGGAAAAAGGTGAAAATTTCCACTTACCAAGCACCTATGATTTGTGGAGACTTGGTCAGTGATTTTCAAGAAATATCAAAATGGCCGTATGAGTTGAGTACGGCCTTTTGTGAATGATGGAAAAAGGTGAAAATTTCCACTTACCAAGCACCTATGATTTGTGGAGACTTGGTCAGTGATTTTCAAGAAATATCAAAATGGCCGTATGAGTTGAGTAGGGCATTTTGTGAATGATGGAAAAAGGTGAAAATTTCCACTTACCAAGCACCTATGATTTGTGGAGACTTGGTCAGTGATTTTCAAGAAATATCAAAATGGCCGTATGAGTTGAGTACGGCATTTTGTGAATGATGGAAAAAGGTGAAAATTTCCAATTACCAAGCACCTATGATTTGTGGAGACTTGGTCAGTGATTTTCAACTTTTTCAAGAAATATCAAAATGGCCGTATGAGTTGAGTAGGGCATTTTGTGAATGATGGAAAAAGGTGAAAATTTCCACTTACCAAGCACCTATGATTTGTGGAGACTTGGTCAGTGATTTTCAACTTTTTCAAGAAATATCAAAATGGCCGTATGAGTTGAGTACTGCATTTTGTGAATGATGGAAAAAGGTGAAAATTTCCACTTACCAAGCACCTATGATTTGTTGAGACTTGGTCAGTGATTTTCAAGAAATATCAAAATGGCGGTATGAGTTGAGTAGGGCATTTTGTGAATGATGGAAAAAGGTGAAAATTTCCACTTACCAAGCACCTATGATTTGTGGAGACTTGGTCAGTGATTTTCAAGAAATATCAATATGGCCGTATGAGTTGAGTAGGGCATTTTGTGAATGATGGAAAAAGGTGAAAATTTCCACTTACCAAGCACCTATGATTTGTGGAGACTTGGTCAGTGATTTTCAAGAAATATCAAAATGGCCGTATGAGTTGAGTAGGGCATTTTGTGAATGATGGAAAAAGGTGAAAATTTCCACTTACCAAGCACCTATGATTTGTGGAGACTTGGTCAGTGATTTTCAAGAAATATCAAAATGGCCGTATAAGTTGAGTACGGCATTTTGTGAATGATGGAAAAAGGTGAAAATTTCCACTTACAAAGCAACTATGATTTGTGGAGACTTGGTCAGTGATTTTCAAGAAATATCAAAATGGCCGTATGAGTTGAGTATGGCATTTTGTGAATGATGGAAAAAGGTGAAAATTTCCACTTACCAAGCACCTATGATTTGTGGAGACTTGGTCAGTGATTTTCAACTTTTTCAAGAAATATCAAAATGGCAGTATGAGTTGAGTACGGCATTTTGTGAATGATGGAAAAAGGTGAAAATTTCCACTTACCAAGCACCTATGATTTGTGGAGACTTGGTCAGTGATTTTCAAGAAATATCAAAATGGCCGTATGAGTTGAGTACGGCATTTTGTGAATGATGGAAAAAGGTGAAAATTTCCACTTACCAAGCACCTACGATTTGTGGAGACTTGGTCAGTGATTTTCAAGAAATATCAAAATGGCCGTATGAGTTGAGTACGGCATTTTGTGAATGATGGAAAAAGGTGAAAATTTCCACTTACGAAGCACCTATGATTTGTGGAGACTTGGTCAGTGATTTTCAAGAAATATCAAAATGGCCGTATGAGTTGAGTACGGCATTTTGTGAATGATGGAAAAAGGTGAAAATTTCCACTTACCAAGCACCTATGATTTGTGGAGACTTGGTCAGTGATTTTCAACTTTTTCAAGAAATATCAAAATGGCCGTATGAGTTGAGTAGGGCATTTTGTGAATGATGGGAAAAGGTGAAAATTTCCACTTACCAAGCACCTATGATTTGTGGAGACTTGGTCAGTGATTTTCAAGAAATATCAAAATGGCCGTATGAGTTGAGTAGGGCATTTTGTGAATGATGGGAAAAGGTGAAAATTTCCACTTACCAAGCACCTATGATTTGTGGAGACTTGGTCAGTGATTTTCAAGAAATATCAAAATGGCTGTATGAGTTGAGTAGGGCATTTTGTGAATGATGGAAAAAGGTGAAAATTTCCACTTACCAAGCACCTATGATTTGTGGAGACTTGGTCAGTGATTTTCAAGAAATATCAAAATTGCCGTATAAGTTGAGTACAGCATTTTGTGAATGATGGAAAAAGGTGGAAATTCCACTTACAAAGCAACTATGATTTGTGGAGACTTGGTCAGTGATTTTCAAGAAATATCAAAATGGCCGTATAAGTTGAGTACGGCATTTTGTGAATGATGGAAAAAGGTGGAAATTCCACTTACAAAGCAACTATGATTTGTGGATACTTGGTCAGTGATTTTCAAGAAATATCAAAATGGCCGTATGAGTTGAGTACGGCATTTTGTGAATGATGGAAAAAGGTGAAAATTTCCACTTACCAAGCACCTATGATTTGTGGAGACTTGGTCAGTGATTTTCAACTTTTTCAAGAAATATCAAAATGGCCGTATGAGTTGAGTATGGCATTTTGTGAATGATGGAAAAAGGTGAAAATTTCCACTTACCAAGCAACTATGATTTGTGGAGACTTGGTCAGTGATTTTCAAGAAATATCAATATGGCCGTATGAGTTGAGTAGGGCATTTTGTGAATGATGGAAAAAGGTGAAAATTTCCACTTACCAAGCACCTATGATTTGTGGAGACTTGGTCAGTGATTTTCAAGAAATATCAAAATGGCCGTATGAGTTGAGTAGGGCATTTTGTGAATGATGGAAAAAGGTGAAAATTTCCACTTACCAAGCACCTATGATTTGTGGAGACTTGGTCAGTGATTTTCAAGAAATATCAAAATGGCCGTATAAGTTGAGTACGGCATTTTGTGAATGATGGAAAAAGGTGAAAATTTCCACTTACAAAGCAACTATGATTTGTGGAGACTTGGTCAGTGATTTTCCAGAAATATCAAAATGGCCGTATGAGTTGAGTACGGCATTTTGTGAATGATGGAAAAAGGTGAAAATTTCCACTTACCAAGCACCTATGATTTGTGGAGACTTGGTCAGTGATTTTCAAGAAAAATCAAAATGGCCGTATGAGTTGAGTAGGGCATTTTGTGAATGATGGAAAAAGGTGAAAATTTCCACTTACCAAGCACCTATGATTTGTGGAGACTTGGTCAGTGATTTTCAAGAAATATCAAAATGGCCGTATGAGTTGAGTAGGGCATTTTGTGAATGATGGAAAAAGGTGAAAATTTCCACTTACCAAGCACCTATGATTTGTGGAGACTTGGTCAGTGATTTTCAAGAAATATCAAAATGGCCGTATGAGTTGAGTAGGGCATTTTGTGAATGATGGGAAAAGGTGAAAATTTCCACTTACCAAGCACCTATGATTTGTGGAGACTTGGTCAGTGATTTTCAAGAAATATCAAAATGGCCGTATGAGTTGAGTAGGGCATTTTGTGAATGATGGGAAAAGGTGAAAATTTCCACTTACCAAGCACCTATGATTTGTGGAGACTTGGTCAGTGATTTTCAAGAAATATCAAAATGGCTGTATGAGTTGAGTAGGGCATTTTGTGAATGATGGAAAAAGGTGAAAATTTCCACTTACCAAGCACCTATGATTTGTGGAGACTTGGTCAGTGATTTTCAAGAAATATCAAAATTGCCGTATAAGTTGAGTACGGCATTTTGTGAATGATGGAAAAAGGTGGAAATTCCACTTACAAAGCAACTATGATTTGTGGAGACTTGGTCAGTGATTTTCAAGAAATATCAAAATGGCGGTATAAGTTGAGTACGGCATTTTGTGAATGATGGAAAAAGGTGGAAATTCCACTTACAAAGCAACTATGATTTGTGGATACTTGGTCAGTGATTTTCAAGAAATATCAAAATGGCCGTATGAGTTGAGTACGGCATTTTGTGAATGATGGAAAAAGGTGAAAATTTCCACTTACCAAGCACCTATGATTTGTGGAGACTTGGTCAGTGATTTTCAACTTTTTCAAGAAATATCAAAATGGCCGTATGAGTTGAGTATGGCATTTTGTGAATGATGGAAAAAGGTGAAAATTTCCACTTACCAAGCACCTATGATTAGTGGAGACTTGGTCAGTGATTTTCAAGAAATATCAAAATGGCCGTATGAGTTGAGTAGGGCATTTTGTGAATGATGGAAAAAGGTGAAAATTTCCACTTACAAAGCAACTATGATTGGTGGAGACTTGGTCAGTGATTTTCAAGAAATATCAAAATGGCCGTATGAGTTGAGTACGGCATTTTGTGAATGATGGAAAAAGGTGAAAATTTCCACTTACCAAGCACCTATGATTTGTGGAGACTTGGTCAGTGATTTTCAACTTTTTCAAGAAATATCAAAATGGCAGTATGAGTTGAGTACGGCATTTTGTGAATGATGGAAAAAGGTGAAAATTTCCACTTACCAAGCACCTATGATTTGTGGAGACTTGGTCAGTGATTTTCAAGAAATATCAAAATGGCCGTATGAGTTGAGTACGGCATTTTGTGAATGATGGAAAAAGGTGAAAATTTCCACTTACCAAGCACCTATGATTTGTGGAGACTTTTTTTTTTTTTTTTTCCTATCATACTGCACTTCAAAACTGCTCGTTTCTCCTAAACACCAACCTCACCAGCCGCTCAGACCACCTCATGCTCACTCCACCCAACATGGCCGAAAGTCCCAAGCCCAAAAACCTGAAAACCACAACTCATGTGGGACAACTCGCACAAGGGATCCTCGGCCCCGGGAGAAGGTGCCGAGAATTTCAATTTATTTATTTATTTATTTTATTTTCTGCCTCTTGGTAGAGGCACCCAGCAGCGGGCCAAACTCGGTGGCTACTAACGAACGGTGTCTTGCCTCCAGACAGCAAGGTTTACAGCGGAGTGTGGTTCTACCTAGAACAGTTCCAACAGCAGATTGAGTATTTAGCACATAAACATAACATATAACATAATGTAAACATAACGTAATGTATAACATATTTACAAAAACAACAAGAGACTTCAAAAACAACAAAAGCTTCAAAGACAACTAGAGACTTCAAAAACAACGAGAGACTTAGAAACAACAAGAGGCAGAGAGGCTTCACCTAAAACAACAAGAGGCTTCAAGAATGAGAGACTTCCCTAAACCCCGCAATGGCTGCCTATGAGCCTTGGACAGCGACGAGTCCCAATCCGCAGTGACCTCTGTTGCGTATCCGCATGCCATCAGGACGCGAACGGCAAACAGTGTGAAACCCGAAGACAGACTCTGTCGACTGACACACTGGTTTGACGATGCGTAACCCCGAATAACACCAGAAGCCAAGGGACCGGGCCCGCTGCCCGGAGAGATAGAATGAAGGAATGGATGTTGACACACTCAGTGATCCAGCACTACGCACACCAAACAAGGCACACCAAGACGAGCCGCCCCATTACAGGACAACTCGGACCAGGTCTCCTCCTTCGGAAAGGTACTAGGGTCGTAACCGTTTTCTCAATTATGCGTTTCACCCTTCACACCCAGTGTGAAAACCACTAGACAGTAAAAGATGGTCCATAAGAATTTGAAGAAAGGAAGGACTAAAGCCAACAACGATAGATTGTTGTTGGGTGGTTCCCTAACTAGGAAGAGGACCAAGTACAGCCAAGCCTTGCGTAACCCGAAAGTTCGCCAGCCTGGGGTCTCAGCCCCCTCCCCAGTACCCTAATTGAGACTTTTTTTTTCTTTTTAGCCATTCAATCAGCTCCTTGGCAAATGGGTCAAATTTTTTGCTGATGGCTATCTTCCTATTTGTACGGTCGATGAAATCATACTTAGAAGTGATGAACAAGGATGCTGGACATTCGTACACAATGTGTTCATTTTTCTGTTCTAGATCCCCACATGGACATACTCGACTGAATGTGCGATTAATGGTGTACAGATAATACCTAAACTCACCATGCCCTGTCAGGATTTGGGAGGACCAATAGTTGCATGCAACGTCTGGTGCTTGTAGCCTATCAGAGATATTAGGAAACATAGTCTTCATAAAGGCGTCGTATTTGTCCCAGTCCTTCTGCCACAGCCTGATCGTATGCTTTCTCAGCCTATCCTTAACCTCCCTATATGTAAGCCTCACCCTTGGTGACATGACATATGTAAACTTCTTTGGCTCTACCTTATATATCTCCGGATAGTTGAATGGATACTTCCTAGTCTGGATACCTTTCTTAGCGAAATACGTTACACCATTTTCAATGACTTCCAAGTAGAGAGGAGGAATACCTGCGATAACCAAGACTTTTTCAGTAGCAGCAGTGCGATAGGCCCTAGCTATCCTGAGTGCGAAACCCCTTTGAGCCGAAAGTAATTTCTTTTGGGTACCTTTCAGAGCAATTTTTTTCAGACAAACAGAAGCACAATAACTGAAGAAGGCCACAACCAGTCCCCTATACATTATGCGCCTCAGTGTATTTGAATACCCATAGACATTTCTCATAATAACCTCAAGAGAATTAGACACTGCTTTTGCTTTGGACACCATGTTGTCAATATGGGAATCCCAACTCAAATCATTGTCTATAATTACACCTAAATATTTAATCTGCTTGGAGACTACCAAGTAAGTCCCTCGGTGTATAAAGAAGTGGTCCGTACTTGGGTCTGCTTTTTTGTAGAAAACCATAATCTGTGTCTTGGCAGCATTCAGCTTAACAAAGCCCTCTTCAAGCATCCTCGCTATCTCCTCCATTACATCACTCACTCTTCTATCCAACTCTATCTGAGAGTTAGCACCCACAATATAGACTGTATCATCAGCAAATGCTTGTATGTAGAGATACTCCCTCGCTATAGTAAGTATCCGGTTATAAAAAAGTAACCAAATAGTTGGCCCTGAGATAGAGCCCTGAGGACATCCTAACATTACCATTAGCTCCTCCAAAACTCCCTCTAAGCCAGCTTTGACTACCCTATCTTGACAATAACTATGGAACAGATCAATAATTACCAGGGGAAAACCAAGCTCTCTAAGGACCTTCATTATCATTGGCCACCAGACTGTGTCAAATGCCGCCTGGACATCTAATGAAACAATCGCAACAAAGGGAAACTTGTTTCTCAGCACTGACAAGTTATGTAAAAGAGCATGGATTGCATCCTCACATGATTTACCCTTACGAAAGCCAAATTGGAACTCGCTTAACAAGCCTTTTTGTTCGATTGTTTCCCAGTATTGGCAGTTGATCACCTTCTCAAACACTTTCCCCAGAATAGGAAGCAGGGTTATGGGTCTATACCCATCAGCCTTATTCCTTGGCTTACCAGGCTTTGGAATAAACACCACTTTACCCATTTTCCACGCCTTTGGAAAGTACCGACGAGAAATACAACAATCAAACAACCGCATAAGAAGTAACGAGTGATTATAGAAAAGCAACCTAACGGTAGTTGTAGTAATTCCATCTACTCCCGCTGCTTTTTTCCTTTTCAACTTACGAATTATACCATTTAACAAATCATAGGTTACATACTCGTTATACTCCACTGGTGTCCTAATATGGTTTACAAATTCTTCATAGAGCCTGTTCTGATCTTCCGTAATTCGACATGGTTCCCTAGGAAACTTTGATTCGAGGAGATGCTTGTATTTTAAACTACCAGAGTAAGTGTTTCCTAAGCTATCAACTAACTCGGGGATCTCAGAAGAAGAACGCCTTGCTCGGGCCCAGTTATACACTGGTCCCCACGGGCGGGTTGGACTACAAAAGATCCTCCAAGAATTTTCCCTAGTCTTGTCAAGAGTATAGCGGTAGTGCTTATTCAAACATTTATATAGAACCAAAATGACTTGCTTGTAAGCCCTGTTACGTTTTCGACGGAGTATGCTGCGCAGATTGCCCAGAGCTGTCCTCATTTTTTCCAACTTATCGTTCCACCAAGGATGTGAGGGTTTGGGGCGTTGAGTTGTACATGCTTCCTGTAACTGGATGAGACGGGTTGTCAGTTGATCAACATACAAGTCAATCTCATTGTCAGAACAAGTAGTTTCGAGAAGCGGGAAATTTTCATCCCCAATGGCCTGGTCTAATTTTTCATAGTTGATTTTCCGAAAGTTTTTGCTAGCTGCAGACGAATTAATTTCCCAAGAGACTGTAAAGAAGATGTAGAGGTGATCGGAAGCAGACTCCCGCTCCAACACCTCCCAAGAGCCAACACACTGCAACAGTGTTGGTGACACCAAAGACAAGTCAGGTGAAGACTCCTGCACCGTCACACCCCCATCCACCATTCTTACCCTGGAAAACGTTGGCGATCCATCGTTAAGGATTATCAATTTGTTGGCAGAAAACATTGCATCTAATTCAGTTGTCCTTTCGTCTGCTGGATATTTGCTAATTATCCTCGAGTTAAAGTCGCCTACTAATATAACTTTGTTGAATTTATTACACAAGGTATTCAAAACTGCGATGTATGGCATGTAATCGAAATCTGCCGGAGGTGCAATATATACATTAATAAGCGCAATACCTGATATATCCAAGCAGATCACATCATTGTTAGCAAAACGCTGTTCAAATCCTATCTGAATATCAACCAAGACTGCAGCCCTACCGCTGACAACCTGCACCCAACCTCTAACACCACTGAGTGGGATTCTACCATCTACGATATACGGCTCTTGAACACAGATGACATTGGCATGTACAAGCTCAGCTGTCTTAAACATAGTGTCATTACCTTTGACAGAGTGATTCGTGTTGATTTGCAAGACACGCAGAGCATCAGTACCAATAACCTGAGACTGACTACCCATAATTGATGTTAGACTGCACATTTATAATATGTTTCCTAAATAACGGACAGCAAGCAGCATGAGTATCGTGATCAATCGGCAAAAGACCTAAAGCATAGTTCTTGGTTGTTCTATTGTATTCTGAACAGTTCCAACAAATACCTGGCCTTGGCGCGAGCTTTGGAAACTTACAGAACTTGGCACGATGACCGATCCTTAGACAGTTGGTACACTTCTGAAGTGGAATGTTGTCTGCTACTCTGCAATTCTTCCAGCTCAACAACAGATACCCCGCAGAAGTAAGCTGCTGCCACGCCGAAGGTTCCAGCTCCACAAACACCATCTTCTCATTAGCATTGACCTTTTTATAGTTAGCTTCAGAAATGCGAATCGCCCTAGTACCAGTCTCCTGATGAATAGCCTCTGCTACCATTTCCGCTGTAACATCCAGTGTGACTCCATGGATAACGATTTGAGGTTTGATCTTATCTCTGATGCTTGCAACCAAGCTCTCACCATTCAAATTCTCCACCAATTTCTGGGCCTCACTCTGAGATGACACTTGAATCTCAACAGCGCCCCCTCTCAACACTCGGACATTTTTCGCACCAGTAGACACACAGTCTGGAAACTGTGACCGAATACCTGCAATTACATTTACCGCTGACCCATCGCTCTTCGGTTTTACAGTTACCTTAGTACTTGGAGGGGGGAGTGGAGGGAAAGCACCAAACGCTGCAGCTCCTGCGTAGGACGTGGGTTGGATGGACCCGTAGGAAGTATCAGCATAAGGATTAGACCGTGGTCCTTGAGCGTTATAGTAACCAGGAGGTTGAGATCTCTGGGCAGTACTCTGTGGGGGGACTTGTTGTGACATTGTAGCTTGTCCTTTTGGATTGATAATTCCTACCTTAACCAAAGTAGACGTTACTATTTTCTCAACACTAGCAGCATCGACTCCTTTACAGCACGACTCAGAGCCCTTTTTGCGCTTCTTTTTAGCTCTACGACCTTTCTCCCAACTAAGACAGTTGGCCTCAAGGTTGGCCACCTTCTCTTGCAGGGCCTTGTACCCATCATAAAGTGAACTGAAACAAGACGCCATGCCATCCAGAGCTCCAGTGAGCACAGAGACAAAATCCTCCGACCCCAGTACACCCTTTAACGCTTCACTACACCCATCCTTGATACTAGCAATTTCTTGTTCATGCTTGTCTTTAATTTCATCTGCATTCAAATTCAGCACTGATGTCATGTTCATAGATAGCTCTGGAGAAGACGTTACCCTCGGTCTTTTCTTTGTCTTAACCCTATTCAACTGCCTTAAGTCTCTGCCAGAGCTGGATGAGCCACCTGCTTTGGACAAGTCTGAAGAACTCTCCTCACTAGATGACGCATCAGCCTCCACTTCAGACAACTCAAGCTCAGAGGGGGAGTTATAATGATTATTTGGAGTAGACCCTGAGGGTGCACATTTTTTCAGAGTATTCACAGGAGAACTCTCCATTACAACAAATGTATCATTAATTATGTTTCCATATTGAACCACAGAGCCCACTGTCCTAAAGGTAGAGCATCCAGGGGGGAGACCAGATGGGGAAGGAGAACCATCCACCATTTTCATCTCAACCTCGTTCTCTCCACACTCCATTTCAGCATCCTGACTACGTACAAAGTTTTTTGCCTCAATGAGCAGAGGCCCATGCCCCTCGTTGAACCTAAAGTACACTAAGTCATCTTTCTTTTCATCATACACCACTACTAGAGGAGAGAAATGGCCTCCATAATTCCTGCCATATAACAGCGCCTTGCCCAGCCGCCGAACTTCATCAGCACATTCAGGAAGGAAGCTACTTAGCCTGTCTTTAGGAACTGCCAGCGATAAAGACGATGCGTACAGATGTGGAGTAGTATACAACTCGACAAACTTCCCACCAGGTCTATTCCCATACCTAAAAGAGTCACCACCATGAGTTATCTCGCAGCAACTAGCTCCTTCAGGAAACCATAAATTTTTCTTTTTAGTACTGAAAGCAACGACCTTGATACCTGCCACCTCAGACGGAAGTGATATCAGGCCTTCTTCCTTAACCTGGCTAGTTTCGGCATTCCCATTTTCTCCCTCCATTTCACTGACCAACTTTTTGACAGAGGCCTCCATGGTAGAACTAGACAGAGCAACCGAGACCTTCTTTTCTGGCGACCTTGGTAACTTATTTGCGCTCTCAAACACAGCAGACTCTTCTACATTTGTTAACTTGTCATTATCAGCTCCGACATCTTTCAGATTGGCCAAAATGGCACCAGCAACAGCTTCGTCAAAGAATACTGATTCCAGTTCCCTGTTCAGAGCAGTTTTCAAAGAGGAGTTGTAACTAACAAAAGTTCGACAGATTTTCCCCTGCTTTAATACATCATACAGCAGTGTCTTAAGGCTTCGAGCTCCATGTACTTCCTTTGCCTCGCGCGCCAGTGTTATTAACCGCTTCTCCCCAACTGGTAAACTAGCAATATCTAATTTTACAGCCTTAGCTATATTCATTCGTTTTCTAACTTTTTCTTCCACTTTCTTCCCCTCGCTGATCACTTTTAACAACCCTTTGTATCTGTCATCCTCATATCTAAAAGGAAGCATACCCTTTTCTACATACTCAACTAAAGATAAGGAGTCGGCCCCCTGGGGGCCAGACTCGACTGACGCACCACTGGGATCAATCATGGTGATAGGCAATACCTTCCACACCAAGAAACCACAGCAACAACTAATATGTCAGCTTTTTACAGCAAAAAAAATAACTAAAATTAGATGTAAAAGGTAATTACAAAGTAAATACCAAGTAAAATACTCTATCTAATTCCTCTAACCACCACCAGACAGAAGTTCTGACATAAAAATTCAAAAGTTTTCTTAAAAAAGTAATTTCCGGTATTTACCGTAGCAAAAATTTAAAAAGTTTTCTAAAAACGTAATTTCCGGTAATTACTGTAAGTTTATAGTTCTCTTACCCGCCACCTAGAGTGCACTTCAGTGCCTCCAGATGGTAAACAAATTTCCTGAAGATTCTGGATTACACCAGTTTAGCTCCAGGCACATCTAAATCATCTAATATATGCGAAAGCACAACACAACAAACAAAACAAGCCATCATACATGGCAATGTACAAGTAACTCACTGAAATATCTCTGAAAGAGCAACTTATCCAAGTTACTCTTATCAGTAGATCACTACACTAGCTAAAATAAGTTCCGTAGCACCGATTTAGCTACTTTAAAGTTTAAAAATCATCTTCACAACATCCCGAAGACGTTTTTCACTATATAAAACACCATAAAGGCCCTTAGGGGGCACCATCATTGAAACAAAAATGACTCCTATGGAGTAAACTAGATCCACTTATTACTGTCACATCACTTCACTCTGGATGCTGACGAAGAAAAAACGGATACACTAGCACCCAAATAACAGGAATATACGCAATAAATGCATTAATTTGCAAAGACACCATAATTATTGATGAAATAAAATCACCACATCATTCACCTCCATGAAATTACGTGGAGACTTGGTCAGTGATTTTCAAGAAATATCAAAATGGCCGTATGAGTTGAGTACGGCATTTTGTGAATGATGGAAAAAGGTGAAAATTTCCACTTACCAAGCACCTATGATTTGTGGAGACTTGGTCAGTGATTTTCAACTTTTTCAAGAAATATCAAAATGGCCGTATGAGTTGAGTAGGGCATTTTGTGAATGATGGAAAAAGGTGAAAATTTCCACTTACCAAGCACCTATGATTTGTGGAGACTTGGTCAGTGATTTTCAAGAATTATCAAAATGGCCGTATGAGTTGAGTAGGGCATTTTGTGAATGATGGAAAAAGGTGAAAATTTCCACTTACCAAGCACCTATGATTTGTGGAGACTTGGTCAGTGATTTTCAAGAAATATCGAAATGGCCGTATAAGTTGAGTACGGCATTTTGTGAATGATGGAAAAAGGTGAAAATTTCCACTTACAAAGCAACTATGATTTGTGGAGACTTGGTCAGTGATTTTCAAGAAATATCAAAATGGCCGTATGAGCTGAGTACGGCATTTTGTGAATGATGGAAAAAGGTGAAAATTTCCACTTACCAAGCACCTATGATTTGTGGAGACTTGGTCAGTGATTTTCAAGAAATATCAAAATGGCCGTATGAGTTGAGTACTGCATTTTGTGAATGATGGAAAAAGGTGAAAATTTCCACTTACCAAGCACCTATGATTTGTTGAGACTTGGTCAGTGATTTTCAACTTTTTCAAGAAATATCAAAATGGCCATATGAGTTGAGTAGGGCATTTTGTGAATGATGGAAAAAGGTGAAAATTTCCAGTTACCAAGCACCTATGATTTGTGGAGACTTGGTCAGTGATTTTCAAGAAATATCAAAATGGCCGTATGAGTTGAGTACAGCATTTTGTGAATGATGGAAAAAGGTGAAAATTTCCACTTACCAAGCACCTATGATTTGTGGAGACTTGGTCAGTGATTTTCAAGAAATATCAAAATGGCCGTATGAGTTGAGTAGGGCATTTTGTGAATGATGGAAAAAGGTGAAAATTTCCACTTACCAAGCACCTATGATTTGTGGAGACTTGGTCAGTGATTTTCAACTTTTTCAAGAAATATCAAAATGGCAGTATGAGTTGAGTACGGCATTTTGTGAATGATGGAAAAAGGTGAAAATTTCCACTTACGAAGCACCTATGATTTGTGGAGACTTGGTCAGTGATTTTCAAGAAATATCAAAATGGCCGTATAAGTTGAGTACGGCATTTTGTGAATGATGGAAAAAGGTGAAAATTTCCACTTACAAAGCAACTATGATTTGTGGAGACTTGGTCAGTGATTTTCAAGAAATATCAAAATGGCCGTATGAGTTGAGTACGGCATTTTGTGAATGATGGAAAAAGGTGAAAATTTCCACTTACCAAGCACCTATGATTTGTGGAGACTTGGTCAGTGATTTTCAACTTTTTCAAGAAATATCAAAATGGCAGTATGAGTTGAGTACGGCATTTTGTGAATGATGGAAAAAGGTGAAAATTTCCACTTACCAAGCACCTATGATTTGTGGAGACTTGGTCAGTGATTTTCAAGAAATATCAAAATGGCCGTATGAGTTGAGTACGGCATTTTGTGAATGATGGAAAAAGGTGAAAATTTCCACTTACGAAGCACCTATGATTTGTGGAGACTTGGTCAGTGATTTTCAAGTAATATCAAAATGGCCGTATGAGTTGAGTAGGGCATTTTGTGAATGATGGAAAAAGGTGAAAATTTCCACTTACCAAGCACCTATGATTTGTGGAGACTTGGTCAGTGATTTTCAAGAATTATCAAAATGGCCGTATGAGTTGAGTAGGGCATTTTGTGAATGATGGAAAAAGGTGAGAATTTCCACTTACCAAGCATCTATGATTTGTGGAGACTTGGACAGTGATTTTCAAGAAATATCGAAATGGCCGTATAAGTTGAGTACGGCATTTTGTGAATGATGGAAAAAGGTGAAAATTTCCACTTACAAAGCAACTATGATTTGTGGAGACTTGGTCAGTGATTTTCAAGAAATATCAAAATGGCCGTATGAGCTGAGTAAGGCATTTTGTGAATGATGGAAAAAGGTGAAAATTTCCACTTACCAAGCACCTATGATTTGTGGAGACTTGGTCAGTGATTTTCAAGAAATATCAAAATGGCCGTATGAGTTGAGTAGGGCATTTTGTGAATGATGGAAAAAGGTGAAAATTTCCACTTACCAAGCACCTATGATTTGTGGAGACTTGGTCAGTGATTTTCAACTTTTTCAAGAAATATCAAAATGGCAGTATGAGTTGAGTACGGCATTTTGTGAATGATGGAAAAAGGTGAAAATTTCCACTTACCAAGCACCTATGATTTGTGGAGACTTGGTCAGTGATTTTCAAGAAATATCAAAATGGCCGTATAAGTTGAGTACGGCATTTTGTGAATGATGGAAAAAGGTGAAAATTTCCACTTACAAAGCAACTATGATTTGTGGAGACTTGGTCAGTGATTTTCAAGAAATATCAAAATGGCCGTATGAGTTGAGTACGGCATTTTGTGAATGATGGAAAAAGGTGAAAATTTCCACTTACCAAGCACCTATGATTTGTGGAGACTTGGTCAGTGATTTTCAACTTTTTCAAGAAATATCAAAATGGCAGTATGAGTTGAGTACGGCATTTTGTGAATGATGGAAAAAGGTGAAAATTTCCACTTACCAAGCACCTATGATTTGTGGAGACTTGGTCAGTGATTTTCAAGAAATATCAAAATGGCCGTATGAGTTGAGTACGGCATTTTGTGAATGATGGAAAAAGGTGAAAATTTCCACTTACCAAGCACCTATGATTTGTGGAGACTTGGTCAGTGATTTTCAAGAAATATCAAAATGGCCGTTTGAGTTGAGTACGGCATTTTGTGAATGATGGAAAAAGGTGAAAATTTCCACTTACCAAGCACCTATGATTTGTGGAGACTTGGTCAGTGATTTTCAACTTTTTCAAGAAATATCAAAATGGCCGTATGAGTTGAGTATGGCATTTTGTGAATGATGGAAAAAGGTGAAAATTTCCACTTACCAAGCACCTATGATTTGTGGAGACTTGGTCAGTGATTTTCAAGAAATATCAAAATGGCCGTATGAGCTGAGTACGGCATTTTGTGAATGATGGAAAAAGGTGAAAATTTCCACTTACGAAGCACCTATGATTTGTGGAGACTTGGTCAGTGATTTTCAAGTAATATCAAAATGGCCGTATGAGTTGAGTAGGGCATTTTGTGAATGATGGAAAAAGGTGAAAATTTCCACTTACCAAGCACCTATGATTTGTGGAGACTTGGTCAGTGATTTTCAAGAATTATCAAAATGGCCGTATGAGTTGAGTAGGGCATTTTGTGAATGATGGAAAAAGGTGAGAATTTCCACTTACCAAGCACCTATGATTTGTGGAGACTTGGTCAGTGATTTTCAAGAAATATCGAAATGGCCGTATAAGTTGAGTACGGCATTTTGTGAATGATGGAAAAAGGTGAAAATTTCCACTTACAAAGCAACTATGATTTGTGGAGACTTGGTCAGTGATTTTCAAGAAATATCAAAATTGCCGTATGAGCTGAGTACGGCATTTTGTGAATGATGGAAAAAGGTGAAAATTTCCACTTACCAAGCACCTATGATTTGTGGAGACTTGGTCAGTGATTTTCAAGAAATATCAAAATGGCCGTATGAGTTGAGTACTGCATTTTGTGAATGATGGAAAAAGGTGAAAATTTCCACTTACCAAGCACCTATGATTTGTTGAGACTTGGTCAGTGATTTTCAACTTTTTCAAGAAATATCAAAATGGCCATATGAGTTGAGTAGGGCATTTTGTGAATGATGGAAAAAGGTGAAAATTTCCACTTACCAAGCACCTATGATTTGTGGAGACTTGGTCAGTGATTTTCAAGAAATATCAAAATGGCCGTATGAGTTGAGTAGGGCATTTTGTGAATGATGGAAAAAGGTGAAAATTTCCACTTACCAAGCACCTATGATTTGTGGAGACTTGGTCAGTGATTTTCAACTTTTTCAAGAAATATCAAAATGGCAGTATGAGTTGAGTACGGCATTTTGTGAATGATGGAAAAAGGTGAAAATTTCCACTTACCAAGCACCTATGATTTGTGGAGACTTGGTCAGTGATTTTCAAGAAATATCAAAATGGCCGTATAAGTTGAGTACGGCATTTTGTGAATGATGGAAAAAGGTGAAAATTTCCACTTACAAAGCAACTATGATTTGTGGAGACTTGGTCAGTGATTTTCAAGAAATATCAAAATGGCCGTATGAGTTGAGTACGGCATTTTGTGAATGATGGAAAAAGGTGAAAATTTCCACTTACCAAGCACCTATGATTTGTGGAGACTTGGTCAGTGATTTTCAACTTTTTCAAGAAATATCAAAATGGCAGTATGAGTTGAGTACGGCATTTTGTGAATGATGGAAAAAGGTGAAAATTTCCACTTACCAAGCACCTATGATTTGTGGAGACTTGGTCAGTGATTTTCAAGAAATATCAAAATGGCCGTATGAGTTGAGTACGGCATTTTGTGAATGATGGAAAAAGGTGAAAATTTCCACTTACGAAGCACCTATGATTTGTGGAGACTTGGTCAGTGATTTTCAAGTAATATCAAAATGGCCGTATGAGTTGAGTAGGGCATTTTGTGAATGATGGAAAAAGGTGAAAATTTCCACTTACCAAGCACCTATGATTTGTGGAGACTTGGTCAGTGATTTTCAAGAATTATCAAAATGGCCGTATGAGTTGAGTAGGGCATTTTGTGAATGATGGAAAAAGGTGAGAATTTCCACTTACCAAGCATCTATGATTTGTGGAGACTTGGTCAGTGATTTTCAAGAAATATCGAAATGGCCGTATAAGTTGAGTACGGCATTTTGTGAATGATGGAAAAAGGTGAAAATTTCCACTTACAAAGCAACTATGATTTGTGGAGACTTGGTCAGTGATTTTCAAGAAATATCAAAATGGCCGTATGAGCTGAGTAAGGCATTTTGTGAATGATGGAAAAAGGTGAAAATTTCCACTTACCAAGCACCTATGATTTGTGGAGACTTGGTCAGTGATTTTCAAGAAATATCAAAATGGCCGTATGAGTTGAGTAGGGCATTTTGTGAATGATGGAAAAAGGTGAAAATTTCCACTTACCAAGCACCTATGATTTGTGGAGACTTGGTCAGTGATTTTCAACTTTTTCAAGAAATATCAAAATGGCAGTATGAGTTGAGTACGGCATTTTGTGAATGATGGAAAAAGGTGAAAATTTCCACTTACCAAGCACCTATGATTTGTGGAGACTTGGTCAGTGATTTTCAAGAAATATCAAAATGGCCGTATAAGTTGAGTACGGCATTTTGTGAATGATGGAAAAAGGTGAAAATTTCCACTTACAAAGCAACTATGATTTGTGGAGACTTGGTCAGTGATTTTCAAGAAATATCAAAATGGCCGTTTGAGTTGAGTACGGCATTTTGTGAATGATGGAAAAAGGTGAAAATTTCCACTTACCAAGCACCTATGATTTGTGGAGACTTGGTCAGTGATTTTCAACTTTTTCAAGAAATATCAAAATGGCCGTATGAGTTGAGTATGGCATTTTGTGAATGATGGAAAAAGGTGAAAATTTCCACTTACCAAGCACCTATGATTTGTGGAGACTTGGTCAGTGATTTTCAAGAAATATCAAAATGGCCGTATGAGCTGAGTACGGCATTTTGTGAATGATGGAAAAAGGTGAAAATTTCCACTTACGAAGCACCTATGATTTGTGGAGACTTGGTCAGTGATTTTCAAGTAATATCAAAATGGCCGTATGAGTTGAGTAGGGCATTTTGTGAATGATGGAAAAAGGTGAAAATTTCCACTTACCAAGCACCTATGATTTGTGGAGACTTGGTCAGTGATTTTCAAGAATTATCAAAATGGCCGTATGAGTTGAGTAGGGCATTTTGTGAATGATGGAAAAAGGTGAGAATTTCCACTTACCAAGCACCTATGATTTGTGGAGACTTGGTCAGTGATTTTCAAGAAATATCGAAATGGCCGTATAAGTTGAGTACGGCATTTTGTGAATGATGGAAAAAGGTGAAAATTTCCACTTACAAAGCAACTATGATTTGTGGAGACTTGGTCAGTGATTTTCAAGAAATATCAAAATTGCCGTATGAGCTGAGTACGGCATTTTGTGAATGATGGAAAAAGGTGAAAATTTCCACTTACCAAGCACCTATGATTTGTGGAGACTTGGTCAGTGATTTTCAAGAAATATCAAAATGGCCGTATGAGTTGAGTACTGCATTTTGTGAATGATGGAAAAAGGTGAAAATTTCCACTTACCAAGCACCTATGATTTGTTGAGACTTGGTCAGTGATTTTCAACTTTTTCAAGAAATATCAAAATGGCCATATGAGTTGAGTAGGGCATTTTGTGAATGATGGAAAAAGGTGAAAATTTCCACTTACCAAGCACCTATGATTTGTGGAGACTTGGTCAGTGATTTTCAAGAAATATCGAAATGGCCGTATAAGTTGAGTACGGCATTTTGTGAATGATGGAAAAAGGTGAAAATTTCCACTTACAAAGCAACCATGATTTGTGGAGACTTGGTCAGTGATTTTCAAGAAATATCAAAATGGCTGTATGAGCTGAGTACGGCATTTTGTGAATGATGGAAAAAGGTGAAAATTTCCACTTACCAAGCACCTATGATTTGTGGAGACTTGGTCAGTGATTTTCAAGAATTATCAAAATGGCCGTATGAGTTGAGTAGGGCATTTTGTGAATGATGGAAAAAGGTGAGAATTTCCACTTACCAAGCACCTATGATTTGTGGAGACTTGGTCAGTGATTTTCAAGAAATATCGAAATGGCCGTATAAGTTGAGTACGGCATTTTGTGAATGATGGAAAAAGGTGAAAATTTCCACTTACAAAGCAACTATGATTTGTGGAGACTTGGTCAGTGATTTTCAAGAAATATCAAAATTGCCGTATGAGCTGAGTACGGCATTTTGTGAATGATGGAAAAAGGTGAAAATTTCCACTTACCAAGCACCTATGATTTGTGGAGACTTGGTCAGTGATTTTCAAGAAATATCAAAATGGCCGTATGAGTTGAGTACTGCATTTTGTGAATGATGGAAAAAGGTGAAAATTTCCACTTACCAAGCACCTATGATTTGTTGAGACTTGGTCAGTGATTTTCAACTTTTTCAAGAAATATCAAAATGGCCATATGAGTTGAGTAGGGCATTTTGTGAATGATGGAAAAAGGTGAAAATTTCCACTTACCAAGCACCTATGATTTGTGGAGACTTGGTCAGTGATTTTCAAGAAATATCAAAATGGCCGTATGAGTTGAGTAGGGCATTTTGTGAATGATGGAAAAAGGTGAAAATTTCCACTTACCAAGCACCTATGATTTGTGGAGACTTGGTCAGTGATTTTCAACTTTTTCAAGAAATATCAAAATGGCAGTATGAGTTGAGTACGGCATTTTGTGAATGATGGAAAAAGGTGAAAATTTCCACTTACCAAGCACCTATGATTTGTGGAGACTTGGTCAGTGATTTTCAAGAAATATCAAAATGGCCGTATAAGTTGAGTACGGCATTTTGTGAATGATGGAAAAAGGTGAAAATTTCCACTTACAAAGCAACTATGATTTGTGGAGACTTGGTCAGTGATTTTCAAGAAATATCAAAATGGCCGTATGAGTTGAGTACGGCATTTTGTGAATGATGGAAAAAGGTGAAAATTTCCACTTACCAAGCACCTATGATTTGTGGAGACTTGGTCAGTGATTTTCAACTTTTTCAAGAAATATCAAAATGGCAGTATGAGTTGAGTACGGCATTTTGTGAATGATGGAAAAAGGTGAAAATTTCCACTTACCAAGCACCTATGATTTGTGGAGACTTGGTCAGTGATTTTCAAGAAATATCAAAATGGCCGTATGAGTTGAGTACGGCATTTTGTGAATGATGGAAAAAGGTGAAAATTTCCACTTACGAAGCACCTATGATTTGTGGAGACTTGGTCAGTGATTTTCAAGTAATATCAAAATGGCCGTATGAGTTGAGTAGGGCATTTTGTGAATGATGGAAAAAGGTGAAAATTTCCACTTACCAAGCACCTATGATTTGTGGAGACTTGGTCAGTGATTTTCAAGAATTATCAAAATGGCCGTATGAGTTGAGTAGGGCATTTTGTGAATGATGGAAAAAGGTGAGAATTTCCACTTACCAAGCATCTATGATTTGTGGAGACTTGGTCAGTGATTTTCAAGAAATATCGAAATGGCCGTATAAGTTGAGTACGGCATTTTGTGAATGATGGAAAAAGGTGAAAATTTCCACTTACAAAGCAACTATGATTTGTGGAGACTTGGTCAGTGATTTTCAAGAAATATCAAAATGGCCGTATGAGCTGAGTAAGGCATTTTGTGAATGATGGAAAAAGGTGAAAATTTCCACTTACCAAGCACCTATGATTTGTGGAGACTTGGTCAGTGATTTTCAAGAAATATCAAAATGGCCGTATGAGTTGAGTAGGGCATTTTGTGAATGATGGAAAAAGGTGAAAATTTCCACTTACCAAGCACCTATGATTTGTGGAGACTTGGTCAGTGATTTTCAACTTTTTCAAGAAATATCAAAATGGCAGTATGAGTTGAGTACGGCATTTTGTGAATGATGGAAAAAGGTGAAAATTTCCACTTACCAAGCACCTATGATTTGTGGAGACTTGGTCAGTGATTTTCAAGAAATATCAAAATGGCCGTATAAGTTGAGTACGGCATTTTGTGAATGATGGAAAAAGGTGAAAATTTCCACTTACAAAGCAACTATGATTTGTGGAGACTTGGTCAGTGATTTTCAAGAAATATCAAAATGGCCGTTTGAGTTGAGTACGGCATTTTGTGAATGATGGAAAAAGGTGAAAATTTCCACTTACCAAGCACCTATGATTTGTGGAGACTTGGTCAGTGATTTTCAACTTTTTCAAGAAATATCAAAATGGCCGTATGAGTTGAGTATGGCATTTTGTGAATGATGGAAAAAGGTGAAAATTTCCACTTACCAAGCACCTATGATTTGTGGAGACTTGGTCAGTGATTTTCAAGAAATATCAAAATGGCCGTATGAGCTGAGTACGGCATTTTGTGAATGATGGAAAAAGGTGAAAATTTCCACTTACGAAGCACCTATGATTTGTGGAGACTTGGTCAGTGATTTTCAAGTAATATCAAAATGGCCGTATGAGTTGAGTAGGGCATTTTGTGAATGATGGAAAAAGGTGAAAATTTCCACTTACCAAGCACCTATGATTTGTGGAGACTTGGTCAGTGATTTTCAAGAATTATCAAAATGGCCGTATGAGTTGAGTAGGGCATTTTGTGAATGATGGAAAAAGGTGAGAATTTCCACTTACCAAGCACCTATGATTTGTGGAGACTTGGTCAGTGATTTTCAAGAAATATCGAAATGGCCGTATAAGTTGAGTACGGCATTTTGTGAATGATGGAAAAAGGTGAAAATTTCCACTTACAAAGCAACTATGATTTGTGGAGACTTGGTCAGTGATTTTCAAGAAATATCAAAATTGCCGTATGAGCTGAGTACGGCATTTTGTGAATGATGGAAAAAGGTGAAAATTTCCACTTACCAAGCACCTATGATTTGTGGAGACTTGGTCAGTGATTTTCAAGAAATATCAAAATGGCCGTATGAGTTGAGTACTGCATTTTGTGAATGATGGAAAAAGGTGAAAATTTCCACTTACCAAGCACCTATGATTTGTTGAGACTTGGTCAGTGATTTTCAACTTTTTCAAGAAATATCAAAATGGCCATATGAGTTGAGTAGGGCATTTTGTGAATGATGGAAAAAGGTGAAAATTTCCACTTACCAAGCACCTATGATTTGTGGAGACTTGGTCAGTGATTTTCAAGAAATATCGAAATGGCCGTATAAGTTGAGTACGGCATTTTGTGAATGATGGAAAAAGGTGAAAATTTCCACTTACAAAGCAACCATGATTTGTGGAGACTTGGTCAGTGATTTTCAAGAAATATCAAAATGGCCGTATGAGCTGAGTACGGCATTTTGTGAATGATGGAAAAAGGTGAAAATTTCCACTTACCAAGCACCTATGATTTGTGGAGACTTGGTCAGTGATTTTCAAGAAATATCAAAATGGCCGTATGAGTTGAGTACTGCATTTTGTGAATGATGGAAAAAGGTGAAAATTTCCACTTACCAAGCACCTATGATTTGTTGAGACTTGGTCAGTGATTTTCAACTTTTTCAAGAAATATCAAAATGGCCATATGAGTTGAGTAGGGCATTTTGTGAATGATGGAAAAAGGTGAAAATTTCCACTTACCAAGCACCTATGATTTGTGGAGACTTGGTCAGTGATTTTCAACTTTTTCAAGAAATATCAAAATGGCAGTATGAGTTGAGTACGGCATTTTGTGAATGATGGAAAAAGGTGAAAATTTCCACTTACCAAGCACCTATGATTTGTGGAGACTTGGTCAGTGATTTTCAAGAAATATCAAAATGGCCGTATAAGTTGAGTACGGCATTTTGTGAATGATGGAAAAAGGTGAAAATTTCCACTTACAAAGCAACTATGATTTGTGGAGACTTGGTCAGTGATTTTCAAGAAATATCAAAATGGCCGTATGAGTTGAGTACGGCATTTTGTGAATGATGGAAAAAGGTGAAAATTTCCACTTACCAAGCACCTATGATTTGTGGAGACTTGGTCAGTGATTTTCAACTTTTTCAAGAAATATCAAAATGGCAGTATGAGTTGAGTACGGCATTTTGTGAATGATGGAAAAAGGTGAAAATTTCCACTTACCAAGCACCTATGATTTGTGGAGACTTGGTCAGTGATTTTCAAGAAATATCAAAATGGCCGTATGAGTTGAGTACGGCATTTTGTGAATGATGGAAAAAGGTGAAAATTTCCACTTACGAAGCACCTATGATTTGTGGAGACTTGGTCAGTGATTTTCAAGTAATATCAAAATGGCCGTATGAGTTGAGTAGGGCATTTTGTGAATGATGGAAAAAGGTGAAAATTTCCACTTACCAAGCACCTATGATTTGTGGAGACTTGGTCAGTGATTTTCAAGAATTATCAAAATGGCCGTATGAGTTGAGTAGGGCATTTTGTGAATGATGGAAAAAGGTGAGAATTTCCACTTACCAAGCATCTATGATTTGTGGAGACTTGGTCAGTGATTTTCAAGAAATATCGAAATGGCCGTATAAGTTGAGTACGGCATTTTGTGAATGATGGAAAAAGGTGAAAATTTCCACTTACAAAGCAACTATGATTTGTGGAGACTTGGTCAGTGATTTTCAAGAAATATCAAAATGGCCGTATGAGCTGAGTACGGCATTTTGTGAATGATGGAAAAAGGTGAAAATTTCCACTTACCAAGCACCTATGATTTGTGGAGACTTGGTCAGTGATTTTCAAGAAATATCAAAATGGCCGTATGAGTTGAGTAGGGCATTTTGTGAATGATGGAAAAAGGTGAAAATTTCCACTTACCAAGCACCTATGATTTGTGGAGACTTGGTCAGTGATTTTCAACTTTTTCAAGAAATATCAAAATGGCAGTATGAGTTGAGTACGGCATTTTGTGAATGATGGAAAAAGGTGAAAATTTCCACTTACCAAGCACCTATGATTTGTGGAGACTTGGTCAGTGATTTTCAAGAAATATCAAAATGGCCGTATAAGTTGAGTACGGCATTTTGTGAATGATGGAAAAAGGTGAAAATTTCCACTTACAAAGCAACTATGATTTGTGGAGACTTGGTCAGTGATTTTCAAGAAATATCAAAATGGCCGTATGAGTTGAGTACGGCATTTTGTGAATGATGGAAAAAGGTGAAAATTTCCACTTACCAAGCACCTATGATTTGTGGAGACTTGGTCAGTGATTTTCAACTTTTTCAAGAAATATCAAAATGGCAGTATGAGTTGAGTACGGCATTTTGTGAATGATGGAAAAAGGTGAAAATTTCCACTTACCAAGCACCTATGATTTGTGGAGACTTGGTCAGTGATTTTCAAGAAATATCAAAATGGCCGTATGAGTTGAGTACGGCATTTTGTGAATGATGGAAAAAGGTGAAAATTTCCACTTACCAAGCACCTATGATTTGTGGAGACTTGGTCAGTGATTTTCAAGAAATATCAAAATGGCCGTTTGAGTTGAGTACGGCATTTTGTGAATGATGGAAAAAGGTGAAAATTTCCACTTACCAAGCACCTATGATTTGTGGAGACTTGGTCAGTGATTTTCAACTTTTTCAAGAAATATCAAAATGGCCGTATGAGTTGAGTATGGCATTTTGTGAATGATGGAAAAAGGTGAAAATTTCCACTTACCAAGCACCTATGATTTGTGGAGACTTGGTCAGTGATTTTCAAGAAATATCAAAATGGCCGTATGAGCTGAGTACGGCATTTTGTGAATGATGGAAAAAGGTGAAAATTTCCACTTACGAAGCACCTATGATTTGTGGAGACTTGGTCAGTGATTTTCAAGTAATATCAAAATGGCCGTATGAGTTGAGTAGGGCATTTTGTGAATGATGGAAAAAGGTGAAAATTTCCACTTACCAAGCACCTATGATTTGTGGAGACTTGGTCAGTGATTTTCAAGAATTATCAAAATGGCCGTATGAGTTGAGTACTGCATTTTGTGAATGATGGAAAAAGGTGAAAATTTCCACTTACCAAGCACCAATGATTTGTTGAGACTTGGCCAGTGATTTTCAACTTTTTCAAGAAATATCAAAATGGCCATATGAGTTGAGTAGGGCATTTTGTGAATGATGGAAAAAGGTGAAAATTTCCACTTACCAAGCACCTATGATTTGTGGAGACTTGGTCAGTGATTTTCAAGAAATATCGAAATGGCCGTATAAGTTGAGTACGGCATTTTGTGAATGATGGAAAAAGGTGAAAATTTCCACTTACAAAGCAACCATGATTTGTGGAGACTTGGTCAGTGATTTTCAAGAAATATCAAAATGGCCGTATGAGCTGAGTACGGCATTTTGTGAATGATGGAAAAAGGTGAAAATTTCCACTTACCAAGCACCTATGATTTGTGGAGACTTGGTCAGTGATTTTCAAGAAATATCAAAATGGCCGTATGAGTTGAGTACTGCATTTTGTGAATGATGGAAAAAGGTGAAAATTTCCACTTACCAAGCACCTATGATTTGTTGAGACTTGGTCAGTGATTTTCAACTTTTTCAAGAAATATCAAAATGGCCATATGAGTTGAGTAGGGCATTTTGTGAATGATGGAAAAAGGTGAAAATTTCCAGTTACCAAGCACCTATGATTTGTGGAGACTTGGTCAGTGATTTTCAAGAAATATCAAAATGGCCGTATGAGTTGAGTACGGCATTTTGTGAATGATGGAAAAAGGTGAAAATTTCCACTTACCAAGCACCTATGATTTGTGGAGACTTGGTCAGTGATTTTCAAGAAATATCAAAATGGCCGTATGAGTTGAGTAGGGCATTTTGTGAATGATGGAAAAAGGTGAAAATTTCCACTTACCAAGCACCTATGATTTGTGGAGACTTGGTCAGTGATTTTCAAGAAATATCAAAATGGCCGTATGAGTTGAGTACGGCATTTTGTGAATGATGGAAAAAGGTGAAAATTTCCACTTACCAAGCACCTATGATTTGTGGAGACTTGGTCAGTGATTTTCAACTTTTTCAAGAAATATCAAAATGGCCGTATGAGTTGAGTAGGGCATTTTGTGAATGATGGAAAAAGGTGAAAATTTCCACTTACCAAGCACCTATGATTAGTGGAGACTTGGTCAGTGATTTTCAAGAAATATCAAAATGGCCGTATGAGTTGAGTAGGGCATTTTGTGAATGATGGAAAAAGGTGAAAATTTCCACTTACCAAGCACCTATGATTTGTGGAGACTTGGTCAGTGATTTTCAAGAAATATCAAAATGGCCGTATAAGTTGAGTACTTGAGTACGGCATTTTGTGAATGATGGAAAAAGGTGAAAATTTCCACTTACAAAGCACCTATGATTTGTGGAGACTTGGTCAGTGATTTTCAAGAAATATCAAAATGGCCGTATGAGTTGAGTAGGGCATTTTGTGAATGATGGAAAAAGGTGAAAATTTCCACTTACCAAGCACCTATGATTTGTGGAGACTTGGTCAGTGATTTTCAAGAAATATCAAAATGGCCGTATAAGTTGAGTATGGCATTTTGTGAATGATGGAAAAAGGTGAAAATTTCCACTTACAAAGCAACTATGATTTGTGGAGACTTGGTCAGTGATTTTCAAGAAATATCAAAATGGCCGTATGAGTTGAGTACGGCATTTTGTGAATGATGGAAAAAGGTGAAAATTTCCACTTACCAAGCACCTATGATTTGTGGAGACTTGGTCAGTGATTTTCAACTTTTTCAAGAAATATCAAAATGGCAGTATGAGTTGAGTACGGCATTTTGTGAATGATGGAAAAAGGTGAAAATTTCCACTTACCAAGCACCTATGATTTGTGGAGACTTGGTCAGTGATTTTCAAGAAATATCAAAATGGCCGTATGAGTTGAGTAGGGCATTTTGTGAATGATGGAAAAAGGTGAAAATTTCCACTTACCAAGCACCTATGATTTGTGGAGACTTGGTCAGTGATTTTCAACTTTTTCAAGAAATATCAAAATGGCAGTATGAGTTGAGTACGGCATTTTGTGAATGATGGAAAAAGGTGAAAATTTCCACTTACCAAGCACCTATGATTTGTGGAGACTTGGTCAGTGATTTTCAAGAAATATCAAAATGGCCGTATAAGTTGAGTACGGCATTTTGTGAATGATGGAAAAAGGTGAAAATTTCCACTTACAAAGCAACTATGATTTGTGGAGACTTGGTCAGTGATTTTCAAGAAATATCAAAATGGCCGCATGAGTTGAGTACGGCATTTTGTGAATGATGGAAAAAGGTGAAAATTTCCACTTACCAAGCACCTATGATTTGTGGAGACTTGGTCAGTGATTTTCAACTTTTTCAAGAAATATCAAAATGGCAGTATGAGTTGAGTACGGCATTTTGTGAATGATGGAAAAAGGTGAAAATTTCCACTTACCAAGCACCTATGATTTGTGGAGACTTGGTCAGTGATTTTCAAGAAATATCAAAATGGCCGTATGAGTTGAGTACGGCATTTTGTGAATGATGGAAAAAGGTGAAAATTTCCACTTACCAAGCACCTATGATTTGTGGAGACTTGGTCAGTGATTTTCAAGAAATATCAAAATGGCCGTTTGAGTTGAGTACGGCATTTTGTGAATGATTGAAAAAGGTGAAAATTTCCACTTACCAAGCAGCAAGCACCTATGATTTGTGGAGACTTGGTCAGTGATTTTCAACTTTTTCAAGAAATATCAAAATGGCCGTATGAGTTGAGTAGGGCATTTTGTGAATGATGGAAAAAGGTGAAAATTTCCACTTACCAAGCACCTATGATTTGTGGAGACTTGGTCAGTGATTTTCAAGAAACATCAAAATGGCCGTATGAGCTGAGTACGGCATTTTGTGAATGATGGAAAAAGGTGAAAATTTCCACTTACGAAGCACCTATGATTTGTGGAGACTTGGTCAGTGATTTTCAAGTAATATCAAAATGGCCGTATGAGTTGAGTAGGGCATTTTGTGAATGATGGAAAAAGGTGAAAATTTCCACTTACAAAGCAACTATGATTTGTGGAGACTTGGTCAGTGATTTTCAAGAAATATCAAAATGGCCGTATGAGTTGAGTACTGCATTTTGTGAATGATGGAAAAAGGTGAAAATTTCCACTTACCAAGCACCTATGATTTGTGGAGACTTGGTCAGTGATTTTCAAGAAATATCAAAATGGCCGTATGAGTTGAGTACGGCATTTTGTGAATGATGGAAAAAGGTGAAAATTTCCACTTACCAAGCACCTATGATTTGTGGAGACTTGGTCAGTGATTTTCAACTTTTTCAAGAAATATCAAAATGGCCGTATGAGTTGAGTACGGCATTTTGTGAATGATGGAAAAAGGTGAAAATTTCCACTTACCAAGCACCTATGATTTGTGGAGACTTGGTCAGTGATTTTCAAGAAATATCAAAATGGCCGCATGAGTTGAGTAGGGCATTTTGTGAATGATGGAAAAAGGTGAAAATTTCCACTTACCAAGCACCTATGATTTGTGGAGACTTGGTCAGTGATTTTCAAGAAATATCAAAATGGCCGTATGAGTTGAGTAGGGCATTTTGTGAATGATGGAAAAAGGTGAAAATTTCCACTTACAAAGCAACTATGATTTGTGGAGACTTGGTCAGTGATTTTCAAGAAATATCAAAATGGCCGTATGAGTTGAGTACGGCATTTTGTGAATGATGGAAAAAGGTGAAAATTTCCACTTACGAAGCACCTATGATTTGTGGAGACTTGGTCAGATATTTTCAAGTAATATCAAAATGGCCGTATGAGTTGAGTAGGGCATTTTGTGAATGATGGAAAAAGGTGAAAATTTCCACTTACCAAGCACCTATGATTTGTCGAGACTTGGTCAGTGATTTTCAAGAAATATCAAAATGGCCGTATGAGTTGAGTAGGGCATTTTGTGAATGATGGAAAAAGGTGAAAATTTCCACTTACCAAGCACCTATGATTTGTGGAGACTTGGTCAGTGATTTTCAAGAAATATCAAAATGGCCGTATGAGTTGAGTAGGGCATTTTGTGAATGATGGAAAAAGGTGAAAATTTCCACTTACCAAGCACCTATGATTTGTGGAGACTTGGTCAGTGATTTTCAAGAAATATCAAAATGGCCGTATGAGTTGAGTACGGCATTTTGTGAATGATGGAAAAAGGTGAAAATTTCCACTTACCAAGCACCTATGATTTGTGGAGACTTGGTCAGTGATTTTCAAGAAATATCAAAATGGCCGTATGAGTTGAGTAGGTCATTTTGTGAATGATGGAAAAAGGTGAAAATTTCCACTTACAAAGCAACTATGATTTGTGGAGACTTGGTCAGTGATTTTCAAGAAATATCAAAATGGCCGTATGAGTTGAGTACGGCATTTTGTGAATGATGGAAAAAGGTAAAAATTCCCACTTACCAAGCACCTATGATTTGTGGAGACTTGGTCAGTGATTTTCAACTTTTTCAAGAAATATCAAAATGGCTGTATGAGTTGAGTACGGCATTTTGTGAATGATGGAAAAAGGTGAAAATTTCCACTTACCAAGCACCTATGATTTGTGGAGACTTGGTCAGTGATTTTCAAGAAATATCAAAATGGCCGTATAAGTTGAGTACGGCATTTTGTGAATGATGGAAAAAGGTGAAAATTTCCACTTACCAAGCACCTATGATTTGTGGAGACTTGGTCAGTGATTTTCAAGAAATATCAAAATGGCCGTATGAGTTGAGTAGGGCATTTTGTGAATGATGGAAAAAGGTGAAAATTTCCACTTACCAAGCACCTATGATTTGTGGAGACTTGGTCAGTGATTTCGAGAAATATCAAAATGGCCGTATAAGTTGAGTACGGCATTTTGTGAATGATGGAAAAAGGTGAAAATTTCCACTTACCAAGCACCTATGATTTGTGGAGACTTGGTCAGTGATTTTCAAGAAATATCAAAATGGCCGTATAAGTTGAGTACGGCATTTTGTGAATGATGGAAAAAGGTGAAAATTTCCACTTACCAAGCACCTATGATTTGTGGAGACTTGGTCAGTGATTTTCAACTTTTTCAAGAAATATCAAAATGGCCGTATGAGTTGAGTACGGCATTTTGTGAATGATGGAAAAAGGTGAAAATTTCCACTTACCAAGCACCTATGATTTGTGGAGACTTGGTCAGTGATTTTCAAGAAATATCAAAATGGCAGTATGAGTTGAGTACGGCATTTTGTGAATGATGGAAATAGGTGAAAATTTCCACTTACCAAGCACCTATGATTTGTGGAGACTTGGTCAGTGATTTTCAAGAAATATCAAAATGGCAGTATGAGTTAAGTACGGCATTTTGTGAATGATGGAAATAGGTGAAAATTTCCACTTACCAAGCACCTATGATTTGTGGAGACTTGGTCAGTGATTTTCATAAAATATCAAAATGGCTGTATAAGTTGAGTACGGCATTTTGTGAATGATGGAAAAAGGTGAAAATTTCCACTTACCAAGCACCTATGATTTGTGGAGACTTGGTCAGTGATTTTCAACTTTTTCAAGAAATATCAAAATGGCCGTATGAGTTGAGTACGGCATTTTGTGAATGATGGAAAAAGGTGAAAATTTCCACTTACAAAGCAACTATGATTTGTGGAGACTTGGTCAGTGATTTTCAAGAAATATCAAAATGGCCGTATGAGTTGAGTACGGCATTTTGTGAATGATGGAAAAAGGTAAAAATTCCCACTTACCAAGCACCTATGATTTGTGGAGACTTGGTCAGTGATTTTCAACTTTTTCAAGAAATATCAAAATGGCTGTATGAGTTGAGTACGGCATTTTGTGAATGATGGAAAAAGGTGAAAATTTCCACTTACCAAGCACCTATGATTTGTGGAGACTTGGTCAGTGATTTTTGAGAAATATCAAAATGGCCGTATAAGTTGAGTACGGCATTTTGTGAATGATGGAAAAAGGTGAAAATTTCCACTTACCAAGCACCTATGATTTGTGGAGACTTGGTCAGTGATTTTCAAGAAATATCAAAATGGCCGTATAAGTTGAGTACGGCATTTTGTGAATGATGGAAAAAGGTGAAAATTTCCACTTACCAAGCACCTATGATTTGTGGAGACTTGGTCAGTGATTTTCAACTTTTTCAAGAAATATCAAAATGGCCGTATGAGTTGAGTACGGCATTTTGTGAATGATGGAAAAAGGTGAAAATTTCCACTTACAAAGCAACTATGATTTGTGGAGACTTGGTCAGTGATTTTCAAGAAATATCAAAATGGCCGTATGAGTTGAGTACGGCATTTTGTGAATGATGGAAAAAGGTGAAAATTTCCACTTACAAAGCAACTATGATTTGTGGAGACTTGGTCAGTGATTTTCAAGAAATATCAAAATGGCCGTATAAGTTGAGTACGGCATTTTGTGAATGATGGAAAAAGGTGAAAATTTCCACTTACAAAGCAACTATGATTTGTGGAGACTTGGTCAGTGATTGTCAAGAAATATCAAAATGTCAGAATGAGTTGAGTACGGCATTTTGTGAATGATGGAAATAGGTGAAAATTTCCACTTACCAAGCACCTATGATTTGTGGAGACTTGGTCAGTGATTTTCAAGAAATATCAAAATGGCAGTATGAGTTAAGTACGGCATTTTGTGAATGATGGAAATAGGTGAAAATTTCCACTTACCAAGCACCTATGATTTGTGGAGACTTGGTCAGTGATTTTCAAGAAATATCAAAATGGCCGTATAAGTTGAGTACGGCATTTTGTGAATGATGGAAAAAGGTGAAAATTTCCACTTACCAAGCACCTATGATTTGTGGAGACTTGGTCAGTGATTTTCAACTTTTTCAAGAAATATCAAATTGGCCGTATGAGTTGAGTACGGCATTTTGTGAATGATGGAAAAAGGTGAAAATTTCCACTTACCAAGCACCTATGATTTGTGGAGACTTGGTCAGTGATTTTTATAAAATATCAAAATGGCCGTATAAGTTGAGTATGGCATTTTGTGAATGATGGAAAAAGGTGAAAATTTCCACTTACAAAGCAACTATGATTTGTGGAGACTTGGTCAGTGATTTTCAACTTTTTCAAGAAATATCAAAATGGCTGTATGAGTTGAGTACGGCATTTTGTGAATGATGGAAAAAGGTGAAAATTTCCACTTACCAAGCACCTATGATTTGTGGAGACTTGGTCAGTGATTTTCAAGAAATATCAAAATGGCCGTATAAGTTGAGTACGGCATTTTGTGAATGATGGAAAAAGGTGAAAATTTCCACTTACCAAGCACCTATGATTTGTGGAGACTTGGTCAGTGATTTTCAACTTTTTCAAGAAATATCAAAATGGCCGTATGAGTTGAGTACGGCATTTTGTGAATGATGGAAAAAGGTGAAAATTTCCACTTACCAAGCACCTATGATTTGTGGAGACTTGGTCAGTGATTTTCAAGAAATATCAAAATGGCAGTATGAGTTGAGTACGGCATTTTGTGAATGATGGAAATAGGTGAAAATTTCCACTTACCAAGCACCTATGATTTGTGGAGACTTGGTCAGTGATTTTCAAGAAATATCAAAATGGCAGTATGAGTTAAGTACGGCATTTTGTGAATGATGGAAATAGGTGAAAATTTCCACTTACCAAGCACCTATGATTTGTGGAGACTTGGTCAGTGATTTTCATAAAATATCAAAATGGCCGTATAAGTTGAGTACGGCATTTTGTGAATGATGGAAAAAGGTGAAAATTTCCACTTACCAAGCACCTATGATTTGTGGAGACTTGGTCAGTGATTTTCAACTTTTTCAAGAAATATCAAAATGGCCGTATGAGTTGAGTACGGCATTTTGTGAATGATGGAAAAAGGTGAAAATTTCCACTTACAAAGCAACTATGATTTGTGGAGACTTGGTCAGTGATTTTCAAGAAATATCAAAATGGCCGTATGAGTTGAGTACGGCATTTTGTGAATGATGGAAAAAGGTGAAAATTTCCACTTACAAAGCAACTATGATTTGTGGAGACTTGGTCAGTGATTTTCAAGAAATATCAAAATGGCCGTATAAGTTGAGTACGGCATTTTGTGAATGATGGAAAAAGGTGAAAATTTCCACTTACAAAGCAACTATGATTTGTGGAGACTTGGTCAGTGATTGTCAAGAAATATCAAAATGTCAGAATGAGTTGAGTACGGCATTTTGTGAATGATGGAAATAGGTGAAAATTTCCACTTACCAAGCACCTATGATTTGTGGAGACTTGGTCAGTGATTTTCAAGAAATATCAAAATGGCAGTATGAGTTAAGTACGGCATTTTGTGAATGATGGAAATAGGTGAAAATTTCCACTTACCAAGCACCTATGATTTGTGGAGACTTGGTCAGTGATTTTCAAGAAATATCAAAATGGCCGTATAAGTTTAGTACGGCATTTTGTGAATGATGGAAAAAGGTGAAAATTTCCACTTACCAAGCACCTATGATTTGTGGAGACTTGGTCAGTGATTTTCATAAAATATCAAAATGGCCGTATAAGTTGAGCACGGCATTTTGTGAATGATGGAAAAAGGTGAAAATTTCCACTTACAAAGCAACTATGATTTGTGGAGACTTGGTCAGTGATTTTCAAGAAATATCAAAATGGCCGTATGAGTTGAGTACGGCATTTTGTGAATGATGGAAAAAGGTGAAAATTTCCACTTACCAAGCACCTATGATTTGTGGAGACTTGGTCAGTGATTTTTGAGAAATATCAAAATGGCCGTATAAGTTGAGTACGGCATTTTGTGAATGATGGAAAAAGGTGAAAATTTCCACTTACCAAGCACCTATGATTTGTGGAGACTTGGTCAGTGATTTTCAAGAAATATCAAAATGGCCGTATAAGTTGAGTACGGCATTTTGTGAATGATGGAAAAAGGTGAAAATTTCCACTTACCAAGCACCTATGATTTGTGGAGACTTGGTCAGTGATTTTCAACTTTTTCAAGAAATATCAAAATGGCCGTATGAGTTGAGTACGGCATTTTGTGAATGATGGAAAAAGGTGAAAATTTCCACTTACCAAGCACCTATGATTTGTGGAGACTTGGTCAGTGATTTTCAAGAAATATCAAAATGGCAGTATGAGTTGAGTACGGCATTTTGTGAATGATGGAAATAGGTGAAAATTTCCACTTACCAAGCACCTATGATTTGTGGAGACTTGGTCAGTGATTTTCAAGAAATATCAAAATGGCAGTATGAGTTAAGTACGGCATTTTGTGAATGATGGAAATAGGTGAAAATTTCCACTTACCAAGCACCTATGATTTGTGGAGACTTGGTCAGTGATTTTCATAAAATATCAAAATGGCCGTATAAGTTGAGTAGGGCATTTTGTGAATGATGGAAAAAGGTGAAAATTTCCACTTACCAAGCACCTATGATTTGTGGAGACTTGGTCAGTGATTTTCAACTTTTTCAAGAAATATCAAAATGGCAGTATGAGTTGAGTAGGGCATTTTGTGAATGATGGAAAAAGGTGAAAATTTCCACTTACCAAGCACCTATGATTTGTGGAGACTTGGTCAGTGATTTTCAAGAAATATCAAAATGGCCGTATGAGTTGAGTAGGGCATTTTGTGAATGATGGAAAAAGGTGAAAATTTCCACTTACCAAGCACCTATGATTTGTGGAGACTTGGTCAGTGATTTTCGAGAAATATCAAAATGGCCGTATAAGTTGAGTACGGCATTTTGTGAATGATGGAAAAAGGTGAAAATTTCCACTTACAAAGCAACTATGATTTGAGGAGGCTTGGTCAGTGATTTTCAAGAAATATCAAAATGGCCGTATGAGTTGAGTAGGGCATTTTGTGAATGATGGAAAAAGGTGAAAATTTCCACTTACCAAGCACCTATGATTTGTGGAGACTTGGTCAGTGATTTTTATAAAATATCAAAATGGCCGTATAAGTTGAGTATGGCATTTTGTGAATGATGGAAAAAGGTGAAAATTTCCACTTACAAAGCAACTATGATTTGTGGAGACTTGGTCAGTGATTTTCAAGAAATATCAAAATGGCCGTATGAGTTGAGTACGGCATTTTGTGAATGATGGAAAAAGGTAAAAATTCCCACTTACCAAGCACCTATGATTTGTGGAGACTTGGTCAGTGATTTTCAACTTTTTCAAGAAATATCAAAATGGCTGTATGAGTTGAGTACGGCATTTTGTGAATGATGGAAAAAGGTGAAAATTTCCACTTACCAAGCACCTATGATTTGTGGAGACTTGGTCAGTGATTTTCAAGAAATATCAAAATGGCCGTATAAGTTGAGTACGGCATTTTGTGAATGATGGAAAAAGGTGAAAATTTCCACTTACCAAGCACCTATGATTTGTGGAGACTTGGTCAGTGATTTTCAAGAAATATCAAAATGGCCGTATGAGTTGAGTAGGGCATTTTGTGAATGATGGAAAAAGGTGAAAATTTCCACTTACCAAGCACCTATGATTTGTGGAGACTTGGTCAGTGATTTTCGAGAAATATCAAAATGGCCGTATAAGTTGAGTACGGCATTTTGTGAATGATGGAAAAAGGTGAAAATTTCCACTTACCAAGCACCTATGATTTGTGGAGACTTGGTCAGTGATTTTCAAGAAATATCAAAATGGCCGTATAAGTTGAGTACGGCATTTTGTGAATGATGGAAAAAGGTGAAAATTTCCACTTACCAAGCACCTATGATTTGTGGAGACTTGGTCAGTGATTTTCAACTTTTTCAAGAAATATCAAAATGGCCGTATGAGTTGAGTACGGCATTTTGTGAATGATGGAAAAAGGTGAAAATTTCCACTTACCAAGCACCTATGATTTGTGGAGACTTGGTCAGTGATTTTCAAGAAATATCAAAATGGCAGTATGAGTTGAGTACGGCATTTTGTGAATGATGGAAATAGGTGAAAATTTCCACTTACCAAGCACCTATGATTTGTGGAGACTTGGTCAGTGATTTTCAAGAAATATCAAAATGGCAGTATGAGTTAAGTACGGCATTTTGTGAATGATGGAAATAGGTGAAAATTTCCACTTACCAAGCACCTATGATTTGTGGAGACTTGGTCAGTGATTTTCATAAAATATCAAAATGGCTGTATAAGTTGAGTACGGCATTTTGTGAATGATGGAAAAAGGTGAAAATTTCCACTTACCAAGCACCTATGATTTGTGGAGACTTGGTCAGTGATTTTCAACTTTTTCAAGAAATATCAAAATGGCCGTATGAGTTGAGTACGGCATTTTGTGAATGATGGAAAAAGGTGAAAATTTCCACTTACAAAGCAACTATGATTTGTGGAGACTTGGTCAGTGATTTTCAAGAAATATCAAAATGGCCGTATGAGTTGAGTACGGCATTTTGTGAATGATGGAAAAAGGTGAAAATTTCCACTTACAAAGCAACTATGATTTGTGGAGACTTGGTCAGTGATTTTCAAGAAATATCAAAATGGCCGTATAAGTTGAGTACGGCATTTTGTGAATGATGGAAAAAGGTGAAAATTTCCACTTACAAAGCAACTATGATTTGTGGAGACTTGGTCAGTGATTGTCAAGAAATATCAAAATGTCAGAATGAGTTGAGTACGGCATTTTGTGAATGATGGAAATAGGTGAAAATTTCCACTTACCAAGCACCTATGATTTGTGGAGACTTGGTCAGTGATTTTCAAGAAATATCAAAATGGCAGTATGAGTTGAGTACGGCATTTTGTGAATGATGGAAAAAGGTGAAAATTTCCACTTACCAAGCACCTATGATTTGTGGAGACTTGGTCAGTGATTTTCAAGAAATATCAAAATGGCCGTATAAGTTGAGTACGGCATTTTGTGAATGATGGAAAAAGGTGAAAATTTCCACTTACAAAGCAACTATGATTTGTGGAGACTTGGTCAGTGATTTTCAAGAAATATCAAAATGGCCATATGAGTTGAGTATGGCATTTTGTGAATGATGGAAAAAGGTGAAAATTTCCACTTACCAAGCACCTATGATTTGTGGAGACTTGGTCAGTGATTTTCAACTTTTTCAAGAAATATCAAAATGGCAGTATGAGTTGAGTACGGCATTTTGTGAATGATGGAAAAAGGTGAAAATTTCCACTTACCAAGCACCTATGATTTGTGGAGACTTGGTCAGTGATTTTCAAGAAATATCAAAATGGCCGTATGAGTTGAGTATGGCATTTTGTGAATGATGGAAAAAGGTGAAAATTTCCACTTACCAAGCACCTATGATTTGTGGAGACTTGGTCAGTGATTTTCGAGAAATATCAAAATGGCCGTATGAGTTGAGTACGGCATTTTGTGAATGATGGAAAAAGGTGAAAATTTCCACTTACCAAGCACCTATGATTTGTGGAGACTTGGTCAGTGATTTTCAAGAAATATCAAAATGGCAGTATGAGTTGAGTACGGCATTTTGTGAATGATGGAAATAGGTGAAAATTTCCACTTACCAAGCACCTATGATTTGTGGAGACTTGGTCAGTGATTTTCAAGAAATATCAAAATGGCAGTATGAGTTAAGTACGGCATTTTGTGAATGATGGAAATAGGTGAAAATTTCCACTTACCAAGCACCTATGATTTGTGGAGACTTGGTCAGTGATTTTCATAAAATATCAAAATGGCCGTATAAGTTGAGTACGGCATTTTGTGAATGATGGAAAAAGGTGAAAATTTCCACTTACAAAGCACCTATGATTTGTGGAGACTTGGTCAGTGATTTTCAACTTTTTCAAGAAATATCAAAATGGCCGTATGAGTTGAGTACGGCATTTTGTGAATGATGGAAATAGGTGAAAATTTCCACTTACCAAGCACCTATGATTTGTGGAGACTTGGTCAGTGATTTTCAAGAAATATCAAAATGGCCGTATAAGTTGAGTACGGCATTTTGTGAATGATGGAAAAAGGTGAAAATTTCCACTTACCAAGCACCTATGATTTGTGGAGACTTGGTCAGTGATTTTCAACTTTTTCAAGAAATATCAAATTGGCCGTATGAGTTGAGTACGGCATTTTGTGAATGATGGAAAAAGGTGAAAATTTCCACTTACCAAGCACCTATGATTTGTGGAGACTTGGTCAGTGATTTTTATAAAATATCAAAATGGCCGTATAAGTTGAGTATGGCATTTTGTGAATGATGGAAAAAGGTGAAAATTTCCACTTACAAAGCAACTATGATTTGTGGAGACTTGGTCAGTGATTTTCAAGAAATATCAAAATGGCCGTATGAGTTGAGTACGGCATTTTGTGAATGATGGAAAAAGGTAAAAATTCCCACTTACCAAGCACCTATGATTTGTGGAGACTTGGTCAGTGATTTTCAACTTTTTCAAGAAATATCAAAATGGCTGTATGAGTTGAGTACGGCATTTTGTGAATGATGGAAAAAGGTGAAAATTTCCACTTACCAAGCACCTATGATTTGTGGAGACTTGGTCAGTGATTTTCAAGAAATATCAAAATGGCCGTATAAGTTGAGTACGGCATTTTGTGAATGATGGAAAAAGGTGAAAATTTCCACTTACCAAGCACCTATGATTTGTGGAGACTTGGTCAGTGATTTTCAAGAAATATCAAAATGGCCGTATGAGTTGAGTAGGGCATTTTGTGAATGATGGAAAAAGGTGAAAATTTCCACTTACCAAGCACCTATGATTTGTGGAGACTTGGTCAGTGATTTTCGAGAAATATCAAAATGGCCGTATAAGTTGAGTACGGCATTTTGTGAATGATGGAAAAAGGTGAAAATTTCCACTTACCAAGCACCTATGATTTGTGGAGACTTGGTCAGTGATTTTCAAGAAATATCAAAATGGCCGTATAAGTTGAGTACGGCATTTTGTGAATGATGGAAAAAGGTGAAAATTTCCACTTACCAAGCACCTATGATTTGTGGAGACTTGGTCAGTGATTTTCAACTTTTTCAAGAAATATCAAAATGGCCGTATGAGTTGAGTACGGCATTTTGTGAATGATGGAAAAAGGTGAAAATTTCCACTTACCAAGCACCTATGATTTGTGGAGACTTGGTCAGTGATTTTCAAGAAATATCAAAATGGCAGTATGAGTTGAGTACGGCATTTTGTGAATGATGGAAATAGGTGAAAATTTCCACTTACCAAGCACCTATGATTTGTGGAGACTTGGTCAGTGATTTTCAAGAAATATCAAAATGGCAGTATGAGTTAAGTACGGCATTTTGTGAATGATGGAAATAGGTGAAAATTTCCACTTACCAAGCACCTATGATTTGTGGAGACTTGGTCAGTGATTTTCATAAAATATCAAAATGGCTGTATAAGTTGAGTACGGCATTTTGTGAATGATGGAAAAAGGTGAAAATTTCCACTTACCAAGCACCTATGATTTGTGGAGACTTGGTCAGTGATTTTCAACTTTTTCAAGAAATATCAAAATGGCCGTATGAGTTGAGTACGGCATTTTGTGAATGATGGAAAAAGGTGAAAATTTCCACTTACAAAGCAACTATGATTTGTGGAGACTTGGTCAGTGATTTTCAAGAAATATCAAAATGGCCGTATGAGTTGAGTACGGCATTTTGTGAATGATGGAAAAAGGTGAAAATTTCCACTTACAAAGCAACTATGATTTGTGGAGACTTGGTCAGTGATTTTCAAGAAATATCAAAATGGCCGTATAAGTTGAGTACGGCATTTTGTGAATGATGGAAAAAGGTGAAAATTTCCACTTACAAAGCAACTATGATTTGTGGAGACTTGGTCAGTGATTTTCAAGAAATATCAAAATGTCAGAATGAGTTGAGTACGGCATTTTGTGAATGATGGAAATAGGTGAAAATTTCCACTTACCAAGCACCTATGATTTGTGGAGACTTGGTCAGTGATTTTCAAGAAATATCAAAATGGCAGTATGAGTTAAGTACGGCATTTTGTGAATGATGGAAATAGGTGAAAATTTCCACTTACCAAGCACCTATGATTTGTGGAGACTTGGTCAGTGATTTTCATAAAATATCAAAATGGCCGTATAAGTTGAGTACGGCATTTTGTGAATGATGGAAAAAGGTGAAAATTTCCACTTACCAAGCACCTATGATTTGTGGAGACTTGGTCAGTGATTTTCAACTTTTTCAAGAAATATCAAAATGGCCGTATGAGTTGAGTACGGCATTTTGTGAATGATGGAAAAAGGTGAAAATTTCCACTTACCAAGCACCTATGATTTGTGGAGACTTGGTCAGTGATTTTCAAGAAATATCAAAATGGCCGTATGAGTTGAGTACGGCATTTTGTGAATGATGGAAAAAGGTGAAAATTTCCACTTACCAAGCACCTATGATTTGTGGAGACTTGGTCAGTGATTTTCAAGAAATATCAAAATGGCCGTATGAGTTGAGTACGGCATTTTGTGAATGATGGAAAAAGGTGAAAACTTCCACTTACCAAGCACCTATGATTTGTGGAGACTTGGTCAGTGATTTTCAAGAAATATCAAAATGGCCGTATGAGTTGAGTACAGCATTTTGTGAATGATGGAAAAAGGTGAAAATTTCCACTTACCAAGCACCTATGATTTGTGGAGTCTTGGTCAGTGATTTTCAAGAAATATCAAAATGGCAGTATGAGTTGAGTACGGCATTTTGTGAATGATGGAAAAAGGTGAAAATTTCCACTTACCAAGCACCTATGATTTGTGGAGACTTGGTCAGTGATTTTCAAGAAATATCAAAATGGCCGTATAAGTTGAGTACGGCATTTTGTGAATGATGGAAAAAGGTGAAAATTTCCACTTACAAAGCAACTATGATTTGTGGAGACTTGGTCAGTGATTTTCAAGAAATATCAAAATGGCCATATGAGTTGAGTATGGCATTTTGTGAATGATGGAAAAAGGTGAAAATTTCCACTTACCAAGCACCTATGATTTGTGGAGACTTGGTCAGTGATTTTCAAGAAATATCAAAATGGCCGTATGAGTTGAGTACGGCATTTTGTGAATGATGGAAAAAGGTGAAAATTTCCACTTACCAAGCACCTATGATTTGTGGAGACTTGGTCAGTGATTTTCAAGAAATATCAAAATGGCCATATGAGTTGAGTACAGCATTTTGTGAATGATGGAAAAAGGTGAAAATTTCCACTTACCAAGCACCTATGATTTGTGGAGACTTGGTCAGTGATTTTCAAGAAATATCAAAATGGCCTTATAAGTTGAGTACGGCATTTTGTGAATGATGGAAAAAGGTGGAAATTCCACTTACAAAGCAACTATGATTTGTGGAGACTTGGTCAGTGATTTTCATAAAATATCAAAATGGCCGTATAAGTTGAGTACGGCATTTTGTGAATGATGGAAAAAGGTGAAAATTTCCACTTACCAAGCACCTATGATTTGTGGAGACTTGGTCAGTGATTTTCAACTTTTTCAAGAAATATCAAAATGGCAGTATGAGTTGAGTACGGCATTTTGTGAATGATGGAAAAAGGTGAAAATTTCCACTTACCAAGCACCTATGATTTGTGGAGACTTGGTCAGTGATTTTCAAGAAATATCAAAATGGCCGTATGAGTTGAGTACGGCATTTTGTGAATGATGGAAAAAGGTGAAAATTTCCACTTACCAAGCACCTATGATTTGTGGAGACTTGGTCAGTGATTTTCGAGAAATATCAAAATGGCCGTATGAGTTGAGTACGGCATTTTGTGAATGATGGAAAAAGGTGAAAATTTCCACTTACCAAGCACCTATGATTTGTGGAGACTTGGTCAGTGATTTTCAAGAAATATCAAAATGGCAGTATGAGTTGAGTACGGCATTTTGTGAATGATGGAAATAGGTGAAAATTTCCACTTACCAAGCACCTATGATTTGTGGAGACTTGGTCAGTGATTTTCAAGAAATATCAAAATGGCAGTATGAGTTAAGTACGGCATTTTGTGAATGATGGAAATAGGTGAAAATTTCCACTTACCAAGCACCTATGATTTGTGGAGACTTGGTCAGTGATTTTCATAAAATATCAAAATGGCCGTATAAGTTGAGTACGGCATTTTGTGAATGATGGAAAAAGGTGAAAATTTCCACTTACCAAGCACCTATGATTTGTGGAGACTTGGTCAGTGATTTTCAACTTTTTCAAGAAATATCAAAATGGCCGTATGAGTTGAGTACAGCATTTTGTGAATGATGGAAAAAGGTGAAAATTTCCACTTACCAAGCACCTATGATTTGTGGAGTCTTGGTCAGTGATTTTCAAGAAATATCAAAATGGCCGTATGAGTTGAGTACAGCATTTTGTGAATGATGGAAAAAGGTGAAAATTTCCACTTACCAAGCACCTATGATTTGTGGAGTCTTGGTCAGTGATTTTCAAGAAATATCAAAATGGCAGTATGAGTTGAGTACGGCATTTTGTGAATGATGGAAAAAGGTGAAAATTTCCACTTACCAAGCACCTATGATTTGTGGAGACTTGGTCAGTGATTTTCAAGAAATATCAAAATGGCCGTATAAGTTGAGTACGGCATTTTGTGAATGATGGAAAAAGGTGAAAATTTCCACTTACAAAGCAACTATGATTTGTGGAGACTTGGTCAGTGATTTTCAAGAAATATCAAAATGGCCATATGAGTTGAGTATGGCATTTTGTGAATGATGGAAAAAGGTGAAAATTTCCACTTACCAAGCACCTATGATTTGTGGAGACTTGGTCAGTGATTTTCAACTTTTTCAAGAAATATCAAAATGGCAGTATGAGTTGAGTACGGCATTTTGTGAATGATGGAAAAAGGTGAAAATTTCCACTTACCAAGCACCTATGATTTGTGGAGACTTGGTCAGTGATTTTCAAGAAATATCAAAATGGCCGTATGAGTTGAGTACGGCATTTTGTGAATGATGGAAAAAGGTGAAAATTTCCACTTACCAAGCACCTATGATTTGTGGAGACTTGGTCAGTGATTTTCGAGAAATATCAAAATGGCCGTATGAGTTGAGTACGGCATTTTGTGAATGATGGAAAAAGGTGAAAATTTCCACTTACCAAGCACCTATGATTTGTGGAGACTTGGTCAGTGATTTTCAAGAAATATCAAAATGGCAGTATGAGTTGAGTACGGCATTTTGTGAATGATGGAAATAGGTGAAAATTTCCACTTACCAAGCACCTATGATTTGTGGAGACTTGGTCAGTGATTTTCAAGAAATATCAAAATGGCAGTATGAGTTAAGTACGGCATTTTGTGAATGATGGAAATAGGTGAAAATTTCCACTTACCAAGCACCTATGATTTGTGGAGACTTGGTCAGTGATTTTCATAAAATATCAAAATGGCCGTATAAGTTGAGTACGGCATTTTGTGAATGATGGAAAAAGGTGAAAATTTCCACTTACCAAGCACCTATGATTTGTGGAGACTTGGTCAGTGATTTTCAACTTTTTCAAGAAATATCAAAATGGCCGTATGAGTTGAGTACAGCATTTTGTGAATGATGGAAAAAGGTGAAAATTTCCACTTACCAAGCACCTATGATTTGTGGAGTCTTGGTCAGTGATTTTCAAGAAATATCAAAATGGCCGTATGAGTTGAGTACAGCATTTTGTGAATGATGGAAAAAGGTGAAAATTTCCACTTACCAAGCACCTATGATTTGTGGAGTCTTGGTCAGTGATTTTCAAGAAATATCAAAATGGCAGTATGAGTTGAGTACGGCATTTTGTGAATGATGGAAAAAGGTGAAAATTTCCACTTACCAAGCACCTATGATTTGTGGAGACTTGGTCAGTGATTTTCAAGAAATATCAAAATGGCCGTATAAGTTGAGTACGGCATTTTGTGAATGATGGAAAAAGGTGAAAATTTCCACTTACAAAGCAACTATGATTTGTGGAGACTTGGTCAGTGATTTTCAAGAAATATCAAAATGGCCATATGAGTTGAGTATGGCATTTTGTGAATGATGGAAAAAGGTGAAAATTTCCACTTACCAAGCACCTATGATTTGTGGAGACTTGGTCAGTGATTTTCAACTTTTTCAAGAAATATCAAAATGGCAGTATGAGTTGAGTACGGCATTTTGTGAATGATGGAAAAAGGTGAAAATTTCCACTTACCAAGCACCTATGATTTGTGGAGACTTGGTCAGTGATTTTCAAGAAATATCAAAATGGCCGTATGAGTTGAGTATGGCATTTTGTGAATGATGGAAAAAGGTGAAAATTTCCACTTACCAAGCACCTATGATTTGTGGAGACTTGGTCAGTGATTTTCGAGAAATATCAAAATGGCCGTATGAGTTGAGTACGGCATTTTGTGAATGATGGAAAAAGGTGAAAATTTCCACTTACCAAGCACCTATGATTTGTGGAGACTTGGTCAGTGATTTTCAAGAAATATCAAAATGGCAGTATGAGTTGAGTACGGCATTTTGTGAATGATGGAAATAGGTGAAAATTTCCACTTACCAAGCACCTATGATTTGTGGAGACTTGGTCAGTGATTTTCAAGAAATATCAAAATGGCAGTATGAGTTAAGTACGGCATTTTGTGAATGATGGAAATAGGTGAAAATTTCCACTTACCAAGCACCACCTATGATTTGTGGAGACTTGGTCAGTGATTTTCATAAAATATCAAAATGGCCGTATAAGTTGAGTACGGCATTTTGTGAATGATGGAAAAAGGTGAAAATTTCCACTTACAAAGCACCTATGATTTGTGGAGACTTGGTCAGTGATTTTCAACTTTTTCAAGAAATATCAAAATGGCAGTATGAGTTGAGTACGGCATTTTGTGAATGATGGAAAAAGGTGAAAATTTCCACTTACCAAGCACCTATGATTTGTGGAGACTTGGTCAGTGATTTTCAAGAAATATCAAAATGGCAGTATGAGTTGAGTACGGCATTTTGTGAATGATGGAAATAGGTGAAAATTTCCACTTACCAAGCACCTATGATTTGTGGAGACTTGGTCAGTGATTTTCAAGAAATATCAAAATGGCAGTATGAGTTAAGTACGGCATTTTGTGAATGATGGAAATAGGTGAAAATTTCCACTTACCAAGCACCTATGATTTGTGGAGACTTGGTCAGTGATTTTCATAAAATATCAAAATGGCCGTATAAGTTGAGTACGGCATTTTGTGAATGATGGAAAAAGGTGAAAATTTCCACTTACCAAGCACCTATGATTTGTGGAGACTTGGTCAGTGATTTTCAACTTTTTCAAGAAATATCAAAATGGCCGTATGAGTTGAGTACAGCATTTTGTGAATGATGGAAAAAGGTGAAAATTTCCACTTACCAAGCACCTATGATTTGTGGAGTCTTGGTCAGTGATTTTCAAGAAATATCAAAATGGCCGTATGAGTTGAGTACAGCATTTTGTGAATGATGGAAAAAGGTGAAAATTTCCACTTACCAAGCACCTATGATTTGTGGAGTCTTGGTCAGTGATTTTCAAGAAATATCAAAATGGCAGTATGAGTTGAGTACGGCATTTTGTGAATGATGGAAAAAGGTGAAAATTTCCACTTACCAAGCACCTATGATTTGTGGAGACTTGGTCAGTGATTTTCAAGAAATATCAAAATGGCCGTATAAGTTGAGTACGGCATTTTGTGAATGATGGAAAAAGGTGAAAATTTCCACTTACAAAGCAACTATGATTTGTGGAGACTTGGTCAGTGATTTTCAAGAAATATCAAAATGGCCATATGAGTTGAGTATGGCATTTTGTGAATGATGGAAAAAGGTGAAAATTTCCACTTACCAAGCACCTATGATTTGTGGAGACTTGGTCAGTGATTTTCAACTTTTTCAAGAAATATCAAAATGGCAGTATGAGTTGAGTACGGCATTTTGTGAATGATGGAAAAAGGTGAAAATTTCCACTTACCAAGCACCTATGATTTGTGGAGACTTGGTCAGTGATTTTCAAGAAATATCAAAATGGCCGTATGAGTTGAGTATGGCATTTTGTGAATGATGGAAAAAGGTGAAAATTTCCACTTACCAAGCACCTATGATTTGTGGAGACTTGGTCAGTGATTTTCGAGAAATATCAAAATGGCCGTATGAGTTGAGTACGGCATTTTGTGAATGATGGAAAAAGGTGAAAATTTCCACTTACCAAGCACCTATGATTTGTGGAGACTTGGTCAGTGATTTTCAAGAAATATCAAAATGGCAGTATGAGTTGAGTACGGCATTTTGTGAATGATGGAAATAGGTGAAAATTTCCACTTACCAAGCACCTATGATTTGTGGAGACTTGGTCAGTGATTTTCAAGAAATATCAAAATGGCAGTATGAGTTAAGTACGGCATTTTGTGAATGATGGAAATAGGTGAAAATTTCCACTTACCAAGCACCACCTATGATTTGTGGAGACTTGGTCAGTGATTTTCATAAAATATCAAAATGGCCGTATAAGTTGAGTACGGCATTTTGTGAATGATGGAAAAAGGTGAAAATTTCCACTTACAAAGCACCTATGATTTGTGGAGACTTGGTCAGTGATTTTCAACTTTTTCAAGAAATATCAAAATGGCAGTATGAGTTGAGTACGGCATTTTGTGAATGATGGAAAAAGGTGAAAATTTCCACTTACCAAGCACCTATGATTTGTGGAGACTTGGTCAGTGATTTTCAAGAAATATCAAAATGGCAGTATGAGTTGAGTACGGCATTTTGTGAATGATGGAAATAGGTGAAAATTTCCACTTACCAAGCACCCATGATTTGTGGAGACTTGGTCAGGTATTTTCAAGAAATATCAAAATGGCAGTATGAGTTAAGTACGGCATTTTGTGAATGATGGAAATAGGTGAAAATTTCCACTTACCAAGCACCTATGATTTGTGCAGACTTGGTCAGTGATTTTCATAAAATATCAAAATGGCCGTATAAGTTGAGTACGGCATTTTGTGAATGATGGAAAAAGGTGAAAATTTCCACTTACCAAGCACCTATGATTTGTGGAGACTTGGTCAGTGATTTTCAACTTTTTCAAGAAATATCAAAATGGCTGTATGAGTTGAGTACGGCATTTTGTGAATGATGGAAAAAGGTGAAAATTTCCACTTACAAAGCAACTATGATTTGTGGAGACTTGGTCAGTGATTTTCAAGAAATATCAAAATGGCCTTATGAGTTGAGTACGGCATTTTGTGAATGATGGAAAAAGGTGAAAATTTCCACTTACAAAGCAACTATGATTTGTGGAGACTTGGTCAGTGATTTTCAAGAAATATCAAAATGGCCGTATAACTTGAGTACGGCATTTTGTGAATGATGGAAAAAGGTGAACATTTTCACTTACAAAGCAACTATGATTTGTGGAGACTTGGTCAGTGATTTTCAAGAAATATCAAAATGGCCGTATGAGTTGAGTACGGCATTTTGTGAATGATGGAAAAAGGTGAAAATTTCCACTTACCAAGCACCTATGATTTGTGGAGACTTGGTCAGTGATTTTCAAGAAATATCAAAATGGCCGTATGAGTTGAGTACGGCATTTTGTGAATGATGGAAAAAGGTGAAAATTTCCACTTACCAAGCACCTATGATTTGTGGAGACTTGGTCAGTGATTTTCAAGAAATATCAAAATGGCCGTATGAGTTGAGTACGGCATTTTGTGAATGATGGAAAAAGGTGAAAATTTCCACTTACCAAGCACCTATGATTTGTGGAGACTTGGTCAGTGATTTTCGAGAAATATCAAAATGGCCGTATGAGTTGAGTACGGCATTTTGTGAATGATGGAAAAAGGTGAAAATTTCCACTTACCAAGCACCTATGATTTGTGGAGACTTGGTCAGTGATTTTCAAGAAATATCAAAATGGCAGTATGAGTTGAGTACGGCATTTTGTGAATGATGGAAATAGGTGAAAATTTCCACTTACCAAGCACCTATGATTTGTGGAGACTTGGTCAGTGATTTTCAAGAAATATCAAAATGGCAGTATGAGTTAAGTACGGCATTTTGTGAATGATGGAAATAGGTGAAAATTTCCACTTACCAAGCACCTATGATTTGTGGAGACTTGGTCAGTGATTTTCATAAAATATCAAAATGGCCGTATAAGTTGAGTACGGCATTTTGTGAATGATGGAAAAAGGTGAAAATTTCCACTTACCAAGCACCTATGATTTGTGGAGACTTGGTCAGTGATTTTCAACTTTTTCAAGAAATATCAAAATGGCCGTATGAGTTGAGTACAGCATTTTGTGAATGATGGAAAAAGGTGAAAATTTCCACTTACCAAGCACCTATGATTTGTGGAGTCTTGGTCAGTGATTTTCAAGAAATATCAAAATGGCCGTATGAGTTGAGTACAGCATTTTGTGAATGATGGAAAAAGGTGAAAATTTCCACTTACCAAGCACCTATGATTTGTGGAGTCTTGGTCAGTGATTTTCAAGAAATATCAAAATGGCAGTATGAGTTGAGTACGGCATTTTGTGAATGATGGAAAAAGGTGAAAATTTCCACTTACCAAGCACCTATGATTTGTGGAGACTTGGTCAGTGATTTTCAAGAAATATCAAAATGGCCGTATAAGTTGAGTACGGCATTTTGTGAATGATGGAAAAAGGTGAAAATTTCCACTTACAAAGCAACTATGATTTGTGGAGACTTGGTCAGTGATTTTCAAGAAATATCAAAATGGCCATATGAGTTGAGTATGGCATTTTGTGAATGATGGAAAAAGGTGAAAATTTCCACTTACCAAGCACCTATGATTTGTGGAGACTTGGTCAGTGATTTTCAACTTTTTCAAGAAATATCAAAATGGCAGTATGAGTTGAGTACGGCATTTTGTGAATGATGGAAAAAGGTGAAAATTTCCACTTACCAAGCACCTATGATTTGTGGAGACTTGGTCAGTGATTTTCAAGAAATATCAAAATGGCCGTATGAGTTGAGTATGGCATTTTGTGAATGATGGAAAAAGGTGAAAATTTCCACTTACCAAGCACCTATGATTTGTGGAGACTTGGTCAGTGATTTTCGAGAAATATCAAAATGGCCGTATGAGTTGAGTACGGCATTTTGTGAATGATGGAAAAAGGTGAAAATTTCCACTTACCAAGCACCTATGATTTGTGGAGACTTGGTCAGTGATTTTCAAGAAATATCAAAATGGCAGTATGAGTTGAGTACGGCATTTTGTGAATGATGGAAATAGGTGAAAATTTCCACTTACCAAGCACCTATGATTTGTGGAGACTTGGTCAGTGATTTTCAAGAAATATCAAAATGGCAGTATGAGTTAAGTACGGCATTTTGTGAATGATGGAAATAGGTGAAAATTTCCACTTACCAAGCACCTATGATTTGTGGAGACTTGGTCAGTGATTTTCATAAAATATCAAAATGGCCGTATAAGTTGAGTACGGCATTTTGTGAATGATGGAAAAAGGTGAAAATTTCCACTTACAAAGCACCTATGATTTGTGGAGACTTGGTCAGTGATTTTCAACTTTTTCAAGAAATATCAAAATGGCAGTATGAGTTGAGTACGGCATTTTGTGAATGATGGAAAAAGGTGAAAATTTCCACTTACCAAGCACCTATGATTTGTGGAGACTTGGTCAGTGATTTTCAAGAAATATCAAAATGGCAGTATGAGTTGAGTACGGCATTTTGTGAATGATGGAAATAGGTGAAAATTTCCACTTACCAAGCACCCATGATTTGTGGAGACTTGGTCAGGTATTTTCAAGAAATATCAAAATGGCAGTATGAGTTAAGTACGGCATTTTGTGAATGATGGAAATAGGTGAAAATTTCCACTTACCAAGCACCTATGATTTGTGCAGACTTGGTCAGTGATTTTCATAAAATATCAAAATGGCCGTATAAGTTGAGTACGGCATTTTGTGAATGATGGAAAAAGGTGAAAATTTCCACTTACAAAGCAACTATGATTTGTGGAGACTTGGTCAGTGATCTTCAAGAAATATCAAAATGGCCTTATGAGTTGAGTACGGCATTTTGTGAATGATGGAAAAAGGTGAAAATTTCCACTTACAAAGCAACTATGATTTGTGGAGACTTGGTCAGTGATTTTCAAGAAATATCAAAATGGCCGTATAACTTGAGTACGGCATTTTGTGAATGATGGAAAAAGGTGAACATTTTCACTTACAAAGCAACTATGATTTGTGGAGACTTGGTCAGTGATTTTCAAGAAATATCAAAATGGCCGTATGAGTTGAGTACGGCATTTTGTGAATGATGGAAAAAGGTGAAAATTTCCACTTACCAAGCACCTATGATTTGTGGAGACTTGGTCAGTGATTTTCAAGAAATATCAAAATGGCCGTATGAGTTGAGTACGGCATTTTGTGAATGATGGAAAAAGGTGAAAATTTCCACTTACCAAGCACCTATGATTTGTGGAGACTTGGTCAGTGATTTTCAAGAAATATCAAAATGGCCGTATGAGTTGAGTACGGCATTTTGTGAATGATGGAAAAAGGTGAAAATTTCCACTTACCAAGCACCTATGATTTGTGGAGACTTGGTCAGTGATTTTCAAGAAATATCAAAATGGCCGTATGAGTTGAGTACGGCATTTTGTGAATGATGGAAAAAGGTGAAAATTTCCACTTACCAAGCACCTATGATTTGTGGAGACTTGGTCAGTGATTTTCAAGAAATATCAAAATGGCCGTATAAGTTGAGTACGGCATTTTGTGAATGATGGAAAAAGGTGAAAATTTCCACTTACAAAGCAACTATGATTTGTGGAGACTTGGTCAGTGATTTTCAAGAAATATCAAAATGGCCGCATGAGTTGAGTACGGCATTTTGTGAATGATGGAAAAAGGTGAAAATTTCCACTTACCAAGCACCTATGATTTGTGGAGACTTGGTCAGTGATTTTCAAGAAATATCAAAATGGCCGTATGAGTTGAGTACGGCATTTTGTGAATGATGGAAAAAGGTGAAAATTTCCACTTACCAAGCACCTATGATTTGTGGAGACTTGGTCAGTGATTTTCAAGAAATATCAAAATGGCCGTATAAGTTGAGTACGGCATTTTGTGAATGAGGGAAAAAGGTGAAAATTTCCACTTACCAAGCACCTATGATTTGTGGAGACTTGGTCAGTGATTTTCAAGAAATATCAAAATGGCCGTATAAGTTGAGTACGGCATTTTGTGAATGATGGAAAAAGGTGGAAATTCCACTTACAAAGCAACTATGATTTGTGGAGACTTGGTCAGTGATTTTCATAAAATATCAAAATGGCCGTATAAGTTGAGTACGGCATTTTGTGAATGATGGAAAAAGGTGAAAATTTCCACTTACCAAGCACCTATGATTTGTGGAGACTTGGTCAGTGATTTTCAACTTTTTCAAGAAATGTCAAAATGGCAGTATGAGTTGAGTACGGCATTTTGTGAATGATGGAAAAAGGTGAAAATTTCCACTTACCAAGCACCTATGATTTGTGGAGACTTGGTCAGTGATTTTCAAGAAATATCAAAATGGCCGTATAAGTTGAGTACAGCATTTTGTGAATGATGGAAAAAGGTGAAAATTTCCACTTACCAAGCACCTATGATTTGTGGAGACTTGGTCAGTGATTTTCAAGAAATATCAAAATGGCAGTATGAGTTGAGTACGGCATTTTGTGAATGATGGAAATAGGTGAAAATTTCCACTTACCAAGCACCTATGATTTGTGGAGACTTGGTCAGTGATTTTCAAGAAATATCAAAATGGCAGTATGAGTTAAGTACGGCATTTTGTGAATGATGGAAATAGGTGAAAATTTCCACTTACCAAGCACCTATGATTTGTGGAGACTTGGTCAGTGATTTTCATAAAATATCAAAATGGCCGTATAAGTTGAGTACGGCATTTTGTGAATGATGGAAAAAGGTGAAAATTTCCACTTACCAAGCACCTATGATTTGTGGAGACTTGGTCAGTGATTTTCAAGAAATATCAAAATGGCAGTATGAGTTGAGTACGGCATTTTGTGAATGATGGAAATAGGTGAAAATTTCCACTTACCAAGCACCTATGATTTGTGGAGACTTGGTCAGTGATTTTCAAGAAATATCAAAATGGCAGTATGAGTTAAGTACGGCATTTTGTGAATGATGGAAATAGGTGAAAATTTCCACTTACCAAGCACCTATGATTTGTGGAGACTTGGTCAGTGATTTTCATAAAATATCAAAATGGCCGTATAAGTTGAGTACGGCATTTTGTGAATGATGGAAAAAGGTGAAAATTTCCACTTACCAAGCACCTATGATTTGTGGAGACTTGGTCAGTGATTTTCAACTTTTTCAAGAAATATCAAAATGGCCGTATGAGTTGAGTACAGCATTTTGTGAATGATGGAAAAAGGTGAAAATTTCCACTTACCAAGCACCTATGATTTGTGGAGTCTTGGTCAGTGATTTTCAAGAAATATCAAAATGGCAGTATGAGTTAAGTACGGCATTTTGTGAATGATGGAAATAGGTGAAAATTTCCACTTACCAAGCACCTATGATTTGTGGAGACTTGGTCAGTGATTTTCATAAAATATCAAAATGGCCGTATAAGTTGAGTACGGCATTTTGTGAATGATGGAAAAAGGTGAAAATTTCCACTTACAAAGCACCTATGATTTGTGGAGACTTGGTCAGTGATTTTCAACTTTTTCAAGAAATATCAAAATGGCCGTATGAGTTGAGTACGGCATTTTGTGAATGATGGAAAAAGGTGAAAATTTCCACTTACCAAGCACCTATGATTTGTGGAGACTTGGTCAGTGATTTTCAAGAAATATCAAAATGGCAGTATGAGTTGAGTACGGCATTTTGTGAATGATGGAAATAGGTGAAAATTTCCACTTACCAAGCACCCATGATTTGTGGAGACTTGGTCAGGTATTTTCAAGAAATATCAAAATGGCAGTATGAGTTAAGTACGGCATTTTGTGAATGATGGAAATAGGTGAAAATTTCCACTTACCAAGCACCTATGATTTGTGCAGACTTGGTCAGTGATTTTCATAAAATATCAAAATGGCCGTATAAGTTGAGTACGGCATTTTGTGAATGATGGAAAAAGGTGAAAATTTCCACTTACCAAGCACCTATGATTTGTGGAGACTTGGTCAGTGATTTTCAACTTTTTCAAGAAATATCAAAATGGCTGTATGAGTTGAGTACGGCATTTTGTGAATGATGGAAAAAGGTGAAAATTTCCACTTACAAAGCAACTATGATTTGTGGAGACTTGGTCAGTGATTTTCAAGAAATATCAAAATGGCCTTATGAGTTGAGTACGGCATTTTGTGAATGATGGAAAAAGGTGAAAATTTCCACTTACAAAGCAACTATGATTTGTGGAGACTTGGTCAGTGATTTTCAAGAAATATCAAAATGGCCGTATAACTTGAGTACGGCATTTTGTGAATGATGGAAAAAGGTGAACATTTTCACTTACAAAGCAACTATGATTTGTGGAGACTTGGTCAGTGATTTTCAAGAAATATCAAAATGGCCGTATGAGTTGAGTACGGCATTTTGTGAATGATGGAAAAAGGTGAAAATTTCCACTTACCAAGCACCTATGATTTGTGGAGACTTGGTCAGTGATTTTCAAGAAATATCAAAATGGCCGTATGAGTTGAGTACGGCATTTTGTGAATGATGGAAAAAGGTGAAAATTTCCACTTACCAAGCACCTATGATTTGTGGAGACTTGGTCAGTGATTTTCAAGAAATATCAAAATGGCCGTATGAGTTGAGTACGGCATTTTGTGAATGATGGAAAAAGGTGAAAATTTCCACTTACCAAGCACCTATGATTTGTGGAGACTTGGTCAGTGATTTTCAAGAAATATCAAAATGGCCGTATGAGTTGAGTACGGCATTTTGTGAATGATGGAAAAAGGTGAAAATTTCCACTTACCAAGCACCTATGATTTGTGGAGACTTGGTCAGTGATTTTCAAGAAATATCAAAATGGCCGTATAAGTTGAGTACGGCATTTTGTGAATGATGGAAAAAGGTGAAAATTTCCACTTACAAAGCAACTATGATTTGTGGAGACTTGGTCAGTGATTTTCAAGAAATATCAAAATGGCCGCATGAGTTGAGTACGGCATTTTGTGAATGATGGAAAAAGGTGAAAATTTCCACTTACCAAGCACCTATGATTTGTGGAGACTTGGTCAGTGATTTTCAAGAAATATCAAAATGGCCGTATGAGTTGAGTACGGCATTTTGTGAATGATGGAAAAAGGTGAAAATTTCCACTTACCAAGCACCTATGATTTGTGGAGACTTGGTCAGTGATTTTCAAGAAATATCAAAATGGCCGTATGAGTTGAGTACGGCATTTTGTGAATGAGGGAAAAAGGTGAAAATTTCCACTTACCAAGCACCTATGATTTGTGGAGACTTGGTCAGTGATTTTCAAGAAATATCAAAATGGCCGTATAAGTTGAGTACGGCATTTTGTGAATGATGGAAAAAGGTGGAAATTCCACTTACAAAGCAACTATGATTTGTGGAGACTTGGTCAGTGATTTTCATAAAATATCAAAATGGCCGTATAAGTTGAGTACGGCATTTTGTGAATGATGGAAAAAGGTGAAAATTTCCACTTACCAAGCACCTATGATTTGTGGAGACTTGGTCAGTGATTTTCAAGAAACATCAAAATGGCCGTATAAGTTGAGTACGGCATTTTGTGAATGATGGAAAAAGGTGAAAATTTCCACTTACAAAGCAACTATGATTTGTGGAGACTTGGTCAGTGATTTTCAAGAAATATCAAAATGGCCGCATGAGTTGAGTACGGCATTTTGTGAATGATGGAAAAAGGTGAAAATTTCCACTTACCAAGCACCTATGATTTGTGGAGACTTGGTCAGTGATTTTCAAGAAATATCAAAATGGCCGTATGAGTTGAGTACGGCATTTTGTGAATGATGGAAAAAGGTGAAAATTTCCACTTACCAAGCACCTATGATTTGTGGAGACTTGGTCAGTGATTTTCAAGAAATATCAAAATGGCCGTATGAGTTGAGTACGGCATTTTGTGAATGAGGGAAAAAGGTGAAAATTTCCACTTACCAAGCACCTATGATTTGTGGAGACTTGGTCAGTGATTTTCAAGAAATATCAAAATGGCCGTATAAGTTGAGTACGGCATTTTGTGAATGATGGAAAAAGGTGGAAATTCCACTTACAAAGCAACTATGATTTGTGGAGACTTGGTCAGTGATTTTCATAAAATATCAAAATGGCCGTATAAGTTGAGTACGGCATTTTGTGAATGATGGAAAAAGGTGAAAATTTCCACTTACCAAGCACCTATGATTTGTGGAGACTTGGTCAGTGATTTTCAACTTTTTCAAGAAATGTCAAAATGGCAGTATGAGTTGAGTACGGCATTTTGTGAATGATGGAAAAAGGTGAAAATTTCCACTTACCAAGCACCTATGATTTGTGGAGACTTGGTCAGTGATTTTCAAGAAATATCAAAATGGCCGTATAAGTTGAGTACAGCATTTTGTGAATGATGGAAAAAGGTGAAAATTTCCACTTACCAAGCACCTATGATTTGTGGAGACTTGGTCAGTGATTTTCAAGAAATATCAAAATGGCAGTATGAGTTGAGTACGGCATTTTGTGAATGATGGAAATAGGTGAAAATTTCCACTTACCAAGCACCTATGATTTGTGGAGACTTGGTCAGTGATTTTCAAGAAATATCAAAATGGCAGTATGAGTTAAGTACGGCATTTTGTGAATGATGGAAATAGGTGAAAATTTCCACTTACCAAGCACCTATGATTTGTGGAGACTTGGTCAGTGATTTTCATAAAATATCAAAATGGCCGTATAAGTTGAGTACGGCATTTTGTGAATGATGGAAAAAGGTGAAAATTTCCACTTACCAAGCACCTATGATTTGTGGAGACTTGGTCAGTGATTTTCAAGAAATATCAAAATGGCCGTATGAGTTGCGTACGGCATTTTGTGAATGATGGAAAAAGGTGAAAATTTCCACTTACCAAGCACCTATGATTTGTGGAGACTTGGTCAGTGATTTTCAAGAAATATCAAAATGGCCGTATAAGTTGAGTACGGCATTTTGTGAATGATGGAAAAAGGTGAAAATTTCCACTTACAATGCAACTATGATTTGTGGAGACTTGGTCAGTGATTTTCATAAAATATCAAAATGGCCGTATAAGTTGTGTACGGCATTTTGTGAATGATGGAAAAAGGTGAAAATTTCCACTTACCAAGCACCTATGATTTGTGGAGACTTGGTCAGTGATTTTCAACTTTTTCAAGAAATATCAAAATGGCAGTATGAGTTGAGTACGGCATTTTGTGAATGATGGAAAAAGGTGAAAATTTCCACTTACCAAGCACCTATGATTTGTGGAGACTTGGTCAGTGATTTTCGAGAAATATCAAAATGGCCGTATAAGTTGAGTACGGCATTTTGTGAATGATGGAAAAAGGTGAAAATTTCCACTTACCAAGCACCTATGATTTGTGGAGACTTGGTCAGTGATTTTCAACTTTTTCAAGAAATATCAAAATGGCCGTATGAGTTGAGTATGGCATTTTGTGAATGATGGAAAAAGGTGAAAATTTCCACTTACCAAGCACCTATGATTTGTGGAGACTTGGTCAGTGATTTTCAAGAAATATCAAAATGGCAGTATGAGTTGAGTACGGCATTTTGTGAATGATGGAAATAGATGAAAATTTCCACTTACCAAGCACCCATGATTTGTGGAGACTTGGTCAGTGATTTTCAAGAAATATCAAAATGGCAGTATGAGTTAAGTACGGCATTTTGTGAATGATGGAAATAGGTGAAAATTTCCACTTACCAAGCACCTATGATTTGTGGAGACTTGGTCAGTGATTTTCATAAAATATCAAAATGGCCGTATAAGTTGAGTACGGCATTTTGTGAATGATGGAAAAAGGTGAAAATTTCCACTTACCAAGCACCTATGATTTGTGGAGACTTGGTCAGTGATTTTCAACTTTTTCAAGAAATATCAAAATGGCCGTATGAGTTGAGTACGGCATTTTGTGAATGATGGAAAAAGGTGAAAATTTCCACTTACAAAGCAACTATGATTTGTGGAGACTTGGTCAGTGATTTTCAAGAAATATCAAAATGGCCGTATGAGTTGAGTAGGGCATTTTGTGAATGATGGAAAAAGGTGAAAATTTCCACTTACCAAGCACCTACGATTTGTGGAGACTTGGTCAGTGATTTTCAAGAAATATCAAAATGGCCGTATGAGTTGAGTACGGCATTTTGTGAATGATGGAAAAAGGTGAAAATTTCCACTTACCAAGCACCTATGATTTGTGGAGACTTGGTCAGTGATTTTCAAGAAATATCAAAATGGCCGTATAAGTTGAGTACGGCATTTTGTGAATGATGGAAAAAGGTGAAAATTTCCACTTACAAAGCAACTATGATTTGTGGAGACTTGGTCAGTGATTTTCAAGAAATATCAAAATGGCCGTATGAGTTGAGTACGGCATTTTGTGAATGATGGAAAAAGGTGAAAATTTCCACTTACCAAGCACCTATGATTTGTGGAGACTTGGTCAGTGATTTTCAAGAAATATCAAAATGGCCGTATGAGTTGAGTACGGCATTTTGTGAATGATGGAAAAAGGTGAAAATTTCCACTTACCAAGCACCTATGATTTGTGGAGACTTGGTCAGTGATTTTCAAGAAATATCAAAATGGCCGTATGAGTTGAGTACGGCATTTTGTGAATGAGGGAAAAAGGTGAAAATTTCCACTTACCAAGCACCTATGATTTGTGGAGACTTGGTCAGTGATTTTCAAGAAATATCAAAATGGCCGTATGAGTTGAGTACGGCATTTTGTGAATGATGGAAAAAGGTGAAAATTTCCACTTACCAAGCACCTATGATTTGTGGAGACTTGGTCAGTGATTTTCAAGAAATATCAAAATGGCCGTATGAGTTGAGTACGGCATTTTGTGAATGAGGGAAAAAGGTGAAAATTTCCACTTACCAAGCACCTATGATTTGTGGAGACTTGGTCAGTGATTTTCAAGAAATATCAAAATGGCCGTATAAGTTGAGTACGGCATTTGGTGAATGATGGAAAAAGGTGGAAATTCCACTTACAAAGCAACTATGATTTGTGGAGACTTGGTCAGTGATTTTCATAAAATATCAAAATGGCTGTATAAGTTGAGTACGGCATTTTGTGAATGATGGAAAAAGGTGAAAATTTCCACTTACCAAGCACCTATGATTTGTGGAGACTTGGTCAGTGATTTTCAACTTTTTCAAGAAATGTCAAAATGGCCGTATGAGATGAGTATGGCATTTTGTGAATGATGGAAAAAGGTGAAAATTTCCACTTACCAAGCACCTATGATTTGTGGAGACTTGGTCAGTGATTTTCAAGAAATATCAAAATGGCCGTATGAGTTGAGTACGGCATTTTGTGAATGATGGAAAAAGGTGAAAATTTCCACTTACCAAGCACCTATGATTTGTGGAGACTTGGTCAGTGATTTTCGAGAAATATCAAAATGGCAGTATAAGTTGAGTACGGCATTTTGTGAATGATGGAAAAAGGTGAAAATTTCCACTTACCAAGCACCTATGATTTGTGGAGACTTGGTCAGTGATTTTCAAGAAATATCAAAATGGCCGTATAAGTTGAGTACGGCATTTTGTGAATGATGGAAAAAGGTGAAAATTTCCACTTACCAAGCACCTATGATTTGTGGAGACTTGGTCAGTGATTTTCAAGAAATATCAAAATGGCAGTATGAGTTGAGTACGGCATTTTGTGAATGATGGAAATAGGTGAAAATTTCCACTTACCAAGCACCTATGATTTGTGGAGACTTGGTCAGTGATTTTCAAGAAATATCAAAATGGCAGTATGAGTTAAGTACGGCATTTTGTGAATGATGGAAATAGGTGAAAATTTCCACTTACCAAGCACCTATGATTTGTGGAGACTTGGTCAGTGATTTTCATAAAATATCAAAATGGCCGTATAAGTTGAGTACGGCATTTTGTGAATGATGGAAAAAGGTGAAAATTTCCACTTACCAAGCACCTATTATTTGTGGAGACTTGGTCAGTGATTTTCAACTTTTTCAAGAAATATCAAAATGGCCGTATGAGTTGAGTACGGCATTTTGTGAATGATGGAAAAAGGTGAAAATTTCCACTTACAAAGCAACTATGATTTGTGGAGACTTGGTCAATGATTTTCAAGAAATATCAAAATGGCCGTATGAGTTGAGTACGGCATTTTGTGAATGATGGAAAAAGGTGAAAATTTCCACTTACAAAGCAACTATGATTTGTGGAGACTTGGTCAGTGATTTTCAAGAAATATCAAAATGGCCGTATAAGTTGAGTACGGCATTTTGTGAATGATGGAAAAAGGTGAAAATTTCCACTTACAAAGCAACTATGATTTGTGGAGACTTGGTCAGTGATTTTCATAAAATATCAAAATGGCCGTATAAGTTGAGTACGGCATTTTGTGAATGATGGAAAAAGGTGAAAATTTCCACTTACCAAGCACCTATGATTTGTGGAGACTTGGTCAGTGATTTTCAACTTTTTCAAGAAATATCAAAATGGCCGTATGAGTTGAGTACGGCATTTTGTGAATGATGGAAAAAGGTGAAAATTTCCACTTACCAAGCACCTATGATTTGTGGAGACTTGGTCAGTGATTTTCAAGAAATATCAAAATGGCCATATGAGTTGAGTACAGCATTTTGTGAATGATGGAAAAAGGTGAAAATTTCCACTTACCAAGCACCTATGATTTGTGGAGACTTGGTCAGTGATTTTCAAGAAATATCAAAATGGCCGTATGAGTTGAGTACGGCATTTTGTGAATGATGGAAAAAGGTGAAAATTTCCACTTACCAAGCACCTATGATTTGTGGAGACTTGGTCAGTGATTTTCAAGAAATATCAAAATGGCCGTATGAGTTGCGTACGGCATTTTGTGAATGATGGAAAAAGGTGAAAATTTCCACTTACCAAGCACCTATGATTTGTGGAGACTTGGTCAGGGATTTTCAAGAAATATCAAAATGGCCGTATAAGTTGAGTACGGCATTTTGTGAATGATGGAAAAAGGTGAAAATTGTAGTGCGAGAAAAAGTAAACTTTTATTTCCTCTAAGGGGGAAGAAAAGTAACTTCTTTTAGAATTTAGAGCAGTGCACCTACCTAACAGACCGTGTACCTATCCGCTACGGCATGTATAGGGACGTTGTTAGGTAGGGATTCGTTAGCTATAATTATGGCTAACGACGCGATGGCTCTACGTGTCAAAATTTAGTCTACGTACGTCGCTTACGAGTGCATGTACTTAGCTCACAGGGTTACCTATCCGCTAGCTACGGAATAGGGAATCCGACCTTATACCTACACCTTTTGGGTAGGTATGGAGTGAGGGTGCTCCTGTCTCTCGGATGCTTTCGTGCCCGGTACCGAGGGGTATAGGACTGGTAGGGTAGCGCTGGGATAATCCCATTCATTATTAACTATTTTTGTTTGCTTTTTGTTCCTTATTTTTTACCTTTTTGTTCCTTTGTTTAAACCCATATATTGTCTTGTTTTATTCCTGAAATATATGGGATCTACCAGTGCTTAGAAAGTACTTCCGTTTTTTTTATTTCACCGAAAAGCGAATGGCGAGGCGGTAATTCGCCAGACATTAGTTTTTTTTGCTTTTTCTTTCCTTTGTTTTGCCTAAGTCGAATGTTTCACTCATTCGCAAGCGTTCTCTATTTTTTGCGCTATATGTAACACATATTAGCAAATAGGATACTGATTCAGCTCACGCAGATCAAACGTACTGATCAGATAGACCAGATCAACCTTTTTTTTAAGTGTGTTCTATATTACATAGCGAAAAGTAGTCACTGATAGTCATTACGCCTATTATACGATTAGTAGCCACAGTAATTAGACATACATAAGTGTTTGTGTTTGGGTATTTAGAAGTGTGAAGAATACCTCAAGTCACTGGTAGGTTCGCCTATACATACGAGTAGGTAGTAACAGATTCTAGATACAATTGTGTTTTCTGTGTTTCATATGGAGAAATCCTATCACCATACAGTGCGATTTACGAACGCAAATCTAAAGCTAATTTTATCTCGAAGCCTATCATAGGTAGTTTAGTTCAATTTACGAATTGTTTTTTTTCTTTCACCTATTATAGGTATTTCTTCCTAGTGAAATATTTACTGAGCAAGTTATTATGCGAACGTGTCTATTTTCTTGGGTATGGGTATGCATCGGCCAATGTGTAGCTGTCCTAAGGGATTATGACGTTGTTTTAAATGTGCAAATATCTGTAAAGTTCTTCATTTCGCGCATTTTCGTGTATAATTTATGCCAAAAATTATATGTGTTGTAGGTTGAAAATAGGTAGTAAAACCCTGTTATCTGATGCAGACTACCTATCATAGGTACTGTCGTGGGAAAATTTCTACAGAGATAAATTTTATGCACCAAAATCAATCAAATAACTAGAATCCATTATTCTGTTACCAAAAATACTAGCGTTCCTACCTAAACGTTAGCGTTGCTGTTTCTTTTATCAACCAAATAAATTAAAAAGTGCCTGGCCTATTGTAATATTAAATGCTAGAAAAACCCAAGGGTTTTTTATCCATCGTATTATTAACCAGCAACGAAAAGATAACGATAATTACATACGAAAAATTGGCATCTATTACATCCGTTATCTTACCAATCAAATAGGTAGAAAATTTTCTTGTAGTCGGACCTACGGGCCGAGCAGTGGGAGATAAACCCTATCTATTGTTATAGATTTAACCCTTCCATTTATCGGTACTTGGTGTCGTCTGCAAGCCTTGTAAAGTTAATCAAGAAGAATCATTATAATTTTTTATTTCATTGTGTTCAGTTCGCGTATCCTTTATGGGGCTTATGCCGTCGTTAAAATCATACGTGATTGAATTATTCGTAGTTTTGTTCCTGCTACTATGCTGTTACAGTAAAGAATTATTTTTTCGGATCGTGTTAATTGTGCTTCGCGTTATTATTCGTGCCTTTGAATTTTCGTTTCGTTTTATTGAAGAAATTCAAAACGTGTTTCGTACTTAGTGTATGAGCGATTTACGAATCAGCTCAACGGTTTCGAATAATTCCTGCATAGTGAATAGTGATTTGAAATCACATTCTAACGCGAGTTCACCATATCCTTCAAGAAGAAACTCGTTATTGAGCTTTTGCTCAGAAGATAGCGTATTCATGTCTCAAACACCAACTAATAGTCCGGAGGTGCAAGGGGAGCAATCGGCCCCCCAAGGTGCTCCAAACCGTGCAATAACTCGCAACTTGGCGCAAATGACGAATTTAAGAATTCCTAATGATCCAATTCTGACCAGCGATTTGCCAAGTAATTTTGAGCAAATCAGGAAAGAATTAATTGAGCGAGGTATAATGGACGGTTCACCAGAATCTTCCACTTCTGGGACCAATGTTCAGTTCTCAGATCCACCAACTCAGGTTACACCGAGGGTACTGTTCCAACCTACGGGTGTGCCGAAAGTACCCTTGATTCCTGAGGCTTTACCCGAAACAGTAATTAGTTCACCGGTTACGACCGTGGAAAATGTTGCTAGCTCAACGGTACGTCAATCATCAGCTCCGTCAACTGAACGTCCTGAAATCTCACCTATTCCCAGTGCAACTCGACGTGACATGACGATGCCATTGTTTAATGCTAGATCTCTATCATGGGATAATTCTGATTTACATTTTACATCATCGTCAGCTGCTCGCCATCGTCGATACTTGAGCATATTTTTTCCTCCGTCTACCACCATAGCTGCTGTACCGACTACAACTTTAGTAACCACGGCTTCCAGTACAACTGGTGCTGCGACCGTAGCTCCAACTATTACGGTAAATAGTACTAGCACAATTTTTTCAACGCAAGCCGGTGCTAGCGGAAATGGTGCTGCTAGTGCTCCTAATAACACTGTCAGTCTGGAAGCACGAGTACCTACTGCTGAGAACCCTGACAATAACGACAACGTCAGCGAATTCGATTTTGATCCACTTAATTCTGATGAAGCATTCGATACGGAAGATCCTCCAATCGATCTCCAACTTTCTCATGTGCAAATTGTCACTCAAGATAATTATAACAAATTGCTTGATTGGCTCGCAATCCATTATCGTATGCAAGATGATGGAGCCCGTAAGCGAATTAAGAGACTCGAAAAATCGTTATCCAAAACACGCCGTGACGTTAATCAAATATATGTTGATAGTGTAAACGATATTAACACACATTTCGGTAAAGTTCAACAGTTCCTTAAGAAGAACATGGAACAAATGGATCATAAGTGGCGTGAGGTACTCGGCGCTGAGTTAGACGAAACTGATCGCGTAATCAAGCTTGCTAATTCAAAAGCTGAGCAAACTTTTAAACTCAATAATACTGGTCTGCTATGCACGATGGGTATTGGTGATCAGTTAATGAGATTAAAAACATGGTCTAATAATACACGTCAGTTTATGCACGAAGATCGTGAGTTCATATTACAAGAACTTCAGACGATTCGAGATGGATATACCCAATTAGCTATAGCGTTGAATGAAACTCGTCAGCAGCAAGGTTCGACCAGTGTCATCTCAACGACGATACCTTCATCATCCTCCGGCGGAGCTGACCATAGTGGTGATGGAGATGGCGGTGCTGAGGAAACACCTATCCGTACCAATCGTTCAGGTGGTGGTAAAAAGTCACCAAAGAAAGTAACCAAAACTCCTGAATCTACCGACGATGACGACGATGACGACGGAGAATCTTCTGACTCCGTTGAGGAAGGCGAAGGTAATGCTTTTAAACGTCGTTGTAAGCTCAATCGAACAATTAAGTTTGGTAAAGGTAAGAAAGACGTGAAAACCAAACACATTATCAGTAATGGAGTAATTTTCGATGATAGTCGTCGGTACGAGGTAGTGGACTTCATTTTTGAATTCGAAGAATTCATGGATGAGTACGATGCTACCGAAAAAAAATGGATCCGTTTGTTTCGAGCTGCCATTCAAACCACTGACGGAAGATTCTGGAAAGATAACACCAAATCAATTAAATCGTATAAAGAATTGAGAAAATCTTTCTATGATCATTTTTGGAATGGTGAGCAACATACCGAAGCGCGTAAAACATTTCTGCGTCTACGAATAAAACACAGTTCGTCGAAAAAGATCTGTGCTGAACTTCGAAAATGGCTTCATATCTTGGCTGAAACTGACGTTCCTGATCATATGTTGATTGAAACCGTATACGAACGTCTTCCAAAAGATCTAAAAGGAAAATTTAATAACCGTGCACGTCGAGACTATCGTTTATTTGATAAAAAGTTAGGTGAACTTACCCAAACTGAAGAATATAACGATTGTCCGTACGAGATTCAACCGGATACGATTTCCCATTCTGAAACTCCGAAGAAAAATCGCGGTTTTCGAAAATTGAAAAATAATTTCGAAAATTCTGGTAGTGGTGGCCAATCTAATTCGAACAATAGTTCAAAATCTTCGAGCTCTGGGGCATCCGGGTACAAACCTCCAATTCATTCAACTGGTACTCCGGATCCAAATCCACCACAGCTTGAGGACGTATTGGCTAAAATTAACAACAAATCATCTAATAACGAAGAGCCTCCAAAAAACGAGGAAGCGAACTCCGAGTCCTCGAGCGAGGGGGAATCGGAGGATTAGAAAAATTACCAACTCACTCGATTATTGCTACTGGAATTTCGCCGTTGAAAGACTATGAGGTAATTGGAGATTCGTTAGCCTATTTCATTTCTTCACTGGTCGACGTTACTGCACGTCGTCGTAAACCATTTCGTCGAGAAAGTATTCATATTGACGATTTAATTACTGCAATAAAACAAGTTAAATTCACGAAAACACATGCAGTACTTTCATGCTTACAATCTGAACTAAATCGTGATAATAATAGTACGAACTTTAATTGGATACGATCCAAACTTGACGAAATATTAGTAATGTTAATTAATAAAGGATTTAAAGATATCATCGTAATATTTCCCATTGTTAAACCTGCAGTCTCTGGTGAAAAAATTCCAAGTGCAAAATGGTATTCGTTTCGACGAATTTTCAGTGAAGTTTGCTCGCTACAGGGAGTAAGATTTCTGATTGAACCTGCGTTATTATTTCTCGAAGCTACTGGTCATGCTCGTACCGCTGATCTAATCGTTCCGGCGTTAGACGCAGACCAAAATGTAAGCCCAATTGCGTCCAAATTCTATCTATCAAAAGAAGGTACAAATTATTATCCACACGTGAGTACCAAACGAGAAATCGCTGGTATTGTAACGCATTTTTCTGAATTACCTGATCGACATACCACTCCTTGCGATAAAATTTCTGTTGGTAAGATGACATGCGAACCACCCATCGACAAACGTCCTGGGCAAGATTCGTATGAAAAGTTGACTGTAAATCAAGTGAAGTCGTCCAAGAAGGTTTTCAATAAAAAATACGTTGATCCATTAGTTCAGAATCAATTAACGTATCCACCGGATGAAATCATTACTTGTGTTGTTTTGCTTGGTTTAGGAGAATCATTTTATCCAACCCAGTTAGATTCCGGTGCGGTACCGAATGTTATTTCTGAAGAAACAGCTAATCTCCTACGCAAAAAGCACGCAGATGAAATAGATTACATCAATTTGGACAATCCGGACCATTGTACATTAGCTGATGATAAAGAAATACAAACCGCCGATTAAGTAATTGTTCCAAAGTTGAAATTTGGAAAACACGAACTAAAAATTCCATTTTACGTTTTGCCAGGTTGTAATCAAACGTTTATTATTGGCACTCGACCTATGGATCTATTAAAAATAAAGCCTGAAATTAGTGAGCGCGTAGCTTACTGTCAACCTACGTTAGAACACTCTAAGGAGATGTTAAGGTATTTAAAACCACACGAATACGAAGACTCGCTAATTATTAATAAAATTAAACTCGACATCTCACTTGAGCCTCAAGTTGCGAAAATTCTCAATCGTGCGAATTTAGCTTGTAAATACCGTCGATTACCAGAAGGTATTGAAGATGATGGTCCAACTGTTTTCATTCAACGATTACAGGATGATCTCAAACTCGCCGTTGAAAGGAAGCAAATTACTCAGGCTGAGTGTGATTACGCATTCGCTGTACTTTCTCAATTTAAAGATATATTTAGTCGTTTCCCAGGTCGCTACGTTGGAGAAAAGGTTAAGTTTGAATTTAATATTCCTCTTGAGGAAATTGAATACCGAGGTGCGAAATACAATCCTGCAAAATCATTAATGGATCGTATTAGACAAGAATTATTAATCATGTTAGCACTTGGCATAATTGAGCCTTCAAACTCACGTTATATTAATCCAATCATTGCGAATCTGAAGAAAACAGGTGAACTTCGAATCTGCATTAATCCCGTAGATTTGAACCCCATCTTAGAAGTAAATTACAACGAAGCAGGTCTCTTAGACCGAATAATCACCGACGATCCTGATGCGAGATTTTTCAGTTCCTTGGACTTTGTTTCAGGATTCTGGCAACTCGTATTAGATGAAAGTTGTCGAAAGTATTGTGCTTTCCAAGTAGACGGTCGCGTTTATCATTTCACACGCCTACCGTACGGCTTAAAAATCTCGTCAGCCGAATTTGTTAATCTTGTAAATAAAGTCATCCCAGATGACGATGGAATCAGAAAATACGTTGATGATATTCTTCTTCGATCTAAAACATTCAAAGAAATGCTTGCATTAATTGAGAAAATATTCAAACTGTTAAGAAAATATGGTTTAAAACTCAACGCGCATAAAACCACATTCTTTAGAGATTCAACAAATCATCTTGGTTTTGTTCTAAAGCATCGTGAAATATGTAAAGATTCGAAAAAATTAGACAAATTCATGAGCTATAAATTATCTCACATACGTAATGGAAAGTTTGAACTTCGTAATGACAAAGAAATCCTACAAGTAATTGGGTTAACTGTCTTGTACCGGCGTTTTATCAAGAACTATCAGCAAATTTTGGCACCACTTTATGAACTGGTGAATAAAAAGGGCCCTGATTTCGTTTGGGGTCCTCGCCAGGATGAAGCTCTTGCATTGCTGGAACAAGAATATACGAAAGAATTTACACTACAACCAGCTTTAAACGGTCTAGATTTGTACTTAGATACATACACGTCACACGATGTCAGTAACGGTGTACTTTACCAAATCGTAGATGGCAAAGAACAAATCGTAATGTTCGCAAGTCATTGTTTTAAAGAACATCAAAAAGAGTACACTATTGTTGAGAAAGAAATGTATACGTTGACCAAGCTTTTACGAAAGCTTAAACTTTGGCTAATTGGACGAAAAATCCATGTTTGTCGTGATTTAGAGGCTATCGTCGAAAAATTTAGAATTTTATCCGAGATTAACCGTAAAGCTGCTTGGTGGATTGTTGAAATTAAAGGTTACGACCTTATTTTCGATATTAAAACCAAACACAAATCGTGGTTTGGTCTGCAAGCTCCTGAATTAACCATCAACCATCTAAACTTTGTTCACTTCGTTTCAGAACCGAGTGATTTTGTTTCTCGTGTAAAAGACAAGCTAATTGAAAGTTTGAATCGAATTGAAGTTTATCAGAAACGTGATTCTCATTGTCGTTCGAAGATGAGAAAAATATTAACTCCTGATAATCTCCTAAATAAAACAGAACTCGAAGCTAAGAAAAATATTCTCAGTAAATACACTATAGAACATTTACAGCGCCGTAAAACGCTAATGCATCGAAATAATGATGGTTCATTAGTACCTGTAATTCCTGATTCGCTGTTTCGAGACACTATGCTTTATACTCACGAAGTTTTCGGTCACGTAGGTTCTAAAAAACTTGCTGTGATTTTCCATCGTATATATTATTCGCCGAATATTGAACATTACGCGAGATTCATCACTGGGGCATGTATTCAGTGCAAAGCGAATAAATCCTACAGTGAAAAGAAACCATTAGAATTCGCTACCATAGAATCTTATACTTTAGGAGATATTTTATCGGTAGACATACTTGGTCCAATCGCTAATGAGTCAGATGAGGCGAGATATCTGTTAGTGGCCAAAGATATGTTTTCCGGTTGAGTGTGGCTTCGTCCAATGGAAAATATTCTGCAAGAAACTGTATGCGAATCGATGGAATTCGTGCTGAAACAGATAAACGAACACAAAGTATCTATTCGTCGTATTTTAACTGACAATGCGACACAATTTACCAACCAAATGTGGAAAGATTTATTAAAGAAATATAAAACAAACCTGAACCATTCCACGGCGTACAATCCTCAATCGAATCCGGTTGAGCGAATGATGCGAACCATTGGTGAAAAACTCAGAGTACGTTTGAACCTTGATTCAAATGGTGCTTACACTCACCATGGTTGGCACAAACACGTTGATATCATCGAAAAACAGATCAATAGTTGTCCCAACGATGTCGACATAGTTCCTTACGAGCTATGGGGCATAAAAGCCCTTGATACTGATTTACCAGTTCCAAATACAGCACTTATAGCGAAAGAAAGCTTACGAGCTTTAAGAGAAGCCATTAAAGAAAATGATGCTCCTTCAGTAACCTCTACGGAGTTATATAAAATTCGTCTTAATCTCCTTGAAGATGTGTACCATGGCACTGATGATTTCGCTTGGGCTTGGATCGATGGCGCTTGCGCTAATAACGGATCCGACGATGCTGTTGCTGGAATTGGTATTTCATGGCATCCCGAAGGCTCGAAAAATATATCTGAAACAATAAGACACGATAAGTATCGAACTACTAATAACCATAAAGTTCAAAAATTTAAAGTCTTTTCAGATTCGCGATACCTCACAGAGGCGATAAATTCATCGGTCCAGCGATGGAAAGAAAATAAATGGAAAAATGCATCGAGAAAAGAGGTAGTTCACAAAGATCTCTTCGAAGAAATCATTGGTTTGAAAGCTCAGTTTGAAGAATTTGAACTTCAGCACACGTATGCGCGTCAAACTGATGCCGGTAATTTTGCAGCTGATCGTTTAGCTCGAAAAGCTGTGTACACTGATGATTTTGAAAAAACTCGAATTCGAAGATATGACCAATCATCAAGCTTTAATGAACTTGGTTCGCGAGCGAAGGTACCGAAAAGTTCAACTGGAAGAGCAAAAGTTCAATGATAAACACGGAGATCCAAGGATCTTCGAAAGAGGTGAATTAATCTTGATCACTGATCACCGATTATCATCATATGATCGTGGTACCTCGAAAAAGCTCTATCCAAAACGTTATGGACCATACATTATTAAGGCTAAAGCTAAACCGAACTGCTACGAAATCCAACATGTAGCTGATAAAAAAGATAAACGCTTAATAAAAATGTATGTCAAATCATTACTTACTTAAATCTACATCAAATTGAACAGCTTCGTCGAGATCCAAAGTTGAGATCCAAGTTTGATAAGCGAACTTTGAAACAACAGTTGAAGGAATTCGCGAAACATCGAGACGTACTCGAAGATTTCTTTGAAGAGCTACCGGAATCTCATAACAATGAGATGACGAGGAATTACGATTCCTCATCTCAAATTGAATTACCGGAAGCTGTGAAAGAATATCGTAAGATAAGAAAAAACACTCGCAGAAAACTCGCGAAAGAAACACAAACACAGTTTGAAAGATCTCTTGAAAAAGCCATAGCTAACGATGCTGAGTTTGCTGAACTTAGGAAGAAATCTGAACACCAATATAATACTCGAAATAAGAAACGATACGTCAATTTAGTTAGAAATGGTCAAGAAATACGTGTTAAAAAACGAAAACGCACTAAAAATATCAATCAGCTCTTGTTGAACAACATAGGGATCGAGTACAGTACACTTTTCGTCGACCTGTACAGATCCTATGGTTCTTGGCCAATCAGCGACGAGGATACTAAACCCCTTGCCGCTGCCACCACCTAACTGGTTTGCTTCTCTTGATTCAAAGCAGATGTTTCTGCGATAACCAATACTTAGATAGCTTGCAATGCAAATTTCTAATAAAGGAATTATTTTCGTCGCATTTTGGCGTTTCGTTTAATGGCTGACTTTTGTATGGTTTGTTATTTACGTGTGGCTAAAATTTAGCACGAATTTTGCGTTAAGTTATTCATTTGATATAAAGTTGACGAGAACTAAGCACAGCAGGTATGTACAATAAGTCATATTCTTTTCAATTAGAAAAACACACGTGTTTTGAACGTATTTGAAAATCGAGCAGAATAACACGTGTAGGCCATTTTTCTCTTGCAAATGAAAATTGTTGTAAATTTCAAATTTTAATAAGCTGTGCGTTTCCAGATTACCAAAGGGTGAACTCAGAGGCGTATTATCGACGTAGCGTACGTTTTTATCAAGATTTCGAGCGTCTTTAGACATACCAAGGTATGTATTTTACTTCAATAGCTGTGCATTTTATTAGATTCCATTACGATGGATGTTAATTTGTATCTCTGTTAGGTAAATCTTATACGAACGGTATCGTCGAAGAAAGAATTTACGGTTTAAACTACACCGTCTCATTGCTGTACGTTACATTTTCCGGAATCTATTTCGAAAGGTATGTTTACCATGCTGATAGTAGTATGTTTACGGTGTTAGATTCCATTACGATGAATGATCATATCAGCTGTCTGTATGTTAAATAGATTTCGCACTATCGACGGAGGTATAATCAAACGAAGCTTTATCGTCGGTACGATTGATTTATGCCAATTCTGCGCTAAAAAGGTGAGCATTTTATACGTTAGATACCATTACGATGGTGTATATTGTATTAACGACAGTACATTATCATTGTTCGTAGAATTTGGCTTGGTTACGTAAAAATCTCAATACGCTTTCCAACAAAGAATATTTTGTAATCTACCGATCACGTTTTAACGTATTTTCCAATCGTGTCATTATCGGTGAGTACTTTGTCAGTACTAATTGTATGTACAATTCTTCGTACTGACCATTTATTCAATAGTTTCCAGTTACGACTGAAGAACGGAATTTACGATTCATTTACGACGAATTTTGTGTTATTTTTCCCGATACTCTGTGCCTATTACAACGAAAGGTAAGAATTGATCGACGTTAGACCTACATACGTGTATGGTATTGGTATCTTTCGTGTATTTAACAAATAATTTCGTCGTTTAGATGGCTGAGAGACCAGCGTGCTGCGGCGGTTGTAAAGAAAGCTTGGGGGTGGTTGCAAACGATGTTTGCAGCCATTACCTTCACCAACGTTGCTTCAACGAATACGCACACTGCCAGACCCCCAGTGGGGCTCCTGTAGCTGCCCTCTGTCCAGTAGAAAACTGTAGAAAGCCCATAGGCATTGCTTTACCGCTGCCTGGTAATTGTCTCGATACTGTTCCGATCATCAGCGAAAATAATTTGTTAAAACAGTTGATGAAGGAAAAAGACCTACGAATCTCTACGCTTGAACATGAAACCCGACAGTTAATTGAAATTTCGATTACTACAAAGGCCGATCATGAAACTGCCATAGCAGCGCTTAACGAAGAAATTGACGACCTCAAACGAAAGCTCGAGGAAGCTAAATGTTGCGAGACACCTGCAGCAAACCGAGCTAAAGAAGAGCCCCACGATAACAACGATGGCAGTGGCGGTAGCGGGTATTCACGTGGTAAGCCGTATAATTACGGTACGAAATCAAATTACCAGTACGGCGGTGACAACGGTAACCAACGCAAGCGATCATATAGCGATTATAATCGCGGAAATCAATGCGGCTCTTCTTACTCTCGACGTAACGACAACGAGAACTCGGATGCAGCGACTGGACCGTTTGAGGAGCCAAAACGGTCTTCAACGTACGACCAAAATACGGATGTTCGTCCCCGAACCAAACTGGAAGAAACCACCGCCTTCGAAGCTTTTTTTAAACAGATGGCATCGGATGGTTTGTCGATCATAAACCATTTGCCGTCGAAAGTTTCACAGCACTACGGCTGTAAGGAGGTGGTAAGGTACGTAACCATCACGGAGTACAAAAAGACCTCCCGCTCGACGCCAATGCGTATTTTCTTTATAAACGGATATGCATTCTTCGGAGATGGAGCCGCACTTTCGATATTAAAAACGGCAGTATGTAATGAGGAGAGCTACCTTGCGTTGTTACATACTTCAAGGTTAACTGGATCGAACCGGTCAGCGGAGCACATGGCCGAATGTCTCACCTACATGGGAAAATCCATGTCTCCCTATGTATCGTTGTCATGTGGTTTTTTTGAGATGCGCCACCTCTCCAACCAGGAAGAATGCTATCGACATGTGCGGAATCTTCTTGCAGTACTAATCCAAAACGGCGTGAGAAAATTATTATTGATACCAACCGTTTTGGGTAATGATGAAAATTTTATCCAGCGTAGGCGAAAATTCCGGCAATTTCTCCAAGGTGAAGCTCGTGAGATTAATGCTCAATACCCTAACATCGTCGTAAAGTATCTCGATTGCCTAGAACCTATATTCGATAGGAGCCCGTTCGGCATGGATGGAAATGGAAATCCGTTCATCGGTTTCAAGACCTCGCTCGAAGCAATTCTACATATCATGCCGCTGCTGAATTCCCGGTATACCAATCGAGGAGGATAAATCGTAAATATTCACTCGGTCATGGTTGGAGGTTGGTAGAGTTCGTTGTTTTCATTTTCTCGTTTCGTTTCCAGGAGTACTCAAATTTTGGTATTTTGAATAAGTCTATTTTTTTTAAGTTTTCTCGTACTCAAGATTACGACTTCGGTACTCATGCCATTCAATCGTTTTCATTTTGTGATTTATTTTATGTTTGCATGCCTATTGTTATTTGTAGTGTAAGAATTTTTTCCTTATTTTTGTACTCGATAGAAAAAAGGGTTATTTCTCGTGGTCCATTACCCAAAAATTTGTTAACGTACAAAGCGAGATTTATTGAAGATTTTTTACTTTTTTATTGATTTAGAGTCATTTTTTTTGTCAAGTAATGTAGCTACTTGTTAAGACAAGTTAAATTTTTGTGACGATCCTAGTTTGTTTTTTTCTTAATCAACGTTAAGATCGCTTTCTGGTCCATTACCAGTAAAAACAAACGAGTGTTTGTCAGTCGAATTAATTACGATACTTTTACTATTTACCTCACTTTGTTTTTGTTTTATTAGTACTCAGAGTTTGATCATTTGTGTTGACATACTCAGAATTATCCTTTAAGTTACGACTCAAATTTTTTTTACGATGTTGAATTTTTCGTTATCTAGTACTAATGTATTAGTTTGCCATTATGGCTGTTGAAATATTCGATGTCAATTTTTTATCATTATTACTCAATATCCTATTCTAATGGTTTTTTTTGTTTTCTTGTTGTTTTGCTTGACTTGGATTGTAGCTCGAATTAAGATTCGATAATTTGATTTTGCATCAATTTAAAAGAAGTTTATTGTGAGTTAATTTGTGTTCTTAATCACATTACGTTTCTCGTGTTCTTTGTTTTTTGTTCTTACGCTTGATTTAAAATACGTTGAATTAAGATTCATTTTCAATGTTGGAAAAATGAATATATCTCGAAAGCGTTATTTGTCTCATCATTTGTTGGAAAAACCCATAGGCGTAACTACGAAGAACTACAGTTGGAACTCAAGGTTGATGGTGGTGGAAGAATTCAGAACGAAATACCCCCCACTACTAAATGATAAATCCAACAGCTAACGTATAGAATAGACATACGCATCTCACATTACTGGTTTAGAATTACGAGTAATTGTACGGATTTTCAGCATAGTTAGACAACACAAGTGTTGATCATTTTCGTTGCGAATAAGCCTACTATACTCAATAATTCAATATGTCCGTCATGACAATAGATGAATATACGGCTGGACCGTTTGTTCATCTCAACGATTTCACTACAGTACGCAATGAAAATGACGATTTAAAAGCTGAAATTCAGTATTTACAACGTAAACTGAAACACGTTCGTCGACACAATGCGAACTTGCAAAGATCTATTGCAACAAATGATCGATTGATCATTAAGCAACGCGATGAAAACCTGGAGCTTAAGGCTGAGCTCAATCAAATTAAAAAAGAAAAAGCATAAGTCTTTAAAGCTCTCCAAACCCAACTTTGTCACCACCACCACCATGGTCACTCAGATTTACACTCTGAGCAAGATTCTCATTCGAATAACGATCAAAGCGGAATGGAGTCTGATAGAAGTAACGTTGCTTCGAATAGAAGTGACAATGGCAGCGTAGTGAATTGGTGGTAGGAATTTTGTAGAAGTCTCTTGGTAAATTTTTGTCTTTCGATAGCAACAGTATCTCTATTTCTCTAACACTAGCGACACCAAGGTGTTTTGATATGGCTAAAAATTCTGTACCATCTTTAAATAGCATTATCGATGAAATGAGTACAAGTAATAATTACTCATCTGTAACGTTTTTAGACAATAGGTCAACTTTTACTTCAATAAATCTCGAACGACCTCCTCGCTTAAATATGGGTATTTCGAACCTATATTTTTTCAAAAAACCATCTTACGAGCACTCATTTCGAATTTTTAGGCCTAAGTTGTGTCAATACGAAGAAAAACTCAACCTAGAGAAAAATTTCGCATATCGCTCACAAAGACAGAGAGTCCTACGGGATTTATGCATTAAAATCTACGAATAATTCAAAAAATTTCTTCTCAGAAGATATTTTAATTTTAATTTCATTTTTTATTCTATTACATATCATATACATGCTAGTTGAAATTATTCATAATTCTATCTAGTTTCAAGTATTCGGTTTCGTCGCTGTGGGCGTGGAACATTAGTAATTCAACGGCAGGTATCTTGAAAAGGCTCGGTCCTTCTACTCTTGATGTGGCTCGAACATTCTGAAACAGATAACAGGAGATTAACGGTCGGTGCATTAATGGTATATAGGCTCACACTATGCAATTGCAATGGAAGGGGTCTCGATAAGGCAAAAGCTATAGGCATTTCTACGGAAAGCATCATCACCATATATGGAAACGGCCGATCTTGATCAACTCATCCCCACTCTTGTTTGAACATTTTGCAGCTGACTTCAAACCTCTAACCAGTTGAGAAATCATTACGTGTATTTTAGTTCATCAAGCAACACCTCTTGCTTACAACTCAGTCTCTCTTGTTAATGGTTAGGGTACTTTACGAAATGCCATTGGTATTATTCTCATAGCATATCTTAAGAGATATTTGTTCGCATTTCTATTGGACAACATACGTGTTGTAACAGTTAAATAAATACGCCTTTTAGGATTTACATTCTACTGCTAGCGAACATTTATTTCAACGTTTTTTTTTCGAATTGGTTTTTACTGTTTACAGGATGGATTCGATTCGATTAAAAATAGCCACTTGTGTAAAATGCAGTCAGTCTTTGGCCGGTAATTTTCAGGGAATTTATTCCAAAATTGGAACCGTGGCAGCAGTAAAGTGCGGACATACTTACCATCGTAGATGCTATGACGAGCACATCGAACTAGTATCATTTAAAAATACCGCTCCCTGTGCGTATCGACCGTGTGTTCAAAGATTAAATCGAAATTCATTCGTAATCATCGATACTGCTGTTGAATCTCACCTGGTTTATACAGCAGCTGCGAGGAAAGAGATCGAGGGTATGTTCCATCAGCTCAATCAGGAGCTCGCTGAATTAAAATCCAAAAATGCAGAACTCGATCGTAGGGCTGAAGTGCAGCGCGAGCACATCCATGATGTACATATCGCCCTGCGTGACCTTCGGCTTAAATTTCCTCGATTGACCGGTGCCGTTGACGAATTGTTGGCTATGATTGACGACTCCTCTTCTATAATCTCGATCGACGGTGAACAAGTTTGGAATACCCTCCAGGCATATGTTGATACCGCGAAAAGCGATAAAATCAATCAAATGATCCACGAACTTGAGCATCCGGCGCGCGATAGTGACGTCATCGACATCGTAAACGACGCAGCTATGCAGGAGGATGATGATTTTCCGGTACCAGCCGAACCATACGCCAGTTTTTTGCCTCCATTCTCATCGACCCCAAATCAAGCTGAAAAAACCGAGAATCAATTAGTTCTATGGAAACCTATCGATAACGTAGAAACCCCCCTTCGAGACGAGCCAATAGAAACTTACCGCGATAATTCTCCAATAAAATCTGATGTCGACGAGCCCTTGGATCTCATGACGTCTCCCAATATCGAATTCAATTCAGACTCGAATAATTCCGACGTCTGGAAACGCCATGTCGCGCAGCAGAATTCGAGGCAGCCACGTATTTCGATTAATAGCATTTCCAAAGTAACACGATCTACAGCCAAGGTAACTCCATTTATGCCCAAATCATCTCCATCAAATGGCGCAAATCATGCTGCGAATTCCATTGCAAATCACCAACGAATTGGACATTCTGGTGGAAATTCTCCTCGCGCAGGTCCGTCAGGTGTGCAATTTCCAGCGCGAGATGTTGCTGACGGTAGAATCGAGAAAACATATCGGTTACGACCGATATCACCTCCTATCAATCGCAGCGAACGTTGTAAACAGAGATTAGAACAATTAGCGAACCAAAGGCTCCAAAACAGCGCAAATTATAAAGTCCCATCATCGAGAAACCCGCACCGAGAGTACGCAACGCGCCACGACACTCGTGTCATGTTTAATAACAATATCGTGACGCTTCCAGTTACGATATCTAATTTCCAATCAATCGTAAAAAATAGCGGTTTCAACTTGGTGGAGACCATTCCTCCTTATATTCATCGTCCTGAGCTAGTGGTGCAACGCTTTCATTATTACTTGGCAGAAGCCCGCGTTCAATTAAAGCGCCGTGCTGACGAATACCTTTATTATCTGCAGCAGTATTTACTGCTGGGTGATGGGGTCGTTTTTACCATGATTTTGGACTGCATTGGAAATAAGCCGGATCGAAAAATGGCTTTATACGAATCCTCGTTTGCAGGTGAAGTAATCAGCGCTGAGTTATTAGGAAAAAACCTGGAGAAACACCTCATTACGGTGCCGTCCTTTATACTCCTTTCCATTGGGGAGCATGAGATACAGAACGTTCCAGAAAATCTCATGTGGGTAGGAATAAAACAATTGATCGAATTCTTATTGCAACGTAATGCATTAAGAATTGTGATAATACCACCGATTCTGTATGGAGTACACCCATTAAAACGACGATCGCTTCCCAAATGGTTACGTGACGAAGCACCAAAACTGGCTGCTCCCGGTGTTGTAATGTATTTGGAGTTCGTGGAGGATTCATTGGATCGTACTGGACCTATGTACGATATTACATCGGATATCCCGCGACTTTTAAACCAAATCATTCTAGAGATCATCACGAGGATCCTGCCAATCGTTTCTCATACTAAATAAGTTCGATTATCATCTGCGTGTTTCACGGCGTTTTAACGGTTTCGATTCGAAAAAACAATTCACAAATTCGAAAAACTCAACTCAAATTTCATTTATTATCACCTTCGATCTCGATTTCTTATCACCGGCAAGCGATTCCACGGCACCAATGATGCCAACCGATTAACCGACGCGACGAAAACCGAAGACAGCAGGGCTGCCAATAGTATTCCAATTATATGTTTTTTTTATTTTTTTTATTTATTGTTTGTATACAAATCTAATTAAGATTAGATTATAACTAATTATGAGTATTTTCAACTAGAAATAATGTTTTATTGTTTTACCAAATACCTTAGTATTATGTCAATACCCATAGGTATATTATGATTATTGAAATCAATAAGTTGTACATAATTTCTATTTTTACTCCTATATACTCAATGTCTAGATAGACAATTTTTTATTATTTCGTAATTTGATTTTTTTTCGGCCTTGGCCGTTTCATTATATTTTCTAACATTAAGATGTCTTATTAAATATTAGCCATTCTAATATTCCTTAGAAGTATTAATTCTGCTTAATTCTACTTCGCGATATATCGTTTTGTCTCTACTAGTATTTTGTTTTTTCACGTATGTTTTTTTTGATTTTGAGTTTCATTGCTCTAAGATGATTAGCTACAAACATTTTAATGTTTACTTAGAAGTATTATTTTTGTTTGGTTATTTACTGATTATGTTACGACATGTCTACATAACTACATCGTAACATTTATTTTTTTTATCTCAAAGTCTAAGACTGACTAGTTTTTTAGTTCTTTTTATTTTCGTTACTGAATTTTTTTACAAAATGTTTTGTTATCCTATACCTCTTGTTACCGGTGCCTTCTTTAAAAAATAAATCGGGGCATTCCTCATAGACCACCCATGGGTGTGTAGGTTTCAGGGTAATTTTTTCAAAATTTCACTTTTTCCGTATTTCGTGTCAAAGATTTATCTCATAAAGAATGCTTGCATTTTTTGTAAAATAAATCGGGGCAATGTAGTGCGAGAAAAAGTAAACTTTTATTTCCTCTAAGGGGGAAGAAAAGTAACTTCTTTTAGAATTTAGAGCAGTGCACCTACCTAACAGACCGCGTACCTATCCGCTACGGCATGGATAGGGACGTTGTTAGGTAGGGATTCGTTTGCTATAATTATGGCTAACGACGCGATGGCTCTACGTGTCAAAATTTAGTCTACGTACGTCGCTTACGAGTGCATGTACGTAGCTCACAGGGTTACCTATCCGCTAGCTACGGAATAGGGAATCCGACCTTATACCTACACCTTTTGGGTAGGTATGGAGTGAGGGTGCTCCTGTCTCTCGGATGCTTTCGTGCCCGGTACCGAGGGGTATAGGACTGGTAGGGTAGCGCTGGGATAATCCCATTCATTATTAACTATTTTTGTTTGCTTTTTGTTCCTTATTTTTTACCTTTTTGTTCCTTTGTTTAAACCCATATATTGTCTTGTTTTATTCCTGAAATATATGGGATCTACCAGTGCTTAGAAAGTACTTCCGTTTTTTTTTATTTCACCGAAAAGCGAATGGCGAGGCGGTAATTCGCCAGACATTCGTGAAGCTACTAGATAGCTAGGTCTTCCCTTGGAATTGTCTTTAGTCAACCTAAGGGTTGTTTTTAAATGCGTGTGAGAGATTGTCTATTAGGTCTGTTAAGGACAGAGGACGTAATTTATTTTTTCTTGCACGTCAAAATTTCCACTTACAAAGCAACTATGATTTGTGGAGACTTGGTCAGTGATTTTCAAGAAATATCAAAATGGCCGTATGAGTTGAGTAGGGCATTTTGTGAATGATGGAAAAAGGTGAAAATTTCCACTTACCAAGCACCTATGATTTGTGGAGACTTGGTCAGTGATTTTCAAGAAATATCAAAATGGCCGTATGAGTTGAGTACGGCATTTTGTGAATGATGGAAAAAGGTGAAAATTTCCACTTACAAAGCACCTATGATTTGTGGAGACTTAGGTCAGAGATTTTCAAGAAATATCAAAATGGCCGTATGAGTTGAGTAGGGCATTTTGTGAATGATGGAAAAATGTGAAAATTTCCACTTACCAAGCACCTATGATTTGTGGAGACTTGGTCAGTGATTTTCAAGAAATATCAAAATGGCCGTATGAGTTGAGTACGGCATTTTGTGAATGATGGAAAAAGGTGAAAATTTCCACTTACCAAGCACCTATGATTTGTGGAGACTTGGTCAGTGATTTTCATAAAATATCAAAATGGCCGTATAAGTTGAGTACGGCATTTTGTGAATGATGGAAAAAGGTGAAAATTTCCACTTACCAAGCACCTATGATTTGTGGAGACTTGGTCAGTGATTTTCATAGAATATCAAAATGGCCGTATAAGTTGAGTACGGCATTTTGTGAATGATGGAAAAAGGTGAAAATTACCACTTACGAAGCACCTATGATTTGTGGAGACTTGGTCAGATATTTTCAAGTAATATCAAAATGGCCGTATGAGTTGAGTATGGCATTTTGTGAATGATGGAAAAAGGTGAAAATTCCCACTTACCAAGCACCTATGATTTGTGGAGACTTGGTCAGTGATTTTCAAGAAATATCAAAATGGCCGTATGAGTTGAGTACGGCATTTTGTGAATGATGGAAAAAGGTGAAAATTTCCACTTACCAAGCACCTATGATTTGTGGAGACTTGGTCAGTGATTTTCAACTTTTTCAAGAAATATCAAAATGGCAGTATGAGTTGAGTACGGCATTTTGTGAATGATGGAAAAAGGTGAAAATTTTCACTTACCAAGCACCTATGATTTGTGGAGACTTGGTCAGTGATTTTTATAAAATATCAAAATGGCCGTATAAGTTGAGTACGGCATTTTGTGAAAGATGGAAAAAGGCGAAAATTTCCACTTACAAAGCAACTATGATTTGTGGAGACTTGGTCAGTGATTTTCAAGAAATATCAAAATGGCCGTATGAGTTGAGTACGGCATTTTGTGAATGATGGAAAAAGGTAAAAATTCCCACTTACCAAGCACCTACGATTTGTGGAGACTTGGTCAGTGATTTTCAAGAAATATCAAAATGGCCGTATGAGTTGAGTACGGCATTTTGTGAATGATGGAAAAAGGTGAAAATTTCCACTTACCAAGCACCTATGATTTGTGGAGACTTGGTCAGTGATTTTCAAGAAATATCAAAATGGCAGTATGAGTTGAGTACAGCATTTTGTGAATGATGGAAATAGGTGAAAATTTCCACTTACCAAGCACCTATGATTTGTGGAGACTTGGTCAGTGATTTTCAAGAAATATCAAAATGGCTGTATGAGTTGAGTACGGCATTTTGTGAATGATGGAAAAAGATGAAAATTTCCACTTACCAAGCACCTATGATTTGTGGAGACTTGGTCAGTGATTTTCAAGAAATATCAAAATGGCCGTATAAGTTGAGTACAGCATTTTGTGAATGATGGAAAAAGGTGAAAATTTCCACTTACCAAGCACCGATGATTTGTGGAGACTTGGTCAGTGATTTTCAAGAAATATCAAAATGGCCGTATAAGGTGAGTACGGCATTTTGTGAATGATGGAAAAAGGTGAAAATTTCCACTTACCAAGCACCTATGATTTGTGGAAACTTGGTCAGTGATTTTCAAGAAATATCAAAATGGCCGTATGAGTTGAGTATGGCATTTTGTGAATGATGGAAAAAGGTGAAAATTTCCACTTACCAAGCACCTATGATTTGTGGAGTCTTGGTCAGTGATTTTCAAGAAATATCAAAATGGCCGTATGAGTTGAGTACTGCATTTTGTGAATGATGGAAAAAGGTGAAAATTCCCACTTACCAAGCACCTATGATTTGTGGAGACTTGGTCAGTGATTTTCAAGAAATATCAAAATGGCCGTATAAGTTGAGTACGGCATTTTGTGAATGATGGAAAAAGGTGAAAATTTCCACTTACCAAGCACCTATGATTTGTGGAGACTTGGTCAGTGATTTTCAACTTTTTCAAGAAATATCAAAATGGCCGTATGAGTTGAGTACGGCATTTTGTGAATGATGGAAAAAGGTGAAAATTTCCACTTACCAAGCACCTATGATTTGTGGAGACTTGGTCAGTGATTTTTATAAAATATCAAAATGGCCGTATAAGTTGAGTACAGCATTTTGTGAATGATGGAAAAAGGTGAAAATTTCCACTTACAAAGCAACTATGATTTGTGGAGACTTGGTCAGTGATTTTCAAGAAATATCGAAATGGCCGTATGAGTTGAGTACAGCATTTTGTGAATGATGGAAAAAGGTAAAAATTCCCACTTACCAAGCACCTATGATTTGTGGAGACTTGGTCAGTGATTTTCAAGAAATATCAAAATGGCCGTATGAGTTGAGTACGGCATTTTGTGAATGATGGAAAAAGGTGAAAATTTTCACTTACAAAGCAACTATGATTTGTGGAGACTTGGTCAGTGATTTTCAAGAAATATCAAAATGGCCGTATAAGTTGAGTACGGCATTTTGTGAATGATGGAAAAAGGTGAAAATTTCCACTTACCAAGCACCTATGATTTGTGGAGACTTGGTCAGTGATTTTCAACTTTTTCAAGAAATATCAAATTGGCCGTATGAGTTGAGTACGGCATTTTGTGAATGATGGAAAAAGGTGAAAATTTCCACTTACCAAGCACCTATGATTTGTGGAGACTTGGTCAGTGATTTTTATAAAATATCAAAATGGCCGTATAAGTTGAGTACGGCATTTTGTGAATGATGGAAAAAGGTGAAAATTTCCACTTACAAAGCAACTATGATTTGTGGAGACTTGGTCAGTGATTTTCAAGAAATATCAAAATGGCCGTATGAGTTGAGTACGGCATTTTGTGAATGATGGAAAAAGGTAAAAATTCCCACTTACCAAGCACCTATGATTTGTGGAGACTTGGTCAGTGATTTTCAACTTTTTCAAGAAATATCAAAATGGCCGTATGAGTTGAGTACGGCATTTTGTGAATGATGGAAAAAGGTGAAAATTTCCACTTACCAAGCACCTATGATTTGTGGAGACTTGGTCAGTGATTTTCAACTTTTTCAAGAAATATCAAAATGGCTGTATGAGTTGAGTACGGCATTTTGTGAATGATGGAAAAAGGTGAAAATTTCCACTTACCAAGCACCTATGATTTGTGGAGACTTGGTCAGTGATTTTTATAAAATATCAAAATGGCCGTATAAGTTGAGTACGGCATTTTGTGAATGATGGAAAAAGGTGAAAATTTCCACTTACAAAGCAACTATGATTTGTGGAGACTTGGTCAGTGATTTTCAAGAAATATCAAAATGGCCGTATGAGTTGAGTACGGCATTTTGTGAATGATGGAAAAAGGTAAAAATTCTCACTTACCAAGCACCTATGATTTGTGGAGACTTGGTCAGTGATTTTCAAGAAATATCAAAATGGCCGTATGAGTTGAGTACGGCATTTTGTGAATGATGGAAAAAGGTGAAAATTTCCACTTACCAAGCACCTATGATTTGTGGAGACTTGGTCAGTGATTTTCATAGAATATCAAAATGGCCGTTTAAGTTGAGTACGGCATTTTGTGAATGATGGAAAAAGGTGAAAATTTCCACTTACAAAGCAACTATGATTTGTGGAGACTTGGTCAGTGATTTTCAAGAAATATCAAAATGGCCGTATGAGTTGAGTACGGCATTTTGTGAATGATGGAAAAAGGTGAAAATTTCCACTTACCAAGCACCTATGATTTGTGGAGACTTGGTCAGTGATTTTTATAAAATATCAAAATGGCTGTATGAGTTGAGTACGGCATTTTGTGAATGATGGAAAATGGTAAAAATTCCCACTTACCAAGCACCTATGATTTGTGGAGACTTGGTCAGTGATTTTCAAGAAATATCAAAATGGCCGTATGAGTTGAGTACGGCATTTTGTGAATGATGGAAAAAGGTGAAAATTTCCACTTACCAAGCACCTATGATTTGTGGAGACTTGGTCAGTGATTTTCAAGAAATATCAAAATGGCCGTATAAGTTGAGTACGGCATTTTGTGAATGATGGAAAAAGGTGAAAATTTCCACTTACAAAGCAACTATGATTTGTGGAGACTTGGTCAGTGATTTTCAAGAAATATCAAAATGGCCGTATGAGTTGAGTACGGCATTTTGTGAATGATGGAAAAAGGTGAAAATTTCCACTTACAAAGCAACTATGATTTGTGGAGACTTGGTCAGTGATTTTCAAGAAATATCAAAATGGCTGTATGAGTTGAGTACGGCATTTTGTGAATGATGGAAAAAGGTGAAAATTTCCACTTACAAAGCAACTATGATTTGTGGAGACTTGGTCAGTGATTTTCAAGAAATATCAAAATGGCCGTATGAGTTGAGTATGGCATTTTGTGAATGATGGAAAAAGGTGAAAATTTCCACTTACGAAGCACCTATGATTTGTGGAGACTTGGTCAGATATTTTCAAGTAATATCAAAATGGCCGTATGAGTTGAGTAGGGCATTTTGTGAATGATGGAAAAAGGTGAAAATTTCCACTTACCAAGCACCTATGATTTGTGGAGACTTGGTCAGTGATTTTCAAGAAATATCAAAATGGCCGTATGAGTTGAGTAGGGCATTTTGTGAATGATGGAAAAAGGTGAAAATTTCCACTTACCAAGCACCTATGATTTGTGGAGACTTGGTCAGTGATTTTCAAGAAATATCAAAATGGCCGTATGAGTTGAGTAGGGCATTTTGTGAATGATGGAAAAAGGCGAAAATTTCCACTTACCAAGCACCTATGATTTGTGGAGACTTGGTCAGTGATTTTCAAGAAATATCAAAATGGCCGTATGAGTTGAGTAGGGCATTTTGTGAATGATGGAAAAAGGTGAAAATTTCCACTTACCAAGCACCTATGATTTGTGGAGACTTGGTCAGTGATTTTCAAGAAATATCAAAATGGCCGTATGAGTTGAGTAGGGCATTTTGTGAATGATGGAAAAAGGTGAAAATTTCCACTTACCAAGCACCTATGATTTGTGGAGACTTGGTCAGTGATTTTCAACTTTTTCAAGAAATATCAAATTAGCCGTATGAGTTGAGTACGGCATTTTGTGAATGATGGAAAAAGGTGAAAATTTCCACTTACCAAGCACCTATGATTTGTGGAGACTTGGTCAGTGATTTTTATAAAATATCAAAATGGCTGTATGAGTTGAGTACGGCATTTTGTGAATGATGGAAAATGGTAAAAATTCCCACTTACCAAGCACCTATGATTTGTGGAGACTTGGTCAGTGATTTTCAAGAAATATCAAAATGGCCGTATGAGTTGAGTACGGCATTTTGTGAATGATGGAAAAAGGTGAAAATTTCCACTTACCAAGCACCTATGATTTGTGGAGACTTGGTCAGTGATTTTCAAGAAATATCAAAATGGCCGTATAAGTTGAGTACGGCATTTTGTGAATGATGGAAAAAGGTGAAAATTTCCACTTACAAAGCAACTATGATTTGTGGAGACTTGGTCAGTGATTTTCAAGAAATATCAAAATGGCCGTATGAGTTGAGTACGGCATTTTGTGAATGATGGAAAAAGGTGAAAATTTCCACTTACAAAGCAACTATGATTTGTGGAGACTTGGTCAGTGATTTTCAAGAAATATCAAAATGGCTGTATGAGTTGAGTACGGCATTTTGTGAATGATGGAAAAAGGTGAAAATTTCCACTTACAAAGCAACTATGATTTGTGGAGACTTGGTCAGTGATTTTCAAGAAATATCAAAATGGCCGTATGAGTTGAGTATGGCATTTTGTGAATGATGGAAAAAGGTGAAAATTTCCACTTACGAAGCACCTATGATTTGTGGAGACTTGGTCAGATATTTTCAAGTAATATCAAAATGGCCGTATGAGTTGAGTAGGGCATTTTGTGAATGATGGAAAAAGGTGAAAATTTCCACTTACCAAGCACCTATGATTTGTGGAGACTTGGTCAGTGATTTTCAAGAAATATCAAAATGGCCGTATGAGTTGAGTAGGGCATTTTGTGAATGATGGAAAAAGGTGAAAATTTCCACTTACCAAGCACCTATGATTTGTGGAGACTTGGTCAGTGATTTTCAAGAAATATCAAAATGGCTGTATGAGTTGAGTAGGGCATTTTGTGAATGATGGAAAAAGGCGAAAATTTCCACTTACCAAGCACCTATGATTTGTGGAGACTTGGTCAGTGATTTTCAAGAAATATCAAAATGGCCGTATGAGTTGAGTACGGCATTTTGTGAATGATGGAAAAAGGTGAAAATTTCCACTTACCAAGCACCTATGATTTGTGGAGACTTGGTCAGTGATTTTCAAGAAATATCAAAATGGCCGTATAAGTTGAGTACGGCATTTTGTGAATGATGGAAAAAGGTGAAAATTTCCACTTACAAAGCAACTATGATTTGTGGAGACTTGGTCAGTGATTTTCAAGAAATATCAAAATGGCAGTATGAGTAGAGTACGGCATTTTGTGAATGATGGAAAAAGGTGAAAATTTCCACTTACCAAGCACCTATGATTTGTGGAGACTTGGTCAGTGATTTTCAAGAAATATCAAAATGGCCGTATGAGTTGAGTAGGGCATTTTGTGAATGATGGAAAAAGGTGAAAATTTCCACTTACAAAGCAACTATGATTTGTGGAGACTTGGTCAGTGATTTTCAAGAAATATCAAAATGGCTGTATGAGTTGAGTACGGCATTTTGTGAATGATGGAAAAAGGTGAAAATTTCCACTTACAAAGCAACTATGATTTGTGGAGACTTGGTCAGTGATTTTCAAGAAATATCAAAATGGCCGTATGAGTTGAGTATGGCATTTTGTGAATGATGGAAAAAGGTGAAAATTTCCACTTACGAAGCACCTATGATTTGTGGAGACTTGGTCAGATATTTTCAAGTAATATCAAAATGGCCGTATGAGTTGAGTAGGGCATTTTGTGAATGATGGAAAAAGGTGAAAATTTCCACTTACCAAGCACCTATGATTTGTGGAGACTTGGTCAGTGATTTTCAAGAAATATCAAAATGGCCGTATGAGTTGAGTAGGGCATTTTGTGAATGATGGAAAAAGGTGAAAATTTCCACTTACCAAGCACCTATGATTTGTGGAGACTTGGTCAGTGATTTTCAAGAAATATCAAAATGGCTGTATGAGTTGAGTAGGGCATTTTGTGAATGATGGAAAAAGGCGAAAATTTCCACTTACCAAGCACCTATGATTTGTGGAGACTTGGTCAGTGATTTTCAAGAAATATCAAAATGGCCGTATAAGTTGAGTACGGCATTTTGTGAATGATGGAAAAAGGTGGAAATTCCACTTACAAAGCAACTATGATTTGTGGAGACTTGGTCAGTGATTTTCAAGAAATATCAAAATGGCGGTATGAGTTGAGTAGGGCATTTTGTGAATGATGGAAAAAGGTGAAAATTTCCACTTACCAAGCACCTATGATTTGTGGAGACTTGGTCAGTGATTTTCAAGAAATATCAAAATGGCCGTATGAGTTGAGTAGGGCATTTTGTGAATGATGGAAAAAGGTGAAAATTTCCACTTACCAAGCACCTATGATTAGTGGAGACTTGGTCAGAGATTTTCGAGAAATATCAAAATGGCCGTATGAGTTGAGTAGGGCATTTTGTGAATGATGGAAAAAGGTGAAAATTTCCACTTACCAAGCACCTATGATTTGTGGAGACTTGGTCAGTGATTTTCAAGAAATATCAAAATGGCCGTATGAGTTGAGTAGGGCATTTTGTGAATGATGGAAATAGGTGAAAATTTCCACTTACCAAGCACCTATGATTTGTGGAGACTTGGTCAGTGATTTTCATGAAATATCAAAATGGCCGTATAAGTTGAGCACGGCATTTTGTGAATGATGGAAAAAGGTGAAAATTTCCACTTACAAAGCAACTATGATTTGTGGAGACTTGGTCAGTGATTTTCAAGAAATATCAAAATGGCCGTATGAGTTGAGTACGGCATTTTGTGAATGATGGAAAAAGGTAAAAATTCCCACTTACCAAGCACCTATGATTTGTGGAGACTTGGTCAGTGATTTTCAAGAAATATCAAAATGGCCGTATGAGTTGAGTAGGGCATTTTGTGAATGATGGAAAAAGGTGAAAATTTCCACTTACCAAGCACCTATGATTTGTGGAGACTTGGTCAGTGATTTTCAAGAAATATCAAAATGGCCGTATGAGTTGAGTAGGGCATTTTGTGAATGATGGAAAAAGGTGAAAATTTCCACTTACCAAGCACCCATGATTTGTGGAGACTTGGTCAGTGATTTTCAACTTTTTCAAGAAATATCAAATTGGCCGTATGAGTTGAGTACAGCATTTTGTGAATGATGGAAAAAGGTGAAAATTTCCACTTACAAAGCAACTATGATTTGTGGAGACTTGGTCAGTGATTTTCAAGAAATATCAAAATGGCTGTATGAGTTGAGTACGGCATTTTGTGAATGATGGAAAAAGGTAAAAATTCCCACTTACCAAGCACCTATGATTTGTGGAGACTTGGTCAGTGATTTTCAACTTTTTCAAGAAATATCAAAATGGCCCTATGAGTTGAGTACGGCATTTTGTGAATGATGGAAAAAGGTAAAAATTCCCACTTACCAAGCACCTATGATTTGTGGAGACTTGGTCAGTGATTTTTATAAAATATCAAAATGGCCGTATGAGTTGAGTACGGCATTTTGTGAATGATGGAAAATGGTAAAAATTCCCACTTACCAAGCACCTATGATTTGTGGAGACTTGGTCAGTGATTTTCAAGAAATATCAAAATGGCCGTATGAGTTGAGTACGGCATTTTGTGAATGATGGAAAAAGGTGAAAATTTCCACTTACCAAGCACCTATGATTTGTGGAGACTTGGTCAGTGATTTTCAAGAAATATCAAAATGGCCGTATAAGTTGAGTATGGCATTTTGTGAATGATGGAAAAAGGTGAAAATTTCCACTTACAAAGCAACTATGATTTGTGGAGACTTGGTCAGTGATTTTCAAGAAATATCAAAATGGCCGTATGAGTTGAGTACGGCATTTTGTGAATGATGGAAAAAGGTGAAAATTTCCACTTACCAAGCACCTATGATTTGTGGAGACTTGGTCAGTGATTTTCAAGAAATATCAAAATGGCCGTATGAGTTGAGTAGGGCATTTTGTGAATGATGGAAAAAGGTGAAAATTTCCACTTACAAAGCAACTATGATTTGTGGAGACTTGGTCAGTGATTTTCAAGAAATATCAAAATGGCCGTATGAGTTGAGTACGGCATTTTGTGAATGATGGAAAAAGGTGAAAATTTCCACTTACAAAGCAACTATGATTTGTGGAGACTTGGTCAGTGATTTTCAAGAAATATCAAAATGGCCGTATGAGTTGAGTACGGCATTTTGTGAATGATGGAAAAAGGTGAAAATTTCCACTTACGAAGCACCTATGATTTGTGGAGACTTGGTCAGATATTTTCAAGTAATATCAAAATGGCCGTATGAGTTGAGTAGGGCATTTTGTGAATGATGGAAAAAGGTGAAAATTTCCACTTACCAAGCACCTATGATTTGTGGAGACTTGGTCAGTGATTTTCAAGAAATATCAAAATGGCCGTATGAGTTGAGTAGGGCATTTTGTGAATGATGGAAAAAGGTGAAAATTTCCACTTACCAAGCACCTATGATTTGTGGAGACTTGGTCAGTGATTTTCAAGAAATATCAAAATGGCCGTATGAGTTGAGTAGGGCATTTTGTGAATGATGGAAAAAGGCGAAAATTTCCACTTACCAAGCACCTATGATTTGTGGAGACTTGGTCAGTGATTTTCAAGAAATATCAAAATGGCCGTATAAGTTGAGTACGGCATTTTGTGAATGATGGAAAAAGGTGGAAATTCCACTTACAAAGCAACTATGATTTGTGGAGACTTGGTCAGTGATTTTCAAGAAATATCAAAATGGCGGTATGAGTTGAGTAGGGCATTTTGTGAATGATGGAAAAAGGTGAAAATTTCCACTTACCAAGCACCTATGATTTGTGGAGACTTGGTCAGTGATTTTCAAGAAATATCAAAATGGCCGTATGAGTTGAGTAGGGCATTTTGTGAATGATGGAAAAAGGTGAAAATTTCCACTTACCAAGCACCTATGATTAGTGGAGACTTGGTCAGAGATTTTCGAGAAATATCAAAATGGCCGTATGAGTTGAGTAGGGCATTTTGTGAATGATGGAAAAAGGTGAAAATTTCCACTTACCAAGCACCTATGATTTGTGGAGACTTGGTCAGTGATTTTCAAGAAATATCAAAATGGCCGTATGAGTTGAGTAGGGCATTTTGTGAATGATGGAAAAAGGTGAAAATTTCCACTTACAAAGCATCTATGATTTGTGGAGACTTGGTCAGTGATTTTCAAGAAATATCAAAATGGCTGTATGAGTTGAGTACGGCATTTTGTGAATGATGGAAAAAGGTGAAAATTTCCACTTACAAAGCAACTATGATTTGTGGAGACTTGGTCAGTGATTTTCAAGAAATATCAAAATGGCCGTATGAGTTGAGTATGGCATTTTGTGAATGATGGAAAAAGGTGAAAATTTCCACTTACGAAGCACCTATGATTTGTGGAGACTTGGTCAGATATTTTCAAGTAATATCAAAATGGCTGTATGAGTTGAGTAGGGCATTTTGTGAATGATGGAAAAAGGTGAAAATTTCCACTTACCAAGCACCTATGATTTGTAGAGACTTGGTCAGTGATTTTCAAGAAATATCAAAATGGCCGTATGAGTTGAGTAGGGCATTTTGTGAATGATGGAAAAAGGTGAAAATTTCCACTTACCAAGCACCTATGATTTGTGGAGACTTGGTCAGTGATTTTCAAGAAATATCAAAATGGCTGTATGAGTTGAGTAGGGCATTTTGTGAATGATGGAAAAAGGCGAAAATTTCCACTTACCAAGCACCTATGATTTGTGGAGACTTGGTCAGTGATTTTCAAGAAATATCAAAATGGCCGTATAAGTTGAGTACGGCATTTTGTGAATGATGGAAAAAGGTGGAAATTCCACTTACAAAGCAACTATGATTTGTGGAGACTTGGTCAGTGATTTTCAAGAAATATCAAAATGGCGGTATGAGTTGAGTAGGGCATTTTGTGAATGATGGAAAAAGGTGAAAATTTCCACTTACCAAGCACCTATGATTTGTGGAGACTTGGTCAGTGATTTTCAAGAAATATCAAAATGGCCGTATGAGTTGAGTAGGGCATTTTGTGAATGATGGAAAAAGGTGAAAATTTCCACTTACCAAGCACCTATGATTAGTGGAGACTTGGTCAGAGATTTTCGAGAAATATCAAAATGGCCGTATGAGTTGAGTAGGGCATTTTGTGAATGATGGAAAAAGGTGAAAATTTCCACTTACCAAGCACCTATGATTTGTGGAGACTTGGTCAGTGATTTTCAAGAAATATCAAAATGGCCGTATGAGTTGAGTAGGGCATTTTGTGAATGATGGAAATAGGTGAAAATTTCCACTTACCAAGCACCTATGATTTGTGGAGACTTGGTCAGTGATTTTCATGAAATATCAAAATGGCCGTATGAGTTGAGTAGGGCATTTTGTGAATGATGGAAAAAGGTGAAAATTTCCACTTACCAAGCACCTATGATTTGTGGAGACTTGGTCAGTGATTTTCAAGAAATATCAAAATGGCTGTATGAGTTGAGTAGGGCATTTTGTGAATGATGGAAAAAGGCGAAAATTTCCACTTACCAAGCACCTATGATTTGTGGAGACTTGGTCAGTGATTTTCAAGAAATATCAAAATGGCCGTATGAGTTGAGTAGGGCATTTTGTGAATGATGGAAAAAGGTGAAAATTTCCACTTACCAAGCACCTATGATTTGTGGAGACTTGGTCAGTGATTTTCAAGAAATATCAAAATGGCCGTATAAGTTGAGTACGGCATTTTGTGAATGATGGAAAAAGGTGAAAATTTCCACTTACAAAGCAACTATGATTTGTGGAGACTTGGTCAGTGATTTTCAAGAAATATCAAAATGGCCGTATAAGTTGAGTACGGCATTTTGTGAATGATGGAAAAAGGTGAAAATTTCCACTTACCAAGCACCTATGATTTGTGGAGACTTGGTCAGTGATTTTCAAGAAATATCAAAATGGCCGTATGAGTTGAGTAGGGCATTTTGTGAATGATGGAAAAAGGTGAAAATTTCCACTTACAAAGCAACTATGATTTGTGGAGACTTGGTCAGTGATTTTCAAGAAATATCAAAATGGCCGTATGAGTTGAGTAGGGCATTTTGTGAATGATGGAAAAAGGTGAAAATTTCCACTTACCAAGCACCTATGATTTGTGGAGACTTGGTCAGTGATTTTCAAGAAATATCAAAATGGCCGTATAAGGTGAGTACGGCATTTTGTGAATGATGGAAAAAGGTGAAAATTTCCACTTACCAAGCACCTATGATTTGTGGAGACTTGGTCAGTGATTTTCAAGAAATATCAAAATGGCCGTATGAGTTGAGTAGGGCATTTTGTGAATGATGGAAATAGGTGAAAATTTCCACTTACCAAGCACCTATGATTTGTGGAGACTTGGTCAGTGATTTTCATGAAATATCAAAATGGCCGTATGAGTTGAGTAGGGCATTTTGTGAATGATGGAAAAAGGTGAAAATTTCCACTTACCAAGCACCTATGATTTGTGGAGACTTGGTCAGTGATTTTCAAGAAATATCAAAATGGCTGTATGAGTTGAGTAGGGCATTTTGTGAATGATGGAAAAAGGCGAAAATTTCCACTTACCAAGCACCTATGATTTGTGGAGACTTGGTCAGTGATTTTCAAGAAATATCAAAATGGCCGTATGAGTTGAGTAGGGCATTTTGTGAATGATGGAAAAAGGTGAAAATTTCCACTTACCAAGCACCTATGATTTGTGGAGACTTGGTCAGTGATTTTCAAGAAATATCAAAATGGCCGTATAAGTTGAGTACGGCATTTTGTGAATGATGGAAAAAGGTGAAAATTTCCACTTACAAAGCAACTATGATTTGTGGAGACTTGGTCAGTGATTTTCAAGAAATATCAAAATGGCCGTATAAGTTGAGTACGGCATTTTGTGAATGATGGAAAAAGGTGAAAATTTCCACTTACCAAGCACCTATGATTTGTGGAGACTTGGTCAGTGATTTTCAAGAAATATCAAAATGGCCGTATGAGTTGAGTAGGGCATTTTGTGAATGATGGAAAAAGGTGAAAATTTCCACTTACAAAGCAACTATGATTTGTGGAGACTTGGTCAGTGATTTTCAAGAAATATCAAAATGGCCGTATGAGTTGAGTAGGGCATTTTGTGAATGATGGAAAAAGGTGAAAATTTCCACTTACCAAGCACCTATGATTTGTGGAGACTTGGTCAGTGATTTTCAAGAAATATCAAAATGGCCGTATAAGGTGAGTACGGCATTTTGTGAATGATGGAAAAAGGTGAAAATTTCCACTTACCAAGCACCTATGATTTGTGGAGACTTGGTCAGTGATTTTCAAGAAATATCAAAATGGCCGTATGAGTTGAGTATGGCATTTTGTGAATGATGGAAAAAGGTGAAAATTTCCACTTACCAAGCACCTATGATTTGTGGAGTCTTGGTCAGTGATTTTCAAGAAATATCAAAATGGCCGTATGAGTTGAGTACGGCATTTTGTGAATGATGGAAAAAGGTGAAAATTTTCACTTACAAAGCAACTATGATTTGTGGAGACTTGGTCAGTGATTTTCAAGAAATATCAAAATGGCCGTATGAGTACGGCATTTTGTGAATGATGGAAAAAGGTGAAAATTTCCACTTACCAAGCACCTATGATTTGTGGAGACTTGGTCAGTGATTTTCAACTTTTTCAAGAAATATCAAATTGGCCGTATGAGTTGAGTACGGCATTTTGTGAATGATGGAAAAAGGTGAAAATTTCCACTTACCAAGCACCTGTGATTTGTGGAGACTTGGTCAGTGATTTTTATAAAATATCAAAATGGCCGTATAAGTTGAGTACGGCATTTTGTGAATGATGGAAAAAGGTGAAAATTTCCACTTACAAAGCAACTATGATTTGTGGAGACTTGGTCAGTGATTTTCAAGAAATATCAAAATGGCCGTATGAGTTGAGTACGGCATTTTGTGAATGATGGAAAAAGGTGAAAATTTCCACTTACCAAGCACCTATGATTTGTGGAGACTTGGTCAGTGATTTTCAAGAAATATCAAAATGGCCGTATGAGTTGAGTATGGCATTTTGTGAATGATGGAAAAAGGTGAAAATTTCCACTTACCAAGCACCTATGATTTGTGGAGACTTGGTCAGTGATTTTCAAGAAATATCAAAATGGCCGTATGAGTTGAGTACGGCATTTTGTGAATGATGGAAAAAGGTGAAAATTTCCACTTACCAAGCACCTATGATTTGTGGAGACTTGGTCAGTGATTTTCAAGAAATATCAAAATGGCCGTATGAGTTGAGTACGGCATTTTGTGAATGATGGAAAAAGGTGAAAATTTCCACTTACAAAGCAACTATGATTTGTGGAGACTTGGTCAGTGATTTTCAAGAAATATCAAAATGGCCGTATGAGTTGAGTACGGCATTTTGTGAATGATGGAAAAAGGTGAAAATTTTCACTTACCAAGCACCTATGATTTGTGGAGACTTGGTCAGTGATTTTCAACTTTTTCAAGAAATATCAAATTAGCCGTATGAGTTGAGTACGGCATTTTGTGAATGATGGAAAAAGGTGTAAATTTCCACTTACCAAGCACCTATGATTTGTGGAGACTTGGTCAGTGATTTTTATAAAATATCAAAATGGCCGTATGAGTTGAGTACGGCATTTTGTGAATGATGGAAAAAGGTAAAAATTCCCACTTACCAAGCACCTATGATTTTTGGAGACTTGGTCAGTGATTTTCAAGAAATATCAAAATGGCCGTACGAGTTGAGTACGGCATTTTGTGAATGATGGAAAAAGGTGAAAATTTCCACTTACCAAGCACCTATGATTTGTGGAGACTTGGTCAGTGATTTTCAAGAAATATCAAAATGGCCGTATAAGTTGAGTACGGCATTTTGTGAATGATGGAAAAAGGTGAAAATTTCCACTTACAAACCAACTATGATTTGTGGAGACTTGGTCAGTGATTTTCAAGAAATATCAAAATGGCCGTATGAGTTGAGTACGGCATTTTGTGAATGATGGAAAAAGGTGAAAATTTCCACTTACGAAGCACCTATGATTTGTGGAGACTTGGTCAGATATTTTCAAGTTATATCAAAATGGCCGTATGAGTTGAGTAGGGCATTTTGTGAATGATGGAAAAAGGTGAAAATTTCCACTTACCAAGCACCTATGATTTGTGGAGACTTGGTCAGTGATTTTCAAGAAATATCAAAATGGCTGTATGAGTTGAGTAGGGCATTTTGTGAATGATGGAAAATGGTGAGAATTTCCACTTACCAAGCACCTATGATTTGTGGAGACTTGGTCAGTGATTTTCAAGAAATATCAAAATGGCCGTATGAGTTGAGTAGGGCATTTTGTGAATGATGGAAAAAGGTGAAAATTTCCACTTACCAAGCACCTATGATTTGTGGAGACTTGGTCAGTGATTTTCAAGAAATATCAAAATGGCCGTATGAGTTGAGTAGGGCATTTTGTGAATGATGGAAGAAGGTTAAAATTTCCACTTACCAAGCACCTATGAGTTGTGGAGACTTGGTCAGTGATTTTCAAGAAATATCAAAATGGCTGTATGAGTTGAGTAGGGCATTTTGTGAATGATGGAAAAAGGTGAAAATTTCCACTTACCAAGCACCTATGATTTGTGGAGACTTGGTCAGTGATTTTCAAGAAATATCAAAATGGCCGTATGAGTTGAGTAGGGCATTTTGTGAATGATGGAAAAAGGTGAAAATTTCCACTTACCAAGCACCTATGATTTGTGGAGACTTGGTCAGTGATTTTCATAGAATATCAAAATGGCCGTATAAGTTGAGTACGGCATTTTGTGAATGATGGAAAAAGGTGAAAATTTCCACTTACCAAGCACCTATGATTTGTGGAGACTTGGTCAGTGATTTTCAAGAAATATCAAAATGGCCGTATGAGTTGAGTAGGGCATTTTGTGAATAATGGAAAAAGGCGAAAATTTCCACTTACCAAGCACCTATGATTTGTGGAGACTTGGTCAGTGATTTTCAAGAAATATCAAAATGGCCGTATAAGTTGAGTACGGTATTTTGTGAATGATGGAAAAAGGTGGAAATTCCACTTACAAAGCAACTATGATTTGTGGAGACTTGGTCAGTGATTTTCAAGAAATATCAAAATGGCGGTATGAGTTGAGTAGGGCATTTTGTGAATGATGGAAAAAGGTGAAAATTTCCACTTACCAAGCACCTATGATTTGTGGAGACTTGGTCAGTGATTTTCAAGAAATATCAAAATGGCCGTATGAGTTGAGTAGGGCATTTTGTGAATGATGGAAAAAGGTGAAAATTTCCACTTACCAAGCACCTATGATTAGTGGAGACTTGGTCAGAGATTTTCGAGAAATATCAAAATGGCCGTATGAGTTGAGTAGGGCATTTTGTGAATGATGGAAAAAGGTGAAAATTTCCACTTACCAAGCACCTATGATTTGTGGAGACTTGGTCAGTGATTTTCAAGAAATATCAAAATGGCCGTATGAGTTGAGTAGGGCATTTTGTGAATGATGGAAATAGGTGAAAATTTCCACTTACCAAGCACCTATGATTTGTGGAGACTTGGTCAGTGATTTTCATGAAATATCAAAATGGCCGTATAAGTTGAGCACGGCATTTTGTGAATGATGGAAAAAGGTGAAAATTTCCACTTACAAAGCAACTATGATTTGTGGAGACTTGGTCAGTGATTTTCAAGAAATATCAAAATGGCCGTATGAGTTGAGTACGGCATTTTGTGAATGATGGAAAAAGGTAAAAATTCCCACTTACCAAGCACCTATGATTTGTGGAGACTTGGTCAGTGATTTTCAAGAAATATCAAAATGGCTGTATGAGTTGAGTAGGGCATTTTGTGAATGATGGAAAAAGGCGAAAATTTCCACTTACCAAGCACCTATGATTTGTGGAGACTTGGTCAGTGATTTTCAAGAAATATCAAAATGGCCGTATAAGTTGAGTACGGCATTTTGTGAATGATGGAAAAAGGTGGAAATTCCACTTACAAAGCAACTATGATTTGTGGAGACTTGGTCAGTGATTTTCAAGAAATATCAAAATGGCGGTATGAGTTGAGTAGGGCATTTTGTGAATGATGGAAAAAGGTGAAAATTTCCACTTACCAAGCACCTATGATTTGTGGAGACTTGGTCAGTGATTTTCAAGAAATATCAAAATGGCCGTATGAGTTGAGTAGGGCATTTTGTGAATGATGGAAAAAGGTGAAAATTTCCACTTACCAAGCACCTATGATTAGTGGAGACTTGGTCAGAGATTTTCGAGAAATATCAAAATGGCCGTATGAGTTGAGTAGGGCATTTTGTGAATGATGGAAAAAGGTGAAAATTTCCACTTACCAAGCACCTATGATTTGTGGAGACTTGGTCAGTGATTTTCAAGAAATATCAAAATGGCCGTATGAGTTGAGTAGGGCATTTTGTGAATGATGGAAATAGGTGAAAATTTCCACTTACCAAGCACCTATGATTTGTGGAGACTTGGTCAGTGATTTTCATGAAATATCAAAATGGCCGTATAAGTTGAGCACGGCATTTTGTGAATGATGGAAAAAGGTGAAAATTTCCACTTACAAAGCACCTATGATTTGTGGAGACTTGGTCAGTGATTTTCAAGAAATATCAAAATGGCCGTATGAGTTGAGTACGGCATTTTGTGAATGATGGAAAAAGGTAAAAATTCCCACTTACCAAGCACCTATGATTTGTGGAGACTTGGTCAGTGATTTTCAAGAAATATCAAAATGGCCGTATGAGTTGAGTACGGCATTTTGTGAATGATGGAAAAAGGTGAAAATTTCCACTTACAAAGCAACTATGATTTGTGGAGACTTGGTCAGTGATTTTCAAGAAATATCAAAATGGCCGTATAAGTTGAGTACGGCATTTTGTGAATGATGGAAAAAGGTGAAAATTTCCACTTACAAAGCAACTAAGGTAAAGTACCAGTTGTGGTTATACTTTTTTCAACATGCTCTGAGAAGCCCAAATTTCAACTTTTTTCAACTTTTTTTGATTTTGTTGTGTAGTGTAACTGTTGAACTACATAATACTTGGGAGGAAAAAAAAAATCAAGAATATTTCATTTCTTAGTAGAGAATCTTAAAAACTTCCAATTATCCGCTAACCGGGCCCCCTGGCCCGGTTGCGGACAAACACTGCTCTAAATAGTACTAAATGAAATCAAAAATTTTCAAAAATATGCAGAGGTGGTTATTTCATCTTATTACTATCCAAAAACTTCCGCAGTTATGAAAAATTACATATTTGACTGGCTTTTCTCCATCATTGAAATTTTCCTTCTAAAAAATTTTAAAATCTGCATTTTTATCATTTTGAAACTTCAATGCTTTTGTACATAGACTTCATGGGTGAATTTTCATGTTGTCATGAATGCAAGGAAATGATTAAATGTTACAGAAAAAGATACGTGCGATAATTTTTTTTTTTAGCCCATAGGAACGATTATCCACAACCGGGACCCCTATCCACAACTGGTACTTTACCTTATGATTTGTGGAGACTTGGTCAGTGATTTTCAAGAAATATCAAAATGGCCGTATGAGTTGAGTACGGCATTTTGTGAATGATGGAAAAAGGTGAAAATTTCCACTTACGAAGCACCTATGATTTGTGGAGACTTGGTCAGTGATTTTTATAAAATATCAAAATGGCCGTATAAGTTGAGTACAGCATTTTGTGAATGATGGAAAAAGGTGAAAATTTCCACTTACCAAGCACCTATGATTTGTGGAGACTTGGTCAGTGATTTTCAAGAAATATCAAAATGGCTGTATGAGTTGAGTAGGGCATTTTGTGAATGATGGAAAATGGTGAGAATTTCCACTTACCAAGCACCTATGATTTGTGGAGACTTGGTCAGTGATTTTCAAGAAATATCAAAATGGCCGTATGAGTTGAGTAGGGCATTTTGTGAATGATGGAAAAAGGTGAAAATTTCCACTTACCAAGCACCTATGATTTGTGGAGACTTGGTCAGTGATTTTCAAGAAATATCAAAATGGCCGTATGAGTTGAGTAGGGCATTTTGTGAATGATGGAAAAAGGTTAAAATTTCCACTTACCAAGCACCTATGATTTGTGGAGACTTGGTCAGTGATTTTCAAGAAATATCAAAATGGCCGTATGAGTTGAGTAGGGCATTTTGTGAATGATGGAAAAAGGTAAAAATTCCCACTTACCAAGCACCTATGATTTGTGGAGACTTGGTCAGTGATTTTCAAGAAATATCAAAATGGCCGTATGAGTTGAGTACGGCATTTTGTGAATGATGGAAAAAGGTGAAAATTTCCACTTACCAAGCACCTATGATTTGTGGAGACTTGGTCAGTGATTTTCAACTTTTTCAAGAAATATCAAATTGGCCGTATGAGTTGAGTACGGCATTTTGTGAATGATGGAAAAAGGTGAAAATTTCCACTTACCAAGCACCTATGATTTGTGGAGACTTGGTCAGTGATTTTTATAAAATATCAAAATGGCCGTATAAGTTGAGTACGGCATTTTGTGAATGATGGAAAAAGGTGAAAATTTCCACTTACAAAGCAACTATGATTTGTGGAGACTTGGTCAGTGATTTTCAAGAAATATCAAAATGGCCGTATGAGTTGAGTACGGCATTTTGTGAATGATGGAAAAAGGTAAAAATTCCCACTTACCAAGCACCTATGATTTGTGGAGACTTGGTCAGTGATTTTCAACTTTTTCAAGAAATATCAAAATGGCCGTATGAGTTGAGTACGGCATTTTGTGAATGATGGAAAAAGGTGAAAATTTCCACTTACCAAGCACCTATGATTTGTGGAGACTTGGTCAGTGATTTTCAACTTTTTCAAGAAATATCAAAATGGCTGTATGAGTTGAGTACGGCATTTTGTGAATGATGGAAAAAGGTGAAAATTTCCACTTACCAAGCACCTATGATTTGTGGAGACTTGGTCAGTGATTTTTATAAAATATCAAAATGGCCGTATAAGTTGAGTATGGCATTTTGTGAATGATGGAAAAAGGTGAAAATTTCCACTTACAAAGCAACTATGATTTGTGGAGACTTGGTCAGTGATTTTCAAGAAATATCAAAATGGCCGTATGAGTTGAGTACGGCATTTTGTGAATGATGGAAAAAGGTAAAAATTCCCACTTACCAAGCACCTATGATTTGTGGAGACTTGGTCAGTGATTTTCAAGAAATATCAAAATGGCCGTATGAGTTGAGTACGGCATTTTGTGAATGATGGAAAAAGGTGAAAATTTCCACTTACCAAGCACCTATGATTTGTGGAGACTTGGTCAGTGATTTTTATAAAATATCAAAATGGCCGTATAAGTTGAGTACAGCATTTTGTGAATGATGGAAAAAGGTGAAAATTTCCACTTACAAAGCAACTATGATTTGTGGAGACTTGGTCAGTGATTTTCAAGAAATATCAAAATGGCCGTATGAGTTGAGTACGGCATTTTGTGAATGATGGAAAAAGGTAAAAATTCCCACTTACCAAGCACCTATGATTTGTGGAGACTTGGTCAGTGATTTTCAAGAAATATCAAAATGGCCGTATGAGTTGAGTAAGGCATTTTGTGAATGATGGAAAAAGGTGAAAATTTTCACTTACAAAGCAACTATGATTTGTGGAGACTTGGTCAGTGATTTTCAAGAAATATCAAAATGGCCGTATGAGTTGAGTACGGCATTTTGTGAATGATGGAAAAAGGTGAAAATTTCCACTTACCAAGCACCTATGATTTGTGGAGTCTTGGTCAGTGATTTTCAACTTTTTCAAGAAATATCAAATTGGCCGTATGAGTTGAGTACGGCATTTTGTGAATGATGGAAAAAGGTGAAAATTTCCACTTACCAAGCACCTATGATTTGTGGAGACTTGGTCAGTGATTTTTATAAAATATCAAAATGGCCATATAAGTTGAGTACGGCATTTTGTGAATGATGGAAAAAGGTGAAAATTTCCACTTACAAAGCAACTATGATTTGTGGAGACTTGGTCAGTGATTTTCAAGAAATATCAAAATGGCCGTATGAGTTGAGTACGGCATTTTGTGAATGATGGAAAAAGGTAAAAATTCCCACTTACCAAGCACCTATGATTTGTGGAGACTTGGTCAGTGATTTTCAACTTTTTCAAGAAATATCAAAATGGCCGTATGAGTTGAGTACGGCATTTTGTGAATGATGGAAAAAGGTGAAAATTTCCACTTACCAAGCACCTATGATTTGTGGAGACTTGGTCAGTGATTTTCAACTTTTTCAAGAAATATCAAAATGGCTGTATGAGTTGAGTACGGCATTTTGTGAATGATGGAAAAAGGTGAAAATTTCCACTTACCAAGCACCTATGATTTGTGGAGACTTGGTCAGTGATTTTTATAAAATATCAAAATGGCCGTATAAGTTGAGTACGGCATTTTGTGAATGATGGAAAAAGGTGAAAATTTCCACTTACAAAGCAACTATGATTTGTGGAGACTTGGTCAGTGATTTTCAAGAAATATCAAAATGGCCGTATGAGTTGAGTACGGCATTTTGTGAATGATGGAAAAAGGTAAAAATTCCCACTTACCAAGCACCTATGATTTGTGGAGACTTGGTCAGTGATTTTCAAGAAATATCAAAATGGCCGTATGAGTTGAGTACGGCATTTTGTGAATGATGGAAAAAGGTGAAAATTTCCACTTACCAAGCACCTATGATTTGTGGAGACTTGGTCAGTGATTTTCATAGAATATCAAAATGGCCGTATAAGTTGAGTACGGCATTTTGTGAATGATGGAAAAAGGTGAAAATTTCCACTTACAAAGCAACTATGATTTGTGGAGACTTGGTCAGTGATTTTCAAGAAATATCAAAATGGCCGTGTGAGTTGAGTACGGCATTTTGTGAATGATGGAAAAAGGTGAAAATTTCCACTTACCAAGCACCTATGATTTGTGGAGACTTGGTCAGTGATTTTCAACTTTTTCAAGAAATATCAAATTAGCCGTATGAGTTGAGTACGGCATTTTGTGAATGATGGAAAAAGGTGTAAATTTCCACTTACCAAGCACCTATGATTTGTGGAGACTTGGTCAGTGATTTTTATAAAATATCAAAATGGCCGTATGAGTTGAGTACGGCATTTTGTGAATGATGGAAAAAGGTAAAAATTCCCACTTACCAAGCACCTATGATTTGTGGAGACTTGGTCAGTGATTTTCAAGAAACATCAAAATGGCCGTATGAGTTGAGTACGGCATTTTGTGAATGATGGAAAAAGGTGAAAATTTCCACTTACCAAGCACCTATGATTTGTGGAGACTTGGTCAGTGATTTTCAAGAAATATCAAAATGGCCGTATAAGTTGAGTACGGCATTTTGTGAATGATGGAAAAAGGTGAAAATTTCCACTTACAAAGCAACTATGATTTGTGGAGACTTGGTCAGTGATTTTCAAGAAATATCAAAATGGCCGTATGAGTTGAGTACGGCATTTTGTGAATGATGGAAAAAGGTGAAAATTTCCACTTACGAAGCACCTATGATTTGTGGAGACTTGGTCAGATATTTTCAAGTAATATCAAAATGGCCGTATGAGTTGAGTAGGGCATTTTGTGAATGATGGAAAAAGGTGAAAATTTCCACTTACCAAGCACCTATGATTTGTGGAGACTTGGTCAGTGATTTTCAAGAAATATCAAAATGGCTGTATGAGTTGAGTAGGGCATTTTGTGAATGATGGAAAATGGTGAGAATTTCCACTTACCAAGCACCTATGATTTGTGGAGACTTGGTCAGTGATTTTCAAGAAATATCAAAATGGCCGTATGAGTTGAGTAGGGCATTTTGTGAATGATGGAAAAAGGTGAAAATTTCCACTTACCAAGCACCTATGATTTGTGGAGACTTGGTCAGTGATTTTCAAGAAATATCAAAATGGCCGTATGAGTTGAGTAGGGCATTTTGTGAATGATGGAAAAAGGTTAAAATTTCCACTTACCAAGCACCTATGATTTGTGGAGACTTGGTCAGTGATTTTCAAGAAATATCAAAATGGCCGTATGAGTTGAGTAGGGCATTTTGTGAATGATGGAAAAAGGTTAAAATTTCCACTTACCAAGCACCTATGATTTGTGGAGACTTGGTCAGTGATTTTCAAGAAATATCAAAATGGCCGTATGAGTTGAGTAGGGCATTTTGTGAATGATGGAAAAAGGTGAAAATTTCCACTTACCAAGCACCTATGATTTGTGGAGACTTGGTCAGTGATTTTCAAGAAATATCAAAATGGCCGTATGAGTTGAGTAGGGCATTTTGTGAATGATGGAAAAAGGTGAAAATTTCCACTTACCAAGCACCTATGATTTGTGGAGACTTGGTCAGTGATTTTCATAGAATATCAAAATGGCCGTATGAGTTGAGTACGGCATTTTGTGAATGATGGAAATAGGTGAAAATTTCCACTTACCAAGCACCTATGATTTGTGGAGACTTGGTCAGTGATTTTCATGAAATATCAAAATGGCCGTATAAGTTGAGCACGGCATTTTGTGAATGATGGAAAAAGGTGAAAATTTCCACTTACAAAGCAACTATGATTTGTGGAGACTTGGTCAGTGATTTTCAAGAAATATCAAAATGGCCGTATGAGTTGAGTACGGCATTTTGTGAATGATGGAAAAAGGTAAAAATTCCCACTTACCAAGCACCTATGATTTGTGGAGACTTGGTCAGTGATTTTCATGAAATATCAAAATGGCCGTATAAGTTGAGCACGGCATTTTGTGAATGATGGAAAAAGGTGAAAATTTCCACTTACAAAGCAACTATGATTTGTGGAGACTTGGTCAGTGATTTTCAAGAAATATCAAAATGGCCGTATGAGTTGAGTACGGCATTTTGTGAATGATGGAAAAAGGTAAAAATTCCCACTTACCAAGCACCTATGATTTGTGGAGACTTGGTCAGTGATTTTCAACTTTTTCAAGAAATATCAAAATGGCCGTATGAGTTGAGTACGGCATTTTGTGAATGATGGAAAAAGGTGAAAATTTCCACTTACCAAGCACCTATGATTTGTGGAGACTTGGTCAGTGATTTTCAACTTTTTCAAGAAATATCAAAATGGCTGTATGAGTTGAGTACGGCATTTTGTGAATGATGGAAAAAGGTGAAAATTTCCACTTACCAAGCACCTATGATTTGTGGAGACTTGGTCAGTGATTTTTATAAAATATCAAAATGGCCGTATAAGTTGAGTACGGCATTTTGTGAATGATGGAAAAAGGTGAAAATTTCCACTTACAAAGCAACTATGATTTGTGGAGACTTGGTCAGTGATTTTCAAGAAATATCAAAATGGCCGTATGAGTTGAGTACGGCATTTTGTGAATGATGGAAAAAGGTAAAAATTCCCACTTACCAAGCACCTATGATTTGTGGAGACTTGGTCAGTGATTTTCAAGAAATATCAAAATGGCCGTATGAGTTGAGTACGGCATTTTGTGAATGATGGAAAAAGGTGAAAATTTCCACTTACCAAGCACCTATGATTTGTGGAGACTTGGTCAGTGATTTTCATAGAATATCAAAATGGCCGTATAAGTTGAGTACGGCATTTTGTGAATGATGGAAAAAGGTGAAAATTTCCACTTACAAAGCAACTATGATTTGTGGAGACTTGGTCAGTGATTTTCAAGAAATATCAAAATGGCCGTGTGAGTTGAGTACGGCATTTTGTGAATGATGGAAAAAGGTGAAAATTTCCACTTACCAAGCACCTATGATTTGTGGAGACTTGGTCAGTGATTTTCAACTTTTTCAAGAAATATCAAATTAGCCGTATGAGTTGAGTACGGCATTTTGTGAATGATGGAAAAAGGTGTAAATTTCCACTTACCAAGCACCTATGATTTGTGGAGACTTGGTCAGTGATTTTTATAAAATATCAAAATGGCCGTATGAGTTGAGTACGGCATTTTGTGAATGATGGAAAAAGGTAAAAATTCCCACTTACCAAGCACCTATGATTTGTGGAGACTTGGTCAGTGATTTTCAAGAAACATCAAAATGGCCGTATGAGTTGAGTACGGCATTTTGTGAATGATGGAAAAAGGTGAAAATTTCCACTTACCAAGCACCTATGATTTGTGGAGACTTGGTCAGTGATTTTCAAGAAATATCAAAATGGCCGTATAAGTTGAGTACGGCATTTTGTGAATGATGGAAAAAGGTGAAAATTTCCACTTACAAAGCAACTATGATTTGTGGAGACTTGGTCAGTGATTTTCAAGAAATATCAAAATGGCCGTATGAGTTGAGTACGGCATTTTGTGAATGATGGAAAAAGGTGAAAATTTCCACTTACGAAGCACCTATGATTTGTGGAGACTTGGTCAGATATTTTCAAGTAATATCAAAATGGCCGTATGAGTTGAGTAGGGCATTTTGTGAATGATGGAAAAAGGTGAAAATTTCCACTTACCAAGCACCTATGATTTGTGGAGACTTGGTCAGTGATTTTCAAGAAATATCAAAATGGCTGTATGAGTTGAGTAGGGCATTTTGTGAATGATGGAAAATGGTGAGAATTTCCACTTACCAAGCACCTATGATTTGTGGAGACTTGGTCAGTGATTTTCAAGAAATATCAAAATGGCCGTATGAGTTGAGTAGGGCATTTTGTGAATGATGGAAAAAGGTGAAAATTTCCACTTACCAAGCACCTATGATTTGTGGAGACTTGGTCAGTGATTTTCAAGAAATATCAAAATGGCCGTATGAGTTGAGTAGGGCATTTTGTGAATGATGGAAAAAGGTTAAAATTTCCACTTACCAAGCACCTATGATTTGTGGAGACTTGGTCAGTGATTTTCAAGAAATATCAAAATGGCCGTATGAGTTGAGTAGGGCATTTTGTGAATGATGGAAAAAGGTTAAAATTTCCACTTACCAAGCACCTATGATTTGTGGAGACTTGGTCAGTGATTTTCAAGAAATATCAAAATGGCCGTATGAGTTGAGTAGGGCATTTTGTGAATGATGGAAAAAGGTGAAAATTTCCACTTACCAAGCACCTATGATTTGTGGAGACTTGGTCAGTGATTTTCAAGAAATATCAAAATGGCCGTATGAGTTGAGTAGGGCATTTTGTGAATGATGGAAAAAGGTGAAAATTTCCACTCACCAAGCACCTATGATTTGTGGAGACTTGGTCAGTGATTTTCATAGAATATCAAAATGGCCGTATGAGTTGAGTACGGCATTTTGTGAATGATGGAAATAGGTGAAAATTTCCACTTACCAAGCACCTATGATTTGTGGAGACTTGGTCAGTGATTTTCATGAAATATCAAAATGGCCGTATAAGTTGAGCACGGCATTTTGTGAATGATGGAAAAAGGTGAAAATTTCCACTTACAAAGCAACTATGATTTGTGGAGACTTGGTCAGTGATTTTCAAGAAATATCAAAATGGCCGTATGAGTTGAGTACGGCATTTTGTGAATGATGGAAAAAGGTAAAAATTCCCACTTACCAAGCACCTATGATTTGTGGAGACTTGGTCAGTGATTTTCAAGAAATATCAAAATGGCCGTATGAGTTGAGTAGGGCATTTTGTGAATGATGGAAAAAGGTGAAAATTTCCACTTACCAAGCACCTATGATTTGTGGAGACTTGGTCAGTGATTTTCAAGAAATATCAAAATGGCCGTATGAGTTGAGTAGGGCATTTTGTGAATGATGGAAAAAGGTGAAAATTTCCACTTACCAAGCACCCATGATTTGTGGAGACTTGGTCAGTGATTTTCAACTTTTTCAAGAAATATCAAATTGGACGTATGAGTTGAGTACGGCATTTTGTGAATGATGGAAAAAGGTGAAAATTTCCACTTACAAAGCAACTATGATTTGTGGAGACTTGGTCAGTGATTTTCAAGAAATATCAAAATGGCCGTATGAGTTGAGTACGGCATTTTGTGAATGATGGAAAAAGGTAAAAATTCCCACTTATCAAGCACCTATGATTTGTGGAGACTTGGTCAGTGATTTTCAACTTTTTCAAGAAATATCAAAATGGCCGTATGAGTTGAGTACGGCATTTTGTGAATGATGGAAAAAGGTGAAAATTTCCACCTACCAAGCACCTATGATTTGTGGAGACTTGGTCAGTGATTTTCAACTTTTTCAAGAAATATCAAAATGGCCGTATGAGTTGAGTACCGTAAACTGGGGTAACATTGAAATCGCGGGGTAACATTGAAGGGTGCGGTTTTTCATCATATTATGCTCCATGGCGGTGGAACTATGAAGTATGGAACAATTCTGACACCGGGAATGGATAGAGTACACTTTGGCGATTATTTTTCCTATGTTATCATTTTCAACTAGTGGTTCCAACACCAGTGAAAAAGCAAGCGAAAAAAAGTGCTGTTTTTATCAATTTTAATTAACATGAAAAGCTTGGTGTCTGGAATTTTGAATTTTCAAAGAACGAGTCAAGTGACATTATAGATGTGTTGGTACATCTCCCGACTATAAATTAGCGCATTTGTTCATGTGCCAAAGTTGTTCCCTGAGGAGTAAAAAAATAATATTCAAACTGGGGTAACTTTGAAGTCTATAAAAAAATCATGAAATTTTGGCAAAATTGGACAAAAATGCATGAAAATGCTTGTAAACTTGTTAAAAACGATATAAAAACTTGAAAAACAGCTCTGAAATCATTAAAAAATCATAAAATTTGGTCAAATTGGCCAAAATGCATGAAAAACGCCTGAAAACTAGAAAAATTCCAAATTATCATTTTGGAGCACTCTTTCATAAATTCAATTGTGAATATGGATCATTTTGTAAGTGCTTGACGCGTATAAAGTGACCAAAAAGTGAATACTCATGTTTTTGATAATTTTTGACCTTGATTGAAGCACATTTCAAGGGGTCTTCAAAGTTACCCCAAACGCTGGGTAACTTTGAAGGGCACTTCTTTTGGCTCTTGCGCTTGACAGGAAAAAGGTAGGCAACTTCTGTAACCGCCAAAACGTAGTGCTGACATAGCTTTATCAAAAGCACCACACACATTTCCCCTACCTCCGCCATTTATACCTCTAAACATAAAAAATACTGAAAAATCCTTCAATGTTACCCCAGTTTATGGTACGGCATTTTGTGAATGATGGAAAAAGGTGAAAATTTCCACTTACCAAGCACCTATGATTTGTGGAGACTTGGTCAGTGATTTTCAAGAAATATCAAAATGGCCGTATGAGTTGAGTACGGCATTTTGTGAATGATGGAAAAAGGTGAAAATTTCCACTTACCAAGCACCTATGATTTGTGGAGACTTGGTCAGTGATTTTCAAGAAATATCAAAATGGCCGTATAAGTTGAGTACGGCATTTTGTGAATGATGGAAAAAGGTGGAAATTCCACTTACAAAGCAACTATGATTTGTGGAGACTTGGTCAGTGATTTTCAAGAAATATCAAAATGGCCGTATGAGTTGAGTAGGGCATTTTGTGAATGATGGAAAAAGGTGAAAATTCCCACTTACCAAGCACCTATGATTTGTGGAGACTTGGTCAGTGATTTTCAAGAAATATCAAAATGGCCGTATGAGTTGAGTAGGGCATTTTGTGAATGATGGAAATAGGTGAAAATTTCCACTTACCAAGCACCTATGATTTGTGGAGACTTGGTCAGTGATTTTCATGAAATATCAAAATGGCCGTATAAGTTGAGCACGGCATTTTGTGAATGATGGAAAAAGGTGAAAATTTCCACTTACAAAGCAACTATGATTTGTGGAGACTTGGTCAGTGATTTTCAAGAAATATCAAAATGGCCGTATGAGTTGAGTACGGCATTTTGTGAATGATGGAAAAAGGTAAAAATTCCCACTTACCAAGCACCTATGATTTGTGGAGACTTGGTCAGTGATTTTCAAGAAATATCAAAATGGCCGTATGAGTTGAGTAGGGCATTTTGTGAATGATGGAAAAAGGTGAAAATTTCCACTTACCAAGCACCCATGATTTGTGGAGACTTGGTCAGTGATTTTCAACTTTTTCAAGAAATATCAAATTGGACGTATGAGTTGAGTACGGCATTTTGTGAATGATGGAAAAAGGTGAAAATTTCCACTTACAAAGCAACTATGATTTGTGGAGACTTGGTCAGTGATTTTCAAGAAATATCAAAATGGCCGTATGAGTTGAGTACGGCATTTTGTGAATGATGGAAAAAGGTAAAAATTCCCACTTACCAAGCACCTATGATTTGTGGAGACTTGGTCAGTGATTTTCAAGAAATATCAAAATGGCCGTATGAGTTGAGTAGGGCATTTTGTGAATGATGGAAAAAGGTGAAAATTTCCACTTACCAAGCACCTATGATTTGTGGAGACTTGGTCAGTGATTTTCAAGAAATATCAAAATGGCCGTATGAGTTGAGTAGGGCATTTTGTGAATGATGGAAATAGGTGAAAATTTCCACTTACCAAGCACCTATGATTTGTGGAGACTTGGTCAGTGATTTTCATGAAATATCAAAATGGCCGTATAAGTTGAGCACGGCATTTTGTGAATGATGGAAAAAGGTGAAAATTTCCACTTACAAAGCAACTATGATTTGTGGAGACTTGGTCAGTGATTTTCAAGAAATATCAAAATGGCCGTATGAGTTGAGTACGGCATTTTGTGAATGATGGAAAAAGGTAAAAATTCCCACTTACCAAGCACCTATGATTTGTGGAGACTTGGTCAGTGATTTTCAAGAAATATCAAAATGGCCGTATGAGTTGAGTAGGGCATTTTGTGAATGATGGAAAAAGGTGAAAATTTCCACTTACCAAGCACCCATGATTTGTGGAGACTTGGTCAGTGATTTTCAACTTTTTCAAGAAATATCAAATTGGACGTATGAGTTGAGTACGGCATTTTGTGAATGATGGAAAAAGGTGAAAATTTCCACTTACAAAGCAACTATGATTTGTGGAGACTTGGTCAGTGATTTTCAAGAAATATCAAAATGGCCGTATGAGTTGAGTACGGCATTTTGTGAATGATGGAAAAAGGTAAAAATTCCCACTTACCAAGCACCTATGATTTGTGGAGACTTGGTCAGTGATTTTCAAGAAATATCAAAATGGCCGTATGAGTTGAGTAGGGCATTTTGTGAATGATGGAAAAAGGTGAAAATTTCCACTTACCAAGCACCTATGATTTGTGGAGACTTGGTCAGTGATTTTCAAGAAATATCAAAATGGCCGTATGAGTTGAGTAGGGCATTTTGTGAATGATGGAAAAAGGTGAAAATTTCCACTTACCAAGCACCTATGATTTGTGGAGACTTGGTCAGTGATTTTCAAGAAATATCAAAATGGCCGTATGAGTTGAGTAGGGCATTTTGTGAATGATGGAAATAGGTGAAAATTTCCACTTACCAAGCACCTATGATTTGTGGAGACTTGGTCAGTGATTTTCATGAAATATCAAAATGGCCGTATAAGTTGAACACGGCATTTTGTGAATGATGGAAAAAGGTGAAAATTTCTACTTACAAAGCAACTATGATTTGTGGAGACTTGGTCAGTGATTTTCAAGAAATATCAAAATGGCCGTATTAGTTGAGTACGGCATTTTGTGAATGATGGAAAAAGGTAAAAATTCCCACTTACCAAGCACCTATGATTTGTGGAGACTTGGTCAGTGATTTTCAAGAAATATCAAAATGGCCGTATGAGTTGAGTAGGGCATTTTGTGAATGATGGAAAAAGGTGAAAATTTCCACTTACCAAGCACCTATGATTTGTGGAGACTTGGTCAGTGATTTTCAAGAAATATCAAAATGGCCGTATGAGTTGAGTAGGGCATTTTGTGAATGATGGAAAAAGGTGAAAATTTCCACTTACCAAGCACCCATGATTTGTGGAGACTTGGTCAGTGATTTTCAACTTTTTCAAGAAATATCAAATTGGCCGTATGAGTTGAGTACGGCATTTTGTGAATGATGGAAAAAGGTGAAAATTTCCACTTACAAAGCAACTATGATTTGTGGAGACTTGGTCAGTGATTTTCAAGAAATATCAAAATGGCCGTATGAGTTGAGTACGGCATTTTGTGAATGATGGAAAAAGGTAAAAATTCCCACTTACCAAGCACCTATGATTTGTGGAGACTTGGTCAGTGATTTTCAACTTTTTCAAGAAATATCAAAATGGCCGTATGAGTTGAGTACGGCATTTTGTGAATGATGGAAAAAGGTGAAAATTTCCACCTACCAAGCACCTATGATTTGTGGAGACTTGGTCAGTGATTTTCAACTTTTTCAAGAAATATCAAAATGGCCGTATGAGTTGAGTACGGCATTTTGTGAATGATGGAAAAAGGTGAAAATTTCCACTTACCAAGCACCTATGATTTGTGGAGACTTGGTCAGTGATTTTCAAGAAATATCAAAATGGCCGTATGAGTTGAGTAGGGCATTTTGTGAATGATGGAAAAAGGTGAAAATTTCCACTTACCAAGCACCTATGATTTGTGGAGACTTGGTCAGTGATTTTCATAGAATATCAAAATGGCCGTATAAGTTGAGTACGGCATTTTGTGAATGATGGAAAAAGGTGAAAATTTCCACTTACAAAGCAACTATGATTTGTGGAGACTTGGTCAGTGATTTTCAAGAAATATCAAAATGGCCGTATGAGATGAGTACGGCATTTTGTGAATGATGGAAAAAGGTAAAAATTCCCACTTACCAAGCACCTATGATTTGTGGAGACTTGGTCAGTGATTTTCAAGAAATATCAAAATGGCCGTATGAGTTGAGTAGGGCATTTTGTGAATGATGGAAAAAGGTGAAAATTTCCACTTACCAAGCACCTATGATTTGTGGAGACTTGGTCAGTGATTTTCAAGAAATATCAAAATGGCCGTATGAGTTGAGTAGGGCATTTTGTGAATGATGGAAAAAGGTGAAAATTTTCACTTACCAAGCACCTATGATTTGTGGAGACTTGGTCAGTGATTTTCAAGAAATATCAAAATGGCCGTATGAGTTGAGTAGGGCATTTTGTGAATGATGGAAAAAGGTGAAAATTTCCACTTACCAAGCACCTATGATTTGTGGAGACTTGGTCAGTGATTTTCAAGAAATATCAAAATGGCTGTATGAGTTGAGTAGGGCATTTTGTGAATGATGGAAAAAGGTGAAAATAACCACTTACAAAGCACCTATGATTTGTGGAGACTTGGTCAGTGATTTTCAAGAAATATCAAAATGGCCGTATGAGTTGAGTAGGGCATTTTGTGAATGATGGAAAAAGGTGAAAATTTCCACTTACCAAGCACCTATGATTTGTGGAGACTTGGTCAGTGATTTTCAAGAAATATCAAAATGGCCGTATGAGTTGAGTAGGGCATTTTGTGAATGATGGAAAAAGGTGAAAATTTCCACTTACCAAGCACCTATGATTTGTGGAGACTTGGTCAGTGATTTTCAAGAAATATCAAAATGGCCGTATGAGTTGAGTAGGGCATTTTGTGAATGATGGAAAAAGGTGAAAATTTCCACTTACAAAGCAACTATGATTGGTGGAGACTTGGTCAGTGATTTTCAAGAAATATCAAAATGGCCGTATGAGTTGAGTACGGCATTTTGTGAATGATGGAAAAAGGTAAAAATTCCCACTTACCAAGCCCCTATGATTTGTGGAGACTTGGTCAGTGATTTTCAAGAAATATCAAAATGGCCGTATGAGTTGAGTAGGGCATTTTGTGAATGATGGAAAAAGGTGAAAATTTCCACTTACCAAGCACCTATGATTTGTGGAGTCTTGGTCAGTGATTTTCAAGAAATATCAAAATGGCCGTATGAGTTGAGTAGGGCATTTTGTGAATGATGGAAAAAGGTGAAAATTTCCACTTACCAAGCACCCATGATTTGTGGAGACTTGGTCAGTGATTTTCAACTTTTTCAAGAAATATCAAATTGGCCGTATGAGTTGAGTACGGCATTTTGTGAATGATGGAAAAAGGTAAAAATTCCCACTTACCAAGCACCTATGATTTGTGGAGACTTGGTCAGTGATTTTCAACTTTTTCAAGAAATATCAAAATGGCCGTATGAGTTGAGTACGGCATTTTGTGAATGATGGAAAAAGGTGAAAATTTCCACTTACCAAGCACCTATGATTTGTGGAGACTTGGTCAGTGATTTTCAAGAAATATCAAAATGGCCGTATGAGTTGAGTACGGCATTTTGTGAATGATGGAAAAAGGTGAAAATTTCCACTTACCAAGCACCTATGATTTGTGGAGACTTGGTCAGTGATTTTCAACTTTTTCAAGAAATATCAAAATGGCCGTATGAGTTGAGTACGGCATTTTGTGAATGATGGAAAAAGGTGAAAATTTCCACCTACCAAGCACCTATGATTTGTGGTGACTTGGTCAGTGATTTTCAACTTTTTCAAGAAATATCAAAATGGCCGTATGAGTTGAGTACGGCATTTTGTGAATGATGGAAAAAGGTGAAAATTTCCACTTACCAAGCACCTATGATTTGTGGAGACTTGGTCAGTGATTTTCAAGAAATATCAAAATGGCCGTATGAGTTGAGTACGGCATTTTGTGAATGATGGAAAAAGGTGAAAATTTCCACTTACCAAGCACCTATGATTTGTGGAGACTTGGTCAGTGATTTTCATAGAATATCAAAATGGCCGTATAAGTTGAGTACGGCATTTTGTGAATGATGGAAAAAGGTGAAAATTTCCACTTACAAAGCAACTATGATTTGTGGAGACTTGGTCAGTGATTTTCAAGAAATATCAAAATGGCCGTATGAGTTGAGTACGGCATTTTGTGAATGATGGAAAAAGGTAAAAATTCCCACTTACCAAGCACCTATGATTTGTGGAGACTTGGTCAGTGATTTTCAAGAAATATCAAAATGGCCGTATGAGTTGAGTAGGGCATTTTGTGAATGATGGAAAAAGGTGAAAATTTCCACTTACCAAGCACCTATGATTTGTGGAGACTTGGTCAGTGATTTTCAAGAAATATCAAAATGGCCGTATGAGTTGAGTAGGGCATTTTGTGAATGATGGAAAAAGGTGAAAATTTCCACTTACCAAGCACCTATGATTTGTGGAGACTTGGTCAGTGATTTTCAAGAAATATCAAAATGGCCGTATGAGTTGAGTAGGGCATTTTGTGAATGATGGAAAAAGGTGAAAATTTCCACTTACCAAGCACCTATGATTTGTGGAGACTTGGTCAGTGATTTTCAAGAAATATCAAAATGGCCGTATGAGTTGAGTAGGGCATTTTGTGAATGATGGAAAAAGGTGAAAATTTCCACTTACCAAGCACCTATGATTTGTGGAGACTTGGTCAGTGATTTTCAAGAAATATCAAAATGGCCGTATGAGTTGAGTAGGGCATTTTGTGAATGATGGAAAAAGGTGAAAATTTCCACTTACCAAGCACCTATGATTAGTGGAGACTTGGTCAGAGATTTTCGAGAAATATCAAAATGGCCGTATGAGTTGAGTAGGGCATTTTGTGAATGATGGAAAAAGGTGAAAATTTCCACTTACCAAGCACCTATGATTTGTGGAGACTTGGTCAGTGATTTTCAAGAAATATCAAAATGGCCGTATGAGTTGAGTAGGGCATTTTGTGAATGATGGAAATAGGTGAAAATTTCCACTTACCAAGCACCTATGATTTGTGGAGACTTGGTCAGTGATTTTCATGAAATATCAAAATGGCCGTATAAGTTGAGCACGGCATTTTGTGAATGATGGAAAAAGGTGAAAATTTCCACTTACAAAGCAACTATGATTTGTGGAGACTTGGTCAGTGATTTTCAAGAAATATCAAAATGGCCGTATGAGTTGAGTACGGCATTTTGTGAATGATGGAAAAAGGTAAAAATTCCCACTTACCAAGCACCTATGATTTGTGGAGACTTGGTCAGTGATTTTCAAGAAATATCAAAATGGCCGTATGAGTTGAGTACGGCATTTTGTGAATGATGGAAAAAGGTGAAAATTTCCACTTACAAAGCAACTATGATTTGTGGAGACTTGGTCAGTGATTTTCAAGAAATATCAAAATGGCCGTATAAGTTGAGTATGGCATTTTGTGAATGATGGAAAAAGGTGAAAATTTCCACTTACAAAGCAACTAAGGTAAAGTACCAGTTGTGGTTATACTTTTTTCAACATGCTCTGAGAAGCCCAAATTTCAACTTTTTTCAACTTTTTTTGATTTTGTTGTGTAGTGTAACTGTTGAACTACATAATACTTGGGAGGAAAAAAAAAATCAAGAATATTTCATTTCTTAGTAGAGAATCTTAAAAACTTCCAATTATCCGCTAACCGGGCCCCCTGGCCCGGTTGCGGACAAAGACTGCTCTAAATAGTACTAAATGAAATCAAAAATTTTCAAAAATATGCAGAGGTGGTTATTTCATCTTATTACTATCCAAAAACTTCCGCAGTTATGAAAAATTACATATTTGACTGGCTTTTCTCCATCATTGAAATTTTCCTTCTAAAAAATTTTAAAATCTGCATTTTTATCATTTTGAAACTTCAATGCTTTTGTACATAGACTTCATGGGTGAATTTTCATGTTGTCATGAATGCAAGGAAATGATTAAATGTTACAGAAAAAGATACGTGCGATAATTTTTTTTTTTAGCCCATAGGAACGATTATCCACAACCGGGACCCCTATCCACAACTGGTACTTTACCTTATGATTTGTGGAGACTTGGTCAGTGATTTTCAAGAAATATCAAAATGGCCGTATGAGTTGAGTACGGCATTTTGTGAATGATGGAAAAAGGTGAAAATTTCCACTTACGAAGCACCTATGATTTGTGGAGACTTGGTCAGTGATTTTTATAAAATATCAAAATGGCCGTATAAGTTGAGTACAGCATTTTGTGAATGATGGAAAAAGGTGAAAATTTCCACTTACAAAGCAACTATGATTTGTGGAGACTTGGTCAGTGATTTTCAAGAAATATCAAAATGGCCGTATGAGTTGAGTACGGCATTTTGTGAATGATGGAAAAAGGTAAAAATTCCCACTTACCAAGCACCTATGATTTGTGGAGACTTGGTCAGTGATTTTCAAGAAATATCAAAATGGCCGTATGAGTTGAGTACGGCATTTTGTGAATGATGGAAAAAGGTGAAAATTTCCACTTACCAAGCACCTATGATTTGTGGAGACTTGGTCAGTGATTTTCAACTTTTTCAAGAAATATCAAATTGGCCGTATGAGTTGAGTACGGCATTTTGTGAATGATGGAAAAAGGTGAAAATTTCCACTTACCAAGCACCTATGATTTGTGGAGACTTGGTCAGTGATTTTTATAAAATATCAAAATGGCCGTATAAGTTGAGTACGGCATTTTGTGAATGATGGAAAAAGGTGAAAATTTCCACTTACAAAGCAACTATGATTTGTGGAGACTTGGTCAGTGATTTTCAAGAAATATCAAAATGGCCGTATGAGTTGAGTACGGCATTTTGTGAATGATGGAAAAAGGTAAAAATTCCCACTTACCAAGCACCTATGATTTGTGGAGACTTGGTCAGTGATTTTCAACTTTTTCAAGAAATATCAAAATGGCCGTATGAGTTGAGTACGGCATTTTGTGAATGATGGAAAAAGGTGAAAATTTCCACTTACCAAGCACCTATGATTTGTGGAGACTTGGTCAGTGATTTTCAACTTTTTCAAGAAATATCAAAATGGCTGTATGAGTTGAGTACGGCATTTTGTGAATGATGGAAAAAGGTGAAAATTTCCACTTACCAAGCACCTATGATTTGTGGAGACTTGGTCAGTGATTTTTATAAAATATCAAAATGGCCGTATAAGTTGAGTATGGCATTTTGTGAATGATGGAAAAAGGTGAAAATTTCCACTTACAAAGCAACTATGATTTGTGGAGACTTGGTCAGTGATTTTCAAGAAATATCAAAATGGCCGTATGAGTTGAGTACGGCATTTTGTGAATGATGGAAAAAGGTAAAAATTCCCACTTACCAAGCACCTATGATTTGTGGAGACTTGGTCAGTGATTTTCAAGAAATATCAAAATGGCCGTATGAGTTGAGTACGGCATTTTGTGAATGATGGAAAAAGGTGAAAATTTCCACTTACCAAGCACCTATGATTTGTGGAGACTTGGTCAGTGATTTTTATAAAATATCAAAATGGCCGTATAAGTTGAGTACAGCATTTTGTGAATGATGGAAAAAGGTGAAAATTTCCACTTACAAAGCAACTATGATTTGTGGAGACTTGGTCAGTGATTTTCAAGAAATATCAAAATGGCCGTATGAGTTGAGTACGGCATTTTGTGAATGATGGAAAAAGGTAAAAATTCCCACTTACCAAGCACCTATGATTTGTGGAGACTTGGTCAGTGATTTTCAAGAAATATCAAAATGGCCGTATGAGTTGAGTAAGGCATTTTGTGAATGATGGAAAAAGGTGAAAATTTTCACTTACAAAGCAACTATGATTTGTGGAGACTTGGTCAGTGATTTTCAAGAAATATCAAAATGGCCGTATGAGTTGAGTACGGCATTTTGTGAATGATGGAAAAAGGTGAAAATTTCCACTTACCAAGCACCTATGATTTGTGGAGTCTTGGTCAGTGATTTTCAACTTTTTCAAGAAATATCAAATTGGCCGTATGAGTTGAGTACGGCATTTTGTGAATGATGGAAAAAGGTGAAAATTTCCACTTACCAAGCACCTATGATTTGTGGAGACTTGGTCAGTGATTTTTATAAAATATCAAAATGGCCATATAAGTTGAGTACGGCATTTTGTGAATGATGGAAAAAGGTGAGAATTTCCACTTACAAAGCAACTATGATTTGTGGAGACTTGGTCAGTGATTTTCAAGAAATATCAAAATGGCCGTATGAGTTGAGTACGGCATTTTGTGAATGATGGAAAAAGGTAAAAATTCCCACTTACCAAGCACCTATGATTTGTGGAGACTTGGTCAGTGATTTTCAACTTTTTCAAGAAATATCAAAATGGCCGTATGAGTTGAGTACGGCATTTTGTGAATGATGGAAAAAGGTGAAAATTTCCACTTACCAAGCACCTATGATTTGTGGAGACTTGGTCAGTGATTTTCAACTTTTTCAAGAAATATCAAAATGGCTGTATGAGTTGAGTACGGCATTTTGTGAATGATGGAAAAAGGTGAAAATTTCCACTTACCAAGCACCTATGATTTGTGGAGACTTGGTCAGTGATTTTTATAAAATATCAAAATGGCCGTATAAGTTGAGTACGGCATTTTGTGAATGATGGAAAAAGGTGAAAATTTCCACTTACAAAGCAACTATGATTTGTGGAGACTTGGTCAGTGATTTTCAAGAAATATCAAAATGGCCGTATGAGTTGAGTACGGCATTTTGTGAATGATGGAAAAAGGTAAAAATTCCCACTTACCAAGCACCTATGATTTGTGGAGACTTGGTCAGTGATTTTCAAGAAATATCAAAATGGCCGTATGAGTTGAGTACGGCATTTTGTGAATGATGGAAAAAGGTGAAAATTTCCACTTACCAAGCACCTATGATTTGTGGAGACTTGGTCAGTGATTTTCATAGAATATCAAAATGGCCGTATAAGTTGAGTACGGCATTTTGTGAATGATGGAAAAAGGTGAAAATTTCCACTTACAAAGCAACTATGATTTGTGGAGACTTGGTCAGTGATTTTCAAGAAATATCAAAATGGCCGTGTGAGTTGAGTACGGCATTTTGTGAATGATGGAAAAAGGTGAAAATTTCCACTTACCAAGCACCTATGATTTGTGGAGACTTGGTCAGTGATTTTCAACTTTTTCAAGAAATATCAAATTAGCCGTATGAGTTGAGTACGGCATTTTGTGAATGATGGAAAAAGGTGTAAATTTCCACTTACCAAGCACCTATGATTTGTGGAGACTTGGTCAGTGATTTTTATAAAATATCAAAATGGCCGTATGAGTTGAGTACGGCATTTTGTGAATGATGGAAAAAGGTAAAAATTCCCACTTACCAAGCACCTATGATTTGTGGAGACTTGGTCAGTGATTTTCAAGAAACATCAAAATGGCCGTATGAGTTGAGTACGGCATTTTGTGAATGATGGAAAAAGGTGAAAATTTCCACTTACCAAGCACCTATGATTTGTGGAGACTTGGTCAGTGATTTTCAAGAAATATCAAAATGGCCGTATAAGTTGAGTACGGCATTTTGTGAATGATGGAAAAAGGTGAAAATTTCCACTTACAAAGCAACTATGATTTGTGGAGACTTGGTCAGTGATTTTCAAGAAATATCAAAATGGCCGTATGAGTTGAGTACGGCATTTTGTGAATGATGGAAAAAGGTGAAAATTTCCACTTACGAAGCACCTATGATTTGTGGAGACTTGGTCAGATATTTTCAAGTAATATCAAAATGGCCGTATGAGTTGAGTAGGGCATTTTGTGAATGATGGAAAAAGGTGAAAATTTCCACTTACCAAGCACCTATGATTTGTGGAGACTTGGTCAGTGATTTTCAAGAAATATCAAAATGGCTGTATGAGTTGAGTAGGGCATTTTGTGAATGATGGAAAATGGTGAGAATTTCCACTTACCAAGCACCTATGATTTGTGGAGACTTGGTCAGTGATTTTCAAGAAATATCAAAATGGCCGTATGAGTTGAGTAGGGCATTTTGTGAATGATGGAAAAAGGTGAAAATTTCCACTTACCAAGCACCTATGATTTGTGGAGACTTGGTCAGTGATTTTCAAGAAATATCAAAATGGCCGTATGAGTTGAGTAGGGCATTTTGTGAATGATGGAAAAAGGTTAAAATTTCCACTTACCAAGCACCTATGATTTGTGGAGACTTGGTCAGTGATTTTCAAGAAATATCAAAATGGCCGTATGAGTTGAGTAGGGCATTTTGTGAATGATGGAAAAAGGTTAAAATTTCCACTTACCAAGCACCTATGATTTGTGGAGACTTGGTCAGTGATTTTCAAGAAATATCAAAATGGCCGTATGAGTTGAGTAGGGCATTTTGTGAATGATGGAAAAAGGTGAAAATTTCCACTTACCAAGCACCTATGATTTGTGGAGACTTGGTCAGTGATTTTCAAGAAATATCAAAATGGCCGTATGAGTTGAGTAGGGCATTTTGTGAATGATGGAAAAAGGTGAAAATTTCCACTTACCAAGCACCTATGATTTGTGGAGACTTGGTCAGTGATTTTCATAGAATATCAAAATGGCCGTATGAGTTGAGTACGGCATTTTGTGAATGATGGAAATAGGTGAAAATTTCCACTTACCAAGCACCTATGATTTGTGGAGACTTGGTCAGTGATTTTCATGAAATATCAAAATGGCCGTATAAGTTGAGCACGGCATTTTGTGAATGATGGAAAAAGGTGAAAATTTCCACTTACAAAGCAACTATGATTTGTGGAGACTTGGTCAGTGATTTTCAAGAAATATCAAAATGGCCGTATGAGTTGAGTACGGCATTTTGTGAATGATGGAAAAAGGTAAAAATTCCCACTTACCAAGCACCTATGATTTGTGGAGACTTGGTCAGTGATTTTCAAGAAATATCAAAATGGCCGTATGAGTTGAGTAGGGCATTTTGTGAATGATGGAAAAAGGTGAAAATTTCCACTTACCAAGCACCTATGATTTGTGGAGACTTGGTCAGTGATTTTCAAGAAATATCAAAATGGCCGTATGAGTTGAGTAGGGCATTTTGTGAATGATGGAAAAAGGTGAAAATTTCCACTTACCAAGCACCCATGATTTGTGGAGACTTGGTCAGTGATTTTCAACTTTTTCAAGAAATATCAAATTGGACGTATGAGTTGAGTACGGCATTTTGTGAATGATGGAAAAAGGTGAAAATTTCCACTTACAAAGCAACTATGATTTGTGGAGACTTGGTCAGTGATTTTCAAGAAATATCAAAATGGCCGTATGAGTTGAGTACGGCATTTTGTGAATGATGGAAAAAGGTAAAAATTCCCACTTATCAAGCACCTATGATTTGTGGAGACTTGGTCAGTGATTTTCAACTTTTTCAAGAAATATCAAAATGGCCGTATGAGTTGAGTACGGCATTTTGTGAATGATGGAAAAAGGTGAAAATTTCCACCTACCAAGCACCTATGATTTGTGGAGACTTGGTCAGTGATTTTCAACTTTTTCAAGAAATATCAAAATGGCCGTATGAGTTGAGTACCGTAAACTGGGGTAACATTGAAATCGCGGGGTAACATTGAAGGGTGCGGTTTTTCATCATATTATGCTCCATGGCGGTGGAACTATGAAGTATGGAACAATTCTGACACCGGGAATGGATAGAGTACACTTTGGCGATTATTTTTCCTATGTTATCATTTTCAACTAGTGGTTCCAACACCAGTGAAAAAGCAAGCGAAAAAAAGTGCTGTTTTTATCAATTTTAATTAACATGAAAAGCTTGGTGTCTGGAATTTTGAATTTTCAAAGAACGAGTCAAGTGACATTATAGATGTGTTGGTACATCTCCCGACTATAAATTAGCGCATTTGTTCATGTGCCAAAGTTGTTCCCTGAGGAGTAAAAAAATAATATTCAAACTGGGGTAACTTTGAAGTCTATAAAAAAATCATGAAATTTTGGCAAAATTGGACAAAAATGCATGAAAATGCTTGTAAACTTGTTAAAAACGATATAAAAACTTGAAAAACAGCTCTGAAATCATTAAAAAATCATAAAATTTGGTCAAATTGGCCAAAATGCATGAAAAACGCCTGAAAACTAGAAAAATTCCAAATTATCATTTTGGAGCACTCTTTCATAAATTCAATTGTGAATATGGATCATTTTGTAAGTGCTTGACGCGTATAAAGTGACCAAAAAGTGAATACTCATGTTTTTGATAATTTTTGACCTTGATTGAAGCACATTTCAAGGGGTCTTCAAAGTTACCCCAAACGCTGGGTAACTTTGAAGGGCACTTCTTTTGGCTCTTGCGCTTGACAGGAAAAAGGTAGGCAACTTCTGTAACCGCCAAAACGTAGTGCTGACATAGCTTTATCAAAAGCACCACACACATTTCCCCTACCTCCGCCATTTATACCTCTAAACATAAAAAATACTGAAAAATCCTTCAATGTTACCCCAGTTTATGGTACGGCATTTTGTGAATGATGGAAAAAGGTGAAAATTTCCACTTACCAAGCACCTATGATTTGTGGAGACTTGGTCAGTGATTTTCAAGAAATATCAAAATGGCCGTATGAGTTGAGTACGGCATTTTGTGAATGATGGAAAAAGGTGAAAATTTCCACTTACCAAGCACCTATGATTTGTGGAGACTTGGTCAGTGATTTTCAAGAAATATCAAAATGGCCGTATAAGTTGAGTACGGCATTTTGTGAATGATGGAAAAAGGTGGAAATTCCACTTACAAAGCAACTATGATTTGTGGAGACTTGGTCAGTGATTTTCAAGAAATATCAAAATGGCCGTATGAGTTGAGTAGGGCATTTTGTGAATGATGGAAAAAGGTGAAAATTCCCACTTACCAAGCACCTATGATTTGTGGAGACTTGGTCAGTGATTTTCAAGAAATATCAAAATGGCCGTATGAGTTGAGTAGGGCATTTTGTGAATGATGGAAATAGGTGAAAATTTCCACTTACCAAGCACCTATGATTTGTGGAGACTTGGTCAGTGATTTTCAAGAAATATCAAAATGGCCGTATAAGTTGAGTACGGCATTTTGTGAATGATGGAAAAAGGTGGAAATTCCACTTACAAAGCAACTATGATTTGTGGAGACTTGGTCAGTGATTTTCAAGAAATATCAAAATGGCCGTATGAGTTGAGTAGGGCATTTTGTGAATGATGGAAAAAGGTGAAAATTCCCACTTACCAAGCACCTATGATTTGTGGAGACTTGGTCAGTGATTTTCAAGAAATATCAAAATGGCCGTATGAGTTGAGTAGGGCATTTTGTGAATGATGGAAATAGGTGAAAATTTCCACTTACCAAGCACCTATGATTTGTGGAGACTTGGTCAGTGATTTTCATGAAATATCAAAATGGCCGTATAAGTTGAGCACGGCATTTTGTGAATGATGGAAAAAGGTGAAAATTTCCACTTACAAAGCAACTATGATTTGTGGAGACTTGGTCAGTGATTTTCAAGAAATATCAAAATGGCCGTATGAGTTGAGTACGGCATTTTGTGAATGATGGAAAAAGGTAAAAATTCCCACTTACCAAGCACCTATGATTTGTGGAGACTTGGTCAGTGATTTTCAAGAAATATCAAAATGGCCGTATGAGTTGAGTAGGGCATTTTGTGAATGATGGAAAAAGGTGAAAATTTCCACTTACCAAGCACCCATGATTTGTGGAGACTTGGTCAGTGATTTTCAACTTTTTCAAGAAATATCAAATTGGACGTATGAGTTGAGTACGGCATTTTGTGAATGATGGAAAAAGGTGAAAATTTCCACTTACAAAGCAACTATGATTTGTGGAGACTTGGTCAGTGATTTTCAAGAAATATCAAAATGGCCGTATGAGTTGAGTACGGCATTTTGTGAATGATGGAAAAAGGTAAAAATTCCCACTTACCAAGCACCTATGATTTGTGGAGACTTGGTCAGTGATTTTCAAGAAATATCAAAATGGCCGTATGAGTTGAGTACGGCATTTTGTGAATGATGGAAAAAGGTAAAAATTCCCACTTACCAAGCACCAATGATTTGTGGAGACTTGGTCAGTGATTTTCAAGAAATATCAAAATGGCCGTATGAGTTGAGTAGGGCATTTTGTGAATGATGGAAATAGGTGAAAATTTCCACTTACCAAGCACCTATGATTTGTGGAGACTTGGTCAGTGATTTTCATGAAATATCAAAATGGCCGTATAAGTTGAGCACGGCATTTTGTGAATGATGGAAAAAGGTGAAAATTTCCACTTACAAAGCAACTATGATTTGTGGAGACTTGGTCAGTGATTTTCAAGAAATATCAAAATGGCCGTATGAGTTGAGTACGGCATTTTGTGAATGATGGAAAAAGGTGAAAATTTCCACTTACAAAGCAACTATGATTTGTGGAGACTTGGTCAGTGATTTTCAAGAAATATCAAAATGGCCGTATGAGTTGAGTAGGGCATTTTGTGAATGATGGAAAAAGGTGAAAATTTCCACTTACCAAGCACCCATGATTTGTGGAGACTTGGTCAGTGATTTTCAACTTTTTCAAGAAATATCAAATTGGACGTATGAGTTGAGTACGGCATTTTGTGAATGATGGAAAAAGGTGAAAATTTCCACTTACAAAGCAACTATGATTTGTGGAGACTTGGTCAGTGATTTTCAAGAAATATCAAAATGGCCGTATGAGTTGAGTACGGCATTTTGTGAATGATGGAAAAAGGTAAAAATTCCCACTTACCAAGCACCTATGATTTGTGGAGACTTGGTCAGTGATTTTCAAGAAATATCAAAATGGCCGTATGAGTTGAGTAGGGCATTTTGTGAATGATGGAAAAAGGTGAAAATTTCCACTTACCAAGCACCTATGATTTGTGGAGACTTGGTCAGTGATTTTCAAGAAATATCAAAATGGCCGTATGAGTTGAGTAGGGCATTTTGTGAATGATGGAAAAAGGTGAAAATTTCCACTTACCAAGCACCTATGATTTGTGGAGACTTGGTCAGTGATTTTCAAGAAATATCAAAATGGCCGTATGAGTTGAGTAGGGCATTTTGTGAATGATGGAAATAGGTGAAAATTTCCACTTACCAAGCACCTATGATTTGTGGAGACTTGGTCAGTGATTTTCATGAAATATCAAAATGGCCGTATAAGTTGAACACGGCATTTTGTGAATGATGGAAAAAGGTGAAAATTTCTACTTACAAAGCAACTATGATTTGTGGAGACTTGGTCAGTGATTTTCAAGAAATATCAAAATGGCCGTATTAGTTGAGTACGGCATTTTGTGAATGATGGAAAAAGGTAAAAATTCCCACTTACCAAGCACCTATGATTTGTGGAGACTTGGTCAGTGATTTTCAAGAAATATCAAAATGGCCGTATGAGTTGAGTAGGGCATTTTGTGAATGATGGAAAAAGGTGAAAATTTCCACTTACCAAGCACCTATGATTTGTGGAGACTTGGTCAGTGATTTTCAAGAAATATCAAAATGGCCGTATGAGTTGAGTAGGGCATTTTGTGAATGATGGAAAAAGGTGAAAATTTCCACTTACCAAGCACCCATGATTTGTGGAGACTTGGTCAGTGATTTTCAACTTTTTCAAGAAATATCAAATTGGCCGTATGAGTTGAGTACGGCATTTTGTGAATGATGGAAAAAGGTGAAAATTTCCACTTACAAAGCAACTATGATTTGTGGAGACTTGGTCAGTGATTTTCAAGAAATATCAAAATGGCCGTATGAGTTGAGTACGGCATTTTGTGAATGATGGAAAAAGGTAAAAATTCCCACTTACCAAGCACCTATGATTTGTGGAGACTTGGTCAGTGATTTTCAACTTTTTCAAGAAATATCAAAATGGCCGTATGAGTTGAGTACGGCATTTTGTGAATGATGGAAAAAGGTGAAAATTTCCACCTACCAAGCACCTATGATTTGTGGAGACTTGGTCAGTGATTTTCAACTTTTTCAAGAAATATCAAAATGGCCGTATGAGTTGAGTACGGCATTTTGTGAATGATGGAAAAAGGTGAAAATTTCCACTTACCAAGCACCTATGATTTGTGGAGACTTGGTCAGTGATTTTCAAGAAATATCAAAATGCCGTATGAGTTGAGTAGGGCATTTTGTGAATGATGGAAAAAGGTGAAAATTTCCACTTACCAAGCACCTATGATTTGTGGAGACTTGGTCAGTGATTTTCATAGAATATCAAAATGGCCGTATAAGTTGAGTACGGCATTTTGTGAATGATGGAAAAAGGTGAAAATTTCCACTTACAAAGCAACTATGATTTGTGGAGACTTGGTCAGTGATTTTCAAGAAATATCAAAATGGCCGTATGAGATGAGTACGGCATTTTGTGAATGATGGAAAAAGGTAAAAATTCCCACTTACCAAGCACCTATGATTTGTGGAGACTTGGTCAGTGATTTTCAAGAAATATCAAAATGGCCGTATGAGTTGAGTAGGGCATTTTGTGAATGATGGAAAAAGGTGAAAATTTCCACTTACCAAGCACCTATGATTTGTGGAGACTTGGTCAGTGATTTTCAAGAAATATCAAAATGGCCGTATGAGTTGAGTAGGGCATTTTGTGAATGATGGAAAAAGGTGAAAATTTCCACTTACAAAGCAACTATGATTTGTGGAGACTTGGTCAGTGATTTTCAAGAAATATCAAAATGGCCGTATGAGTTGAGTAGGGCATTTTGTGAATGATGGAAAAAGGTGAAAATTTCCACTTACCAAGCACCTATGATTTGTTGGAGACTTGGTCAGTGATTTTCAAGAAATATCAAAATGGCTGTATGAGTTGAGTAGGGCATTTTGTGAATGATGGAAAAAGGTGAAAATAACCACTTACAAAGCACCTATGATTTGTGGAGACTTGGTCAGTGATTTTCAAGAAATATCAAAATGGCCGTATGAGTTGAGTAGGGCATTTTGTGAATGATGGAAAAAGGTGAAAATTTCCACTTACCAAGCACCTATGATTTGTGGAGTCTTGGTCAGTGATTTTCAAGAAATATCAAAATGGCCGTATGAGTTGAGTAGGGCATTTTGTGAATGATGGAAAAAGGTGAAAATTTCCACTTACCAAGCACCCATGATTTGTGGAGTCTTGGTCAGTGATTTTCAAGAAATATCAAAATGGCCGTATGAGTTGAGTAGGGCATTTTGTGAATGATGGAAAAAGGTGAAAATTTCCACTTACCAAGCACCCATGATTTGTGGAGACTTGGTCAGTGATTTTCAACTTTTTCAAGAAATATCAAATTGGCCGTATGAGTTGAGTACGGCATTTTGTGAATGATGGAAAAAGGTAAAAATTCCCACTTACCAAGCACCTATGATTTGTGGAGACTTGGTCAGTGATTTTCAACTTTTTCAAGAAATATCAAAATGGCCGTATGAGTTGAGTACGGCATTTTGTGAATGATGGAAAAAGGTGAAAATTTCCACTTACCAAGCACCTATGATTTGTGGAGACTTGGTCAGTGATTTTCAAGAAATATCAAAATGGCCGTATGAGTTGAGTACGGCATTTTGTGAATGATGGAAAAAGGTGAAAATTTCCACTTACCAAGCACCTATGATTTGTGGAGACTTGGTCAGTGATTTTCAACTTTTTCAAGAAATATCAAAATGGCCGTATGAGTTGAGTACGGCATTTTGTGAATGATGGAAAAAGGTAAAAATTCCCACTTACCAAGCCCCTATGATTTGTGGAGACTTGGTCAGTGATTTTCAAGAAATATCAAAATGGCCGTATGAGTTGAGTAGGGCATTTTGTGAATGATGGAAAAAGGTGAAAATTTCCACTTACCAAGCACCTATGATTTGTGGAGACTTGGTCAGAGATTTTCAAGAAATATCAAAATGGCCGTATAAGTTGAGTACGGCATTTTGTGAATGATGGAAAAAGGTGAAAATTTCCACTTACCAAGCACCTATGATTTGTGGAGACTTGGTCAGTGATTTTCAAGAAATATCAAAATGGCCGTATGAGTTGAGTAGGGCATTTTGTGAATGATGGAAAAAGGTGAAAATTTCCACTTACAAAGCAACTATGATTGGTGGAGACTTGGTCAGTGATTTTCAAGAAATATCAAAATGGCCGTATGAGTTGAGTACGGCATTTTGTGAATGATGGAAAAAGGTAAAAATTCCCACTTACCAAGCCCCTATGATTTGTGGAGACTTGGTCAGTGATTTTCAAGAAATATCAAAATGGCCGTATGAGTTGAGTAGGGCATTTTGTGAATGATGGAAAAAGGTGAAAATTTCCACTTACCAAGCACCTATGATTTGTGGAGTCTTGGTCAGTGATTTTCAAGAAATATCAAAATGGCCGTATGAGTTGAGTAGGGCATTTTGTGAATGATGGAAAAAGGTGAAAATTTCCACTTACCAAGCACCCATGATTTGTGGAGACTTGGTCAGTGATTTTCAACTTTTTCAAGAAATATCAAATTGGCCGTATGAGTTGAGTACGGCATTTTGTGAATGATGGAAAAAGGTAAAAATTCCCACTTACCAAGCACCTATGATTTGTGGAGACTTGGTCAGTGATTTTCAACTTTTTCAAGAAATATCAAAATGGCCGTATGAGTTGAGTACGGCATTTTGTGAATGATGGAAAAAGGTGAAAATTTCCACTTACCAAGCACCTATGATTTGTGGAGACTTGGTCAGTGATTTTCAAGAAATATCAAAATGGCCGTATGAGTTGAGTACGGCATTTTGTGAATGATGGAAAAAGGTGAAAATTTCCACTTACCAAGCACCTATGATTTGTGGAGACTTGGTCAGTGATTTTCAACTTTTTCAAGAAATATCAAAATGGCCGTATGAGTTGAGTACGGCATTTTGTGAATGATGGAAAAAGGTGAAAATTTCCACCTACCAAGCACCTATGATTTGTGGTGACTTGGTCAGTGATTTTCAACTTTTTCAAGAAATATCAAAATGGCCGTATGAGTTGAGTACGGCATTTTGTGAATGATGGAAAAAGGTGAAAATTTCCACTTACTAAGCACCTATGATTTGTGGAGACTTGGTCAGTGATTTTCAAGAAATATCAAAATGGCCGTATGAGTTGAGTACGGCATTTTGTGAATGATGGAAAAAGGTGAAAATTTCCACTTACCAAGCACCTATGATTTGTGGAGACTTGGTCAGTGATTTTCATAGAATATCAAAATGGCCGTATAAGTTGAGTACGGCATTTTGTGAATGATGGAAAAAGGTGAAAATTTCCACTTACAAAGCAACTATGATTTGTGGAGACTTGGTCAGTGATTTTCAAGAAATATCAAAATGGCCGTATGAGTTGAGTAGGGCATTTTGTGAATGATGGAAAAAGGTGAAAATTTCCACTTACCAAGCACCTATGATTTGTGGAGACTTGGTCAGTGATTTTCAAGAAATATCAAAATGGCCGTATGAGTTGAGTAGGGCATTTTGTGAATGATGGAAAAAGGTGAAAATTTCCACTTACCAAGCACCTATGATTTGTGGAGACTTGGTCAGTGATTTTCAAGAAATATCAAAATGGCCGTATGAGTTGAGTAGGGCATTTTGTGAATGATGGAAAAAGGTGAAAATTTCCACTTACCAAGCACCCATGATTTGTGGAGACTTGGTCAGTGATTTTCAACTTTTTCAAGAAATATCAAATTGGCCGTATGAGTTGAGTACGGCATTTTGTGAATGATGGAAAAAGGTGAAAATTTCCACTTACAAAGCAACTATGATTTGTGGAGACTTGGTCAGTGATTTTCAAGAAATATCAAAATGGCCCTATGAGTTGAGTACGGCATTTTGTGAATGATGGAAAAAGGTAAAAATTCCCACTTACCAAGCACCTATGATTTGTGGAGACTTGGTCAGTGATTTTCAACTTTTTCAAGAAATATCAAAATGGCCGTATGAGTTGAGTACGGCATTTTGTGAATGATGGAAAAAGGTGAAAATTTCCACCTACCAAGCACCTATGATTTGTGGTGACTTGGTCAGTGATTTTCAACTTTTTCAAGAAATATCAAAATGGCCGTATGAGTTGAGTACGGCATTTTGTGAATGATGGAAAAAGGTAAAAATTCCCACTTACCAAGCACCTATGATTTGTGGAGACTTGGTCAGTGATTTTCAAGAAATATCAAAATGGCCGTATGAGTTGAGTAGGGCATTTTGTGAATGATGGAAAAAGGTGAAAATTTCCACTTACCAAGCACCTATGATTTGTGGAGACTTGGTCAGTGATTTTCAAGAAATATCAAAATGGCCGTATGAGTTGAGTAGGGCATTTTGTGAATGATGGAAATAGGTGAAAATTTCCACTTACCAAGCACCTATGATTTGTGGAGACTTGGTCAGTGATTTTCATGAAATATCAAAATGGCCGTATAAGTTGAACACGGCATTTTGTGAATGATGGAAAAAGGTAAAAATTCCCACTTACCAAGCACCTATGATTTGTGGAGACTTGGTCAGTGATTTTCAAGAAATATCAAAATGGCCGTATGAGTTGAGTAGGGCATTTTGTGAATGATGGAAAAAGGTGAAAATTTCCACTTACCAAGCACCTATGATTTGTGGAGACTTGGTCAGTGATTTTCAAGAAATATCAAAATGGCCGTATGAGTTGAGTAGGGCATTTTGTGAATGATGGAAAAAGGTGAAAATTTCCACTTACCAAGCACCTATGATTTGTGGAGACTTGGTCAGTGATTTTCAAGAAATATCAAAATGGCCGTATGAGTTGAGTAGGGCATTTTGTGAATGATGGAAAAAGGTGAAAATTTCCACTTACCAAGCACCTATGATTTGTGGAGACTTGGTCAGTGATTTTCAAGAAATATCAAAATGGCCGTATGAGTTGAGTAGGGCATTTTGTGAATGATGGAAAAAGGTGAAAATTTCCACTTACCAAGCACCTATGATTTGTGGAGACTTGGTCAGTGATTTTCAAGAAATATCAAAATGGCCGTATGAGTTGAGTAGGGCATTTTGTGAATGATGGAAAAAGGTGAAAATTTCCACTTACCAGTCACCTATGATTTGTGGAGACTTGGTCAGTGATTTTCAAGAAATATCAAAATGGCTGTATGAGTTGAGTAGGGCATTTTGTGAATGATGGAAAATGGTGAGAATTTCCACTTACCAAGCACCTATGATTTGTGGAGACTTGGTCAGTGATTTTCAAGAAATATCAAAATGGCCGTATGAGTTGAGTAGGGCATTTTGTGAATGATGGAAAAAGGTGAAAATAACCACTTACAAAGCACCTATGATTTGTGGAGACTTGGTCAGTGATTTTCAAGAAATATCAAAATGGCCGTATGAGTTGAGTAGGGCATTTTGTGAATGATGGAAAAAGGTGAAAATTTCCACTTACCAAGCACCTATGATTTGTGGAGACTTGGTCAGTGATTTTCAAGAAATATCAAAATGGCCGTATGAGTTGAGTAGGGCATTTTGTGAATGATGGAAAAAGGTGAAAATTTCCACTTACCAAGCACCTATGATTTGTGGAGACTTGGTCAGTGATTTTCAAGAAATATCAAAATGGCCGTATGAGTTGAGTACGGCATTTTGTGAATGATGGAAAAAGGTGAAAATTTCCACTTACCAAGCACCTATGATTTGTGGAGACTTGGTCAGTGATTTTCAAGAAATATCAAAATGGCCGTATGAGTTGAGTAGGGCATTTTGTGAATGATGGAAAAAGGTGAAAATTTCCACTTACCAAGCACCCATGATTTGTGGAGACTTGGTCAGTGATTTTCAACTTTTTCAAGAAATATCAAATTGGCCGTATGAGTTGAGTACGGCATTTTGTGAATGATGGAAAAAGGTGAAAATTTCCACTTACCAAGCACCTATGATTTGTGGAGACTTGGTCAGTGATTTTTATAAAATATCAAAATGGCCGTATAAGTTGAGTACGGCATTTTGTGAATGATGGAAAAAGGTGAAAATTTCCACTTACAAAGCAACTATGATTTGTGGAGACTTGGTCAGTGATTTTCAAGAAATATCAATATGGCCGTATGAGTAGAGTACGGCATTTTGTGAATGATGGAAAAAGGTAAAAATTCCCACTTACCAAGCACCTATGATTTGTGGAGACTTGGTCAGTGATTTTCAACTTTTTCAAGAAATATCAAAATGGCCGTATGAGTTGAGTACGGCATTTTGTGAATGATGGAAAAAGGTGAAAATTTCCACCTACCAAGCACCTATGATTTGTGGAGACTTGGTCAGTGATTTTCAACTTTTTCAAGAAATATCAAAATGGCCGTATGAGTTGAGTACGGCATTTTGTGAATGATGGAAAAAGGTGAAAATTTCCACTTACCAAGCACCTATGATTTGTGGAGACTTGGTCAGAGATTTTCAAGAAATATCAAAATGGCCGTATAAGTTGAGTACGGCATTTTGTGAATGATGGAAAAAGGTGAAAATTTCCACTTACCAAGCACCTATGATTTGTGGAGACTTGGTCAGTGATTTTCAAGAAATATCAAAATGGCCGTATGAGTTGAGTACGGCATTTTGTGAATGATGGAAAATGGTGAGAATTTCCACTTACCAAGCACCTATGATTTGTGGAGACTTGGTCAGTGATTTTCAACTTTTTCAAGAAATATCAAAATGGCCGTATGAGTTGAGTACGGCATTTTGTGAATGATGGAAAAAGGTGAAAATTTCCACTTACCAAGCACCTATGATTTGTGGAGACTTGGTCAGAGATTTTCAAGAAATATCAAAATGGCCGTATAAGTTGAGTACGGCATTTTGTGAATGATGGAAAAAGGTGAAAATTTCCACTTACCAAGCACCTATGATTTGTGGAGACTTGGTCAGTGATTTTCAAGAAATATCAAAATGGCCGTATGAGTTGAGTAGGGCATTTTGTGAATGATGGAAAAAGGTGAAAATTTCCACTTACCAAGCACCTATGATTTGTGGAGACTTGGTCAGTGATTTTCAAGAAATATCAAAATGGCCGTATGAGTTGAGTAGGGCATTTTGTGAATGATGGAAAAAGGTGAAAATTTCCACTTGCCAAGCACCTATGATTTGTGGAGACTTGGTCAGTGATTTTCAAGAAATATCAAAATGGCCGTATGAGTTGAGTAGGGCATTTTGTGAATGATGGAAAAAGGTGAAAATTTCCACTTACCAAGCACCTATGATTTGTGGAGACTTGGTCAGTGATTTTCAAGAAATATCAAAATGGCCGTATGAGTTGAGTAGGGCATTTTGTGAATGATGGAAAAAGGTGAAAATTTCCACTTACCAAGCACCTATGATTTGTGGAGACTTGGTCGGTGATTTTCAAGAAATATCAAAATGGCCGTATGAGTTGAGTACGGCATTTTGTGAATGATGGAAAAAGGTGAAAATTTCCACTTACCAAGCACCTATGATTTGTGGAGACTTGGTCAGTGATTTTCAAGTAATATCAAAATGGCCGTATGAGTTGAGTAGGGCATTTTGTGAATGATGGAAAAAGGTGAAAATTTCCACTTACAAAGCACCTGTGATTTGTGGAGACTTGGTCAGATATTTTCAAGTAATATCAAAATGGCCGTATGAGTTGAGTAGGGCATTTTGTGAATGATGGAAAAAGGTGAAAATTTCCATTTACCAAGCACCTATGATTTGTGGAGACTTGGTCAGTGATTTTCAAGAAATATCAAAATGGCTGTATGAGTTGAGTAGGGCATTTTGTGAATGATGGAAAATGGTGAGAATTTCCACTTACCAAGCACCTATGATTTGTGGAGACTTGGTCAGTGATTTTCAAGAAATATCAAAATGGCCGTATGAGTTGAGTAGGGCATTTTGTGAATGATGGAAAAAGGTGAAAATTTCCACTTACCAAGCACCTATGATTTGTGGAGACTTGGTCAGTGATTTTCAAGAAATATCAAAATGGCCGTATGAGTTGAGTAGGGCATTTTGTGAATGATGGAAAAAGGTGAAAATTTCCACTTACCAAGCACCTATGATTTGTGGAGACTTGGTCAGTGATTTTCAAGAAATATCAAAATGGCCGTATGAGTTGAGTAGGGCATTTTGTGAATGATGGAAAAAGTTGAAAATTTCCACTTACCAAGCACCTATGATTTGTGGAGACTTGGTCAGTGATTTTCAAGAAATATCAAAATGGCAGTATGAGTTAAGTACGGCATTTTGTGAATGATGGAAATAGGTGAAAATTTCCACTTACCAAGCACCTATGATTTGTGGAGACTTGGTCAGTGATTTTCATAAAATATCAAAATGGCCGTATAAGTTGAGTACGGCATTTTGTGAATAATGGAAAAAGGTGAAAATTTCCACTTACCAAGCACCTATGATTTGTGGAGACTTGGTCAGTGATTTTCAACTTTTTCAAGAAATATCAAAATGGCCGTATGAGTTGAGTACGGCATTTTGTGAATGATGGAAAAAGGTGAAAATTTCCACTTACCAAGCACCTATGATTTGTGGAGACTTGGTCAGTGATTTTCAAGAAATATCAAAATGGCAGTATGAGTTGAGTAGGGCATTTTGTGAATGATGGAAAAAGGTGAAAATTTCCACTTACCAAGCACCTATGATTTGTGGAGACTTGGTCAGTGATTTTCAAGAAATATCAAAATGGCCGTATGAGTTGAGTACGGCATTTTGTGAATGATGGAAAAAGGTGAAAATTTCCACTTACCAAGCACCTATGATTTGTGGAGACTTGGTCAGTGATTTTCAACTTTTTCAAGAAATATCAAAATGGCCGTATGAGTTGAGTACGGCATTTTGTGAATGATGGAAAAAGGTGAAAATTTCCACTTACCAAGCACCTATGATTTGTGGAGACTTGGTCAGTGATTTTCAAGAAATATCAAAATGGCCGTATAAGTTGAGTACGGCATTTTGTGAATGATGGAAAAAGGTGAAAATTTCCACTTACAAAGCACCTATGATTTGTGGAGACTTGGTCAGTGATTTTCAAGAAATATCAATATGGCCGTATGAGTTGAGTACGGCATTTTGTGAATGATGGAAAAAGGTGAAAATTTCCACTTACCAAGCACCTATGATTTGTGGAGACTTGGTCAGAGATTTTCAAGAAATATCAAAATGGCCGTATAAGTTGAGTACGGCATTTTGTGAATGATGGAAAAAGGTGAAAATTTCCACTTACCAAGCACCTATGATTTGTGGAGACTTGGTCAGTGATTTTCAAGAAATATCAAAATGGCCGTATGAGTTGAGTACGGCATTTTGTGAATGATGGAAAATGGTGAGAATTTCCACTTACCAAGCACCTATGATTTGTGGAGACTTGGTCAGTGATTTTCAACTTTTTCAAGAAATATCAAAATGGCCGTATGAGTTGAGTACGGCATTTTGTGAATGATGGAAAAAGGTGAAAATTTCCACTTACCAAGCACCTATGATTTGTGGAGACTTGGTCAGAGATTTTCAAGAAATATCAAAATGGCCGTATAAGTTGAGTACGGCATTTTGTGAATGATGGAAAAAGGTGAAAATTTCCACTTACCAAGCACCTATGATTTGTGGAGACTTGGTCAGTGATTTTCAAGAAATATCAAAATGGCCGTATGAGTTGAGTAGGGCATTTTGTGAATGATGGAAAAAGGTGAAAATTTCCACTTACCAAGCACCTATGATTTGTGGAGACTTGGTCAGTGATTTTCAAGAAATATCAAAATGGCCGTATGAGTTGAGTAGGGCATTTTGTGAATGATGGAAAAAGGTGAAAATTTCCACTTGCCAAGCACCTATGATTTGTGGAGACTTGGTCAGTGATTTTCAAGAAATATCAAAATGGCCGTATGAGTTGAGTAGGGCATTTTGTGAATGATGGAAAAAGGTGAAAATTTCCACTTACCAAGCACCTATGATTTGTGGAGACTTGGTCAGTGATTTTCAAGAAATATCAAAATGGCCGTATGAGTTGAGTAGGGCATTTTGTGAATGATGGAAAAAGGTGAAAATTTCCACTTACCAAGCACCTATGATTTGTGGAGACTTGGTCAGTGATTTTCAAGAAATATCAAAATGGCCGTATGAGTTGAGTACGGCATTTTGTGAATGATGGAAAAAGGTGAAAATTTCCACTTACCAAGCACCTATGATTTGTGGAGACTTGGTCAGTGATTTTCAAGAAATATCAAAATGGCCGTATGAGTTGAGTAGGGCATTTTGTGAATGATGGAAAAAGGTGAAAATTTCCACTTACCAAGCACCCATGATTTGTGGAGACTTGGTCAGTGATTTTCAACTTTTTCAAGAAATATCAAATTGGCCGTATGAGTTGAGTACGGCATTTTGTGAATGATGGAAAAAGGTGAAAATTTCCACTTACCAAGCACCTATGATTTGTGGAGACTTGGTCAGTGATTTTTATAAAATATCAAAATGGCCGTATAAGTTGAGTACGGCATTTTGTGAATGATGGAAAAAGGTGAAAATTTCCACTTACAAAGCAACTATGATTTGTGGAGACTTGGTCAGTGATTTTCAAGAAATATCAATATGGCCGTATGAGTAGAGTACGGCATTTTGTGAATGATGGAAAAAGGTAAAAATTCCCACTTACCAAGCACCTATGATTTGTGGAGACTTGGTCAGTGATTTTCAACTTTTTCAAGAAATATCAAAATGGCCGTATGAGTTGAGTACGGCATTTTGTGAATGATGGAAAAAGGTGAAAATTTCCACCTACCAAGCACCTATGATTTGTGGAGACTTGGTCAGTGATTTTCAACTTTTTCAAGAAATATCAAAATGGCCGTATGAGTTGAGTACGGCATTTTGTGAATGATGGAAAAAGGTGAAAATTTCCACTTACCAAGCACCTATGATTTGTGGAGACTTGGTCAGAGATTTTCAAGAAATATCAAAATGGCCGTATAAGTTGAGTACGGCATTTTGTGAATGATGGAAAAAGGTGAAAATTTCCACTTACCAAGCACCTATGATTTGTGGAGACTTGGTCAGTGATTTTCAAGAAATATCAAAATGGCCGTATGAGTTGAGTACGGCATTTTGTGAATGATGGAAAATGGTGAGAATTTCCACTTACCAAGCACCTATGATTTGTGGAGACTTGGTCAGTGATTTTCAACTTTTTCAAGAAATATCAAAATGGCCGTATGAGTTGAGTACGGCATTTTGTGAATGATGGAAAAAGGTGAAAATTTCCACTTACCAAGCACCTATGATTTGTGGAGACTTGGTCAGTGATTTTCAAGAAATATCAAAATGGCCGTATGAGTTGAGTAGGGCATTTTGTGAATGATGGAAAAAGGTAAAAATTCCCACTTACCAAGCCCCTATGATTTGTGGAGACTTGGTCAGTGATTTTCAAGAAATATCAAAATGGCCGTATGAGTTGAGTAGGGCATTTTGTGAATGATGGAAAAAGGTGAAAATTTCGACTTACCAAGCACCTATGATTTGTGGAGACTTGGTCAGTGATTTTCAAGAAATATCAAAATGGCCGTATGAGTTGAGTAGGGCATTTTGTGAATGATGGAAAAAGGTGAAAATTTCCACTTACCAAGCACCTATGATTTGTGGAGACTTGGTCAGTGATTTTCAAGAAATATCAAAATGGCCGTATGAGTTGAGTAGGGCATTTTGTGAATGATGGAAAAAGGTGAAAATTTCCACTTGCCAAGCACCTATGATTTGTGGAGACTTGGTCAGTGATTTTCAAGAAATATCAAAATGGCCGTATGAGTTGAGTAGGGCATTTTGTGAATGATGGAAAAAGGTGAAAATTTCCACTTACCAAGCACCTATGATTTGTGGAGACTTGGTCAGTGATTTTCAAGAAATATCAAAATGGCCGTATGAGTTGAGTAGGGCATTTTGTGAATGATGGAAAAAGGTGAAAATTTCCACTTACCAAGCACCTATGATTTGTGGAGACTTGGTCAGTGATTTTCAAGAAATATCAAAATGGCTGTATGAGTTGAGTACGGCATTTTGTGAATGATGGAAAAAGGTGAAAATTTCCACTTACCAAGCACCTATGATTTGTGGAGACTTGGTCAGTGATTTTCAAGAAATATCAAAATGGCCGTATGAGTTGAGTAGGGCATTTTGTGAATGATGGAAAAAGGTGAAAATTTCCACTTACCAAGCACCCATGATTTGTGGAGACTTGGTCAGTGATTTTCAACTTTTTCAAGAAATATCAAATTGGCCGTATGAGTTGAGTACGGCATTTTGTGAATGATGGAAAAAGGTGAAAATTTCCACTTACAAAGCACCTGTGATTTGTGGAGACTTGGTCAGATATTTTCAAGTAATATCAAAATGGCCGTATGAGTTGAGTAGGGCATTTTGTGAATGATGGAAAAAGGTGAAAATTTCCATTTACCAAGCACCTATGATTTGTGGAGACTTGGTCAGTGATTTTCAAGAAATATCAAAATGGCTGTATGAGTTGAGTAGGGCATTTTGTGAATGATGGAAAATGGTGAGAATTTCCACTTACCAAGCACCTATGATTTGTGGAGACTTGGTCAGTGATTTTCAAGAAATATCAAAATGGCCGTATGAGTTGAGTAGGGCATTTTGTGAATGATGGAAAAAGGTGAAAATTTCCACTTACCAAGCACCTATGATTTGTGGAGACTTGGTCAGTGATTTTCAAGAAATATCAAAATGGCCGTATGAGTTGAGTAGGGCATTTTGTGAATGATGGAAAAAGGTGAAAATTTCCACTTACCAAGCACCTATGATTTGTGGAGACTTGGTCAGTGATTTTCAAGAAATATCAAAATGGCCGTATGAGTTGAGTAGGGCATTTTGTGAATGATGGAAAAAGTTGAAAATTTCCACTTACCAAGCACCTATGATTTGTGGAGACTTGGTCAGTGATTTTCAAGAAATATCAAAATGGCAGTATGAGTTAAGTACGGCATTTTGTGAATGATGGAAATAGGTGAAAATTTCCACTTACCAAGCACCTATGATTTGTGGAGACTTGGTCAGTGATTTTCATAAAATATCAAAATGGCCGTATAAGTTGAGTACGGCATTTTGTGAATAATGGAAAAAGGTGAAAATTTCCACTTACCAAGCACCTATGATTTGTGGAGACTTGGTCAGTGATTTTCAACTTTTTCAAGAAATATCAAAATGGCCGTATGAGTTGAGTACGGCATTTTGTGAATGATGGAAAAAGGTGAAAATTTCCACTTACCAAGCACCTATGATTTGTGGAGACTTGGTCAGTGATTTTCAAGAAATATCAAAATGGCAGTATGAGTTGAGTAGGGCATTTTGTGAATGATGGAAAAAGGTGAAAATTTCCACTTACCAAGCACCTATGATTTGTGGAGACTTGGTCAGTGATTTTCAAGAAATATCAAAATGGCCGTATGAGTTGAGTACGGCATTTTGTGAATGATGGAAAAAGGTGAAAATTTCCACTTACCAAGCACCTATGATTTGTGGAGACTTGGTCAGTGATTTTCAACTTTTTCAAGAAATATCAAAATGGCCGTATGAGTTGAGTACGGCATTTTGTGAATGATGGAAAAAGGTGAAAATTTCCACTTACCAAGCACCTATGATTTGTGGAGACTTGGTCAGTGATTTTCAAGAAATATCAAAATGGCCGTATAAGTTGAGTACGGCATTTTGTGAATGATGGAAAAAGGTGAAAATTTCCACTTACAAAGCACCTATGATTTGTGGAGACTTGGTCAGTGATTTTCAAGAAATATCAATATGGCCGTATGAGTTGAGTACGGCATTTTGTGAATGATGGAAAAAGGTGAAAATTTCCACTTACCAAGCACCTATGATTTGTGGAGACTTGGTCAGTGATTTTCAAGAAATATCAAAATGGCCGTATGAGTTGAGTACGGCATTTTGTGAATGATGGAAAAAGGTGAAAATTTCCACTTACAAAGCACCTATGATTTGTGGAGACTTGGTCAGTGATTTTCAAGAAATATCAAAATGGCAGTATGAGTTGAGTACGGCATTTTGTGAATGATGGAAATAGGTGAAAATTTCCACTTACCAAGCACCTATGATTTGTGGAGACTTGGTCAGTGATTTTCATAAAATATCAAAATTGCCGTATAAGTTGAGTAGGGCATTTGGTGAATGATGGAAAAAGGTGAAAATTTCCACTTACCAAGCAACTATGATTTGTGGAGACTTGGTCAGTGATTTTCAAGAAATATCAAAATGGCCGTATGAGTTGAGTACGGCATTTTGTGAATGATGGAAAAAGGTGAAAATTTCCACTTACCAAGCACCTATGATTTGTGGAGACTTGGTCAGTGATTTTCAAGAAATATCAAAATGGCCGTATGAGTTGAGTACGGCATTTTGTGAATGATGGAAAAAGGTGAAAATTTCCACTTACCAAGCACCTATGATTTGTGGAGACTTGGTCAGTGATTTTCAAGAAATATCAAAATGGCCGTATGAGTTGAGTACGGCATTTTGTGAATGATGGAAAAAGGTGAAAATTTCCACTTACAAAGCAACTATGATTTGTGGAGACTTGGTCAGTGATTTTCAAGAAATATCAAAATGTCCGTATGAGTTGAGTACGGCATTTTGTGAATGATGGAAAAAGGTAAAAATTCCCACTTACCAAGCACCTATGATTTGTGGAGACTTGGTCAGTGATTTTCAAGAAATATCAAAATGGCCGTATGAGTTGAGTAGGGCATTTTGTGAATGATGGAAAAAGGTGAAAATTTCCACTTACCAAGCACCTATGATTTGTGGAGACTTGGTCAGTGATTTTCAAGAAATATCAAAATGGCAGTATGAGTTAAGTACGGCATTTTGTGAATGATGGAAAAAGGTGAAAATTTCCACTTACCAAGCACCTATGATTAGTGGAGACTTGGTCAGTGATTTTCAAGAAATATCAAAATGGCCGTATGAGTTGAGTACGGCATTTTGTGAATGATGGAAAAAGGTAAAAATTCCCACTTACCAAGCACCTATGATTTGTGGAGACTTGGTCAGTGATTTTCAACTTTTTCAAGAAATATCAAAATGGCCGTATGAGTTGAGTACGGCATTTTGTGAATGATGGAAAAAGGTGAAAATTTCCACCTACCAAGCACCTATGATTTGTGGAGACATGGTCAGTGATTTTCAAGAAATATCAAAATGGCCGTATGAGTTGAGTAGGGCATTTTGTGAATGATGGAAAAAGGTGAAAATTTCCACTTACCGAGCACCTATGATTTGTGGAGACTTGGTCAGTGATTTTCAAGAAATATCAAAATGGCCGTATGAGTTGAGTAGGGCATTTTGTGAATGATGGAAAAAGGTGAAAATTTCCACTTACCAAGCACCTATGATTTGTGGAGACTTGGTCAGAGATTTTCAAGAAATATCAAAATGGCCGTATAAGTTGAGTACGGCATTTTGTGAATGATGGAAAAAGGTGAAAATTTCCACTTACCAAGCACCTATGATTTGTGGAGACTTGGTCAGTGATTTTCAAGAAATATCAAAATGGCCGTATGAGTTGAGTACGGCATTTTGTGAATGATGGAAAACGGTGAGAATTTCCACTTACCAAGCACCTATGATTTGTGGAGACTTGGTCAGTGATTTTCAAGAAATATCAAAATGGCCGTATGAGTTGAGTAGGGCATTTTGTGAATGATGGAAAAAGGTGAAAATTTCCACTTACCAAGCACCTATGATTTGTGGAGACTTGGTCAGTGATTTTCAAGAAATATCAAAATGGCCGTATGAGTTGAGTAGGGCATTTGGTGAATGATGGAAAAAGGTGAAAATTTCCATTTACCAAGCACCTATGATTTGTGGAGACTTGGTCAGTGATTTTCAAGAAATATCAAAATGGCTGTATGAGTTGAGTAGGGCATTTTGTGAATGATGGAAAATGGTGAGAATTTCCACTTACCAAGCACCTATGATTTGTGGAGACTTGGTCAGTGATTTTCAAGAAATATCAAAATGGCCGTATGAGTTGAGTAGGGCATTTTGTGAATGATGGAAAAAGGTGAAAATTTCCACTTACCAAGCACCTATGATTTGTGGAGACTTGGTCAGTGATTTTCAAGAAATATCAAAATGGCCGTATGAGTTGAGTAGGGCATTTTGTGAATGATGGAAAAAGGTGAAAATTTCCACTTACCAAGCACCTATGATTTGTGGAGACTTGGTCAGTGATTTTCAAGAAATATCAAAATGGCCGTATGAGTTGAGTAGGGCATTTTGTGAATGATGGAAAAAGTTGAAAATTTCCACTTACCAAGCACCTATGATTTGTGGAGACTTGGTCAGTGATTTTCAAGAAATATCAAAATGGCAGTATGAGTTAAGTACGGCATTTTGTGAATGATGGAAATAGGTGAAAATTTCCACTTACCAAGCACCTATGATTTGTGGAGACTTGGTCAGTGATTTTCATAAAATATCAAAATGGCCGTATAAGTTGAGTACGGCATTTTGTGAATAATGGAAAAAGGTGAAAATTTCCACTTACCAAGCACCTATGATTTGTGGAGACTTGGTCAGTGATTTTCAACTTTTTCAAGAAATATCAAAATGGCCGTATGAGTTGAGTACGGCATTTTGTGAATGATGGAAAAAGGTGAAAATTTCCACTTACCAAGCACCTATGATTTGTGGAGACTTGGTCAGTGATTTTCAAGAAATATCAAAATGGCAGTATGAGTTGAGTAGGGCATTTTGTGAATGATGGAAAAAGGTGAAAATTTCCACTTACCAAGCACCTATGATTTGTGGAGACTTGGTCAGTGATTTTCAAGAAATATCAAAATGGCCGTATGAGTTGAGTACGGCATTTTGTGAATGATGGAAAAAGGTGAAAATTTCCACTTACCAAGCACCTATGATTTGTGGAGACTTGGTCAGTGATTTTCAACTTTTTCAAGAAATATCAAAATGGCCGTATGAGTTGAGTACGGCATTTTGTGAATGATGGAAAAAGGTGAAAATTTCCACTTACCAAGCACCTATGATTTGTGGAGACTTGGTCAGTGATTTTCAAGAAATATCAAAATGGCCGTATGAGTTGAGTAGGGCATTTTGTGAATGATGGAAAAAGGTGAAAATTTCCACTTACCAAGCACCTATGATTTGTGGAGACTTGGTCAGTGATTTTCAAGAAATATCAAAATGGCCGTATGAGTTGAGTACGGCATTTTGTGAATGATGGAAAAAGGTGAAAATTTCCACTTACAAAGCACCTATGATTTGTGGAGACTTGGTCAGTGATTTTCATAAAATATCAAAATTGCCGTATAAGTTGAGTAGGGCATTTGGTGAATGATGGAAAAAGGTGAAAATTTCCACTTACCAAGCAACTATGATTTGTGGAGACTTGGTCAGTGATTTTCAAGAAATATCAAAATGGCCGTATGAGTTGAGTACGGCATTTTGTGAATGATGGAAAAAGGTGAAAATTTCCACTTACCAAGCACCTATGATTTGTGGAGACTTGGTCAGTGATTTTCAAGAAATATCAAAATGGCCGTATGAGTTGAGTACGGCATTTTGTGAATGATGGAAAAAGGTGAAAATTTCCACTTACCAAGCACCTATGATTTGTGGAGACTTGGTCAGTGATTTTCAAGAAATATCAAAATGGCCGTATGAGTTGAGTACGGCATTTTGTGAATGATGGAAAAAGGTGAAAATTTCCACTTACAAAGCAACTATGATTTGTGGAGACTTGGTCAGTGATTTTCAAGAAATATCAAAATGTCCGTATGAGTTGAGTACGGCATTTTGTGAATGATGGAAAAAGGTAAAAATTCCCACTTACCAAGCACCTATGATTTGTGGAGACTTGGTCAGTGATTTTCAAGAAATATCAAAATGGCCGTATGAGTTGAGTAGGGCATTTTGTGAATGATGGAAAAAGGTGAAAATTTCCACTTACCAAGCACCTATGATTTGTGGAGACTTGGTCAGTGATTTTCAAGAAATATCAAAATGGCAGTATGAGTTAAGTACGGCATTTTGTGAATGATGGAAAAAGGTGAAAATTTCCACTTACCAAGCACCTATGATTTGTGGAGACTTGGTCAGTGATTTTCAAGAAATATCAAAATGGCCGTATGAGTTGAGTACGGCATTTTGTGAATGATGGAAAAAGGTAAAAATTCCCACTTACCAAGCACCTATGATTTGTGGAGACTTGGTCAGTGATTTTCAACTTTTTCAAGAAATATCAAAATGGCCGTATGAGTTGAGTACGGCATTTTGTGAATGATGGAAAAAGGTGAAAATTTCCACCTACCAAGCACCTATGATTTGTGGAGACTTGGTCAGTGATTTTCAACTTTTTCAAGAAATATCAAAATGGCCGTATGAGTTGAGTACGGCATTTTGTGAATGATGGAAAAAGGTGAAAATTTCCACCTACCAAGCACCTATGATTTGTGGAGACGTGGTCAGTGATTTTCAAGAAATATCAAAATGGCCGTATGAGTTGAGTAGGGCATTTTGTGAATGATGGAAAAAGGTGAAAATTTCCACTTACCGAGCACCTATGATTTGTGGAGACTTGGTCAGTGATTTTCAAGAAATATCAAAATGGCCGTATGAGTTGAGTACGGCATTTTGTGAATGATGGAAAAAGGTAAAAATTCCCACTTACCAAGCACCTATGATTTGTGGAGACTTGGTCAGTGATTTTCAACTTTTTCAAGAAATATCAAAATGGCTGTATGAGTTGAGTACGGCATTTTGTGAATGATGGAAAAAGGTGAAAATTTCCACCTACCAAGCACCTATGATTTGTGGAGACATGGTCAGTGATTTTCAAGAAATATCAAAATGGCCGTATGAGTTGAGTAGGGCATTTTGTGAATGATGGAAAAAGGTGAAAATTTCCACTTACCGAGCACCTATGATTTGTGGAGACTTGGTCAGTGATTTTCAAGAAATATCAAAATGGCCGTATGAGTTGAGTAGGGCATTTTGTGAATGATGGAAAAAGGTGAAAATTTCCACTTACCAAGCACCTATGATTTGTGGAGACTTGGTCAGAGATTTTCAAGAAATATCAAAATGGCCGTATAAGTTGAGTACGGCATTTTGTGAATGATGGAAAAAGGTGAAAATTTCCACTTACCAAGCACCTATGATTTGTGGAGACTTGGTCAGTGATTTTCAAGAAATATCAAAATGGCCGTATGAGTTGAGTACGGCATTTTGTGAATGATGGAAAACGGTGAGAATTTCCACTTACCAAGCACCTATGATTTGTGGAGACTTGGTCAGTGATTTTCAAGAAATATCAAAATGGCCGTATGAGTTGAGTAGGGCATTTTGTGAATGATGGAAAAAGGTGAAAATTTCCACTTACCAAGCACCTATGATTTGTGGAGACTTGGTCAGTGATTTTCAAGAAATATCAAAATGGCCGTATGAGTTGAGTAGGGCATTTGGTGAATGATGGAAAAAGGTGAAAATTTCCATTTACCAAGCACCTATGATTTGTGGAGACTTGGTCAGTGATTTTCAAGAAATATCAAAATGGCTGTATGAGTTGAGTAGGGCATTTTGTGAATGATGGAAAATGGTGAGAATTTCCACTTACCAAGCACCTATGATTTGTGGAGACTTGGTCAGTGATTTTCAAGAAATATCAAAATGGCCGTATGAGTTGAGTAGGGCATTTTGTGAATGATGGAAAAAGGTGAAAATTTCCACTTACCAAGCACCTATGATTTGTGGAGACTTGGTCAGTGATTTTCAAGAAATATCAAAATGGCCGTATGAGTTGAGTAGGGCATTTTGTGAATGATGGAAAAAGGTGAAAATTTCCACTTACCAAGCACCTATGATTTGTGGAGACTTGGTCAGTGATTTTCAAGAAATATCAAAATGGCCGTATGAGTTGAGTAGGGCATTTTGTGAATGATGGAAAAAGTTGAAAATTTCCACTTACCAAGCACCTATGATTTGTGGAGACTTGGTCAGTGATTTTCAAGAAATATCAAAATGGCAGTATGAGTTAAGTACGGCATTTTGTGAATGATGGAAATAGGTGAAAATTTCCACTTACCAAGCACCTATGATTTGTGGAGACTTGGTCAGTGATTTTCATAAAATATCAAAATGGCCGTATAAGTTGAGTACGGCATTTTGTGAATAATGGAAAAAGGTGAAAATTTCCACTTACCAAGCACCTATGATTTGTGGAGACTTGGTCAGTGATTTTCAACTTTTTCAAGAAATATCAAAATGGCCGTATGAGTTGAGTACGGCATTTTGTGAATGATGGAAAAAGGTGAAAATTTCCACTTACCAAGCACCTATGATTTGTGGAGACTTGGTCAGTGATTTTCAAGAAATATCAAAATGGCAGTATGAGTTGAGTAGGGCATTTTGTGAATGATGGAAAAAGGTGAAAATTTCCACTTACCAAGCACCTATGATTTGTGGAGACTTGGTCAGTGATTTTCAAGAAATATCAAAATGGCCGTATGAGTTGAGTACGGCATTTTGTGAATGATGGAAAAAGGTGAAAATTTCCACTTACCAAGCACCTATGATTTGTGGAGACTTGGTCAGTGATTTTCAACTTTTTCAAGAAATATCAAAATGGCCGTATGAGTTGAGTACGGCATTTTGTGAATGATGGAAAAAGGTGAAAATTTCCACTTACCAAGCACCTATGATTTGTGGAGACTTGGTCAGTGATTTTCAAGAAATATCAAAATGGCCGTATAAGTTGAGTACGGCATTTTGTGAATGATGGAAAAAGGTGAAAATTTCCACTTACAAAGCACCTATGATTTGTGGAGACTTGGTCAGTGATTTTCAAGAAATATCAATATGGCCGTATGAGTTGAGTACGGCATTTTGTGAATGATGGAAAAAGGTGAAAATTTCCACTTACCAAGCACCTATGATTTGTGGAGACTTGGTCAGTGATTTTCAAGAAATATCAAAATGGCCGTATGAGTTGAGTACGGCATTTTGTGAATGATGGAAAAAGGTGAAAATTTCCACTTACAAAGCACCTATGATTTGTGGAGACTTGGTCAGTGATTTTCAAGAAATATCAAAATGGCAGTATGAGTTGAGTACGGCATTTTGTGAATGATGGAAATAGGTGAAAATTTCCACTTACCAAGCACCTATGATTTGTGGAGACTTGGTCAGTGATTTTCATAAAATATCAAAATTGCCGTATAAGTTGAGTAGGGCATTTGGTGAATGATGGAAAAAGGTGAAAATTTCCACTTACCAAGCAACTATGATTTGTGGATATTTGGTCAGTGATTTTCAAGAAATATCAAAATGGCCGTATGAGTTGAGTACGGCATTTTGTGAATGATGGAAAAAGGTGAAAATTTCCACTTACCAAGCACCTATGATTTGTGGAGACTTGGTCAGTGATTTTCAAGAAATATCAAAATGGCCGTATGAGTTGAGTACGGCATTTTGTGAATGATGGAAAAAGGTGAAAATTTCCACTTACCAAGCACCTATGATTTGTGGAGACTTGGTCAGTGATTTTCAAGAAATATCAAAATGGCCGTATGAGTTGAGTACGGCATTTTGTGAATGATGGAAAAAGGTGAAAATTTCCACTTACAAAGCAACTATGATTTGTGGAGACTTGGTCAGTGATTTTCAAGAAATATCAAAATGTCCGTATGAGTTGAGTACGGCATTTTGTGAATGATGGAAAAAGGTAAAAATTCCCACTTACCAAGCACCTATGATTTGTGGAGACTTGGTCAGTGATTTTCAAGAAATATCAAAATGGCCGTATGAGTTGAGTAGGGCATTTTGTGAATGATGGAAAAAGGTGAAAATTTCCACTTACCAAGCACCTATGATTTGTGGAGACTTGGTCAGTGATTTTCAAGAAATATCAAAATGGCAGTATGAGTTAAGTACGGCATTTTGTGAATGATGGAAAAAGGTGAAAATTTCCACTTACCAAGCACCTATGATTTGTGGAGACTTGGTCAGTGATTTTCAAGAAATATCAAAATGGCCGTATGAGTTGAGTACGGCATTTTGTGAATGATGGAAAAAGGTAAAAATTCCCACTTACCAAGCACCTATGATTTGTGGAGACTTGGTCAGTGATTTTCAACTTTTTCAAGAAATATCAAAATGGCCGTATGAGTTGAGTACGGCATTTTGTGAATGATGGAAAAAGGTGAAAATTTCCACCTACCAAGCACCTATGATTTGTGGAGACGTGGTCAGTGATTTTCAAGAAATATCAAAATGGCCGTATGAGTTGAGTAGGGCATTTTGTGAATGATGGAAAAAGGTGAAAATTTCCACTTACCGAGCACCTATGATTTGTGGAGACTTGGTCAGTGATTTTCAAGAAATATCAAAATGGCCGTATGAGTTGAGTAGGGCATTTTGTGAATGATGGAAAAAGGTGAAAATTTCCACTTACCAAGCACCTATGATTTGTGGAGACTTGGTCAGAGATTTTCAAGAAATATCAAAATGGCCGTATAAGTTGAGTACGGCATTTTGTGAATGATGGAAAAAGGTGAAAATTTCCACTTACCAAGCACCTATGATTTGTGGAGACTTGGTCAGTGATTTTCAAGAAATATCAAAATGGCCGTATGAGTTGAGTACGGCATTTTGTGAATGATGGAAAACGGTGAGAATTTCCACTTACCAAGCACCTATGATTTGTGGAGACTTGGTCAGTGATTTTCAAGAAATATCAAAATGGCCGTATGAGTTGAGTAGGGCATTTTGTGAATGATGGAAAAAGGTGAAAATTTCCACTTACCAAGCACCTATGATTTGTGGAGACTTGGTCAGTGATTTTCAAGAAATATCAAAATGGCCGTATGAGTTGAGTAGGGCATTTGGTGAATGATGGAAAAAGGTGAAAATTTCCACTTACCAAGCACCTATGATTTGTGGAGACTTGGTCAGTGATTTTCAAGAAATATCAAAATGGCCGTATGAGTTGAGTAGGGCATTTTGTGAATGATGGAAAAAGGTGAAAATTTCCACTTACCGAGCACCTATGATTTGTGGAGACTTGGTCAGTGATTTTCAAGAAATATCAAAATGGCCGTATGAGTTGAGTAGGGCATTTTGTGAATGATGGAAAAAGGTGAATATTTCCACTTACCAAGCACCTATGATTTGTGGAGACTTGGTCAGTGATTTTCAAGAAATATCAAAATGGCCGTATGAGTTGAGTACGGCATTTTGTGAATGATGGAAAAAGGTGAAAATTTCCACTTACAAAGCACCTGTGATTTGTGGAGACTTGGTCAGATATTTTCAAGTAATATCAAAATGGCCGTATGAGTTGAGTAGGGCATTTTGTGAATGATGGAAAAAGGTGAAAATTTCCATTTACCAAGCACCTATGATTTGTGGAGACTTGGTCAGTGATTTTCAAGAAATATCAAAATGGCTGTATGAGTTGAGTAGGGCATTTTGTGAATGATGGAAAATGGTGAGAATTTCCACTTACCAAGCACCTATGATTTGTGGAGACTTGGTCAGTGATTTTCAAGAAATATCAAAATGGCCGTATGAGTTGAGTAGGGCATTTTGTGAATGATGGAAAAAGGTGAAAATTTCCACTTACCAAGCACCTATGATTTGTGGAGACTTGGTCAGTGATTTTCAAGAAATATCAAAATGGCCGTATGAGTTGAGTAGGGCATTTTGTGAATGATGGAAAAAGGTGAAAATTTCCACTTACCAAGCACCTATGATTTGTGGAGACTTGGTCAGTGATTTTCAAGAAATATCAAAATGGCCGTATGAGTTGAGTAGGGCATTTTGTGAATGATGGAAAAAGTTGAAAATTTCCACTTACCAAGCACCTATGATTTGTGGAGACTTGGTCAGTGATTTTCAAGAAATATCAAAATGGCAGTATGAGTTAAGTACGGCATTTTGTGAATGATGGAAATAGGTGAAAATTTCCACTTACCAAGCACCTATGATTTGTGGAGACTTGGTCAGTGATTTTCATAAAATATCAAAATGGCCGTATAAGTTGAGTACGGCATTTTGTGAATAATGGAAAAAGGTGAAAATTTCCACTTACCAAGCACCTATGATTTGTGGAGACTTGGTCAGTGATTTTCAACTTTTTCAAGAAATATCAAAATGGCCGTATGAGTTGAGTACGGCATTTTGTGAATGATGGAAAAAGGTGAAAATTTCCACTTACCAAGCACCTATGATTTGTGGAGACTTGGTCAGTGATTTTCAAGAAATATCAAAATGGCAGTATGAGTTGAGTAGGGCATTTTGTGAATGATGGAAAAAGGTGAAAATTTCCACTTACCAAGCACCTATGATTTGTGGAGACTTGGTCAGTGATTTTCAAGAAATATCAAAATGGCCGTATGAGTTGAGTACGGCATTTTGTGAATGATGGAAAAAGGTGAAAATTTCCACTTACCAAGCACCTATGATTTGTGGAGACTTGGTCAGTGATTTTCAACTTTTTCAAGAAATATCAAAATGGCCGTATGAGTTGAGTACGGCATTTTGTGAATGATGGAAAAAGGTGAAAATTTCCACTTACCAAGCACCTATGATTTGTGGAGACTTGGTCAGTGATTTTCAAGAAATATCAAAATGGCCGTATAAGTTGAGTACGGCATTTTGTGAATGATGGAAAAAGGTGAAAATTTCCACTTACAAAGCACCTATGATTTGTGGAGACTTGGTCAGTGATTTTCAAGAAATATCAATATGGCCGTATGAGTTGAGTACGGCATTTTGTGAATGATGGAAAAAGGTGAAAATTTCCACTTACCAAGCACCTATGATTTGTGGAGACTTGGTCAGTGATTTTCAAGAAATATCAAAATGGCGGTATGAGTTGAGTACGGCATTTTGTGAATGATGGAAAAAGGTGAAAATTTCCACTTACCAAGCACCTATGATTTGTGGAGACTTGGTCAGTGATTTTCAAGAAATATCAAAATGGCAGTATGAGTTGAGTACGGCATTTTGTGAATGATGGAAATAGGTGAAAATTTCCACTTACCAAGCACCTATGATTTGTGGAGACTTGGTCAGTGATTTTCAAGAAATATCAAAATTGCCGTATAAGTTGAGTAGGGCATTTGGTGAATGATGGAAAAAGGTGAAAATTTCCACTTACCAAGCAACTATGATTTGTGGAGACTTGGTCAGTAATTTTCAAGAAATATCAAAATGGCCGTATGAGTTGAGTACGGCATTTTGTGAATGATGGAAAAAGGTGAAAATTTCCACTTACCAAGCACCTATGATTTGTGGAGACTTGGTCAGTGATTTTCAAGAAATATCAAAATGGCCGTATGAGTTGAGTACGGCATTTTGTGAATGATGGAAAAAGGTGAAAATTTCCACTTACCAAGCACCTATGATTTGTGGAGACTTGGTCAGTGATTTTCAAGAAATATCAAAATGGCCGTATGAGTTGAGTACGGCATTTTGTGAATGATGGAAAAAGGTGAAAATTTCCACTTACAAAGCAACTATGATTTGTGGAGTTTTGGTCAGTGATTTTCAAGAAATATCAAAATGTCCGTATGAGTTGAGTACGGCATTTTGTGAATGATGGAAAAAGGTAAAAATTCCCACTTACCAAGCACCTATGATTTGTGGAGACTTGGTCAGTGATTTTCAAGAAATATCAAAATGGCCGTATGAGTTGAGTAGGGCATTTTGTGAATGATGGAAAAAGGTGAAAATTTCCACTTACCAAGCACCTATGATTTGTGGAGACTTGGTCAGTGATTTTCAAGAAATATCAAAATGGCAGTATGAGTTAAGTACGGCATTTTGTGAATGATGGAAAAAGGTGAAAATTTCCACTTACCAAGCACCTATGATTTGTGGAGACTTGGTCAGTGATTTTCAAGAAATATCAAAATGGCCGTATGAGTTGAGTACGGCATTTTGTGAATGATGGAAAAAGGTGAAAATTTCCACCTACCAAGCACCTATGATTTGTGGAGACGTGGTCAGTGATTTTCAACTTTTTCAAGAAATATCAAAATGGCCGTATGAGTTGAGTACGGCATTTTGTGAATGATGGAAAAAGGTGAAAATTTCCACTTACCAAGCACCTATGATTTGTGGAGACTGGGTCAGTGATTTTCATAGAATATCAAAATGGCCGTATAAGTTGAGTACGGCATTTTGTGAATGATGGAAAAAGGTGAAAATTTCCACTTACAAAGCAACTATGATTTGTGGAGACTTGGTCAGTGATTTTCAAGAAATATCAAAATGGCCGTATGAGTTGAGTACGGCATTTTGTGAATGATGGAAAAAGGTGAAAATTTCCACTTACCAAGCACCTATGATTTGTGGAGACTTGGTCAGTGATTTTCAAGAAATATCAAAATGGCCGTATGAGTTGAGTAGGGCATTTTGTGAATGATGGAAAAAGGTGAAAATTTCCACTTACCAAGCACCTATGATTTGTGGAGACTTGGTCAGTGATTTTCAAGAAATATCAAAATGGCCGTATGAGTTGAGTAGGGCATTTTGTGAATGATGGAAAAAGGTGAAAATTTCCACTTACCAAGCACCTATGATTTGTGGAGACTTGGTCAGTGATTTTCAAGAAATATCAAAATGGCCGTATGAGTTGAGTAGGGCATTTTGTGAATGATGGAAAAAGGTGAAAATTTCCACTTACCAAGCACCTATGATTTGTGGAGACTTGGTCAGTGATTTTCAAGAAATATCAAAATGGCCGTATGAGTTGAGTAGGGCATTTTGTGAATGATGGAAAAAGGTGAAAATTTCCACTTGCCAAGCACCTATGATTTGTGGAGACTTGGTCAGTGATTTTCAAGAAATATCAAAATGGCCGTATGAGTTGAGTAGGGCATTTTGTGAATGATGGAAAAAGGTGAAAATTTCCACTTACCAAGCACCTATGATTTGTGGAGACTTGGTCAGTGATTTTCAAGAAATATCAAAATGGCCGTATGAGTTGAGTAGGGCATTTTGTGAATGATGGAAAAAGGTGAAAATTTCCACTTACCAAGCACCTATGATTTGTGGAGACTTGGTCAGTGATTTTCAAGAAATATCAAAATGGCCGTATGAGTTGAGTACGGCATTTTGTGAATGATGGAAAAAGGTGAAAATTTCCACTTACCAAGCACCTATGATTTGTGGAGACTTGGTCAGTGATTTTCAAGAAATATCAAAATGGCCGTATGAGTTGAGTAGGGCATTTTGTGAATGATGGAAAAAGGTGAAAATTTCCACTTACCAAGCACCCATGATTTGTGGAGACTTGGTCAGTGATTTTCAACTTTTTCAAGAAATATCAAATTGGCCGTATGAGTTGAGTACGGCATTTTGTGAATGATGGAAAAAGGTGAAAATTTCCACTTACCAAGCACCTATGATTTGTGGAGACTTGGTCAGTGATTTTTATAAAATATCAAAATGGCCGTGTAAGTTGAGTACGGCATTTTGTGAATGATGGAAAAAGGTGAAAATTTCCACTTACAAAGCAACTATGATTTGTGGAGACTTGGTCAGTGATTTTCAAGAAATATCAATATGGCCGTATGAGTAGAGTACGGCATTTTGTGAATGATGGAAAAAGGTGAAAATTTCCACTTACCAAGCACCTATGATTTGTGGAGACTTGGTCAGTGATTTTCAACTTTTTCAAGAAATATCAAAATGGCCGTATGAGTTGAGTACGGCATTTTGTGAATGATGGAAAAAGGTGAAAATTTCCACTTACAAAGCACCTATGATTTGTGGAGACTTGGTCAGTGATTTTCAAGAAATATCAATATGGCCGTATGAGTTGAGTACGGCATTTTGTGAATGATGGAAAAAGGTGAAAATTTCCACTTACCAAGCACCTATGATTTGTGGAGACTTGGTCAGTGATTTTCAAGAAATATCAAAATGGCCGTATGAGTTGAGTAGGGCATTTTGTGAATGATGGAAAAAGGTGAAAATTTCCACTTACCAAGCACCTATGATTTGTGGAGACTTGGTCAGTGATTTTCAAGAAATATCAAAATGGCCGTATGAGTTGAGTAGGGCATTTGGTGAATGATGGAAAAAGGTGAAAATTTCCACTTACCAAGCACCTATGATTTGTGGAGACTTGGTCAGTGATTTTCAAGAAATATCAAAATGGCCGTATGAGTTGAGTAGGGCATTTTGTGAATGATGGAAAAAGGTGAAAATTTCCACTTACCGAGCACCTATGATTTGTGGAGACTTGGTCAGTGATTTTCAAGAAATATCAAAATGGCCGTATGAGTTGAGTAGGGCATTTTGTGAATGATGGAAAAAGGTGAATATTTCCACTTACCAAGCACCTATGATTTGTGGAGACTTGGTCAGTGATTTTCAAGAAATATCAAAATGGCCGTATGAGTTGAGTACGGCATTTTGTGAATGATGGAAAAAGGTGAAAATTTCCACTTACAAAGCACCTGTGATTTGTGGAGACTTGGTCAGATATTTTCAAGTAATATCAAAATGGCCGTATGAGTTGAGTAGGGCATTTTGTGAATGATGGAAAAAGGTGAAAATTTCCATTTACCAAGCACCTATGATTTGTGGAGACTTGGTCAGTGATTTTCAAGAAATATCAAAATGGCTGTATGAGTTGAGTAGGGCATTTTGTGAATGATGGAAAATGGTGAGAATTTCCACTTACCAAGCACCTATGATTTGTGGAGACTTGGTCAGTGATTTTCAAGAAATATCAAAATGGCCGTATGAGTTGAGTAGGGCATTTTGTGAATGATGGAAAAAGGTGAAAATTTCCACTTACCAAGCACCTATGATTTGTGGAGACTTGGTCAGTGATTTTCAAGAAATATCAAAATGGCCGTATGAGTTGAGTAGGGCATTTTGTGAATGATGGAAAAAGGTGAAAATTTCCACTTACCAAGCACCTATGATTTGTGGAGACTTGGTCAGTGATTTTCAAGAAATATCAAAATGGCCGTATGAGTTGAGTAGGGCATTTTGTGAATGATGGAAAAAGTTGAAAATTTCCACTTACCAAGCACCTATGATTTGTGGAGACTTGGTCAGTGATTTTCAAGAAATATCAAAATGGCAGTATGAGTTAAGTACGGCATTTTGTGAATGATGGAAATAGGTGAAAATTTCCACTTACCAAGCACCTATGATTTGTGGAGACTTGGTCAGTGATTTTCATAAAATATCAAAATGGCCGTATAAGTTGAGTACGGCATTTTGTGAATAATGGAAAAAGGTGAAAATTTCCACTTACCAAGCACCTATGATTTGTGGAGACTGGGTCAGTGATTTTCATAGAATATCAAAATGGCCGTATAAGTTGAGTACGGCATTTTGTGAATGATGGAAAAAGGTGAAAATTTCCACTTACAAAGCAACTATGATTTGTGGAGACTTGGTCAGTGATTTTCAAGAAATATCAAAATGGCCGTATGAGTTGAGTACGGCATTTTGTGAATGATGGAAAAAGGTGAAAATTTCCACTTACCAAGCACCTATGATTTGTGGAGACTTGGTCAGTGATTTTCAAGAAATATCAAAATGGCCGTATGAGTTGAGTAGGGCATTTTGTGAATGATGGAAAAAGGTGAAAATTTCCACTTACCAAGCACCTATGATTTGTGGAGACTTGGTCAGTGATTTTCAACTTTTTCAAGAAATATCAAAATGGCCGTATGAGTTGAGTACGGCATTTTGTGAATGATGGAAAAAGGTGAAAATTTCCACCTACCAAGCACCTATGATTTGTGGAGACTTGGTCAGTGATTTTCAACTTTTTCAAGAAATATCAAAATGGCCGTATGAGTTGAGTACGGCATTTTGTGAATGATGGAAAAAGGTGAAAATTTCCACTTACCAAGCACCTATGATTTGTGGAGACTTGGTCAGAGATTTTCAAGAAATATCAAAATGGCCGTATAAGTTGAGTATGGCATTTTGTGAATGATGGAAAAAGGTGAAAATTTCCACTTACCAAGCACCTATGATTTGTGGAGACTTGGTCAGTGATTTTCAAGAAATATCAAAATGGCCGTATGAGTTGAGTACGGCATTTTGTGAATGATGGAAAATGGTGAGAATTTCCACTTACCAAGCACCTATGATTTGTGGAGACTTGGTCAGTGATTTTCAAGAAATATCAAAATGGCCGTATGAGTTGAGTAGGGCATTTTGTGAATGATGGAAAAAGGTGAAAATTTCCACTTACAAAGCACCTATGATTTGTGGAGACTTGGTCAGATATTTTCAAGTAATATCAAAATGGCCGTATGAGTTGAGTAGGGCATTTTGTGAATGATGGAAAAAGGTGAAAATTTCCACTTACCAAGCACCTATGATTTGTGGAGACTTGGTCAGTGATTTTCAAGAAATATCAAAATGGCTGTATGAGTTGAGTAGGGCATTTTGTGAATGATGGAAAATGGTGAGAATTTCCACTTACCAAGCACCTATGATTTGTGGAGACTTGGTCAGTGATTTTCAACTTTTTCAAGAAATATCAAAATGGCCGTATGAGTTGAGTACGGCATTTTGTGAATGATGGAAAAAGGTGAAAATTTCCACCTACCAAGCACCTATGATTTGTGGAGACCTGGTCAGTGATTTTCAACTTTTTCAAGAAATATCAAAATGGCCGTATGAGTTGAGTACGGCATTTTGTGAATGATGGAAAAAGGTGAAAATTTCCACTTACCAAGCACCTATGATTTGTGGAGACTGGGTCAGTGATTTTCATAGAATATCAAAATGGCCGTATAAGTTGAGTACGGCATTTTGTGAATGATGGAAAAAGGTGAAAATTTCCACTTACAAAGCAACTATGATTTGTGGAGACTTGGTCAGTGATTTTCAAGAAATATCAAAATGGCCGTATGAGTTGAGTACGGCATTTTGTGAATGATGGAAAAAGGTGAAAATTTCCACTTACCAAGCACCTATGATTTGTGGAGACTTGGTCAGTGATTTTCAAGAAATATCAAAATGGCCGTATGAGTTGAGTAGGGCATTTTGTGAATGATGGAAAAAGGTGAAAATTTCCACTTACCAAGCACCTATGATTTGTGGAGACTTGGTCAGTGATTTTCAACTTTTTCAAGAAATATCAAAATGGCCGTATGAGTTGAGTACGGCATTTTGTGAATGATGGAAAAAGGTGAAAATTTCCACCTACCAAGCACCTATGATTTGTGGAGACCTGGTCAGTGATTTTCAACTTTTTCAAGAAATATCAAAATGGCCGTATGAGTTGAGTACGGCATTTTGTGAATGATGGAAAAAGGTGAAAATTTCCACTTACCAAGCACCTATGATTTGTGGAGACTGGGTCAGTGATTTTCATAGAATATCAAAATGGCCGTATAAGTTGAGTACGGCATTTTGTGAATGATGGAAAAAGGTGAAAATTTCCACTTACAAAGCAACTATGATTTGTGGAGACTTGGTCAGTGATTTTCAAGAAATATCAAAATGGCCGTATGAGTTGAGTACGGCATTTTGTGAATGATGGAAAAAGGTGAAAATTTCCACTTACCAAGCACCTATGATTTGTGGAGACTTGGTCAGTGATTTTCAAGAAATATCAAAATGGCCGTATGAGTTGAGTAGGGCATTTTGTGAATGATGGAAAAAGGTGAAAATTTCCACTTACCAAGCACCTATGATTTGTGGAGACTTGGTCAGTGATTTTCAACTTTTTCAAGAAATATCAAAATGGCCGTATGAGTTGAGTACGGCATTTTGTGAATGATGGAAAAAGGTGAAAATTTCCACCTACCAAGCACCTATGATTTGTGGAGACTTGGTCAGTGATTTTCAACTTTTTCAAGAAATATCAAAATGGCCGTATGAGTTGAGTACGGCATTTTGTGAATGATGGAAAAAGGTGAAAATTTCCACTTACCAAGCACCTATGATTTGTGGAGACTTGGTCAGAGATTTTCAAGAAATATCAAAATGGCCGTATAAGTTGAGTATGGCATTTTGTGAATGATGGAAAAAGGTGAAAATTTCCACTTACCAAGCACCTATGATTTGTGGAGACTTGGTCAGTGATTTTCAAGAAATATCAAAATGGCCGTATGAGTTGAGTACGGCATTTTGTGAATGATGGAAAATGGTGAGAATTTCCACTTACCAAGCACCTATGATTTGTGGAGACTTGGTCAGTGATTTTCAAGAAATATCAAAATGGCCGTATGAGTTGAGTAGGGCATTTTGTGAATGATGGAAAAAGGTGAAAATTTCCACTTACCAAGCACCTATGATTTGTGGAGACTTGGTCAGTGATTTTCAAGAAATATCAAAATGGCCGTATGAGTTGAGTAGGGCATTTTGTGAATGATGGAAAAAGGTGAAAATTTCCACTTACAAAGCACCTATGATTTGTGGAGACTTGGTCAGATATTTTCAAGTAATATCAAAATGGCCGTATGAGTTGAGTAGGGCATTTTGTGAATGATGGAAAAAGGTGAAAATTTCCACTTACCAAGCACCTATGATTTGTGGAGACTTGGTCAGTGATTTTCAAGAAATATCAAAATGGCTGTATGAGTTGAGTAGGGCATTTTGTGAATGATGGAAAATGGTGAGAATTTCCACTTACCAAGCACCTATGATTTGTGGAGACTTGGTCAGTGATTTTCAAGAAATATCAAAATGGCCGTATGAGTTGAGTAGGGCATTTTGTGAATGATGGAAAAAGGTGAAAATTTCCACTTACCAAGCACCTATGATTTGTGGAGACTTGGTCAGTGATTTTCAAGAAATATCAAAATGGCCGTATGAGTTGAGTAGGGCATTTTGTGAATGATGGAAAAAGGTGAAAATTTCCACTTACCAAGCACCTATGATTTGTGGAGACTTGGTCAGTGATTTTCAAGAAATATCAAAATGGCTGTATGAGTTGAGTAGGGCATTTTGTGAATGATGGAAAATGGTGAGAATTTCCACTTACCAAGCACCTATGATTTGTGGAGACTTGGTCAGTGATTTTCAAGAAATATCAAAATGGCCGTATGAGTTGAGTAGGGCATTTTGTGAATGATGGAAAAAGGTGAAAATTTCCACTTACCAAGCACCCATGATTTGTGGAGACTTGGTCAGTGATTTTCAACTTTTTCAAGAAATATCAAATTGGCCGTATGAGTTGAGTACGGCATTTTGTGAATGATGGAAAAAGGTGAAAATTTCCACTTACCAAGCACCTATGATTTGTGGAGACTTGGTCAGTGATTTTTATAAAATATCAAAATGGCCGTATAAGTTGAGTACGGCATTTTGTGAATGATGGAAAAAGGTGAAAATTTCCACTTACAAAGCAACTACGATTTGTGGAGACTTGGTCAGTGATTTTCAAGAAATATCAAAATGGCCGTATGAGTTGAGTACGGCATTTTGTGAATGATGGAAAAAGGTAAAAATTCCCACTTACCAAGCACCTATGATTTGTGGAGACTTGGTCAGTGATTTTCAACTTTTTCAAGAAATATCAAAATGGCCGTATGAGTTGAGTACGGCATTTTGTGAATGATGGAAAAAGGTGAAAATTTCCACCTACCAAGCACCTATGATTTGTGGAGACTTGGTCAGTGATTTTCAACTTTTTCAAGAAATATCAAAATGGCCGTATGAGTTGAGTACGGCATTTTGTGAATGATGGAAAAAGGTGAAAATTTCCACTTACCAAGCACCTATGATTTGTGGAGACTTGGTCAGAGATTTTCAAGAAATATCAAAATGGCCGTATAAGTTGAGTACGGCATTTTGTGAATGATGGAAAAAGGTGAAAATTTCCACTTACCAAGCACCTATGATTTGTGGAGACTTGGTCAGTGATTTTCAAGAAATATCAAAATGGCCGTATGAGTTGAGTACGGCATTTTGTGAATGATGGAAAATGGTGAGAATTTCCACTTACCAAGCACCTATGATTTGTGGAGACTTGGTCAGTGATTTTCAACTTTTTCAAGAAATATCAAAATGGCCGTATGAGTTGAGTACGGCATTTTGTGAATGATGGAAAAAGGTGAAAATTTCCACTTACCAAGCACCTATGATTTGTGGAGACTTGGTCAGTGATTTTCAAGAAATATCAAAATGGCCGTATGAGTTGAGTACGGCATTTTGTGAATGATGGAAAATGGTGAGAATTTCCACTTACCAAGCACCTATGATTTGTGGAGACTTGGTCAGTGATTTTCAAGAAATATCAAAATGGCCGTATGAGTTGAGTACGGCATTTTGTGAATGATGGAGAAAGGTGAAAATTTCCACTTACAAAGCAACTATGATTTGTGGAGACTTGGTCAGTGATTTTCAAGAAATATCAAAATGGCCGTATGAGTTGAGTACGGCATTTTGTGAATGATGGAAAAAGGTGAAAATTTCCACTTACCAAGCACCTATGATTTGTGGAGACTTGGTCAGTGATTTTCAAGAAAAATCAAAATGGCCGTATGAGTTGAGTAGGGCATTTTGTGAATGATGGAAAAAGGTGAAAATTTCCACTTACCAAGCACCTATGATTTGTGGAGACTTGGTCAGTGATTTTCAAGAAATATCAAAATGGCCGTATGAGTTGAGTACGGCATTTTGTGAATGATGGAAAAAGGTAAAAATTCCCACTTACCAAGCACCTATGATTTGTGGAGACTTGGTCAGTGATTTTCAACTTTTTCAAGAAATATCAAAATGGCCGTATGAGTTGAGTACGGCATTTTGTAAATGATGGAGAAAGGTGAAAATTTCCACTTACAAAGCAACTATGATTTGTGGAGACTTGGTCAGTGATTTTCAAGAAATATCAAAATGGCCGTATGAGTTGAGTACGGCATTTTGTGAATGATGGAAAAAGGTGAAAATTTCCACTTACCAAGCACCTATGATTTGTGGAGACTTGGTCAGTGATTTTCAAGAAAAATCAAAATGGCCGTATGAGTTGAGTAGGGCATTTTGTGAATGATGGAAAAAGGTGAAAATTTCCACTTACCAAGCACCTATGATTTGTGGAGACTTGGTCAGTGATTTTCAAGAAATATCAAAATGGCCGTATGAGTTGAGTAGGGCATTTTGTGAATGATGGAAAAAGGTGAAAATTTCCACTTACCAAGCACCTATGATTTGTGGAGACTTGGTCAGTGATTTTCAAGAAATATCAAAATGGCCGTATGAGTTGAGTACGGCATTTTGTGAATGATGGAGAAAGGTGAAAATTTCCCCTTACAAAGCAACTATGATTTGTGGAGACTTGGTCAGTGATTTTCAAGAAATATCAAAATGGCCGTATGAGTTGAGTACGGCATTTTGTGAATGATGGAAAAAGGTGAAAATTTCCACTTACCAAGCACCTATGATTTGTGGAGACTTGGTCAGTGATTTTCAAGAAAAATCAAAATGGCTGTATGAGTTGAGTAGGGCATTTTGTGAATGATGGAAAAAGGTGAAAATTTCCACTTACCAAGCACCTATGATTTGTGGAGACTTGGTCAGTGATTTTCAAGAAATATCAAAATGGCCGTATGAGTTGAGTACGGCATTTTGTGAATGATGGAAAAAGGTAAAAATTCCCACTTACCAAGCACCTATGATTTGTGGAGACTTGGTCAGTGATTTTCAACTTTTTCAAGAAATATCAAAATGGCCGTATGAGTTGAGTACGGCATTTTGTGAATGATGGAGAAAGGTGAAAATTTCCACTTACAAAGCAACTATGATTTGTGGAGACTTGGTCAGTGATTTTCAAGAAATATCAAAATGGCCGTATGAGTTGAGTACGGCATTTTGTGAATGATGGAAAAAGGTGAAAATTTCCACTTACCAAGCACCTATGATTTGTGGAGACTTGGTCAGTGATTTTCAAGAAAAATCAAAATGGCCGTATGAGTTGAGTACGGCATTTTGTGAATGATGGAAAAAGGTGAAAATTTCCACTTACCAAGCACCTATGATTTGTGGAGACTTGGTCAGTGATTTTCAAGAAATATCAAAATGGCCGTATGAGTTGAGTACGGCATTTTGTGAATGATGGAGAAAGGTGAAAATTTCCCCTTACAAAGCAACTATGATTTGTGGAGACTTGGTCAGTGATTTTCAAGAAATATCAAAATGGCCGTATGAGTTGAGTACGGCATTTTGTGAATGATGGAAAAAGGTGAAAATTTCCACTTACCAAGCACCTATGATTTGTGGAGACTTGGTCAGTGATTTTCAAGAAAAATCAAAATGGCCGTATGAGTTGAGTAGGGCATTTTGTGAATGATGGAAAAAGGTGAAAATTTCCACTTACCAAGCACCTATGATTTGTGGAGACTTGGTCAGTGATTTTCAAGAAATATCAAAATGGCCGTATGAGTTGAGTACGGCATTTTGTGAATGATGGAAAAAGGTAAAAATTCCCACTTACCAAGCACCTATGATTTGTGGAGACTTGGTCAGTGATTTTCAACTTTTTCAAGAAATATCAAAATGGCCGTATGAGTTGAGTACGGCATTTTGTGAATGATGGAGAAAGGTGAAAATTTCCACTTACAAAGCAACTATGATTTGTGGAGACTTGGTCAGTGATTTTCAAGAAATATCAAAATGGCCGTATGAGTTGAGTACGGCATTTTGTGAATGATGGAAAAAGGTGAAAATTTCCACTTACCAAGCACCTATGATTTGTGGAGACTTGGTCAGTGATTTTCAAGAAAAATCAAAATGGCTGTATGAGTTGAGTAGGGCATTTTGTGAATGATGGAAAAAGGTGAAAATTTCCACTTACCAAGCACCTATGATTTGTGGAGACTTGGTCAGTGATTTTCAAGAAATATCAAAATGGCCGTATGAGTTGAGTAGGGCATTTTGTGAATGATGGAAAAAGGTGAAAATTTCCACTTACCAAGCACCTATGATTTGTGGAGACTTGGTCAGTGATTTTCAAGAAATATCAAAATGGCCGTATAAGTTGAGTACGGCATTTTGTGAATGATGGAAAAAGGTGAAAATTTCCACTTACAAAGCAACTATGATTTGTGGAGACTTGGTCAGTGATTTTCAAGAAATATCAAAATGGCCGTATGAGTTGAGTACGGCATTTTGTGAATGATGGAAAAAGGTAAAAATTCCCACTTACCAAGCACCTATGATTTGTGGAGACTTGGTCAGTGATTTTCAACTTTTTCAAGAAATATCAAAATGGCCGTATGAGTTGAGTAGGGCATTTTGTGAATGATGGAAAAAGGTGAAAATTTCCACCTACCAAGCACCTATGATTTGTGGAGACTTGGTCAGTGATTTTCAACTTTTTCAAGAAATATCAAAATGGCCGTATGAGTTGAGTACGGCATTTTGTGAATGATGGAAAAAGGTGAAAATTTCCACTTACCAAGCACCTATGATTTGTGGAGACTTGGTCAGAGATTTTCAAGAAATATCAAAATGGCCGTATAAGTTGAGTACGGCATTTTGTGAATGATGGAAAAAGGTGAAAATTTCCACTTACCAAGCACCTATGATTTGTGGAGACTTGGTCAGTGATTTTCAAGAAATATCAAAATGGCCGTATGAGTTGAGTACGGCATTTTGTGAATGATGGAAAATGGTGAGAATTTCCACTTACCAAGCACCTATGATTTGTGGAGACTTGGTCAGTGATTTTCAACTTTTTCAAGAAATATCAAAATGGCCGTATGAGTTGAGTACGGCATTTTGTGAATGATGGAAAAAGGTGAAAATTTCCACTTACCAAGCACCTATGATTTGTGGAGACTTGGTCAGTGATTTTCAAGAAATATCAAAATGGCTGTATGAGTTGAGTACGGCATTTTGTGAATGATGGAAAATGGTGAGAATTTCCACTTACCAAGCACCTATGATTTGTGGAGACTTGGTCAGTGATTTTCAAGAAATATCAAAATGGCCGTATGAGTTGAGTACGGCATTTTGTGAATGATGGAGAAAGGTGAAAATTTCCACTTACAAAGCAACTATGATTTGTGGAGACTTGGTCAGTGATTTTCAAGAAATATCAAAATGGCCGTATGAGTTGAGTACGGCATTTTGTGAATGATGGAAAAAGGTGAAAATTTCCACTTACCAAGCACCTATGATTTGTGGAGACTTGGTCAGTGATTTTCAAGAAAAATCAAAATGGCCGTATGAGTTGAGTAGGGCATTTTGTGAATGATGGAAAAAGGTGAAAATTTCCACTTACCAAGCACCTATGATTTGTGGAGACTTGGTCAGTGATTTTCAAGAAATATCAAAATGGCCGTATGAGTTGAGTACGGCATTTTGTGAATGATGGAAAAAGGTAAAAATTCCCACTTACCAAGCACCTATGATTTGTGGAGACTTGGTCAGTGATTTTCAACTTTTTCAAGAAATATCAAAATGGCCGTATGAGTTGAGTACGGCATTTTGTGAATGATGGAGAAAGGTGAAAATTTCCACTTACAAAGCAACTATGATTTGTGGAGACTTGGTCAGTGATTTTCAAGAAATATCAAAATGGCCGTATGAGTTGAGTACGGCATTTTGTGAATGATGGAAAAAGGTGAAAATTTCCACTTACCAAGCACCTATGATTTGTGGAGACTTGGTCAGTGATTTTCAAGAAAAATCAAAATGGCCGTATGAGTTGAGTAGGGCATTTTGTGAATGATGGAAAAAGGTGAAAATTTCCACTTACCAAGCACCTATGATTTGTGGAGACTTGGTCAGTGATTTTCAAGAAATATCAAAATGGCCGTATGAGTTGAGTAGGGCATTTTGTGAATGATGGAAAAAGGTGAAAATTTCCACTTACCAAGCACCTATGATTTGTGGAGACTTGGTCAGTGATTTTCAAGAAATATCAAAATGGCCGTATGAGTTGAGTACGGCATTTTGTGAATGATGGAGAAAGGTGAAAATTTCCACTTACAAAGCAACTATGATTTGTGGAGACTTGGTCAGTGATTTTCAAGAAATATCAAAATGGCCGTATGAGTTGAGTACGGCATTTTGTGAATGATGGAAAAAGGTGAAAATTTCCACTTACCAAGCACCTATGATTTGTGGAGACTTGGTCAGTGATTTTCAAGAAAAATCAAAATGGCCGTATGAGTTGAGTAGGGCATTTTGTGAATGATGGAAAAAGGTGAAAATTTCCACTTACCAAGCACCTATGATTTGTGGAGACTTGGTCAGTGATTTTCAAGAAATATCAAAATGGCCGTATGAGTTGAGTAGGGCATTTTGTGAATGATGGAAAAAGGTGAAAATTTCCACTTACCAAGCACCTATGATTTGTGGAGACTTGGTCAGTGATTTTCAAGAAATATCAAAATGGCTGTATGAGTTGAGTAGGGCATTTTGTGAATGATGGAAAATGGTGAGAATTTCCACTTACCAAGCACCTATGATTTGTGGAGACTTGGTCAGTGATTTTCAAGAAATATCAAAATGGCCGTATGAGTTGAGTAGGGCATTTTGTGAATGATGGAAAAAGGTGAAAATTTCCACTTACCAAGCACCCATGATTTGTGGAGACTTGGTCAGTGATTTTCAACTTTTTCAAGAAATATCAAATTGGCCGTATGAGTTGAGTACGGCATTTTGTGAATGATGGAAAAAGGTGAAAATTTCCACTTACCAAGCACCTATGATTTGTGGAGACTTGGTCAGTGATTTTTATAAAATATCAAAATGGCCGTATAAGTTGAGTACGGCATTTTGTGAATGATGGAAAAAGGTGAAAATTTCCACTTACAAAGCAACTATGATTTGTGGAGACTTGGTCAGTGATTTTCAAGAAATATCAAAATGGCCGTATGAGTTGAGTACGGCATTTTGTGAATGATGGAAAAAGGTAAAAATTCCCACTTACCAAGCACCTATGATTTGTGGAGACTTGGTCAGTGATTTTCAACTTTTTCAAGAAATATCAAAATGGCCGTATGAGTTGAGTACGGCATTTTGTGAATGATGGAAAAAGGTGAAAATTTCCACCTACCAAGCACCTATGATTTGTGGAGACTTGGTCAGTGATTTTCAACTTTTTCAAGAAATATCAAAATGGCCGTATGAGTTGAGTACGGCATTTTGTGAATGATGGAAAAAGGTGAAAATTTCCACTTACCAAGCACCTATGATTTGTGGAGACTTGGTCAGAGATTTTCAAGAAATATCAAAATGGCCGTATAAGTTGAGTACGGCATTTTGTGAATGATGGAAAAAGGTGAAAATTTCCACTTACCAAGCACCTATGATTTGTGGAGACTTGGTCAGTGATTTTCAAGAAATATCAAAATGGCCGTATGAGTTGAGTACGGCATTTTGTGAATGATGGAAAATGGTGAGAATTTCCACTTACCAAGCACCTATGATTTGTGGAGACTTGGTCAGTGATTTTCAACTTTTTCAAGAAATATCAAAATGGCCGTATGAGTTGAGTACGGCATTTTGTGAATGATGGAAAAAAGTGAAAATTTCCACTTACCAAGCACCTATGATTTGTGGAGACTTGGTCAGTGATTTTCAAGAAATATCAAAATGGCCGTATGAGTTGAGTACGGCATTTTGTGAATGATGGAAAATGGTGAGAATTTCCACTTACCAAGCACCTATGATTTGTGGAGACTTGGTCAGTGATTTTCAAGAAATATCAAAATGACCGTATGAGTTGAGTAGGGCATTTTGTGAATGATGGAAAAAGGTGAAAATTTCCACTTACCAAGCACCTATGATTTGTGGAGACTTGGTCAGTGATTTTCAAGAAATATCGAAATGGCCGTATGAGTTGAGTAGGGCATTTGGTGAATGATGGAAAAAGGTGAAAATTTCCACTTACCGAGCACCTATGATTTGTGGAGACTTGGTCAGTGATTTTCAAGAAATATCAAAATGGCCGTATGAGTTGAGTAGGGCATTTTGTGAATGATGGAAAAAGGTGAAAATTTCCACTTACCGAGCACCTATGATTTGTGGAGACTTGGTCAGTGATTTTCAAGAAATATCAAAATGGCCGTATGAGTTGAGTAGGGCATTTTGTGAATGATGGAAAAAGGTGAAAATTTCCACTTACCAAGCACCTATGATTTGTGGAGACTTGGTCAGTGATTTTCAAGAAATATCAAAATGGCCGTATGAGTTGAGTACGGCATTTTGTGAATGATGGAAAAAGGTGAAAATTTCCACTTACAAAGCACCTATGATTTGTGGAGACTTGGTCAGATATTTTCAAGTAATATCAAAATGGCCGTATGAGTTGAGTAGGGCATTTTGTGAATGATGGAAAAAGGTGAAAATTTCCATTTACCAAGCACCTATGATTTGTGGAGACTTGGTCAGTGATTTTCAAGAAATATCAAAATGGCTGTATGAGTTGAGTAGGGCATTTTGTGAATGATGGAAAATGGTGAGAATTTCCACTTACCAAGCACCTATGATTTGTGGAGACTTGGTCAGTGATTTTCAAGAAATATCAAAATGGCCGTATGAGTTGAGTAGGGCATTTTGTGAATGATGGAAAATGGTGAGAATTTCCACTTACCAAGCACCTATGATTTGTGGAGACTTGGTCAGTGATTTTCAAGAAATATCAAAATGGCCGTATGAGTTGAGTAGGGCATTTTGTGAATGATGGAAAAAGGTGAAAATTTCCACTTACCAAGCACCTATGATTTGTGGAGACTTGGTCAGTGATTTTCAAGAAATATCAAAATGGCCGTATGAGTTGAGTAGGGCATTTGGTGAATGATGGAAAAAGGTGAAAATTTCCACTTACCGAGCACCTATGATTTGTGGAGACTTGGTCAGTGATTTTCAAGAAATATCAAAATGGCCGTATGAGTTGAGTAGGGCATTTTGTGAATGATGGAAAAAGGTGAAAATTTCCACTTACCGAGCACCTATGATTTGTGGAGACTTGGTCAGTGATTTTCAAGAAATATCAAAATGGCCGTATAAGTTGAGTACGGCATTTTGTGAATGATGGAAAAAGGTGAAAATTTCCACTTACCAAGCACCTATGATTTGTGGAGACTTGGTCAGTGATTTTCAAGAAATATCAAAATGGCCGTATGAGTTGAGTACGGCATTTTGTGAATGATGGAAAATGGTGAGAATTTCCACTTACCAAGCACCTATGATTTGTGGAGACTTGGTCAGTGATTTTCAACTTTTTCAAGAAATATCAAAATGGCCGTATGAGTTGAGTACGGCATTTTGTGAATGATGGAAAAAGGTGAAAATTTCCACTTACCAAGCACCTATGATTTGTGGAGACTTGGTCAGTGATTTTCAAGAAATATCAAAATGGCCGTATGAGTTGAGTACGGCATTTTGTGAATGATGGAAAATGGTGAGAATTTCCACTTACCAAGCACCTATGATTTGTGGAGACTTGGTCAGTGATTTTCAAGAAATATCAAAATGGCCGTATGAGTTGAGTACGGCATTTTGTGAATGATGGAGAAAGGTGAAAATTTCCACTTACAAAGCAACTATGATTTGTGGAGACTTGGTCAGTGATTTTCAAGAAATATCAAAATGGCCATATGAGTTGAGTACGGCATTTTGTGAATGATGGAAAAAGGTGAAAATTTCCACTTACCAAGCACCTATGATTTGTGGAGACTTGGTCAGTGATTTTCAAGAAAAATCAAAATGGCCGTATGAGTTGAGTAGGGCATTTTGTGAATGATGGAAAAAGGTGAAAATTTCCACTTACCAAGCACCTATGATTTGTGGAGACTTGGTCAGTGATTTTCAAGAAATATCAAAATGGCCGTATGAGTTGAGTACGGCATTTTGTGAATGATGGAAAAAGGTAAAAATTCCCACTTACCAAGCACCTATGATTTGTGGAGACTTGGTCAGTGATTTTCAACTTTTTCAAGAAATATCAAAATGGCCGTATGAGTTGAGTACGGCACTTTGTAAATGATGGAGAAAGGTGAAAATTTCCACTTACAAAGCAACTATGATTTGTGGAGACTTGGTCAGTGATTTTCAAGAAATATCAAAATGGCCGTATGAGTTGAGTACGGCATTTTGTGAATGATGGAAAAAGGTGAAAATTTCCACTTACCAAGCACCTATGATTTGTGGAGACTTGGTCAGTGATTTTCAAGAAAAATCAAAATGGCCGTATGAGTTGAGTAGGGCATTTTGTGAATGATGGAAAAAGGTGAAAATTTCCACTTACCAAGCACCTATGATTTGTGGAGACTTGGTCAGTGATTTTCAAGAAATATCAAAATGGCCGTATGAGTTGAGTAGGGCATTTTGTGAATGATGGAAAAAGGTGAAAATTTCCACTTACCAAGCACCTATGATTTGTGGAGACTTGGTCAGTGATTTTCAAGAAATATCAAAATGGCCGTATGAGTTGAGTACGGCATTTTGTGAATGATGGAGAAAGGTGAAAATTTCCCCTTACAAAGCAACTATGATTTGTGGAGACTTGGTCAGTGATTTTCAAGAAATATCAAAATGGCCGTATGAGTTGAGTACGGCATTTTGTGAATGATGGAAAAAGGTGAAAATTTCCACTTACCAAGCACCTATGATTTGTGGAGACTTGGTCAGTGATTTTCAAGAAAAATCAAAATGGCCGTATGAGTTGAGTAGGGCATTTTGTGAATGATGGAAAAAGGTGAAAATTTCCACTTACCAAGCACCTATGATTTGTGGAGACTTGGTCAGTGATTTTCAAGAAATATCAAAATGGCCGTATGAGTTGAGTACGGCATTTTGTGAATGATGGAAAAAGGTAAAAATTCCCACTTACCAAGCACCTATGATTTGTGGAGACTTGGTCAGTGATTTTCAACTTTTTCAAGAAATATCAAAATGGCCGTATGAGTTGAGTACGGCATTTTGTGAATGATGGAGAAAGGTGAAAATTTCCACTTACAAAGCAACTATGATTTGTGGAGACTTGGTCAGTGATTTTCAAGAAATATCAAAATGGCCGTATGAGTTGAGTACGGCATTTTGTGAATGATGGAAAAAGGTGAAAATTTCCACTTACCAAGCACCTATGATTTGTGGAGACTTGGTCAGTGATTTTCAAGAAAAATCAAAATGGCCGTATGAGTTGAGTACGGCATTTTGTGAATGATGGAAAAAGGTGAAAATTTCCACTTACCAAGCACCTATGATTTGTGGAGACTTGGTCAGTGATTTTCAAGAAATATCAAAATGGCCGTATGAGTTGAGTACGGCATTTTGTGAATGATGGAGAAAGGTGAAAATTTCCCCTTACAAAGCAACTATGATTTGTGGAGACTTGGTCAGTGATTTTCAAGAAATATCAAAATGGCCGTATGAGTTGAGTACGGCATTTTGTGAATGATGGAGAAAGGTGAAAATTTCCACTTACAAAGCAACTATGATTTGTGGAGACTTGGTCAGTGATTTTCAAGAAATATCAAAATGGCCGTATGAGTTGAGTACGGCATTTTGTGAATGATGGAAAAAGGTGAAAATTTCCACTTACCAAGCACCTATGATTTGTGGAGACTTGGTCAGTGATTTTCAAGAAATATCAAAATGGCCGTATGAGTTGAGTACGGCATTTTGTGAATGATGGAAAAAGGTAAAAATTCCCACTTACCAAGCACCTATGATTTGTGGAGACTTGGTCAGTGATTTTCAACTTTTTCAAGAAATATCAAAATGGCCGTATGAGTTGAGTACGGCATTTTGTGAATGATGGAGAAAGGTGAAAATTTCCACTTACAAAGCAACTATGATTTGTGGAGACTTGGTCAGTGATTTTCAAGAAATATCAAAATGGCCGTATGAGTTGAGTACGGCATTTTGTGAATGATGGAAAAAGGTGAAAATTTCCACTTACCAAGCACCTATGATTTGTGGAGACTTGGTCAGTGATTTTCAAGAAAAATCAAAATGGCTGTATGAGTTGAGTAGGGCATTTTGTGAATGATGGAAAAAGGTGAAAATTTCCACTTACCAAGCACCTATGATTTGTGGAGACTTGGTCAGTGATTTTCAAGAAATATCAAAATGGCCGTATGAGTTGAGTAGGGCATTTTGTGAATGATGGAAAAAGGTGAAAATTTCCACTTACCAAGCACCTATGATTTGTGGAGACTTGGTCAGTGATTTTCAAGAAATATCAAAATGGCCGTATAAGTTGAGTACGGCATTTTGTGAATGATGGAAAAAGGTGAAAATTTCCACTTACAAAGCAACTATGATTTGTGGAGACTTGGTCAGTGATTTTCAAGAAATATCAAAATGGCCGTATGAGTTGAGTACGGCATTTTGTGAATGATGGAAAAAGGTAAAAATTCCCACTTACCAAGCACCTATGATTTGTGGAGACTTGGTCAGTGATTTTCAACTTTTTCAAGAAATATCAAAATGGCCGTATGAGTTGAGTACGGCATTTTGTGAATGATGGAGAAAGGTGAAAATTTCCACTTACAAAGCAACTATGATTTGTGGAGACTTGGTCAGTGATTTTCAAGAAATATCAAAATGGCCGTATGAGTTGAGTACGGCATTTTGTGAATGATGGAAAAAGGTGAAAATTTCCACTTACCAAGCACCTATGATTTGTGGAGACTTGGTCAGTGATTTTCAAGAAAAATCAAAATGGCCGTATGAGTTGAGTAGGGCATTTTGTGAATGATGGAAAAAGGTGAAAATTTCCACTTACCAAGCACCTATGATTTGTGGAGACTTGGTCAGTGATTTTCAAGAAATATCAAAATGGCCGTATGAGTTGAGTAGGGCATTTTGTGAATGATGGAAAAAGGTGAAAATTTCCACTTACCAAGCACCTATGATTTGTGGAGACTTGGTCAGTGATTTTCAAGAAATATCAAAATGGCCGTATGAGTTGAGTAGGGCATTTTGTGAATGATGGAAAAAGGTGAAAATTTCCACTTACAAAGCACCTATGATTTGTGGAGACTTGGTCAGATATTTTCAAGTAATATCAAAATGGCCGTATGAGTTGAGTAGGGCATTTTGTGAATGATGGAAAAAGGTGAAAATTTCCACTTACCAAGCACCTATGATTTGTGGAGACTTGGTCAGTGATTTTCAAGAAATATCAAAATGGCTGTATGAGTTGAGTAGGGCATTTTGTGAATGATGGAAAATGGTGAGAATTTCCACTTACCAAGCACCTATGATTTGTGGAGACTTGGTCAGTGATTTTCAAGAAATATCAAAATGGCCGTATGAGTTGAGTAGGGCATTTTGTGAATGATGGAAAAAGGTGAAAATTTCCACTTACCAAGCACCTATGATTTGTGGAGACTTGGTCAGTGATTTTCAAGAAATATCAAAATGGCCGTATGAGTTGAGTAGGGCATTTTGTGAATGATGGAAAAAGGTGAAAATTTCCACTTACCAAGCACCTATGATTTGTGGAGACTTGGTCAGTGATTTTCAAGAAATATCAAAATGGCTGTATGAGTTGAGTAGGGCATTTTGTGAATGATGGAAAATGGTGAGAATTTCCACTTACCAAGCACCTATGATTTGTGGAGACTTGGTCAGTGATTTTCAAGAAATATCAAAATGGCCGTATGAGTTGAGTAGGGCATTTTGTGAATGATGGAAAAAGGTGAAAATTTCCACTTACCAAGCACCCATGATTTGTGGAGACTTGGTCAGTGATTTTCAACTTTTTCAAGAAATATCAAATTGGCCGTATGAGTTGAGTACGGCATTTTGTGAATGATGGAAAAAGGTGAAAATTTCCACTTACCAAGCACCTATGATTTGTGGAGACTTGGTCAGTGATTTTTATAAAATATCAAAATGGCCGTATAAGTTGAGTACGGCATTTTGTGAATGATGGAAAAAGGTGAAAATTTCCACTTACAAAGCAACTATGATTTGTGGAGACTTGGTCAGTGATTTTCAAGAAATATCAAAATGGCCGTATGAGTTGAGTACGGCATTTTGTGAATGATGGAAAAAGGTAAAAATTCCCACTTACCAAGCACCTATGATTTGTGGAGACTTGGTCAGTGATTTTCAACTTTTTCAAGAAATATCAAAATGGCCGTATGAGTTGAGTACGGCATTTTGTGAATGATGGAAAAAGGTGAAAATTTCCACCTACCAAGCACCTATGATTTGTGGAGACTTGATCAGTGATTTTCAACTTTTTCAAGAAATATCAAAATGGCCGTATGAGTTGAGTACGGCATTTTGTGAATGATGGAAAAAGGTGAAAATTTCCACTTACCAAGCACCTATGATTTGTGGAGACTTGGTCAGAGATTTTCAAGAAATATCAAAATGGCCGTATAAGTTGAGTACGGCATTTTGTGAATGATGGAAAAAGGTGAAAATTTCCACTTACCAAGCACCTATGATTTGTGGAGACTTGGTCAGTGATTTTCAAGAAATATCAAAATGGCCGTATGAGTTGAGTACGGCATTTTGTGAATGATGGAAAATGGTGAGAATTTCCACTTACCAAGCACCTATGATTTGTGGAGACTTGGTCAGTGATTTTCAACTTTTTCAAGAAATATCAAAATGGCCGTATGAGTTGAGTACGGCATTTTGTGAATGATGGAAAAAAGTGAAAATTTCCACTTACCAAGCACCTATGATTTGTGGAGACTTGGTCAGTGATTTTCAAGAAATATCAAAATGGCCGTATGAGTTGAGTACGGCATTTTGTGAATGATGGAAAATGGTGAGAATTTCCACTTACCAAGCACCTATGATTTGTGGAGACTTGGTCAGTGATTTTCAAGAAATATCAAAATGACCGTATGAGTTGAGTAGGGCATTTTGTGAATGATGGAAAAAGGTGAAAATTTCCACTTACCAAGCACCTATGATTTGTGGAGACTTGGTCAGTGATTTTCAAGAAATATCAAAATGGCCGTATGAGTTGAGTAGGGCATTTGGTGAATGATGGAAAAAGGTGAAAATTTCCACTTACCGAGCACCTATGATTTGTGGAGACTTGGTCAGTGATTTTCAAGAAATATCAAAATGGCCGTATGAGTTGAGTAGGGCATTTTGTGAATGATGGAAAAAGGTGAAAATTTCCACTTACCGAGCACCTATGATTTGTGGAGACTTGGTCAGTGATTTTCAAGAAATATCAAAATGGCCGTATGAGTTGAGTAGGGCATTTTGTGAATGATGGAAAAAGGTGAAAATTTCCACTTACCAAGCACCTATGATTTGTGGAGACTTGGTCAGTGATTTTCAAGAAATATCAAAATGGCCGTATGAGTTGAGTACGGCATTTTGTGAATGATGGAAAAAGGTGAAAATTTCCACTTACAAAGCACCTATGATTTGTGGAGACTTGGTCAGATATTTTCAAGTAATATCAAAATGGCCGTATGAGTTGAGTAGGGCATTTTGTGAATGATGGAAAAAGGTGAAAATTTCCATTTACCAAGCACCTATGATTTGTGGAGACTTGGTCAGTGATTTTCAAGAAATATCAAAATGGCTGTATGAGTTGAGTAGGGCATTTTGTGAATGATGGAAAATGGTGAGAATTTCCACTTACCAAGCACCTATGATTTGTGGAGACTTGGTCAGTGATTTTCAAGAAATATCAAAATGGCCGTATGAGTTGAGTAGGGCATTTTGTGAATGATGGAAAATGGTGAGAATTTCCACTTACCAAGCACCTATGATTTGTGGAGACTTGGTCAGTGATTTTCAAGAAATATCAAAATGGCCGTATGAGTTGAGTAGGGCATTTTGTGAATGATGGAAAAAGGTGAAAATTTCCACTTACCAAGCACCTATGATTTGTGGAGACTTGGTCAGTGATTTTCAAGAAATATCAAAATGGCCGTATGAGTTGAGTAGGGCATTTGGTGAATGATGGAAAAAGGTGAAAATTTCCACTTACCGAGCACCTATGATTTGTGGAGACTTGGTCAGTGATTTTCAAGAAATATCAAAATGGCCGTATGAGTTGAGTAGGGCATTTTGTGAATGATGGAAAAAGGTGAAAATTTCCACTTACCGAGCACCTATGATTTGTGGAGACTTGGTCAGTGATTTTCAAGAAATATCAAAATGGCCGTATGAGTTGAGTAGGGCATTTTGTGAATGATGGAAAAAGGTGAAAATTTCCACTTACCAAGCACCTATGATTTGTGGAGACTTGGTCAGTGATTTTCAAGAAATATCAAAATGGCCGTATGAGTTGAGTACGGCATTTTGTGAATGATGGAAAAAGGTGAAAATTTCCACTTACCAAGCACCTATGATTTGTGGAGACTTGGTCAGATATTTTCAAGTAATATCAAAATGGCCGTATGAGTTGAGTAGGGCATTTTGTGAATGATGGAAAAAGGTGAAAATTTCCATTTACCAAGCACCTATGATTTGTGGAGACTTGGTCAGTGATTTTCAAGAAATATCAAAATGGCCGTATGAGTTGAGTACGGCATTTTGTGAATGATGGAAAATGGTGAGAATTTCCACTTACCAAGCACCTATGATTTGTGGAGACTTGGTCAGTGATTTTCAACTTTTTCAAGAAATATCAAAATGGCTGTATGAGTTGAGTAGGGCATTTTGTGAATGATGGAAAATGGTGAGAATTTCCACTTACCAAGCACCTATGATTTGTGGAGACTTGGTCAGTGATTTTCAAGAAATATCAAAATGGCCGTATGAGTTGAGTAGGGCATTTTGTGAATGATGGAAAATGGTGAGAATTTCCACTTACCAAGCACCTATGATTTGTGGAGACTTGGTCAGTGATTTTCAAGAAATATCAAAATGGCCGTATGAGTTGAGTAGGGCATTTTGTGAATGATGGAAAAAGGTGAAAATTTCCACTTACCAAGCACCTATGATTTGTGGAGACTTGGTCAGTGATTTTCAAGAAATATCAAAATGGCCGTATGAGTTGAGTAGGGCATTTTGTGAATGATGGAAAAAGGTGAAAATTTCCACTTACCGAGCACCTATGATTTGTGGAGACTTGGTCAGTGATTTTCAAGAAATATCAAAATGGCCGTATGAGTTGAGTAGGGCATTTTGTGAATGATGGAAAAAGGTGAAAATTTCCACTTACCGAGCACCTATGATTTGTGGAGACTTGGTCAGTGATTTTCAAGAAATATCAAAATGGCCGTATGAGTTGAGTAGGGCATTTTGTGAATGATGGAAAAAGGTGAAAATTTCCACTTACCAAGCACCTATGATTTGTGGAGACTTGGTCAGTGATTTTCAAGAAATATCAAAATGGCCGTATGAGTTGAGTACGGCATTTTGTGAATGATGGAAAAAGGTGAAAATTTCCACTTACAAAGCACCTATGATTTGTGGAGACTTGGTCAGATATTTTCAAGCAATATCAAAATGGCCGTATGAGTTGAGTAGGGCATTTTGTGAATGATGGAAAAAGGTGAAAATTTCCATTTACCAAGCACCTATGATTTGTGGAGACTTGGTCAGTGATTTTCAAGAAATATCAAAATGGCTGTATGAGTTGAGTAGGGCATTTTGTGAATGATGGAAAATGGTGAGAATTTCCACTTACCAAGCACCTATGATTTGTGGAGACTTGGTCAGTGATTTTCAAGAAATATCAAAATGGCCGTATGAGTTGAGTAGGGCATTTTGTGAATGATGGAAAAAGGTGAAAATTTCCACTTACCAAGCACCTATGATTTGTGGAGACTTGGTCAGTGATTTTCAAGAAATATCAAAATGGCCGTATGAGTTGAGTAGGGCATTTTGTGAATGATGGAAAAAGGTGAAAATTTCCACTTACCAAGCACCTATGATTTGTGGAGACTTGGTCAGTGATTTTCAAGAAATATCAAAATGGCTGTATGAGTTGAGTAGGGCATTTTGTGAATGATGGAAAAAGGTGAAAATTTCCACTTACCAAGCACCTATGATTTGTGGAGACTTGGTCAGTGATTTTCATAGAATATCAAAATGGCCGTATAAGTTGAGTACGGCATTTTGTGAATGATGGAAAAAGGTGAAAATTTCCACTTACAAAGCAACTATGATTTGTGGAGACTTGGTCAGTGATTTTCAAGAAATATCAAAATGGCCGTATGAGTTGAGTACGGCATTTTGTGAATGATGGAAAAAGGTGAAAATTTCCACTTACCAAGCACCTATGATTTGTGGAGACTTGGTCAGTGATTTTCAAGAAATATCAAAATGGCCGTATGAGTTGAGTACGGCATTTGGTGAATGATGGAAAAAGGTGAAAATTTCCACTTACCAAGCACCTATGATTTGTGGAGACTTGGTCAGTGATTTTCAAGAAATATCAAATTGGCCATATGAGTTGAGTACGGCATTTTGTGAATGATGGAAAAAGGTGAAAATTTCCACTTACAAAGCAACTATGATTTGTGGAGACTTGGTCAGTGATTTTCAAGAAATATCAAAATGGCTGTATGAGTTGAGTACGGCATTTTGTGAATGATGGAAAAAGGTGAAAATTTCCACTTACCAAGCACCTATGATTTGTGGAGACTTGGTCAGTGATTTTCAAGAAATATCAAAATGGCCGTATGAGTTGAGTAGGGCATTTTGTGAATGATGGAAAAAGGTGAAAATTTCCACTTACCAAGCACCTATGATTTGTGGAGACTTGGTCAGTGATTTTCAAGAAATATCAAAACGGCCGTATAAGTTGAGTATGGCATTTTGTGAATGATGGAAATAGGTGAAAATTTCCACTTACCAAGCACCTATGATTTGTGGAGACTTGGTCAGTGATTTTCAAGAAATATCAAAATGGCCGTATGAGTTGAGTACGGCATTTTGTGAATGATGGAAAAAGGTGAAAATTTCCACTTACAAAGCAACTATGATTTGTGGAGACTTGGTCAGTGATTTTCAAGAAATATCAAAATGGCCGTATGAGTTGAGTACGGCATTTTGTGAATGATGGAAAAAGGTGAAAATTTCCACTTACCAAGCACCTAAGATTTGTGGAGACTTGGTCAGTGATTTTCAAGAAATATCAAAATGGCCGTATGAGTTGAGTAGGGCATTTTGTGAATGATGGAAAAAGGTGAAAATTTCCATTTACCAAGCACCTATGATTTGTGGAGACTTGGTCAGTGATTTTCAAGAAATATCAAAATGGCAGTATGAGTCGAGTACGGCATTTTGTGAATGATGGAAAAAGGTGAAAATTTCCAATTACCAAGCACCTATGATTCAGTGACTTTCAAGAAATATCAAACTGGCGTGTAGGTTGGGTGCGGCGCTTTGTGAATGAAAAAAAAATGCAAGAATTTCAACCTACAAAGCACCTATGATTTATGGAGACCTGTTAAGTGATTTTCAAGATATATGGAAATGGTGTGTCTGTTGGGCAGGGCACTTTGTGAATGAAAAAAAAATGCAAAAATTTGAAACCTACAAAGCAGCTATGATTTAGTGACTTTCAAGAAATATCGAACTGGTGTGTCTGTTGGGTACGGCACTTTGTGAATGAAAAAAAAATGCAAAAATTTCAACCTACAAAGCTCCTATGATTCAGTGACTTTCAAGAAATATCAAACTGGCGTGTCCGTTGGGTAGGGCACCTTGTGAATGAAAAAAAAAATGCAAGAATTTCAACCTACAAAGCACCTATGATTCATGGATACCTGATCAGTGATTTTCAAGAAATATGGAATTGGCATGTCTGTTGTGCAGGGCACTTTGTGAAATCAGTTTTCCATGAATCATAGATGCTTTGTAGGTTGAAATAAAACAACTGTCGTTTAAAAAAAAACTACGTAAATTTTATTGTACTAAAACACGCATTACATGCAGACACTGGATACATCATACAACTCAACTCATTCGATGAAACTCTCAAAAAAAATTTCTCTAAAATACTAAAAACATACAAAAACTTAAAATTGATAATTACAATTACACTTAAAATTTAATGCATTTAAATAAAACCTATAATAGTAGTAAATTAAATGAAATCAAGCTGATAAAAATGATCCGCTATTCAAGTATGTACTATATAAAATTAGCAGAACTGCTGAAATCTCGAAACTTTCTTCCAATAAGATAGGAATTTAGGAATCGCTAGGACCTGATGAGTCAATATACACATATTTTACTTTTTTCGTTTGTCTCTTTTTTGGAGGGGCTTCAGCTGCGGCTGTAACAAAAACATGATACCCATTAAACCATATCGTTCGGTTTTGAACTATACTACGATTTCGTCCACATCAACTTACCCTTTTTCTTCGTTTCCGGTTGATGATCATCGTCCGAATCATACGATTGGATCGATGGTTCGAAACTGTATTTGTTTTTCTTTTTTTCGGCGGGTGCGGCTTTCTTGGATGGTCCGGCCAATAACATGTTGAATTCATCATCGGTTGTTAAATTAGCTGTAAAACGACAGTAAATCAGGAAATGAAATGAAATAAACCCTGCGTCACAATGTACCAATTGAAAATAATCATCGAGTTTCGTTACCGTCTTCTTTGGGCTGGTTTTTCAAGAAATCATCGTCGGAATCGGACGAATGAGATCTCTTCCGTTTCAAGATGTCTTTGATTTCCTCGTCCGATGAATGATCGGCGGCGGGTTTCTTCTTCGCAGCCGGTTTCGATTTAGTTACGGCGAGTTTTTTCGGTTCTTTAGGTTGTTTCGGGGCTGCTGCTGCTTTCTTTTTCGGCGCAGCTTTGGCTGTTTCCTTTTTAGTTTTTTTCTTCTTAGAACCGATGTCGAAGTCGCTATCGTCTTCGCTTTCCGGCGCGCTAGGTTCGTCGAATAAGTCACCGTCCTCTGAATCGGACGCGGCGTACTTGGGTTTCTTCGCAGCGGGTTTTTTAGGCGCTGGCTTTTTCTTCGGCGGCGAATCTTCGTCGAAGAAATCGCTTATTCGACTTGCAGCTGGTTTTTTCGCGGCCGGTTTCTTCTTGATGGGACTATCGTCGACATCCGAATCGTCTTTTTTCTTTTCCGGTTCTGCAGTGAAGCTCGAATCGCTGTAAAATGAAAATTACAGTTTTGTGTTTTGTTTCCCAGCTGAGTTATGTACACGTTTAATACTTACGATTCGTCATCGACAACAGCCGGCGCGTAATCATCGACGACCGCGTTATTCACCACGAGGTCTTCGTTGTCATCGTGATCAGAGAAATCTTCTTCGTTTTCCGAATCGAAGGTGTATTTCTTCGGAGCTGAAAATGCGAAGCGTTATGAATGATTAACGTACTCGAATAAATTTACGATATTACATGAATATTCATTTCGGCACTATACCTGCAGCTCTTCGAGATGTGGCTCGCTTGGGAGTATCAGGAGCAGTCGCAGATGTTCTGAAATCATCGTCTGATTCACTACCCGAGGACATTTCATCTTCAGAGTCTGAGCCCTTTTTAGACTTTTTCTTGGGCGATTTTTCTTTCGGTTCCTTTTTAGGTCTCTTAGCTGTAGGATAAAACATGGAATAAAAATTTGGTTTTCAAAAACTTTTACCTTGAAAATGTAAATTTTTCACCTTTAGTCGCTCCCGGTTCAGATTTAACTTTAGAAGCAGAGGATTTTTCGCTTTTTTCGGATTTCTCCTCCGATCCTTCGACATCATCTTTGCCTTTTTTCTGGAAATACAAATATTTCACGATCAAATTAATAACTAGAATTATTATTCTAAATTTACAAAACGAGGGGAAAAGCTTGTACCACAGTATAGCGAATTACCGACGTATTCAAACGTTCGATAATTTATTACCTGTGATAATTTACTGTGGCAATGCTTCGCAAGATCACGATACACGATGAGTATGAGATCTAAATAACATTGCCGTTCTTAAACCGTTGAAAAATATGTATTCATACTAACCGGTTTCTTTACTTTATCTCTAACTTGATCGGCTTTTTCGTATTTCTTCAGTAATTCGGCATCGACACGAGGTTTAATACGAATAGCATGAGGTGATGGTAAACTATCCGCAGCAGCGATCACTTTCGCTTTCTTTTTATCTTTAGGACCTTTCATACCTTTCGCTGGTTTACCAGATGCAGCTATTTCGCGTTCTAACTCTTCGACTTCGTCCATCTAATGAAACGAGACATCGCAACAGATTAATTGATATCAGAACGATTGGATAATGTCAATGAAAGAATCGATGACTACACTTACTTTGGCAAGAAGAGCATCTAGATCGGTTACCCAGAGATCCGAAGGTGTTTTCTTCTTCAGCAAATCCAATTCGGTTTGTTTTTCGTCTCGTTTTTTCAACATTTCGTTTTTCTTTTCCAACGTCAACGACCATAGTTTCATACCGAGTAAATAATCGAAATCCTTATTAGGATCTTCTTCGGGCGCATCTTCGTCGGCCGTTTCTTCACCTTCAGTCGCTGGCGAGACTTCTTCTTCCTGAAAAATGAATAAATTCAAAAATGATTAGATTACTGATGATCAACTAGTTCGATTAATTTCAGGTGTCATATTCATTTCTGATATACAAATGCTGAAATTCGAATAATCTAATACTCACTGAATTCTACGTAAATGCAGCGTGAAAAACAAAATAAAAAAATAAATCATCTATTTTGAGATGGCAAAGTAAATGAAACAGCAGAGTATAAAAATGGCCAATCTTCCAATCAAAGGAATAACACAACCTTCCCTCTCACCACAGTTGATGAATAGTGATAATTTTTAAAACAGATCTTCCCCCCTCCCCCCCCCCCCAATCCAGAAAATAGCTTGTTTTTATTTCAAATCAAAATGATTCCAAAAATCATCAATTTCCCAAGTTTGAACTCCCTTGTCTACAATTTTACAGCGATTCGATTACCCCAGAACAATCAGTTCAAATACTAACCAAAGCAGCTTCACGATCAACACGTATTTTCCAGGTGCGAACTGGATCGCCGGGATATCCTCGTCTCACAAGTTCGGCTATCATTTCTTTCTTCTTACGATTTTCGATTCTCAAATCGCCATCGCACTTTTCCAAGATGAACCTGTCACCAAAAAAATAATCGATTATTCATCCATCAATCTTGAAACTTGACTAAAAAAATCCAAGTGATAAGTTACCTCGCCTGATTCGTTAATTTGGCGGCTTCAGCTTCCAACATACCCTCCAAGTACGATTTTCGTTTTACGTAAAACTCGAGACGAACCTCGAAAAATTCTCTTAAGATTTGAGTAGCCGAATCGTACCTCCTTAGTACACCGTACCGATCGAATGCACACTAAAAATTGAAGGGGAAAAACACACATTGAGAATCGTTTAAAAAAGACGACTCTTGACAGAAGAGAATGAACGTAAACCTCCGAATGAATTCATCTTACCATCGACGTAGTGGTCATGGTGTTTTGCAATTTGAAAATCTTATGTAATCCATCTAATTCAGCTTTCTTTAGTTTTTCTTTCGTTAAAAATACTTGGAATTTTACGGTTTTATCGGTATTATACTCCTTGTAATTCCTGTACGGTGAAAATATCAGAATACGAATTAACAACCAGGTACGCAGATTTTTCCAAAAATAAAATCGAGAATCTATCAACTTACGTAATAAACGGCTGAGCTTTCTCAGCTTTTGAGGCTTTCTCTCCTTTTTCAGCTTTATCGGCTTTCGACTCAGGATTCAATAACGGTTCCAGAACATTCTCTTTATAAGTCTGAGTCCATGTTCCGACAGGTAATTCAGTGATTTCTATCTTCTCATCGCTTAGGATACCAACTTCGCCGCTGGTGACGAAACGAGTTTCGCCCAATTTCTCGATTTCGCCCAAGAAATTCTTGTACCACGGTTTCTGGAAATATACGAAATAAAATTGTAAAGAACTAAACCCAAGAATTATTTGTTTTACAAAGCAATGGAAATCAGTACCATTGGAACCGGTTCATCGCCTCGAATCATACGTTGTAAATTGTCAATTATTTCTCTGGGATTATAATTGGCGATTTTGGTCATCCACCCAGTACCGATACCTTCGGCACCATTTACAAGGACCATTGGTATAATCGGCATATACCATTCGGGTTCGACTTTTTGATTATCATCGCGTAAGTAGTTCATCAAAGGATCGTCGTTAGGGTGGAAAATTAATCTGGTAAGTGGACTGTAAAAAAAATATTGGAAAATGGTTACAAATAGTTCAAATTTGATATCGATGTCGTTCAAAAATGCATACCTTAATTTGGTGAAAATATAACGAGGACTGGCAGCATCTTTGCCACCTTGTAATCTCGTACCGAACTGACCGAGGGGCTGCAGCAAGTTGATGTTATTGCTGCCGACGTAATTTTGCGCTAAATTTATAATAGTTGACATCAACGATTGTTCACCATGATGGTAAGCCGACAATTCGGCAACTGAACCGGCCAACTGGGCTACTTTCAATTCTTTCGTCAAATTTCTCTTCAAGCACGTAAATAACACCTGAAATACGAAAACAGTTCAGAATTACTCCAACGTTTCGAGTAATGAAATGAAAATATACAGATTACGAACAACGTACCTTTCGTGATCCAGGTTTTAAACCATCCAACGCACAAGGAATTGATCGTTCATTATCCATGTTGCTGAATAATACCAATTCCTTATTGATGAAGTCCTTGTACGTTACAGCTTTGGTATCTTTTCCATACAAGTATTCTTCTCCGAGTCCGAATTCTTTACGACGTTTCATTTCTCCCATCCAGTTAGTCAACCAGTCTTTTCTGGCATCGACCATTTTTTTGCTGAATGCCTGCACAAGCATGAAGTGATATTTATGGGGTCTTCGATTGAATGAGTTTTAAAAGTTTATTTAAAAATTGTACCATCGTGATATGCGAATCGTCGTCGTTATCTTTGTACAAGAATTTAATTCGATGTCTGGTCATGTTCGAGAAATATTCCTTAGCTTCCTCAGACGTCGAGGTACCCAAACCTATAATAACAAAGCATTTAGGATCGATTTTCCCAACTCTAGTAATAACATCATAATAATCGTTAAAAATAAAAACCTTTGTAGTATTTGATGGCAAACCTGTTCCAGTTCGGAGTGTTGTTTTTCCATTCGTCGAATTCTGGTATAGAGAAAAAGCTGAGTACCTCTTCGTCATTTCGACCCACTTTTCTAGTCGCTTTGATAATCGGCGTAATGAATTCTTCCAAGAAATTCATCTTCAATAAACTAGGCCAATTGTGATGGATAAAATTAATAATTAATCCTTTAATATGCGAACCATCCTACAATCGAAACAAACAATCACATTTATAAACAATATTCTACGTTACGATTCGTTTCAATAATCTTTCCAGTACCTGATCTTGATCCGTCATGATCATTAATTTACCGTATCGAAGAGTCTTCATATCGTCTTCGGTTTCGTATTTTTTACGATATTGTAAACCGACAATTTTAACGATATTGTTAATTTCAGCATTATCCATGATCTGAAAAAATGAATTATGAAGTAAATACTCAACAAGGACAGGACAAGTCTAATTCGCTACTGGATAGAAAAGTTTACCTGTTTATGCGAAGCTTCTCGAACATTCAACAATTTACCTCGGAGAGGAAATACACCGTAATAATCTCGACCAATAACACCTAATCCGGATACAGCTAAACTTTTGGCTGAATCTCCCTCGGTTAAGATCAACGTACAACTGCGAGAGTTCTTCGTACCAGCTTCGTTAGCGTCCTCGAGTTTGGGTACACCTGAAATTAACGAAATAATGACGTAAAAATGAACTATATATGAGAAATCAGTTGATTAGAAGAGCATGGTGATTTTATACCTTTCAATTTGCTTTGTTTCTTTCCACTCGTTTTCGCGAGTGCATTGTCCTGTTTAAACTTGGCCCATTTTTCTATCGTAGTTCTAATTTCGGACTTGCAAAGCTACGGATACAAGTAAAATTATGTACGCGCAAGACGTGTAAATACAAATACAGAAGAATTTACTCACCGTAGTGTAAAATTTATCGGTCAAATTACATTTGGAACCGAATTTACTCGCTTGTAAGGTCATGTTTTCTTTAGTTTGCGAATCGAATGTTGGGTTCTCGATTAAACAATTCACGAACAACCATAAATGATTTTTTATTTGGAAAGGTTTAATCTGAGTTTTGTTTTTTCCTTTGCTGAAACTTTCAAGCATCTTCTTAACAATTTGGTCTGCAACGTGATCTACGTGACGACCACCCTATTCAAGTAAAACGCACAATTAATCGAATAGTGAATTATGCAAGTGAATTTAGTCGACGCGTAGTCGTCTAAATTACCTTAGTAGTAGCGATACTGTTGACGAAAGACATCTGTTGGAATCCTTTCTCTGAAAGCGTGACTGCCACCTCCCATCTACCACCAGCACTTTCGTAATATATTTTCACATCTTCATCGGCCCCCTCGTTATCGGGATTATGAACGTATAATTCCACATAATCTTTGAACGTTTTCACCTGAAAATGATGAAAAACAAAATCAAATAAATAATTCACGATAGATGATTGGTTAAAGTAACAATGAATGATCATTTACCGGAAGTCGTTCTCCATTTAGAAACACTTTTACATTTCTGCTGGAAGCGGCCACATCGTAGGCTCTTCTCGACATCAACGCCACAATATCGTCGTCCAATCTGTCCATGTGAAATTTGGCTAAGTCGGGCGAAAAAGTGATTTTGGTATAATCTTCGGAGGAATCTTTAATCGACGGTGTAGTTGTTTTGGACATATTGTTCGTCCACGTCTGTCAAATATGGATTAGTTTCGTTAATTGACAAATAGACAAATATTATTTATCATCAGTCACTAGAAAATATGTTTACTTGTTTGAATTTCCTTTTGTATTCTTTGCAGGCGGTTTCTACGATGAATTTCGTACTAAAGATGTTACATAATTTCGCACCGTAACCGTTACGACCACCGGTAACTTTCTTTTCATCGTCGTCATAGTTAGAACTGGTCAATAGGTGACCAAATATCATAGTAGGAACGTACATCTTTTCATCTTTATGCTCAACAACAGGAATACCTTTACCATTATTCCAAATGCTGATTTCGTTTGCTTCCCTGTAGATCAAAAGAGGCGTTAATCACACGAAATTCAAAAATTAAAGTAAAACCAATGTATTGATGGGCTTGAAGACGGTAATAATATCATAATACCGTCCCCTAAACATCAACGATTTCATTTAGCAATGCCTCTCAGTAGAACGTCAATGAGGATAACGTTCTTATGTAATAATTGCATAAAATAATACGTATGTACTCTACATATGATAATTCGAACTTACTGATCGATAGTAATTTTAATACAGTCCATTTTACTATCACGTTGCTTATTATCGGCAGCGTTGACCAAGATTTCGTCAAAGATTTTATATAAACCGGGCACGAACTTGATGTTTCTAAACTTCATAGTTTTCGTTTCTTTGTCGAAGACCCACATCTGTTCATCCAACAATTCGACAGATCCTACGATAACAAAAACAATGAGATATGCTGACTACGAGAAACGATCTAATCGAGTAGATGGTAATCAAATACCGATATAAGTATCAGGTCTGAGTAAAATGTGCTCGAGTTGAGACTTCTTCTGATACATTTTTTCAATGAGCCCTTTAGGTTTCTTGTTGGCGGCAGGCGCATCGCCGCCTCCGGCGTCAGAATTACCATTCTGCATTGGAGTACTGGTAGCTAACATCTTCACACTGTAAACAAATCGATACAATTCGTAAGATAATTGATATACATCGAGACGTAACACCGATACGGGCGTATTAGCTTAATTTACATCGTTCGACGATACAAATGCACGTGATTATAGCATAAACGTTAGTAGTAAATTTATATCGGTTCTGCGTGCTTTGGATTGACAATATTTACTTATAACGACGGCATTTTTCCCGCGCAAATGCCCATCTTTAGCGAGTTGTGATTTAAATTCGATGGAAGAATGTTGTACTTACGTATTCTTACTAAAGTAACTGGAATAAATAAGCGCATTTTTCACACTACACAAATAGAGCTTTCTTTTACGCAATAACCGAAATCAAATTTAACTAGTGATGCAAATCACTCGAGCCACCATATACTGGAAGACTGGAACAAAAACAAACGTGCAATAAAAAATCACTAAAATAGCTCGAATCGATGTGTTCATGTTTCAAGTTCTAATCAGTATTACTCGCGTTATCTTCTCACAAGCAACAGCAACAACGCCAACTGATATCATCATTTACCTGTAATGTACTGAACATCGAAGTATGGATGAATGGATGTTTCATTGAGCGATGAGTTTTAATTTTGTAGAATAGAAATCGAGAAGTGAAAATGGTGTTTAAAAGCGGAGAATCTGCGAAATTACGAGGGTCAGTAGAAAAGTAAAGATCCCTATTTTTTTTCTCAATGAAGAAATCAGATAGGTAAAGTAAAAAACTAATATATTTTCAGAAACTAGGTACATTCTTTCAGCTATTTTCTGGCATAATTACTTAAGCGATTATCACATTTTGTCACATCTTGGTGTGAGTTTAAAAATATCTCCTCCATAGAATTAGCGTCCAATGAAATAATTTGCAGTATCATCCAATTTTTGAAATTTGACGGCAAACCCCCAACTGAAATGCATCCACAGTTAGCCCAGAGGTATGGATGTAAGGGTACAGTGGTACACGTGTTCAACATGTGCGTAAGTGGTGGTCTTTGGTCCATGAAAGGGCCATAAAGTTGAAAGACAAAAAGGCGCCCAGGTTGTCTGTTTGGGCTGGCAGATGCACTTGTGCTAACTGTATCTGATTTGGAGGGTGATTTACTGGTGAATTAGACGCGTTATTCGCACTTATTCGCCACATAGCGGGGAAAAATAGCAATATTAAAAATTGTGTGCCTTATGGGGTTGGACGAAAATTGGGCGGAGGAGATATTTTAAAATTCACATCATAATGTGACAAAATGTGATAATCGCTGAAGTAATTATGCCAAAAAATAGCTGAAAGAATGTAGTTTCTGAAAATATATTAGTTTTTTACTTTATCTGATTTCTTCATTGAGAAAAAAAATAGGGATCTTTACTTTTCTACCGACCCTCGTATTAGAAAAAGAGCAAAGTACAGATTATGGATCTGGTTACGTAAGTGTTTACTATTTTTTCCTATTAAAAACAATACCTACGTTCTTATTTGTTCAATTACATACACATATGAATGAATAACTCTTCTTTGAATTTTGATTAAACGGTTAAACCTGAGCATGATTATTTTTACGATCATAACACTACGGATGATTTTTTTTTCACCATGCAAAGGATAATGCTATCCTGTAATATGTAGGTACAGGATAATGAAAGTTTAATCAGCTGGCTGGGCATTTCATGGTTATTTCATAGAATTTATGACCGAAAAAAGTTTGATTGATCTGATTTTGTTGAATTGTTTCCAGCGAGAAAACAACGAAGAAAGCACAAAAAGAAAAAACCTCCAGTTTATTCTATTTGGTAAGTTGATTGAGTGAGTTAATGTCGCTTAATTTATGTTCTATGATCAAGTAAGTTTATATTCGCATACCTACTCGCGACATACAAATGTATGTACTTAGTAAGTGGGCAGTACGTATAGGTACTGTATAATATGTATTATTACTATGTACATACATTATATGTGTACCTAGCTTGCTACATATACGTATGTGCATGTGCATATACCATATACCTACCTACATAAGGTATGTACTTTCTAAATTTGACTATAATTTCAAATTTAGAGAGTACCTTTTAATGAATTTAGTATTTAGTAATGCCAATTTCATTTTACGAGTACCTAAGTAAGCACCTACCTAAAATGATTTATTTGTAGGTAACCCAACGAAATAATTCAAAATGATGAAAATTCATCATTGGTTATCTCTAAATAATTAGGTACGTCTAAGGTAAACTCGATTAATTTGTGCGCGTTACATATCGTTATCCCTAATTTGATTGGGCACCACTTTGATAACACTGAATAGCTGAATTCTACTTGGAATTATTATCTTTTTTTGTTAATCATTAAAAAAATATTGTTACCGGCGGAAACAGAATTAAATATATAGGTACTCAGATAACGTGATTCAAAAAATTGAAAAAAAAAAACAAAAAAAAACAAGTTTAGCAGTTTGTTACCGGGTGGGTATTTATGTACCTACTTACTTGATGCTCAACTCTAGGTCTATATCACTACGCTTACATATAGTCCGGCATATGACAATAGGAGTAATTGCACCCCCCCCCCCGCCGATCCTCCGGGACAACTTTTTTCTTAAAGGGGACATCCTAAGGAACATTTTAGAGCAAAGTTGCCAAAAAAAAGTTGGCCTTACTTACAAAATGGCGGCCATTTTGATTGACAGGTCAGCCGAAATCGCAGATTTTGCGTTTTAACATAGGACTTGCACGAACTTTTTTCAACTTTACAAAGGTAGATCGAAAGATCATGCAAAAACTTATCACCTGTCAAAATTTCAAGTGCTAAAGTGCGTTTTTCGATTTTTGGTGAATTTTTGATAATCGAATTTAGGCCAAAAATGAGGGAAAAAATCAAAATTTTACCAAATTGACCAAGAAAGCTGAAATTTGGGATATACCCTATTTTCGACATGCCAAATCGATTGGAAACGGTTTCAACCCGTTTTGAGCAGTTCTGGAGCCTCCAGCAGATTTTTGAAACTCGAAATTCCCACAAAATTCCATCAAATTGGAGTTGTAAAGCTAAAATTTATTCTAAAAACTAATTTCAATACGCTACGAAGTACTGCAGGTGAATTTCAAGTCGTTTTGGATCCTCCAGCAACTTTTTGAAAATTCCTGAAGCCTCCAGCAGATTTTTGAAACTTTAAATTTTCACAAAATTTCATCAAATAGAGATGGAAAGCTGAAATTTACTCTACACTCCAATTCTAACACCCTCGGCCTCTGAAGACGACTTCAGGTGAGTTCAAGTCATTTTAGAGCCCCCAACGACTTTTTTTTGAAAATTACTGGAGCCTCCAGTAGAAGATGGAGAGTTGAAATTCATTCTGCAAACTAATTTCAATACGCTACGAAGTTGACTTCTGGTGAATTTCAAGTCGTTTTGAAGCCTCCAGCAACTTTTTGAAAGGTTGTATGACGCTTTGTTTGGAAAATTGAAATTTCCTAAAAGTAGCTGGAAGCTTCAAAACCATTTGAAACCACCATGTAGTCTGCGAAGTAAATTTAAGCTTACCAACTCCATTTGATAAATTAATGTTGGGGAAATTTCAAGTTTTAAAAATCTACTGGAGGCTCTAGTAATTTTCAAAAAAGTCGCTGAAGGCCCTTAAATGACTTGAACCTACCTGAAGTCGTCTTCAGAGGGTGTTAAAATTGGAGTGTAGAGTAAATTTCAGCTTTCCATCTCAAATGTGATGAAATTTTGTAAAAATTTAAAGTTTCAAAAATGTGCTGGAGGCTCCAGTAATTTTCAAAAAAAAGTCGTTGGGGGCTCTAAAATGACTTGAACTCACCTGAAGTCGTCTTCAGAGGCCGAGGGTGTTAGAATTGGAGTGTAGAGTAAATTTCAGCTTTCCATCTCTATTTGATGAAATTTTGTGAAAATTTAAAGTTTCAAAAATCTGCTGGAGGCTTCAGGAATTTTCAAAAAGTTGCTGGAGGATCCAAAACGACTTGAAATTCACCTGCAGTACTTCGTAGCGTATTGAAACTAGTTTTTAGAATGAATTTTAGCTTTACAACTCCAATTTGATGGAATTTTGTGGGAATTTCGAGTTTCAAAAATCTGCTGGAGGCTCCAGAACTGCTCAAAAAGGGTTGAAACCGTTTCCAATCGATTTGGCATGTCGAAAATAGGGTATATCCCAAATTTCAGCTTTCTTGGTCAATTTGGTAAAATTTTGATTTTTTCCCTCATTTTTGGCCTAAATTCGATTTTCAAAAATTCACCAAAAATCGAAAAACGCACTTTAGCACTTGAAATTTGGACAGGTGATAAATTTTTGCATGATCTTTCGATCTAGCTTTGTAAAGTTTGAAAAAGTTTGTGCAAGTCCTATTTTAAAACGCAAAATCTGCGATTTCGGCTGACCTGTCAATCAAAATGGCCGCCATTTTGTAAGTAAGGCCAACTTTTTTTTGGCAACTTTGCATTAAAATGTTCCCTAGGATGTCCCCTTTAAGAAAAATGTTGTCCCGGAGGATCGGCGGGGGGGTGCAATTACTCCTATTGTCATATGCCGGACTAATACCTAGATCTATACAAGCGTGCGCACAGCATTCAGTCGAACTGGTTTTCAAAAGATCGTAGGTCAAAAATGAAAATGCAGATTATCCTGCAGGAATTGTGAGTAAAAATGGACTCAAAAGTGAGGAAATTCACGCAAAGTTGTGTTATTATATCACCTTATAAATTAGGTTCTTATAATGCCATCATGCACATACGTAGATATAGCAAACCGGTATTTAAAACTGAAATTCAATGTGTGTGGGCTAATTAACAATTTGTTTTTCCGTTCACTAGTTCAAATATACAACGAAATTAGACAGAACATTATTGATACTCGGCGCATTATTCAGTTTAATTTCTGGATGATGTTTACCCATTCTTGGATTATTCTTTGGAGGCATGACCAATATTTTCCTTAATCAAGCGACTCAAGTAAGTTTTTAATTTTTTTTCAAGAGCAACAATGCATCCACGTTTCGAATTCAATGTTCAAAACGAAAGCTAATATATGCACCTAGGTAGAAAATCCCTCGATGGAAACCAGAGAAAAATAAACTTTCAAAAACGTGGAAAATTTTTTCATAATTTGTTAATTTCTTATTTAATTTGATCTGCAGATAAGAAGTCGTACTTTTTATGTTTGCTCTAGGGTTTAGTATCGGATGAAATTATAAATGCAACGTTAAGAAATGCAACATCGCACGCTAATCCGGTGGCAATTAATTTCGATCAACATCTCGTGCCTATATCAGCGGAAAATAGGTAATTGGTGATCTACTCGTGTAATTGGTTTTTGTTATGGAACTCCATAGAGAAGGGATAGAATAATAATTGATAGCAATGATGAATGATGATGCCTTATTATACTATAACATACCGAAACGGCGAGCGAAACATTATTTACATACATTACCCATGTTTTGTAATGTAATGTACCTAACTAGTAACTACCTATCTATGCATTTTTCGTAGAAAGAATTGAGAAATTTTTATAAAAACAGTACCTAATTGTACTCAGCTACGTCTACAAAATTTTTTATAAAGTACCGACGCGGCGACTAAAGTTCGCCTTAAGATTCAACTTGAAATTATGTAGGATGAGCGCAGGTGGAATCTAAGCATTAGGGTGGAGTGGAAAAAATGTATAGTCTTCGATTTCGCTGAAATTGAAGTATGTTGGAGATTTTGAGTTGAAATGACCTCAAAAAATTTTCAGCTCCCCATGTGCCCCTGCGGCGGAACTGTGGCCTCCAAAGTAGGGTCATTTTGAAAAAAACCGCTGTTTTTTGGATTTTAAAGCACCAGTTTCCATTATTTCTGAAAACGTGTAGGACTCAAAACATGCGATTTGATATGACGAATCGAATGGTGTAATTGGTTTTTTGATTTGATCCCCGCTAACCCCTCCCGATTTCGTTTGAAAAGTCGCGAATCGGCGTTTTTTTGCCATTTTAATTGAAAATACATTCGAGTTAAGACTTCGAACGCGATTTTATGATTGATCATTACTTTTCACATTGAAGCAAGTGAATCTAGCTCGTATTCCAATCTCTACCCCTCCCCCTTTCCTGAGGGTACCCACCCCCCACATTAAAAACTCCCCTACCACCTTGAATATTGTTCCAAAAAGAAAAATCACGGTATAAAAGTTGTTTCTTGACAAATTTTCTACATTTTGGTTCTAACAAAAATTTCATTAGGCGCCTCCCTTGGGCCCCAAATTCCCAAAAAGCATTTCCAAAAAAAAGTCAAAATCGCGTTTTTTAACGTTTTTACAAAAAAATTGTAATCAAGAAACGTGGATGTGCTCAGAACTATATTTCTCATTTATAATTTTGTTGATTTTTAAAGAATAATGAGGGTTGAGAAACAATTTTGAAAGGAACAGTTCAAAATGTTGATGTGATATGCCTGGAGAGGGCTGCATGAGCGGGGCAGGGGAAATAGAAAAATGAATAAGTACCTAATACTTAGTTCTGAGCACATCCACGTTTCTTGATTACAATTTTTTTGTAAAAACGTTAAAAACGCGATTTTGACTTTTTTTGGAAATGCTTTTTGGGAATTTGGGGCCCAAGGGCGGCGCCAAATAAAATTTTTGTTAGAACCAAAATGTAGAAAATTTGTCAAGAAACAACTTTTATACCGTGATTTTTCTTTTTGGAACAATATTCAAGGTGGTAGGGGAGTTTTTAATGTGGGGGGTGGGTGCCCTCAGGAAAGGGGGAGGGGTAGAGATTGGAATACGAGCTAGATTCACTTGTTTCAATGTGAAAAGTAATGATCAATCATAAAATCGCGTTCGAAGTCTTAACTCGAATGTATTTTCAATTAAAATGGCAAAAAAACGCCGATTCGCGACTTTTCAAACGAAATCGGGAGGGGTTAGCGGGGATCAAATCAGAAAACCAATTACGCCATTCGATTCGTCATCTCAAATCGCATGTTTTGAGTCCTACCCGTTTTCAGAAATAATGGGAACTGGTGCTTTAAAATCCAAAAAACAGCGTTTTTTTTTCAAAATGACCTTACTTTGGGGGCCACAGTTCCGCCGCAGGGGCACATGGGGAGCTGAAAATTTTTTTGGGGTCATTTCAACTCAAAATCTCCAACATACTTCAATTTCAGCGAAATCAAAGATTTAGATTTTTTCCGCTCCACCCTACTAAGTATTCAGCTCATACATATAACCATGGACGATTACCAGAGCTCGAATATTCTTTCCTAAAAATCTCCTGTATAAGCGCTTAAATATTCCCTAAAAAATGCAAAAATATGATCTAAAACGTAAAAATATTACCCAACGATATGGGTGTTGTTTTACAGGGAAAATCAATTCCTGGACGATTTTATGTAGGTATGCACTAAAATTGTTGCGTAATACCAAGAATTCACGAACAAAAATGCAAAATAGAGCGTTCTATTATTTCAATATGAAATTGAAAGATCAACAAAACAAAAACTGAAAAATACTTCATCCCTTGTGCATACAAAAAATATGGTCGAGCATAAAAACCCAAACCCTAACCATTACACTTACATATACACGCTCATGCATTTTTGACTTTTTTTTCAAGTCTAAACAAACGCACAATGGACTTTAATGTAACTAACTAGGGCACATATGTACAAGCCATGCCTAAAAATTGTGGCTTTTCTATGGCAAAAAACAAAAAAAAAAAAGGAAAGAAACTAGGTAGCTACTAAAATCTAAAGCGTTGCAAGACTTATCCAAAACAATTATTTAATCTTGCTCCAAAATATTTTGAATCCATGTTTAGAGTTCGTCGATTTCATAAAAAGAAAAAACAAATTTTATTACACGACTTGAAGTCGATGCACATAATTATACATATATTTTTTCAAAGTACCCATTTCAACATCCACAAAATACCTACATATGTATGTACGTGGTGCATAGTACATATACTTACTAGGGGGCTACGCCCCCTGGGGCCAAACAAAATTTTTGCCCCCGCGTATTTTTCCTATATTCTAGAGACGTTAAGCTGTCGATTAAAAAAAAAATCAGCTCTCTAGGTGCCATAGATCGGGCTCAGAACTTTTTTCCGATTTTTCGGGTATTTTTTAATTTATTTTTTTCGTATTTTTCGCGTATTTTTGGGGTAATATTTATTTTTCTTGCAGCTTTATAGGATAGATACTGTATACATACCTTTACCTACACCATACCTTTTCTTATTTTGTTATAGCACGATCGTATATCAAGTGGTATACGTGCTTCATGAAGTTTTCAAAGCAGAATTACCTCAAAAAGATTTGTGGGAAAACAGCGGTTACGGGTATGTGAAAATTGAATTTCTAGCGATGCTTCAGCTATGTCTTCAATAATGCATTATTTTAGAAAAAATGCCCACATTAATTTCCAAGCTTTTTATTTTTCTAGGAATTATACCTAGTATGCCAATGACTGAACGAGAATTCGACAATAATTTGAACAAATACCTAATCATTTATTTGATAATCGGCACCATCATGATGATCTGTTCGTTTATACAGGTAACAGTTCATTTCATCAGTAATAAGTAGGTACCTATACCTAATAATTCAATTCCATCTAGCGTAAGGCAACGTATCAGTGTTTGATCATCCATGTCAGGAGTCAGTAATAAAAAGTGATTTCAAATTTTGGCAACCCTGATTAAGAATTGGTACTTTGCTTATTGCTGTGATTTCCTACTAGGTACTACTAATGGGTAGACACGAGATATCTATTAGGTACCTAGTACCTACCTAGTCGAAATGCAATATAATGAAACGACGCAACGCTGAATTTTCGCATAATCTTGGGTAAATACTGAGACTCTTTGGAGTAGATATCTCACCCTCATTGCTACACAAATTTATGACTTCCTACGGTGATATAAAACTGAGAGTTACATTGTGTTAACAGATAAAATAATCAGCACGGGAATTTCATAATACACGAATTTAAAAATATCATACTTATCTAAGATGAGAGTAGACTTCGAATAAATTATTTTCAATTGGGTATGAATGAATAGAATTATTGCTACTTATCACTGTACATATAAGTAATCGTTTTTTGTTTTTTGTTTTTTCATTTAATGCCACTTTCGGATAATATGTACATAAGACATATACATATAGGTATTAGGTACCTACTTAATTTTAAAAATGGGTACCTAAGTGAGGTGCATGTGCCTTTCTGAGGAAGGATTTTTAAAAACTTTGAATTATTTTGACTGGATGATTTCAGACGATGTGTTGGGAATATGTTAGTGAACATCAAGTTCACAGTATGCGCAAACTTTACTTTTCAGAAATTACGCGGCAGGATATTTCTTGGTATGATACCAACGATAACGGGAATTTACCGAATAAACTATCCGAGTAAGTTTTAGCTCAGCTGCTGAGCTCATGATATAAATACCCAGGTAGGTATCTCTAATGTTCAATTATACTATATACATACCATAGGTATATAGATATACTTTCTTACTACTTACTTACCAGAGTTAACAGAAAGTTGAAAAAGATCGAGCGGACGCGATTGAATGAGCAACTTTCTTATCACTATTCTCGAGCAAATTGCTTATTCTCCTCGTGATTTGTAGGTGGATGATTTGGCGACATTGGAGTATCGGAATCATTCGAAGGCATAACATCCTCTAAATGCGCAATGTCGTTCTCATTTTCAAATACTGCGAAGATAAATTACATTGAGCGATGTTCGTAAATACATATACTTATAAATAAAATTTGGAAATATAATCGTATCTGTGCTTACTTCCATGGTCACGGTCATCATCGTCTCCAAACGCATTAAATCCACGGAATTCTGTAAAAATAGTAATTTAAAATGTTAATAGATTCAATAAGTGCACCAAGCACATGATAATACACTTTTTAATCGTCATAAATTCATTCAAATCTCCTCCTCTCAGCTAAGTTTACTCATAACTTGGTGATTTTTAAAAAAGTATGTTTCCTGTATCGAAACTAGCGTTAGAATCGCCATAACATTTTCACTGAAAATGATTTTAGAGATAAACAGTATGATATTACTTTCTTATCTTACCTGTTTCGTTTCGATTTCCACAATAGGATTGTTTCTTTACTCGCGTCCTGTTTGAAGCAAATATGAAAACATTTAATATCAACAAAATATCACTGATTCTAAACATGTTTGTCGTAATTTACTTCTTTTGTTTTCCCTCATGAGCATTTTCCGACGATATTCTTCTTTTTTTTGCAAACCATTGGCTATACAGCTACTGAACGGAAGATGCCAAGCAGCAAATCAGTTAACACGTAATTATTGGGATAAGATTCACATTTCGATATATTTTCCTCCTGTTAACAAAATCAATCACAATAAAAGTAGGAATAATTTCGCGTGAAATTGATTCACACATAAAACAAACCTTTTTCAAGCATTCAGGCAGTTTGACAACACTTCTTGTTTTTAATTGTCTTTCGATTGCTTTGTTTTTATTGCAAATAGGATTCCAAACAGCTTCAATCATTTGGTCGACGTTCACCACAGCTTCGCCAACTTTACTGTAATTGGAGAATGTTTGTTTTGGTTATTCTTATAAAACGAGTTTCGACTGCAAACGTAATATTTACTTCATTTTTTCGAAATAAGCAAATCCAGACGTATCACTTTCATCGAGATTGGAATTATTGGGGAATTCTTCGACGACATTTTGATAACTTTGAGACCCAGGATCACTAGGAGAAGGTGGTACATCGAGAGGTTTGTGATCAATTTCCATGGGGTTGATTACGGAAGACGGATTCGTATCAATGTCCATTTGATGTGATTCGGCTGGCACATTGAAAACAGAATCTGCACAAATGAATTCATTTTAATTGCAAAGTATTGGATAACAATTCCATTTCTGTTCAACTAACCATCAATGGCAGCGCCATTTTCGCCATGATCACATGATAGACAAAAGTCTTCTTTGGGAATCACGCCGTTACACAAGATTCCGTTGATACTGTGGAATAAAAATAAATCGTTATTTTTTCTGGAAACAAAACCGGCCTAATTATGAGGTGTAATCTATTCGCACGAACCTGAGTTCTTCCTTTCTGCCCAAAACTTCTTCTTTACTATCGTAAATGTAGCAAGAAAAATCATCTTTGGTTTTCACTCTGGGACATTCGGAGATTTTATTACGAACCAAAAAAGAATCAGCCTTTTTAACTTCTTCGTAAGTGAACTTTTTTATCCAAGATTTTCCTACGAAATCGAAATTTAATTTAGTCGAGGGAGCAACATATTTACCAATTTGTTGAGCACAAACATACTTATAAGGGAAACATCCGAACAAATATCTTCGAAACGATTCAACAAAGCTTCTTTGTCGTTTTTCTTTTTCTGCGATTTTGCTTTATCACGATTCTCAGGATCATCCCCCTCTTCTTCATCGTTAGGTGCGCCAACTTCGTTCAATCTTCCCAGTCTATCGAATAAATTGGAACGTTAATAACAGATTCATTACTGTAAATGAAAGTTTGGTAGGGTTCAGAACTTACTCCAATTTACGAAATATAATATGGAATTGTAAAACTTGCTCTTGCAAATTATCAACTTTCTTGGCGAAGACCGATGACAAAGCTTGCATAACAACTGCAGCTTGAATGAAGTCCACCGGTTTGTGGATCAAGGTCATCAAATATTCCAGGTATTTCTGAGCGAACTGTGTAAAAAATAAGAAAATTAGAAGGTGAAAAACAGCTATAAATAAGCTAAACCCAATGCACAACATGGATTAATGGTGAAAACATGTTAATTAAGTGTGCACAAACAATAAGCTGAGGCTGACCAGCCAAATAAAGAATATAACAAGCAAGCCACATACTTACAGGTCTTCGTTCGGCTGCCATTGCGATTAATTTGGAAAATTCGTTTTCCAAAATTTGTCTAGCCTAAGAATGACATAAGTTAACGGATCGATTAATATACGTGAAATTTACAGTATTACCGCTGTGTTAGATTAATTCAACGTAGGTACTTGTATATTTTGAGTAGGAATTTGTAAAGTTAAAGCGAAACTACTACTGTCGAAATTCTCATCCATTATCAACGCTCCGTGAACTCCTGATTCTAATAGATTACCAGCGTAATCCTATTTCACAAAAATACCAACAATTAATAAATAATTGGGATAATCTTAATGGAATATTAAACATTATTACAGAAGGTTTCTGCTCATACCTTTAATCCGATAGATGATACCCATCGTATGACTCTATTGTTTGACCACACCAAAACACCGACGTTTTCTGTAATCAAAAAATTCGCATTTAATAAACTACTCATTAGTAGCATAAAACATTTGTGACAAATTAAGAGAGAAAAAAAGACTGATATTATTTTTTAGGTGAGTGGAATGAGACTAATCTGGCCTTGGAAATGGAAGGAGCAGTAACCACAAAAACTTTCATTTGTCAGCATCGATACTTTTTGAAGACGAACTGAAACTTATCTATATTTTTTTATCAATGACCTTTTTTTTTTCATTTTTCAAAACAGAAAATGGAATGGACGAGACACATTCATGACTCAAAAGAAAGAGCAGGGGAGATGAAAAACTTGTTGAAAGTCGACAACTTTAAATAAATGAGTAGGTATTTTTATTTTTTCATTTTTTTTTTTTTCAAAAAAAAACATTAATATTGTAATGATGCATGCAAGAAAACAAAAACACGTGAAATCTGAAAAAAAAACCTCCATTTTAGTAGTGCAATCAATTTTTTTGCCAACAGAAAAAATATCATTACCTATCTCTTCTCCACCCAAATCCAATAACGTTCTCCACAGTGTTTTCAAAAATAGATGTTTTTATAAGATAGTTCAAAAAAATCATAATTCAAAGAAATTGTGTTAAAATTTGGAAATCAAATTGTGTAAAAATATTTCAAACCAGCGCCAAATAAAATCATAATAACTAAAAAATGTTCTAAATAATCTAAAAATCGTAAAAAAATGACAATTTTTACGACAGATAATTCTTTGAAATTTACCATTAATTGGAGGCAGAGAGTTGAAATTTATTATGTGTTCAAAATTACTTGAATGACATCTTAATGAACAAAAATATGATTTCTGACTCCATTTTTTCAGATTTTGCTTATTATACAAACAATAAAAGCTTCCTTGAAAAAAAAAACTTCTAGATGGTCATCCCCCCTCCCTCGATACAGAATCCTATGCGAGTTTTGACGATGAAAAGTGAAAAAAAAAGCGAAATCGAAAAACATGAAGCATGAAGTTGAAATTAGGTTCTTTTCAAACAATTCACCTGACATGTTTTTTTCCTAAATATGAAATTGATGAAAAAAATACGAGTAGTCGAAATGAAAACTGTTCAAAAGTTTTCAAAAAAAGATTGAAATCATATCATAATGATTAGGGCAGTGAATTTCACTAAAATTATACTACAAATAAGTATTTTTTTACGTCAACATTCAAATTCCTAAATAAAAATGTACCAAAATTACATTGAAATGAATTCGATGAAAATTCCTCAAAATATCTCAAAACATTTCAAAATTATATTTAAAAATAGTTTAAATTTAAAAAAATAAAATAAAAAACTTCATTTTTTTGAAAAACAAAAAGTTATTTTTTTTCAATTTCTAAAATATCTTTATGGATAATTGTTTATGCCACAATGAACAAATTTTCAAACGATTTTAATCTTTTTTCTACAATTTGAATCTTCTAGCAAAATTTTAATTCACTTTTGTAATATTTTATCGACTTCTAAACAATTTTCAACAGTTTTCAGAATATTTCATCGAATTTCATGGGTTTTCGATTTTTATTTCACACAAATTTACTTTTCAGATCTTCTAGCTAAATGTTTACAAAAAATAGGCACCTAATGACTTCTGATCAAAATAATTGCTCATAAGTTGACATGTGGAAAGAAAAAGCAATACATACATATTTAAACCCAAAACAATTGCGAGGGAGAAACATGCGACGGTATCAAAAGCTACTTTTTTTCAAATCGTGGATTTTTAAAGTTTTCTCTGAGTTCAACAATTATTTATTATATTATGACAAAAAAAAAATCAAAATATAAAAAAAAGCAATAGCAGACTTTTCAAAAAAAAAAAAGGAAACATATTTAAAAGAATGTCTCTAAAAAAAAAATTATCCGAGAGAGCCACAATTTTGTTCATTTTTTTATTTTATTTTATTTCTCAGAAAATAAGTAATTTCTCTAAACATTTTCAAAATTTTACATCGAAAAACAAGACCTTCGCAGTGACCGAAGCCAAAACCAATTTTGATTTTTCAAACGTGTTGGTTTTTGGTTTTGGTTTCAATTTTGAAACACTTTGGTTTTAATTTTGGGTTTGGTTTTGGTTCTAAAATATTCTTGGTTTCGGGTTTAGTTTTGAAGTTTTTTGGTTTTGGTTTTTTGAACGTTTTGCTTTTTGGTTTCAGTTTCAATCCTCACACATTTTAGCTTGGTTGTGATTTTTCTCATTTTTTGAGTGTGTTTCATCTCTTCTCTCAGCCTCAGCATCTTGCAAAATTTCAGCACAACAAGAATCGAATTTTAAGATTCGAATCTATTTGGAAATTTCACCTTCGTAGACACTATCACTAATCACTACTGATATATAAAAATAAAACTAGAAGAGAGAACTTTCATTTTCTTCTTTTCAAGTTCTTGCATGGTTTTACTTTTAGTTTTGGGCTTGGAATGCGTGAAAGCAGCTCAAAAATTCATCATAGTTAAATCAAATTGTTAAAAAAAAAAAAAAAAAAACTAAATCCGGCAAAATTTTGTTTTTTTCAACAATTTTAGTGGTTTTTACCGTTTTTGATAATCAATTTAATTAGTTTCGGTCACCGAAGTTTTTTATGATTTTTCAAAAATATTTCAATTATTTTATATTTCCAATGCGATCGTGACGAAAAAGGGCCGAGTGGGAGGCAGAGGAAGGGATGGAGGAAAGAGAGGATTTAGGATTAAATTGTTCATATTTTCATCGAAAAATCTCCAAATAGGTAATCAATAGGCTATTATACTTTACCTATGGAAACTATCGACCATTTTCAACTGCCCTCTGAGATCTTTTTTAATTAAATGATCCGACATTCGAGCATCGACCAAGCATTCCATGAAGGTAGACCGATACTGAGGTATCTTGATTGTTAATAGGCATAAAAAAATGAAAAAACGCCATTTTGAGGGGTAAATTTGAGGGGAGGGGGTTGAAAATTTTTGTGTGAATACCTATCAAAGATATACATAACTTCCAGAAAAATTTTCAAAATCGGTTGAAATGGGGCTGAGAAAAGTGCTACTGAAATTTCAAAAAAGGGGGGTTCCGCAAAAAGGGGAGGGGGTGTGGATCTGAAATTTTTTGCGCAGAGGTTTCTCTATGGTACCCACCTTTCATGTTAAACGCTTTTGGGGACCATTTCACCCCTCTTAGGCGCCTATAGCCCTTATGTATTTTTTGGGGAACCCCCTTTTTTGAATGGTTGTGGTTCCACCCCCCTTGGGGGTACAAAGAAAGTTGATATATCACTAGATCGGAAATTTGACGTAGATTCTTATCCGACCACCTATTTCTCGCTAAAATGCAATGCGGGGGAGAAAATTGCAAAAAACTGGTTTTGGGGGGCTTAGATCCACAATAGGGGAGAACGCACACCAGGGACGACCGGGGACTCATCGGATTCGTGTTCAGCACAAAAAAATGGACCAGTATACCAAAATTCAGCTTTCTCCCCCATTTTTCCCAATGGAATGCTATTTTTCCTGGACTAAAAGGTTTTCAAAAAAAGATTGAAATTATGGGCAATGAACATCATTGAAATTATATTACAAATAAGTATTTTCTTTCACATCAACATACAAATTCCTGAATAAAAATGTACCAAAATTGCGCTGAAATGATTCAAACTTTAATGAAAATTCCTCAAAAAGTCTCAAAACATTTCAAAATTATAGTTAAAAATAGTTTATTTTTTTTGAAGAATAAAAAACCTCATTTTTTTGAAAAATGAAAAAGTTTTTTGCATTAAATTTCTAAAATATTTTTATGAATAGGTAATTGTTTATGCTACGATGAACAATTTTCAAACGATTTCAATCATTTTTCTACAATTTGAATCTTCTTGCCAAATAATTTTAATTTTTTTAATATTTTATCCACTTCTAAACAATTTTTAACAGTTTTCAGGATATTTCATCGAATTTCATGGTTTTTCATTCAATTTTTTTCAATATGTGTTTGTAAGTTGTTTTTTTTCAATTTTAAATTTTGAAAAAATTAAAATTAATTTCCATGTTTATTATTTTAAACAAAAGACACTTGAATAATTATTCACGTAACTTTGACCCAAAAAAATGTCTACTCGTATGTTTATTTTACGCACATTTTCATTTTTCAGATCTTCTAGCTAAATTTCTACAAAAAATGGCCATCTAATTAATGATTTTTGATCAAAAAAATTGCTCATAAGTTGACAAGTGGAGGGAAAAAGCAGTACATACCAATCTAAACACAAAACAATTGTGAGAGAGAAACATGTAACGGTATCAAGAGCTACTTTTTCTCAAATCGTGGACTTTGAAAAATTTCACAAAGTTCAACAATACTTACTTAGGACAAAAAAAGGAAAATTTTCAAAATATGTTTTCAACAAAAAAAAATTGTAGCATACTTATTTAAAAGAATGTCTGCTAAAAAAATTTTCTAACCGAGAGAGCCAGAATTTTTTCATTTTATTATTTTATTTTTAAAAAATTAGTAATTCCTCTAAACATTTTCAACATTTTACAGCGAAAATCAAGACTTCTGCAGTGACCGAAGCCAAAACGAATTTTGATTTTTCAAACGTAATGGTTTTTGGTTTTGGTTTCAATTCTGACACACTTTGGTTTTAATTTTGGGTTTGGTTTTATTTCTGAAATATGTATTTTTCTGGTTTTGGTTTCAATTCAGACTCATTTTGCTTTTGGTTTCGGGTCTAGTTTTGAAATTTTTTGGTTTTGGTTTTTGAAAGTTTCACTTTTTGGTTTCAGTTTAAATTCTGACACATTTTAGTTTTGGTAATGATTTTTCTCATTTTTTGAAAGACAGTGTGTATCATCCCTTCTCTTAGACTCAGATTTTTGCAAAATTCACCATAATAAAAATCGAATTTTTAGATTCGAATCAATTGAAAAATTAAATGTCACTTTCGCAGACACTATCAATTACCACGGATATATAAAAATAAACTAGTAGAGAGAACTTTCATTTTCCTCTTTTTTCGAGTTCTTGGTTTTACTTTTAGCTTTGGATTTAGAGTGCATGAAAGTAGCTCAAAAGTTCATCATAGTTGAAGTCAAATTGTCAAAAAAAAAAAAACAAACAAACAAACAAACAAACAAAAACCAAATTCGGGCAAAATTTTGTTTTGTTTTTTCAACAATTTTAGTGGTTTTTAGTGTTTTTTGTTTTTGGTAATCAGTTTGATTGGTTTCGGTCACCGAATTTTTTTATGATTTATTAAAAATATTTAATCATTTTACATTTTGAATGCGATCGTGACGAAAAAGGGTCGAAAAGGATGCAGAGGAAGGAAAGGAGGAAAGACAGGACTTAAGATTAAATTGTTCAAATTTTCATCGAAAATTTTTTTTACGAAGTAATAAAAACCAAATCGGTAATAAATAGGCAAATATACTTTACCTATGGAAACTATCGACCATTTTCAACTGCCCTCTGAGATCTTTTTTAGTTAAATGATCCAACATTCGAGCATCGACCAAGCATTCCATGAAGGTAGACCGATACTGAGGTAATCCTAAACCAGGTAACCAATAGTTACCGATCCGTTCATGGTTCATATCACCGAACGCTAACGTTGCACGCAAGGTCTTTGGTGCAGACGGACTCGTTAAAGAAAACCATTTCTTGAATATCTAATCTTAATTTTAATCTATGCAGCGGATTACTATTTTGACAAAAAAATAAAACGAAACATTATAATACGAAACTAACGCATTTCAATACATACGTATAATTTTAAATGCAACGAGATTACCTGATACCGATTTCTCTTTGAATTTCGGTATCTGAAAGCGCACTCATTATAGCACCGGATTTGACATTCGCTCGACACGCAGCCACATACCAGGCTGGCATACCGACCCAAAGCTCTAGCCATGCCACGATTGTAGGACCATTCCATAGTGCGAAAGGAGTACCAGCTTTCATAGCTTCGGCTAAGAGTTCGTGTCTGCAATAACGACATTTTAGAAAAATTAATATTCTCTCGTATATTGCACAATGAACGAGTAAATATTATTATCTTTTAAAAAATTACTTTTTCTTTTTTCTTCTATCAAAATCTCCTTTTTGACCGATACTGGAGCCGCATAAACTAACATTATCGGTCATATCGGAATCCACGTAAGACGAAGACATGAAGCCGGAATCGCCTCCGTATTGAGGTAACGGATTAATAACACCTTCTTTGACTACTTTACCCTGTCGAGTAACAAAAAAGATTATAAAACTAATCCAGGATACTGAAATCATCGTAGGAAATGAACGTTCGTTATTTTACTTTTTCTTTTTTACTGAAGAATCTGCCGAGAGAAGACTTGATGCTCTTTTTCTTATGGGCTGCGACTACGGCCGATGAATTACCTATCGAATTCATGGTACCGGATTGCGTAGTACGAGGGAGACTAGATAGCTGCATATTTCTATGTATCATGTCTTGATTTCTAATCGTATCAAAATAGAAGAAATCGCATTAATTAATACGAGAAGAAATTTTATCTATTATTCAATTATTTGAAATAATAAGTATCAACTTACGCGTAATTACTGTGTTCGTAATTCAAACTTTGATTGCTCGGTAATTGATTGATGCCAGCTTTTCTGTAATCACGAAAAATTCCTCGGTTACTCTCCAGCGTCAATTTAGATGAAAATTAAATAATTATATAGCAAAACATACCTCAATAATTCTTCTTGACTTTGAGCCAAAGCATGAGCGACTCTTTCCAGTCTCATAGATCTCGCAGTGAGTGGACTAGCAGTACCAGCTGCATTTACAGCAGACATAGAAGAACTATCATCTTCCGGGAATGGTAACTGTGAAAAAATAAACCAAATATTAGCACTCAAACGTAGAAAAACGCACACCCACGATCCCACCATACCCTGCTGAATTTGCCTTTTCAACTTTATCAAAGCTAATAGCATTCGCATTCGTTGGTTTTGAATGATCGCGGTCAATACGCGAAAGATGATAAATAATTTATACGTAATGAGCCGCGATCTCATGCACATTATCCTCATGGGTTTCAAGCTCGCAGAATATAATAAGTAGGTATATAGATATAAACGAATAGTAGCTCCAGAGATATAAAAACAAAAATGAGAATAAAGCTTTGAATATAAACAGCTTAGATTCGCGTGCTAATCTCACGATTTTCTCATCTTTTGCAAAAATACGAGTAGGTAGGTAGGTAGGTAGGTAGGGCTTAAGCGCGAGACGCCAACGCCAGTTTCTCTCATTTGATTTTTTCGACCAATCACCTTTTTTACAGGTTCGTATGCGGCATAACTGTGTTTAGCCGAGTCCGCGTACTGGCGTAGGTGAGCCGGAGACATGGCAGCTGGAGCCTATATATTAAAACATCGCTATTTCATAATATCGTTCCCGCATCGCCGTAAATACATACGAGTACATTTAGTGCAGTTGCATCGTTCCCTACTCCCTCCCCTCACCATAGGTAAAGTAATTTCAATTTGAATTATCAACAATAGATGCTCACCGTGTGATATTTATGCAAGTAATCCCGTTGAGGGGTTGATCGACCGCTCAGAGGTGGTGATCCTTTGTCGAAGCTGCGACCTCGGGTCAAAGTACCTAAGTTCATGTGCTCTAAGCTGCCAACACGTGATTCTAGTTCTTCGGCTCGAGCTTCTGTGTTTTGCTTTTCTTCTTGGATCAATCTATAGCAACAGATAATGTCAATATTCAATAATATTCATAAATTACTGGCAGGAGGTCGAATCTGAGTCCTCTCAAATTTATAGACTACCAAGTTTTTGAAAAAAAATATAGGTATCTTATTAGGTACCTGATCTCATTATTTATCGCATCCAATTGTTCTTGCAACATTAAAGCTAAAGTTTGCGCATCTGTATGGCCATTAGGAGACAACATATCAGCTCCGCTGAATATACTTTCATTATCGTCGCATTCTATATCGCTGCTAACATCGAATGCTTGTTGAACATTGGCTAATACATGAGCTTGTTGTAATTTCTCCCATTCCTGAAACCAAAAACACAATGGAACAGTTACTAATTAAAAAATTCGTTCGTTATTTTCTTCGGTAATTCTTACTACGACCACACGTACCTTTGATGTATCATCATCTAACATATTGACTTTTGATTTTAAATGCCTTCTTGACAACGAATGTGAATCGTATGGAGATAGTTGACTAGTATTACTTCTTAATAACGAACTAGGTTCACCGGCAGTTGGAGATAAACTTCTCGTCAACGCATCCGTCTGCTGAATGTTGAAGGCGATTTCTTGTTGCAGCATTTGCCTCTTGATGCAATCTATTTCTATTTTTGATTTGCTTAGGTAGTTCTTTCATTAATTCATTCTGTAGAGAAATCAAAATTATTAATTTATTTTCAATTTTCAATGCGATAAATTAATGAAATCGAATAAATACATAAAACCAAATGCACCTTTTCTATTTGCAGTTCTTCGATTATTTTTCTAGCTTTTTCTAAATCTTGAGTCAGGCAGTTCTTCTCTTCGATGGAATTCATTCTTTCTTTCAAATGAGATTGTAATCTCTCGTTGGATTCTGAAAAATAAATTAAGATTACTATTTTGAAAGATAAAATTTCATGGATCCATGGACTTAATTTCAGAGCTGGGTTTTCAAAAATTTCAGTCTTATAATCTAAAAATTCAAAGCTTTATAAAATAGAGTTCTCAAAATTTATGGTTAGCGTCGCTAACTGATCAAAAGAAATCCAAAACATTCGACTCAAAATAACAGGGTGTCTGGTGAGTGCATGTCTAACTTCAGATTTGGATACAAACCGGGTACGACTTGAATAACAAAACGTTAGACGGAAGAGTTGCCTATTTTTGAAATTTAAGAGGCAACCGAGCTTGGAAAAAAAGAATGGGTAGCATTATAAAAAATGAACAAATTTTGTCATTATGAATTTTTTCTTGACTTTTAAATTAAAAGGGCCAAAAATATTTTCGAAGAAATTTCCAAAGAATTAAAAAAAATATTTTTATTTTCAGCTTCTTCAATTTTAAAGTTAGGCACAAATTCATAATGACAAAATTTGTTCATTTTCAAAGTAAGTACCCATTTTCCATGTTCAAAAATACGTTTCTTCAATTTTTTTTTCGAAGCTCGCTGCCCTTTCAATTTTAAAGAGAGGCAACTTGTCCATCTAACGTTTTTTCAAGTCGTACCCATTTATAAACCAGGTAGACTGACGACCTTGAGAGGTGAGACGGGTCAATGACCTGAAGAGTACAGACAGACGATAATGGGAAAGAAATATTGACAGGTCAATGACCTTTAGGGGTGCGACACGTTGACAGACAACCCTGGAAGGCTAGACAAGCACGACAGTGACCTTGAAAGTCCGGACACGCGGGTCAATGATCTTAAGAGGCAACAAACAAATCAATTGGCTGAATAACTGGTCTGGATGATCAGACCAGATCTAACTTTATCAGATCAAATTTTGGTTCGATAACTCGCGTCCATACAGACACATCCGACTAGAGCCGGATGTCAGGCTACGGAAACGATTCTTTTGAAAATTTCCAAAAATGGCAAAAATATTGATTTAGCTTCTTCTACATGAGAATTATTTTTTTCAAATAGTTTTTTCCAGATTATGTAATTTTCAAAATTACTCCAGAAGCTTTCCTAATTGACATTTCGAACTTTTTAGATTTTTCCTGATGACCTGTTATCAAACCCTTTCCACATCTCAAATTTGAGCTTTCCAGCTATCATAGTTTCCGTAATCATTATTATCACCCAGTAATCAGTAACATCCGGCAATATGTATATAGAGAAGATACACGCATACTAAACGAGTCATGGAACAAAACCTTGACCGATCGGACACTTATTTATTATAGGCAGATACCTACATTTTGGATATACGTTTAGAAAAATTCAATTTTCGAACTACCATAAAGAAAAAATTACGAGAAAGACGCTAGTTCTACTAAACTATTTGTATACTTGTGTTGAAAAACAATTATTTATGGTGTGTTGTCGTAATCCATATTTTTATCACGCCTACCTGAGCCCTTACTTATCTCAATTCCTGCTCCATATCTGGAAGCTTAGCATACTGAGTTAACTTTTGCTCACACAGCTCAAATTTTTCTTGTATAGTCCCAATTTTATCTTCTTGTAACTGTAGAAACCAACATCCAACATGCACCAGGTTAACACAGAAAAATATACATGCTCATTTTAATAGATAGGCTACGTATTAAGGGTGGAGGAGATAGGTTAACAATTAATGGATCGGTCATTGACTCGATTTTCTTTTAAGATTAGGGCCAAACTGTATGAAATATTTCGCATTAACCTTTATCTGGGCGTCTTTATGTTTCAATTCTTGCTCCAGTTTTTCATTAAGGTCGTGCAATGATGACGATTCTCTTTGAGCGCTCACATATCGTTTCTCCAGAGTGGCGATTCGTTCTTCCTGCAAGAAAAAAAATAACCCCATTATTAATCGTAGCCTATCTCTAGTCTACCTACTCGAGTCACATGGGTAAGTCTAGGTATAGTACATCTGAAGCATCGACGTTAATTATAAAGCTCGCGCCATCGCCACACAGGAAGGCGTAGATTTATTTTATATTATTTTCCACTTCTTGCTCGCCCTCTCCTCACTTCCTCAGGGACTGTCTTTCTTATTCCTTCATCTTTTCGTATATATTATTACGTGCGTGCTACGCGTCGTATAAATAATTATACCTACTGAAAGACACACTCTAACACATAAGTACAAACACGTGATTTCACATCGTCTTTGTAAATTTATAGCCTCGTGTTCTCGTACTGAGCTATCTAAAAAACACCAACGCGTTTGCCTGCGAAGTCGATGATATGTACCTACGTCGCGTGTTCATGTTTTAACTAGACTCAATTGTTATACTAAAATACGTCGTCGTGTTGCTAGTTAAGAAGTATCGTTTTACCGTTTACGTAATCAAACTTTTGAAGATGTCGGGTTTTACTTTCAGTAGCGACGTCGACGGAAGACACGCTCGAAAGTACCGCATCATCTGCATAGAAAAGGATAGCATTGGCCTAAAACAGGTCAAAGATTCAAACGATGAAAAAGAAGCGGGACGAAGCTTAAGACTACGTTTTATTCCCTCGAATGCAGATACTAGCAGTGGCAGTACGAGTCCAAGAAGAAGGTATGTTGTTACATATGTTGGTAATACCTATACCTACTATGTACCTAGTACCTACATACTAGTCCGGCATATGACAATAGGAGTAATTGCACCCCCCCGCCGATCCTCCGGGACAACATTTTTCTTAAAGGGGACATCCTAGGGAACATTTTAATGCAAAGTTGCCAAAAAAAAGTTGGCCTTACTTACAAAATGGCGGCCATTTTGATTGACAGGTCAGCCGAAATCGCAGATTTTGCGTTTTAAAATAGGACTTGCACAAACTTTTTCAAACTTTACAAAGCTAGATCGAAAGATCATGCAAAAATTTATCACCTGTCCAAATTTCAAGTGCTAAAGTGCGTTTTTCGATTTTTGGTGAATTTTTGAAAATCGAATTTAGGCCAAAAATGAGGGAAAAAATCAAAATTTTACCAAATTGACCAAGAAAGCTGAAATTTGGGATATACCCTATTTTCGACATGCCAAATCGATTGGAAACGGTTTCAACCCTTTTTGAGCAGTTCTGGAGCCTCCAGCAGATTTTTGAAACTCGAAATTCCCACAAAATTCCATCAAATTGGAGTTGTAAAGCTAAAATTCATTCTAAAAACTAGTTTCAATACGCTACGAAGTACTGAAGGTGAATTTCAAGTTGTTTTGGAGCCTCCAGTGACTTTTTGAAAATTCCTGAAGCCTCCAGCAGATTTTTGAAACTTTAAATTTTCACAAAATTTCATCAAATAGAGATGGAAAGCTGACATTTACTCTACACTCCAATTTTAACACCATCTGAAAACGACTTCTGGTGGATTTCAAGTCATTTTAGAGCCTTCAACGACTTTTTTGAAAATTACTGGAACCTCCAGTAGATTTTTGAAACTTGAAATTTCCCCAAAATGTTATCAAACCAAGATGGAGAGTCGAAATTCATTCTGCACACCAATTTCAATACGCTACGAAGTTGACTGCTGGTGAATTTCAAGTCTTTTTGGAGCCTCCAGCAACTTTTTGAAAGGTTGTATGACGTTTTTTTGGAAAATTTAAATTTCCTAAAAGTAGCTGGAAGCTTCAAAACCATTTGAAACCACCATGTAGTCTGCGAAGTAAATTTCAGCTTGCAAACTCCATTTGATAAATTAATGTTGGGGAAATTTCAAGTTTCAAAAATCTACTGGAGGCTCCAGTAATTTTCAAAAAAGTCGCTGGAGGCCCTAAAATGACTTGAACCCACCTGAAATCGTCTTCAGAGGGTGTTAAAATTGAAATGTGGAGTAAATTTCAGCTTTCCATCTCCATTTGATGAAATTCTGTGAAAATTTAAAGTTCCAAAAATCTGCTAGAGGCTCCAGTAATTTTCAAAAAAAGTCGCTGGTGGCCCTAAAATTACTTGAACCCACCTAAAGTCGTCTTCCGAGGGTGTTAAAGTTGGAGTGTAGAGTAAATTTCAGCTTTCCATCTCCATTTGATGAAATTTTGTGAAAATTTAAAAGATTCAAAAATCTGATGGAGGTTTCAGGAATTTTCAAAAAGTCGCTGGAGCCTCCAAAACGACTTGAAATTCACCTGCAGTACTTCGTAGCGTATTGAAACTAGTTTTTAGAATGAATTTTAGCTTTACAACTCCAATTTGATGGAATTTTGTGGGAATTTCGAGTTTCAAAAATCTGCTGGAGGCTCCAGAACTGCTCAAAACGGGTTGAAACCGTTTCCAATCGATTTGGCATGTCGAAAATAGGGTATATCCCAAATTTCAGCTTTCTTGGTCAATTTGGTAAAATTTTGATTTTTTCCCTCATTTTTGGCCTAAATTCGATTTTCAAAAATTCACCAAAAATCGAAAAACGCACTTTAGCACTTGAAATTTGGACAGGTGATAAATTTTTGCATGATCTTTCGATCTAGCTTTGTAAAGTTTGAAAAAGTTTGTGCAAGTCCTATTTTAAAACGCAAAATCTGCGATTTCGGCTGACCTGTCAATCAAAATGGCCGCCATTTTGTAAGTAAGGCCAACTTTTTTTTTGGCAACTTTGCATTAAAATGTTCCTTAGGATGACCCCTTTAAGAAAAATGTTGTCCCGGAGGATCGGCGGGGGGGTGCAATTACTCCTATTGTCATATGCCGGACTATACGTACAGTGGCGATTCTGTTACCATGTCAACGTTTTTGCCACGGCGGCGGCGGTGCTGTCGCGGTAAAATTCCAATCACGCGTTTTGCCATGTGGTTTTCTTTAATTTGTCATATTTAGAACATTCGTGTTTTCGAATCAAAATTTTTTGAGCAAAGAAAAACTTATAATTGTATTTGTAAGTAATTCGAGCATTTTTTTGATTTTTAAAAAAATTGTAAAATCATGAGAGAAATTTTAGGGGAAGTCTGACTTCCCTAACTTCGACCTGAAAATCGCCACTGTCTACGAATGGAAATTTAAAAAGCCACTAATTGAAGTGATCATGATGATAGAAAAACGAGAATCGGAATCGTGAAAGGAAATGATCACCCATCACCTGGACTCAAGAAAAGTATGCCAACGCCGAGCGTGGTATTCACCTTTTCCATAGATTCTACGGACAATCGAACGCTGCCCAGATTGAATCAGAAATCACAATGCTCAAACACCGGTCAGTACAATTTAGAAGCCGGAAGTTCGTTTCTAATTTCGTAAGTTAACTTCCACAAAATTTTTAAATACCGTATCGATTGATTTTTCAGATTACTCTCATTGTCCCGTAGTATCGTCATCGGTAAATTCTAACGAATTACAAGATTGTCGTTCCCCTAAACAAAAACTTTTGGGATTGTGCAACCAGAAGGAACCGATACCTTTCCATGAATATTTTAACGACCGGTACTATGTTTTAATGGTATCTTTTGAGTAAGAGAAAAATGAACCTGTGTGCAATTTTATTAATTGATTTTTATTTTTCGGTCGCAGGGTGTTAGGAAATGACTGTAAGAAAATCGGCGAAGGCACATTTGGAGAAATATTTATGGTAAACACAAATCAACCACAATGCTCCACCGTACTAAAAATTATACCAATCGAAGGAGATCTACTTATTAACGACGAAAAGCAGAAAAAATTCGAAGAAATTCTTTCCGAATTGGTTATAACGATGTGAGTATCTTTCGATTCATCTACTTAATTAACTTCTGTTTCACTGCATTCCATTTTGTAGATTTATACGATTTACCTACTATCACATAGGCAGGCAGATACCATAAATTTTCAAACATAAGAAAAAAAAATCATTTTATACTTGAGCAAAAGTTGAAACTCGACGAAATCATGTAATTACAAAATACGCTGAAGTAAGCGAATACTCGAGTACACAATTGTGACGATAAAAATTCAATTATAGGTATCAGCATTTCGACGAATAGTTGAATTTTCTCATAAGTAATTCGTTGCCTCGTATGTATTATTGTTTAATACATACATACAACTCGACTGTACTTTTATGTGTGGAATACTAATACGATTACTCGAATCCCGTTATCTTATTTATTTATTTATTTATTTTTTTTAGAAACCTGAGCAATCTGAAAAAAAGAACAGATTATTATACAGATAATTTCGCCGATTTTAAAAATTGTCATTGCGTTTATGGGAGATATCCCAAAAAATTAATAGAGCTCCGGGACGTTTACAAAGATAAAAACGGTACGTCGAGTTGAAATTCACGAACGAAATTTCTTTTCGATGATTAAAGACGAATGCATATATTTTCATGTTTCAGATTCAGAAAACGAGTCGCCAAGAGCATTCGATGGAAATCAATTATACGTAATTTTAGAATTGAGTCACGGCGGCGAATCATTCGAAAATTTTAAATTAAATAACGCCCGGCAAGCGTTGTCTGTATTCGCTCAGGTAAAAATCATTAATACATAGAAGCTTCTTTGCCGAATATTTGCCACAGTGTTCGAGTAGTTTTGAACTTTTGAACGGGATGGTTGACGAGTGAATTTCTACGTCGTCGTGTTTATGAAATTCACGACACTAGATTTTTTACTCGTCAAGTAAATCCTTTAGTTTGATTTTCGCTCAGCTGAAGTACCTATGTAAGTAGGTATTTCTTTTTGTTCGCTATTTTTTATTTTTCGTGTTTTCCCCCCTCTTTTAATAATGTTTTGTTTATTGTGATTTAATTTGCTATGCTGTAAATTGGTAAAAGAATCATGTAATATTAGTGAACTATATACTTAATTATTGTAAATTTATACGTGTCCGTTTTATAATTCTATGCGTATGCTTTGTTAGGTTACTCACGCGTTGGCTGTAGCCGAAACAGCGTTTCAATTCGAGCACCGAGACCTTCATTGGGGCAATATATTGGTTTCAAAGTCAACAGAAGAGACAGCAGCATATAAAATTGGAGAATTCCAAAATTCTGTCAAACTACGCGGTGTCAAAGTAGGTGATTTTAATGATCACACTGATGAATGATGTATATAGAAATTCATTGCTCCGATAGTTGTTCAACTTTTGCTAATTACTCGAAATTTCCTCCGAGTATTGTTTCAAATTATCAACTTTTTAGGATTATCTGACTTTACTGCTTATGCAGTTTATTTCATTTTATTTTATTGATTCACAGGTCACGATTATCGATTATACGTTATCGAGGATATCAATAAATAACTGCATATTGTTTTACGACATCGGCACTAGTCCAGGACTATTTTCAGGCGATAGTAGCAGCGATTTTCAATTCGAAGTTTACAGATTAATGAGAAACGCAGTAAAGTAGGTTGAAGTTCTCAAAAAAGAATATATTTTTGTTTTCTTAGACTGGGAAATAAATCGATGTAATTTGTTTAGGAACAATTGGAAGGAATTTTCTCCAAAAACGAACGTGTACTGGTTAAAATACTTATTAACCAAAATGGCAAACAAAGATCGATACGCTAAACCGGGAACAAAAATACATCGAAAAAATTTTAAAGCAATCGAAGAACTCGCGGACACGGTTGAAAAATGTTCGAGCAGTAAAGATCTAATCAAAAAGCTTAGTTTAGATTGCATCGTTTCAGCGAAACAGTAAATTGTATTAAAAAGTATATTAAGGTAATGTGCCTATAGGTTATTTGTGACAGATGTGTATTATGTGAATTGTATAACTATATTAATGTACTCGTATTTTAAAATTTTGATGAATAAATTTTTTCATTTTTTATTTTTTATTTTTAACGTGTGCGATGACTGTTTAGTTTATTTTTTTAATGTTTTTCAAATTTAAAAAATAGAACTTGTCTAGAAAGTGATACGTTGAACTATTTAGCAACTTTTTTTATGAAAAAAAGCGAGGTTTTTTGAAAATTTTGGGCAGCAAAGTGAAATGAGCTCATCACAAAAAAAACAAAATTCGAATTTTAATTTTTTTGCTATGAGTGTGCTTTTTATCAACTTTTTCACGGAATGCGTCAGAAAGAGGTCAAAATAAGACGACTGAATTTCAAACTTTTTTTGATGTTTGAAATTGAAAATTGAATTTTTTTTTCAATTTTGATTTTTTTATGATGAGTTTATTTCATCGAGTAAATGGGTTTTTTCAACTTTTTCAACGGATACGTAAAAATAGGGGTCAAATGGTTCAACGTCACCAATCAAAACTTTTTTTCAGGTTTTAAATTAAAAAATCGCATTTTTTTGTAAACTTTCAATTTTTGAAAATCGACTTCACGAAATAATGCCATCGCAATTTTTTAATATGTTGTTCGGCGTGAAAAGTTGTCCATAATATATTTTTTTCAGAATTTTTGAGCTTCGAGCTAATAATTTTTCATATTTAAAAAAAAGGCAATGCTGATTTTTATGGTATCACCAAAAAGCCTTTCAAAACCTCCCACTATTGAGAAAAGTTCCATTTTGGTAGGTATCGCGGTTATCGAGCACTCCACTGCTGGAATGGATGATACCTATTTCAAGTTCACTGAAAACTTTGACACCCCCTAGCAGCCTTTAAAAAAGGGCTAGAGGGCTGCGATTAGCGCCATTGGTCATCCCTTCGGAAGGTTATTCCATAGAAAAATTTCAAAAAAATCACCGACCTTCCTTACCACTTCTTGGTCGAATTGACGCGGAATGACCCTTCTGCCTAAAGAATACTCGAATACTCTTGACTTTTCGTTTTCCTTTTCTTCTATAGGCCTACCTATACCTAACCGACGAATTTGACGATGTTCTTTTCTTTGTTTTATATGTAATTTTAAGTATAAGTTTCGGGACATTTTTCAAACACATAGTGATCGCCAACACCTTTGTACTTAATATGAGAAAACCTCGATTGATATTTGTAGTTTGTTAAAGTAAGATTATCTTCTATTGAGACGGTTTCTCGACCCGACTATAATTTATTATAAACTTTCGAAAAAATATTCGAATGGAAAATTCCTTAGTGAAATTTGAAACAACAATACGACATGAAAAATATGAAATAATCCTTCACACACGATAAATATTTAAAATAGATAGGTACAATAACTGAAGAGCCAATTATGAATTATTCGTTAATATACGAGTAAAATTAAAATAACAAAGATATGATAGATAATTTGAAGCGCACACCTCAAGATTATAAAAGGTTATCCTACTCAATTCGGGGTGACTCAACATAACGAATAGGTATCGCCCATTATCTTGTAATAAAAATAAGAAAACCAACATTTACCCAAATAAAAAATTCGTCGAATTTTGAAAAATTTTCCAATATAGGCTATTACAAACTTTATCATCAATTTGAAAAATGTACAAAAAAATCGTTCGATTTTCATCAGTGTTGTCATAACGAAATTTTTTTTCCGTTATGTTATATCGTTTCGTTTCAGAATTGTGAAATTTTTCGTTACGTTATTTTTCCGTTATTTCGTTACACAGATAATTCCGTTACGTTATGTTTTCCGTTTATCGTTATTATATCATTTCATTTTTCCGTTATTTCGTTATTTCGTTTTGTTTTTCGTTATAGTACAAAAATGCCCAAATTGGGGGTTACTCTGAAAAAACTGAAAAAAGTACAAAATGTTTCAAAAATTTCTCAGTATTGGGGTTGAAAATTTTTGTGGGGATACGTACTAAGGATATACATAATACATAACTTCCAGAAAAATTTTCAAAATCGGTCAACATGGGGCTGAGAAAAGCGTTATTGAAATTTCAGAAAAGGGGGGTCCAAAAAGGGGTGGGGGTGTGGATCTGAAATTTTTCACGCGCAAGTTTCTCCATCGTACCCACCTTCCATGCTGATATGAACTCGAATGCTTTCGGGGACCATTTCACCCCCCTTAGGCGCCTATATCCTTTATGTATTTTTCAGGAAACCCCCCTTTTTTGAATAGTTGTACCCCCTTGAACATACAAGGAAAGTTGATACATCATTAGATCAGAAATTTGACATAGATTCTTTTATGTTTTATCTAACCACATATTTTTCGCTAAAATGCAATGCGGGGGAGAAAATGGCGAAAAACTGTGCTAGGGGGTACAAATGTGGGTCTGGGGGGAGAAGCTCCAGGCGGATTTAGGGTGGGTTTTAGTATGTCATTTAGGACACCATCCTGAGCATTTTGGCGCAAAAATAATTTCTAATTCGACTGGACTACTTTTATTAATTAATAATTTTTTAATCATTTTGCAAACTTTTTTAAAAATTTTGTACATTTTTTATTTTTTTTTATTTAATCAATGCTTAGTAAAAAAAAACGAAAAAAATAACGGAATTTTTTCCGTTTTTCCGTTTTTCGTTTCGTTATGGCACAAAGATTTTTTCATAACGTTATAATTTCGTTATCGTTTCTTCTGTAGAAAATTTCGTTTTCGTTTATCGTTACGTTATTATAACGGAAAAAATTCCGGTTTTTTCCGTTTTTTCGTTTTTTCGTTACGTTATGAATAACGTTATGACAACACTGATTTTCATCAATTCATCTTACTCATTCTAAACAATAAAATCGTAATAAAAGTATTTTCAAAAAAAAAAAAAGAAGTGAAAACCCCATTGCCAAGTAGATACTCGTACATCGTACCTCCTTCGTACATTTTTCATCGGTTTTTCTTTTTTAAATAAACCAAACAAATTACTTTTCTACACGATGAAAAAAACCTTCAGCCGAGAAAAATAAACCGACTATAGTGAGAAAACTACCCCAACAGTCCCAACACGTACATCAAGAAGGATAAGCTGATGAATGATTTATACGAGAGCAATAGCGCAACCTGCAATTTTCTATTTTTCCCAACACCGATCTTTCGATTTCGAATAGAAAATTACTCGTACTAGGTACCTCTTGTACTCATCGTATAGGTATTCGACAACATTCGCGTTGGTATTAAATTTTTCATCGTTTTTTTTTTTCCAAACTTTCTTCCAACAAACCACTTTATAATAAGTACATACATTATCAACCTTGTATAATTTTCTATGAAACTTGTCACGAGACTAATTAATTACCTTTTTTTTCACATTGTTTTTTTCTATAAAGCAACGTTCGTCCTATCACTTATTCATCTTCGTGCAAATGATCTGAAGCCGAACTAAGTAATCAGCGCGTATGAATTTTTATTTTTCGCAAAAAATCTACGTTGCTCAAATTATCCTCGAAAAAATTTTCGACCCGGTCAGGGTTCGAACTCGGGTCCCCGGATCATCGAGCGGAATCCTAACCACCTGCACTACCACAGCACTTCACGTGTACGGGCGTTTTTCAGCAAGTACGCTACGACTAAGATTACGTAATCAAATTCTCGTAGCGCAGCGTTTTTTATACCTGCGCCTGCATGACCATACGCGAGAAAAATACGTAGGTACGTTATTATTGTAACAACGTAACGTATTTTTTTAGCAGATTTCTTTAAATCTACCTTCTGAATATAGCGCTATTTTACGCGTAAAGGTAGGTCAAAGGCTGTCATCTAAATACCTACACCTTCTCTAATCGTGGATAAATTTGTAGTAAAAACCTCTCTCGCAAGGCAAAAAAAAAATAGAAAAAATTCGTTATTTTTAAAATAAAGAAAAGAATATCGTTCTGTTACGTAATAATGGTTTGCTGTGCAGTGCGTTTTTGTCACGTAGGTTATAAGATAATTAGATGGTTTTATTATTTCGTTGAAATACAGTACATCCTAGCATTTAATTAGTTACCATGAGTTAAGCTGAAGAAGAAACGAACCTAAGTACATAGAATCAACAACAGTCAATACCGATACCTTAGGTAAGAACCAATAATACACTGTAATCAAATACATACGATCTAACCTGTTCTATGTATACATAATGAGTAATTTTGCTTAAACAACATAATATGCATGTACAACGTATGTAATATTGTACGTTAGTTAGTATATTCGTACGATTAGTAGTTATCGTCGTACAATGAATCGCGTTAAATCAGGGTGGTTGGTGGTGGTGGTGGTTCGGTCATTCAAGTTCAACCTAATAAACAGAAAACAACTTGTTCATGACCATTGACCATCTCTCGTTTACACGGTATTTTTATTTTAATACCAAAGAGGCAGGTTCTATTGTCATTTTCATTTCGATGCGGTCGTAAGTCTTCGGATCTATTCGTGAGACTTTCAGATTTTCATCTTCATTCACCATTATTAGACAAATCGGGGTTTTTATTTTTTTGCGCAAAAACGGTAGAGTTTTTCGCAATTACGTATAGGACATTACTTGAAAGGAATTTAATTTTCGATTTTTTGGTATTAAAAAAAATAAATTTCGATCACTTCCAACGCGAAAAATTCAATTTTTGTGTAGCAATTTTCATCCGTTTCCAGCATTTTACATACAACATTTTATCAAAAATACATACATCGTAACTCCCAATTTTTTTAAATTTCTCAGTATTCAGCATTTTCTCCTCTTTACATTTATAGGTATATAATTACCAAATTTGTAGCTTCGATACTCGCGGAGAAATTATAATTAATTTAATTACGTCATAATGCAATGATAGACGAAGACGAAGTAATTTACATGACTGATGAGAAATTGCATAATTAAAATTTCTACACAAAAACGGAAGGGTTTTTCACTATTATGTATTGATTATTATTTGAAGAGAATTCAATTTTCTATTTTTTGGCATTAAAAAAAATTTTAATTTTGATAATTTCTCACGCGACAAATTCAATTTTCATGTACTTGATAATTTTCATCCGTTTTCAGCATTATTGAAGCTACAAATCGGGTATTTACATACGTATATTAATGTAAAGAGGAGAAAATACTGAATAGGTACTGAGAAAATTGAAAAAAATTAGGAGTTACCGATATATCTTTGCATTGATGTTTTTTCAATAAAACGTTGTAAAATGCTGAAAACTATCGAATACCCGCGGTCTTCCAATATTGTCTTTTATCAATAAATTGAATTATTAACCGATCTCACAAGGCAAAAAATAAATAAGTAAATAAAAATACAAGTAGGTAGGTACGTTATTTCCAAACAATAATATTACCTATCATTTTTTTGCTCTTTTGCTAATTGAACGTTTCATTTTTGCATTCATTCTGTAGGTCATGGACAGCTATTTTCACTACAAAAGTATTACTCAAAATCCGCATTCATTTTTAGGTAAGTACTTACGAGTACTTTTAGTTTTACAGTAGATATTTCTCCTACTTTCGTAAAACCTATGTACGTACTATATATGTAATAAATTAATGCAGTGCGCCACGATGATGAATATGAAAAAAAGACATGGTGTTACGACCTTCAAGAAGAGAGATTCCTCTACAAAGAAATAGTCAACGATCCGGCGATTGTCAAAGTAATCATAGGAATTGTGGAATATGGAACTTCGAATAAATATGTAACTGACGTTCAACTTAAACTTGAGGAAACTTTGGAGGAGTATGTTTGTAAAACTTAGTTTCGCGAGTGATTATTCCAAGTACCTAGCTGCTGTTTACAACGTCAATAATTGTTAACTATGTTTCAGAGAAATCTCTATAGACTTTAATGCAGCGATTCAACCCGTAGATGCAGCCAAACCAGAAGCAATCACTAAATTATTCAGCCCCGACGAAAACGGAACGGTATACCTAAAAGAAGACCCTGACGAATTGAACAATTTCAGATTATCCAGTTTGTTCTGCAAACGTTTAGTTCTAAACATATTGTGCAAAGATATCGAGTACAAAAATGTAAGTATACCTATACCTATGTCATTATGCATGTAGGTCTATATACCTATTTTATTATCAAGCAAGGTTATTTATTAATACGTAGGTATGTTTTCAAAACTGTTTCAGACTTTTTGCAATGCTATTGCACGTAAGCCTGCGAAGGTAACCAGATCTATTTTTCCACTTCCACATACTAAAATCGAATTACATATACACCACGAACGTCTACCGCAAAAAAAGGTTCCACACGACGGTACACTGGAACTGGTATTTTTCAAAACACTCGAGTTGTCCTACCTTCAAGAAACAAAACTCGTTCTCTTAAATAACACCAAACACACGGTAGGTATAGGCAAAAATTTGTAGGTATTCTGACGAATTTTTAAAAATCAAATTTAGGCCATAAATGTGGGGAAAATTCAAAATTTTACCAAATTGACCCAGAAAGCAGAAATTCGGGAATTACCCTATTTTCGACCTGCCAAATCGATTGGCAACTGTTTCAAACCGTTTCGAGTAGTCCTGGAGCATCCAGTAGATTTTTGAAACTTGACATTTTGCCGAAATTTATACTCTTCACTCCAATTTTAATACTCGGAAGACTACTTACTTCATCTGAGTTCAACTCATTTTGGAGCCTCCAGCGACTTTTTGAAAATAGAATTTCCACACAAAATTTCATCAAATGCAGTTAGAAATCCGAACTTTATTTTGCAAACTAATTTCAATACGCTATGAAGTCGAGTGCAGGTGGATTTTAAGTCGTTTCGGAGCCTCCAGAGACTTTGTGAAAATTACTAGAGCCTCCAGTAAATTTTCACAACATTTATTTATTGTTTAGGTTGGTTCGTTTAAAGAGTTCGTCCAATTATTTTCGAAAAAAGACCACCAAGTATATGTTCTTGAAAACGAAGGATGGAAGGTGGGAATTACGGCTTCGAGTACTGACTCCCATCAGCGTTACTCAGTCATTAAAACAGAAGTAATCGACCCAAAAAGAAAGGTAAGTAGCCTAATTCTTGAATAACTAATTCCTTTTCATTTATGTTTTTCCCTAACATGTGTTTTATTTTGGCTTCCATCAGAAATCAACCACGAGATACCTACATGGTGGTACTCACGTGGACCGAGTAGTCCAGACGTTGGTTAACAGAGTCGCCGAAAAAATCGATTTGACAGCGCACCAAATCGCTAGTAGAATTACGGTGATTGTGGAAACACAGTACAGAATAGAACGGACAAAAGTCGATGAGGTGCCGAATCATGTTGCTAAGGAATTCGACAATAAATTCTTTGTTACCGAAGATTTTATAAACGAGGTGAATATCAAATTTTAATATTGAATTTTTACGTTTTAGACCTACCTAATTCATATTTTTTTTACCCCTACAGATATGTGAATCTGATATTTTCCACTCTGATTTAAAATATACACTAGGTGCATTTATTAAACTAGGTAAGTGTCCATGTCAAACGAATAAAATTTAGCAGAGATGGAACGATTCGCCAAAAAAATTGAATCCGATTCAAAATGAGTGATGCAGTTTTAGGCTCAAGTTCGGTTTGTTTAATTGGTATTGTAATCGATTCAATTTCGCGAAAATTAGCGAACCCGACACGAACAAAACTAGAGATGTTTTTTTCGGAGTGGGCGGTGGGGGAGGGGGGCAAAAAATTTGCCGTGAGAAAAAGATAAATGAAATATGAAATAACAATTTTGCCAATTCGCTGACCTGAAAAGAAAAATTTATCACACAGAGTGAGCCAAAAGTCACTATAGGCATCCTAGAAAAAAAAACTAACGACATTATGTCGATTGGAAATGTAATTCTTTACAATTTTCCTCCATAAGTAATAAGTATAACTTTTTCGTAGGACACTTCTTTTCGTCTCCAGATCAATTTTTATGAAGCTTAATTTGCAAAATTTTCAAAAAATTCTAGTTTAAAAAAAAATCAAAAACTAAGCATCCTAGAAAAAAACTAACAACAAATTATGTCCATTGGAAATTTAATTCCCAATTCCCTACCATTTTCATCGATATAATCGTTCCATCTCTGCTCATAAGTACATATATATATCATGTATAGTAAAATTCTAAATAAGTACATGTTGTTGATTTCAGATATACAAGGCCTACGAGACGCTACAGAAATAAGTACCATAAACGCAAATATTTGTACGCTTATCGTAACGAATACCGTTCATGCCAACAACGCAATTCTCGAACACATCGACCAGAAAAGATACGGAGTTTTGTTATTAGACAAACTAACAAGAGTTGGCCTGGAAAAAATGGTAAGCATAGATTTTTTACAATTGATACGAGGGAACTTGACTTCATTCACTCACATTGAGCTGAAATTTGGCTCACAGAAAGAGCATGTCACCCAGACTTCATAACCAAATTTTCAGCGGCCGAAGTTGATTTTTCGATTTTTGGCGAATTTTTGAAAATGGCCAAAATATGAGGAGTAAATTTCGGCTTTCCAAGTGCAATTGACGAAATTTCGTGGAAATTCAATTTTCAAAAATCTGCTGGAGACTCCAGGTAGATCGAAAGAGCAGGCAAGCGCTGAAATGTCTTATTCGATTTTTGGCGAATTTTTGAAAATTAAATTTATGTCAAAAATTTCGGAAAAAATCAAAATTTTACCAAATTTACCTAGAAAGCTGAAATTTGGGATTCACTCTATTTTCGACCTGCCATGCAAATCGATTGGAAACTGTTTCTAACCGTTTTGAGCCTCCAGCAGATTTTTGAAACTTGAAATTCCCACAAAATTTCATCAAATGCTGTTGGAAAGCCAAAATTCATGGAGGCTCCAGTTATTTCTAAAAAATCGCTGGAAGCTCCAAAACGACTTGAAATCCGCCTGCAGTCGACTTCATAGCGTATTGAAATTAGTTTGCAAAATGAAGTTCGGCTTTCCAACTGCGTTTGATGACATTTCGTGGAAATTCAATTTTCAAAAAGTCGCTGGAGGCTCCAAAATGAGTTGACCTCAGCTGAAGTTGCTGTCTTCAGAGTATTAAAATTGGAGTGAAGCCCAAATTTCTGTTTTTCGGGTCAATTTGGTAAAATTTCGATTTTTTTCTCTCATTTTTGACCTAATAAACTTGATTTTCAAAAATTCGCCAAAAATCAAAGAAGAGTAAGAAGACACTTCAGCTTTTGAAATTTTGACCGGTTACAAAAATGTTTGATTGCTCTTTCGATCTACGTACGATTGAACGGTTTAAAAAATTTCGCACAAATCCTCCAACCTCCAATCAATTGCTACCATCTTAGGACCTATCTGGAGACTCCAGCAAGAATTGACTCTTTTCCAGCAATTTAAAATTGCTCCAGAATACGTTGTAATCGACTTCGGCAGCTGAAAACTTGGTGACGTGTTCTTTCAGTGAGCCAGATTTCAACTCGATTCCAATTGGCTAGTTTTAGTGGTTAACTTGTTTTTTCATTTTATTAAATTTTTTTCATTACTAAGAATTGTATGTACCTATGATTTTTTTTTCAGGGTGATCCGTCTTTGGTGACACCGCTCGTTAACGCATTAGACCTAAAACTTGATAAACGTTACGATAATTCGGAGGAAATAAAAACATTGCGTTACCGCACATTGATAATCATGACCGAAAATGACGACGTAAATAAGTATAATATGTAGCACAATGTAGGTATACGGAAAGCATCAATTTAATAATGTGTGTTTTTTTTTCAGCACGACGGAGCGAATTTCAAAGCGTTTGTTTTGAATTTTTTTTATATAACTTGTCGCGGTTTATTAAATCAGCAATTTTTGTATTTTTCGAAAAGTAAGTACCTTATACCTATCTACTGTCTCTCATATGTATAATAGGTACAATTTTTTAAAAAACACAATTTTATTGGCCTAATAATATATTATACATATATATATATATATATATGTTTTTTTTTTACAGACAATAATTCGACATACATAAAAAAATGCCACGAAATTATATATGATCAGTCAGATGATGACAAAATCATGGAAATTGTAAGTATTTATTCGCGTAGGTAGATTGTGTAAGTATTTAGAAAATTGTTACATTATTTATGTTACGTTTCAATTTACAGTTTTTCGACAACCGGAAGAGTACTGCAGTTAGTCGAAAAAAGTACTTCAATGACATTTCGTATAAAGTGTCAAGAAAGCACAAAAACTGGATGGAAAAAAAAAAGATCACTCTTCGTCAGTATTTTTCTTATTTTTTTTTAAGATTTATAAAAAATGAGAATTTACGAAAAATACCTCATGTAATGGACGGATTAAACGTCAAAAGCAGAAAAGTAAGCATCATTTCAAATACATTTTTCCTCAAAGTAGAAATTTGTGGCATCGATTATCATGTACATTTTATGTATGTTTCAGATCACGTTTGATTTATTGAAAAATTTCAACTCATCCGAAAAATGTACCCTCGAATTGGAAGGAATCACCGAAAATATTCGTACATCATCTGAAAATGTATTAGCAGACGGAATAAACCTGACGCAAAAATGCAACTTACCGCTGTTGGTACCAGCAAGGTTGAGACAAACGGATTCTACTAGAGGGATACAAATGAGAACGCCGATAGTAATCAAGTACCTACACAATTATTTTTTAGCCAATCCCATTGGTGGGTAATGTATTAAATTAATGTTCACGATTTGTTTTCTCCTTTTTTTGTAGCGATAAAATGCGATTCGTTTTCCCGGAGGAAGACGACATTTTCTATAAAGATGAAAAGACGGAATTTCTGGTACCAATCGTACCACTGATCCTCATCAATGGAGCGAATTCGATTGGAAAATGGTTTCGAACCAAAATCTCGTCATATAATCCTAAAAGAATAACAGAAGAATTGCTGTCGATGGTAAAAAAGGAAGAGGTTGGTAATGGTACCTATGGTAAGGCATCATTTCGATTTTTACTCATAATTCTTGTATTTTTAGGAGAAGGCCGCAGGAAAAGCAGTAGAAAGTCGAGGAGGTAAATCAGATCGTACAAAAACATTGGTAAGATAATTATATGTAATTGTATTTTTCTTTTCTATTTTAGTTAAATTAGGCCCAATAAGAAAAAATTCATCGGTCAGCTGAAATCTCAGATTTTGTGTTCGTACTTACAAAGGCAGATCAAAAGCGCAGGAAACCATTTGTCACCTATCAAAATTCCAAGGGCTGAAAGGGCTGAAATGTCTTTTTCGATTCATGGCGAATTTTTTAAAATTAAATTTAGACCAAAAATGAGGGGAAAAAATCGAAATTTTACCAAATTGACCTAGAAAGCAGAAATTTGAGGGTAAATCCAAATTTCTGCTTTCTAGGTCAATTTGGTGAAATTTCGATTTTTTCCTCTCATTTTTGACCTAAATTTGAGTTTCAAAAATTCGCCAAAAATCGAAAAAGACACTTTAGCACTTGAAATTTTGACAGGTTGCAAATGATTGCCTGCTCTTTCGATCTACCTTCGTACGGTTTAACCCCCCCCCCCCCCCACGACTATACGTCTTAAACTGATGCCTCGAAAACCATTGATCGTATCAAAAATTCGCTAGAACAATATGTTTTTTTTTTTTTATAATTAAAATTCTCATCGTTGTTACTTGTTAGAAGTTACTACTTGTAAAAATATATTTACTTGCTACCTATACTTTAAAAAATTTTCGCGACGTTGAAAAACTTCATTCTTTAAATGCATTTTGTTTACCTACCTATTTTCAGACACCTCACTTCGAAAATTTCAACGGAGAAGTTGTATTTAAAAATGACGTCTATTGGACTATCGGTAAAATCGACAAAGTAAACAGCAATGTATTTGTGATAAAGGATCTACCAATTGGTTGGTCGGTCGATTTTTACCTTGACAATCATCTACGTCCATTATTGAACGAAAGAAAAAATGGTCAACCAGCGTTGATAAAGTAAGTGAAAATATGCGTCAACATTTTTTCAACAGCCCATATTTAATACTTGACATTTATTTTTCCAGATCAATTCAGAATTCCTCCACCGAGAATAGCGTATCTATAAAAATTGTCCTCACCGAAGATGCCAAAAAAAGTTTACACAGTACAAGCGAAACGTTGAAAGATGTACTCTCAATTCGAGACAAACTTGAAACAAAACCCATGGTAAGTTGAATTTTCGCTTTTGTCAATGTTGCATGAATATTCATTTTTGTACGTTTTCAGGTGGCGTGGAACTGCGAAAACAAACCAAAAATTAAACAATATAATTCCCCCGAAGAAATCATGGAAGAATTTTTCAAAAAAATACTCGTAATATACAAGACCAACTTGGAAAAACGGAAAAACAAATTCGAAGAAAATCTTGATAAGTTAAAAGCAAAGTTGAGGTAAATGTTTATTTAGAATTTTTTCGTCGAATTTTCAACCGGTTAATAATAGGTTGATTTTTTTGTACAGCGATTACGAAACCTACAAAATGAAACTCGAGACAGACCTTACGAAAACCCTCGGCGATAAAGTAAGTTTCATTTTAAAATTTTTTCCACTAAATTTGTTGTGTTGAACCAAAAAAAAAAAAAAAAAAAAAAAAAATCCAAAAGCTCATAAAAGCTCAGTGATTTGATAATTGAAAATCTGAAGTATTTACTATTCCCTCTCCACGTGATAGAAATATGTAAAATTTTGTGATACTATGTGTTTTGAATGTTTCAGGATACAGACGAGGTTTTCAAAATGCTCGACATGAATACGGAATTTTTTAAAGATGAAAAAAGTATAAAAACACAAATTGAAGAAACCGAAAAAGAATTACAAGAGCTGAAAAACAGAAACCATCTTCAGATGTATAGGAATGATCTTACGAATCTGTTGAATGAAGTATAATCACTGACTGATTAATTAATTTTTGTGTATGAAGAATTTTTTAAAATGTTATATTTTTCTAGCTAAATAAACCGGAAGAAGACGGTGATGAAGACGACGATGAAGCCGATGATGACGAAATCGAAGGAGTAGTCGAAGACGAGGAGTCGGACGAAGAGAAAGTCTACAGCAATGGCGAAGAACAAGAAGAAGAAGAATATGACGCACTAGAAGAGCGATACAAAGCTACCACCAATCACGTAGAAAATCCGTATGTTCGCGCAAGTACATCGCCCCCAAGGCATATAGAAGATTCCATAATATATCTAAGACATCAACGTGACAGCGCGCGTAAGTCTAAACTTCTTAATTCCAATATTATTTGATGACTTGTAAGTAATACCATTATTGTGAATATAGTTTTTCTAGCTGACGGAAATTCAATTCCCAGCGAGCAGCCTCCCACGGCGCCTCTCAGCGAGGAACCTACCACGGCGCCTACCGTTGTCAGTGTCAGAATCCAACCTTACAGGGAAGCAAAAAATAAAAAAGAAAAGGTTCAGCCGTAATTCGGCTGGTTGTCTTGCCAACATGGAATTTTTATTTTTTATTCGGAGATTCTGATGAAATTTTCTTGTGGTTATCAATTTGAAGTTCTTTTTTTTTGTTGTTAATTTTCGTTTCTATTGGTATCGAGGTTTCCATTTTTTGTTTCAAATTTTCGATTAAATTTTAGTTTTTTTTTGTTTTAAAGTCTTTCAATTCTCTTTGTTTGTTATTTCACTTACTTTACTATCATTTTTTCTTGTTTTTATTTGTCAATTTTTGACATTTATTCTTTTTATTTATATTTTATTTTTTTTTTAAATTCATCAATTCCATAATTTTTGTGTATTCATTTTTTTATTGTTTTTTTGCTCATTTTTTATTTCTTTTGCTTCCATTCTGTTTTCTCAAGATTGATTTCATTGATTAATTTCATTTTTAAGATTTTAAGTTTTATTTTTCCAATTCTTTTCTCATGTTCAATTTTGGTTCATTTTCATTTTGAGGGTTTTCAACTGTCAATGTTTGTTTGTTTGTTTTTTTTTTTTGTTAGTTACTGTTTACATACTTATATTTGATTTTTCATTTTCAATTTTTTGTATTTGATTTTCGAATCTATTTCAATTATTTTTTTGCATTTTAAATTTAAATTCAGTTTTTCCAAAATTTTTCGAATCTATTTTAATTATTTTTTTTTTGCATTTTGAATTTAAATTCAGTTTTTCCAAAACTTATTTTGTTTTTAATTTTTTTTGAGCTTTAATCATTTTCTTTCTTTTTTTCTTTTTTTTTCGAGGTCTTTGAATTTTTTGTGTTCGTTTTTAATCTTATTTTAATTCATAAGTATTATCATTATTTTTTTGGTTTTAATTTAGGTACGTTTTTTTTTTTTTGATTTTCGGATCTGTTTTAATGATTTTTTTGCATTTCGAATTTCAATTCAGTTTTTCCATAATTTATTTTGTTTTTAACTTTTTTTTTGTGCTTCAATTATTTTTTTTCTGTTTTTTTTTTTTTTGAGATCTTTCATACAATCATTTTCCATTCAAGCTTCTGAAATTTTACTATCCGAGAGGCCAAAAAAAAGTTGATTCTCACGTGTGAGATTATTTTTCTGAATTTAATATATCAAATTCGAATGAAAACTTTTTAAAAATTTCAAGTGAGAGCGAAATTTTTCCAAGTTTTTTAATGCAAAAGGTACAAGACGCTTTTTTTTTGATTCGTAAAATTTATTTTTCTGGATTTTCTTTTTACCGTTGGAGGGCTACTTACTGCCCACTTGCCGCTTGATAATATGATCATCATGATCTCATCTTCTATTCTCATCATGTAAATAAATTTACGTATTTTATTTTAAGATTAAGATCATAGTTATTTTATGGTCTCATTTTGTATCTTTTATATGTATGTAGTTTTTTTTTTAAAAATATAACGTTCTGGTTCGACATTTTTCATTTGTATATATTACTTTTTGGTGGTGGGGGGGGGGGGACTTTTGAGACAGATATCTACGAGACCTACGTACTGGTAGCAAATGATGTTTTGCGATTGGAGTTTGACAACTTCGCCAAGTTGGATAAAAAAATATCAAAAAAAATACCTAGTCATAAAAATTAGTAAATTCAAATTCAAGAGAATAAAATAGAAATTACAAATATTTTCTAGTTTTTCAATGTTTTTAATTGTTTTTTTTTCAAGAGTTCCCATATAAAATGCTTAAATTTGTATTTTTCTACCTACTTATTTTCCCACTTTTTTAGAATAATTTTCAAGAATGCTTCATGTAGCCAGTTAGTTTTCTTTTTATTTTTTAATTACAAAACATTAAAATTCAAGTTTTGCAGAAAATTCTTCGAACTTCTAATTCCAGTATAACAATTTTTTGCGCCAAAAGTAATAGATAGGTACCTATTTAAAATTGTCAATTTTTCAGATTTTATTTTTTTTTTAAATTGACAAAAAAAAACACGCATCGAAGAATTTTATTGATATTTTTTTCAATTCGTTAAAATTTTCTTTCATCTTGAATTTTTGAAAAAAAAGTAGTTGATTTCACTAAATGAAACCTTTCTCAATGATAAAACTAGACGATGAAGGTTTGTGGGAATTTCAATGTTTAAAAAATTTTCTGAAGGCTCCAGCATTTGGCGAGTCGAAAACTGAGAGCATTCCTTTCAGCTTTCCAAGTCAATTTGGTAAAATTTTGTGTTTTTCCCCTCGTTTTTGGACTTTTGATTTTCAAAAAAATCACGAAAAATCGAAAAAATACACTTTTACGCGTGAAATTTTTTCTGGCGCTATTTTATCACACTCTGTGATTTACTTTCTTGTGAGCGAGATTATTATTATTGAAGCTGAAAACAAATCAATTTCAAAGAAATGAGTCCAAAATTCAAGACAAACACGAGTGAAGTTCTATAGTTCTGCGTCACAAATACATATGTACCTACTACTGTTCTTCCTACATTCTTAGAGACACAGTAAACTAAAAATTTACAATGAAATTTTCACACAGCCATCAATTTAACCCAAGTCGTCGCGTCGATTCGATAGATAAATGATTTGTGTATACGTTTTTCAAGCGTGAAATATTCGTTCGATGAAAAATTCACTTTGAAATATTACTCTTATACTTAATATGTATTTCAACGCGGTCGCTTTAAAACTAAATGCAAAATCGACATTGATTCTTCCTCCTACCGCCATCCTCCGTTCCCATCATTTTCAATCGTCCTCCTCGTATACGTAATTTGGGATACCGTAGCATTGAAAATGAAAATTACAACGCACGACACGCCTCGATAAAATATTACATTTATAAATACATTCATTACGAATTAAAATAGAAGAAAATTTTTTTAAAAAACCTCGCGAATATAATAATCACGTGCGAATTGAAAACCATGCATTCTCTATAGAAATTTTCAATGCGATTTTCTCGTTCCACGGACGAATTTTCGTATTTTAATTACACACGCCACCCACCTACTCGGGCTCGAAAACCCATTAAAAATAAGTAATTACTCACCTATAAGTTCTGCAATCTTTACAGGAGATATACAGGTAAAACAATTCCTTAATTTCGATTCCTTCGATTAATCCCAAAGGTATATTGAAATCTCCTTTGCCATCTTTGCCGGTTTTTTGATAATATACTCGGTAATTGGATAAAGCTAAAACACCATCGGCGATTCGCGCGATGTATTCGATAGATTCGCCGCACAGTGGCGTAAAAGGTGCTTGAATAGAAGCTGATTCCAGTGTCTCTATGAGTTCTTTCTTCGGGTACAATTCGGAAGCTCTGACGTGCAACATCGAGTTCATACTACCCGAGTCATCGGAATCACTCACACTCATCGCGTTGTGTTCTGGAAAAATACCAAAAAAAAAGAGAATAATTAATAAGCGATTCGAAAAGTTTAATCGGTTAAATGATCATTAAATGCTGAAAAAAGTATCAAAAATGAGAACGGATTAACGTTTCATAGCTCGATGATGTTTCGCGTTTCAAGTTGGATATTTGGGAGATTACAATAAAAAAAGATGTAACTATACAGAGGTCTATTTTTCAAAAAAATCTCTCTCCTTGCTCATTTACTCAACGGGAATCACTGATCTGAGAATTCAATGAGCGTCGTGTCGTTTTCTGACAAATTGAAGATGTGTACAAGTTGAAGATGATTAAAAAATTCTAATTTGTGATCAACATTTTCGTTTTTTTATTGCGAAGTATTTTTTAACCCTTGAGATATGTATATCATATGAGGCGAGTTCTGAGGTCAGTGAAATAGTGTTGATGTCATGCATCAATTCATGCAACTTCCAGTGGCCGGTGACGTAGCCAAGATTTTCTCCAGGGAAGGGTAAAACAAGAATTTCATTGTTTCAAAAGATGCAATTTGAGATAATTTTCTGAGAACCCTTCAAATTATAAAATCATTTCATGAAAATGGAAATTTATTAAACGAATTAGTTCAGAAGGGAAAAAAACATTTCGTATGCTTTACAACAAATTTTTATCCACAAGAAGAGGGCGAATGTCCCTTTCGCCTCTTCCTTCCTTGGCTACATCGTTGGCGACTTTTAGTCACCACGTAAAATGTACGGGCGGGTAAAAAACGATTAAAAAGCGACATTGATGATCAAATGATGTGATCAACAAAAAATATAAGAACAGAATTAAAAGTTTTTCTGAGTTTATTTCAGAAAATTTGCAATTCTTGAATTTTCTTTGAATGAGAAATGATGTTTTCAGTTTTTTTTCACCACCTCCTCCTTCCCATCCACTTTCTGAAAAAAGACGATTGACTCATGAAGGACATACTTACTCGTAGAATGGGTCTAAAAAATGAATTTAACAGCGGTTTTCTTGCCTCCCTTATCCCATTTAGTGAGGGTATCTAATAACATTTTCAGATTGAAATGCAGGCGTTTTGTAAGACCTTTCAAAAAGTGTATACAGAAACTTAAGCAGCGTTTCTCAGTGAGAAACCCCTCCCCTATTAATATGCTGTAAAATTGTTTTCGTTCAAAAATCATCATTTCATCAGTTTTGACTTCTGAGGACAAATGAATGTCATTTTTCGTTTTTGTCTCATATAACTTTCATTCAAAGCTTTCTCATTAGGGTTCGTTGAAAGCTATAAGTGAAAATTGGTCTAATCTGGAAAAATTGAACCGGTCTTAAAGTGCAAAGCCAACTTTGATCGAAAGATACACATTTGGATAACCTCAACTTGAAACAGATACTGGATTTCGATGTTTTAGCATTTTTACATTTTTTTTTATATTTGATATAGACTTGGATTGAAATTTAAAAATATAATTTTTCCATTAATTCAATACCGGCGAATTATACTTGATCGATAAAACGATAATGCAGCACGAACGACATCACTTTTACGACCTTCATTCAAGATCACAGCAGGTAATATGTGCGAACAAGAGCGTCTCTCGTCTCATTCATCAATATAAAATTTGTCCTTGGCAACGTTATTCGGTGCATCGATGCATTGGACACAGAAAAAAAAACACTTCCATTTTCAACCGAGTCATACCAGTGTTGCAAGAGTATTGGTTTTTACTCCAAGCATTTTCATCATACTCCAGACTCCACTCTCCACTCCTAGTTTTGAAATTTACTCATTATACTCACGCCTTACTCACTCCAGAGGAACTGTCAATACTCTTACTCCACTCCTACTCCACTCCTTACTCCTATCATTTTTCATTATTTTTCAGGAAATTTGACTCTACAAATATTGAGTGATTGATTATTGATTACATCCATGAATTAAAGGTGCAAGATGGTAAAAGTACATCAATAATTGATAAAATAATATCAATGGCAATAACGAATGAGAAAAACAGTAAAATAAATAAATAAAAGAATTAAAAATACGTAAGTAACAGCAACATTTTGATGTAATTAGTCACAAATTTAGGAAAAAAAAGACGAGTATGGAGTTTTGATTTGGCAACACTCCAACTCCACTCCTACTCCTTTTTGAAACAGAAGGAGTACTCCAGCATAGGAGTATAGCTCCACACTACAGCATGGAGTGCTCTTACTCCAAGCATATACTCCTCAAAAAATCTCACTCCTTGCACTCCTTACTCCTACTCTTACTCTACTCTTGCAACACTGAGTCATACTTTCATTGTAGTTTTAAATATTCCAAACCAGTTTTTCCCTTTTTCTCTCTTTTTTTTTTTGCAACAGAGGAACGTATCGTCGGAGAATTAAAGCAGCAGCGTCGTCTCCTACGTCAACCAACTCAAGTCCACGTCCGTCCAGTCGTCCACCACGGTTACTTGACCACAGAAACAGAATTAAAGGTTTCGCTCCACTTGTTATGGTAAGCGTATACGAGAGTAAGTCTAGCCAGCGGAAACAGAATACTCGACCAAATAATATGGTTTTACAGTGAGGAAGGTAATGAAACAAAGTGGATTAGATAATTTATCGATGATACTTTACCGATAGGTGTTTTTATACACATGAGTTTTAGAAAAAAATTGAATGAGTTTTTTATTATTAAATACACACACAGAGGTACGTTTTCTTTCGTAAACCAGTTATTTTTCATGAAAAGTAGCCAATTAAATAATGATGTTTTTTTGATAAGAATGATGAAATGCCAATATTCTTGGATTTGGAAATAAATCACAAAATACATACTACTCAGACTTTGACCATAGCCTTTTCAAAAATCCATTTTTGAGATTTGAGAACATTTTTTATATTTTTGCCTCTCTGTCCCCACTCATTTTCCGAGTAGTTCTTAATGATATGTTTATTTACATTGAGCGACAGAATTTTATTTTTCAATCACCCCCCCCCCCTGTATAAGACGAGTCTAAAGAATTAGGAAACACACTTGAAGAACATTCCGCCACGACTGATTTTCTTAATTTGAGAACGAGATGATTCATATAATGTAGTTTCCACCAGAGGATTCTCTTGCAGCAAAAAAACTCAAGCACATGCCGAATATTCTCCAATCGACCGGAAGTCTCGCGTTATCGATTCAAAAACACCAAAAATAATCTCCCGCAAAATACAACCTACACTTTCGAGGTCGTTCAAAATTTTAAATATTTGTCAACCTTGCAACACGCACATGATCGATACATGAACATCACATACATAATATCAACACAGTCGTACACAATGATAAAAATTTTCGGCGTTTTTATTTCATCCAACTGCGCGTACTCAACTGACTCAACTCATATAATATGTAGGTACACTCCGATGCATTTTCTAGTTTTTTGTTTTCGCACATGAATTATTCATCGCGGTTTAATCAACTTGCGTACGACTTTCGTCTGAATACACCACCTGGAAACCTTCCATTTCATTTAAATCATTTCGCAGAAAGATAATAGGTATATACCTTTGTTCGAAGTTCATGCACGTTTTAATCTAAAACGCTATATAATTTTAATTATCAATTTTTCCGTACTTCTGGCCAACGATTCCAATTCTAATAAAAAGTTTTATAATTTTTGAGCTTTTAATACTCGCGACACGATGAGATCAATAATCCCACATTTTTCTTCTCGTCTTTCATTAATAATTCTAGTAGATTGAAACCCCTTCCATTCTACGACCTTTCGCGGTAAATGGCTCGGAACAAAAAGAAAAACACTGATAAAACTTAAAAGCGTTAATTTTCACAAAACTTTCAAGAACCAGATAAATAATATGTACTAATAAGTAACATGACGTAATACCTTCTTTAAACTTATCGTATTCGTGGTGAAAATAAATCAACATTGTCTTGAGGTCAGTAATACCGCGAGAATTGAAAATTTTCACATCGTTCACAAAAATACATCACGCTTAACCATCGAAACCAAATAGGACGTAGAAAAACAAACACATACATTTTTTTATCAAATCACATACCTACTTGTACAATGTACATAAATGATCACTTTATCTCGAATTGAATTTTCAATGTGCCGAAAGCTTCAAACATACAGCGTATCACATCGTGGCATTTTAATCTCATTTTCATCATAAGCGTGCTTGAATAATACGATCATGACTGTTTATATCAACTCACGATACTTATACAAATATGGACGTCATTCATAGCGTTCAACGAAATTGAGAAACTAAAAAATTGAGCTATTTTGTAGAACCCCATTTTCCACGAACAAAATAACGGAGGACAAATTTGTCACACTTGAACCCTTGGCAGACCTAAAAGCAAAGTGAGTAGATAATTTCAAAACCTCATAGTGTTTACTTTTTTTGAGAAAAACGATGCTAACTCATCAAATTACTTAAGATGATGGAAATAACTTTGATACGTATTTAAAATAATTTTTCATTCAAAATGATGAGATTTTCACCCCATTCCGCCCAACTACGAGTATTAATTTGCCTCCTCTGTCATGTGAAGTACGATTCTCATAAATGGAAAAATCAATATTAGATTGAGTGGACTGCTACATAAGCGGCAACTCGGCAACTTAGCAACTTCGTTTCGCGTCAGTGGAACGAAAATGATAAGAAGTTGCTCGGTTATTGGCTGGAACTAGCAACCAAATCAAAATTTTTTGATTTGGTTGCCAAGTTGCCAGTTGCTGGTTGCTAGTTGCTGCTTATGTAGATGTCGACTGAAGCTCCTTGAGCAGTTTTCTCGGGTTCGCGATAATTAGTTACCACATATTTTAGATAAATTACCTTATATTTTTGGTGATTACCTTATATTTACAACAATTTTCTCATATTTACGGTAATTACTTCGTATTTACGATGATTTTCTGCTCGTATTCAAGGTACTTAGTTACTTTATATTGGTAATTACCTCAGTTTTACAGCAAAGTACCTCATATTTACCATAATAAATTCGCTTTTACCGTAATTTACCTCAGATTTGGTGTAATTATCTAAGATTTTCGGTAATTTCCCCGGATTTAAGGTAATTACTTCATATTTAAGGTAAATTCAATTTTTCCATGAATAAAAGAGCAGTTACTGAAATTATTGTGTTCATAATCTGTAAATTCGTCGGCCAGTAAAATTGGTAAAATTATCACACTTCACACTTTTCAAAATGTTTCAATATCAGACGGCAATTTCGGTATTTATGGTAAATTATCATTAAATTGAGGCGGTTGAACGAAATTTTTGATGATTTAGTACTGAGTATGTGCTGTAAGGCAATTCATTCACTCAAGCTGGGAACAATAATTTAACAATTCTCCATTTTAGATGAGTTATTACCGTAATTACCGTACGAAGTGGTAATTCACGTTGAAATAATAATCGAAATGCAATCATTGTATGAATTTCGTTGAACTATAAAGTATAAAATAATGCATTTTTCAAATTTTCTAAATTTGAATTTATTATTTCGGTAAATTACCGTAATTCAAATGAAATAAATGGTAATTTTGGTAATTGAAGCCCAAGTTGTATAACTGAAGTCGTAATTTGTTGATTTCCAGTCGGTATTATGGTCGGTAATTTTTGTCAATCTCTACATTATTCCGGTAAATTGACGGTAATTACAGTAATTTCATGTGGACAGTGGAAAATTCTCTAATGTGATTCTATGTGCTTTTTTGCTTTAAATTTTGCCCACATTTTGATCTCAAACGGTCATCTGTTTGGTTTTATCAAATGATCAACTCAACTTCCTTGAAATAATTTGGTTTTTCTAATATCAAAAATTATTTTAATTCAACCGTAGGTTTCTTGAAATCGACTCTACTCGTATATCGAAGAGAACCAAATTGGCCCGAGTGAATCGAGGACGAAAGCTTAATAAAAATTTATGGTTCGAAAAATCACACAACTCCAATTTTAATTTAAGAATTCGTTAATCGTTAATCAAAACTTTTTAAAAATTGTATCAATAGTTTCTTGAAATTTTAAAAGTCAAGATGAGAATCAAATTGGTGCGAGCGAAGCATAGACAAAAACTTTTCAAAGTTTGAAGTTTCAAGAAGCGAAACAGCGGCAATAGAAAAGAGCAATTTAGCCTGAGCGAAGTACATAAGGGAAAAACCTAACGAAATTAATAAAAATTTTGGAAGTAGGTCCATGATGAATGTGGCCTTCAACCCCTCCGCCTATCTTTATCCTCCTGTTTTTTTTTCATGTTCGGAACTTCAATGCGAATTGTCCAATTTCTTTGTTGTTTTATGCTTGGAAATTAACCGATTGGTGCGAGATAAAGTACCAATTTTTTCCATAAAAAATGACGAGTTTTTAAGAAGAATTGACAATTTTTCCTATAGATATCATACCTACAATTTTTTTGTCGATAAAGTGACGTGGTTCACACATTCAAATAGCATGCATAATATATGATTATGTAATATAGAAAGGTACTACATTGCTACAATTCTGCATTGCGAGAATTGAAAATAACACGAAAATCACCTGAAAGAAAATCACCTGAAAATCACGTACACAGCACTGAGCACACAGATAACCGTAAATTAAATTAAATTCGCGAGCGAAATCGCAGCAACACGTTGGTTTGATAGTTGGAACTATAGTTGGAACTTGGAACATGTGTATTTTATTTTTTCTAGGAAGAGTAAAGGGTTATACTTGGTTCGACTGGCGGTTGCCATGGCAACGCAATTGCTTCACTCGTGTATAGAGAGGGGTAAAGAAACAGCAGCGCAGTGCGCGCGCACATTCGATATGATAATAAAAACGCACACAAAATACACAACACTTCTTCCGAGAACGAAACGAACGAACGAACGATATTATAAATAAGCAGCCGAAGGTAAGCCGAAGGATGAGCCGATCAAATAAACTAAACCGAACCCACGACCGCACGCGAGCAACACGAAATGTAAACTGAGTTGAGACTGAGACTGACTCAGAGTCAGAGAATGAGAAACATTATGATTTTTCTTTTGTACGCTCGACGGCTCGACTCGTTTAGGTAGAGGTACATAATATCTTATTTTCTTATTTTTGGACTTTTGGTTTACCCCAGACCCCACTCCGCTCATGTCCTATAATTATGCGATTTGCGATATACAGGGTGTGCAAAAATATCGTGAACCTGGAAAAAAGTTTTTTATTAAAAATAGGTTGACAATGTGAAATACAATATAGATGCATATTGGTAGAATCTTATCACCTCAGTCCAACAACCAATCATGTGCTATCATTATTATTTATCATTCGCTGTGATCAAAATCAACCGAAAATATTTTATTTGGCAGAAAACTTTTTTAGGGGTACACGATATTTCTGCGCACCCTGTAAGTACAGTAAAAGTCAAAGAAATTTCGTCAAAGTCAAAACTAGCAAAAGCAACGTGTTTCTGTTCGATAGGCAGTGCACACCTGCACAAGAATGCCAATATTGGCAAATTTTTACACTCTTTCGCATTTGCCAAAACGGTAAGGTAAGTAAAAAAACAGTACCTACTACCTAGCATCTAGCACTTCAAGTTCAAGCACTTGAATTGCATCTGTGCGAATCCAAGTGAGGAGCTTGGTTACAAAGTTAGACAAACGCCACAGGGTTGATTTTGAGAAAAACTATATGTTTTTTGTTACAAAAATATACAGCATTGTAAAGGCGGGGGGCCGGGGGATATTTGACAAATTGTAGTGATGATACTGAGTAACAAAAATACAAAAAATATCCTTCCAACATTGCCCCCCACCACTAATAAAAAGAACCTGAAAATGCACTTGTCTGATTTTGAAACCAAGATGAAGATAATTTGAAATTGAAGCTGTCTAGATCAGTTAGGTTTTGATACGTATAGGATTTTTAACCCACCTTCCAAGTTCTTGCACTAGTAAATAGGTACCTTTATTATTGTTATACCTATAATTTTTACAGAGTTGCTAATTGAAAAAAACAAAACAAAGAAGTAAAAACATTTTTTAAATTTAAAGCGCTGACTCAAACATGCTCCTATAAACTTCAATTTTCATATTTTTTTTAAGCTTTTCCCAATCTGTTTTGAAAAAAATGACTCAGTTCTGGAAGATAAGTATTCAAGATTTCGCGTCAATCTAGACCATTGCCATCAAAATCCCAAATCACTTTTAGGGTTCTGCTGAGTATTTTGAAATTTATTTTCACAAACATTTTGCATTAATTATGCCAAAACATTGAAAGTCATTATTCCGGAAACAATTTTAATTTAAAAAATTGCCCAGTAGGTACCTAATTGGCTAATTTTTTCATTTTTTTTACGTTTTGAAATTGGCGATGTATATTATACTTTATTATAAAAAAATATTTCCTCATTTTCAGAAATGATTTATCTTTTGATTTTCACAAAGTTAATGAATTGCGTTATACTTAATTCAAGAAGAACATATTTTCAAAACATGAATTTACCCTAAAATACCATGCAATTTCAAATTTTCAACCGCTTAGAAAGAAAAAATTTGAAATTATTGTGCTTATACCTACTCGTTTATAAAAATATCTGTTTTCTATTCTTTTAAAAAAATTTTTTGATTTTTGAAAAAAAACTCCATTTTTAAAAAAAGTTTTCAGGATCAGTCAGCTTTTCAATATTTTGAAAAATTTGTTTTTAAATATGAGAAAAATTATTTGTTGTTTAAAACTTTTCTGGAACATAAAAAATTTAAAAAATTGCAAAATTTCAGATTTTTTTTAGAATTGAATTTTGATTTAAAATTGAGTAAATATTTTAAAAACACGAATTTCCCTTACACTAAAACTCCTAGAAATTTGGAAATTTTTAATCGCTCAGAAGAAATCAATAGCTTTGATCGACTCAGAATCTCAAATAAATGGAGGTCTGGGCTGAATTTTCTCAAAATCTTCCAATTTTTTTCGCGATCCATCCAAAAGAACGTCTGGTTAAGTAAGAAAAAGAAATACAAGTTTTAAAATTTCTTCTGAAAAAATCTCTAAATTTTGAAAAAAAACTCATTTTCAAAAAAAGTTTTTTTTTTTTGAGGAGTAGCTTTTCAATACTTGGTATTTTGATTTTTTTTGGATATGAGAAAAATTTGCTTTAAAACCTTGTTGCAACTTTTTTCTCAAAAACAAAACATAATTTTTTGTTGAACAAGCGCTTTTACAACAAAAATAAAAATTTGTTGTTTTTTAAATATTTAAAATTTTTGAGCTTTATACTCTTGAAAATTTTTATTGGGAAAAAAATTTAAAAATTGGAACCTTTCTAGAATTTTTTAGGGAGAAAAATACAAATTGAAATTGAAGATTTAAGCAAATGAAAATTTTGATAATCAGATGTAATGTTAATTTGATGATAATTTTCACAAAAAGAATTAGTGTCAAAAAATTTTGAGTGATACATGCTCAAAATGAATGAGCAAAAGTGCAAAACGCAAATTCTTTTCACAAAAATCAGCTAACAGTCACTTTATTGCGATCATTTATATCTCACGCGGTGGCGGAATTGGTTAAGCAACGGACTGTCACGCGAGGTACCCGGGTTCTCGAACCCAGCAGGAGCCGAAAAATTTCGAAGAAAATTCATGGAATATAGAAGTATTACGCAATGGATTTCTACTAAGGTAACACTGTAGAAACGAAATGATGATTGGAAGAGACTGAAATCGCGTGCGCTCTCTTCAAATTTTTCCACACTGGCACTGGCACTGATAACTGGCACTTGCGTCCCAGTCTCACTTTGACGCAATGTATCAATTCTCGGTGCCAGTGGCACTATGATGGTTACTCAATTTTTATTAGACTCATCTGCACAACCTTTTTATCTGATGCAGGATGTTTTGAAACTTTCAACGTAAAGTAAGGATAATATTCAGACAAGTAGAATAGCCTACTTTTTATATTAAATGCAAAATCTGACGAACACCAATTGCATGAAAAACTGTTCTATTCCCTTGATCATAAATTGGAGCGATGGTTTCTAACGGTTTACCATAATTTCCTTTCAGAATTAGGAAAACTTTGAACTGAGTTATCAAATAAAAAGTTGAACATATTAAGATGATACCTTCATAATACTCAGAAATTCTCAAAGCTAGTAATACATATGTAGCTTACCTACCTGATTAAAGGATAATGCTACTATCTGATGTGAAGCAATAAGATTGTGTAATTCTCCGTAATATTGGTTTTTATTAGGTATCCATGTCAATTTAAGATCCTCCTGTACGCGTAATATTCCATAAATTCAGCTATACGGTCAAAAACCACATGTAGGTAAATGTATGTAGATAGGTAACCAAGATTTTTTGAAAAAAAAAGAGAATTTCGATTTAAAACTCAAGCCCTGGAAATATTTCAAATCGATTCAGTAAAATACATCGATGGTAAAATGATACAGAAATCAAAAGCCTCAATATTACGTTTGTTCTTTTCACACAAATTTACTGCACTGTAATAGATGTCAGCAGATTTCAAAATTTCAGAGCTACCTAATGAATAAATTAGAGAAAATGTACTATGTACGAGTAGATATTATGTAATTGGTAGTTGTTGTATCTAGTTGTTTTAATTTTTTTTATTTGAAGCTCATTTTATTTTGTAATTACAATGAGCTGGAATTTTTTCAAAGTTAGCTATGAAAATAATGTTGCTAAAAAAAGCTTCGTATTGAAACGTTTTTCAGTTTTTCGAATTTCCAATCACTTTTGAAAAAGAAAATCTGGAACTTCGACATTTACTGCTTACTTTACTTTAAAGACGAGCATTTTTTTTTTCAACGATAAAACATATTTTTAGCAATTAGTGGATGCATGCGAAAAATTTTCCATGGTAAATAAAAATTATCGAAATCTCAATTTATCGACTTTGAAAAAAAATTTATTCACAGTTCACTTGGGGCGAGATTTTGCGCATTCCACCTTGCAAGACATTCATTTGTACGAAAATCGGAAATCTTGACGAAGATGAATGAAATTATTGTTGCGAGAATAGCGAGGAAAGGAGAGGGCCAGCATTATGAATGAAAGTTTACCACCCCTCAATTCCCTTCCATAAATGGCAAACTTCGGTTGCCTCCCCTCACCCGGAAAACACGTGGATGAGTAAATAAAAACTTCCTAGCTAACCAGTCACACAGTCACTAGTGCGAGTGAGAGTGAGCGCAATGAACCTACCGACATTGACCTACATTATCGATGTGATAATAAAAATCACTTTCCTTTTCTGCGAACGAAAATGATCTTCACCTACCCCTTTGCCCAACTAACGCGCAGCTAAAGAGAGTGAAAGTAGTGAAGTGGCCTTGAGAACCAGCTACTGACCTACATACTAACCTACAGTTTACGTGTACGTCGTACATAAGTCTACGACAGCACCGCTACGCTATCTATTGTAATTTTAATGTACATTATTATAAATCTATCATCTATCTACCGAACCTACGTCGAGGAATGTCTCCTGAATGAGGAGGGAAAGGGGAGGGTGAACGTTGAATTTCGCTTCAAATTCCTTTTTAAAAAACACCTTGAAATCCAACTTTTCAGCTCTCAATAAAGTCGACGTTATTCCAAAAAAAATTGGAAAACTTTTGTATTGAAAAATCTACAATATAAAATATGTACGTGTAAGCAAGCATTTCTGTTTGAACGTGTTATAGGAATTTTTTTCAAGTTGACGTCAATAAAATTATATGTGAGTGCTAAGAAAGAGATAAAAATTACTCAATTTTAAAAAGCCATTGATATGTAAATAACACCACTCCAAAGAATACAAGCTTTGATGGACAATACCACGTCTGCAACTATTCGTACATATGTAATTCTAAGAATGAGATACACACAATAGTATACAGTACACCTGCCCGAAAAAATTCAATTACATTTTGCAACAAATTACTAATTACTTACAAAGATGAAAAAAAAGGGGGAAGGTAGAAAATGAATAGGTAAATGAAAAAATTCTAATAAAATTCAAAATAAATAATAATTAATGAGATTAGGTATTGGATTTAATTCATCATACTAGGTTATTCAACCTTTTTAAAAACGAAAATCGGCCGTGATCGATTGAAATATTCTTAGGTCCTCATGATTTCAAAAACACAAAATCAAAGTAATTTTTGAATTCATTTCTTTTCTTTTTTAATTAAACCTGATTGAATTCTTGCGAAATTGGAATCAGAAAGTATTTCATCAACTCATCAAGCAAATCTAATTTTTGATAAAATTAATCATCTTCTGGATCTATTGAAAATTTAAAAATTCAAAAATGGAATAAATTTACCATCTTTAATTTTAAAAAATTTAATGCAGTAATTATTTTACTTAATTCGGTTTTTTTGTTTTTTTTTTTTTTTTGAAAACTTGATTGACGACTTTAGGAAGTAAAATTGAGCAAATTAAAATGCAGTAAAGTAATTGAAAAAAAACTCGTTTGATGAAATTTTTTAAAAATAATAAATTTTTCGACTGAGGAAAAGAAAACAATGAACAATAGGCTATGATTGTAGGTAAAATTCCTGCACAGCCCCTCTTTTCTTTCCCTTTGAAGGGGCAAATGATTGGAAACTTTCAACTTCATCCTACAAAAAAATAATCTAATGTACCTACCTATGATTCAAATACCTACGAAGAAATTTTTGTCTAAATTCATCCTTATTAACAAGGTAAATGCTTATAAATAATTAATTATGTTATTTTCAATTTTTTTTTTTTTTTGAAATGTACTCGTAATATGAGGCGTTGAACAGTTCTGTTTATTGTTTAACTTTGTTTTAAAAGTAGAAATGGTTGCAAACAAATTGACGTAATTTTTTGTTTTTTTTTTACAATTAAGTATTGAATATTCAGAAATAATTCGTGTCAAAAAAACGCGTTATAGAATATGTATTTTCTTATTAAAAAGCAAAATTGAAGAAATAACAAATTATAATGTGATTTAAGAACTCGTTTATTGTAATTTATTGCGATTTCGACGCGTTTTAGTCAAAAATCGACCACTTTCAAGCACAAAATAACGAAAATACTCATTTCCGATACGACACGTATCATTTAAATATTTGAATTTAATCAAAACATTACATTTTTAATATCTACATAATATAAAAATGTTTTTAAAAAATATTTCTTAACTTTTTATTTCGAAATTCAAAATAATATGTTTGTATTATAATTCATTTAATGAAATATTTGAATAATTTTAATATTATTAGGTATTAAAAATAAATAAAATGATTAAATAAAACAATGGAAAAGAATAAACGTATAAAAGTAATTCCAATTTCCGATCAATTCAAAAAAATTGAATTAAAACTATAGGTATATTTTCAACCTTCAAAGTCAAATTATTGGTGTTGGTTTCCAGGTTCCAGATATTCTGATGTCTTCAGTGGATCTTAGATTTCATATTCTCTTTTTGACATTTAACTACTTAGAGAATTTTGATTTCACTTTTAGTTTACCTATTTACTTGGCTACCAATATTACCAAAAATGAAGTTAAAAATCTCCCAAATTTTTTACATCATTCTACTTTAAAAGAAAAAAGAAATGATGCCTACTAATCCACTGGAAAAAAATCTCCAGAATAGAATTAAACCCTCGCCTTCCCAAGGTTTTTAAGGAAAATATTATTCATCATCATCAATATTCAAAAAAATTTTAAAGCTGAACTGAAACACTAAAACTAAAAGTTGGGCAATGGAAAGTTTTGGTGCTGAGTAGAAAGCTTGAATTCTCGAAGCTTCAATTCTGTTTTTTGGTAAAATTAAAATTGTCAAACACTCGCTTTTTGGCAAAAAAGTGACATAAATTCTCGCTTTTTAGCAAAATTTCTGAAATTTTTCCAGAAAAATTACCCAAAAGTCTCGTTTTTTTTTCCAAAACAAAAAATTGTAACTCTTTTTTAATATAGCAGAATTTTTGCTAAAATTGCCGGAGTCCTGTTTTAAAAAAAAAATCGCTTTTTAGCAAAAATGCTGCTGGTTTTTGTATTTTGTTCAAATTGTCAATTCTCGTCTTGTGCCAAAAATTGTCAAAAATTCTTGCATGTTCAAAAACTGAAAAAATGTTTTGCATTTTTGTAAATGGCTAACAATTGTCATTTGCTTGCAATAAAAATCCAACTCGCTTTTTTGACAAAAATTACCAAAAAATGTAGTTTTTTGTTGAAATTATTAATAGTTCTTGCCTTGTGCCAAAAATCGAAAAAAATTCTCGCAATTTTCAAAAATTGTAAAGAATATTTGGATTTTTGTGAATGGCTAAAAATTATTCTTTCGCAAAAAATTCAAAAAAGTCTCACTTATTAAAAAATTGTCCAAAAGTCTCACTTTTTTGTCAATGAATGCGAAAAAAATCCTGCTTTTTGCTACAAAATTGACAAAATAGCATGTCTAAAAATTTTCATTTCTTTTTCAAAAATTCCAAAATAGTATATTTTTTAAAAATAAAATAGCCCAATCAATCTCATTTTCTAGCTAAAAGTTGTCAAAAAGCCATACCTTTTGCTGAAATTGTCAAAGTCTTGATTTTTGTTGAAAATTGACATTTTTTTGTAGAAATTGCAAAAAATCACACTTACAAGTACCTAGTCAAAAATTTCCAAAAATTCACTTTTACTAAATTTACTAAAATGTTGCAAAATGGTAGTAAGTACCTACTCTTTTTTAAAATGACGGTTTGTCACTCTTTTGGTTACTTTTTCGAGATTTTTCGGTCACCAAAGTTACTTTTTTGTAACAAAATTTGAGTAGGAGAAAATTTTGATTTTTGTGGTTGAAATTTTTAGCTGCTTAAATTACTTAAATTCTCTTACTTTTTAGTTTTTGGAGAAATCCAAGCTCGCATTGGACGCTCTAGAATTATCTACCTAGGTATTCATTAAAAATCAACGAGCAGAAAAACGAAAGAACTTGATCGCACATCTAGAAAATTTTACTACCAAACAAAATCACTAGTGTAAAAAAATGAAAAAAGCAATATCCCAAAATTCAGAAATATATCATTCAACTTCAAACCACAATATTCTACCTACCTTTCTCATGTCTGGGAGCATTTAAATGTTCGTCTAAATGAATCAACACGTGTTGAATTTGGAACATACGAATTTCAGAATATCAGGTCAAGTACATAATTATTATAATTTTTAAAAATATACGTATACTTCGAGCTAAAAATGTCATTTTTGTATCACTTTCCTGCACAGATTGACAGATTGCATATCTTCTATTTTTATATTAAATTCATTATCTACTTTATTTCCATCCAAAGCGTTATAAATATCTAGTAAAAATTTCGGAGCAGAAATTTCCAATTCCAAAGGATCATAATATTTTTCGGGGTTTACAAGATTTCTAGAAATTCCAGCATGTTCTTCCAAATATAATACAACTATCTCCTTCGCTGAGTTGAACTTTTCTCTGTTTGTTTTTCTAAATGATTACAGGAACGTTTAACGTTTAAGGAGCCACAATTTTAGCAAAAATTAAAATATTGAAGATTTGAATACCTACTTACTTGTTTTAAAATTTGTTTCCGTCGATTTAAATTCCAGTTATCTACATTTTTCATTTTACTCGTGCTTCGTAAAGATTACACAGATCTCAAACTTTTTTTTTCTTTCAAAATTGAATTTGAACCTCTTTTGGTAAAACCAGATTAAAGAATCACGAAAGATCCTAAATTCACGAAGATCACCCACTACGATTAAACCGAGTTTGAAGGGCTGCCTAAAACTTCATTTCCACCATTTAGAAAATTTTTTCATAAACAGTGAATTCAGAAATAACTGTTAGCTCCAGATGAACTCGAATCTACTACTAATAGGTTTAGGAAAGCAAAGATGTAAATTTAAACATTAGCTTTCGTCCCAGATAAGAAAATTTTGGCTGTTCTTCAAAAGTCAAATTATAAGTTTCAGAATTTGTCAAGAGTCTTAGAAAAATGAGAAATTCTACGCCGATGATTCACCACAAATCCGAATTTTTTGAAGTACCTATTATTCGCCAAATAAAAGTCGAACACTGTTTTGCTGTTTACTTTATTAATTATTCAAACTGGTTAACAATTATAACAAAAATACTTGAATATTTAAGCTCAATCACGAATACGACGAGCTAGACAACAATAACTATAACATAGGTAAATCTTAAACTAAGCGAAAAACTGTCAACCATCGTTTTGGAGCCTACATTTTTAATTAATCAATTAATTAGTAGACATTTTGAACAAAAATACTTAAATATTAAAGCTCATTCAGGAATACAAGCTAGACAACAATATAACATAAAATCTTAACAATAAACGAAGAACAATGATACTTATGAAGAAGCTTTTTCACCTCGAATACGACGAGCTAACTGAATATCTCTGGGCATAATCGTAACACGTTTGGCGTGAATGGCGCACAAGTTGGTATCTTCAAATAATGAGACCAAATACGCTTCGCTAGCTTCCTGCAAAGCGCTGATTGCGGCGCATTGGAAACGTAAATCGGTCTTAAAATCGGAGGCGATTTCACGTACTAACCGTTGAAAAGGTAATTTACGGATCAGTAATTCGGTGGATTTTTGGTATCGACGGATTTCTTGAAGGGCTACGGTACCCGGTCGAAAACGATGCGATCTTTTCATCTTTATGATTGGTTGCGCCTGGAACGTTTTACGCGCTACTTTCGATGCGGTACTTTTACGGGCTACTTTCAGTACTTTTACTTTGGCTGCCAGTTGCCTATGAGGAGCTCTTGTGGTCGATTTACGAGCCGTTTGCTTCACACGAGCCATTTTCTGTAACGTGACAAAATAAATACGTATGAGTGATGCAACGAGCTAGGTGTATTACTTGACGAAACGATAGAACAGATGTTGTGATATTTGAGAAAACATTTGGCCGGAATGTTGCACACATACACAGCATATGTATTTACATGGTAAAATTAAAACACCATTCGAGTGGTATTAGGAATATTATACGCGACCAGCTGAAAAAATCCTCCGAATTTACTTCACTTCATTTAAGGATGATACCTACTCGAATTTGATTCAATACAAATACGAAATATTGTACATATTATTTGTATAATATTTGCAATTTAGACTATGAATATTACACTGGACTACGTTAGGAAAACAAATAACCCATGAAAAAATATTGGACAAGTTGAACATTACGTAAGTTTTTTCGGTGCAACAATAAACGATTTCGCCGGCCGGAACAATGGCGTTATCAGTGAGACGAATTATTCGCCTGAAGACATTAATATTTACTCAAAATGAACACAAAAAAAAGGTGTACTCACTCAAATAATCGAAGAACGAAATTCAAATTCCTTGGTAAAACAGAACAAAGGGCAACAAAAGTCAAAAACCAATACCAAAACAAAATCTGCGTCTAGAGAATCCACAAAAGTAAAGTAACAAAACAAAACAATGCAACTTCAATTTCCAGTATTCTCTTCTTCTACTGCTGCCTGCTGCTACGCAATAAACGTTACTAAAATCCACCAATCACAGCACGTCTGTACAGTTGAGCAGAGAAAAATGCTTGGGTGGGGGTAACTCAAACAGATGCACACGCCAACGCGAAGCTGTTGCATTTGCGGTTGCAGAGATCAGAAATGAAGGCTTTCTGGGTTTTAAGTTTAGCGAGCAATTGACAAAATTTCATCTAAGTATATTATGTAGATTTCATGTTGGTAATTAATTATCCACTTTTTTCAGCCTCGAGTAGACGAGATTAGGCAAACAGCTCAGAGTTTGATTTGATTTCTGAAGTGATCGAGTTATTTACTGATTTTTCCAAAGTACCTAAATCGTCCTTTTCAATCGAATAATTCACTCATTTTTTTTCAAATAGGTAAATTTTTTATGAAAACTTTGAATTATCCACTGATCACATCTCTACTCTCACGTCTCAGTACTCTCTAGTCCTGTCGTTGTAAAAGTTTCTTTTTTTTTACTCCTCCAGAATTGAGTTGATAATACATGTGTTCGTCGTTAGATGCTTACAAACCTGAATGAACAACTTTTTTTAACTAACAAGAATCCATTTTTTAGATTTCCTGCAGACAAGATTAGAAAGGCAGCTCGAAATTGAATTTGATTTCTGTTGTGACTTTTCAAACAATAGGTAAATCTGTAGTTCAATTCAAAATATTCTTTCAAATAAATTTGTTGGAAAAATTAGGAATTTTGAACTTGAAAATTGTTTTAATTCAAAAATTTGAGTTAATTAATTTCAAGTGCTAAAGTGCGTTTTTCGATTACTGGTGAATTTTTGAAAATCCAATTTAGCCCAAAAATGAGGAAAAAACCAAAATTTTACCAAATTGACCAAGAGAGCTGAAATTTGAGATATACTCTAATTTCGACATACCAAATCGATTGGAAACGGTTTCAACCCGTTTTGAGCAGTTCTGGAGCCTCCAGCAGATTTTTGAAACTCGAAATTCCAACAAAATTCCATCAAATTAGAGTTGTAAAGCTTAAATTTATTCTGAAAACTAATTTCAATACACTACGAAGTAGTGCAGGTGACTTTCAAGTCGTTTTGGAGCCTCCAGCGACTTTTTGAAAATTCTTAAAGCCTCCAGCAGATTTTTGAAACTTTAAATTTTTACAAAATTTTATCAAAAGTGGAGATGGAAAGCTGAAATTTACTCTACACTCCAATTTTAACACCCTCTGAAGACGACTTCAGATGGGTTCAAGTCATTTTAGAGCCTCCAGCGGCTTTTTGAAAATTACTGGAGCCTCCAGCAGATGGAGTTGGCAAGCTGAAATTTACTTCGCAGACTACATGGTAGTTTCAAATGGTTTTGAAGCTTCCAGCTACTTTTAGGAAATTTTAATTTTCCAAAAAAACGCCATACAACCTTTCAAAAAACAATACGTTATGAAGTCAACTGCATGTGGGTTTCAAGTCGTTTTGGAGCCTCCAGTGATTTTTTGAAAATTACTGGAGCCTCTAGTAGATTTTTGAAACTTGAAATTTCCCCAAAATTCCATTAACCGGAGATGGAGAGTCGAAATTCATTCTGCAAACTAGTTTCAATACGCTAAGAAGTCGACTGCTGGTGGATTTCAAGTCGTTTTGGAGCCTCCAGCAACTCTTTGAAAGGTTGCATGGCGTTTTTTGGAAAATTGAAATTTTCTAAAAGTAGCTGGAAGCTTCAAAACCATTTGAAACTACCATATACTCGGCGAAGTAAATTTCTGCTTGCCAACTCCATTTTGATAAATTAATGTTGCGGGAATTTCAAGTTTCAAAAATCTGCTGGAGGCTTCAGGAATTTTCAAAAAGTCGCTGGAGGCTCCAAAACGACTTGAAATTCATCTGCAGTACTTCGTAGCGTATTGAAATTAGTTTTCAGAATAAATTTCAGCTTTAGAACTCCAATTTGATGGAATTTTGTGGGAATTTCGAGTTTCAAAAATCTGCTAGAGGTTCCAGAACTGCTCAAAACGGGTTGAAACCGTTTCCAATCGATTTGGCATGTCGAAATTAGGGTATATCCCAAATTTCAGCTTTCTTGGTCAATTTGGTAAAATTTTGATTTTTTCCTCATTTTTGGCCTAAATTGGATTTTCAAAAATTCACCAAAAATCGAAAAACGCACTTTAGCACTTGAAATTTTGACGGGTGATAAATTTTTGCATGATCTTTCGATCTACCTTTGTAATAAGGTTTGAAAAATTTTGTGCAAGTCCTATGTTGAAACGCAAAATCTACGATTTCGGCTGACCTGTCAATCAAAATGGCCGCCATTTTGTAAGTAAGGCCAACTTTTTTTGGGGCAAGTTTGCTTTAAAATGTTCCTTAGGATGTCCCCTTTAAGAAACAAGTTGTCTAGGAGGATTGGCCGGGGGGGGGGGTGCAATTACCTACTCCTATTGTCATTTATGCTGGACTATAAGTAGGTATATCTCGCAATAAATTCGTGAAATTGCTCGATGCGTGCATTAGGCAAAAAACTGCCAATTGCGCATGTTAGGCAACAAAGTAAAGTGAATTGAACTTATTGCGCAATTGACAGCTGTTTTGCCTAATGCACGCACAGAAAAATTTCACGGATTTAGCACCTACAAATGTTGCATAATAAATTGATATTATCCCACATAATGTGACATGCTTACGTTTTGTTATCTGTTAATACGAAAAGTAGCTCGTATTCCAGGAAAACTATACTATCATGAGATGGAATAAAAAGTATTCCCCCTTCCTCTTTCATTCGACCAACTCTACCATCGCTACCTCGCACCCTATCAGTTACATGCATGCCATATCTGAATGTGAATTATGAAGACGTACTGATGAAGTGATGATACATACATGTATTTGAATTTATTGGAAATTGATCGCGAGATATGGAAATGGAAGTGTTGATTTTGAAAATTCAAACAACCGATGAAGAAAAAAAATTCAGAAAAAAAAAGTTTCCGAGTAAGTTTGCTCAAGATACACTGTTACACACACTTACTTACTCAGATCTTCCTTTTAAAAAACTCATTGTTTTTACAGATATCAAGTCCCTTTTTGAGGAAAAAATACGCTGCACCACATGTGGAAAAGATTTAATGGAGAAACTAAGAAATAAAAGTAGAGTCGTACGAATACATCCAATACTGGATGTCTTATGGTGTCGGGTAGGTTCATAGTTTAATATTATGTACTTCCCTTCATGTTTGAGTACCTAATTTAATAATGCGTCATTACGTGCTAATTTTCCAAAATATTTCGTAGAAATGTGAAAAATTCTACGGTGATGGTGAATTCTCGGCTGACGAAGAAGACGGAAGACAGAAGTATTGCCGTTGGTGCGGCCAGGGTGGAAGTCTTTATTGTTGTAACAATTGTCCGGAAGTATTTTGCAAGGTAATTTTTCTGGAATTTCTTTTTCTTAGGTGTATAAAGCAATTAAGCATCAACATATGCGGCGCTGAATTAGTGTCATTGTCCAATACGTGCATCTCGCACGAAATTGTCCAATGCGTGCACTAGGCAAATTCGTCGGAAATATTGCGCGTATTAGGCAAAGTAGCTCTGAGTAGACTCGCTGCCAAACGCGTTCAGGTATGCAATAGAAGCTGCCAATTGCGCCTATACGTATAGTAAGAACTAAAAATTGCGCGGCAAATAAAATTAAACAGTGGAAATTGATCCTTGTGGCCCGAAACCCAGTGCCAAAATTTTCAGGTTGTTTTTCTGCTTCTACTGGGCCCATTAAAATGGATAAAATTGCAATATATGTAGTAATGCAATACCAATTTATATTCAATCATTTCCATCATTCATGGAAAATATTTTTTGATAATTTTTTGAACTCGTCTTAGTATACAAACTGCTATGTGTACTTACTTACTTCCGAGTTCCGTTTATGAATGATTATTCAATTTTCAATGGCACGTTTTTGGTAACTTCTTCCAGAAATGCAATCACAAAAGAATTAAAAGAGTTGGAAATGCAAAAATAGAACTTGATTTTTCCCACCTGAAGTCGTCAAATTCGGGTCAAAATCTTCTTCTCGCAACACACAACACTGTACCTAGTACCTATAGCTACCTACTTACGTATATCTAATATCACCGTATCAGGAAGATTCCCAAATCATACCATCAACTGAATTTATCAATTTTTTCATGTTTTATAATATGCTTAGATATGTGCATTTTATTTTCTTTCGAACTGACGTGTGCCAAATTAGGAACTAGCTCTAGACCATCTTCTGGAGTTACCTACCATCTTCAATTCAATCCTACTCATTTTCATCAGATATAATTATTGTATTTTCTGATTTAGAAAAATGTACCAGGAAAAAATCAAGTATTTACTAGGATGGGTCATTTTTCAACATTTTTCAAATTTTGATGAAACCTGGCAAAGAATTATAGCCAAATGACCTCAATAAGACAGAAAAAAATTAATCAATTTTTGGTCTTTTTTTCAGATATGTGTAAGACGTAACTTTAAGAGAAAATTCGCACAAGAAGTTATGGAAAACCACGATTGGAAATGTTTTATGTGCGTAAATCGGCCATTGTGGCCATTGCGAGCTATTTGCAATGCAGCAAAACGCATATTGGTAGGTACATGATCGATCAAAATATCTGCGAGTAGGTATTCGCATCAGAGTAGATCGTAAAATTAATATTTCGCCGTTACAGGGGACGAATGAAAGTTCCAGCGGGCCATCTGCCACTGCACCTATTAACGATAATTTATCATCCATGGCTGAACGTAACGACGATGCCAACGAGAAATCGATGATATCAAACAACGATTCATTGGCTGTCAACGTGTCTTCTATTATCGAATCCTTAAATAGTTCTGAAGAAAACCATTTAATAAATTTAGAATTTTTGAGAGACTAAGATATAACTTTCTATACCTATATGAAAAATTGTTGCATTGGTCAGTACGATTATCTGCTCTCGTAAGCTTACTTACATAGTGTTTAAAAATTGTTGAAAATTGTTACAACAGCTTTCAGAGATGAAACTTTATCCTTGCTTCGTACGGGCTAAATAGGTATACCTACAGTTTTTCTGTTTGTGAATTTTGCACCTAGAAAATATCTGTTCTAAGTAGGTACCTAACTTTTACAAACGTCAAATGTAAAGAAATTGGCTTTTTGTAGGAAGGTAATCTTTTACTAGGTAGTTACTTGAATTAGGTAGGTATGAGGTCTGCGAATTCAAGTACGTATAATCAATCAGGCCACACAGAAATCAATTGAAAAATTGCAAACTATTGAAAAAATTTATTGATGGTGTGAAATAAAAGGTGTTGCAGGTACTTGAATTATGAATAATTTTCAAAAACTTCAGCACTTTCTGAGAATCTATTGTATTATGTACGAGTATTCGAAATCATTCAGAAAATGTTTCAATCGAAAAATAAACTCTTTTTTTTACTTCTTGAAACATGACATTTCAGAAGTTATTGCGCTCACTTCATTCAAATCGAGTCTTTTTGAATTGTTTTTTAAAATTGAAATTTCTAAAAAAAAAAAAAAATGATTGAATTTCCAAAACTTTGAAGCCAAAAAACACTCAAACTCCTTGCATGAAAAAACATTATTGTTTCACCAAAGTATATCAAAATACGAATTTTCAAACGCTTTTGCACTCGCTTCGCTCGGGCCAATTCATTTCTCTTTTGCCAAAGGCATTCAAAAATTGAAAAAGGAAAACGAAAATTTTTCATGTCCTAATAGGCTACGAATATTTATTAAGTATACTTGTTTACTTATAAATTAGCAAAATTTTACATTCAAAAACTCGCCTTTTCATTAGGAAAATTTTGTAATTTTTTTTCATAGGTGTGTATGAATCGACAAATTTTTGGCTTACTCTACTGTCTAATTTTGAAATTTTAATGACGAAATAGCCAATTTTTATGATTTTTTAATACCTACGTAAATATTTTTGAAATACATTTTCCTATCGGATTTCCAACTCTTCATTTCTTGAAAACAACTTATTTTCAATTTAAAAAAAAAATTGAAAAAACACTACTTTCTCAATTACCTATTTATCAATAAATTTCCATCGCCATATAAAAATATCTGGCTTCTGTAATTCTCTAAAAATCATATTTATTTTTGTAATTGATAGAAAACAAGTAACAGAGACGGCTCAACTTTCAAGTCAGAATCGTTAAAAATTCAAAATTTTTATCTTTTGGGAAAGTCAAAATTATAAGTAGTTTTAATTTTTTCTGGAACTCAAAATGGTAAGTCGTACAGTTATTTCGGTCAATAATCTCAATTCCAAAATGTAGACGAGTATTGTTTACTAAACTGGAATCTATTTCAGCGTGAAGTATTGTCAGTACACATAGGTCAAGCTGGAGTCCAACTTGGTAGCGCTTGCTGGGAACTGTACGGAATCGAGCATGGAATCGGTCCAGATGGTTATCTATCTGCTGATACTGCAAAATGCAGTTCGATAGACTTTTTTGACGCTTTTTATCACGAAAGTTCATCCGGTAAACATATCCCTCGAGCGATTTTAATCGACTTGGAACCTTCAGTCATTAGTAAGTTTTGAAATAAACATTCCAACATAAAGAAAAAAATATTTTCTTTAGATTATAGGTACCTAATTTCAAGACTTATTCTTCTTTTATAAGGTGAAATTCGCAATAATCAATATAATTCTTTATTCAAACCTTCATCTTTAATTTGTGGTAAAGAAGATGCAGCTAATAATTATAGTCGAGGATTTTATACCGTTGGTAAGGAAATGGAGTATTCTATAATGGATATCATTCGAAGGCAAGCCGAAACGTGTACGAATTTGGCTGGATTTTTTATATTCCATTCAATGGGTGGTGGTACTGGATCCGGTTTAACGTCGCTGATTATGCAAAAATTAGCTGCCGAATACGCGAAGAAGCATAAACTGGAATTTGTTGTGTATCCTTGTCCAAGGGTATGTTGATATACCTACTAACTTTATCAGGGGCTTATTTAGTCGATCTAATTTGAATTTAATTGTATCTTTAAAGCTCTCGACTTCAGTGGTCGAACCTTATAACGCTGTATTAGTTTCTCATGGCACAATGGAGCATAGCGATTGCGCCTTCTTGGTTGACAACGAAGCACTCTACGACATCTGCACACGTCAGCTCTACATGGAAAAACCAACCTACGTCAACTTGAACAGAATTTTCGGCCAGGTCATCTCAGCGTTAACAGCTTCGATGCGATTCGACGGCTCTGTGAATTTAGATTTATCCGAATTCCAAACTAATCTCGTTCCATATCCCAGAATACATTTTCCATTAGTCACGTATTCGCCATTCCGTTCCGATTTATCCCTACAGCACGAAAAAATAACGCTGACAGGGATAACTCACGATGTATTCGAAAGATCCAACCAGATGTTACGATGTGATCCATCTCGTGGCATGTACATGGCGTGCTGTTTACTCTACCGAGGTCTTATTCAAATGAAAGAAATCACTTCGACGATCCGCGAAATAAAAAATAGTAAAGTTAGGTTCGTCGACTGGTGTCCCACCGGTTTTAAAATAGGTATAAATTTCCAACCTCCTACTTGTGTACCCGGTAGCGGATTATCCAAAGTCAACTTTTCGCTTTGCGCGATCAGCAATTCGACAGCTATTGCTGAGGTATGGTCGAGGATTAATTATAAGTTCGATTTGATGTTCGCCAAACGTGCCTTTACGCATTGGTTTATCGGCGAGGGTATGGATGAGCAAGAGTTTATCGATGCTAGGGAGAATTTAGCTGGTTTGGAGAAGGATTACGACGAATGTTGCAGACCCAGCTCGAAGCTCGACGACTCCGGTGAGGAAGAAGAAGGTACTTCGTATACGACAACCACGATGATGCCTCAAAGTACGACAAGAGATGATACCGCAGAAAGTATCATATCACAAAGTAGTGTTTTGTCGTAGCTTTTGATGAAATCGTGTTACTTGTTAGATTGTAAAAAATTTGTTGTTTGTTTTGTTTTAAAAATTTAAGATTTGTACAGATATTTTGACTCTTTTGTGTGTTTATTGTGAGTCACCAGCAACTTGTAAAAAAATGAAATGTATAGGTACCTATTCGTTATAATCATCTGTATGTACGAATGTTTTGAAATTAAATGTCGCGTTGATGATGAATTTTCTAAATTTAAATATTGCTTCAAATTTTATTATTCATTGATTGAGTGAAGAACACAATTTCTAAAAAAAAAAATCAAAAATCAAAATAGCAGAAAAAAATTTAAAAAAATTATTTTTGAATATTTCATTGGAACATAGAGAACATAGGTAGCCCATATGTAGAAACAAAGTGATAATGTAAATCAGATATCTCGAAATCTCAAGTTGGCCTATAAAGAAATACCTAGTATAATACAATACAAGCACCGAAAGTGAGCGTTTTTATGGCGAGCGAATGTTTACGGACCGAGCCGTTTCATGATATCAGTAATGAAAATGATTTTTTTAATTGAAATTCGTGTTGAGTATGTAATAAGTAAGCTTTATTTGCCAGTTGCCACACTTCAATTGTAACCATTACTGCGGTATTGTGAAAAATGATAGAAAGTTGCAGCAAATGAAACTGACAGAATGAGTATACTTTTTCTTATGGTTTTACTTATCGTTTTTGCCTACTTATCTTGATGTAAAAGCTTATCATTTAAAGTTGGCTTCATTATAAAAGTAGTTCATGAGCCACAAATTAAATTAGCGTCATTAGTTATTTTTTTACTCCTACATAAACTTGTATTTTCATACCTACTTTAAAATTGATTTCAATATGAGAAGTTATCGTTTTGAGTTTCTGCTTTTCATTTTTGTGCTCGTGACGATAAGATTCTACGAATGCATGTAAGTTTGTTACTTTAAAATACATTCTTTTTTTTTTTTAAAATAATAATGAACATGAACAATATTATGAACATTATGAACAACATTAACAGTACTTTTATAATTTGAAATTAGAAACTTTGAAGGAGGAAATCAATATTATTGATGTGTTCTTTTTACACGGATTTTGGCAGATTTTCGAGAATCTGGATTTTGGCAGATTTAAATTAGAATTCACAAGAATCTGCTCGGGTAGCAGCTTTTGAAAATGTATTTTGGATTTCACTTTGAAAAAGAAAAGAACTACGATCTAAGAAGGCTAGAGGTTTTGAAAAATTGGTGAATATAATCTCAAAACGTCAAAAGTGTGAAAAAATGAGATTTTAAAAAACGTCCAAAATCCAGATTCTCAAAAATGAAAAATCTGTCAAAATCCGTGTAAAAAAAATATATATATCTAAATTTTCAAAAAAAAAATAAAAATTCGCGAAAAAAAACGAAGTGGCTGACACCTAGCGGCTGTTCCGTCAACTATCTGAAAAGGTGATATGATGAAAAGGTGAATGCAATTTTTCCTGTAAAAAATTCAACTTTTTCGATTATTCGCGGATTTTGGTGAACTTTGGTGCAGTATCAAATTATAGACAATAAAATTCCGTATCGATTGATGTTAAATTTTCATCATTTCGTGAAAAAATAACGATTTTATGAATACTTTTAGTTTGCTGATTTTTGCATACTACGTACATCAACTTCAAACTCGAAATACTTGTAATTTTCAGTGAGCATGTGCGCGTTTTAAATAATCAAAATGTTCGGAATTACATCCTCTTTAAAATGGATTTTTACCTAAAGCTCTATGTGCAACGGTTCAAAAGTTGTGGAAGTTTGAAGTTGCGAAAACAAGGCAAAAAGCAGCTGCGAATCGTAAGTATTGAACTTTGAACTAAAATTACTCGAAATTTTCAGTGGACACCTAGGTATTTTAATATATCAAAATGTTCGGTATTTCTTCCTCTTTAAAATGCTTTTTTACTGAAAGCTCTACCTTCAACCGTTCAAAAGTAATTGAAGATCAAAGTTGCGGAAATAGATTATTCATCAACAGTATCAACACATTGTTTGAATTGATAACAGTGATAACACAATTTGAACATTTTGGTGACATTATATTAAAATACCTAGGTGTCCACTGAAAATTTCGAGTAATTTTTGTTTGAATTAGTTCAGTACTTACGATTCGCAGCTGCTTTTTGCCTTGTTTTCGCAACTTCAAACTTCCACAACTTTTGAACCGTTGCACATAGAGCTTTCGGTAAAAATCCATTTTAAAGAGGATGAAACTCCGAATATTTTGGTATATTAACATAAGCATAGGTTTACTGAAAATTTCGACAATTTTTCGTTTAATGTTGACATATAGTATGAAAAATGCGGTAAAAGTATTCATTAAATCGTTAATTTTCCTCTAAATGGTGAAAAATTAGTATCAATCGATAGGGAATTTCATTGTCTTTAATTTAAGACTAACTAAAAGTTCATCAGAACTCGCGAACAATCGAAAAATTTGCTGTTTTTTCGCGAATCACCAAAGATATTACCATCTAATCACCTTTTCAGGACTGCGATACTAGCGATCCAAGCGAGGGTTTTTTCGCGAATAAAAAACTTTTGAATTTTGAAGAAAACAATGATAAATGGTAAGGTTCTACATGACGTCATCTAAATCACATCCGTCTTCTTTCTGTAGTCAAATGATATCAAACAAGTGACGTCATCGCACCCGGTTGACAAACAACGCGACAGAGAAGCAAGAAAACGACCCAGGTATTCCTGGTAAACGGAGAACGAGTATAGAAAATAGATACGGCAGTATCGTTCTTTCTAAACTTCACGTTATCGCGTTACTCGTTCAACATTCAGGGATACCATGTGAAACGGCTTATTTTACTCATTCCAACACGTTGTACATTTGTTATGTTATAGAAGTTGCCGATATGTACTTTATGTAGGCATTGATTGACCCATGATGAAATATTGAAACGTACTTATTAGAGGTGAAAACGGTTACGCTACCCGCTTACCGGTATCTGGTTAAAATACCGGCTAAACCCGCTAGTGGTTGTATCGGGTTGATTCGGATATAGGATAGTAGCGTATAGCGAGTACAACCCGAATGTTTTCGCACTTGGTCTGCGCACGCACCTCAAAATTTGATAATGCGTAAGTGGGAGGAGTTACGCTTCGACACCTGTCGTTCGTATGTGTGATTGACGTTTGACATGATTGATGACAATGATGATGTCATGCCGGTACACCAGCTACGCATTCAATGCGCTACTAGTTATATCCTGAACCGGTGCGACATTTTTTCAATTCGCTACCCGCTACTACCGAGTAGCGAGAATTTACGATACGGATACGATAGTTACCCGCTGTCAGCGAGTACCGTTTTCAGCTCTAGTACTTATAGTCCAGGAAAATTAGATGAAAAAAAAGGGTCATTGGGAAAAGTGAGGTAGAAAGCTGAATTTTGGTATACAGGTCCATTTTTTGGTGCTGAACACGAATCCGATGAGTCCCCGGTCGTCCCTGGTGAGCTTTCTCCCCTATTGTGGATCTAAGCCCCCCAAAACCAGTTTTTTGCAATTTTCTCCCCCGCATTGCATTTTAGCGAAAAATGAGGTTAGACACAAGAATCTACGTCAAATTTCCGATCTAGTGACATATCAACTTTTCTTCTACCCTCAAGGGGGTTGGAACCACAACCATTCAAAAAAGGGGAGTTCCCTGAAAAATACAAAACGTCTATAGGCGCCTAAGAGGGGTGAAATGGTCCCCGACAGCGTTCGAGTTGATATTAGCATGAAAAGTGGGTACCATAGAGAAACCTCCGCGCAAAAAATTTTAGATCCACACCCCTCCCCTTTTTGCGGAACCCTCCTTTTTTGAAATTTCAGTATCACTTTTCTCAGCCCCATTTCAACCGATTTTGAAAATTTTTCTGGAGGTTATGTATATGCTTGATAGGTAACCCCACAAAAATTTTCAACCCCCTCCCCTCATATTTACCCCCCAAAATGGCGTTTTTTTCATTTTTTTAGGCCTATTAACAATCAAGATTGCGAGGTAAAATTTTGTAAACACGTTTTTTGGATGTATTTTTGGCCCCCAAACATCATATACTATATTAGAAATTTTTGCTTTGGTGCGCCGTGGTAAAAACTTGAAATAATGTATCGTAGGGGGGTGGGGGGTGAAATGGCAATTTTGAAAAAAACAACTATCAATGAGTAGGGTATCGTTTTCATATGATTCGATACCGCTGAGCACGAATATGACCTCAGATTTTTTGCTACACTCACCTACCCCTCTCCAGAGCCCCTCAGCCCCCTCAATTTTCACGATTTTCGAAATAAAGTTATTTTGGTGATGTTGGTTTCATTGCTATGGAAAAATTACATATGTTCATTGTTATTGTACATAAAATTTCTCGTAGAATGAGCTACAGCACATGGCTCCCCCTCGAGGGGGGTGGACCCTTCAATTTTTTTCCACGCAGAAAACGTAACAATCTGTATGTGTACTGGACTGTATAGGTATGCGGAGCATATGTGGCATAATAATTATTCATGATAACTGTAACTTGAGTATGTATGAGTATGTATTTTATAATTCAATGAGTACCTACATAAAAAATCACAAGAAAAAAATATGGTAACGAAATACTTATAAAAAAAAGTAAAGAATGTTAATTTGTGATTCACTTAATCGTCATCATCACTAATGTCATCATCTGTGGTATAACTTTCGTCGCTGGAATAGTTGTAATCGTCATTTTCTTTCGAAAATCGTGAAAAATGAGGGGGCTGAGGGACTCTGGAGAGGGGTAGGTGATTGTAGCAGAAAATCTGAGGTCATATTCGTGCTCAGCGGTGTCGAATCATATGAAAACGACACCAACGTCATCAAAATAACTATATTTCGAAAATCGTGAAAATTGAGGGGGCTGAGGGGGCTCTGGAGAGGGGTAGGTGAGTGTAGCAAAAAATCGGAGGTCATATTCGTGTTCAGCGGTGTCGAATCATATGAAAACGACACCAACATCATCAAAATAACTATATTTCGAAAATCGTGAAAATTGAGGGGGCTGAGGGGCTCTGGAGAGGGGTAGGTGAGTGTAGCAAAAAATCTGAGGTCATATTCGTGCTCAGCGGTATCGAATCATATGAAAACGATACCCTACTCATTGATAGTTGTTTTTTTCAAAATTGCCATTTCACCCCCCACCCCCCTACGATACATTATTTCAAGTTTTTACCACGGCGCACCAAAGCAAAAATTTCTAATATAGTATATGATGTTTGGGGGCCAAAAATACATCCAAAAAACGTGTTTACAAAATTTTACCTCGCAATCTTGATTGTTAATAGGCCTAAAAAAATGAAAAAAACGCCATTTTGGGGGGTAAATATGAGGGGAGGGGGTTGAAAATTTTTGTGGGGTTACCTATCAAGCATATACATAACCTCCAGAAAAATTTTCAAAATCGGTTGAAATGGGGCTGAGAAAAGTGATACTGAAATTTCAAAAAAGGAGGGTTCCGCAAAAAGGGGAGGGGTGTGGATCTAAAATTTTTTGCGCGGAGGTTTCTCTATGGTACCCACTTTTCATGCTAATATCAACTCGAACGCTGTCGGGGACCATTTCACCCCTCTTAGGCGCCTATAGACGTTTTGTATTTTTCAGGGAACCCCCCTTTTTTGAATGGTTGTGGTTCCAACCCCCTTGAGGGTGGAAGAAAAGTTGATATGTCACTAGATCGGAAATTTGACGTAGATTCTTGTGTCTAACTTCATTTTTCGCTAAAATGCAATGCGGGGGAGAAAATTGCAAAAAACTGGTTTTGGGGGGCTTAGATCCACAATAGGGGAGAAAGCTCACCAGGGACGACCGGGGACTCATCGGATTCGTGTTCAGCACCAAAAAATGGACCTGTATACCAAAATTCAGCTTTCTACCTCACTTTTCCCAATGGAATGTTATTTTTCCTGGACTATTATTCAATTATTAATTATTAATTCTTGTAAAATACGCACGTTGCAATAGATGCCAATATTTATGTACAATATGTAGACTGTAGGTACTAGGAAGGCATTGTGATTGATTGATTTAAATTATGTGATAAATTCAACACGCCAAAATTTAATAATTTATATTTCAAATTCAAACTTATCACATTCTTTCAAAATTATTACCAAATTTAAGTACTTAGATTTGTGTGAAGGTGGCATTCTGAATGTGGGCATTTACAAATTACAAAATTACAATGCTATATAAGTATAAGTAAACGTAACTGTATGAGTGGTTCAGTTTAGTGGGACCGCAAAAGATGTACTTAACAAGGGAACCTTCCTACGCGATGATCTCCGATTTGAATGAAAACTAAAAAATACTTTTGAAAACATCAAAATTCATCAATTTAGAGAAAAATACTGCAATTAAGATATGTAGGTAGGTAACTGAAAGTATATATTTTTTTCAGATCCTAATTCGAGGCTGTTTGAACTGGATTTTAAAGCCAATTTTATTTCAAATATGAATCTAACACCTCCGTGATCGAGAATAAAAATATCGAAAATTGAGCCCATTTTTGAGAATTATTCCAACAACAGTGAGAAATTGTATTACATTAATTATTATTTGTAGCAAAATAATACTTCGAATTTAGACACTTAATAACGTTTGAACCACCTCGACAATCACATTTTTTCAAGTTATATGGCCCAAAATTAAGGGGTTCCATGGAAAGGGGGTAGTCTTTTATTTTTGTTTTCCCGATTTTTACATTTTCTGAATATATGTATTTAAAATGAATAGGTAATGCCTCCGTATTCAGTGATATTAAAGTGTTCTTCCATGAAAATAAAAAAATAATTGAAAAATGTTTTCATATACCTAGGTAGGTAGAAAAAAATTTCAATTCTATTTGAAAACACTTGTAAAAATCAGTAAAAAAAATTAAACCGGGCCTGTTTTCCATGGGACGTCTCAATTTTAGAAAATTTTGTCCTCTTTCCAATGCTACTAAAATTTTTAAAATCTGCAAAAGTCTTCTTGGAGAGAATAGCGATAGGTACATATTACGAGCTGAATATGGTCGCGCGATTTGGGTCACTGTGTTTTGCCAAATCAATTAGGTACGTTTTAAGAACCATTCCAACCAGAGTGTATATTTTTTGAAACAGAATTCTGGGCACTTTGAACTTTGACAATGTTCAGCACTTTTGAAGCACAGTAAAATTGAGTGAAAGTTTTCATTGTTCATTTTAAAATACACCATGATCAGACTGAGCCCAGGATAACAACTCTGCTGACATCACATAACAAATATGCAGGATGATCTCATTTCTGTTTATTCTTCACATTTTTTTTTTCAGTGATAATCATCCAACTAGGTATGTGTATATATGTACTCGTAAATATTTGAGCTCAAGAATACGATCCCAAACGTGGGTACTAAAACGTATGTTTGTATGGTATAGTATTGTCAGTACATGAACACAAAAGATCGTAGTTTTTACCCGTCAATAATTCTCTGTAAAAAAAAAAAAAAAAAAAAAAAACAAGAAAGAAGAAAATGTTAACATTATAGGTTGTAAATCTTGTAGGTATAAAAGTGTCAATCTCCCTGCGTTATTCAACATTCTACCCGGGTCTTATAGTGGGCGAGTAAAAAAATACGCATGTGTGACGAATTCCCTTGCCCAGCTGATTAAGTTAATGTCCTTCAAGGCAGTTGACCGCTAAATTTACAACAGGATATCGGCTTAATAAAGAAAACGTTCTCGTAACCATGTGCTGTTTGGCGCTAAATGAATAAGCGAATCCGTATTTGTTTCTCTGCTGTTTAATTCACCAAGTTCTTTCAGTTTTGGAAGTACATAAGTACCTATAGAAAAATAGAACTTACAAGGGAACCTGTTGAGGTGTCCGCCTCCGATTTGAACGGGACCGCGATTTTTCGAAAGAGCATGTTCTAAAGCCCCCAAATCCAAATTTTCAGCTGCCCAAGTTTTTTTTTCGATTTTTGGCAAATTTTTGAAAATCCAAAATTGACTAGTTTGGTGATTTACGCTTTTTTTAAAAAAGTATGTACTCGATCAGTGAAAATGTTCAAAATAAATCCTAAAACTGATATTAACCTCCCAAATCCAAATTTCGTCATTTCCAGCCATTCTGGAGCCTCCAGCACGCTATTTTTCAATTTCTCCAGAATTTTGAATTAGCTCCAGAAGGCATGAATATGAAGTTGGGCAGCTAAAAATCAAGTTGTGTGTTATACTCGATCTGTTTAACGAGTTTATCCACATTTGAGTCGATTTTGGGAGGGACACCTCAACAGTGGTTTCTTGACCAGCTTTTTTTCAAAATAAAAATATTCAAAAATCAAAAATTTCTCGTTTGCGAGAAAATTTTAGAAATTTGCGCGAATCGCAGTATTTTGTCACGAACTAAGCTCACGAGGGCGAATTTCGCCATTTCCAGCTATTCTGGAGGCTCCAGCGCGATTTTTCAATTTCTTCAGAATTTTGAATTTGCTCCAGAAGGCGTGAATATGAAGTTGGGCAGCTAAAAATCGAGTTGTATGTTATACTCGACCTGTTTAACGAATTTATCCACATTTGAGCTGATTCTGGAGCAGACACCTCAAGAGTGAGATTTTGACCAGCTTTTTTCATAATAATAATATCCAAAAATTAAAGGGAGCCCCAAGAAAGGCTGGAAATGGCAAAATTCGCTCTCGTGTGGTTAATTAATGACAAAATACAGTGATTTGCGCAAATTTCAAAAATTTTCTCGCAAACGAGAAGTTTTTGATGTTTGAATATTTTCATTTTGAAAAAAAGCTGGTCAAAAAGTTTTGCATTGCAAAGATTTTAAGGATACCTTTTTTTAAATCAAAATTACCCAAATTTGCGCAAAGTACCTAATGGGGAAAAAAAGTAAAAGTGACGAGTTTCCCCCTAATTCCACATAGGTGAATTCGAATTTGGTGTTTATTTCACTCCAAATACAAACCAACTAGGTACCACTAATAAGAAATTCACCATAAAATGCATCCCTCCAACCCTAAATAATTTTTGTTTGAAAAAAGGGTTTGGAAACTGTTTAATGGTGTATTGATGAATTTGTGAAAAAAATTTCAGCTTTTTCCGATCTCTAGAACTTGAGAAATCGATTTTTTTCAACAGTTTTGACAGATTTTTGCATCGTGAAGAAATGCCCAGTACTGCTTGTATACCGTCAGTGGATATTTCTTGCATAGGCGAAAAAGTTACAAAAAATGTGTTTTTTGGTTGTATTTTGGGCTCAAATTGTCGGATCGGGCTGAAATTTTATATATAGATGCACCTAAGCATTCTTGATGTGCATGTGTACATTTTTTTCAAAAAAACCTGTTTCACTGTGCAGGGGTTGAATTTTGGGGTGATTTTCATAATAGCGGAGCAGGATTGATTTTTGGGGAACACTATAGAATCCAAATTTGAATTCAGCGACTTCAAATTAGGGGGAAACTCGTCTCTTTTGTACTGTTGCGTGAAATTTTGCCCTAGATTGGCGAATTTTGAATTTTTTAAAAATTATTTTTTGCTCTATTATAAGCAAAGGGCTCCTTTAATCGAAAATATGATAATAACATAACTTGTTCAGCATGTCGAGTACTACTGGAATACAGTGGTTTTGAATTGTAATCTCCCACTTTCACATACCTACCCATGTTGATAGGAAGCAGGTAGATGAAAGTGGGAGATTAAAAATCGAAACCACTATATTCCTGTAGTATTCGACATGCTGAACAAGTTATGTTATTATCATATTTTCGATTAAAGGAGCCCTTTGCTTATAATAAAGTAAAAAAGAATTTTTTTAAAATTCATAATTCCTCAATTTGGGGCAAAATTCTGCGAAACAGTTGAAAAAAGACGAGTTTCCCCCTAATTTGAAGTCGCTGAATTCGAATTTGGATTCTATTGTTCCCCAAAAATCACTCCTGTTCCACTATTATGAAAATCGCCCCAAAATTCAACCCCTGCAAAGTAAAACAGTTTTTTTTGAAAAAAATGTACACATGCACATCAAGAATGCTTAGGTGCATCGATGTATAAAATTTCAGCCCAATCCGACAATTTGAGCCCAAAATACAACCAAAAAACACATTTTTTGTAACTTTTTCGCCTATGCGAGAAATATCCACTGACGGTATACAAGCAGTACTGGGCATTTCTTCACGACGCAAAAATCTGTCAAAACTATTGATAAAAATCGATTTCTCAAGTTCTAGTGATTAGAAAAAGCTGAAATTTTTTACACAAATTCATCAATACATCATCAAACGGTTTCCAAACTCTTTTTTCAAAAAAATACTATTTAGCGTTGGAGGGATGTATTTTAGGGTGAATTTCTTATTAGGGGTGGTTTGTTTATATTTGCAGTGAAATAAACTTCAAATTCGAATCAGCGATGTAGAATTAGGGGGAAACTAGTCACTTTCACTTTTTCCCCGGTATTTTGCACAAATTTGGGTAATTTTGATTTTTTTGAAAGTCTTTTTTTCTCTATCGTAGGCAGAGGTCTCAGTTAATTGAAAAAATGATGATAACAAAAAATTTAAAAGTTCCGTATTTCGCAAGTACTTGTCATGTCATGCTGTACAAGTTTTGTAATTATAGTTTTTTCGATTAACTCATTGGTAGGTATCCTTAAAATCTTTGCAATGCAAAACTTTTTGACAAGCTTTTTTTCAAAATAAAAAATATTCACATCAAAAATTTCTCGTTTGCGAGAAAATTTTTGAAATTTGCGCGAATCGCTGTATTTCATCATTAATTAACCACACGAGAGCGAATTTCGCCACTTTCAGCCTTTCTTGGGCCTCCCTTTAAACTTTGGATATAATTATTATGAAAAAAGCGGGTCAAAAACCCACTCTTGAGGTGTCCGCTCCAGAATCAGCTCAAATGTGGATAAATTCGTTAAACAGGTCAAGTATAACATACAACTCGATTTTTAGCTGCCCAACTTCATATTCACACCTTCTGGAGCAAATTTAAAATTCTGGAGAAATTGAAAAATCGCGCTGGAGCCTCCAGAATGGCTGGAAATGGCGAAATTGGCCCTCGTGGGGTTTGTTCATGACAAAATACTGCGATTCGCGCAAATTTCAAAAAATTTCTCGCAAATGGAAAATTTTTGATTTTTAAATATTTTTATTTTGAAAAAAAGCTGGTCAAAAATCCACTCTTGACTTCTTGAGGTGTCCGCTCCAGAATCGGCTCAAATGTGGATAAATTCGTTAAACAAGTCGAGTATAATACACAACTCGATTTTTAGCTGCCCAACTTCATATTCACGCCTTCTGGAGCAAATTCACAATTCTGGAGAAATTGAAAAGTCGCGCTGGAGGCTCCAGAATGGCTGGAAATGTCGAAATTTGGATTTGGGGGCTTAATATCAGTTTTAGAACTTATTTTGAACATTTTTATTGATCAAGTACGTACTTTTTAAAAAAAAGCATAAATCACCAAACTAGTCAATTTTGGATTTTCAAAAATTCGCCAAAAATCGAAAAATGAACTTGGGCAGCTGAAAATTTGGATTTGGGGGTTTCAGAACATGCTCTTTCCAAAAATCGCGGTCCCGTTCAAATCGGAGGCGGCCACCTCAAGAGGTTCCCTTGTAAAGTTCATTGAAAAAAATGTTATTTTTATTTTTGAATTTACTGAAGTTTCAAACAAAGATTGTTTATTTTTCTTAAAATTAATAAATTGCTGCCCCAGTGCCGCTGAAAATTTGGCGCTCTACTATAGGGAAATACGTCACTAATAGTAAATACCTAAGGAAATGTTTTCCAAAAATTTAAAATGACAATGACCAAAAAAACACAAATTAGGAAGGGGTGAATTCTTAGAATGAAATGGACTCTAAATTCTTACTCGATGACCTCAATTTAGGGGAAAACGACTATTATTAATATATGTTTTTTGGCCCAAAATTTGTCACTTTCAATTTTTGGAAAACATTTTCTTAGGTATTTACTATCAGCAACGTATTTCCCTATAGTAGAGCGCCAAATTTTCAGCTGCACTGGGCCAGCAATTTATTAATTTTTTTAATTTTAATATTTTATTCGAAATTAAAAGAAAATCGCATTTTGCAACAATTTTAACGTTCACAAGGTACTTGTGAGAATTTGAGGGGTGATTGGGAGAGGGCAGAGGTGGACTGCCCATAAAAGGTTACCATGCAGGTAGTTCCCAGTAGACTTTTATTGGCTGAGTGAGCCCCAAACATGAACGATAAAAATTAAAATAGAAGTACCTACCTACTCTTTCATATCTACAATCGTATTTCGTAAAAAAAAGCGATGGAAAACTGAGAAATCTTGGCAAAAAATGCAAAAATTATTTTTGAAAAACAGTGGAGGTCATGAATAGGATTTTTATAAACTTTTTTATTCTTCTCAAGGAGAAATTTTTTTAGAAGTCAAAAAAAGAGTTGCACGAAAGGAAAAAAAACTAAAAGCTTCGAATTTTAAGTCTTAAGAAGGTAAGACGGTTTACGAAGTAAACAAAACGGGAAGGGGTGGTGGTCGTAGAAGTTTATGCAAAATACAAATAGGATTTATCAATTTTGTCTGCCCGTAAAAAAATACCAAAAAAAAAAAATAAAATCATGACAAGTTTGTGGTTCTGAGTTAAAATTATCCCAGAAATGGATTTGTAAACCAACGAAGTTATAAATTTTCGGTTTTGATTTTAATCTTCCATCCTTATGTATCGAATTTTGAGTTTGGAGTCAGTTTTTTGCTTTATTTTAAGGAAGTGAAAAACTGAGGATAATCATGTACCTATTCTTTTAATTAAATGCAAAATTAATCAGCTCATAGAATTCCTCGCATCAAATAGCACATTATTTAACTGGGAAAGTAATGATATTTTCGACTTTTGAGGTTTATTTCGCGAAAAAAGCAAGTAAAGTAAATTAAAATTGTAGTAAATCGTTTTACTTTACCAGTTTAATTTAATAATATAGGTACCTATTTTATTTTATCTAATCGTTGGAAGAAAACGCGTATTTTAATCACTTGAGCGATTGAATTACGCGTTTTCAATTCCCGTTGGCCGAAATATGAAATATTACGTCTTTTTCGCATTCATCCGGATTTAAAAATGATTGAATAGCGTGTTATTGTTATTAATTCCCTTCAAAAACACGTGATAAGCAACTTGAATAACAGAAGGTCAGAATCAGAATTAAAATAATTATTCTGTTCTCTTTTTTTTTTTTTTAAATAAAAAATAAAAATAAATTCCAGCTCTGAACTAACGTAGGTTGGTAACATTACATTCAACTGACCGTTCGTAGTTCAATACACGTTCGCGCATTCATCGTTCTATTATGATTCATATACCCGTTTACTTTTAGGTAGTCCTGTGGGTCGTATTCTCGCTTTTCCGCGATCACCGTTGACAAAATTCTTTATCTTTTTTATTTTTTTAAAACACCGAAGTCCGAACACGTACGACGATCAATCCTAGCTAATTAGCGTATTTGTGTTATTTTAATTAAAATTCAGATGTTCTTTGGTAAAGTTTCGAATTTCAAAGTAACTCAAGTATTTTTCAGGCAATTCAGCAAAATGGTTTATCAGACTATTGAACGTGGATCGTTGTACTCGTCGGAATACCGAGTGTTTTTGAGTAAGTTGACTTTTTCTGACTTCAGTATTGCTCTTTAAATCTGTATTTATATGGTTATAGTTTTCAGTATCCTTTCAAATGTATTCGTTCATATTGCATATTATGAATGCAGACGAGCAAACTCGAGTGCGCTTAATTCGAAAACTATGCTAAATTTCCATATTTTAATTATGCGTTTCCCAATTTATTAATCGTCGTGTTTGAAGTGTTTTTGATGGCTCGAAATACTCACACATTTTATTTTCATGCTTGCAGAAGATGAAAGGGGTCTCATATCTCCACTTCATGACATTCCACTGTTCGCCAATGTCGAAAAGAAAATATATAACATGGTAGTCGAAATCCCTCGATGGACGAATGCGAAAATGGAAGTAAGTATTGATTCTGTTTCAACATTCATCTTATTCATCTTCATCGATGAAAGATTTTAATAAATATGAAAAGTGTTTTGCAGATAAATCTAGCCGAACCTTTGAATCCAATCAAGCAAGATATCAAAAAAGGAGTCCCTAGATTCGTACCGAATTGCTTCCCTCATCATGGGTATATTTGGAATTACGGTGCTCTTCCTCAAACTTGGGAAGATCCTAATGTAATCGATGAAAATACTAAATGTAAAGGAGATAACGATCCAATCGATGCTCTTGAAATCGGTTTCAGAGTGCGTAATGTTTTCGTATAAAATTTTAATCCAAATTGTACCGTAACATTCAGTACATTTAATGGTATTTTTTACAGGTTGCTAAACGTGGAGAAGTTTTGCAAGTTAAAGTTCTAGGAGCTGTTGCTTTAATCGACGAAGGTAATTCATATTCCAAATTTATTAGATCGATTAACATACAGTTTAACCTTGAATGTCGCTTCGCTTCTTATCCTAATGAAATTTTAGTCGTCTTATCACCGTAGCGAAGTTTACTTTGAAATTACATAATAGCTGTATTGTTTATCGTGAATTTATTGCTTAAACTGAGCTCATTAAAACTGATTCATTTTTCGTATTCTCGACAGGCGAAACTGATTGGAAAATTATTACTATAGATGTGAACGATCCGGTCGCCGAACAAGTAAACAGTACGTAGGAGGTTCTGAAGAATCTGTAATATTTTAAAAACTAGTATCGAATGCTGAGAAACGTTACGTGTTTTATAGATTTGACTGATATCGAAAAGAACTTCCCCGGTTTACTAAAAGCTACCGTGGAATGGTTCAGAATTTATAAAATTCCCGATGGTAAACCAGAAAATCAGTTCGCCTTTAATGGAGAAGCTAAAGGACCCGAATTCGCTCAAAAGATCGTCAGCGAAGTACATACTTACTGGAAGAGATTAGTTTCGAAGGAAGTCGAAGCCAGTAATATTAGCCCGTGAGTATCCATGATAAATATTTTTTTTCAAATTATCGTATTTTATTGATTATATTTTCGTATCATGTCCAAAGGGTCAACACTTCCCTGAACAATACGAGTACAATCGGTATTAGCGAAGCTGAAGCTTTATCGTTGAAAGCTCCGGAAGCTACGACGCCTCAAATAGTAAACCCTACTGGTATGTTTTTTGAATTTTTCATCATTTCTTCCTACTGAACGGACTAAAATCTCGTAATGACTATAAAAAAAATTTCTCATTGTGTTATGTTCGGATATTTGTTGAAATTTTCTAGGCTGGATGTCTTTAGTCCATTTAGTAGTCGTGAAAAAATTTATAGAATTAGTTACTTGAATGAAAAACAGTTGCTAATAGTAAGTACAATTTTGTTTTTGATTACAGTCGATAAGTGGCATTTTATTCATTTGAAATATTGAGCCAAATGGTTGTCATGTCGTTTGGGATGTAAAAAAAAAAATACTACAAACACCTCGGATCCTATTACATAGCTCTCTGCGCTCAAAGATGGTTTTACAAGAGTGTTTGCATTCAATCAACGTTATTTTTTTGTTTCTTTTTTAGCAGAAAGAAAGGAAAGTGGTGTGTGATATTTTAAAACAATATATATTATTAAATTTTAATTTGTATATATCCTTTGGTTTCGAAATTCTATACAAACTGGTATGTCTCCTCTGTTGTAAAACATTCGAAATAACGTCTTCCCGAACGAAGTCTCAATTTTTTTTATTAAGACAGGAAATTGCCGAAATTTTCGCTTTTGTAAGATAAATCGCGACAAAATAGCGCATTTTTTTAAATTGTCAAGAATGGCCTTATGCCAAAAATGGTCAAAAATTCTCGCTTGTCTAAAAATTGACAAAAATTTTTGCTTTTCAGAAAAATGATTAAGATTTTTCGTTTGGAAAAAGCTTCGAAAAAATTTTGCTTTTTTCCAAAAATTGTCTCCAAGTCTCGCTTTTTTGGCCAAAAACTTGTCAAACATTTTCGCTTTCTCAAAAATTGTAAAAATTTACGCTTTTTAAAAAAATGGCGGAAGATTGCTCTTTTTTCGGGAGACTCCAAAAGGCCCAATTTTTCCCCCAAGTTTTCCAAGTCTCGCTTGTTTGACGGAAATTTGGAAGAAGCATAATTTTTCCCCAATAATTTACCAGGAAGTCCTGCTTTTCGGCTAAATTGTCAAATTCTTCCTTTTTGCCAAAAAATTCACGAAAAATTATCGCTGTTTGGGAACATTGCTGGAAAAAAATGTACCTACTTTTTTCAAAAATTACCCATAAATCTCTGTTTTTTAGCAAAACAACAAGTTTGAAAAATCTATAATACGTTTTTTGCAGAGAATTCCAAAAAGTCTTATTTTTCCCCAAATTGTTCAAAAGTTTCGCTTTTTTCATTAAAATTACGAAAAATTACATTTTTTCTGTCAATATTTATCTACCATTTTTCTATTTTTTTGCTGAAATTGTCGAAAATTCTCGCTCTTTTTTAGCTCAATTTGTTAAAAATTTCATAACTTTGAAAAGTTTTAACTTTTTTTAAAATATTGGGCCAAAAAGCCCTCCTTTTGCGAAAATTTGTCAAAGTTTTGCTTTTTCAAAAATGAAAAAAAAAATCGTTTTTCAGCAAATTGGCTAAAAAGTGGTGTTTTTTTGTAAAAAATTCCAAAAAGTCTCGCACTTCTTCAGAAATTGCGGGAAAATGTTGTTTTTTTGACACATGATTACCTTTTATGGGATGAGCTGATTTTTGCTAAAGTTTTCAAAGTTTTGCTTTTTGACTTGAATTCTCGTTAAGTATTTTAGCTCTCTGTGCTCATAAATGGTTTTGAAAGAGTGTTTGCATTCCAACCAACGTTCTTTTTTTGTTTCTTTTTTAGCAGAAAAAAAATGAAAGTGGTGTGTGATATTTTAAAACAATATATATTATTAAATTTTATTGGTAATTTGATGACGTAGTTCTCAATGCAAGATGCAAGATTCGTACGTTGGAATAATGTATTTGATATTTATAAACGCATCTTGTCCTCCGTACCTTTCTAATATTTGCAAAGTCTCTTGTACAGCGTCTCCTACGTTTTGTTCTTTCTGTTGACTGTAATCGATATCATCTCCCACGTTTGCTGGAACAGGTTATTAAATCTGAGATGAAATCGAATACTATAATGACAGATGAAAAAACAATACTGCTTTTTGTAATAATTACCATCCGCGTACCTCTCTTGTCACATATAGGTACGATACTTACTATTTGTATCTTTATAAATGTTCAGCACTGGTAAGATTTGTCGGTAATAAGGTACTAAAGTTTCACCTATCATGTCTGCAGAGGTGACCAGTTGCTGGAGAATTTTCAACGTGCAGCAAATAATGTCTATATTTCTAGTATTTAAAGCTTCTGTATGAATAATGGCTCGAGTTACATATACGATTTTTTAATTTGCTGTATTTTAGCCGATGCATTTCTACTTACTTTTGATAGGTATAATAATTTGTGGTATCACAGGTAAAAGTTTAGTTTTTCCATGCTCCAGCATGTCTTTGATACCTTGCCTAGCGAGTATTTTATAAGGATGTTCGATCTCGCGTAATCCGTCGAAAAATATGGGTAAATAATGTCGATAATCGATACCGTCGATATCTACCTAAAAATATAATATTATACATAGAAACTCATAGAGCTGGTTACGGGGGATTTTAATTCGTACGTAGGATTACTCGCATCAATCCGAAAATCTAGGTCGAGAATTAAAATCCTCTCGAGCTCATAAATACTCGCTTAATGTTTATTGCTTTGTGACTTTTATACTATGGACGATTTTAACGATGGTATTATGCGGTGTAATTGGTATACCCTGCTCTACCTCTGCTCACCTTCCAAGCTATTTTATTTCGGTTTCGAAATTCCATACAAACTGGTATGTCTCCTCTGTTGTAATACATTCGAAATAACGTCTTCCCGATACACGATTTTTTCACCATGGCTTTTGGCGGCGAATCGACAGTGACATTTTTTTGATACGATTGCACCGAAAATCCGGGTACTACGCGTTGCACGCAGGGTGTTTGAGGCTTTCTCTGAATGAAATATCGTTTACAAATGAGGTTCACTTGTAGATCGGCGTCTGTGTAAATGGATATTTATGCTTGGAATATAATTTGAACGTATGTGCGAGCTACTGTAATGTACATAGGATATGTTTACTTACCACGAGTATTTTCGTTGGCGGTCTGTTGTTTCATTTATGATCTTGTAAGTTTCCCATCGAACGAACTAGTCGAAAGATACACAACTTGGTCTGGTTGTTTGTTGTTTTAAAAAAATTCTCAGACCGATGCATTGCGTTAGATTCGAATCTTGTAAGGGAATTTCATTGATTTGGTTGCCACGTAGCGACGAATAAATAATTACAGAAACGCGTGCCTTTTTTTTAGTCATGTGCGTTTGAGAACGGAGTTTGCTTAAATTTCAATCAAGCGGAATAATTACTTGCCCAGGCTTTATCTGAAGAATTGACCGAGGTGGTTTTTATTACGATTACGACGGATAGCTGAAGTCTGAAGGCAATTCCATTATTTGTTGTTTAGTCTTTCCATAGTAGGTATAGCTAATTGTAATGAGATTAATGTGACGTGAATAGTGTAACGAATGATGAATACGATTTTAATTGTACAAGAAAAATGAGACGTATTCGTATGTTTTTGTCGTCTGCGACAATTTTTTGTGTGAAATTGAAATGTTTTTTTTTTTTTTATTTGAAAAAAAATCGTGGATAATATTGCAATTTTGATGGTTTGTTTATATGCGAAGGAGATTGTGTTCAAGATAAGGTCATATTGCTATTCATTTTGTAGATCTTTTGAGACAATAGATGAAGCTATTTCACAGAGAATATATTTGTGTTGAGGATTCCGGATTAATTCTTCCAAGAACGTAATTTAAAAAAAAAAATTTCAACCTCGTACACTGTAAAAAGTTATGTTTTCATTGAAAGGTAAAGTTTTTTAATAATCGTTTTTCAAAAAAAAAAAAACTACCCAGCCTCCAACTTCTTTACTTACTTTTTTTTTTGTTGAAAAAATATTAATATTTTTAAACGTGGATTTTATAAAAGACAATTTTTTAATGGTAAAATTTCGTAAAATCACACAATTTGTTTAATTTTTAGCTAGAAAATTCATGCAATTTTGAACAGAATTCAACTTGGTAAACAAACAGATTTTTAAAAAGATTTTCTCTCAAAAATGCTCATTTTTTGGAATTAATCAAGACTTTTCATTCAATACAACATTTTTTCGATATGTGCATGTGGTCAAAAAATGATAGTTTTCAATTTCTTAGAATTTTCAAAAATAAAATCACCGAAAGTTCTCTCATTAATTGTATGTATCAATTTCACATCCAAAAAATTACCAACTTATTGAATTTTAAACATGCATTTTTTTTTTGCAATTTTAAAATCACGTCCAATTATACAATCAAAGTGCCAGATATGATTTTCATTTTTTTTTGTACCTATTTTGACCTTATTTAAGGACACTGGAGAGAGAGAAAGGAAACTCAAGAGGTCGGGCTAAAAAAATTAACCAATACCTTGAACTCGGTTCCTTCAAATTACTTAGTAATTATCGATATGCCTCTTTACTTTTGAAATTGTTTTGAATTTTAACCAAAATCCAAACTTGTGAGAGCATTGTGCCTCTTATGTGTTGAGATCCCATTTTTCAATTTATACGAAGATAATAAATTTGAATTATTAATTTTTGAATCTCTTATAACCTTGTAAGTACATAATTATGTCAATTTAAAAAAAAAAAAAAAAAATGCAAATGCCTAATAACAAAATGGTGATTATTTTGCTGGGGCGTTCTTTTTGTGTCTGACAAGACAATTTTTAATTTTTAGAAACACAAGTCAGTTTAGATGAACAAATTAGAAAATAAGTGCAGTCATTTTTAGGGAGGATTAAGCATGTACATACCTTACTGAAAATTATTTATTCATTTTTTCAAAGAGTTGATTCTTCGAGGAAAATGGGGTATTTTTAATTGAATAATATGCACATAAATGGAATAATTCGTGAGAGGATCAAGTATCTCAAAACTATTTTGTAAATTTTTTAATGAATTGATTTTTTTAGCAAAAGAGCAATTTATTGTTGCTGGATTTCAATATTTTGGAAAATTGTATTTTTTGTAGAAATTGATTTGAAAAGTTATTGATGATTTTTGCAATAAAGTAGATCTGGATTTTTCATTTCGAAAAAATAAGTACTTAATTTTTCAAGTCGATGATTTTATTTTTTTTTTAATCGTAATAATTTTTGCAAATTGGATTTTTCAAAGCCCATTTTTGAGAGAAAGTGAATAATTTTTTTCAGTCTTTTTTCTCACAAATAAGCAGTTTTTATTTTTTTAAAAATTGAAATTCAAACGATTAAAATTAAATTTTTTATTTTAACAGAATAACAATTACAATGTTACAAAAAATCTTATTTGTATTGTTACAATTTTTTTTAATGAATAGATGAATGATTAAATAAAAATTATTCACATAATTAATTTCAAATAAACAAAATTTCTCAACGTAAAATAAATAAATACTCGAAGGTGTATTTTTATAAAGTTCAAATTAAGTACAATATAAATATAAATACAGATAAATGTAGGTCTAGAAAATGTTCTTTCGCAGTGAATAAAAATTAGCAGATTTTCTTGGTAACATGGAAATTTGATTTTAATTATGTGTACTTTCATTTTTTCAATATCTTCCCTATCTCCCTCCCTCCCTCCCTCCCTCGCTCCACAACTACTCTTCACGTACTAATTTCGAATTTTCGATTATAAGATGAAACATAAAAAATTAAATATTTCTGGAGGGAAATCTTCAAAATTGAAAAATTACATAATGGCGCAAGGCAAAGCGCAGCAGACAGGACAACACATCGGCACGATTGTCTTTTTCACGTCGGAGTCTTCTCTCATTTTGCTACCACTTTTGTACTCGTATTTGGCCTTCCTTCTAGCTTTCATTCCTCCGCCTGCTTCACACTGTTGAAAAAATAACATAAAAAATATGAAATAAAATGGGGAAAAAAATATCGAACTGATGCATGTACTAGAAAGGCACTGACCTGGTGCATCGCAGCAGATTCTTCTTTTTTCGTGAATAATGGTCCAGGAGGATAGTACACTGGAGGACCAGCAACTCCGTTTACTTTTTCTTTTCTGTATTCGGTTAGTTTTTGAGTTTCGGCTTTGTCAGTCGGAGTTGATGGAGGTGAAGGCTTTTTGACTTGTACTATTTTTTCGGGCCCTGGTGTGAGGCATCGATTGGTCGAAGAACGAGTGGTATGGAAACGATTGAAAACTTCTTGACGGTGCTGTGGACAATAATTTTGTGATAATTAAATATTTCAACATAAATGGATAGGTGAAAATTTTATTCATAATGTACAGGGTGTCCCAAATGTAAACTCCTAATTTAAGAAATCGTTCAATAAAAATTAAACTTTTCAATTTTTTCTCAAAATATCTCAAAAAGTCTTTCAGATTCATGCTCTACAATTTTATTCTTTTTCACATTTTTCCCAAGATCCTCCGTTTTTCACCAAAATTTATTTTTCCTCATGGAGAAATTTCTGATTTTTTTTTACAAATTTTTGTTACCAAAATAAAGAAAAATGAACACTTACTTCAGTATCAGAAAATGAAGCCATCAACTCATCGATATGTTTCGGTGGTCTTTGCTCTCTGACTTCAGGTGGCGGGGAAGGTGAAGGGAAAGGTCTCGTATACGTATAAGCCGGTGTCGGCTCCGGCCTATACGTGTAATCATCCTGCGGATACTTCGACCTCTGGGTCTGCTGACTGGAGTATTTGTAATTACGCGTAATTACCGTATGACCAGGAATAGCATCGCGACTAGGATCAGAAGGGCTGAATTTCTGTTTCAAATTCGGCGACTGAGGTCGAATATTACGTTCGAAATTGTAACTTTTGACCGAAGTCTCCAATGGTGGATCTGGTGGCTGAGCGAACGATACTGGTGAAGGGGAACGATGGGGAGGTGGGGTCGAAGGGGATCGCTGAGTTTCTCGGCGGCTGGTCTCCTGGATGGTTTTCGATGAAGAGTATAAATTCCTTGTGATCGGTTGAGGAGTGGTGTTGCTTCGCACAGTAGAAGTTGTCGAATAGTACGATCTGGCTGGCGAAGGTGATCTATGAGTTGTGCTTTCTTTGACGGTGTTACTGCTGTAATTGTGGATCGATCTGGCTGGGGAAGGTGATCTATTGTAGTCGTAAGGATAAGAAATGGCGTTATCGGTTACATCTGATTCGTAATTGTAGTTTCTCGATATCGATCGTTGAGGCGAAGGGTCGGCGCTTTTTTCTGTTAACACAAGAAAAAGAGTAGGTGTTGTAAAATAAATTGAATATTTTGTAACTTAAATTATGTGAACTTTGCTTACTGGTTGAAGAGCTTCTAGTCTCGTAATGGTAAACTTCTTGTAATTGTCTGCCTGGCGAGGGTTCTCTGTGTCTAAGGCTACCTCCCGTGTAAAGTAAGTCTTTCGTCGAGTCGTTATTCGAATATTTATTGTGGTATCTCTCAATTGGTTCGCCATTATAAAAGACTTCTTTTTTCACCTCGTGACTTCTGACCGGAGGAGCGACGCCGTTCGAACCATATTTTTGTTCTTCGAAGGTACGTTCTTCGAAACGTGACACGTGTCCTTTTTGAGGAGTGCTGCTGTCCAATGGTTCCCTGAAGGAAAAAAAATTATTAAAATATTATAAAGAAATTGACCTACACAATGACAGATAGATGAAACTTACAGGAATCCTGAATCGTATCCTTTCAATCGATTACTGTGATTTGAGGCTGAAATTTCACGTAATTGATTAGATATTCGGAATTCAATGATCTAGCTGAAATCGATAAACGATAGAAAGTTAACTTACTTACTAGATAATTCCATTTTTTGAGTGTGGTTCAGATCATCCAATAGGGTATCTAATTCGTTGATGTTTTGCCTGAATTTTACTCCGGATTTTTCTGTCACTGGATTTGCTGGAATACAAAACGAAAAATTAAAATTATGAAGTTAAATTTCAAACCTAGATAAAATTAGTGACCTTCCTTTTCCTCCATTTCTTTTGCCTCCCAAGGTGACAAATTAGGATTAGGGGAGGGGGGGGGGGTAAACCCCGTGAAAATTAACTTTTCTTATGAGTAATCCGAGAGCGCCAGAGAAATGTTAATTTTTCGCTGGAAACTTTTGATTTGCTCGAAAATGGTTTCAACCGATTTGGATGTGTCGATTTTTACACTAGAATAGGTTTTCAAATTTTTGCACTGTCATATCGAAAAATCGAATTTAGCAAGTTAAAATTTGAGTATTCATGGCATACTCATTGAAGGAGCCAAATTTTAAATCGATTTATGATATAAAAGTGGAAGCCAATTTTCTCAAATGCTAAACTGAGTCGAAGTCTTGAGGACAAATGAGGAGTTGCGATAAAGGCCATTTTTTGGGACCACTCTTAAAATGTTGCAATAAATGTCTCAAATACGAATCCGTGGTTAGTTGACCCAAAATGACCATTTTTTGGGCTCCAGGGGTTCCCAAAGTTGCGAATAAACTCTTCGAAAAAACATTAAAATCACGTTTTCACGATTTCAACGACTTAAAATCTCAGAATTTGACCCAAAATAGCTAAATTTTGAAAGTTGTAGGAAAAATCAAATGAAAATTTATCGATCACTTTCTAATGTGTTTCAAATGTAAATTCTTCAATTTATTTGAAAAAATAGATACGCATAAACGCTTTTTTTTTAGGGGTAACTAAAGTGTGGGCTCTAAAAAAGCTTTCAAAATTACGAATATGTACAGGGAGCTAAGGAGTTTAATTAAACTTTTTCATCTAGATAATCGAATCGAATATATACCTTAAAACATTACATTTGACGCAAATCGCAGATTTCTGTTTTTCCAAGGGTTCCCAAAATATTGAAATTACGAAAATTTGGAAAATTGGACTTTTTTGAGTACCAGTGGAAAATTTTATTGAGCTCAAAATTTGATACATAGGATGGAGGTCTTTGAGATACTAATAAACTGTAGAAAGCTTTTTAGCGGGGTTCAAAGGCCTCAAAGGGGTAGGTTCACAATGGTGGTTCCAAAATTGTCCAAAAATTAACCCCCCCCCTCGAAAAATAGAAAAAATCACCTCGCATGATGTTTATAAAGTTAAAATAGATATTTACGCTAAAAATAAAAAAGTTTTTGAAAATAATACTCAGTGGTTCCTAAAATTCTTTTTTTATTCACAACTTTGGGAACCCCTGGAACCCAAAAAGTGGTCATTTATTTTAAGAGTGATTGAGTCGATAACTGCATGGGCCCAAAAAGTGGCCTTATCGCAACTCCTCATTTTAAAAAAAATGAAAAAACAGCAGAGAAATAACATTTTCAACAGTGAATCTCAATTTTTCAAATTTATAAAAAAATAAAAATGAAGAATATTGCTATAGCTTTTGATCAGATGAGAAAATAACGACAAAATTACAAAAATTGATCAAAGTAAGCTACCTAGATTCGGTACATGTAATTGATAGGTTCAGGTACTAACTTTGATTTTCAGTTTTCTTGGTATTATAATGATAAGAAACGGTCTTATAAGAACCGACATTTTTCCCTGGAATGGAATCAATGTTTTCCTGTGGAAAAAAAATCAAAATTATTGAACGGAATTTCGTTTCAAAAAATACAATGCCACATTTAAAAAATATCTCACGCGTACTTTATCGTAGAACGGACTTTTCGGACGTTCTGGTACAACACACGTGTTATTCGACGGATTCAAATATTCGAATTGATATTCCCTAGAAGACTCTGCAGGTTTTCCTGTACTTTGTGTTTGGACCGATTTGAAGGTTTCTCTGTATCCGGTGGATCCATCTCGATACGACGACGATGACGACGTTGTACCATTTACCATAGGCCTTGTGGCTACGGTGCTTTGTAAATCTTCCAATAATTCATCTGGAAAGCAGGATAATATATGAATATCGTCACGAGAAATGAAAAAAATATAACAAATATTTAAAATATTTCTACATTTTGTATCAAAAGCGAAGCTGAAAGTATCCCTTACCTAGTCTATTATCGCTATTTGTGTTATAATTCGATGTCACCGTCGACGTATGGTACCTGGACGACATAACAACTTGGTTTTAGCTGAATCTGCAACATAAAAAATAGTTCGATACGTATAAATAATCGCTCGCATAGGCTAAAAAGTCACGTTTTTCTATCCTATTTTTCGCGTGTCTATTTTGTATTAATGAAACGCATGATAAACGGAAATCGGAACGTATTATAGAAATATTGCTTGCATCATCACGAGATGGTCGGTATGCGAAACGTAGGTAACATATATACGATCATCTATGTATAATATGCCAGTGTGTTTGTTTGTGTTTATGTACAAAATCCATAAATGGAAGACACACACACGTTTATGAATTCGCTGTATGAAATTTTTTTCAACACCGCAACACTCGTCATTGCAACTCCAACAGGCAACCAACCCACTCATTCGCAGTTTATACATTGCTACCATATTTTTCCTATTGTGTATAGGTTTAAGTTTAGGTTGAGTCGACTATAGCCAGGTAGGTATTTATTGACGGAGCATACCGCTCGCCTCCTACACATTGTTTTATACATAGTTACACCTGATATGGGACAAGATTTTTCATGTCTGATGCAAAATGTGACGCTGACGGCTTCGCTGAGCAAAGCGGTATCCGGCCTAACGACATCCTACGCCCTGGCAAGACACCCACCCTATCGACATGTGTGTCTTTCAGTCCAAAGCTCGATATTGAATGTAGATGTAGCAGAAAATATACACGGTGCTTACTATTTGGAATATTATGCAGGTCAGATGGTTAGGTGATCTCTTCTCCCTTCTCCCCCTCTGTTCGGTTCTTCTCATTGATCAACTTTCTTGTGAAAGAAAAATTACTCTCGCGATTTCACGTTTTTTGGTGCAAGATGAAAAAGTATCTAGCTTGTGAGTTTATCCAGAGGCTTCTGTGATTTTTATTTTGATGTGACAGGGTAAATGAGAAAGAAAAGAGGGTCCAGTCATCCTCGTAATTTCGTTTCGTAAGAGATCTCATTTGTGTTAAAAACTTAGAATATCGAACAATTCAAGCTGACGAAGAACAGTTGTGGGTTTGCTCGAACGCAGAGTCATCGATAGCAAAAAATTCAACTTGTCAAGTACATACTTTGGGAAATCTGGCCACCAGGCAAATTGAGTTATATTTTTCATTACGTAATAAAATGCATTGATATGCCAACAAATAATTATTTGAAATTTTGGGTGAATTCAACAAATTTTAATAGGCTGTTAACGTGAGATGAAATTGCAAGCTTCAGAAGCTGAATATTATTGTAGATTATAATATGGGATAGAGTGATTTGCCTTTTTTCCTGTAATGATGTGGAGGGAAGAATGAGCCAAAGGAAGATGGAAAAAATTTCCATCATCCTCATCCTCCCTCTCCATCAGTTTAATTCTTCAATAGTCTCCATTTTTAGGAATTTTTTTACACAACATACGTACATACGATTAAAATATTCTAACAAAAATAGAAGCATCCAGAATTTATAAAGAAAAGTCGTACAATTTTCGTCTCACATTTTTTTTTTGAAAAAATTACAATTTTCTATTTTAGGACTTTTTTGAAGAAAGGGGGGAAGGGGGAGTTGAAAACAATTTTGGAAAAATTGGAAAACATTTTTTTTGAGTGGCAAATATTGGAAAAATTTGTTTTTGAGTTGAAAAACAAAAAGTATCACTATACGTCAATTCGAAAAATTGAATAAAAATTTCATTTCGAACAAAACATTGGAAAAATTTTATTTTAAGTTTTAATGAAATATTTTTTCATTTTAAATAGGAAAAAATTTAATTTAGGTACTCACTGATCATTGTACTAAGAATGGGGAAAAATCACGTTCAATTCACTGAATCCAGAATAAATTCCTTTCTGAGTGGAAAAATTGTAAAAATTAACTGAAATTTAATTTTCAGCAGGAAAAAAGGGTGTAATTTTCTTTTCAGTTGAAAAAGCAAGTAAAATCAGATCTTATTTTGAATGAGTTGAATTGATGAAAATTTCAGTCATGATAAAGTGCATAAAAATAAGTGATTTTTTTGAATCCCTTCCCTTCTCTCCTCGTTTTTTTAGTAGATCGATTCCAATCAAACTGTTTTTTTTTTGTTTTTTTTTCTTCGAGACCCTGCTAAATCTTAAACATCTCGCTGCTCTACTTCCTTCTTTTTAAATTCGAGGCAATTCTACAAAATACCATTTCAACCCGCAGTCATTTTTTTTGGATCACACAAAAAAAATCGATAGCAGTTGAACATTACATCACTAGAACAAATTTTGTGGGCTGAATTTCATTTTTGAATTTCTGATGAATTTTTGAAAATTATTCAAATTTGGATCAATAGTTTCTACAAAAAATGAAAATCCAGAAAAATTGGGACAGAGAGCCAAAATTTGATTTATGATTTCGTTTTTTTTTAGAGCCGATGCATGGCAAATTTTTAAATTTGCCTGAGTGTTGAAAAAATGCTAAATTTTATTTTGATTCTATGATTGATAATTTTTGTGAAAAAATGAGAAATTCTGACTTTTGGCATTTGAGGGAATTTGTGGTTATCTCCAAAATTTTAGATAACTCGTGAAATTTTAGAATTTTGTCTGTAAATTTTTTAGCTTATAAGTTTGATTTTATTGGCCACCACCCACTCTCCTCTCTTCCTTCCTCTTTTCTACATCTACGAACAAAAAAAAAAAACAAAAAAATACATATTTCTCTGCTGTCAGTCATTTTTTTTGGATTGCCCAAAAAAGTCAAAAGTGCATTCAACAGCATACCACTAGACTAAATTTTAAGAGCTGAATTTCATTTTTGAATTTTTTGCGAATTTTTAAAAACCATTTGAGCCAATTTCTACAAAAAAATTAAAATTTAATAAAATTTGGACAGGAAGCTGAATTAAATTGGTTTATGATTTGGAGCTCTTTTAAAGCCAATAACAAATTTTTGGATTTTCCTGTATTGAAAAAATGCTGAATTTCATTTCGTTCCTTTTTATGATTTTCTCAACACTGAAAATCTAATAATCTGTCGAAGGCTTCAAAATGGCTCAAAACCACAGCCAGTTGATTCAAGGAGATCAAAATTAAACCAAATTTCAGCTTTCCACCACTTGATATTTTTTTTTATAGAAAATGGATCTCATAAATTTTCATAAATCCTCCAGAAATTGAAAAATAAAATTCAACATCTAATAATATTTATACTTTTACCTAAGACACGTAAAACAGTATTGTTGATTTTTTCCGAAATATTTTACTCCTTTGCTGCTGCCTTTATACCTTACTTCTTAAGTCTTTTGAATTCGGTCAGAAGTTTTTTACAAACCATTCTTCCCCTGTTGGCCAAAAAATTATCAGTTTGTCGAAGTTTTTAAATTTTTTAATGCGAATTCTTAAAAACCTCGTGAAATAACATGTTGTTTTTTCAGATCTTTATTCTTTCCTCTCCACCCCTCCTTTGTGATTTCTATAATTGCGAAGACAATTTGTCTGCGACTTCGTGCTTTTAGTTTCCCGACCATAACTCTGAAAATTTGTTGCTGTTCTGAGGTTTCAAAAAATCTGCAATTTATGGTGGTAGAAAAATATGTTTTAAAAATGTAGGTATTTCAGTAATTTCCTCATTTCAGGATGGAAACCACAATCCAGACCATTTCGCTGCTACCCACATTACCAAAAAATAAATAAAACACTACATACCTGCGATTTGTCCAGATAAAGCCATATTTTTAGACAAGGTACTGGGGCCATATTCGCTCCATTTAATGAAAATACACCCTAAATTTTAATTTAATGATACAAGAGAGCAGTTAAAGTGAAAACAACACCGAAAGAGTTTTTGTGTTGATAATTTTTATCTCGTGTTCTAGAGACTAAAGTGAAGTGCAAAGCTTTCACTGGTTTTTGTCGACAATTACGCGTAGAATAAACGATCCAAGAGCAAAATTACTATACATACCAAGTACCTACCTCTAACATGTACTTACGCAATTTTTCCCTTTTTAATATAGCACCCGAGGGAACACGTGTGGTGGGTTTGTTCATCCAAATTATAAGTATAAGGTAAATAGCTACCTAGTCTAGTTTCGTACAAATGATACGAATTTTAAAAGCTGACGTGGCGTGTATGGTTTACATACCTACCTACTTTGTACAGGTGTGCTGCGAAGTAATTTTCGGCCAAATTTCACGCATTTTTGTAAAATAAATAGACAGCCTGGTAATAGAGATGAAAATGTGCTCGTTTCATCCCTGACATACATGTACACGGTGTACACTTGGTACATCTTGTATTGTGTCCGTATATTATCGTACGCGATGCATACATATATGAGTCAGTTTTGGATTTTGGGCACTCATCCAATGTCATAGTTTTTTCAACGTTTTTATTCTCTCTAGTCGGTGTTTATTTTATTCGAAATAGTGTGTTTTTTTCTCTTATTCTCTGATTCTCTTTCTGTATTCTGTTTCATTCTATGCGTATCTTCACCTGTCTGGACGACGGATCATGAAAATAGGCTCGACTATATTTTGTTCGAAATTAACACACAGTCGAGGCGGCGTGGCGACCCGTTGGCGAGCAAAAGACGTATTTTGAAGTTTTGCCATTTTCTCGAACTCGACCGTAAGTTTTTTGGACGCACGAGAGGTAAAATTTAATGAAAAATTACCCATTTTCGCTCTCGAAAATTTTCAAAACTCAACCACCGTAGAGTGAAAGGATAATTTTACAAATTGAATGAGGAAAAAAAAGAGGAAGAGAGAAAGATAAAATACAGGTCATTAGGCTCTTACAAATAAGCTGCACTTATGCTCATGTATGTAGATGTACATGCCAGAGAACGCGAATTATTATGGAAATATTTGACAACTTGAGAAAGTAGGTACTAAACGACTCGAAAATTCCGAATACGAATCGTATTATCTACACCACGGTTACGGTACAATTATCATCAAAGGTTTTCCGAATCGTAATAAACGCTTTTTGAGCAACTCTAAAACCGAATATTCTTCGAGAAATAGTTTTGTTAAAGAGAAAGCACATGTTTGACGTTTATTATTATTTTATTGACATTCTCGGGCTGATAAAATAAACCGCATCATCGGCATAACTTAAGCTCACTCATCTCAACGTCGTCGATGAATTATTCATTGAAAAATTCAAGTTTAATGACCTCCCCAATTTACGCCTACCTATCTATTTAACCTGCGTATTAGGATAGGATATTTAGGAGAATATTTTTTTTATAAAAGTTTGTCGAGTATTAAGCAAGATTGTTTGTACAGCAGGTAAAAATCAACGTTCATTGTGTTTCGAATGACAGATGTACGTAAGCCTTCGTGTACGTGTGATGAGGATTTTTTTTAATCCAACGTCGTCACATTCATCAATGTAGACGAAGAATTTAACCAAATACAAATAAGTACATAGTGCTTCATAAAACATGAGCCCTTTTTTTTGGATTTGGGTGCAACCAGGTGTGAAAAAAATAACAATGTTTAAATGAACACATGCTCAAATTGCTATAATTATTTGACGAAGTTTAGCAAAAAATTGTTATCAAATGTTCTCAAAAAGATGATGAAAATTTTAGATTTTTGGACTGTGTCTTGACTTCCTCCTCCACAAAAGTCTATTTCAAAATTTTAAAAAAGTCTCGAAAAAAATTTTTCTTCCGAAGGTACCTAGATCTACCTAATTTTATTGAGGTGATGGGAAGGAAAAAACTGTATTTTTTCATGTTCTAGAAATAGTTTTGTTTAATGTTTGTAAAGAAATTCCGATGGGGCGATAGAAATGATTTTTAATATAGGAACTTACTTACGTAGTTCATTCGTTTTTTACCCAAAAGCTCGTTTCCCACAGATCTCTTCTTATCTTTTTTGCAACCTTTTACAAAGGCATTTGTGATGTATGAGAACGAGAAAATTTTTATTTTTCAAGTTTTTCTGAAAAATGAACTAAATGGAAAAATTTACCCAAAGTACGAACACTGCTAACGTATTTTTATTCGCTATTTGAAACTTGAAAAAAAATCGATTTTAATGTTCTCTCCTCTCACCTTTCTCTTGCATGTTCCATTTCAAAAAAAAAAAAATGTGATTGATATTTTTTGGGGTAAAAATGTGAGCACCTTGCAAAGAAATATAGGAAAAATTATTTTTGATTGTATCAAGTCTTGGTGGAGATTCGGGAAATCTCTCATACGTCAACTTGGATTTCTTCATGCTGGAAAAAATTTTTGTTTATGTTTCCTCTACCTAGAGAGGAAATTTTAGAGTGAAGAACTCGACTTTACAGGTGGTTTTTGTAGAAATTTTACACATATTACAGAACCATGTTCCCAAAAGGTCTCTGAAAAAAGGAAAATTACCTCCGCAAAAATTAAAATAATTCACGTAGACTCCAATAAAACTATTTCTTGCAACAAAAATTATGAAATTATATCAATTTTTCGTTTTATGAATTTTCAAAATATTCTTGTAAGTATGTATTTCTCGTTCGGTATAAATCACGAATTTTTCAGGGTTTCTTCTTGTTTTCTTTCTGTTAATGGGAAGAGGAGAGAGGGACTCACACGGTAACTTCCATTGAAAGCTTAAAACCTGTTTCTGAACTATGAATTTTTTATATCAACTTTTTGAAGAAAAAAAGAAAACTCGTTACTCTTGGCCTATACTTATTATTTAAGCAGAAAGTTGTTTTTTTTTAATTTTTTTATTTGGACTTCAAATTTGCTAATGTTTAGGATACTAGCAGCCTTCTGTCATACCCCCATATTTCTTATGCTTCAGCTTTAGTTCCATTTTTTTTTGTATGCGTAAAGTACGAGGTTTAAAAATTCGAGAATGATACACGCTTGAATTTACTTTTAAAATTTTAATGTTTTATGAAAATAGCATTTTGAAGAAATTTCACATTCCGATTTCACTAAAAACATTTGACTGGGTGATACTAGGTGCTTCTCGTTTATACATTAATTCTGCGTATCTCTAGAAATCCAACCAAATAGGTATGACTTTTCGTGTATTTTCTCAAAAAGGCTATGTAAGCAGATACATACATAAATAAGATTTAGCTGACTCGAATTCGTTGATTAGAAACATCGTACAAATGAACAAAATTTATGGCAACAGTATAATATAATGCAATTTATTTTTTCTATTAAAATTCAGTTTTTTTTACATTTTTTTTTATCGATATTAGGTTTAATTCTATTTCGTTCTAAACATTTCGTCATATTGATAACAATCGTGTTAAACTGAATTAAAAAAATCTTCAAAATGAATGTAACATCTGTAGAAAATTAGATATAGTTTTTTTTAAACAGCATTATTGATTCAAAAGTAAGTTCTGGTACCTTCATCATTTTCAACAAGGGCATAATGTTCCTACAATGGTTACAATTCCAATGAAAATAGGGAACAAGGATGCAGCGATGAAAGGGCCAACGGGTGAAGTGGTTGCGATAAAGAATTCAGTTATGGTTAAACCTGCTGCGGTGTAGAAAAATCCAATCGGTCCGGCCACAATAAAATCAATAAACACCGATAAAAGAGCTATCAGAGCTATCCAACGATTCATCTTGGAAAATAGGCAATTTGTCGACACAAAATAATTATTCAACGCGTAAATTAACGTTTCACTCAATCCAAAATTACCAAAATATATTCAAAAATGCCAAGTGGCAAGGGAAGTGACTTTACTTTTCGACGATAAGATGTGCAGTATATTACCAAGCATTGACAGTTCGAAAAATTATTACGCAACAATGTTTATCAACAACATGAAAAAAGAATCGTTACCCACGATAAGAAAAATTGGCTGACTCAAAAATTACCTATCGCTTGGAAAGGATGTTTGTCACCTTTTCGAAGGAAAAGCTAGCATAACCTTGACATCCAAGTTGTAGTTTTATTGAAAATTTTTTCAGTTTATCGTGAATCATACTTTTTTTACGATCGGTAAAGTCGTATTTGGAAGTTTCCACGGTGCGATATCGTCATGTGACTTACTTACTTGGAAAACAAAATAAAAACAAAAAAAGAAAGTGATTTTAACCCTGCATAAACAATGTCCTTAACGACAACTTGATGTAATTTTTTACATCACGTTGAAAAGAAAAAATTTTCCACAACATGATGTATTTTTTTACATCAATTGTCGTTTGAGGGTTGAGTCATGTGTTATTACGTAATAAGGTACTATACATTATACAGTACTTATGACACAAAAGTAGTGCTCGGTGTGTTTTATTGATTGTAAGTGGAAAGAGCTAGTGAAATGAATGAAGCGGCGTTGAGTAGGGAAAAATAAGGGCTTTCAAAAGCGATGGCCCAAGTACAGGGTGTCCACAAATTGAAAAACCGGGTTGGTCAAAAAATTCAAACTGGTTTTTATTGGCGTAATGTATTTTATACACTAAGGCGACAAAAACGTGATACTTACCTAATATGAATTTTTTGAAACCGATTCATAAATTTGCCACCAGTTAACAGAAAATACCCAAAAATTGTAGATGAAGAAAAAAGCTCGAAACAAAAATGTTGTAGGTACATAGAGCGTGAAAAATTACACAATTCTGTCCAATCACATTTTGAAACCGGTTCATTGGTTCGCATTTAGCAACCAGTTTTTGACAAACATTTAAAAATTGGAGATAGAGAAAAAAGCTTGAAACAAAAGTTGTACTTGGAGCGTGAAAATTTGAACCATTTTCGCTGATCGGATTTTGAAACCGGTTCATTAATTTGCAACCAGTTATCAAAAATTACCTAAAAATTGAAGATCGAGAAAAAAGCATGGAACAAAAGTTGTAGGGCGTAAAAAATTACACAAGTCTGTTCAATCACATTTTGAAACCGGTTCATTGGTTCGCATTTAGCAGCCAGTTTTTGACAATTATCTAAAAATTGAAGATAGAGAAAAAAGCTTGAAACAAAAGTTGTAGAGCGTGAAAAATTGAACCATTTTCGCTGATCGAATTTTGAAACTGGTTCATTTATTCGCAGCCAGTTATCGAATTCCACTTGGAAATAAAAGCCATCGAGCACTACTTTCGGGTCATACCTACTGTATAGTTAGATTTTTTTAGTCAACCTTTTCGTGAAAAAATCAATCAAAACCAAAAAGTTAGTAACAACTTGGATTTGATGAAAATCGATTATAACTTACTAAAGATTTGGTCTCGGATCATTTCTCTCCTCTGCTCTACTTTGGAATGGTCATTTTTACAACAAAAAAATCGGATTTTTTCAAAATCTAAATGGACTACTTATACTTACACTTTTTTACTCCTCAGTAGGTATGAATTTAATTTGGCCTTAAAAACATTTTTGAAAATTTTTGACTTATCTGGTTCTTTTGGTGCACGCTTCAAATGTTCTCAAAAAGATGATAAAAATTTGAAATTTTTTGGTCCGTGTCTGACTGCCTAGCTGCTTCACGAGGGTCTATTTTAAAATTTTAAAAAAGTCTCAAAACAAGTATACCTACCTACCTACCTACCTGTATTGGTAAATTTTCCAAAAATAATTTTATTTAGGTCGTGGAGAAAGAAAAAGTTACAATTTTTTCATGTTCTAGAAATAAAGTTTAATATTCGTGAAGAAATTCCGATCGAAATGAATTTTCATATATAATGTACTTACACAGTTCATTTGTTTTTTACCATATAGCTGAACTCGTTTTCCTTACATTTCTTCTTATCTTTTTTGCGCCCTTTTACAGGGGCATTTGTGGCAAATGAGAACTAGAAAATTGTATTTTTCAAGTTTTTCTGAAAAATGAGATAAATGGAAAAATTTACTTAAAGTTGTCGCACTGGTCAAAAATGTATTTTTTGCTATATGAAACTTGAAAAAAAAAATGAGATTTTCATGTTCTCTCCTCTCACTTTTCTCCTGAATGTTCCACTCCAAATAAAAATAAAATCAACTGGTGCATTATCTACTTAGATTTCTTCATGTTGGAAATTTTTTTTTGAAATTTTGTATCTTTTTGTGTTTTTTGAATGGAGGGGGATGATTGTATGTACCTAAAAAGGAAATTTTAGAGTGAAGGAATCGAGTCTACAATTGATTTTCATACAAATTTTACACAAATTACAGAACATGTTTCCAAAGGTTTCGGAAAAACAGGAAATTGATCCCGAAAAGTTTAAAATAATTCACGTTGGCTCCGATAAAAATGTTTCTAGTAAAAAAATTACTAAAAAAGGTCGGTTTCGTTTGATTTAAGTATTCTCAAAATACATACGTATAGTCGTATACTCTTTTGGTAAAAATCACACTTTTTCTGTTCAATAATAATCTTCTCTTATTGTTAACCTATTTTTTCGCAAGAAAAAAAATAATTTAAGGATAAGGAGTCGGATTTTGAATTTTACGAGTTTCTTGTTGTTTTGTTTCTGTACATGGCAAGAGGAGAGGAGGACTCGTATGGAAATTTCCGTTGAAAGCTTAAAACTGGTTGCAAAAATATGAAATTGTAATATCAACTTTTTGAAGAAAAAAAGAACTTGCCCTTCTTATTATTTAAGCAGAAAGTTGTTTTTTTTTTACTTGGGCATCAAGTTTGCTGTTCAGAGTGCCAGCTGCCCCCTTGTCATACCCCTATATTTCTTATGCTTCAGCTCTAATTTTTTTTTTGTATGCTATGGCATGAAATTCAACAATTCGAGAATGATACCTACACGTTTTAATCGACTTTTTAAAAATGTTGATCCAACCAATAATGACTTTTTGTGTATTTCCTCAAAAAGACTATGCAAGCAAGTACAATTAGATTTAATTGACAGAAGTTTAAGATTTGTGTGTAGCTGAATCGAATTTATTGATTAGAAACATTGAACAAATGAAAAAAATTTATTGCAACAGTATAACATAATGCAATTTATTTTTTGTATTAAAAATTCAGTTATTTTTACTTACATTCTTTTATTGATATTTGGTTTAATTCGTATTTCGTTCTAAACATTTCATCATTTATTGATAGCAATCGTGTTAAACTGAATAAAAAAAGAAAATCTTTAAAATGAATACAACATCTGCAGATATATTGTTGTTTTTTTTTTAAAAAACAGCATTACTGTTTTGAAAGTAAGTTCTGGTAGGTATCTACCTTCATTATTTTCAACAAGGGCATAATGATCCTACAATGGCTACAATTCCACCGAAAAGAGGCGTCAAAGCTGCAACGAGTAGAGGACCACCGGGAAAAGATAATGCTATATAGTGTTCAGCTATTTTTAAAGCTGCTTTCGTGTAGAACGATCCAATCGGTCCGGCCACAATGAAATCAATAAACACCGATAAAAGAGCAATCAGAGCTATCCAACGATTCATCTTGGAAAATAGGCAAATTTGTCGGCAAAAAATAATTATTCAACGCGTAAATTAACGTTTCACTTAACTCAAGATTACCAAAATATATTTGAAAATGTCAAGTGGCAAGGGAAGTGACTTTATTTTTCACGATAAGATGGGCAATATATTACCAAGAACTGACAGTTCGAAAAACTAATACGCGACAATGTTTATCAACACGATCAGAAAAATTGGTTGACTCAAAAATTACCTATCGCTTGGAAAGGATGTTTTGTCACCTTTTCGAAGGAATACCCAGCCAGCATAACCTTGACATCCAAGTTGTAGTTTTATTGAAAAATTTTTAAGCTTATCATGAATCATACTTTTTACAATCGGTAAAGTCGTATTTGGAAGTTTCCACGTTACGATATCGTGATGTGCGTTATTAATTTGAAAAACAAAAAAAAATGAAGTAAATTTTGAATTCATGTGTCAACTTTTTTTTTGAATTTGAAATTGAGTTTTAGTAGTTTGAATCAGAGAAATGATTAGGGAAGGATATGTATCGATTCAACATTGTCAGACTTAGAAATAATCCATCTTTGATGAGCTACTATAACTTAATTTTGTAAAAATTACCCAACTTCGTAACCGTTTTTTCATCCTTCTCATCGTATAGGTACTAGGCACAGGTATAGGTAGTTTTTTTTTTTTTATGGTACCTGCCTATTTTGTCGTAGCTCAAGTATTTTTTGAGGGGGAGGGGGTGAAGAAAAGTTTTGAAGAAATATTCCACCAAATGGTTTATGAAATTTCCAAAACAGTTTTACATTCTGATTTTAATTTTTTTTCTCAGACATTCTACTCGTATCCTGTTCAAGTATTAAAATTCTCAATGCTTTTTCAAAAGCAATTAACTACTGTCTCAAAAAAAGAGACAAAATTAATTTCAATGGGAAATAAATCCGATGCAATGCTTATTAGTGTTATTTATTGTTTTTATTAGTTAATAATAGAACATCGTGCGGTCTAAACTACCCGAATGCATTATTTTACAAGTTGAATCTTAATAAAATATGGTTAAAAAGTACTGAAGTAGGTATTGATTAATAGGTACCATAATTTTTAACAAGGGCACAATAAAGTCACCAAACATGTGATGGCCCAAAAAAAAGGCAGCATAATAGGTACCAACCATATACTAAAAGGGGTACTTGCCATCCACATTAACGCAGTACTCAAACCAAGACATGTAGCAACTCCTCCGATTACTCCAGCCACAATAAAATCGATTAACGCAGAAAGAAGAGTGATAAGAACAATTAAATATTTCATTTTGAAATCGCGAAAAATGATCGATTGTTCAAAAAGTGAACTGAGAAACTATAAGTCGTCCAATATTTCACCAAAATATTTCCGTAAATGTATAAGTAAGTAGCAACAACTTGGCAATAAGAGTTTTTTTCTTTATAGAAGAATTGACGGTGCAAAAAACGACACATGATACTCATCCCATGCTGATTTCTTATCACATCACAGGGGATTTTTTAAAAAAAATGTGTCAGTTATTGAATACCTGTTATAGAAAATTCGGTGTATTGAGGGAAAGGGGGTTGAGAAATTCTTCGAAATTGAAAAATACGACATTTCGTCATCGTTTACCATGTGTACGTCTATGAGTATGGTCTAGGTAGGTGATTTATGCAAGAGTTTATGAATGAACCAACCCACGCAGCGTTGACGTCGACGACGTGTTGTAGTAATTTTTTAAAATAGTAACTTTTCTCCTTAGCATAATATACGTAAAATTCACAGAAGGTGTTTTGATATTGAGTTTGAATGAGTCACTATTTGGTACACATATGAACTGCTCGACAACACGTACGAAAAAGATGGTATTTTTCATCGATTATACCATTTCATAATCAACCCCTAAAGTTTAATCTTAAGCACGATTTTACGTTCTTACTCGTTGACGCTGTGTTAGGTGACATTGCAACAAAGAGTTAACAAACAAGTCGTTAGTCTTTGACGAGGTGCACGAAATTAAAGCCATGTAAATCGAGGGGTGTTGCGTTTTGTTGTTGTTAATGGCGTGAAAAATACCCCACAAGGATCACCGACGACGACGTTGAATATTAAAGATGGGTAGGTAGATGTTTGAATTACGTCTACTTGATGGGTTTCCTATATGGTTGATCTTTTTTCACGTTCTTATGAGAAGCTTGTTCGTTTGGTTGGTGTAAAAATTTCCGATTGAAAATTTTTGTTTTAACGAAATTCATTTTACTTATCCTTATTTCTGCAAGGTATTTGAAGGGAGAGGGGGGGGGGTTAAATGCCCCAAAATCTTTGTACATAAATGGTGACAATTTACCGAATTTAAGGATTATTTTTTTTAAACAATCGAAATAAATAATTTGGAGACTGTTAACGGTTTGAGGGATTTGCGATGAGTAAAGGTGGAAGGAGGAGATATGCCCCAGAATTTTGAAGATCAGTATGTATTTCATATATTTTTGAACAGTTTTCTGTCGTTCAAATTCAACTATTTCAATATTAAAACTACATACATTTTATCCATGGAAAGTAAACCTCGAAGAATAAAGGTTAGAAAACATAACCTCCCTCATGTATTCTACAGTTTTAAAGTACATACATATAAGGAGTCAATACGACGACAAAATATGAACAGATGACTAAAATATTGTTTTTCGAAATTTTGGGGGCTCTTACACCTCGCCCTTTCTCTCTAGTGTATTCAAAGATCCTCATTCCTCGAATATGATTGGAGTATACCTACTTATTTATTGATTGTTTCAATAAAAAAAGCTTTCCGCATTTTAAAGATTTTTCTGACTCCAAATTTCCCCCTTCCCTCTTCCTTTTAGTTCATACAGGCTCAAAGAAATTTCACGTTTTGAAGTAGAATAATCAATTTATACATGGATGATTTTTTTCTGTTCTAGCCTTAATTTTTATGGGTCTAGCTCTCACCCCCTCCCCCCCTCGGTGTTCAAAATGGATTGTGATACAGCAGTGATCAGATGAATTCTTGCAATATTTCATTTTTTAAAGCAAAAATCCTCGTTTAAAAATTACTTTTTGTGATATTCCACCAAAATCTGGCCTAAGATTTAGCTACTGTAGGCAGTTATTTCGTCATATTGCACCATATTGGTGTACATACTATTTAGTCATACTAAATGTAGCAAGATGCAACATGATGCAATCTTTCAATTAATTTAATTCGGAAACTTATTTACCCATCCGAGAATAAAACTTTATAGCCGCAGCTGGCTGATTACCGTTCATTTTCGCGATCATTTATGACCATAAAAATCCATGGTCATCTATGATCATAAAAGTCAAACTTATAAAACCTTTGCAGCTGTGAATTAAGGTTTTCTCCCTTGCAATGAGGTCACTTGTCTGAGTCATATGTATAGGCTAAAATTAGCATTTACGATTTGGCTAAACAATTACAAATTATAAGGAAATACTTACCCTTATAATTAACCACTAATAGTATCTATACTATACAGCTGCAAGAAAAATAAATACCCAAAAAATACCCAATAAATACCCGAAAAATCGGAAAAAAATTCCCAGCCCGATCTATGGCACCTACAGAGCTAATTTTTTTTTTAATCGACAGCTTAACTTCTCTAGAATATAGGAAAAATACGCGGGGGCGAAAATTTTGGAATTAAAGGGCCCAAATTTTGACTTGAAATGGGCTGTTTTTGCCGTTTTTTCGATTATTCTCAAATATATCGAGAACGAAAAAAGCTAGGAAGGTGGTTAATATCTCATCTTAAAGAGCATTAAATCCTGAACATTTCCCTCGATTACTTCACCCCTCTAGGGTTTTTAGTTTTTGAGCTATTTTGAATCCAAATTTGAATTAAATTGAATTAATTAAATTATCTCGAAAACTAAAAATGCTAGATGGGTACTGTCAACGAGGGAAATGTTCGATATTTCATGCTCATTATAATGGCGAAAACAGATTAGCAAAAAGTTTATTATATCGTGCGATTTTGATCGATTTTTATGGCATTTTATAACAAAAAACCGTTAAGATGATGCGTGTACTTATACACCCACACAAGCATACACACACAATCACCAACGTACAACGCATCGCGAAGCCATGTCGTTGTTATTCCAGACAGGATCACGCGACATGCGCGCGCATACAAACCTCCCACTCCTCCAACAATGGAAATCTTACAATGCGAGGATTATGATTTTGCAAATCGAGCGAGCGTGAAATTGTCAACAGAAACAGATATTATTGCTAAATGTTAATCCGTCTATCTTCGGAGTTCGGTGCTTTGCTTTTGCATTTATCATCTATCATTTTAATCAAAGTTTTAATCGAAGCATATCAGTATTTATGTATGTACTTATGTACCAAATTATGTATTATTGACATACCTACCCTTAAACATTGCAAAATCCAAAATTGCTTAAAATGCCATAAAAGACGTTCAAAAATTTAAAAAAAAAAACGAGCTAAAATAACAAAATTTATGAAAATGACTGAAAAATGAATGAAATATTGTAAAAATTTTAAGTACCTAAAATTTCAAAAATGGTTGCTTGAAAATTCATTAAAAGTATTGGAGGTTGAAAAAAATTGTTCAAAGTGCTGAAAGTCGTTGAAAGTGGTATGAAAATGAATGAAGTGCAGATATATTTAGTTTTTAAGGAGAAGTACTTGGGAGCAAACCTCTTCTGAGAGTGAGCGAAGGGGGGGTTTGGGGGCGCAGCCCCCAAGAGCGAGTTCCGAGGGCGAAGCCCGAGGAACGAGTATGGGGGTTGGGCCGCGAAGCGGCCAGGGGGCGTAGCCCCCTAGTACAGTATATAGTGGGAATTTCAAAATCTGGTACAATATTTTATGACTTTTTTATCACCTAGTATAATGTGTGTATCCAGTTGTGGTATCTCTTTTAAGCCTTGGTACACTTGCACCCCCAAAACTGCATTTTTCACAACAATCGTAAATGTCATCACGAATTCGAATTCTGTACACCTTGCGATCTTTCCCCTTTAAATTGCATCTTTCATAACGATCATAAATGTCACCTTGCATTTCAAATCTGTACATTTCGTGATTTTTCCCCAAATAAAACTCAGCTATCCTATTGGTCAATTTTTGGTTTGTCATCGGAAGTCCCCTTCGAAATCACCCAAAATTTACTATAAATAAAATTGAGGAGGATCTAAACATTCTCAGTTGCTCTTGGTTGCTTTTTCAAGTTGTTATCAGCAATCTATGCTTCCGTGATTTTTCTACTTCAAGTTGTACTTAGGTACTTGCGAATTCGTTTAAATAATTTTCTTTCCAAGTTTTTTTTTCTACAAAGTTAATATTTCCGCGATCATTTTATTTAACAAAGTTTAATCGCGAATTTAATCACGAATTTAATTGAATTAATCGAGAATTTAATCTCAAATTTAATAACAATAATTGTGCCAATTTTTATTTAAAATAATTCGTTCCGTGAAATCCAATCTAGTCAGCCAATCTAGTCACCCAATCTATCTAGTCAAATTAAAGAGGATTTCCATTTATTTCTACTACCAGTAAGTCTCTTCGGAGTTTTTATTATTATTTTAATCTATGTAGATATATTTTGCCTAAATTTAAATTCTAGTCTAATTTTAGAGGTTTAATTTTATCTAAATTTGAATTTTTATATTTTTAACTGAAATCATTCATTTTAAAGTTTTAAAATTTTAAATCCTAATTTTAAACATTTCAAATTCTATTTTTAGATTTTTTTGTAATTTAATTAATTATTATCCGAAACTGAAGTGTAAATTTTATCAAATTAAAATATTTAATTTTATCTGAGGTTTTATTTGAATCAAATCTAGGGAATATAACATTTTGCTGATACACAAAAAAAACTATGTACCTACTCAATTTTTTAAGCTGATATTTTTAGGATCCCATATTTTTTAACCAAAATGTCCTGATTTAGCAATTAGAAGCTCTAAAGTTTTTAAAAAAAATCATCAACTAAGTACTCGTATATAAATACTAGGGGGCTACGCCCCCTGGCCGCTTCGCGGCCCAACCCCCATACTCGTTCCTCGGGCTTCGCCCTCGGAACTCGCTCATGGGGGCTGCGCCACCAAACCCCCCTTCGCTCACTCTCAGAAGAGGTTTGCTCCCTTTGATCAAAATGATGGATGATAGACGCGAAAGCAAAGCACCAAAGATAGACGGTTTAACATTATAACATCTTAGCAATAATATCTGTTTCTGTTGACAATGACAATTTCACGCTTCATCGATTTGCATTGCATAAGCCATAAATCATAATCCTCGCATTGTAAGAAATCCGTTGTTGGAGGAGTGGGAGGTTTGTATGCGCGCGCATGTCGCGTGATCCTGTCTGGAATAACAACGACATGGCATCGCGTTGTACGTTGGTGGTATGGTGGTTGTGTGTATGCTTGTGTGAATGTATAAGTACACGCATCATCTTAACGGTTTTTTGTTTCAAGATTCCATAAAAAACGATCAAAATCGCACGATCTGAGCAACTTTTTTCTAATCTGTTTTCACCATTTTACAGAGCATGAAATTTCGAACATTTCCCTCGTTGACAGTACCCATCTAGCGTTTTTAGTTTTCGAGATAATTTAATTCAAATTAATTCAAATTTGGATTCAAAATAGCTCAAAAACTAAAAACCCTAGAGTGGTAATGTAATCGAGGGAAATGTTCAGTATTTAATCCTCTTCAAAATGAGATATTGACCGCCTTTCTAGCTTTTTTCGTTCTTGATAAATTTGAGAATAATCGAAAAAACGGCAAAAACAGCCCATTTAAACTCAAAATTTGGGCCCTTTAATTCCAAAAATTTTGCCCTCGCGTATTTTTCCTATATTCTGGAGAAGTTAAGCTGTCGATTAAAAAAAAAATTAGCTTTCTAGGTGCCATAGATCAGGCTGGGAATTTTTCGGGTATTTTTTGGGTATTTATTTTTCTTGCAGCTTTATAGTATAGATGGGCCAATAATAATTTTTTGACAGAAATAAAATTCAAAATCTACTGGAAGCTCTGGTACGATTCAAAATAAGTAGGTATCTACTCGTAAGTCCTCAATGGATTCAAATGATTAACACTGATTTTTTACTCTGACCCCCTCCCTTGATGAAACATTAAATGTTTTTTTGGAATTTAAAAAATTTAAAATTAAAAAATGTCAGCTTTCAAAATTTTAGAAAATCAAGAGAGTTTTCATGGCTCTGTCATTCCATTTTTACTTCGTTAACTCTATAAAAAAAAAAAGTGTTTGAAAATTTATTTCATTGGCTATTCTTTTTTGTATTTTTAAAAACCACAAAACTAGTAAGACCGTAAGAGAACCTCTCGTTCGGTTACTCAGCCATTGATTTTTCAATTTTTTTTTTTACTGGAGCAATGGAAATTCATAAGGTTGCATCAAAAAAGTCTAGTTGGGTGTCTAATTCGAGTAATTGAGGATCCTATCGAGGTTTAAAATTTTTAGAATAGCCCAAAAATTGCCTAAATAAATAGTTAACTAGTTATACAAGTAGGTATGAAACAAGCAGAGGACCAATTACGTATCCATTACTAAAAAAAAAAAGACATTTCGAAACTTTTCGAGATCCAATTTGTATGCCATCTACAGAAAGAGAAAAAAATTGTTGGGCCCAAATTGAAAAAAAATTGTGTAAAATGCAAACGAATCTAATTGGGCATCTGCAGCTTCGAGAATTTTCTGTTTTGATCCACTATCATCATGTTATGGAGTCCATTTTCAAACTGAGTGGTTAAAAAAATGCATTTTGATGCCTCGAATCAGATGCATTTTTGAGAATACACTGAAAAAAAAAAAACAATAAAAATTACTATTTCAGTATAGTAACCGGATCCAATCCAAAAATAATAGTGATTTTTACTCAGCCAAAAAATACATTTTACCTATAGAATTAGGTAAAATTTATTACTCTCATAGTAAAATTTACTAATCTCATAGTAAAATTTACTAATCTCATAGTAAAAATCGCAATATTTTTGAATGGGATCCGGTTACTGTGTGAAATAGTAAAAATTATCCATAATTTTTTTTTCCGTGTAGTATTTTTTAGTCATATTTCAACTACCACCATGTTTTGAGGCCCACTTTCTATTGTGACATAAGTTGGAAAGAAGTAGAACTTTTTTTGAACCAAATTTTTCAATAAAATTGTTTTTTTTTCACGAATTTGAACACTGTGATGGAGGGGACCTTGAAACGTCTTGGAAAATTTGGTCTTGAAGTTCGATTGGAGCTAAAATCTGATCAATAACGACATTTTGCAGAGTAAATAATTTTAGCATTTCGAGTTTTATATCAGCTAGGTACTTTTGTAATTTTGATCAATTTTTAAAAATTCAAATCCTTTGTGAGATACCTACTACTGATTTATTCAATTGAATGGCGAAAATTTTTTTTGTGAGTCAGTTAATTTCCATGCTCCGATAACAAAAATAAACTAAGAAATAGGTAGGTGAATTTATAACAGCGAAATCCTCTCACTTACTTCATTGATTTTTGGAAAAACTTTGTAATAATCATCCTATTTCAAAATACGCCCATCAAGTCATATTTAGATTCTAATACGTTCATCGGACTCTCAATGGATCCCTTCATTTTATGTCTCGTCGTTAAAAGTCAACCTGACACCTGACATTTCTCAAGGTTTCATTAAATCAAAAATAATATTAACAAATTCCAAATAAATATCTCAAACTTGCTCGTATATCGCAGCGAATGAATTCCTATCATGTCATTAATTTGCCAGCTTAATTGGCAGATTAGTCTTGTCTCATCGTTGAGTACGTAATGTACATACAAGAAACATAACCCACTTTTTCAGCCAATTTATTAAATTTCTAAAATTGATTTCTTCCTTCATCGTCGCGCATACAATGTATTCAATTATGTGCCTGCGTAGTGCGTACACAATAAAATGTAGAACTAACAACGTAACTTGTCATTTACGATGATGTTAAGATAAGAAATTCGCCATATTTTTGACGTGTAAACTATTACATCTGAATTTTATCTCGGTACGTAGATTATAAATATAGCGAATATAGCATTTAAGAAAAAACTACATCATCAACACAATTACAACCACACGATCAGAGTGAGGAAACGAAGGGAGGGGATTTTATTTTCTAGATGCAGCATTCTAGAGCGCTGCAATCTCGGGCTATAAAATTCGTATAGTAAAAAAAATAAATAAATGTCGAAAGAAGCGCCATTTTCAATGCTAAAAATATAATTTAAAGACAGACATGCACGATGAAGTCGAATATATAGCAAAGACGAGCTAGTACAATGTATAAGTACGAGGTATTTATCGAACATCTGAACGATGCATGGAACTCCTATAGGGTTCATAAAGCGCAAACATTTGCTCATATGGAGACGATAGATTTTTAAGATGGCAATTAATACTTCATTATTTGAAACGATTACATCACGCTTTTGTTATCATAGCACCAGCTGAATGCAAGTTGTGTATTTGTAAAGATGGACTAGGTGTAGGTACACAAATAATGCTATCTAATTACGCCTATTACGAGTAATTAGAGACAAAAGGCAAAAAAAAGACAGCGTACAACGACCTATATCCACTCCAAGACTTGCCATTAACTCACTCTTGAGAGTATTTGCTGCTATGATGGTGACGTTTCATCGAACATAGAGTAATAGTACGAAAACGTTGGTATATTACGAGTATGTTCAAGCTGATCCTACCAGAATCATAGATCTATGCCCATATATAGAAGATGTACCTCGTTGACCGTGCCTTTCGACAAGGTTGTTCGAGGTACACATAGCGGCACCACATCAACTTACCTTCGCGTTTGGTCTCTAGATTAATGGATAAAAAGTGAGAAACGATTTGTGCACCGTACCTACTACCTATCGTCTTGTACACTTACTTAGGCTATTTTATTCCCTGCTTCTCGGACGAGTTATTTTTCCAAGTAGATTTGAGGGTGTTTTCGCATACTTATAATGACGTCATTTCATTACCTACCTACAAATACGAGTATGTGGGATTTAATGCCTATTCGGCGATTCTCGTACGAAATTACTGCTGGATTGTGTAAATAGCGATATGGTGTGCTGGGTATAAATATCTACTCGAACGACGTACGAGTATAGATTTTCGAACTGTCGTCTTGCGAGGTTTTACGAATACGAGTACTTTTATATTGGCGTCGTAAAGATTTCATTAACCAACTTGGCTGCATCATTGTCTAACTAAAATTAGCTCCGAATGCTCGAAAAAAATAAATAAAATAGTAAACAAGCATTTTTACTCGTAGCAATGGGACACGTGCAAATGAATGCATTCGTCTTAAGAGCTCTGCACTCTGCAGTATACGAATAATTTGCCAACGAGTCATTCTTCTGTTATCTCGTGAAAATAGATGAATAACGAATACCTTACTTACAAGAAACTGTTATCACGATTTTAACCATAATCGTCAGCGATTACTCAACGCGAGGAGAGGTTTTAACCCTTTATAAGGCGATTGACTGATATTTGCGACCAAGTGTTACGATTTTTCTCTCGAGAAATTGATATTTTTGTGTTGTTTCTATGTACTCGTATTATTTGCGTATCATATGGTGTAGCTATTGTTTCATGTTGAATGAGTTTTCAGTGGTTATCTTCTTGAAATGGAAGGAAATTACGACGAATTAAAATATTTGACGAATAATGCACTATTCGGTACAGTCAATGAAATGAAGGCAAGAAAAAGAAAAATCAAACACCAAAAAAAATTAAATAGCCATTTATGAGGTATTTTCTTTTAATTAAAAAAATTTAACGTAAAAATTGAAATGAAGAAATGAAAAAAAATTATGCCATGAACATGAAATTTCATTTTTATGCAACTGCTATGGAATGATTTTTCTTAAGTGTTGGCCTCGGGTGATTATTGGTTGAATGGGGGGGGGGGGGTGAAAGGGTCTCAAGGGATCCAGACGAAAAATTGAGGTCAAATTTATGTCCTAGGGTCCAACAATTTTAACCATTGAGAGATGGAGGGAGGGTGGGAGGGAGGGAGGGGGTGCTAAAACCAATGTTATATTAGTGTTCAACAGTTCCATAAAAGTGTCCATGGTTTTTTGGGGAAATTTGAACTCTAGGAGGGATCTTCTTCTTCCTTCTTGAAATTCTTCATTTCATACCCAATTTTGATATAATTTTTAAATTATATCTTAAATTTCAGGGATATTTTGAAGCTTGAAATTTTTGAAAATTTCAATAGTTTCTGAATCGTTAAACGCACTTTCGAATGGCGAAGTACAACACATAAGTTTAAAGCTACCGAGAGAGAAATCCTAGCCAGCAGGAAACGTTTTGATTTAAACCAGATTGAGGAAAATCGAAAAAACATCCAAAAATCAGTACTTACATTACCAGGTTAAATTTCAGAAAAATAGTTTCATTTTTCGATTTTTTTCAAACCATGTTTTATTGAAAAAAAAAAAAATTTGAAAAAATTAGGATAGAAAGCTAGAATTTGTTTTATACTCCATTTTTGACGTCCTGAATCCAACGAATTTTCGGATTTCCCAGTTCTGGAAAAATTGCCTTGGAAAAGGGCCAAAATAACTATAATAATGACACTAGGCGAAATTTCAGGTTGTGGATTTCATTTTGCAATTTTTGGCAAATTTTTGAACAGTCAGGTTTGCCCATTTTTAATTTTAAAAAAACTAAAATTTGGTCAAATTGAGATGGAAAGCTGAAATTTGGTCCAACTATGGCTCATTTTTGGCCTCTCAAATAGATTAGTGGTATTGCAGAACAGTTCGAGAGTCTCTAAGCGAATTTTTGGAGTACCCAGTTCTGGAAAAAAAAATTGCTTTGAAAATGGCCAAATACCTTTTTTGTGATCTTCATCAGTCATTTATCAATTCAAGTTCTAATTTTCAAAATCTCTTTCGGTTGTTTAAAAAGCAAAATTTTTTTCAGCAACTCTTGAATTTTACGCCCTATTTTGAACATGCTCAATCGATTAGTAGTAGTTTGGTTTTGGATTTGAAATCGTGCTGAGGTCGTTTATAAAGGGGTCAAAATGAAATTCAGCAGAATGCAATTTTTAAATTCCAAAAGAGCGTATAAAAATACGAAGCTAGACAACATTTTAAGTGCTGAATTTCCTTTTTGAATGTTTGACAATTTTTTTAAACATTCAGATTTTTAATTTTTAATTTAAAAAAAAAACAAAATGTGATCGAATTGAGGTAGTTTAGAAACCTGAAATTTGGTCTAATTCGAATAAAGGTGATTAAAACCCATTCGGGAGTCGACAGAGAATTTCTGAATTTTTCAGTTATGGAAAAATTTCTATAAAAAGAGAACAAATTGAAATTCGGCGCTTAATGAACCCAAATTACCGTCTTTGGGACCTTGACAATCTATTTCGGTACCTACCTAGGTTAAAATTTTCGACATTTATTTTTATAAATGTCCAAAAATTTAAAAATTTTTCCAGCAACTTTTTTGTTTTTTTGAAAAAAAATGAATAATTGTTTTTCACGAATGCAGGGCTACAAAAAGCCGAAATTTGTTTCGTTATCTTCATATTTTTGATCTCCATATCGATTGATGGTGATTTCGAGGCATTTTGAAGCATTCAGTGGATTTTTGGATTCTCTAGTTTTAGAAAAATTCGTCATAAAAGAGGTTACCTAATAAAGTTTCCAGAACATTTTGAAGAAGGCTGATACACTAATTTTAGAAAAATGTATACTTATCAGATATCTACATATTTTTTTAAAAGAAGATTTAGAGACAAATTTTTGATGAAAATTTGAAAAAAAAATGCCATGAAAATTTTTTAGTCTTTCTCACATTTTAAACACGATATACCTAACCTACTACCTACCTATTGAAAGATCTTCTAAGAGCCGGCCAATAACCAATGCGCTATTTCTGACCCTGATCGAGTATCACTTACCGCAATATCAACAAGTGCCAAATATCAGCACAAACGATACGAATATTAATGATTTGTTAAACCACTCTTGCTCATCACCACTCATCTCATAAAATTTTTTGCATATATTCGATAAAAATTTCCGAACGTTAAAAGGTTAAATCAATTAGCTCATGTGCCAGAAAGTCATTTAAACTCAAACAAAAACTACATCCCAACAACAACCATAAATTCGCACGAATTTTTCGCCCACTTCCACAGCCTTGGCGTATACTCGTATAGAAGGGATACTTATGCAGCGATGCTTCAATATAAATTATGAAGCAAAATTCAATAACCATTTTAAATCTATAGATAGCATTGTGTTAATTTGAAATGGAATGAATATAGAAAATATATAATAATAATTTATGTAATTCGGCATACGATATACGTGACGAAGCTGAAGCCTCTGAACGATCCAAATAAAGGTGTGTGGTCTTTAGTCTCAATATTAGAGATGCCCAGGTACCTACCTATTCGAGTATTTGCATTAATTTGGCGATCGATGAAAAAAAGATTCCGTTCGTTCATTAGTAAATACTGTACATCGATATAATACCTGTACCCAAATAACGAATAAAAAACTATATTTATTTGCGCGTAAATTGAACGGTAATAAATTAACACCGATAAACCGGATAAAATTCAATAATTCCCGAGGATAAAATTATTTCCGTACGAGTACATTAAAAATTATTCACGTGGTTGGACGTGTCGTCAGTGCTTCTTCGTTGATATGCTCATTGCTTTTTTAATAGAAGACGATTTTTATATAGATACGTAGCCTAAAACCACGACAAATTTGAGTCAGGTACATCATTCTTTTACGCCGTATTTAGTCCTTGATCGAATTATATCGTCGAATTTATTTAGTACATTTAAAATACTCGAGTATCAACAAGCACCGCCTTATACAACAAGATCGTAAATTAAAACTTATCACTTCAGATTAGGAACCAATGTTGCGAAGATTAATAGATTTAAATTAATTCATAGGTCAATACACATTGTCCCTCCACCACGATACAGGTAATCTTATAGGCGCATTCTACAAGCTACCGAGAGTAATAAACTGCAGCCTTCTAGTGAAAGTAAATCTTGTGGAATTCCTTTACACATTTTTCTCCCTTATTCCTGATACTCTTGCTTCCACAGGTACCTCATTGTTAGAACACAGCTATTTAAACGTTTGTAAAAATAAGTTACAAAGGAGAGGTATCCATGTTTATACGCTTCGTGACTTCATTGATACATATCTGGTGACCTTGAACAATCAGAAATGATCTTTTTATGTACCTAGTCTTGGGAGCACTTTTTTTTGCTCGTAATTTGGATCAATTCCAGTTTATTAATTTTTCTCGTTTAAAATTTTCGAGATCTTTTTGAAAGATATAAGTACGTGAATCTAGTATTAATTATGATTTTTTAAAAATCATTTGCTCGCCCCTATCGAATTTGGGACAAGGGGTTGTCCTTGAAAAGATTGCAGTAATGATGCTCTAATTTAATCCATTTTCTCATACCCAATTTTTTTCAGAGATTTTGATACAGATTATTAGAAAAAAAATTCCCCAATCAACTGAGTAGGTCGATTATAATTTTTTATCACCAGAAAATCCAAAATGCATTGCATGAGATGACGTTAAAATTACAATGTTGTACCTGTACCTATATAAGGTGTTCACCTTCGATTCGAAAATTACGATGACAGAAGATATTCGTTGAAAAATTTGTACCCCATCAGCTCTCCCTATACCTATAGTCGACATTAAAACATGTAATATTTTACGACCGCGAATTGATGCTGGCGCATTTAACGAGCGGTTTTATTCGTTTATGGAAACGGAAAGTGAGAGGTGAGGTCATTTTCTAAATGCAGCGCAGCGCACGTTTTTATTTTTTTGTTTTTTGTAGGTTATTGTATTATTTCAAGGAAGCCAATATTGTGTTAAAATGCGCTTATTATGATCCAGATATCAAATTTAATTGCACAAAAGCCAGTACAGCTATACGTATCGCTATTTCATCGAAATAAGAAAACTACACTTCTGTTTGTATTGTTGTTGGAGTTTTGAACTAGTTACTGGTATTTTTAGATTTACGACATTATTTAACATTTTGCATACCTTGACGAATTATACCTACCTATTACGAAATGTTTACGTTTTGTGGAAAAAACAAAATAAGGATCAAGTGGGATGCCATGGCCATGAACGAGTATAGTAGGTAATCATCTCGATGCGTAAATGTTTTGGAAAAATTTTTACCTCTTTGCGCTGCTCCTCATCGTTCAATAAGCGCAACCGGTCGTAAAAATTAATTTTCAAGCATCGTTTATTACTGTACATATTATAACTAAATAGCAAAAGTGTACAGTGTACAGTGTGCGGCCCCGTTTCATGTTCATATATTAAAAATAATTGGAAACTCTTATCGATTTATCGTCATGTACAGTAAAAAGGCGTTCCTTTGGAAATTGCCCCTAATGAGTTTAATTAAACGACTTGTGTATTTTCAACAGTGCTAATGCCTGCTGTGTTTGATGGAGGTTTTTTGGAGTGGATGTAATGTAACGAAATACTATGACCGTCTCGTCGTCGCAACTGTGTGGGAGTTGTCAAAGATGTATATTTTCTAAAAACAAATTTATCTCGAACAAAATATACCTACTGGTTATTTTTTTACTCGCTTCTTTTCAAAGTTTTCACTACAATAAACTCGAAGTGACATGTTCAGCCGAAGTAGCGTTTTTATGCGTAAAAATTATATGCGAAAAATTACGTAGGAGGTAAATCCACTGGATTGAAAAGAATAGAAGAAAACAGAGATAGAGAGAAGGAGATGAAGAGAGCTGATGTATTCCAATTCAAAGAAAAATAATAATGCGTGAAATTGAAAAAAATGAGAGTTAAATTGGTCTCGATGGATGGTAAAAATGTGAATAAAATGTTCTGTTGAAAATTTCATCTTTAAATGACTGTTTTAGATTCCCCCCCTTCATCTTTGTAGGTATAGAAATCTTGGAGCTTTGAAGAAATGTAAGTAGGTAGTTTAGTAAGCTGAAGATTTTATGGCGGGAGGGGGGAGAGGGAGCTGGAAAATTTGTTCCCGAAGGAAAATTCGATAAACGAACTCAAAAAATGATATCTCGACTAATAATTGTAAATTCATAAATCCAACTTGAATAAAATTTCAAAAAATAAATAAATTTTCTTTTTTGTTTTTAAGAGCATCAATACATGAAAATCACTCTTTGGTCTGACGAAAAATTATAAAGAATCTTCTTTCATCCAAAATATGCTGTATTGGAGTGAATCATAGGCACGTGTATTTTTTGAACCTCTGCATGAATGAAGATTGTTTTTTTTTTTTTGAGGCCATGAATGCTCGAGGCTATGCAGTTCTCATTTAGGTAGGTACCTATGTACTTTAGAACCAAAAATGATTATTAAAAATTAGAAAAGAAATTTTGAAAGCATAAAAATGGGATTTTTTTAAAATTTTGAAGCTGGATTTTAGCTTTTATGAAAATTAACAGTCTGAAATATTCGACATTTTAATTTGGGTCCATTTTTATCATCACTAATATACCCCTACTTTTTCAAAATTCAAAAAAAATGCGAAAATGATTCACCTTAATATTGCATAAAAATATTTTTCATAATTCTGGAGAGGAGAAGGGGTGTGATATAAAAAACAGAATTATGACTTCTTGGCTGTATGTGCAATTGTGCACCCCCCTCCCCTCCAAAAATACAATAAAAAGCACTACCTAAACATCGAGCTAGGGAACTCATTGGTTTGCAGTTTTGATATCAACGAAATCTAAGTAGGTAAGTACCTACATATATTTTTTTGGAAAATACACATTCCAAAACTCCTGTAACCAATTTAATCTTCTAAAGTTGGTTTTTCTATTTTTGAAATTTTTTTGAAAATTACAAATCGCAATTTTTTATGAAAAGTGGCTCAACATTTCTCAAACTTGATAAGTATTTTCTGAAACAGAATATAGAGACTTCTCACATTCACTTCTGTGGTAAAAATTGATTAAAATGTGCTTCCCAACTGAACTAACAACTTTAAAAAAATTAAATGTCACGATGTTTTCAACATCTGAATTCTTTAGAGGGATCTCAAATCTTAATTTTAATCTCGAATTTTCACTATCTTACCAATGAAGAGGAGATTTTGTAAAAACAATTGAAAATTTGATTTTGATGCACTTTGAAGTGCTCAAATAGAAAATCCAATGGTATAATGATTTCTGCGAGTTCCTGCCAGGTACCTCAGGAGTGCTTTCTCAAGCGAAGTTGAAGTTAATAGAATTAAGAAAAAAATCAAAATATTAATAGATGCCAAGTCTAACTTATCTGCCCAGTCGATGAAAAAATTGTGTTTTTTTTTTACTCAATGTTGATTCGTAAAAATAAAACCTTTCTCCTGTCACAAAATATCAATTTTGGTTTAAAAAAATCTCTGTTAAAATGTCTTAGAATGAGCTGGAACGGCGATTATTTCAGGTTTGGAACCTCAAAGGCAGTTATAGACATTTAATTTTGAATTTTTTAAAATCAATTTTTGCTTCTATAAGGTTTCTAGAATGTTTGTAAAAAATTGTATCTTACTTAAGGCTACGGATGAGCTGAAAATTATGTAGTAAATTTCGTATTATTTAAATAGAGAAAGACATCTCAGAATCTCCTATGCCATGTCAGATACAGTAATGAGTTTTCGTGTTTCTCATCAGCTCAAATTTTATTCGAAACCGGGAGGAGGACCAATGATTATTATTTTTTAATCCATACTTGTTTTTTTTCTTAAATTAAAATAATTTTTTCATCAAAATAAGAATTTTTCAAAAAAAAATATATATCCAATTTGCGAATTTATTTGAGATTTTAATTTTTAAATAAGGTACTCATTATGAAAAGAAAAAATTTGAACGTTTTATGGAGATTTAATAAAGTTGAACCCTTCCCCATACCTTCTTTCCTTTTCTCGTTGTTCATCTTGTGTTCGTTTTTGCTGCCTGAGATGCCTAAATGAGAGAAAGGTGAGAATACGAAATCAATTCTCCTCCTTCTATTTCCCTCCCTTCTATATTTGGCATATTTAAAACCTATTCAATTTGAAATTTGATATCTTAACAGTCAATTGAAAGAACATTTCCTTTCTAATTTTGAGCACTCTTCTAATGAATTTTTATCCTTACCTCATTGATTGGGAATCACTGATGGTAAATAAATCTCTCAGACTTGTGTTCTACCTATTTCGAACATTCCAGCTGTGCAGCTGCTAACAAAATTTTGAGATGGTCTGGACTCTGGAGAACATTTTGATCCATCTTGGATGTTTTTTTCGAGTCGTTGAGCTCGTTAGTTCACTTCGACTCGCGATTTGTAACGAGAAATCGTCAAAAGGTCAAACTGTGGCGACGCATAACAAATCGCAGAGCTAGTCTCAGGTCTCATAATTGTCTACCGTATACAAGAATACCTTGGTTGTTTAGCATGAATTGAATGGTGAAGTAATTAAATCTAATTCACCGTTTATATACTCTCGTCAGGTACATTACATACGAATGTGATGTCGCACTATGGGCCAGGAGACCCCCAAAAACGGGCGTAATTCAAAACTGAACTGATATATTCGGGCAATATTGTGAGTTCTCTTCTGCATAGGAATGTGTATTTTGAAGTGGTGTATACTATGCTTTAGCGATTTTTTGCTAAAAAGTGCCATTGTGCTGTGTAGGCTCATTTTTCTATTGAAAATATAGCATTTTTTAATAGAAAAATGAGCCTACAAAGCACAATGGCACTTTTTGGCAAAAAATCACTAAAGCATAGTATACACCACTTCAAAATACACATTCCTGTGCAGAAGAGAACACACAATATTGCTCGATTATATCAGTTTTGAATTACGCCCGTTTTTGGGGGTCTCCTGGCCCATAGTGTGTCGTAGCCTATGTGTGTGTAGACTTGGGTGTAAAAATATCACCGTCTTGACAGCGAACAGTAGACGACAGACACGTGGTCGGCCTCTTTACACAGATTTGATCTGATAAAAAACACTAGGTAGGTAAAAGTCTATTTTTAAAGTTTTTGAAAATTATGTTTAGTATTTTAGGGTTTTAAATGAAGTACAGATGAATTAAATAATTTTCGTGCACTGTTTTGAGGCTCATAAGAGGCTCTGAATTGAACCATCATGAAAATTTCATACCAGAGAATAATTTTATTGCTTTTTTTGGGTGGTCAAAGGGTCTCGAAATTTCGAAAATTATACTAATATGATTCACTAGAGTCTGAGAAATAATTTTGGTTTCCTGTCTAGACGCACAAGGGAAGTCAATATTCTGAAAATTACACTGAAAAATCCGAGTTGAAAAAAAAACATTTTAGTACCCTTTTCTGGGCAGACAAAAATGTTGAAAAATGCTTATCATCGAATTACAGCCGGATAAATTTAATTTTTGTCTCTTTATCTAGCTGAGCAGTCATGACTCACGAGCTGCCAAAAATTGAACAAGAATGATAAGAAAGTTCAACTTACGTTCACGTAGTAAAATTCTCATAAAAATCAAACGAGGTCGAAAAAAAATCACTCTCTATAACAAATTGAGTACACTAGCATTACGTACTATCTTCACAGGTCAACATATGGTGCCATACACACAAGCGGTAGACGTAAAATTTTCGCATAGTTTCGCGACCAAACCCGCAAATCTGCGTTGAATTAGGCGGTTTTTCGAACGAAAGGGGGGCTTTTTAAGAATGAAATTCACACTTACCGATAATTTGCTGAAAACTTGTCACTTTGAATCGGTTATCGAACTCGACCCTCGCCAGCGAATGGTGAAATTTCGAATTTAGCGCGCATACGGTACCGCGTAGCAGCGCAATAGGTTAACAGGACGAACGTGTACGCGCACTCGTCACAGCGTGCAATTTAATAAACTCGACACTGACAGCTCAACTTGGCGGCGGCGACGTTCTCTCTACTCTATAAGATTTAATTCGTATTCGTAACATTAAGGATTCCGACTCGGACTTGGAAGTTGGAGTGAGACGAGAGCGAAGTCGAACTCGAAGAAACCGAGGAAACTATCTCCCCGCTTCCGAGTTGGTAAAGACGCCCAACATCCGCCAACATTAACTCTCTCGCCTCTCCGCGTCCTTTCGTTAGCCAAACTTGGTCGCTAAATTAAGAGCGTGCGTGGGTGAGGCCTCACAATCCGCGTACAGTCTACTACAGCATCGTCATCAAGCTGACGGGTTCGGTTCGGGTTTTTAAGGTCTTGTTTACACCGTTCATCTACATACTCCCAGTCCCAGAGAGGCAGAGATCGAGAGAAGAATCGTTTTCGTTCCATTTGAAATGCGGCCTGTGTCGCCGAAATTTTTCAGAGCTTTCAAGGGTACCATAGCCCATAGCTGTAGGACTAACCGATATTGTCAATGAAACGCCTGCTCTCCTCACTGTCTTCGACCAGCGTCTTTGCGTACGTTTAGATGAGCGGTTTTTCTCCTATCATTCATAAATACTCGTAATATTGGCCGCAGAGTGTATACTGCGATATTTTGGTAGCAGTCTGAGTCACAGCCCGGAGAGATGGCGCTTAAAATGTACCCGGTGTATGAGGAAGTCGCCTCGTATCGATGTCGAACCCGAAGCCGGTTTAGTATGCGTGCTATGTGGCGGAATTTTGCGTCCATTGAGCGATAATGATCAATGGATCAAGGTCTGCGTGAGTAATCAACGACCGGCAGTAGTTTCTATAAATTTTATCGATTAAGAATTTGAGCCTTGAGGTAGTCCGTGGTTTTTCGATTTTTCAGTCCAATATTTCTCGCTGCTTGCAAACGCTGTCAACGATATGATCAAATGAGCATGCAAAAATATACCAGCAGTTAACATTTCAGATCTTAAAGTGCATTTTACCAATTTTGGCGAATTTTTAAAAATCAAATTCGGAAATTAGGGTCAAAAAAAAATAAGGAAAAATCAAAATCTCATCAAATTCTCCTAGAAAGCTGAAATTTTGTATAGCCTTTGTTCTAAACCCCCCTTCCCTTCCCAATCGATTGGAAACGGTTTCGAACAGTTTTGAGCTGTTCTGGTGCCTCCAGCATATTTTTGAACTAGTTGAAATTTTCACTAAATTTTACCCAAGTTAGGAAGCAGAAATTCACTGTATAGCATAATTTAAACATTCTGATTGTGAGTCGACTAGGGGTAGTTTCAAGCTATTCTGGAGCCGTCAGCGACGTTTTGTGAATTTCATTTCTCCAAAAAAGTCATAAACTATCTGTCCAATTCAACTTAAGCACAAATACGCTCACGATTGGTGCTGATTAGTGACTCACTTGACCGATTAACAGTAGCCCTATTTTGACAAATTCACTGTTCCCCTATCATTTGACAAAACAACATTGAAATTCAAATTTAAACTTAATTTTTTACATTTTGAGTCCATGGTCAGATTTTATGGCATTTTTTGGAAAACTGGAATTTTTAAAATGTCGCTGGAGACTGCAGAACGGCTTGAAAGCACCATCAGTCAACTCATCATGTTGAAATTAGGGTTTAGAATGAATTTGAGCTTTCCTATTTTATTTAGTGAAATTTTGTGCAAATTTCAATTTTCAAAAACCTGCTTGAGGCTCTAGAGAACATGCACAAAATGGTTTGAAATCGTTTTAAATTGATTCAATTCAAAAGATCGAAAATACAATATCGTCCAAATTTTTGTTTCCTATGCCAAATTGATGAAATTTTGATTTTTTCCTTCACTATTTTTGGCTCAAATTTCATTTTTAAAAATTCACCAAAAATCGAAAAATGCATTTTGGTTCTTGATAGTTAGGCTGATTATGTAATCTTGCTCTTTTAATTAAGTTTTGGTTTGATTAGAAAAAATTTCAGCCAGTCCCCTATCGCTCTTGTTAGGAAACAAAATTTTCATCAATCGTACTAAAAAAAATTCTCTCACAAGAAAATATTGAAACCAGCACAAAAATTTCGGGTCCATAAATAAAGCTAAATTGAAAAAAACACTCACGCAATAAAGCGTGAGATAACCGGCTTTTCAGAATTAAAAAATGTATTAAAAACATATTAATTATATTTATATCAGTATAACAGTTTTATAAAATATAAAAAAAAAAAAAAAACCGGTAATATCTACATCGTAATCAACTTCGGGTCAGTTATTTATTCACTAGTTTCTCAAGCATTACAATAGCGTAATTAATTTTAAATTTGCATAATATTTCAATTCGTTGAAATAAATTTAAAAAACAAATAAAATCTCAATAAAGCAAATTTGGAGATTTCATATTGTTCTTTTTTTCGAGGGTGTTCATAATTCAATTATGACTGGAAAATTTTAAAATTTCTTGGGTTAATTTTTGATTGTGATTTTAAACATTACCACGTCGCAATCAACTTCGGGTCAGTTATTTATTCACTAGTTTCTCAAGTATTACAATAGCGTAATTAATTTTAAATTTGCATAATATTTCAATTCATTGAAATAAATTTAAAAAACAAATAAAATTTCAATAAAGCAAATTTGGAGATTTCATATTGTTCTTTTCAAATAGAATTCATAACAATGTCTTTCAATATGCAAATTTTAGTATTAAATTGCTTTTAGAATTTAATAGATAGAAAATCTGACGTCATATTCGTATTCAGCGTTACAAGAAACGTACTATTTCATGTGTCGCACGAACAAAACACTTTTTTTAATTTTTACCCCCTTTGGGGAGGTGCCGGGGGCCATGGATGGGGTCCAATCAAAAATCTGACGTCATATTCGTGTTCAGCGTCACCGAAAACATACAATTCGATATATCACATGCCCCAGATTTTCTTTTGAAAGTTTCACCCAAAATTGGGGGTGGGGGTGCTCCCCCTTCGTCAAAGAGTCCCATCTCGAAACCTAAATATTTCGAAACAAGAAATAAACTGAGAAATCGTTTGGGTATTAAGACAGACATCGGTGATTGCTAAGCAAAACATTTATGCTTTAAAAAAAATAGTTGTACCAAAAACAAAACTGATGAGGAAGTCTGCAAAAGTCTGCAAAAATGCCACCAAAAATAAATTAGGCCTACCTAAGCTGAACTGTCAGAGGAACACGTAAACCGACTTTCCATCGAGTTCCTAACAAGAAATAAACTGAGAAATCGTTTTGGGTATATTAAGACAGACGTTACTAATTATTGCTAAGCAAAATATTTATTCTTAGAAAAAAATAGGTATACCAAAAACAAAACTGATGAGGAAGTCTGCAAAAGGACGCAAAAATGACAAAAAATATCACTTTATCTGAAATATCGAGGGAACGCCTGAACCGATTTTAATAAAACTCGAAATCTCAAAATTTCGGCAATACACCAGTCGGGAGGGATAAAGCACTTTGTTAAAAATTTCATAGGTTTCGAGTTTACTCTGCCACAAAATTGGTGCATAAACACATATATATATATACATGTAAAAACCATACATTACGAGATCCGTTTTATATAAAATCGGGCATTGCGAGATCCTGAGATCCTTTTGCCGGATCTCGCAAGTTCTCTCATATGCCATGGTACTCGTGAGATCCGGGGGACCCTGTACACACATTTTCAGCCGGATCTCGTTTTGCCTACTATTCATATACTTATATATAATTTTTGAAAATAGATAAACGACGCATCTTGCGAGATCCACCCCCAAATCAGGTTTAGGCCGTTGGTGGATCTCGGTTTATGCGGATCGCGAAATTGATGGCGGCAATGCATAGAAAGGCACTGTTTACACACTGGAACATGCGTTCGAACGAAGTTGTAGGGTTATTATTTGAGTTTTTAGCATTTTTCGAAATTTTTTGGGTCGGATCTCGCAATGCCTGTGTATATGTCGGATCTCGCAATGTACTCTAAGACAGTATATATATGAATACACGTACCTAGTACCTTGTGGTGCCCGGGTCTTTTATAGTAATTGTGGTGCCCGCGTACGTAGAGGATCACATATATATGTATGATAAAGGTGTTTTGGTGCAGTTTGGATTTTTCATCATAGTTAGTCATAGAGGTGCCCGATACATAAACTTGGTACTTGTGGTGCCTGCCTCAAAAATTTTTTTTTTCACCTTGTAGTGCATTTCACTCGATTCTGCATCGTTTTATATAAAAAAACCTTGTGGTGCCCGATTTGGGCGCCACAAGCCCAAAACCGGGCACCACAATGACTATGTATACTTAAAACGGGCACCACAATGACTAAGTTTAAATCTATATATATATATATATATACAATATATATAAACTTTAAGGAAACCTGAAAAAAAACTAATGGTCCCACAATGATCCCGACACCCCAAAACGCAAAGAAAATTTACTCCGGACCGAAACTGTCACAGTTGAGACAAATACAGTACCTGACTTTTCTTCGAAAAGCCGGTAAAAGCATGCGAAAATACCTCTCGAGACTATTTCAGGTGTCGAAGGCCACTTTTCGAGTGAACTGAAACGCTCAAATTTGGTTTATACATATTTTACCTACCCTGTTTATTGATTGAAAATACGATTTTCACGAAATTTGAGCTTTCCATCTTAATTGGGTGCAATTTTGTAAAAATTGTAATTTTCAAAAATTTGCTCGGGGCTTCGGAACTTTTCAAAATGGTTCAAAAACGCTTCTAGTCGATTTAAAACGTTCAAAATAGGGAACATGTCAAATTTCAGCTTTGTAGCTCAATTAGGTACAATTTCAATTTTTTTTCACCTTCGATTTTCAAAATAACAACTTCCAAAAATTCGCTCAAGGCTCCAATAACTGCTTAAAATGGTTCGAAAACGTTTACAAAAGATTTTAGAGGTTCAGAATATGGAAAGTACCAAATTTCAGCTTTCTAGCTAATTTGAGTGAAATTTTAATTTTTTTACTTTTTTGTACAAATTATAAATATCTACTTATTAGGTAATTCTCAAAAATTGTGATTTTGAAAATGATCCTCAATTTTTAAGACTTTTTGAATAATTGATTGATCTACAAATTTTGACAGCATTCTGTTCTCTAAAAATGGCCCTTGTTGGTCGAAATTTTTTTCCATCTCCAATTCTCCATACTTGGATTCAGCGAGTCAAATTGCCCAAATTTGTTCAATTCGTTGAATACGAATCCAGGATTTGCTTATAAGCTGATTTTTATGGGTAGAAAAATGATTGTTTCAATTTTTCTTAATCATGGGTATATTTAAGTAACTACGTATAAATTACTCCAAAATCAGACACCTGTGTTTTCTATTTTCTGCATTCCAAAACAAAAATTGGGAAAGTCTTCACTTGAACGCTAGATTTTGTTATACGAATATTTGACTTAAAAATAGGTAGGTACCTACGTATACAATCGTCGAGCTTTGCAAGAGAGTGAAGATCCCATAAATTGACTTCACCCCCTCCCATCCCCTCCCCTTCCCTTCCCTTCCCTTCCCTTCCCTTCCCTTCCCTTCAAGAAGATGAGGAGGTACATAAAATCAATTTTTATCACTGTATTTTGAACTGAAGAAGAAATTTGAAAAAATAAACTCGTACTTATTCGCCCATCTTACCGTCCAAAAACCTTTCCAAATCTCTCCAGCACTTTTTTTGTAGAAGTAATGCTGTGAGTAGTGGGTATTTGGGTAGTGGATATACTACGTAATACTTGAATGCATATCTGGTTACCTGTTCAATTTTAATGGTTCTTCAGCCTTGAAGAACTGATAAATAACAATAACCGATAGATGTACAAAAAACGAATTTTATTATTTTTTAACTCAGGAAAAATGGTTATTTGGTAGGCACGAGTTTTTAAAAGTTATCATGAGAGCAATAAAACTCCGGAAGTGATAAATCTAGATTAACGTAACTGTATACCTAACTAGAAAAAAATTCAGAAGCAAAAAAGGTACTTCAGTATGTAGTTAGTTATGTACTTGTATTTATTATTTTTTTTTCAATTTTCTAGCAAAAAAAAAGGAACATTTAGTGATGTTAGACCACCACGTCACCTTCCTAATAAATCTCTCATCTTCTCATACAGAGATAAATTTATTTTGCCTAAATTGTAAGTTTTCAATTCAGTGCTTCTTCTAAATTTCCGTCAAATAATTACCTACCCATGTAACTTTTTACACCCTCCAATTTGAAATGAAAAATAAGAATGCGTTCGAAACGATTTGAGTTTCATTTTGTTTCGAAAAATGGGGACATATTTTTAAAGAAAACAGAGAACCCAAATTGTGAAAAATCAAAGTTTTTAATTCGACACAATAAAAATATTTTTAAACAAAACAATTGCGACGATTTAATCGAAACCAGGAAATTTTTATAAAAAGGTAAACTTTGAATGACATAATTATTACTATTCAGGATCAATAATTCAAAGTTTTTCTTGGTTGAATTTAAAACGAGTAGGTATTCTCTATAGACGCAATGTTTTGTAAACTTTTCTTTTGGAATGCCAAACTGCATCCAAAATTTTTATAAGAGGATGACGACGAAACTGGGGAAGTAGGGAAGTACAAATAGGCAGACATTTTCGATATAAATTACTCGAGTTGTTTTTTCCTTCAAAAGCACGAGCATGGGATGTGGCAAACAGGAATAAATAGTAATAACACATAAATATAAACCGAAATTTTACACATACCGGACTAATTACCATTCAAAAAAGGTACCTTGACGATGAAAAAAAAAATGAAAACACGAAAATGCATATTTACACTTCGTCATAAAACTTTCAAACGAGCTCGTTAATAACAAAAACCCATATTATTTCTTTCTAGATGACAAAAATTTTCAAAATTTCCCATACGCGTTTAACAAACAGGCGTCTATTAATTAGCGAGCATTACATAATTTTTCACACGAAGGAGGTATAGCACAGAGTGGGAAGAGGAAGAAGGAGGTAAAAACGAAAACGAATTTAAAGCATTATTTATGCACAGTCGTCATGTTTACATCTTGTGATTTGTCCTATTTGCATTGGGCGTATTATAAACAGCCATTATACATATCGCATATGTACAAACTACAGAATACGTAGACGCTCGTAACACATTTCGGGGGCTTTTTAAACGTTCCGGTGCATACAGCACTCTGTGGTTATGTAATTGTGGCAAAAAGCGGGCCAGAAAAACGTACCTTATAGGTACCTTACCTTACGTACCAAGTATAATTTTATTGCAAAAATGTTCGGTGAACATGAAGCTATGTGATTATAAGAAACCAACTTTCTTATACCAATAAATAAAGAAAGTTTTAATGAACTTTTCTTAATAATCGATTTCAAGTTTAGCGAATGGTAAATTTTAAGTATTAAAGTTGCGGTAATGTCTTTGAAATTGTTTTATGTTTTTACTACTGTTGGAATACTTTTTTCTACGTTATCAACAATACTGTGAGGTTTAATTTAGTCATTTGTAAATTGTTATGTTCGATGTGTAATATGTTCGAAAAACTTTACTGAGTTATTTCACCCAAGTTGCGGATAAAAGATTTAAAAGCTTGGTAATGTCTTTCAAAACTTAGACGATATGTTAAATAATTCACCGTGCAAGCATAAAGAGATAGATTTCGACGTATGGTTTTGCTAATACGAGTTATCTACTTGGTAGGAAATTTGAGGTTTTGAAGCAGTTAGTATTTTTTTTAATACAGATTCATTGCCTGCATTATATTCCAGTTGACGATTGAAATTGAGTCTTTTAAGGATAAGGTGAGTTACCTATTTTGAAAAAAGTGACAAAAAAGTGGAATTTTTTAATTTTTAGAAAAAAATGAAAACTTTTCTAAAATATTGACAAAAGTTGAGATTAAGAAAAAATTGACAAAAAATCAGAACGGTTGGAAGATTAAGATATGTTGGCTAAGAAATCGTGACCTTTTTCAAATTTCTGATAAGAATTGTGATTTATTCATTAAGATTCTGAAAAAAATCCAAAGTTTTTGAATTTCTCGCTTAAAAATCAAAATTTTTTCAAACTAGCAAACATTGGAACTTTTTTGAATTTTTGGGAAAAAATCAGGATTTTTTTTCAAGCGTTGATAAATTTTAACCTAGATTAGCCTATTTTTTTCAATTTCTGAAAAAAATCAGGTCGATTTCAGAATTGAGAATTTTTGGAATTTCTGTAAAAGGAATGAGGACTTTTCTCCATATTGATTAATTATAATTAACTCATCATCACACGAAGTAACAGATGTAGGTAACAGATGTAAGGTTTCCCTGCTGAAATTAAGTTTAACGCAAAAAGTCCCTTTTTTTACGCGAAGGCACTTTTTAAACCTATAAAAATAGATTATGTATACCTAGTTATTAGTTATTGCTTCATTTTTAGGCCGTATTAAGGAGGAACTGGAAGAGAGGAGGGTCAATAAGATTATCTCTTACGACTGATCTCCACCATTTTTACCAAATAAAATATAATTTTTTAAAAGCAAATAAATAGGTCTCGTCATCGCCAAAAAGGATTTATTTTGAATTTTCAAAAATTCTTCGTAAATCAGAAAATCAATGTGTAGTTCCAGACTACGCTCTTTCCAGGGCCATCCAAACGAAGCAAGGGTGAAAGTTTTTGAAAATTTAATTTTGAGGGGCCTAAAAAAGATGTTTTTTTTTAGGAAGTTGATTTTGAAAAAAAATAGAACTTTTGAAAATTTGTATTTTTGAAAAAACTAAAAACGGTGCTTTTTTATGCAAAGAGTTTATTTTTTTGGCTTTTAAAACTTTAGAATTTAAAAGATTTTTTTAAGATATTAATTTTGAAAAAGAAAAGAAAACAGGCCCAAGTGAAGGCGAAAGCTCTTGAAAATTTGTGCATATTTGTATCTCGAAATGCATAAAAACGATAAATTTTATGCGAGAAGTTTAGTTTTTTGCTATAAAACTTTAAAAGTTGATGATATTTTGTTTAGAAATTTCAATTTTGAAAAACATCTTGCGCAGTTCGCAAGATCAACCGACTTTGCTCTAAATATACACCAGTAATTTACCAACATTTATCTCAGTAATTTACCAGACATTACTTAAAAATTTACCAATTTTTCAAAATGCGCGGAAGTACCCAAATTTACCGATTTAATGAATACGAAAAGTCGAAAACATCGACAAAATAAAATAGTCAATCATAAGTAGCCATCATATTACACTTTTATGAAATTGATTTTCAAATAAAAATTAGCGTACTCATGAAGACGTAACCGTCATATTACAAGTGGAATAATATATCAGGAAAATTGTTGACAAAAAACAAAATTATTACCAAAATTTACCAATTTACCGAAATTTAGCTATTTACCAAAATTTACCAATTTACCAAAATTTACCAATTTACCAAAATTTACCAATTTACCTATTTACCAAAATTTACCTATTTACTGAAATTTACCTATTTACCAAAATTTACCTATTTACCAAAATTTACCAATTTACCAAAATTTACCGATTTACCAAAATTTACTGATTTACCAAAATTTACTAATTTACCAAAATTTACCTATTTACCAAAATTTACCTATTTACCGAAATTTACCAATTTACCAAAATTTACCAATTTACCAAAATTTACCGATTTACCAAAATTTACTGATTTACCAAAATTTACTAATTTACCAAAATTTACCTATTTACCAAAATTTACCTATTTACCAAAATTTACCTATTTACCAAAATTTATCAATTGAAGACGTAACCGTCATATTACAAGTGGAATAATATATCAGGAAAGGAAAATTGTTGACAAAAAACAAAATTATTACCAAAATTTACCAATTTACCGAAATTTAGCTATTTACCAAAATTTACCAATTTACCTATTTACCGAAATTTACCTATTTACTGAAATTTACCTATTTACCAAAATTTACCTATTTACCGAAATTTACCAATTTACCAAAATTTACCAATTTACCAAAATTTACCGATTTACCAAAATTTACTGATTTACCGAAATTTACCAATTTACCAAAATTTACCTATTTACCAAAATTTACCTATTTACCAAAATTTACCTATTTACCAAAATTTACCTATTTACCAAAATTTACCTATTTACCAAAATTTACCAATTTACCTAAATTTACCGATTTATCAAAATTTAGAGGTTTTTAATGGCTTAATTTTTATCCAGAAATGAAATTTAGCTATTTACTTTAATTTACCAATTTACCAACATTTACTAATTTACCAAAATTCACCAATTTACCAAAATTTACCAATTTACCAAAATTTACCAATTTACCAAAATTTATCAATTTACCAAAATTTATCAATTTACCAAAATTTACCAATTTACCAAAATTTACCGATTTACCAAAATTTACCAATTTACCAAAATTTACCAATTCACTAAAATTTAAGAATTTATCAAAATTTATCAATTTACCAAAATTTACCATTTTACCAAAATTTACCAATTTACCAAAATTTACCAATTTACTAAAATTTACCAATTTACCAAAATTTACCAATTTACTAAAATTTACCAATTTACCAAAATTTACCGATTTACCAAAATTTACGAATTTACCAAAATTTACGAATTTACCCAAATTTATTAATTTACCAAAATTTACGACTTTACCAAAATTTACGAATTTACCAAAAATTACCCCAGCAATTTACTAACATTTACCTCAGTAATTTACCAGACATTACCCACTAATTTACCAATTTTCCATTTTACCAAAAATTACCCCAGCAATTTACCAACATTCACCTCAGTAATTTACGAGACATTTCCTCACTAATTTACCAATTTTTTACCGAATTTTAATCACCCCAGTAATTTACTGTCAAAGGTTTTTACCAATTTACCAAAAATTACCCAAGCAATTTACCAAAATTTTCGACCAACTTTAATTACGAGTAATTCACTAAAAATAACTAATCATTTTATTTACTAAAAATTACTAGATATTAATTAACAAAAAAAAAAAAAATATAACAAAATTTACTGGCTATTTACCAAAAACTTAATGGTTTTTGTTAAAACAAAAATTACACTAGAAATTTTTGAAAAATTTTGATTTTTTGTGGCAAAAAAATTTTGGACGGATAAAATTAACAAAAAAATTAACAAAAAAATCAACAAAAAATTTTCTCCTCTTGACTCGCGCGGGATTCGAACACCCGACCTTCGGCGTACCAATCTGCAACTTACACACCCTAACCACCCCATCTGTTTGTTGGGGGTGAGTCGTTTGCGAGATATAAGGGTTTACACAAATTTCTGCTTATCCATAACGTTGAAACACACTTAAACGTTCATATCTCGTAAACGGCTGAACCGATTTCGACCAAATTAAAAATTTCTCTAGTTCAGTATCAAAGCAATATTTTGCCATCATCAGTTTCGACTTAAAGTTCGGAGCTTTTGAGTTCAGCGTGACACAAATTTATACATAAATTGATATATAAATAAATATATAAATAAATATATATATAAACTTATCTCGTTTTGCGCCATATGTCTTATCGTGATCAGCACACTCCAAAACGTCAAGAAAACCCACCCCCACCCAAATCCTCAACCATCATGACAAATACAATACCTTACTTTTCCGTTTCACGGCAAAGTCGGTAAAAGTAAAGAACAAACAAGTTACGATGCCTTTTTAAAAATTGATTTTTTCTCACTATTATGACACAAAATGTGAGAAAATGATGGGAAAATTCGCGATTTTAAATGAATTGTGCATCTTTTTCGCTATTTTAGCAACCAACTTTTGAAATTCAATTTTTTTTTGCAAGTTCAACAGTTTCTGGTTGCTAAAGCTGTAAAAAAAATGCGCAATTCATCCAAAATTGCAAATTTTCCTCCAGTTTTCTCAATTTATTTGCCATAATGGTTCAAGAAAATACAGAGCAAACGTTTTCAAATCTCAAGTTTTCTTTTATGCCCTCGCTTTACTTCGCCTACTTGGCTTTTTTTTCAAATTTTCTGAAAAATGATTGTCCGAAAACAATGAGACAGTTTTACGAAATCTTGAGTAAGGAAAGAAATGAAAATTTTGCAGGTCATTGCATACAATTTTTTTGAATTCGAAAAAGTTGTTCAAAAATCACAAAAATGTCTTAACTTTGGATTTCAATAAACTGTACGAACCTTGTTAGAAGTTAACTGAAATGTTTTGGCAATTCTCTCGTTCTTTTGAATGAAAATGATGAAAGGGGCGGGGGAGGGGGCGAGGAGAAGAAGGTGAATTTTGAAATTTTACTTCATGAAGAAAAATATTTTTTTTAAAAATCGCCTATTAGAACATTTTAAAAATCTGAGGACTCTTTGAAGACTTGTGTGTTTTGAGAGATTTTTTTTATAGGTATAAGAGGAGCAATTGGCTATTTTTTATGGGTATTTAGAAAATTCAATTTAATTCACGCAGTTACCCAAGTACACAAAATGAGCAATACATATAAGACTTTTTAATGTAAAATACGAATTTCAGCCAATTCTAGGGGACCAACTATGGTTTTCTAGGGAGGGGGATACGGGATAATATCCTCATGAGAGTTCATTTTACTCAAAACGGGGTTTTCAAAGGTGTTAAAACTTAAAATTTTTGAATTAAAAAATTTTTCTTCGAAGTTGGATTTTTTCAAATTTTTTCAAATTGAGAAGCCCACCACAGCCTGAGTTTTTCAAAAATGTAAAAAATAAAAAATAGAGAATTACTTTTCCATCAGAGGTCGCCACTTTGAGGACTGACTTTTTGAAAATTGGAAAAATCTATGAATTTCTAAAATCACGTCAGACCCGCAAAAATGATTTTTGGCCATTTTGTAAAAACTTTTCTTTTTATTTATATTTGAATTCTGAACATCGAGTTGCATGACTTCTGCAAAAAACATACATATCCATGATTTGAATGATTTGAACTTTCCTTGGTGAGGAGACTTTTGCCTCAATTTTTCGATCACGATCACTTTCTGATCATGTTCGGCATTATGGTTCATCCTCTTCATACCCTTCTTCATCGTACGAATTCCAATTGTCCTTTAATGTAGATGTGGTCTCTTTTAGATGAAAACATGTGTGGCCTATTGTAACAGCAATAATTCTCTGCATTATAAATACCCAAGTACGTATTTCGTTGTCATATCATTTTGAAAACGAATACCTACGTGATGGTTACGGTTCAACTGACAATTTAATTGTAGCCTACAAAGCTATAAGTTTTTCCCCTCGAGTACCTAAACGTCAGAGAGACTATACGTATTACTGACATGTACCTCTGCACTGATACATAAAAAAAGAAAAGAAAAATAAATAAACACCGAGTAAAGCCATTTAATTCTTATAAATCCACCAAAGAATAATAATTATAATTAACGCTGCTGAAGCCGAGTGTAGGATTGAGCCGAGTTAGGTGTGTTAAATGAACCATGACCTTGAGAAAAGATATGTGTCTTGAAAAATTACATATTTTCCGCGTAAAATGTCTATTCGTCGAACATAATACCACATGTAATACAACCACGGATGAAATATAGCATACGAAACGAAATACCTACTCGAGCTCTTGTTAACCTGTTAAAAATCATTGTATTGGCGAACCTGATCAGCAGAATGACAGAAAATGTAAGAATTCTACAGGTAGGAATGCTCGTAGAACCGGCTACTTCGAGGTGTTAAAAGATGCGCCTCGTTTGATCGTTTATGCAAATATATTAACATCGAATCGACAACGAAGACGACGTATGGTCATTGGGCAGGTTTATGTAATATGTACCTACCTAGATCAGATGAAAAACCACCAAGAAATGTTGAAAGTTTCTTGTTTTTAAATTCATCTTCATCCTCTCCACTAATCTCGGGATTTCTACATCGAGATGCTCATTCAAAGCGCTGAATACTCCGAAGTATTGACCTTCAAGTTTAATCATTTGTTTAGAAGCACTTTTTTAACTTACGCGTTAATTGAAACGTTAACAAATGCAAATTTTTTTCTACTCTGCGTTTCATGACGTAAGGAATTTTACTACAGTCGGGATGATTTTTAAAACTGTTTCGTTCGCTGATTAAGTTAATTTTTTTAATTGTTGGATAAAGCGGACGAGATTAGTGCGCGTACGAGTTTAGATTTTTATCATCGTGCGATGTTTCGTTGTGTGGACGATTTCTGATTCCGACAGGTAAATATCATCCGATGACGAGTGAAGTGGTTGTAAATTTTTTTTTATTTGTTCTTCGTCAGTTCGTGCAAATATTTTCCTATCGATCGTATACCTACTCGTATATAATTTGATTGAAATTCTTAAGGCAAAAACCGGTTCGAAAATGGTGCATTTTGTTTCGCTTCAATTTACGTATACGTTACAGAAAGAAAAAAAAAGTTTTAAATATTGAACATTTTAACGTCCGTTTACGATATTTTATCGATGAACCGAAGGTATCTACTTCTCTATTGACGCTTGAAAAGTGAAATTTTTCATTTCTAAATGAACAGGAAAAAAAAGTTTTCGCCAACTTTTCCATTTACGGTGTTGCTCTTTAATAAATGGATTATTACTTTTGACATTTTAAAACGACCGAGGTGCTTTAAAAATCTATCAAAGTATTAGAACTTGGAAAAGGCTTTGATTTACGTCGAGTGTACTCCTTAATATTTGATCGTCCGTTGAAATAACGTTTATGTAGGTAGTTGGTCAAGAATGATAAAATTTGCAACGTTCTTGTATGGTGCCCCATTTGAGAAAATGAAAATGTTAAAAGTTTCCTTTCAAGTTTTACTTTTTAGAAGCAAACCGACGGTAGGTATTAGTTCGACTAACTTTTCACTCCTATTAACCTGACCGAGTTTTCTATCAATATAATGGATATCTTTATTAGTAAATTTTTAATCAATTTTATACCTACCTTTACGACGGAGGTTTCCAATCAGTTTATTTTTATGATTGAATCGAATGGAATATTCGTGTTGGAAAAGTATTCTCGAGTAACTAATATAATCGGATGAGTGGCTTGGGATGGAATTTTTTTTTCAAGATATTATTTTCGTTGAGTATCTACCCAATTAATTATTGAATTATTTTCTTTTAACGAAGTTCAGGTGTCTTTTAAGATGTGTTAATTGGGAGTTTATTGCCATATCATATCATTCAAAAAGTATCTAAAATCATCATTTGTTTTATTTTTTTTTTCAATTTTTTGAATCGTGTGGGTGTGTTTTACAAATAATTTATGCTGAAGTTGGAATTGTGAGATCTCATATCATTATTCAACAGGAAATCAATATCTGCCTAATTCGCGTAAAAATAACTGGTAGGTATGTTGAAATAGGTCACCTATAAAAAAAAATAAATGTGATCGAGGTCTGGGGATTCCCTAGATTTCGACGGGGAGACATAATTATGATCTGCAAAATTTAAGATCTCTTTATTTCATTTCTATGCAAGTAGGTATGCACACCCAGAAAAATGAGACCGCGTCGATATTATTGATATTAAACATGCGGTGATAGAGAGTGATTATTTATATAACTCAAATTTTTGTTTTGTTTTGAATGGCACATTTTTAAATCCATTTATGGGAAAATCTTCTTAATCCACGAAATACCACTGTCTTCTTAGCCTTCCCTCTTCCATCACAAGTCAATGCCTGAGGAAATTGCGTGGGGGAGAGGTTCAAAATCACAAAATATAGGCGCGTGGAGATTCGAATTTAAACGATCACGTAAAACGCCATATTTTTAATAACTTTTTTTTATTTTTTCCAGAAAGAGGTTTGGAGGGATGAGTATGAAGGTTTAAAATCTCAAAAATAGATAGGTACCTAGGTGGATATTTGAGTTCTGCGCTCTAGAATTAACAAAAATCTCAACGTATCACGTTCAAATTTTAGTGATTTTTTTCAAATTTGAGGAGCTACTGACAGTGAGAAGTCGTATCTAAAAAATGAATGAATTTTCGAACTTACAAAGGGACTTTTTGAACATGGCACCTTCCAATTTGAACAGGACTAAACTAGATGTAATAAAGAGCATGTCTTGAAACTCCGGAACTTATATTTCAGATCCTTAATGTCTTTTTTGGATTTCGGGCCAATTTTTGAAAAATTAAAAAATTCAAAAAAAATTTTCAAGAGTAATTCTCAACCTTTTTCAAGAAAATATAAATTTTTCGAGCAAAGTGAATCAATGTTGGTAATTTCTTTCAATTCGACTCCGTTACATCAAAAGCTACTCTATGTACCTAGTTTTAAACCATTCAGGAGTCTCCAGAATTTTTTTAATTTTTTCAGAAATTTCAAATTGCTCTGGAGGGGCTAAAAACTAATTTCTTTGTCAATAATTCCCAAAAATTGCTGATTTTTGCCGAAAGAAAATTTTCAATTTTTTATTGAAAAATTATTATCCAAAAGCCTCGCGTTTTTTTTGCCAGAAATCGTCAAAAAGTATCGCTTATTTTCCAATCATTTTCAAAAGGCCCCTTCTTGTTGAAATTGCCAAAGTCTTGCTTTCCTTCAAAAATTTTAAACAATTATCTATTTTTAACAAAATTGCTAAAATTGTTGTTTTTCTGCAAAAAATTCCAAAAAATTTAAACTTGTGCAGTCAAAAAGCCTCGCATTTTTATGAAAGAGTTCCAAAATACCTAGTTCAACTTTTTTTTTGAGATTTTTTCTGCATTAAAATATTTTGCTCTCATTTTGTCACTTTTTTAGTTAGGCTACTTTTTCGAAATTTTTTGTTTACCAAGGTTACTTTTTTTGAGAAAAAATTGAGTTCGAGCCCTGAAATTACTGAAAAGTTTAATTTTTTGCAATCTTCCCTTTTTCAAACAAATCGTGAAAAAAATCACTTTTTTGTCAAATATTGCCAAAAAGTCTTATTTTAAAAAAAATTGTCAATGTCATGTTATTTGACCAAAATTATCGCTTTCCAGCTAAATATGTAGCTAAAAACCTCACTTTTTTCCAAAAATCACCCAAAACTTCAAAAATCTCGCTTTTTCTCCAGAAATTGCCATAAAGTGCCTACCACTTTTTTGTCAATAATTTTCTCAAAGTAGGTACTTATACTTACTACTTACTGCTGCTTCTTGCTAGAATTGTCCAAGTCTTGCTTCATCGTGCAAAAAATGGTCTAAAATTCTTGATTTTTCAAATGTTGACAAAAATTTCCTTTGCCAAAAATTGTTAAAAAGTGCTGTCTATTTTGCTAAAATGGCTGCCAAAGTTTTACTTTCTGCTAAAAAATAGTAACAAGTCTTGCCTTTTGCTAGAAATTGAAAAAATTCTCACTTTGTTCAAATAGTCTCGTTTTGTTATCAACAAATTTCAAAAAAAGTCAAATTTTTGTGACAGAAATTACAAAAAAAAATCATCGCTGTTTTGTCAACAGGTAGGTAATTTACAAAATAATCCTCTTTGTTGCTAAAATGGTCAAAGTCACTATCGAGTTTTTTTTTGGTGACTTTTTTCACGTAGTTACTTCTTCATTTTCAAACTTTTTTGGGTACTGAAGTAACTTCTTTTCGGAAAAAATTGAGCATGGGTCTCAAAAACACACAAAAGTTACTAGAATTACCCTTCTCTCTCTCTCCTTTATTTTGCTCAAATCTCTTGCAGGGTTAGAATGAAAATGAGGACAACAGTTAAAAGGAAATGGTAAAAAATTCGAGGGAGAATTCCGGTTAGCTAGGTACTTTAGTTTTGGTTTAAGTTTTCAAAAAATACGTTTTCCATCTGAACATTTTAAGAGGTTTCAAATCAAAAATTGGAAATTTGGAATTGGTTTTCAATATGGATCCAAACATTATGATTTCAATATAAAGAAGATTGGTGTTTGTGGAAAATTACAAAATTCTCTATTTTGTCTGAAAAATTTGAAAATGCGTAATTATTCTGATTTTGAGCTTTAATACTTACTTACGATACCTTTGATGTAAAAGTTTTAAATGCAAAATTATAAAGAACCATGATTTCTGTCAGTTTACAAACTAAAGAGTTTTTATTAGAGGCTTTTGCCTAAAATTCATTTTGTGATTTTATCAATGGTCAAGTCGTGTAAACGTTTCAAAGTGATGAATTTTCAATTTTTGGATTTCATCAGAGATTCTATCCACCCACATCGATTTCTGTTTACGTGCTTCTGCAAAAGATATAATAGAAACGAAACCTTGATAACAAAAATACCTACTCGAGTTGATTGTAGGTAACCTGTTGAAGGCCATTATTATGATAATATTTTATTGCATGTATTTTGTATTTACACTTTATACTAGGTAGGTATACTCGTATTGATATTCTACTTTGTATTGAACAAGGGTCACGAAGAGTTACTATGAGTAACGAAAAGTGTAAAGATTAAAGATAAAATCTGCATAATGATTACCTAGTACCTACCAAAGTTTCTTTCAAAATTATTGCCATTCAAAGCTGCACCGAAGCTTTAAAATATATAATGTGCAAAATATATCCTCACCTTGCCGGTAATTGATATGATAAGGAGAATATGTATTGGCAATTTTTTTCACAGGTAGCAAATAAATACGAGATATAACAATCGTTCAAATGATACCGTTTATAATTATTTATTTGATTTTTACATTTATTTATACACCACTTAATGAATTACGTAAACGTGCATGTAAGTAGGTAGGTTTAAAATACCATAAGACGAACAGAACAGAAGACGTATTATCAATAAAAGTCGATAAACGCATTATAAAACGATAAAAATGAATTTTCGTTTCATCAGCCCCGCGATAACAAAGCGTTTGTTCGCAGTTTAGTGTCGATTGATGCGTTAATTACACCTGTGGTATGATTTTGTTTGCGTAGAGTAGTCGAGGCGATCGGGGCAGGGCACTGGACCACTTGACGTATATTGACATGTGATGATACGATGTCAACTCCGCTGATAAAGAATTCATCGTTGCCTATATCTCGAGTGCAGATTACCAGCTGTAAAAATGGGAGACCCGAAACGACGACGACGGTGGCGGATATAACCAATTGCGACAATCATGACGAAGAGAAACCAAGTAATGAAGTCAATTGCGAGGAGACACGTCTATTATCGCCAGAAGACGGAGATCCTGCAGATTTACCTAAACCTGGCACTAGTAATCGTAACGCGTGGACAAGACGTAATTCCGTATCGTTACCGGCCGGATTAGATGCAATTATGTCCGAACCTCCGGAATACGAACCTCAGGTTAGTCTATCGTATAATAGTATTTTGAAAATTATACAGGTACAGGTGTATAGGTCTTAGATAGGTACTTAGATGCGGAATCTCTGTGCTGTCTGAAAGTTTGAAAAGCACTGGGGTGATTGAAAAATTTATAGGATTCTGAAAACTTGAATGGTGTTGTCAAAGTTCTCCTGGTTTACTTTTTCCAGTGTCGATTCGGTGCGGTTTCACGTCATATTGTGGATTTACTTGTGAAGTGAATGTTGAAGTATTGGTATGTAGATATTTTTTCTCTAATCGATTATTAAACGAATTAGGTATTAGATAACGGAATCAGCTGCTTTGACGGTTGTCTTGACTGTGAACTAATTTAAAATGAATATGGGGGTTTGAGAAATATTTCCGTAGTATTTTTAGTCTTACGTTTAATCTTCATTTTCGCATTTGTTCCATTGAGATAGTAAACATTTATAACAGATTCCACAATGTTTTATCTCATTAAAGCCCCAACGTTTCAAAATTTAGTAATTTTTGAGCTAAATAACTAGAAATTAACATGATGTAAAAAAAATTATGAAAATCGTTTCTATTTCCGATACTGCCCCTGCACCTTTGAGGTTTTGGGAAGTTGGAAAAAAATGAAAGATGCAACATGAAAATGGTCATTATTTTTGGTTTCTGGACGAAATTTCAACTCAGTGTGCTGATTAAATTAAAAAACGTAAAGCATTTGAAAAAAATTAAATTAAAACAAAATATATACTTAAAATACGAAATTGAAATTGAGAAAAAACAGCATCTCGAGCAACATGAGTGGTGAAATCTCCACAAACCTACATCTCACAGTTGTTGGATTTTATGATGAAATAATTCTCTATTCATTTTTTGATTTCACTTGAAGGAAAAAAAATGATGCTAGGAGCTCACCCCCCCCCCCTAGTTCGAAATATTAAAAAAATAGACACCTAGATAACAAATGAACTTTTATTTAAAATCTTAAAATTGCCCAAAGAACTCTTCCAGATATCCCATTTTACAATAAAAAACCTCCACCGAGCTTCCGAACAATGTTAGGCTGTCGGTACGAAGCACCCTCCCCTCCTCTTAGATCAAAAAATAAAATAGAAGAATAGTCGATAAAAAAATGATAGATATTTTCAATTTTTGTGTCAAAATTCTTCCAAAACGACCTCCTTGTGTAGAAAAAATTTTAAAGCAATGCTGGTCTCCGTATGCAGACTGCAGAGCCTCCAAAATCAAAGAATAAAATGAAAGAAACGTTGATAAAAAATTTTCACTCAACCAGGGCTTTGATGGTTTTTTTCATTAAGTAATCGTAATGTACAATTTTCTAAATACAGTGGAACCTCGATAACTCGAAACTCTTTAACTCGAAAACCTCTATTAGCCGAACCAACCTCCATTCCCCTTGAAATCTCCATAACACTCAATGTTAACTTTACTCGGATAAGTCGAAATTCACTACATAAACCAGTCATAACTCGAAGCTAAAATTTTGCTGAAAATAGCAAGAAAGCCTCTATAAGTCGTACGTTGTCGAGCGTTTACCTCTATAACTCGAATATTTTCAATTCATACTTCTATCTTTTATGCACTTACATATCTCAGTTGTAACTCCAAGTTAAACTTTTGCTGAGAATAGTGGGAAAGCCTCTATAAGTTGTACGTTGTCTGGCGTTTACCTCTATAACTCGAATATTTCAATTCATACTTCTATCTTTTATGCACTTACATATCTCTAAATTCATTCATTTCGTAAGACCTCTATAACTCGAACTCTCTCAAAATCTTACCTGCGTAACTCGAAACTGATTATCTCGAAAACCTCTATAAGCCGAATGAATGACCATTCCCCTTGGATTTCGAGTTATTATCATTTCAAAATCCTAATATTTTTTCATATCTATTAATTTTTGTTTTTTCTTCATCTTGAGCAAATATGAGTACCTACGCTTGTAGGTACGATAGTCCCAAATTGAAATGACTTTTCGACTCATTTTTCCAAGTTTTCCTACTGCTTTTGGGAATCATTATTGCAACAAAATACAGAGGACCTACATCCAAATGAAAAGCTCCTCAAAAATTATTCATTGAAATTTTATTTGGAACACATAACTTGAAATAGCTATCTTTGACCTCAAAAAGTACAGCATTTTGGGAGAAAAATAGTTCAATTTTTTTTTTGTTTTTGTTGAAATGTTGGTATGTATTTTCGAAAAATTAATTGTTCAAGATTGAAAATATCGAAATCACTGAAAATTGGCTTTTAAAGAAAAAGTATTTTAGGTAAGGGTCTCACAAAACAAAGAATGAGTGAATTTTTATTCTAAAAAATGATTCATTTTTCCCCCAGGAAGCTTTGTTTTTGAGATATTATGAGCACTAAATGGAAAGTTGAACGTAAATTCAATAATAGGTAGGTATACCTGATGACGAAAAAAAAAATCGTTTCATGATATCGGTTAAATATTGGGAAACGCCGAGCTGAGATTACATCAATTGTTGAACATTTCAATCGGAGGAGGGGAGGGGATGACTGTATGCAACTTTAGTGGGTTCTTCTCATAGACCCAAGAGATTACCAAACCTCTGAGAATTCTTCTGAATAACGCATTTTTTAGGAAACCCCTCATTCCCTCCAAAAAATTTTAAAACATTTTCTTCAATTGAAAATTTTTACTTTTTTGAAATTTTTCTCAAAGGGGAGGGGCTCCGTGCACTTGCACAAGAACTAAAATACTTACTTAGAAGCCCGGTGAAAGTTTCTCATAAAATGGGGCTTATTTAGAAGAATTTTGGCAGAAAAATAAATTTAAAAAAAAAATGTCAACTGCAAACATTGAATGGGAGACGATGGTGTTTCTTTTTAAAAATAAGGTATACCTAGTTAGCAAAATTCTGATGGATAAATTGAAAACTTTAATGATTTTTTATCAATAATTTTTTACTAGGTATATTTTTTTCAACTCGAAAACGGGCTCCTAACATAACTTGATTTTAAGTTGGGGGAGGGAGAATTTCAGTTTCAAAAAAAAATAAAAATAAAAACTAACAACTTCAGACGATTGAATGGAATTGGAAAAATTTACAATTAATAAATAAATGATAAGAACCAGACTAATGTGGTTACAAGCTAAAATGAGAAGTACGCTGAAGCTGTGCTATGTACAGAGATGTGAGCTATGGCTAAGAGGCTAGGGAGGCTACGAGCTGAGTCACAAATTTATTTCAGATAAAAAAATTTCCAGCTTTTTTAAAGCTTAAATTGTGATTCGATTTCTTTTCTCTATACCTACTTAATATGCACAAAGTAATTTTCAAATTTTTTATTGCTGTTTTTTTTTTAATTTTAATATTTTATTTATTTATTTTTTGAAAGAAATACCTACCTACCTTATCTATGATTTCATTGAGGAAAAATTTTGTTTAGTTAATTTATCATTTAATTTTATTTTTGTTATGTTTGAAACTCATCCTGAAAAAATCACGATAACTCAATCAATTATGCAATATTTTCAGCTGACACCGGAACATATGAGGCATGGAGGGGGAGGATATGACACCAGTGATACTTTCAGCGATGCTCCAACATCCGATGACGACAGCTGCCATATCGGTGGTACAGCATCTAGAGCTTATAGGTACATTTATTTTGTCCAAATTAACTCTTATCTATTTTTATCATATCACCAATTCATTTTCTCTCTCTCATTTTTTTTATAGAACACACCGAGTTCGACGAAAATCAGTCGCACCTCCTGGGTTCCGTTTGAATAATGACGATATCGAATACTCGCCTCAGCATTCAGTCACCAGTATCAATTCAATTGCTAGTTTACTTCGAGAAAAATTGATGGTACCTAGATAAATTTTGTAATTTTCGTCTTCGATAATATCACTGTTTATTAGTGACCTTTTGGCTTGCTTATCTGAGACTCATTCTCGATACTTATTTTGGTCACAGTATCAAACATTATTTTCTAAACTTCACTAAAATAGTGCACAAAATCAGTTGTTTTTTTTTTTTACAAAATTCAATAAAGTTCTATTCAAAAATAGACCGCAATATTGAAAATTAATTGAATTCGTCATTTTCTGTGTTATTGTTTTTTCATCAGATGACATTACCGTATAATAGGAGAAAAAAACCAAATTCGGAATTCCATTTGAGATTTTTTGTTGGATTTTTATTTCTTCTCATCGTCTTTACGGTTTCATTCGCCCATGTATATTATTATCAACAAGTATTACAGGTATGTTATCAGCATATTTCTTACGTAGGTAGCTGTAATAATGTTGGCTGATCATAATATCCACCCTGTTTAATGTCTATATCTAATTCTTTTATGCAGAGAGAATATTTTCCTTACACCAGATTCAATAAAGAAGCCAAATTCCTCAGACTGTACAGTAACGAAGGAGTTGAAATAGCACTTGGTCATTTAGGAGTTGATTTACCGGATACTGACAGAGTTTACCATTGTCGACCTGAAAATGTTGATAATGATGGGTCTTTATGTTTCGAATGGATGGATCATGCCAGAATTAAACTACATCATGTGAAAAAATCTGGAAATTTGAATTGCTATTATATACGTTGGTATAGTTTATCTGATTCCATTAATCCGACCGATTGCTACGAAGATGGATACCAATATGGCCATTGGTAAGGTACCTAGCTATATACCTATTTACTTTTAAAATCATTTCTGCCTTTCTCCATTTATTTTTGATGTAAAATGTGTCGATTCTGTTGCATATTTTATACAGGTATGGTGGAGGAAGAACATTAGGAATGGCGTGGCCTGTTGAACTAGGCAGAGTAGAGATGTCTCCTTTTATCACTGGCCATATAGGTCATCATCGTTGGGGTCTTGTACTCAAACGTTACTTTATTAATTCCAAAGGAGTAGCTATTACTGTAGATCCTCAATCACCTCTTTACGTATCGATTAATGCTGATAAGAATAGACTTTGTTTAAGAGTAAGTATGACTCTTCCTCTCATTTTCACCATCTTTGAAATTTGAAATTCATTCTCATGCTGACATGAATTATATTTTATGCAGGGTCAGCACGATCACTTCACGTACAGGAGGACAAATGCGAACCAACCAACGTTGAATTATACGGTATGCACATCGAGTAATATGAAATCGCTGCATTTAGCTTTATCGGAAAAATCATTATGGGATGGATTGAAGAAATCCGATTTAGAAGTCATCTATTCGTTGCTAACAGAGCCAGTTTGGCAAATCGCTCCTAAAGATAAGCAAATGTTGACAGATACGGCCATTGTTAATTTCACCGAGAATGTTATAGCTTTGGGATATTTTAGACAAGGTAATTTGCAATTTTAACTGAAAGTAATTAGATATTAGTATTTGCAAAGGAACGCGTAGCGTAGGTACCGTTTTATTGTAAATTATTCGCTCAGAACGTTGTAGATTAGCGCCTTCGTCTAATCCGCTGAAAATCCGCTTTTCTTGAAATTATTCGCTTTACGAAATGCGCATCGAATTAGCCTACGAGTATGTTTTTGTTATTTTATACCTTACGTATTTTGCAAAAATACCTACTTAGGTACCTTTTTCTTTTCAAAATGACTCGACTCGGTTCTCGGTGGCAAAATATTACGATGTGAAAATGTCATCGGTGTAGCTCGGTAATAAAATTCCAATAATTACCCATAGTTTCTTCTTTATCTCCGTTTCTCCGTACCTAGATATTATACAGCGTAGAGAATTGCAAAAACGGTTTATACATCGTCGCTTCTTTCGCCGGTCGTAATTTTTTTAAAGCAACTTCACGTACAGGGTCGTATTCGCGAAAGAGTTGTTTTTTATACGAGAGACGAGCTATTTTTAATTTGCGTCTCATAAAAACGTCATAATATTAAGCTGAAAGATGACTGTGGGTAAACTATAGGCTCGTTAATGTTGCTTTGTTGCGCTGTTGATTCTTTTGTTGCCTATATTGCAAGGGTGACAGTATCTTCATTTCGTTATTTCGGCACGAAATGTCGCCCATTAGGGAATAAGTGAATGGATTTTCTCATCGTATATCAGTCTATTCAATTTCGCTCTCTTCGACCGTAATCTAATGTTATTATAGTAATCTTTCGCAGGGCATGTTTTGTTAAATGAATTCTGGCAAACGGAAATCGGAGATTTTACTTTCGATGAGGAACGATTTGCCACCATCAAAGAGACCATCGATATTATTCAGAGGAGAGGATTCAGAATTATTCTAACTATTCAACCTTTCGTCGGCACGGAATCCATCAACTTTGCCGAATTGGTCGAGAAAAATTTATTGGTAAGGAGTAAGAATCGATTCGAGGAATCAAGTTTGCTTTGCTGTAGGATTTCTTACGTTTGGGATTTTTTTTCAGATCAATGAACGAGGAAGTGAAAAAAATCGTCAAATTCCAGCGCTGACGAGCTATAAATCGTTGAGGAGTGCGGGGATGTTGGATATTACGAATAATGAAACGCGATCTTGGCTTCAGGGACGTATGAGGCAATTATTCGAGTCTCATAAAGTTGACGCTTTGTGTCTGGATTTAGGTAATTTATATTACGATTCATTAAGCTATGCTTTTGTAGCTTTTGATTTTACATTTTGGGTACAAATAACAGCACGTTTATGTATTTTAAATGTGAAGCATGAAAAAAAAGTTACTTCGGTTACCAGAATTCCAGTTTTCCGAAAAATTTGTTTACCTGGTAATAGTTTATTATTTTTGATAAATCTAACTAAATTGAAAATATGCATATTGTGCAATAATATTTCGATTTATTCTGATCGTACACATTGCCCCTCCTCTCCTCACACCATTAGAAATTTAAGAAGTTGTGCATTTTTTTTTACATTGATAAGAACATTTTTATTTATAATTTTTTGATAGCTCAATGAAATATCAAAAATAATTGTTTTGAATTCTTGTTTTTTTTGCTTGGTTTTCCAATATTTTCAGTTGGCTCTGTGCTTTTTTCTTTGGTCGATTTTTTTGAAAGATGTTTTTAAACGTACCTACTCTACCACCAAAATTGAATTTTTTGGTTATTTTTTCAAGTGACCGGTATTTTACTTTTTTTTTTTTTTTTTAAAATAATGATTATTTTTGGACTGAGACTTGTTGATAGATAAACTGATTAGGTGATTACCTACATAATAATGATCAGACTTAATTTTTCTAGTTCATAGTTGAATTTTTTTAACCAAAAAAAAAAGATTAAAAAAAACCAAAAGTACCTATTTATAGAAATGATTCCTTTTTCAGTTTCAATTCAAGAAAAGGAGGTATTGAAAAAAATTCAAATTTTATAAATGTTTTATTTTAATTTTATTTTTTTTAGTCGTTTATCCAATGTTTTTTTAACAAGAAGAGAAATCCTTCAGTTGATTTGTTTTATCATTTAGTTATTTCATTTTATAAATTATTTTTTGAATTTTTATGAGAGTAGTTTCTTGGCTTCTTTACTTTCTAAATCAATTTTTATTTTCATTTGATTATCAGAAAAATACGCTAATTATTTGAAGTTTCAACAAAGCAACATGTTTAAAAAATTAATTCATAAATAATCTTATTTTCTTCAGTTCTAAAAAGTGTTTATTTTTTGAATTTTTTCCGAAATGCTTGATTATTGGTATTCTTTGAAAACATTTTTCAAATTGAACTATGTACATATTTCAGTTCAAAATCAAATTGTTTTTCAATTATGCTATGAGGACATTTATTTTTTTCTGTTCATTTTTTCATTTTATTAAAATGTTATCAATTTTTATTTTAATACCAAGAAAAAACTTCAACCCAACCTGATTTTTTCTTCCCCCTCCCTCTGAAAATAGTATTTTTTCAAATCCTTCTGGTTTGGTCGTCCGTTTTGTAGTGGGCGGAGGGGTGGGTGTAATTTTCAATTTAATCCATTTTCGTTTCGATTTTTGCTTTTGTGTTCTTCCATCTTATTTGTGTGCTGCTTTTTCCTTTTTCTGACGTTTCTGGCTTTCAAAATTTTGAAGTTTTTCAATTTTTTTTTACATGAGTGCGAAATATTGAAGGAAAAAATATAAAAAATGTTTGCCCTTGAAAAAAATTGGCAACTCTGGAGAAATTTCTGTCTTCGGAAACAGTTGGCAATATTGCCAGTCGTGTTGATTGATTTTTCCATTGAGATCGGTATCAAAAACTTTTTGCCAAAAAAATGCTCCCTAGAAAAAATGTCCACCCTCCCTCCTCTTTTCTTATTGAATATTTTTTTAAACTCATTTCCTATTTTGATTTTTATATGTATTTCACAAAAAAAAATTATTCACATATTTTTACAAAGTGGATTGTTTTTGAATTTTGAATTTTGATTCAGAAATCAACTGGAAAAATTATTGTTCGATTTGTCAAAAAATGCTCCTCCCCAAATCCCCCTCCATTTTTTCGAACTTCTCTAAAAATTGAAATAACCTCGCTGGCAAAGCAAAAGATTGGCAATTCGTCGACAGAATTTTAAAACATCGTTTTTTTACTCCTTCAAATTCTGAGTCTGCAAACCTCTATACTCGTGAATAGCAAATGTTGTGCGATCGTCAGGCGTAGAAAAGTTGAAAAAAAATCATGTTCACAGGAGTTGACTGGAGAAGAGATGATTTCATTCAAATTTAATATTCCAAAAAAATTGAAATATTCGAACGTAATGTTATGATTTCAGGATCAGCATACGATTTACCAAGATATTACCAATTCAAGAATAATCTCACGAATCCGGATCACTACAAAGTATCATTTACCGACTGTGTTTTGGCGGCTGTCCCCGTGTTAGCTATTTCATCGACTATCAGTAGGCCACCTGCTCCTGTATTTTTATCATTGCCTTCGTTACAGTCCTCTTGGGAGTCGTTACAAGTCATCATTCCAACTACTCTGACCTACGGTATAGTTGGATACCCTTTTTTAATGCCAGGTCCTGTAGGAGGAGACTACGTTAGCGAGATGACAAAAAATCACAAGGGTGAGTTCAACATTTTCACATTACATGAAGTCAATGGTCTATTTTCGTCGAATTTTATATCAATTATCAACAAACTATGATTTTAGCTAATGAAACATTGGATATATTTTCGGACGTGGAAAGCACCAACGAGTTACCAGATCGCGAATTATATATAAGGTGGCTTCAATTAGCTACGTTTTTACCTGTGATAAGATTTTCGTACTTACCCAGTCAGTATGATAAAGAAGTTATCGATTTGGCTAAAAATTTAACCGCTTTGAGGCAACAAAAAGTAAGTAGGTGTAATCATCAAATCGGTGATTTATATAGGTACCTATTTCGACTGAAACACGCATGCTACCGAATGAGCGAATTACTCGTGTGGTTGGCTTCTTATTTAATCATTTTATCGTTCAACAGGTGAATCCATTACTACAGAAATACGTTAAAGACGCATTAGAAACGGGTATTCCGTTAATAAGACCTTTATGGATGCTCGACCCAGCAGATACGACATGTCACACAGTCAAAGACGAATTCTGCGTCGGCGAAGAATTAATCGTAGCTCCCATGTTGAGGCCTAAATCAACTATGAGAGAAGTTTATTTACCAGCAGGAGTGTGGCAAGATGGTATCGATGGTAGTTTAAGAAAAGGATCACGTTGGCTGCATCATTACAGAGCATCGTTAAATCAAGTACCGTATTTTATTCGAATGCCGGATAATACAAGGTTTTAAATTTTAAAACCAAAGTGATACTAGATTATAAGACATTGTGTAGTATAAAAACATGTAAAATTTATATAGCTCAAGATTTCTTCTATTTTTTTTTTTTTTTTTTTTTTGTATGATTAAGTATCATCATTTTTTCTTCCTGTAGTAAGTAGTGTACTGAGTAGTATTAAGAGAATGTAAATATTAACAATTTTTTTCTTCGATAAACAATTTAGTAAATTAAATTTAAAAATATATCTTGGTTGGTATTTCGCGTCGTCGCCGACGTCGTAATTCTTTGCGTCAACACGAAAAGCAATCCATTGTATAAATTTACCCTATTTGGTCTAGTAAGCATCTTAAATTTAGGGAGACATAATATCACTGGGGAAAAAGCTCGATTGTTTGTTTTTTCTGTTAAATTACACATCCTTTACAAGTTGACCATTTTTTTCTTTCGGTTTCTCCACACTGTGTTCGAGAATTATAGCTCTTTATTATTCACATAACGTTTCAGTTTTACCATCTTCATTTGTACGATTCTGTTTTCGATAGACGTTCTTCTCTTACGAGTATTTCCTTTTCGTAAAGTTTATCTCGTCAAAATTACTCTACCGTTTATTTTTCTTTTCTCGTAATACGCTGCGTAATATTTGGATTTTTTTTCTCGCTGTGTTTATAGAGGTTCAATTATATTAGTACGAGTATAAGTAAACAGTGAAAGATCAGCAGAAAAAATACACAGAGCGGAGAAATTTAATTTTATACGTGTAGCTGGTGTATCTATCTATATCAACAGTGAAAGATAATGATGGGGAATTTTCGTCAGTTTATGGAAGGGAATCCCAAATTCTAAATTAAAAATATCTACATATTTAATTGGCGAAAAGATCGATAAAAATAGTAGGTTGATGTTTTAAAAATGATTTGTAAAATTTATCACTCCTGCAGTTTAATTTCTTTATGTTTTTTGAAGCAGATAGTTTGCTATGATTAGTAATTTTTCTCAACTATTCAAATGTATAAAAATTCTCATTAGGCATAGGTAGAGATGAAAAATATGCGATGGTTCGTTTCATCATACTATTTTTTTCCAAGGCGTCTCTCCGGTCTCTCTGTTTCAATGAACTAATCAGGCTGCTGGCTGCATAACATTTTTTATAAACATGAATGAGTAAAAGAAAACTCGCCGATGATTTTATCTTTTTCATGAGTGATTCCCTGGTTATTTTTATAAAAACTACGCATAAGGTATTTGTTGGTTTGTGCAGTTATTTTTTGAGTAATTCTCACCTTTCAAGTTGTACGATAAACACATTTGATTTCTTATGTGTAGATAGGTACTAGGTAGATATGAGTATTATTTATAGGTACCTACATTACCTACATTTACATAGATGGGTAAATTTTGAAACTATATGGTTCGTAATGAACTTGACATTTTAAATTTATAGCAATGACTTGATCAAGAAGTAAAAATGTCAACAGAAGAGAAGATAGTAGACAGAATATTAGTTACACACTACACGGTAGGAAAAATATAGTGGTAGGGTCTATCAGCATAATATTTGTTCCCGGCATCTAGGTAAACCTACGTGTGAGAAGACCCGTATATGGATTTGGTAACAGATCTTAGAGTACCTACCTAGATTTTCTTAGAAACTTATTCGAAAATATCAGGAATTCATGTTCGGAGGTATAAATTCTTAAGTTACAAAGTATTTGAATTTTGGGAACCACTTGAAGGGTTCAGTTCCAAGTCGGCCTAAGTCCATTTTTATCATTTTTGAGTTAGCAGCGCCATGTGATGGTACAGGTCGGTTAACACCTTTACCACCTTGTCCCAAGACCTGGCGTTATTTTTTTTGCTCAGGAGCGCTGTTTTGCCGGCTCGAAAAAAAAGTCCGATTATTCCAAAGTGGCCTAAATCATACATTTTTTACGAATGTTTGTATACAAGTGCGGTTTTTTAGAAGTTTTTCAACGATTTTTGAGTGAAGGCGTTTTCACATGTATTATTCATCATGGTATGTACAAATAGGTGCTTTGAATAAAATTGTTTCAGAAATGTATTAAATTAATGATTCGTGAATTTTTTTTTGAAAAAATGCATGTTTTCAGCTCTTTTTCGAAATTTTTACCGTCAGATAATTCCAAAGTGGCCTAAGTCCACTTTTTCTGACTCTTTGACGCGCTCTGGAGCTGAAAATACGCAAAATTAAAAAAATACCAATACGGTACTTTAAAGCATAAAGATCAAGCTTCACAACCATATAATCACATCATTTATTATTGAAGCGGAAGGGCGAGGAAAACAGTTATTTGCCTTTTTCTCGAAACGGAAAAAATGGACTTAGGCCAACTTGGAACTAAACCCTTCACTTACTCCTTTTCAAAATAAAACTCTTCAAGAAATCAAATTCGATGTTTTTTTCCACATTAATTTGAAAATCAAGTTTCATTTTCACAACTAAGTATTGCAAAACTTTCGAAGTGGAACTCGCTCCCCTTTCTCCATTTCCTCTCATTTTCTTGAGAGTGAAGAGCAGAAGAGATGCATGAAATAAAAAAAAAAACTATCAAGTACCTATTCAAAGAAAATTTCAAAAAAAACAACAACAACAACGAACAAGCAGAGAATGCTGTAAAAAGATTTAATTTTTCAATTCGAGAAAAAATTGAGTGGAAATTCGATTTAAAATTTAAATTTCAAGCAAATTCTCCTGGGAAGTATTATTGGTACCTACGAATGAAAATTTCGATTTGATTTCATTTAAAAAAAATCGCTTCAAATTTTCAGCTGCCCAAATTCATTTTTCGATTTTTGGCGAATTTTTGAAAATTAAAAATTGACTGTTTTTGGCGATTTATGCTTTTTTAAAAAAAGTACGTACTTGATCAGTAAAAATGCTCAAAATAAGTCCCAAAACTAATATTAATTACTCAAATCCAAATTTTACCATTTCCAGCCATTCTGGAGCCTCCAGCGCGATTTTTCAATTTCTTCAGAATTTTGAATTTGCTCCAGAAGCCGCGAATATGAAGTTGGACAGCTAAAAATCGAGTTTTGTATTATACTCGACCTGTTTAACGAGTTTATCTACATCTGAGCCGATTGCGGGGGTGACACCTCAAGAGTGGTTTTTTGACCAGCTTTTTTCAAAATTAAAAAATCCAAAAAATCAAAAGTTTCCCGTTTGTGTGGAAATTTTTGAAATTCATGCAAATCGCTGTATTTTGTCCAAAACTAACCCCCCAAATCCAAATTTCACAATTTCCAGTCATTCTGGAGTCTCCAGCGCGATTTTTCAATTTCTCCAGAATTTTGAATTTGCTCCAAAAGGCGTGAATATGCAGTTGGGCAGCTAAAAATCAAGTTGTATATTAAACTCGACCTGTTTAACGAGTTTATCTACATTTGAGCCGATTTTGAGAGCGACACTTCAAGAGTGGTTTTTTGAGGTGTCACTCTCGCTCCAAAACGGCCGGAAATGATAGAATTTGCGCTCCGGGGGTTAGTTCTTGAAGAAATACAGCGATTCGCACAAATTTCAAAAATTTCCTCACAAACGGTCATCTTTTGATTTTTTGGATTTTTTAATTTTGAAAAAAGCTGGTCAAAAAACCACTCTTGAGGTGTCACTCCCGAAATCGGCTCAAATGTAGATAAACTCGTTAAACAGGTCGAGTATAATACACAACTCGATTTTTAGCTGCCCAACTTCATATTCGCGCCTTCTGGAGCAAATTCAAAATTCTGGAGAAATTGAAAAATCGCGCTGGAGGCTCCAGAATGGCTGGAAATGGTAAAATTTGGATTCGGGTAATTAATATTAGTTTTGAGACTTATTTTAACCATTTTTACTGATCAAGTACGTACTTTAAAAAAAAGCATAAATCGCCAAAAACAGTCAATTTTGAATTTTCAAAAATTCGCCAAAAATCGAAAAACGAACTTGGGCAGCTGAAAATTTGGTTTTGGGGGTTTTAGACTATGCTCTTTCCAAAAATCGCGGTCCCGTTCAAATCGGAGCGTGACATCTCAAGACGTTGCCTTGTTAGAAAGAAGAAAATCGTTTTTCAAGTTTTTTCATTTTTCCAAGGGTTTTGCATGACCTAATACAAAAAATACGTATACGATTTTAAATTTGAGCATATTCAAAAGTTGTGTACGTACTTACTAGGTACCTACTTAAAATAATCTAAACAAAGTGAACAAATTTTAAAAACGCTGTTCTAGTTGTCAAGTGAATAGGTATTAATACCTACATATATGTACACTGTACAGGGTGCCCAGAAATATCGAGCACCCCTAAAAAAGTTTTCTACTAAAATACTTTGGTTGGTCACAGTGAATGATAATAATGATAGCACATGATTGGTGTTGGACTGGAGAGATAACATTCCACCAATCATAATTATGCATCTATTTCACGTTGCCAACCTATATTTTTAATGGAAAACTTTCTTTGGGGTGCTCGATATTTCTGGACACCCTGTATACTTAATCAGTTATCAGTTCATCGCCAACAATTAAAAAAAAAAATTAATTTTCAATATACCTAAATTTTAAAATTTGAAACCCCGGTAGGAAAGTGATGAATGGCGGTTCAAATAATAGATCCAACATTTTTTCTGTAGTCTTTTGTGACTTCTCCATAACTTTTTGTCGATTCCTCCTTCAATTTTTCCAAAAAGAGCCAAAGACGACTCACCCTAAAGTAATGTGCATGAATACAGTATACACACATTATTACATATCTGACATCCAGCCAGAACATCATACTTATACCTACCTACCTCAGTATCTATACATACGAGTAGTACATATGAATCAGAAAATGCAGCTATCCCATCAATACAATGTTGTTTGATTCAATTTTAGTCAGTATCCTGAATATCCCTATAAAAAGTTTTGGCTCCTGGATTTATTCTTTGAAATTGGAATTCTATAAAGGTGAAGGAAAGAGGAGCCAGGAGGGCTCTAGTAAAAGGCTCAATTGGTTCATTTGGTTCAAAAGTTTGTTTCTTCTGTTTTTTTTATGTCTGCCCACTCCACGGAATTTTATCTTGAATCTCTTCATAAATCAAAATTTCCAGGACCCAGGAGTTCTTTTTCAACATCAAATTGGTACTGTCTTGGTGACTTATCATCAGTTTATTAAAGAAAAAACAAAATACGAAAAATTGTATTTGGGGTCATTCATCTTTTAATTCATCTCTGTATTTCGGAATTACGCTCATATTTCCAAGAATAACTTATACTAGGATCGTGTAAAGAGCGACGAGAGGGTGTCTAGTTGTCACCGAATGTATTGCTGTTTTTAGTGTTGGGGGGCGTTGTGTCCGCTCACCTCGGCTTCGCCTCGGTTGCGCGGGTCGCTTTGTTGTTCATACTATGTCTGTTAACTTCCCTCGGCCTTCGGCCTCGGTGAGTACAGTTTTTTTATAAACAACCGCAAGTGCTACATACACGGTAAATGTCCAGCCTCCGTCTGAACTCACCAAGGGGAGTAATGCTCATCGAGTGAAATATAAATTTTAAACGGCTCGGCTTCGCCTCGCCTAATTTGGCATGCCATTTGATAAATAATATTAATAAATTTAATCATTGTTTGAAAACAAAAAAAAATAATTTCATTACTTTGTCTGTAAAAATTCAACTCGTAAAAATAAAAATCGCGAAAAAAAATTTTGAAAAAATTTGTGCCGTACGCGGGAATCGAACCCAAGACCTCTTGCACAGCAATCCGTTACCATAGCCAAGCCGCCACGGAGGCAGCTTGCCGGTTAGCGTTTTTTAACCGTTTACAAGTTGTGAAACATGGACGAAAACTACCCCCCCACGCGCGCGCACGTATACGCGTACGTACGTACGTGTACTCGCGTTCCCTCTCGTCGGTCTTTACACACTCCTCAAAATTTCCATTCCAGTCGCGTCAATCCCGGCTTCCCGGCTTCCAGCGGTACAACAACAAAAAACAAAAAAAAACCGTACCGAACTGGAACATTTCAGTGAAATTTCACGCCACCGTTCTTGTTAAGCCTGCTTTCGCGGTTCTTTGTCCGCTCGACCGGCGCGGCGCAGCGCGTAGAGGGGCGAAGTAAAGAATGCCATGAAACTGAATCCTGCACGCAGCTGTTTACTTTCGTCGTTTCCGAACGTGTAGGTTTGTATCACGGCGGTCCGTTGTTGACGTTCGTTTCGTTCGCGTTTTCGTAAAGATTTTTTCATTTTATGTAAAAGATTACAAATTATTTCGAAAAAAACAATGCTTTTTCGGTAGTTTAATTTACTATGGTGTTCGTTAGTGAATTATTACTCATCGGCATCGCGTCCATTGTGCAAATGTGTGCATTTCAAGTTTGAAAACCCCTATTCGACGTGTACTGCTGGAGGTTAGCTTTGTTTACAATATTCCATTCGTTTTCGTTGTTTTATATACTCGAAATTTTCGCTCCCTTTTTCCCAAACAAATTTAATTTATATCCGATAAATGTGTAAAATTCGCGAATTTCATCAGTTTTTCTTCAAGCGTGTCGTGTAATTGTTATCCGGTGCGGTGTGTTTTCTTACGATTGTGATGGTTTCAACTCACTTTGTTGTACTTCCAGCTCCAGTATTGAATGCTTGAAACTATACATAGCTTGGTTGCAGTATTATCGAATTACTATAAGTTTGGTACGTATTTTGTGTATTATTGTTGCACCGGTACTTATTATACTGCTGTTCCTTTTTCCAAGTTGTGTTATAGGTGTTATGTGCTCGTATTATTCGAATTATTTGATACCCATTGCTCATCTGGCTACATTATAATCTGGATAATGTGACGATTTAGTAATCATAGTCGCTCAAAGATCGTCTTCGTGGTGATAAAATCGAATATTTTCGTCTTCGGAAGGAAGCAGAGAATACCCATTTACACGTACACGTGAATTTGAATATCTCCAGTATTTTATTAATTTATTACGAGCGTTTAATCGCCCTCGTCTGGTCACTTCATTCGTTAATATCGGTTCACAGATGCTATTAAAGGGCTATATACAGCGGTCACTCGAAGTCTAAATGATTCCAACTTCTCCATAATATGTAGGAGATGAATTCTCCATAGTCATTCAGTCATTCTCCTTTGCTTTTCACGAGTATTTGTTCCGGATATGGTACGTGAGCGTATTTCGTACGTTAAAGAACGATTAAAAGTGGTCGTTGGTTAATTTCTATAGATAACTCGCGCCGGTTTCTGTATTCGTAGAAGCTAAGAAGTTGTATCGTATCGAAGATATACTACAATGCAACAAGTACAGCGACCAAAGTCGATAAATTAAACTTTACTTCACGTCAACTGGAATCATCGGATATTTTTGGGATCCCTCATCTTTCGAATAACCAATTAACGTTTTAAATTAAAGGAAAAATACCATCGGCTGTGGCGAAGCGGCGGCGACGAAGACTACGTTAACGTGCGACGTTCTATATTCACATACCCCTGTCCATTGATTAAACTTACGCCTACGTTTCGGCTGTTGAGTTTTTTTTTTTGCTGAAAATTTTGAAGCTGTATAGAGGTCGAGGTACAGTTTAGAGCGAATTAATTCGTCGACTGGGGTTGAGAAAATACGACTCTGTGGGAGATGTGACGGGAGTCGGCGGCGTCGTCATAAGCAAACGTATACTACTACATCATACTGCTGTTCTTCATCTTGTGTTGTACTACGAGCTGTGTGCTGTAGCTGTATACTCTTCGAGAAGAGCTGTTGGCTGCCTTCGAGATGCCGAAATATTTCCATCCTTTGTAAACTTTTATTAAATTAAAATGCTTTTCACTCGAGAACGCATAAATATTTTTAACGAGCTGTAAGTTTCGGTTTCTCTTACTAAACGCGCTTTTTCCATTATTGCTACACAGTCGCAGCTTTAAACGACTTAATGAATACAAACCCTTGCTCGTAGTCATAGCACACCGCCGCCCCCGCCTCGTTCGCCCTTTATATTTAATTATGATTCCACCTTTACTGGGCCAACCCTTATGAAGAACAGACAAATGCTAGCAGTTTTGTATGTATCAAAGAGACATACACAGTACACACATATCTGCCACCAGTATAGTAAGCTCTGGTTCTCTCTGTCTATCTTAGCCTATATGTATATATTTTTTTTAAATCAGAAAAACCGTTCCGGTGACGTTACGATGTACACAACGTTTCCATTTGCGTACCGTATTACCTCGGGTTTTTATTTATTTTTTCTTATTCGTCCTTGTTTCGCCTTTTTTCTCCTGTGAAAAGCGTTTCCACGTCGTGACAACGATGTAATTAAAAATCACGTTTAAGTGACGACCGACCACTTCAAAACTCCACGCCTGTGTAAATAAAAATACCAAACAAATAATTATTGAGGTGAAGGAAAAACTTCGATAATGATTGAATATTTAATCGTGCGCCTTGGTTCGCTCGACGACGGTTTCCATTTTCATTCGCTTTTGATTTTATTTCCTTTCAAAAACTTTCTTCCGGTGTAAGTATTCGAATTTGGAATTTTTTCGTGTTTTCTGTTCCATTTTGCGTTGATTACCATCGAGAAGGAATCCCTCAAATATGCATAGTTTTTGGAACTGGAATCTTCTTTATTTTCTTCTGTTTTTCCAGAAACAAATTTCAAGTTGTTGAAATACCATTTCCCCCCCCCACCAAATTTCTGAAAATTAATGATTTTTTTATATTTTAAAATCAAATTATTCTAATCTGACTTTCTTGTTCTTTTATTTTTTTAATTTATTATTATTTTGTTTTTTAATTGGGAAAATATTTCAATTTCTCAATTTCAGAAAAAATACCCCCCCCCCTTCGTTGTTATACATATTTCATGCGCGTACATTATAATCTGGAAAATTAGACATTTTTTTGTGTTTCGAGTTCTTATTGCTGGTGAGGAATCTAATTGTGGGTCTGGGTATGCAGTTCAAAATTCAATTTTGACCAAAGTCTGAAAAAAATCGCAAAATTTTCAATTTGTCAATTTTTTGGCGTTTGGATTAATTTTATAATTAGAGTATAATAAAAAATTAGTGTGTATATCTGTTGAAAGTATTGGAAATCAGTCAATTTTTGTAAGTGCTGGAAGGGGAAGGGGGATAAAACAAATTTCAAACAAATTTCAATTCCTCTTCACGAAGTATTCCTTCCATTTCGTAGACAAAAAGAAGTCGAAAAAGTGAAAAAAAACCACAATATGTGCTCAATTTTTCTATTCACTTTTTCTTTTCAAAATTCAAGGTGTCTATCAAATCATCAAAACGTCTTTCTTTTAGACTGCAGGTCATCAGAGTCATCAAAGTAATTAAAAGCTCATCCATTTGGTCAAAAATTAAACAACTAACAAAAAATTAATCAAATATTCTCAAAATTTAAAGATAAATTTGTCAAAAATGTAGAAAGTATTGTAAAAATTATTATTGAATTGAACTTCCAGTTACTGAAAGTTACCATAAATTGATGAAAAAGTTGATAATTTGGAAAAACTGCTTGAAAATTTGTTGAAATGTCATAAAAATTGTTGAAATTGGTCTAAAATTGATGAAAAATTGATAAAATTGAGCTAAATACAGCAAAAAATCCTAACTTTTATGTAAAAAAATTTGATCGAATATCTAAACGAAATTATGATTATCGTAGAAATTATTTGAAAGCTACCAAAAATTGATGGAATTTCAGTGATAAAGCGTAATCAACTCTAAAATTGTAAAAAATCCTAACTGACGGAATTTTTCACTATTTTCTCTTGATCAGCGCAAAAAATTCTTTAAAAATCACCCATCAAAAGTGAATTTGAATCACTCGTAATTTTAAGAAAAAGTCGCTCAAAAATGGAAATATTGTCATCCAAAAGTCATCAAAATGGCATTCTTTTTCATGTTTTTGATTTAATTGACACCTTGTTTTTGAAAAGGAAAATGAAAAGTCCAGGCAGGAGTTAGCAAAATTTCAAGTAGAAAGTATATGTACCTGAAAGGTGAAGAAAAATCAAGGAGTAACCTTCTTCAGACCCCTCCTCATTCCAAACGTTAGTTCTACCCTACTTCTACCAAAAAAAATTTGAAACAAAAATACCTACCTTTTTTTTTCAAATATCTGATCCAGAATTTCAGTCATTACGAATGGAAATTCGTTTTAGGGCAGCTCTCATTCCTCATATTTGAGGATATACCTCAAACAGATTTTTTGGGCGCAGGAAGGGTGTGAAAATGATTGATATGCGACTTTATGGAGAAGAAATTTTATTTTGAACACGTTTTGTGAGTGCAAAACTTGCTTAATTGTTGAAACTTTTCGATAAAAAATGGAAGAAATGTGTACAATTAATTTAATAATTTTTTGAAATAGGTACACTTTTTCCAAATTTGAGGTCAAAGGCTTTAGTGGAGGCAAATAAGCATCATATTTCGAAAATAAAAGCATTTTTGGCTACCAAAGATTTTATGATGAAAAATTGTCAAGGGTGGTCCCCTGAATAATCCCTGAGAATTACCACCCCACAGACCCCTTGCTAATTTTTTTATGGGGGGTTGAACCCCCCCAAAATGTTTTTTTTGCATTTTTATCCTCAGGGGTTGATTTTTCGTCAAAAATAGCTTTATTTTTGAGTTCTACGTCAAATTCCCGATCTAGTGACATATCAACTGTCCTTCTACCTCCAAGGGGGGTGGGACTAGAACCATTCAAATTTGAGGGGTTTTCTAAAAAACGCAAAAAATCTATCGGCGCGTACGAGGGGTGAAATGGGTCCCGAGAGTGTTTGGGTTAATACTAGCATGGAAGGTAGATACCATCGAGAAACTACCGCGTGAAAAATTTCAGATCCACACCACCTCCCCTTTTTGGGGAACCCCCCTTTTCCGAAATTTCAATTACACTTTTCTCAGCCCCATTTCAACCGATTTTGAAAATTTTTCAGGATGTTATGTATACTCTTAGTAGGTATCCCCACACAAATTTTCAACCCCCTCCCCTCATATTTACCCTCAAAATAGTGTAAAAATGTGTCTTAGGGAGAGTTGGGGGTAAAATGGGAATTTTGGGGGAAATAACTGAGTATTAATGAGTAGGGTGTCGTTTTCTTATGATTCAATACCACTGAGCACGAATATGACGTCAAAATTTTTGCTACACTCACCTAGCACTCCCCAGAGCACTTAGCCCCCTCAATTTTTACTATTGTTAAAATAGCATCAAATAAGTTGAAAACGCTATTTTGAGGGGTAAATTTGAGGGGAGGTGGTTGAAAATTTGTGTGGGGATACCTACTAAGGTTATACATAACATCCTGAAAAATTTTCAAAATCGGTTGAAATGGGGCTGAGAAAAGTGTAATTGAAATTTCAGAAAAGGGGGGTTCCCCAAAAAGGGGAGGTGGTGTGGATCTGAAATTTTTCACGCGGTAGTTTCTCGATGGTATCTACCTTCCATGCTAGTATTAACCCAAACACTCTCGGGACCTATTTCACCCCTCGTACGCGCCGATAGATTTTTTGCGTTTTTTAGAAAACCCCTCAAATTTGAATGGTTCTAGTCCCACCCCCCTTGGAGGTAGAAGGATAGTTGATATGTCACTAGATCGGGAATTTGACGTAGAACTCAAAAATAAAGCTATTTTTGACGAAAAATCAACCCCTGAGGATAAAAGTGCAAAAAACCCATTTTGGGGGGGTTCAACCTCCCATAAAAAAATTAGCAAGGGGTCTGTGGGGTGGTAATTCTCAGGGATTATTCAGGGGACCACCCTTGACAATTTTTCATCATAAAATCTTTGGTAGCCAAAAATGTTTTTATTTTTTCTTATTTGCCTCCACTACTTGCCCCATATAAGATTTTTATAAGAAGTGAAATTCTTCAGGAAGTATTAAAAATATAACTTTTGTTTGAAAAATTGTTTCGAACAGAATGCACAAACTAGACCCTCTTGAACTGGCCGAAAAATACGTTATTATTACTTACTCCGAACGAAATCGTTTCGGTTTGACTAGTTATATTTCAACTTGTGACTCTAGTCTTCAAAAAAGTGATTAAATGGTCAAAACTAGAGGTTCACTGAATTTTTGAAAAAAAAATCCATGAAAGCTCAATTTAAAAAATTTTTGATTTATTTTTATCATGGATTCTGATAATTTACTCATGCCTCATGTGGTCCAGAACCTTTAATCATTAGAAAATGCCCGTGAGCAATTAATAATTGATTTTTTTCCATCGAAACTCGGGTTCAGAAAAAATAAACGAGGGGTTGATTTTTTTTAGCTACATTACTGGATAAAATTTTATGTAATTTCGTTGTAGGTAGGTAGATATACAGCAAGCCATTCTTTTCTGACTTTTTTTTCCTACCAAAAAATCCATCTACGTTGTTGGTTTTAATTTACAAATTTTACCCACTAAAAGATTGTATGCACGTATACATTACTCGTATATCCCGAGTTTACATAATATTTACGCCATGTACAAAATCATCGTGGCTGTATTCATTAATATTAATAGCGGTTTTGTAGTCTGCGTAGTTTCCCTTTCCTTCTCGAATTTCATTTTGTAGCAAAATGCTGAAAAAAAATGAAAGCGTTTTTCCTAATTTACCGAAATATTTCGTATACTCGTGTAGTACGCGTGTAAATTTGATGTCTGTGCGAATAATTTCTCGGGTAGGAGAAGTTTGAAGGGTCAAGTACTACATACTGATGGACATAAGAGGATTACACGTACATTACATCTAGGTAGGTAGTGGGTACGTATGGCAATGGTCATATGTACTTTCAACGTCTGTCAGTTTTCCATTTCGTGTTCTAACTTATCTGTGTATGAAGAGGGATAATCCCGATAATTGTTCGTATAGTACATACGAAGAAAACATAAGGCTTATGGAGGATTGTCTAGGGGCATACGCAGCTCATTATAACGAAATGTCGATATCGATACGTGTCTCTGTCTACGATATTTTCACGCGTGTTGAATTGGAGTTTGTTGTCGATGAGGGGGACGAGAATGAGAGCGGTCTTTCGTTTGGGTCGGAGTCTCTTGTTTGCAGATTCAACGAGGGATTAGCTTATCGCCGAGTGAATGGTAAAAGCTACTACGCAAGGTCAAGGATTACGCGTTTTCCATTCTCCCTTGGGATGGTTTTTTGATTTTTTTTTTTGTCGCCCTTGTGTATTGGGTGTTGGACTGTGTGTTGATGGTAATTGGGGAAATATTCGGTGTATTGAATCTGTAGATGTGTGAATTATGAAGATAGATGGAATCGGTGTATGGCTGTATGCCTAATAAGGTGTCCTTTTAAAAAAAATCTCTATACTCGTACTTAATGTACAATATTCATATAGTAAAAGGTTGAATCGATTATTCGAGTTAATTGATAGATTGGTATCATAAATGAGAATTCAAAAGTTTAATAGTTGTCTAGCTTTATTTTTGATCTCTTTTATTCCTATGTAATGAATAGAAATTTGTTACTTTTAATGTCTTGTCAAATCATAAAAATTGTTTCCCTAAAGTTATCAAATTGCGTTTATGAGAATTCCGATTTCATCTTACAATTTTTGAGAAACACTCATGACGCATTGGTCAAGATGGATTTTCCCAGCATTTTCGAGATTGAAGGATTTGATGATACTGAATGGATAAAAAAAGAATTATTAAACTAGGCCAAACATCCTCAACACTATTTTTTCGTGGTCCAAAAATATTAATTTTCAAAACATTTATAATTTTTGAGCCAAGAAGAATTATTCGTACTTTTTTTGAAACTCAATATTTTTCAACTGGAGGAAGGGAGTGGAGGGGAGAGATGATTCTGAAAAAATAAGAAATGAAGATTTATAGCAAAGTGCAAAATTGGCTTGAAGGTTCCTCTGAAAATAATAAAAATTTAAGAGCACCAGTGTAATGATCTATTTTTTTTCAAATTGAAAATGCGATAGAGCTGTGAAAAATGCTCGAAGAATTGACAAAACATTGCGAAATTTGAGAAAGCCATAAAAAAATTTATAAAATGATTCAAAATTTCTCAAAAATTACTCATTGCGAAATTCAAAAAAAATTGCGAAACATGCCTATAATGTCACATTAAAAGTGTCGAAAATTGTGAAAAAATTTATGAAAGTAGATTATGAAAATAAATTTGAAAAAATTGCATAATATTATTAATATTTCAAGAAGTGAAGAATTGACGTACAAATCATTAAAATTTGAAAAAAAAATTGTTAAAACATGTTGAAATTTGTATAAAATATCCAAAAATGCCTACAGATCAGTAAAATATCTGGTAATGTGGTCAAAAATTTTACGAAATTGACTTGACAGTTCATGATTTTTCCGCCAGCTAGCGTTGCTTCTCACAGAATTTCCTAAATGAACAGGTAGATATGTGTAGAAAACCACCTTATGTGTTATTATTGTTCACTTAGATAACGTCGTTTTCTAAACACTACTCCATATAAACATATTTGAAAAAACACCTTATGATTTATGATTCAGCAACTAGCCAACGCCGTTTTTCAAAAACAACGATAAATGTTTACTCAAGTGCAAGTATTTAGCAAATCGCTTTAATGATTATGATTCTCTGTGTGGCTAAAGTTGTTTTTCAAAAACTGCATCACATCAAATAGACATATAAATATATTTGAAAAACAACTTTAAGAGCTGCGATGCTCTCCATTTAGCTAACGTTGTTGCTCAAAAAGTATCTCAAATGCAAGAATTTGAAGGGAGAAAAACTCAAAGGGGTTTGTACCTACGATGTAAAAACCGATGCAAAGATTCAGTCGGACTCAAAAATTAAAAAAATTAAAAAAATTGAAAATAAATTAAAACATTTTAAAAAAATAAAAAATTTAAAAAACTAAAAAAATTGAAAAAATTCAACTTTTTTGTTTTTTGGCATTTTGCAAAGTATCCGCAATCTCGACACTTTTCCAAAAATTTCTCAACTCTGCAACCCTGAAATATGCCGTAAATTTCAACAAATTTTTCAAAATCATTTTTAAAAATATGAAAATAATCTCGAAATTGACAGGCAAATTAATGAAAAGGAAGGGGTGAGCGGAGGGGGGGGGGAGAAATTTTAAAAGTACATAATCCTTTTTTTTTCAATTGCGCTAAAATGCCGTGTTTTTTTTCTTTTTCAAAATACCAAGAATTTCTTTAAAATATTGAAATTACAACAATTTTTCAAAAATTTACAAAATTTGAAAGCAGTCAAAAAATTGTGAAAGTTTCCCGTCAAATGTGCCAAAAAAATCATTTTTTTTTTCAAAATCGCCAAAAATTTTAAATTGCAAAAAATTTAAATTTGCTCGAAAATTGTTGAAATTTTCAAAAGTGAAAAATTCTGAAATTTCTAAAAACTTTTCATTTCCTAAATTTTGCAAAATACTTATCCGTAATTTGCATCAAATTTCGTCACAATTCAACAAATTTTGCTTATTTTAAGGTAAAATCGGTGGGGGGGGGGGAGATAGTACTTTCATCATTAGATCTAAATCAGCCTGTTCTTAAGAGAAATCTCAGGTGGCACTTTCAAACATTTTTGTTTTTTTTTGTGTGGAAGATGATTTACTTACTATGGATCTTTCACCCTGAATTTTCATTTCTTTTTTCGTATTTTCATCAGTATAGCAGGTGATTTTAATTCTTGCTGATACCAATCTTACATTTTATTCTGTATCATTTGTTAACCTGATCGGTGAATCTTGTATGTAGTAATACGTTGTGCTATCATCTGGTGTACAATATTAAATTACAAAGGTGCGTTCTCCGTGGTCAACATCCGCTCTGGTAGCCAGTTGGGTTGAAATCTCATTAAAATATATGATGTGGCGGTACAGAACTACAGAGACAGAAGACGCGACCGACGTCGGCATCGTTATTCGTACACGCAGCTTTAGATCGGCCATATTGAAAATATCACTTATTTATTCCACAGTAGCAGAGCATATTTGATTATATTTATCCCGCGTAATCCAACCCTTCTTCTATCGAATCAAAATCTCTCCTCATGCTGCTTTCCTATGCATCATCTGTATAATAAGATACAAATATGGTATATAAGTTGACAGGGCGAGTTTTTAGATCGGTATGCGTATATGAGTTATCTACGTATGTGCCATGGTATAGTTATAGGGACACTTATAAACAGTTTTGACGGATGAACGACGAAAGCACTCGTTTTAATTAAAACTTGGAATATTTATTTTGCATTGTCGGGCGGGTATATAGTGTATGATGTAACCCGACTCTCGAGACTCGAATACTTCCAAGTAATGGCTTTCGGCACAGATGAAATTAAGAGGTGAAAAGTTATAATGCAGTTAGTCTATTATACAACGTATAAATAAGAAAAGGGGAGGTGGTGTTGATGAAAATGCACAGATTAAGTTCTACTTTAGCGTATTGTAAAGTTCGTTTTACCTTACTATATACGCTGTTTTAGGTACTTCTCTCCATCGGCGACGACGAGCTTGTATCGCTTTTCACGGTCTCTTTCTCACACACATACTCCATTCTATACACGAAGGCAAGAAATGCGCCAAATAAGCTTCTAAATTCGAGCCCTTCTTTAACGTCTTTGTCGAGGACGACGAAGACGCGTACTTTTGTAATTAAAAGAGATTCTAAAACCATTAGTTGATTATATGGAAACGACGATGTAAATAGATTAAAATTTTTACCAAATTCTCTGTGCTCGCTTTGCAAGTTGGGAACTGGAAATCTGGCGGGAATTAAAGGTAAATCGCGGGTATAAATTGTATCTGGTTTCGAGTATTTGTTGAAATTCTCACCGGTGTAATGCGATCAGGCAGGTGGGATTTTTGCTATATAGTGGAACTACGAGTATAACGCTGTAGGAATGAAAGTGAAAAAAGCCCGCCCCCCCTTTATACACAAAAAAAGCAATCTCATTTACATCGCTTTTAATTTTCTCGCTATTTTTGGCGCGCCAAATGCGGAAAAAAGCTCTCGATCTAATTTCTTTTTCGCGAATGTACCGACATAAAAGGAAAAAAATTTCGTTGCTATAGTTGGCGTGTTATCTACGCGAGTTTTTTTTTTTCAATCAACCTAATTCAATTTCATTCGAGGTTAAATTTCAAAGTAAAAACATCTTTTGGAATCACTGCCAAAAAATAGAAAAAAAAGAGGCATCATAAAATGAAAAAAAAAAAGAAAAACGCCGGCCCGTTGAAAATTCGTAAAAGCGATACCTCGCAACTTTCATCATCGTGCATCTGTCTTTTTAGCCGTTCACAAGGAGACTTAAGACCATAATGGAATATCCTCCATAAAGACATTTGGCTAAAAGCCAACTTCCTAAACCAAAAATAATGCAAATCCTTTTACACGAATTTGAATATACTGTATGAAACCTCTTCTCTTCGGTTGCATTTTACCCCCACGTGATATACTACCTATTTCCTAACTGGGCTCGATAAATTCGCGAGGAGAAAAAAATCCATCCGAATTTGGGCGAAAAAACAACCTATCCGACCGACGACGATGTGTTGCGCTTGTGTGTGTGTGTGTGTGTGCTTGTGACCAATTTCACCGGCGTAGATAAATTATTTAAAACGAGCTCGACACTTCGGTGTGTACCGACCTTTCCTGCCCCTGTTTGTCTGCTGCCTTTAAACCGCATGCTACAAACAAACAATCTCAATTGACTCCTTTTAATCGCCTTCATTAATCCCCTATACCGTAGAGCATCCTGTTTGGATTCGAGCACGATGCTGAGCCGCCCCACTTTCCTGCTGTTCATCATCCTTCTTTAGTACATCGTCGTGTACAGTGTGTAGTGTGTAGTGTATAGTTCACCTTGTTTTGGCACCGATCCCTATGGACTATGCAGTCGTAAATCCCTTAGCAACGTGTCTGCGTGCGAAAAAATACGCACGATAAAAAATATGCTGCCAAAATTTCACTGCTGTTTAGTGTATTTTCATTGCAATGCTCGTGTTCGGCTGCAAAGGGGAAAGAAATAGCCGACGACGCGCCTGGTCAATTTCATTGGAATTCGATTTTCTTCTTGGGCGTCGCGCATCAATCACCCGCATGAAAAAGGAAAAGCAACATTTTGAATACATTTACGAACCAGCGACTTTGAGTGTGTGCATGAAAAGAGACGAGTGAAAAAAAATAACATACAGACCTCCATTCGTACAATGGTGTATGTGGATAATATACAGGGTGTCCGGTAAATTTTCTGCGAGCTTTAATGTCGGAAGTTGGGCAAGTTTAATTGCACTTATGTCGTATGATTTGCCTGAATTTTTCGATTTCAGATATCAAATTATTAAATATTGACCTACCAGGTATTTTTCATATTTAAAGAAAATATTTTGTTGATTTATTGTGTGGATTATTTTTGTAGGGTGATTGGAATTTTATGAATTGGAGAGTAGTTAAGGAGATATTTTTTGTTGTTATTTTTTTAAAATGATGATGATGAGGAAATTACGAGGTAGAATAATATTGATTGCATTTCAACCTTTCACTCAATTGCAGATAATTTCGTATGTTACAATGTAATTTTAATGTTTGTTTTTTTTTCAATCATTCATGCAGTTCTTGCTCTCAGAAAATCTTCACAGCTCATCAACAGAGATTGAGCTAAAATTTAACTCATTGAAAGAACATTGCAGTAATTTGTCAGAACCAAGTTTTGAGCTACCAAAGTTGATTTTTTTATTTTTGGCGAATTTTTGAAAATTTTCGGACTTGTAAGGTGAATCTTCAAATAAAAACTTGAAAATCGATTCCTATTATATTTTAAAGTCGACTGTGATCATTTCAAGTTGATCTGAAACCTCCATGTAAAAGTTGGCTTCTCTGAAGAGCATTAAAACTACTCCAGAGGGCGTTACACAGTGGGATGTGCAAATATTTAGGAGGAAAAAAATCAAGAAATCGAAAAAAACGAACTGCACTAACATGACCAAAACTAAATCCCAACGTGTACTATAACCCTCGAATGATTTGCTTTCACTTGTGCTGGCAGTATAAACGCATGTTATGTTGCAATGGCGGTGTGTTGAATAGAAGCACCTGGTTTCATGACAAGATGCACTTGTTTGAACATGCGTGAATTTTCGTGACATGTGCGTTGATGTTGATACTGTTGGAGCTTTCTTGTAGCATTTTTAACGTAGATTTCAAAAATATGCTTGTTTTTTAGTTTCGATGTTCCATAGGCCGAGTAATCTTTAATTAAAGTCAGTACATTTTACTGTGTAAATTCAACATAAACTTCCAATTATAAAAAAATCCTTGATGTTCCTTAAAAAACTTTTTTCATGAAAAGTACCTCTGAAATGTGTGCTTTTACATGCTTTTATCAGTTTTTGCCACAACTCGCCACCTTGGGCAAAAACAGGAAAAATACAACCAAAACTGATGTATTATTGCTACAAATCATCAATTTCTTGGAAATAAGGGTTTGGTGGGTAAAAATATGACCAGTGATGTTATGAGCACATGCTCGCTGCGCATGTGGGCGGACTTATGTCTACTAATTTTGACCAAATGCGCGAAATATATGCGTGAGAAAAAAACATTTGACACATTATTGTAGGCCAGAAGACCACCTAAAACAAGCGTAATTCAAAAAATAAAGTTCAGTAGTCGATCAAACAAAATAGCCTTGTTATTGTACATAGGTACTAATTCAGTCAAATAGGGATTTCACCTGGAATAAATTTGGGGAAAATTTTTTTTTACGACAAAATTCTCAGGATGGTGTCCTAAATGACATACTAAAACCCACCCTAAATCCGCGTGGAGCTTCTTCCCCCCCCCAGACTCACATTTGTGCCGCTTAGCACAGTTTTATGCAATCTTCTCGCGAGGAGTTGATTTTACACCGAAAATAGCTTTATTTTTGTATTCAATGTCAAGTTTCCGATCTTGTGATATATCAACTGTCCTTCTACTCTCAAGGGGTGGGGCTAGAACCATTCAAATAAGGGAGGTTTCCTGAAAAACACATAAAGGCTATAGGCGCCTAAGAGGTGTGAAATGGTTCCAGAAAGTGTTCGAGTTGATATTAGCATGGAAGATGGGTATGGTACCATTGAGAAACTTCCACGTAAGAAATTGCAGGTCCACATCCTCTCTCCTTTTTGAGGAACCCCTCTTTTTCTGAAATTTCAATAACACTTTTCTGAGCCCTATTTCAACCAATTTTGAAAATTTTTCAGTATGTTATGTATAATCCTTAGTAGGAAGTTTCTCAATGGTACCCATCTACCATGCTAATATCAACTCAAGCGCTTTCGGGGACCATTTCACCTTTCTTAGGCGCCTATATCCTTCATGTATTTTTCAGGAAGCCCCCCTTATTTGAATGGTTGTAGTTCCACCCCCCTTGGGGGTAGAAGGACAGTTAATATATCACTAGATCGGAAATTTGACATAGAACACAAAAATAAAGCTATTTTCGACGTAAAATCAACTCCTCGCTAGAAAATCGCGATAAACTGTGCTAGGCGGCAGAAAATGTGGGTCTGGGAGGAGAAGCTCCACGCGGATTTAGAGTGGGTTTTAGCATGTCATTTTGGACCACCATTCTAAGTAAGCATTTTTGTGCAAAAAAAAATTTTCCCCCAATTTATTCCAAGTTGAGTTCTCATATGAGCTAATTTGACTAGATAATACAGATATCCACAAATTTTCAACATTTCGAGTTTTTACTTCCTCCCCCTGCCACTTCTTTGTGGTTTTGAGTGAAAATATCTTTAAAATCGTGTTCAGCGCATCAAAAAACCTACATTTAGACACCCCACATGAAAATTTTCAAAATTTTGAGTTTTTACCCCCTACCCCTACCCCTCCTTTGGGGTTTTGAGTAAAAATACCTTCAAAATCGTGTTCAGCGCATCAAAAAACCTACATTTAGACACCCCACATGAAAATTTTCAAAATTTTGAGTTTTTACCCCCTCCCCCTGCCCCTCCTTTGGGGTTTTGAGTAAAAATACCTTCAAAATCGTGTTCAGCGCATCAAAAAACCTACATTTAGACACCCCACATGAAAATTTTCAAAATTTTGAGTTTTTACCCCCTCCCCCTACCCCTCCTTTGGGGTTTTGAGTGAAAATACCTTCAAAATCGTGTTCAGCGCATTAAAAACCCCCTATACCCCAAATTTCAATTTTTTTCCTCCTAAATATTTTCACATCCCACTGTGCGTTATGATCAACTTCGACCACTAAAACCTCGTGTTATCAATTCAGTGAGACGATTAGTGCAGGGGATTCGCCAGTCCAAGTTAGTATAAAAATCCTATTTGAAAAAATAAATCAAAAATCGTTGACATTCTCCTCACCTGTCAATGTCGACTCCCGAATCGACTTCGACTGATTTAGATGTAACCTGGAGTCTCCAGCAAAAGTAGATTTTTCTCCAGCGCATTGAAATTGCACCAGAAAGCAGGTGTAATCAACTTCAGCAGCTGAAAATTCAGTTCTGCATGTAAGTTCGAAATTATGAATCGATTTGTATTTGAAAAAAATCACCCATTTCTGCAAAAAAAAGTACTGGGAACTTTTTTTACCCTTCGCAGCCCTTCCCTTTGCCAAATGAACTGCAATCATTTTTTTTGCCGATCAAGAGCCTTAAAAAAATGAAATTGACCAAGATTTCAGTATGCTGGAGGGATATCAACTTCTGCTGAGGGCTCCAAAGTCGGCATGAAAAAAGTCGCAACCGATTCGAAATCAACTTTGGGAAGTAAAGGTAGCTCTCAATCTTTTTCTGTAGAAATAGTCGATTTTAGAATTTTTTTCAAGCATGAGATTTCGAGCTGCAAAACTTTCTTTATGAGAAAAAGCTACGTAAAGAAATTTTTCATTTCTATTCAATGGATTAAAAATAATTTTTCCTTTTAGCTTAAAATTTTTGCTACAATTTGAGCTTTTTGGAATTTTTGATGGTAGAATGAGGGGAAGAGGTGCCCAGAAATTTTTTCTTTCATATTGGTAAAACTTTCTGAAAGAAAATAGTGAAAAATGTCAATTTTTGAAAAATGAATTGTGTTTATGTACCTATGTATGTATTTTTCTTCCGTAATGTTTTAAGTTACTAAAATTTCAGAAAAAATTTTTGTACTCCCCTCCTCCTCATTCTACTTCAAAAAACTTCAAAAAATTAAAATTACAATAAAAAGTTCAGGTAAAAAAACGATTTTGAATTATCAAAAAATAAAGAATCAATTGAGATGCAATAGCAGAAAAAATAAAATTGCATTTTTTTCGTATTTTTTGAAGGAAAATAAAATAAAAAGTCACTCCATGCACCTTTTCTGACAAAGAGAGCTTCGAAACCCGAAATCTCGTATTTGAAAAAAATCTAAAATCAATATTTCTGCAAAAAACGACTGAAAATTACCTTCGTTTCCCAAAGCTGACCGGCTAACCGCTTGAATCAACTGCAACTTTTTCCATGTCCAATATGGAGCTTTCAGCAAAAAGTTGATAATTTTTTTGAAAAATTCTACACTTTTTAATCGTAGAAAGTCTTATTTTTCTTGAAATTTTGTACTTGGGAGAGAAGAAACACATTCTGCTCTTTTTTTTTTATCAGAGGCAAGGTTTCACTCATTTTTTTTTATTGTTGTTGTGAGTATCATTGAGCGTGAAAATTGAAGAAATTTTTCATCGAAACTCAAAGATGAGATTGATTTTGCTCCCAATCCAATATCTAATGCAATTCGACCAACAAAGCTGATTGAAAAAAGAAAACGTTTCACCCCTGATACTGCAAAATTAGGCAAACTATCCTCCACACGTGTAATTCAAGTTGCCATACCTGCTATTTGAAGGAATCGTGGTAGTTTCTGAACACCGTGTACGTATATAAAAAAATTACCGACGTGTATAGCGCACATGAAGATGACACGTTGTACGAGTAATCTTTTTCGCCTTTTCAGCCCTCTTACCTCTTTTACCCACATTCTCGTCTCTTCAGCTTTATATTTTCCGTACGTTGTAATGTTTCGTTTGGTATACTACGTACAACTACGTAGACACAAGAACACATATTTATAAGGAACGAACGCGGCGAAACGTTGGTATATAGCGTGAAATTTTCATATTGTAGCGTTAAATTTAGTATATAGTATTGCATTATTATCGTTTACGCTTAAAGGTGTTATAAGCCAGGTACCTTTAACGTAACGTTTTCGTGTTTCTTACCTGTGCAGTACCGAAATATATATCAAAGTTAGTCGGCGTGCTTTTATTAAACTTGATAGGCTTCATTTGTATTTATTTCCAACGAACGAGTGTCAAGGGAACGAGACAAAACTTTATCAACATTCTTCTCCACCCCATAGACTTCGTCGACTTCGAAAGTAATGAAAATAGACAATCTAACTTTGTCGAGGTTTTTGTCGCAGTAATTGCAAATATGCTTTTGCAGTTTGAACGGAAATTGTGACCTGGTCGATTCTCTTTTCGCACTGGTGTGTGGTGGTGTTCTTGATAGTTGGCGAAGAATATGAAATACTGGAAAATGAATGAAAGTTTCGAAGTACAAATTTTTGAAATTAGAGGAGAGTTTTATGGGCGTAAAAATCCCTCCTTCGCAGTGTCTAATGAATGCAGGGAGTAGTCCTGAAAATTTATGGAACCATTTTCCTAATGATTAAGTATCAATTTTTGGATCAATTTTTACTATTTTTTGTTCATTTGGAATACTTAGTAAAAACTTACGAATTCCTCTAAAACATGATGTGATAATTCCGTTGGAAGTTTTTCAAAACACGCTGCTCACTTCAATTCAACTCAGAATGTAATATACATACATATACATATGTACGTATGTAATATCACCCTTAGATACAAAACTCGTTGAAAAATAACAGTTGAAATAAAAAAAAGAAAAATATAGCGCAGGAAAAAGAAAACATCCCGATACAAATTCCACTTTATTCAACAAATATGTACTCGTATACTGAAAATATGCTGTAAGTGTATACGTCGAACAAAACAAGACACGCGTGTAATTTTTCGATTCCGCGAGAAACACAAGTGGTTTATAATTAAGTTTGATCGCAAAATAATGAGCCCTTTTGAGAATCGCATCGCATCGCTATAAAGTATACACGATTTAAAGACGAACGAGGGGGTATAAGCACAAGCAAACTTTTGCTATTCGCGGAAGACCCCAACAAAGAAGCGCCGAGAAAGAGAAAGGCGTCAACCAGGTGATTCTCTTCTCAAGGAATAATTTCGCTAGCAGCGTCTTTCCAATCTGGTATGTCTAGTTGTAAAGGAGTTTACTTTAATGTCTCCGATGAGAGCCGCAGAGGAAATAGTTTCAAGTGTTTTGTAACGAAGAAAGGTTTTCTTCGTTTTTTTTTCGCGTGCTTTTGCCTTTGCTTTTGTAGTACATCAAACATGATACGCGACAGAAGGGGGTAGGGGGTTGGTGCGGTTAATTGGGTTTCGTAGTGTTTGTCTAAGAAACCTATCAGTTGGATAAGTGATTTTCATTTCGTCCTGTCGTCATGATTGTACCCTTACTTCCTTGTAGGTACACAATGTGCATGTGTTTTCTCACGATGATATAAGACATTTTTTTCCAGAAAATGTTAGCTCCCTGTGGATTTATTTAGAATGGTATTCGAGAAGGGAGCGTATGGAGGAAAGTGAGCATCGTATAGCTGACTGTGACATTTTCAGAGAGAGTTTTAATAACTAAAATATACCTAGTGTATATTTTGGCAAAAATTATACATTTCTGTAGAAAAGAGACAAAAGAGTGGAATGAAAAGTTCAAACTTTTAAAAGACAAATTTAGGGTACTGGGTAGACCTGCCCTAAATCTGCATGGGAGGGAGAGGTAGATTCGGAAGCGACTCCGTTGAAATTTTTTTTCTCCATCTTATGATTTTCATGCTCCTAATTTTTGCCAAGTAAGTCAAAAAAAACGTAGGTACAATATTATTTTTTTGTCAAATTAAATGAGCTAATTTTCTCAATATAATTACAAATTTTCAAAACCATTCATCATAGAAAACGTAACAAGTTTTTAATTGAAGTGAAAAGCTCGAAAATAAGTCATGATGTTTGGGCGATTTTATTTTGAAAATTTTTAAGATTGTTGAAAATAGGTAAGGTTGTTTTTTTTACAAGATTCATGACTTTGTTGAGATAGGTACCAGAAAATCCTTCGATTCGTCAAAAATTCAAATACATTTTTGCATGTCTTGCTAGTAATAAAAAAATCCAATGTTTTATTGAAAATTCGTTAATTGTCTAAAATTTTAAAAAATCGGATTTATGTTCGAAAAATCAGGTTTTGATTTAAAAAATGGAGAAATCTGTTCAAAAATCACTAGAATATTGTTTGTTTGACAGGTCAGCCGAAATCGCAGATTTTGCGTTTCAACATAGGACTTGCACGGAATTTTTTGAACCGTACAAAGGTAGATCAAAAGATCAGGCAAAAATTCATCACCTGTCAAAATTTCAAGTGCTAAAGTGCCTTTTTCGATTTTTGGTGAATTTTTGAAAATCAAATTTAGGCCAAAAATGAGGGGGAAAAATCTAAATTTTACCAAATTGACCAAGAAAGCTCAAATTTGGGATATACCCTATTTTCGACCTGTCAAATCGATCGGAAACTGTTTCAAACCGTTTTGAGCAGTTCTGGAGCCTCCAGCAGTTTTTTGAAACTCGAAATTCCCACAAAATTTCAATAAATGGAGTGGGAAAGCCAAAATTTATTCTGCAAACTAATTTCAATACGCTACGAAGTCAACTGCAGGTGGATTTCAAGTAGCAGAGATGCTACGCGGTTACTTTTTAAGTAACCAAGTTACTAAAGTTACTAATAGTAACTTTTGGTTACTTTTTAAAAATTTTGGTTACTAAAAGTTACTTTTTCCGAGTTTTTTCACAAATTTCCTTTTTTTCTTGAAAATTTTACCCAGAACTCTTTTTCTTTTCATCAAAAATGATACTGTTTTACCTCTCAGGAATTGTGAATTTTCAAAAGCTTTTGCCCTCGCTTCGCTCGGGCTTTTATTCATATTTCTATGAATATACGTAATAATCTCCTGAAAAACTGAAAATTTTGAAGCCAAGAAAATCAACTTTTTACTTACATCACTAGGAATGACGTTGTTTTACGTCTCATATTATCAATTTTCGCAGCTTTCGCTCTCGCTTCGCTCGGGTTTTTACTCATATTTTTACAAATAACAAATGGTACCTGAGTATATGTAATTTTCTGAAAACTTTCAAAATTTTAAAGTTTTGAAGCCACGAAAATCAACTTCTTGCTTAAAAATGAGGTTGTTTTATGTCTCGAATCATAAATTTTTCGCCTTCGCTTCGCTCGGGCAGATATGAATTCTACTAAGTACTACAATTTTCAAACATTTCCGAAAATGGAAAAATCAACTCGACAAATTCCAAAAAAATTATCTAATCATTATCTGACCAATTATTTGGAAAAATCTTGTTGTGGGGGGGGTCTGGGGGTGGGGGGTAGAGTAAAAACTGGGAAAATCTAGCGTGAAAAGTTGAGAGAATTTCAGTCTCTCCTCCCCCCCCCCCAACACATCGCTTCATCACACCTCTGAAAATAAAATGTAGTAGTTTTGTATGGATCAGAGTTTTTCGGTCACCTCACCTTTATTTCTTGCATTGAAAATTTTTTTGGTCACTTTTTTGGTTACTTTTTGGTTACTTTTTCCAGCTTTTTTGGTTACTAAAGTTACTTTTTTTGAGAAAAATTTGAGTAGCATCCCTGAAGTAGTCGTTTTGGAGTCTCCAACGACTTTTTGAAAATACTGGAGCCTCCAATAGATTTTTGAAACTCAAAATTCCCCCAAAATTTTATCAAACGGAGATGGAAAGCCGAAATTTACTCTGCACTCCGATTTTAACACCCTCTGAAGACGACTTCAGGTGGGTTCAAGTCATTTTGGAGCCTCCAGCGACTTTTTAAAAATTACTGGAGTCTCCACCAGATTTTTGAAACTTGAAATTTCCACAACATTTTATCAAATGAAGTTAGCAAGCTGAAATTTACTTCGGAAACTAATTTCAAAAATCCACCTGCAGTTGAGTTTGTAGCGTATTGAAATAAATTCTAAAATTTGAAAAACTTTACCACCTCATCTCGAGAGTAGGTGCGTGAGAAGGGTGAGGGTGAAATGTGAAGAAAGCTATTCTCAAAATCATTTTAAAAATTTAGAGAAAATGTGATTTTTTTTTGAAAATGGGACGGAAGGGTCTAAAAAACGGAAAAAATAGGGGAAAATTTGGTTGCAAAAAAAAGTTGGAAAATTTAATTTCGTAAAGGTGGGCACTCTGATCAGGGATCCTTGATGAATGTTCAAAAACTCTTCTCAAATCTTGTAAATAATCATTTTTTTTGGGAAGGTGCATTTTGAAGATTTTGTAAAACGTCTTTATGTCACTCTGACACTTGAACTGAAGTAGTATTTAATATTTTTCTTAATTCCTCGACGCAATTCCTCAATAAAAAAATCATTTTTACTTCTAAATTAAATTCTAAAACTTCCCTGGTTTCATTTTTTTTTTTTTTTTTAGAGAGAAGTTATTGTTTGAAATATGTACCAGAAAAAAATTCCATTTTGTCTCCCCTCTCCCCTCCCCATACTCCCTTGAACAGATTTGCTATTGAAAAATGGGAGATTTGGAATCCTTTCCGTACATATTTCTAACAAAACTGATGCTATTGATTTTTTAGTAGAAACAAGCTCCATCGTTATTCCGTCCAAATGAAAGATGCTATGTACCTAGATATTTAGACAATGCTATCCTGGGATTTTTTTTGAAAGTTCAACAGACACAGAACAAATAAAAATGTGACCAAACTTTCCTCCTTGAAAGGCTCAATGTTCATCTTTTCGATATAGGTACTTTGATGCAATTTTCCAATATATATTCAGGTACCGCCTCCTTCATTCCCTCGTAGATTGATATGATGCCATAATCTGGGTTTAAACCCCAGGTAAAAAGCGTCCTATTCCGTTATATTTCCAGCTCATGTAATATTGTAACATCGACGCTCTTGAATGAGATACATTGATATACTTAGAGAAAGATATAGAATCATCTTCTTGTTTAGTGACGACGACGACGATGACATCGATTACGACATCGAGGTGCAGATTACGTTGGTAATTCGTCGACTGTAAGCTCAGATTATACGCGAAATAATTAACACGATAAGAAGATAAGAGCGTTGAACAGGGACGAGCCTCACCTAAGAGATATTTCACGGGTAATAATGTGCCGAAGGTGGTTGGTACAGATTCTGCGTGAATATAACAGACAAATATACGATGTCGAAGGGATATTGTCGCCGTGGTCGCCTGAGGCTTAACCCTGTATAGTGAAAGTTAGCTAGATGGTGGACTGAATCAACAACAATGCACGAGATATTGTACATATAAAATAGCCGGCAAACTCGCCGAACACATCGTTTACTGTACGAGTGTCATACCGAGACTAAACTTAATGCTAAAGAGAGGGTGTTTTAGAGATGTTAAGGACGTGAAACAAGGCCGAAAAAAACAACCACCTCGATATGGTTAACAGTTTGCGTCGTTTTGGCCCTACTTTCCTCCAACCCTATGTTTTTTTCACGTGTTCTCGCCCACCCTTCTTCGTCTACGTCTTGGGTATCTCGTATTTGCAATTCAGATGAAGTCGGTTGGATGAAGCCACTTCGATTATGAATATCTTTTCGTAAAAATCATAGCAAGACCGCCTTGTTGTGGCTGCTACCTCTCGCAGGGTATTTCTATTTTCACTTTGTATACTCTTTGCTGGGACACTGCGCTGGTTTTTGGTTCGCTTTTTACGTAGCTTTGAATTTTATTAGCGGAAAAATTTTCGTCGGGCGGTACATTGTGAAAGGTATAACGTGCTTTTACGCGCGATTAAACCATCTCGTTTTTAGTAATTTCATTTGAAGACGTGCACGAGCCCGTACTTTGAAACTTTATTAAAATAAGATTAAGAGATTTCTCGTCTTTCTTTTTTTTCGAGTTTTTTTCTTTTTGGTTTTGCTCGAGTGCGATAAACGGTGAGATTTTTTCTCGTTTAATCGACGATGTACAAATTTGAATATTTACTAAACATAATTAGATAATTTCGGGTAAGAGGAAAAATACTCATTTTCAAGAAATACCTTAGAAAAAAAACCTACACTTACACTTCAAAGAACCGGTATTCACAAATTCCGTAACTGAGTCATTAATTCGATCACGCCCGGCTCTTGTTTATACCCCTCTCTTCGTGCGTATTGTTGCTGTGTATAATATGTAAATGTTGGTACATCTAAGCGATTAATTTACTCTCTTAGATGAAAAAGTACAGAGTAACTGGCCAGGAACCGGTTGCAGCCACGCAGTAGTTCGGTTTTGTAACGAAAGCCGACGAATACGACGATAATGAAGACATTAGTAGACTCGAATAAGTTATAAATTTATTTAAGAAAATAGCCTTCGCGCCTTACGCCTTCCATCGTGTATTTGGTCTCCCATTTTTTTCTTTCTCGTACACTCCTAATAGCGTATGTAATAATGATGGGACTTTTGATACTACAACGGGTCGTTATTTTCGCCGCAATTATTTCCAGCCAACAGCTAATAATGTTTTTCGAGTGAATGTCCAGGTTTTATATGTATAAGTGGCTCTTGGTGGACGACGATGCGATGGAAAAGAACCCGGTGTGAATTTTTTCTACCATTCTAGCTTGCTTTTTTACGACTCGCTCGCGATACGAATAGAAATTGACGCGAATACCACGTCACGGTTTGGTGAGCGAGCTTTTGAGATGGGTTTTTTTTGTACTTGGAGTGGTTTTTATTTTTATAGTATTTTTGCTTTATGATGGAAAATTGACGGTTCTGTGCTGCGATTATGGTTGGAATTTAATATGGACATCGAATTATCGATTGAGAAATATCGATGTAATTTATGATACGAGTTCATAGTCCTGGAATAATATTTCGTATAGGATGTTTTGTTATATGAATGAATTCATTCGACTTTTTTTTTATTCGTAAAATTTTTATTATGTTGGAGCTTTCTGTTCGGTATTTTATTCGAAGCGGTCGAGCATCGATTATACTCCTTAATCGAATGCTATAATAATAGAGTTGCAAGAGAAATAAAATGCAGTATTAGGATTTTCGTTTGTGATATTTTTATGACCGTTTGCGGTATTTTCGAGTTGTATCTTTAGCTATAAATTTCGATGATTTTCGAAGGAAGATTTTTAAATGGGATTCTAGTGTTTTTCCTTCTTGGAAATTGAAAGTAGTCGAAGCTGAAAATTCTATTTTTTCAACGGATCAATTTACTCATTTTATATTTTTCGTTTTGTAATAATTTTTAATCAGTAGATCATTGACAAAATGTTCAAATTATTGATTTCTGACGAATAAGAAAACTGAGAATTGAATACGTTTACAGGGTCTCCACACTTCTGGAAAACCTGGAAAAGCTGGGGAATTTTTTGAAAGTGTTCATCTGTATTTTTTAAATAATTTTAGTAGTTTTATTGCCCTACTTATTTTGGAAAAAATTTCCCTCGAGTTTCGTTTTGTTCGGGCTTGGAACCGAACGTATTGAAAAACGTGATTTTTTTAATGCAAAGGAGGAGTAATTTAAAAATACGATGTTTTTATTTTGAAATAAAAAAGGTCTGGAAAACCTGGAAAAGTCAAGGAAAATCATTTCCAGAAATGAGTGGACACAGGGACGGACACCCTGTATAAAGTAAAGTGACAAATATTGATTTGTTTTCTCATTTTGAAATTGTATTGAAAATCTATTTGAAATATTATAAATTTTTTCTTCATTTGATTTTGATAATCTGAAGGGGAAAAAATTCAAAGAAATTGTCATCGAAATAATCCAGTTGAAAAAATGAAAATTTTCTGCACTTCGAACCTCCTGAATTCGAAACAAAATTTTGTCAAAAGATTGATTGTATTTATTTTTGCAGTTCGTTCGAATCTACGATAGCGATAATTCTTGATAATTTTTTCTCACTAAAGAGACTGTTATTTCGATGATGATGAATGCACGTACGAGCTACGAATACAGAAAAAAAGAGGAGGAAAAATAAATGGAGACAATAGCAGCGCGATTATAAAAGCGAGGTTTTTTTCTCATCGTATTTGGCGACACTCGCGTAACCCCTTAGCTTAAACTCTCTAGAGAAAGGTGCTGTTCATACCTTCGTACTGTGTAGGAGAACAGTACACTCTACTATGAAAAGTACTTCTAATGTTCATTACACCAGGGTAATGGCAAAGGGAAAGTGTTGTAATTGATCAAGGGCTTTGTTCCCTTTTTTTTTCTTCCTATTATTTACCAAATTTGTATATTTTATCGACTACGTGTGCTGGAGAGGAGACGAGACGAGCGAGGGTGCGCGTGAATTGATTTTTGCATGTGTGACACGACTTCGGTATTTATATACATTTGGGGGAATTTCAAGAAGGGGTTGGAATTTCGTAAAGATTTCGCTCTGGCTTTTTGACAAAGATAGGGAAAGAGTCAGCGATTGCTTTAGCAAAGAGAGAGAATTCGCCGCAGCGAATTATTCGCGCATATGGCGTTGTTTATGATAATATCGACTAATTCGGAAAGCAACTGTGTCATAAACGGTGTAAAAGTACGTTAATCTTTCCCTCGAATCTTCCGTTCGAGCTAGTAATCGATTTTGTTATATTTAAGAGTTGAAATTGGCTGCGTTTTTTTCCCACTGTTTGTAAAATCGTCGAGGGAAAGGAAGAGAGATATTGAATAGTTTTTCTCGAATCGAACGTTAAGTCTGTGGTGGGTGTTTTCTTTCAGCTGTTAACATTTATTCATCAATTTGTGCCGAAGCGAAGGCGACAAATTGCCATCGTGGTGTCATTTTTTGTCATTCGGATGTATTTAGCGTCGCTTTTACGCTTCGCTATCAACAGATTGAAGCGTGAAACGTGAGCGAAAAAAGGTGCAAGATTTTAGCTCGAGTTTTGCTCGACGATTTGATGAAATGGGGTGTGTTTGTTTATAGGTGTAGTTTTTTTTCTCGGTTTGCAATTTGCGATAAAATCTTTGAAAATGAATGAAGTAGTGATTTTTTCCAATTTTGGGACATTTCAAATATCATTTCCTCTATTTCAACTCAGAATCGGTCTCAAATGGCTCCCACTGTCTCCAGATCATTCATTTCAGTTTCTTATTTGGAAAAATAATTGTCAATTCTAGGGAATTTTTTCTCTATACTTACAACAATTTTTGGTGCGCATAAATTCTCCGAATTCGATTTTAAGTTCATAAAATTTTTGAAAGGATTTCCCATTTTTTGATATTTTCCTAGGTCTAATGAAAGTGGTGCTGGGAGCGCACCAAACTTGAAATTGAAAAAAAAAACACAAAAACCAGAAAAAAAATATAATAGATAAACAAAAGTTGAAAATTTTGGATTTTTTGGCAGAATTCTTCTGAAAAATCCATCTTTTTACGGAAAGACCTCGAAGCCCGCCTCCCATTTTGAAAAAGTAAAAATTGAATAAAACAAAAGTCGGTGAATTTAAAAAAAAATGATTTTGTACTTCATGGTTCTTCTAAAGAAAATTCTCAAGTTATGTTGGTTTCCCTGTACATGAGACATTTTCAAAAAATGCTTCGTTTTTGTGTTGAAACTGTTTTTTTTTTCAATCAATCAATCAATCAATCAATTTTATTTATTTGGTTCAGTTTTTACAACTTTATCACAAAAAGATGATTGGTATTAATAATTATTTAAAGATAAAAATTAAAGGAACAGGATTTTAAACCTGAATATCTTGGAAAAGTAGTCTAATTATGCTCTTTCGAGTCTTTCCCAAAAAATATCTCCCCCAGCCACCTCATTTTTAAACAATTCTTTTCATTGGGTGTTCTTAAAACTTTTTTTTTTTTCAATTATAGGGGGTTCTCCCAAGAAGACCAACATTGTTTATGGAACCATTTCCTTGAAGAAGGGTTTATCTAGAAAAGTCGTGACGCATAAATTGAAAATTTTGAAACAGTTTTAATCGACTTTTAAAGAAAAAACGTTTGAAAAATTTCAAGAATTGAAAGCCCATCGTAGCTTCACGAACCCCCCCCCCCCCACACACACAATGATTGTTCATTAATTAATGAAATTAATTGCTGAGACGTTTGAACAAATATTGATTGTTCCCTTTCCGCCATTTTGTATGTAGGGCTAATTGATATTCGGAAGATCTGAAAAATTGGTTCAAAAATCAGGGAAATTTAGAGTAAATCATTTTTTTCGATAGACTAAAGACTTCGTGTAGGATCGAAACAAAGTTGCATAAATTCGTCCATTTTTTCAGGTTTCAACTGTAATTGGGAGACAGGAGGTTAGCTTGGAAAATCCAAAAATCAGGTAGATGCTCGAATAGTTCAAAACCACATACATTGAGTGCTACCAAAATTTTTGCTTTTTATTGACCTAAAATTTTTCATTAAAAAAATAACCGAATTTGAAATGATTTTTTTTTTTAAACTTGACTAAATTCAGCGATTAGAATTTGATATGGAGTAGTTTTCTTTGCGCTCTTTAAATTTTTTTTCGTCTGGTGCCAAAAACTTTCTGCCAGTTGAGACTTCTCCCTTTTGATGTTGTTGTTGTTGTTGTTGTTGTTATTTTTGTTGTTGAAACATTTTAAATGATGATGAGTTATGGACTGCGATGGTTAAATTTTTGGAATAAAGAACCAAAACTGGGAGATTTCGGTATCTTTCTTTCGAGCACTAATTTTGAAAGAAAAAAGATTTAAAATTTATTGCTGCTCCTACAGTTTGGAGACCAGACAAGCATATGTACATAGACTTAGTATATGTTGCATTGTTTCTATACGAAGTTTTACTTCTCTGCTTCTTTAATCAAATAATAGTGTAAATAAATCACTTTCCTTATCATTAAAGGAGTGGCGGGATGGACCAGTTGAGCCAGGCAGGATTTCGCAATTCGGTATTCTCCTGAAGCACAAGCAATCCTCTCTCATGCGGATTACCAACAAATGAGCCAAGTTTATAATTCGGATCTAAGATGATGATAAATTATGTTGTAAGATATCTTTGTTACGCCTCGCCTCGTCTTCTCTTTATCGGCTGCAAAATAATTCGACTTGTTTTCCAACGAAAAGTTTCTTTTTTTGCGGGTGATTCGAGCAAAGCGCCGCGCCGGATTCGATAAAGCCATTAAAAGATGTTCATATTTGGCGTGTCTCGGCGAAAAACTCGTAATAAAAGTTGGACCGGATGCGAACGATACGAGAGGTGTCAAATATAATATAGATTAAAGTTTTATAGCTTTATTCCTCGTAGCATCGTCGTCGATGCTTCTCCACTATAACGGTGCACCGAGCAACGAACTCAACCAATAATACAGCCGAAGAGAAAAACACCGCCAAAACTACGATCAGGGGAAACTTTCGCAAAGGTTACTTTGGAAAATTGATAGCCTAACGACGAGAAAGGCTGCCGAAAAAAGGCCGAAATGGTTCGCCTTTTTCGCTCTATTCGCTGCATTTACAGCGATTCGCTTTGCCGCAGCATCGAATACTACGAACCGCGTATAGTGCGTACTTGCCTTTGGGCTCCTCCGGCCACCAATTTTACGCTGACTTTTCAAGTTTACGTAATTCTCGACGGAGTCGTTTTCCCATATAAAATATGATACCAACAGCGTCGTTATTTTTACTCGGCGTACTAACGCTGCCGCATTCCGGCCTTCCACGTTCCACAGTCAAACACAAACGGCAAATTTTTCTTAAAGAATCCCCGGAAAAGGAAAAGAACAATTATGGTGGTAGTTTGAGGCTTGTTTTTTCTAGCTTTTTTTAAAATTTAAAGCCGGAAAAACGCCTAGAAGCCCCCCATGTTACGCGTATTTCGATACGGTATTTAATTATGTGCAAGTCGCTCGAGGAGTAGCTAAAAAAAAAAACTCTCGAGTAGTGACCAAGCTGCTGTATTTTGATACCGCCAAAAAAATACAAGTATCAAGATAACGCTATGAATGCGATAATCAAAATTTATAGGTTCGAGTTGAATAAAGACGTGAAGCGAATGGCAAGGTGCTTATTTCGGATGGAAAATAATTAGTTAGCGAGCGTGTGCGAAAAGAAAGAGGAAAAGTCTCCTTTTTCGCTAAACCGAGTCCGGCAACTTTAATGATTTCAGATTTAGTTGCGGCTTGTGTTCTACATTACGGCAAACGTTTTATCTTCAACGAAATTGAAAGTCAAGACAAATAGCACACTACGAAGCTGCGCCAAGTTTTTTGAAAACTCTTCGTATCGCGCGTATACTGAGAAACGAGCGAAGAAAAGTTTTGTGCTTTTTGAAGTTTTCTTTCCCGTTTCACTCTTTGCAATCTCTTTTACTCCTACCTCTATGCGTATTTTTCTTTTAGTTTTTTTTTTACTTTCTTTTTTCTGGTTGTTTGGATGATATGCGTGAAATGTTGAGAATGTATTAAGAAAATTAAAAACCGTTTAGAATTTTTTTTCGCCGAATTGAGGAATCTCCAAAAATGATTTTTATAGGATGGTGAATTTAATATTACTTATAGATGTAGATGAGAAGAAAAAAACGAAGTGTTTAACCAATTGAGAATATGAAAAAAACACTTGCAATATTGAAAAAACGTTGAAAAAATTTTTGAACAGAAAGTTGTTGAATTGGAAAGTGGAAAGTGATCGATTAACTTGCTCTAGACGTAACAAAAAGACCTATATTTATGAATTGTTGAATTACTTGTTAGTTTACGTATTGCGATAAATCATATTCACTGAGAACTTTTGACCACATAAAAAAAGCTAAAAAATGATCGTATTGTAGTGAAGTAAATAATGATGTTGCAAGACAGAACACTAAAATGGACAAAAACGTAAAAAATTCCTTGCTATCGATAAAATTTTTTGAAAAAAGTTTTTATGGTTGCCTTTTCGATTTGAAATATTGACATTAAAATCAATTTCATCAACAGAATTTTTGTTTGGATTTTTAAAATTTTTCTACCATCAAAAATTGAAGTGTTCAAGTATGGCAAATCTCAGCTGAGCGGTTTTTGGGAATTTTCAAAAAAAAAGAAGGCCCTTCAGACGCAAAGAAAAATCAAAAAAATCACTTTCTTTAAATTTTCAAAATTTTATCAAAAATTCATAAATTAATTTGAACAACTGAATTTTTAAATTTAAATTGGTAGGTATGTAGGAATCAGACCATGCTCTTTTCGTAAATCACCTTCGCATTCAAATCGGATCGGAGATGGGCCCACCAGAAACCCCCAGTGATTCTCTCGTATGATATTGTTTATGGGTCTGGGCATCTCTTCTTTTTTGCACCCGCAATTACACGTGAAAAATATTCCTCAATTCGGTGATGTTTATCCACAGATTTGTACTCGTACTATGGGTACCTACTCAAAAAGCCAGCATCTTAGCAATCTGCTGCAGTCTTATTAGTAACACCTGAGTGGAAGCATCGACCAAGCTTACACTGCTTCAGCGATCGTCATCCGCGTAAACGAAGCAAACGCTATTTTCCATTTATTAAACTGCCCTTTAAAATTACCAACTTACCCTTATAGAAAAAAAACCACCCCGTCGTATATTAACCGAAAAACTCATTACTGTTTGGGCGAAATACACGTCGGAAAAAATCAACCTTAGCGACGATAATTTGCTCTTACTCGAAATCGTTTCTATGCTTGCTTCTCCTTCGGAAATCTCCGAATTGAAATTTCCTTTATCGAGCGAATAATTAATTTTTCCTCGAGTAAGCGAGCTGCGAAATGGGCAATTTTTCAACACACTGTCGTCTTTTCTGGTTTGTTGGCCGATTTGTTCTTTGCGACGTGTAAGTTTATAAGAATGTTATTTTTTTGTAGTCACGTGTTTGAATTTGGGAAAATTATTTCGATTTTGTTTTTCATTTTTGTTGCTAAATTGGTTTTAGTGTTTTGGGATTTAATCGCAAAAATTTCAAAAATATGAGATCATTTTTCCAATCACTTGATCACTTTTTGTTCTCAAATACCTACGTACAGAAATGTTGTAAGTAAATCAATTAATCTGAAACTAACTCGATCTTTGTGAAAGTAGCTACTCAATTTTGAAGCATTGAAAGTTCAATAATTCCTCGACAAAAAAGATATCCACACAAACTTTAATGCGTTCATTGCCTATTTTAAAGTGTTTTATAAGAACTATAATTTACTTACTCGTATCTGGAGTGTAAGTAAATTCTGTTCAATGTTCATCAGATGAATTAAAACAGTTACCAAAAACGTGAATAGTTTCGTGGTTCATTTCATTAAACTAGAATGTAAATCCAGTCGATAATCTGGGCATAAATTTCCTCGGCTTATCTGCTAAAAGCAGAAGGATAAAAGTAAGCAAGAAAAATACGTACAATTGCAAATTATACGAGAACGTTTATTATGGTAGGAAATTATTCAAATTAGCCGAATTAGAAAAACAATCGAGTTTTTCATTTACGTAATTTATTTAATGCTTTTTGAGTCGAATATAATTTTATTTTGGAAGCTTTGATAAGCAAATGAATAAAAATAACGAATACCGAGAAAACACTGCTCGATTTCTTGAGGATTGCGGTGCAAGGAAAATACTTTTTGGTTGAGTTTTATCCGTAGGTGAATGGATGAATCTGCTGCTTGAAACGATTTTTTCTTGTTCTGTAGTTGATGAAAATAATGTTAGAAATGATGTTGGTAGAAACAAGACTTGAGTTTATTAAGTGAGATCTTTGTTATTTTATTTTTTCGTCTCCTTCTTTATTCACGTCGATTGTCAAAGCCTCTACGAAAACAGAAAAATCTATTTAAGATAAAAAGTTTCAAATTCGTATTTGAATGAAGTGTAAATAACTAAGTATAGATTTGGCTTCAAAAATAGGTGATTACCGATTTATAAGCCTACCGAATTTTTCATGTCGGAAAAAACATATCTAAATTAATTTATTATGTAAAAATAATTTGTAAAGAGAAAAATAAGTAGGTATGATTTCGATTTTTAAGAATAAAATATAATAATTTTCAACACTTCTATATACCTACTCGTACTATTAGTATTTTATTTTAATTGAGTGTAAAAAAAACTTCCTTGTATCAGATTACGTCCGTTTGCTTCAACTAATCTGTTTTTTTGTTGTTTGTTTTAGGTGAGTACAGAATTTTTGCACTAGGAATAAGAATTTTTTGAAAATGAGTAAGTTTTTCGTATTATGTATTTTATATTCGTAAATAAATGTTGTACACACAACGTTGAGTATAAATATTTCTTAGGATGTTTCATGTTTTGTAATGATTGAGATAAAAATAGAAATTGAATTTTTATCCTGTTCGTACATAGTATCGAACAGTTTATGTATACGTTATAATTAACAGAGCATTATTTTGAAGTAGAATGGAACGAACCACAAAAAAAAATCGTACGGGAAGGGGTTAGAATAGGATTCTTTTTCTGATTCCAATCGAATTCTCATTGTGAAGGAAAAAATCGCATTTTTGAAGATGGCGTTTCCTTTTCCTAAAGAATCGCACTCATATGATTCTTTATGCGATTTCCAACAATTGAAAGTACTAATACAGAAAAATCCAGAAAATCGTCCTCTTCGTGATTACATTTTGACTACCTACCTATACGTATTTTGTAAAAATAGTTCTAAAACGTGTTGGGGTTTGAAAATATTTTGGTTTGATACCACATGTCATATTTTTGAAAATTTCGAAAACTGCCCCCACCCCTGAAGGTCATTTTTCAATTGTTCTGTAAAGTATTTTTAGAAACGTATTCAAGAGATGGATGGATGGATAACTTGTATACGTACCAATGGTGCTTTAAAAATCATATCTGGGCTCCGTCAGACATCAGCAGATTTCTTCAAAAGCTGTATGAACGAGGTTTCCATTTCCTGTATCTGTATCTTCGATAGAGACGAACGTGACAGATCTATTTCGAAGAAATAAAAATATGAGATGAAACATTACTAAATGATCACTGAATTTTTTCACGATACTTTCTTGGTGAAAAAATCACCCGCGTATACTTGCTTAATAGTATTGTACTTTAGTAGGTAGGTACATATTACACTTACATCCCATCGACGGCATTATTGTAGTTTCGATAGCTGATTCGATCAGATCCATTATAGGAACAGAAAATTCTTTTAGCCACGAGGACAGTGATGATGATGATTTCGATGTTAGTTCAGAGATGCTGTAATTTCTTGCCATTACTCGTATACGTTTAATTCCGTGGTCAATGAACATGGAAAGTTCATCGATGATGAATTTCAGTTCAAACTGCGGAAAATGTTCAAATCCAGCATCCAAAATCATGTTTCCTCGAACATTCTTCGTATGTAAGGAAATTGTATTGTTATCTATGCACGGTTCAAAACTCCACAGGCCAATAATTTTAATATTTTTGAAATTCACGTACACGATGGGAATATCAGGTATACTATAATAATAGCTATGTTCATTATCGGGGAAATCTGGATGAATTGACGTAATTCGTTCCTTTGGAGTTACGAGAATACTATCAAAAAAATTGTAAAAATCATCGCTTTTGATGAAAAAATCGCTTATTAAAGTCGTGGATTCCAATGCAATCTTATATTTGAGTTGCAGTATTTGTTTGTAGGATAATTCATAATTTTTCGAAAATTTGATACCCTGAAATAGAAGAACTCTTATGTTGAAAATATCAATTGTTGTGCTCTCATGACCATTGCTTTTTATTCACTGTAATGACTCATAATTATGTACATACCTCCTCATTCTCCACACGATCGTACGATACAGCAATGAATATTTTTTTGTCGTCAAGTTGATTTGATGATAATTTGGTGGCTGTTATTGAAAAGTTATCGTATACATGGACTACTTCGAACTCATAATAATGTCGACACCACACGAAACTACAAGCTTCATCTTTCACTTTTCCGTAGATAATAAATCTGATTTTATTCCAGCTGATGCTCTGAAATACATAGAAGATAACCGGTAGTACTTTTGAATACGTACCTACCTATACCTACTTTTAGCTATGGATGGAAATACATATATGTACTATGTAGAAACTTTTGATCTGTTTACCATTTCCGCTTTAGAAGTATTCCAGCGAATTCTCGCCTTACTCTCCTTGGAAAAATATGGATATCCAGTGTAGCGAAAAATCATACCATCTAAGAAGAAGTCTTCGTTGAAAGGTCGAATTTTCAGATCATTTTTAATTGATATTTGATGACGGAAGTATTTTCCTGCCTCGGGATGCATCCATGATAGAATTCTTTCGTTCAAATTATCACTATTTTTTGTACCTAATAGTTTGACAACTGTTTCATTTATTATTTTTGTAATATCGTATTTAGGAGAAGGGTCCCGCAAAGCCGTCGCATCGATTTCTAAAACAAGCGAAGATGAAATTAATTTTTCCCGTGGTGTGGCCGTTTAGGTAATGCGTATATGTATGCCTGAAAGTAAAAAAATGTAAGAAAAATAAAAACGAGTTTTTATTTGTACATCGAAAAAAGTCACTTTACGATTATGTTGTACATTGTTATCTATTCCCCCCCCCCCCCAGTTTCTCATTTTCAGTCAATGAGCATAGATGAAATGATTCGCATCAAATATGACATAAAAAATTTGTAAACACATCTTACGTCATGACACAGGATTTTTATCCCCAAAATAAGTTGATTTGATTTTTGATGTTCGCAACATCAAAAACGTTATACAACTATAGGTCACTCGATTTTTTGAATTTTTGTGGTAATTCAAAGGCTCGTAGAGACAATTAAAGGGGTTTTATCTCGATAATATTGAACTTAGAGTCACAAAAATAATGATGTACCTATTTTAATAAACCAATTCACTTTTTTTAAAAAAATTTTATGCAAATCAAATTTTAAATATCTACATTACAAAATTTATGTGTTATAATTGAAAATTCTTAGTACCTTTTAGAAAGAATAAAATGAGAAACGAATACAGCGTTTTTGAACGATTCAAATACATGTCTTCACAGTACAATAAAACGTTAAACTTTCACAAACTGTTGATTACTTCTGATGAATTATGATTTGAAGTTATAATTTGCCGAGTCAAAAATCAATTTCGAATTTCCTCATTTATAATTCAGTCTGTGTATCATTTTAATTCATATACATATAACGTACTAATTACATGTTTAAATTAAACATTTAAAAAACTATCGAGATGATTATCACTTTTTGCCTCATTTTTATTGCATGTAAACTATTTTTCATCAACATTAAGCGACTTCCACGTTGCGTTTTGATTGAATGTTTATTTTCACAAATTAAAACAATGTTGTTTATAGTAATCACCGATGAATTTTCAGTCATTTGATCTCAGAGTCAAAATTGTTTGATAGCAGAATCCTGAATTGCTAATTCTTGAAAATATTGTAATGGATTTCTGATACTGAAATTCAAAAATTATTCAAGTTCAGCAATAACAACATTTGACTCACTTTTATAATACTGTAATGAATTTTACCAGAAGATGAAGTTCTCAAGTTCGGATTTTGTTGGATGTTTGAGCTTGAGCTTTGTCTGTGTTATTCGTAGATTTCTCCAAGAGCTGTGTCAGCATGGTTTCCATTTTGAGCATCGTACGCGTTGATGGTAAATTTCGTCTATTTACTGTGCCTATACGTGTAGAAGAAGAACAAAAATTGTACATTCTTTTGCAATTCTGATCAGATTTGATTTTTTGTTCAAATCAAATTGAGTCGAGGAAATGTCCGGATTATATCTGATGCGATTAGATCCACTCATTTTCCACTCGACAAAAAATTTGGAGAGAACGCCGAACATATTATTATTTTTTTAAATGGAAATAGGTATGTATAAATGGACTCACCTTCGATGAATGGTATTGTCATTGTTTCAATCTCCGATAAAATATTTCCCATTATGAAATCGGAAAATTTCGTTAACCAAGGGGTAATTCGTGTTGACGGTGTTGAAGTATCCTCAAGTATGCTGTAATTTTTCGCCAATACTCGTATATTGGTAATTTGGTCGGAAAGCATCGAGAGCTCACCAATAACAAATTTTAGTTTGAATTGCGGAAAATGTTCAGATTCGGAATCCAACATCATGCTTCCTTTTACGTTTTTCACAAGTAAGGTGAAAGGAGTGTTTGCATCTCTGTAGCGATCATAGTGATGTTTGTAGGGCTCCAAATTCCATATACCTACGATTTTGATGTTTTTCAAATGAAAGTGGACGAAAGAAATAATAGGTATGTGATAGTAGTAGTGTTGTTCGTTCTCCACAAAATCTGTATGGATTGAAGAAATTTTCAGTCTTGGAATTATATGATTGAGAGTATTATTCATTAACGGCACAAAATCACTCTTAGTAATGATGCAATCTCGTATTATTGCCGGAAATGCCATACTCATAGTATGTGTCAATTTTAATTGTTGCTTGTAAGGTATTTGACGACATTTCTCAAATGCGTTATTCAGAAGTTTTCTGTTGTTGAACAATACATCGATTTGGATTTTTTCGTCGTCGTGGTGGTTTTCTTGCAGTTTTTTTGCGGTTATTGTGAAATTATCGCCAGATAAAATAACAAAGTTTTCATAATCACATTGTAAGAAGAGATTAGCTTTTGTTATTTTCACTGTTCCTTTGATGTGGAAATGGAATTTTCCGAAGTTTATTTGCTGTAATGAAATGTATTATCGATAAATTATCTTGCCAGGCACGAATAATCATTATTTAGGCATGAATAATATGTAGGTATGGTATATATAGATATTTAGAGTAAAGGTTTACCATTTCATTTTTTGATAAACTCCAATGAGTTATGTAAGGTCCGTTGATGAATAGACCCTCGCCGTAATGAAAGATATAATAAACCATGGAAATTTCATCCGCAATTGATCGGATTTTTTGAGCACTTTCATTTAATGTTTTTGTGGAAGAGTACATGTTACCGTATTGGCGAGAGAGCTTCGCTGATTTTATTTTTGCATTCAAATCGATTCCTCCAAAGATGCCTGCGAAGGAATCGTTCAGTATTTTCGTAACATCATATCTTGAGGATGTATCTGGCGGTGATGATGCATCAGTCCCTATATAAACAAACGCGTAATTTGAATTAATTTTTCAATGGTGAGCTTGTGTGAGACGCGATAGGTGAAGTATGAGTGAGTAGACATGAATGACATGATTCAAAATTCAAGCTAATAATTTGTTCTTAGTTTTTCAAGTTGGAAAAAGAAACTTGTGGATTTATTGAGATCGAAGAAGTTCATCTAGATGTTTGAACTTGAGGTAACGTACCATCCAACTTTAATGGAGACAGTTGATTTCTCAGTATTTTATACATGTTTGATAATTAATTTTAGAAACTGTACCTTTAAAAGTGAATAAAATGGCGAAGAAAAGCTTCGTCGAGGAATTCCAATCCATTTCGTTTGAGCGTATTCAATAAACGATTATGTACATGTGGTATGCTCGTAGCATCTTCGTTTATTGGATTGAATATCAATTTCAATCATCTAATCAACGGAAGTGATCGTTGTAAAAAATTAAAGAGCTCATCAATTGGATATTATGTAACTTAATAATTAAATAATTAATGCTTTGATGATTGGTATAGTGTTTTGTATGCAATATATTTTTTCTCTTTTTACTAGTCAAAATAAATTTTTATTTTAGAGTGTTTCATAATGAATGGTTTCCTATTACATTGATTGATTGATTGATTGATTGATTAGTATTTTATATTAAGTATGTATTAGTAATTAGTACCTATTTTAATTTTTGTAGTAGGTATATTCACTAATTTTTCTTGAGAAATTGCTCCTATCACTCATCATTCTATAATTACTGAATTGTAATCATCAATTTTTCAATCAATTTTTAGTACATAGATGTTGCCAGCAGTTCGAAAAATACAACAGATTTGCCCTGATGATTTTTTTAATCCCTCATAAAAGTTGAAGAGCTGCTCAACTTTCCTCAAACAGCTACTTATATGAATTTACATGAAATTGATTTTTGAAATTTTTTCAACTGTTACTTACTGTCCCTTCATTTACACTGATTTTCGTAGATTTAAAATATTTACCTACTCATTATTAAAAAGTAGAGTCAGGAAGTAATTTTATGTTAAAAGCACGAGATCGTTTCAAAAATCGTAACAATCAATTTTGTGAGGGAGATTTCAGATTTTTTCGAAATTCGAGATTTTCAGCTTGTAAAAAGTATCTAATCATTTATATTAATTACTGTTAACATCGTTCAATTTGATATTTTCACTCCCCTCTATCTTGTTATTAGTGCAAAAAATGAGGAAATGATGAAATTCGTCATTAAATACGGACAACGTTGTAATGGAGGACCCAGTACTAATTCCATTTTTTCATTCGTTTCAATAACAAGAACATCAGATTTTTTTGTTCAAATACATTTTTTTCTTATTCGGATCATCCAACAGAAAAATAATTAAAACCAGTAATGACAATGGACCGTGATCATAGGCAGAAATTCCCTTATCCAAAGAAATTCTTCAAAAAAAAAGCACTCATCTTGGCCAAATGCTTCGTATTTCTTTTCTCTGAAAAGGAAACACATCGAACTATAAGAAAAACGAAACAGGAAAAAAGAGATGAAAAAAACACCTCGTGTAACGCTTACTACGTACAACAATTTCATAATTTTTCAACTTTCCTAATTCGATGAGAAGTTAAAACGTGCTTTTCGCCATCACAACAACAGATTCGTCTGTGTGCATACTCTGCTAGAAAACACGTCGTTGTAAAACTACGCGATATTCGTTCGTACTCGTAGTACTACTGGAAAACGTCGAAGAAAAACACAGTATAAAAAGTCATTCATCAATTTGTTAACGCTTACTAGGTAGTATAGTGGAACGACGACGAGCGTTTGTAAAGATCGCAGATGAGGGTGAAAAAGATGAGACGAGCCAAGAACAATGTGCCTTGTGTATCCTAAAGAAACGAGATGAGGAAAAGGAAAAAGGAAAGAAAAACATAAAGAATAAAATCAAGGTATAAAAACACAGTAGTATAGAAAATCCTATACATAAATTCGTCGTCACGTATTTTAAAATGACTGAACACTTGATCCTGGCGTTATATTTGTCGAGTACATGTTTGCAACATTTTTTCCACTCACCCTGTTTATCGGGTACCGTCGATCAATGTGTTTATACGAGCTTTATTCTCGCGTCGTCGTTTCCATATTACACGTGAAACGATATAGAAAAACAGAGAATCGAATAGAAAAATAATAAAAAAATATACGTTCGTAGGTATTTTGAATTCGAGTTGCAAAAAAAAAGTTGTAAATTGCGTCCAATTTGAAAAATAGCGAAAAAATCACGGTGTGCGAGATGAGAGGGGATTTGCGGAATTATGTTCGGTAATTGACCTATCAGTGTAACAATTAATCGTCGGTTGTATCGAAATTAATTTTATTAACCCGTCGCTCGTTTTCTCATTTGGCATGTTTACTCGCATACTGAATGGGTACTTTACTTACTAAAAGCATTACGACGATAATTATGAATTGTTATAATGTGTAATTGCATATAAACCTCGATACTGTGTAAATGGTCCGTGCTATTGGTGGAAATAAAATGGTCATATTTGAAATTAAATACGACCTGGATTTGACTCGGATGTTGTGCGAATGTGAGGGATATTTTTATACAGGGTGTCCTTTCCCTGCCATATGGGACACAAAAATATGGTCAGGAGAGTGTTTTTTTAGTTGAGTTGAGTGGCAACTTTTTTTCGAAATTTTGTGAAACCGAAGAGAGATTCTTCCAAAACTCTCCTGGATTTAAAATTATGAAAAAAATTGGTGGTATCCTCCTTCCCTGTTTAAAATGTGATATTCTGTAATAAAAATTAATGTAGGTTCTATAAGAGTGGTGGTGGCTGGTGGTTACTTCTGAAGTGATTTCGTTGCCATTTTCAGAAAGAATTACTCATGGTTACATTTTGACATAGAAAGTCACTCTTGGTTGCTTCTTGTTCCAAAAAATGATCTCTTTTTTTCATAAAATCAGCAACAAAATTTAAAAAAAAAATTAAAAAAACCACCTAAATCATCAAAATTTGATCCAGATGTACGTCTAAATTATTCGATAGGACACCCTGTATGCTATTCTAAGCTACAAATCATTCAAGAAACGCGTAAATTTTCTCGTTTAAATATTAAAACACATCCGTCATTGGGTGATGTGGAGAGCGAGAGAGACTCAATTAACAACAATATCTGCGTGTCACCCTATCAATTGAGAACTTCCCTTCGATTTACCGCAAACTGGGTTAGTTTTTTTCCACGTTCGCCAAACTGCCATATACTACAAGGATAACACACCTATATAGTATGCTATTTTGACAACTAAATGGCTTCCCTGTAATGGGGGTTTTCCCCCATCGTTGTTTGGTTATATAGTATTTTTCAAATATCTATCTACCCTTGAAGTTTTCAATTTTATATCAACCAAAGGGAGGATGTACTCCTATATTCTCGTTGCCAATTTAGATGGTGATTTTTTGACTCATACGAGAGCTGATTCGTTAATGTCATACGGAAAACCTATATCATTAATATTGTTCATATTATAGCCTCCTCAACTGTAAGTATTATTTTTTTATATTTTCCGAACGATTTTTCCCTTTCTTTTTTTTCTTTTTTTTTTGTTCGGGGGTTTGCTCTCTCATCTCGGGACGTATTTTATCGTATTTTCAAGTTTTTATTGTTGGTTTAGCGTCGCGTCGGCGTATGTTAGGTATTTTTATACCGAGTTGGTCGTTTTGAATTATAGTCGAGGTGAGGTTTTTTTCCTCCTGCGCTTCGATACTTGTTAGTTTTAAAACACTTCAAGTTTAGGTATTTTTTATTTGACGAATATGAGTCGAGTTTTCGTTGATCTTTTCCTCCTCGTGGTACGAGTACGTGCGGTTAATACGAGTAAACGTACAATGGTACAATAAAAACGCCATTAAAAAGAAAATAATACCTACGTTACCGGTAGTATTTGTTTCCTTAAAGGTCTGATAAATCCTTAAAAACTGCGTATGCGGATGCGCCCTACGTAAATCTCGTATAAAGAAATACTTTGTGCGAGGAGCTAGACTTGGGCATATTGGTAAGAATTTTGAAAATGTCACCCATGAAATTGTCTATTATCGAGGGATACCAGCCGTAAGTTTTTTCTGAACGTAGATTGAGCAGCAGAAAATAATTTTGGACGTTTGCTTTCCAAAATGTCGCATTGGTCAATATGATTACGATTTTTTTTTCATACTAGTACGCAGAAATGTCTTAGGAAAAACTTATGCACGTATAGCAGCTGTCAATGTATATTTTCTTCCGGATGGTTCAACTTTTCTCCTAGCATGTTGACAAGTTATTCACGCGATGACGATGTCGAGAAAATGTTTATATTAACTTGAATAGCGAAAAAAAGTACCCGTCAAAAAATATTCTCTGAAAAAGAATTAAACCCATGCCCTCCCTTACGTTTTTAAAGAAACTATTCTTGAATAAATCTCCAGTAGGTAGTACGCGATTATCAAGGTACTGAAATTAAAAATTAATAACCGCCTCTCCTCATCACGAACCGAGGTTCACGGAATAAGTTTGTTAGAAATTATAACTTTTGTTTAGAAAAAAATTACGAAAAAGGTATTCTTCCTCATATCAAAATTAAAATCTCATTGAATAATCGCATGGAAAGGCATTTCTAAAAAAATACGAAACAAAGGAGTGCATCCTCTCAATTTGTAATTTTTTTATGCCAAAATTATAATTCTATCCAACTTTTTTTGGAAAAATTTTATTTTCAAAAGTTCACTAAAAATCGAAAAAAATGTTGATTGGTGTTCAATTTTTGAATTCCATCTCAATTTAGATGTGTCCAGTTCAAAACATTTTGTACCAGTTGAGAATATTAAATTAAAATTTGAAAGAAAAAAATAATAAAAGTATCAATTCGATTGAATTTTGTAAATTAATTTTTTTTATTCAATAATATTTAATTATTGGATTCATGGGAAAACCACCTCAAATTTTCAAAATCGAGATTTCAGACTATAAAAAACAATGTTTATTTACAATTTTTGATTTAAAAAAATGATTTTTTGCCCTCTAGCTTCTCAAGGTTGTATGTTTGCGTGTCTATAACATCTTAAGGCCATTGACCCGCATGACTGGACTCTGAAGGTCACTGACCTGTTCGAAGGGCGTAGCTATAAGTGACTGTCTAACCTACTAAGGTCATTGACCCCGCAGACTGGCTTTTTTGACCCGCGTGTCTGAACTCTCAAGGTCACTGACTCAGCTGTCCTGTCTCCCAATGGTTCCTAATCCGTCAATATAATTTCCCAAGGTCGTTTGTCTGCATGGCTGGCCTATTGAGGTCACTGACCCCACTGCGTGACCTCTTGGGGGTCATTGACCTACTTGCCTAGCCTCTCATGGTTGTCTTTCTGCCGGTCTGATATCTCGAGGTTGTCTGCGAGTCTGTCTGGCTTCCCAAGGTTGTCTGTCTGCCTGCATGTCCATCCTCCCAAGGTCATTGACCCGTCTGTCTGGCCTCTTAAGGCCGTTAACCCGTTTGTCTGACCCCCTCAAGGTCGTCTGCTTACATGCCAGGCCTCTCAACAATTTAGTAATTTTGTTTCAAGTTCTTATTTATAGGTTATACTTGGTACGTATCTTAAAAGTCCACTTTGATGCGAGTAAAAATTTCAAAGATTAGTAATTTTTCACAAGTTTTTAAAATTCCAGCATTTTTCTTCTGAAGATATAAAAAATGCCCAAAAGCTAGTTTTACTTGAAAGATTTTTGTTCTCTCTTCCACTTCTTCCCCCATAATTGTATGTAGTAATGTGAAGGTATTTTTTGTAAAAATTGAAACTTGATTTTTAAAATTGTTCGATATGCGGAAACACGTCGTGTCATCGCTAGTTCATTGCAAGTTTTTTCTCGTCCAATGGTTATGTGAATTAAGAATAGGAAGAGCAATTGAACAAGAAATGAGAGTATCACTTTACAATGTTTCAGAATACGTCAAAAGCAGAATTGTGTATATTTAAACATCGTTCTTTTCGATGCTAGGTACGTTGTTTACGAGACAAGATATATGGCGTGTTAATTCTGATGCTGAAGAATGGAACAGGGTTACGTCTCCGTCAACCGTATCAAAATTACTATATTACTCGACTTATAGTAATACGTAGTGTGCGTATACGAATAAGTTTACGTACGTTCGTCTTATCTTAAATTTACCGCAGTCATGTATTCTTATTAAGGCGACATTTTTAGCGTATTCGAGATTAAACTAAAAGACGGGTTGAGCTTTTTGTCGAAATCGAGCCGCATATACGTGCGAATTGTGCAAATACTATAACGTACCTACCAACAGCGAATTGCGTCTCGTGTGCCTTGATTGTCGTCGGGGAATTGGTTCTTATTCCACATAGTTTCTCGTGCTCTCTCCGGAGTTACCGAACCAACTGTACGGCGCAATGGTAACGATAAATTTGCATAGTTGATGGAACGAACGAGTAAAGAGTAAATGACGAGGGTCTCCTGCGGTGTGTCGTGTATGCAGTTTTATTAACGTCTGCGGAATTACCAGGCGACACGTTGATTTTATGAGCTGTATGATCGATGGTATGGAAATGGGGAGTACCTAGTTCTTACCAGGTTTTACCAGGTTTTACCCCTTTTTCTTCTCATATGACGACTTGGTCGAGTGAGAATTAATATTTTGTTTGTACGGTAGGCAGGCTCAAGTAGAAAATATGCTTGACTAATGATGCGGTTTGAGCTTTATTTTAGATGGTTTAATTTGTAAACTCGTATGGATGACGGTACGAAATGAATGGAGTCTGTTGGAATAATTATTAAAATTCGTCAGTAGTGGGCGGAATTGAAAATGTTCAGTTTTTATAAAGATTTATGGCTCGTGACAAAATTATGAATTTTTGAATTTTGGCCACCTTGTGCAATTTTTAAATAAAATTTGGAAGCAAATCTATCCTCTTTGCCTCTCGTCATGCCATAGAAATTTCATCTCCTCGAGCTAAAAATTTGAAGAACTCTAGGTAGCTTAGGTATAGTGAACTGAACTTCTTGCCTTCATCACATAGGAATTAGGCAACCCATCGTACATCAGTGTAACTCGAGCTGCTCTTCTTGCTCTCGAGGGATCACTAATCGTTACGAAACACCCAGTATGATACATTATGTACAAAGTCGTCGACTTTTGTCGTCCATAACCACACCATTATTTGCCACATCTCGGTACGGTTTTTACCAACGTTTCACAAGCTACCGTTCGCGGTACGTGATTTATTATCGTACAATTACACGCCAAACGACGTCGAAATTCGTCGTTGAAAAATTAACGTATATTTGGAGACGGTCGACAGGGTAGTGAAGAAGGGAAAAACCATCGGTACCGTAGACTCAATAAGTACGAGTATACCATAGACTCGTAAATGGTACAAAATACAGACGTGTGTTACAATTACGAAATTTTTTCTCAACGGAGTGAGAACATGGCGGTGGTGCTCGACAGTATAACTAATATGTAGGTAAAATATATATTTTATTAGCGAAACTGTATAATACATACGTATGTACTGCATGCAGTATATATGGCCGAGTATATACGTGTGTAATGAAATTTTCCCTCAGTATTATATATAAGCTGATATATGGCGAAACTTTTATATCATAAATTGCCTTTTAGCTTAGCCACGAAGCTGGCAAGAGTGGGGGTAACGAGGGACAAATGCATATTGGCTTAATGTGAGAGCATTTCATTTCATTTTATACAAACTCCGTTATCTTTTATGTATACAGAAGCCCTAATTTTACATACGTAAAAGGGCTGTTACGGTACGAATATATCATTTTATACGTTTTTTATAACGAGCGGGGTAGGTTTTATTGTTATTGTATCATTGTTTGAACTTTCGTAGAAATCGTTCCGTGTATATGTATTTTTTTTCCTCCTCAACGCTTTTCTACCAAGTCTGCATGTATACGTAGTTTTTCTGCGGTTTTCTTTGTCGCATATAGTGTGTTACGGTAGCGCTGTTTTTTGCTCCCCATACCCCTTCCTTCGCATATCCCTGTTTATTGCGCCGGTACATTGGTCGTCTGTGCGTTATGAAAATTTTTCTATTATCCCGTGTTTTCGTATTCGATTTGAATGATTAAATTTATTATACGAGCATGGAAATTACATTTTTGCGGTTATTAATGTTCCGCTAGTTTATATGGTTAGTTTATCTGATTAATGGAATTTTTTTCCCATCCTCTCCCCTCTGAAAAAAAAGGGTGGATTTAACATTTTTGGTTCTATGAGCGTATAATATTGCCGCGCGGAGTTGGGAATTTGATAATGGGAATTTATTTAATGGTGGTTTTATTCGAGAACCCGTAAGACGCGACGATTGAATTGGCTTTTAATTAATTTACGTCTTTAGTTTTTTAATTCATTTGGCTTAGTTTTTGTTCTAGTCTGGTATCAACTAGTTACCAGCCAGTGAAATTGATTACGCCATTAACAGACGACAAAAAAGAATATCTTTTTTTTTTTTGGATCTCTATGAATGCGAAAGAGTTGGCGAACAAAGGGGGTTCTTATATATATTTTTTTCAATTTTTATGTTCGAGGTAGTCGTATTTTTCTGTCTTGAATTTTGAATCGAAAATTATGAATTTGATGAAATAATGGATGAGAGGGAAGATTTTTGAGAAAATGTAGGCAATTTGTTCGCCTTTTTATGTTATTTCTATTAGGTATAATTGATTAAAAAATGAGTTCTTTTTTTTGCATGATGACGTGAAGTATTTTTCGTGATATTTTACCCGCTATGATGGAAGTGCTAAAAAACCTCTTGAGATGCTCGCTTTGATTTGAAAGGGGGCACGATTTTTGGAAAGAGCTGGGTCTCTGAAATATCAGAATAATCACAATTTTAGCTGCTCAAATTGATTTCTCGATTTTGGACGAATTTGTGAGAATTTAATATCGATTATTTTCAGTGATTTTTATTCAGTGAAAATTGTGAAAATTGGTCCTAACGCCTAAAACCAATATCCCCCCCCCCACCCCCGAAACAAATTCTACCGTTTCGGGCTATTTTGGAGTCTCCAGTGTGATTTTAGATTTTTCCAAAATTCGTGATTTTTTCCAGAAGGTGCGAAAATTATTTTTCAGGCAGTTCAAGATTGAGTTGTGGCTTATTCTCAACCTATGTACCTATCTAAAAAGTTTTTACATGCTTGAGCGGATTTCTAGCAAACACCTGAAGTGTTTTTTGACCGCCACAAAAAATTTCTGTTTGTGGAAGAATTTTGAAAATGCACAAATTGATTAATATTGTCTACCACCTCCTTGAATCTGAATTCTTCTATTTTGAATCATTCTGGAGTCTCCAGCATCATTTTTCATTTCCTGCAGAATTTTAAAATTTCTATAGAAGTTAGGAGATCGATTTGGGCAGTTAAAAATCGAGCTGTGGTCTATTCTTGACCTTCATTAGCGAGTCTATACACATTAAAGCCGATTTTCTCAAGATGTTTGCTTGGAAATTGACTCGAATCTAGATGAACACGTTATACAGTACAAGAATGAGTCACAACTCGATTTTTAAACGCTTAAATAAATTTTCGTGTCTTTTGGAGAAGTTCTAAAAATTCGGGGGAGGGGGAGTTGGTCATAGTATTTTCAAATGTAAGAACAAATCCCCTGAGAATAGTCAGTTTTAGCTTTCAACATTTTTTTTTTGAAATTAAAAAATCAATTTGGACAGCTGAAATTGGGGGGGGGGAAGGAGACTGAAGATAAGATCATGCTCTTTCCAAAAATCATGGTCTTATTCAATTGTAGCCAAACACCGTGAGAGGATCCATTGTAAGCTTACAGCTTTCAGATGTGTTTGAATTGACATTTCCTCATCCCCTCAGCCTTTTTGAACCATAACTTCTCTTCATTATCTATCGTCATTGCTCGAATCCCAATTCACCCTCATAAAGTTCAGTATTTTCTGAGCATTCTGTGCTTACGTACGATACTACTTTTATGACTTGAGACATGAAAACGAATCAAGTAGGGGTACGGTATAGGTACTCATGATCACCGCATCGAACCAAAAAAACGACAAGTTTGTATGCTGGCTTGATTTTAAATTGTCGTCTGAAATATTATTAATTATTCGTCGAGACGTGTTGTTGGGTTCTTGGTTTTTGTCACGAGACGCGTCGACGTTCATTATTTTACGCTCTGTTTATACCTCGTCCTCTGTATTCGCATTACTCTCGCAGAATTCGGTGTATATGCATAGTTAAATAGTAAAACGCCCGACCAACTCGTAATATTATCAAGAAAACGTTCGTTCGTGTTTTCGCTAACTGAAATTAATGACGAGTTTAACGCGGCGGAGACCGAGGAATTCGCGTATACTTACCCTGGGTTTTTCGTAATTTCGACTCTTTCCTCGTTCAACCCTTTTCCCCTTAACAATAGCGCAATTATTTAAATTTGGCAGCTTTGATGAGTTGTATGTATAGTCAACGAACGTGTTACAAGCAAAATGAAAACTGATGAATTTTTCACATCGTCGATAGAAAATTGGATTAGAATGACGAAGAGAATGGAAATGGGAAGGAGGTTGAGTAAGAGTGAAATTTAGACTGAATTTTGGATTTACTATTTGTTCTGATTTTTAATTTTTAATGTAAGTGAGTAAGGTGCTTTGACGAGCTATTGCCAGTAATTGTACTACTGGCTTATGGCGAAATATCCCGACTTTGATATTTAACGCTCCGAAGTTTTTTTTTTGTTTTTCGTTATTTTTTTGGCCAAATTCCTGATCCTGGCTGAAATGATTGATTAAAATGTAAATCTACAATATTGTTGTTTTTTTTTGTTTCAGGTGAGTTCGATTTTTCTGTATGACTGTAATGGAATGTGTGTTTCTGTACTTGAAAATTGAGTAATTTTGTAATTCATCGTAATGTGACGGAATCTTGCACTCATCAAAGTCAGAATTTGGTACGTATTATAGGACGTTCAAAAAATTTCATCATTACTGATGGCTCAACTCGAGAATTACATATAAGGATTATAGCCTGCATAATATTGAAATTTATCAATTTTGAAAAATTCTCCGAATTATAGCTTTGCTCCTCCCCCTTTTTTCTTCAGAGCCTCCAAAATGCTTCAGTTGATTAATCAAAGTGTATCGCTTTATGAGATAGGAAGAATGAATTCTGAAGCATTTCTCATAATTAGGTATAAATTTTTCATCCATTCACTGGACATGAGTGTAGATGGTTATTTGTTGGAAATTAATGAAAACGTCAGCATATAATTATTTCTGAAATTCGATTCAATTTTTTTCATTAAACATACAAGGGCATCGCTCATTTTAGGAAAGAACCCCTCTCACTAGTTTTTATACTCGTATCATCGATAATTATTTCTCGCGTCGGAATTCATTCAAAAGCGACCTGTCGACTGGCAAAAATCTGTTGCTTTTGTCATTTTTTTGCACTCCCTCTGACACTGCTTGAATGAACCGCATTAATGGCCTCCTCTGGTCGGTCCGCTGGGACATAGACAGCTTTAACGAACAAAAAAATTCCCCATTTTTGATACGTACTCAGACGTCCCCATCGTGTCGCAGTCGGACGCATACGACAATGAGACGAATATTCGTATAGGGAGGAAAAACAACCAGCTAGCACCACATATCGTATACTCGTATATCTACAATGTTATATGTGTACTAATGATTCTGGTAACAATTTCGAACCTTTGTAGCATTTTAGCAGAAGAAGAAAAAAAAAACACTTTTAATAGCTTTTCATTTTAACAAATAATCGTAATAAAAAAGGAAAACTCCGCATGGAGCCTTACAAAAGAAATTTTTTCTTATATGGTTTCATTTACGTGTGTGTTCTGGTTCTTTCGCACGCCCATAACTATAAATAATACGTCGGCGTACACATATAATTTATATTTAGAAAAAAAATGAAAAAAAAAGAAAAAAAGAAAGAAAATAATAAACGATGCTTTGTATTCAACGGAATAAATTTAGCGCGAAAAAAACACCACACCGGAGCTATAACATTAAATAAACATCGTGTCACGCGAAAAGCTTAACAAAGATTTTCTCAACCCTCAATTATCTACATTTCAATTACGAAACATTAAACAACGAGAGTAAAATAATAGAGAAAAAAATGCTAAATTATTAATTAATTCAACGTCGCCACCTTCGTTGATACTGGTATACTATTCCGCGATAGTGAGACCATTATCAAGACCAACAGTGTCGCGATAATTTTGAAATATTTTCCACAATTGTATTTTTAATTTAGAGTTTTTCTTATTAGCTTCGTCTGCGTATAGTTTTCGCCTTTTGGTGCTGCGATGAGAAAGCGGCGCAGAGCAGAGGAGCTTTATAATAGGTGAGATTTACTCGGTGTTTATTTTCGCGGTAGCGCTATCGTATTTTGTAATTATACCCGAAGGGAAATAACCTCGCGATACGCTACGTAAATTACGCGTTGTTCTACTCGGTAAATGTTTAGGATATACTCGTACTTATATGTGTGCATGTGAACGTGGACGTGTTGTCTAGAAACGAAAATTACATCAGCTTCCGGTACCTATTTCGTTCGATAGGGTGAACTGCAAGAATTTTTTTTTCATCAATTTTGAAATTTTTCGAGGAGTAGTTTGAAATGAAACTCAATCTAAGTACTTTTTTTTTCAAATACTTGTCTATAAGTATTCGAAGAGAGAGAGAGTTGAGTTCAGTAAGTATTTTAAAGATCTGCTCCGATGAAGGATTTAGCGAAAGATTTCGATATGGATTTTAGGGTAGGATTCCGTCAAAGGATTTAGTTGAGAATTTCTGCGAGGGGTTTTGTTGAAGGATTTTGTTGAGGGATTTTTGAGAAGAATTTGGCAAACAATTTTACACAGTATTTGTGGAGGGTTTGCTTGAGGATTCCTGCAAAGGAATATTTTGCGAAGCATTTGGCGAAGGTTTTGGAAAGCATTTTTTAAAGGATTTTAATGAAAGAATTTTCGGAAAGAATCAGCGAAAAATTTGGCAAAGGCTTCTACGAAAAATTGTTGGGTAAGGATATGGCAAACGTTGTGCTAGTCATTTTATTGGAACATTTTAGTGAAGAATCTGACGAAGAATTTCGCCAAAGATTTGCTGAAGAATTCTTTCGAAAAACTTCCTGAAGGATTTGTAAAAGAATCCTCATACAAAGGATTTCATTCAAAGATTTTGGCGAAGTAGTCTCGCAAAGAATTTGTTGAAGAAATTTGACGCAGGATTTTCCCCGTCTTATTAGCTCCCCAAGGTAGTCAGTTTGCCTGTCTGGCCTCTTAAGGTCATTAACCTGCCTGTCTAGCCTCTCATGGTCGTCTGTCTACTCGTCTGTCCTCTTAAGGTCATTAGCTCATCTTTCTGGCTTCTCAATGTCGTCTGTCTGCTCGACTGTCTGGTCTCCTAAGGTCATTGACTCATCTGTTCACCCTCTTAAGGTCACTTACCCATCTGTCTAGCTTCTCATGGTCGTCTCGCCTGGCCCTCAAGGCTGTCTGTGTGCCTATGTCTGGCTTCCTGAAGTCGTCTGTCTTCTTATCTGTCCCCTTAAGGTTATTGACCTGTCTGCCTAGCTCTTCAAGGTCGTCTGTCTGCCTGTCTGGGATCCTAAAGTCATTGACCCATCTGTATGGCCTCCCAAAGCCATTTTTCCGCTTGTCGAGCATCTTGGCATTTTTGTAATTTTATTTCAAGTTCTTATAAGTCAGACTTGGTATCCAAAAGTCGACTTTAAAATCAAAATTCGAAAAAATTCAATTTTCAATTCTAAACATTAAAAAAAGTTTGAATTTATTCAGTTGTCTTATTTTGACCTCTTTCTGGCGTATTTCATTAAAAAGTTGATAAAAATTACACGCAAAGCAAAAAAATTAAAATTCGTTCATTTTTCAATTCACTTAAAATTTTGATTTTTTTGTGATGAGTTCATTACATTGAGTGAGAAGGTTTTATCAACTTTTTTTAATGTATACGTAAAAACAGTGGTCAAATGGGTCAACTTCACCAATTAAAACTTTTTTTCATGTTTTAAATCAATAAATAATCCCATTTTTCCGCTAACTTTAAATTTTTAAAAATTGACTTTACGAAATAATGCCATCCCAATTTTTTAATATGTTCTTCAGCATGAAAAGTTGTCCTTAATATAATATATTGAGGACAACTTTTAACTCTCAGAGTTGGAACGATATGAAAACTACGTTTTGAAACTTTTCGAGCTAATTTTTCGTACGAAAAAAAGTGGCAACACTGATTTTTATGATATCACCTAAAGCTCTGTATCACCAAAAAGCCTTTCAAAACCCCTAACTATTGGAAAAAGTTCCATTTTGGTAGGTATCGCGGTTATCGAGTAATCCACTGCTGAAATATATGATATTTTAAGTTCACTAAAACCTTTGAAACCCCCTAGCAGCCTTTAAAAAAGGGCTAGAGAGCTGCGATTCGCGCCATTGATCATCCCTTCGGAAGGTCTTTCCACAGGAAAAATTTCAAAAAAAAATCGCCGAGCCCTCCTACCACTTCTTGGTCCAATTGATGTGGAATGACCCTAGTGAACAATTTTTCCCCACGTTTTTTTGGACAGACTTCCAATCCACAGAGCGTATTCATTTCAAAATGATAAATATTTATTCGAGCGATTACTCTCATCACAAAAACTACATTCTTTCAAAAATCGGTCTGCTAGCTGTAGAATCCCCTAAACAAATTTTCTTCCATAAGGAATATTGAAATACGAGTACAAATTTACTGCTAATGCCTTTATTCAAATTCTCAAAGGTATACGTAGATTCGAAAATTACCTTCAAAAGCACGATAATAAATTTAACCAAAAGCCCATAATACGATAATTGTATGATTCATGTTTCTCGCTCCGTCGACATTACCAGACAAGGAGTTGATTTCTGTTCGTCGAACAATACCTATACATATACGATACGTATAGAGGGAAACCTCGTACTTCTGGTACATCTACATAGTAGGTAGTTAGGTACATAGTATACCGCAAATTCGATCACATCGTTTACCTGCCATGCCATTCCGAGTTCATTCCCTCGTTCGGCAATAAATTCGTATTCACGATTGTGTGTATATGGCGTTTTGGAAAACAACGCGCACAGGCTTTTGAAAATAAGGTCTATATGATTTGAGCGAACAGTATAGCTATAGATGGTGTGCGTATCGTACCGTACGGGCGTTTCGTATAAACGGGTGCGGGAAATTGAATTGTTTTTATGTGGAGATTTGAGGTTTCGAGCAGTACACGGGCACATGGCTATACTATCTCGCTGGTACAATGGTTGTACTGGGAACGTTATCCGAAACGTTATGGTTTTCATTGTATTATCCATCCGGCCTAATCTGACTAGTGAGTGAGCTTTCTCGCCCAACGGTACAATTGTCGGAGAATTCGAATGGTGATGGGAGGGCGAGCGGAGCGAAAGTTTTATTGTGAAAATTTTCACCTCCGTTGTGGATCTTCGTGTACTGTCGTAATTTTTATGTCTTTCTGCAAACTGTCAACGTGTAAGGGTGTTTTCTTTGTACTCGCATTTACGTGGATGGCTGTTGTCGAATATACTCGTTGAGGTTTTCACATCCCCCTGCAATATACAATACGTCAAATTTAAAGCAGTCTATTTTTCTTCAACAGGAAAATTACTGGCAACTTTGATGAAATGTTGATTAGGTACGTAATTTTAAAAAAATGATTCAATCTGCAGCAAATGAGCTGAATGTGAGACGGTTCCTTTTGGGTGAAAGTATGTATATCCATCGTGCATTGCACACGCACACGTGTAATTTCTTGTGCCTTCTAATTATCGCCCAGATTAAGGCCTTTAACTACGTTACGCAAAGTCTTTACCAAAGTGTATCTATGCACCTGCGTATATTATATTATGCTCGTACGTATACGGTATGTACTGGGAGAAACTATAAAGGTAAACAAGAATAAGGTCCGGACCCCTCTACCAAGGTAATTCGTTTTATTATACGAACGTTGTGCAGCACCAGAGTTCATTTCGTTAATGGAGTTTAACTTCCGCCACCACCGTCACCGCCGCATCGCCGTTTTCCTAAACGATATTGACTTTTGAACGGTGCCGATTTGTATTCACGTCTGAACGCCGTGATTTTCCCTTATAGTATACCGTCGTACGAGTATATGGAGTACCTAGACCTACACACTACATTCTAGCAGCAGCGAGCATTTAGTGATAGCCCTTCGTTTCGTTAACGGCTTACAATTAATATTCACACGACATGACAACCGATTGTAAACCGCAATGTTAATAAATATTTACCCAAAGAGAAATGACCGGTGTGTAAGGGTCGACGAATATGGCTAAAAAAGTACACCACCTCGCTTTGTTACGTACCACGATGTGTAATACGAGGGTGTAAAATATACTCGTATTACGAAGAAATGTTTCGTTTCTAGGTTTTGTTCTAAATGTAATTTGTGAAGAAGACCTTTGCCGAGTTTTTATATGGGGAGCATTTCGTGTGAGGATATTGCGGTGCGAATTTCCACCAAAAAGGGAAAGTATTTTTTTATCATTATTTTTGGTCAAAATAATGCAGGGAAAAGCGTGTACTCGTATTTGAGGGTGAAATTAAGGATGGTGTAATTTCGACCTTCCTGTACTAGAATATTGAAAAAAATACAACTCCTCATACCCTTGCTGTGTTGAAATAAAATTAAAAGAATTTTCAAAAAAATGCCTGCTGAATCTTTTGAACCTCGAAAAAAAAACAATGCTCTAAAATATTTTAAATGAATATAAGTTGAACGCTTTTTAGGTGAAAAGGAGAGGGAAGGAGGAGGGTTGAAATTTTCAATTCATAAAATCGAGTTTTTCTAACAATCAAAAGTAATCATTTCAATGTAAATTTCAGGAAAATAAAAATGAAATTGAACGTGAAGAGATGGCATGCTTTTTGCTCAAAAAAATTTTATTGTCCCGAATTTGAGGAAATTTGATTGAGAATAATTAACGATTTGAAAATCTCGAGCAGAAATACAATTAGAACCATTCAAATTGACAACTTCAAAAATATCATTAACAATATTGATACAAACCACCACACCTTATCGATAAACTTTTTTCAGTCAGGCTATGTTAATTTTAATGGGAATAAAATGAGAAAACTCCCATATAGCCTTCATCACGAATTCGTCTCACCCATTCTCATCGTACATCGCAAATAACTGTAACAAGTATTGTTTATTCGGGTGGCGTGAAGGGGAAGTGGGTACTTGGTAGTACATATGCAATTTGTAAAAGTTGTAAATTTTCAGGTTTCGAATCAAGTCTTTGGAGTCCACTGAACGAGGTGCACTATTACAGCATTTCAAAACCTTGGAACTTTTTTTTAGAAAAATAAATGAAATATTTAATTAAATCCTTTGTAACTTATCTTGTAATTTTTTTCAAAGGGGCGTGGGCGTAAAAATGTAATTTTTTGTGCGTCTGCAATTTTCTTGAAGCAACAAAAGAGAACTTCGCATTATATATTTTCGAAAAAAAATTGAAATGAAATGAAAATATGTAGTAGACTCGTCGTCTACTTACAGTTGTTGTTTGAATCCATGCAGTCTATCGAAAGAACAATTTTTCTCTCATTTCAGGGGCTCCTAAATGTTTTTATTTTTAGCAAATGGCGATCCTTAAATTCTGGCGATCCGTTCTATCTGCAAAATAATATTGACGTTGAGATTTAAAGTGAACTTTTCCCAAAGCAGACTGTCTACCATACGAAGGGAAATCATTTTAGCCAGTTTTAATGGAAAAAAGGCGATGAAAAACAGAAATGAAAATTAAAAAAATAGGTTTTACTATGTTTGCTGAAGAATTATTCATTCAGTTTTGAATTATTGCCACAAATACCCTCCTTTTTACTAACAAAAATACTTAAATTGCTCAGTAAAATGCATTAATTTTTCAATTTTTTCGAATATTTACGCATTTTTTAAAAAATAATTTTTTTTCAATTTTTAGAGTATTTCTGCTTTTTGTTAGAATAAAAAATTTTCAAACAGTGGTCCTGTAAGATAATGAATTTTTTTCAATTTTTCGAATATTTTTGCATTTTTTCAAACCTTTGATTTAGAAAAAATTATTTTTTGTTCACTTATAAGTAGATAATTATTGTTTTTGGAATTTTGAAATTGTTATTTTCTTGAGTGACTCAGAATTGAAAAAACTTAATTGCAAACCTCTACTTTTGAATGAAAATATTGGAACGTTCAAAATAAATATTCTACTGAAGTACTACGTACTTCTATTCTGCTTATTGAATGTCTTGAAATTGCAGTGTGATCCTTTGTTACAAAATTCTAGGTGATATTCTGCAAATTTTTTGATCATCAATTTAAATTTCGTATAACCAGATTGTAATTATGGCTTTGACGCATTTATTCCTTTGAAAGGAAAAATAAAAACACAACCATACACCATATAAAAATGACCTTTCTGATTCTTTCATTTTTTAATTGATTTTTTTTTCAAATCCTGAAACAATTCGGAAAAATTAAAGCTCATTTGACATCTGAAGTACTGAATCGAGACCTGAAACTTTTATTACATTCTGTTGACATAATTTCGCAATTTTTTTCACTCTTTCCTCAAACTTTTAAAAAGAACCGAACAATAACCCATCCTAGCACATACTTGCTCTTACATATGTATCTTCAATGATGCGAGAATTTTGTACAGATGAAAAAATATATAACGACGACTGAGTGCAAAAAAAAAATAACGCCTCTTTAATGTAATTTTTTTAGCGACATGATTTCTACATAAAATTCGTTCGAACTTAATTGATAGAGAGTAGTGTTAAAAGAACTCGTCGAATTATCTCGCCTTTCGATAACGCTTCAGATATTTCTAACAAATGCGAATTTCACCCGCGTAACAATACACTCGTCTCGTCGAAGAGCTCGTCTAAAAGCTTCTCTTCGCCATATACTACACGTTGTTGAACACTTTGGAACGATTGCGAGGAGTAAATTAAAATTAATATTCCGCAATATGACGTTTCTTGTTGGGTGCTATCGTACGATATAGATTTGCTTCTCTCTTCCCTTTTCCACACCGCACACCCATAGTAGCGGTGTTTTTGAATTTCGCGAATGACCGAAACAGCTCGAAATTTCCTTTTATTCTAGGTAAACGGAAAATGATTCGCGAAAATTCTCGCCACCGCATTCGTTACAACCGGATTAATAATTTTTTTTTTTTTGTTTTCGCGCCCTAGATAATATTTTATCCGACCCGTCGTATTTTTACTTTTAATTTCCTTTTCTCTTTTTATTCGGACGACTACGCCTGGTTAGGGCGAGCTCGACTACACCTTGTTCACGGTGGAATTCATTTTTTTTTTTTTTTTCAGGCTCGGTTTGCTGCGCATCGCGTCTCCTCGCTCGTGTCGCGAATATACACTGTACGTATTAGCTTACGTATGTGTTATCTTCTCAGGATGTAATATATACGACTAAAACGTTAATCTGCAACGTTTTTTAATTTAGAACACGCTGCTGACGACAACCGTACCGTGATATATTTCGAAATTTGTTACCGCGAGGAAATTGAAAAAGATGAATTTTTATCAAATATAGCTCGACACGTACGACAACCTTTCGATACGAGGTTTTTTTCGCTCGTTTTTTTCATCAACAACGTGTATATCTGCTCCGACTCTATATGTTGGTTTGCAAAATCAACACGAGCCAAACCACCGACGATATTTTCATAATCGTCCATTAGCGTACAATTACGTTATCGTGGTGGAATACATAATACCTTCGTGTACGAAACACAGTACTCATTATTCACAGTGTCGAAAAATCCAGTGAAAATCTGTGCCCGTAATATAAACGAGCCACCGGGGAGAGTTTCTACATCCTGCATACAAATAATAAACACGTTACAATTCGTTAAGGAACGAAAAACATCGTTAGACTTCTTGGTTTGATAAGCAAGCTTTTGTTAGTGAGTTTTACCAAAATGTTGATATTTTGGCACCAAACGGCCGAAAAAATTACTCCAACGATTTCTTATTTCTTCATAAATTTGCAAATAAGGAAAAGAAATGCCAAATGAATATTTTTTGCAAATATTTTTTTCATTCACGAACAACTTTATATCTTTAGAAGGAAAAAACCCAAAAAAGCATTCGCGTATTTTGTATTTTCGTTGCAAATAAGGCAAGTGAGTTTTTCGATACAATAATAAAGAATTTTAAAAATTTTTCAGAGAAATAAGGCCTCTCAAACAAAACTAAGACACGTGAAATGGATGTCTTAAAAAACCAAAAGTTCAAAATTTATAACTTGAAATAACTTTACTTACTGCGGTTTGGTTAACATTCAGCTACAGCAAAGTTGTCAATGTGGTGCATGCCGCATCATTCGTCACGTGATCGTTATCCATTGTAGTTTTGCCTTGAGAAGCGTGTCCTTTGATATGTAACATTGAACTTGAGCTAGTGTATTTGGATCTGAAAAAAAAATTAAACAACACAACACATTACAGAAAAACTTAAAAGTTAGAGATATGAAATAAAACAAATAGTTATTGACTTTTACAGCAATTCAGAAGTGTGTCAACCACACCCCCCTGTCGCGTCAGCATGTCAAACTTGCCACTTCATGAGTGAATCATGAGTGTACAAGTTTGACAAGTTTCCAGCCCCCCCGACGTGGACGTGCGACTAGGAGTTGGAGCAGGAAATGATCCTGCTCCCATTCGGGGGCCGGGGGACGGGAGGGCCGGGCAGGGAGGGTAGGCTGGGTAAAATGGGCAGGCCGGGTAGGAAGGAAGTAAAGGCTGGGCAGTGAACCCCCAAAAATTTAGACCAAAAAAAAAATGAAAAAAAAACCGAAAAGAGAAAAAAGGACTGGGCAGCGAACCCCTAAAAATTTAGACCAAAAAAAAATGAAAAAAAAACCAAAAAGGGTAAAAGGAATTGAACCCGATCCAAAGCGACCAAACACGACAACGCAATTGACCGCGAGACTCTTCATTCTCCATTCCTCACTCTCCCTCATTCTTTCTTGATGTAATTAATCTACTTAATACATCCTAATCTACTTAATTAAATTAACCTAATGAGTCGCCGAGGCTGTGGTGCACAGGAACACTAACCCCCGAGCAGCAACGACAACAAATCATACCCAGAGTTCAACGTGTCACCGCAAGCAAACGCAACAAAGCAGTGCAGCACCAAGAGCCCACTCTGCCCGCCAACGATCAGGAAAAATTTTTCCCGACTGGGACAGGGAGCCTGGAGACCCGAAAGACCCTTGTGGTCACAGCACCCTGCCACGCCCACCCACAATGGCACATCTCCCCCCAAGTAATCTCGGTTGAAATCACTACCAGAAAGCGTGTAACCGGCACCACAGTCCAACAACCCATCTAAAACTACCTACCTACCTAAGCTAGTAAACTAACTTAAACTAAAGAAGCGTGCTTTCACGCCCCCCTGTCGCGTTAGCACGCCGGATCCCATTTTTAGGGAACCCGGCGCCTGCCAGCCCCCACGACGTGGACGTGCGACTCGGCCTCGGAGTTGAAGCAAGATCCGCTGGATCTTGCTTCCCTTTAGGGGCCAATTGTTATTCTAATAGAATTATGAATTTAAAAAATCTAAATTAGTAAATGTTCTGTTTTATTAAATAAAATGTTAACCCAGAAAAATAAGATATTACACGTTTTTGGAATCTGGAAAGTTATTCATGCTACAAAATTATGTAAGTTTCATTATCTTGATTATTTTAATAGAAAAGCTAAAGTGAAAATTGGGTATCTTGGTAAGAGAGATAAATAGCTGTAATCGCTTATATTTGAAGCATACGTTTCCAAAACACACTAAGTCCAAAAAAATATTGATAAGAAATTCATGGTATTTAGTACAATTTGGAAATGTAGAAATGGCTCAAATTAGCTGGTTTTTTGATATGTTGTAGACAAGACCTTTGGGCACAACATATCAAAAAATCGGCCATTTTGGGTCACAACTTTATGCTAGATGGCCTTGCAACCTCAGAATCTTTGAAAATGGACTTAGTGCGTTTTGGAAACGTATGCTTCATTTCTAAAATAAAACTGAAATAAGGGTCTATATCCTTATTTTAGCAAACTAGACTCATGGGCGTCAAAACCAAAATTACTCATCAAAGACCCTTAAACACGTGAAAATATTCGTCATATCTTTCAAAATCTAATGTAAACAAACAGAAATAAGGGTCTAGACTCGTATTTCAGCTTCGTTTTCGAAAATTACTTAATTTTATAGGATAAACTTTTGAGATTCCAAAAACCTACCTATCATTAAATATTTACGCAACATTTTCTTGAAACAAATCAATTTCTTCACTCATTTTTTGAAAAAATAATACAAAATTAATATGGTTCACCACATCACCACCAAAGGAAAATAACACTTCGACCACAAAAAATTACCCAAATTCACGCGACACCTGCACACAGATTAAAACTGAACATTTCACCATGAACAAGTCTATTAAATTTCCAAAATGAAGCACTTCTACCCTTAAAATTTTTGTTTTCAAGTTGAAAAAATGAATAACTTACTACAACACAAAAGGTCCAGATCATTATGTCCCGAGAATCCTTGGCATTTTCAAAGCCAAAATTGTTGGAATTCACAATAACTTCACGCATCACTACCGACGAATTCAAAATTACCGCACAAACTGCTAAAAAAAAAAGAAGCGATTTAGCGATGAGGCACACGCGCACATTTGAAACCAATCGCGAAACAGGATTCATTTAAAACTAATTAAAAACGCGAGAAGGAAACTAATTCAGAAACAGAAGTTACTTACATAATTAAAAACGCGAAAACGAAACTGATCGCGAAAAAGGATTCATTGAGATTAATTGAAAACGAGAGAACTTGAAAGGAATTAAAAACGCAAAAACGAAACTAATCGCGAAAAAAAATTGATTGAGAATTAATTATTAACGCGAGAGACTAATCCAAAATTACCGCCCAAACTGCTTTAAAAAAGATTCAGCAATGAAGCACTCGCGCACATTTAAAACCAACCGCGAAACATGATTGAAAAATAATTAAAAACGCGGAACAAACACTAATTGCAAAACAGGATTCATTTAAATTAATTAACAACGCGTGAACGAAACTAATCGCGAAAAAGGATGCATTGAGACTATAATTAAAAACGCGAGAACTCGAAAGGAAAACGCGGAGCAAACTACTAACCGGACAGAGTTATATTTTTGGAAACTTGACTCACAGAGGTTAGAGAAAGACTAAGGAAAAATTCTTTCCTGAATACTGGTGTTATTTTTTTTAACGCTTAACAGAAAATTTCAAAAATTTAGTACTGAGCGTGACCAGTTTTGGACTTTCTGACTGTCCTTGGTTACTACTTGTATACACTAAAATATTTTTATAACTACCCTACACTGTCAGGCATGATTTTGTTATCAAAGGAAATAAACAAACTTTGGTTTCGAGTCATGTGACTTTAAAGAGCTTAGACTCAGTAGTCTACATCCTCTAAAATTAGGGAGGCGTGCAAAAACAAAATGTTCACTTTCCTTTATCTTTCTTTAACCTCTGTAGACTGACAGTCAAGTCTTATTCTGTCATCAATAGAAGTAAACAAACTTTAGTTTTGACTTGAGTCACATGTAGACTCAGTAGTCTACATCCTCAAAAATTAGGGAGGTATGCAAAAACAAAACGTTCACTTTCTTTTATCTTTTTTAAACCTCTGTGGATCTACTCGTAGTTTCCAAAAATACAACTCCGCCAGGTCAGTTGTTTTACTCCGCGTCTTTCTTCCAAGTTCTCGCGTTTTTAATTGATTTTCAACGAATCCTGTTTCGCGATTAGTTTCGTTCTCGCGTTTTTAATTAATTTTGAATGAATCCTGTTTTGTGATTAGTGTTCGTTCCACGTTTTTAAAGTCTTAAATTCTGTTTCTTTCGCAATTGATTTCAAATGTGCGCGTGTGCCTCTTTCTAAATCTTTTTTTTTAGCAGTTTCAACGAATCCTGTTTCGCGATTAGTTTCGTTCTCGCGTTTTTAATTAATTTTGAATGAATCCTGTTTTGTGATTAGTGTTCGTTCCGCGTTTTTAAAGTCTTAAATCCTGTTTCGCAATTTGTTTCAAATATGCTCGTGTGCCTCTTTCTGAATCTTTTTTTTTTAGCAGTTTGTGCGGTAATTTTGGATTTGTCGGTAATCAATGTGTGAAGTTATTGTGAATTCCAACAATTGTGGCTTTGAAAATGCCGAGGATTCCCAGGACATAATGATCTGGACCTCATGTGTGGTAAGTTTTTTTCTTTTATTTAACCTCATTCATTTCCCTTAGTTTTAATCATGCAAATAAAAGCAAATAATTTTTTTTTGTTTGTAAATCTATCTTTGAAAAAAAAAGGTGTTCAAATTCTGCTTTTGTTTGGCGTTTGAAAGTCACATGGTGTGTCTAGATTAGTCCTTGGAACTTTTTTATTGAATTTCTGTGCGTAGTTCTGAGCTTACATAAGTTATCAGCTTATGGTGTGGGCATTTATTTTTGGTTCTTCAGAAAATTGTGCAGTTTTTTCAAATGCGTGTTTGGATTCCAAATAATGGTCTGTAAAATGAACTATAGTCCATATTTCCAACATATCTAAATCTGCTTTTCAGAAAAACTTGTTTAAATTTGCCCTCTTGTAGCTGTTGAAATTTCACTCAGTTGCTTTTAAACTACGACTGCGCTGAAAAACTTGATGTGAGCATTTCGAGAAATAGGCCTTTTTGATCTTACATGTTTTGCATATCTAGAATATGAATGTATTTTTTACCGACTTTGCCGTGAAACGGAAAAGTGAGGTATTGTATTTGTCATGATGGTTCAAGAATTGGGTGGGGGTGGATTTTCTTGACGTTTCGGAGTGTGCTGATCACGATAAGACCTATGGCGCAAAACGAGATAAGTTTATATATGTATATATTTGCTTGCGACCAGACATGTCAACTATGCTTGGCATATATGGTGAAAAGTGAACAAAATTTTAAAATTGGCATAATTTCTGTTCTAAATCACCTATCAAAATCTTATTTGCAGATTCAATTTAATATTAAAAAAATCCATGTGTTGGAAAAAATTATCAGATTTTTAGGCTAAATTTTGAAGAAAAATTTCAAAAATGGAGTGGAAGTAATTTGAATTTTAAGAAAGTTAAGACACCACAAGAAAGCTTGAACAGCATAAAAATTTTTGATGTTTTTAATTTTTCCATGGGCCAATAAAATACTGAAAAATTTCAGGTCAAATTTGTTGTCGTGTACACTCAGGTTCGATGTATTTACATACATCTCCACCAGCGCATCACATTCTACTCACTACAAATCGACTGTAGACCCTGCGTTCGTCCTCGCGCCTTGATTTCTAAGCCATGCGCGCTCTGCTGGAAGTTTCTGAAAACTCATAGTTGACTTGTATAGTAAAATTAACCCATGACTTGTCAACTATAGTTGACAAGTTGGTCAGTCCACTTGTATAGTAAAATTAACCCATTCATTAGTTGACAAGTCTGGTTACTAATACCTATATATATATTTATTTATAGGTATATCAATTTATGTATAAATTTGTGTCACGCTGAACTCAAAAGCTCCGAACTTTAAGTTGAAACTGATGATGGCAAAATATTGCTTTGATACTGAACTAGAGAAATTTTTAATTTGGTCGAAATCGATTCAGCCGTTTACGAGATATGAACGTTTAAGTGTGTTTCAACGTTATGGATAAGCTGAAATTTGTGTAAACCCTTATATCTCGCAAACGGCTCACCCCCAACAAACAGACGGAGTGGTTAGGGTGTGTAGGTTGCAGATTGGTGCGCCGGAGGTCGGGTGTTCGAATCCCGCCCGAGTCAAGAGGCGAAATTTTTTGTCGATTTTTTTGTTATTTTTTGTTAATTTTATTCGTCCAAAATTTTTTTGCCACAAAAAATCAAAATTTTTCAAAAATTTCTAGTGTAATTTTTGTTTCAACAAAAAACAGTAAGTTTTTGGTAAATAGCCAGTAACTTTTGATAATTTTTTTTTTGGTGAATTAATATTAATTTTTAGTAAATAAAATGATTAGTTATTTTTGGTGAATTACTCGTAATTAAAGTTGGTCGAAAATTTTGGTAAATTGCTTGGGTAATTTTTGTTTTGGTAAATTAATGGCGTAATTTTTGATAAGTTTGTATTCCAATTGGTAAATTTTCGTAAATTGCTGGGGTTATTTTTGGTAAATTGGTAAAAAAAAAACCTTTGGCAGTAAATTACTGGGGTAACTAAAAAAAAAGTCGGTAAAAATTCGGTAAAAAATTGGTAAATTAGTGGGGAAATGTCTGGTAAATTACTGAGGTGAATGTTGGTAAATTGCTGGGGTAATTTTTGGTAAATTGGAAAATTGGTAAATTAGTGGGTAATGTCTGGTAAATTACTGAGGTAAATGTTAGTAAATTGATAGGGTAATTTTTGGTAAATTCATAAATGTTGGTAAATTGGTAAATTTTGGTAAATAGGTAAATTTTGGTAAATAGGTAAATTTTGGTAAATTGGTAAATTTTGGTAAATCGATGAATTTAGGTAAATTGGTAAATTTTGTTAAATTGGTAAATTTTGGTGAATAGGTAAATTTTGGTAAATAGGTAAATTTCAGTAAATTGGTAAATTTTGGTAAATTGGTAAATTGGTAAATTTTGGTAAATTGGTAAATTTTGGTAAATTTCGGTAAATTGGTCAATTTCGGTAAATTGGTAACTTTTGGTAAATTGGTAAATTTTGGTAAATTGGTAAATTTTGGTAAATTGGTAAATTTTGGTAAATAGGTAAATTTTGGTAAATGGGTAAATTTTGGTAAATTGGTAAATTTTGGTAAATTGGTAAATTTGGTAAATTGGTAAATTTTGGTAAATTGGTTAATTTTGGTAAATTGGTAAATTTCGGTAAATTGGTAAATTTTGGTAAATTAGTAAATTTCGGTAATAATTTTGTTTTTTGTTAACAATTTTCCTGATATATTATTCCACTTGTAATATGACGATTACGTCTTTATAAGTACGCTAATTTTTATTTGAAAATCAATTTCATAAAAGTGTAATATGATGGCTACTTATGATTGACTATTTTATTTTGTCGATGTTTTCGTATTCATTAAATCGGTAAATTTGGGTACTTCCGCGCATTTTGATAAATTGGTAAATTTTAAAGTAATGTCTGGTAAATCACTGAGGTAAATGTTGGTAAATTACTGGGGTATATTTAGAGCAAAGTCGGTTGATCTTGCGAACTGCGCAAGATGTTTTTTTGGAATTGTAGAGGGGAAATACAGGCTTTTTCCGCGTTTTTTTTGCAATGTATGATTTTTGTTTTTAGTTTTAAAAAATTTCTAAAAACATTATCGAACTATGAACTTGTTACATTTAGGTACATACGAGTATGTATGTATAACTCATGCATGTAGTTATGCATACCTTTCTTTTGTGTAAAATTGAAACATTGCATCGTATGTAAATAACGCGACGGAAACGTAATAAAAATATCGTGAAAATAACTTAAAATATTCCTGTAACGCGACAGTAACATATTGAAAATGGAACAATTTCGTAATGGCTTCGTAATGACAATACCATGAGTCGATGAATCACCATAAACTAGCATTTTGACACCCTTCTTTTTCTCTAAAACGAAAATCAGCGAAACAGTTTTTCATCATAGGTACCTACTGGTCCTGCAATATTTGAAAAGTCAACTAAAATGATTTGAAGAAGTGCTTGTAGCATTTCAAATAAAGTGCAGTGGGGTGATTGCAAAACGAAAAAAGTCAAGTTCACTTTGACAATTCCAAAAGTAACCAACCAATCTGTATGAAACTTTCGGGGTACGTATTTTGGAGTATTTTGTAAAACATCGAAAAGATATTTCTTCACAATTTTTAAAATTTGAATACGAATCGATTCAATTTTTTATTTTTTGCATTTATTCTAGCTTGGGGTACTTGCAAAATTTGAGGTCACTTTTTTTGGAGTATGACTTATTGTATTTTTTACGCAGTATTTATACTTATTTCTCAAAATAGTCAAACGACCAAAAAATGGTAAATTGTAGGACTTTGAAAAAAATTCTCTCATCATCAAAACATTAGTTTTAAAATTTTTGACTGAAAAGTTGTTTTTCAGAAATGTGGTGTGATTAAAAATCGCGTCACTTCGTGTGTATGAATGATGGATCAAAAATTTTTTCGTTTTGAATAAAACCTAATAGCATTACTTATCACCTCCGCTTTGTATTGGTAGAAAGATCAGAAATTCAGTATGGTGGCGTAAAAATCGCGATTTTGCAATTATCTCTCTGCACCTTATTAAAAATATTCGAGTAATACCTCAAAGCGAAGCCGACGTGTAAAATAAGTACTTAATGAGGGTTTTTTTATTTGATCCCCTGCTCTCGTTCTTCTTTATTTTTTTCTCGATATCACGCTATACGATATTTCTATCACAACACCCTCTCACATTTGGTATCATTTTTACAGTCTTGGTTCAAAATCGGATTATATAATAGAATTCCTCGTTCTTATACTTCGTGTACATATATTAGTTAGATTATTGCCCATTCTACTCTCTGCCGCATCTTTATCTCTCCCTCGGCTCCATACACAATACACATATTAGGTAAAATGAAAAATAAAGTTGTAAGAAAAAAAAAAGGCTAGGTATTCGGCAGTGCATAACTCGAGGCATCGAAGGTGCAATATCGACGGATAAATATTACCATGAAAAACGCATTAAGTACAAATAACATTAAAGTCAACGTTTAGTGAAAATACTACAACAACTACGGGCACGCTCTCAGAACGAAAGGCGCTGGCGGAGGCGCGCCCCGAAACGGAAATTTATTCTAAGAAATGGAAATAAGATGACTGTGGAATAGAGATAAAACAGCCCCGATAGAAAGAACAAATTACCTTTGAAGTTTTGACCCTACTGTCGGTGTAAAGTTTGGAATTATTTCTTTTTTGTCGACTTTCCCTATAAAGTATGGCGCGCAACTCGCACCACGGCTCATACCTTTTCCTGTGGAAAGTGTAGGAGGAGTGGGGGAGTGGGGGGCTCGGGCTATAAGATACATTACGAGTGGTCTATACGCGCCCATCCACCTACACATACGTATAAAGAAGAAAAACATTGCCTAAACGAATGGGTAAAAGGTGGCAGTTGCCAGTGCGAGATTTATATGCGTTTCGCTCGTATCTTTATTCTGGTTTATTGGTCGGTCTCTGGGCACGTATATATTATGCGGCAAACGGTGATGCGGTCTATTTAGTCGTAAATTTCCCGATACACGTTCAAGAAACATTGTGTACTAGGTCTTCTATAGAGATACCTATACTTTATACATAAGTAGCAGACGAAATACGCTGATATAGGTACATGCTAGAGTTTGATTCGGGGTATAGATATGTTCGATATAGTGTTTTACGACCAAATGTGAAAAAATATCGCACCTCGCGACAGTTATAGCATCTCGATAAATATTTAGATGAACGTTTTTTTTTTTTTTTTCTAGCTTCGGCTACACTTAAAATGGCAGTAAAGCAATCCTCCTTTGCACTTACCAACTATTATACTCATACTCTTCTTATACTCATGTACCTTGGTGTAGTTTTTTATTTCATGTAGAGGTGAGGAAATTTCGTCAAACGTACGCGAGTTTATGCTTATTTTCTCGTACTATACCCCAAATTTCTCCTCGTCCCAAATGGGTTAGTCTTTTTTTGCGAAGAAAAAAGAGTGTAAGAAAAGCCTCATAATACATACGAAGGTATCGTAGATTTGCGATGAATATAAAAATGGTTACATTTGTAAGAAAACGAAATAGGATTTCGTGTGTATTTGTTTGCATTATAAGGTACACATTGAAGACGTGTAAACTATATCGTCGTCGTGCGGGTTTATAAATGACACGCGAACGTAACCAGCGGCATGTTGCATGGCAGAAAAAAGACACAGAAAACAGGAAATGGAAAACTTTTTTTTTGCTGTCGTGTCCTTGGATGAGAGTTTTGATGTGGGGTTGAAAGAATCATATTGTAGGTGGAGATTACCGGTAGGTGAATGTGAATATAGTTTGGGCTCGGGGGACTGGAAATCAATTTTTGCAAAAGATGAAGATCCCATCAGAAATTTACACTTTGATTTTTCACGTTATTGGAAGTTGAAAGTTTTATTGTTTTCTGATTCCATCAGCTTTTGACTTTGAGTGATTTTTATACCGATCTTACAGCAAAAGTCGACCTATTTAATCGATTGCGACAAATTTCAAGCTGGTTTTGAGCTTCCGGAGCATGTGGGATCAGCAGGGGGTCCGAAATAGAACACCTGCTTGATCCCACACGCTCTGGAATTCCGAACATGCTCCCCCTCGGAGAGGATGTAGAACATAATCTCGCACCTTGGGAGTAATAAGGTTACATCTCAAAAAAGTGAAATTTTACAGGAGAGTGATTTTATTTTTTTTAAAAACTTGATTCATTATTTTTATCAACTCATAATTAATTGTGAGAAATGAATAGCACCTCATTTTAAAGATCTGGTATCCTACCTTCATTTAGCATAAGAACACGTTGAAAAATAAAATCTTCAAGAGGAAATATTTCAATGTTTGGAAAACATTTTGAGTTATAATCTTTCATTAAAGTTGATCAGGAGGCGAAAGGAAGCGTCCAAAAAAAATTCATGTCAACAAAGTTGTAGAGAATTAAATTTCTAATCGACATAATGTCGTTAGTTTTTTCTAGAGTGCTTAGTTTTTGAGTTTTTCTCACAAAACTAAAATTTCATTATATGTGCAAATTCATTTTTCTGAAAAGTGATCAATTTTTTAAAAAAATTCCATTTGGTAGGTACAAACCAATAGAAAATGCAGTTCTTGTGACTATTTGTATCTGACAAACATTCAAAACAATCAAAACTGTTTGTTGACATTTTGTATGTACGAAATTTGCTCAAAAAATGTGGAGTTTTTTGAGATGTACCCTTATAACTCCAAACAACTTGCAATGCAGGACTGCGACCATCCTTCAAAACGTCATTGTAAATAGTTTGTTATTTAATTAGTTTTTGTTCTTTAGCACTTTTGCTCAATTTGAAATCCTGTTATTGAAATGTAATGTAGTGATGATGTTCTACATCCTCTCCGAGGGGGAGCATGTTCGGAATTCCAGACCATGTTGGATCAAGCAGGTATTTCAATTCGGACCCCCTGCTGACCATTGTTCATCAGTTTATTCGTTACTTGCTGAGCCCATTATTATGTCTGATGTTATCAGCGTCATAAAATTGCCCTTTTTTCACTCCATTGTTCTCCAGATCTTTCTCACACCTGTAGGTTAAGGGATTCGCAACATGAAACACCTGGCCGGTTGGTAGAGGGAGAATAACTTCGAAAAACAAATCCAAATTTGAGATCAGTGCGATTAGAACTTTCATTGGAGTAACATCTCAATTAACTATAATTATCGCACATCTTTGGCATTCAGCATCCATTGCTATATTTATTTATTCAATTGTTTATTTTTTTCTATTATTATTTATTCAGCAATTTAATTTATTTCCGTTATTGGAGGTTCCAGATGGACTTGAAAGTGATTATAATTAATTCAGAGAGTCGATACAAAGAGAGTGAGAAATTTATCTGTGATTTTATGCAGAAATGATGCATTTTTTCTCTTTTTTTGATGAATTGAGATTTCCAAAATGTCGTTGCGGAAGCTCCAAAACCCTTTGAAACTGCTTCCCATCGATCTACGATGAAATATTTAATGTGGATGATGGATTATATTTGCGATTGTAGACTAATCTTGTACTTTTATTTTTCTGTTTTAGGTGAGTATTCAGCTATTGATATGAAAAATTATTCATACGTGTTCAATTTCCGTTTTAAATCACTGCATTACAAATATGTAGCTCTGAATGAAGAAATCTTCAAATCAGGTATAGTTGATGGTCGTTCTAACTACATTTGTTTTGAAGCATGATATTCATAGTTTGTATACGTGCAAATAATACATTCTGATTTCGATCGAAAAAAAAAGTATTTTCTACTGGATACGTTAGATATTCCGTAATTCCTGATTAAATTCTCCCAATCTTTGAAACATTCTTACCAAGTTTCAAAAGGAAAGACAGGAAAAAAATGAAGATGAACCCGCCCTTGACTATTCCATTTTACCCTTGGCCTGATATCGGTATTTCGCAATTACCTCGAAAATCTCGAGATCATAATTTTTCAAATGATTCTGACCCTTGAAGCTTTACGCTGCGGGAACCCTTCATCAATGTCGTTTTCCAATCTCGCTTTTTATCCGGCTGCAATAAAAGTAATCTGTTTCAAGGGAAAGTCCCGCAGAAAGAGAGGAAAAATTGAATAAGAAGCCGTTTCGGTATACGCGACGGTGACGAGGATTCTTATTTAAATATTTGTCGTAGAATTTTCATCTCTTTTCGTCGTCGGTTGTTTTAAGTGCATCGCAATCTTTTCCTCGTATAAGTGAACGCGCCCGAATCGCAGGCTTGCGAAATAATAGAAAAAAAATAACTCACATGCGCCAGCTATAGGCAAAAGTAGTAAAAGAGTGAAATTTTTTTTCTTTTCACGAACGGTTTATGTAATAAAAGAAAAAGTATAAAAATCGCATCATAGTTGCCTGTGACTGCAGAATTATTGTTATTCGATAGTCTGAAAAATTCAACTTTTTTACGATCAAGTTATACGAATCATATTTACGACCGAGTGTGAGCAAAATGCGAAAAAATTTTAATTATTTTTAGAAAAGAAAAGTGTAGGCGAAGTCCATTTTCACCAAGTTATTCGAGATTTTTTAGTAACCAACTTGTGTTTTGATTATGCATTGAAAAAAAAAACCGTGAATTTCGATGCAGTCATATTTATGAACCCTATGACATAAGAAAAGGGATTCTAGATCATTACGAGACGATCTATCAAGGTCTAAAGAAATCCGTCGAGGATTACCTGCACCTCTTCCACCTCTGGGGTGAGACAGACGATCACCCATTAAACCCTCCGGAAACCACATACCTTCGACGTATCAGCCACTAATTCGCCTTTTAAATTCATGACTTTCTACGCCTCACGTCAAAATAACGTAAATTCTCCCTGCTAGATACTCTTTGGTTCAATTTAAGAAGGGAGCGTCATAGATGGGTATTCCGGATGAGAAGAAGAGAGCCATGCAGAGATGAAAAAAAAAATGCGAATCTTTCAAAAAGAATTACTCTCGCGAAAGTACATTATTAATGCTTTATATGAAGTGAAAATGAACACAAGTGGTAAAAAATGTTGGTTGGAGTGCAATTTATAAATTCATTCGGGAGGTTACAAGTCGAATGGAAGCCTTTAAAGGGATGCTGTATGATAAATAGCGGTTAACGTGCCAGACCAGCTTCGCAGACTACCAGATACGAATACAGTACACGTCAGACCCATTTCATTTTCTATGCACAAACTCATTCCTCAAGCTAGCATCTTATTTCTTACCATCTCGATATACCACCCCTCGATATTATTAGATGGCAATTTATATTATATGTAGCTTGGTTTTTTTCCTCACTCAGCGTGTTCGAGTCTCTTCTTTGCTCGATATGGTGCCTATCGCGATGTGCTGTCGTTTTTTTTTTTCATCTGTTAACCAGGCGCTGGTGCTTGTCAAGATGTCTACATGAATTTTTTTGTATCATTGTGGTAATATTCCTCAATCATCTGTTTATATTCGTTGGTTGGATTTGACATTATACCTTTAACGTATCGACGTTTATGTACGTACATTTATCTATATCTACGAGTTTTGATTGCTTTTTGTGGATAAGCGATCAGATGTCTTTTGTTGGCGTTTCTTTTCTTCTTTTGGAAAAAAACGATCAAAATGATAGAGCAACGTTGATATTGAGACTGATTGAGTTGTGTTGCTGTTCAGATCATTTCATTTTCATGTTTATAAAATTGATGAAAAAAAATTTCGAAATTCACTTGAAAAGTCATCAGAACGCCATAAAAACCGTTGAAAAATGAAAATATTCAATATAAAAATTGATGAACCATTGCAAAAGTCGAGAAAAATTTCAAGAAATTGAAAACGCATAAGATGGCATAAAATTTATAAAATTACACCTAGTGCAGTTAAAAATTATAAAATCAGCATAAAAGCACTAAAAATTATCAAAAAATATCTGTGACGCTGAACAAAAATTTAGCATAAACGAGAAAAAAAAATTGTTAAAACTTATTCAAATTCCATATGAAGTATAGTGATTGAAAACACTGAAAAATTGAAAAAAAATTTCAACAGGTAATTAGGACAAAGTGCTTAAGTGTCAAAATTTCTTCAAAATTCTGTTTCTTTTACCGCATTTGCTGGAAAAATGTGTAAAAAACAAATGTGCGTTTTTGACACCCTTGTCTTTTGTCAAATTTGCTAAAAAAAATCGTGCTCTTCGGCTATTTTACTGTATAAAAATTTGTGCTTTTTTGCAAAAATTAAAAAATAATGTTGAGATTTTCGCTAAATGCAGAAAATTGTTCTTTTTTTAAAACAGCAAATGCAGAAATTTTTACGTTATTTTGTCCAAAAATTGTGTAAAGTAGATAGTATTTTTTGCCAAAATTGCAACCCTGTTTTTTTTTGTCAAGGTTGCTCAAAAAATCGTGCTGATTTGTCAAATTGTCAAATTTTCAAAAATTTGTGCTTTTTGACAATGAATATAAAATTTGTCACATTTTTACTCAAACTTGAGAAAACTTTTTTTTTCAAAATCGTAAAAAAGTTGTATCTATTTTTTGGCAAATTTTTAAATAGGCTGAGTTTCATCTCTCAAAATTGCAAAAAAGTTATTTTTTTCATAAAATGCGAGAAGTTATGATTTTTTTACCAAAATTGTTTAAAAATTATGTTTTTTTTGTCAAAATTGAAAAGAAACTGTGTTTTTGTAAAAATTGCTAAAAATTGGGATTTTTGCGTTAAAATAGCAGAAAAATTGTATTTTTTTGCAGGAATTGCAAGAAGTTCTTTTTTTCCCAAATTATTTCAATGTTCTGTTTTTTTTTGTTTTTTTGTCTACCAAAAAAAAGTTGAAAAAATTTAGAGTGATCTCTCTCCCATAACCCCTTCCTGCAGTTTTTCAGAATTTCAATGTAAATTCGATCTTAATATACGTCTCGCGGCCCTCCTCCTCATTCCCCCTCCCCCAAAATTATAGATAACTCTTAGCCCGTGAACAAATCGACGTTGAAAACGACTAGTCAATGTGCGGTTATTGGAGCTGTTTTTTAAAATTCGCAAAACGATTTTCGTATATATGGTAATAAGTTGCTAGCGGTTTGCGTGAAGTTGAAAACGTGGTCGATGCGGTTGAGCTGCGTCTAATTGGAAAACTTGACGAGCAAAAGTTTAATGAAGATGCCATGTAATAGTATAAAACGTCTTGGTTGATTTTACAATCGCTAGTGTCACTCGAGTCGGTGTTAATTCAGCTGTTTGCGAGAAAATAACGGGCAAAAAATGCTGCATTTTTTTCCTGATCGATTTGAAAAAAAACACACCCTCCGTATAAAGTTTTCGTCTTGTGTAGAATTAAATCCGAATGCAAAAATCTAATACCTACTTCCTACTTGAAAGAAACACGATTTCTGTGCGTCTAAAGCCGATAAGCTGTTTAATTTAGGTATTTATACGTATAGTATATGGTATATACGAGGATTAAAACGAGTTTAATTATTTTAATGAGTATTAAACGTTCGTTCGTTGAGAGCTTTGAGCTTAAAGTCTACAGCTCGAGTTCTCATCAACGACGTAAAGCTGATTTTTCCTCCAAAAATACGTACGAGAACGATGGAAGGAGCCGGTATAGAGGGGAATTCGACGATGCTAAAAATCTTGCAAGACAATTCGTCGTGCACTTGTTGCTCGCGCCTTTAATGTTTATTTGCATGAAAACATAGTAACGATGATGGGAATTTAATGATACGCCGCGCCGCGCCGGAACGCTGCCGCCGACTCGACTCTGGCTCGAGGGTACGTATACGAATTTCCATCGAAAATTTCAATATACGTTTGCAAAATATCGGGCTGTTTTCACACTCCTTCTCCGCGTTCCTCGTTTTCAGTTGAAAAATATGAATACGAAAGCTAAACCCGTGGTAATCGACTCACGACTCGTATATACGATGGTGATCTATACGATAACCACGTCGTGAAATTGTCGTATAACATTCTCGTTTTATACGATATTTCTCATGTATGTACATACGTAGAGTAAACTCGACAACGATTCGTAAAAATGGTATCAAAATTATCTATTTTTTTTTCAAGGCTACAAAAAAAACTTGTGAAAAAATTTCTTAAATTTTATTACGTTTTATTATGAAAATTTTCTTGACATTTCGCAGCATTGATTTACTCTAGAATGTTCTCTAGTGGCTTAAAATATACTACTAGGTACTACTCGTATTTTATGTACGCGATGCAGTACATTGATATTCAGTTCTCGTATTGAGAGAGTACCTATATTGGAGCTTTTTTTCTCTCCAAAATAAAAGGGTTTAAAAATTTTCCTCTTTTCATACCGCGGAGTGCGAAGTAGCAGAATCCCCGAAAGAATATTTTTATAATTTTGTATTCTTTAGATGATATTTATAAGGAATGTTCAGCACTGTTCTTTGTTTTTTTTTCTTCTTTGAAACTTCACCTTATTTTTTACAAGTCAAAATTTTCACGAACAAATAATAAGATTCTATTAGGTCTTGATAAGAGTAGCGTATTGAGGGGTGTTACTTCTTTTGTTCGTGAATAAAGCTGATTAAAAATATTTTTTAATATTCTAATTTTAGAAGGGAAACGACAAAATAATTAAGATAATGAAGAAAAATTTATTGTATTGGGTTCGTGGTAAAGAATAATTTTTGAAAAAATATCGAAAAAGTTGAAATTCTTAGAAAGTATTGGAGTATTGATCATCAGATTTATGTGAAAAATCTCGTCATGAGACAATTTCATTTGCGCTTAATCAGTAATCAGAAATCTGAAAAACAATTGATTATTCCATAACACTTGAAAGAGAATAATTCAAACCTACAAAAAAATTTTTGAACCGAACAAAGAAAAATCGAACGTTTACTAATCACAAATGACATTAGTTGACTTTCAAACTAGTTTCAAGAGCTTTCTACTTATACTTCGAAATATCTTTTCCAGTCTGGTGATTTCTTCGAAATTGCAAACTTATACCTCGCCAGCTTTAGGAGATAAAACCTATCGCATAAGATGAAAACAATCTACGGCACAGACCAATACTAAAGGGTAAAACTGACTGCGACACCTGGAATTTGAAACAAACCATCTCGAAAATTATAATCATTTAAGAAAACGCGGTCTATCGAAAGACAGAGAGAAAATACTTTTCGGTACATAAATTTAAACCCAGCAGTAAAAGGAAAGCAGGCAACGAAATTTGTATAAAATTGAAAAATTAGCAGCGGAAAATTTCGAATAGAAAAACACTTCCATTAGACCGCATTTCTACGAAGTAATTTGCTTTTTTTTTTGTTCTCCATGCGCCGGGAACTTTTTCAAAACATTCTTTTGAATCGAGATTGGTTAGGTGTGTTTTTTTTTTTTTAGTAGAGTGAAAGAGAAAAAGAGAAGAAGAAAACGAAATGTGTTAAGTTTTCAAAAGAGGGAAACGATTTGCGTTCCCTTTCCATTTACGTAAAAGGTCGATTACAGGTAAATTAAAAGGGTGTGCCTTGGTTTATGCGGAATCGCAACGCACTGCTGGCATCTGTAGTCAGTTTTTACCTTTATTAAAATCAAGCACGCGGAAAAAGGTCGTTAAATGATATTTATAACGCTATTATTTTTTATCGACTTCATAATAGTAAAAGGCTGTGTATAAGAAGTGCTTTATTAACTTTATGCGTATAATCGAAATTGGCGATATTTTTTATACGTCTCGCATAAAGTTTGGCTTTACGAGTCGACTCGAGAGCTTCGCGTGACGTATAGGTAAATTAGTTACCGAAAGTTTATGGCTTTATAAGCCCGGGTAAAGCGAAGTACACTGGGTAGAATTTCTTAAGATGCAAAATTTTATAAAAAAAAAAAATACCCGCAGGACTTATGGTCGTACATCTTGAGTCGTTAACATCTCGAAAGTATATGATTTTTCGTTAATATTCTAACAAGCTTTCGGGTTATATACGAGTTGAAAAATTGCGCTATAATTTAAACGAACAAACAAGGGTCGTTGATGTTCTAGCTATACATCGATTGACAATTTTTTATCACCGAAAATCTACTCGTAATTTTTTAATGGCTACGAACGCCGGATCATCTTCAGTCGCAGAATCTACAACTTTTCAAGTGCCTGCTTAAACGAGTACATCTTAACGTAATTTCTTCCTTTATTTTGCATTTTATTCGACGACGTTTGGCTCAAAATGATTTAGGCAAGCAGCATCAGTACAATGTATTTGTCGAATTTACGTATCGTTTTTTAAAGGCATGAATAATTTATACAGCGAGACCATGTAAAGTAGGCGTTTTGAGATTTAGAACCGAAAAAGATTTGCAGACGAGACTCGCGACGCGAAATAAATAAATAATTTATCCGAAGAATGATTTTATTAAGCAGACGGTGGCGTAGCGTTTGGTGTATGTGGTGTTGAGTTTATTTATCTCATGGAGGCAAAACAACATTGTCATCAGTGATTTTTTTCCTACCTGAAGCGTCCTGATATGACATGATACTGCATCAGAATCGAATTTCGATTACTTTTCCAACAACGTCACTCTAACCCTTTATCCCAGATTTAAATGATTCTCAAATATTTGCAAAGAGCATGTGAAAAAATAAGCGTGAAGTCTCCTCTCCCTAGGAAAATTTTGAATTACTGGGATACGGTTTTTGGTAAAGTCAACTTAATGCTCGATCAGGCATGTTCATACAGACCAGGTCTTTAGCTCTGATCTGGACCAATCGGGTCTGGTCTGATCATCAGGATCAGGTTTACAGCCTATTGACTTGGTTGTCTATCTGGCCTCTTCAGGTCATTTACCTGTTTGTCTGGATACTTAAGGTCACTGACTATCTGTTTGTGTCTAGCTCTAGCCTCCCGAGATTGCCCGTCTGCCTGCCAAGCCATATAAGGTCAGTGACCCGTCGACCAGCCCCTTAAGGTCATTGACATGTCTGTGTAGCCTCTCACGTTTGTCTAGTCTGGCTTCCCAAATTCGTCTGTCCGTCGGTATTCTAAAGGTCATTGACTTTTTTGTTTTGTTTACTGTTTAGCATCTTATGGTTGTCTGTGTGGTCTCTTAAGGTCATTGACTCGACTTTATGTCTTGCCAAGGTCGTCCGTCTATCTATCTTTCTGGCGTCTTAAGGTCATTGGCATGCGTGTCTGGCCTCTTATGCTAAGTGGCCCAACTCTCTAGTCTTCCAAGAACGCCGTCTGTCTGGCTTTTCAAGGTCACTGATCTAGTCTAGCCTCCCATGTTTGTCTGTCTGCGTGCCTGTCTGGCTTCTCAAGGTCGGCTATCTTCTTGTATGGCCTCTGAAAGTTATTCACTAACACGTCTGTCTGGCCTCTCAAGGCCCTTTTTCCACTTTTCGGACCTCTTAGCAATTTAGTATGTAATTTTGTTTCAAGTACTTTCTAGTCAGATTTGTAATCTAAAAGTCCACTTTAATAGAAGTAAAAATTTCAAAAATTACCGAAGTAATTTTTTTCAAGTTTTTAAAAGTTTAGCGTAATGTCTTGGAATAGAGTGCAATTTTTCCAAGTTCTTAAAAGTCAGATCAAATATTGTAAAATCAAATGAGTGCTCTAAACGTTGTAAATTGGCCTATTTTTTTTTCAAGTTTTTAAAGGCCTGATACAATATTACTAGTACATAAAATGTTTGAGAATAATAACATTATATCAAAATGCCAGAAATTGGTTGTTTTTGTCTTTAAAAAGTCTCACATAATGACGAGGATTTATTACATATTTTTTCCAAATTTTTAAAAGTTAGACATTATGAAGAATTGAACTATTTTTCTCCAAGCGTCCTAGCCTATTTTGGAAACAACTTATTTTCAACTTGAATTTTTGGAAAAAACATACTTGCTTTAGATTTCGCCCAAAGGTCCACATTAGCTCTCGGCGGCAATGGCTTAAAGTCGATTCTGAAACCTCTCTCTCTCTTTTCTCCCCATATCTCGACTATTTATTCAATCAGTTAACAATGAAGAAAACTCAGTAAGTATATCAAGCGCTCATATTGTTCTCATTCTATACATGATGAAAATAATAACTCTCGAGATGATGAGTTTCCAGTAAAATTTTCCACGCTGATACGAGACAACTTCGTCTTGTCTTCAGCATTGAACGAAAACATCTAATAAAATTTTCCATGTCACTCTTTTGAAAAACAAATTTTAAACAACGCTGACACGAGAAAGTACGTAGGATTTTAATTTTACGACGTTTTTAATAAGGTGTCAGAAATCTGGGCACTGTGTGCTGAGTATCTACCCTCAATCCTCATGGTAATAACGTTGCGTGAAAAGTTGAAAAAAGATAACGATTCGCAAAGGAAATTAACAACATCAAAAAGTCGCATACAATCCACTCACATACCTACTTACTCGAATACTAGTACGTATGTATGTGTGTATTAGAAACACGAAACATACTTGTACGTCATCGTTGGTTGGCGCGCAATATTTTCATATCCGCATTTCCGTACAGTATTACTTCGGGTTGGTAAATATAATCGGGCATGTTTGATAATTAAGTTACTAAAAAGGTATACACGTTTATCAGATGCATTATGACAGCTTGTCAGGAACGTTTTAAATGGTATAAGAAAACGTAATTTATTTTCACACGTACGATTGGTGTATGATGAGCGACTCACCCTTTACTATGTCTATCTCTATATCGTGATATGTTGGAGGTTCTTTAACGATGCAGAGTGTTGCATATACTCGTATACGATGACGTTTGATTGACTGTAGCTGTACGATTTTTTCGGTTAATTTAAGATATCGATTTTTTATTCTTCCAAATTGCGTATTTTTCTTTAATTTTTAGCTCTTTTGCATGTGAAATATTTTACCAATCACTTCGAAGAAAAATTAGAGAAATTTTCCTCCAACTTTATGTGTATTTCTAAAGACGGTGGCAGTTCTTGGGAAATATTTGAAATTTTCATTAATCTTATTGAAGTTGTGTTTTATTCAACAAACTAGAATTTTTTTTTATTTCTTATAAAATTGTGAAGCAGCTAAGAAATATGATATGGTGAAAATTCAGAATTTTTAGATTTTTTTTCTCTTTGCAATAACTACGCGAGGATTACGAAAAAGCAAATATTTCAAATGGTATTAGGTCTGTTTCGTGAAATCAATGCAAATTTTTTATTTCCCCTCGAGAATGTATGATGAAATTTTCTTTTATTAAAATGTCGTTAAAATTTTGTGGTTTGGGAAATATTATTTCCATTAATCTCTCTCTTTATTCTGTAAAATTCTTTGTATTGAAACCTACACTTTATTACTAAAGCTTGGAATTATGTGTTTAACGGTTTCAACTTGTATATGAAAAGAAAAAAAAACAAATCTGAAAAATGCCAAAAAGGCACAAGAATTTTATGAAGTTGAAATTTTGTTCAAATATTCGGAAAATGCTATTTTTGATTAGTAATTATATAAGTAGTGGGTTAGTGGTGTTTTTCTGTAACTTGAATTTCTCCAGGTTGGGGATTTTTGAAGAAATTGAAGATCTTGTAGCTTTATTCATTGGAATAATAATTTTTTTGGATTCTTTGGAGTCAAAACATAAATGAGGAGTGGGGTAGGGAGTGAATGCATGCGGAATGTCATTATTCAATTTCAACTTGATTGTTGAGGAGCCTCCAATATGTTTTCATTCGTGTTCAGAAATTTCAAATGCACGTAAGTAATGGGAAAAAATAATAAACTCAAGCTCCTCGCCTGAGAATTTATTCTCCAATGTAGACTTCAACTACATTATTTCAAAAAATCGAGTAAATTTCTCCCCAAAATGTATTACCAAAGCTCGTTAGTACCTACATTTATGACAAATGAAGGCGAATTCGAATCACAACTCGACATAGCAGAGTACATTTACGAAGCATTGCACAATATGTATTTCTCGTACCTAGGAAATTCCAAGGACTCTCACCTAGTCGGTTTTTTTAAGGGTGAAAAAAGGATTAAAATGCTACATTAGCCAAAATAGAGGAAAAGGAAAACTCAAACTGGAATAAAAGTTGCGGCAGCATTATTGGTTAAAAGATGAGGGTACGATTTAGTATTAGGCCTATAAGCGAATGAATGGCGTTGGTTAAATGGCTTTTTTTCAATTTGCAACGCTTTGGTTTTGTTTTTTTGCCGCATCGAATTTAAAAGGTTTCGAGTACGCTTATGAGTACATATCATGCGAACACTGTTTACCCCTCTGGCCTTATGGCCTTCGCACGTCTGGCTACACGTATCGAGTGAATTGGCTGGGCTGCGTACAAAGAAGATTTACCGGCATGCATCGAGCTTGATGTGCGTACTTGATAATTTAACGGGTACTTGATCACACGTTTGACGAGACTCATTTAAGCGATTTCAAAGCTCAGATCTTTCGATAGGTGCTGGTATTATTGGTATTGTTTGTGGCGCGTAATTCTCTGGCTGGCAGGCGTTGTTGTGTACGTCGCTCTTCGTCGCGTTGTTGTTAACACGATATAATATTCGTGTTAGGAAATTTATCCTGTGAGGCTTTTCGCACCCCACAGCTGGAGTATAGACCATCTCAGATTTCAAATATAGGCGTTAAACCTGTAAAACGTATGTAGGATCGCGTTACGCCTTCACGTGTCGCCCTCGCCAAATGTTCAGCGTGAATTTTCATACTTCACTCGTGTTGATTGACCTTTTCACGCGCTCTGTGGTAACGTATGCGAAATCCGGCGCTTTACAAGGATTACGCATATGGCTTCTGTTCGGCTAGGCTATCGTTTTTTTTTCCTTCGTCACTGTTTTTTTCATTTTAGCATGTCGATGTCGATGTCGTCGCCGTCTAACTTACGAGTCGCGAGAACGTGGCGCTAAATTGATTGATTTTGAGATTACGATGCTTCTCCGAAGGCGGTAGACTTGATCTACGAGCGTCAAAAACCTTTGAGCAAGGGTTCTAATAGGATACACTCGACTTTATGATAGGTGGTGAAAATGACTGATTGGGATGACATTCGAATATTTATGTACCCTTGAAATATATGTACTTATCTACCGGGTGTTCTGTTAATGGTAGCAATTTTCTGATTCGCTTCTGTAGCACTCGTATGTGAAATGGGTTGTGGAATTTACAGAGTGTGGGGTCAAGTCGAGGAATACCAAATGAAATTTCTATCTGGCGATAGATTGCTGTGTAAATAATTATAGAATTGAATAAAATTCATTCAAATTTATTTTATGTGTAAATGAAAAATTAAAAGCTCTACGAAATTTGAGCATATTAGGGCGATTTCTTTGATTCCTTTTATGTAAAGAAAGAAAGCTAGGGGGAAAGGGAACAAAATTATTTCAGAAAACTTACCAAAAAATTATTTTGAAATGATCTTGAAAACATGCAGCGAAAATGTAAGAAATTTTAAACAATATTCCGTCGTTTTATTTTTTCAAAATGGACCTCAAAGTTTCAAAATTCGAAAAAATTCAATTGTTTTGGTTTCAAAAATGTTTCTGGTGGTGGGGGGGGGGTCTTGAAAAATGCGATTTTTTTGAAGAGATGGGTTCCAAAAATATGAAGAAAAATACTTTTGGGGGTAGGAAACCTCTCGATCATTCGGTTATTAATTTCGACAATTTTCACAGTGCACCTTATTTTGGAATAATGTGCTTTGTTTGATGTTTAGTTTTTTCCGATCGGTCATCCAAAGGCAACGAAATTTTCAACCCCTTGGTTGAAAATAAGTGGAGTCTACTGTAAGCCTCATCTTCCCAATTTTACTTCAAGTAAGATACATTTAAAAAAAACCGAAATATTGCACAAAATTCTTATTTAAAAATGTTCCACTTCCAACGCCACAATTTGATCTCTGCTTGAGTAAAATCAACTCATGTATAAATTTTATCCCCTCTCCTCTCCATCTCCATCCTCACTCATGACCAACTTGTGGCCCACTGTTTCTCTTATTCACATCTATCCATGAAAAAATGGTTGAGATTTCTTTCGCTCTCACGGTCTAAAAAGAATAGTTTTTGTGAATGAAATGTAGGTATGCACTTGAAGATTTTTCACTCTCCCTTCCCCTCCAGTTCTCAGAAAATGAGAAAAAAAGTGAACTGCCTTTATTTAATTCTCTGATTTGGTTCATTTTCATCGAGAAAACGCTTGGTAGTTTTAATAAGTACATAAAAAAAGTAAAATCTTCCTCCACTTGGAAAAATTAGCAAAATCATTAAAATTAATCAAGTTTTTATATTCTAATCCTCGGATCTGGTACATCTTTATCAGATAAGCACTATTGAATAGTTTCTATTCCTCCTTCTCCCTGTACAGTGAAATGTGACACTTGGTCCCCTCAATTTGTTAGAATACATGATTTGATAAATACTGAAATTCAAGTTTACAATAGTCAAGTACGAATAATTATTATCTCTATTTTTCAAGTTTTACAGAATGATCCACCATTTTTCAAATACTAATAAATCACTAAATCACTGTTATTGTAACTTGATGAGGTGGAGCTAGTCAGCATTGCTTGAGGTGCCAAGGGGGTTTTTATTATTCATTTTAAAATGGTGACTTTTAAAAATTTCGTCACAAATACTGAAAACTTTCAATAAAAAAATACTACCCAACTTTATTTTATACTTTTCAGCTTTGAGAGCCTCTATTTAATTATAGTTACGAGATATGTATTCAGAAGGGTTTTGACCACAAATATAAAATTTTTCAACATTTTTTTTACCGACTTCAATTTTTCATTTTTTTCTATTCGAGGGATTTCATATAAGAGTGTCGACGTTTTTTGAGAAACCTATAGAGGAAAATTTTTCTCGAAAAATACATTATTGAGAAGGATTTTGCCCAGAATTTAAATTTTTTTAGAAAGGAAATTCATTTTCAACTTTCTATACAAGAAGACCAGCACCAACATTATTTGAGGAACCGAGGATGGATTTTTCTAAAAAAGATTTTTTGGAAAAATTTTGACTTAGAAATGAGAAATTTTGAAAAAACAGTTCCGATTTTAGCCCAATGTAGAATATTTTTCTCGATTTTTCCCAACATTGAGAGCTTCATACTAGAAAGCCACTGACATTCGAGTACCTATTTGGAAAAATTCTGATTCGAAATAGGGAATTTTTGGAGGCATTGTATTTTTTTCTCGTTTTTTTAATAGATATTTTTCAAAACCAGACAGTGGAGCTCCCGGTATGAATTTTTTCAGATAGGGGAAAAATAAGAAATTGAAATTTTTTTCTTCCATGGTAACAACTTCAGTAGATGGAAGATGAAAAATTAAAACCTTACAAGATAAAGCAGCTTACGCCCTTAAGGCTACTCACAAAACCAAATTTCAGCAGATGAACGAAGAGACTGGAGGTCCAGCAAGGATTTAAAGGTTCTAAAAGAGCACAAAAATTGCATAAATAAAATAATGAAAAAATTAAGTGCCTATACCTATTACTCCAAAAACACTGTTTTTGATCACATTTTAAATGCAATCCCATATTCATAATTCAACTTTAATGTTATTGAGCTACTGTAGATAATGGATCTCTATATTCTCCAGTATAAAAACACGAGTGAAATCGGCTACTTATAGTTACCGATAGGTTCCCTTGTGAGTAGACGTGGATAGCAATTTTTCTCTAAAACAAACTATAAGTAGATCTGTCTTAATAACGTTCAAAATCCATGTAAATATGAAAGAAAAAAAAGGCAGGAAATTTATTTGGACGTTATAACGCTCCATTAATGTATATTCCAAGTTTGAACTTTCGTCCATCAAATCGCACTTAAACTATTGCCTCGGGCTGGGAAGGAGAGAAAAATAAAAATTTCGACGTAATGGCCTCGCGCGACCGAAACTAAAAACTAGGTCGTTTTTCGAGTGTTTTCCACGCGTACTTCGTTACATTATTTTCTACGATTCACCCAGCTAACATAATCATCGCTATGAGCACTTCAATAATATGTACAAACCTTGGCGAACGAAGGCGGAAAAAAGGTGAAAATCAAAGAAATTACCAAACAATATCCATACATAATATACTCATCGAAGGTACCCATTTCACGCTATAGTGGCCTCCTACGGTTGGAGAGCAATGTGGAAGGTTTTTGAGTCCATAAAACGACGAATTTTTTATATGTACCTCGTGTATCTACAGTCTACACTACAATTTTCCAAGTCTGGAAAGGTTGAGGAAGTAGTGTACTGGAAAACCAAGCATTACCATCGTCGTCGTTGCTCGTTGGCTGTAGTAGTTCTAGTACGTAAAGCGTATAAATATAAAACACCCTTCGAAAAGCAAGATATGTAAATTTTAATAGCACAGGTGTGTGAAGGGCGGCGTTATTGTGTCGGTGGAGCGGCATCGTTGGTAAAATATAAAAGCCGAATATATCGCGTAATAACGAGTTTGGCGGCAAGCGATAACGTTGAGTTTAATATGATTTTGTAATGCTATTTATCGAAGTAATACCCTCGCATGGCGTGAATTTTATCAAAAGCGTGGATGCAATTGAACATTGAAGTCGCGTGGTGTGGTATGGCATGGCAGTGCTATATACTTTACCTCATTCGCCGTATTCGGAACATAAAATTGATGGCGATGCAGCGGAAACCGCAGTGGAGTTTACGTAGAATTATGTGGAAAAAAATAATAATACTTCATCGAGTTAAATATTGTTGTCCAGCGTATACGTAATTAAAACTTATAAACGGGGAGATTTCATTTGATATTCTCGACGCGTGCCATTAATGAATTACACGAGCCGTAGGAATTTTTTATTTACTAAATGAAATTTTCACGCGAGTTTTATGGTATATGATACGAGTATGATGCTCGTAGCGTGCTGGAGATGGTCGTTAAAGGAAGAAGGGCTCGTGTGTGCAGGATATTCTGTTGATACTCGTAGTACCGAATTGTATTTGTAGGTTTAAAAATATGTACTTGACAATAATTTGTATCTACTAAATTCATGCTTTTATTCGTAGATTTACCAAGGCTGAAAATGGTAGATATCTTCTTCTATTGTACGGTATTGAATGTTCTGATTTGGGCAGAGGATTTGGTGAAATGCAAATTAATCATGTTGAAAAATAATATCAATGAAAAAATTTTGCAAAAGAATTTGCCTTCACGAAGAATCTCACAATGGATTTGCGAAGGTTTTTGAGAATAATTTTTGTGAAGGATTTCTGCAAACGATTTTAGTAATGAAATTTTATGAATGATTTAGTGAGTTAATGTGGCGAAGGCCGAGTTTTTTGAAGAATTTAACTATTAAGAAGGATACTTGCGAAGGTTTTCTGTGAAGAATTTAGCGAAGGATATTTGTGAAGGACTTTGGTAAACGATTTGGCGAAGTATTTTTGGAGAGAATTTCGCAAAGAATTTTGGAGATAGAATCGGGAAAGGATTTACGAAGAATTTTGAAGAAAAAAATCGCGATCGATTTTGGTGGAGGATTTTGGCGAATGATTTGCGAAGAATTTCTCTGCCGATTCGGCACAGGATTCTTGAATTCTTGCAAATAATCTGGACGAGAAAACTAAAAGGAATTCAGCGAAGGACTTGCAAAGGATTTTTATGAAAATATTTCAGAAAAAGACTTTTGCGAAGCATTTGTGAGGAATTTTTGCAAGATATCTTGTTGAATGAATTAATAAAGAATTTTGGCAAAGGATTTCGATTAAGCTATTTTGCGGAGGATTTTGCTGAACGATTTTGCTGAATATTTGACCATCAAATTGCCATAAGAATGACAAAAACCCACTTGGTGACTCCTTGTTGAATTAGTATCCAGAAATCACCAGGGGGTCAAAAAAATTTTCAAAGGCCATGGAGACGTTCTGGTGATTTCTTCATCAACAATTCGTCAAAAGAAACTCGGGAACCCACAGTCACCAGATAGTCAAAAAAAAAAATTCAAGGGCCATGGGGACATTCTGGTGAATATTTGAACATCAATTTGCCATAAGAATGACGAAAACCCACATGTTGACTCCTTGGTGAATCAGTTACCAGAAGTCATCAGAATCTACCATGAAATCACCAGGTGGTCAAAAAATTTTATCAAAGGCCATGAAAACGTTCTGGTGATGTCTTCATCAACAATTCGCCATAAGCAATAAAAAAATCCACTTGGGGACTTCTTGGTGAATCTGTCACCAGTAATGCTGGGATGGATTCTTGTGAAGAATTTCTCGAAGGATTTTAACAACCGATCTCATGCAATGAAGCATTTTCGTCAAAAATTCTAAAACGATTCGTGGGAGGAATTTCGGAGAAAGAAGATATTGTAGTGAGAAGAATTTTGACAAAGTATTTCGGTTAAGGGTTTTTGCGGAAAAGTTAAATGAAAAATTTTGGCAAAAGATTTGTGATGGGTTTAGGTGAAAGGTTTTAAAGAAGGATTAATAAGACTGCGAAGAATTCTTGAAGAATCAATCCAAGTATTTTAAAAAAGGATCTCAATAAAGGATTTTGGCCAAAAATTTTCTGAACAAAACTCTGTGAGAATTACGCAAAGAATATTTGTAAGAAATTTTGGTGAAGAATTCTGGCAAAGGATTGTGATGCAGGGTTTTTGCGAAGGATCTGCGAATGATTTTAGTGAAGGATTTTTGGTATAGGTATGTTTTGGTGAAGGATTTTGGCAAACGATTTTGGTGGAAAATTTCAACATAGGATCTGTGACCAGGATTTCACTATGTCAGTAAAGGGTTTTTGAGAATAATTCTGCGGAGGATTCTTGTGAAAAATGTCTCAAAGGATCTCAGTGATGGATTTTCGCCAAAAATGCTCAAAGAATTTCGGAAATACTCGTAATTACAAAAGGATGTTTGCGAAGAGTTTTGATAAGGGGTTTTGGCAAATGATTGTGATGATGGGTTTTGCGAAGGATCTGCATTCTGCAAAGGATTTTAGTGAAGGATTTTTGGTATAAGTATGTTTTGGTGTAGGATTTTGGCAAAAAATTCAGGGGATGATTTTTGTGAATAATTCTGTGAATGATTCTTGCAAAGAATTTCTTGGAAGATTTTGACAAAGGATCTTGATGAAGGATTTTTTCAAAGAATGCAGAAGAATTTTGTGAAAGATTTGTCAAAAGATTTCTCGAATGATTTTGCAAAAGAATTTCATGAGAGATTTCGGTAAATGATTTCGTTGATTGTGTAATGCTTGGCTTTTTGATTTTTTTCACCATTTTTTGTTGTTTTCTGTGTTTATTCAGTCTTGAAATGAGGGAAAATATGACATAACTTATTTTCTACTTTAATAAAATAGGTCAGGCAAATTATTCGAAACCATGAACAGAACACCCAGTACGAAATGATATATTTATGTGGAGGACTCTTACTCTTGATACATTGAATGGGTTAACGATTGGATTAAAATAGAAAGAGAAGCGGATACGATGAAATATAGGGCCTATCTGTTGAGAGGTTGTCATTTAGAGATTTGGCATCACTTTTGAAATACGTTATATGTACTCATCGTACCACAAATGTATCTAAATAATTTACATTATAACGAATCGACGACGGCGACGACGACGACGTCCTTCTACTCATGTAGGAGTATTTTCGCGCTAAAAGCATCCATCGCGTTCACGACCCCATTAAAATTTGGATACGGAAGTGTCGAATGGGACTGGGTTGAGGGTAGAGGGCTATGTCAGCAGAGAAGATATCGACGTTATAAAAATACGTATAATATTCGTTTTAGTATTTCACGGCCGGCGGATCAGACTATATATACCATGTTCTCAACTCAGTATAGGGTCTTTTTCACCATGAAACATCGTTGACCTATATTTAGGGTGAGACGATTATAATTTTGGCTTGAATTTCTAAAACACTCGGATGTAGATGTTTTTTGAGGTTTTGTTTCCTTGCTTGGCGAAAGGTGTAAGTGGTGTAGAAATTGCGTATACGTATAATTTGATCGCGTATACCGAATAAATTGTTCATTTAAACGAGAATTCCTCGTTAAAGTAGATTTTACGAGGATCATCTTGTACTTTAATAGTTACCGTGTAAAGTTATGTGCGCATTTAGTGCTCCCTTCCATAAAAACGTTATTAATGGTACCCGTTGTTATAAAGTAACACTTCGCTAAATGTTTTCATTTTAACGAACTGTTGAAAGATGACGTCGATAAAAGTTCTTTTATTCCAGTTTCCAGATCTCATTTTAGATATAAGAATAATTTGTGGCTTTTGTCTGACGAGATTAATTTTTTTGCTTTTTTGAGAATTTTTTTCGACGGGGCTCTCTTTCTCTCTCTCTCGTTCGCGTAGTACTACATTCTGCGCATCGCTGCTCGAATTACTTCTCTGCAAAAAAAAAAAAAAAAACACAACCTATATAAGTTCGAAAGACGAAATAAAAAATTGAAGATAGCGATGCGGCGTTACACGCGGCCCGCGTCATCGGTGTGCGAATCATAGATTTTTTAAAAAAGATTGCAATTTTTTTGATGACTACGGAATACAATTGTTCGGGCGTCTCGCCGCCAGCGGCTTTTATTGTGTAAAGTATGTTCACGTTGATTATATTTTTACGACGTGAAGAGCGAGCAGACCTTTTTCGATCGGTTAATCCGCGCTTTTCTCGAATTATGAGCAAATAATTCTATCGCTTGTCGGCAACCCGACAATATTCTTGGTTATTAGGTTTGCTCAAGCTTTGGCAATCGATAAGGCTTTATTTCCTTTTTGTGTGTCGAGACTTTTCTATACATCTACGTCTTACTCGTACTGACGAATTTTTTTTTCTATTGGAAAAAGAGAAAAAAAAAGAATTTGCTAACCGGAACACATTTCTTTACTTAGATCATTATCGTGTCTTCGTATATGAAGAGACTTGTTGAAATGTGTCGAAAGTAGGACATTATTTTTCACTTACACGTATTTGTGTATCCTGTCTTGTGCTATGGAAGTATTGGAGGAAATGAATGAAAAAAAAAGAAAATTTCCATTAACACGAGCGCTTCCGTGGAAAAATACTCGTACGAGAGTGTTTTTTTTTAGCACTTGGACTGAAATAATAACGTGTGTTTGTGAAATACACGTAGTTTCATTTCAAAATTGATAACAAGGCAAGAAAATCAGACAAATGATTCAGTAAAGTTTGTAGCTTTATTGTGGTGAAGAAGTAGAGAGGTCACAATTGAAGGGAGGGTGAGAGTTTTAACTCTTCTGGCTGGTAAAAAATGTCTTTTTGGATGACATATGTTTTTTGCTTTCAAATGAAGAATCACGATTAGCTGTAATTTTTTTCGAAAGGTCTATGACAAGAAGTCAGTGTCTTGAGGCGATCACAAATGAGACAATTTGCCCCAGGATTCAAAGTATCTGAAGAACTAGTCTGGCGAAATGAACGGTTCAAGATGCATAATGGGTTATCCAATCGTAAAGGTGTTGAACTTCGGAAAATCAATAAACAATGATTTCAATTTGAAAATGTTTTTAAAATTAATTTTTAGTGTGTAATTTAATAATTTCTCCTCGAATTAATTTTTATGAGGAGCAGAAGCGCAAAATTACTTCTGTTTTGAGCTCGTTTCGGCTCTTGAAGGTTTTATGTGCATTTTTTCATCTGTTTAAGGCCATTTTATTTTATTTATTTTTTTATTTTTGAAAAAGCTCGTGTGTTTTTTAATCTTTAGTCATTTTGAAGTTAGTAATTGAAGATGAAGATTTACAAAATTTGTCAGAAAACCGTTCAAAATTATTTCATATCTGTTGAAATATCATAAAAATTGATTGAAATATGTCGCCAAGTTTAAGATCAGTTACAAATTTTAATGAATGTGTACGTAATACGAGCTATTAGATAAATTCTTCTGTTGAAAATTTAAAAAAAAAAAAACTATTACGATTGTGTACCTATCTATTATTTATTTTTAATGTGTGATAATTTCTGAAAATTTTCAAAAAGATATTTTTGCGTAATGACGTGAATTTTTTACACTTGATAAGTTTAGTATTTTTGAATATATTTTCTGGTGCTTTTTTTTATAATTTTCATTTTATTTTAAGCGTTTTGTTTCAGTAATTCAGGCAATTTCTTTGATTTTCTGTACCTTTTTAAACAATTGGCTGTGCGACGGATACATAGAGCGCGCTGTTACGCGCCGAAACGTAAAGTTGAAAACGGGTCCAGTTGTACAGAGAGTATAGGGAGAAATCACGTTTTTTAATTTTTACGCAAAAACGGTAGGGTTTTTTGCTATTATGTATAAAACATTATTTTCAGAGAATTTAATTTCCGATTTTTTGGTGTAAAAAAAATTGAATTTCGATAATTTCTTTCACCCGCTTTCAGCATTTCACAACTTTTTAATTGAATTTCTCCGCGAGTATTCAAGCTAAAAATCTGGTGATTATATTAATGTAAAGAGGAGAAAATGCTGATTACTGAGAACATTAAAAAAATCGGCATTTACCAATATATTTTTTTGTGAAATGCTGAAAACGGGTGAAATTGCTACACGAAAACCGAATTTGTCACGTTGGAAATGGTCGAAGGTCATTTTTTTTTATACCAAAAAATCGGAAATTAAATTCCCTTTAAATAATGCCCTACACAATTGGTAAAAAACCCTACTGTTGTTGCGTGAAAATTAAAAAACGCGATTCCTCCCTATGCTCTCTGTACAACTGGACCCGTTTTCAGCATTTCGAGCGTTCGCCGCTAGATGTCAGCCACTTTGCGTCGCAGTGCCAATTGTTATGAAATAAGTATTTTGAGTATAGCCATGAATGACATTCTATAACAAGTTTCTAGTGATTTTTTCTTATAATTCTTTACACTTTTTCAAATGATTTCACGACTCACATCCTTCGAAAATGCCTAAATTTTACCCCTTTTTTATTTCAATCAATTTTTAATAATTTTGCTACGTATATTTTTAGCAACTTTTTCATTATTTTTGTTCATTTTTCAGCATTTACACAATTTTATTCAGTTTTTATGATTTTTCTAGTATTTTTTTCAATGTGTAATGCCATTGAACCATTTTTACCACTTGAAGAAACTTTTATAAGATAAATTTCAAGTGCTAAAAAGACTGTATACAATTTTCCAACATTCCTTTTCAATCCTCGAAACTTTTTGAAAGTCTTCGTTGTAATTTTTTCAAGTTCTTGAATCGTAATTTTCAACTTTTGTACTGATAATAAAAAGTTGAGTTTTCAGCTCGCAAGTTCAGTATTGAGCGGTTCAAATCCAATTAAATCCCCATAAAAACTGATATGCTCAAAATTTATCCAGTTTTCAGATAAGCCTTGAAAGTTTGACTGTCTTGCAAGAAATTACAAATTCGAGGAAATTGCAGACTCTCCTTACTGGAAGGAGAGGGGGGGATGATAATCATTTTCTGGATCATCGAACGAAAGAAACTCACAAAAAAAATGCTGAATCAACGGTAGATCTCATTGCTGTATTTACGGCGAACTGGTTATGCAAATCTATTAACATACACGAGTATTTTTAACGGTTTGGATTTTTGAGGAGTGTATTCGCAGCGAATATGTTACGAGAATAACTCTCTCCCTTTTCGGAACATGCTTCTTTCCATTTTCCCTCCCCTCCCCTTTCCAGTAAAAGATATTCTTTGACGAGTTGTTTACATTAATTTGTTTTATTGTACTTTTTTTTGTATTAAAAATTATATCGATGTTACAAATACTTAAATTCGTATAATTTTCCTCTGTTTCAGGTGAGTGTTTTTTCTGAATTGTTTCTGAGGGCTTACGAAAGGCCAATGAATGATTAATTATTTCCTACCAGGTAATTGAGTTTTACTTTCGCTTTACTACGTAAGTACGTATCAGCAAATGATCAATTTTTCCCTTGAAAATTTTACTCCTTAATAATAATTTTAAAATTTTCAAACGAGAATTGTGATAATGACTCTAAGGAAATAATTAAGAACTCCTTGCTTCTATGTAGCTTTTACGTTAAATGGGTCAACGTTACGAATAAGTAGCAATTTACATTTTTTGATGGCAGTTTCAAACAACACCACATCTCGGCTTTTTCTGAAATAAAACACAACAGAAACCAAAATGATTATACTCGTCGGTATCTTTATACTAAATTACGAAAGAAGGAATTCATCTAGCACGTTGCTAAAAGCAAAGTTGAAAAACAACTTTACGAGAGTAACGCTTTAGCAAATTGTAAAATTGAACCAGTGTTTCGTTTCAAATTTGAACGCCACAGTTTCGTACTCGTATATATAAAAAAGGGAAAAACACTCCACGTTGCACAAAATGGAAAAACTCGGACTTGGTGGCTGGAAAATTAACAAATTGCATTCAACCACCTATAATTTAGCCAATTGAACGACGACCTTTTCTAACCCAGCATCACGAGCTTTTTCACATGAGTTAGGCGTTATTTCAACTCGTACTTTTTTTTCCCATCTGGCAAAAATTTAAACGCAATTTGTTATATGTAACGAACATTTCGCCGTTAATGGTGAACCTCTAGGTATACCCTTGGCGACCAGTTTAATTGCTTTTTAACAAAATAGCATCGCGTTTATTCGGTTTTAAATCTTTTTACAGAGGGAAAAAGCGTTTACGTGGTTTTTTTTCTCTATGTGGACGAACAGAGAAAGACAGAGAGGTTTAAAAGCATCGAAATACGTTGTACGCGAAAATGGAAATAATTGAGATATATTACGACGATCTGGCGGTGTAAAGTTGTTCGCCAACGTTGCGTATTTTTTCCCCGTACGAAACGCAAAGCAGAAGTAGCAGATGAGTTTAGTGTACCTGATCTGAAAAGTCCAAGACTGAGAAATTTTGTCGAATGAGATCAAAAGCTCGTAGTGTCTGATTTTTGATTGAAACGTAGGAAAAAATTGAAAATTTTCAGGAATGACATAAAATTTTGCCAAAGTACATATGAAAAATGGTGGGTTTTTGGGAGGGGGAAGGGGTCTGGTAGACTAGATAGGTATACTGTTTTTTTTCGAATTCGGAGAAGCTATGGGGTTGTTCAGTGATTGTTAGTTTTGTTGGTGTCATGAGCTGCAATAAAGATACTTTTGTTATTTTCTTTTTCAAAACAAAGGTATGTAATCTGAAAATTCGGCTAAAAAAGCGTCACAGTTTCTGACACCACTTCTTCGAGTACTTCTATCTCATTTTTTTCCACCGTAATGCTACGCGTATAAATTCGTTAAACTGGAAAAATTTCTCGTTGTGACAACTTTTTCGGGTGTAATTTTACTCAACGACGACGATGACGACGATAAAAAGAATGAAGAATGACGAAAGAAAATAGGTGAAAAAAAAGGGCACGAAGAAGGAGGAAAAGGTTAATACTATACTCGTATTATACGTCTCTCTAAGCATTCTTAGTTTAATTTTATTTCACGACAAAAAGAAGCGCTCTCTGTGAACAAGTTAGCAGCGTACAGTGACGGACATTTAAATAAGTTCGCAAGTTTGTCAAGCGGAAAATTGATATTTGGTCGGGGAGTTATGTCCGTTATGTGCGGGAAGTTTTTTTTTCTCCTAAGCGAGGCGCTTCTTTCGAGCAATTTTCCGCTATATCTCGCTGAGCAATAATTTCTCGAATATGTTTCGTTTCAGCGATCGCTATGTGGGGCTAGAGAGAAGGGTACAGGGATTTCGAAGCTGCTAGAGATTGCACGCTGCGCTGCTGTGTACACAGAAAGAAGAAAATACCGGCCGTATTAACCGAGCAGGATATTTTTTTTCTCGACTTATTCGGGCTTTTAATTTTATTGGCATCGAAGCGACTCGAAAAAAATGTCTAGACAAAATCTTCGTTGTACGAAGTACGATTATTCGATGCGAGAAGGTTTTTTTATTTCTCCTATGCTATGTTAGGCAGCGAGAAACGATTAGCCGAATGGAAAATATACGATGGAAGGGACTCGGTCACGCATCGAGGAATGTTTCCGCATGTTTTGCCAAACTGGATAGTGTTTTTTACGTCAAATCTACGTTGTTTCAAATACTTCGAAATTGTAGTATGCTTGGAAACGTCGACTTGGAGTCGTGGTAGGTATGCGAGGCGAGGACGACGACATCGTCGTCGTCGATGCTGTGAGAAAAAAGTATAGAAAATCTTATTACACTAGGGAGAGAGAATTTCTCGGTAGCGTGGATGTCTTTTCGGGCAAATACTTTTCCATTTCGACCTGCCCAAGTTTTCTTAATCATTCAACAAACACACGTTGCCAGACGACGAGAGCAACAAAATCGTAAATCGACGTCGGCTTCGACTTCGACTTTCGCATTTCAAAGATGGTAAATTCCAAAGACGAAATTGTGCGTTGAATATTTTCCATTTTGGAAAGGCGCAGGGTTGGGAAAAATATCTGCAGGAGGGTGTTTTTAACGTTTACAGACACGGTGGCATATATGAGAAAACTTCTGCTGGTGTTTTTTTCTCTTCTGTTCGCCGCGGTTCTCTTTCTCAAACGTCGCTGAAGCATTCGCAAGACTGCGATGGGGTGGTTCTTATGATGGATCGTCTTTCACTTATTTCGTAGTAATTTGCGTTCTGCGGGGGTATTGAGTTCTCGCGACGCTTTTTCACGGTTCTAAATGTTTATTAATATAGGTATCGGCTGTGGAACTGGGTCGAAAGTTTATATAACTGAGTCACGTGATTGGAGACAGGGTTGAAAAAAAATGGAACGTATTTTGATTAAGATGAAAGATGAAGGTATACTATACGACACGATAGTTGTACGCTCACCGAGTTGTTTGTCTTTAGGTCATTTGGCCAGTGGAAGAAAAAAAAATGAAATAAGGAAGAATTGCAAGTGATGCGTGTGCGTGCCCGGATTTTTGTACGCGTCTGACTCGTTTGTAATCAATCATCATTGCGGTAACGAAAACGCAATCCTTTGAATTATTACCCGATTTTCTCGTTGCTTTTTTCCTCGTCCTCTATTACTTCGTTGTAGATTGAGTTAAAGCCTCTGTGTATGATTTGTCATTGCAACTTTCTCTCTTCTTCTTTTTTTTTCGTAGTCGTCGTCGTTTTGGCAAATCTTTCATATAGCGTGAACTTCAACCGAGACTGTGTGGTATCACGAACCTTTAACCACGTTAATCGGATCCGAGCATGATTTTTCACCCGAAATTAAACGATTTGGTATTTACTACAATGACTAATGAATCTGTAACCTGGAATTGGTTACGATTCAATCTCCTCGACGAATCTATCTTCGAGGTTCTTTCGTGGGATGTCTGCCATGGTGTAGGTGTGACCCTGTAGTCTGAGAAATAACTTTACGTGAGCAGTTTGTTTGGGATATATTGTACTTGCAAAATTATGATATGTATCCATTTTTTTTTTTTTTTTTCAAATGAAATCACATTGGAATGGAAATTTGAAGAAGTTTATCAAAGGGTTGGAAACTTTCACAGCTCGTCAGCTAAATTTGGCCTTCTGGGAGAGCATGTCATTTACACTTCGAAATTAAATTTTGAGCTTCTTTGCTTGATTTTTCGCGAATCTTTCAAAATGTTGAGAATTGCGATGAAAATTTGCAAATTGGTTTACTTGTACATGAAAATCAACTTCTCAAATCGGTTCCAACTTTGTGAGAGCGACTACTTTCGAGCTGATTTTGAGCTAACAATCGAAGATAACTTTTTTTAGTGTTGAAATTGCGTAACTTTGACAACTGAAAATTGAGCGAACGTTGTCAGTCGATGTGAAGATTTGAAGAATTTAAAAAGAAAAAGCGGGCCATCGAAAAGAAAAATTGGGAGTGTAAATTTACGGCGAACCAGTTATGCAATTTAATCATCTGCGTGTTAATCAGGTTGCATAGCCAGTTCGCCGTAAATCTACATTCGGTTTTTCCTTATAAACTCTCGAGTTTAAGAGCCAAAATCGTTCAATTATGACGACGTTAACAGATTTTTTTCAAGGAGTGGGCTGAATTTAAATATACTTTTTTGCTTACTGGTCTTCAATGGCTTTCTAGTATCTCAATTTTAAAAAAAATTCTATTTAATTTGTTTTCCTCCTGCGTAAGTATTCTCAATAATACTTTATGAAATTTTCGCCAAATTTTATCCAACTTTGGTGACATTTTATCAATTTTGTTGGTGATGTTTAATAATCGAGTGGCCTACGCAATTTTCATGAAATTCTGCTAAAAAGCTGTGATATGTTATCAAAGTTTAGTGATTTCCAATTGTTTTTTGCCATTTTAACACATTTAAACGCTGTTTTATGCAATTCTTGCTTATTTTTGTTCGATTTTATTGAATTTTATTGAATTTTTTTCACTTCTTAATAATTATTAAAACCCTAAACACAATTTTAAAGTATTTTCCGCAAAATTTTCTGTTTTGACAAATATTTATAGCTTTGGATAACTAATTTCGACCTTTTTTTTTTTTAGCGTTTTAGTGTCATTTTAACATGTTTTCACAATCTTTTTTTATTTTTCAAACGCAAAATTTTTAATTTTTTTTCTATTCCCCCCTCTTCATCATTTTTTAATAATTTTGTATGATTAAGTATAACTTTTTTTTGATATTTTCTCATTATTTTAACCATGTTTTATAGAGCTTTCTTTATTACTAAATTTTTCTTGAATTCCCATCATCGTTAAGTTTTATTTTTATGTCACATTAAATACATTTTTATAATGAATAATTTTATGAAATTTTTTCTAAATTTGGCCAAATTTTATGTTTTGAAAACTTTTATCAAATTTAATGCTATCCTGATTGTGTTTTTGTGTAATTTTTATTATGTTTTTACAGTGTTTTATGAATAATTTGCTAAATTTTTCTGAAATTTTTCAAGTTTGGATAATTAGGATAATTTTTATGCTTTTCATGTGTTTTGATAATTATATAACTGTCCATATGTTTCGACAACGTTTTGTGCAATTTTCACTAAATTTCATCAAATTTTTTCCAAAATTGTCTTTTGACCATTTCAAATGTGTTCAAGTACGTTTAAGCCATTTTGAAATGTTTTAATTAGGTAGTTTTATGCGATTTTCGCTGAAACTTTCCAAGTTTTCCTGAAATTTCATCAATTTTCTTATAATGCATTTTCAACGTGTTTTATGAAATTCAATCAGTTACTGGTAATTTTTAGTGATTTTTATTCTAATTTTTTAAGAGATTTTTTTCGTTTTTTGGAACTTGAAATGATTAGTGCTATGAAAAGTGTTTTTACATGATGCATTATTCGTGATTTTACCGAACTGTGATAGGTGGGCTTATTTTCGATCTGTGAGGCAAAAAGTTGAAGATACAGAAATCGGCGTTCTCAAAACCCAATACTTCCAAAGCCATTTCGAATTCACATGTCTCCTCTCAGACACGAAAGGGTTGCATTTGATGCAGTTCATAGTGATAATAAGTTTCGTTTTCATTAATTTTAAGTTGAATGAAGTCCGAAAAATAGCGTTGAATATTTTTTAATTTTCTCGAGCTCGTTAATTTGAAGAAAAGACCAAAGAGTATCGGCATTCGTTATGTCGTATTCAAAAGTCTATACTCAATGATGCTTTGACACAGGTTATGAATGAACCTGACTGTATTGACTGAGTAAACGAAAATGAAGAGATTCCAAAAGCTTTCGATCACCAAAGGGAGTGTTCTATTAGGTGTAGTATACAGTCAATTCTTCGCCATAAAGATAAAAGTAACCCTGCACTAAAGTCGAGTAGCGATGTGTAAATGTAACCAACGCAGGTATAAATAAAAAGCGGAAATCCTCTTTTTTCTTTCGCCTCGCTGAAAAAAAAACAGCACGAGTTTTTCGGTTTTCACACACAGGAAGAAGAAAATTCTAAAAACTAATCGTTGTTTTACTACGCATTAAAAGAATTAACGTACGGTAATATATTGGTTTACGAAGTGTTGAACGGTATTGGGCTGGAATGGTGCTGTCGGTGCGAGGATTTCGGAACGATAAACCTTTTAGTACAAGGTGTGCGCGCGGAGAGGGTGCGAAAATACGAGAAGCTTTCGAGGATTTTGTTCGACATGATAAAGCTGTAAGGTAACCAACAACCAAGATAATACTTCTATCAACCCTAGTTTCATCTCTCTGTACCGTATACTATACACTATACCTAAAGCACGAGAAGATATGTACGTTGCTTGGTGGTACCGAGTGCTAACGAACTTTTACCTTATAGAATGGTGTAGGGTGGAGAATGCGCGGAGGCGGGTGATAGGATACCTTTTACGACGATTTAATATCGAATTTCTTCCAATTTCTATCATTTAAACGTTACGCCGGAGTAACACCGATACGATGTACGAGTATTTGCGACTGCCATTTGCCTTATTATTGGGCCCGAGTCCTACAGAAGAGGTTTACGCTGACTGTGAGAATGAAATTAGATCGTAAATTAGTCTTATTAACAAGGTACACGAATCCCTTGTTTTTCTCTCCCTAGATTTGCTGGTCTTGTAATGCGAGAATTGGTCTTGTTTAGTGGAATGGTGGGTAGTTAGGGTATTGAACTGGAATTACTTCTTATTCTTCAGTTTTGTATTCTTTTCCTGATTTTGGAGCTGGGCTGTGGAATTTTCGGATGGATCGTTGTATTAGTGTAGTTCACAAATAATTAGGTTGATGTTTTTCTGTCTGTTTCTTATGGTTCAAAATAATAAGAAAATGAAGGTTCTAAATTTTTGTCGAATTTTTAAAAATTCACAAGTGACTTACTTTTTGCGAAAAACCTCAAAATTTGATCAAATTTAGGTAAAAAGCTAGAATTTGGTTTCTATAATTTTTTTCACCCTTCCAAATGGATTCACGGCTATTTGAGTCGTGCTTGAGGTCTCAATAGAATTTTTGAATTTTCCAGTTTTGGAAAAATTTGACATAAAAAATCCACCTATACAAACTCTAATTTTGATTTTTTTTCAAGGACTAAAAAAAGATTCAAAAGTCTCATTTTTCGGTAAAAATTGCCAAAAAGTTTTTTTTTCGGAAATTGCCTACATTTTCAAACTTTTGCCAAAAAGTATTGCTCATTCACTCAAAAGTTGTGAAAAATAATCACTTTTTGCCAATAATCGCCAGTGGTCAGTCTTGCCTTTTGCCAAAAATTAAGTCAACAAAAATGCCCACTTTGTACCAACACTGCTAAAAAGTCTCGCTTTTTTATCTACGAGTAAAATTGCCCAAAATGTTCATTTTTTCACCAAAAATTTGTCAAGTCTCATTTTTGTGCTAAAAACTACTAAAAAGTTTCGCTTTGTTGCTTCGTACGAAATTCAAAAATCTTGGTAAATACAACAAAGGTTTCAAACCATTATAGGAGAAGGAGGAAGAGAGGTGGAATAGCCTCTCGAATGGGTACAACCATGTAAAATGTAACACCAAAACTGCTTCCATGGAATGGAAACCAGCTTTTGAAACAGTTTCTGCATATACGAGTACTACATATGTAGTGACAGTTAAAATAGGAAAGAATTAGTTGTCATTTCACTTCACTCAACATTTAGCTTAATTACACCACGTCAAATCTTTTGAATGATAGCAAGTTGACTAGGTACATACTTGCAAAAAGTCTTCTCCCAACTTTCAATCACGAGCATTTATACAAAACGATGCAGGCGTAACCTCTTTCCAAATAGTTACCTTTTAATCAAGCATCATCGAATACTTGTCTAAAATCATCGCAACAAATTTAACCATCGTTTATAACGCACCCGTGACAAGTACGCGAGTATTTTCTCCGCACGAAGCAATTTTTCACCAACTAGTTTCCCAGCATGATATCATCTCTGACAAAAATACTTACACACATATTCACGCACATAAATATTTCGTACCTACACGTAATATTTCACCTACACCGCAGCATCTTTCTCTCTCCACCTCACAGCATGTCAAACCAAAAGAAGAGAGGCGAGAAAGAGCTAGGTACTTTCTAAGAATAGAAGCAAAAGAGATAAATGCAACGCGAAAACTCGTTATATTGAAGCGAATATTGACTCCAGTTTGTGCGAGTTTAATTGCAAAACTTTTCGGCTATGTTCGGGTACTACGGTACACCCAAGAAGGAAGTTAACGTTTGGATTTGAAATTAAGCAAAATATTACACGAAAATCTGTACTGTCGAGCTTTTGTGTACTGTAAATTTAAGGGGGTTACGGTTTCCATTTCGTTTTGGCGAATAAACGCGCTCTCCGCATCTTACTCCTTGGTCGGTCATTCGTTTTGTGTGTGTTTTCGCAGCGCGTAGCGCAAGATGTTCAGTTCGCCTTTTGTAGTTTCGATCTTTTGAACGAACCATATCGTATAAACATTCTCTTTCTGAGATGATAGATTACCTATATATACTTAGACACCTTTATCTTCTTTAACGAGATAAAGTTGGGCGAAGCAAAGGATGGTAACTTTTGTCGACAGTTTTACCAGCTTTATGTCAACCGTTATAGCGAAGTATGCTAATTTTGCTATATTTGATCACAGAACACGACGATACTACCAATCAGAGTCCTCTATCTTTAGTACATATTTATCTTGTTAGATGAGTTTAGATGAAAATAATTTCACCCGAATGTCATTTTTTATGCTTGGTTCTCAAAATTTCAAACATCAACCAAAAAAAAAAAAAAATTGCCGATGTAACCTTGCTCAGGTAGAAAGCATACATACAGGGTAAATTCATGTTACCCCAAAACATTGTACTAGCCACCTTTTATAACCTTTCCATGGCAAAAATCTCTTAACAATCGAGTGAATTCGAATACCCCTCTCCCTCCCCACCGATTTGTAACAGTTCATGCTAAATAAAGTGCCGTAAACAATTTTTGTGAATAAATCAGAGAATTTCTGTAAATTCATGCTCATCATTAATCACCAAATTCCTCGAAAAATATAATCCGTTTTATATCTACCTACGTTAATGGCATCACATCTAGAGTACATCGTTCTGCTCTGAAAAATTGGGACACGGATTTCGTACAGAAAAATGAACACTGTCGAAAACAACGAGAACAATAATGGACAAGGCCGTAAGCTACAAAAAAGACTATCTTTTTGACTATACAAATTAAAGGAAAAAAATAATAGCCCCGAAAACAAAACGAAAAAAAAAAAGGTCAAAACCGTACCCCTATTTTTGTCCTCAGTTTGATCACAGCAGCGAGGAGGAAAACAGAGATGTAAACTTTGTTCATCGTACTCCAAGTGAAAAACCTCGTCGTTTTTATTCTTTTTTCGCTGTTTTCAAACGAGACGAGAAAAGCATAACTATGCAATAAAATATATCGAAAATGACGGCAGCGATTCAATTAAAAAACAAAAAAAAAGCGAAGGTGGAAAAACGGGAAATGTCAATCAGTAACAGTCGTGTTACACGATTGTTTTTCAAGAGTTGAGAAACTGACTGAACTTGAGAAAAAAATCATTCGTTTGTAAAGAACGATGAGAATAAGAAATAAGGTAGTTTTCTTGCTCTTTTTTTAATAAATGTAGAAAATAAATCTTATGAAAAGCCATTATATGCCCTGTTCCAAGTTTTTTTCGCTTCTCATTCTTTAATATTTTTAGCCGAACTGTTGGAAATAATGTAAGCTACGAAGTTTGTTTTCGGCGTTCATAAAAACTTGTGATGTGAAAAACATAGTGTAATGAAAGAATAATCAAGTAAGAAGAGAATTCCTGGAGGATCTTCTAGCATACGATAGTTGAAGAATTCCTAATAGTTCAATGAGTGTTAGGTTGGATCACGAAAAAAAGTTGGAGGATTCTGACCAAATTTGGTGGAGACCTTCATTTTTAATTTAAAGCCACGCAGAAAAAATTTTAGTCTCAGAGGTGTTTCTGAAGTGGAGTTATGGGGAGGGTATTTTCGAAAAAAATCGACGTTTTTTCGCTCTAGCTGTTACCCAACATATCTTGAAAAAAAAACTAGTCCCAAAAGTTACTACATACTTAGGTAAGTATGTATTTAAAATTCTGCGTCGACCTAGGCTGTTGCCATCAAAATTGAGACCTTTTTAGTGGTTCTACTAAAGAAAAGGTTGGGGGGGGGGTCAATTTTCATAAAATTAATTAGCTAATTTCAACATGCCGAGTCGACTACAAGTGGTTTCAAGCTGCTCTGGGGCCTCTAGCCATACAAGACAAAATTTGCAGTATAATTTTGTATTGCCTAGCATAGAGGAATTGAAGTTTAAGAACGAGAATGCTGATTTCGATTTCTGCTTAGTTTTTAAATTCTACTTTTCAGACCCCCTCCACTCCCCCCTCTAAAAAAGATAAAAATATTATAAAAAATGCAAAATGATGAGTCATACATTGCTTGTTAAGTTTTCGACAGTGCTGAAATCGATATCTGCTTAGTGATGTTATGAGCATATGCTCGCCGAGCAAATGCGCGCAATTGCAGGCATATGCGCGCATTTGCTCCCAAAAATTTTGAGCAAATGCACGAGATATGCGCGATGAAAAAATCATGCGACCTATCAAAATACACGCCAGAAGTTGCTATTGATAAATAAACTAATAAAAACGCTATAAACTCAACTCACCTCCCCCAAAGTCAGAAAATGAAATGATTTGAGCCATTTTTACTTTATTTCGTAACAATTTCTCAATAAAGAGTGATGAATTTTGGTTTTATTTGATTCCCTCATTGTTTAAAATATTTGAAAGAGGTGTCCTTCAGAAAGTTCTGCTGTTTCCCCCCTTTTTTCATGATGTCCTGCTTGTTTGACACTTTTGGTAGCCTACTAGATCACTTCTTGTATTTTCGAATCATGAAACAGTATGAATTTCTAAAAATTTTCTGCCAAGTGATGATAAATTTGAGGGAAGGAGGGAAACATCTGAACATCTGAAAATTTTGAATAAAAAAAAATTGAAATGCTTTCTGAAGTACTGAAAAAATAAAATCGAACCCCTCCCCTCCCCCTTTCATTCAAAATATAAAATTTGAGAAATTGTCTTGCTTTGTCTTTTTTACTATTTTCAACTATGGAACAAAAATTTGAGGGCCCCCATTTCTGAAAATATTGAGGTACGTATTTTTGGAAAAATTGCTTGTTTTTTTTATATTTTGAATCAAAAATTTTTCAATTTCCCAGTTTATTCTTCCCTTATTTTGGATATTTTAATTTCTATAAGTTTTCACTCAAATAATGATAAATTCGGAAGAAATGATCCAAACATTTGAAAATTTTGAATTGAAAAAGAAATCAAAATATTTTCTAAAGTAGGTAGTGAAAAAAATTGATTGCAATAATATTGAACCACCTCCCTTCTTTTAAATAAAATATGAGAAATTGTCCTGCTTTTTGTCCTATTTTGTCATGCTTTTCCGTTTTTTGGACAACTTTTCTTGTTGAAAATCACAAATAGACAAAAATAACATCCATTTGTGGAATTTGCGCGCAAATGCTCACCTTGCGCGCAGGCAAATGAATATGCGCGCATTTTAACATCACTATCTGCTTAATGTTTAAATTCCACTTTTCAGACCCCCCCCCCCCCATGATCAAAATATTATAAAAATGCAAAATGATGTGTGATACGTTGTTTGTCAAGTTTTCGACAGTGCTGAATTCGAATATCTGCTTATTTTATTTATTCGACTTCTTTAACCCCCCCCCCCCCAGGTCATAAAATTAAAAATATGTACCAAAATACATATTCAAAATCACATGTGACGCATCGTTTGTTAGGTTTTGGAAGATGCTGAGTTCGAATAACCACATTATTTTTTGATTTGACTATTCCCAACTCTCCCCCTCCCCCTCCTAATGGTGAATAATAAAAATTCCAAAAAAAAATTCAAATCACGTGAGACACTTCGTTTAACATTTTGTAATAAAAATTTAAATTTTCACACTATGAAATATGTTTTAAAGAAATTGACGTTTTAGAGACAAACATAATATGTTAGAAAATATTTTAGTAGGAAATTGTGTTTGGTGCGTGCGAAATTTCAATCGTGCTTGGTAAATTTCGTAGAATTTTTCTCCATTTTTGGCCGAAATTTAATTTTTAAACATTCCCAAAAAAAAATAATAATATACTTTAGCATCTGAAATTTTGACTATGGCGATGCATTTTTACATGCTCTTTCGATTTAGCCTTACTTGGTTCCAAATTTCCTCAGCCGGGCTGGGATCCTGCTCTTGTAAAAATCAATTTTCACAAATTGTGGAGATCTGACGTCGACAGCAGGATTCCGAATACTTTTGTTTATTTTTGAAACGGAGAAATTGATATGTTCTGCTGCAAATTTATTTTTTACCTATTTACACAAGGTGCCTTACTTGGAGATCCGCCGGTGAAACTTCTCGATTCCTCGGTGGTCAGTTTGGGTGTATTTTTTTTTAACAGAACACGCAGATCCAAAATTGAATATCCTACGGTTTCTTGAATTTGTTCAAAATAATCCAAAAATTGCGTTTTGAGGGTCACTATCGCTATTTTTGAGAAACATCCAGTTTTTTGAAGGGGGGAGTGGGCTCGAATTTCTCCAATGAAATGGCCTAAAATTTCAGTATGTGTGGTCGGGTTGGTATAATCCTGAAAACTTTATTTCTCGGGCATGAATTTTTCCAAACCATCGAATCATCAAATCTGAAAGGCGGGATAATGTTTGGAGTACCGTGGTGTCAATTTTTGGGCGGTAAGTAGTAAGTACTGCCAATTTCAAAAACTCAAAAAATCGAATTATTTTTGGCTATTTTTCTCAATTTTTTGAATGTGTTTCAAAATGCCTTCTGTTTCAGAAATGATTTCTCTCGATATTTTGGCAATTTGAAAATAAAATAGGTATTCCCAAAACATGAATTTCAGCAAAAACAAAATTTTAGCTTTTCGACTTAAGTTGCTAAAATTTTGAATTTCAGCATTTTTTGATGAATTTGCGAAACCTTTTTACGATTTCTCCTTCCTCCTTTCTTCCATCCGTTATTGCATAAACTATTTCAAATTGAAATAAACAGTAAGTTGTAGGAAAATCGACTTTTTTTAAATGCTCCAGATTGTTTCGAATATCATTGCAAATGATTCCTGCGATTTTTTGCAGAAATGGGCGATTTTACAAATTTTCAATCACAAGAGTTTTAACCTGTACAAAAAACATTATTCTACCAGTCCCCTCGATGGCATTCATCTACCTTAATATTGAGATGAAATATGATGCTGCATCGCATTCAGAGTAGAAGATCATTCTTTTTATAATATGTACCTATGTACGTATCTTCCCTAATTTCATCTCATCGTTTGTTTACTCAAAAAATAGAAACATTGGTAACGTTGCATCAATAATGCAGCCTACCAAATTCGCATATGGCCCTTTAAATGTAGGTACCTATTTGATGGGGCGAGAAAATACGGTTCGTAAATTTTACATAATAATGTAAATAACATGCTCGTATAGTATAGTTTAGTGATACGTACGTATGTGTATCGTATTTATACAAGAGACGAGGAAGGTAAAAAATCATCGCAATTCTCTTGCGGCGGCATCTTAATGATGCTCCCTCGAGTCATATGTACCACGTGAAGTTCATTTACTCAACGATGCCGAAAGAGGAAAAATCGAAGTTGCGTTTTAATTTCGCATTATTTCAGCGGTTTGTTCTTTGAAAAAAGAAATACACCGCATCGTGTTGCCTGCGTTTGTTCCCTTCGGTATATATTCTACAACAGTCTCTAAGTACGAGTATAAGAATTACCAACAGCAAGAAGACGCGGCAAAAGAAGAAGACGAAGGGAGTTGGGGGTAAGGGCTGTGGCGTCAGAAAACGTGCGATCTTAAACGAATATGGTTATAGACCCTTGCGTTGCTTTTTGCTTTTTTCGTTAAGATGTTTTGTACTTTGGTGGTAATTCCCCTATGTGATTTGTTGCACTTAATTTTGAGCAAGTTTTCGACGCGATCGTGTACCAGTGTGCCAGTGTGTGGGTATTTCACCGCTTTATATGGGTAAAGCTCATATCGACGTCTGGTTGGCTGGATGTATAAAGCGTAAAAAGTTAATTTAGGAAAACTCGCTATATAACTTTGCTGCTGGTGCCGGCGTTAGCGTTGGCGTTCTCGTCTATATAGCGTAAGGTAATTGTGATTAAATGATGTACGTTTTTAAAGAGTCTAGGGAGCTGAGCGTCGATACAGGGTGGTTACTTTTTTTTCTTTTTCGCCGAGTTAAAAGAGAGACGGATTTTTTGATATTATTTATGAAGGCGGATTGCTCGCTTCACGCTTCATATAATCACCACACTAGCTGCGCGACGACGATGACGACGAATTGGTAAACACGAAGCGTAAAAATTTGCGGTATAGGAAAAAATTCTTCCTTAGGTTGGCCATAAATTACCCTAGAGTAGAATTCGCCGGCTTAAGAGACAGATATGTGTGAAATAGTACTATGGCGTGTGTAAGGCGTACGCTGGTACTTTTTTTCTCTCTTTTTCTGCTTATTTTTCTGTTTCCGCACCTCGTCTCGATGAAATAAGCTCGCGTACAGTGTGTCTGATAAGTCTCGAAAAAAGTTTATGATTATAGAAGTCGCTTTTTAAAGCTCAAAATGAAGTTCGTAATTTTGCACTTCTTTATACAAGTATTTTTCTGACTCAGGTTGTTTTGAAACTCGGTATCTAGGTGTCCTATTTCTTTCTGTGGGAAAATTCCGAATAAAAATGAGTCTTGTTATTTTCAGAACATCCTGCAGATCAGTCCAAAATTTTCTCAACACCTTCCTGGACCTCCCTCGTGTGCACGAAATCTATCCGAATCGAACTTTGTTTTATCCCATCCCTGTGAAACAAATTAAAAAACACTAGTCACAACTTTTCAAACATACTGTAGTGTATGTGTATAAGAAACACGCGGTAACACCCTCAGGCGGAAGCGGAAGCCCTGCTAGATACGTTTTTATATAAAATACGATATTCCGTTGACGTTTTTTTTTTTTTTTTTGGTTTTCGGTGGTGCAATTCATCGTTTCGATGGTTGTTTGCTGGTGAAGATTTATTTCCTCGGTATAGAAAGTTTTCCTCTAACGTCCCCCTCTCCTCTGCCTTTGCTTCTTTATCTACGTCTAAAATGTGGACTTTAGCACGCAAATGTGTGTATATCGAAGATGCGTTATCCAGTTATAAATTATTTCACGATGAACTTGTGTGGGGTTGGGGGAGGTTTGCATCTGCACTAACACGACTGTTGAAAGTATACTATGCGTATATTTATTTATGCTACATATAAGTATATGTAGAGCATTTGTAAATGAATCTTCGCCGATGTCGATGGCTTAATTTTCAGGGCTTGTACTCGGTTACTTTTTAAGTAACCAAGTTACTAAAGTTACTAATAGTAACTTTTGGTTACTTTTTAAAAATTTTGGTTACTAAAAGTTACTTTTTCCGAGTTTTTTTCACAAATTTCCTTTTTTTTTCTTCAAAATTTTACCCAGAACTCTTTTTCTTTTCATCAAAAATGATGCTGTTTTACCTCTCAGGAATTGTGAATTTTCAAAAGCTTTTGGCCTCGCTTCGCTCGGGCTTTTATTCATATTTCTATGAATATACGTAATAATCTCCTGAAAAATTGAAAATTTTGAAGCCAAGAAAATCAACTTTTTACTTACATTATCAGGAATGAGGTTGTTTTACGTCTCATATTATCAATTTTCGCAGCTTTCGCCCTCGCTTTGCTCGGGCGTTTACTCATTTTTACGCGTAACAAATAGGTACTTAGGTATATGTAATTTTCTGAAAACTTTTAGAAAAAAAAACAACCTATAAGTTACTCCCATCAAACCTATAGATAGATATATGCAGAAGCGTTTCTAATTTTCAAACCATTTTGCAGCTTTCGCCCTCGCTTCGCTCGGGCAGATATGAATTCTACTACTACAATTTTCAAACATTTCCTAAAATGGAAAAATGAACTCGACAAATTCCAAAAACATAATGTAATCAATATCTGACCAATTATTTGGAAAAATCATGTTGGGGGGGGAGGGGGTAAAGTAAACGTTGGGAAAATTTAGCGTGAAACGTTGGGAGAATTTCAGTCTCCCCCCCCCCTCCAACACATCGCTTCATCAGACCTCTGAAAATAAAATGTAGTACCTAGTTTAAAGTTTTGTATGGATCAGAGTTTTTCGGTCACCTCACCTCTATTTTTTGCATTGAAAATTTTTTTGGTCACTTTTTTGGTTACTTTTTGGTTACTTTTTCCAGCTTTTTTGGTTACTAAAGTTACTTTTTTTGAGAAAAATTTGAGTACAAGCCCTGAATTTTTAAAAGAGCCTTTTGCCGGCTCTGCTCGCAAAAGTACATTATAAATTTATGATAATTTCTGTTGGTAAAAATTTTATCAACTTTTGTTTTTAGCGTTAAAATGAATATTTGATAGTGGGTAACGTGACGCGAGGGCGAGCGGTAGCCAAGGTATTCTTGAAAAACTGAATTAATTGACGCTACTTGGCGCGTCTAAAAAGTTATACCGATGTACCCATTAAAGTTAACTGTTTATGGATTTTTAGACTGACAGCTTTGAATTTTTAAACAGATTTAAAGTTTTTCTCATTTATGAAACATTTGCCCCTTCCCTGTTTCTCTTTCCTTTATCCGGCTAGTGTGAGACTGATGTAAAGTAGGTGTTATTCATGACGGTGTGTAAAAGTGCGGTTGTTGACGCTGAACCATGATTTCGTGATGCATTTTGAAAATAAATATAATCCTTGTGGAAAATTTCCTAATTGTGTGGTTGTTCGAAACTTCCAGAATCGGTAATTTACAAAACAAAGTTAAGCAAAAGAAAAATTCATTGTATTGTCAGTTGTTACTCGTACATTATTTATTTCTTTAAGTGTTTACTTTCATTTTTCTCATTGTGTTATAAATATACCTGTACACCTTGGGTGGTTTTTTAGATGAGAAGGACGGGCAGGGGGTGCTAAAATTATCGAATTCACTCCATTAATGCAAAATAAGTTTCAAGATGCAATCCATGGGGCAGTATCATCAAAATTCCTACTAGAATATTGAATGACATTGAAAGAGTTTTGATTTTAATTTTGCTATGATTTGATTGAAAAATCTTGGATGAATCTATCATTTTGCTTTTAACATCAGTCTTTTTCGTCACATCATTCATTGAAAATTCAGTATCCGTCAATGATGGTAAAAGATACGTATGTAACCTGTGATGCGAATTTTCTATCTTTTAGGAGTAATTTTAAATAAAGTTGTTTTAATTTTTAGGAAATTTTCTAATATTTATGTTTTTGTTTTGTTCCAGGTGAGTCCACTTGCAAAAATAACAAATAATAATGCATTTTTATTCAACAATTCTTGAACTTCGGTGTCTCAAATTCATAAAAATTTGGACTTGGAAAGAATTCTGAAGAAGTTTTGGTAAATATGTTTCTTTGATATTTTCTACTTCCTTTCTCTTTGAGCCTGCATTTTTATCTCCTCGAACACTTCCAGAGATGAATTTTTTTCTGAATTACCTCAATGTTATGTTTTGATGATGGGAAGTTTTTTCGTGTCATTTATACCTGATTCAATTTTTCAGCGATTCATTCGTTTTTGAACGATTTGCTCTAAGGAGAAACAATTTTCGCCTACAAATCATTCCCAATTTAATTTTTATCCATAATAGATTAAAGTTTGAAAATGTTATGATTTAAAAAAAAAAAAAAAAACATTTTAAATTGCGTAAAGATAAAATTTCATTTTCTGAAATTTTTTCGAAAATTTGCAAATTTTTAATAGAAAATTATTTGAGCAATGCTAGAGTTTTGTTGCTTGATGTTGAATGGTTAAACAAAACAAATTGGCGTGAAATCATCTGAAAAACAGTAAAATTAACTGCAGGAAATCAATAAAAATTTGGAAAACATTAACGTAAAAATTGTGAAAAAAATGCAGAAAGGGGAAATTTTTGAAAATTAAGATAAATTTACCGAAAATATGTTGAAAATGATGTAAAAGTTGACAAAATATCATTTTGAAGGTAGTATTTCATCTACTTTTTCTTAATTTTCAACAATTTTTACATCAAGTTTACTGCTTGCATGATCAATTTTGAATGAAGTTAGGTATAAATTTGTTGATTGATTTTCTGTCATTTTTGAACATTTTTGAAGCAATTTTCTGCAATTTTTGCAAAATATTTGTAAGTTAGGTGAGTTCCTTTTAAATTATTTTTTATGCAAATCAGACGATTTTTCGTGAATTTTGGGAATCTAGGCGCAATTTTGATTATATTGTCTGAATTTTTTTTTTCTAGTTTACCAATTTTCAACTACGTATTTTTCAGATAATTTTGCTATTTTATCACATTTTTCACAATTTTCAACAATTTCCAGGTAATTTTTATCTACTAATTTTTTTTTTAGCAGTTTCAAGACTTTTTTCTCAATTTTGCGATATTATCTAAATTTTAACATAGATAGGTATGCTTTTTGGGCCAGAGGTCTTCCTGAAATTTGAGTGACGCTGATCCGTGTAATGCTAGTCTGTGTCACGCTGACTTTATAATACTTGCAAAAAAATATTGTTGGCTTTCTAACATTATGCCAGACTTTTAAATATTTAGTAGAGAGAAAATTAATTGACTTTTTGAGAGTCGAGACGTTGACTTTTGATAACAGGAAAAAAACCTGTTGACTTTCTGACGTTATGTCAGAATTTTTAAAAATTTTGAGAAAAGTCTTGTTGATTTTCTGATATTATGTCGGACTGGGACGGGGGATCAATGAATTATGCTATCAAAATTATACCTTTTGAATTTTCAAAAATGACTTTCTGATATTTTGTCAGGCTTTTCTAAAATTTGGAATTCTACATAATTATTCAGTTAACTTGAGCAAAAACCATATCCATGATTTAAAACTATCTTTAGAGAGGAGACTTTACACCCATTTTTTAAAATTTGTGAGATTTTTCAAAAAATTTTCAATGTTTTCATTTTCAACTAACCAAGTATTAAGTAGGTACATGTACATATGTATTACATACTCGTAGTTTGCTGTACGTTACCTTGTTCTGTTGATCTTTGCCCTCCTCTGAAAGGTGAGATTTTTCAAAACCAGACATTCATAGGGGAATATTTTTGTTTTTATGTTGAATTTATCCTCTTGTGTTCCTTCTCCCGTTCTCCCTCCCCTATCTCTTTTCCTTCCTCTCACCCTACAAAAAACTAACATGATTGTCAATGAACATTTTTTGACTGGAATGAATTTTTGGTAAACCTCACTATGGGAGTTTTTCATTATTTTTATACTTATATCTCCTATTGTATTGGCCTTGTTTCATTTTCTTTCTTTTTTTTTTCTTCAAAATATCAATTTGAATTTTTTACTTGACTCGTTTTTATGAAATTTTTCAAAATTCGTCCTTTAAATTAGAGTAGGATGCAAAATTTTGAAGAGGCTCTTTCTGTCGTCGAAGAAATGGAAAAAATCGGAATGGCAATGTATAGTGAAAAAAGTTTCAAATTTTTGCATCAGAACTTTAGCATTCATAAAAGTCAAAAATAACCCAACATGTAGTAAAAGCAGATGAAATATCACCAGTGTGAAATTTTTCAAACATCTTGAACGAACAATCCGCCATTTCCAACTCGCGAAGAAACATCAGATGCAGAGCCGAGGGGGGGGGGAGAGGGGAAGCAACAAAACAGCACGATTCTTATGTAAATGCGATGCCGAAGCCAAAACACCCCGGCGATCTGGCATTGGCTCAGAGAGTACAGCGAATATTTCCATAATACGTGTACGAAAGGCCATTAAAAAAGCTCACCATGACGTCGACAACAAGAGTATAGTGCACACTAATATCGGTGTACAGTACTGTACACCGGGCCAGGCCATTTCGTTTATCAACCTCGGCCTCGCGTCCAGCTAATCCGATAATTTCCCATTCGCATTAATTGTTCGCAACGAAAATACTCTCTAATGGAGAAATCAGCGTAGCGAAAATTCCTCCCCAAATCGTGCATCCAGGCCGAGCTTTTAAAAAGAAACTCTCTATGGAAAAATCCCCGCGACGACGACTGCCTCGTTGGGATGCTGAGAGCTGTAGGAGATGAAGCCGCAAAGCCAACGCTAATAAAATATGTTAATAGGTTCTCGCGCAAAAACCACAACAAAAATACATTCATTACGAAATACTATACAGTAGATATACGTATACGAAAATGTACGAATACATTTCGCCAATTCTATACACTCTCTATACATATACGCCGCCCATAATGATGCCAAGTATGTTTTAAAGCAATTCTGCAGACACATACACAGGCACACTTATGCCCTTATAAAACCCAGCAGATAGGTCGTAGCTGAACCCATTATCGTACCCTTTTAACTCGCTAATGCGACTTCACTGTTGTCAGTAATTTTCTCCTTTTCCTATTCCGCTTCATCTTTCTCTACCTATATTTTTTTCTCCGCCACTCTCGCTCTCTTATCGCATACACAATACACATACGTTTAAATCTATTTGAAATTCCCAACAATCGAATTTTAATACCCGGCATTGTGTAACATTTTTTCGGCTAAATGAAAACGCTGCGGCTGCTTTGCCAGGCACACGGTACAGTTTTCCTAAGACGAAAAATGGATTACCATTTAAAGTACGTCGCTAGATTTCTCACCCCCTGCTCACTTCCTCCCCATCAACTCTTATACACACAATTGACGTTCGTCTTCTGGGAATATCGTACTTGTCGGCTTCACTATACCTTTCCTTTTTTTTTCTTTTTCTTTTTTTAAACGTACGCCAATATAGAGGCAGAGTAACCTATTTTAAATAAAAATTCTACCTTGCAGTCGTCTCTTTTCTATATGCACATCGTGCAGACAAAAAGCTCTACACGAATTTACGTACGTAAGTGTATCCATAGTACGCGTATATAGTCTTAAAAAAGACCAAGCTTCCCTAATATGTAAAACAGTCTCGAGTCACACTCAGTCTCTCGCATTCGCCAATTGAATAAAGTCAACATTTTCTCCTCCATCGTTTCACTGCTTCTCTTGCCGCATCCATGAATAGTATAAGTAGATGTACCAAGTCTACACCTATCTCTACCTATAAGTACTTACGAAGAAAGCGAAATTTTCATACATATTCGATAGAATTGTATGAGAGCCTTTTTTACATACAACAAATTTTCCAAACGAATTCTCTTCAGTGTATCTACTCAATTTTTTTTATTCGAGTGCAGCCTTCTGTATCGAAAGTAATGTTTCTCAATATTCAAGGTGTTTCAGACTCTAAGGTAGAAGAAAAGCATTGTATTCAATATCTATATGCGACACTTTATACTGAGCCTAGATGGGCATATGTGCCAAATCCCCTGGAAACGTGGAAAAAATTGTGTTTTTTCTGTATTTTCGATGTGTAGGTATTACTCTGATGGCAGCAGCACACGGAGATTTAGAATCAGAGTCGCAGAAAACGTCTCATAAAGTAAACAGAGTAGCTATCCCAAAGCACATCTGGAGCATCCTCCGGATGTACTGTAAAATTTCAGCCTTATTGGTCAGTTATTGGTAGAGGGGACAGAGGTGGTTTGACACAAGGTTTCTTAAGAGAGAAAAAACAACGATTTTTCTTTCAAGTTACCTGCTCTGAAATGCTGATCCTTCAATATTTTTTCTTATTTTTAATTTTTCTTTGAACGATTTCTACTTTGACCTCTTTTTGGTCATTTTCACCCTCTCCCTTCACTCCTTCAAAAAATTTGGACGTATGCGAATTTTTAGTGAAGGTTATTTTTCTCATAGTCAAATCCCAGCTAGCCCTAAGTGACAAATTATTTGAGTAAATTTTGTTGAACTAACGTTGACAGAATTGTTCTAAAACTTCGGCGGAATACCACTAAAAAATTCAAAATTGGATGTTCATTCTGATAGCTGTTCATAGGAAAGAATGAAAAGCACAATTAATTTACTAATAGATGTTCTTTGGGAAAAAGTGTTTTCAAAAACAGTCTCATTTCTGCCTTGTGAAAATTAATTATTGTCTTCATATTCATCTGGTATCCTGATGTTATGTGGTTTTACTTCATTTTTGGTCTCAAAAATCGATTGGTGGCAATTTTGAGCAATTCTGGAGTCTCCTGCAAATTTTGTAATTTTTAAGTCTCGAAAAAGTGCGATAGAGAGCGCTAAAATGAAATTCAGTTTCTGTAAACTTAGATACACCGTCCTCATAACTAATGTCGATCGATTTAGACACAAATTTTAAATATGTAAGTGTCAGCCCTTTATTGAAATCTTCCTGTGGACAGTTTTTAGTTTTTTGAAGAACCGTATTTGAAAATCTGATGAAGGCTTCAAAATGACTCAAAAATACCATCATCGATTTTGGAAATCAAAAGTGGGCATAAACAGAATTTAAGCTTTTTATATCAATGAACTGTTTGGTATTTTTTTATGTAGGTACCTACATATTTATTTTTACTTTTTTCAAAAAAATTAAAGGAAAAATTTTCCAATTTTAACCTGCCGGCATCGATTTAAAAAATTGTGTTTAAAGCAGTTGAAACCGTCAGAAACATCAAGGTGTCTGTCTACCAGGTCATAAAAGTCAAAAAATACCATGAAAAAGTCATATTTTTCGCCAAAAATTAATCGCTATTAAGGAGGGGCTATACTGAATTTAATCGTAAACTTACTTAACCCTAGAAGTTAAACAAAGGCAAATTTTAGGTTAACGGACGTTAAATTCAGTATAAACCAAGCTAAAGTATAAGTTAAGGGAATAAGTATCCCCTTAAATTCAGTATAGCCCATCCTTTATACACTTACTAAAAATTAATCAAATATTCTCAAAATTGAATGATAATTTGTAAAAGAATCAGAAATTATTATAAAAATTATTGTTGAATTGTCCCAGTTATTAAAAATTACCACAAGTTGGTGAAAAAATTAGCATATTGCTTGCAAATTGGTTGGAATGCAGTAAAAATTATTCAAGTTGGCTGAAAATTGATGAAACACTGTAAAAAATTGAGTAAAATATTTCAAGAATTCTCAGTTATGAAAAGAAAATTGTGCAAAATTACAAAAAATGGATCAATAAAATCGTGTAAAAAATCACGTGAAGACGGTAAAGAATTGAAAAAATTATCTTAGAAGTAAACTTGAAAGTTATCAAAAATTGATAGAATTTCAGTGATAATGGTATCATCAACTATGAAAATGTGAAAAATCTTGACGTAATATAATTTTTTCATTATTTTTTGAGTGATCAGCGCGAAAAAATCTAAAAAAATCGCCCATCAAAGTAGAATTTTAAATCTACGTAAGTGAAAATTTGGTCATCCAAAACTTCCAAAAGTCAAGGTCATTCTTTTTCATATTTTTTTGAACATCGTAAATCAAAATTCATAGGGCTAAATTTCGTATTGACCATCTTTATGATAATTTTTCCGAAATTGGAGTGCCCATAAATCCGTTGGAAGCTCTAGAAGAAAATTCTGAAATTTACTGCAGGCCCCAGAATACTTGAAAATACCTTCAACAAATTGATTTCATAAGTTGAAATAACGTTCCTGGCACTACATTTTCAGTTTAATCAAATTTTGATTTTTTCTCTGAGGTTATGAGTCAAAATTGTTTTTTTTTTTCAATTCACTAAAAATAACAAAATAAAATTCAGCATTCATTAACTTTGACCTGATAGTATATTTTTGAATGCTTTTTAGATTTTTTTCTTCCAATTTAAAAATTTTTCTGTTCTTCGGGATCCATCCTCCTTCTTCAGTGTTTGGAAATTTTAAATTACCTATTCTGACTTTTTTCATGAAAAATATTGAATAACTTAAGAAATTGTTGTCGAATGCTTTTCTTGTTTTTTTTTTGAGAAATTCTGTTTAATAAAAGCACACAGAATTACCAAAGTTTAAAATTTTCAACATTTTTCAAATAATAATGATTGCTTTTAGCATTATCACTATTGTTTCACTATTCGTGGGAGTAGGACAGACAATTGTCAAGATTTGTTTTCTCTTGAAAAATGATGAATTTTAGGAGTAGGGATTTCATGTATTTTTGTCTATGAAGGACTATAACGAAGTCAATCATTACTGAAACATGAATTATCGAATAATTTTTTTGGGAAGTGAAACGTACGTATGTTATCAACATATTTGTAAGCAATTAAGCATTGATATTTTTTAGGCCAGGCACGTAGCATCGAATAATTATGATCAAGATAAGAACGAAATGTCTATCTGAATCATTTGAGATTATGATAAATTACCTAATATTCGTGAATGTTCGGTTTCAATGTTGAATATTCTGCTTTAATTTCCAACGTTCCGCAATGAATTCATTCTGTTTTGATACTTTCTTACGTGCAGATATCACACGAATATTATCAATATTGATAATACCAATTTGATTCAATAGATTTTCCATTCGAGTACGTTGCAAAATTTTATAGTGTTATTTCGTTGAAAGTTTATTTTTTGTTGAAGAAATGAAACCAGTAAGCATTACTTTTGTACTATCTATACGTAACTTACTATGAAATGATAAATACAACTTGACGTTTTAATTTTTTCCAATGAATTTTCCTACGGATTTTTTTCATTATGCTGTTGATCCTCGTGTATCCCGCTATTGGAGCACCAATTGCGCCAATAATTGAAGCAGCCATTCCCGGTATTAAAGCTTTGGTCGGTCTCGGAGCAGCTCTTCCAATTATCGGGGAAGCTGTTAATCGGCATCCAGGTTGGCAAAAACCTCCAAACGTGCCAAATATTATTATGCCTGGTCTTCTGAATAGAATAAAGCCAAAACGTGATTCGTGATTTCCATCTTACCAATGTTTGTAAATCAATAAAGACGAGTGCTTTGATGATTGAATTTTAGCAAAAACGTAGCTTGAAACGAACCTCAATTAATGTTTTTTCTCGAGATACTAAAATGTATTTTTTTATATTTAAGTTTTTTTTTCAAATTGTAGTATTTTTTCGTGACGTGATTTTTTTTTATAAGTGATTATCAAATATTTTGAGCAAAAATATAAAAAATTCCAATAAGTAATGGATTACATTTATCTTAGAATCAAAAAATTCATTCGAAAAAATAAATTTCAATGGTATTAAGAGCGTAGCCGTAAATATTTTCTTGAAGAGTCTCTCATTCCGAAAATTTTTGTTTCTTCGATTGAGATTTGTTTCATTTTGAAAAAGGAACTTTCAATGAGGGGTATATAATTATTGTGATGCTGATCATTGCTGAAACATATTTAATCAATTTTTCTCAGTATAATGAAACGTATGTATTTAGATCAACGTAGGCATTGATGAAGCACATCGAATTGAATAAGTATAATTAAGATAAGATCGTAATATTCCGCTAATTGAATAATTATTTGAATTGTAGCAGTCTCATTTGAGAATATGATACATAGTAATATTCGTGTATGTTCAGTTTCCACATTTGAGATTCTGCTTTAATCGCTAACGATCTACGATGAAATTAATTTGTTTTGATATTTTCTTTTTTGAAACTATCGCTCGAAAATAATCAATTGTGATAACAGAAATTTTACTTAATTGATTTTTCATTCGAATTGCTTACGAAATTGTATGGCGTTGTTTCGTGGAAGTTCACTAATAGTTGAAAAAAATGAAACCTGTAAGTAGGTACATATTACCTTTGTACTATATTTACGCTACGAAATAAGTATTTGGTTCTAATTTTTGCCAATGGATTTTCATATTATGGATTTTTTTCATTACACTGTCGACCATCGTGTATGCTGCCATCGGAGCACCAATTGTACCAATTTTTCCGTTCTTTTCCGGTCTTCAAGCTTTTCTCGGTCTCGGAGGAGCCCTTCCATTTCATGGAGAAGCTCATCGAGGTATGCACCTAGACGATCTTCCGACCAGCTGGATACCTATACGTACTCTACCTACTCTTCCACCTCTTCGAAAGCCTTTAAAAGCTATAAAAAAAATATTCGGGCGGACAACTGATCCCGCAGATGGTACGCCGCCTCAATTCTTAATCGGCGATTGGAGGTTCCCGAAACAACGCCGAAAAGCGATCACGAACAGAAACATAAACACAAACACTATAGGGACCCAAAATTACAACTTGTACGACTTACGTATGGGAGGCCAATTTGCAAACGAAAAAAAAAATTGATCCGGTCATTTTCTATGGTTTCGATTTTACTGATATTCTTCAAGCTGGACGAAGGTGATTTGCTGTAGGCCTAATGATATGATCAACCGAACATTTCTATGGTCAAGGAAACATATTTTTTAAAAAGACATGATTGAGAAACTTCGAATATTGTAGTATGGTTGATGCAGGAAAAAAGGTCACGTTTTGATTCATGATTTCAATTTTATCAATCAAAAGAAGCGCATGCTTTTATAACTGAATCTTGATAAAAACGTAACTTGAACGAATCTTAATTTAATTTTATATTATATGATTCTGTTATTTTCTCGAGGTAAAAGCAAATATATTTTTCCATTTTTTAAATGGATTTTCTTTTCAATGCGATTTTTTTTTGTATGCGTCAGTATCAAATATTTTCAGCAAAAATACATCTAATGCACCATCGAATAAAAACCTCAATTCTCAAGTAAAAAAATCAATTGTTTTTGAGAGTGCTACCTCGTGATGGTTTTTTACGTCTCATCTAAGTATAAATCATTCACGGTGAAAAATTGAAAAAATGGTTCCTTGAGAAAAATTGGTAATATTGTCAAAACCAAAACTTTTGCTGAAAAATCTACCTCTGTATAAATGCAACTTTGCAATTTTAAGTTCATCTTTTCAGTCACATTCATACTTTTAAATCTGTGCAGAAACACATCTTCTCTATGAATCGGTCATCGTAAAATAAATTTATTCGTTCGAACAACATCTAGTAAATCGACGACCATCAAGTTACGAAAACGTTGTTAAGACAGCTGGGACGTAAATTCGAACGCGAATCGAATGTAAAGGCCTGTTGCGTAAATAACGTCGAGTATATTACGAAAGACAGAGCTACCTATTTCTTCGTCTGGTTGCGTTGCATAAGGAAGGGTAAAGTCGGTTGTTTCCTTACACTTGCACTGTATATAAAAAAAACTTATGGCTAGAAATTTCTCCATTTCCTTTTCAGCTCGTCCAATACGCTTGATAAACTGATTATTCTGTTCACGTTTTCCTAGTACACATACAGATACACATAGCCAAATCCACGTAAATAAACTCCAAGTTCAAACATATGTACATCCGGTGTGGTCAAAGTCGTACTTCAAAAGCTTTACCACCATCGTCGTGATACAGTCGCAGTAAACAGAAGAGAGTCTCGATTAAATTTCACTATTTTATCAAGCCCGTGTTAGTATAAATCCCACCAGGAAATCCCGCTAATTTCCGTATATTTTCTGTTGATACCAAAAGCTCGATTTTTTTTCAGTATTTATAGGTATCATGTGACGTTTTCATGCTCCTGATTTCCACTTTCGTCGACTACCTATTTTTACAGTAGGATGCTTTAAATTGGATGTTGAGTCAGCTGGTTTTTCCTGGGGGGGGGGGGGGGAATCAGCTGTAGACTTCAAAAAGGTATTCGAAGGAGTGGAAAGGTGTCGGTATTTTTGCTGAAGAGCGGTTTCGCAATAATATTTGTAGTCGATAAAAAGCCACGTCTGTCCACCCCCGTCCCCTTTGGTGTTTAGTGGCTTTCAAGTTTTACAAAAAACAGTCAGAAGTGATAATTGTTGATCGAAATGAGACGCCTTAAAATTAACCTGCCAACGGAACAGAATTAAAGGAACAATGAGTTGACAATTTTCAGAAATGAAAATTCCTCACTTGAATTTATGTGAACAAAAACGGTTCTTTGCGAAACCTGCCTATCTGTGAAATTGAAGGAGTTTTGATAGTTCGAAATTTCATTTCCATTTTGAAGATATTCCATTTCGTTGTAGAACTGTTTTTGTTCATTAAGTTATTAAAAAATTACCTCAAATTGATGTTAAAGCAAATTCATTTTAGGACCTAAATTTCATTTTTTTTGGTGAATTTTTAAAATTGAAATATCGCTCATTTTTTTACAAAAAAAAAATAATAATAAATAAATAGGGGCAAAAAGCTGAAATTTGCTTTACACTCTATTTTCGACCTTCCAAATCGAATAGTGGGGGAATCACGCCGTTCTGGAGCCTCCTGCAGATTTTTGAATTTTCCCAGTTTTGGTAAAGTTTATTTTGATGACACTTTAAATCGATTTAGGAACAAATTTTCAACAGAACTAATCAAAACCATCACTGATCAATTTTTGAGATCGATTGAAGGGGCTACAAAAATGAACCTTAGTTTATTGATGCAGAATTTTATTTTCGCCCTTTTGTATGGCTTTTTTCCAAAACTGGAATATCCAAAAAATTTGCTAGAGGCTCCGAAATGGCTCTAAATAATTCGTAACTAATCAATCAAGCAATTTTCCATTAAAAAGTAGTAAGTATAACTTTTGGAGAAAACTTTGGATTTGAATCTTTGATTTGGCTCTTTTTATGGCAACTTCTTCGAAACTGAAAAATCAAAAAATCTGCTGGAGGCTCCAGAAATCCAAAAATCTGCTGGAGACTTCATAACAACTCAAAACCTTCGTCCATCAATTGATTTGGAAGGTCTAAAATAAAGTGGAAACCACTTATCAGCTTGTTGCCTGTAATTTGATGATTTTTTTTTTTTTTTGAAAAATGACCCAAAATTTGAATTTTTGAAAAATCTACGAAAATTGAGAAGTAATACACAGTCTCTGAAAGTTAGCCTGCTTGGTGTTGTGTTGTGTATTTTCAAATGCATTTTCAATTTTTTTTTACTTCATCAAAAGTTTCTCTGCCAGTTGATACACTACCCTGTGCGTTTTTATGAATGGGGGGGGGGGATAGTACATGTAAAAGTTCTCAATTGATAAACGTCAATATAAACTTAAGGTACATATGTACATATTTTAAATTTTTTTCAAAATTTCAAGAAATTTTTGATGAAGATTCAAAACGTGAACGAAAAATTGACGCATTCGGCATTTTCTGATAGTCTGAATCTGAAAGCATTTTGTTTAATACTCCTCCAAGGTTGCCCAATGCCCAAGTATATTTATTAGATTCTTATTAGCATTTATCTTCAAGAAAAAACTTGTCCCATTTTTTTTTAAAAATGCTCATTTTGAACTCGAAGTAAAAAATCATCATCACGATCCCTGTTAGAGATTTTCCTCTTGAAAACCGAATGAGAAAATTCGACTGAAAATTGTGAACGAGTTTTTACAAAGAAATGCAAATTTCCACTCAGGAAAGGGTGTAATGCGATTCGAGCATCGTATGTGTAGGTAGAGGTACTCGTAGTTCATACATAAAGGTAGGTAAAGCTTACATCGTATCGCATCGCGTGAAAATTAATGAAATAAAACCTTTTAAGAACCCTAAACGCGTGCCAGAGTTCATTGGTTTATGGATAAAGTAACGTGATCGAGGGAATCTGTCACGAATGGCGCGGTACGATGTCATTTGTTATTAATAACCAGACATATACATGTATATTTTTTCATTGTAAAAGGCTGCTCTTGTGGCGGTACATGTTTAATTAAAAGCACCCTGCGAGAAAATGATTCGTTGAGAATTCATGAGATTGGAAATTAGTAATTCTAATTCGATTTATGATGTGGCGTAGACTGAGGGGTGGCTCGAAGAGGCCCCCGAAAGCAGAAGGCGTGGCAGAAGGATAAAAATTAACGAGGTCGTGTACGCGGTTGCTTGTATATTTTTACTTATTAGCGTCGTCGTCGTTATAGTATAATGAAAAATAAAAATGGAAAACGCCTGTGACTTGACGTTTTCATTGTACGGCGGCGAAGATGATAATTTTAATAGCTTAAACGTCACGTTGTGAATGCAAAATAAGCTTAAATTTGTTATCAAAGCTCATTTGTAAGCCGCTTGGGTAACTATGTGTTTCGTTAATGCCTTAACTAGTAGTCTGCGTTTTTTTTGCGAGTCTTGCCGATATACCATACCATAGTTTGACTTTACCAGGTCCTCATCCACTTTGCCTTTGCCTGCTGCTGCGGTAACATAGAAGCTGACGCGCAAATTAACGGCGAAAAAGTTGAACGGTATGAGAAATATTGGCACGAATGGGGTGACCCGTTAGTTTTATTTTTATTTCATTTATTTATGGTTCAAAATTAAAATACCGTTGTAGACGAGCAAGTTTTTTCCTCTGTTTTTTTTCCTCATTCGGACTACGTATCCGGCTAGTGCGGTGGTAATTTAATTTATTGACTTTTTGGCGTTTTCCATAATCGATTATGTAAAATTTATTTAACGTTATAATTCACCATAAATGAAACTCTTCGTCGAGACCGCAACGTAATAAATTTCACCACGATGCCCGAAACTTCGAAGGAAAATTATTTTTTATCTCGTCGTCGTGTCGAAAATTGGATTAATTTTGGGCATGGCGAAATTTTTCACCACTTTGTGAACTGTGTCGAACAGCTGGAGAGAACTTAATAAAAAGAAACGTTCTTGCGCTCCCATTTTTATTTTTTACTCAATTTGAAACGCAAAGTTTTTACATTTCGAGATTTTGGGTAATTTTTTTCTAAAAATTTGAGCTCAAAAATACACTTTTTCTCACTTGTATCGGAAATGATCCTTAAAAATAATGCGTTAGTATGTAGTTAGAATAATTGTGGTTTCGGAACAAAATTGATTTGTAGCTGAAGCTAACCAATATTGACATTTTGGAATTTTTAGACTTTATTTGGGAAAATTGAAGCGAATTCGAGAATGAAAATTAATTTCTCTGAAACTCACGTCGAAAGGAGTGGGTGAATCGGAAGACCAGAAATTCTACTGTTCTTTTAAAATCCGAGAATTTCCCAAGCATCAAATCTAAAACTTTTAAAACTTTTTACTCATTTTCAAAGCTTCTTGAAACTATCTCAAGTATAATTTACCTTCTTCATTTAATTTCGGCTCAAACACTCGACATAAAAAAAAAACAAAGCAATTTAACCCAAAATTTATAACTTTTTCACAAATGCGAGTAATGGGCCTAAGTGACCACAGGAGTGAAATAAAAAACTTTCTATCGAAATGACAAAGAGTCTTGATATTTCATCACTTATACCATAATGACATCTGGAGATATTTTTCCCAGCACATTCGTCCGTACCTAAGTAAGACTTGTAGCGAAAAGTGGATGCTATATATAGTGTATACATAAGGGAAAAAGGATACTTACGAGAAAGGGGAAAATAAGAAAAGAGAAACTTGTCAATATATATCTAAATCGAAAGTAAATTTCTGAACACAGAATGGTCGACAATACCCACACACGCAAACACGCCAGACCTGGCTCGGCATAAAAGAAGAAACTCTATACCTTATCTCAAATAAGAAAAAGTTGGCCACGTCGTGGTACACTGAATGCGAATATACCATTTTACAATATACACTGTATTCTGTAGTGTATGCGGAAAAGGAGAAAAATAACTTTTTAAAATAAGTACAACAGAATTGGACAACTTAGAAATAATATAACTCGAAAGAAGAAGTTTAGCTCAAGTTTTTCACTCGTGTGTCAACTTTTTCGCGCGATAGTGACGATGGTGTGCCTCGTAGGGCTTTACTCGGGTCGTCTATATACACGTTTTATTAAATGTGACGTTTAGGTTTTAAAATACGACAAATGTTACCTCTGCTTCACTTTCCTACGTCTCTCTCCTCCTGTGTGACTCTTTTTCTCTCACGCATACGTACCTACGTATTTTGGATGGCCATTTTATTATATGAACGTGTCGTTGGTACGTAAAAAAGCTTATGGATATTTCAGCTCGAATAAACTATCTTAACACCTGTCAGTCACATTGTGTTTTCGATAAAGGTGTTGGTGGTGGCGTTGGAGTCGTCTAGAGGAGATCATTTTTTTTACTGATCGTGAAGTGAAGTGATACGATAATTACGATACGTTTTTGGTACGTTTTTTAAAATTTAAATGAAGGAGAAGGGTAATTGCTAATTGTAGTGTGGGTTTTTGGCGTTTTACCTTACTTGTTGTCTGCTATATAGGTCAGTTTAACCTGTTGGTTTTGAAATCGCGTGACAACCTTCGTAAGAACCGATTATAAATAATCGTTCACTGTCATTTTCCCAGTTTTCACCGATCACAACCATTGAAAAATTTTAAAATTCAAGCGGATGAAGAAAATCTAGAGTATATAATTTTGATTTTAATGAACCTTTTTGAAATTCGAAGCCTGACAGGAATAATGTGAAAGTTTTGAAGGTAACTGGGCTTGTCGTGTTGTGAAAAAGGTTTGAGAATTTTGGTTATAAAGTGCTGCGAAACAACCTTGCTTAATTTCTAAGTTTTTCTTGAAGTTGAAGAGACACCGAGAATTCGAATCCAAAAAAAAATCCTGCATGTCAAGCCATAATTTTATAGTTTTTTTAAATTTTTTTGTTTGTTTTGTTTTAAATGGTGGTCTGTAGAAGCACATCCTCATCAGTATGTTAGACTTTTTAAAATAAAAATTACCTATTTCCGGCATTTTGATGTCATGTCGTATTCTTTGACATTTTTATATTAAGTATATCAGACTTGTAGAAAGTTGAAAAAAATAGACAAATTTATAATGTTTGGAGCATTTATCTAATTTTACAGTATTTGATCTGACTTCTAAGAACATGGAAAAAATTGCATTCAATTCCAGACATATGCTAGACTTGTAAACTGGAAAAAAATTGATAATATTTGACATTTTTACTTCTATTAAAATGGACTTTTAGGTATCGAGTCTGACTTGACGAACTTTGAATAAAATTTCTGAACTGCTGAAAGACCCGACAGGTAGACAGACGACCTTGAGAGGTCGCACAAATGAGTTAATGACCTTAAGAGACCATACAGGCAGAGAGACAGAAGACGACCTTTGGAAATCAGACAGATCGGTCAATAACCGCAAGAGGCTAGATGACAGGCGGACAGAAGACCTTTAGAAGCGAGACAGTCAGACAGGTCAATGACCTCAAGAGACTGGACGGACAAACGACCTCAAGAGGCCTAAAAGGCGAGTCAATGACCTCAAGGGGTCAGATAGGTGGACAGACGACTTTCGAAAATCAGACAGATGGGTCAATAACCTCAAGAGGCTAGACAGACGGACATACGATCTTGAGAAGCGAGACAGTCAGTCAGGTCAATGACCTCAGAGACTGGCTAGACAGACGACCTCAAGATGTCAAACAGGCGAGTCAATGACCTCAAGGGGCCAGATAGGTGGACAGACGACCGTAAGAGGTCACACATGTGGTTTAGACAGACGTCCTTTGGAAATCAGACAGATGTGTCAATAACCTCAAAAGGCTAGACAGGCGGACAGACGACCTTGAGAAGCGAGACAGCCAGATAGGTCAAATACCTCAAGAGACCGGACAGACAGACAGACAGACAGACAGACAGACGACCTCAAGATGCCAAACAGGCGAGTCAAAGACCTCAAGGGCCTAGATAGGTGGCCAGACGACCTTTAGAAGCCTGACAGACAGGTAGACAGACGGCTTTGAGAAGCTGGACAGATGGATCAAGGACTTCAAGAGGCCAGACAGGTAGACAGACGACTCTGAGAAGCTGAGCAGGTAGGCTAGTGACCTTAAGAGGCCCAACAGACGAGTCATTTCTGAAGATTTTGATCAAGGAATAATTTGCAATGGATTTGGCAGATCTGTGAAAGATGTAGGTAAAGTGATTTTCGAGAACGATTTGAAGAAGTATTATTGCTAAATTTATCACAAAAATCCTTCGCGAAATTTTTTTTCTCAATTCCTTCGCTAAAATTATTTGCCAATCTAACAAATCGTTATCCAAATCCGCTAAGATCGCTCGTAGATCTGTCAAATACTTCATCAATATCCTTCGCGAAATTATTTGAAGCAATCCTTTGCAAATCGTTTGTAAAGTCCGTCAGTGAATTCCTTCATCGTCCGCCAAATTCGCTCGTCAAATCCTCAACCAAAATCCTTCAAAAAAATCCCACGAAAGAATCCCTCTTCAAATCCTTTGTCGAATTATTTTTAAAAGTGTGTTATAATGCTAAGAACTCGTTTCAAAACTTTCCAAAGTTGTTTAAACTCGAACATAATTTTGTCTTTTTTGATCATTCGTATGTAAGTACTTTCTTTAAATATTGTAAATTAACCAATTTTTTCCAAGTTTTTAAACACAATTAATAGAACTCGAAGGATTTTTTCTGATTTTTCAGAAGTCAGCTTGAGGCAGATCATGGTTGGTTTGTTTCTTCCTACTTTTTCCATAGGTTTTTTTTATATTGATAGAGGTCAATTTTTGGAAAGGGGGGAAAGAGAAAAAAGAATTAAAAACGTGCAGGAAATTCAAAGCATTTTAAATAGGGAGACATGATGCAACGCATTCAATAATAATGAAGCAATTCTCGCCACGGTTCAACATCGTACATTTACATCAACATCATCAAGCTTGTGGCAACACCTATGTATATAGAACTCGTACAATGTACACATATGCTACCATAAGTGCATACTTCTGAAAAGTGTCATACTACACGTTCTTTGGGTCAAGAGATGAAATTGAAAGAGATAGAAATATGTAGCACGACAAAACAAGAGAAATGTAAAAAAAAAGAAACATACCTACGTATTAAAAAACGTGTAAACTCAACTCGAAATTAAACTTCCAATTTATTTTCTTCTTTCGTATTTACTTTTGGCATGTTTTCTTTCATAATTTTCTGTTTCGGGCTATAATATAATAAAATCTTCTTCAGGAATGTTGTTGACTCGAAGCTGAACTTCGTTGGCCGGAAAATATTTCCAATATGTTTATAGCCGAATTGATAAATTTCGTTTGAAAATGAGCCGAGTATCTACGTATACTTGGTGAAAAATACGAGAAGATAGAATTTTTGACGTTTTGTTCAACGTAGTTTTTTATTTCTCGTCTAAAGAATTCAAAACATTCCGATGATGAACTACCCAGCCTTATTAAAATTTCCTCCAAAGGATTGTGCTCGAAAAGCGTTTCTTTTGCTTTACAATTACTTTCGTATTTTCCACTCTTTAACGTCGCTGATTCATTTCAAATAGTATAAACAAGACGACGAGACGCGAAAAACGGCGTTTAAATGAAAACAGACACAACAAGAAAGAACACAACGAGCTCAAAAATGTAAAATGAAACTTTACAAATATACGGAGTAAAATGGTCTACACGAGGAAGGCGGCGAAGCGCGGTCGTGAGAGAAAAAGACACGTTGTATCGTTTGATGTTTAACCAATATCAAAAGTTTGTTTCATTCTTGTACCATGCAATTTTTAAAAATATACTTTCACGAGCTCTCGTCGCGTCCTTGTGACACAAACTTAGTTTTTCCTTTATTTAGAGTTATAATTTCTATACACGAGAAGGTCTTTTTTACGTAAGTACACGACAAGTTTACGTCGGAAAATTGAATCAGCTGTTATTACGACGAGGTTTTCTCTCGAATCTCGGCACCGTAATCGAGCGTAATACGTTAACTAATCGCCTTCGGTTCGATTTTAATTAAAACTCGAATCCGGCAGCGTAAATTTTCAAGTTTAAGGTAACATTTTCACTCGTAGTTTTAGCAACGCGATCGAGAGCGCGTAAATCGACGACCTTTTTTCCCGCCATTTTACGCAGCTGCCGCCCAACTTGCGATACTTTGGGCCGTCGCCATCCCGGCGAGTTATTAATTTACAGAAGAGCGTGTTAACAATAACTCAGCGGCTCTCTTGTACAAATGGAACGTGAACGAAATACACAAAAAGCTCCGAACGATGCCTCTCCACGCTCCGCCGAACCTTTCTAACGACATAAGAACCGAATCAACGAAAACACAAAGAACCAACCGTACCGGAGCAATTCGTATAAAAGCGATGCTGCTTTCGCAACCCCTTACCCCTCGAATGCTGGAGCAGTGCAGGGGTGTTCTTTAAGAAAAATCTTAAAACGCTATATGGCAAGATAAGTTAATTGAATGTGGGATTACCGAAAGCAATTCTCTCTACTTTGGAGTTGCTTCTCATCTCGTCTACTGCTCTCTTTCTTACCGTCTTCTCTATTTTTCTTATACACTCTTCTCGGACTAACACTGAAAAACCCATATAGACGCCGTGAAATGCACAGCATACGCAGTCGGCCATACATAGTTACCGTGTCACTGATACTACACACATCATCATCCCCTGCTTGCAAACAATCGCCAACAATTTTCCCATTTCCAACACCACAATCGTACCGGCATCGCATCGTTTCATTTAGTACGATGGAACTCCATACTATATAGTATAATTGACTCCGGAATAGTACCACGAGAATCTTTATCAGGCCAATATTCCAGAAGCACTGTAGCTAAATATAAATCATTTGTTCAACAGATTTCCGGATTTCCGTTACGAGCTGGGTACTTATTTGTCTGCTATTTTCATCCTCAATGTCGGTCGTGGCAGTGCTACAGTTATTGGTTTGGTAGATTGTTTTTTTTTATTTTTTATTTTTTAAAAATACGAGTAAGGTATTGAAACTTGACGATGGTGCTTCAGTTTCCTTCGAAACACTGCGAACAGATTCAGTCCAAGTTGGCTCAGGTAGTCTCGAAATATGTGATTTTAAAATTGAGTAAAATTTAACCGTTCAAAAACACGATTTTATAAGGGAACCTCTCGTTTTGTCTGTTTCCGATTTGAAGGGGACAGTGATTCTTAAAAAAAGCATGGTCTGCACTGCATCCATAAGCAAAATGTTGTCTGTCTAAATTAATTTAAATTTTTTTTTTTTTTGGAAATCCAAAATTTTGGGAGAAAAATTTGTATATGGCACCCATAAAATAAATAAATAAATTCAACCTTTGTTCTCCTCCGAAAAAAAAAACATGAAATATAATCTAAATAACTCAGTTTTCCATTTTTATTATTTAATGGTTTTTTTTTTCACTAAATTAAGAAATATTCCAATAAAATCATTCTCCAAAGAAATCAACATTTTTTGTTTTACTGACAATTGATATACATTTTTTCACCAATTACTTAATTTCCATTTTTAATCAGAAAATTTTTGTTCCTCACTAAAATCGCTACATTTTGTTCACCAATCATGAGCATGTTTTCACAAAAAATGATCATTGGTAATTTTTTCATCTGAAATTGTTTTTTCTCTCATTAAAAGTTTTCATTTTTCGTTTAAAATATTATTTTTCCGCCTGTGAAAGGAAAAATTCTCTTGATTTCCTTCTAAAAAATGGCCACATTTTGTTCAACTAAAATTATCAGTTATGGTCATTTTTAAATCACATAATTTTCCAATAAAAATAAAATATTGTTTTCCCTTCTAAAATGAAAAATTCTCTTGATTTTCTTTCAAAAATGGCCACATATTGTTAAACTGAAATTGTCACTTTTAAAATTTTTTTTCTCTCTCTCTCTCTCTCTCTCTCTCTCTCTTTCTTTCTTCTTCTTTTAGGAATTGAATGATATTGTAATTTTATTAAAATTCAAAAAACAAAAAATTTCATTTTCTCATTGTTTTGTGATGGGAATGGGGGTGGGCCTTTATATGATTGTGTTATCTGAATGTTTTTTTTTGGAGGGGGGAGAAAAGGTAATGCAAAGTTCTGTGAAAAGTCGTTTATTTGGATTTCGAAAAATCGGTATACTTACAGCCCGTTTAAAACAAAAAAAAAGTATTCATTCAGCAAAAATTATTAGAATTGACTAATATGAACTTCCCGGACCGAATTTCATTTCAGGTCGTCCTGGATTTTACAGTGTGATGATTGCTCGAGAATTTTCAACTTGGGCAGCTAAAAATCGAGTCAGGGCTTACTGTGGACCAGTTCGACAAGTTTATCCACATTTAGGCCAATTTCCAGGTTTTTTTATGACGAGCAAATGACACGTAAACTCCAAAATTTTATATTTGTAGGAAAATGTTTGAAATTTACGGAGATAGTTGCATCTTGTCTGAATCAAGAACCCGAATCCGAATTTCACCATTTCAAGCCATTCTGAAATATCTATGTAATATAATTTTCAATTTATCTATATTTCAAAATTTTTTCCAGAATGTGTGAAAACTAATTTGGGCAGCTAAAAATGGAGTTGTAGTTCATTCTCGACTTCTTCAACAAGTTTATTCGCATTTAAGCCAATTTCCAGGTGGTCGCGTTGGGTATTTTTTTTTATTTTTTGGATTTTTTTTCTCTGACTCAAAGATGCTGGACACATTCGAAATGTTTGTTTTGAATTCAGCTCAAATGTAGATAAACCCGTTAAAGTGATCGAGAATGAGACACAATTCGATTTTTAAACGCCTATTTGAATTTCACGTCTTCGGGAGAGATTCTTGAAATTCTGGAGGAATCAAAAATCACGCTGGAGTCTCCAGAATGATCTGAAATGGTGAAATTTGTTTCATGGGAGTTGATACTATTTTCAGGACTAATTTTCATCGTTTTTACTGAAGAAATACATTTTTGCTTGAGAAAAAAAAACACGAATATTTTGCAAGTGGTTAATTCTGAATTTTCAAAACTTCACAGAAAATCAATTCAGACAGCTGAATTCAGGGTGGGGGGGGGTTCAGATTATCTGAGTATGGTTCAAATTGAAGGTAGACACCTTGAAAGGTTCTCTTGGATGTTTTTATTGGGTGTGCTCCAAGAAGAACACTGCCCACTGGATAGGGAGAAGTTGGATCAAAAAATGAAGATTAGCTTTTGAAAACTTGAATTGACGTTTCTGAATCAAATTTTACCGTTCTTTTGAACGGTAAAGTCAGTCTTGAGCGAAGTATCGTCGTGGCAGAATTAAACCTCCGTGGAGTCGAATGCTGTGAAATATTACAAAAATGCTGAAAATCTCCTCCCCCTCCAATATGACTGAGGACCAACTAACGGTAATTTTCTTAGTTATTGGATGAAAGTGAAATCGAAAAGAATGACTTTGAAAACGTCATTGTTTTGTCGAATTGATACAGAATGACCGAGCATCGTATTTACGGCAAACCGAGTAGGCAATTTATTCTACGCGTTTTTCAGACGTTCGTTTTAACGCGTTATCAACGCTGTTTTACACGAGTCAAGGCGGAGAAAAAAAAACGTTATGAAGAATTGGAAAAGATTCGCGAATCTTGAATCTTGAAGCTGTGAGACGAACCAAAAATTTCTATACGATGAAACGTATACGGTTGACATTAAACGCCAATAAGGAAACGATTTTACGTCAAACAGCGTTGTATACGAGAAGTGAACTTTATACTGTTACATCATCATCGCGTTTTATACGGTTAATTAAACTAAGTATAAGATGGAAGAGGAGCGTATAATACGTTAAATTTTAGTACCGAGAATCGATGGCACGACGGTGTTAGTTTGTTATATTGGTATCGGTATTTGAAAATAATACATTTACGTGGCGAGTTTCGAATTTTCCACACACTACACACGTATAATACTCATACGAGAGAATACTATAAATTTTAAGAACGAATATTCGATTTACGTTCAGCTAACTCGTAAACCGACACGTACGTTGTACTCCGTATAGTACCTATGAACCTATGAAGAATAAGCACATTATAACTACTGTAAGAGAGCATGGCAGGGTGTGGGTTCGATACGAGAATAGTACTGTATTGTGTATATTACAGTGCTAGTATTTTGGAAACGACCACTTTTATTTGCACTATTAAGAGTGCAATTCTTTACGGTTTATTCGCGAATTAAACGCGTATAATGAGCGAGCAACTAATGTGTGTAGGTACACAGGAGAGCAAAAGGCGAACACGAGCACGAGCAGTCGAATGAACGAAAATACATTCGCGTGTATTTGGTTGCGGAGGCGACGACGACGACTGGGGCGAGATGGCGAAAAAAAAACAACTCGGTATAGTCAGATCGTTTACAGTATTTGGAAATTGGCGAATGACTGGAGGATGGCGTACGTTTAAATTGAACTAGCAAAATCAACATTAATTAGCATTTACAAAGCGTGTTTTTGAACTTTATATTTTGACGGTTTTTAATTACAGTCACCCCTACTTCACTACCCATTCTTATTTCATTTCGGATTGCTGAGTGATTGGGTTTTGTTTTTTGTCGACGATTGGGGAGGAGGAGAGGGGGTGGTGCGAGGGCGATGCCAGTCGCGTTATTTTTACGAATATAGGTTCGCGTAATGTGTAAATAATTCTGCGTACATGTCGCGTGTATGCAGAATGTAGATGTACGAGCTAGTGTAGGAGTAAAAATACGAATTATATTGATTTTAATTTAAATCATCGTGTGTTTTGGTTTGTTTACAGATCGGCAATTGTGACGAATGCTGAATGAAACGGCTGAACAGCCAAGCTGCATAAACGTGAGTTTATACATATACCAATTTTTCAATTATCATACTTTGATTGTTATTTGTTCGTGGCCATTCGAAATTTTTCCAGATCTATAGCTTTTCAGAAGCTAAAGGATAATAATCGTAAAGATTCATTACATCAAATATACGTAGATCTGAATTCTGAACCCTGTTTGTTATAGGATCACATCCTAACGTAAAGAGGGTACGCTCCAAAATCAGCACCTCTAAAAACTCAAAACACCAAAAGTCACTCACATTTTTTATTTTTTTTATTTTTTGCATTAGTGTTCTAATATGAGACTTGAGATGCCCTTATCAAAAATATAAGTTGAAATTCAAAATCAACACTAGGATCCAGATTTTCAAATTTTTCCATTTTCAAAAATGTAGAAGTTGGTGAATAAGGTGCATGATTTCAATTTGGAAGTTCTGGTGTTGTCACCAAAACACTTCTAAGAGCCAGGAAAGTTAATCGCCTGACGCTAAAATCAAATTTGGGTTTCTTAGAGTGCTGGATTCTTTTCACTCAGATTGCATTTTTCAAAATTATGGGTTTCAACTATCTTCTCTGTGACTTACCTTGAAGGGTTTATTTTTGATTTTTGCGTCAAAGGTAATCAGAATCAGCGTTTTTGAAAACGTGTAATTTCATATCATGTCACCTTTTTTGGTGGTTTGAATTTTTCCTCCCAATTTTTTTATCTCTTTCAGGAGTCAATTTTTCAAAAATACTCAAAATGGAAGCACATTCCTAAAGTTCACTTTTTCATGCCATTTTCTCCCAAGTTTAAATCTTCGTCATTTTTTTAAAAATTGAAAAATATTTGCATAATATTGTTTGTTACGTTTTCAATAGTTTTAGTTTCGAATTTAGACTTACTTTGATATGAGCCTCTCAAGTCCCATAATAGACCCCAAATTTCTAAAAAAAATCAAAATTCGAGGGATCCATTGCTTGTAAGTTTTTTTTCAGGTTGCTGGCTTCCTTGATCCCACAATAAGACCCTTTATAATTATGGAAAAAAATCAAAATACAGGGTTTTTTGTGGTTTAGATAATGAACTTTAATTTATTTTTTCAATGCAAGCCTCGTTGATCCAACACGCCTCTTAATTTGAAAAATTTCAAAACTCAAGGGATCCTCGGTTGGGGGGGGGGTTAGATATTAATGAACTTAAATTTATTTAGGTAAGTCTCCAAATTTAAAAAAAAAATCATAAAATTTCTGTGACGTGTGATTTGTTGAATTTTTAGAGATGCAGATTTCGATTTTCTGTATACTACTCAAGTATACTTTTCTGATGGTTTGAATTTTGAACTTTCTTCTTCATACAAGCTTCCTGACCCCCCCCCCAACCATGAGTCAATCATATACTTTCAAAAAACCCAAAAAATAAAAAAAAACATTGCACGACCCTTTGTTGGATTTTTAGACGTGCTGATTTCTATTTTCCAGCACTTATTTTTCGAATGCTAGTTGCTAGTTCTTAGTCTCGCAATAGATCTCAAATTCCTCCCCCTCCCCCTCATAAAAAAAGGAATTCGGTTGATGTGTGGTCATTAGAGTTTTTTGAGGTTTGGATTTTGAACTTGAACTTACTTTTTCAATACTGTCTTTCTGAGCCTCCCGAAAAACCATTAAAAAATTATAATTTGTGTGACTTATGCGGTTTATTGGATTTTTAGAGGGGCTGCTTTGGATTTTCTACATATTTTTTGATACAATCCTCTTAGACCATACAATTGGGCTCCAAAATTTGGAAAAAAAGTTGAAGAATTCGTGGCACTTGTGGTTTGTTAGGTTTCAATTTGCTGATTTTTAGGTTTTACTTAGGTACTTTTTCGATATGAGTCTCTTGAGTCTCACAATAAGTAAGCCCCTCCCATTTTCCAAAAAATTGAAAAATTTCAGACGTGCTGATATCGAATCAGAAATTCATTTTAGATTGACTCTTTTTTCTCTCTATAACCTTCACGTCGAAATTATTTTTTTTTTTACGTAAAATCATAATATGAAAATGATTTGTGGAGGACTTGGTATCAATTTTTCTATTGTTCAAAACAAATACGCAGTCAGTCGAAATATTCTAAATGTAACAAATATTTGATGTAAAATATCCTCAAGAGTATCGCTCCCATCTTCAGTAAACTCCTCTAGTGTTCTCAAATTTCAGCCATAAAAGGGGTTGATCTTTGCGTGTTCTCTCAATTTGAAATGTTGTTTACTTAAAATTCTTATCCCACGATGCAAAAAATTGATCTACATACCAAAGTAGAAAAACTTCTGTGTAGAATATTTCATGCTCGGATTTAGCAGTTAGCTCGAGAAATGAAAATATTTAGACAACGATGATAATAATATAGTCTTTAAATGCGGAAAAAGTCGTATCTAACCGATGCGAAATCTTTTTCCAACCCTCGATAGAGGGAAAAAACTTTCATTGGGGTGGAAAAAGAAAACTTTTTAATAAAAATGCTCGCGTTTAGACAACAAAACGCAACCACCAAGCTTGACCCTCTGCTGTAATATTCAAACGAACGTATACTTACGTCTACGTATACGAGTACTTTAAAGTAGTAAAAGTTGCACGTTGCTGGTTCGTTTCGTCGTCGTCTTCGTCGTCGTCGTCGTAGTAGTAGTAGGCTTTGGTGAAATTCCTACAACCGCCATGCAGCGCAGTCTACCTTTGCTCGAAAGTAATTCTCGTTAATTATTTACATTCAGACGAACGTAACGATTAAAATTCGTCCAACTTTTAATCCTCGACTGTTTCATCGGTATAAACTGGCAAGAAATTAATACGCGAGATGTAGCGCGTCGTTGACTCGTCGTTATGCCTACCAGATGATAACATAAAAAGCCCGGCCATAGAGATGAAAAGCTCGCGTTAAGATTTGGCCCACCGACAACCGAAACTTTATGCATTAATACTCGTTCTCTCTCTCTGCTCAACCTTGTGTATTGGTTTCGGCGTTTTAATAATTAACGATCTTATGTATCCTTTCGCGTTGCGTGAATTTACTCGCCGAGAGTGCCTCTTTTTAGAAAACATTTTGCTTCGCTTTGGCCTTTATAAAAGGTACGAGTTTTTTTCTCTCTTTCATAATATACGAAAAACTATACTAAGTCCATTTTTTCCCTCTCGCCTCGTTTCATTTCGAAATACTCTCCTCATCGTCGCACACCATATACCGTACACTCTCACATGACATAGGTAATCCTTTATAGCAATCTTTTCATCATTTAAAAGCTACGAATGTGTTTTGGAAGACGCGGATAAATAGGTGAAATCAGCTTTTCGACCTCGAAAAGCTCAAAATGTCGTATTTGAAAAATGAAAGTCGATTTTTCATATACGCGTTCGGTATTGGTACCTTGATAAACGATATATAAAAGCGGTTTTCAATTCGGTCTTATAATACGCAGATGACTCGGTATACGTCGGATAGATTTCGAGTATATGAACCGAAAATGGTATTTCGACGAAATTATAATAGTACCTACGCTATACCGCGGTGATGATTAGATGCTCACGGTTGAAGATATAAGTAGGTACCGTACCCTGGTAGATAGGTACCTGGTTCGTATTTTTGGTTTGCCAGATACGCTTTTCCAAGAGGTTTAAATGAAATTACGTTCGATTCGACGTACCATGCCGTTCGTTTTTCGTTTTTTATTCTTTTCTAATACTCGCGAAAATGAAATCATTTTATTATTCGACGTTGCTCGGGTAAACATTTGGTTAAATTGAATGAAAATATCAAATAATTGGCTGGCGTTTCGATTTTTCAACCGGTATATCGGGGTATCGATAATTCCACAGCAAATAACCAGTACGGAAAGAGATGAATTTGTTGTTTTTAAAATGAGGAAAACTGGCTGGTATATTTTTTTGGGGCTTTAATTTATTTATTTTGCTGTATAGGATGAAAATTAAATAAACTTACGAACCTTGAAAAAATAATGATTGGTGTAATATAATCTGATACGGACAACTAGGTTAACTGGTGTTTTCTTGGAATACCCTTTCCAATTAGTTGAGGGTATTTGGTATCATATTATATTAAGCATTAATGAATACTGCATCTGAAACAGTTGAGATCTATTTTTAGTCTTTTTCGATACAAACGCAAATATGGAGCAATATCGTTGATGAGGTGTCGCCTTGTAAATTTATTGTAATCGAGTTGTTATAATGACTTGTAACAGCATAAACGTAATTTTGAAAAAAATTGATGAATGAGTTTCAGAGGGTAGATTTTTGAAATTTCTTCATTAATTTTTATCTTTTAATGTGTACTCCCAATTTTCAAAAAAATGAGAGAAATTTAATGCAAACTGCACACATCAACTTTTCTCATGAGGTGGGGGGGGGGGTGTTATAAAAGTAATGTGGGAATCTTCCCTGAAAAACGAAGGATGTTCGATCTCCATCCTAAAATGACGGTTCAACATTTTTAAGAGGGCATAAATCTACAAAAAATTGCCCAAAATTGTTTTCCTAAAAATGGTTTTTTTCTTTGGACTTCCCTAGAATCCACCTAAAAAAACGCGAAATTTTTATCAGCATTTGGTAAAACATGAAAAAATTGAGAAAAACACATTTCACCCCCCCCCTCCCAAATACCTGCTCTAGGAGTCCAAAATTTTTCTCATCTGGTTGACCTTTTGTGGTAGGAGTGATCAAAATCTGTTCCAAGGACCAAATCACCGTACTTAACCGGCTATGCCCCTTATTGTTTAGCTTTTTAGCAGCCTACCACCTTGGATTAAGGGTATCTAGTACAGTCATTTTAGCAACATTTTTAGTCGAACCTCGGAAAAATTGGGTGAAAGCTGAATTTCACATTATTTGTTCAGATTGGTCTTTAAAACAACCCATCAAAAGTTGCACCCCGCAATTTGGCCGCCACCCCCGCAAGAGGTCATTAACCTATGCCGATACAGGTTTTTCGGTTGTATCGCCAAAATTAAGGACCCTAGAGGAAAAATGTTCAAATAAAAATTGTTCTATGCTAAATTTCTTATCAGCATGACCAGTTCAGCTTTTCCCAAAATAGCGATTTCACCCTTATTGAGGAGGGGGTAAAGTTGTCAATTTTGTGAAAATTGGGAAAAAAATGAAAATCGACAATGTAAAACGTGAATTTCATTCACAGTAGACTCGAAAATATTTTGATCAAAGTCGCACTCTGCAACTTGTCTGCGATCCCCGCAAGAGGTCGTTATAACCTTTGTCAATCTACGTTTTTCGGCTGTATCGCCGAAATGAAGGGTCGGAGGGGAAACAGTGATTGAACAGAAATTATTCTACGCCAAATTTTCTATGAGCATGACCAGTTCAATTATAATATATTTTTCAATTTTTGGTGAATTTTTAAAAATCAAATTTTGGCCAAAAATGAAAAAAAAATCAAAATTTCACCAAATTGACGTAGAAGGATGAAATTTGGGATGTATCATATCCTATTTTCGATCTGCCAAATCGATTTTCAAACCATTTTGAACAATTCTGGAGCCTCCAGCAGATTTTTGATACTTGAAATTTCCACAAAATTTCATCAAAAGCAGTTGGAAAGCTAAAATTCATTCTGTAAACTAATTTAAATAGGGAGTCAATTGAAAGTAGATTTCAAGTCGTTCTGGAGCCTCCAGCGACCTTTTAGAAATTACTGGAGCCTACAGCAGATATTTCAATGCTTAAAATTTCCGTAAAATAGACACCCCATTTTTGACATTATTCTGAGGTGGATCGCAGGCAGTTTCAATCCGTTTTGGAGCCTCCAGCACATTTTTAGAAACTTCTGTTTTTCTGAAAATGCCACGAAATCTATCCGAATTAACTTTCGGCTTTTCAACTCCATTTTGATGAAATTTTGTAGAAATTGCAAGTTTCAAAAATGTAAAGGAGGTTCCAGTAATTTCCAAAAACTCGCTGAAGGCTACAAAACGACTTGAAATCTACTTTCAGTTGACTTCAAAGTGTATTAAAATTAGTTTACAGAATAAATTCCGGCTTTTCAACTCCATTAGCTTCAAAAATCTACTGGAGGCTCCAAGAATTTTCAAAAAGTTGCTCATGATGGCCACAAAATGACTCAAACCCACCAGCAGTCGACTTGATAGCGTGTTTAAGTTGGATTGCAGCGTAAATATCCTCTTTCCAACTTCATTTGATGAAACTTAGTGGGATATTTCAAGTTTCAAAAATGTGCTGGAGGCTCCAGAACTGCTCAAAACGGTTTGAAATAGTTTCCAATCAATTTGGCTGGTTGAAAATAGGATATATCCCAAATTTCAGCTTTATAGCTCAATTTGGTACAATTTTGATTTTTTCTCATTTTTGGCCTAGATTTTCAAAAATTTACCTAAAATTGAAACATATATTTTAACTGAACTGGTCATACTTATAGGAAATTTAGCGTAGAACAATTTTTGTTTGAACATTTTTTCTCTCGGGCCCTTCATTTCGGTGATACAGCCGAAAAACCTATATCGGCAAAGGTTAATGACCTCTTGCGGGGGTAGCGGTCAAGTTGCGGGGTGCAACTTTTGATGGGTTGTTTTAGAGACCAACCTGAACAAATAATGTGAAATTCAGCTTTCCCTCATTTTTTCCGAGGTTCGACTAAAAATGTTGCTAAATTGACTGGACTATATCTGGTAGAAAAGGTGGTCACACAGCCCTGCCCTTTGCAAAATTTTACGCGGTTTTCCGTTTTACCAAAATAGAAGAGAGTGTCTATTTTGTCAAAATTGGCAAAAAATGCAATTGTTGCTTTCTTGTTACAAATTCCAAAAAGTGTTACCGTTTTCCAAAAATTTCCGAAAGCATTTTTTTTTCAAATGGTGGCTTTCATTTTTTGTTCGAGTTTGGGTTCTTGATAATAAATTTTGCATTTATTCTCTCTGAAACCTTTCTGAACACTTTAGCAAGTTCAATTAGTTTTGTCACGCGAGCCTTCGAAGTATGAATGTTGTAAGAAATCGCGAATACTTGAAAATGATTCCCCCCTCCCTCAGACTGTTGGAAAAAAAATTACTAAAAAGTCAGCACTTGAAAAATTATATCAGTTTTTCGAATCGATGTTTCATCTGGATCATGAAAAAAGGCATTTTGCTGTAGAAATCTTCTCATGAAAATCCAAAAATTTCACTTTGGAACCATCTAGTAACTTCGCTGTTTTTGATGTTGAAGAATAATTCTGGTTTTCAGCTTGATTGTAATTTATTTTGCGGTTTAATTGGAAGGCAACGAGCACGAGCGATAGTCTACCACGAATTTTAGAATAATTTGACTGTAGAGGTAAAGAGATGCTACGATCTATCCACACCATTGTCATCGATTAATTGCTCTTTAATCATTGATCATTCTTTGGTAATGCAAATCGACCTTCTACACGTTCCATCGAGTGGCAAAGTTTAAAAGCGATGTTTCGGCGTTTACAACCAGGGAATAATTGCAGAGTGATAAGAATAGAGAGAGATAGAAGAAGAAGAAGAAGAAGAAGGAAAACGAAGAGTTGAGATTCTCGCGAAGAAGCTCGCGAACGGGTGCACGGTATTCTCGATAGGGGTATACTTATCCGATACGGTTGTCTCAGAAGAATAGGCTTTTGGCTGAGAACTAGCTGTGCAAAAATGATAAATGAATGTAAGGTGCGTGGCGCGCCCTTTTCGTATTTAAATTTATTACAAAATCTAAAGATGAAGTCGCTGCGGCTGATTTATTATACGCTTTATGGGCAAAATGTGCTCGAACATCGAATAACTTTTCCAATTGCTGGTTATCGCGGACGCGCGCGTGTTCCATCTTCTCTGTTCATCCTCGACTTGCAGCGGTATATTTTGCAGGTTCGATTAGCGAGAGAACTGCGTAAGGAATATTCTACCTATATGTACGAAGATGATTTGTTTGGGTAAATTATCATGTAACACAGGTAGGTATGTAGTAGGTACAAAGACTACAGATAGAGATATACCCAGGCGTAAAATTTCTTTCTCGTGTTTCGAGTTGAATTCGAATGAGATGAACATTCGAATATGACAAAGTAGCTGCTGTATAGCCTGAATCTTATGTACCTATCTACCTACTTGTATATTGTGATACGCGTCATTCTAACTATGTATCATTTTAAAGCGAATGTCATTCGAAGAATTTCGTCTAATAAAAAAAAGAACGTTGTTCGCTTTGCATTCTTACGTCGTCGTTGTCGCTGGTGGTGTACTGTTCTAAATTCCAAAGCGAGCGGTTACGAGTACACGGCGAGCTTTTTATTTGTTGTGTAACTTTTAGCGTACGAAAACAATTCTTTGTTTATTTTATATTGACTGGAAAATTCGTCTCGTATCGTCGACGTATTTTCTCTTCTTTTTTTTTTCTTCTTCAAATTGACGATAAGTTAACAAAGAAATCTTGCTACGGTTTTGCGTTTCTCTCCGCATTCCAAGCAAAATGTCTTTACAAAGGCAACTGTTTTCCTAAGCTGCCTAGAGAGAGGCAGAGATTACGAAATTTTTGTCGTTTTTCAATTGAACGAGACGCCGTGTTTTTTCCTCTTCTCGAATCGAATACCTACCTGGTGTTGGAAAGAAAAAAAATACTCGTATCATAAGGCCGACGGTAATCGTGAATCTAAATTTTGTTTCGACGAGAAACAAGATTTTTGAGATTCGGTAGTTCGTTGGATACGAAGGTCTAATGTACTCACCTGTACAATGTCTTTTGTGTGTCATAGCAGTATTGTAAGAGCTGCGTCATTTTTAAAATTTAATAAGGATAATTTAATGGTTGTTTAAAATCTCATTTTTTCGTGAGAAAATTGGAAAATTTTTCAAAAATTCTCCAAAAATTGAGAAATGAAATTTATCGTATCTAGGTAATTTTCAGTAAAGTATCCACGCAATTTTTGTGGCATTTTCCCCATTTTCAAAACATTTTATCAACTTTTATAAGTTGTTCTTAATTTTTCTTTATGCCATTTGTACGAGTTTTAATGAATAATGATGCCTGCGTCAATTCAAGTATTTCTTTGGACCTTAAAGTAGTTTTCAAAAAAAAAATTGTTGACTATAAGAAATGGTCCTCTTTCGAGGGAATATTGCAAAAATTTTATATCCATGTGACGATGCAAACGATCGTTCCAATGAACTTATTCACGAAAGTAAGGGTAGGTGAATTTCACAGCACTGAAAAAAGTACGTATGCAAATTAGGACACGCGTAGCTTCTCCGATGCTTGTACTCGTATTAGATCAAAGAACTGGCGCGGTAATTAATGAACAGAAAACGGAAGTTAAATATTAAAGAGTAGGTCGTCGTCATAGTATATGGATAGTGCAAAGTGTAAGGTAGGATAGTATGCCTGGTGTATGGAGGGTAGTGCTCGATATTATGTATATACGTATATTTTATATACTACACGTACAAGTACGAGAATGAGTACATGTAGTACACATAATACATACGTATAAAGTACACGTAATTCATAGTATGCAGTATATGCTTTACTACATAGGCGTATGATGAAGTGGCGCTATTATGGGAGATGGGGTATGGTACCATCGTCGTCGTTATATTACACAAACGCGCGGTAATTCTTGGCGCGAACCCTAACGCATTATAAATTGCAACTAATTGGTGTCTTAATGTACCTACTCGTACACATATACGAGTACACGCACATACATACGAGTATAAGGGATGTTATTTTGAAGATATAATTTATCGCGGTGTTGTTATGATACGATACGAGTATAAAGCGTGTACAAGTTTTCCTAGTTGAAGAGTATAAGGGCAGGAGACGTAGTAGTCGAATTAAAATCCAACTTAAACGAGGTCTTCAAAGCGATAACTGGGCATAAATTGAATATACAAAGGCGCTTTTTAATTATACGTTTGTCGGAGTCAAGATGACTGCGGCTTATGAGAGAAGGACCCAACTCGAATGATGAATTTTCTACCCTCGTCGCCGTCGCGTCCGTCGTGTCCTTATACGGTCCCGGTGTCGTTTAATTGGCGCTAATTTATTCCAATGGTTCGAACTTTATCGTATAGAATTGATAATATGCCGGTATTGTGGTATTGAAATGCTTATGGAGGGTTTCTTGTGGTGTGTATGTGATGGATAAATTATAAAAAATAAAATTACACGTAATTTTTCATACTTGATTCGTTTGTGACGCATGTGGCGTTGATGTCGGTATTGTCGGGGTCCTTTTATCCTCTTTTCTTTTTGTTTTCTCATTTCACGAGATCATCCCTGGAACATTCGTTTGATATAAACATGGAAAAAAGTAATAAACCTCTTATTATTAACTCATCACACAAGAAAACATCGTTTTTTTATGCCTCTCGAAGTACTGATTTTCGAGAGCTTTTGCCCTCGCTTCGCCAGGGTTAGTTTGTTTCTCTTTTCCGCAATTAACAAATTCCAGACTTGAAGGAGAAATCAAAATTTGTATACATTGTATGAATATTAGGCAAAATTTGTAGTTTTTCAAACGTGACAAAATTATTATTTTCATCTCTTATTTATTAATTTACTTTTAAACTCGCCGTTATTTCATCTCGAAAAATTGGTATAATTTTCTTCCCTAATGTCGTTCATATTTTCCATTAAATTTTTGTATATTTTTTAAAATTATGTTGAAAAACGTTTTTTATTCGCTCAATTTCATTACTTACATTAGCAAATACCTTAAAGGTAAAAATAAAACCAAAAATTGAAATGATAAAATTATATTTTCGACATTCGCTTGCTTGAAAAAAATCTTGTAATGTTTTAAGACATCAGAAAAGCGAAAAATTCCAATGTAAAATTTTTATTTTTACCCCCTCCCCCGGCTCCCTTTTCATATACAATTTCAGGTGTTTAAGTAGTTTGATATAAATTTTAAAAATGCTTTGTAGGTAGGTCTACAACTTTTTTCCAATTTCAATTTTTTTTGAGAGTTTTCCTATGAAAAATTTGATTTTGTTAATTTTTTTTCTGTGTGTGAAGGAGGGGGGGGGGAGGGGGTCGAGATGATAACTTTCTGAAAATTTGATTGAAAAAAGGCAGTGAGAAAAGTAGTGATTTTTTTCAACAAAAAAAAAAAATCGTTAGATATGTACCATGTACATACCTACTTAAAGAACTAATTCGAATCTAAATTGCTCCTAAAAAATGTACCTACTCCGAATTGCCTTGAAAAAAATTTATACGAAATCGCTCATTTGAAACCACATTGAAAAATCTATTTGGAAATAGATACTTACTGTATATAAAAAAAAAAAACACACGAAATCACAAAAAACTTGGATCTGAACTGAATTTCAAAATAGCGAAATTTAAATTCAACATTGGAAAATTTATTTTAAAAATCTCAAAAAATTCTAAATCATCAACACTATCGAAAAATTGATCAAAAAATCACCAAAAAACACAATTTGAAATGATGTACATATTACCAAAAAAATTCCAAACTAAATTGCCACTGAAAAATGTATCCACTCAAAAAAAATATCTGTAATCGCCCCAAACAATGTATTAGAGTTGTACACTAATTACTTCACTTGATTACTGAAGAAATATTCAAAACCACCATCAAGAAAATTCCTTTGAAACTACCTCAGAAAATTAAATGGAATTCAATGTAAATCACTGCTGCAAACATGATGAATGAAAAACTGTATTTTTTAAAACAACTCAAATACTTACTTACTCTTTTTTCATGGTCCGGTTTCCAAACAAAATTTGATTCTTGGGAAAACTTAGTCCTTAAGTTATAATTTTTTTAATTGAGAAAGCATTCAAATTTTAAAATAGAAAAAGGGGTTTCCCCGAAATAGCTTGGTCTTGAAAAAAATTTGAACATAAATAAGTTCTTTTCTCGAGATCCGTTTTCTACGTAGCAATGTGAAATTGAGATGGCAATCCACAAAATTAGTCTTTTATCACCACTTGCATTAAAACATTATGAATAGAGCTGGGATTTTTATGCTTTGCATATTTTTTTATATGAACTAGAGAAAGTGCTACATACATATTACGAGTATTTGATCAAATCTCCACGAATCATGAAATTTCCTGGCGAATATGAGCCCAATATCATTTTGCATTTTGCATACCCATTTTAGATCAAATTGCATATTTTAGCACATTTTAAGGGGAAAACCTGCATATTTTTGTATAAATATTTGAACATTCCTTCGTATTTTTCTGCATATTTTCTGGAAAAAAATCGCAACACTGCTAAAATGTCATCATGAAAATTTTTTCCAGAAATAATTTATGAATTTTTAAATAATTTGTTTCGCCTATTTTTTTAAAAGAAAAATCTATTTTCTGATCTTTGGGTTCATTTTTTTTTTTTTTTTGAATCAGCAGTTTTCATGTTTTTTAGCTTGAAAAATCTTTTTCAGAGATACGTCACTCAAACTGAAATTTTTGCTTATTTTGGGTGAAAAAATTGCATAAAATATTACTGTATATTTTCATCATATTTCTGCATAAAAATCCAAACTCTAATCATGAAGAAGTAGAATTTGCCCATTGTTGTTGTTCAGTGATTACATTAAAAAGGAAAGTGTCCTAGATATTTTCTTTTTGCGAGTGAAACAAAAATTACGTTTGAAAAAATTGAAAGTGAATATGTACTTTAAGATGTACTGTACTTAGATTCACTTTTTGCATACATATAAAAGTTTCATAGTCCGATACATGCAATTTTTGATTAAAAAAAACTTACATAAATTTTATGCATGAACAAATATTTGTACCTTGCCTAGTTTAAGAATTTCTGTCGAATTTCAACAAAATTCTCTTGTAAGATGTATGTTGAAAGAAAAAAAATCATAGGAAAAATCCAAAAAATGAAGCTTTTATAATTGTATGCAAAGAGTGAATTCAAGTACAGTACACTTTTTGAAAAACTGTTCAAAAATTTACTTTGTCTACGTATTCGATTTCAATTTTGTCGAAAGCAATTTTTGGCCCACCTGTTGCAAAAAAATAAGTGAGAATCTAGGACACTTTCCCTTTCAATAATCACCGAATAACAATGTATTTCTCAGCCCTACAGATTGACGTTAAAAATATTTGTATTCAGTATGTTGACAACATTGCAATGTTATAACCCTTCTCGTTGGGCAGATTCGCGAAATGTATTCTATTCCTAACGACATCTGTGCTAAAACGCCGAATCTTATTACGTTTCTAGGGCGCTCTCTGTGTGAAAATCAGCACACTACTTCGTACTTGGACATTTCATAGGTTGATTTCGTTACTTCGTCGTGCAGTGTGGTCTGCGTATTTATAGGGTGCGAATTGGGTTGCGTTCGAGTTCACGTAGGAAACGCTAGCTTGATACCATGTTGTTAACTCTGCGGTATTTATCAATATTTATTACTCGCGATGAAACATCCTTATTTACCTTTTTGATTCGAATTATTTCATTTCATCGGCGGTTGAGTTAAATTCTGAACTGATTTTTACGCTCTGTTTATTTTTACTTGATTGGCTGTGTAAATAACTTTATGAATTTATTCTAATATGATATCGCATCGAGCCGGTTCGAGATTATTACAAAGGACTGTCCTGTTGAAATGAACACCGAATTGAGAATTTTTTTCTCCATTGTTCCCCTGATTACCTATGCTAATAAATTATCCGGCAAGTTGGTGAAAGTTAAACTGGCTAAAGTTTTAGGGTCTGCACAGTGATTAGCTTAAAGCGAAAGTCCTGCGTGCAAAGTTGTATAAAACAGGAAATTTATGCGTTCTAGTCCTCTCTGATCCTTACACGTTGAGAGAAAATACTATATATATAGCAGAATACAATTAACGCTATCCCCTTATCGCGTTATCAAATTATCTATACAGCAACGAGTAACGGGTACCAATTGGTATTGGAGTATATCCTATTTATACTATAAGAGCGGAAGAGAACCAGAAAGAGAAAGATTATACTCTCTCTGAGAATACCATACACGTATTTCGCAGCACTAACGTAAGTCGCCAAATAAACAAGCTTATATAGTTATAAGGATCGGTTTTAGCTCGCGTATTGGGGAAATAAAGACGATGAAGGTTAATTAAGTACACTACGTTGAAAACAGCAGCAATACGGCGAAAGAGTAAACGGCACGCCATTTAGTACATATCATCTTAAAAGCAAACTAGCTACAAAGTTTATACAGTATATATATAATATGGTATAGTCTATGGTATACTAGAGGATCTGTTAGAGGCGGTGAAAACTCGTCGATGGTCGGAAATAACACTGTATTCTGGGTGCTTCGAATATCGTACTGGGTGGTCTGAGCGTAATAATTCACCACCGCCGTGTAGACCCCCTCTGAGAAAATACGGCTGGGATTAGAAATTGGCCGAATTGAAAAGCGAGTTTTCTTCTTACAATCACCAGTCAACTCAACGATGCTACTGAAGCTCCTCTCGCTTACACCATTGTAAACAATTAAGGCGAAAGTTTGAAGAGCTTAAGAAGCGTCTTAGTAACGGTAACAATTTCCAGATTACCGTTTAAGTTCTCTATTTTATGGCATACCGATGCTGCCGATGAATAGAATGATACGTAGACGTGGTGTACAGGGTGTTCGATAACTGTCCATGCGATTCTATTCGGTGAATTATCGGTGAAGTAAATTCAAGGTATATTGACAAATTGACGGAGGGAGGAGGGGAGATTTTTTCTTATGTCCGTCTACAATCTACAAATTGGTGAAATATTTCAAAAATGCAAAAATATTCATTTTTTACGTAGGTTCCTGCTTTTGTTTAAAACGGCGGCGAAATTTTTTCAATACGTTTCACTCTTAAAATGTAGCACGAAAATGATATTTCTCGTCAATTCGTTGGCAAATTGAGGGGAGGCGGATTTTTTCACATGTTTGTCTACACATTGGTAAAATATCTCAAAAATGCAAAATTTTTCATTTTTTAGGTTTCTGATAATATTTTTGGAACAAGTGTAAAACTTGTAATTTTTTTTTTTCAAAGATGAAAAAAAATGCCAGTCCAATTTTTGATATGTTATTCTATGTGCATAAAAAGGACTAAAACTGAGAATTTTTTCAGAATTTTTACTCGTTGAGATCAAGATTAGGTTTAAATTATAAGTTTTTAAATCGATTTTTTTAGGTTTTTGAAAGTGGCAACACTGATTTTGACATCATTCATCAGTTACTCTTTCAAAGTACTACAATTTGTAAAAAAAGTTCAAAATTCTATACCACGTACAACTGGAGCAATTTGCAACTGAAATTTTCCATTTTCGGCCATTTTGAAGAACCTTGAAGCTCCACAGCTACGCCAAAAAAAAAAATCGAAAAAATGTCTTTGTTTGCGTTATTCGCCATCCTTTAATGACCTCTACACATGATCTGATTTTGAAAAAAAATCGAAGAACCCTCGTTCAAAAATCCGCCGATTTGGCATGGAATGACCCAATTACTTTTTTTTACTACTGAGAGAAAAATTTTGACATTTAAAGAAAATCCATTCCGTATTAAGCTGTTTATGAAATGAAAAAAAATAACTTGATTTATCTCAAAAATGATCGAAAATCGCGAATTTATGAACATTTTGTTTTTAAAAAATAGTTGGAAAAAGTCATAATTTTTGTTTTAAAATTCTATAGGAATCCTGAAATTTTTCAATAAAGTTTAAAATAAATATTGTAAATAAATGGTTGTTTTTTTATTTACATTATCCTCAACTCACAAAATGAGAAGAAATTATTCATAATTTTGAGAATTTTTGTGATGTTGACGAGCATGTAAGTTTAACTTTCAATTGAGTGATTTTTTTTTCAATTCTTTTCGCAATTTCTCATCTTGATTTCTTGTAAAATTGTCAACTTTGAATCTAAAATTCGAGAAGATGTTCTTAAATTGGACGAGTCCTTTCAATATTTTTCTATTGCAGACTTTTTTTTCATGTTGAACTGTGAAAGATTATTTTCATTTAAATACATATCAGTTTGAGAGATTCGAATGATTTGCCTTGTTGAAAACAGACAGAGTACATGAATTTGGTCTGTTCTCCCTTAAATCTTCGAAAGTTCAAAGGTACCTATATACAGTTCAAGTGGGCAATTCTCATAGGATGTGAAATCACATGATGACAATTTCAACTTGGGCTTGATGCACAGGTAGAATAATATACAGGGCCGGATTTAACATTTTCGCGCCCCTAGGCAGTCGGAAATTTTCCACCCCCTCCCCCCCAATTTTTTCTATCCTCAACTCTTCGGTAAATTTTCATTTTAAAAAACAATTACCTACCTGATAAAATAAGTAAAAAAAATACATCACAATCTATCAATCAAGTGTAAGTAACGAAGTGTTGAATTTAAATGTTGGGCGATTTTCAACCAATTTGGTTAAAATAATCGAAAAAAAAATTCTTGATTATTTTACAAATCGGTCAAACAATTAATTATTTTACAAAAAAAAATCGATTTTTTTTATTTTTTCAAAAATACCTTGAAATGGATGGAAAATAGTGAAAATTAGTAAACTTGCAAGGAAATGTGTTTGAATTTAGATTCCCAACACTACAATAAGTCACAAAAAATCAAGTTTTTAATTTTTCTTCTGTCCTTTTTCTCAGAAAACGTTGCAGTCGATAAACGTGTTTGGTGAACGTCGAATATTTGTCTTAATTTTTTACAATTTTTTTTCAAGTAGGTGATATAATTTTAATTTTTTTTTCAAAATGATTCAAGTTTTTTTTGGTCAAGTTTGTTGCTCCCTAAAATTTGCCACAATTTTCCGCCCTAGGCACGTGCCTATGTTGCCTTCCCATAAATAAGACATTGAGAATATATTTCGAAAAACTGAGCTCAGCAAATAAAAAATGAGAAAGCAAGCTAAATTATCCTTTTCTCTATATGTAATGGAGTTCGTCTGATAGAATTAGCTCAAAAATCGACACTTTTTTTATAGACAAATAAGGAAAAAATTGGGCAGAAACTCGTGAGAATAAAACCTTTAATTCTCCTATTTCAAGTTAAACCACCATTCAGTTGCTCGTGTTTCATTTGAACTTGAGCCTTTCTTTGAATTTGAAATCGAAGCATTCGCGAACATCTATTGACCTCGGTCACGACCTTTGTATACCTGCAAATGCCTCGTTTTGTGCTGGCAAAGTATGTTTGCTCTTTACATCGAGTAACTATATCCCAGCGCCCAAAAATGTATACTGGGTAATAAAATAAAACCAAACTTTTTAAACAGCATCAAACCGTATTTTGTGTTAATTTTGATAATGGAAACTTCGTGTTTCATCGTCGGCGGCTCACATACAGCGCGAAGCTCTGCTTTTTTTTTTGGTACTTTTGATCAAATAGAATTTTACGTTTAACTTTTGCTCGGTGCGAGTATATACAGTACTATATATGTACTTATTCCGACGCGCGTAATATTTCGTATTCACAACGCATCTTTTAGTTTACTTAGGTTAATACTTTTTTTGTTCTCGCCGGCATTATATACGTACGAGAGTGCCCGACTAACGCTGGCGAGAGGGTTGTTGAACGAGAGGTGAAAGAAAACGACGAACGAGCGAGAGTATTAAAAAAAAAAAAAAAAAACAACCTTGATTTCAAAAGTTAATTTTAAAAGCGCGAAAATTCGACGGAAAATCAACTTAGCTAAAGTAAACTTTCGTGCTTTTACAATAAGTAAATTTATGCTTGTCAGTTGTGTGCCGGTGCTTTTGTATTGGTGCGTATAAACGTTCGCTTCGTCACCGTGTATTACCGTATGGCTTTCGCATTAGCGCAAAATTCGTCCGTCATAACCTGTTATTAACAGATACAACATCCTCCGCCATGATTTATGGCTTAAAAACACGAATTTCGTGTAGAAACGATATTAAAATTTAGCATTTTTTTTGTTCCTCAAAAAAATATATAAAAAGTACCTCAGCGTGTGCTATACGTTTGTGTACGGAAGTGATTTGTGACGGATAAGCTGAACGAGGCTTGTCGCGCGTGAGAATTTCTCGAAACTTTTCTCAGGTACTTAGAAATACATACATAGTTGAGTACAGATATTTAAACACAATGAATTTATCTTTTATATGTAGAATGGAAATGACCAGGAGAACCTTTTATTTGCAGCCTCACTTGAGGCTTGAGAATTAAGGTCTCATTTAGAAATATTATGCAATCAATCTTGTATGTACCTACTGACTCACAGTTCTGTTCTTTTTTTTCTTTTTTCAAGTGAGTACGAATTCCCTACTTTGAGTCCAATAGAATAGGTATGTACGAATACCAAGCTGCCTACATCTGAAAATGAGTAAGTCTGCTCGTGATTCATAGAAAAATGTCGTTGTAAAGTCATCAAATCAGTATTTTGAAACATTGCTCCAATAATATTCAAAAAAATGATTGATTGAAAATTATTAGAAAAAAATGCTTTTGCGAGTGTTTTGACGTTATTTTACTATGTTTTTACCGATTTTTTGTTAATTTTTGCGAATCTCTTTGAAATTCAATTCAATAAAGTTTTGAGTGTTTTTCGTCGTTTCAACTCAAATTGACACTTTTTCATACATTTTTGGCCAATCTTGTTGAAATTTCTTAACTTTTGGCAAAGTTTGAGTGATTTTAATGATGTTTTGAGTGTTTTTACACAGGTAATTTTAAAGCAATTTCACTCATTATTCACGCATTTAAATTTTACTAGCTGTTGGAAATATGTACATAGTTGCTGAATTGCTGAATATTGTTGGTAATTAGAAAATTGTCGGAAATATTTAGTAAATTACTCGCAATCTATGGTGACTTACTTTTAATTTTTGATAATTTGCTATTTTCTGTAAATTGGTAAATCACTGATGATTATTTTTGGGGAAAAAATTGTTAAATTATTTCTTTCATGTCAGATTTTTGAAAAGTTTGAAAAATTGGTTCAATTTTTAACATTTAATATTGTGATTTTGCAATATTTCGTGCAACTTTTAACCACTTTGAAAAAAATGATCAATTGTTCAAACTTCAAAAGTTACACTGAATTGAACTTTTAGTTATCAAGTCTGACGGTTCAGAATTAATTTTAAAAAAACACCATCGAATTGCTAAAATTATATCTAACTTTCAAAAATGACTTCCTGATATTTTTTATCAAGCTTTTGAAAACTTGGAAAAACTCTGTAGAATGAAGTTTCAAGCAAAAACCTATCCACGATTCAAAACTTCCCCTGTGGAGAAGACTTTGATTTCTCAATGATGGATTTATTTGCCGTTGAAATTGGCAGGTTAGTGTTGCTCGAGGAATTTTCACGATTCTGTATGCGCTTTGGAAGAGGACACGTTTGACCCATGAACGTAATTTGCGATGAATGAACTTGGATTTTTCATGAAAAATTTAATATCGGTGTTTCGAATGCTTTTTCGTATATTTTCGTCCAGCAAATTCTGCTTGTACGAAGAAATCATCGCCTCGAAGCCAAACACGCGCGTAGTATAGCACAAACGAAAATATGATTTGCTATTTTATTCGTTCTATCGTAATCAAATATAAAAGACCGGAAACGTAGTTATGTTTCGGAAGAAGATGATCGTTATAAAAAATAGAAAAAATAGCGTCCCGTAATCGTCCAGTTTTTTCGACATTTCGACGAGTATACGATTTCGTAACAAATTACTCGACGAGTTTTTTCCCTTCAATTTTCAACGTTTTCATTGAATTTTTACCTCGTTACCAGCTGATTCGGCTTTGACGCATTCGAAGTAATTTGGAATTTTTTTCTCTTTATCGATATACGACATCGACGAAATTCATGGTATTTGACAGGTTAAACGATTTTCCACCGATGACATGTTAACATTTTGAATTCCATGAAAAGCGAAAAGTATATACAAGTTTATGTTGTAGGTATAGGTAGGTGGTAATAAATTAGTATACCTACGTTGTAGTATGTGTACTAAAATAGGTCATTCTATTTATACACGTCATAGCCAGTTTGTATGATCGAAATGCACGCCGTTGCGGTCGTTGTGCTTTGAAAATTTGAGAGAAATAGGTATCACTGTATAAACAAAATACCTAGCTACGTCGAAAATTATACACTATACGTTTATACTTCACATAAATGCATCATGTATGCCACTTTCACCCCAATATACTCGACGTATTTTCGCCCAGGATATATATTTTTATTGAATTTTAACCACTTAATTCCGCACCGAACGTGACACGTATTCGCTGTCATATAAAAGAAATTCAATTTTTTTTCTCGCTTCGCCGAAATCGTCGGGATTAAGTATTGAAATTTTTATAATGCCGGAATCCGGCTGTTGTTCAAATATTTGAAAGCGGAAATGAATTTTTCATCATTTCGTGATAACATTTGAACTCTTCTGGCGGTTGCCAATTTCACCTAATCCAGCCATTCTGAAATTTGCGAATGAATTTTGCCCTATTTTTTTCGTTACGACGAATCTCTCTCGTCGTATTGTGCCAATTTTCTACGCTCAAGAATCCCCTCGACCTTTACAAATGCTTAAATTTTATTCACCAAAGTATCCATTTCGTAAACTCGTACATTGTGAACGACATAGTCCAATCATATACATACAAGTTCAAAAGCTGCGGAAATTTCCGGTGAAAAGAGACTATACTGCGAAGTCGTTAGTAAATTTTTCATTGTCTGTGTTATTTTCCCCTTTGCACTTTTGGAAATCATTTCGCATACAGCCTTATTTCAATACTTTCCTTTGCACAAGACTATTCGTAGTACAATATCTCAGTTCACTAAAATAATCGTCATAGTACAATATTATGCTTTTACGACATTCCATATCCATCTTACATGTACGTACTTTTTTATGGCGGAAAAAAAGAAAAGAAAAAAAACACAGGAAGGAATCGCTAGAAGCAAACAGTATAATAAGAACACAAGTTTGCTTCATGTATGTATTATCTTAATATTCCTTTTGTCAAGCTGTATACGCGAGACAGTGGTGAAAAAAAAAGGGTGAGCTTATCCCGTATTTTTAGTATGTATTGGTTTGTTGATGTCATGTCAAGAAGACGTTAAGGGCAAGAATGGCAGTTTTCAACCGTCAGCATGACAAACAACCATACTAATATCGGATGTCTCGTCCGGTTTCGTTATTCTTTTTCTCTCTTTCTTCTTTTCGCCGAAAAAAACCCTAAAATATATAAACCTTTTTTCACGCCCTTCTGCGAAAAAAAGTGAAAAAATTTCCCCTCAAGTTAAACGTGTGTCTATATAAATGTAAAAAGAAATCATTCGGATGACATTTTATGTACCTCTTCCCCGAGTGTTGTGCCCTTCTTTTGTAAGTTGACGACTCGCGATGGAAAAGCCTGTTGAATATTGATCTCGAACAAATAAACTCGTTTCAATTGTAGGTATGCACTTTTGTGTATGAATAGTACGTGGAAAATAATCAATTCGTGTTCGACATGCTATGAAAATGGAGTGGTTATTATTTGGGAAAATGATTTATTTTTCATTGTTGCGCGATTAAATTCGATGCAGCGTGTGCTATTTTTTAAACACCCTTATCCAAAGTTTGATTTTATGGTTGAAATTAATGCTTAAAATGAGAAAATCGGTTCTAATAAGATCATGAATCTGATCAGGCCTGTTTAGGGCTGTTTGATCTGATCTGGTAACCTCAGACTTGTTTATATCACTTTGATTCAATTTGGTCAGACCTGTTCACACTTGGTTGATTACATCTTACCAAACGTGTTTGGGTTTGCTTGGGCCTGTTTGCTCCAAGATTGAACAAATCGATTTAGACCAGTTTGATCAGGTCTGGTGAGAACTGACTACATATAATCACATTTTCTCAAACTTTTTTCAACTAATTATACACTTATTCACTAAATCTGATCCGACCAGTGTAGACCTGTTTGATCGGATTTGCTTGGATCTGTTTGGATTTTCTTGAACAAATCTAACATGATCTGGTTACATCTGATCACATCTGCTCAAATCCATTCAGACCGGTTTGATCAAATGTGATACAATCTGACTAAATCTGGTCACATGTGCTCAGACCAATTTATGAATTTAGAGAGGTTTGATTAAATATGATGAGACCGGTTTGATCAGATTTAATCAGATCTATTTTCATCTGTTCAATCAAATTTAATTAAACTGGTTTAAATCTGTTTAATCAGATCTGCTGTAATCTGATTTATCACCATCATCATCATCATCATCATTACATATCACCCCTGCATGGGGGGTATCATCACTATTCCAGTTACATAATCCTGTGGGTAAGCATGCGCCACCACTCCCTGTCCTGGGTGCCTCTCAGGCATTTGGCAAAGCTGTGGCCCATTGCTTTGCAAATGGAGTCAGGCCACAGTCATTGACTTTTTAGATATGGACTGCTAGAGGTACAGGGTGTTCCAGAATAACCTTTCACATTTTGGTGAGCACTGATCTGCGTTCAAATGGTGTTAGGGGAATGGTAAAAGCGGTTCCAGGTAGCCAACACATGCCGAATTATGTTTCAGTATTAATTTTTTACCATGGAGAAGTGGACGGCTGTGCAGCGCGCTTTTATTGTAAAGGCCTTTTTCAAAAATAATGACTCTTACATTAGTGCAATTCGTGCCTTCCGCAAACATTTTAAACTTACCGGTAAAAGTGAAGTGCCATCGAGGCCAACAGTGAAATTATGGGTAAAAAACTTCGAGAAAACCGCTCATGCTTGTAAAAATAAGCCTACAGGTCGGAAAAGATCAGTAAGAACGCCAGAAACAACGGACCGAGTAAGGCATTCAGTACAGACTACCCCTACCACTTCAATACGTAAACGAGCGTTAAATTTAAAAATCAAACCAACTTCTCTGCAACGAATTTTATCTGAAGACCTCAGTTTCCATCCATATAAGATTTTAATCATTCAAAAGTTACAAAAAACTGATTTTGTGAGAAGAAAATCATTTGCCGAGGATATGCTTACAAGAATTGATACTGGTGAGATTCCATTGAACTCGTTACTCTTTACTGATGAAGCTCATTTTTATCTAAACGGTGATGTGAATAAACAAAATATGCGCTACTGGTCGACAGAGAATCCGATGATAATACACGAGAAACCTCTACACTCCGCTAAGTTGACTGTTTGGATGGGCGTGGCTAAATTCGGTATAGTGGGACCGTATGTGTTTGATGAAACGGTGAACGGTGAGAGGTATCGCAAAATGTTAAACGAGTTTCTCATTCCTGAATTGAAACGCAGACACAAGTATAGAGTTACTTGGTTCCAACAGGATGGCGCTACCTGTCATTCCGCAACGGACACGATTTCTTTATTGCGTGAGCATTTTGGTCATCGAATAATTTCGCTGAACACAGAAATTTCATGGCCACCTCGATCCCCTGATTTTTCAGCATGTGATTTTTTTTTATGGGGTTACCTCAAGTCAAAAGTATATCAAGATGATCCTAGGACTCTGAAACAGCTCCTAGATAATATTATTCGTGAATCAAGACTGATTAGAAGAGAAATGCTCAACAAAGTGTTCAATAATTTTAAAAAACGTTTGGTCGATTGTGTCAAAAATGATGGAAAACATCTTGGTGGAATAATTTTTAAAACTTAATTTATAATGAAAACTCAAATATATGGTCTAAAAACGGCACATTTCTACTTCATTTTGGTTATAAAAAAATTTCCGTAACCATTTTTCTCTCAGAGCTACTAATAAAACAAAAGTGAAAGGTTATTCTGGAACACCCTGTACATAGGCGAATGGTCTTGAACATAGTTCATTGGTTAATTGAGGTTTGGCTTCTGAGCATGCCCAAATCTAAAAAAATTTATGGGATTGACATCAATAACGTCGTATCAGGTGACAACGTTATACCTCCCATACCTCTGTGGAACCATGTCAGGGTGGTAAAACGACAATGTCATAACAGAGCTAGCACATGTGCAGATTGCAACCCACAACTAACTATGTTCAAGACAATGGCTGTATGTTAAGCTTATGGGCCGCTAGCAGTCCATATCTAAAAAGTTAATGGCCACAGTCCACCAGGTCGATAATCGTCCTCTGGCTCTAGCTCCTTCTACTCTGCCTTGCACAAATATTGTCTCCTTGGCATCCGCTCTTGTGACCCGTCCAAAGTACTTGAGTATCCAACCAAGGACCACTGCAGATAGTCATTTGGTCACATCAATTTCTCTGAGTATTGAGGCGTTAGTTTTTTTTTAACTGTCCAAGGGACTCTAAGCAGTCGTCTGCAGTACCACATTTCCATCGTGTTGATCTTTCAGCAATCCCCTTTGCGAATGGTCCAAATTTCTGATGTACACAGGAACACTGAGAAACAGCACGTTGAGTAGTTGAATTTTAAGGGTCCTGCTTATTGTCGAATCGCTCTATATTTTGTTTAAAACGAGTCATCGCAGTATTGGTGAACTGGCAGCAGTGACGTATCTCAGCTTCACATCTGCCAGTGTTTTCAAGGATGGATCAAAGGTAGGAGAATCCTTTCACAACTTTGATTCTATCTATCAACTTTCTGGATCTCTGGCAAGTTGTTGGTTGGCCTGTCAATTTATCATCATCTTTGTTTTTGTCCTGTTGATCAGTAGGCCATAATCTTGCACTGACTACTTCCAGAGACCTGCTTAAACTTGTTTAGACCTGTTTGATCCGATATTCTAACCACCATAACTGATGGAATTTCTATGTACCTAATCAGATATCATTATAATAATAAGCGGCTTTCACTGTAAATCTGATTATATTGGCCTACATCTTACATGATCGTATCTGTATGATATTTTACTAGATCTGGTTATACCAGCTTAGACCATTTTGATTTGATCTTACTAGACCTCCTTGAGTCTATTTGTTCAGAGATCTTACTGATAATATCTGATCACATCTGCTCAGATATTTTAGACCAGTTTGATTAAATCTGAACAGACCCATTTCAATCTATTTTGATCACTGATTATCAGGACATTTCTGGTGTCCAGTTCATTCGAATCAATCCTGATCAGATCCTATCAGTTTCCCCGGACCCATCCACCCTGAAATACGGTGGACTTTTGATGAGACCCTGTATTTGTATAGTTACTTTGATGAACTGATCCAGCTGAATAAAATATTATTGTCATTCTGATACATTTTGTGAAACTTCTGATGGTGATAGAACTCTGTATAGGTGTAGTGCTTGCTGCAGTATAATTACGAGATGAATTTCGCAACGCTCTAGCGCCAATAGAAATGGAATTCTAAGCAGGATGTCGCGCATCTGTATCACCAGTATAGCGTATTTGCCCGCGATGGAGATAGGGTTGGTAATTTATGAGTTGAAAAAAGGAAGAATGGCAGTCACGAATAAGTACTTGCCAAAGAGTGCGATGACGCGAAACGACGTTAACGTATGTGACGATTACTGGTGTGGATTTTAAATGAGTCTCGGTATACTGGCGTTTTTCTCGCGATGAAAAACACTCGCTCGTAAACATTTGTCTGAAGGTGTAAACATTGCGGAGAAAAAAGGACGTGATCTAGCGAATACAGTATGTTGAAAAAATGATCACGTATTGAGGTACCTACGACAGTACAGCAGAGATACCTACTCTCTCTGTACGTAATACGTATATAAAGAACCAACTTTGGACTTTAATTAATCAAAGCTGATGCTATACGAGAGTGCCTTTTTATCCTCCCCCTTGCTTCTTTACCTTCACAGTTGTTGGGATGAGGTTTTTCAAATACTTTCAGTGAATCTCCGCAGTACTCTCTCTCTCTCTCTCTGTGTGGATGGCCAAACACATTTAAAGAGAGGTGGATTAAATACGCGATATTTTCGACTCACCCTGTTTATCTCTTGAACTGGTACGTTGCCAAAAATGAGAAAATTCGAATCGATATAGAAAAACGAATTCCCTGTTGAGCTTACCTAGCTTTATTGTGTCGGAGGAACTCGTTATTGTATCTCTTTACGATTGGTACGCGTTTGTATTGGAGCGTGCTCGGACTAAAGGAAGCAAAGGCGAAAAAAAAATGCTCGCTAGTTTTACTTATACGAGTATTGAGCTGGTATATGTACATATAACGTATCAATAGACGGTGTGTTTTGCACTTTATACAGTACTCGTTGTTGACAAATTCTGTCCCGTGACCGGAATAATATCGATGGCGAATACATCGTCGCATAGGAAAAAAAAATAGTTACGTAATTTGACGTTAGAAAGTCGCAACAAGTACGTTCCAAGTCGACTGTATAGTGAAACATAATGGTAGAAAAATCTCCCAAAAGTGGTTGCTTATTCGAACGTTATGGTTACTTAAATCACGAATTAAATTTTTAACTCGACTTGTATATTCTGTTCGAAGGGTGGCGCAGCCAGATAGAGTTTTTTGCTCTTTTGATATACTAGGTAACCGCGTATATATAAATATAAATTATTAAAACGTGTTTTCCAAAATGACGTCTGGCAGGCCGACAAAGAGATGCTTTAAAATTCGAATTACCGCTAAGCGGCAAAATGCATTTGCCAGAGTAATACTCAAGGCTGGTTTGAGCACCCTACGCTGCACTACACTGTTCCGTTCGCGTTCTGCAACCATCACATCGTGTTCTACGCTATGGTATACCTCTTTAACAAAATGGGCAAAGTCAAAGAGTGAAAATAATAGATGGGGGCGTCTGCAAATTCGACTTTCTTACCTTTGAATGCAATTTACCGCAGATACGTAGCAACAACCTCCGAGCTCTCTGTCCCCGAGGAAAAATCTTTCTTCTTTAACTGGCAGAACGAAGCATTCCATTCGCCGGGGCGAAGTTTAATACGAATGTGTACGCATTTAAGAGATTTATGTCGTCACCGCTCGAATACTAATGATTACCTTGCTGTTCGCCTTCACTGTTTCTCTCTCTATGGACGCAAGGGTTCTCAATAAAGCCGATTCCGCGCTGTAAATTATATATAAAAGCTTTCTTGTCGTTGTACGAAATGATGAAAGTTTTCGTTTGGTGTTTTTTTTTAGTTCACCTTTTTCTTCTTCAATGTTTTTTTTTCTTGTATTTGCACGCGTTATTTATTATGATAGTGTAAAATGTAGAATATGACTCGATGAGGTGAATTTTTCATTCTCGAGAGATGCAATGCAAAAAACTTGACCTCTGGTTTCATCGTGGTAATTTTTTACTTCTTTGGGGGTTGCAACGAGTGTTATATTTTTATTACGGCTCGGAACGAGGATTTTTTAATAGAGTGTTGATGTTACCAGAATGGAAATGATTTTTTTTTTGGTAAAGAATTCAATTACATAGGTATACATACCTAGATAGATAAATGAATGGAAACAAATTCTGATAGAATTGGCAATGAAATATGTTTCAGACTAGGTTTGCAGGAGCTCAAAAATTATTCTAAGAATATTTTGGAGCTGCAAAACTCCTGCAAAAAATTTGTAACGTTCATCAAAATTTTCCAATCCCTCTCTCCCCATCCAAGAAAATGACAATTGGCCAAATTTTGGGCGTACCTAATTATAATTTTTTGACATAAAACGAGAGAAAACTTGAATTTTTTGCAGAATTTTCTATTTCACATTCAGTTTTATATTTTGTTTTCAGTTTTAAAATCAAAATTTTGTGTACACTCTGTAAATAAATGACAAACTAGTAGGAAGAAAATTAAAAAGTGAAAAACTAAAAATAGTCTACAAGAAAAATCAAGGACTAAAAATGTGTTCGAAAATTCTTGAATTGAATCAAACACTGAAAATAAAATCGAATCAAGGACTAAAAATAAAATATAAAAGTCCAATTTGATCAAAAACTGAAATTCAATTCAAAATATTAAGGGGAAACCAAATAGGTAACTCAAAAATTTGAAAATTTAACGAGAAATTTTAAAAATGAATAATATGTATGTTATAGGTTTGATATGACTTTGAATTTTCAAAAAAAAAACTTCTGTCAACATTTAAGGCTATAAGCTATTGTAGGTAGTATTAATGATGGTGATTCTTGTTTGACTTTCCAATGGCGACTTCCTCTCATTTCGCTCAAAAAAATGTATAAGTTACATAATATATTAACTTTTGTAGTATACGAATAAGAATGAATAGCGAGTTGTGAATAGGGTTGCTTTCGCATCAAGCACTCGAATGTTTTTCAATCGAAAGAATGTATGACCATCTTGGGTTTTGTTTATTCTTTCGAGGAAAATTCGCCATCGAATTTCGGGGGTGGAAAAAAACAAAGCTCTCGCCATCGAGCAACATTGCTCAGTTTATCCACGTAATATTGACCGTCATAACTTATCTCCCTCTTAGAACATGATTCGGTCTATTCATCCGGAAGATATTAAAATTTATTGCACTTTGGTGCGCCTTCTATGTACCTATGTACTTGGTATATCGAATTCCAGCTACCGATCGTTCCATCAATCCACGTATAAGCGAATTGAAGCTAGTACGTATTACACTGATGGCCAGTCAAAGAGCTATCGCTTGTGCGTACTCGGTTTAAGAGCTCGACGTACGTAAGATAGAGGGAGGAACTTATGAGCGAATTATATTTCCATTTATTGCTTCCCTTTACGACGACTTTTACCTGTTTTTATTAGCCGACAGAAACAGAGCTAAAGAGAGAAGAAACGAGGGCAAGAAATTACATTTTATATAAGTATCGTGCGAGGTTAAAAGCTACTTTATAATTAAAGAAAAGCCAAGCGAAGCTACATAACGAATTACTACTATCAAAAATTATTACCTCTGGAAAACAAGCATACTATGCCCTAGATATACACGTCAGATGTGCTACTTGTATCGTTCCATGGTTGGTTTAGAAAAACTGTACTCATCCGAAAAAAAGTTAAAGGCGAGAGGAGACTGGGAAGGGGAAGAGAAAATTCACGTGCAGCCAGCGCATGAATATCTTATGTACAGTAAAAATGGTGTATTGTTGGTGAACCTTTCGCGCACAGCTTGTTGCATACTTAAAGGTGGCCAACAACATTTAGCCTCGAGTAATAAATAACGAAAATTCATAATTTTCAACCACACGCTGAAAACAGTACTTTTTAAAAGCATATGCAACGTGTCGGTGGATTGAAAAATCAAGCTGCAAGAAAATATAATATACGTGCATATCCTCCTTTTTAGCATCGTTATTCTCGAATGTACGTACGAGTATCGTGTGATGAAAAATTACATACCATGGGCATGGACAGGTCCCTATACACGTATATATATTTGTTAATAATAATTGAAAAATATAAAAACCACCGAGCATATATGGAAAACTATGTACGATACGTGTAAATGGCATGGAAAATGGATTTTTTTCAGTAATAAAACATATATGTACATTTGTATATGGTACGAATGTTTATACGATTATAAATTATATGAGAATGTGTGAAAAAAATCAATTACAAACTGCGAAGTTATTTCTCTGGGGAAATTGGTGTTGTGAAGTAGCCTTTTTTTTTATTTTTTGCGATTTTTAATTAATTATTTTACGGATGAGACTTCCAAGTAACAAAGGGATAAAGGGTTCTTTTGCTGAACGGTGTGGGCAGTTTTCATGTGATTTTAATTGAGAAAGGTAATTTGAAAATGATTTACAAAATCTTTTTTGAGAAGATGTATCGAAAAAATTAATACTTTTTCCAGTGATTCAGGTTGAGGCTGCATCGTGGAATTTTTTAATTTTTGGCGATTTAAAAAAATTTAATTATGTAATTTGATTCAATTTTTTTTTGAAAAAATCAAAATTAGATCAGATTGAGGTGTGGAAGCTAGTTTATGCTCTATTTTCAAGCTCCCAAAACGAATGATTGTGGTTTTGAATCAATCTGCAGCATCCGTCAGAATTTTTGAAAATTCTAAATTTTGGAAAACGTGTCATAAAATAGGGCCAACATTAAATTCAGCAAATTTTTACAAATTTTGAGAAATTTTCGTAATTTAATATAAGTAAGTATTCTACACACGAAAAAAAAAAAAACAACATTAAAAATTATTTAAAAGTGTTGCTTTTCTGCCAGAAATCGCCAAAAAGTCTCGCCTTTTCTCCAAGAAGTTGGAATAAAGTCTTGATTATTTGACAAAAATTGTGAAAAAGAATCATTTTTTGTGAATAATTTACCAAAAGTTTTGCTTTTTGCTTAAATTTTCAAAATTTTGGGTTTTACCAAAAAATGACAAAAATAAACACTTGCTTTTTCAAAAACAGACAAAAATTCTCGCTTTTAAAAAAAGTGACTACAAAATGTCATTTTTAAAAAAAATTCTAATGTCATCGATTTTCTAAAAATTGACCCGAGAGTCTCATTTTTTCTACACAAAATTGTTAAAAGTGGCACTTTTATCCTTAAATAAAAAGTATCCCCTTTTTCCAGAAACTCTCCAAAAGTTTCGTTTTTTTCAAAAACTTATGAAAAATAACACTCAATTTTCGCTAATAATCTTTAAAAATTCCGGCTTTCTGCTATAATTCTGAAAGTCTTGCTTTTGGCCAAAATTTGTAGAAAATTCTCGCTTCTTTAAAATTGACAAAAATAGCAAAATGGCTGAAAAATGTCATTTTTTTTCAAAAAATTCCTAAAAATCTCACAGTTGTCTGAAAATTGTCCAAAAGCTACGATTTATTGACAGAAATTGTGTCAAGAAGCTTCTTATTTTACTAAAATTGTCAAATTGTCAAATTGTGTTTTTTCCCCAGAAATTAAAAAAATGTCAACTCTGTTACCAAAAATTGCCGAAAAGCCTCGCCTTTTATACAAAATAGTTGCAAAATGGTCTAATTTAAAAAAAATTAAAAACATATCTGTTTTCTTGGGGCTATTTTTCTCCACATTAAAATGGCTGATGTTTTGTCCCTGTTTTGATTACTTACGAAGGTTACTTTTTTTGGAAAAAATTTAGTACGTACGAGTCCTTTGATTTTTGGATTTTCCGATTTTGGAAAAAATTCTATGAAGAAATTCATTCAGCATCCATGAACTCGATTTTAAAAGAATTTCCAAAAGTTTAAATTTGATATTCTCCTCGTTAAAAAATAGAAATTTGATCAAATTTGAGGTGATAAAGTTGAAATTTAGTTTCTAGTTTTACAATATTTTCGACCTTTCAAAACGATATTGTGTTAATTTCGAATCAGTCTTATAATTTCAGAAGATTTCTGAATTTTCCAATTTTGGGAAGAACTGCCTGAAAAATATCACACTAAAGAAATTCAGTATCAATGAATCCTTGATATTTTCTCTTTGTGACTTTTTAGATCGATTTAGTCACGAATTATCAAAATTTTTGTTTTTAACGGTTCAATTTATAAATTTTCTGTTGCGAATTGTTTGAAAAAATTACGAGAAATTCTTCGCTTTCGAAGGCATCACCAGAAAGAGTCTATGGCGATTTTGGGCCGATCGGAGTCTTCTGCGGATTTTTAAATAAAAGGGTGGGTTCGAGTTCTCGGTGCTGAATTTTTGAGTCTTTTTAATGGTATTTTTCCACAACTGAAAAATTCGAAAATCCACAGGAGGCTTCAAAGTCCAAAATATATGTAGTATAGGTAAGGAATGTTTCACTTTCAGCCTTTGTTGAAAAAAATATTGAGTTTTTCTTGAAGAGTGGGACTTTGAATTTTTAAAAATTCGTCTCGAGTCGAGAAATGAAAATCAGCACCGGAAATTTGGTCTTGATATATTTAAGGATTTAATTTTGATTTTTCTTTTCTCGGTGCTAAAAATGTTCTGCTGTTGGGATACGTTTTTTGTTAATGCCTCTTTCATTCAAAGTTTTCAATTCTCAACAAATAAAAATCAAAAATTTGTTTTGAATTAACTGGCGTTGCTCTACTTATGTTTATCTAATAAATCAGCGTGTTCACGTTTTGAATTATCAGTTTGCAACTATAGTATTACAAGATGTAAAATACGTTGCGTGTTTGTTATATCGAAGGAGTCAAATATGTACAGTACTAAATCAGTCTGCATGAATTTATATAAAGTACGTAAATAGGAACTAGTTATTAACCACAACGACGTGCTAAGAAGTTAACACGAGTACATGGTCTTTCACTCCTTTTAGTCGATAGTTGTTAAGTAATTATCATTCATCGATCAAAAAGTTACTCAAACGAATACATTTGATTGTTGTTAGCACGTCTGTCGACTGTCTTATATATTCTACGTGTAATATTCCGATATAGAAACTATTCGTCGTTGTGTTAACTTTGAAGCGTAAGCGGCGGTGAGGTGACGACGATTATGTAATAAGGTAAATAGAAGTGGCCAACTTGGCGCAGAGAATTCTTGCTAAAGCTATTTGGAATTGAGATTTGAAGGTTTTGGAATTCGAAGGCGTACAAAGATAGGGTGTGTATGTATTTGTGTAATGGTTGCGTTTTTGGGTTGAAATTTCGCGGAATGTTGCTATCGTGTCTGATAATTTACGATGCACAATACGTAATTATAAATTCCAGAAATGTTTGCGGAATTCGCGGCAGCGGTTCAGTATTGTCCTAGTTTTCTAATGTTAGTATACGAGTATACGTTTAAAAGCATCGCGCTGGTGTATATGTTACCCTGTTCTTCCTGCCAGGATCTATCACCCCGTCATCCTACTACATCTTGTAGAATTAGAAAAAAAAATAACGCAGAAATAGCAAAAACTATGGTGCTAGTAGTGGTTTTGAATTTACACTGTTTTTTCTTTCTTTTAACGCAGTTTTTCTTTTGAAAGCTAACAAGCGACTGTATACATTGTGTATGGCAAAAAGAAACGTAAAAGTTTCAACTTTAACGCTTACAATAGAAGTTTTTTTTTTCATTAAGACATCGAAAGTATTCGTTTTCGTCCGGAAATGTTTATACCGCGGTTTTTCCTGCGGCATTAATTCCTCTACATTAATTTCGGTTTCTCTTTCTTTCGTTCGGCTTTGCTCCTTAATCCGTTGATCATTCCGTCTCGGTCGTCATTGTTGGGTAAATAAAAAGCATAAACCATATAATTTACTTAGCAAGAGATTTTTCAATGCATTAAATTGCCCGTATAATATTTTTATCCTGCACTCGGTCGTGGCTGGTTTTTTTTCTTCGCTACCGCATCGCGTCGCCTGTCCATACCCACCCTTTCTGTACAGTTCGCGGTGGTATTCATTTATTTTACCTTCCGTTTTTTTTTCGCTTTTTTCTTCGCGGTGTTTTGCAGCCATGGTGAAAGTCGGCGAAGGAGTGAGAATGGTTTTATATAAATGGGGTTTCTCAACTTGAGATAAATTGATGTATAATGAAGTATGTGAATTGTTCAAGTTGAAAAATTGTGATGAAGCTGTGCTGTATTTGGTGCTTAGAATTTACAAAATGGGTATTTGAGACATCACCTGTATGAAATCTTCATTCGAATGATGTAGATTTCCCAATGTTACGAATTTCAATCAAAGATGAAGACAGAAAAAAAAATCAAAATTGATAGAATTTTTATGTTTGAACCTGATCTAATCCAACCTACTACGTCCACTTTATGAGAAAAAAAAACAAAATCTAATAAACAGAAATACAATTAAAATTTCACTTTGAAAAATGTCTCATTTCAAATCAATTTCATTGATCCTCTTTATAGAAAAATTCAATTTTTCATGACGAATTTTCTTCAATGTGAGAAAAGAATTCTTCTCGTGTGATTTTAAATGGTTTTTAGATTGAAAATGAGGAATCGTTTGAGAATTAGATTGTTAAACGGTCAATTTTTCATTAATTATTTCATTTGAAATAAGGAATAAACCGCAAACTATTTGTTCGAACTTTGAAATGAGTCGTTTATTGCAAAAATTTCAAGCAGAAATTGAGAAATCGTTCATGAACGAGTTGTTCAATTTCAAACAATGCGTTTCGAAATGGTTCAGTAGATTTTAATTTGCTATAAATCGTTCCAAGAAGATTTTATCAGTGATTGAAGAATCGTTCGCGAACGATTCGATCGAATATTAAACGTTCGAAAATGATTTGACTGAAACTGATGAATCTTTTGCAATGATATTATCTATACCGTGAATCGTTCCTAAATGATTCGATCAGAAAATCAGTAAATCGTTCACAAACGATTTGTTCGAATGTGATAGTAACGATCAGGAATAATTCAACAGATATTGGCGAATCTTGAGTCACAAACGATTTGATTTGTCATAAATCGTTTTCAGAAGATTCAGAAGATTTGATCAGAAATTAATGAATCGTTCGCGAACGATTTGATCAAACTTGAAATGTTCGAAAATAATTTTACTAAAATTTACTATGATTTAATTTTCCTCGAGTAGTTCCAGGAACGATTCGATCAGAAAATCAGTGAATCGTTCGTGAACGATTTGTCTGACCATGATGTGTTCGAGAATAATTCAACTATTGTTAGTGATTTTTTCACGAACGACTTCACTCAATATGCATTGTTCACGAATGATTCGATTGAAAAATTAGTGAATCATTCGCGAACGATTTGTTCGAGCATGTTGAATTTTAAATGATTCAGTTGATGTTTGTGATTCTTTAAAAAGCGACTTCATTTATCATTTATCGTTCCCGAAAGGTTTGATTAGATATTGGTGAATCATTCGCGAACGATTCGATCGAGCATGGGGGTGGGATCTTCGATACAATTTTACTGAAATCAACGACTCTTTAGCAAATTACATAAATTATATTATCAGTAATGATTCGTTCCCAAATTGATAAAAAATCAGTGAATCGTTCACGAACAATTTGTCTGAACAGGATCGTCTATGTTTTGGGTGCTTTCAAATATGAACTTAGCGAATTTCATGAGTGACTTCATCCTTCATTATGAGTCATTTTTGAATGATGTAATCGGGAATTGATTTATCATTCCCAATGATTTGTTCGAACGTGACACGTTTACAAAATGTTTCAAGTAACGTTGAGTACTGTACTTACTTGAACCTTTTGTGAATGAATAATCCGATCAAGTGAATCATTTGCTATGAATTCATGAATGTTCACAAATTCCATAGCCATGGAAACAATAAGTATTGAATTTTTTTGAATGATTTGATCAGACATGGGTAGACTCCTTCATTAACGATTTGCTCGAGAGAGTGGTTCATTTTAGTTTGTAACATGAACAGTCATTTCTAATTAATTATGAATGATTTATTTGCAATCAGTATGTTTAAATTTGAGTTTTTCCCGGATAATCAAACGTAAATGTGAATGAATCATTCGCGAACGATTTCGTTAAATAAAAATCTAAATTTGAAGAGTGATATTCCAAAACTCGCTTTGTCCATTTTTATCAAAGTTGGGTTTTCAGTGGTACCTGGTAGATGAAGTATTAACTCACATTCCTACATCCTCAACCTACCAAAATGAGGTGTTAAACTCACCTATAAATAGCCAATTCACTAAAAATTAAAAAAAAATAATGTTCCAAAACGTGCTTTGTCCATTTTTATTGAAATTTTTTTCAGCAGTATTTAGTGGATGAAATGTATACTTACACTCCTACATCATAAATCCACCCAAATAAAGTGCTAAACTCGCCTAAAAAGCCAATTTACCCGTTTAAAGGGAAACTGTTTTTCCTCTCTCCTGAAAAGTTGTGAAAATGGACAAAGCGAGTTTTGGAATATCACTCTTCATTTTAAATCGAAGCCATTTTTTAAAAATCATTATAATTTTGCTCTGAACTTTTTCAGTGAGTGGATAATAAAGCTCTCGTCAGTTTTAATTCTTGCATAGAGTATCAGTCTTTTTTGCTTTTAACATTTTTCACCGATGCGTAGGCCAATTTTATGAAAATGGTCCAACCGACGAATAAAAAGACGAGGCGACGATAAAATTTACGCCTAAATTTTTCGCGAATTTATAAATCGTAAATTATTTTCGAACGATACGCCTTTGCTTATAGATTCGTACGTACGTCGTCGTACACCTACAGCTGCAGTATCCAAGTAGGTACCTATGGATTATCGAACAAAATGAAATACGAGCCAAGACTCCTCGAAACGGAAAAATTGGTTTTATAGCGAATAGCAAATAATAATTCGAAACACCCGAATACGAAATATTTGTCGAGGAATTGAGTTACTTTTTTCCTCTTTCTGAAGACCCCTTCGTATTCCAACGTTGTTGTTTGGAAGCTGAAATGAAAAAAATCATAAAAACTCGAAGCGAAGATTTTCTTGCATCTTCCTTTGTAAAAGAAAACCGTATTTTTACGTGTATTTTAATATAAACAAAAAAAAGACACCGCCTTTCGCATTTGGAGGCTCAGAAAAAAAATTTATAAGCGCGATTTGTCGACGAGAAAGGTTGTTTGGGTATTATTTCCTTGTCGTCGTAGACCTTGTGATTTTGAAATTCTCGCCGTTTTGTAAAAAAAAAAAAAAAAAAAGTGTACAAGGAAAAGAATAGAAAGTAAATAGAAACCAAATTACAAGATATCGAAAGTTTTTATTAAACATCAAAGGGTATTTCGAGTGGGAAATTTTCTCGAATCGTTTTTTACACGTATAAAGGTATCCGTATCCGCTGCCAGAGAAAGAGGGAAATACATATAAAAAAAAGAGCAAATTACCGGATACAGTAATTTTATAATGGTAGACGTTTCTTGTAAATAGAAAGGGGGAAAATACGTGGAATTAGAACTACTGGATTTTTAACGAGTTAAATTTCTCATTCGCGTAAATAAACATTACGTATATATCCGACACCGGAGGAGATATTTTTACGGTTGATTCTCGCGGGGAATGACGATTGAAAATTCGATTTATCGTCTTGGAAAATTAGTAATCTCCTAGTTTGTACGAACATCGATTAAATTTTAACGTATTTCCGTTTTTTTTCTACTACGCTAGGTGTTTCATTATAACACCCTCGCGGAGTTCTTTTTAACCCCTCTCTTGGGGCCTGTATTTCTCCCTTATTTTTTATATTATAAAATGTTGCGTAAAATTATTTTTTTATTTAGCAAAAAAATCTCCTTATAGTCGTCTTGAAATCAATTTAGTTTTAAGAAAAGCGTCTGGAAAATGAATTATCGGCGTTTAGTAGGTAATTTTTTTCTCCAAAGGCGACGATTTTTGATTGGCTTAAGATTTGCCATCGTTGCTTCTTGGCTACGGCTGAGGCGTCAGTGTTGGATTTTATAGTTTGTGCAACGATCCGACGTATTGTACGTATCATAAATTACATGTGCATATCATAAGCCGCGATGCGTTCGGTTCAAGTACGCGAATATGCATTTATCACTCAGTTATAAATTATCTCGTCTTGTGACAATGAAAAATTGCCTTTAAATATTCACCCTAGTTTTTTTTCTCGCCTGTTTACTCCGTTCTTCTAGGGAACGACGACTAGAGAAACGAAAAGCGAAATTGAAAATTTTCACGCTGCGAGGAAAAGTTGAAGAAGTTTTGAAAGTTATATTGAGATTTTGAACGAGTAGAAAGTATATAACTAGCAGAGCTTTGACGAGGCTTTTTAGTTTTTACATCGCCAAATTGCACCGTTAATAGGGTTCATTTACGAATACCTACCAAAGTGTATTCTAATTTAAATATGTGCCGCCCAGTTGACCAAGTGCTAGCGGATTGCTAGCATTTTACTCACGTTTTGGGAAAGTGCTAGCATTTTTCTAGCTTTTTGTAGCTAGCATTAAATCTTTCGCAAAAAGCTAGCAATTTGCTAGCACTTTTTTTCTGGCAAATTATGTTCTAGCAATTCTTTAGCAATACTCTCGCTTTTTTCAGCTAGCATTTGTATCACACTAATTGTGCTTGCTTAATGCTAGCGTTTTACTAACGGATAATTGCTTGCTTTTCTACACTAGCAATACGCTTGCATTTATCTGCTTACATTTATCTAGCAATCTAATGCTAGCAAAATGCGAGCAGTTCTCTAATCTCTCTCGTCTAGCTTTTACTTTGCAATCTAGCAATAGAAAAACGCTAGCTGATTGCCCTCACTTTTCAGCTAGCTTTCTGTATGGAATTAGATTCTAGCAAAATGCGAGCAAGTATGTGGCATTTTTTTTCTAGCATGTTTTTCACTGGCATTTCCTTCATAGCCTACTCATGCAAGTACAGAAAAACTTCAGTGAATCTCTTTCACCCATTTTTCAGAAAAATACTTCCATATCTTCATTTTTAAATGGAATTTTTAAATATTTCTAACAGATACCTAAATACGTAATTTTTCGTTTCTCAATGATTTTTTTATTTTCATTTTTAAAAAAATTTCAAATTTGTTAATGCTTTTCATTTTAACAGGTAGGTATTTTTCCTTTCCATTTTGGCTACTTTTCAACTTTGAACAATAATTTTGAAGAATATTCCATTATTGAAAAATCATTCTTGTAATTATTTCATTTTTTATAATGTACGAGTATAATTTGTTCATTAAAAATGTTGTTCAAATGTTTTTGAAATTTCTTATTTTTAGTTTGTTTGATATTTCATTTTTAAATTTTAAATTTTGGCAATTTTTTAATTTAAAAAAAAAAACTTTATTTTTCAATAAAGAGACTTCTAACCCAAGCGCTAGCTTAATGCTAGCAAATTGCTAGCATTGTTCTCTCTCATGGTATACTTTGCTACTCTTAGATAAAGTATGTAGTCAATCTGAATATAAGCTCAAGGTAGTATTTTGTATGATAGTAAGAAGAGTGCTGCCACTCTACTTACTCTGGCACACCTCACTAGCGCTATGCTAGCGGTGAGCTAGCGTAGGAGGTCAGTTGCCTATTTTTGGATATTGGAGAACTACCTTGACCTGATTGAAAACACCTCCTAGTATTTTTAAAAGTTGATTAGTAAAAATAATTTTCCTGATAATCAAACTTTTCCTGCGCTAGAAAATGCTAGCCTCATGCTAGCAAATTTTACGCTAGCACGAATGGTGCCGGAATTTGAGACACTTTTTTTAAAAATGCTAGCAAATCAGTCGCGATTTAGTCGCATTTACGTAGTAGAATTGCAAGCAAAGTGCTAACAAAATGCTAGCTTTTCGCTAGCTTTATGCTAGCTATACCCTAGCTGTTTGTGCTCAATTCTGCTACGCTAATGCGACCTAATCACTACTGATTTGCTAGCATTTTTAAAAAAAGTGTCTCAAATTCCGGCACCATTCGTGCTAGCGTAAAATTTGCTAGCATTTGGTCAACTGGGCGAGGGTTCTCTATACAGTATGGTTGTTAAATTATCTTATATACCTAATGATATTAAATTGATGTTTTTTTTTTTGTTTTTTCCTTTCAGAAATGGGATTAGCCTGAAAATTAAGACGGGTCCGCTAATTGCAGTAATAAACGAGCTTTTTCGTCGTGAAATTTCATTTTAAATATCGCAGTGATAATCACTTCCGCGTCATGTTGACGTTCATCGTTCTGCTGCTGGTTCCAGCAGTCACCTTCGCCTTGGATGCTGTGGAACAATTGTCGCCAGGTAGGATTTTTCATTTTAAAATATGACGTGTTTTGAGTATATTATTTTTTTGGATGGAAACTTGCAAAATATTTGTATTGTCGTCTCAAATTTTAGCAAAAGTTGATCTTTTAAAGTGCTATTCTCAGATTTGAAAAAAAAAAGGAATTATTGAAATTTACTGATATTTTGTTCTACTTCTATTTTCATTTTGAATTTTAATGTTACAGTTAAATGATTTAAGACTCTTCTTAAAGAGGAAATTTTACCGAAAATTTTACCTGCATTTTTTACCGCATCATTTTCTCGAAGAATTCTTGTCAAAAATTTTAGAGAAATTGAGGAAAATATTTGCTGAAGATTTTGGCGAAAGATTTTACGAAAAGTATGTATTAGCAAAGAATTTGAGCGAAGGCTTTGGCAAAGAATTTTTGCAAAGCATTCTGGCGCAAGATTTGCAAAGGAAGATTCGGTGACAGATTTTTATGAAGTATTCTGGTGATTTGACGGATGATTTTTGTGCGGAATTTGGCAAAGGATCTGACAAAATATTTTTATTTTTGTGAAATGTTTTGGAGAGGACTTTCAGTGAAGGAACCAGTGAAGGAACCAGTGAAGGATTTCAGTGAAAACAAAGGATTTGCAAATCATTTTTGAGTAGAATTTGGCAAAGAATGTCGTCAAAAGATTTGCAAAAAATTTTGACGAATAATCTGACTCAGTACAAAAATGTTGATTATTTTGTGAAGAATTTGGCATAGAATTTTGACGGAGAATTCAGCAAAGGATTTTGGCGAAGGATTTGGACGAATGATTTTTGTAAAGGATTTGGCAAAAGATTTTATTTTGGAAAAAAGTTCAGAAAAAGATTTTGAAGAGGAACATGACGATGGATTCGGTGGAAGTTTATTTTGGAGAAGGATTCAGGGAAGGATTTTGACGAAGGTGAAATTTTTGGAAAAGGATTTGACAAAGACCTTTAGTGTGTTATTTTTGTGTAGATTCGGCGAAGGATTTCGGTGAAAGCGAAATATTTGCGAAGAATTTTGGAAACGGATTTCTTGCGAAGGATTTTGATTTAAGTTTCGGGGAAGGACTTTTGGTAACAGATTCGGCGAAGATTTTTTTCTCATTTTACGTGAAAAAATTGAGCATTTTATTGAAAAAAATTACATGTTGAAATGAAGAGTGATATTCCAAAACTCGCTTTGTCCATTTTTATCAAAGTTGGGTTTTCAGTGGTACCGGGTAGATGAAGTATTAACTCACATTCCTACATCATCAACCTACCAAAATGAGGTGTTAAACTCACCTAAATAGCCAATTCACTAAAAAATTTAAAAAAAATAATGTTCCAAAACGCGCTTTGTCCATTTTTATTGAAATTTTTTTCTGCAGTATTTAGTGGATGAAATGTATACCTACACTCCTACATCATATAAATCCACCCAAATAAAGTGCTAAAGTCGCCTAAAAAGTCAAGTTACCCGTTTAAAGGGAAACTGTTTTTCCTCTCTCCTGAAAAGTTGTGAAAATGGACAAAGCGAGTTTGGAATATCACTCTTCAAATGTAGAAAATAAATTACCCATCTTCAATGTTCTATCGAATTTTCAGTACTCTCAACATCAGGGAAGGCATCAGATAAAGGATTTTTTTGTAAAATTAAAAAATTGAGTAAGATTTGACTTTGGGAGGTTTCTGGTCATGCTCTTTGAATCCAAAGTAAATAAGTAGTATTATTAAAATTCGAGTTCAATTCTCAGAGAACTTCGGGCCCAAAAGTAGAAGCTGTTAATTTTTGTGAAAATAGTTTTTTTTTAAATTTCCAAAAATTTGTCAAAATTTAAAAATTGGCTTCAAGATAGGAAATTTTGGTTACGTGGGTTTTAAAGCATATATGCATGATTTTGTTTGAATCGAATTGTACCACTGTTGCGGTAATTTTTATTCAATTTTCTATCAATTGGTTTGAGTTTCAATTTTTTTTTGTGATCTTGCATCTGATTTATGTTCTTTATTTACACAATTCACATTCAATTTGATGTCAAAAAATCAAATAAAATTGAAGTGAAATGGTAGGAGGGGGAGATGAATTTTGAACACTACGATTAATGCATCGGTACAAGTCTTTACCAGTTTACCAACCTAGAAAAACAAAAAAAACTTGAGGAGCTTTATATCAAAACGCACTAACGCCATTTTTTCAATTTTTTGTAAATTAAAAACTGTGAAAATTGAGGAAAGGGGGAGTGGGGGTTAAATGAGGTATCAATGGAAAGAGGAAGTCCTCCTGAGTACCAAACAAGCTTTTGTACAATTTGCGCAGCATGTGGGAGGGCGGTGGGGGGGAAACAAAAATTTTTTAGTGCGTTTTGATCTGAAAATTGGATGTTAGTGCGTTTTGATCTGAAAAAATGAGGATTTAGTGCGTTTTGATCTGAAAAAATGAGGATTTAGTGCGTTTTGATCTGAAAAATGAGGATTTAGTGGGTTTTGATCTGAAAAATGTTATGTAGGTATCTTGCACACAGTAGGTTAAAACCAATGAAACCATACAAATTTTCGAAAATAACAAATTGTTAAAAATATTGGTTTTTTGACTTTTTCAAACTATCATTTTAGCATTTTTAGCCATTCATACTGCGCGAATGTGGTGGGGAACATTCTTGTAGGTGATAAAAATTGTGTAGAAGTCGATTAGGATGATGTCGGAGCACCAAAATGCAGTGTTACCACACGCAGAACAAAAAATACAAAAAGTTAAGTGGAGTTGGTGCGTTCTGTTCCAAAATGGAGACAGATGAGTACGTTTTGATCTGAAAGCAAAACTTCAAGCGCCATTTTAAGGTATAAGGAAGGCTTAATTCGTTCTAACGATGGTTGCAATCGATTCCCCGTTGAATTTCACATAAGGATCCGTATCTGACTCATTTTTTTCAAAAATGGTGTTAGTGCGTTTTGATATAAATCTCCTCACTTGATAAGCAATACTTTCTGATGAAGATGTGACAAAAAATCCACTGTTTGCAAAAAGTAACTCGTAAAAACAGTTGTAGGTACCTCCTACTCTTGTAATGTATTGAGTATGTCTCGTTAAAATGCCTGAACAAAGTAAATCTTTCCTCGACATTAAACGTCATTCAGTACGTACTTTTGAAAAGATTCGATTTTATTTTCCATTTATGGGTATTTGGCATTTTGGTTCACGGTTTGTATAGTATTTTCGTATACATATACCGATGATTTCGTGCCAACTTCATCGACAGATCTGAAATTCGTCGCGAATTTGTGTGTTTCAGCACGGTTGTTGTTTTTTTTTTTGAACTTTTGACGATAATAATGCGTGATATAACGCTAACTATTTCCGCACAAATATTTCGAGAAATCCAGGTAGGTAGCTGCAAAAGTCAAAAAATGAGCAAAGAGCGCCCACATCGGTGTAAAAATAAATACTTGTACAATTTTACCGTAACGATAGCCATTCTTCCTATACAATATTAACGATACGGTTTCCCCGGTGTGAGCTATAAACAAGGCAGAAGAACTTTCTAACTTGAAAAGTATGGTTGAGTTTGTTAGCGATAAAACGACTACCCGACTACCGTGTTAAATTATTCCAATGCTCGTAAACAGCGACTGTAATTTTTTTTTTTGGCTTTTCTCAAAAGTTAAAAACATTATAAAAATGTTTCGAAGCTTAAACGGTGGTTAATATTAAATGGTTAAGGGTGCGGTTTTTTTTCATCGGTTTCCGGTTTATTGAAAGAGTAGGTATGTACTTATAAGTGTATCCGGGTATATATGGTGGAGGCGATTAAGCCATGCGATCATATAATTCTGCCAGCAATGGAAAGTAATGGTCGAGAATGTACACGATATGCTCGCGAATGCTGACGATTTATGATTTGAAATTTCGAAAAAAGAGCTTTCGATAACGACGAGGTTTTAATTGCGGATGATTTTTTTTAAGCGTTGAAAAATAATCTACGCTGGTTTTCGAATAGGATGTTTTTCAAGTTGATTAATTTTTTTCATCGTCGAATTTATAATACAACGGGCACAAAATCTGGCGTTTGGATTGCCTTTTTGACGTGATCGTCAAGTTATAGGTTTTGTAAATTTCAAAGAATCGAATACCGTCGTGTGTTTCGTAATGGACTAATGATAAAATGAAATTATATAGTTTAAGGGGATGATGTAGAAGAAAAAATTTCGAAGCACGAATCGAATTTTTGTACGCATTAGCTATTGGATCGTGTATCGGTATACATTCGTATTCAATTGACGTGAAATAATAGCTAGTAATTTTCTTTTGTGATTGTGAAAGGATAACATTGATGAAAATTATATGGATGGAGTTGGTCGATGTACGTTTATAACATACATAGATATAGTATGGGTGCCTGGGTGGGTTTATATATCTATACATTGTTAGGTACGTTTATTTATGGTATATACGAGTATAAGGGTAATTTTCATTTCTCTGTGTAATTGCGCGAGTTTTTTTTCAATACAATTTTGAAATTTCTAGCGTATGTTTCATTCTTTTTTGAAATGTAGCTTTACGTTATTCTCAAACTGACATTTTTACTGCGAGTTATTAGATAATGAAGACGTGAACGATTGATATTTATTTTACAGATATGACGTTAAAATGGTAGAAAAAGTGAAGGGCTGGAAGGAGGTGAGGTGGCAGTTTTACTTCGTGCTGTCAATAATTGAATTGAAAGACAAATATTTCTATTGCAATGTTACTCTCGAATGGAATTTATCTATAATCTTGATTAAATTTTAATGAAGTCTCAACGGGGTATTTACTGTTTTATTTTTTATTTTTTGGAATGACCATCACATCTCTCTATGTAAAACAAAATGACACGAGACGTACCTCTACCTGCGAGTAGGTATACCTACATATCGTTGCTTTATTAGGAAAAGGTCGTAACTACAATTTTTAAAAAAAATGAGATAGTGGTATCATTGGAAAGAGAATTTTGTCCTCTACATGATGCAACACTTGAAATTGAATTTCGATGTTTTTTGTTCTCGCAATAGCCGAAAACAAATGGTTTTAAATACACGTTTTCAAAACCGTTACAATGAAAAGGTTTTAAATGATATTGTTTCTCAGATTGAACCTATTTCTTTTGATTTTTGTAATTTATTGGTAAGAAAAGTCATTATAAACACATAATTTCACGTAATTTCACTGATAAATTGCAGAAAATCAACCTCATCACCTTAAGGATATCGTTCCTGTGTATTTCTTATGGGCTTTTGATGAAAAAAGCTTGACTTAAGGTGAAAGTTCCTTTGTTGAATTTTACTTTTTTCAGTTCAGAGTTCCTCAAATAAAAAAATGAAAAATCAGTGCTACCAGGATGTTTATTTTGAAAATTAGCAGGAAAATGATTGCGATAACCAAATGTTCTCTTACCTCATCTAAAACTATCAAGTGTACTTGATAGAATGCTCTTTAAAAATTAAAATGCGTTTTCTGAGAAATCAACTTTCATGTAGTTACGACCTTTTCCTAATAAAGCAACGATATTTACTTTGGATGTTGGATGTTAATAAAATTGCATATTCGATTCGCCGTAAATTTGCAACGAATGATTTTTACAGACCATTATGTTAGTTGATTTGCATAACCAGTTCACCGTATTTTTACGATTCCAATACACGCTACACAGTGCTGCTGAAACGCTGAAAAAACGTTGTCATTGTCGTCGTTTCTGTTCCCAAGTACAACGTTCTCGTTTCCGTTTCCAAGCCCAACGTTTCCTTTCCCCTTTCCTGGAAGAAAATTTAGGAAAAAAATGAATGTCGTTGGAGTTTTTCACATCTGAAAATTTAAGTAAAAAAAAGAATACGAGGAAAAATTCTACACTTTTTATAAAAATCCATCTAGAAAAAGAAAAAGCAGAAAAAACAAATTTTGAGAAATTTTAAATAGCGAAAATTTTGAAAAAAATTGTTAATTTTAAAAAATGTACAGAAATTAACAAATTTTTCCGAAGCTGCACAAAATCAAAAATGTTAAAAATGTTATTTTTCTCTTGAATTTGCACTCTAGTAAGTTGTGGTAGGTAACGAGGAATTTTTGGCAAATAAAAGGTAATAGGTAGGTATTATTTTAGAGGTACATCCCCCCCACTACGACCGATTGGGTTGAAAATAAGATCGTTCGTTTGTGCTTCGTTTGTGCTTCAAGTCCGGTCGTGTGTGCTTTAACCCTTTCGAAGATATTGAGAAAAGTTTGTGGGGGGGGGCGTGAGCCCCCCACCACCGCCAATTGGAATGAAAATTGTGTCAATCGTTTGTGCTTAGTTAGTGCTTGTTTGTGCTTCGCCCCTTCCCTAGAAAATGAGGATCACTTGTGGGGAGGCTAGAAAAATGGTTTTTGGAAAAGGGGTTAGAAATTGAAATTAAGGGGAAAAATGGATGAAATCGGTTGTATTTCGTTTGTGCTTGTTTGTGCTTCAACTCATATCGCTGCAATTCCCCTCCCCTTTCGAGTTGAGGTTCCTCAAAATATCGTCTCAAATAGGGGGTCTACATAGGCGAATTAGGTGAAAAATCACAAAAAAAATTTTTTTTAACCTAGCAAAGATTTTTTTGCCGGAAATTTTCGAGGATGATCCTCTGAATAATTCCTGAGAGTTACCACCCCCGTACCCCTCTGGATAATTTTTTATGGAGGGCTGAGCTCTCCAAAATGGGACTTTTGCAGTTTTATCCTCAGGGGTTGATTTTACGTCGAAAATAACTCGGTACTTTTTTGTTCTACGTCAAATTTCCTACAACTTTCATCAACTAATTTTTCCCCTTCTATACTATTGGAAGAGGAAGGGGGCTCTGAAAATTGATTTTTCAGCCAGAATATACAATGAAAAGCTAGTAACCCTCGCTGTAACAGCATAAATCGTGTATTTTATATTCATGGAAGTATTCCAATGTGCATAGTGCATATCGAGACCACCCCTCCCCCTCCCCTCCCTCTTGCATCATGGCCTTGGTTCTGTAAGTCGCGTCTTTTTAGGAAACAAATTTGCCCAGTCACAACTTTTTTGTGGAAAATTGTCGATTGTGATCACCTGAATAATCCCTGAGAGTTACCACCCCTTAAAACCCTCAAAACCAAATTTTCAGCTGCCCAACTTCATTTTTCGATTTTTGGCGAATGTTTGAAAATTCAAAATTCACTGTTTTTGGTGATTTATGCTTTTTTCAAAGAAAGTACGGTACTTGATCAGTAAAAATGACCAAAATAAGTCTTAAAACTGATATTAATTTCCCAAATCCAAATTTCACCATTTCCAGCCATTCTGGAGCCTCCAGCGGGGTTTTTCAATTTCTCCAGAATTTTTAATAAGGCTCCAGAAGGCGTGAGTATGAAGTTGGACTGCTAAAAATCGAGTTGTGTGTAATACTCGACCCGTTTAACGAGTTTATCCACATTTGAGCCGATTTTGGGAGTGACACCTCAAGAGTGGTTTTTCAACCAGCTTTTTTCGTAATAAATAAAATATCAAAAAAATCAAATTCTGGAAAAATTGAAAATTGCGCTGGAGGCTCCAGAATGTCTGGAAATGGCTAAATTTGAATCACTGATGGCTTTTGGTAAATTACCGGCATTGTTTTAAAGCGAATTACGTGTACCTGCTTTTAAGTAAATTACTCATAATTTTTGGTAAAATCAGACGAGTTTTAATAAATTCCGTGTATTTTTTATGGTAATTCACTAATATTTTTCAATTTGGTAATTTTTGCTAAATAACTAATAATTTTTGACATGTTATTGGTAATTTCTGATGAAGTGGTGGTGATTTTTTTCTCTGTAAAAAAATGCTCTACAGTTTGCAATTAATTGGAATCTTGCTAATCAATCACTCCGTCTTCTTTCTGTCTCCTGCCTTCCTCCACTCTCGATTCATGATGATATTTTCCGCGAATATTTACGTTTATTTATCAACTCGACGACATTCTCGAGTGGTAATTTTTTCTTCTTTGAAAATGCGCAAAAAGAACTCGCTAAACGGTCAACAATGTTCTTTATTCGGTCGTTAAGCGAACATAAAAGCTTATATTAAATTCATTATAGGCGGATTTACCTGACGCCGCCGGTTAAAGCGTATGTGTAAAAGTCTACGAGATGGTTAAATACTTGGGCATATACACCAAGCTCTACGGTGAGAGAAAGGTACAAGGAAGGGTTTTGGTTAGATGGTAACAACGAATGAACGAAGAGAAGAGGTACAAGACGAGGTGGCGGCGGTATAAGAAGCTCTACCACAAAGAAGGGTTGGATGTGTTGTGAAACTGTGTGGTATATCCACCTACCCATAAGATAGACGAAGAAGACGACGACGCGACGAGACGAGACGATGCAGCGGAAGGAAATTGAGATACCTAAGTATAATGAAGTAACAAATTACTACATAATTCCTCGTTTTCTTGCACACAGCCCCGTAAAGGTTCATTTTGGCTGTTGGGATTTTAGACTTACGCCAGTCTCTTGCTGTATAGTTGGTGTTGGGTTGCGCCGCCGTGCGCGTTACCAACTTTCAGATAGTAGTACTTGGCAGGTTGGCGGTTTTTCTAGATACGCGTATTTTAACTGCGGATTGCCAGGAGGTCGAGGGAAGGCAGGTGATGGGAGCCGTAGGCGGTAGCATGATATAAGAAAAATTACACTAAGACGCCGTTAGCGATGTCGAGCTCATCAAAAATTTAACGTCGGAATGCCTAATGAGATGGGGTTAAGAGAAAGGGTGAAGAATACCCGTATTTTTGATTAGTGGCATCTTTTTTCTTTCCGCTGCAGTGTTCGCGGCTGCATTGCTCGTATACTTTGTGACTTTTCTTCTTTTTGTCGATAGTAGGTACATACGATGAGCGAAATAATTCAACGGTTCGAATCGACTTTTGAAGTTATCGGTGCGAGGCTTTCTATACACCCGAGTAGAAAAGTACCTACTTACAATGGGGAGAAAAAATCTCATCGTTAAGTACCGCGAAGCAGCGACGACGTCGAGTAGGAAAATACATGTAATAGAATTACGATTCGAAGAATGGAGTCAGAAAAAAAACACACTGAATGGAAAATATCGTAAAAACGTCTCGTCGCTCGGTGTTCTGTTCTTGTCTACGCGAGTTTATTTTTTCGCACGTTCGACGAGACGCGAAAAACCAAAAAAAGGTGAACGAATGAAAAAAATCATTATTGACAGAATAAAAACGGGGCAGATTTTTACGAATGTGTAATATATTTCGAACCGACGACGACGATGACGACGAGTTATCGTATATACTAAAAGTGACTTTTTCCACCGTCGAGGTGTAGGCAGGTATTTTCTTTTATTTTGATTTCGCTTTTTTTTATTCGTGTCGTCGAAAATTTGGTAAATGGATTTCGATATTGTTGGAAACGATGTCGATTCTATGCCATTTTATCACCTATCAGACAATTTTTCCAGCTGCTTTTTACCGCTAAATTAGCTTTGAGCTGATTTTTAAAAGAACCGTAGAATTAAAGGTAACGTATAGGAAATGTGAATTATTGAATAGCACAGTTTGTATAATGGCGAAAGAATAGATATATGCGAATCGTGTTGAAATAAGATTTGTAGAACAGGAAACGTGCTTTGAAAAGAAATACATTGATTTTCGCTCAAAAATTGAAATTGATTTTAAACCAGATTCGTGCAACTTGTGAAAGGATCTTCGAAAAAACTCCTGGAAAATTTTAAAATTACAATTTCAGAAAAAAAAATAGTCTCATTTTTTGAGAGAAATATCATAAAACTCATATCATTAAAATGATGACTTGAAGCATCAGTAAATCATTAATAGATATACATGAATTTTCATTTTTTTTGTGAAGGTTTTTATAATTAAGTACTGTAGGTATAATTTATTCATACGAGTAAATACATATTTTAAAAAATAATCAACACTCGTTTCAGAAAAAATTGTACAATCGTACTCGTATTTGATAAAAATGAAATATATTTTCCAAATCCTCGATGCAGGATCATAAAAAAATATACACGTAATAATTAGGATGGTCTACGCTACGTGTATTTATGGTATATGAACTATACGAATGTGCTACCGCTTAGGAATAATCTTACGTTTACAATCCGTTTAACTGTGAAGTGTTAACAATGACATTAAATTTGTCGACGCGAATGTTGGTAACATAGTATTATACCCCATTTTACTGGTATGTAATGTAACGTGTGCCTTCCCCATCCCATCCTGCCCTGCCCCATACGCGACGAAAGGAGCACAGCATCCAAAAGGGTTTTCACAGAGAACATTTCATTTACGAGATGATTTGAACGATATTAACTAACGAATAATAATTCTCTTTTTATCAGCATCATTCGCTCGTAACGCTTCATTTAAAAAGGGTGATATTTGGCGCATTCATTCGGGTTCAGGAAATTCTCTTGGTATTGTGGCTCTATACACACGCCAGCGAGATTCGAGATTCGGCAACGTAAAAATTTTTTATGCTGCGACAACAACGATGTTCCTCGGGTATCGAATTACTAGATCGTATCGTATATGATTGTTGGAATCAAGCCACAAACACGAATTCATATAACTATGACGATGATATGGCGATGACGCTGCTGCTGGCATTGCATGGCGCGGTGTAACTTATAGTTGTTATTTCCATTTGGAAAAATATTATCTTAAATTCCGACACTTTTACATAATCAGCCCTCTTCTTACGCGTACGTTCGCCTTTTTAGATTAGCAGCTAATTCGATTTATTAGGTGAAAGGGGTGGTGAAATTTCAAATCGTCGGAAAGTAAAGTAAAGGAAATACGCTACAGAGAATGTTCTGAGAAATGCTATGAGTAATCCTGCGAATTAGGAAAGGGAACGTTATTTATGACTAGGAACTTCTTTATTATTAGAGTTTTGGTGATTAATTAATCAAAATGAAAGTAATGTTCGTTTCAAGTGTAAATTTTCATCGAGGAAAACACTCGCGTTGGTGAATTTCATTTCGTAGAAATTTTTTACATCATAAAAGCGAGTCGATTCTTAACTTTTTTTCAAAATTTAATAAAGCCTAAACATTCATGATAAAAATTCGAACTCCTCAAATAAATATTCAATTCCAGTTTTCGAACCATTTTTCCTTTCAATTTTTTGAAGGAGGTGCATTTCATCTAACATGACCATTATTCATAAATCCTCCCCCCTCCCTTCGCCTTCCCGTTCTTATGCAAAGTTTATGTATTTTTTCTCATTTTTTTATTGTCTGTAAGATGAAGAAGGGAACAAGAAGAGTTGAAGAGAGGACGCACATTTGACGAAACTTGTTTTATTCAATAAAATCTGCATATTTTTGATGGGATAATTTTATTCAGCAGCTTAGAACAGCTCAGATTATTGCAATATAGATTTTGGTTGGGTTCTATCAAACTTCACGAAGTATTGCAAAATTTGTAAATCAGAAGTACAAAATTAATCATCTAATTTTTTCAAAAAGAGATGTAATTTATTTGACGATTTTAAATTTAAATCAATTCCCGTAAGATTTAGATAATTTTTTAGAGATGAAATGTAATTACTCCAAAAGGTGCAATATGATGAAAAAGGAACAAAAATTTGTAAAAAAAATATTATTGTAGCAAAATTACATAGGCTATTGAATATTTATTTTTCAAGTAAAATCAATGAGCATAATTTTTTAATGCTGGGGAAAAAATATTTGTAAAAAAAAAATACTCCAAGTGCGAAAATTTGGATGATTTGGATAAAGTTTTTTAAAATGCATCAAAAATTTTAAATTAAAAAAAAAATGTTCAAAACGGTAAAATTTTTCAAAAAATTGTTCCAAATGTAAAATTTATAGAAACAAAATCATCATCATCATCATTGAACTTTGACCCGACAATGTGTTATCAAGTTTTTTCTCCAGTCTTCCTCTGCTCCTCCTGCCACTTGGAGTGTATTCTTTGACTTTTTGAGGGGACCGTTCGTCAGGCATTCTATCAACGTGTCTTCGCCATTTCTTTCTGTAATCTTTCACCTGTCCAATGATTGGCTCTGCTCCTAGCTCCTTCAGGGTTTCATCATTCCTTTTCCTATCTCGCCTCATATATCCTGCTGTGGCTCGATGAATCTCATTTCTGCTGCGGTGACTCTGATTTTTATATCCTTTCTCATCATCCATGTTTCACTTTCATACAGCAGCATTGGTCTTGCCAAAGTATTGTAGATTCTTATTCGAGTTTCGACTCTGAATTTTCTTGGAGGGATGGCTCGGTTTATCGCCTCGCTTACTCTCAGGAATTTGTTGATCTTAAGTTGTGAGTCAACCCCTCCTTCATAAGAAAGCTCGAACCTGAAATATTTAAAGCTTCTGACTTGTTCTGCTGGCAGCCCATTTACAATAATTTTACTGCGTATCAGCTCTTTCCCCTCAAAGGCCATCACTCTTGTTTTTGACGATGAGATCTCATTCCGTATTTATCTGCTCCTTTCTGAAGGTTGTACATTGCTCTCTGCAAGTCATTTTCGTTGTCAGCAAAAACCATCTGATCATCGTGTCAGTGAATAGCAGGGTATTGACATCGGTGTCATTGATGTCTAGCCCTTTTGGCTTAGTAAAATCAAAAATGTAAAATTTCTAAAAAAAAAAAAATAAGAATGCAAATTTTTTGAGAATTTTTATAAAGTGCAATTGAAAAAGCAAATTGAAAACAATATTCCAGAAGTGCAAAATTTTTGAAAATTACTGTTCCTTACTTTTTTTTTACTTTTTTCCATTAACGTGCCTTTCCTGCAACAAAGACCAGAGGCACGGCAGGTAAAAAGGTTACAGTTGAGTTAAAAGTCCACTGGAGTGAAGAAACTTGAATAGGTTGGCTATGGTCTCTGGGTCATCAAGTAGAATGTCTGATAAAGTCTCAATTCGCGATATTTCGGACAGTCTACTAATATGTGCTGGATTGTGATTTGGACAGAACGTATGTAGGGTACATGAAGGAGGTTTTTTTTTCAAGGAGATAGGCATGAGTAAGTTTTGAGTTACCGATACGAATTTTACACAGAACTGTTTCCTCTTGGCGGTTGATTTGGTAGGAGATGGACCAGAATTTGGCTGAAGGAAGTGCAAAGTTTTTAAAAAAATTTCAAAATGTGGATTCGTAATTTTAAACATTTTTAATTTGTAATAAAAATCAAAAAATTTAAAATTTTTACACATTTTATTGAAAGTGCAATCACATGCGCTTATGGTACGACACGGTCAGAAATTTTTTTCAACATTTTTGGAAGAATGTCAAGTCAAGACAAGTTTATCACCATTTTTTGCAAAATCTCGAAAGTCGTCAGACAAAATAAATTGCGAAATTGGTTAATTAATTTTTGAAATTTTCAAAGATCTGACTTGATTTTAGAAAGTTAACATTCTCTCTCCAATTATTCAAATTTCAACATCATGTGGACCAATTATCTTGAAATTCAGAATCAGGGTCTTAAAAATTGCTGACGAACCCTCAATCTAAAAAATATATCTATGTCAAAATGAGATCCCTAAATGTTAATCTACGCCAAAGCTCTCAGATGGCATTTGAATGATTTCTTCAACTTCCACGAGAGCGGTGGACCAGCAGCCATTCAAATAAAGGAAGTTTGACTCAAAATCATAATCTTAATGAACTTTGACCTCTTTTACAAGTACTGAGTAAGCCTTGACAATAGCGAAATACGACTGGTTAAATTTTGCCCCTCGATCACTCTTGACAGTAAAAAAAGGATTAAGGTAATTTTCTTTTGTTTGAAAGATCACTACGAAGGAGCCGTTTCATCTTGGAATAGGTACTTTGCGGAAGAATAAGTAGTTGTAGAGAGTAACTATTTGTGTAAATTATATAGCACATACTATTATAGTATGTATTGCGATGTGGTATTCAAGGCATACCAAAGAACAAGCCAGAGAGAAGATGCTATTAGGCTTACATACACTCGTATACTATATAGCGGAACTACACGCGAACACAGATTACTCCCCGGGGAGGTGGCAAATATATACGATCTGTCAATCCGTATGAAAAGTTTGCGAATATAATCGTACGTTTGCATTGCCTGGGTAGGTACTCGTTGCTCGTGTATTATACGAGCAGAGCGTACAGATCTAGCGAAATTTTATACATGTACGGATAGGTACCTCTACCTATAATATGGTATATTGTTATTATAGCATACGACGATGTTTTGGGGGAACCGGAAACCAAAAGAGAGCAGACGGGAGGTGGATAAATTAATAAATACTGGGCGAAATTTACGATTATATGTAAATCTGAACGTATAGGTATGAAAAAGTAATGGTAGCGGTGCAACCCTCGCGGAGGCTCGGACTAATTACTACAACGACGAGTAAACGGCGGCGGCGTGATGTAACTTTTTGTGTACAGTTGCAGGAGTATGCGAAAAATAATTACCTCGAGCGCAAAAATACAACGTATACGAGCGTTGGTGTGATGTATCACTTCAATAAAATCCGGCCTACCAAATACCCATTTTGTCCCCATCGGAATTACTGCTAGTACTGGGGGGCTCGAAGAAGATAGCATAAATCAAATAGTGTAACCTTTATGCGTATTACACGGTGGAAAAGTTTAGCGCCGCGCCGTATGTCCTCGACTATAATCAGATTTACTATTTCTATATTGTTTTCGAATAGCCTGATAGGGTACGTATGAACGAACGCTAACGGATTGCTGTGTATCTCGAAAAGATGGTCGTGGTTTTTGGTTCAACGGCAGTATGTTGCGTGATACATGTCGCCGGAGATGCGGTTTATTGGTTTTATCGTGTGTGTAGGCGTAGTAGGTGGCCGAGTGTCATGATTAGGTGCAAAGAGAGATCTTATTTCGATCCGAGACCCAAGTATTTTTACTTGAAATGCAACTTCAAAGACCATACGATCGATTCGAATTTATTACTGTTGCGGAGTGGTGCGCTGAGAATTCGTATTTGCGGCGCTAGAGTAGGCAATTTTATTAACGTTAATCTATACATTCGTGCATTTCAAATTTCCGGCGCGTGTATTAGTTACCTGTCCGTGAGATGCGATCGTTTCGAGATTTTTATTGGAAGTTTGATAGAGAAGGAGGGAGTTAAAAATCCATCTTCGTGTGTCAAAAAGTCTACCCGCATCGAATATTTAGGACTCGTATACGTTTCCAAAAATAATAATGATAAATTTACCTCATCTTGGCATTTTAAAATAGTTTTGATTTTCAACTTGAATGTTTGTGAATTCGAACATTTTTCTATGTAAGTAATTCCTTATAGTCGCGGAGCCCGCATGGCGCATAAGGATCTATTGCACCCCCCCCCCCCCGTCGATCCTCCAGGATCACTTTTTTCTTAAAGGGGGGTCCTAAGGAACATGACTAGCCCTTGTCCTCAAAAAAAAAACAACGGCCCTACTTACAAAATGGTTGCCATTTTGATTGACTAGTCAGCCGAAATCGCGGATTTGGCGTTCCAACATAGGACTTGCACAACATTTTTTAAACCGTACAAAAGTAGGTCGAAAGATCAGGCAGAAATGTATCATCACCAGTGTTGTCAGTTTAAAACAGCACCGTATGTTTAAAACGTTTAAAACAGTGTTTTAAAAGTCCAGAAGAAAACAGACAGTGTTTAAAACAATTCTGTTTAAAATGTTTTTTTTTTGTTTTAAACAAGTTTTTTTTTCAACTATGTACAATTTCCTAAAAAAAACACGTTTTTTTTCCAATTTCTAGTTGAAAAAGTAGTGAAATTGAAGGAACTGAATTTTTAGATTTTCATTTTTCTTTCTATACTTTTTTTTAAAGGCAAATTTTGTGTTTTGATTTCAATTTTTAAATATTTATTGAGCCTTATAGCTATTTTATGACATCGCATCTTGAATGTTGATGACTGGGGATATCGTATATTTGAAAAAATGAATCCAAAACAAATGAATTTGTGTTAAAAACGTGTTTAAAACACATTTTAAACATGTTTAAAATACATGAGAATCCAGTAGTTTAAAACCCTGTTTTAAACAAAAAAAAACCGTTTGTTTTGTCTTTTTTTTTAAAAAAACCGTTTTTTTCCAACACTGTGTATCACCTGTCACAATTTCAAGTGTCAAAGTGCCTTTAACGATTTTTGGTGAATTTTTGAAAATCAAAATTAGGCCAAAAATGAGGGAAAAATCAAAATTTTACCAAATTGACCAAGAAAGCTTAAATTTGGGATATACCCTGTTTTCGACATGCCAAATTGATTGGAAACTGTTTCAAACCGTTTTGAACAGTTCTGGAGCCTCCAGCAGATTTTTGAAACTTGAAATTCCCATAAAATTTCATCAAATGGAGTTGGAAAGCCGAAATTTATTCTGCAAACTAATTTCAATACATTACGAAGTCAACTGCAAGTGGATTTTAAGTCGTTTTGGACCCTCCAGTGACTTTTTGAAAATTACTGGAGCCTCCAGCAGATTTTTGAAACTTGAAATTTTCCAAAATTTCATCAAATGGACGAAATTTACTCAGTAACTAATGTCTTTTGTAGCCTCCAGCGAATTTTTGAAAATCACTGGAGCCTCCAATAGATTTTTGAAACTTAAAATTTCCCCAAAATTTCATCAAATGGAGATGGAAAACCGAAATTTATTATGCACTCCAATTTTTAATACCCTATGAAGACGACTTCGGGTGGGTTCAAGTCATTTTGGAGCCTCCAGCAACTTTTTGAAAATTACTGGAGACTCCACCAGATTTTTAAAACTTGAAATTCCCACAACATTTTATCAAACGGAGCTATAGCAAGCTGAAATTTCAATACGATATGAAGTCGTCCAAAACAACTTGAAATCCGCCAACCGTCGACTTCGTAGCGTACATAAATTAGTTTGCAGAATGAATTTCGGTTTTCCATCTCCATTGATGAAATTTTGGGAGATTTCAAGTTTGAAAAATCTGCTGGAGGCTCCAGTAATTTTCAAAAAGTCGCTAGAAGCTCCAAAACGAGTTGAAATCAACCTACAGTCGACTTCGTAGCGTATTGAAATTGGTTTGCCGAATGAATTTCGGCTTTCCATCTCCATTTTCAAGTCTCAATAATCTACTGGAGACTCCAGTAATTTTGGAAAAATCGCTGGAGGCTCCAAAACGACATAAAATTCACCTGCAGTTGACTTCGTAGCGTATTGAAATTAGTTTGCAGAATGAATTTCAGCTTTCTAACTCCATTTGATGAAATTTTGTGGGAATTTCAAGTTTCAAAAATCTGCTGAAGGCTCCAGAACTGCTCAAAACGGTTTGAAACAGTTTCCAATCAATTTGGCATGTCGAAAATACGTATATCCCAAATTTAAGCCTTCTTGGTCAATTTAGTAAAATTTTGATTTTTTCCCTCATTTTTGGCTGAAATTTAATTTTCAAAAATTCACCAAAATTCGAAAAAGGTACTTTTACAATAGAAATGTTGACAGGTGATGAATTTTTGCCTGATCTTTCGATCTACTTTTGTACGGTTTAAAAAATTTCGTGCAAGTCCTATGTTGGAACCCAAAATCTGCGATTTCAGCTTACCTGTCAATCAAAATGGCCGCCATTTTGTATGTAGGGCCACTTTTTTTATGAGGATAAGGGCTAGAAATGGTCCTTAGGATTCCCCTTTTAAGAAAAAAGTTGTCCCGGAGGATCGATGGGTGGGGAGAGTGCAATAGATCCGTATGTGGGCTCCCCGACTATTAGTTTTTCGTTTCTTCCCTTTTTTAATTTTTCTAAATTTTTAAATTTTTTTCACATAGAATGACCAGGTCAAAAAATATCTATGTTCAAAAGATTCATTAATAATAGCCTATGTATCTACCTGCTGACCAGCATTAAACCGGGATTGAAAAAATTTGAGCTTTCCTCCACCTACTGCCGTTTCAGTATCAGCTGTTTCTACAACTTTCCCTTTCTCGGTGCTCAATGCTCATTCGAGAACAATCGAACGAAATTTTCGATTGCGGCCAATTATCGCTACCCTTCTTTCAGTCGATGTGTACGCATAGGGATGAGATACGAAAAGATTGGAAGGGAAGGGAGGGGAGGGGTAGCGAACCCAGCAGCCAAATTCGCTAACTTATTCAAACAGTTTCTCAAACGTGATCAGCATCGATTTACGAAGAATCGGACGGCAGAGCTCGGTGCGTTGAACAATTACGTGTCATTAAATTTATTGTCGACTATTTAGAATAATAATTGCCGCGGTGTGGAGAAGGGGTTCAAGGATTCGGGGGTTCGGGTATACCGCCCGCTATTGCGTGTAACAAGAAATTTCCGTTTCGACGTGAACGATGCTATGCCAGCTCCATACACATTCGCATAAAACTTTACCACGGTGCTTCGTGCAAAAGTATAGGTCTTAGGCGTAAATTTAACGACGTGAATTTTTTTTCAAAACGCATCTCGTGTACCTCTCCACCTTTCTCGTTGCCTGGCAAACCATGCTCAAAACACGCGCTACGCTTTACCCATCCGGTAATATAATTAAAATTACGACAATAAAATTTCTTATATTACCTTCAACCGTAGGGTAGATAAATTCGTTTGATTGACGTTTATTATTACCGAGTTTGATATTAATAATAATAAATTTCGTAATTCGCCCTCTGCTGGTTGCCTTTTCTCCGAGCCCAAGTTCACCAGGGCTCGTGAAACTTTCAAAGCTCGCGTGCAATTCGTATGTACTTGAAAATACTCAAAGTACTCGAGTCGAATTAACCAAATTCAGTCCATAATTATTAATTCGTATATACGAATACCTATGCTTACTATTTCATTGCCTACGTTCTTCAATTAATAATAAATTAATTCTGCGAAGAAAAGAAGGAAAATGTTCCTGTTTTCTTGGAGGGAAAAGGGTAAAGAAATGTACATGAATACTATCTTTCTAACGCCTGTGTCTGATTCTCTCCCTTTTTGGTAGGCCATTCCTCCTTTCCCCTGAGTAAATTTATGTTCTTCAGTTTGAAAGTATTTTTTCTTTGCTTGCATTATCTCGTAGCTATTCGTTGCAAAAGTTGAACTTTTTTCTGGTACTTTTTCGTTGTTTTAATGAGATTTATAAACACCGTTGTTAACTAAAAAAAAAAGGAAGGCAAAAGAAAAATACGAAAAGATTTCAAACCACCGAAAAAAAATCATTATCAACACGATAATGTTGAATTATGCGCGGACTTTTAAACTCTACTCGTGAGTCGTGTTGTTTTATTTTTTCGCCGAATGAATGCTATTTCCTTATGCAATAAAATGGCCGACTTATATGTTCTCGTGTTTGTTTGTATGAAAGCTTCGCTAGACAAACAAACCGAATATTTGACAGTTTTATGGAAACAAATAATTTAAAGTTTAATTGTAACGTATACTCTTTTAAATTACCATCGTTATTGGTCTTCTTTTAAAAGTGACTCCATTTCAGTGTCTCCACAATCCACATACAGAGAGAAGACACGATTCTCGTTGTCTCGTCGTCGTAGTGTATGTAGTCGTACTACTCTTATGATTTGTTATTTCATTTCCAGTTCTAATTTTTAACTTGAAAAAAAAAAATAAAGAAAAATATAAAGAAGCGTACTTGTCAAAGGCAACGAATGTAATTCTATTTAGCTTTTTTATATTGAGAATCTCTCCCCGGATTTACTTTATTTCGCGGCAACTTTTCTTTACTTTTTTTCTTCGGGGCTTTGCACCGTAAAAGGAAATGAAAAAAATTAATTTCTTTGTGATCTTTGATACATTTAGGATTTTTCCTTCCTCTTTTCTCTTTACTTGCTATTATTATCAACGTCAAATAAATGCATCATCAAGTAAAAAAGCTTTAAAATTTTGTACAAAGTAATCAAGGAAGTGGCGCATTTGGATTTTTTTCCAGTGGAAGAATACTTACTCTTAATATAAAATGATTCGAATTTAACCGCGAAAAAAAGTGTTCGGAGGATGGGAATTTTCTCATCGTAAAAAATGCAGTCGTGAAATTTCGGTAATTTTCTCATATTTTAAGAGCTTGCCAATAAAGGTTTGGGGTTCGCTGAATGTTGGTCAAAGTATTTATAGTCGTGTATTTTGGATGCACGACAGAATTTTTTAAATAGCTGGAAGACCTTCGAAAATGTGAAAAACTGATTTTTCACGATTTTTCCCTGTCAACGTGATTAATTTTGGTTGAAAATTATTTTCCTCGCAATATTATCGTAGACGATGCCTAATTACACCATCAGCCTAAATTTCGACCAAATTCTCATTAACTTTACAATTTTTCTCGTAGATTACTTCACTTACGGAAATAAAACTGTGTACGTGATTCTCGCGAGAAATTTTTATTATGCTATTTGGTAAATATAGATTACATTATAAGTAAGGTGTGGGCAGCGCATTTTTATGTTATGTATATTCTTCATTTCTTGAAATTCTATGAATAATTTTATAATCTGCATTATACTGGTATTCGTGTCCGGTTCTTTTGGTGTTCATTTTCCAGCCGTCTTGAAATAAAAAAAGAAACAATAAATTAATACTTTATAATATTGTAAGTTCCCAGAAATTCCCTGGAATACGTTTTCCGGAATGGAAAAATCTCTAATTGTCATTTTCCAAACGACCAATTTCCTGAATCCACGTAGAAGCTCAATTTATTTTCCGAAGTGCAAAAAATGTTCTTACTTTTTCATCAAAATTTGCTAAGAAAAATATGTTTGTTATCAGAATTATCAAAACAATTAGTTCTTTTTTATCAAAATTGTCAAAAAATCTTGTCCCCCCCCCCCAATATTATTTGTTCAAACTTCCCAGAAAGTTTTACCTTTTTGTCAAAAAAAAATCGTTTTTTTTGTGTAAGTACCTATTTAAATTGTCAAAAAATCAGTTTTTTATCAAAATTTTACTAAAAAAGAATTCAATTTTTTTTGCTAAAATAATTGCAATAAAATAAAATTGCTGAAAAGCTCTTGCTTTTTTTGTCGCCAAAAACCTGCACCTTTTGTCAAAATTTCCGAAAAATTGTTTTTTTTCTATTATTAAATTACCTATAAAAAATAATACTTGAAAAAAATTGTGTTTTCTGTAAAAAAAAATTCCCACTTTTTATCACCAAAAAATTTTTTCTCACAAATCAGCTTATTTTTTTCGATATGATTTCTTAAATCTCTCCCCCCCCCCCCTAACATGGTTAAAAGACACAAAAAAATGGAAGTGCGGTTAAGCCACTCAGAATATATTTCAGTTCCTGGGAGGTTCTCCCGAGTGGGACAACATGGGTCCTCATGTCGGTAAACATATTTTCGAAAAATTGTGGTTTTTCGCTCTAGTGATTGGCCAACTTGGGTTGCAACAAAATCCTAATTCAATACCACCTTTTATAGGACTCTACCGGCGAGCGAATTAGAAATTTGAAAATCACTCATTTTTAGGAAAATTCGTGGTTTGAAAATATTTTTTTCTCAAATACTTAGTTATTACGTAGGTATTGATTATTTCGAAACGGTATCGAGGAATCCAGTGGTGCCAATTTCGGATCATTTTTTCTTTTTTTTTACTAAATATTTTTCTCTATTTTTTGAAATGGATAGTACCGACCAAAAATTGGTACCACTGCATTTCAAAATATTTCCCCAGTTTTAAAAAATTATTCTTAAAACACAAGTTTAAGTTACCTAAAAAAAAAATAAGCGAGTTGCAAATTTTAAACCACTGGGTAGAATCTTGAAAGTGGTTATGGATTTTTATGGTACTAATTGCATAGGCCGACAAAGAGTCACAAAAATGCTATATTTTGGAATTCGAAGATTTTTTTAAAAACGCGTTATGTAAGGATTGGATTGAAAATTCACGATATCACCTCTCCAAGAACACCTCGCAGGATGATATTTTTCCTGGGTGAACTTAAGGTGCATATGAAAGGCTGCATTGAATTTGGTCAGAATACTTTGATTTTTTTCTATCATAATCCCTTCCAATTTATGCAGGTAAAAAAAATGAAAAGTTTAAAAATAAATGGTATTTTGATTTTAAAAATGCTCAATTTTTAATGGGAGTGTGCTTTGGAAAGAAAAAATTAGTTTTAAAATGGAAGGAAAAACGAACTGAAATAAGTATTATTGTAGGTACATAATTATAGTGTTGTTCATTCCTTGGTCAAAGTGATCATGGAAGAAACTAATACTTCTTTTAGAAAAATAATCTGATAATTCAGCATTTTTCTTACTCCGGATTTAGCTTCGGCGTAGCACAGAAGTTGGCTTACGGTGAAAATAACAACACCCACAACGAACGTAAGGTAACTTGAATTCATTTTTTTGAAATTTTCGCTGATCAGTATCACCACGACACACCGAATTTGTTTTGTTTCTAAAAACTATAGGCAAGTATAGTAAGAACAAGTGATGCATTGGTAACGCGAACCGTTCATTTTATACTTTAATTCGATGCTGATAAAACTTGAAGTGGACGAAAGTTTTTCTGTATTGTACGTATTATCATCATAAATGTCCAAAATGGAATATTTATTACTTACCCAATATTTTTGAAATTCTGAATTTTTTTCCTCGCATCATCCGAGTATTGCGAAGTTTTGGCATTTTATAGCTTGAAAATGTGTCGTCGAAGTACTTGTTTTTATTACGAAACAAAAAATTGTTGGAATGTAGTAATTTTTAAAACACGTTTTTAAAACACGTGCAATTCGCTGTCAAACAGTCATCCAAGCTAAAGTGAGTATACTGGCAATTTTGATGCGAAGACAGTTCTTGCAGAATAAAACATGAAAAATGTGGTAACCAATTTTTGATAAGTAACATTGCATAATTCGTACGATTTTGCAATTTTCAAATAATTTAAAAGTCATAATTTTTGTTTCATCACGTTCCTTCCCTGTCTTTCTCAAGGTCATATGTAGGTACTTACAAACGTTAAAGTTGAAGAGCCAATTTTTTTTCATTCGTTCATTCGTGACTTACAATTTTTAATATTGCGAAAAATCACGTGAAAATTGATTCAGAGCACGAATTCATTCAAAATATTCCTCCTTATGGGTGCTATGGGTAGAACTTTTCAATAACTCGGTTCTCTCTCAAAGTGAAATTCATCCCGGAAATTAGAAATATCGCCTTCGATAATAGATTTTGACCAAGCCATTGAACATCATCTCACCGCCACTTGAACGATATGGTCAAGAATAAATTTAGCCAATCCTATAGAATTATTAGGGGTAACGGTCTAAATTTTTTTTATCCTCTCTAGGCTTCCCCCCTCTCCAAGAATTTTATGAAAAATGAGCCACCGAAGTCACGAATTGATTTGATAATCATATTAACATGTTTTGTGCTTCCCTTTAAAAGTTTCATTTTCCACTAAATGTTCATGGATCAGAAGACTTTGAAAAATGTGATATGAATTTTAGTCGATTTTCTCAACAAAATTTTCAAAAAATGAGTTTTGATTTTAAGAAAACTCACTTTTTTGTAATTATCAATTTTGCAAATGCTGAATCTTATTAAGGAATGTGCGCTGATTTAAGCATGATTTTTAGTTTTTCGCTAGCTTTATTAGATCAAAAGAAATTCTTAGAAATGTCCTTAGGAAGGGAGGGGGTAAAAATTACCCCTCCGCAGTAATACTACAGTCAGTAGTCACCCTTGACGATCTCTTTTCCGCAGTCTCATTTTACTCTTGGGTAGCAGAACGTATAAGTGTAAAATGCGGACATTGTTAGTTACTCTCGTGTTCCTTTTTCCCACGTTATCTTCTAGTAATGCGTCAAAAAATAAGAGATTTAATCAGGTATAAGATGGAGCTGAACTGTAACTGTATAGTACTCGTCGCTCAAGTATTCTTGGTTTATTTTCCAAGTATACGGAAGAGAATTACCTGGACAACGATGCCAGGCTGAGAGAATGAAATTGGTTTAGGAAAAAAAGAAGAGAAAGAATACCGTCATAGCTTGAAATAGTTGGCCGGTGTTTTGAAAAATATACGACGTTTTTCGCACACGAATGCTCGTCGAGAAAACATTCGAATGAAATATTTAATTTTTTGCACGCCAGAAAGAATAGCAGAGCTCGCAAATGGAAGGATGGGTATCGTATTACGTCGCATAGTTCGTTTTTAAGACTATATTGGTTCATTTGGTGTGGAAATTTCGAAAAGCTCGCTCAGGTATTACAATTTCGTATTTAGGAAGAGACGAAGCAAGACAAAAATCATATTCTGGACTGGTATTTTTGTTAGGTAGCTATCTTTTTCGTGTATTTGTACTACACTATATACGATGGTGCTATTTTTTTCCCTTTCGTTTATATGGTGTTCGTATGAGAAATTCTTTCACGCTTTTGTTGACATTTTCACGGCAGACTTGAGAAATTTATATCGGTATCTTTTTACGCTTTTTATACGAAATGCGTTTTCACCCTACACCTCTTATCTGTGATTTGCTTCGCGTGTACAGTTCGAATATTTGATATTCGCTGCTTTGATTTCGAACGTTTTGCAACTTGATATTCGTATATATTCGTACACGTAGTACGTGAAATAGCAACAAGTGCCGTATATTATAATTTGTTTTCGAGCGAAATATGCTCTTTAGGTAATTACTCTATCATGAATGTACGAGTAATATTGCAATAACAGCAATGCGGAACATGCATTTATGATAAATGTTCGAAATGTAAACGATTTTCAATCGTGTAAACGTGTATAATGAAGTGGTTTTACATATTGATATTATCGAAACCGATGAATTACAAGAATTTAAATCTTATTGGCATTATTTCAAAGGCAGGATCAATTTTACTGGTGTGTTGAAGTCGCCCTCACAGCATACGTGACTAGCATACGAGATTGAATTTTTCTAGGTCTTGTTTTTTCTCTCTTTTTTTTTTATCTGAAAACGTTTATCGAGGGTGAAGAAAAAAATGGTATACGTTGGGAAGACACTGCATAATTGATGTTATATAACGGCGATCCGAAAGGCAATTTTATCACTTTGTATGTACGATATATGTATGGAAGCTAGGAGAAAAACGATTCCAAGAGAAGCCTTTATAAACGTATAGGTGTATAGGGAACAAGCAGTGGAAAAAAAGGTGAAAAAAGATAACTTCCATTCAACGCTTCCGTTAAATATTTTCCTCGGATAGGAAACGATTTTTATATGTATAAGAGCAATAGTCTTGTGCAGTACAGGGTGTTTCTAAATTGAGTTCTTCGTCGATGCTCAAATGCAAATTCTGTTAAGGTGGTGAATCTTGTAACGTACATTTGATTATTATTTTCATATTCCTGCCATACCTAAATTCCTCGTCTAAATCTCCATATTACAAAAAAAAAAATTGAAACTCCTAGGTACCTTTACCTACCTATTGAAAAATGACATCCTCAAAAAAGTATTTTTTCCAAAATACTTCAAATGTGAAGAAAAAACGCATTTTTGCAAAAAACTGAACCCTCACAAAAAAGTAGTTTGGTTTGTCATCAGTGATGGCATCCATGAAAATATTCCCTTGTCCTTACGAAATTTGATCCTCAAGACGTATTCATTAATTAAAAAAAAAAATGATGAGATGAGCCTACTTAAATAGTGAAATTATAACATCTGGGAATATATCATTTTTCTCGATCGATACAGGTATGCCCTTTTGCCTTTGGTAACATTTTATTTTAACTATTTATCGACAAATTGCACCATTGCCTGTCGAAAAATGTATCCTAAAGCCTTTTCAGATCCTTTAGCGAAAACACCTCCATTCCAAATAATTTCCATAAAATTTAGGAGGTCTATTAGGGTCAAAAAAAAAGAGAATTTTTCATGGGTGAAGAAGTTTTTGAATTCCTGGAATATTGCTTGGGAAGGGATCAACGCCCATGTACCTATAAAAGAACTTTTGTCGACTGCATCCTAGAAGGAATTCTTGGAACGCAAGAACGAGAGACATCAAAAAAAGTAATGAACCAGAGGAATCAAAAAAACCCAAAGAACCGATAAAATCACCAATAGAACCTGGCAAACCAAAAAAATCAAGAGGAACGAGACAGGCTAAAAAACACGCAGTAAAATAACCAAAAAAAAAGGAAAAAAATCATTGTAACCGTAGGAACTAGAACGCTCACAAAAACCACAAGGATCAAAATAAAGAACCAAAAAAAAAAAAAAAAATGACAGGAATCAGAAGAATTGAGGACTAGGAGGAACTTTAAAAAATTTTAAAATCCGGGAAACCGAAAGAGTAAGCGGAATTAAAGGAACCAATAAAGTCGGAGACACCGGAAAACCCAATAGAATCAGAGAGGAACTAAAAACCAGAGGGACAAAAAACCGCAGGAACTGCATCAACCAAAGGGACCAAAAGAATTATCAGAAGAACTAAAGACTAAGAGGGATCAGAAAAATCCGAAGAACTAGAAAAACCAGTAGTGTGAACGGTATGAGAAGATCCAAAAAAGAGATCATGAGGAACCAGAGGAACTGAACCAGAATACCCAAGTAGAACCTGAAGAACCAGACGAATGAGAGAAACCAAATAAGTCAAAAAACCACAGAAACCAGAAAACTTGAATAATCAAAGGAATTAGAGGAACTAGAAGACCTAAAAAGATTAGAAGAACAAAAAGACTATCAAAAGAATGTGAGAAATCAGAACCAAAAATAATCAAATGAATCAGACAAATTAGTCGATTCCGAAAAAAATTGAAACTTGGAGATTCAGAGGTACCAAAAACTAAGAACGTGAGGAACCATGAATGAAAAGAACCAAAAGAATTAGTAGGATCATAAAAAATAAAGGAATCAGAAGAAATAAGAGACTGGGAGGAATCGAATGAACCAAAGGGACTAAAAGAACCAAAATTCAAGAGAAACCAGAAAAATAAAGAATTTACTTTTGTACATTTAAGTAGGTCAAATAACTTGGAATTAAGAAGTAACCGTATGCAAAAAGTGAAATAAATGTAGTGATCAATACTTTGTGTAGTACTTTCATAGGTAGGCTATAGAAATTCACTTAAGATCATTTTCATGATCGCCAGGGTCTCTTCCCCCTCCCGTCACCATTTCATGATTGGTTACCTGAAAGGATGAAAATATGTACCTACTGAAAATTACTACGAAATAAACGTAGGCTATGGAGGAATGAAAATGAAATTCTTAAATTTTTTATTTCCTGAAGCTCTTTCCCTCTTATTATCTCTAGAATTGTATTTGTAATTTGTAATGAGAGGAATACATAAGCTAACCCATTACCGTATTTGTTTTTGTTTCAGGTGAGTTCGAATTTTCGTCTTAAGAGTAACCAGAGTAAACATTATAGGCCTACATAAGAATGAGTAAGTTGTTCTTCAGTTTATACGAGAATCTTACATTAATTTGATGAGTAAAGTGATAAATATTTACCTATTTATTGTCCTTGAAATACATAAGTACCCGAATCATAACTTCATGACTTTTCCTGCAAATTTTGGCATCAATTTTCTCCATTTATACTGTAGGTACCTACCTATTAATCAAATGTAGGTTATAGGTATTTTTAAGCTTTTATTTTCAAATTTTTCTCATAGCAGTTCATGAGCTACAAATTCCATTTTTGAGTTTTATAGTGATTGCAATATTTTTGCTAACATTTTTTAGCAGAAATGTATGCTGGGAAACCAAATTTCAAGGATTAAAAATTGGGATCTTTTACATTCGAAGAATTCCTCAAAATTTTTCTACAGAGTTGAGAGGAAGAGGACAGGAAAAAAATGAGAAGAAGCAAGTTTTACAAAAAAGGCTAGGATTTCATCTTGAAGAAATTAATTGATATTCAATGCATCTAAAATTGTTGAATTATTGAATACCAGTCGCTAAGCGAACTAATACGCCCCATCGTACAACTACAAAGGTCAGTCAACAAATAAGTTTCCCTCGTTCAGAAAATTAGGAAGGGAAATACCTAGGAACTTGAAATTTTCAGGGAATCTTGATACAACCTTTGAGCACCACTCTGCAAAATTTTATTCGGATCCGTTCAGTAGTTCGTTTATAATGAGAGTTTGAAGATGTGATAGGAGTTTTATAGCGTGTCCGAGGTTCAAGTGGTTCAAGGAGGAGTAAAAAAATTTTAATTTTGAAAAAAATACGGTAATGGATTTTTACAGATGCCTACTGATCCTCCATGAAGAAAAAATTGTCCTAATTTGAACAATATGTGAGTGGTGCCGAAAATCCAGTGGTGAGCTAGTGTTTCAAAAACGAACCCAACAGCCAAAATTGATGAAATTATACATAATAATCTTGATATCAGTATCAAAAACATCATATGTGAGCATGATGCTTCATATTTGACTGCCTAAAAAACATTATTGAACTTTGAAAGTCATTTTCAGTACTGCAAAATTTGAATGTGCTGTGTCACAAACAAAATTTCGCTGTTCATGTTGCTGCACGTCGAAAGAATAGTCAGCATTTGTGTAAGAATGATGAAAACAAGTTCCTTAACACAATGGTAACCAAAAACAGGGTTGAGTGCATCACTATGCCTCGCAAATTTGGCACAATCCCCATCGTGAAATCAATTTAAGTTTCAACTCGGACCCGCTATAAGACTCCTACCATATCTTCAAACTCTCATCATAAACGAACTACTGCACGGATCCGAATAAAATTTTGCAGAGTGGTGCTCAAAGGTTGTATCAAGATTCCCTGAAAATTTCAAGTTCCTAGGTATTTCCCTTCCTAATTTTCTGAACGAGGGAAACTTATTTGTTGACTGACCTTTGTACATTATTTCATAAAAATGAAAAAAAAAGATGTGTCAACGATAACACATCCCCTGGAATTCTCCTACTTCATACACTTTTATTTCCTGCAAACTCCGATAAATCTCAAAATGTATTTTCATATTCCGGAAGAATACCTGCCATTCGCTTCTATCTCCTGTCATCAAAAGATTATGCAAACCATTCCACCCAAACGTGACTTCGGTTCCCTTATGTGGCCTTGTACCGGCTGACATCTACTTACGAAACACCCAGTACCAAATCTACACTGCACCTGTGCTGCGTTTTCTAGGGGTGGTTTTTCTTCGAACGGTGATTTTTACGAGCATACGATAAAACGAGAAACCAAATGTCCGCCGTTTAGAGCGGTTTACACCTCGCGGTATTATTTTAACCTAGGTTATACTACGAAGAGATGGCATGGCAGAGAGAATTAGTGCTACGAAGCGCAAGACTCGAGATAACTGAACCCGTTGGCGTGTACGAGTATTTTTTTCCACCCTAGTTTCGAGGGTCCCCAGTGGCGATGCGTCTTTAAGCGGTGTATATTTATGGTACTTATCAGCGAATGCGGTCAGCGGCACAATGGGTATGTTCGCGGAGGTCGACGTTAATTTTTATGAGCGAGTTGCTCCGGTGCTCTGTAGCATGGCGCTATAGCGACGGCGTTTCGGCGGAATATGCGAAGCGTGAAATTAACAAAATATTTAGAGGTGTTGGATGATCCAGTGCGAGGTGAAGGCGAGCTAGTTTTAGAGTGATAAAAACATGAATTATGGCCGGATTATCGGGTACAACTTGCGGAAATTAATTTCAAACTTAACTGGTTCTCTAGTGTTTTTGGATACCAGAAAGGGATTAATTTTCGCAGATGTACGAAGCGCGATGGTGTACTTTGTGGTGGTTTGTTTCCTTCGAGTGGATTCGTTTAACGAGAATTTATCTTTGTATGGGACAAAGATTGCAATTGTGGCTAAGGAGGTAGCATTGTGCAGGTGATGGATGAAGTAGAGTGAGTTTTCTTGGTGTAATTAAGGTGGGTTTTTATTCGAGGTGTAAGTAATGGGAGATGGCGGTGGGGAAGGGTAACAATGAGAGACTCGCAGTTCAAGGTTTTGTTGAAATAGTGTTGGTCCAAAGAATGTCATCTGATCAGATCTGGTCAGATCCAATTAGGTCTTGCCTGTTGAATATGATCAGGTTTGAACAGAACCGATATAATCCGATCATAATAAAACCTAGATCTGATCTTGAATCCATAGGATGTCTGGATTCTATTGGTTCACAGCCTGTGTTTTAAATGATAGAGACGTTTTGGTTTTCAATACTCAACTCTGCTTACTTTGATGTGTTTGGGTTGTATCGTCACGTACAGAAGGCACTCAAAATTGCAATTAGCTCACCTTGTATAAATCTATCTACATTCTCCTGGCTACGTCCCTTCTCGATTATTAGCAAAAGTGACAATTTAATCTAATAATTCACTATCACGACGCATAGTAATGTACCAAAAAAATGATCTACGTTAGTACATTTTCTTTTACGACGCAAGCACCTCCGTAAATTGAACAAAAATGAGATTTCTCATGCTGGAAAAAAATTCTACTCCGCCAGAAAGGAAAAAAATTTTCAAACGAAAGAAAAATTACCCATTTGTATAACACGACGACCATTTCTAATATACAAGAATGAAAAGAGTCGAAATGAAACGCTGCCACTTTGCCATATTTACGCACAATGGTATAATATTTTTAGAGAAATATAAAGTCTCGTACGAGCATTTCAGTTCTATTGGGTAAGCACAATTTTGAAAGGAAAAAATTCTCTTCTGAGAAATTTCTCTTCTCGCGTAATAGCTCTCGACTTTTCTTTTTCTAGCCAAGCATTTTTTTGCAAGAAGAAAAAAAACAATAAAATAGTTTTATATGAATAATTTATAAATGAAATTATTTAATATTGTTGCATATAGTACGTGGGGGAAAAAATATTACTGATATTATTTCATGAATGTTTAACGTAGCATATAATTGAGTCATTTCCGTTTCCACTTTCTATATGTATAAAGTTTTTTTCCTGCACAGACGGCAGAAAAAAGCTTTCTTTTTTAAGCGCGCCAAAAAACTTGGAATAATATCGGGTCGGATTTAGCTTCTGAGTATAAGGTTAGGATATGTGCGATGGCTTATGTGTATTTGTTGAAGTATATTATGTAGCTGTATATTTGTTCGGTGTTGACGAAAAGTCTGTAAGTATGTAAGGGATGGAGAAGAAATTCGACGATGTGAAGGAATTTTCATTTGGCATTAGAGATGTGTGCGAGAGCTAAAGAAAAGAAGAAAAAAATCTATAAGGTTGATTGGAGGAGACAGAAGGGTAGAATATGATGGCGGTAAATGAAAAGCATCGAATCGCGAGATAATAAGAATATGGCAAATTGAAAAAGTAAAAAGTATATAAGGAGTATTTTCGCGCGCGAAAAAATATTAAGAATGGAAAATTGAAATAGATATTTTAAAGGTGAGTGTGTATACGCCTTATAGTAGAAACGAGAGTAAAGAAAAAAAAAATAGCTGAAAGACGAGGTGAAAAGAGAAACGAGAAAACGCGAAGCACAGAAGGTAAGAAAAAAAACGAGGAAGAAGCAGAGATGAGGAAAAAAAGAAAACAAGTTTAACCAAATACCTACATTATAAAAACTACACGTTCGGTACACCTTTGTACGTTGCAGACCTGTGATGTATCCCTTGGGAACATTCCTCCGTATGATGATCTGAGCACTTGGGAAAAAACTGATAGCTTTTTAATGTCTTACCTCGACGCGCGTCGAGTTTAAAAATTGCTCTCCGAATTACACCTTTGAAAGTTTTTCGTATCATATTTCAGTTATACCATAAGAAGCAGACGAACGAAGAAGCGCTTACCCACATTTCTAAAAAGCTTTTAACATTTTCAAAAACAAAATGGAAAAATACGTCGCGCGTACGTAAATAATGATTCCGGTGAAATATTTTCACTATCAGAAGGGACGCCAGCGAATTTGCCGCTGCATGTGTCGGCAATGACGATGAGATGGAGCAGCCGTAGCCTTAGGGGAGGGGACGGGGGTGGTTGCGGCGTATGCCATCTTTTATGAAATTATGTCGCGAGCGCCATGCCAACCCCTCTAGATCTAGCTTGTTTTTACGATAAAGTAGCGCGTGTGCAAATGCAGGATATACTATAGGACGACAGAGGATTTTAATCAAACTCATTTAATTTTATTAGCGTTCGATGATGATAACGAAACGACGAATCGGAATTTTAGACTAGGGAGTCGGTGAAAGTGATTTTACTGCGAGTATAATGTCGTTTGTTGTGTACTTGTGTAGTCTGTTAGTACGACTATAGCCGGAGCTGATTTGCAATGGGGGTGAGGTGTGCAGGGATCTACATCTGCATAGTACGTTCTACGTAGCGTAGGAAAATGAAGATGAGATGATTCAAAAATACGCAGATGGCGAGAGTCAGGTTGATAGGTGCGTGTTACTGAGATTTTCGTATTTTATTTTTTGAGGAAAGTCGAAGAAGGATGCTTTCGGTTTCTCAGGTTCTTAAAGGAAGCGAGTAATGCGATTATTTTTCAAGTACTCGTAGGTGTCAAATTTAATTTAATACGGAAGCGATGATTTCAATATTGGTGTCTCTAAAGGTGGGAACAGTGAAAATAAAACTAGATGTGCGAAAATGTGTGTTTGTTCTTCATGTGTGTGGGTTAAGCTACAAGGAAGGTCAGAAGGGCGAAAAAAATCTGAAATTTTTTTATACCAGCTTGAGCTTTTCACTTTTCAGTTTTCACCTTCGTGTAATGGTAGCAGCTAGAGCAGTGGTTTTTCCAGCAAAAAATCATCATATTATTTTTTCTCCATCTTCCCCAACCTGTCTTCCAGAATTATATTTCCAAATTGAAAATTGCGTCCAAATCGAATTCTTTTTTTGAGGGTGGGGGAGGGGAAAATATGACTACTACAAAAGTCTCTTTCCTCAATGTTTGAACTGACGATGAAACCACGTGGAGTGGCTGACCCTCGATTTAAAATGGAAATACGATTTTTGGAAAGAATCTAGACTGAAACTTCCATAACCAAAGTCCAAAATTTTGGCTGCCCAAAACGATTTTTCAATTTGTTGCAACAGATACCTATTCAAGAGTCCAAAAATGGAAATTTTTTGAAATTTGTTTTTCTTTTTTCTGCGCCTACTTTTTCAGTGAGCGGGATGAAAATCAATTATGAAGAAGTAATATCGCGGTCAATGACCTTGAGAGAACAGACAGGCAGACAGACTAGTCAATGACCTCAAGAGTCTAGACAGGCAGACAGACGACTTTGGAAAAACAGTAAGACAGGTCAATGACCTTAAGATGCGAGGCAGATAGACATATGATTTTGTGAAGCCAGGCGTGTGGGTCAATCATCTTGAGATGCCAGCCAGCCAGACAGACAGACAGACGAGCTTGGGAAGCCATACAGATTGGTCAATGACCTTAATGACCAGACAAGCAGACAGACGACCTTAAGAAGCCAGAAAGATGAGTCAATCATCTTAAAGAGTTCAGAGAGATAGACGACCTTGGGAAGCCAGATAGACTGGTCAATGGTCGGGGGGCCTGCATAAGTATCTACTGCGCCCCTCCCCCCCATTCCTACGAAACAACATTTTTCTTAAAGGGAGAGAACCGTACAAAGGTAAATCGAAAGAGCAGGCAGACATTTATCACCTGTCAAAATTTCAAGTGCTGAAGTGACTTTTTCAATTTTTGGTTTGAAAATCAAATTTGGGCCAAAAATGAGGGGAAAAAAATCGAAATTTTACCAAATTGATCCAGAAAGCTGAAATTTAGGATATACCCGATTTTGGACCTGCCAAATCGATTGGAAACTGTTTCAATCAGATTTGAGCAGTCCTGGAGCCTCCAGCAGATTTTTGAAACTTGAAATTTCCACATTTCATCAAATGAAGTTGGAATGCTGAAATTTATTCTGCAAACTAATTTCAATTCGTTACGAAGTCAATTAATTTCAAGTCGTTTTGGAGCCTGCGGCGACTTTTTGAGAATTACTGGACCCTCCAGTAGATTTTTGAAATTTGATATTTCCACAAAATTTCATCAAGGGCTAGAAATGTTTCTTAGGACTCTCCCTTTAAGAAAAAAGTTGTCTCGGAGGATCGATGGGGGAGGTGCAGTAGATCCTTATTGTGGGTCCCCGACTACAATGACCTCGAAGGCCAGACAAGCAGGAAGACGACCTTGGGAAGCCAGACAGACGGGTCAATGAACTTGAAAGCCCAGACACGCAGGCAGACAACCTTGGGAAACCAAACAGACGGGTCAATGAACTTGAAAGACCAGACACGCAGACAGACGACTTTGGGAAGCCAGACAGATGGGTCAACGACCTGAAGAGGCCAGACAGGCAGACAGACGACTTTGAGAAGCCAGATTTGCGAAGGGTTTGTCAAAGGATTTTGCCAAAGGAATCTTGCGGAAGGAATGCAGAGAATTGTTGCAAAGATTCTTGCACAGGATTTGACGAAGAGTTCTTGCGAATGATTTGAAAAGATTTTTAGCAAAATAATTTGACGAAGGATTTTCGCGAAAGAAACTTGCATAAAAGTTTTGCAAAAGTTGCGCAAAGCATTTTTCCTGCATTTCCTAATTTATCCAAAAGTTATAAAAATTACAATAATAGCTAATAAATTTGTAATTACATAGTTTCCAGACCTTCTGAAAAAAAATTCAAAAAATCTGGAAAAATCGAAAATCGCATTGAAGGCTTCTGAATGGCTGGAAAATTGAGGAATTTGGTTTGGAAAATCCGATATTTCTTCCAGAAAAGATTTTCATTATTTTTATTAAAAAAGTAGCAAAGTACCTATAATTTTAAAAAATCACAATTTCTGATTTTTGAAATTCATTTGAATCGAAGGTTGGACACCCCGGGTTGTTCTCTTGTCAGTTCAAACATTAAAAAAGGAAACTGTTGTGGTAGTCTCTATCCTCCAGAAAAAATATTTAGATGCAATTTTCAAGAAGAAATAATACTGAATGAAAGGTTGAAAAATATGGATAAGAATTAATTAATTGGATAATTTTTAGAAATTTGTGTTTTCTTGCCATGAACATTGAATGTAGGTACAAGTGTTTTACATGAAAATTCTTGAAGAAAATGATTATACCATGTATTAGATACTAGGGGGCTACGCCCCCTGGCCGCTTCGCGGCCCAACCCCCATACTCGTTCCTCGGGCTTCGCCCTCGAAACTCGCTCTTGGGGACTGCGCCCCCAAACCCCCCTTCACTCACTCTCAGAAGAGGTTTGCTCCCAAGTATATGCTTCGATTAAAACTTTGGTTAAAATGAAAGATGATAGACGCGAAAGCAAAGCACCGAAGATAGACGGATTAACATTATAACATTAGCAATAATATGTATCTGTTTCTGTTGAGAATTTCACGCTTCATCGATATGCATAAATCATAATCCTCGCATTGCACTGAAGAATTCCGTTGTTGGAGGAGGAGTGAGAGGTTTGTATGCGCGCGCATGTCGCGTGATCCTGTCTGGAATTACGTTGGTGGTTGTGTGTACGAGTATGCTTGTGTGGGTGTATAAGTACACGCACCGTCTTAACGGTTTTCTGTTTCAAGATTCCATAAAAAACGATCAAAATCGCACGATCTGAGCAACTTTTTTCTAATCTGTTTTCACCATTTTACAGAGCATGAAATTTCGAACATTTCCCTCGTTGACAGTACCCATCTAGCGTTTTTAGTTTTCGAGATAATTTAATTCAAAATTGTGTAACTGAAATTCGAAATTTGAATTCAAAATAGCTCAAAAACTAAAAACCCCAGAGGGGTAATGTAATCGAGGGACATGTTCAGAATTTAATGCTCTTCAAAACGAGATATTAACCACCCTTCTAGCCTTTTTCGTTCTTGATATATTTGAGAATAATCGAAAAAACGGCAAAAACAGCCCATTTAAACTCAAAATTTGGGCCCTTTAATTTCAAAATTTTTGCCCCCGCGTATTTTTCCTATATTCTAGAGACGTTAAGCTGTCGATTAAAAAAAAAATCAGCTCTCTAGGTGCCATAGATCGGGCTCAGAACTTCTTTCCGATTTTTCGGGTATTTTTCGCGTATTTTTGGGGTATTTATTTTTCTTGCAGCTTTATAGGATAGATAACCCACTGTTACTTAATTCTAAAAAAATAAAATAAAAAAGGCCATGAAGCTTTTTAGTTTTGATAATGGCAAAAATGTAATTGAAAATTTGTTTGAAAGCTTCAAAATAATGTTTTCTTTTTATTAAAAAAGAAAAATATTTTCAAATCGCTTGCAACTTGATTTCAGAAAATATGAGTTATTTTTAATAGAGAGACTCTTTCGTTTGTTTTCAAAAGTGTTTCCATTTTTTGAGTATTATGAAATATTGCGTAGCTTCTTCAAATTCCTGCTTGGAATTGCAGAAAAATCAACTACATATGTATGTACTTACTCGGTTCGTGTTACCCCTTTTGAGAACTTGTTATTGTAGAGGGAGAAAAAACAGCTTTTTCTGCTACCTAACTGGGAGAAAAAACATTTACTATATTGCTCAACCTGACGCGAATATTCAGCTCGCGGATACTATCAATAAATGGGTATTTCCGCGATCTCATGACATAATATTTAGCCAATCATAGCCCAGAAACGCGCGCATCCGCTGCCTCTGCTGCTTGATCCAGACTCATTTTTACCCTAAGCTCATAATTGCTAGTTCCACTGTACAGTCAGTATCCAATGTACTGCCGAACTGCCTGGTCAGCTCTCCTAGACTCTCCGAGCCTAGGGGGCTACCAGTGTGGATTCGGGGGTCAGAATATTCGTTCACATTAATTCTATTCGTTCTATAACGCAGTGGATGAAACTAGCCAAGTACATGGAGCTCAGGGGTCACTATTTACGGAAGTGCCTCTTATTTACGTGTCCAATTTTATTGGATAGGGAATCTTTTCACACTGACTTGTGATACTCCCTATAATTATTAATTCTATAAAGTCAGGTGTATTGGAACTTCCGGAAGTGTATCACCATACAACAAGCAATTTTTAATTAATTCCTAGTATGGTTGGAATTAATTATATTGTCTTCCCAACTCAACACAATCCCAGGTATTTATCTTTTCTTTACCAATTTTTTATCCAAAAATACCAATCCGAGAATAGGCTACGAATTTGTAGTAATTCTCAACCTCCCTTTCCTTCTCCAATAATTACTCTCAAGAGATATCAACTTCATGTTGTTCTTTTCTCGTAATTTGAGATAATTAGATGTACTTGAAGAAGATCTGTGTTCTTATTTACGTAATTAATATTCGTTTCCCAACACTCAAATTCGTCCTATGATGATATTGGTGGCTTGGTCACTCACCCAGAGGAAATAACAAGGAGTAAATTCCCAATTTACGAGTTTTATTTATTCTGGCTCAAACCCCAACCGATATCTAGGGTTGGGCCCCCGTGAGGTTCTCGGACTGAACCAATGGTACTCAGAGGGTCCTGTTCATGTAGAGAGATTCGTTACTTTCGTGAATCCTTTCCTAGAAGCTAAGGATCGAAGTAACTAGCACCCCAGATCTGCATAATCTCCCCCTACATTTTGGCATCCCTGGTGGGGAACGAAGATATTTACTTAAATATTAATTCAAGATAAATTCCTATGGAAGTACCAGCCCATAGGTGTGGAAATAATCGGCATTATTGATTCTATTAGTTCTATTGATTCTATTAGTTCTCATTAATTCAAATTATTTCCTCATAGCAAGATATTTCTGTTAGGAAATTCTTAGCTCCAGTATGATGCAGTATTTTACGAAAAAACTGATTATTTCTCCTATTATTTGGGTATTTGATTTGGCTGCGCAGACGAATCAGAACTACAGAGAAAGTTGCAGAAAGAAGCAGAATTTTTCGTAATTATTACATCCATGTATTTTTGTTAACCCCGCCAATGGAAAAAATTCCATAAGTCAGCGATTGATTCGAAAATTCATGCCAAACAACATCAAGATTTGCGAAAATATCTATTCATTCTATCACGAAGATTGAAAGTGAAAATTCATTAATTCTATTTAATTCTATTGATTCTATTAATTCCATAAAAGTACCCACGGATGGAATATTAATTCACTTTCAACAGACATTTATGGCAGTGAAATTATCACGAGCTCGGATTTACTACCCACTACCATAAAACCATCAACTCGAAAATATCTATTGATTCGCAAATCTTCGCATTACACGCGTAATCGTCCTTTTACTGCAGAAAAAACGAGTATTTGTTCGTATTCCAGCCCCCTGTGGACCTTTTACACCCCCTGGGGCAACATACCCACAAATTACCTCGAAGTATATGGTCGAAAAACGCATCCGAACGTGTTTTTCGTCATGTAGCAGTTAAAAGTACATTTTTCACTCGATTACGTATTATTTCTATTTAAATTAAAATTCATTCTATTCGTTCACTTATTGATTCTACTCTACATGGTACGAGAGTATGCTTATGGCATTTATGAGCGAAAATAATTCGCAAAATTACGTCCAAAATGCGTAATTTAATACCAGCGAATCTCATTGGATGATTATTCTAACTGTTCATCCAATCACAACACTGGAAAGTACCAGAAATCGCGTATTTATTCGTTCGTTTATGGAAGAAATTATGATGGCGAAATCACGTTTATTTGTTCTATTTATTTCTGTGGAACAAAAATCGCCACTTTTTACACTCGTTATGGGATTTTCCACGAACCTAAAACGACCTTGAACAAGAATTTGACAGGTTTGAAAGTGTGACAAAAGTTGCACTGGGTTTTTTCCCATTCTCATATTATTTCTATTTATAAACACGTCCGATTAAAATACACGCGAACCTGACCAAAGCTGGCGCTTAAACAAGATAACGGAAGTATTTTTAACGTAATACAATAGCCGCGGGTATTTACGTGATCCTTATCTCGTACACTCGACACATTCAACATCAATCGTTATCTCAATTGATTATTTCGTTGCTGAAAAATTACACAATAATCGGCAGCTGGGAAAATCCACAATTACCTATATCAAGATAAAAATACTAGTCCATTGTCTACCCTTCGCGATTACGCGAGCACTGTTAGATATTTGTTCTATATTTAGGTAGTTTTGCAGCTTCCTTATCAGCATCATTCAAACATTTTGCGAGCCCTATCGTTTACGGATGGATAGCAAGTACTTGATGCTGGTTAGCGCCGCTGATAGCATTGTTATCTTCTTTCGCGAAGTTTCTTACAAATTTATTCAGTACAGAAAGATCCAGACTTTATCAACGAGATAACATCGGCACGGTCGAGTATTTAAACACCATCAACGAAATATTTTAACGCCAGCAGCAAAATATTGTGCAATAATCGCGATTAACCATCCCTACTCCCGGAAATACGACGACATACCCCCCTCGCGGTATGATTAGTAGGTCGATACCCAAGCAGTAAGAGAACAGAAGCTTCATTATTCTATTGATTCTTGACCTGTTCACATCAAGCTGTCTACTGCTCTCTATTTGTTCTATTCATTCAAATATTGATTCAATTTCAAGACTTTGAAATTCTTCAACATTTTGGAACAAGTTTACTGGGACTCAAATACACCACAGTTCCCGAATATTAATTCGACCACAGTCATTTGTGTAATTATTAGTTCTAATTAACTCACGTTATTAATTCTATTAATTCTATCATTTCGAACTTGGGGAAAATATTCCTACGAATATTATTGTTTTTCCAGAATTGGGATATTATTTCGATTATTAGCTACTAAACACGACGCGGCAAGTATTATTTTATTACTTCTACGTTACCAATCAGCGCCTTCAAAACTGGAAAATAAATAAAATATTAATTCTATTTATTCTATTGATGTGGATACTTCTCTGGACACATTTACGCTTACCTTGCCAAATTGTATTTTTTCTACTTGCTATCATATTGGGAGTGCTGTATTTATCTGAATTCTTCGAGAAATTAATCAGCTCGCTTTTCAGCTACGTAAGTATTCCTGAAACACTACACGACAACATCTATTTAATTCTATTTATTCTAATAAAGATTCAATTAATTCTATATTTTATCGTACGTAATAACAGAAATAACTTCGACGATTAATTTATTCAATAAATTACACTACTCCGGCAATTTACGCAAGTACTAATTCGAAAAGATGAGCAACGGCGATCCAGAGCGTAATTCTAATGGAAAATCAAGAAAAACCTCGACTCGTCCAAAACCTCAAGCGCAGCCAACGCGTCAGCCATGGACTCGCGCTACTGCTCGAAGAAATGCAGAACTCGGACATCCTACTCAAAGTTCTGAGCGAGGAGCAACGTCGAGATTTATCACCGAAACCCAGAGATTTTACGCTTCAAAAAAGAAGGCTACTCCTGAGCAGCAATCAGTGATTGCTAGTCCAATTATTTCTACTGAAGGCCGAAAGAAGAAAGTTCGATACACTCTTCCAGACGGAACTATACTCGAGCCCTCGACTTCCACTCCAAGAAGAACAGTGGAAACCCAGCCCACACGTGTTAATTTGTCAACTGTTGTCGAAGACGACAACAATCCCGACGCTACCCAAAATGAATTCGAAGAACTTCAAGAAACTTATCATTGGATTGACATGTTTGGAGACGTTCCAGAAATCAATTTACAGGTACCTCCTCCAGCGGTTATTCGAAGACTCCCTCAAGCTGATCCTGATGCTGAGGAAGAAATTGACAACGGTGAAGGAAGACCTAGAACTCGTAACGTCGCGGTGAATACTGATGCTGAGGCTGGGGCAAATGAAAATGAAAATAATGACGTCGATCAAGATGCTGGCCGAGTATATTGTTTTGATGATTTTAATCCTGTGGCACCTTATCCTGCTGTTGAGGTAGCTGAGTATGTACTACCGGAAAATGATCAAGCTGTATCTTTGGCTCACGCTCAAGGAATTATAGACTGGATCAAGAGAGAAAATACCGGATGGGCTGCTCGAACATCTGCGGTTAAGGATCGCATCAAAGGTCTTGAAGTTGGAATTTCGACCACGAGAGGAGATCTCAAAGATGTGTATTTTACTTTTCAAGAACAACGCTCGTCAGATCATAAAAATCTGGAGAAATATTTGACTGAAGAATTGGGAAAAGCCTCGCGTAAATTTGGAATGTACGACAAGATGTTTGCATCTCTAAAGAAAGATACCGTAAGAATTGACAGAAAAACCGATATGATTCAAGATACAACGACTGAACTTACGTATTCTGTCGACGATTTATTCTATTACAATGTGCACGGTAAGTACCCGTCCAGAGATCCTGATATTTTACCAATCGGTAACGAAGTATCTACTACTACTCGAAATAACGATCGCGGTTCTGATCCTGGGGGTTCTAGTGGTGGACATGATTCCAGCTCACGCAGAGATGACAATGATAGCAGCGACGATGACGATGACGATGGCGGTGGAAATATTAATCCATTCAATGAATCCGGTGTATTTGCTCGAAGAAATAAATCTAAAACAAAAGACACTGGAGTTAAACCTCGTCAACGTACATTGCGGTATGATTTAGAATTCCTCGAAGGAAAAATGAATCTTAAAGCTAAACATCTACGCGAAGCTGATATTTATTACGATAATACCAACAAATATGAAGTAATGAGCTTCATTGAGAAATTCGAACATTTTATGCGAGAACAGCGCGCTAGCGAATTTCAGTATCGTAATTTATTTGCGCAAATTATTCAAAGCGATGAAGCCAAGGCGTATAAGGAGCACGTTAATCCAAAACTACCATATCTCAAATATCGTGATGGATTTGTACAGAAAGTTTGGGATGGCGTTGAACAAAATAATGCCAGAAGTCACTTCCTCAAGATGCAGTTTAATCAGAAATCATCGAAGAAAATAGCTGGAATTTTACTCAAGTGGTTCAATGTATTGGCTGACTCCGATATTACTGATGCAATGCTGCTGGACACTGTCTATCTAAAAGTACCGAAGGATTTGAGATTTGAATTCACCGAATGCAAAGAAGACCGCATCAGATTCAAGAAAAAACTGCAAGTTATGCGTCGACATGAAGAATACGTTAATGCCAACGCTGAAGTTAACGATCAAACCATTCCTCCTTATACTAAATTTTGGGTACCGCCATATATGTCCACTCCGAACCGAAATACTGATCGACGTGCGATTAAAAATTTGTTCAATAAACTTAGAAATAAGGGAAAAAGCGCCCCGAAAGCTAACGACGCTATACCAAGTACCGGTAGTACCAACGCCAGCGCTGGGGCATCCAAAGACCCTAAACAACCACCGAAGAAACCTTCATTCCGTTTTCCAACCAAATATTTGAATTCCTTAGGTATCACTGCCGAAGATTTGGAAAAGTGCACCTATATTTATCAGTCATTAATGGACAATCAGGAAGAAGAAGAAGAAAATCATCAGGAGCGAGATACTGACTCAAGCTCTGACGGCGAAGACTCTGAAGTTGAAGTTGTCAAGCCAAAAAACTTGAGGAGGTCCCCTGCGAGCCAAGCGGGGGACGAGGAGTTGTAATTAATTCTATTAATTCTATTACTTTCGATCGAATTCCATCAGCACTCGATGACTACGAAATTATTGGTGATGGTCTGGCTTATTATATCAAATATGGAATGCCAGAACTAGACTTCGATAAAAAACCTTATTTAAAAGAGGTTATTTTATTGAAAGAATTAGCTCATGAAATTGAAAACGCTTCATTCACCAAACAACATGTATTAATTTCAATGGGCGATTTTGAGCTGAATAATTCATCGATAGATATGAAATACGTTCAGAATTATTTCGATAGAATAATTCGACTACTAGTAAATAAACAATTTAAAGACATACTCGTAATATTTCCTCCAGTTCGCCCGAAAGCTGGAGATGAACCAACAACTTCATTCAAGAGATGGCTCGATTTTCGTCATATCCTTCTAGATGTCTGTTCAACTCGCAACGTACGCTATTCGCTGTATCCAGCCATATTCTTCGCTGAAGTAGTGGAAAATATACTCGTTGGAACCAAGTATACCGTAGCCTGCGATGAAAATGACAACGTGATTCCTGATAAAAATTATTTCTATTTAAACGACAAAGGCGATTATTACAACCTTGGAATTACCGGACGAGAAAGAATTCTTGAGTTTCTTGAAACTTTCTGTGATCCAACCAAGCGCTTCATGGATTCACGTGATCCTGTAACCATTACTGATTTGACTACCGAAGATGACCCGAATGCTCGATTTGTTGCTCGACCAGATGGCTCGCTACAACATATGACAGCAAATTCATTAAAATTAATTCAAGAAATATTAGACTATCCTAATAAAGAAGCTGCAGCTGAAATGATACATACCTTAAATCAATCTGCCAGCGATTCATCAGACACTCTCACCGAGACAACAGATAACTCGCATGACATTTCCGGTATGCCCGACACAAATGCTCCCGAAACAAATGTCCAGCACGATTCAGCGCAGGAAGATGAGCAGGCTGAAGACGAAAAATCCCAGTCTTCTTCTCCCGAGTATCGTTATTTTCCAGCATATTCAGTCAATATGGTTAATCGCATATCTGTCAATCAAGAAGAACAAAACGCCTTGAAATCTTCATCTTTTACGAAAGTACCGATAAAAGTCTCCGAAATGAACGACAATTTAAAATCGCAATTATTACACGAAAGAAATGACACCATTACCTGCGTAATTCCACTACGACTTGGAAATTCCTGTTATCCAGCCCAGCTTGACTCTGGGGCAGTGCCAAATATAATGTCAGAGGAAACAGCTTTACACCTGATTCGACACCATTCCGATGAATTGGATTTTATCGAGCTAGAGAATCCAGCTGTTTGTATTTTAGCTGATTCAAAAGAAGCTGAAACAGCAAGATATATTATTGTACCAACATTATACTTTGGAAAACACGCACTGAAAATACCTTTTTATGTGCTGAAAGGCTGTAATCACGTATTCTTAATTGGAACCCAGTCGATGGAGTATCTTGGAATTGAACCAAGAATTAAGCGCCGAAAAGCACTCTGCAGACCATCTACAAAAGTACATACTGAAGTGGTAGACTTTTTGACGCCTGAGCAATACGAAGGTAAGCTGAATATTTTCGGCGGGAAACTGAAAGATGAATATAGATTAGAAATGAACAACATTTTACGGCGAACAGATATGTTTAGCAATTATCACCGATTACCTGATGGAGTTATAGACGACGGTCCAGATATATTTATTGAACGACTGGAAGCTGACCTTCAAGATGCTGTTACTGCTGGAAGAATCACTGTTTCGCAAGCTGAACGAGCTTTCGATGTTTTGAGCGAATTTCGTGACGTATTTTCAAAGTTTCCTGGAAAATATACCGGGAAAAGAGTTCGATTAAAATTCAACATTCCAACTAAAGATATTCGATACAGAGGAGCTAAGTATAATCCATCAAAGAAATTAATGAATGACTTACGTAAGGAACTTCAAGTAATGATGGCAACAAACGTCATTGAACCTTCAGACTCGACTTACATAAACCCCATTGTAGTTAACGTTAAGAAAAGCGGGGAAATCCGCGTTTGCTTGAATCCTGTGGATTTAAATCCAATATTAGCAGAGAATTACAATGAAGCTGGTTTACTTGACAGGATTATTACTCAAGATGCTGAAGCAAAGCTGTTTTGTACGCTCGATTTCGTATCAGGATTTTGGCAGCTCGTAATGGATGAATTTTCACGCAAGTATTGCGCATTTCAAGTCGATGGACGCGTTTATCAATTTATTCGCTTGCCGTATGGCTTGAAAGTTTCATCAGCGCTGTTTGTAAACATGGTCAACGATATCATCCCGGATACAGCTGGAATCACCAAATACGTCGACGATATTCTTCTTCGCTCTGCAACATTCGAATATATGCTGGAATTATTGGTGGAAGTTCTTACTATTCTACGAATCCACAATCTACGTTTAAATGCGAAAAAGACTACATTTTTCAAAGGAAAAACTGAGCATTTAGGATTCGATCTTAGCCCTGGCAGAATTTCAAAGCAATCATGTAAAATTGACAAATTCAACGATTACATCGCGAAGCACACTAAGCGTGGAAAATTTGTTCTCAAGAATAAAATCGAGATTCTCGAGCTGATTGGCTTGACCGGATTATATCGAAGATTTATTCCTCAATATCAACAAATTATTGCACCTTTGTATGAGTTAACCTGCGATAACGTACCCTTCGAATGGGGGCCTAGGCAAGATGCAGCTATCGAGAAATTGAAGCAAGAATATACAAAAGACTTCGAATTAGTTCCAGCAAGAGACAAGATCGACCTGTACCTAGATACATACACATCTAATGATGCTATGAATGCTGTTTTGTATCAAAACTACGAAGGACAAGACGAAATTATTCTATTTACTAGCCATAGTTTTAAGCCGCATCAAAAGAAGTATACTTTAATTGAACGAGAGATGTATACCTTGGCCAAAAGCATCAAAAAACTACAACTATGGCTCCATGGCAGAACAATTCATGTTCGTAGCGATTTACTTTCAATTGTACATAAATTCGAGACCATTGCAGAGGTTCACAGAAAAGCCGCTGGATGGATTACGTTATTTAACTGCTACAATTTGATTTATGACCTACGAAGAAGACACAAGAAATGGTTCGGAATGCAGGCTCCCGAACTAACTATTAACAGTGCGAATTGTTCCAATTTCATTACCGAAGAAAATGACCTCTCACTGCGTATTCGTTCTCATTTATTGGATTATCTCAATCGTCTCAGTTTATTTCAGAAACGTGATCCAAAATGCGCAGATATTTTTCGTCGATTAAAAACACCAGATGAATTTTTAGATGCGAGAGGAGTACAAATTAAAAATAACCTATCTAAACGTTATTCAATTGAAGTGATTGATAACAAAGAAACATTAATTTTCAATTACCCAGATGAGAGCCGTGTTCCAGTGCTGCCTGACGAAATCTTCAAAGATATGATTCTATTTCTTCATGAGACTTACGGCCATGTTGGAGCTAACAAGCTTGAAGCTATTTTCCGTCGTATGTACTACTCATCCAATGCGAAGCATTTTATTCGTTTCATCACCAGCGAGTGTTTGCACTGTAAAGCAAATAAAACTTATTCAGAAAAGAAACCACTCGAATTTGGATACACTAATTCGTACGGACTTGCTGATGTAATCTCGGTAGACATTCTTGGACCGATTTCAAATTATTCCAATCAGCCGAAATATCTTTTGGTATCGAAAGATGTATTGTCCGGAAAGGTTTGGTTATCACCACTTCAAGATATTCTCCAGCAAACTGTTGCCAGCGCTATGGAAGCTGTAATTAAAGAGATTCATTCAAAAAAGTATAAAATTCGTAAAATAATTACAGATAACGCTACACAATTTACCAACAAGATTTGGCGTAAATTATTGAAGAAATACAAGATAGCGATTGGACACTCAACAGCGCATAATCCTCAATCAAACTTGGTTGAGAGAACTATGCGCATTATTGGAGACCGTTTGCGGATTAAAATGAATATTAATGCAGATGGTGCGTATTCACACCATGGATGGAGTACTTACGTCAAGGAAATTGAAGAAGAAATTAATAATACGCCGAATGATGTCAACGTTCCTCCAGACGAAGTATGGCAAATTGCAGAATTTGAAACCGACCTTCCTACTGGAAGAGTAACATTCAATGCCAAATATCATTTACGCAGATTACTGGAGAAGAAAGAACGTCAAGATTTACCATCTATTACCAGCGAAGATTTAATGAACTCGAAACTTGACCTACTCAACAATGTTTACACTTCTGTTGATAACGTTGTTCGGGTATCAATCGACGGCGCTTGCGCTAACAACGGTTCAGATGACGCTATCGCTGGAATTGGCATTTGCTGGCATCCTGAGGGTAAACAAAATGTTTCCGAAAGAATCAAGCACAAAAATTATACACCGACTAATAACTTAGCTGAGGCTATTGCTCTACTTACCGCAATGAAAATTGCTATTAAGCAAGGAATTACTCGATTACACGTAATTTCTGATTCCCGATACCTGACATCAGCTGTCAATGATACTTTTTCTAAATGGACTGATAACGACTGGAAAAACTCTGCAAAGAAGCCAGTTCATCATCAAGAAATATTTAAAGAAATCATTCAGCTGAAATCTCAATTTGACTTATTCGAACTTACTCATGTTTATGCACGCGAGACTGATTTTGGTAACTTCACCGCTGATAGACTTGCTCGTAAAGCTGTATACACTACCGAATTTGACATTGCAGCAGCTGAGAAACTTACGAATCATCAAGCTCTTATCAGATATATCAAGGAGCAGCGTGAGCTAGATTTTCAATCCCGGGAGCAGAAACATAATAAGCGTTTTGGTGACCCGCGAATATTTAAGCCAGGTGAACTTATCATGATAACCAATCACAGACTGTCATCGGCAGATAAAGGAGCTTCAGCTAAACTTTTTCCAAAAAGGTTTGGGCCATATGTAGTGGTGGCTCACGCGGGGAAAAATTGTTACGAAGTTCAAAAAATTGCTGACAAGACTGATAAGAGGCTTATCAACGTACGTCAAATTACGACCTATCTCAACCTACATCATCTTAAGCAGCTACGCGAAGAACCAAAATTGCGCTCCAAATATGATGATCGCTCCTTACAGAAAAGAATGAAGCAATTTGCTGAGCATCGAGATTTGCTGGAAAACTTTATTAAAGAGCTAGAAGCTCCACCAAAGAAGAAAACTCGCAAATTCAGTGAAATGAACGATGAGGAAAAATTAGATCAGTTTACTCAGATTCGTAAGCGGTTTCGTAAGAAAAATAATGATTATGATTCCAAACAATTTGATGCTGTTTTATCTCAGGTAATTCCAGATGAAAAATCTCGCGAAAATATTCAACAGCAAGCTAATTTGCGATATAATATGCGCAAGCGCGAAAATATCAATTACGACGAAGGTACTGACGCACCTGAAGACGGGCCGCGGACAGGTAGAAGGCGTTTTAAACACGTTAATTCTTTGATTCTGAACCTGCTCGATCATGAGCAGCGAATGAAATTCGTTGAGTTGTTATCCGAGCTTCCTGATTGGTCGCAAATGCCCTCCGACCCTCCGGTCCTAACATGTTGATTATTTTTCTACCTACCTCGCAAGTTTCATTTCAAAAGCTGTTTATTATATTTTTCAACCGACTTCAGCTAACATCTCTTGCTCACGAATATCCCAATACAAATAAAATATTGATCTACCACTATTTATTCTATTGATTCTATTGATTCGTATGAAATTATTCATTGCTGCAGACCTGTGTAAATATCGTTTCATCTAAGAAGAAAAATTTAAATTTATTCTATTATTTCTATTTTTTCTATTATTTCTATTTCTGGAAAAATGTACCCACTGGACAATTGCTATCCACTTCGATACGTAAATAAAGCTGAAAATATCATCAGAATTCGTTGCTTTGATGGCGGCTACCAAGATGTTTTTCTCCCAATTACATGGGATAATTTAGAAGACAAATTGGTCAATGAAAATTGCGATTACGGTCCAATTATGCCGCCAGATTATCAAGACCACTACACGTACGCTCAGCAGCATTTCTACATAAGCCGCTACATTTCATTAAGCAGGTACGACGGTATGCACATTATGCATTGTTTCATTAACGGCTGGTGGCTGATTGGCGACGGCATCGCGCATGCAATTGCAAGATATGCTGTCAAAGAAGAAAAAAGAGTTATAAAGATGTGGGATAATTCAAAGGTGTCCGGTACGAATATTTCAGCGAGGCGTTTGATGCATAATATCAAGCATCATAAAATCCTAGTTCCAAAAAGAATCATCCTATCTATAGGCTGCCATGATATACTAAAAGAAACGTTCAATAAATGTTGCTATAACACAAAGGAGCTGATTGCTTTTCTATTGGATCAAGGCGTCGAAGACATTTTAATTTTACCAAATATTAATTCAAATATGCTGCCAGATCATTCGCTCCGGGGAAAATTTCGAAAATGGCTTCGTACCGATTTAATCGCAATGGACCCACAAATTTTGAAATATGCGACTAGCCTAGAAGAAATTTCAGATAGAGCTGATCCTTTCTACAAAGATGGAGCTGGAAATTATTACTCAAACCCGCTAATATACGCTGAACTTGCGTACCGCATCGTGAAATTCACTCAATCTTTAGAAGAAGCTAACCAACTATGAATTCGACCGATATTTGCGCAATTTCCGGTTGATTGATATTTGTTCAATTTATTCATCATGTACATATTACGTATTTTTTCCAGGCGAAGAAATGTAATTTTATTTTCATCTCATTAATCGTGTATTATTTCTATTTTAATCTATCAAATAAAATCATCAAAAATACGACCTTGTAAATATTTTTCTATTTTTATACACGAACTGAGCTACGCCTAACCATTATCGACAAGCAGATCTTTGCTTAGTATATGAAAATAGACTGTCGCAGACCGATATTATAGGTACAGAGGGAAGGGGGTTGCGATAAGAAGTCAGGCTTCGAGTACAAATGATCCTTATCTTGATTCCTCGAAATAGCAACGACAGCCAAAGCATACGCATCGAACCTACCATTTCATCATTCGACTTTTGCTTCTCTTTGTGTTTAGTGCGTACATCTCTAACGTGGTGAAATTTTTTCTATTCTTTCAAAGTTTAATTTCGTTCTTATTATTTCTATAATCGGTAAGATTTACGCAGTGCTGTATTTTCTTGGTTCGTCTACTCTATTTTTTTTTACATTTGTTCGATCGTTTAAACCATTTTGAAAATTCCAGCTATTTGTTTACGACCTCATTGCAATCAAGGTGGACAATACGACGTATTGATTGGAGAATTATTTGTTCTATTGAATCGTAAGTACAAGTGTTGATTTCATCATTAATAATTTGCATGGTTTACCGATTCTGCTGTAAAACACACGTACATTCGTACCTACCATCTCACCACGTGCTTTAGGCTACCTAGACAGCCATTGTTTTAATAATTAATTCAAATTAAAGATAATTACGAAATTTTCACGTGCTATTTATTCTATTTGTTCTATTTGGAGTAATCTTTCAAATTTGGAAAAGAATAAATCAAAATTCAACATTTACTTCGGTTCTGTACGTGTATTTTTACCAGCTAGCCTAAGTACATTGCTGTTTTCATCGTCAATTTACTAATCTGAGTGTTTTATCGCAGATTTTCGTTGATTGGTGAATCGAATTGTTCAAGAATTTATTCACGATATGATCCAGCTTCGTTTTGTTACTGGTACGACATATTAATTCTATTTTAACCAAAAATCCAGACGAACGATTAATTCTATTCATTCTACTTTGTTCATTTAGCATCGAACCTAGTTGCTGTGATTAATTGTTTCAATTGACGAAGATATTAATTTGTTCGACGATTATTGAACCGAAATCTGCGGAAAGGTAAATTGACCAGCTATTTATTCATATTATTTCTATTTCGCTCGTGAAACTTGTACTTACGCACTGCTATTTCTCCAGTTTATTCGTTCTGCTGTATCATTGGTTGTTTTGCTGAGATTTGTTCATTTGTTCGCTACGATTTTCGTGAAAAAGGTATTGATTATTTCCATTTATTCTATTACTTCTATTAATTCTATTATCGATATGAATATTCATAAATTTATCACATGGAATGGCAATCAATACTCATTCAAGAAGCCAGAAAATTCATCTTTCTTAAGACAGCGCGAATTTGATCGAGCCAGATTTAAAGAAGGGCTATGGGAAAATACTTTTGATTCGCTGTGTAATACTTTCTATATGGATGATATACGTGTATACGAACCTAACTTTTCTCGATTAGATTTTCCAACGGATTTTATCCAATCTATAAGCATCAAAGATTCCAGCGATAACTCATCTGACACTGATTCTTTTCTGTCCTCTAGGCCAATGGAAAGGTATCGTGTTCTGGTATGCCAGTACTGCGGGGAGGAGTTCGTGGCAGGACAAGAAACTGTACGAAATGAAACCTGTCCACATACTTACCATCGCGAGTGCGTTAAAAGCTTAACTGAGCAACGTACGCCCGCCGGCAATTACCGCTATCTCCCCGCAAAATGTCAACATCGAAGTTGCGGTGCGATTTTGATTCGACAACACTATCACAGTGTTATTTTCCGCTACGAGACGCCTGACAATATTTGCACCAACTCTGGACACCGGCAAAGAATCGCAAATCTCAGCGACACGATTGATTTCCAGCGTGAGCGCATCAATTCATTAAATGATTCGCTTCGTGATGCGGTAGCGCAGAATGAAATTATGACCGGAAGAATCGCAGATTTAGAACGCGAAATTACTCGACTTAGGCGACCGGCGCAAGATTACCAAGGTAATTATATTGATTATAGCCCACATCGATATATTCCAAGATGGAGTAATTTTATAACCGATACGTGCTTTATAATCCCAGATTTCGAAGACGATCTCAACCGTCGAGATAACGATGACGACGACGACATCGGTGATGCGCAGCATCAGATGATAAATCACGATAATCAGGCTGCTGGAAATGAAAATATTCATGCCGCCGAAAATCAAGAAGATCGAGCTCCAGATAATTGCGCAAATAACGATAACGGAGCCAACGATTGTCAAGACGTCGATGAGCGCAACGACCTTAATGAACCAATTGATCGAGCGTTTGCAGAAGGATTTGTTCAACCGAACGGTAATTCTATTAATTCTATTGCAAATTTACGCATCTCAAACTCTAAAATTACTTTACCTAATCGTGATTTTGATCAATTGTTTCTAATTAATTCTATTTATTCTCCAGAAGAACGAGAGATGCAACGCCGTATGGACCAAGAGCGAGACGCTCAAGATGGTGTAATTCCAGAGTCGGTTCCAACTGCGGTCAATGCTCCAGCTCCATCCGCTCCTAATCTCGACGATATAAACCTCGAGGAGCCTCACCCATTGAATTCTGGACCAGTTTTAGTAGCGCCAGAACTGGGAGAAGTAGGAAACGTTGCCGGACCGTCGCGATTTCGTGAGCCTTTCCGGCCTAGTACACGTAACGTTTTCTCTTCATTTTACAACTCCAATAACGTCTTGGTAAACCACGTTATGCGGAATGCAACCGAACAGCGCAATGACCATCAACCTCGTGGCCAACCGCTGCTAGATGATGAAGACGCCCCGTACGAAGACTTTAGAACGAGGCGCGAAATACGCGTCTACGATGGTGGCGTCCAGAGCGCTGTATTTCCTCATCGACGTGGAAATATTATGGCTATTTTGAACCAGTCTGGCTATACTTTCAACCCGCAGATTCAGCGCGAGCTTCGTCACGAATATACTCTGCATAGTCAGCAGATGTATTCTTCAGTTTATACGAGCTGGTCACCGGACGACCGCCGTCCAACCACCCATATTTTCCTGAACGGATGGTGGGTGATTGGCGACGGCCTTGCTCACGGTGTTGCGAGAGAACCGCTGAGACGAGATCCAACGTTGAAAAGTCGCTGGGACCGTAGCCGCTTCGCAGGAAGTTTTCTTTCGGCCAAACGCCTTCGCCACAACATCCAACAGCACGCTCGTAACGTACCTCGATTCTGCGTAGTGGCCATGGGAGGACACGACCTAACGCTTGAGTCCGAGCACACGGCTAGAATAAACACGTCAGCGTTGATTCAATTTTTGTTAGACCAGCGCGTGGAGCGAATTCTCATCCTCCCGATAATCATTGCTGACCGACGACCAGATGCGGAGACTCGTCGATCTTATCGCGAATGGCAGCGAGGAATTTTGCCTCAATTAGACAGATCCCGCGTTACCTATCTGCAATTTTTGGAAGAAACAGTAGATCGCGTCCAGCCTTACCATGCTGACCTCGCCGGCATCATATATGCGCATCCGTTCGTGCACTTTGATATCATTTACCGTTTGGCTCATATGTTGCGTTATTTCGATTAATTCTATACCCGTCATTTGCGTAAATCTTTCGTTTTCTGTTTTTTCGTTGTTTGAATTTGTGAATTTTGTTATTTTTTCTATTATTTCTAAGTTTACGACGAAGACATGGCGATTCGGCTGAGTATTCGATGTTACCTCCTTGTCAAAGCCTGTTATTTTCGATATCATCTTTATTCTTTTTACATGTCTTCGTGTATTATCTCTATTACTTTGGATTTTTTTAGTCGCATTTTTCTTTCTTACAGGTATTTACGAAATTACCAGTTTATATTAGTTCTATTAATTCTAAGTTCGTTGATTTTTGAGTTTTGAATTACCTATTCAAATATTATTTCTACTTGTTCTATGTTATATTGATTCTATTATTATTGCAATTTGAATAGCTGTGAGTTATGTTCCTTTTGTTATGCCGAAGATAAAAAATAAAAAAAAAAAAAAAAGATGGCATGAATATTATTGTTTCATTTTTTCAATTACAGCTTCAATTAATTCAATTACTTACAATGCGAAATCAACATAACTAGAAATGCACATCTCTAAGAGTAACTCATTATATCGTATCATTTCGAAAGAAAAGATTCTACTTGAGTTCTTAACCTGTAAATAATTATCATTTAATATGTTCAAGAGAATGGTGATACTACGATACGTCGCTTGAATAATAATACTGGGGATGTTTGCCATTCGTTCTATTTACTCAAATAGCCGTTTTATACACATAGTTTCTTAATTTCATCTCTTCAAAGAAGTTTCAGTTATTATTTCATATTATTTCGTCGTGAACGCGTAAATATTATATTTCGACCTTATTTTAACATCATACAACGTTGATATCATTAATTACCAACTCAGAGATTGTTCATTTTGCTTTGAGAATATCCACGAGTACATTTTACCTATCCTGACAGAGTTTAACTTGTTCTATTCGGTGAAAAGGTGGAATTTGCGGAAAATGGTTCGTCAAAAAGAAAATTTACTAATACACGATATTGATTCTATTAATTCTATTTATTCAAGGATAAAAATAGCATACAGACAGAAATTATCGACAAATATATCTTCTAAAATGCAATTATTCTAACAATGCTGTCTACAATAGATAAGGGATTAAATATAGAATTTGCCAGACATCTAGCGATAATCTACAGCTATCGCAGATAGCTTTCTACTCCCTTTACCCAACATTTAACAAGATATTTGCGAGATAATCCCTTCCACCGTCAGCCTTTTAGGCCATTTTTTGCACCAGGAATTTACGCAAGTACTGATTCTGTCTTCATAAGTAATTTATTCTTCGTAAGGATTGTATGTCTTCGTTCAGTTCGTTCGTTACTCAAGCCGTTTATTTATTCGATTTTCCAGTTATTCATTCTATAATCATAATTAATAATTCTAATTAATTTGCCAGTGCTATGGCCAACGCGGAAATTGATCATACTTGTGAGCTCTCGATAGCTGTCTGCCCTTTCTGTGACGGTTCGCTCGCTGTTCCTCCATCCGGTGCCACTGGACCTGCGGTATTAATCACTGGTAAGGAGTGTAACCATTTGGTGCACTTGAAGTGCTTTATGATTAAAACAAAAACTCTTAAAGAGCGAAAAATACCTTGTCCGTTCAAAAAGTGCGTCGCGAATATTGATATCAAAGCGCTACGTGAAATCGTCGTTCAAAAATCACCAATCGCCGAAAGCATTCGCCTCATCATCAATAACGCTACCAGAGCTCAGCTCACTGAAATGAATATCGCGATGAATAATCAGCACGAACGTAATTCACAGCTCGCTTCCGAACTTCGACAGCTTCTACGACAAAATGCAGAATTAACCGAAGAAATTCGAGAGAAAGATAAGCTGATCAAAACGTTACAAACCTCCGCTCCAGCGTCGATGCCAGCGATCGCCATTCCTGAGATAAATCTGTCCGAATCGAGCTCTGATGATGAAAAAGCTGCTGTTCCAGCCAAAATCGATTCGCCGCTGCCATCTGATTCCGGTACGTCTGCTAAACCTACGATTACAGTTGAAAAATTACGTGCAGCATTAGAAAGCTTTGTCGCTGAAAATTCCGACCTCCAGCCCTCAACATCTGGATATGTACCTCCACGTCAATGCGATCAATACTCGATTTCTTCAGCTTCATCGACCACATCAGATATCAACTTCGAAGAAGTCTTTCATCCGGTACTCCAGCCATCGGCTCCAGCACACGTACACGAAGCAGCGCCTGTTCCAGCTCCAATTATGCCTGTAAACAGAGAGAATGCACGATTAAAAATCAACAGAATTGATATAAGACAGAACCAGCCTATTACATATTATCATAAACCAACATATGGTGTATTTTCGAAGCTGCGCATTCCTCAAAATGGTATCGTGACAACAGCCACATTTCACTCTTTAGTAGCGGAACTGCCTTTCTATTTAGATAGACAAATTCCACGCGATATGGCAAATTACTGTCATGAGCCACAATTTTACTTCTATTTAGTGGCTGGAAACCTCAAGCGTTCAGATCGACGACCCGAACCTGTTTATTTTCTACAAAGTCATTGGTTAATTGGCGATGGAATTATTAATGGCATAGTCGACGATGCTGTAGCAGGAAACATTGACCTTATCAATCAGCTGCCTAACAATTTATTCATCAATCGTTCAATCTCAATTAAAGATTTACAATCGAACTTGCGCAAATTTGTCGTTGTGCTGCCGAAGTATATCATACTATCAATTGGACATCGCGACATTGCCGACAAACGTAAGCTGGATGATATTATTGAGGATGCGAAGCAGCTGATATGTTTTATTAAGAATACACACGTATCAAAAATCATACTTTTACCACCTATACTTACTAAGGAAAATGATCAGCTTTGCAAAGATTTTCGCGCTTGGCTCCGATACAAGGCTGTATTATTCAGTAATACACGACGAATCATCTACCTTCATGAAATTGAGACAATAATCGATAAACAGGGTCCAACCGAGAACGATCTTCCAGTACTACCGCAGAGTTTCCATCTCGAAATCTTGCTGGGATTGATTCCATATCTAGCTGATAAGCGACTACGAAAACCATACCTCAAGCGACCGAACTCTCCGAGCTTTAGAAGAGCTGAAAAACGACGTTAATGATTTGTATTAATTACCATGTATTATTGATTCTATCGATATTTTCGCAATTATCATTTTTTATAAAATAGACAAATACAGTTCGGTGATTGATAACGCTGGTTACGTCATAAAAACAAAAAAATAGCTCAATTTTCAAGCCAATCAAAAGCTAGTATTATTTTTTCACTTTTTTCTTTTTATTTTTCCCGGTGACAAGATTTATTTTTTATTTATTATTTCAAAGAATATGTATATTATTTCTATTTTCTAGTCATTTGTTCATTTACAACGAGTACAACCTTTTAGTTCAAACCTGATTTATTATTTCTATTTATTCTATTATTTCTATCAATTTTGAAGAAATGGCTGATTTACAAGAAAATACTTATTCATATTTATTCTATGCGGCAAATGAGCAAATCAACATTTGGTACCAAAATTCTATTTCAGCACTGTGGAATGCCAGCATTATTCATTCTAGCTGCGAAAATTCAGAAAAATTAACTCTACCTAAATTTGATTTGGGAATCTACGATATCAATTCCAATGAATTTACTCAAACACCTCGACATAACAATTACAAATACGCCTGTGATGGAATTAATTTAATCAAATTTTCAGATATTAATTCTCATTCGTTCAAAATTAATTCTAATAAACTGATAGTTACGCAAGATACTCGAATTCTCAGCGATTATGATTTATTCTTTGCGTGCAAAAATATCAATCTTCAACATTTATTAATTCCTCGCTTCAAATTAGTTCAAGGCGTGCCAGGCTGCGGTAAAACTACCTACATTTTAGATAATACCCGAAACATTGGTGATTTGGTTTTATTCCCAACGAAAGACAGTGCAGAGAATTTTCGCAGGCGCTATAATGAGAAAAATGGATTTTCAATCAATGAAAATATTTTACGACGCAACTACCGAACTATTGATTCTTATTTGATGAGCCAAAATACATCTCGCTACTCTCGAATATTTATTGATGAAGCTTTCTTAATTCACTTTGGCCAAATTATATTTGCAGTAGAGAAAGCTCGAGCTTCAGAAGTAATTTTAGTAGGAGACAGACATCAAATACAGTATATTAATCGTTCGCCATTACCATCAATCCATTTTTCCTGCATTCCTGAGTATTTAATTGCGGAAATAGAATTTTTGAACATTTCATTTCGATGCACTCTTACCACCACAGCATTATTATCAGAATTTTATCAACATGGAATGCTGTCTACTTCGCAAGTATATGCTGAAATGAACCTGCATACCTTGAAAAATGTCAACCATTTGCCTCATTTTATTGATTCTCATTACCTAGTATTTACACAAAACGAGAAGCAAATACTAGCCAGCAAAGGATTTCCTGTAAACACCATACACGAGTACCAGGGAAAACAAGCCGAAAATATTATATTAGTTCGATTAATTCATCATCAGAATTCAATTTATGATAGCCTATCACATATCATAGTGGCTTTCAGTCGGCATACCAAGAAGCTAGATTATTACACGGTAAACAATTTAGACCTACCTTCTTCACTGATTCTGCATTCACGTAAGTTGACTCTGCACGATTTCAATGCGGTATGTATTCTTCCCATTGGTACTCCTAAATAAAAAAAAAAAAAAATGTTACAATTAATAATGAGTTTTTACAATTTTATTCTCATACATGGAAATGAATTTTTACATACATTTGAATATTTCCAGTTCATATTTTTCTATTGTATTTTCAAGTTTCAATTTTTATTTACGAAAATACCTGATATTCTTTTTTCATTTTTTCATACTGTAAATATTGTTGTTATTTTTTATTCTCTACTTTAACTACTTATGCATTTTTCACTTACTGTATTTTGTAACTTTTTATGCATTTTTCTACTTTGTATTTTTTACTCTTGAGTTTAATTTTCCGTGTATCTTTCTTCTATCTTTATCCCTGGAATATCTTGGTTGAGTTGTAGGGATTTCTTATTAATTCTATTACTTACGGTACACACTTCACAAGCACGTAAATATGCTACATAATTCGGGGCAGTGGGCGCGGATGATTAGTATTGATTCTATTAATTCTATTGATTAGCTGATAGGTTGGGCACGCAGACTACGATGCTGAATATGCAGATTATTGATTCTATTGATTCTATTCTCCCGCTTCTTTTTGATTTACGTACCATATTTCTCCCTTGTTCATCTGTCACCTAAATCGGGGCATTTGTAGAGGGAGAAAAAACAGCTTTTTCTGCTACCTAACTGGGAGAAAAAACATTTACTATATTGCTCAACCTGACGCGAATATTCAGCTCGCGGATACTATCAATAAATGGGTATTTCCGCGATCTCATGACATAATATTTAGCCAATCATAGCCCAGAAACGCGCGCATCCGCTGCCTCTGCTGCTTGATCCAGACTCATTTTTACCCTAAGCTCATAATTGCTAGTTCCACTGTACAGTCAGTATCCAATGTACTGCCGAACTGCCTGGTCAGCTCTCCTAGACTCTCCGAGCCTAGGGGGCTACCAGTGTGGATTCGGGGGTCAGAATATTCGTTCACATTAATTCTATTCGTTCTATAACGCAGTGGATGAAACTAGCCAAGTACATGGAGCTCAGGGGTCACTATTTACGGAAGTGCCTCTTATTTACGTGTCCAATTTTATTGGATAGGGAATCTTTTCACACTGACTTGTGATACTCCCTATAATTATTAATTCTATAAAGTCAGGTGTATTGGAACTTCCGGAAGTGTATCACCATACAACAAGCAATTTTTAATTAATTCCTAGTATGGTTGGAATTAATTATATTGTCTTCCCAACTCAACACAATCCCAGGTATTTATCTTTTCTTTACCAATTTTTTATCCAAAAATACCAATCCGAGAATAGGCTACGAATTTGTAGTAATTCTCAACCTCCCTTTCCTTCTCCAATAATTACTCTCAAGAGATATCAACTTCATGTTGTTCTTTTCTCGTAATTTGAGATAATTAGATGTACTTGAAGAAGATCTGTGTTCTTATTTACGTAATTAATATTCGTTTCCCAACACTCAAATTCGTCCTATGATGATATTGGTGGCTTGGTCACTCACCCAGAGGAAATAACAAGGAGTAAATTCCCAATTTACGAGTTTTATTTATTCTGGCTCAAACCCCAACCGATATCTAGGGTTGGGCCCCCGTGAGGTTCTCGGACTGAACCAATGGTACTCAGAGGGTCCTGTTCATGTAGAGAGATTCGTTACTTTCGTGAATCCTTTCCTAGAAGCTAAGGATCGAAGTAACTAGCACCCCAGATCTGCATAATCTCCCCCTACATTATGAGCAAAAATCTGACCATTCCTCTAATTTCATTAACTGGTATAATACATATTATTATAGCTAAAATACCTACTAGAATCACCCTGTTTGAACACGAGGAGAGGAAAAGCAAGAGGAAGAAGCTGGGCAACATAGAGATTAAAAAAAACACTTTATACAAGTAGTTTATCTACACAGAGAACACAATTTTTCCGAGTAAATCCGTCCTGTTCGTTGCAGTGATCCGAATATTGTATTCGTTTTAACGGCCATCGCTAAACGAATATTTTTTTATATTCGCGAATAAATCCGGCTATGCGGGATTCACCAAACACGGTGGATGAGGCTGCATCTCCCGTGGCATCAGATCCACACACAAAAAAATTCACTTTTCGCTATACGCAACATACGACGATAGACGAGACCAGGCAGGGTCTTCGTTATTGAGGGATTTGCTCGGTAATGCCGCGAATTAAGTTCGCCTGTAGCCGATTCATTCGCGACATTTTAAAACTAAAATGTTTACAAAACGCAATAAAACCCTCTTAAATGGGCTCGCATTGCCTGCTTTTATGACAAACGAGACACTTATGGAATATTGTTTCCCTCGTTTATTTTATATAATTTTTCTCCTCTTTTTTTTTTTTTATAATTCATACCAAGAAAAGTATCATGTATATATTGTATACGTTCTTATAAAACCCCCTTACGCGAGGCGTTTCCCTTTTTTTCCCCAAATAGCACGATGCTAGTTTAACATTTACTATCCATGTTTTTCTCTTCCGACTTCCATTCGTTGTTGTAATTGTGACATTGTTTCCTATTCTACTTCTCTTATGTATTCTTTTCGCAATGCAACTCGAACAATAAAACTTCTTTACCCCTGAATTTTCGCCATTTGCTACCCGCCACTACACAGCCAATGTAATAAGTTCTATTATTCTCGAGTTAAGACTTATATTTTTATATGTTCGTAGCGTCGGATTATAATGTTAATACTTTTACGTTGTTATTAACGATGAAATTCTCCCAAACGAAAAACCAGCAAGTTTTGCGAGCCAAATTATGCTTAGTGTACTTTCCAGTATCGCGACGTTACTTCTTTTTTTCCCTTCCTTAGCACCGAATGTTTCATTTTGTCGCTATTTGTTGTCTTTATTTTAATATTACGGTGGTACTTACTCGTCAGGGGTACAATTATTCTCAAGATATACTCATCTGACCTCGCCCCTTTTCCCTTTCATGCTCAAAGTTATTCTTTTCGTGACGAAATAGTACATTGTTCGTTTGATTTTTCTCAAAGTAAAGCATTAGAGAATAGAGATTTTATATAAGTACTGACTTTTCATTCCAACTTTTCTTTGCAGCTTATTTTTGAACGAAAGTTTCAATTTTGGAAAAATTGTGATTTTACGAAGTAAAAAATAGCTGAACTTACAAACATTTCACAAATTTTTGAAAACACACACGAGAAATAAACACACGTAACACGAGACAGTAAGATTTGACCTCGACTGGAGAAAGAAAAAATAAGACAGAAAAGAGTATCAAACCGAATAAAATTCCTGAAATAACGAAAAAATGAAAAAATACAACCAAAGATAATCTAAGGTCACAATTTAATTTCGTAGTATTTCGTTCTTGGACGACGGTTTTCACAATCTAGAAAATCCTGTCATTCTTTCTCTCTCTCTCTTTATACACAAACACAACTTGCCGAGACTCACTCGAATAAATAGGCCAATCTCAGCACGATGAAATTTTTTCCCCATTTTTTTCCCTAGACGTTTATGTAAGAATACCGCACCTAGAAATTCGTACACTATACGAGTACAATATGACGTGCATGACGTCCGATGAATTAATACTCGACTAGGTCTTCGTATTCTTGCCTAATGTAATCTGATGGGTGTCTTAGTGTCTTACACGTGCGAGTTTACTCGTACATGCTGTTTGACATGCACCCATATTTTAATCTGACAAGCCTTTTTCGTTAAACCAGCGAGTTACGCCGAGTGGTTTTTCTCTTTTTACGAGTCGAAAATGTCTATTTCGTTTACTTTTGCGTCTTTCGATTTCGATTGTCGCGTATTTGTCTCGTCACTGAAATAGAGATTATGGGGAATCTTTATAGTGCTTTGTCTTTTTCTTCACGACATAATACGGAGTGTATTAGGTACTTTGAATGTGAAAGTTGAAGGCACAGTGATCGGATCGTGTGTGTGGAATCAGAAATCTTGAATCTAAAACAACCAAAAAAAAATCCAGTTTTGGGGTTTTGGGCGACCATTTATTCTCATTATTATCTAATGGTATTCATTTTTCTGTTATGAAGTGTCTTTATTAGAATCAATTTGCTTCCAATAATAGCTTATATCACAGAGTGCTGTAGGACAAGATGCTAGATAATTTTTCAGTGATTTTTTGATAGTTTTGATCCTTGGTCATTTAATTGGGTAGAAAATCACTGCTCTGCTACCATATGCAACGTAAGTAAGTGTTGAGTGTACAGAAAAGAGCCTGTTCCCCTTCCAGTTAGTTGGCAGAGGTGTAGAGGAGGGAAAAGGGTACACCATAAATCCTTATACTTTCTGAGGCTGAAGGGTGCAAAAAATGAAGCATCTGAAGCCCTTGCCACCTTTTTTCAGCAATTTAGTTGCTCTTTGAGGGGATGATTATAAAACTCCTATGTTTTGTTATATTTTGCTAATACCTAAGAAGTGTAGATGCACCTTGTATTCGGATGGAAATTATTAACGCTGACCTACAGCTTTTCACAAATACTATCCGACCTTTTAAAACACTGGTAATCTGATTGTACAGACCTGCAAGGACGCCGCATACAGGATTATAATGAGAATGGGACCATCACCGTGTAGTTTAGCTGAAGAAGCCGCTACAACGACGATGAAGTATTAGAATTTATTAAAGCACGAACTCACAAAGAAGAATGCATCGCGAATTAAAAACTTTACACGGTTATAATCCGATCATCCCATTGTAGGAAAAAATGCCGGTGTTGAATTTAATTAAAATAATCGAGTTTTTTCAAATTACGAGTATAAATTGTCCGGCAGGATTAACCGCAGGGGAATTAGGTGTGGTGATTATCCTTTTGTGTTGAAGGTGAAAGCTTTCGAGAACAAAGGGGCGATGATGTAAGAGTATTGAGTGGTGGGGGCATAAAAAACTTATTTGAGGGAGGAAATAATATTTGCAAACTGCAAGTTCTACAAGTACCTACATAAGTTACAATTGATACTCACCTATAAAAACGATACCTGCACATTTCAAAGGGAAAGAAATTACTAGAAATATGTATCTACCAAATCATTCTAAATTCTACACCATTTCTCACTATCATCTCGTTACCTCGTTTACTCGTACTTTACAAACGTACGAGATATAAAATAAACTCCAAAGACAATGCAGTACACAACAAAAATAGCAAATTACCATACGACAGTTATAAACGCTCACAGATTTTTTCCGTCATACATTACACACTTGTAGTACATGTATACGAAGATGTAGTTTCGTTTCGGTTATTTTTTTCCTCTTTGTGCAGATGGTAAAATTTATGAATACGAAACAAAGATAAAAATTTCCCCCAAGTTGTTGCTTAAAGTAAGTGATAAAAATAGTAAAAATCAGAAACATAAATCAAAGCTGATTGCGAAGACGACGTTGCAAAGGAAGGAAAAAGTATAAAAAACACACAAAAATGTAAACAATAAGCTAGTAGAGCAACAGTAGCTGGTATATTTTCGCGTTCAATTTCAAAATCAATCACATTTTTATAGTCTTTCCGTTTTCTTTATTCTTTACTCTTTTTTACTGTTTGGGTGTGTGTGGGTAAAAGGGCGTGCGTTTTGCTTGTTATGAAAATTTACTAGTTTTGTTTCGTTTTGATGCAAACGATGTATGTACACTTTATGTAGATGCTTTCGTGGTAAATCATGCAACAAAAAAATTGTATTTTATCAAACGACAAGTAAATTGTAAAACGTGGTGTGAATAAGTTACCGTGGATGTAGATTTTGATAATATTTTTTATGCAAGCCCTTTAAGCCCTATAAAATGGTCCAAATTTTTGAGAAAAAAATTGAAGAAATTCTTGTGATTACAGATTTGTTGAGTTTTTTTTTTTTTGAAAGTGCTATAATTTTGAATTTTGAACTCAATTTTCGATACGAGCCCGTCAAAAAAAAAATGAAAATAAAAATTCATGTGATATACTTTATAGGGTATGTACCTGGGTTTTCAAAGATGCAGATTTTGAATTTCAACATACATTTTAGATGAAAGGTCGAACCCAGGGCTGTCGAGAGCCAATGCGACCCCTGGGCAAATATAATTTGGCCCCGTTTTTCGGGACGAAACTATGTAGAGGGTTTTTGAGAGGGAGAGGGGGTTTGACTGAGGAATTCCAGACTGATACATATTAAGGAAAAAATACCAATTTTGCCGATTGATATCATTCACATTACTTATAAAAATGTTCATTTTCTGTTTTGGGTTTTTGAGGGTCCAAAAAACAAGAAAGAAATTGATCCGGACGAAGCAAGGGTGGACGTTTTTGAAAATTTGATTTCGAGAGCCCTTAAAACAATATTTTTTTGGGAAGTTGATTTTGAAAAAAAATAGGGCAGGTCCGAGCGAAATGAGAGCGAAAACTTTTGAAAATTAATTTTGAGATTTTTTGGGTTTTAAAATTTTAGAATTTGAATTATTTTTTTTTCAGGATGTTAATTTTGAAAAAAAGGGAGGGAACCGGGCCACGTGACGACGAAAGCACTTGAAAATTTGTGTTTTGAGAAGTAAAAAAAATAATAGGTTTTTCTTTTATCTCAGGCTCTTTTTTTCGAGCCCTGGACAAACTGCTTCCTTTGCCCCCCCCCTCTCGACGGCCCTGGTCGAACCAATGTGAATAATTTCCGATCTTAAACTTCCACTTATCAACAAGTACTGGTTTTGAGTCATTCTGGAGCCTCCAGAAATTTTTTAATTTTCACCAGAAATCGCTCTCAAAGGGCCAAAAATGAACTTCGTGACCTACAATTTCGGTTGATGTTTATTGGACACTCTCTCGTCCGTTTTATATGGTATTCGCAAAATTCCAGGATTAAGAGTTCAAAAGTAACATTTTAACTAATTTTGTAAGTTCCAGAATAAGTGAAAAAAATCAAAATTTCAAAGATGTAATAGAGAGTGAGTTTTTTGAAAAAATATCGCGCGATGTGTCTACACGATTAGTCGACTCGGAAACAATCACAATTTGACCTTTTTTGGAGCCCCAAGTCAGTTTTCGAATTTTTAGAGCAAACAAAAAAATCGCTGGAGGCTCCAAAATGTCCCAAAACTAGTAGCTGTCGATGTGTGGTAGTTGAATTGAAGAAATTGTTCACATTACTTCATTTTACTCAAAAAAATCTACATTTCATGAGAATGTTTCAAAATTGCCCTCAAAACTTTTTTTTTCAATTTTTTGATTTTCAAAAATTTTCCAAAAGTCCAAAAATGAACCTTTGGCAATTGAAATTTTGATTTACTGGTGTTTTTTAGGACACGTTCTCTCAAATTTAGACGTATTTTTTAAAGGAAGTTTAACATACCTTTTGTTGGATTTTTACAGGTTTGGATTTAAAATTTCAGGTCCATTTTTTGTCCTGATCCCCCCCCTCTTTCCTCCCCACAGAACCTCTTCAAAAAGATTACCTACATACTGATTGAAAAAATAAAATAAGTATATTTTACGTTCCAACATTAGAATAAACACCCCTACAGCTTGATACTTAAAAAAAACCTTCTCTGGATATTTGTTAAACTGAAAATTGTTTTTTCCCAGACCGAAATGAATTTCTAGCAACAGATGAATAGGTTGAAAAATGATATAAAATTTACTTCATTGTTTCCTCTTGAAAAAAAAAATACGAGCTTCTTATGCAATAAAAAACAATTTTGGACTCCGCTCTCAATTAACGTAGCATATTTTAAATCACGAGTGTGGTAGGTGTTTGAATCAAAAACAACATCAATTTCTTTATCTCATGGCTGGAGAATTCAAATTACATATCATGAAACTGCCAATTCGAGTCTATACGATAGTCGGTAGTTTAAATCAAGTATCATGTATTTTTGAGCCAACGACAATGAAAACCCTTCGCAGCAACAGAAGATGTTACTCATGTGATTCCACAACTTCTTCTAAGCATTATAGTCGTTGTAAAAGTATTTGTATCGAAAAGGGCCGCAACAGTTTGTATTATCGCTACTTCATTTTCGCGTTGCTCCAAACAGATGGGTGAAACATTGTTGTACACGGCGTAAAAAACGATTTATAACCAGTAAAACGCATTAAAATAAAACTTTACAACAACATTGCAAGAAAATATTATTCGTTTTGTAAAAATGAGAAAAGTTACGCTTTAATATCCGCCAGTAATTTGTTTTATAACCGTCGCTATTTTTTGACGTTTTTAGCAAAAAAAAAAAAAAGAAGGGAATTTTTTGGAAAACACAACGGACTTTATTTCGTGTTTGGAAAACACGAGGAAACAATTTGTGGCGGTTTTGAGTGAGCGAAAATACGCCTCAGTTGTATAACTAATTGTAAATATTAAAAGTTGTAAATTATTCTCGCGAGATTTAAATAATAACAGCAGCGCGAAAAGCCAAATACAAAAAAAAAGTACACGGCGAAGTAAAAAAAAAGTCTTGGAAAGAATAGGTGAAAAAAAAAAATGTTTCCAGATTATAGTCATGGCAAGTTGAGAAACTCTAAAGTACCGAAGGGGGTTAAGGTAGCAGCATCGAGACGATGTAGGAAGAAAAAAAAAAGGAGAGCGGAAACGAAAATTCAGATCTTTGCCAAACGGTTTTTCTATTTAAAGAAATTTTCTTAAGTCCTTTTAAGCTACTCCCGAAGGCTATCTAGTTTCTTCTTTTTCATGATTGAGATAACATCGGGTCGTAAATTAGCAAGAGGAAGTTGGCTGCCCGTTTTTCCAACGAATAAAAGGAAATCAAAGTTTAAAAGAAAAAGTTAGATTAATTTTATTGGCTTACTACGAAAACCAAAAGTTTTTAAGCAGCGTTTTGGCGTCAGATATATTACGAGCCAATTTCATTTCTGTAAATGGAACTCACTCTGTGTGCGTTGTGTTATTAATTTTTTTTTCTGGTTGATTTTTTTTTTTCGCTGTCGCATTCTCTCGATGCAGTTTTACCTCCGCTTATGTACTTCTTAAGTATTTAATTAAAAATTAATTTGCGAATTGAAGCGTGGTACTTCATCGGTTTTAATTATTTCAACGAACGCCGTAGCTTTTCATTTCGGTTTCTGGATGAATAGGTGATTAAATTTTAATCGTTTTGTTTTTCCAAGTGCATAAAAGCGTTTAGCCAGTTACCTGGTGGGACTGGACGAATATTTGAACTACGAGAATGTTGGTTATTCAAATAAATGGTATTTATTCCAGATGTTGGCATTTCTGCCAACTCGTACGGAATTGACGATGAGATATCGATATCATTTTATCTGTTTTCGATAAAATCCAGAATCCAAGCTTTTCGTAGGTCTACCTGTTGAGTTTTTTTTTTCAGTTTTTCAAAAATCATTTAAAAATTGAAGAATTTCTTCGAAAATGAGCCAAAGTTGAATCCTTCCCTTCCCCTCCTTTTGGAAAACACGAGAGAAAGGCATAGTTAGAAGTTGAAGATTTTCAACATGAATTCGACTTTCGACGTATCACATTTCTCCATGAATTTTCAACCCATCGAGATTTACCCTTCAAAACGTAGATATCTTTATCCTATACAGACACTCTAGTTCTATCCCATCTTTCTTCTCTACGAAACGCAACAAACCACATTTCAACTTGAAAGAAGAAGAAATTGCGTGTAAACTGGTCGAAAATTGGGCAAATGGAAGGAAAAAACGAAACGTGAAATCCACAAATCGTATTTCTCTAAAATATTCATCCCTCGTCTTAGAACTAGTAGAATATGACGCTGTGTAAGGTTGGTACTTGGGTACCTACTTCAGAATATCCAAGTTGGTTTGAAATGTGGTTTGAAGCATTTTATCAAGGAAGACGAATCGTTGATTTTCACGTGAATGTGTCTGGTAGCCATTTGAATAAGTTATGGAGACTTGGGAGTTGGAATTGAATTTTCTGTCGAATGGTATTTCATAACTGCAGGCACCTTGTAGAACTTACCTTCACTTGTGCTCTTGTACGAGGCAGAATCTGTGTAGTGGTTCAATGCGGGTTCCTGCGTGTATAATGAAAATTGGTGTGACGAATTTTTGAAGAAAAAAAATTTTCAATTGATAATTTTTTTTTATACTAAAAAAACGATATTTTGATATTGAGTAGTATCATCGGAAAAACAAAAAAAAAACATTGAAAATTTTTTTAAATAAATAAACAAATTTTGTCCTAAAAAAAAGGTAGGTATGAATGTCCAGAGAAAAGTATTCAAACTGAATTTTGGTATTAGACTAGATGTACTCAGTTCAGTTTTTATGAAAATGAACTGGCAATTGTACGAGTAGGTTTTTTCAATTTTTTGCTTGGAAAATTTCAAATGAATAAAAATGCGAAATACTTTTTTATGACGTTGAAAATCCAAAATTTATGCTGCACTCCAACTTGAGCACGCTATTAAATCGACTGCTGATAGGTTTAAGTCATTTTGGAGACTCCAGCGACTTTTTGAAAATTCTCGAAGCCTTCAATAGATTTTTGAAACTTGAAATTTCTACAAAATTTCATCAACTGGAGTTGAAAAGTCAAAATTTACGACCAAAACAACTTGAAATTCACTTGCAGTTGACTTCATGACATATTGAAATAAGTTTACAGAAACAATTTCGGATTTCCAACTCCATTTAATGAAATTTTGTGGCAATCCAAAAATGTAAAAATCTACTGGGGGCTCTAAGAATTTTCAAAAAATCACTGGAGGCTCCAAAATTACTCAAACTCACCAGAAATCGACTTGATACCATGCTTAAGTGTGAATGTAACGTAAATTTCTGATTTCCAACGTCATTCGATGACATTTTGTGGAAATTTCAAGTTTCAAAAATCTGCTGGAGGCTCCAAAACTGCTCAAAACGGTATGAAACCGTTTCCGATCGATTTGGCAGGTCAAAAGTAGAGTATATCTCCACCTTTCTAGGTATCAATTTGGTAAATTTTTGAATTTTTTTCTCATTTTTGGCTTAAATTTGATTTTTAAAAATTCACCAAAATTCGAAAAATGTGCTTTAGTACTTGAAATTGTGGTGGTGATGAATTTTTGCATGCTCTTTCGACCTAGGTTTGTTCAGTTCAAAAAAAATTGTGCGAGTCCTATGTATGTAGGGATAGCCACCATTTTGTTAGTCAGTCCAATTTTTTTTTGGCAAGTTTGCTTTAAAACGTTCCTTAGGATGTCCCCTTTAAGAAAGAGGTTGTCTCAGGTGATCGGTGGAGGGTGGGGTAGCGATTATTCCTATTGTCATATGCCGGACCAAGACTTATAAGTTTGAATTGCATTGAATGATACTAAATTGCGCGATCGTTCGAATGAGATCATCTCTGTCTCTCTCTTTCAAGGATAAATATGTACATTGTACAATAAGTGGCTTTTTTGCTGTTTTCTTATTTTTAACAATATTGAAAAAATGAACAATATAGGTAAATATGTATTATTGTAATAGGTTTTGCTCCACGTGCGCCTTTAATGGCCACTGATGCATTTTTTTTTCACTGTACATAATGAAGTACAATGCATGCTGCTTGTACTCGTAAAAGGAAACTTGCAGCTACATCGGGCGAATTGGTACGATTGACTTTAATTTTCCCAGACTTTATCAGAAGGTGAATTCTTCGAAGGTGTTCCCTTCGAATGCGTTTGGATCTCCTTCTCCTCCTTCTATGGCTTCAATTGCTGAAAAAAAGAAGAAGATCAGAGATCGGTTGGTACTGGAAAAACATTGTGTATAGAAGAGAATGAGGGGGCAGGGGTAACGTTAGATTATTTAAAATATTACAAGTGATCTGATCTCTTTGTGATCACATTTCAAAAAGGGAAAAACTGTAATTTTTACTTGTTTGTTGGTTGGCGTTTTCATCTGTAAGTTAAGTGAAACATTAAGTACATCAAGTGTAGTTCAATATTAAAGTTCGATGATTTTTCTGTTCGAAATTATTATAAATTCACACTTACATTCTACTGCCATATTGTATATCTTGAGGTATAAGTTGTGTAAATTAGCTATTTGGATGAAAAAATTATTTTTTAAATTCATATTTTACTAATTATTATGATCATTTTACTACAAAATCAGTTATCTTTAGTTACTTTTTAAAATATCATATATTTGTATAATTTTTGGATCTTGCGCTCCCGCTCCTTTGATGGCCAATTTGGTGGAAAATTTAGTAACGTAATAATCTACGAGTCATGCGAATTGAACTTTTGAGAAAATCGACCTCCTATATATGATACGAGAATCTTCACTTTTTTTAAAACTATATGATCGTACTTACCGCAGAGTTTAATTCTTTTAGGTTGTGTCCCCACCCAATAACCAGAGAGTAAGATATTATCCATTTGGTGCATCAAAGAATTTATAACGTTTACGCTGTATGTCTTCAATTTGTCATACTCTAAAAATGAACGTTGAAATTGATGAACGTACTTTGTTTTGTATTGAATCGTACACCTATACTTGCTCGATAGCTGGATTTAAAAATTTGGCAGTTGGAAGTTTGACTATCTAGACCAAAGGTATCGCGAGTATCGAAAAATTCAGAATCACTTGATACCTTCGTTCGTGTAAAGGTCCATAAAATTCATTGATTTTACAATCAAGTATCTTAAAAAGACTTAGTTGATATTCACTTCGATTTCAGTATTGAACTCACCTGTTCTAAATTTATCAAGGTATGTGTTGTTGCTTTTAATGCTCCAGAATAAACCGTCTTTGAATTTGATTTTTTCTGAAAATTTACGGAATTGAAATTTAACCAGAAATAGCTGCACAGGTACTTATTTGTACAAATTGTAAACATTATTTTCGATGAGCATTACTGAAATCTTTTATGGCGTCTGGCAGTGTCAATAGAGGGTCCAATTTTTTCACTTTAATTAAAAAATTTTTAATTCGTTTTGTGAGCGTTCCTATTTTGGTGGATTCTATAATAATGTGATCGTAAAAACTCGTATTACTAGTCGAAAAAATAAAAAATTATGTTAATGGAAAAATTGAAAAAAAATTAGAATGATTTACCCTCAGCTAAAGTCGAACGAATTTGATCTGAAATGAAGATATTTCATTTCTGTTTTGAAAAATTACTCTGCCAGTAGTTGTACCTTAACAAAGATTGATTTTCAATACTTACAGCAGATGGTCAGGCATACACTAAAAATTAAAATCATTTTTAAGGAGAACATAATCACACACGTACTTTTGGTAGACTTTCGATTGGAAAAATACTCGTGTGGGTATTAAGGTAAGGATCAAGGTGCAATATTATATTGTATGGTTTACTGTCGAAAAATTTTTGTGTAAGCAGCTGTTATAATAAACGTTATGTTATGATGTAAATTTTTCGTTCAATGTGTCGATCTACAAGTACGTTTGCGTAAAACCCTGAATTCTTTGAAGCACCAAATGGATAATATCTTACTCACTGGTCACTGGGTGGGACACATCTAAAAGAATTGAACTTTGTAGTATGATCATATGTACGTAGTTTTATAAAATGTGAAGATTCTCGTATACTATAGGAAGTCAATTTTCTCGAAAGTTCAAGAGTCATGCGAATTTTTTAATTATTAGATAATTTTTATAAACGCAAATCGTACGAATTAATAAATATTTTGAGAAACAATGATCACCTACTCGTCGTTCAAATTATTCAGAAAAAAATTATTAATTCGGTTCCCAGCTCGATTCAATGATTCCCAATATTACGAATACCTATACAAATATACAAGCTGTTGAAGCAGTACTTCGTCAAACTACGTTTCAAGAATTTCACGCAATTGAAAAAATTCATAAATTTTTCGAAATCGCTATCCAATATTTCAGCATTTACCTCGTACACTAGTGAAAAATTTACACTCGTACATAACTCATTGTACATACAAAGGTCAGTCAACAAATAAGTTTCCCTCGTTCAGAAAATTAGGAAGGGAAATACCTAGGAACTTGAAATTTTCAGGGAATCTTGATACAACCTTTGAGCACCACTCTGCAAAATTTTATTCGGATCCGTTCAGTTGTTCGTTTATAATGAGAGTTTGAAGATGTGGTAGGAGTTTTATAGCGGGTCCGAGTTGAAACTTGAATTGATTTCACGATGGGGATTGTGCCAAATTTGCGAGGCATAGTGATGCACTCAACCCTGTTTTTGGTTACCATTGTGTTAAGGAACTTGTTTTCATCATTCTTACACAAATTCTGACTATTCTTTTGACATGCAGCAACATGAACAGCGAAATTTTGTTTGTGATGCAGCACATTCAAATTTTGCTGTACTGAAAATGACTTTCGAAATTCAATAATGTTTTTTAGGCAGTCAGATATGAAGCATCATGCTCACATATGATGTTTTTGATACTGATATTAAGATTGTTGTGTATAATTTCATCAATTTTGGCTGTTGAGTTCGTTTTTGAAACACTAGTTGTGCAACCTACCCTGTAATCACTTACACGCTCGTGCGCTCACCGCTGGATTTTCGGCACCACTCACATATTGTTCAAATTAGGACAATTTTTTCTTCATGGAGGATCAGTAGGCATCTGTAAAAATCCATTGACGTATTTTTTTCGAAATAAAATTTTTTTTACTTCTCGTTGAGCCACTTGAACCTCGGACACGCTATAAAACTCCTATCACATCTTCAAACTCTCATTATAAACGAACTACTGAACGGATCCGAATAAAATTTTGCAGAGTGGTGCTCAAAGGTTGTATCAAGATTCCCTGAAAATTTCAAGTTCCTAGGTATTTCCCTTCCTAATTTTCTGAACGAGGGAAACTTATTTGTTGACTGACCTTTGTACATTTGAATTGCAAAGAGTACCGAGTGACTATGCTATGATGTCAGAACAGAACGAGAACGTTAAACATTGCATTCGCCTAGACCTATAACACCTAAGTACACTTGTTTTTTTCAACAACATCGTTTCCTAAGAACAACAATTTTTTTCCCTTCTCTCACACAAAAATTATGTACTTCTCAAACCACAACTAGATTTTAAGTATTTCAACCGCCTCATTTCGAAAATTATTCATGTATTTTTTTTCATTTTTTGTTCCAGGTATGTTGATTTTTGGATCAATCGCTGTTGATCATTTTGAGTTCTAAGATCAAATCAATTTTCTTGCATTTTGGTAAGAACTATCTTCACCCAATTTACCAATTTCCTACTGAACTACTCAAGGTAATGAATTTTGATAACATAATACTACGAATCAAGTGCCTCAATTTTCATATGAAAGTCTATCAAATTATCGGAAAAAAATTATCCGGTAAAGGCAATTACGTTGGCGGCATCATTTTCATCCTCATCTACACGATGAATTATTCATCAAAATCACTCATCCCTGGTGGTTTGATATCTGCATTTTTCGCATCATATAATTTGGCATTTGGTTTTTAAAAGCCGACTTGAAAGGGCTCGTGCTGCAATCGAAACCCCAATACTCATCGTATATTAGATGGAGTCGAGCAATTTGCGACTAATCGAGTAATAAGAATTTAAGGGTTGAAAATACACGCGTAGGCGTAAGTCCAATAAAGCATAGACTGTCTACGAATACATGGTACGAGACGTACACATAAGCACTATGTATAAATGCATACATAGTATAAAGATGATTTGTGTGTCTGCTGTCTCGATTGTACATTGTCATCGTGTAGACGACAACGGTGCAGGGATATTTTATTAAGAAAAATATACCTCAATTAAACGCTTTAATTAAGTTAATTATATCGTCGCTTTAATTTCCGTTAAAATTAAGTTGGAATTTGATACAAGTTGAAATTTAAATTAAAACAAAAGTCAAGTTTAACTTACATTAAGAAAGTGAACGAAGACGACGACGCGCCGAGAAGATGCTGCTAATAAAGTAAATTGTTTCTTACGACATTGTTAATTATATAAATTAAAAATAAAATCTTTTATCCGCGCGGCGCCCGCGTCGATTTTTGGCGCCAAAAAATCCTATAGCCCGAGTCAAGCAACTGGCAAAAATTCGCGAAAAATTGAGAAAACTTTTAAAACCGGAGTAACTTTTTTGACGCGAAGGTGAAGTGGTTGGTTTTTTTTTCTTACGTTGAAATAGCATTTAATGGAGTTACTGTGTCAACTGCGAGTAAACTTATTTTCTTTAATTTACCTTAGAGTTTACGAGTCGAAACACTTATTTCGTTGCTTTAGTCGCTTTCTGCTGATGAATTTCACGTTCGCTATGGGAGTTTTTTTTACCACCGTCGTCGCTCGACTTTAATCCTTCATTCTGTACTCGCTATTAGTTTTTGCTGCTTGCTTCTTTATCCTTAGCTCTTGTGGTAGTTGAAGGTACATGCAGCTTTTCGAGTTCTTCTTGCCCTTAAACGTAATAAATTTCGTTTACCTTGCGTGTTGTTCTAGGTTTTTGTGCGGATACTGCTGTGTAAGCAAGGATGTGTAAAAGAAGGTGCTTCTGCTGTAGTGATTTAAATAACTGTACACGATTTCCGTGAACGAGTATACGTGTATACGTATATATAGTGTCGTAGAATACAATCTCGGTATCTCGTAAATGCTTATAATTTGTTATCAAAAAAGCCACGTCGACCGAAGGGGTGTTTAGATTAAAAGTAACCTCTAACTCGGCGAATTTTGACCTTGTATACGTAATGTGTGTAATGGGATGTTACGGTTGAGTAATTTCTTTTCTTCGCTACCTACCTTCTACAACGTTTCTTTTGAGAAAATTGCTGTCATTCGTTGGCTTCCTTATTCTTATATGCTTTCGAGATGTATGTTGTACTTACCCTGATACCCAGAAGAATTGTGTTCAGAGCGTAATTATTTAGCGTCGAAGCGAAATGTCCCTTCTACCTCAATCAGCTGATTGGGTAGACACATAGCTAAAATGATCGAAAAAGGTCGAGCACATCTCATGTGTGTGGTTACGGTTAGTGTAGGTAATCAAAATTGCATTTTGCTCTACATTGAAAGAAAAAAAATTAAAATAATGGGAAAATTTATTAAAATTTCAACGAACCCTTATTTTTTTCTTCGTCTTTTTTTTGGTTTTTACGAATTTTATTGTTCCTACAAGGGAACCTCTTTAGGTGGCACACTCCGATTTGAACGGGACCGTGATTTTTGGAAAGAGCATAGTCTAAATCCCTCAATACCAAATTTTCAACTGCCCAAGTTCATTTTTCGATTTTTGGCGAATTTTTGAAAATTCGAAATTGACTGTTTTTAGCGATTTATGCTTATTTTCAGAAGTACGAACTTGATCAGTAAAAATTGTCAAAATAAGTCCCGAAACTGATATGAATTACCCAAATCCAAATTTTACTATTTCCAGCCATTCTGGAGCCTCCAGCGCGATTTTTCAATTTCTCCAGAATTTTTAATAAGGCTCCAGAAAGCGTGAATATGCAGTTGGGCAGCTAAAAATCGAGTTGTATATTACACTCGACCTGTTTAACGAGTTTATCTATATTTGAGCCGATTTCGTAAGTGACACCTCAAGAGTGGTTTTTTGACCAGTTTTTTTTTCAAAATTAAAAGATCCAAAAAATCAAAAGTTTCCCGATTGTGTGGAAATTTTTGAAATTTACGCGAATCGCTTGATTTTGTCCAAAAATAACCCCCAAATCCAAATTTCACAATTTCCCGACATTCTGAAGCCTCCAACGCGATTTTTAAATTTCTCCAGAATTTTGAATTTGCTCCAGAAGGCGTGAATATGCAGTTGGGCAGCTAAAAATCGCGTTGTATATTAACACTCGACCTGTTTAACGAGTTTATCCACATTTGAGCCGATTTTGAGAATGACACCTCAAGAGTGGCTTTTGCAGATGTCACTCTCGCTCCAAAACGACTGGAAATCTTAAATAAATACAGCGATTCGCACAAATTTTAAAAATTTCCTCACCATCGGTTATCTCTTTATTTTTTGGATTTTTTAATTTTGAAAAAAGCTGGTCAAAAAACCACTCTTGAGGTGTCTTTTCCGAAATCGGCTCAAATGTAGATAAACTCGTTTTAAACAGGTCGAGTATAATACACAACTCGATTTTTAGCTGCCCAACTGCATATTCACGCCTTCTGGAGCAAATTCAAAATTCTGGAGAAATTGAAAAATTGCGCTGGAGGCTCCAGAATGGCTGGAAATTGTGAAATTTGGATTTGGGTAATTAATATTAGTTTTGGGACTTATTTTGACCATTTTTATGGATCAAGCACGTACATTTTTTTAAAAAAGCATAAATCGCCAAAAACAGTCAATTTTGAATTTTCACAAATTCGCCAAAAATCGAAAAATGAACTTGGACAGCTGAAAATTTGTTTTTGGGGGTTTTAGACTATGCTCTTTCCAAAAATCGCGGTCCCGTTCAAATCGGAGTGTGACACCTCAAGAGGTTCCTTTGTTAGTAGCTGAATAAACTTGAAAAAATGTATGTTGAATTTTCACCTCATATGGGATTGGATATGTTTTGAATTGAAAATTTTGAAAATGAGGAAAATTGTCCTGTATCTTTTTACTGAAAAATAAAACGATTTATTTGGAGAAAGCTGAAGCATAAGAAAGCTGTGATGACTAAAAGGGGTAAGGAAAATTTAGAATCCCTAAAAAAACAGCTAATTTTCAAAAACTTTAATTTTGATCATTTTTATCCTCCTATGACGTCTAAGGCCCTTCTTGAAGCGCTGCTTCACTCCTCGAGGAAAAGAAATCCAACATTTCTCCCTACCAAAAAGTTACTTTTATCAACAAAAACCATAGCGTCTTTGAAAAGTACGCACGAAAACCCACCTAAAATAATTACAATCAAAGGCAAAAATCGTTCATACGATGAAATTTAATTTAACGCAACGTGCAATTTTTCAAGATTAAGACGAGCTAATACGTCGTTATTTTATAATTTAGGGCGTTAATTAAGACACTAAAATTGCGTTAGATGGTTAGCCTATGTGCCTCCCCAAGCTCATAAATATAGGTACAACCGAGCGCAGTTCGGGAAAAAAGGGAACCGTAACACAATCGTATAAAGCTAGGAAAACTCGACAAATCCAAAATAAACAACCAGATGAAATCCAAAGAGTTGGAAAAACCAAGAAAATAATTTTAATATTTACCATTTCGGGGTTCTGTATAGGGTAAAAAAAAAAGTTAAGCGAGGGTTAGAGCGGAGATAGTCTGTAGTTGGCATTTTGGAGTCGTTGAAAACACGAAGACTTAGACGTCGTCGTCGTTATCGGTGTCGTATGGTACAAGCGAGGGTTAAAACAATTTCAAAATTTGGTCCTGCCTGAGAAAGTATTACACAAAATGGTATTTTGACGGACGCGGACGAGCTCCTCGAGTTTTATTGTACAAAGTCGCGAACGTATAACGCGGAAATAAATTAAAAAACTATTTCTCTCGGAATAAAAAAGTAGAAAAAAGATATCATCGCGTATCGCGTACACACGAGTCGTGTTAGCGAGCTATTACACTTGATATCACGCCACGAGGAAGGGAAAAAACTCAATTTTCGCTCGTTTAACGATAATTTTTTTCCTATGCGGTGTACGTACCTTTGGTAGGTTCTATACTATAGACGAATCGACAACACACCCACGTATACCCCCTCTCTTGTTGCGGACTCTCGCAAACGGTGATTTTCTTACGTCTTTTTTTCTCATTTTATACACGTTGCCCCTGGTTAAGGTAAGTTATATTATACGCATAGCACACCACATACACATAACGAAACCGAATTATGATTTGTGGCGCGCCTCTATTGTGTACACGTTGCGTGAGCTTAATTTCCTGTCGAATACGATTAGCTCGAGTCGAGGGTGGCGTACTATCTACGCGAAAATCGCGGCAATGTCGAGCTAATTAAAAATTCTACGCTAAAATGAAAGCTAACCTTTAATTTTCACTCTCGCTAGAGGTACGCGTATTACTTCGTTAAGACGCTTGATTTAAAATGTACCTGTACCGTGTACCGTCCCCGCGACGAAAAATTATAACCGAGTTTTATGCAAAGGTTAACTTATCCCGAGTTTTACTTTACTTAAATTCAAACGTAGGTATTAATTTTTCAAAGGGTAACCCCAAAGAAATATTTCTACACCTTGAGTTGTGTTGTTTGACAGCGATTGTTGTATAATTTCGCTGCTGAAGAAGTTATGGTTACATTGTGTAAACGTAGATGGCAATTATTCGTATTATAAATTATACGCTTTACCAAAGTTCATTTCCTTTCATTTTGCTTTACGATTCTCGAAATTCAATTCATACTCTAATTTTTCCACACTATTATACGATCGCTATGAACTATTAAAAATTTATATCATCTTATTTCTTACTTTGATATGTACAATTCAGACATTAGATGTAATGATATGGTTTCTATTTATTCAACTAATCAGAAATGAATTTAGGGCGCCAATATTATTGGGGCTGAATTGGGGCAAGATACTTCAATAAACAGACATTATTTTGGATTACACTGAGAATCCAAAAAATACCATCGAGCCTGATTTAATTTTTCAATTGAATTTTTAAAATTATTTTCAATTGTTCAAATTTGGTCGCCCTTTTTTGACCAAAAAAATTGATGAAATTTGGTTTACACCTCATTTTTAATTTCTCAAATTGATTGTTAGTGCTTTGGAGCCATTCTGGTGATGCCTTAACAACATTGCTTGACAAGTAGGACAACATGCAAATGCAAGACTTTCAGCAGAGAATTTTTTGAAACGTTTCAATATGATGGAGAAGAGATATCGGGTCAAAATTCATTCAAGATGAAATGGTTCCATTTTTATTAAAATCAGAAAAACATAAAAAAAGGACAGATGGAAAACTTCGAAACTTACTGAATTTCATTTTTCTAAATTTGTTGGTTTTTCTCTTGAAATATTTCTCAATTTTAAAAAGTATCACTCATTCATTATTTTTGAATTTCTCGTTGGTTTTTAGTAGATTTTTTCTGTTTTGATCGATTTTTACATGTTGAATAATTGTAGTGATTTTTTTTCCAAAATAATTTTTCCATAACTTTGTTTTAAATTATGATGTTTTTTTTTCGTCATAATTTTTGCTGAATTTTATCACCTCGAGTTCTTGTGATTTTTTCATGAAAATTTCCCCATTAAGCCTGTATGTTTTTATTGCTCAAATCCTCGATTTGGTTTTTTTTCTTTGTGAATTTTTGTAGTTTTTTCTCAATTTTGACGGATATTATCTTTTGTATTTTCGTGAATTCTTTTTTTTTAGTTTTTCGATGATTTTTCTGGAATTTACATTTTTTTTTTCTTTTCAAATTTTGGCGAAGTTTCTTCAATTTTGATGTACATACTTTTCAACTGTGAATTTCCACGATTTTAGTTTTTCTCTAAATTATGGTCGTTTTTTTTCGAGTCTCGTGCTTTAAAACAACAACTAATAATTTTTTGGCTTACGTTATTGTAGAATTGTGATTTTTCTTCTTGCAAAAGTTACGATTCCTTTAAATTTTGGTCATTTTTTCAGGGAGGGGGGAACTTCTTCAAGATTCGATGAGTTTTTTTTTATTTTCACTTTTTAAGGTGGATTTTTTCAGAGTCTTGATGTCTTTCATTCGTTGATTCCTCTCTCCTTGTAAACAAATTTTTTTTTCAAGTTGAAATTATTTTTTTCTCTCGAATCGTCTTGAGTTTTGCTTGAAATTTGTCGATGATTCTTCTTCAAAATGTTGTCGATTTTTCGACGGTTTTCCCCGAATTTTCGTGCGATTTCATCATGAATTTTGATGTTTTTCTACATTATTCTTCGACCAATTTTTTTCTCTTTAGATCTTGATCATTCCTCTGCTTCCTGTTTTAGTCATTTTCTCTCAATTTCAATATTTTTTGTTGGATTTTATTCCTTTTTTTTTCTTTTTTTTTGAAATTGATTGTGTCAATTTTTGTCAAGTTTTGATGTCTTTTTTTTTCGCGAATTTGAGGATTTTTTGTATTTCTTAAGCACAGTACATTTTTTCGTGTTTGAATTTGTGAAAATCATTGCACTGTGGTTCTGAATTTTGATGATTTTTCTGGTTACTTTTTCCAGCTGTTTTGGTTACTAAAGTTTCTTTTTTTGAGAAAAATTCGAGTACAATCCCTGATTACAGTGGTTTCTTGAGTTTGAATTCAGTTCTATATAATTTTACGTATGAAAAGTTTCTCACCTGAGAAGAGACAATTTTTAGGTAGATAATTCTAGGATGGCTTTTTTTCTAAAGTTTGAATTTTATTGTGCTAAGAACTAACTTGGTTAATTTTTTGACCTCAAAAATGATATTTTAAACATTTTTGCCCAAAAATTAATCACAACTCGTGCCTAAAACCCCATAAAATATTGGATGAGGTATTTTAAGGCTAACCCAAAAGGTTTCAAGTTAGTGAAGATTTGTCAAATTCATGTTTTAGTTATTGTTTTTTGAAATCAAAAATTAAGAAAAATTCTTCAATCATGAGCTGTTTGAGGTACAATGGTCTTGGAATAGACTGGAAGAGGATTTAAATTCTTCAAGAACAGTGGGAGGGAGGAGGAGAACACGTTTAGACTATGAGCTCCATAGTTTTTGAAAGTGGTGAAAATTTGCTTAAATCAAGAATGTTTTGAGTAAAAAAATATACATTAATGTTTAGGAGACAGCTGGAGCTTGATGGATTGACTTGCTGTAAGTTGAAAGCAAGATGACGCGAAGAGATGAGAGTCCTTAAAAGTTGAAATAGAATATCACTATCTCATTCATGTGCCAATTATGTTGAATAGGAAAAACCAGGTATTAGTCAGTTTGAGAGATAATACCTTGGACAATCATCCAAGCCGAAGTTTCCTACGCTTGTTATATGTACTTGTATACTTGAAAGGTTACAGCGAACGTTTAGCAACACTACTCTATACATCTTCGCACCCCAAACCTCGTTGCAGTGTGCCATTGGTGCAGGAAAGCTTATAAGCATCGAGAATTCCCCAGTGGAAATTGCGGAGAAATTACACGTTTGTAGCATTAACCTTTGCTGCGATGTACGATACGTTGTTGGGCCATTTGTTGTATCGGAACAATTATACCCACTCCAGACTGGAAGATCCCCTAGTCGTTTTTGAGGAATGTGAAAAAGCCATCTTGAACTGGATGAAAACCTTGCGGTCAAGATCTTGTTTTGGTATACGAGTATGTAGAGTGTAATTTACCCTCGAACAAGCACAAACGAGGGCAGAGGTGGAAAACGCGCAGAAAATGCACCTAGGGGGTTTTAATTCATTGTTATGGTTCGGCTCGATCAAATTCTTGGCTGCGGCGAAGAGCTTATCGTTCATAATGGCCTAGCCTTGATGACGTCTCGGGTATGTTTAATTGCTGCGTGAGGAAATTACGCGCCATTGTGACCACGACGATGTGGTGCTAGACCCAAAGACTCAACTAAGCCACAGCGGATGGAAAATACGCTGATATGAACGGGTTGTCGAGCTTTAATTTGGGTAGATGTTATCGTCATACGATGAGCTTGAGCTTGCGTTAGAATTTACGAAGCTAGCCAGAGAGTAAGGGGAAGAAATGCAGTTGTTGAAAGCGTACGGATATCATGACATGGCGAAGGACAAGGTGCAGAAAAAAAAAATCCGGCAGTTTTGTTGCAGTTTCCTACCCTTATCAGGCGGAATGACCGCTATAATTGCTTTTTTCGGCCATAAATTGACTGAAATAGGTTCAAAGATGAGTTGAAGGGATGGAAATATGATAAACGAACCTCGTAGTCTTGTAATCTTCCATTTAAATGGTGAAAAAACGTGTCACAGCGAATCAACATTTCCTGTCCTCGTGTTAAGCTGCTGGAATATCTATTTTTCGATTTCTGAAAACAGATTGAGAAGAAACTAGAGCGTAAAAAACACGATTTTCCCAGAAATTTATTCTATTTAGGGACCCATATCTCACGTCCAGGAGCATCTCCCGAGCTAAAGTTTGTTCTGCTGCCTCTCAACTCAGAATAAAGGTCTCCATTGAATTTTGTCAAAATGCATAATTTTTGAAAATCGTTACAATTCTACCCTGTTAATTTTCAGAGTGACTCGTGCCATATTCCAAAAAAAAAAAAATTGAATAAGTAAATAAATGAAATGATTGACCAGTAAAGGGTTTAAATTAAAGTTGCCAATGCCAGTTAGTGCTGCGAATAGGTCCTATCGATTGCCACTTTGCATTTCTGACCGTTCCCTCTGTGGTTGTACATGCCTTAGGCTAAAGTACTACCTATTGCATACGTGTTTGACAGGACACCCTGTATAATATCGAGTTAACAAACTTCAAACTTTATACGCTATTTCTATAACGCTTGTATGCTGTATACCGCTGGGTTTCCCTATAACTATAAGTATGGTTAATACGTTTAGGCACACGGTCATGTATTGGGGGAGGGTAAGAGAGATTGAGAAGGGGATTGCAGGGGTATCGGCATATTCAAGAGAGAATCTCTTTTGCAGAGAGTGTGAAAAGTTGACTAGGGAAAATATCTATCTGTACACTGCGAGTAGGTATATGCAGTATAAAGAACGTTAATAGGGCGATGTAGAAAAGAGGGACTAGTTCGAAAATTAGTGGCTTTAATGAACAAGCATTGTACATTAGTGTCAATGTCCCAAGGGCCAAGCACACAGACAAGTAAATAGTCGAAGCAAATGCACCAGCAACAACCCATTTCTAGTCACCTTTTTGAACACGCCATCGCCGCTGAAGGGTTCGCAGCGACACCGCGGCTCAAAAAATCTCCCCGTTTTATCTATTTTCCATTACTCATCCTCGACCACTTAATGGCATATATATAGTCGGCGCTCGATTGGATTAAAATATTCGATAATTATTTCGTTCTTTCGTTCGTTCGTTTGTTCGACGTCTCCTATACTTCTGAAACTATCTGTGATCTGTGTATCTTGATATTTATATTTCAAATGCCTATACCTACTCTCTTTTTTTAATGAAAAAATTGCACTGCGTACAACAACGTGTAAAACTTGAAGCACCAGATTTTCTCTATTGATATTCCCTCCGAAAACTCTCGATGCTATTTTAAAACAATAGCTGTGTCTCTTACAAGAATACTGAAAATCTTACTGTTTCGCTTAATCATTGGTTTTCTCAGTCTGTATGCTTTTTCTCACTCCCTCTGTATCTGTCTTTCTGTCTTGAGATACTTAATAAATGAACAAAATACTTACTGCACGCGTGCACCATCTACCATCTTTCTTCATTAGTCTTTTATTTCTTACCACTTGTAAAGCTTTGTCCATGTTCAACATACACAAATCTGGTATTAAATGTACATTGTATGTGCCCTACTTAGACTTGCTGCTGTTGTATCCCTAGTATAAGCTTATGCTTTTGCAGCTTTTACCGGTGTCGTAGTACCCATACCCTTTTCTTATATACTGCACGTAGTGTTGTTATAAGAATGATTTCTTCTTCAGGTAATCTGAATATTTCAAAAAGCTTTTCACAATTTAGTAATTGTTTCCTTTTTCACAGTTCGATATTCTTTTCATTCGACGAGCATTTTCAATTGTTCGATGTTCGGTGTATCGACGAACAAGCCAACCATCTAAACCTAAACAATAGATTTATGGACGATGATTAAAAAATTCTTTCTCCCAATTGCTGATGTTTTAGCGTTGGGTTTTCCTTTTTTTTTCTTTTTCTAATAAAAAAAGAAAGGAACGCTGAGGAGGTGGTGAAAAGTTTTCAATTTTTGAATATTTCATTCGAATCTGGAAATGAGTAGGTACGCATTATTGCGGAATATTTTTGCGTATTTACTTAAAGTTGGTTTTATCTGTGGTTAGGGTATTTGCCATCTGATGTACCAGAAATAGGTTGCTATAAAAGTATAAATCGAAATGTCGAAAAGATGATGAAAATTTGTACAAATATAGGTAAAGCAGACTTGTAAAACGTGGAGGTCCGACTGATAAAATTAATTTAGGCCTTATTTTGCTGATAATGAAGAATTGGAAAGTCTAGATAAATATTTTCAAGTAGGCATCTACTGATTCTTTTGAAATTTTGAGCCAAGCTGATGATTCGAAGTTCTAAGTTCTCGAATTGATGACTCATTATGGGTTCATATAAATTGGTCGGTTTTCAGATTGAGGAATAGGTACATCTCATAAGTTCAAATTCATGAGTTTGCATTTTGATGCATTTGAACCTTCGGCTCGAATTGGAAGAGGCTGAGATTTCGAGAGTTTGGCTGACTGTAGATTTACGGAATAAATTCTAGACACTTTGTCTTTTTTGAAAAAAAAAAAATCAATGGATTTTATTGATTAGATACGATATATATCATCTTTGATGAGTTCATTCCTCATTATCATCATTTCAAGCTAGAAAATGTATTTGTGATTTAAAATTTCACTTTCAGAAGAGTCTATTTTTTGGCAAAGGATTTTCTGAGGGATTAGCCGAAGGATCTGCAGAAGATTTTGAGGAAGGATTTTTGCAAAGAATTTTGGTGAATGATTTCGACGAAGGATTCTGAGGTAGATTTTGGCGAAAAGATTCGCTGAGGAGTTTTTCATCTCAGAAGGAATAGTTTTTGCGAATGATTTGTGAAGGATTCGCGAATGATTTTGGCGAATGATTTGTGAAGGTTCGGCGAAAGATTTTGGTGAAAAATTACCAAAGAATTTTTAATAAGGATTTTTTATTTTAAATTAATTTTTGGAGCTTGTATGGCCTACAAATTACTAAATTTCAGTTTGCATTTTGGAGCTTTGGGACACCAGACAAGCAGACAGACGCCCTTGAGAGATCAGACTGACGGGTCAATGACCTTGGGAAGCCAGACAAACGATCTTAGAAGTCATACTGACGGGTCAATAACCTTGAGTGGGCAGACAGACAACCTTGGAGGGGTAGACAGGTAGGCCAATGATCTTGAGATTCCGGACACACGGGTCAATGACCTTGAGATGCCATACAGACAGACTATCGGGCACGCAGACAACCTTGAGAGGCTAAATAGGAAGGTTAGTGACCTCGCGAGACTAGACAGTCAATGACCTTAAGAGCCCAGATAGCCGGACGATCTTGGAAAGCGCAACAGCATGACAGACGACCTCGCTCAGATCTAGTCTCTCAAGGTCACTTACCTGTCTGGTCTGCCGAGGATCAAACCTCCAAACAGGCATCGTAGCGGGTCACTTTTTTCACGAAAAGTCACTTTTGGTTACTTTTTTCATCAAAAATTCACTATTTTCATTACAAAAAAATGTTTTTTATCCAAATTATCTTTTTTTAAAACTCATTTTCAAAGGATTTCATGCGAATTTTCTTCATTAAACAATTTCAGAATTTTAAAAACACAAATTTTTACTTTTCGAAACATCAATTTTCGAAAGCTTTTGCCCTCGCTTCGCTTGGGCTTGTTTTCTTTTTTTTTTCAAAATCAAGATGGAAATTTATTTTTGAAGAAACGATGTTTTAAAGCCAAAAAATAAACTCCTTACAAAAAAACATCGTTTTCATGCCTCTCGAAGCACAAATTTTCAAGAGCTTTCGTTCTCGCTTATGCCCGTTCTGTTTTCATTTCAAAATTAACTTCCTTCAAAACAACATTATTCGAATTATGAAATTTTAAAAATAAAAAAATGAACTACTCGATTCTCACAATAAAAAAAAAAACGGATTTTCCTGTGGGGCCAGAGCTAGAGAACAGAGTAATTAGTGTTATGTCGATTCAGGATTTAATTGAATACATAAATGTGGTACCCATTTCTTATTGACGTTTTTCGATTTTTCGCTCTCCTGGACGCCGGAATTTAAAAAAATTAGTCACTTTTTGGTCACTTTTTTAAAGAAAAATTTCGCTACGATACCTGTCCAAATTACAAAATTTCAAATTGATTTTTGGAGCTTACACGGCGTTTAAATTAGGAAATTTCAAATTATTTTTTCAGAGTTTGCTGAAAAACATATCCATGATTTAAGAAACTTTCTCTGGAGAGGAAACTAAACCTTTTGAATTCATGTTATCTTTTCATCTTTCCCTATCCCCAAATTAATTTAGGAGACTGTAAATGTTTTTGTTTTTGTATTTTTTTTTCCAATTTAGATTTTTCATACATTTCTCGTCTAGATAACCAGGCTCTGAAAGGGGCTCTTATCTTTTGCAGATTAGGTACACCAATCATCAGACTTGAGAGTAACCAAAATAACTCTCACTTACATACTTCATACACCAGCCAAAGAGCCACAAACAGTAACTGAAAACTTTGCATATGTTTATAAGGCTTTCGTATTACAATAAAAAACACTAAAAACGTGTTAAAATTTTCGACGTTTATTCGTGGAAAATTTTTAACGATTTTGAGATATAGCGCGTATACTACGATATTTTATAACAAGCGAAGTATTCATTACGTTATGTTGTACAGGGCAGGAAGGGGTTGGAATCGTGGGAGGTGCACGAGGAGAGCGTGAGAATGCGTTCCAAGTTTTCCATACATTTAAGACGAAATATCGTAAAAAAGTTTTTTACTCGTTTAAAAAAGCTTAACGGTTTTATTTTCTCAGGTTTAAAGTACACTTTTGCACTATGTAACGACCTGCAGGGTTTTAAAACATAACGAGATTCAATATTTTATAAAAATTTACGCGTCGTAAATTATAGCTAAAGAAGCGTGCGGCCGTTTCGAGGTCGGAGACGAGAAGTGCCTATATGAAAAATGCATTCGCCGACTATTTAAAAAGGTGCAAAGTGTGTATCGTAAAAAGTATTACTTATAGTAATTTTTTTCTCTTTCGTACAGCGAGTAAGCATCGTCGCAGAGTCGCGAATAACGTAGTTTTAATGCTCGCGGTTTTACATAAAGATTAGAAATTATCGACGACAACGTCTCGGCAATAAGAGGGTCGAGATGTTTATGTCTGAGCTTAAAGGTTGTGAAACTTATATATAAAGTATATACGACACGACGTTCGTCTGCGAAAAAAAAAAGAAAAAGAAAAAAAAGGCAACTGTGTAGTAAAAGATGAAGGGTACAGAGAGGGAAAAAGTAGAGAAAAAAAGAAACAACCGACGTATAAACGTAGCATAGAGTACGACCTCCCGCGGTTACTGCGAAGTTAGCATCTGTACCTGACATAGACAAGACTTTTGGGCAAGATTAATAGCGTAGTAACTGATGCCAGTTGGGAGGTACTTTTTGGTACCATGTCGCAATGAGGTTTCGGTAATTAGCGAGCTTTTTCCATTTCTGCGTATATTACACTGTGTATATGTATATTATACGGTTTAAAAATTTATTATTCTGTGTGATAGGTAGAGGTACATATAACTACTGTTGTTGCTTTAGAGCGTAAACTTACGTTAGATCCGCTCGTTAGCTAAACCCCTGCTTGTGATTTGTGTTTATTAAAAAGCCAAAATGTTGGCGGGGATTGCTTCGTGAATTTATGAGGACTTTTTTGAATTCTGTGTCTGTGCAGTGCATCGAGTTGGCATTTTAGTGGAATCTGGTGGAGAAATGCAGGTACCTTTGCCCCTGCAATCAAAGGGTCAGGCAAATACACCTGCATAGATTACTTGAGAGTTGCATAGTCCCTTAAATCTCGGCTTTGATTTTACTCAGAGTCCCCGAAACACCTTGTACGATGATCGAGCTCAACTTGCATACCAGTAAGGGAAATATTAAACATTGTTGTTCGCATATGTAGACGAGTATTCTGCTCGCATTTGGTGTGCGTGGAGTGTAGCACTTTTTTTTTTTGAAAACGAGCAAGCAATTTTTCCTTTCTCATTTTAATACGTTGAATGGTTGACGGCGGCGAGGCGGTTATAATCGGTATCAGCTTTTGGAATATTTACATAATAATAGTAATTTCGCGCCGTTCTTGTATACGCGAGCGAATAAATTAAAGCTTCGGGCGTCTTTTTATCGGCATGTTGGATTTTTAGGTTGCCGGAAAAATAGTATACAGTATATAGATTTAGGTTAAGATTTTGTTGAAAATTTTATAGTTTTTTTTTTTTTTTTGGAGCTCCGGCTTAATAGGACTTTATTAATGTTTGACGTCGATGATGAATGAAGCGACGAACGGAGGTAAATGGCGAAATCCTATTAATCTTCGCAGGTCTCGCTAGCGTCTTATACGCGTTTATTAGGCTTGGCGAACACTTTCGTCAAAATATACCTTTGCTTGATGTTCTGTATAGTCTGTTCCTTGACGAAGATGCTGAATAATCTAACTACGAGAAAAAAATAATATGGTGGATTTTTCGTCTAATAATGCGCACGAATATGTCAGATCGACGAATTGGTGCGATGTTTATATGCCCCTCCTCAGTACAACTCCTTTCAGATTTTGGGGGAAATACTTGTCTCATTTTATTCCAAATTTCTTCATTCGAATTCGAAATGTTTTCTGTAATTCTTGATATTCTAATGTGATGAATTTTATTCGTCTGATGCCGAAAAATTTGAAAATATTAGTTCTCTCTGTTTGGTTCCTTTCAAAAATGAGTTGAAAAATATACTGTTGGGTCAGCTTCTTTTTATTGTCAAAATTTTAAAAATTCATATTTTTGCCAAAATTGTCAGAAAATCTTTTTTTTGTAAAAATTGCCAAAATAGCACCTGTTTTCGCCAAAATGTTCAAAAAATTTTATCGCCGGAATAATTGTCAAAAAAGTCTTATTTTTGCCAAAATTGCAGAAAAATACCTTTTTTTGACGTTATATGTGAGGGCGCATACGGAAAGGGTCCTTATGACCAAAAAAAAAAAAAAAAAAAAAGTTCTCTGAAATTGTCGTAGGAACCCTTTACAGAGTTCCTACAGCAATTTCAGAGAACTTTTTTTTTTTTTTTTTTTTTGGTCGAATGGACCCTTTCCGTATGCGCCCTCACATATCAAAAAAATCGTAATATTTTATGTAGAAATGACCAAAAAAACGTTCTTAGTAGGTACCCAAAATTTTGAAAATTCCTGCTTTTGCCAAAATTATCCTAAGATATCCTTGTTATGTTTTTTGACAGAACTGTCTACAAAGCTCTGTTTTTGCCTAAATTGCCAAAAAAAAAACAACTCGTTTATGTCAGAATTGTAAAGAAGTTTCTTTTTTGTTAAAATAAAGAAAATCCAACTTTCGTAAAAATTGCCGAAAAAAAACTCCTGCTTTTTGCCAAAATGTTCAAAAAATCCTGTTGCTAAAATTGGCAAAAATTCTTGCTTTTGCCAAAATTATCCTAATAAAGTCATGTTTTGTGCCAAATCATTGTAAAAATTAATTTTTTTCGTAGTTATTAAAAAAACGAGTTTTTGCCGAAATAAATAAATCATTGTAAAAAAAAACTTCCGCTTTTAGCCAAAATTTTCAAAACTATTGCTTTTTGTCAAACTCGTTAGCAAGTCCTACTTTTTTGACGAAATATTGTACAGGCAGAGACCCTTTATTTGTCTAAAAAGTGCTGCCTTTTCCATTCTTAAAATCAATCTTCGTGATTTTATATTTTTCCACTCGATTTATTTTCTATTCATTTTTTTTTTTTGATTTTTTTTAAAAATAGAAAAATTCTGACCGAAAAAAATGTGTGAATTATACTTATAAATAAAATGATACCTATGTTTATCACATCTATAGATAAGGTACACAACATATTTTTTTCAGAACATATAATATGGGTAAAGTACCTTTAAAAATTCTAAAAAATTGATTTTTCAAACGATTTGTCCCTCTTGATGGGTCAATTTTACTCAAAAAATGTTTTCCTATTGTCAAGCCAAATTTACGTTGACCTGATTTTTCTATAATCGCATAAATTACCCCTTGATTTTGGGACCATAATCTGATTTTGAACCAATTCATGATCCAGAACGAATTTTAAGTAGATGACTTCTTAGCACAATTTTGGTATTTTTTTCAAATTTTTTGAATTTTGGCAAGCTTTGTTGAAAACGTGTGTACATAATGGTACCTTTTGAATTTGAAAAAAAAATTTGTTAACATTTTTTAAAATTCATGTTTTTTGCAATTACTGATTTCGAGTTGGACTTCTGAACAATTTTTGGGTAATTTGCCCATTCGTAGTAACTTTTTGTAAGTTTGACTTGCGATTCTTTCATTTTGAAGAATTTTTTTTCACCAAGCATTCTAGAAACCTGTTTAAATTGAAATGAATGTGAGTTGTAACTGAATTGCTCTGACCTTAATTTGCATTTTTTTGGTATTTTTTTATTCACAGAGCTCATGATTACAATCCTTGCCAACTTCAGTGGATAAGCGTTTTGACAACCTTTTGAACACGTTTTCTAGGGTGAAATTTGACGCTCAACATTTTTTGTTCTGTATTTTTTTTTTGCATACTCGTATTTCGCAGAATTTTGCAAAAAAAAAACAACGTTAAAAACATGGATTTTTTAGGATTTTTTGCAAACATTGAGCCTTTTGCAGACAAAATTTCAATTTGATGGATTGGTGGGAAGAAAGTTCTTGTAAAAAGACACATTTTAGCTTAAACAGTGCTTGTGTTCAGTCTTTCAATCCAGAGCTGTGGCGCACAGTGGGATGTGAAAATATTTAGGAGGAAAAAAATTGAAAGTTGGGGTATAGGGGTTTTTTGATGCGCTGAATACGATTTTGAAGGTATTTTCACTCAAAACCCTAAAGGGGAGGTAGGGGAGGGGGTAAAAACTCAAAATTTTGAACATTTTCATGTGGGGTGTCTAAATCTAGGTTTTTTGATGCGCTGAACACGATTTTGAAGGTATTTTTACTCAAAACCTCAAAGGGGAGGTAGGGGAGGGGGTAAAACTCAAAATTTTGGACATTTTCATGTGGGGTGTCTAAATCTAGGTTTTTTGATGCGCTGAACACGATTTTGAAGGTATTTTTACACAAAACCCAAAGGGAAGGTAGGGGGAGGGGGTAAAAAGTCAAAATTTTGAACATTTTCATATGGGGTGTCTAAATCTAGGGTTTTTGATGCGCTGAACACGATTTTGAAGATATTTCCGCTCAAAATCATAAGGAAGTGGAGGGGGAGGAAGTAAAAACTCGAAATTTTGAAAATTTGTGGATGTCTGTATAATCTAGTCAAATTAGCTCATATGAGAACTCAACTCGGAATAAATTGGGGAAACATTTTTTTTATGCCAAAATTCTCAGGATGGTGTCCTAAATGGCATACTACAACCCACCTTAAATCCGCCTGGAGCTTCTCCCCCCAGACCCACATTTGTGCCGCCTAGCACAGTTTTTCGCGATTTTCTCGCGAGGAGTTGATTTTACGTCAAAAGTAGCTTTATTTTTGTGTTCTACGTCAAATTTCCGATCTAGTAATATATCAACTGTCCTTCTACCACTAAGGGGGTGGGGCTAGAACCATTCAAATAACGGGGTTTCCTGAAAAATACCTAAAGGCTATAGGCGCCTAAAAGGGGTGAAATGGTCCCCGAAAGCGTTCGAGTTGATATTAGCATGGAAGATGGGTACCATTGAGAAACTTCCTACTAAGGATATATATAACATACTGAAAAATTTTCAAAATCGGTTAAAATGGGGCTGAGAAAAGTGTTATTGAAATTAGGGGAGAGGATGTGGATCTGAAATTTTTCACGTGGAAGTTTCTCAATGGTACCCATCTTCCATGCTAATATCAACTCGAACGCTTTCGGGGACCATTTCACCCCTTTTAGGCGCCTATAGCCTTTAGGTATTTTTCAGGAAACCCCGTTATTTGAATGGTTCTAGCCCCACCCCCTTAGTGGTAGAAGGACAGTTGATATATTACTAGATCGGAAATTTGACGTAGAACACAAAAATAAAGCTACTTTTGACGTAAAATCAACTCCTCGCGAGAAAATCGCGAAAAACTGTGCTAGGTGGCACAAATGTGGGTCTGGGGGGGAGAAGCTCTACGCGGATTTTGGGTGGGTTTTAGTGTGTCATTTAGGACACCATCCCGAGAATTTTGGTGTAAAAAAATGTTTCCCCCAATTAGTTCTAGGTGAAATCCATATTTGACTGTATTAATAGGTAGGTACTACTGGAAACTTTTTTTTTTTTTTTGAATTATGCTCGTTTTAGGTAGCCTCCTGGCCTTTAGAGTGTCAATTTTTACCCACCAAACCCTTAGTTTCAAAAAATTGATGATTCGTAGCAATAATACATCAGTTTTAGTTGTATTTTTCTTGTTTTTGCCCAATGTTGCGAGTTGTAGCAAAAATTGATAAAACCATGTAAAAGTACACATTTCAGTGGTACTTTTCGTGAAAATAGTTTTTCAGGATACATCAAGGCTTTTTTCAAAATTTGAAGTTTATGTTGAAATTACATAGTAAAATGTACTGACTTTAATTAAAGATTACTCGGCCTACGGAACATCAAAACTAAAAAACAAGCATATTTTTGAAATCTACGTTAAAAATGCTTCAAGAAAACATCAACAGTATCAACATCAACGCCTATGTCACGAAAATTCACGTATGTTTAAACAAGTGCATCTTATTGCGAAACCAGGTACTTCTATTCAACATGCTGCTATACCAACACAACGTGCGTTCGAACTGCCAGCACAAGTCAAAGCAAATCATTTGAGGGTTATAGTACACGTTGGGATTGAGTTTTGGTCATGTTAGTGCAGTTCGTTTTTTTCGATTTCTCGATTTTTTTCCTCCTAAATATTTGCACATCCCACTGTGTGGCGGTTCAAAGTTTTATTTTGCCAATTTTACCCCCACCACTATGATGAAAAATTTTGAAAAAAATCGTGTTGAAAGGCCCAGGTTTCCCTTACACATTCCGCGTGGTACCAGAATTTTCTCCCCATTACTCATGGAAACAGAATTTTTCACACAAAAAACTCATTTTTTGGCTGTACTGTTCAAGGGGGGGGGGGAATGATTTGGGGGGCGAAAAATTCCACTCGAAGATTTTTTCGAAGTATCGATTGATATTGGTTTTGGAGAATTTATACTTTTGGGCAGGAGTGCATTTAGCCAATCGTATTGGCTAAGCTAATGGCGAAAACTGTAAAAAAAATTGATTGGCCAAAAGCTAAAGCTAATGGCGAACAGCTTCTGATTGGCTAGCTAACGGCGCTATAGGTGATGGTTACTATTGAAATACCAAAAATATGCAAGAGTAACGTGTGTGAAAAAAATAAGGTTTAAAATGTTTCACTTTCAAAGACAGGTATATGTATGTACATAGTTAAATGATCCAAGGAACTACTTCGCAGGAAAAAATCTGATTCTTCTTGCTGTAGAATAACTCTGCGCCTTAAAATCTCACAATTGGCAAACTCACTCGCACCTCTCTATCTCAAGTTGCAGTATCATCAGACTAACTTCACATTTCGAAAACAAGAGAAAAGTCTCTCGAGCGACTTAATACACTGGCAGAGATAGGAAAGGTAAGGTATATCGATTCGTGGAATATTTCTCTATTAGGTACTTGGTAACTTTCGTCAATTTCATATTCCTCGTCATCGTTTCCTCGCTATGATACTTGATAGTCGTTTTTTGCGAATTCATGCGACGATGTGCATCGAAGCGGTAATCGATTCGGTTGTGTTACTGCAGAAAGAGAAGGGATCACGTGTTAAAAATATTTATTAGTCGAGGAACGTTCGCAAAGGCAAGAGGAAAAGGAAGAAACATATACGGAACCAGGCTGAAAATGCAATTGAGAAGACACAAGAGTGATAGCTGCTATGTATATAGTTATGTATTCTTACAAAACTGCTACACAACAAAATGAAAGTACCTCCATACCTACGTTAAGTATAGCCAGATAAAAGGTGAAATGTATTGGAAATAGTAAAACGTTCGGTGTCTTTCTATATAATATACTAAACCTTAATGAATGCTAATAAATGCTCCATCTCTATCTCACTCGCTCTCTCAATACAAATGTATTTCTACCTTGGGAGACGACTTCGCCTTTCCATTTGCGTCGTCGTGTTGCGTTCACTTAACAAAATGATAAGGTAAAAAGATCTCGAGCATCGGTGACTTTTGAAAATAATTGTCGCTTCGAGGCTGTACACGCTTTCGAGTCGGCGAGAAGAAGGCGAACAGGGAGTTTTAGATCTGCGAAAGATACAGTTAACGAAAAACGAATGCGAACTGTGTAATTTTTACCCTCGATTTAACCCTGTCGCGAGACAGAGAGAGCCAAGACACATTAAAGCGTTTTTCTGCGGTATCGTATTTGCCACAGCTAAACACGTCGACTACTGGGATACCAAGACCAGCACAACGGCGGTACACATAGTTGAATAATATATTAAAAGGTCGACGAATATTACGCGTGATTAGCCGAATTTAAAGATATTTACTCGACGATGGCGATGGCGATAGTTTCACTCGAAAATAGCAACGTTTAACACCCCAATACACGTCGGTCGTTGTGTCGAGTTTCTCTTGGCTCTCCTTTTAGAGTATATTTTGTACGCAATGTGTATCGTTTAAAAGCTATGTAATTAGGAATGCGGTATCCATAGAGTAATTAGTGCTGGAGAAATGTTAAAAGGTCGACAATTTCGTACAAATGCGTATTTAATATTCGTTCGTGAGAGTTTTAGAGTGCGAAAATAGAGGAGGGGGGAGGAGAGGACGGCGAGGTGGCCAGGAAGAGATTATTCGAAATAATGTTCACTAACAAGGAAGGTATCCCAAAAGGCAGATAACTCTTTGAACTAGACAAAGCCACTCGATAGAGAATGCAAAAATACGTACATCAACAGCCAAAATTTCAGAGACTCGAATGCATTTTTCAAATTGTTAGCTCGTCGATTACCTCGATTTTTTTTTGCAAAAAATATTGAAAAAAAGGGGGGTATAGCAAAAATATGGAATTTTGAAAAATTGACGTAAAAATTTGCAAAAATGATAAAATGAATGAAATTGATACGAAAAATGGCAGTTTTTACATTAGTGTGAACCGACTGTCAGAAAATTCAGAATTTTTGGTTCATTAGACAGTAAATTAAGTATTCAAAAAACGCAGGAATTTTGAAAAAAAAATCAACATACTTAGTTGAATTGATTTTTTTTCTGAGACCTATTTTTTATTCATTTTCAACTTTTCACCCCAGATCCCCTCCTCTCTCTCCCGAAATTTTCCCAATTAATAATAATTAATAAGGCGTCGCTTCAAAAAGGACTTACAGTCGTTATAAGTCCTTCACGTTTCATAAAAAATCGTATTTGTGTTTGGTGCCTATTTCCTATTCCTACTGATTGTGAGGTACATATTTTAACCAAGATTTTGAAAAAAAAATTGAGCCTTCAAAAAGGACTTATAAATTCTTTTTTTAGATTTCGAAAAAATTAGGTAGGTACCTATTTCAGAAGAGCAAAATAATCTGATTATTGATTACAAACTTTCAAACGTTGTTTTGAAAAATACGACAAGTCGTTTACTTATAAGTCCTTTTTGAAATGTCACCCTCATTTATAATTGTCCAAAAGTAGTTTGAACAAAAAAAAAAGATTATTACAAAAAATTTGAATTTTTCTATTAATTTGGTAATATTACTGAAGTTTCTCAAGGTAATTTTTTCATTCTTGGGATTTTTGTAAATTTGTGCTACAGAATTCAAATCAGACCGAGCGAAGCTGGTGAAAAATTTATATGTAATTTGAAACTTAGAACAACATCATACGTAATGGTAATGCAAACTACAGTTGATTCCCATGGTTTTCAAATTTTCAAATTCTAACAATAATTTTTAGGAAATCACTTTGAATAATTGGTAACACTTTTGTAGGTACTTACCTATTTGAAAATTGTTAAGCATTAATTCAATTTTCTTTTTAAAGTAGGTAAGTAATTGTACACTGCGAGGGGCTAATGTTGATCGATCATCTAACGATTTATTTTGTTTTTTTGTTTCAGGTGAGTTCAAATTTGTATCATAAGAATGACAGAGATCGTGATGATGAGTAAGTCAATTATTCATGATCTATGCGATAATTCATTATTGATTCATAAAACACAATCATTTAAAAATTCATATAACTGCTGTGTATCATCTTCTTACTATCCCTAGCAAAAAAATCATAGATTAGTAGTACTGCAGTAGTACTACAGTACTTCTTTCAAAGTCATATACTATTTTGTTCAGTAGTTCAGTATTACAGTACACTGGAAGTAGTACTGGTACTAGTGTACCCGTCTTTGAGTATCTCAAAGTAAGGTACCTACCCGTGTAGTCTGTGGATAGTGTGCCCGTGTGGGTACTGGGTAGTAGTGGTCCTCCCTAGAGTGTACCTACTCAGGACTCAGGACTCAGGAGTTACAGTAATTTACTCGATGTGTATGGTAAAATACAGTATTTTACTGAATTTTATCAACTATTACTGTATGCAGCTCAAATTTTATGTGTAATTTCATTTTCTGTTTGAAAACATGCAAGTATGAAACTTATGAAAGGAATGTGTTAAAAAACATATTCACAATCACCACACAAACTTTGAAAAGCATCAAACTCAACTCATCAAAGTCATTGAAATGAAAATGATCAAAAAATTGGTCAATTAAGCTGGAAACTCTCCAACGTATTATAATAGATACCACTGTTTGCCTGTCCCCTTCCCTAGCCTCATTAAATCAAACATTATCATTAATCCATTTTTGTTTTTTGATTATTGTCTCACCAACTCGCCACTCATCGCTAGGTCCAGAGTCACCACACTAACCACATTCAACAATCAACACTGTGTTTTCCAGTCAATGTCAAATCATAACACAAATCTGCGATGAATTTTTGTTTGTTTTTTTTAAAAATCATTTCCTCACCTCACTCAGTCAGCACTTCAGCAGTCAACAGTCAACACAATTTCCCCGTCAAATCAAAAGTCAATCTCAATTCTAAATCTTGATTCCTGATTATGTGACCAGTGGTCACTGATAATTTTTAAAAATCGTCATACCTATCTGAATCAGGTAATATTTCCTCATCAAATCAAATAATCTAAATCTAAACAAATTAATCTTGGTAGCATTAATTCATAGTAAGTAGGTACTTCTACCTACCTAATTAATGCATTTTCAAGATTGTATATGAAGAGTGATATTCCAAAACTCGTTTTGTCCATTTTTATCAAAGTTGAGTTTTCAGCGGTACCTGGTAGATGAAGTATTAACTCACATTCCTACATCATCAACCTACCAAAATGAGGTGTTGCACTCACCTAAATAGCCAATTCACTAAAAATTTAAAAAAAAATAATGTTCCAAAACGCGCTTTGTTCATTTTTATTGAACATTTTTTCAGCAGTATTTAGTGGATGAAGTGTATACCTACACTCCTACATCATAAATCCACCCAAATAAAGTGCTAAACTCGCCTAAAAAGCCAATTTACCCGTTTAAAGGGAAACTGTTTTTCCTCTTTCCTGAAAAGTTGTGAAAATGGACAAAGCGAGTTTTGGAATATCACTCTTCATATGTTTAAAACAAAAAATAAAAATAAAACGGCGTTTTAAACAAAAAACGGCAGTTTGAACCAGTTTTTTTAAACGTAGTTTTTTTCCAACTTCCATTTCCTTAAAAAAAACACGCTTTTTTTAGTTTCTCGTTGAAGATTGAATAAATTGTATTTTTAGTGACAAATTTTGTTTGATTTCAATTTTTCAATATTTCTTGAGCCTAATAGCTATTTTATGACGTCACATCTTAAAAATTTGATGACTGTTGAACCCAACACGAATCATAGTTATCATTATTGATCAATCAGTTACCTAGTTCAATGAACAAAAAAATTTGAGCAGGTATTACATTTTACATTACCTGTCTTCCTTCAAACTACATCCTGGCTTACTACGTAGTACTTACTGTTAATCATAATCCTATTTTCAAGATAATGAAAAATTTGTTGAAAAAAAAAAATCAAAAAATGTGATGAATTTTTGTTATTTATCGATCATTGCATTCCTCTCCCTTTCGTATCACCATCACAATTCACAAACCTTTGAAATCAATTTTGGAAATCGTCTTACCCCGTCAAATCAAAAATCAATCCTGGTAATTAATTTTTGAAAATTATCTCAATCCTTCACAAAGAACCCCATGCTCCCCCGTCGGCCCCGTCGCCCCGTCAAACCAATAATCAGTCCTGGTAATTAATTTTTGGAAAATTGTCTCACTCCACAACATACAACATTATTTCCCCTCGTCTCCCTTGTCTTTACGAACAGAATGATTGCTATCAGATCGTGAGGTCTCAATTTAAAATTAAATTTGTGTTTTTGGAGGGCAAAATCTGTCAACATGACTTTCGTGAAAATGTGAACGCGAAAAATAAGTATTAATCGTGATATTAGTGATTATGTAAATTAAATCCAAAATTATCACGATTTGAATTTGATACAGAATGTGAGAATGATTGCAATCAAAAACGCAGTTAAATGCTGACGAAAAAAATGGTAAAATCCGCTCGAATCCTGGTTATTATTATTATAAATTTTCAAAAATCATCTCAATTCTCACCTCATGCAACAGTCAACTTCATCTTTCCCCATCAAATGAAAAATCAAAATTGAAAATATCAACCAATTTCTATCAACTTTGGTAGGTATGTCAGGTACGTAGTACGTACGAGTAAAAATCATTTTTCTGAACATTTCAAAAAATATATACCTACTGACAATTTTCAAAATATTAGATTTGTTTTTTTTTACCCGCCGAATTTTCAAAAATCTGGTTTTTAAAAATCTCACACAAACTTTTAAAACTCTAAAAGTTTTCTCTTTTAAAGTAAACTCAGTAAAATCCAAATTCCATTTTCAAAAGCTACTACCCCAGTATCTGCTAAAATTCAAATACTCAAAAATCTGCTAAAATCTGTGTAAAAAAAAAACAAAATCTACTGGCGTACTGGCTAAAAAAAAATTTTTTAAATAAAAAAATAAAATCTGTTCTGTTTGTGCCTACCTACATTGATTTATTTGAAATTTCGAGTTAAGAAACCTTCACATTTCAAATATTTTTAAAAATAATGGCAATCAAAAATTAGAATTAAAAAAAAAAAAATCGCCTTTTTGCACCTATTGGCTATTTCACGTACCTACCAAACGTTGAAAACAAATCAATACTGGCTAACACGAAAAAGCCAAAAAATTTATGTACTTTTCTACTGGGCAACTGGATTTTAGTTTAATTAGATTGTACTTGAGTAGTACTGCAGTAGTACTTCAATACTATTTATGCTCTAGGAGTACTGAAGTTCAGTAGTTAAGTATGTAGTACTGTGGTAATACTGCACTAGTACTGTGCAGTACTACTTGAAAAGTTCAAATTGTTACTACTGGCAGTACTACTATTTTTTTGCATGGGATTCCTAATATTATTCTGATAATTTTAACTGAAAAAAAGTAAAAATATTTTCGTGATGGGAAAAACATACTTTGATGAATTTTTCGGTATAATTATTACATTTTTGCACCAATCAGTTATTTTTTTTTTACCTATTTCGATTCAACATTTATTTGATATGAAAACTGGAATCATCATTCTACTTTTTTCTTTGACATGGAAAATTTGTCCAAGTTTCTCATCGTTGAATATATTTTTAAAAAAATGAATTTTAGTTCGCTTAATTTTCAGCTAAAAATCGATATTGGGAAATATTTCATGAACATTTCTTCGAAAGGAAAAATCTGTTAAAACCTACATTTCATTGAAAGGTTTTCATAGAGAGATAGACGATTTTATCCCAAAAAGTATGGAAAATTGATACATGTATGTACATTCCAACGGATTTTCTTTTATTTCAACTGACACATGGCTCGATTTCAAAAAAAAAAAAAAAAAAAAAAAAAACAGGAAAAAAGGTGAAAAAGGTCGCACTAGTGAATATTTACGAGTAAAAATGAGTTTAAATATTACAACAGAACCGTATATCTACCTTCGTAGTTCGTACCTAAAGGTATCCTTTGCAAGCAAAAAAAAAGAACACGAGAAAGGAAAACGAGGGCACTGGGTACGATTTTAAAATCACGACAAGATGGAAAAGATGGCCGTGTTTGCGGTTCTCCAGATTCGAATAAAATTGTCATCTGGCGTTAACATCGCAGTAGGCGTCAGCCAACAGAAAGCTGGAGTGAAAAAAAGAATCACCATAGAAGGGAAAAGGTATCTCGGTCTTTTAATCCTTGGCATACACAATTTTATTCGGCAATTACGATTTTACGCGCCACTAACGAGCAGGAAAAAAAGACATTTGGTGAGATTAAAAACAACCTAATGGTTAATTGTAATTCATCCGGTGGAAGGAGGTAGAGAGGTAGGTGACTAGGATAGAATTACCGATTCGAATGTATTATGCACGGCCGTAGAGCTCGGTGCTTCACAATGAGTACCTAGCAATCTGCTCAGGCATGAGAGAAGAATATACAAGGTGTCCTGTCGAATCTTTGGTGATGTGTTCTGCGTTGTTGGATTTGGGTTCAGGTTGCTCAGTTCTTAAGGCGGTACAATTTACTTGGTGAGAAAGCAACCTGAAGTACGAAGGTGTTGAATGGTTTGCATGACGTAGAAATGAAGGGGCAATGTTCGAGGTTGAATAACTCTTAAAAAGTTACAGGTAGGTTAAATGTGGATCGTCAGTGTATGTTTAAAATTCACTTCTCTTGATGAAAAATAAGTCAGATGATTTTATAGGACACCCTGTATACAGTCAAAGACTACTCGTAAGCCTACAACTACACCTGTAAATTGGAAATACTCATTTATACAAAAGTGAGAGTAGTACATAGCAGAGCACACGACGCTGACGATGGTGTCTCCCCCCAGGGAGGTAAAATAGAGTAGCCGAAGAGGAACTGTACAGCCTAAGGGGAGGTGCCGCTGCACTGTACCAAACGTACCTAATCTACATAAGTACCGAACAGCGAGCAGCAGTCGCAATAATTTACTTAACTCATTTAACATACAAATGAAGGCGAAGATTTACATGCGATTGTAGCTTTTCCTTTCGGTATTAGATTTAAAACAACAGGGTTCAAACCACGCCCATTTACCGTTAATTCAATTATTATAAACTTTATCGCGCTAATAATTTCTTGAAATGTCTTTTGCGTTGGTAATTAAAACGCCCAACTTGATGATTTTCAACGCGTTGTAATTTTGTCTCTTAATTCTGGCTCGACGAGGTGAGGTGAAACGAGCCAGGCGATACTTGCGGTAAGTTTTAACTGTCAATCTATACTAAGGTACCCGGCGGCTGCTGCGGTGGTGAAGACGCCCCCAAGTATGCTGCGCTCACACAGATGATGTTTTAAAATGCCACAGTATAAGCGAGACAAGACGAGAGAATTGTACGAAAGCTTGTAGGTTACACGCATACTATACATAGTCTTCGCTGTTCCAGCCAGCTCTTGTTAATTAATTAAAATAGCTAAAAGTTTTCGAAATTGTTCGATGACTTTGAGCTGCTGCTGAGAATTCGTAACTACCCTGAGATGCTGAGATTTCACCCTAATGACGTTTTACGGACCTGTACATAGTACCGACGACCGACCACAGATATGGAGAAAGATGAGCCATCGTTGTATGTTTTTTGTCATCGCCTTTTATACTCAACTTACTAGGCAGAGACATTTTGTCAAATAATGGTTATGGGTTTTAATCGCGACCGCGATGTGGCCTTTTCGAACGAGATGTTATAATGTTGCTAAATGGATTAGGACACATTTCAAATCTATTTCCACCTTTTAATATACGCCAAAAATTAATTGGACTTTTTGAATAATTGTCAGCGCGGTTCGGCGTTAACGACGTTCGATTTCTGTCATCGCCGGTACCTGGTACCCGTGCAATTAATCATCGTATTATTAGGTGTGTTGATAAAAGGGCCAATATCGTAGGTAAACATAACGACAACGGTCGCGTTGCATCGTTCGAGAGTGATGGAGAACAAAAATTAGAAAATGAAAAACTTATTTGTAATAGAGAATTCGAAAAAATTGATTGAAAAAATGCTGTAGAGCATCAAAAGGGGAATGAAGAGGGGATGGATAATCGAGTGCCTACTGAGAAAAGTGTCTTTTTCGGACCACCTCATTAAATAATGCAAAGTAAAACTTTTTGGATCAAAATATCAGGTTTTAGGTTTTTTTTAAAAAGAAAACACTTGATAATTTGTTCCTTATTACGAAAGGGGGAGGGGGCGGGGTGGAATTTTGACTAGAACTTAACATGAAAGATATGTCATGTGACATATCGTTTGTTTGGTTTTTGGGACGCTGAGTCTGAATATCAACTCAGTTTTTTGATCTGGTCCTCCTAACCTCTACCACAGGCACTCTAATTTGCTCAGAAGATGAATAAAAATCATGATGTTGTGTGACATATCATTTCTTATCGTTTTGGAGACGCTGAGTCTGAATATTAATTCAGTTTTTTGATCTGGCCTTCCCAACTCCACCTAAAGAGCCTGCAGGTACTATTTATGCGTAATTTTCTATGTATCGTTGTTCAAGACATAATTTTTGATGCAAAGATGCAATTTTTCCTACATCAATTGAGAATTAGGTATGTAGGTGCTTTGAATGTATGTGTTGGAAACACATCAGAAATAGTTCAAAACTTGACAGTAACTTGTCTAGAACACGTCTTATGTAACAAGTTGACAGACTTGCAATATTCTGAGATTCCTTTTTCATCAAACAAGCACGTGATGTGAGTAAAAATGAAAATTTAGTGGTAAAAGTTCACAACCCAAAAAAATTGAATCTTTTCGTCGTGTGTAATGAAAGTTGATTAAACGCAATCTGCCTTTAGAAAGGAAAAAATTCTATCAACAGGTGGATGAAACTTCTCCTCAGCCTTCGCTCTACAGCATCTTAATTAAATTTTCGTTTTTCGACAAGAATGCAAAATTGATTAATTGCGTCTTGTGGGGCTACAGCAGCGTATAACCGAAGATTTATCCACATTGTGTGTATATAGTACGTATACTATGTAGACGTTCCCTACTACCTATAGATATTTAATACTGGTATAATGTACTGTATATTCTATGTATTAGAGAGATGAGGGTATTCGTTCAAAACTGCTTGCATGAAATAGGGTGAAGGATTAAATAGAAAATACAACGATCAGCGTGTGAATAGCATCGCGACAAATTACATATTAACTCTGGTCCTTGTGCCGTGTAAACGCGACGACGACGCTGCCGACGTTGTTTTTGTGTAGTAGTATGCGAGAAAAGAGAAAAGACGCCAAGGGGATGAAGTCGGGTGAATTTTTTAATTAGATAGGTACCGTAGATCTCTTTCGGTGCATTTATGTTCAAATTGTGGAAAATGGTCACGGTTGGAGGTTTTTGTTAAAGGATGAAGACCTTTTGGAAGTGGATTTTCGATTATTTGAAAAATGTGAAGGGAAGAGCCGAGGAGGTTATCTTAATCGTGGTGTAATTTATTTTTAGTCGTGTAATCTGATCCGTTAACAGCGATTGTACGTACCAGTGTACACTGTATTTGATATTAGGGGCATGCATGCAGTTGTATACCATTCTCTATCTCTGTACTTCTGTGTTGGAGCTGATAAGATTATCATTTTTTTCGACGTAACGCATGCAATGTGTTGACCGTTTAAATTCTTTGAATAGATTTTCTCCATTGCTTTCGTCGGAGAATTCAATTGTAAGCTACTCCGAAGCGTTGAAATTGGGGAAAAAATGAAAAATGTGATAGGTAGGCCATGATTTCCAAAATGGTGATAATATTTTTTAGTTTTTATCAAAGCCATTAAAACCGAGTTACATTTTTAGAGAGATCAACGGATCATGCTCCAAAAGCCCTGAGATCAAAATTTCAGCCACCTAAACATTTCTTAATTTCTTATAAATTTTGAAAAATTGAAAAACCACGATTTTTTTTAAATTAAAAATATTCTGTCCTTTTGAAATTGGAGTAGGTAGTACATACCTATTTTTCCTGTAAAATTGACGAAAATTTTCTTTCTGTGATGTCAACTTCCCAAAAATGAAATTCACAGATCTTGAGTTTCTAGCGAGTCGATTTTATCCTCGTATTTCATCTCCCCCCACGCCCCCCAAAAAAAGATTGAAATATTTGAAAAAATGTTTCGAACCGAATTTTTTATTTTTCCTCGTAAAAATGGAAAACATAATTGATTCAAAAATATTTGTTAAAGAAAACATTTTCCCGAAAATTCTGCATCGTTATTGCATTGCTTAGACAGATTTACAATTTTTGTTTCTTGAGAAAAAGTTGCAAAATTTTTAAAAATCAATGAACATTAGACACCCATTTTAAAAAATGCGATTGTATTAATACAATTTTTAATGCAAGAAAACTGAAAATTTCTCAAAAATTTGGCCCCTTCCCCGAAAAAACGAAGGTGGATTACTTATAGCTTGACTATCAAAGGAGACCACCACTTGTCAAAATCATCATTCGTATTTGGAAAAAATGTATAATTTTCATACCCACCTCGGAAACATTTCTTCCATTAGTCAATTTTCCACACACTTTTATGGTATGAATAATATCAAAAAATTCGTGCCAGAAAATGTACCGTTTTTTTCAGTAAGAATTGAAATTTTTATTTTTGATACATCCCTTTCTTGTAGCATTTTAAAGTAAATTTCGTTGTTTTTCCTACTCTTGACTGATGAAAAAATGTTGTTTAAAAACTTGAGTATGATGAAAAAATATGTTCAAAGATTTAAAAAAAAATCTCTCAATTCGCTTGGGCAGAAACACATTTTTTTGTTTCCTTCCTTTCTATAGTTTTACCCTCTGTTTAAGTCATTTTTGAAGAGCAAGAATGCATTTTTTTTTTTTTTGAAGAAACGTTTAAAAAGTATGAAGAAATTAACCTAATTCTTTTGAAAATTTTTCAAAAATGTTATGCCTCGTTTCGTTTTTAAGAGTGTTATCTTCGATGAATCAATTTGTATTTTTTTAGAACAATTCTTTGAAAAATTATGATAATCATTTCATTGAAAAAAGTCAGAACAATTTCCACCCCCCCCTCCCCCACCAAAAAATTTGAATACCCCCTCGATATTGGGATAGTGAAAAATTTAGGTGTCGTGATGTGGGATGCTGAAATTTGGATGAGTTGGTTACAATGAAAGTACATACCTTCGTGGTTTCATTTTTGATCAATAATAGCTAGGGTCATTAAGAAAATGAAAAAAGTTAAGTACTAAAGCTACTTTTTATTTTTCAAATTCCACCATTATGCCTAAAATTGTTACATCTTGGTACTTTTTTGGGAAAAAAGCTTGATTAGAAGAGCATGAAAAAATACGGTACTAGCAAAAACAGGCATTTGGGGTCACTTTTTGGAGTGAATTTTCAAAAATTAATTTGGATCACGGGTGAGACCATCTTGCCCTCCTACAAGTCGATTGGAAGCGATTTCAAGCCACTTTAAACGGTTCTGGAGCCTCCAGGAAATTCTTGGAATTCAAAATTTCCATGCAATTTCACCTACTTGATTAAGTTGAAAAGTTGAAATTTGGTGTGTTCCTTACTCTCTACCTAGCAGATCAATTGGAAGCAGTTTTCGGGAAATTCTAGTTGAGTTAAGTAGGTATTCAAAATATGTTTCAAGAAGGATCCAAATGTACTTCAGTAGGTATAAACCAGTTCAGTTGAACCTATAGAAACCAATTTTGGAAAAACAATTAATTATACACTTGTTTTTTCAAGAACCTGTTGGCAATAAAAATTTTTCGATACCTGTGTAATTTCCAAAATTTTACCATCTATTTTGAAAAAAATCTTCAATCATTTCCTTCTTGCAGATAATTTTTGTGAAAGCTGACTAATAATGACAATTTCTGTTTTGTTATACAAAAAAAACAATGCTTTAGCAGATTATATTCTTCATGTAAAATGATGCTCAGGTTCTATTTAAAAAAAAAAATTGTGAGGAAGCAATCAAACTTTTTCCTTGTTTCCAATTTTGTCTACAATTCCCGTTCAAAGCTGTTTTTTTTTTTGGCAGTATACATTTCGTTACCCAGCTCAAAGCTTGTGAACTTGACACTTATTGATTTGATTCAAAGCAATTTTTGAGTCAGATCAGTTACGTAGACAAATAAAAAATAGAAGAAGAAAAAAGGAAAACCGACCTAAAAAGAAATATCGTTTTTCCTTCCACTAGCAACAACAACAACAACAACAACAAAACTGAACGAAAATCCGTCCGGATTTCAATAATGTTGATTTTTCCCTTTCTTTGTAGAGCTTTGGCTTATAAGCGATTTTTTTGTTCCACACGCACCCCCTTGTACGTCTCAATTACATCCTGGGTAAGGGAGGTAAACAAGGGACGAAAATTTGAAAAGTTTTCTATTTTATTTTTTTTTCTCCAGCGCGACGTCGACGACTACGAAAACGATAATTTGAAGTATAGAAAACATTTGATTACACGAGACGGTTCAGCCGAAGGTAGCCGACTGTGGCCGAAGTTAGATTGAGATTTATTCGGAGCACGTTTATTATAGGGAGACTCTCTGGCTTATAAACGGTGACTTCGGTAGTTGTGAATGAATCATTGTGTGAGCTGGTTACGTTCTCGTGTTTGTTTTCGATACCGGGCTATTTTTACGTAAAATATTATAAAATACTGATACGATGAAAATGGCTGATTATCGCGATCGTTGGTGATATTTTAATGTAAATATTATGTCGATTTTCATCGAGTATTTGTTGTTACCTGTTTAAATCTCGCCGTCGAATTCAAAGTCGTCGGTGTAGTCGGTATTTTTTTCTAAAATTTAGTTGTGAATTAACGTAAAATGGCTACCATAAAGTTGATGACAGTGGTGAAAATCGGATTGTTTTTCTATTTATTTGATTTTCTGGGTGTAATAAATGGATTGAAAGCAGAAACCGAGGATATCGACAGTTATTACGCTACGTATTTCGAGCAACCATGTTGTACGAGAAACAGGCACGTTCGACATCATAAAGGTATATATTTTTGTTCATTTTTTCAGTCTTTATCACGACGAGAATTTTCATTGGGACCAGTGATCAAAAGTTGTATAAGTTTTATTTACTTCAAGTCGAATAAAACGTACCCAAGATGATAAATCAGTCAGTGGTGAGCTTTTTATGGGGCACTGCAGCGTCGAAAGATAAGGAAATAAAATAATTTTAAACGTTATCGTTAACCGGGCTTTTTTCGCTCTTAAATTACAATAGTAATAGGCAATAAAATCAAATTGATATTTCGCGATAATCGCGTTTTATTTATTTAACCGAAAGGTCTTATGGGTTCGAAAAAAATTACAAGTCGTAAATTTTCGCGACCACCTTCTTGCCTGGCGCTGATTTAGAGTCGATTAAAATATTTTAATTGGATTCGATTTAATGATCGATGCGGCTATTTCTCGAGGGTAGATTGGAAAATGTAAATCAGCAGGTAAACTATGCAATGAGCTGCATCCTCCGATAACATTTAGAAAGTCTCGAATATTGTTATAGATAACAAAAGAATTCGAAGAAGTTTACCTGGCGTATGTGTTTGTAGTTTGGTCGTATCGTAGGGAGTCTCTTCGCGGTGCGATAGCAGATGTTTGACGATTACAGTGTTGCCGGAAATTATCTAGGTATAGTTTTGAATGGATTTGCTTTCGAGGTATAGAAGAGAACGTGTGTTGGTGGGTCTTGCAGGTAAAATACCATTCAGTAGGTGTGTAAAAGAATGAACCAAAAAATATATTATACCACGAAGAATATTATAAATTGTCAAGAATTTCGAAAATGGTCCCATTTTGTTACACGTTCCTCCTTTCGCAGCTCACCTTTAAACTAAACAGGTGAAAAATGAGTAAAAATACTCCCCTTCTTTGCTCACATATATACGTACGTTTATCGTCAAATACTGGTAAAAGCTCTCGAGTTATTTTATACGAGATGAGAATTGCAAGAATTTAATGAGAAAATTTGAAAAAAAATAGCCAAGTTCAAGGGTGCGCGTGTGAAAGCATAAATCAAGATTTTTTTTGTCGTCGAAATGAATTCCAGTAAATTTATATCGCTGAGAAACCTATCAACGCGTTGTTTTGCAAGTTTGTCGAGAGTTCGAAAGCGTAAAAAAAATTACTCCCAAGGTTCTGCGACTGCGAGTACATCGAGAAGGCGAATTTATAAATTCAAAATCGACACGAGTCTCGTAAAGTAAACAAAATTGATGATAGCAATTGTCAAAGTTGTAGTAATTTTTTTTTCCAGTCGGGATAAGTTTTGTATCGAGAAATTACAGATGTTTTGGTGGTAATTGACGCAGAAATTGTGTAAATAAGAGTTGAAGGATCAGGTTGGGTGAGAATTAATTATAATTGTTTGGAAAGTAAGCCTTGACGTGATTTTTTTCCTCTTTGTGATGAAAAATTGAACTTTTTTGAAATTTGGACTGAAAATCCTATTTTTGTGAAATTGGTACCTATTTTCACTCAATTTTGCTTCAAATTATCAAATTTTCTGGAAAAAATAATGTTGGGATGTGATGGATTTGAAAAAATATTTTTGGTATTGATTTCGTAAAAAGACCATCAAAATAATGATAATGACATTCGATGTAATCTCGCTGGAAATTCGACTATTTTTACTGAATATTTTATGTACAATGTTTTTTTACAAATGGACGACGATGGAAAACAAATAACGATGTCATTCGATGTTATTTCACACGCTCAAAATAGATCATGGAAGTATTCCTAATTGAATATTCGAATTATTTGATCAAAAATAATGATTATGTGATTGACTTTCCTGAACTGGTGAGGGTGAGAGTCACTAGCTCAATTTTTTAGTAAAATTAATACAGACAAAATTCCAGGGAGAAAAATCTGAAAATGTGTAAAACAGAGTACCTACTTGGTGGCTTAGACTTTCAAGCATTTTTTTTTTCTAATATAAAAAAATCCTTAGTAACGTTCGTCAGGGAAGTTGTAATTTTTCCCAAAGAGAAATGAGAAAGTTAATACGATTTCCATGAAAGCTTTGAAAATTACGATTGTGGCTTTTTTCTTTTGTAACAAAATTCCCATCGGTTTTTACGTTTGGCAAAAGTCAGCTCGGTGATTTTTCCTCTGTTGTGGTACTATTCATTTCATCTGTATAGGTACTTTTTCGTTGCAAATTTTCCAGTAGTAGGTATCATTCAGCAAATGGAATTTTTTTTCACGAATATATAAATTTAAAATATTATTAAAAGTATTAAAATAGCAGCTATCTTTCTTCGTGATTTTTTTTTTCAATTCTTCGCTTGATTTTATAATCAATTTATTTTTAAAAAAGAGACAAGAGACTCAAATTAAACATAGTTCTCATTTCTACGAACAAAGCCGACTTAAATGTCGTCTAAATTCTAAAAGACGATTCATTATTTCATATTTTACTTGCAAAAGTATAAAAATCATTCCTTAAAGTATTTCTTTACTCTTTAGAAATTGTTTTAAAAGTTTAAAAATTAAAGAGAAAACTCGTGTAATAAATTATGCAGTTTTTTTTTCTCAACAGAAAAAAAAGAAACAATTGTGAAAAACTTTTAGAAGAGAATAATTATCGAAGAATTTTCAACGAACTACGAAGATAAAAAAAAATTGAAGGTCAGATGGTATCGAGATTTTTTTCATTTGTTTAGTATTCGGACCAAAAAATTGCTATTGAAAAATATTGCTTATGAAAAATTTAATTAAAAAACTGGCGCGACGTTGAAATTTTATGGTGTAATTGAATTTTATGCAGAGTAGGGTCAAAATTTCAAGTCGAGCGTATGTATTTATGAAATATTTTGACGCTGTAGTAAATTTTGTGTAAAGTATGAATTTGATTTTAGAAATACGAAAATTGCCTAAGATTACGAGCTAATTTTCAGGGTGAGAAATTTCTCGTGGTATAATAAATGCCTGCCTAAAAAACGTTTAAAATTTTTCAAGGGATAATCATCTCTCTTGAGATGGAGAGGTTTTAACTTTTTAAAATTCTCATGGGAGGATAACTTTTCATTTTTAAATTTAATTTTGAAAATTACTCGAATGCTGTATGATTATTTTGTCGAGTAAGCTGAGGAGATTTATTTTTCACATTTTCGTGTTCATTTCGGAAATTCTACGAAGTAAACAACGATTTTTTTTTTTTGAATGAACCCTTCTTCGCGAATTATGCTTGATCTTTGCACAAGGAAAATGCTGGAACTGGTAGTTTTTCTTTTGAAATTTTGAACGAAATCAAGCTAGATCAAAAGAGTATATCCCAAACCCTGTGACCAAAACTTTGAATATTAGGTACCAACACTCAATTTTGGATTTTTAGTAAATTTTTAAAAATTCGAGAAATTCAATGGTTACTTTTTTAAAGATTTTTTGCGTAAAAAAAGTGCAAAATTTTAGAAATTAATAATTATTTTTCATTAAAATCTTTTAGATTTATGGTGAAAAAAAGTTTAAAGTTACTGACAAGAGAACCTCTTGAGGTGTTATCATCCGATTTGAACGGAACCGCGATTTTTGGAAAGAGCATGGTCTGAAACCCCCTAAACCAAATTTTCAGCAGCCCAACTTCATTTTTAGATTTTTGGCGAACGTTTGAAAATTCAAAATTTACCTAATACTGTTTTTGGTGATTTATGCTTTTTTAAAAAAAAGTACATACGTACATGATTAGTAAAAATGATCAAAATAGTACGTCTTGAAATTGATATGAATTCCCGAAATCCAAATTTCACCATTTTCAGCCGTTCTGGAGCCTCCACTGTCTTTTAATTTCTCCAGAATTTTGAATATGCTCCAGAAGGCGTGAATATGAAGCTGGGCAGCTAAAAATTGAGTCGTGTGTTATACTCGACTTGTTAAACGAGTTTATCCAAATTTGAGTCGATTTTTAGAGTGACACCTCAAGAGTGGTTTTTTAAAAATCCAAAATTTCCCAAGTGCGAGGAAATTTTCAAAATTTGTGTTAATCGTTGTATTTCGTCCAGAACTAACGCCCCGAGGGCGAATTTCGCCATTTCCGGCTATTCTGGAGCCTCCAGCGCGATTTTCAATTTCTCCAGAATTTTGAATTTGCTCCAGAAGGCGTGCATGATTATAAGTGAAAACCCTTATAAAAATTTAAAAAGTAGGTAAATTTATTAGATAGTTGAAAATATTGTTTTCAAAAACGATTGTCCTCACCTCCAGCCATTCTAGACCTTCCAGCATGATTTTTGATTCGTCCAGAATTTTAAAATTTTTTCCAAAAATCATGGACATTATTTTCAGCCGCTAAAAATGGAGTTGTGGCGTATTCTCGATTGAATTTTATTCACATTTGAAGGAATTCCCAGGTGGACACCTCGATGGAGGATGTTTTTCGAACAGCATTCTCCAGTTTGTTATCATTGAAAATGTAATGGCAAAAAAAACACACCCACACACATGAGGAATATTAATTCGTCGAATAGATCGAGAATAAATCACAACTCGATTTTCAGCTACCCAGATGAATTTTCACGCCTTCTGGTGAAATTTTAAAATCCCGGAGAAGTCCAAAATTAGGCTAGAAGCACCAGAATCGCTCGAAATTATGCTATTCGGATTTGTGCGGTTGGTTCTAGACAAAAAACAGCCATTCGTGCACATTTTCAAAATTTTCCTTCCAACAAAAAATTTTTGGCGTTTGAATTTTTTTTTCTTCGCACAGAGGTCTTCGGCTGGAAATTGAGCTGAAAGCTACCGAATGGCTCGAAATGACGAAATTCCCGTTTGGAGTGCTAGTTATTAGGACAATAGGTTCAGCTGTTTGTTCAAATTTCAAAAATTCTCTTAGAGACCAAAAACTTTTGATTTTTGATTTTTTTTTTTGAAAAAATCGCCAAAAGTGGTCAATTTTGAATTTTTATGAGTTGAAGAAATCAATTTAAGCAGCTAAGATTTTGGTTATGGTGAAAAAATTGCAGTTCAGTTCAAATCATGAGACGGATGCCTCGAGAGGTTCGTTCAAGCACTCAATATTTCTTAATATTTTTAAATCTTTGAATACTTGGAATAATTTTGATTGCTTGTGTCTAGAATTTAAAAAAATTAATGAACTCAAAAAAAGTTGCAAATAAACTTACATCAATCAAAATTCTTGCAATTTCATTTTTGAATTGTGTTATTACTGCTATTTCTTTTCGGTGCGAGATGAATCATGAAGATGCAAGAACGACGAACTTGTGCATCAAATCGGTGAACAAATCTCGTAAACATTGTCACCAGTTATGTATTGTACTCGTATATGCGGTGTATTTGAATTTTGAATAGTAGGGTGAAAAGATTTTTTTTTTTAGTACTTTGAATATAATGCATTAATCGTACTAGTGTGGTATATCGAAGGGCAATCTGAAAAAAAAAAATCCATAAGAAAAAATCGCATTTTGTGTGCATAGCGTTTACTTATAGGAAGGAGGGAGAAAAGAAGAGAAACTGGGACTATGCCACATCGAGTGTACAGTGTAGTACATTACACAGCACACAGTATATGGTTAAGTGAATCTAGGAGGTTATAGGTTTTAGCACATTTTATATAGTCCCTTGGGCGACCGGGTATTTATCGTCATTGTACAAATATTGACAGAGAAAAAGAGGAGGTACCTTTTGGCGATATTGAAAAATGCAACGACGACCGCGACGGCGACGCCGGCGAAGGTGGCTCGATTGCTTTTGCGTTCCATAATGCACTCGGCCGTCGTTGGCAAAATGCTGTAGGGATACGGAATACATATTACATATCCGTGGACTTCATACACGAACGACGTAAAGTAGCCAGAATATTGAAAACTGGTTAGATGCGTGGGTTCGCATAAATGTTAAATTTTTTATTATGTTTGAAGAGATCATTGGCCGATGTGCAGTTCGCCTTGAACGATGCTAGACGATGGAAAAAATGAATGTAGACTATGTTTGAACGTGAGGGATGTTTACCTAGTAAATTGTATACCAATTAGGTAAACCAGGCCTTTAAGATAGGGGAGAGGGTTAATTTTAGATTTTTTTATTTACTCGCTTAGTATGCAAAATGTGTTGAAAAAAACCACGTGGGTGAATTTATACGTCAAGATGAGGGTGGTGTTTATTTTTTGGGATATTTTGAGCAAAAGTTGTACAGTTTGATGTAAATTAATTTTTTGTGATAAAAAATTAAAACTTTTTATTTTTTATCGTAAAAATTTATTTTTGGGAAAAACTTAAGGTTCTGCGAAAGATAGGAGGAGAAATCAAATTTCGTGCTTAAAATTTCCTACTTGTAGAGTGATGATTGTGTTTTTTTTTAGATGCAAAATACGTATTAAGTACGTAGATATTCCGAACAGAAGTTTTAACGATATTTGGATTCGTAACTTGAGAAATTTTTCTCTGTTTTAACAATTTTTTTCCTTATAGTTTGGTAAATCCTATAATACTCTAATTGTTTCGCGGAATTTCGAACAATTTTAGCGATACTTCAACTTTCGCTCGATTTTTTCCTCTCACTTTAGTACACCCTCTCGAGAAAAAAAAACGCATAAAAGAAACAACACCGTTATACTACTTGTACTACAAGAACGACGTCGAGCTTCAGATATTATACGAATAAGTAGCCTTTTCAAAAAAATATATAGACGAACGAGAAGAGGATGGAGAAAAAAATGAAAGAAATCTGTTTGTTTTTTAATTTTAAACGTTGAGGCGAGCAATTTCACCGGCAAAATAATTGGAAAAGTTTCAGCTTTATTAACGATGGCAGTGTTGCAATTTTCTTCTTAGCTACGCAGAAAGAAGGTAATTCGGTTCTTCTTTTGTACGGCCGCATTAAGCGAATAATGTCTTCCATTTTTCGCGTACAGTAATTTTAATATCGAAGTTATACCGCAACACGTTTTACTTTTTTCTCCTTTTTACTTATAATTCAATTACCGCTTTCCGGATTAAACTTTTTTAATATCGGAGACGCGTTGGTTGGGGTTTTTCACCATATCGCGAATTTAATGCCGCGAAACTATGTATTTGAGAAATATTGGTTTCGCGTGTAAAAAGGTAAAACAACGAGAGCGAGTCGTCGTCGTCGTCGTACTCATCGTGCTTGTCGTCTTCATATTTTCGTGTGTTTTTGTCTCGAGGATTAGGTAAAGGTAACGCTGCTGAGCATCGTCGAGATGAAGAGTCGTGTAGCCGCGAATTCCATCGTTGGATATAAAATAAACGAGATATTCGAGGTTTTGTCGATGTAGTACCTCTCTATTCCATCGTCTTTTTGTGTCTCGTAGATATAGAGATGTAGAATGGTGTGTTAGGGAGGGTTGCAAAAGTGCAATGGCATCACGAGTTCGAACATCGAAGAATGTTTTTGAAAACTTTTGTGGTTCTTGTGAACTAGAATTCAAAGATAGATTATTTTTTCAAATGATGGGTGGCATTTTTTGGCGAAATTTTGAAATTTTGAACTTAATGATTAAGGTTTTCGTGTTCTTGAATATATTGGAAAAATGTATAGAAAAATCAAGTGTCAGCCCACAGAACCGAAGACGTAAAAATTCGATGTACGTTAAAATAAAATAAAATTGTTTTTCTCCATCTTTTTTTTTTTGGAAAGATTAGAAAAGTATTGAGATGTGAAATTTGAAAATTTTTGTTCATTTATTTGAAAAGTGTAATTGCTACTATTTGTAGTTGTGACTACAATTTTTGAATTTTTTTGTATGTAATTTCAATTTTTTCTAACCTCTTATAGTTACTATGTATTTTTTTTTTACATTTCAACCACTTCAAATAATTTAAAGAGATTTTTCAAGTGTTTTAGTGAAATAATAATAATTATAATATTTTGATAATGTAAAATTTACAAAATGGAAAAATCAAGGATAAAAAATATTATTTTTAAAGCTTTCAAAATACATAAAAATGTACCTTTTTTCTAAGTTATAGGAGAAAATTTGACAGTCTTCAAAGCAGGGCCATTTTTTGAGAAAAAAAAACTTCGTATTTAGGGTGAAATTTTCAGGTAAGAAAAAGAGGGGATTTTGCCCCTTAAAATTTTCGAGTTGATATTTGCATGGGAAGTGGGTACTTTCAATAACTCTCTGTAAGGAAAGTTTCAGTCTTCGATTCCTCTCCGGGCCCTGCATTGTTTTTGAAACATGCCTTAGTTTCTTTCCAAAGTATTCACGAACATTTTTTTCGGGCCCATGGGACCCTATTTTATTAATTTCTTAGAATGTCGTAGGCATTTTTGAGGAGCATCCACATAAAAATTTGCACACCCCTCCTCCTCATGCCTTTTTTCGCTCAAAATGGTGTTTTTTAATTTTGTTAATTTTTTTAAAGATCATGACGCGTTGATACAAAAATGCAAGTGGCATTTTTAAATGCGTATTTCACCTCTAAAAAGGAATATATTTTTTGAATTTTTTTTAGGTTGACTTTTGGCCAATAAATTGAAATATTACTTCTGATGAATGAATTGGGTGACTTTTCATATGAATCGAGCCCCTATCCTTCTCCTGAATTCTTGCTATTTTTGAAGTGAAGCTACTTTTGACAATATTGGTATGGTTTTCAGAAAAGTAGTTGCTGCTTCTTTGTTATTTTTCATTATGATAAAATTATAGAAATTTGTTCATTGTTACAAAAAATATTTTAAGTTTTTTTCAAGACAACGGAATAGGTGATCAAGTTATTTGAATTCGTTAAATCGAAAAATGTTCAATTTCATATTCTTCAACTTTTTGAGCTCCTTGGTAAAGATCAAAAAATGGTAGCCAAACAACTCAAGAAAGTCAAAAATCATATTTTTTAGAAAATGACTTCAATTTGGAGACTTAAAATTATGGCTCTCTCTAAAATAGGATACCTACTCAAACTTCCTCAATGTGTCCTATGAAGCAAGTAAATGATCTTCAATTTTTTTGTTTGAAGAGCCTTGAAAATTTTGCTCTAAAATTTCCTCAGAAAATCGTAGTGAAAATAGGAGCTTTCCATGTAAATATTCAGCCGTTCTCTGACAAAATCTCACAATTTTTATGGTAATTTTTGAAAATCTGGAATTTCCGAAGTATGGGTAGAGACTCCAGAACGACTTAGAACATTCAGCTTTCAAAAATCTGCTGAAGACTCCAGAACTGCAAAACAGCCTGAGACCATTTCCAATCTATTTGAGGTGTGGTAAAATAAGGTACATTTATACCTACCAATTTCAGCTTACAAAATGTGAATTATTTTAGTGAAATTTTATTTTTTTTCCATTTTTGGCCCCTTTGATTTTCAAATTCACCAAAAATCTAAAAATGCACTGAAATTCTGGCAGATGATTGATGTAAGTATTTTGAATGCTCTTTCCATTTAGCTTTGTCGGGTTCAAAAATGGTAAGCAAATTCAAAAGTAGAATTCTCAATTTTTTCTCATTTGTTTTTTTTTAAAGCTACCACTCCCTCCCCCTTCTGCACTGCAATTGAGAAAAATTTGCACACAAAAAATTCTCTAATAGAGGGTCAAGTTCTCGAAAAAAAATATTTTTGAGTATCAAAAATTATTACTATTTTCAGAATTTTTTTGAAACGAGAAGTTCTGGTCCTTTCGATTTTTTGACCAAAATTAGATTTCTCCCATCTTTTCTCGACTACCTCGATTCGGTAAAAAATTGCAATCTGTTCCAAATCTCGACCATGTTTGCCACCAATTGTTTCACCAGTTGGATTTCATACACTAGCGACATCGTGTAATTTTACGTATAAATCAAAGTAATTTTATCAAAGCCTAAAACCACCTATTCTTAAAAGAAGACTTTTTTTACTTTCAAAAGAACACGCAGACAATTTAACGTAAATTATCCCGGGAGCTTATAAAGGATACGTGCTGTAGTCGTACAACATCGAAAAACTATATCACAGAGAAAATTATTACCAACTTGTAAACACATTTGCCAACAGCACAACCGTGTTCAAAAGTTTAAAATAAATTAAATCGTTTAAGTGGATTTTTTTCTTTTTTCTCCGTTCATAAGAACCTATAAAATACCGAATGATTAATTATGCGAGTACGAGCACGAGCACAACGCCCAAGTACGACGTGCCATAGATCTTAAAATACCTAAATAATAAATAATAGCCTAACGGTTAAAGTTTTCAATTTCCAAAAAGTGGAACAATTTTGTTAAACCTTCATTGGTAGGTGTAGGTAGTGCAGGTGGGGAAAAAATACGAGTACAGCGAACCGTCGAGAAGGTAAAAGCTCTCGTAGAACGTGACGAACCCTCAATACAGACCTAAATTCTATATCCTTGTCAATTAAAAGATTCACCCAAAATGGACCCGGATTATAAACTTTTGTTCTGCTCGCTTGGTCGTGTACCTTGTGCTTTCAATTCAACTATCCAGACATGGCTTTTACCTCGGTTCTTATACCTATACAAAATACACACAGGGTGTACGATCGAGTCACAGACACACGCCATATATTACACGTGTTAACCAAAGCACGTAACCGAACCTTAGCCGTAATTAAGTTAACATTGCAACGGCGATTTTCATTTTTAACGAGACGTTCGTTAAGCACCCACACTCTCAGCGGTTAATTATTACATAGCCGAAATTTCGGCGCTTTCATTGTCCTCGAATGTAATTTTCAATTCCACTTTCCACAACAAACTGTATATACATAAAACAGAGTGTAAGTTAATTTTAAAATTATAACCGTACACGAGTCTCTCACCCCCTCACCATTTCAGACGCAACGGGGGGTGCGTGAAAAACTCTCTCGTCTCGTCTCATATCAACCCCTCTCTTTGTTGTACCCGAACCCCGACCTAGCGAAACAACTAAAACAAACATAACTGCGCTTTAAATCAAAATAACGGAATAATTTATGTTTGTCTGGCGTTTAATAACTGCCGTCAAAGCCATTTGCTTCCTCTGACATTTTCATATTGTGAATTTAGAGCTGCTTTCATTTCAATTGTAAATGACTCGCGGATTCGAACTTTCAAAAGGGGAGGTGGACTGATTTTTTTTTTTAATAAAAAATACCTATATCTATTTAAAACGAAATAAATTTATTCCTCCGTCGATGATAAAATTTTAATATTAAAAGATACTTAATCGTAAAACGGCTGTAGTCGATTCAGAGCCTGCGAATTGACCACCTTTGCTGTAGCGATTGCGGTTTTAGAGGTTTCAAGTGGACGCTGATATTGCAATTTTGTGTTCTGTGAAAAATGATTATTTGAAAAGCGAAGCGGAAAACGTGTTTCATGATCGAGATATTTTGATACTCGATATTATGCTTTGAAATTTTCATCGAGAATTTGAATCTGCTTGATGCGAAAAATTCACTAACATTAAGAAGACGAAATAAAAATTGAGCGAAACATTTAGAGGGATGTTTTTTGAGCCACCATTTTACGTGTTGAAATCATCATCCCTTTCCCCTCTAATATGAAATGTAAGTATACATAATAAATAAATTTCAGAAAATTTTATAAACGCTTCAACGTAATGTTTAAAAACAAATTTCAAACTTTTAACTCGCTCTAGAAAGATTTAAAAATCCTAAGAAGAAATTGAAAGTTTTCAACTATTTCAAGTTGAAATAAGAATTGAACTTTTGGGTAATTCCACGTCAATTCGACTAGAGAGTGGAGGGGGGGGGTCGGCGATTTTTTGAAATTTTTCCTGTGAAAAGATCTTTTGAATGGATGACCAATGACGCAAATCGCAGCCCTCTAGCCCTTTCTTGAAGGCTGCTAGGGGGTGTCAAAGTCTTCAGTGAACTTGAAATATCATCCACACTTCAGCAGTGAATTATGTACTTGATAACCGCGATACCTACCAAAATGGAACTTTTTCAAATAGTTTGGGGTTTTGGAAGGCTTTTTGGTGATATCATAAAAATCAGTGTTGCCACTTTTTTCGTTCAAAAAATTAGCTAGAAAAGTTTCAAAACGTAGTTTTTATAATGTCTCGACTCTCAAAAATGCTTTAAAAAATATATTAAGGACAACTTTTCATGCTGAACAACATAAATTAAAAAATTGGAATGGCGTTATTTTGTGAAGTCAATTTTAAAAAAATTGAAAGTTTGCAAAAAAAAGCAATTTCCTGATTTAAAACATGAAAAAAAGCCTTGATTGGTGAAGTTGACCCATTTGGCCTTCCGTTGGAAAAGTTGAAAAAACCCTTTCGGTTTGCCCCATTGTTTAGTCGATCTGGAGCCTCTAGAAGGCGTTGTAGTCAATTCCGGCAGCTGTAAATTCAATTTTATCATAAGTTCGACCTTCTGAATTGATTAAGGCTAATGAATCGGAAATCCCAAGATGACGAGTTGAAAAGTATATTTTTTTTACACAATGTTGAAAAATCTCAAAATCGTCAATTCTTGCAACAAATTACTTGGGTAACAATTTGATAAAGTTTTAATTTTGTTTTGCGTTCTTATAGCTGAAATTTGATTTTCAAAAGTTGCCGGAAAATACTCTTCAGCACCTGTAATTTTGACTAGAAATGATATTTTTGTACATACTTATGCTCTTACAATTTAGCTTTTTCTGGTTCAAAAATATTCTGTCAGTTGTAAAAATTCCTTTTTTTAATTTAAAGTATGAGATAAAATTATGAAGTGAGTTGGTGAAAGATCTGCCCCCCCCCCTATTCTCCCTCTCTTTCTCCTGGATTGAACTTTAATTTCGCTTCAGTTGGATTATGGCCTTTCGATGTCAAAATTGTTTTTATGTTGTCATTTCATCTCCTATTACGTAAAAAGAGCTAATCCACATTGAATATTTTTCTGTTTCAGGTGAGTCCGAATTTTCGACGCTAGAATAATTGAATATTGAATGTGTAACCAAAGTATGAATATAAGTGAGTTATTTTATTATTATTAATGAAGGATCCCGTGAGAAGATGCAAAATTTTCATCGATAATTCCCCTTTTTTTCTGCTAAAAAAAAGAGTTTGGTTGCCTCTTAATGCAGCCAAAATTTTACTGGTTGCGAGCATAAATAATTAAGAGACTTTTGGTTGGGGGGGGGGGAGGTAAAACGTGGGTTATTCGAATGTACTGGATGAATTTAGTTTACTTAAATTGTTCTCGATTTCCTCATTAAATGGAAGAAATTGCTCTCTGTGCTCTATGTACATATAAAAATTTACAGTCTGTACGTAGGTACATTTCATCTCCCTCCGTCCTGTCTTCTCCCTATCAATACCTTACGATACACTATATCCTTCCTTGTTCATTAATTAAACGATAATCGTATTTAACGTGCTGAAGCCTCTCTTACTCTCATTCTGTACGTGTTGGTTGGTACTGTAGTATTTATAATACGTAAACCAGGTCTTTGTAATACACGTTTTGAAGTCATATGGACTGAGTGCAGTACGACGTATAAATGACTACACCGGATCGCAAAGTGGTTTTGTACTCAAGTGCCAACATTTGCACATACATACAAACAAGGCTGCAGTGGTAAAGACTAAAGAGGCAAGATGAGGCAAGCCAGAAGGAGGAGGTATAAGGCAAAAGCACACGACACACACATAGCAGCAGGCAGGCGACAAGAACAATAGCGTAATTTGCGAGTACGTACACATGTAATGACCTTCTTGTCGACACCTCTGGCGCATACACAGATTTACTCGGTAATTGCGCGCCAACGCGGAAAACCGAGAAAGGGGATGCGAGCCTTACGAAATGCACAGAGAAGGAGAGAGTCGATTCGAGCTGTAGGCAGCAGGCTATGAGGGTATGGTACTCGTCCTCATCGTATTGTGGCGGACAAAGACGCCAGAATACTCGTATTATACCGTCTGTTCGCAGTTTAATACCGGACAAGGCTTTGTTTTGAAAACAGAATTCTTTACAGTTTGCATTCCGCGGCATCGACGTCGCACCCCTTTTGCTAAATAATTATTACGTTCTGCAATAGTATACGTACGTACGTATGGACGAGTAGGTACGTAGAGAGGTGTAGGTATATAGCGAAAACCACCCTGAAACGAAATGGGAAATGGGGAGCAACGTCAGCATCGTTTAACAATACAGCACACCGTATCGTATACCATAGCGTGATTCTACGAAGAGGTGCGAAACCATTTTAATTCACAATCAAAACAAAACTATGGTCTATGGCGTATTTCTCGCACCACTTCTGCGGCGTGTTTAGAAAGACAAAACGACGGTGAAAAAAATACCGCATTTATAAAGGTGCGAAATGCGAACCAGTTAAGATTTTCGTCGTTTTGTTTGTGTCCCTTCGCATCCGCCGCGTCTTCGATTTCGTACCCGGTTTGATTAACACCCTCGAATTCTCAACGTAGCTACCTATAAACTACTCTTTGTCGTCCCATGAATAGATTTCCTATGTAAATTCATTTTCGCTGTTTTAAACGCTCGTAAAACACAGCCAATTCCTCGTTACTTTGTTTACCTATGTACTTCGAGTATCGTCTTTACCTCTCTACTCCTCCTTGCTGCTCTCGTAATGTAACAATTTCACCAACCACCTCTTAGAGTATACAAAAGCCTCGCCCCTCTTTGCTCTCTTTTAGAGTTTGCTAAATCGTTGTGCAATTGAATTTCATATTAGTTTGACTTCTCGTTATGCTAATTCCCGATTATTGTACGATTGCTCACATTGAGAGAAATGGTTGGTACGAGTACTTCGTAAAATAATTTTTTTTTTCATTTTTCGAATCATTTAGTTGACTATTGAAAATTAATCGACCAATCTGATTTTTTTAATTGATTATGAGATGAACCATTATTATTATTAGTTTGCTAACTTAGATATTTTTTGATGATTCCTGGTGCCATTTTTTTTTTTACCCAAAAATCACTTTCGAAGCTCAAAATTGGGTTCTGAGGTTTGGGTAGCATGCTCTTTCTGTGAGTCAGATCCCAGTTCAATCAGAATTGACGACAGTGTGTCCATTCTCTGAAAACCGTGGAAAACTGGAAAAAGTCGGGGAATTCTTCCCTGTTGGAAAAGTCATGGTAAAACTTCTGATTTTACCAGCGTGTCTACCGGCACGAAAAAGGCGAGAATTTGACCTAGGTAGTACAAAAATAGTGCTGAAATTTTGTCAAAAAGCACGAAAATTTCTAAAAAAGTGTCATTATCAAAACTATCGTTGTTTCCTTTCACTATTTCAGCAACCAACTTTTGAAATTCAAAATTTTTTTGAGAGTTCAGTAGTTACTTGCTACAGTTGTGAAAAAGATGCGCAATTTCTCCAAAATTGCAAATTTTCCTCTTGGTTTTCTCGAATTTTTTTCCTTAATGGTTCAAGAAAATACAGAAAAAACTTTTTAAATCGCTTCGCTGGGGTCAGTTGGCCTTTTTTCTAAATTTTCTGAAAAATGATTGTTCAAAAATAATGAGATAGTTTTGCAAAATTTTGAGTAAGAAAAGAAATGAAAATTTTGCAGGTCATTGCATTTTTAGTGTGCGTAGCACACTATTGGTTTCGCTTTGAGAAATAAAATTTTATTGGAACTGAATGTTCTCTTAAGCTATCCAACCGTTTTTTGTACCTATTGGACACCATTTGAGAATCATTAAGGCAGAGGGAATAGATTAATTTTCATTTAATTCGGATGGGTAATTGCTGAGTAATTGCAATTTTAGTTCATTATTTTAATGCATTAAATCCTAAAAAAGGGAAAAGGGGACTTGTAGAACACCTGTCGCTCATTGTACCCTGCTATACCCCCAGTCTATTCCATCACCAGCTGTGTTTCATTGTACCCTGTTACACCCCCAGTCTGTTAGCTGTAAATTCCAAGTGGGCGTGGTTTGGTGGGGCGTTTACCAAACAAATATATTATTTTAATGCCCTAACCCTCGTAGCAAAGTTGTGGCTGAGTGGTTAGGGCATGTAGGTAGGAATAGGAAATTTAGGGACCCAGGTTCGAATCCCCGTGAGGTAAGTAGGTAGGTGACGGATTTTTCGTAGGAAAATTGGATAGGTAAATGCTTTGGAGTTACTATGTAGTACATGGTAATGGGGCAAAAATAATGCTGAAACTGAGTTATGAATTATGATATCATTTGCTAACTAAAAATTCATTTCATTAATTTTTTGTCTACCTATAACCATAAGTATAAAGTAAGAATTACTTGACATGAATAATTTTTAACTTTTTACTTATAATTTAAAAATTACTTCAAAATGAGAAATTAAACTAATTTTTGTACAATTGAAACATGTAATTTTTATTATCATGATTTAGTAAAAATTATTAAAACAAAATGATTTTTACTATTGGTACCTATAGCAAAATTTATTAAAATGATAAGTTTTACTATACGATTACAGTAAAAATTATTGAATGGGATCTGGTACTTAATTGTGAGTATTTAGTTGAATTTTTTTGTAAAAATTACCCATATTTTTTTCGTGTAATAGGCAATGCAAATTCTTAACATAGGTATTTTATAAGATTTAATTCTTAATTTAGAATAAAAAGCAAGTTCTGAAAATTGGTTTGAAAATTTATAAATTTGAAGACAATGGAAATTCTAAAAAAAATAATATGAAAATTTGTATTTAGAGACGCTGAGAATTCCAAAAATTGATTAAAAGTTCTGTAAGTTGCAGATAATGTGAACTTGAAAATTATATGAAATAAGTATTGTAATATTTATGAAGAAGATGAGAATTCTGAAAAATTGGAGGCAATGTAAATTCCAAAAATTGAGTAAACGTTTTACAATTTGTGGACAATATGAACTTGAAAATTGAATTTGAAATTTTTTAATTTAAAGACAATAAGAATTCTGAAAAATTATTCAAAATTTGACTATTTAGAGGCAATGTGAATTCTAAAAATTGATTGCAAATTTCCTAACTCAGCAGCAATGCAAAATTCTGAAAATTTATTGAAAACTTTATGAAATTGTAGCGATGGGGAATTCGGGAAATCGATTTGAAATTTTGTAAATTTTAAAACAATGCAAACTATGAAAAACAACTAGAAATTTCTTAATTTAGAAGCAATACAAGCTTATAAATTATTCTGAAATACCTATTGTAAATTGGAAAATATAAAAACACTGAAAAACAATTATTATTTTGAAGCAGTGAGAGTTTCAAAAATTCTCATCACTGTGTCACTGTGACATGGTTGATTCACTAATGCACTACCTAGATGTAATAACGGTTATAGCTGTAGAAAAGGCAGCTAGCTACGCACACTTTGCAGCTAAGCTTTGCTTAGCTGTCTAGTATTTTTTTAAATTCAAAAAGTAGTCTAAAAATCACAAAAATGTCTCGACTCTGGATTTCAATGAACTGTAGGAACCTTGTTAGAGGTTTCGTGAAATTTTTTGACTATTCTCTCGCTCTTCGGAATAAAATTATGAAAGGGGCAAGGACAAGAGGGCGAATTTTGAAATCTTATGTAGGTACCTTTATGGGGAGAAATATGAAAAAATATCCTATTAGAATATTTTTAAAATCTGAGGACAGCTTGAAAACAACATTTTTGGCGGGGAGGAGGGGGGGTTAACTATGCGTAGATTTGATGAAATTTATGCGGCATGAAATTTCATTTTGGGAGTACGAAAAAGGCACCAAAAAAACACGATTTTAGCTCTCTGGATTTTAGTAGACCTCCTGTTTACCCAAAAATCAACTTTCGCAGCTCAAAATTTGGTTCTGAGGTCTGGGTGACATGCTCCTTTAATGAGTCAAATTCTATTTCAATCAGAGTTGACAACAGGGTGCCTATTTTCTGGAAAACTGGAAAAAGTCAATCAGGGAATTTTATAAAATAATGTATTTAATCAGTAATTATGTAAATTTGAGCTTTTACGTTATTTTTCGTATATAAAAAAAGAAACTTTTTTTTGGCCACATTTTTTGAAAGTTTTATTTTTCTCAAAATTGTCAAAAAAATCATCATTTTTGCCAAAATTGTCAAAATATTCTCTTTTTTGTCAAAATCGTCATAATAAATCAAAAAGTCCTATCTTTTCTCAATACCTATTTACAAAAAAGTCCTTTTTTGGCCAAAATTTTCAAAAAGTCCTTTTTATTTTTTTACCTAAATTGCCATCGAAAGTCTTGTTTTCTGTCTGGACTATACCATTAAAAAGTCATATTTTCTGTCCATGTCAAGAACGTCCTGTTTTTTGATAAAATTGCCAGTTGTGTTTTTTTTTTTTTTCATTTCATCAGTTAATTTTTATGATTCTCCATTTACTTTTTTTAATTTTTTGTAGTTCTCTGTAAAATTGGAAACATTTTGACCCCAAAAACAAAGAATTCTGTCTCAATAAATAAAGCTTTTGTTTGAGTCCAGTTGATATTTGAATGGTCTGGAAAACTGGAAAAATTGATCCGGAAAAACGTAGAAAAAATTAAAATTAATTATATTTTTTTCCCTCCATAAATGTGTTCCAATCAAGATCATTTTAAATACATACATATTTGAAGAATGATGTTGGAATCTATGCACTGATTTTTCAAAATTATATCTACTTCTAAAAATATAGGTAAGTTTCTCGACCATCCATCTTCAACTTAAGGAATTTTCAAAATCCTCGAGTATGACAACATAAACCTTAATTTTTTTTTTTTGTTAGTATGTACTTTGCTGGCTCGTGTGAGACAAAGCTATTTATAAATGACAAAAGTTGTAGAAAAAATAATAATAAGAATGTGACTTTTCTGAAACAAAACTTGCAGATATGTCAATTGCTGAGAGATGTTGACCTTTTTTTTTCTTTCTCACTTGTACCCTGTCAACGTAATGAAAAATTGTCTAGTTGAATTTTTTAGTATTGCAGTACTATAATATACGTACAATAGAAGTGTAATTTTGTCGGTTGGAGAGTTTTTATTTTATATGCAAAGTACGTATATAGCGAGCTTTTACGATTTGTGTTCGTGATGTAATTAATCAAATTAAAATGTTCTGTGTGCGGTTGTGTTGTATGTACGTAGTAGGTTAGGTAGTACATAGTACGTATAGTATGTGTACATTGTACGCTTTTACACGGGGGTGTGCGAGAAAAAAAAACAACTACCGAATACCGCAAGTACGACGAGTGCTTTTTGAAGGTAAGAATCGTTATTTAACGCGAGTAATAATTAAAATTCTTCGTGTTGGTTGTTTTTTTGTTGTTGTTGGTGGTGTATTACGATAGGAATACGATGTCTGTGTGTGTTGTAATTCTCGTTATTTTTTATTATCATTTTTCACGTGTTTTGTCTGCGGGCGTGCGGCGCGTGTACCACGTTTGGACGCTTTTATAATTTACATTTGTTAGCGACACATTTTTTACCCATTTTTAAAAGCTGCAAAGTTTACCTATACTTACTAGTGGTTTGGTGTGATGTTTCTTTTTTTTCTCTCGTCGCGCTGTAGGGGTGTTTTTCAGAGAAATATCTACGTTTAGGATTCGAGTGGTGAGGTGTTGAAGCGATGTAGAAATGGGTTACGGTGACGTCGGTTGTAAAAAAATTCTGACTCCCTGGAGTCTTGAAAAAATTTAAAGGCAAAATTTTCGTGGTTTTTTTTGTGATTATCCTGTGAATTTTTTTAAACTGTGCGTCCTCCTTTACCTTTTTATAAAAAAATTTGAGAAATTTTAGAATGGAAAATTATGTTTTATTCTTGATTCAAAAAGTTGTATCACCAGGGAGAAGAATTTTAAAATTCGAAAAAATCTTTTATATCGAGTGTGATTATAGGAGTCACATTAATCCTAATGTTATAAAAAGTCTTCAATCTTAATTTTGAGAAAACACTTGCATTTCTCTTGGAATTTTATGAAAATTTAATTCACAGTTCAATTTATTGTTTGATTAAAAATGGCATGTCTCCCAAAATTAGAATTAAAAATTCCCTGTTCTCATCCTCTCCTCATTCTTCTGTGTGAGTTTTGTAAATACGTGTGTAATCCATCTGTGAAGTAGGAAAATAGTTGAGTATGTGTGTTCTAGTATTATGGTACGTATTACATGTGGTACTATATGTACCATGTACTGCAGCATCGGAGGATAATCTACCTCGTACACAATGCTACATATCCATGTATCATCATCCCAAGCTCAAGAGATGTATGACTATGAATCTGGTTTTTTAGTTTTAGTTTTTTTTTTTTGTTTCAACGGTCTCCAACAAAGTAAACAGGTTTTTATTCTCCTATCGGTCTCGCATGGTTGAACTAGTGTATCCTATCGGATATAGTATGGCGAGTCGTTGTAATATTCTATCTGATTACAAACAACAACAGCTTTTCTCACTGTACAGGGTGATTCGGCGAGTACGAGTATGACTTGGGCCAAAGATCGATCGTCGTGCCGACTGAAGAATTTTATCGCTTCATCTATCGTACACTTCTTGTCTGGTCGCCTGGATTGCAAAAAGCGAAAGAAATATTATAGAGTCTAAATAGACTCGCTATTCGCATGCGATTCAGGTGCGGAATTCCTTCAATTCTTTATCAGCGGAGTTTTCAGAATTGAATTTTTGCAGTATATTGCTGTTTTATCGTCGAGTTTGTTGTTTTTATGCGGAAGGTGTAGGTATATTTTTATCGGTGGATTGTTGTGTGCTCTACTTGATTATTCATTTATCACAATGGTGACTCAGCAGTTTTGCCAAGTTTCAAGAACTACTCGTATTTAATACATGTAGGTACTACGTAACGTACATTGAAATTCAGAAATACTGCTTTGAATTTATTCATTACTATTGGTAGACTTGGCTCTTGAAAATATTGGAATTATTCATTCAGTTCTTCCTCAGAATGAAGCCCAAATTTTTCTGAAATGTGTTATGTGTATAGTTACTCAAGTTACTCAAAAATTAAAATCCAAGTCTTCGATGCTTACCTAGGATAACCTAGTTTTTGAATGATATTTTGAGTTCTTGGGACGTATTTTCAAATCTTGGCACGAATGTGATTAATTTTTTGATGATATTTCGGACGATTGTTGAAAAGTTGAATCTAATTGAATTTTTGTTATGATTTTTTTGTTTTTCAAAAAAGTGTTACGAAAATTTTGTTTTATATCAGGGCATTTTTTAATATTATACATATAAGTGCTTGGCCAAATGGCCACCCAGTGACTTTTGTTTCATTTTTTAGAAGATTTAAAAAAAGAAGAAATCTCTACCTAATCTTTTTCAGCATTTTTTTTTTTTTTTTTTTTTTTTTTTTAATCTTACAAATAGACCATCCTATATGTATCATTTTAAAAAATATTAAAAGATTAATTTTTATGCTTTTCGAGCATTGAAATTCTTGATTTTATTAATCACTGTATTCAAAGGATGCACGTTCTTCCTTCGTCACCCTGTAGAATCATACCATTTTTAAAAAAAATTAATTTCATTATAATAGGTAGGTACTTATACCTAATTTTATTTGTTCACGAAATTGTTCTCCTTCCCCTTTCCTCTCTTCACTTTACTCATCACTAAAATTCCAGCAACTAATTTTACATTGTACATTACATATTATATTGCGTCGATTGTGGTAAACTGGTAATCAAAGGCACGAGATACTAATTCAAAAGTCAGATCTGTCAAAAAGATCTTAAAAGCAGCTTTTTTCTTCTGTAAATAAACTTCTATTGAATTGAACGTCGCGGTCAAATGTACACCAACTGGCGTAGAATTTCTAAAATTAATTAGGAGCCTCCCGGAAACATTCATCTTTGACTGAAACCACATCCACAATACAGCCCTATTTTTTCAATATCCCTTCGCAACAAAGAATACGAGAAAGAGAGAGAGAGGAAGACTGAAAAGACGCGTCTGGGAGCACCTGTAGAAACACCCTGTATAAACAAGAGAACATACGAGAGATTATACGTGTATGTGTTGATGTAGAATTCCAGTTAATCTCATTTATAATATTATGATATTATGGTGGTCTTATCTCGTATATGTGTATGTTGGGTTTAGTTTTTCAAAAATGATTACATATTCTATAACAAGGTGTCATCTTGGGCGAACGACGAGCATTTCTGTGGCTGCGAAACCGATATGCGTAATTAATCGAGAACACGTACGAGAGAATCGAGAGATAATCATCTGGACGATAAATGTCTCGGTTGGTCGTTGGTCCGACAAAAACACAACTCTAGTCGTAAAATCTTATATTATGCTCGCTTGTAATGCTCGTAAACGAAGCATCGGATTCGATTGGAAAGCCCTCTGTGCAATGTGCAGCTTCTCTTTAAACCGAAAAGCTAATCAAATTGGCTGATGCGAATCTTACACACGTACTTCTCTCGCTTGTTTAACCGCCTAGTCGGGGCTTTGGTCCGCAATTGTTTTAACGATCTGATAATGTGCCGACGATAAGATTTTATGGGCTGTGAAATTGAATCCGCGTACAGAAGCGATCGAGACGACCAAGACTCGAATACCGAGCAAATTTTCACGCTTTTTTGTCCACCTAAATGCGCCTATGTGTGTACTATATCGGTGTACTGCAGGAAAATTTTTGCCAAGTTTATACCTCATTGTCTTCGTTGTGCTAAGTACGATATTCGACGTTCGTTGTTGGTAATTAATCTGCTAAAAGTTCAACAACGAGTATAAGGATCAAGTCAACGATGAGGGGAAAAGGGCAAAGGACACGATTATGTAAACATTGGGCTGCTGTGTAAAAATCTGCTCTGCTCGTGCGAGCGAAAAAAAAACGCGAAGCTTATATGCTATGTAGATTATGTATGAATAAAAAACATTGCGCCCGAGTGAGAGAGAAAACACGAGTAAACAAAGCATTAAAAATGGTTAATTCTCTCTGCATAGGCGTCCTTTAGGCTATCGATACATCGTTATTATCCAGTTGCTAGCTCGGCGTTATTTTTTTCCTCGTGTTTTTTCCTCCCTGCGACGACTTCAGCGTGCTCTCTGGCTTTCGTATTGTAAAATATTGTGAGATAATTCAGATTACGCTGATTATCTTGTCTATACGACGTGAAACACGGTATTCTTTACCCATAAAAAGATCATTGTTTATGTTGTGAAATGGCGTCCGCGTCCGTGTTTCGAAGGCGAGAAGAGGCGACGTTCGTGGCTTGGGTAAGATTAAAAAGCGTGTTTATGATGTGCCATATACTACCCATCCATATACTTATACTGTGTAGTGTGTACGATGCGACTGTATTATATCGCCGGGTAATTTACTGTATTATATATTTTATGTGTGTGGAATTGGTGTACGAGAAAACTTCGTGCCGAGTGATTTATTATTTATGAGTTGAAAAAAAAAAAAAAAACAAAAAAACATTCAGTTATAGATGAGGTTGTAGGTGTGAGGTTAAGATTGGCGAAATTTTAATAAAACTTTGTGATCATATAGAAAATGTAATTGGAACTCACAACCAGTCATCTTTATCCTTTACCGAGTTGGAGTTTGGCTCTCTGAAAGAATATCAAAACCAAACTTTCGAATTGTCCAGCTTGATTTTTTGATTTTTGGCGAATTTTTTAAAATGGCCGAAGACTATTGGCAAATCAATCTTCAATTGAAAAAAGACTGGAAAAATCAAGCTATACATTGTATTGAAGTTGATCCTCGAGTCGAATGCGACTATACTCGAGTTGATATGGAGATTTTTTTTAGCTATAGTTGAGTCTTCTCCAGGGTCCATGATCACAAGAAAGTGCTTTGGCCTCGCAGCTGGGATTTTAATCCTGTCACGAGATTTTGATATTGCGAGTCCATTAAAGCAGATGAATTGCAAATCCAGAGTGATGGCTTCAAAGCATTTTTTTGTAGTTGAAAATCTCGTGTTCGAAAAAAAATCTGGTATCAGTGTAATTACTTGAAAATGTCTCCTATTCTATGTATAAATGAACGCCATCTACCGAAAAATGTGCGATAATGTGGAGTATTTTATGTTATCATTATTTCAGAGAAATGTATTTATTGAAATGAATTTACATACTGAGGTGGCTGGTCTCTGTAAAAAGGGCATATCATCTGCATACAAATAATTTAAAGAGAAACCGAGTTCAAGATTTTTAAAGACTTTGTTAGAATACGTACCTATATTAAGATTGTTTGATTTCATTTTTGTTCTTCAAACATTTTTTAAAAATTTTAGATGTTTTGCAGGAACATTTTTTTGCAATTTCAATTTTTAAAATTTTTGTTTACACAAAATTTTTAAAATTCCTGTTAGAATTCTTTACATTTATAATTTTTTGATTTGTTTGTGGGTTGTTTTTTTTTTTTTTTTGAATTAAGAAACATTTTTATTTTTTAAAGACACTCGTAAATTTTACAAATAAAAAAAATTTCCATCCAAAATTTGAAATTTCGGTATTTGGATAAGTACAATCTCATACGACGGGTGTAATAATCAAGTAATTACAAACACCCAAAAAAAAAAAAAAAAAAAAAAAAAAAAATTTTCCGAGTAGCAGAAATATAAACGTGAGATTTCAATAAGTGCCAAAACTAATATTAATTACCCAAATCCAAATTTTATCATTTCCAGCCATTCTGGAGCCTCCATCGCGATTTTTCAATTTCTCCAGAATTTTGAATTTGCTCCAGAAGGGGTGAATATGCGGTTGGGCAGCTAGAAATCGAGTTGTGTATTATACTCAACCTATTCAACGAGTTTATCTGCATTTGAGCCGATTTTGAGAGTGACACCTCAAGAGTGGTTTCTTGATCACCTTTTTTCAAAATTCAAAAAATCAATAGATAACCGTTTGTGAAGAAATTTTTGAAATTCACGCGAATCACTGTATTTTGTCCAAAACTAACCCCCCAAATCCAAATTTTATAATTTCCAGCTATTCTGGAGCCTCCATCGCGATTTTCAATTTCTCCAGAATTTTGAATTTGCTCCAGGAGGCGTGAATATGAAGTTGGGCACCTAAAAATCGAGTTGTACATTACACTCGACCTGTTTAACGAGTTCATCCACATTTGAGCCAATTTTGAGAGTGATACCTCAAGAGTGGTTTTTTTAGGTGTCACTCTCGCTCCAAAACGGCTGGAAATGTTAGAATTTGCGCTCCGGGGGCTAGTTCTTGAAAAAATACGGCGATTTGCGTGAATTTCAAAAAAATCCACACAAAGGAGAAACTTTTGATTTTTTGGATTTTTTAATTTTGAAAAAAGCTGGTCAAATAAACCACTCTTGAAGTGTCACTCTCAAAATCGGCTCAAATGTGGATAAGACCCTAAACTCGTCGAACAGGTTGAGTATGATACACAACTCGATTTTTAGCTGCCCAACTGCATATTCACGCATTCGGGAGCAAATTCAAAATTCTGGAAAAATTGAAAAATCGCGCTAGAGGCTCCAGAATGGCTGGAAATTATAAAATTTGGATTTGGGAGTTTAGTTTTGGACAAAATACAGTGATTCGCGTGAATTTCAAAAATATCCACACAAACGGGGGAACTTTTGATTTTTTGGATTTTTTAATTTTGAAAAAAGCTGGTCAAAAAGCCACTTTTGAGGTGTCACTCTCAAAATCGGCTTAATGTGGATAAACTCGTTAAACAGGTCGAGTGTAATATACAACTCGATTTTTAGCTATCCAACCTCATATTCACGCCTTCTGGAGCAAATTCAACATTCTGGAGAAATTGAAAAATCGCACTGGAGGCTCCAGAATGACTGGAAATGATAAAATTTGGATTTGGGTTATAAATATTAGTTTTGGCACTTATTTTGGCCATTTTTACTGATCAAGTACGTACTTTTAAAAAAAAACATAAATCGCCAAAAACAGTCAATTTTGAATTTTCAAAAATTCGCCAAAAATCGAAAAATGAACTTGGGCAGCTGAAAATTTGGTTTTGTGGGTCTTGGACTACGCTCTTTCCAAAAATCGCGGTCCCGTTCAAATCGGAGTGTGACACCTCAAGAGGTTCCCTGGTCAGTTTTTTTTTTAGATATTCCAAACCTTGGGTAGTAGGTACACAAGGAGTAGAAAAAAACAAAAAAACTTGATGTGTACACTTCTATTCCATTCTAAATTACATACTTCAATTTTAATTCTAAAAATTACACTTATTAAAACGTTAAATTCACCTTCACATTCTTGATCTTAAGTATAAAACAAAGCAGCTTCCGGTTTGAAAAAAATTGAAAAAATACGTCAGTTCGATTTCCTCGAAAGACGTTATTCATCACCGGACAATTTAGAAACATCACATATCAGCAGAACTCTCAGAGCCCTCTCAAGTAGGTACAGTATGAAAAATTTCTTCAAAAAATAACACATCAATGACTTAGTATTTGGCAACGTCGCAGATAATCACTGTAAAAATTGCATTCAATAAGGTATCCAGTATCCACCGATCGTGTTGTACAATATGGATAAAGTAAAGCAGAATATTCAACACCATTACGTTAACTTTAGGTACAAGGAAGGTGTTGGTATAATACACACAGGATAATGCATAATAGAAAATACACATGATTCATCGTCCCCCTCATATATCATTCTGAAAGCATTGTTCAAACTACCTTGACAACTTTCCATTCCCCCTTGTATAGGTTTCAGCAGCAGGTCGTCCCAAACTCTCGCGGTCTCGGTGTCGATTTCCAATTAAACAAAGCATCTTTCTTATCTCTCTAATCAACGGAATAATATGCGAGTTATCCGCATACCTTGTGTTTATATTAAAACAAGGCAATTAAACCATACTCCATGAGATAAAACTGGTTAGCTATTTGACCATTACTAGTACTTGGACGACAACCATGTCCGATAACGACAATTAAGCGTTTGTAATTGTATCGGAAACATATTCTAGCACCTAATCACCACCTCACAGAGCACATTCTTCCAACACTGCCCATTGCCGGATGCCGGTGCTGAGGTGGCGTCTACACCAGACAGACGACAGTTCTAATAATAATTGAATGCATAGTATCATGGCCGAGTGGCATGTACTCGAAGGGTACATATTAATTAGATTTCGCGAACCTGAGTCGACTATTTACACGTTTAACGTGCTCGTTTGTTATAACGCAGCCAATGAATAAAACCCAAGAGGGAAAAAAAGCCGAGGAGCAGCTGTTCGTGCGTAAGGTATTCAAAGAAACGGATTGATTGGTCATGCTGAGAGATCTCGCCATGTACAGCATATACACAACAACTATGGGCGGTAGAGTTGAAAATCATCGAGCAAGATATCTTATTTTACAACTCGTATATACCTAGGCGGCCTAGCATCTCTTTGTAACTATACCATCGTTAATAAAGATGTTACAAACACCAAACCATCTACATGTATAGCATCGAATTTGCCACCTCTTCGCGTCCCTCCACTTTTACAGAAAAGATACTCGTACAGTCGGCAGACGAAATACCCGGCGAGCTTCGAGCTCGTTTGGAAGGAGGGCCCAGGAACCTCGTCCATTGTAATTACCCCGCGCACGCAATACCCGACTTAATATCTTATTTTGCTATACCTAGATGACGTGTTGGTTGTTGTTGCTATTGCTGTTATTGTTGCTCGTTATAGGTTTAGGTTAGGTACGGCACATCGCATAGTATGATTACTTCTAATTCTTATAAATACATTGAAACGTTCGAAGTAGGCACAGGTACTACAATCGTTTTTTAAGCACTGGTTCGAGTGTACTTGTTGGAATTTTTAACCATTCAGAAACAGTTGGAAAGAAAATTGAGCCATTATGATTTATGACTTTACATATAGGTACATATGTGATAAAATCGAAATATCTCGTCCAAAATTATAGTAAAATTTCGAATTTTTCTTTAGGAAAAAAAATCATTAGGTACCTAAGGAATTCACCAGGGAAAGAAACGATTTTTCGAAAAAAATTCAGTCGTGAAACACAAAATCACCTATCCTCATTTTTAAAATCAATAAACATTCGAAATTTTCCATAACAAAGTGCAGAAACAATTTTACCAAACTGGCGTGGAAAGCTGAAATTTTACATTCAGTTAGGCACCCTATTTTCGACTTTCGAATCATTTTGAGCAGTTCTGAAGCAGCTTCAGCGAATTTCTGAACATTCAAATTTCCACAAAACTTTTGCAAATGAAGCTGGAAAGTTGAAATTTACTTAATACTTTTCAATTTCAACATTCTAAGTCGACTGAAACTGGTTTCCAGCCGTTTTGGAGCCTCCAGTAGTGGATCACTATCAAACACCCGTCGCAATCTTATAGGTGCTCAAGTTAATTTGGTCAGATTTTGTGGCGTTTTTCGGAAAACTGGAATCTCCAGAATGTTGCTAGAGGCTCCAGAACGGCTTGAAACCAGCTGCAGTCGATTCAAAACGTTGAAAGTAAAGTAATACAGTGAATTTTAGCTTTAAAACTTCAATTGGAAAAATTGTGTGGAAATTTCAACTTTCAAAAATCTTCTAGAGACTCCAGAACTACTCAAAACCGTTCATAACCGTTTTCAATTGATTCGGTGGATGGAAGATAAGGTGCATAACAAATTTCAGCTTTCTAGGTCTATTTGGTGAAATTTTGATTTTTCATGTCATTTTTGAGTCGAATTGATTTTCAAAAATTCAACAAAAATTGAAAAATGCACTTAAGCACCTGAAATTTTGGCTGCGGATGGATATATTTATAGGTATATGATCTTTTGGTGTAACTTTGTCCAGTTCAAAAAAATTGCTGCCAGTTGATTGAAATACCTCTATTGTGAGCATTTTGGGAAAAGTATGGTCCCAAAAACTCAATTACCTCCCTTCAAAAAAAAATTGAAAAATTCATTTTAAAAAAAAACAAAAAAAAACAATTATTGTTAAGGTAACGAGATCATTGACAGATTGAGTTTATTTATTGATCTTTGAGGTGGGGGAGGGGTGCTTGGAAGTTTCAACATTTGCAATTTTTCGCAAAGTCAAACTCTATTTATATCTCCATACTGATTGATCTTCTAACAAATCTCACTGCAAAGTCTTGGAGAGATTGAGTATGTGAGATTCAAAATCACTGATTAAAATTTGAAGAGCACAAAATAGAACTTTCATGGTAAAAGCTTATGTTTTTTGATAGCTGTCATTTGAAAAATGAAAAAATAAAGTAAAGTAAAGACACTGTTTTAATTTTTTGTCAAGAAAATAATTTTCAAAATAGGATTTTGAATACCCCTGAGAGGCTCTAATTTTGGTCAAAATTCAACAAAAATTCGATCGTAAAATTGTGCATTTTATTGTTGCTCATTCTACGCAACTGAGTTCGAATTTTGGCTCATTTTTTCGATTTAACGCGTGATGGGTCATTTGAGAGATTTTCGAAAATGTTGAGTACGAATATTTTCTTAATTTTGTTGGTTTAGCCCTTCCAATGTCTCCTCCTTTGCCTTCATTTTGGTAAAAAAGTTTATGGAAATTATCAATACCTATAATGGTTTGACATGTCGATTTTTACTTTGGAGGATGCTGAGTTCGAATAGTTTTTTTTTCTTTTTTTTGGATTCAAGACTCTGGTGCCTCTTCCAACTACTAACTCTTTGCTTTTTTCAAAACTGAGTAGTGAAAAGAACGACACTTCACTAGTCTTATTAGAAGATTTGGGTTCATAAATAATTTTTGATTGTCATCGTGAGCATTATCAGCTCACCTGGTTGTATGTGTATAGTTATTTGATGGCTCTCCAAAAATTTCTCAATCAACGTACACACTGCTCAAGTTTCATGGTCTTAGCTATCGAATCCTCCTATGAAATCGACAATGTATGTACTTACAATATTTCTACAACTTCACCGTAAGGCTACGACCTACGTAAATTAATTCGATAGAGTAATATTTGTTCTCGTGACGGTGCGAATTTTTCTACGTAAATACTCAAATAGTTAAACAAAAGTTTACCTATACACGTTTCTTCAGCAACGTGTGCAGTACTCGTATTATATATATATAATACCATCCAGAAGAAACTAAGTTAAATGAAACCCTGGGTTTGAAACAATAGCTCCCTCTTTTCTTTTTTCCCTTTTGTCGACTTCAGCCAGAGAAAAAAAAAGAGAAGGTGAGCTATTGAAAACATATCCGGCTTTAGATACGGAGTAGGGTAAAAAATACTCATGATAGCAATAGCAACAAGCGAGAAGCTGTGATACAGTACTTGATGGCCTTACTACTGGCTGCAGTATTCGTATAATGACGAATGAGAGTGACAACGTTCTCCTCTCGGCTCTCTCGTGCAGAGGATAGATTTTATGAAATTATGTTCCCTTCTTAGGCTTCGACTTCCGAACCCAGGGGTCGTGATTATCGTCTGGTGATCCCGACGACACAAACGGCTAATTTAATCGAGATTTTTTTTGTTTAATTTTTTTTCGAGTTTTGTAAAAATTGAAAAAACGAGGGTGGACAAACGCTAAGTCTGGAGAAATAATAAAAATGAAATATTTCCTTGTGAGAAATTAATTTTTTGTAATTTTTGTATATGCAAAAGGAGGAAACCCAACGATAAGAAGAACAATGCTAGTTTCGTATAAAGGGGAGCGTTTTCTTATATATGCTGATTATTGCGATGACAATGAAAAATTTTCTGCATTCTTTTGTAAATTGGATGATGCAGTGTAAAAAATAATCATAATATTTTGTTGCCCTTTCTATAGAGTGAATGTGATTTGAATCAATTTCAAGTTACTTATCTGCTGTAATTACGTTGGAAATTCGCTGGTACGAATTTCAAGGCAAGAGAAATCGTGTCTTGTCATTATTTTCAAGAATTTGAAAAAAATGAGATAATGACATGAGACAATAGCTTAGTTTTTTGTGCTTAATTCAATCAAAAATACATAAAACAATCGGAAATGCTCCCCAGAATAACATATGATTACTATACGAGCATTCCAGCGTGCTTGTACTTGTATTTTATTATTGGCTGCGGTTCAGATTATAATGACGATGCTGGACGACCACTGAATTATAATGGAGTCGACGATAAGGAAGGTTTTGTTCTTGTTCATTCAGTATACTTAAGATATAATCAGTAGTAGTGTATTTGTAACTAGCTTATGGTATTGTGAAAAAAAATACCTAATTCATGAATCTTTGGTTTGATTTCAGGTACGTTCATATTCAAGTTATTAAGAGTTGTTTAGCAGAGCTACTTGACTCGAGTCGATAACGTAAGTAAACTAGGATAGCTGTTTGTTTACCAAGTCACTGCGTTTATTTTGATCGAATAATATAGCATGTGGATTGTTTACAAATCTAAATGACATGAGGGTTTGGTTATCTGTAATGGGGGGTTTCAGATTATTTAATGACTAATCACAACGACGACGCTTCCGTTGTCGCCAGATAAGATGTGGAATTTGTCGAAATACGGTTATCAGCGTTAAAAGGTACCCACATTTTTCTTGTGGCTTGGTTTTTTTGTTGGAGTTTTTGAGAGAATGGAAAAAGTTGTGGGAAGAGTGTTGATTTTCGAGTTAATTTTGAGTGACAGGAAATCTATTTGAAACAAAATTCGTAGAGAATCAAAAAGACGAGCTTTTTTGCTATTACAAATTTTTTCTAGAGGTTCATAAAGCATTTCAGAACCATTAACCGTGTTGAAAACCCACGAAACACGAAGAAAATTCGGCCATGTAAAGCGTCGCATCCGGCCAGCTTGCTTTTTTCCATGATGGCTGCCTGGCTATTAATTAAAATATAGAAACTCGAGTTAAATACTACTACCGCGTTAAAAGCGTAGCGAAAGATTTTTCAATTTTGACGCCTGGTAAGAGAAGAAAAAGCGTGTGCGAGTGTTTATGCAAATCGACACCGTTAATAGGGTAGCAAAAGATACGGAAAGACACTCGAGAATTTGGACCCTTTTCTATATTCCGAACTCGTAACGCAGGAGGTACTCGACGATGTGGAATTTTTTTGGGTGCGATTCGTCGTCACGCCCGGAGCCATGCGAGTTCGAAGAACCAACAAAAATCTCTTAATCGGAGTCCGGTTTTGGTTGATTCGGAAACGTTACCTATACCTTCGGCTTCGGTTTCGGATGTCGTGGTTTGCGTGTAACCTCTCTGTCTCGAGGGCATATCTATTTCTATAAAAGCAACCTAACGTTATGGAAAAATAGACTCCCTCGATTTGAATTTTTTTCCTCTCTCATTTGGAACTAAAATGAAATAAAATTTCCTAACCGATATATAGGCTGACTTTTAACCCATGCACAACAATCTGGCGACGCGACGATGCAAATGCGATGGTGTTTGGGAAATTAATTAATTTCGCCACCACTCGACTTTATATAGTAATTAATTGTAGGTCGTTGATGTCGCGAGCGTTTTTGTTGTTCGGGCAACGAGTTGTGACGACGAAAAGTCAACCATATAGCCATTAAAATGAGAAGTTTTCATTAAAATTTACACAGTGGAAAAAAACTAATTATATGCTGCGTGGTTTTGTTTTTCCAAAACTCCAGAGTTCTGGCAGAGGGTGCAATTCCGTTCGCCAAGTACGGCTATAAAGACTATACGGCCGCGTATATAACCGCAAAATGGTAATTTTTTTCTACCATATTTTCAACTGCAGTATGACATTTAGCGAACGATGATTAATCGATATCGGTCGCGGCTCGTTACGTGTGTGTGTGGAGTGATTTAATGACAGCAACAGCTTCGAAAAGAGCATAGCGATCGCCTCAGGCTATCGAAAGTCGAGCTCGACTGATGTTGGCTGGCGGTGTTTATAATATACAGGATAATATTATACCGATGTAGGTACTATGTAATGTACATTATCGCACAGAGTGCACCGTATACCATAGTTTTGCTTATGGTGTATAGTGTATACGATACGATGACGATGGCGATAAAATGTATTCACTTGCACTTAATGCGCTATTCTCGCGTCGTCGTAGTCGTCGTCGTCGTGATATGGGCTCACTTGTTGCGTAAATACGAGTAAACGACCGACGAGAAAGTACATTGCGAGAAGTTGTAATACATACGGTAAATCATAGCGTGTAAGACCGGAATAAATAGTAATCGTATCGTCGAACTAGATCTAAAACGCTTATAGAAGATGAAATCACTCTTATAGCGTTGAAATAATGTTCAGTTATGCAGTCTGCAAATCTGAATGTAGGAAAAAATAACGAGGTACGTTCAATCTATCCGCAATTGAACATTTTCATGATGAAAAAATTGCGTACTTAACTTATTTCTGCAGGGGCGTCAATTTAAATTTGAAAATTGCTATAGGTGGATTAAATCTGTTAAACTCATCTTGTACCTACTCTCTAAATTTGAAGCAGTGAAATTTCATTTTTACTGACTAATTCAGTAGATTTTTCGCTGTTTTGCAGTAAAAAACTACTGCTTTTAAGAAGCCAAAATGTCGTGACTGCTAAGCAGTGAAATTTCACTGCTTCAAATTTAGAGAGTAGTGGAAAAAAATACCTATACCTACGTATGGATTTTTTATATGTACGTTCAAATCAAAGTTTCTGAAGCTACAGCACTAGTAAATTTTGTAACCTTGAATACGTGTTTGTCTATGTCTAGGTTCAAAATTGAAGGTGCTACGAAGGCTGGAAACTTACCCATGTTTCGAATCAGTTTTACATTTTAACAAATTTTCAATCTTCAAAGCTGTGAGGGCACTTTCAATATTAAACTACGAGTACAATGATGAAATTTTTACGAATAAACAGTCTTGTAGGACTTTGAAAGTTCTATAAAATGTGCTGTCTTTTTGCCTAAATTCAAAATTGAAGGTCGTATAAAGACTAAAATTGAACTCGAGAGCATTAAAAAAAAAATTCTGTATTTTGACGGAAATTGAGGAGAAAGTTCATTTTGAGTAGAACGCTACCCAGAAAAATTTTTGAGTTTTCCAGCCGTTCAGAGAGCCAAGTCAAGGGTCCTTAAATCTGAAATTCTTTCTTAAAAAACAGCTTTTTGCTCTTTTTGGTGATTTTACCTCATCTATGCAGTACCTTCGACGCCACCCTTCCCTCCTAAAAGATGCGATTTTAGTTTGTAAACCTCCCGCAGGGTATCCAACAGGTGGTGAAAGTAGTGAAAAAGTAGTGAATTTAGTCAAATGGGTAGTAAAAAAATGAAAAACTTCAGACGCGCAACAAACACCTTCAAATCATTGAAAAAAAATTGATTTTTGATTAAATTAGAAAAACTTTGTGTACAAATTTTCTTTCAATTTCAATTTTTTTTGAAAATTTTCCTGTGAAAAAGTTCACTTTGTTGATTTATTTTTGTAGGGGGGGGGGGGGGGCTCGAGTGGAGAGCTTTCTGAAAATTTCGTCGAAAAAATGTAGAAGAAAAAGTAGCGATTTTTTTCAAAAAAAAAAATATGTTAGATACCATGTCTTTGAAACATTAGCTTTGAAATTGATTTTACTTTTTTACTCAACCCTATTTACATTAAAATTACTCTTTGGAAATATTTACCCCCTCCCCCTCTCCCCAATGGCGAGTAAAACACTGTTTTGCACAATTTTTGGATACATGTATCAAATTTAATTTTTTTTTTTGTTAATTTACTTACAGTGATTTTAATGTCATTTTCACAATTTTGTGTTATTTTAACAGTTATTCGATTTTTCTGTCATTTTTTGTCAAACTTTACAGAAATGAGAAAATACTCGTATTAAGTACTATCTGCAGTTTATAAAGATTTACAGTAATTAAATTTTGTTTGGGGTGGTTGCCTAGTTCTACTAAAATTCTGTCAATTTGAGTGATTTTTAGATTTTAATGCTTTTTTCATGTTTTCAAGTAATTTTACCAATTTTTTGAAGATGTTTAGTGCAATTTTTTCTACATTTTACGTAATTTTTCCGAAATTTCTCCAGTTTTTTTTGGTAATTTTTTATGGGGTTTTTTCATGTTTTAATTTTTTTAAATTCAGTATTTTTGGCAAATTTTTCTGAAATTTTTTTAGGTTTTGGTGATTTATTTACTGTGTTTTTTTAACGCTTCATTCATTTTTTTAAAGTTATCTTGACTGTAATTTCGTTGAAATTTCATTCAGTTTATTGTGTTTTTATGTTCACGTAATTTTAACAGGATTTCCTAGTTATTTTTTTGCAATTTCTGATAAATTTTGTCAAATTATACTCAAATTTCGTTTTGTTATTATTGGTGGTATTTTATTTCTGATGTAGGTATATTGTTAAATTTTACTGAAATTCTATCTTATTTTAGTGCGTGCTTTTGAGTCATTTTACTCATTTATTGATTATGTTTCATGCACTTTTCTCGACATTCTTCCTCATTTAGTATTCCAAAAAATTTCAGTTCTTGATGATTTTCACAAATTTTTATGTTTTTTCTTGGAGTTTCATAATTATTATTTTAACATTTTTTCAATGTATTTTATTAATTAAGTAGGTACCTTATTTTGTAATTTTCGCTAAAAATTTCTTCGAATTATTTGTAATTTAATGTAATAATAATTATTGTTTGATTTTGATGGTTTTAAAAATGTTTTTACTTATGCCATTTTAAAAACGTTTCAATTATTTCTTAGGTATGGAATTTTCACTGAATTTCACCAAGATTTGCTGAAATTTTTTTGTTTCTCGAAGTCATTTGGTAACTCCCTCCCTCCCCCCCCAAAAAATGTGGCTAAATAAAATTGCTGCAGTTGAGCTATTTAGGTTTTTTTTTTTTGAAGAATTGGGGGCTCTAAAAGTAGGTATCTACACTTTCTTGTATAATAGCAGATCCGCGGGGTTTTAGCTTTCATACTTTTTTTTGGTCCTTTATTCCTCTCAATGCCCTCCTCACGTACCTCTTACTCCGCTGTTCTGTGCTCTCTTACTTTTACAGGATGTCTATCAGGTCGAGAAAGTCGCGATTTCTACCAAAAGTCACCAAAAAGTCGCAAAAAATCGTCCAGACTTTTTAAAAAAAAAAACTTCTCGTGTTATTATTCAATGCCTCAATGGTATAGTGCTACTGTCAAAATGCCAAATTAGCATTTTAAATAACCATAAAAGTTCAAAATTTCAGAGACTTTCGCCCTCGCTTCACTCGGGCACATTATTTTCTTTTTTTGACCAAACATTGAATCTTACAGGTAGAAAAATTCACTTCTCACATCAAAAATTATGTTTTTTCATTCTAAAGATTGTGAATTTTCGTCTTTCGAGTGCTTTCGCTCTCACTTCGTTCGGACCATTTATGTGTATTTTCAGAAATTATTCCTATTGTAATTTTATGGAAATTATTGTAAGATTGCTGGAGGCGCAGTACCGTCGAGGGGGGGTGCAAAGAGGACAGAACCCCAAATTCACTCAATGTATTTCATACATTTTTTTTATGTCACATGAAAATTTTAAAGTTGTCCAAAAACTTCCCCCCCTCGCAAAGTCTGAGCTTTATTGGAAACCTAGTTTTTTTTCGTTGAAAAATGAGGGGGGGTCGCTAAAAGACGCGATTTTTGAATATCAAATTTTAGTGACACCCTGTTTTAAAATATTTTCTGCTTCAAATCATCTACTGGTAAGATCTGACAAACGACTAGTTATTACAATAATGTCAAACAGGAAAAGAATTTCATTAAATGTCACTTCACCTTGAACTTGACGCAGACGACTTGTTTGATTAGTTGTCTGCTCTATTCACGAGCGATTTTGTGAAACAGAATGAAGTCGCCAATCGTAGGCGTCCCATCGTCTATATCGAGTCAGCGATTAAAATACAATAAGTTGAACGCATCAGTACGTAATAATAATGCATAATGATGTAAAAAATTCCACATATTGTAATTTCAACGCAAATCGTTGTCAGTGGTGGATGAGTGGAACATATGAAGAGCTTAAAAAACTACAGTAGGTATATTAATTCAAAACGGATATCAACATATTGTTCAACAAGAATGGAAATAAGAAACGAGAAAGCAGGAGCGAGCCAGGCTGATGGCGTTGGAAGAAGATGAAAAAAATCTAATAATTCACCGTACACGTCGCTTTAGGGGGGTTGTTGGTGCGCTCGGTATACGCAACGGTGCGGCGCACGTGCCTCATTTAATATTGTACAACAACCCTGAGCTGAGCAAACGTTTAATATGAAATTCAATCGTTTATGAAATTTTTCCGGTAATTAGTTACAAACCAGCCGCACGAGCAAAGGGAGAGGAACGACTCTTATAGCTAAGTTAACTGTATCGATGTTGCCAAATTTCCAAAATACTGTAAATTACCTATCGTACGCCGTACACCGTAAACCAGGTCGATTATCATAGAAATGACGGACTATAAAATCGAAAATACAATCATGAGTCGCAATAGAGCAACTCCAAAGCAGTAAAAATAATTGAAAAACTCGCCCCTGCGATGAAATTCCTCGCAACTTTCACTCCATCGGGATATTATTTCTTTTAGTTTTCTCTCCGGTGGGCATGTAGTGAATTTTTGGGAGACTGTTAGCTTTCAATAGAATGAAGCTATTATGTGTACCCGAATGTTGGTGAAATACCGTAGGAGCTTTCTTTTCACGTAGTTTTCGCCGAATTACTGATGAGCTTTGGCCGTTTCTGAATGATTTACGGTGTCACAAGTTGATGTTTCTAGACCATTTAACCGATATACCGTATATATAATTTTTTTCCCTCGAAAAATATCCCGCGGTGAAGAAAAAAGCACGGAGAGGATGAGGAGTGGAACTTGTTGCGAAAGAAAGTTTTTTTTCTTCATCTTTCTCGAGGTGTTTGAGAAAGAGGAAGTGTTTCGTCGATGGAAAAATGAACTGGAAAATTGCGAAACGAGATATTTATGCAAAATTGAAAAAAAAAAGTTAGGTGTGATTTTTTTTTTTCAGTCTTGATAAAGAAAATGTTTGTTCCATTTTTGTTTTCAAAGTTGAATCATTCTTTGTTACGAAGATTGCGAAATTTTGTTGTGTTTTTGTGCTAGTTCGGCGAAGTGTACTTCGTCTGATTTAATGGTAGGAAAAATTGAGATTTGAGTTCACGAATGATGGAAAAAATGGAGTAGTTTGATAATTCCGAAGTCTACGATACTCTATGTATAGGTATTTACGCAATTGAAGTAATTGAAAAAAATATTATTATGGTGTGTTCATTTTTAGATAGTGAAATACTCGGTTTAAAACAATTGAAGTCATTTTTAATTCAAGTGAAAAAAACTTACCAAAAAGTGTAGGAATTTATTAATTATTAAAAATTTAAATAAAATCATCAAAAGTACATTTTTTTTTTAGTAACTAGCTTAAATTTTTATCTTATCAATCAATACCTTAGGTATATCTAGGGACAGTATCAAATTTCAGGAATTGAATTTCTATGACCACTTTTTGTACAAAAATATTAAATTTCGGAAAACTTATTTTTTATTTTATTATTTATTAATAATGGATGTTCAGGAGTTACTGACTGCTGATTAGTGATTATGGAATGGATTATTTATTTTTACTTGCTATCATCTGGTTTATAGATATAGTTTTCTGGAGTATTGCGTGACTCTTTGGAATATTTGCACGGAAGGATAGGACGTTGGGTTTCCGTCGTCAAATACTTGTATCCACAGTCGATGCCACGAATCCCATCTAATTCTTCGGTAGTGGTTTTCTGTACCCCGGTTTCTTGTTCTGTATTCTTGTTTTCTCTGTGAATAAGATTTATACTAGTAATATTTTGAAATTAATTGATGTTTCATTTCATTTATTGAAACTAGACAGCTAAGCAAAGCTTAGCTGCAAAGTGTGCGTAGCTAGCTGCTTTTTCTACAGCTATAACCGTTATTACATCTAGGTAGTGCATAAGTGAATCAACCATGTCACAGTAATGAGAATTTTTGAAACTCTCACTGCTTCAAAATAATAATTGTTTTTCGGTGTTTTCATATTTTCCAAATTACAATAGGTATTTCAGAATAATTTATAAGCTTGTATTGCTTCTAAATTAAGAAATTTCTAGTTGTTTTTCATAGTTTGCATTGTTTTAAAATTTACAAAATTTCAAATCAATTTCCCGAATTCCCCATCGCTACAATTTCATAAAGTTTTCAATAAATTTTCAGAATTTTGCATTGCTGCTGAGTTAGGAAATTTGCAATCAATTTTTAGAATTCACACTGCCTCTAAATAGTCAAATTTTGAATAATTTTTCAGAATTCGTATTGTCTTTAAATTAAAAAATTTCAAATTCAATTTTCAAGTTCATATTGTTCACAAATTGTAAAACGTTTACTCAATTTTTGGAATTTACATTGCCTCCAATTTTTCAGAATTCTCATCTTGTACATAAATATTACAATACTTATTTTATATAATTTTCAAGTTCACATTATCTGCAACTTACAGAACTTTTAATCAATTTTTGGAATTCTCAGCGTCTCTAAATACAAATTTTCATACTATTTTTTTTAGAATTTCCATTGTCTTCAAATTTATAAATTTTCAAACCAACTTTCAGAACTTGCTTTTTATTCTAAATTAAGAATTAAATCTTATAAAATATGTTAAGAATTTGAATTGCCTCTAAATTACACGAAAAAAAATATGGGTAATTTTTACAAAAAAATTTAACTAAATACTGGTATTTAGCACAATTAAGTACCAGATCCCATTTAATAATTTTTACTGTAATCATTTAGTAAAAATTATCATTTTAATAAATTTTGCTATAGGCACCAATAGTAAAAATCATTTTGTTTTAATAATTTTTACTAAATCATGATAATAAAAATTTCATGTTTCAATTGTACAAAAATTAGTTTAATTACTCATTTTGAAGTAATTTTTAAATTATAAGTAAAAAGTTAAAAATTATTCATGTCAAGGTAATTCTTTCTATACTTATGGCTATAGGTAGACAAAAAATTAATGAAATGAATTTTTAGTTATCAAATGATATCAGAATTCATAACTCAATTTCAGCATTATTTTTGCCCCATTATCATGTACTACGTAGGTAGTAAACTCCAAAGCATTTACCTATCCGATTTTCCTATGAAAAATCTGTCACCTACCTACTTACCTCACGGGGATTCGAACCTGGGTCCCTAAATTTCCTATTCCTACCTACATGCCCTATCCACTCAGCCACCACTTCACTACGAGGGTTACGGCATTAAAATAATATATTTGTTTGGTAAACACCCCACCAAGCCACTCCCACTTGAAATACACAGCTGGCAGACTGGGGGTGTAACAGGGTACAATGCAACGCAGCTGTTTATAAAATGATGAAAGGATAAGGCTGGGGGTATAGCAGGGTACAATGAGCGGCAGGTGGTTTACAAGTCCCCTTTCTCCTTTTTTAGGAATTTATGCATTAAAATAATGAACTAAAATTGCAATTACTCAGCAATTACCCATCCGAATTGAATGAAAAATAATCTATTCCCTCCGCCTTAATGATTCTCAAATGGTGTCCAATAGGTACAAAAAACGGTGGGATAGTTTAAGAGAACATTCATGTATAATGAAATTTCATTTCTCAAAGCGAAACCAATAGTGTGCTACGCACACTAAAAAAAACAAATACCTACCCTGAGCCTGGAGCTGTCGATGGAGACGTATAAAAGTAAAGAATTATCAAAATTATGATCAAAAAGCGGGAAAACATGGTGATCGATTAATATACGTATAAATCTTCAGAAACGTATTTCGTATATTCGCACGCAAGGCTATAAAAACGTGTCAATTCAAACACAAAGCTTTGTAAGACTGAATTTTTTGTGCATCGATATTATCATTTTTATATTTTGGCAAAACCGATAAAATACTTGTACGTGTCTTTTGTCTGTCTATAAATCATTCAAATTCGAGTAATTAAAAATCTGTTCAAACATGTGTTCCATTTTAATACGCATATCGTGGAGTTTTTATTCTTTGATGTGATTAATCGCTGTGAATGTTGTAGACTAAAAATGTACGGTTAACCTTGGAAAATCCTTTCAGGATTTGAAATTATCTACATAAATGTGTGTTTCAAATTGACATGAATTTATTTCGGAAATTTTTTGAACTATTGCATACTTACTTAAGGATTTCATTCCACGTTTACTATAACGATAATGGTTTATTTGATTATCATTCGCCATATGTTAGGTATTAGTTCAAATCACACGATTTCAAATTGTTTTACACCGCTGTAGATCAAATTTCGAGAGCTGAATTTCTTTTTTCAGTTTTTGTCGAATTTTTGAAAATTTTAGTTCGGCTCATTTTTTGAAAAAACGTTGAAATTTGATCAAATTGAAGTACACAGAAAGCTGAAATCTATTTTGTACTTTATTTTCGACTTATTTGGCGGTTAGAGCCCCTAGCAAATTGTAAGATTCTCTGATATTGAAAAAAATTTCATTAAAATGGATCAAAATGACATTCAGTACTAGGATGATCTGAAATGCATCGATTAAGGGTCTTTTTGAATTTTTCAGTTGTTGAAAAAAAAATCTCAAATGAGTAAGAATTATTTGAACCGACAACAATGATATAAGTATGCCATAAAGCCATAATAATCGATCGAAAAGAGAACAAAAACGAAAAAATCGAATTTATGGTGCTGAATTTTATTTTATCCTTTTTTTATGGGAATTTTTTCTAACAATCCATGGAGGCTCCAATCTCGAAACCTCCTTCAGTCGATTTCGGAGATCAAAAATGAATAATGGACCAGATTTCAGCGTTTCATGTTGGTAAATTCGTGAACGAAAAATTTCTCATTTTTCCCCCTAAAATAATCGCTGGAAAGAATTTTGATTTGACCCAGTGAAAACGATTTTTGAAAATTTGTACCCAAATTGATTAAAAGGGTCACAATAGCAGCGAAACAAAATCTGTAAGTGCTGAACTTCGTTTTGGTCCTTTTCAGCGTACAATTTCTGCAAAACTGAAGAATCCAAAAATCTTCTGGAGCCTCCAAAAAGGCTAGAAACCATCGCCAATCAATTTGAGAGGCCAGGAGTGATGTGTAAACCAAATTTTAGCTTTTCCCTCAATTTCATCAACTTTTGAGTTCTTCGTAGAGAGTAAAACAAATTTTAATTTTCAAAAATTCGTCAAAATCTAAAATCTGGCCTGGTGGTGTATTTTGGGAGAATTTTTTCGATTCGTCTTTATCGGGTTGAAAAAAATTGTCAGTCATTTGTAATCCTTTCTCTTCTTATGAAGAGGGCTGCTCAAAATGTGTGTTTCAGTGTTCTAACGCTATATCGAGCTTCTTTTAATCCATCGACTTGATATTCAATGTAGAGGTAGGTATTTGAAGTTGATCGTCTTGATTTTTTTTTTGCAATAAAACGATCTTGAAATCTAAAAAAAAAAAAAAAAAAAAAAAAAATATGGAAGAAATACTTTAGTTAAACTTGTGATGGAACTTGTTTAAGAAGACAAACAAAAGGACAAAAAAGGGAAAAGTTTGAATTATTCTAAAAGAGAATTATCAAAATCTTCACCAGAAAAATTGCTATATTGAAAGAGAATTTGAACGTTTTCTTTGCTTTCTGCTTTAAAAATTTTCCTTTCAACGTAAAATTTAAACAATTCAGAAATTCACGAAATCTCAGCTCATGTAAAAATCATGATGTTTGAAAAATCGTACTTTTCTTACATTTAAAAAATACATATATGCTCGAATGTATTCCTGGGACATCGAATCGAATATAAAAAACTGTAGGTCTAGGTACATCTCGTAAATTAAAAACTCAATTCAAAATACCTGCGTACCTCTTTGCATTCATTTAAAAAGTTAACACGAGTGGAAAAGTGTTAGCCAAAGCAAAACTATCCCGTTACAAAAGGTCATTAGACAGAGAAAACAGGGGCAGGGTTAGAAAAAAATAAGTAGAGTAAAATGCGTACGAATGTTTTCGTACAGTCAAATTACTAAGGGGTAAACGTACACGAAAAGGGTGGAACTGTCGAATAATTAGATTTCGAAATAAACGAATAATAAATCAGAAAGGCCGCAAAACAAAATAAACTTGATTGGGCCAACGTTAACGTTCTACAAAGATGATAAAAATTAACGTCGACGAAAAAAAAAACACTCTAATGTATAGAGAAGGAGCGTTTAAAAAAATCAAAAAAAATCTTAATCAGAATTGAAAGAACTTTAAAATTCGAGTCCTTTTGATCGTATTAACAAATATCGAGAGGAGGGTGAATCGAGTCGGTTGAAAATTGACGAAGTTTATTTTTGCAATTTATGTATATAAAGCAAAGATATTGTGAGTTGATGTTTGACGATTCGTCCAACCCTATCGTGAAATGGCCAATAGACTGAATTTTCGGTCGAAATTAAAATCGAAGACACGTGCCCACCGCTGCTCGGTGATAAAAGTTTTGATTCTATCGATGCCCTATTGCATATACTGTACTGACGACAACGTGTCATGTGTAGCCTACAGAAACAGAACGCGAATAAACGATTTGTTATGTATACATACAAGGTGTCCTTATTTTGATTGACATGTTGACGAGTGTTGGTGTCGGTGGAGATTGGAGAATGTGATTAAATAAAACGAAAATTTTATACGTGTGTCTTTGGTTCTTATTCATTATTCAAGCTTGTGTAATTTTTTGAGATTTTTTGGCCTCTCCTTCTAAATTTTTTGGTTTTATATATTTTTTTTAAACTGTATATTTTTAGCCTTCCACGTACGCTTTTCTCTCTTCCCCACTCCTACTTGATCATAAAGTGAAACATTAATTTCAAACAATAAAATTTCATATTGAATGCATCTAATACATGTCTTGCCAATTTAGAAATCTTTCATTTCTCGTTGAAGAATTATTGAAAATTGATTCATACTACGAAAACATAGGGAGAGGAGTGAAATCTGACGAACATTGCAATAAATCCCCTGCAGATATTTTTTTAAAAAAAGTCTTACAAAAGCTTTACAAAAGTTCAGAATTTTGATTTGCAGGTTTTTTTGACACCCTGTTACTCATTCAAACTCCTCTATGAAGCTATTTTTTCTAAACTCCATTCTTCTTCAAATGAGAAGTAGAGAGAACTTGATCTTTAGAAAAATCAGAAATATTTTAAACTAAAAATTTTTCGAAATACTCGTCAACAATTTCCAACAGGAAACAACTCATTGAAAAAATTGTGCTCCCTACTATGAAAAATGGTGGAGAAATTGTGTTGGATTATTCAATATTTTATTGTTAAATTTTTATAATTTTTAAATTTAGAACATTTTTTATAATTCAAAACAAAAAACAAAATCATTAAAATTAAAAATGATACGTGATACTTTTTGACTTTGTATTAATCAACGTTATTTTTATTTCTTTGTTTCAGGTGAGTTGAGTATTTATGGAATTTTCTGAATAGAAATAGCAAACCAAGAGAGTAATGAGTGAGTTGATTATTTTTTCATGTTACGCAGCTGCTGATGGCTCCTTCACACATTTTCATAATTTTAGTATTATTTTGGTGGGTTGCTTTTAAATTTCTTTTCGAATTTGAAAAAAAATGGCTTATTAGTAATTAGCTCTTTTCTTTTCGAACCCCCCCGAGGAACTCTCTTTTCACTCCATTTTTTGTTCTTTTTATACTTACTATTTAGAAAGGAAGTGTAAAAAAAGGAGTAACTTTGTTGTTCCCTGATAAGAAAAAATACAATTTTTTTATTTTACTCGGAGCGAGAGCTGAAAAAAACGAGATATAAAAGTCAAATTTCTGCTCGGAGTTATTCAAAGTATTGAAAAGATTCGGCTATTGGTAGCTAAATAGTAAATGTGCTCAAATGTTACTGAAAATTGCGGACCTTCAACGCATGTAGGGGCCAAGATACGCGGCTTCAAAATGTGATAAACTAAAAGGATCACTTTTGATTCTGTTTTTTGAATTTTTTGGTTTCATTTTTCAAATTATGGGTAAGTAAATTGAAAAAGTATTAGAAATAATCGAAGTAATGTGTTTTGAAATTTTGAAGCTACGGTTTTCACGTCTGTCTTTATCAAGATTTGAACTCTGAAAGGATGCATTTTTTGGCGCGTTCATTTTAAACCTTTTTGGCCGTCATTGAGACCCCTAAAACTGCCCATTGTTTTCAGTTTCCAGTAGAGCATTTTTTCTGTTTTGGACTGTAGACTATACTTGTTTAACGTTTTTTAAATTGAAAAAAAAAATGCAAGAATGACCCTAGGTACCCTCTCTTGCGAGTTCATTCAATGTGTATTCTGACCCATTGACGTTACAAAAAAATATTATGATTTTGAGTGTTGGCATGTCTGTATTTTTTTTTAAATGTTTTATTTATCTGTATATTACGTGGATTAGCACGTCATTGTTATGAAAAAGTTTGAGCATCAATTATTTGAAAAATTGGTGCATTTGCGCTGCAAAAAAAAATATTGCTCAAATCCTGTTTCTCATGAATGTGTTCTTTTTGTGGCACTTTAGCATGACAAAAACTAAAAAGTATTTATGATATTTTGAAAGTTGGCGGGTATGCTTCCAAAAAAAATTATGTTACTGACGCTTTATCGAGCTTTTGTACTACATACATTGTTGCATTCGGAAATGAAATTCTTCAATTTTATTTCATATTTTTCATTATGCTGATGGATTGATGCATTGGCATTATAAATAATTTTGGAAGTAGGCAGCCTAGGCTCGTTTGAATTCTAATTTTTCTTCCAATTTTTGAGTGCATTAGGCAATTAGGCTTTTATGTGTATATTGGTTCATTGACAGTACAAAAATTAGTCTTTGTAGAGAAATGCACGTTTGCGTTCCAAAAAAAGTTACCTGGTTTGGAGGCAATAAACGATGGTTGAACTGTGATACGATCGAGGTAAATTATCTGGCATTTATTCATTTTGAAACTCGTGTCAAAATCTATGAAAATTAGGACACCTTGTATGTTTGCGGAAAAAGTCGAAACACGTCAAAAACAACTCACGGGGGCTGATGCAGTGCGGTGTAAAACATTCTCGATGTGATACTATACAGTCAGCCTCTTTTTGGCGTATAGAAGACATAACTGCTGTGAAATAAAAACGAAAATCACGTGGCGGCTGTTGATTAGTTTTCCCTTTCTCGGTCTTTATAGGTCTTGCGAACGTGTTGGAGTAAAACGACCATTGAAAATATTGGTTTGGCGTTTGAGCACGAATTTTTGTACGATTCGAGCGACGACGTTGTTGAACGATGACCTCTCTTAGCGATGCTGCTGTTGCTGCGTACATCTTCGTGTACTCGTAGCTCATTCGCGTAAAATTCTGACACTAGAAGAGAAAGATAGAGAATACCACCGACACCGAGTCGAGTTGTAAAGTGGTTTGAATATCTTAATTTCACGAATAACGCCGACAAAACGTTCTAATGTACTCGAGCCTCAAGTACGCGAGTACAAGAGACAAGAAGCGATGCCACGCTAGTTGAAAGGGTACCAGGGACTGGGGCAGGGGCAAACGCCAAGAAATCTATTCTCGTGGCATGGTTTTTACACCGACAACGAACTCTTTAGTATACTCGTTTTGGCAAAAAGTGGATTTTCGCTGTTAATAGAGAAGTCTTCTTTTCGTCGTTTTGCTGTGCTGTGTGCTACGCAGGCCAAGCTTTTCGCGCTGAGCTGCGGTTTCGTCGCTCGATGCAAATAAAAGCCGAACAAATAAAACAAGCGAAACGCGACGACAGCAGCCCAAGAACTTGCTGCGATGTGACTTATAGTACAATAGAAGAAAAGTAAATACAAAGAAATATATTATGTACAAGACCGGAAAAATTCAGATGGAAATTCTCGAGTTGTTTGGCGATTTTTTTTCCTATTCTACGTGTACGAAAAGTTTGGCCGGAAGCTTGACCGCGTTAACTCGATACACTGGTGCAATTTTTTGTCATCGAACTTTTGTCAACATAATAGAAATAACTCTTCGGTTTAGCTATGTGTACATATATTTTACCATAGTGTAGTATTGTATGAAACTTATGTATGTGTATGTTGACTGTGGCAACTTTTTAAATAGCATAGACCATGACGACGAGAATAATAAACTCGACAGAATTGAATTAAATCTAGTGAGAAAGTTTTTCTTTCTGGGTGTGCTTTTTTATTTTGGTGAATTCTTGAGCTTATATTTCTCTCGTTTAGTTTGTCAGTGATTCCGATTCATGTTGTGTTGGATTTTCAGATTCTTTCGTGAAAATTGACAAAAAAGTTGGATGCGCAAAGGGTAGAAAAAATGTAGCACCTTGCTCAACTGCTCCATGTTTTTGGGGCATTAACTTTTTTTTTAAATTGAGAACATCATTTTGAGAATCACTGATTTGATGATAAATCACAAATTTTAAAAACTGATTATAGTTACATTAGCCAAGTTGCCAATGGAGAAAGGAACATGTTTAATACTTCGGTAATATTTTCAAGTTGAAAGTACATAAACCTGTGTAGGAGGTATGTGGTCTCATATGGTGGCACATGTACTCGTAGTATGAGCAAGTATAAAATATGAATACAAATTTTAATTTCACACGCAACTAAAAACTTTTTTTTTTGTACCTAAGATAACGATCAAAGTCTAACGAATACATACATTTATTAGGCGTTCGTATTTACACGTGTGCTTTGTTAAGTATAACAAAATAAATCATATTTCATCTACTTCGCTCTCTCGTTGACATTATATAGCATAGAGAAGGAGAAGAAGAACTCAGTTCGCATTCCTTTCACGTTTTCAGTTTTCTTTACGCGAGATGTTGTTCGTTAGTATCTTACCTACACCGTAACAAAAACTTAATTTCTTCAACGCCTCGACTGCCTTCCCTTCGTCACCGCTGCCCTGCAAATTGCTCATCACCTTTACGTGTACTTAAGCATTCGTCTTATTTGGAATCCTGCACGCATCTTTTTTGTTTCTTCAATTGCGTATAGTTTTTCCAATGAAGTCCTCATCGCGTTGTGTACTGGAATAGGAAGCTTTCATTAGGTATACGGAGTCTGTTTCATATTACAGAGTACAGGGTTGGTAATCAGTGCTGCTGGATTTTTTCGAATTGACTTCCGTTTGACCTGAAAACGGATGGAAATAAATTGTGTGATTTTGTAACTCGAGATGTTTCGAACGAGCTTAATTAGTTGGAGGGAATGTTGACATAATGGTGTCACAATTACACGTTTTTTTTCTTCAAGCGTTAAAGCTGAAAGGGTTTGATGTAATGGAGTTGAAATTTGATCGAGAACGATATTGCTCGGTGGTGGTTTATACAAGATGAAGGATAGGTGAAGTTTTAATTTTGAAGATTAAATTTTCATCTTGCGGAATTTGTATTATGAGTTGTTGGCCAATACCTTTTGCAAGGTAATTATCTGCAAAAAATTAAATTTAGAATTCAGCAAAAGTGAAAAATTCTAGAAACTAAATTATGTATTCCTTAATTAAAATTTTGAAATTGTGCCCAATTTCATGGAGATTTCGTGAGCTGTGTGAAGCTGATTAAAGTTGCATTAATTCAACCAATCAGAACTCGATAGGTATTTTTAAATTAATGAAAATTAACATTGAAAAAACTCTGATATTTCACCAACATTCATAAAATAATTGTTGAAAATGACAAAAATTGGTGAGATATCGAGAAAAGTTTTTTAAAAATAAAACCAAAATGTGTATAAAAAGAAATACTTGAAATTGTCAAAAAAGAAAAAAAAAATGTGAAACTGATTTATAAATGTTTCTAAATTGAGAAAAATGTGATAAGATGATGAAATTAATTCAAAAATGACTGAAAATCGTGAGAATTGGTTAAGGAAAAAATTGTTAACAATATCCAGGTACATATTTAAAAAAATCCTTGAAATTCTTGAAGAATCAGCTGAATTTGTGTAAAAATTATTGAAAACAAAGATTACATATTCTGAATTTCATCCAATTGAAAGTGGAGTTCCTCAAAGACGTGTACTTTTGCCGTTCTTGTTGGTCTTATATACCTACCTATCTGATCTACCTACAATGGATGATGAAATGCTGACAGCCAGATTTGCTGATGACACTGCTATAATGTACTTTCCTCACATAAAGAGATTACAATTGCCACCAAACGCCTCTTCTTCTTATCATGTCTGGGACATTCTGACTTCATCATAATCTTCCCTTCCATCACCGCACCGGGTCTTCGGTGCGACTGTTCACTTCTCTCCAAAGCTCCTCTCTAGTATACACAGTGCTAGTGCCGCATACTAGGAGGTGGTCATTGTTTTGTGTCTGTCTACAGTCCGGACACTTCACATCCTTCTGGATGCCCCATCTGGTGAGGTTTCCTGCTGTTCTGGCGCATCCGCTTGGATCCTGTTTAGTGTAAGCCACTCTGTATAGGGAAATTCGTGTCCATTTGCAGTGTTCTCGCTACATATGGCCCCCTCTAGGTCCGACCATCTAGTCTCTCTCCCCTCCACAGTGTCCATATCCATTACGTGCGTCTCCCTCATGAAACTCTTCCTGGACTTTAGTCTTGGGGTCACCTGTCTTTGGCTGAACATTATGTGGCATGGGTCTCGTTCTTTCTTTGTCCTTTCTATATCAGCTGCTACAGACCACCTTATCCCAGGGGGTGCGATCCCACATATTCTTGGTAGGTGTTTAAGGTTAGTTGATCTGAGGCATCCAGAGAAAATTCTCATGGTGGTGTTGAGGGCAATGTCAACCTGTTTGGTGTGTGTGGACCAGCCCCAAGCTGCACAGTGCACATCCATACTCTGCTGTAGAGTAACACTGTGCCATGGCTGTTGTCCTCAGTGTCTTTGGTTTTGCTCCCCATCTGATTGATACAAGTTTCTGCAGTAAGTTGTTTCTAGCTTCTACCTTCATTTTTGTGTTCTCACAGTGCCTCTTATATGTGGGTGTTCTATCAAGCGTGATGCCAAGGTACTTAGGGTTTTCACAGTTCTCCAGCTGTACTCCTCCCCATACCTGCTTCAATGTACACCTTGCCTTAGCATTCTTCAGATGGAAGCTGCACACCTGAGTTTTGGAAGGATTTGGTCCGAGGGCATTGCCCACATAATAGGTCTCCAGTTTATTAAAGGTTTCCTGCAACATTTCTTGTACTTCTACATGTGTATCCCCCTGTGCAGTTGCTGCCAAATCATCTGTGTATAGGAAGTGACTGATCTGATCTCCAATATGTTGGTCATTTGTGTATATGTTGAACAGGATCGGGGCAAGGACACACCCCTGTGGCAACCCATTTGTTTGCCTTCTCGATCTGCTGGTCTTTCTCATGTGGGTGACATAGAACACCCTGTTACTGGGCATAGCTTTTATGATGGTGGTGAAATTATGGTTCTGGGTGATGTCATATACTTTCTTGCACAGTAGACGGTGGTTCACAGTATCATATGCGGCAGTTAGATCAACAAACACTGCACCTGTGATTATTCACCTATAAGATGCCATTAACCTTTTACAAAGATTGCTAAGTAAATGGCATATCAAAATTAATGAATCCAAACTTACTCGAAGAATCTACAACTTACCAGTTACCATCAAAGAACTCTATGAAATATTTGGGAATTCATCTTGACAACACATAAGGCTATTGACATACCACAGGTTGTCTATCAGTTTCCCTGAAAGTTTATCAATTTGGTGGTTATTCTAATCAGTGATTATCAGAATTTCATATTTTGAGCAATTTTTATAAGGTGTTTTCAAAATTTAGAACTTTCATTTGATTTTTTCTTCAATTGTAAACACAGTGTTAAACGCTGTACCTTTTCGATTTTTCATAGGCGAAGCATTCTGCCAACGCTTTGCGGATTTTTTTTAGAAAGAGGAGAGGGGTCAAAATTTTACACATGAATTTTTCACTTTTCCAATGTTTTGGAGGTTTCTTATATTTTTTGGTGTGATGTATGGGAGGGCGGGGGTGCAAAAGTTGACAGTATTTTCACCATCTCAATTTTTCGTTTTTCAAATTTTTCTACATGTTTCGATCTTTGAAATTAATATCTATGTATCATACTTTTTCAACGTATTATTATAAAAAAAAAATGAAAATTAATTAATCAAAAATCGATTCAAAAAGCGGAACGAGGCATAACATTTTTGGAGAATTTTCAGTTTAAAATAAGTAGTCAGGAGGAAAAAACAGCAACATTTTTTCAAAATTCCAAAAAAAAGTAAATGAATTGAAGATTTAAAATCTGATTGAGAAAATCAGGACTTTTGAAAAATTTGATGAAAAGCAGGACAAAAGCAGGATTAGCAGAACTGTTAGGCACCCTACTTCAGACAAGGACGATTTCTTTTTCTTCTACACACACCAGTACGTCGGAAATGAAACCCTTTTTCTTTATTTTCGTTGATTTTCAAAACGCAGAAGAACTTTTATTGCCGATATCGTCAACCTCTCACCGTTTGTACATCTATACTTAAACTGCTCCCTCAACAGACGACTTTTTTTTCGTACTTGCAGTCGAATAAAAAATTCAAAACGTAAAACCTATACATGAATAAATAATTATATTCTATCGGTGCTTCGTCGTGTTTTCTTTTTTTTTTCATTCCACTCCCTTAATTTTGCAAGTCCGCTATATTTCTCTGGTTGTCGTTACCCGTATAGCGAATTTCCGACACCCTAATTTTTCTCAATTTTCACATTGACGCGTCTATATGCCGATTTAATTCACCGGATAGGTAGTTGCTCTCAAAAAGCGTACAGCAATAGTGAAAAGTAGATAGTTTCTCCGCAGCCAGCCAGTACAATTCAATCCTAATGTGGCATACTATATATAGGGGTGAATTGAACCTACTCGACGCCGCCAACAAACCAAATGTGTACTATAAGAAGAAAGTACATACACCGTACAAGAATACCTACTTGGAGAAAAAGAAGAAAGAAGAAAGCAAAAAATAGTAGATCTGCAAAACGGGTAAACACAGACGATACTTACTCGTTACAATGCGTATTTTTATCCCCCAAGAGAAATCTTCCCTCGGATTATGATCGTCTCCTTATTGTAACTTATAGCAAATTCTAAAAATGAGAAAACACACTCGACGTCAAATTCTTCTTTTCTCCTCTCTTCGTCTTTTTTTTTACCCCTGCTCATACACTATGTACTCCTACAGTGCTGTTGACTTCGTCGAGTATTTTAAATTAAGAATTTTAAATTCGTTTTCCCCCTGTTTTTTTCCTCGTAGTAGGTATTTTTTTCATACTCTGTGATGCTTTTTATTTCTATGATACTTTTTTAAATACCGATATTTCCCGGTTAGTGAAGCTAAACGTAAGCGAGGGGAACTGCGGATAGCAACATGTTCTTTATTTTTGGTAAATCACGACGCGCAACGTGGTAGTTGCTTTGCAAATTATTTCAGCTGATGTTTACTTGAAAATACAGCACAAGATGCTTCAGGAGTTTCATTTCGAAAATAAGTTGATATTCGAAGTCTTCGTCTTCAGAAACACAGCAAACCATTCTTAGATTCTAATGGTGCTTTGGAGGAAATTCCAGACAGGGAAGGAGGTATTCCAAAAATATGAGGAGATTCCAAACCGAGCTAACCGATAAGAACATAAAACTTACACGAACCACTAATTCAAAAAATGAAGGAATTTTTATTTTTTTGCTATGAGTGTGATTTTTATCAACTTTTTCATGAAATACGTCATTTTGATGTTTGGAAATTGAAAATCGAATTTTTTCAAATTTTGTTTTTTTTTTGTGATGAGTTTATTTCATTGAGTGAAGGGGGTTTTTTCAACTTTTTCAACGGATACGTAGAAACAGGGATCAAATGGGTCAACTTCATCAATCAAAACTTTTTTTCATGTTCTAAATCGAAAAATCGCATTTTTTTCACAAACTTTCAATTTTTTTAAATCGACTTCACGAAATAATGCCATCTCAATTTTTTAATATGTTGTTCAGCATGAAAAGTTGTCCATAATATATTTTTTTCAGAATTTTTGAGAGTCGGAACGATATGAAAACTACGTTTTGAAACTTTTCAAGCTAATTTTTCGTACGAAAAAAAAGTGGCAACGCTAAGGTCATCCCATAGGAAAAATTTCAAAAAAATCACCGCCCCCTCCACTTTTTGGAATGAATTGACGTGGAATGACTCTTGAGTAATTGCATTTATAATTACGGCATGGACTGCCTCATGTTAGGGCTCTACTACGTATGAAAATTTCAAAAAAAATAATGAGCCCATTCCTCTAATGTAAAGGAACATCCGAGCCGAAGATTTTTTCACTTTCAGACCGAAAATACATACATAATCGTGTGCTATGTACACTAAAAACTGGATCATTTTTTCTGGTAAATAACTTTCCCGGTGATGACTCATTAGAAAATTTCCTTAGAGAAAATGGCAACAGTTCAATTTTAAATGAAATATTTTTCGAGATACTATGTTTGGTAATTGACAAATCAGGCGAATAAAGATAAATTTCACGTTCGATGGTACCTGCTAAAATCCTCATTTTAGCTAATTTGTACGAAACACGATGCAAAAAATTAGCTGCCCCGATGACTATACGAATCCAAACGGACAAAAATTAATCAAACATCAAACAATAATAATTTAATCGGCGGTAAATGGAGTTTGGAAAAACGAGTGATTTTCACTCTTTCAATCTGGTTATCAACAAAACAAGCACCTCTCATCCTTTCTAACCTATCACAACACAATAAAATTGTCACTACATTAATCCGACATGAGCCCTTTTAACTAGCTCGTTTATCACATCAAACACCATGACGCTCGTCTGCGTCTGCGTCTCTTCCCCCCCCCAAACCAAGTTCATCCTACCTTTACGTGTGCTTTTGGCAAAAACCACTCGTTCGGCGAAAAGCTCGCGACTACCAGGGTGAAGAACGGCACGGGAAAGGGGAGGGTACGTTTTGCGGTGTCTCGCGAGGAGCGTATTCATTTAATTATTCGTCAACGCGTACGACATGCTAAAGCAGGTACTCGACGAATATATTTAAAAAGACATATTTATTCGTCTGGCAGTGACACAAAAAGTCCACACAAATCGCGTGCGAATACGTCCCTCGATAATTTACCTATTTTTAATCTTCTTTCTTTTTTTTTCTCCTACATATCGCGTTATAATTAATTCGCTTTTTTGTTAACAAGCAAAGGGACTTGGTACCGAAATTGTCGGCAACGCGTGTGAATGCCGGTTCCCAAATAAATTTGCATATTACGTGTTCGCCTTTACCCTTCCTTCGCGTTGGTCGGTGCTCATTTCAAAGTACTAGCTAGTCTCCTATTGTGTGTGTGTTTTTTTCCGACACATCCGCCGAAATTAAAACGAATGCGAAATTAATTTACTGGCGAAAAGTACTATGTTTGCGTTGGAAACATACATTCGAATAAATATTTCGCCAAATCGAACCCCTTTATCTGACGGTTTTCCCCCATAATATCGTGCTTTTCGAGTACACAAAAATAAGCACAAAGGTGCGTGTAAGTTTTTGTAGCATAAAATCAAGCAGGGGGTCCTTTGAAGAGAAAAACTTTCGGATCATGGAAATACCGCCTATTTTTTTGAATTTCGAGTTGATTTCGCTCTAGATTGAAAAATTGACCCCCTCTCCCCTCACAAAAAAGTTGTTAAATCGAAAGCTATCCGCAATGAACAAACATCAAGCACACGATGATTCTCTTTTTCTACCATACGAGGTCATCGTAAAAAAATTCAGTCATTCACGTTTCGGGTTCGTCAGCCTGGTGAAAATTCTCGGACTAAACTTCCTGAAGGAAGAAAAAAATACCCACAGCAACGCGTCAAAAAGTTATCACGTCGAGTTTTCAACGAGGAAAAAAATGAATACTTAACTACTTACACTTTGGAATAGGATGAAATGGCCAAAGTAGGATGAGGCAAGGAGTGAGGGTGCTCGGTGCACATCACCATAAGAAGCCTATAGTATACCTCGACTACCATTATTTCCCCATTTAAAAGTGTACAACGAACAATTACCAACAATATCACCACCATCGACGTGAATTCTTCCGATAAACTTACCTCGATAAAGGTAAAGAGGTATACGAGCGAGTATATAAACTTCGAATAAGGATGGCGATGGCGACGACACGATGATGATACGAGTAGGAGGAGAGTAGAAGAGGATGAACGTGAAATTTTTACTCGTATATACGTTTTATACAGCACCGAGAAAGCTACGACGAGGAGGCAAAAAGTTCGCTAAAATAACGAAGCTTGAAAAGAGCATTATATCGTCTCTCCGCAACGAGGTATTATAAAATGACGGTAATAACTTTCGAAGTAAGTTTATGCGAAATTTTAACTCTTCTTGATGTATGTCGCTATTTTAAAAGTTATTTTACTTTGATGATAATGATTAAGGAAAAGTTAATAATCTGAAGTATAAACGCCTCCAACGATTTAATATGCTGCGCGTTAACTTTTACAATAATACAGTCGAGAAATAGTAATTTCTCATTTTGCATAACTTTCGTTACAAATTGTTTTCAAGTAATCTTGACACGTACCAACATCGAAATTATATGCATTTAATGCGAAACGTTGTACTACGTATTTAAACCATATATACGATGCCCTATCTACCCTTACTCTCCCCCACTCGTATATGTATTATCTAACCATCCCTTCAAAATCTACATGCTCGGCTAAAACGAAATATTTAGCGTACCTAAATCGCGTGTAATTATTCGCAATTGCGCCTCGTCTACTTCTTCTTAAATAACCTCCATCCGTGCTCCCTTTCTCATCTTGTCTGGTATAGTATACCTCTTTATGAAGGTAGCAAGGTACTCGTACGTTGTGTTGAACAGTCTCGTACAAGTCGTCTATTTTCTCGCTACTGGGAAGTAAGCCTATCACACGTGACCAGTAATTCAAATTTACCGATGTAGGTACCTAGTTTTCATCTGCAGCTCGACTGTCAATGTCATTTAAAAAAAAAACATCTCGAGAAAAAATGTTGAATTTTTAAATGAATGTGATAATGATAATTAAAATGTTATGTTTTATAAATTTAACACTCGATACGTGGTGATCTTACCTAATTGAAGAAAAGAAACACTTCACAGGGACTTGTAAAAGAAAAGAGTTTTTAAGTGTTAGATAATGATGTTTTTGAATTGAAAAAAATAGTCTGGCATTGTCATGGAAAGGTCATAAAATTAGAATTGATACGAGTAATTCTTTCTGTCGTTTTTCCAGCGAAGGAACTTTTTGAATTGGTACGTTCCCTGTCCTCGGATTTTTGAAATTTTGATGAAACATTGTTGGATGCCTTTAAAAAAAATGTTAAGAGCCAAAAAAATTTCCCCCGCCCCACCACCCGCTCACAATGGCCAAAAACGGTTTTTTCGGAAGGGGGGGATCATACTTCAACGAGTTTTGAATTAAAAATTTTGAATTCACTCAAAATGTATGGAGGAGTCAATAGTCTATCAAGGGAAATTTTTCAAAATTTTTCAGGCCCCCTCAAAGGGGAAATATTGACAATCTCCGAACCTGATTCTTGTACACAAACTTTTTTTTCTTTCAAAAATATAAAATTTTTTCAAATTTTTTCTGCAGGTGGGGCATCTTTAAAAACTCAAAAAACACTCAAAAATGTGTTTTTGTGTCACGGAACCACCAAAAAAAAGCAATATTGCCAGTGATATAATTCTGAAATTTTGCATGTGGACCTCTAAAAACAATATAAAATCAAGCAACTTCTCGAAACCCCAATTTTGGGACAATAGGCACCCCATTCCCCAATTTTGGGGCTAAAGAAGATCGACATTATGGGTATCGTTATCATATAATTCGAACTTGCTGAACACGAATATGAAGTTAGATTTGCAGTTGAACCCTCCTAAGGGTCACATTAGTGAAGGGAGTCGCCAATCGCTCGCTCGCCCAATGATTTTTTCCAGAAAAAAACGTATTTTGGTCATCGTGAGCAAGAGGGCGGGGTGGGGAAAACTTTTTTGGCTCCAACATTTTTTTAAAGGCACCCAACAATGTTTCATCTAAATTTCAAAAATCCGAGGACAGGAGCATTTCATTTCACTCGGGAATACCCTTTCAAATTGCTCATAGGTTTCACGTTTCAGGAATTTGCAAACTGGTCAAAAATCCATTCTCGAAAAGGTAAGCCTGAAATTTTACAGTAATCTTCTTAAAACGATCGAGAGGGTATTTAAAAATTACCAACCAAAGTTAAAGGTGCAAAAGCTCATTTTTATGCTTTCCAGACATGACTTTAATTAAGTATCATCTGAAGAAAATTGAAAAATCGTTAGAGGCTCCAGAATGACCCAAAGCTATAATTTGTTGGTGTGTAAGAGTTAAATTGAAAGGAATTATTCACATAAATTTATTTTGCTCCAAAAAAATTTATATTTCATGAAAACATTTAAAAATCGTATTTGAAATAGCTTTTTTGAATTTCTTAAATTTTTAAAAATTCACCAAATTCGAAAACGAAGAAAATACAGATTTTCAAAACTTTCATCACATTTAACTCTCTTCTCGTCTAGGTTGCCTCAAGACTCGTACACCAGATCTTTAATGTATCCCCAGCGAATCCCTTGTTAGCGTATACTTAGCTGGTCAAAACTGAGGAATTGGATGAAAAAATTGCTATAAAAATAATATAGCACTATTTTCTACTTGAAATTGAATTTATTCCAACACTGCAGCGAAAAGATAGCTGGCCTTCGTCATTTGTAATCTAATTAACAGGTGAGACTTTTTCTCGTCTCATTGCAAACTACGAAGAGACGATAATTACAGACTCAACCGTCGACGATTGTATTTTTCGTGCCATTGAAAAAATTTTCACGATGTTTTTGCGCCAAATTCACAATATAATTCCGAGAACACTTTGAAATAAATCGGATACATTACGAAAGCATTTCTGCTACTTGAAAACTCGCTGAAATTTTCAACAGCATTAAAAATAAACAAAAAGTTCATTCAATTAAAAATTATAAAACGTTGTCTGGCAAATTTTCAACTGGCCACATGAAATGACTCATTTTCCTGCCCCTCCTATCATCAAACTCGTACGATGACTCGGACTTAGTCTTTTAACTCGTGATTTATGGCTCGTACTTGTAATGTAAGAGGTAATTTTTCGCGCACTGAATTGAAACTTTGCCTCACTCTATTGTAAATATGTACTTGGTTTATGATATGAAGTTTAGTAACAAACATTGACATCATAAACGTCGACGAATATTAGAATTTCGTTGCAGACATCGTGATATGTAGGTAATTAATGCAATAGAAGGAGGAATGCGCAACGTTTCGCATTTCGCATAATATAAAGCACATAGCACATCGTATCACATACACATACCTATGCAGTACGAACTACATGCGCATAAAAACTTATCAACTAATGAAGATGAAAGCTGATGGGTTTTCCCAAAGGTGCGCAATTATATACGTAACGTACACCTTGCTAGGTTAAATAAACGCTTCGTTCGCGAGAGTAATAAAGCTAGAAAGCTTCAGCGTATACCCACCTCTCTCACTCTCTACAAAGGTGCAAAGAGAAAAGACGCCAAGCTCCAACCCTGTGGCATACAATCGCTTCAGCCAACTAAACGTTTGGCTCTTTAAAATGGTGGCGCGAAAACGTTTTTCTAGTAAATTTCGCACAACACAGGTTAGTTCATTATCCCAAGTAGGTATATGTGTCTGAGCTTATCTGCGATCTTTTGGGAGATAAACACGCGTACAACGAATTTACTGCATGTTCGCGCCACAGAAGAATCGCTGTGCTTTTTACCCCCTTTCCTTCTTCTGTACCCATCCAGTCCTAAGATAGCTATTATACCTTACCTACCTATACAATTATTGCTATTCTTACGCTTATACTCTTTAAGTGGGTGCGGTAATATCTCCAAAGGGATGCTGCTCATTGCTCTCGCGTTATTCGCGGTAATTAAGCCGTAATAGTGTGCTGATAAGTTTATCCTATAAAAAAGGTTATATAATTGGCGTGTTCTACGCGAATTTCACGCAGCCTTTTAACAAGATAAGAAGCGCAAAGCAGCGCCCGGTAATTCGGTGTTTTAATATTATCGTCGCGTCGGGCGTCCTGTTCAGCTTTGTCGAGCCGAAATAACTTCGTCGGATTTTTACGCTGATTTTTGTTTAAAAAAACTTGGGTTATTAAGGTCTGCCAACTTATGGCAGAAATGAAGAAAAGGGAAAGTACAAGTACTCATCAAATCGCGAAAAAAAATTCAAAATCATCACGAAAAATGCACTTGAAAATTATCATGAAAAAAATAGTTTGTCATCACTCGAAAAAAATTTATTAAAATTCAACACTAAAACATCAATTTGAAATTACCATAAAAAGTTTTGGCTGAATTTTAAAAAATGAAATTCTAAATCATTAAGCAAAAATTTATTCTGAAAATCATCACAAAAATGTATGAAAAATTATGTACTCAATATTCGACTTTTTTGTCAACAAATTGTCGAATTAGGCTAATTTTTTTAGATTTTAAAGTTTTGGTGTGTATGAATTGCTCTCCCTCCTTCCCCCCCCCCAATATATCTGACAAGGGAACCTCTTGAGGTGTCACACTCCGATTTGAACAGGACTGCGATTTTTGGAAAGAGCATGGTCTAAAACCCCAAAACCAAATTTTCAGCATTTAGCTGCCCAAGTTCATTTTTCGATTTTTGGCGAATTTTTGAAAATTCAAAATTGACTGTTTATGGTGATTTATGCTTTTTTTTTTAAAAGTACGTACTTGATCAGTAAAAATGGTCAAAATAAGTCCCGAAACTAATATTGATTACCCAAATCCAAATTTTACCATTTCCAGCCATTCTGGAGCCTCCAGCGCGATTTTTCAATTTCTCCAGAATTTTGAATTTGCTCCAGAAGGCGTGAATATGAAGTTGGGCAGCTAAAAATCGAGTTGTACATGTATTACACTCGACCAGTTTAAGGAGTTTATCCACATTTGAGCCGATTTTGAGAGTGACACCTCAAGAGTGGTTTTTTACGGTGTCACTCTCGCTCCAAAATGGCTGGAAATGCTAGAATTTGCGCTCCGGCGGTTAGTTCTTGAAGAAATACAGCGATTTGCACAAATTTCAAAAATTTCCTCACAAACGATTATCTTTTGGATTTTTTAATTTTGAAAAAAGCTCATCAAAAAACCACTCTTGAGGTGTCGTTCTCGAAATCGGCTCAAATGTAGATAAACTCGTTAAACAGGTCGAGTATAATACACAACTCGGTTTTTAGCTGCCCAACTGCATATTCACGCCTTCTGGAGCAAATTCAAAATTCTGGAGAAATTGAAAAGTCGCGCTGGAGGCTCCAGAATGGCTGGAAATGGTAGAATTTGGATTTGGGTAATTAATATTAGTTTTGGGACTCATTTTGACCATTTTTACTGATCAAGTACGTACTTTTTTAAAAAAAAGTATAAATCGCCAAAAACAGTCAATTTTGAATTTTCAAAAATTCGCCAAAAATCGAAAAATGAACTTGGGCAGCAGAAAATTTGGTTTTGGGGGTTTTAGACTATGCTCTTTCCAAAAAATCGCAGTCCCGTTCAAATCGGAGTGTGACATGACACCTCAAGAGGTTCCCTTGTGAGATAAAAATTATTTTCCAAGATTTGATTTTATGTACTTATTTTTTGGTTTTTGGGGTCGAAGAATTGTCAGAGCAATGCCAAAATATCCGAAGCATTGAAAAAACACATTTTTTTTCAAAATAAGTCACCTTAATTTCTCAACGCTCAAAATTGAGTACCTATATTTAACCTTCACGAGAGACCATCGCCATAAAAATCCATCCAACGAGATATTTATGTACAGTAAACGACCATTATAAACATAGTAAGGTTGAAGAAAAAAAAGCGCCAGACAAGATGGCACATAATACATCGAGGTAACGAGACGAAGTATTCCAATAATGTAATTTAGGTATCCTCGTATATGCTTCGTCAGTCGACGTAAATTTTTCATCGACTAGAATGGATGTTACAGGGTCGCGGTGCACGAAGAGCGATGATTATTCGTCGTGTAAGCAAATAGTTGTTATTTTTTCCTAAATTATCAACAATACGTTAACACGAACAAGGAGGGAACACATAAGCAAAAATTTCTCTTTCGACGAAGGGTCTACGACTACGTACACGTACGAGTATTCGTATGTGTTTATTAAAACACATTGCGAGGCTCGGCAATATACATTTATTCGTATTGGGGGGTGACAAGGTGACATGCAGTACACGTTGAAATATTTTAAACATTTTTCTAATAATTGACGTATTTATCACAGTTGACGTGGCTGCAAAAGTAACGTACAAAGAAGCTAGCAGAATCCTTATTTACTATTTAAAGAGAAACAAGAGGGGTGTAGAGCAGCTTACGTGTGTTACTTTATAATGTGTAGGTACATTTGAAAATATAGCTTTTATAACGTACCACTGGCGTATAAAACAATAAAGCCTCGCGAATATCGCTCGCGCCGAGACAAGATTTATGTACATGGAGAGAACTCCAGCTCCTCTGGTTCTGGTGCTGGTGTCGGCGGCAGCGGTGTCTTTCTCAAGAGAGAGATTTTGATATAGTGTAAGATACGACGTCGAGTAAGAATTATATCCAGGCAAGAGTATTGTGCATGTAAGAAGAACAGGACAACTGGAATAGGAAGGGTGGATACTGGATGTGGAAGACATGACACGACGACGAAGATGTGTACAAGTCGTATACATTTTTAGCTTTTACAAACCTAACCTTTACTTTACATCGAGCAACGGATGTGTTTTGGGAAGCTTCGCACAAGGGTAGGCTTCGGAGTCGAGGATAGAGGCAAGAAGAAGTGATTGCAGTACATTATCTGTCTGTTTGTTTAAATGCACTGGCTAAAGTGCGAGTACTTAGCAACGGCGAATATTATACGAGAATGAAAAATATTACAAAGGTAAATAAGTAATCATGGTAGGTCGGGCGTTCGACAAATAAACGGATGCTATGCTATATCACGCAATTTCATAATTATGCCGCCTCGTTATAATTTTTTCGTATACTGAGGTACGTAAACGTATGGTGTATTTTTTTACTCCGGTGATGAAGTACAGTGTGGCTCGAAAGTTGTGAAAAGGATAGCTTTTGAATGAATAAATATGAGGTAAATGAGATCGTTCAAGTGGGTTCTTCTGAGCTTTATGGAAAAATTGACCGAATTGCGTGCAGAATGTCTTGGAAAAAAATCTAGAATATTAATTACAGAGTTGTTAATTTGTAAAGTTGCGAAAAACTTATTTTATTCGACTTAGACTTTTCAATTTTTGTTCTCAATATCCCAAAATTAAAGCTTTTGTAATTCTGTTTTCCTTCACTTTTTTTTGATCTCTGATTTTCTTCAAAAATATATTTTTTTAAATTTTCAAATTTTTTTAACACGAAAAAAATTATATGGCATGGAGTTCTCTATCAGTTGAGAGTACGTTTTTGATTTTCTCCAGAACTTCGAATTACTTACTCTGAAAGAGCCATTCTGAAGTGTCCTAGCAAGCTGCCAATGTACCCAGGTATTCAAACTTACGTTGAAAATGTCAAAAATGAAACTAGGCAGTCAGGCACCTATAGATAACTTTGAATGGGTAGTGCTTATTGGCGAATTTTTCCATCAACTTGAATCATTACCGTTATATTTCAAGAGTTTTCGTGCGAACGTAAATTTTTGACAAATAGGTGAGTTCAAAAAAAACAAAAAAAAAGTTTTTTTAAAAGAACAGTTCAATAGTTTTTCATACATTAAATGGATCTTTTGGGAGTTGGGACTCAAAAACAACTACTGTACATACTTCAAAAGCCATTCTGGAGCCTCCAGAAAATTTTGGATTTTTTCTAGGAAATTTAAAATGAGGAATATAATTGGCACGACAGAAAAAGTGATTTGAACGACATGACATTCAAACCACAAAGTAGGGTATTACAACGACAATTTTGTTAACGACAGTTCAGCACGACAATTTTTAGGTAATACGAACGACAATTCGATTTCGTATAACGACAAATAAAATTTTGACTGTCAAAAAAAATTATTGACCGGAAAAATACATGATTCCAGTCAAAAAAATCCAATAAAATTTGATTTCTTGCAAAAATTGCTAAAAATTAAGAAAAAGTTTTGGCTTTTTTAGTTGCTGAAATTTCAAAAGTCTTCATTTTCTCCAGAATTACCAAATACATTTTGCTTCTTACAAAACTGCCAAAAATCCGTTTTTTTTTTTCAAAAACTGCCATAAGTTTACTATTTTTTGAAAAAATGTTCCTTTCATGTTGTTTTTGGGAAATTTCCAAAAAAAATAATCACGTTGGGAGAGTCAGTGAGAATTTTATCAATTTTTTGGTCATTCCTAGTGATTTGAAGATGATTTTATCATATTTTGTGAGATTTTTACAATATTTAATTTTATGTTAGTAACATGAGTATAACATTGGATCACTTTTTTGTAATTTAAAATCACAATTCCGTCCTTTGAAGAACTTGAAAATTTTTTCTTAAACTTTTCAATGTTTATCAACAATTTAAAAATTTTTTAGGCAATTTCAACATTTTTTGCTTTTTTATCGCACTTTATCCATTTTTAAAGCTAAATTTCCTGTTACTTGGAATATGGGAACCATTTTTCGTAATCTTAAACACTTTTTTCCACCATTTGAGGAATTTTCTGGGGAATTTTTCTCAATTTTGGCGTTGTTTTATCAAAGTTTATGCATTTTTGAATGTTTTCAAAGCATTCTAACATATTTTAAAGCAATTTTCTCAAAATTTTGTTCATTTTGCTCTTGATGCATTTTTTTTTTTGTAATTTTCAGCAATTTTTTGTTATTTTAGGTGCGCAATATTGTGCTCCAATTTTGTAGTATTTCATCATTTTGTAATGGTTAGAGAGGGAAAGAGTGATATAGGTAAAAATTACGTTAATGACTACATGACGTGATCATTAACAATTTAAATGCCTATGTGAAAAATCCAAAAAATATTCCTTAGGGAGGGAATATTTTCTTAAGAACCAGACTAGCTCAGTGAAAAGGCTCTTGGTCTTTCTATCTAAAACCACACATTATAAATTGAGATTATTGCTACCAAATAAAACTCAAAACAACCAGTATTGACCTCCTGTATTAGGTTTATATTCAATACAAGTCGAAAATCTTATGAATAAAGGATGCATTATTCCTAAGTCTAAGAAGGGAGACTGTAGAGGAACAAATCTCTACAGCTCTAAAGAAAATAAGATACATAATAATCATACAAGTATCAATTATCATTTAAAGTGTAATTACGAAACGAGTATAAATGACAGTATTTAGTCATCTCGCTGTCATTTAAATTAATTACGATAAGGTTATAATTAATTCTAGCTGGAGGAACGCACTCCATAATTTGAAAAGGCTTTATTTCATTACCTTACTATTCACGTTAGTTATCTCTTCGGTGGCTCACCAAAACTAGGCCAATCGATAACTATGATTTAAAGTTGTACATATTCATCTGGGTACACTCTCCCAAGTCCGGAAATCGGGAGGTGATCCTAAATACCGAAATATGGGTCACTCCTTTGATTTATTCCACATATTTACGTTAAAATACACAATTTTATCCGAACAAGCGGAGAATAAAATAGATTTAATCAAAGAGCGAGGATGGACATAGTCCATAGTTGACACGAAGTCGGTCGTTGACGAGAAGATCTATCGCGGCCGCGGATTGAACTTAAAGTGAGAATCGACCAGAATTCACCTAGAGACGTACCCTATGCGAATCTGGGAAATGTAGGTAAAAATCACCTCGTAACCTTCAAATCTCAACGAGGTAAAAAAGTAGTTTTCGCGGGAAACGATAGATATTTTAATATCTACGATACCTAGTTATTATAAGAATAACTAGGTAACGTGGTGAGTACAATAAGCACTACTATACGTAGTGGAGGCATTCCTGCTCATCACAAATGCCCCCCATAGTCTCGCTCAATGAGCCAAGCCATCGGGGGAGAATATGGAAAAAGAAACAAAAGGATAGGAGTGGAATGCCGCCGATACCCCTCTCTTTCCCCCCTGTCCTATCCTGTATCCTCTAGGGATACCACCTGCCCCTCCCTAGTCTGCAGCGATGGCTACAGGCTTTTTGAGGTGATGAAAATAAAAGCCAAAAGTGAAAGAAAAGCAAAGGCAGGTAATTACTAAGTGTACTGAAAGTCCTGTGCAAAAAAAAAAAAAAATACTGGCAACAGTGAAAAGCATCGAGTGCCCAAGTGAATGGGAGCACTGATCACTCATCAAAAGGTTGCAAAAAATGCGACAAGGACGACAGTAACACTAACAGGGTCGAAAAAGAGAGAAGACTAAGAAAGGTCTACTAAAAAATTAAAAAAAAAATAACATGTGTGGAGTACAAAGACTCAAAAGGTAATAAAAAGTCATAAGTAAGAAAGAAAAATGAGAGCGTTTTTAAGTTCTCAGAAAGTAATTATTTTGTCTGCGTCTATGACGAGGTGATTAAAAGTTATAGTCAGACTATAAGAAAGATAATTAAATAGTCTTGAAAAAATGAAATATTGACATGATAATGTCGTAATTGAGTTTTAAGTTACGCAGTAGAAATTCATAATTAAAAGAGAAAATGTTCGCGTAGAAATTAAAACTACCCCAAGAATATTTTTCGACTCGGGTAGCAAATTCACAAGTATTATCGAAAAAATAGGCTTAAAAATGAAAACAAGTCCAAAAAGAACTTTCAAATCCAATAGTAAATTTTTGCTTCTATGGATTATTTAAACTACGTAACTGCGAATTTCGAGCAATTCCATCAGAGTTCTGAGAAAAACGGCTCGGAAAAAGGTAAAATGAGTAGAAAAGAAAATTAAGTGTTTTTAAAGAATAAGATTTAACTCAGCGGAGGAAGTCCACTGGCAAGAATAAGTAAAATTCAGCAACACAACGCGTTTGGTGGCATTTCATAATCGATTTTATGGTTGTGAAATGTACGGGAACACGAAATTGAGAATGAAATCGTTGAAACAGTTACCAATTCGAGGTAAACTTAATCGAGAAATCAACGATTTGAAGGAGCAACTTAAGACTTAGTGAAATTTCGTGGAAAGTGAGAGGCGTAGAGAAATTTCCAAGAAAATGAGCGAGGTGCCTCGTATGCGAATTAAGCAGCAAAGTAAGCGATTCTTTTTGTTTAATGAGATTTGATTTTTTTTTATTTTTTCATATAAGAAAAAAGGATTTTCTTCTTCTCTTTTTTTTGTAAGTTTTAATAAAGCAATTTAATGTTTAATCTTGAAAAAATCTATTTTTTCGGAAAATAAAATCTTAATTATTTTTTATGAGAAGAAAATTTTCTTAATATCTTATTATATATTTTTTTTTAAATGATTTTTCGGTTACGGGTGTAATTAAAAAGAAATAAAATGATTCTCAATTAAAATAGGAAAGCACATTTTGCGGCTTTCCTGACCATATCTTAACATATTGGCGCTTAACATCAGGGGATGCCAATATGTACTCAATTACCAGTGAATCGAAATGAGCGTGGCTCAAACACGAAGGTATTCCTGAGACTTTTTCCTCAGTGAATAATTAGGAAAAAAGTAAGAAAACTCGGCCAATCGGAGCAAGTGTGAAAGAAATAAGTTACAAATCAAACGTAGCGAAATGAGTGGCAAAGAAGTAAGGGAAGGTCCTTTTTGTGGCCTTCAATCCAAAGATCTCTTACGTACAAAAATCGATCAAAACATGCACGTAAAATGAAAAAGAAGCATAAGAAAATCGATAAAACACAAGATATCCTCGAAGGAAATCTATATCTAGCTCTTTTTATCTGAACTGGAAAAATCTGATTTTTCCATGTATCAAGGTTTAGTCAATTAATATCGCGGTTTATTCGTATAAGAACACTTGCTCAAAAAGAATCAAGTGGGTGAAAGATTTTACAGCTGTATTAGCACCGAATCTTTTTCAAGTCAATGAAGCTTCAATATTTAGCAAAGGTGCGCGATAAGGTCGAAGCGAAATGTAACAGATACTAGTAAAGAAGAATTTTAAAAAGGTGGCCTCTGAATGATTACTACGAAAGTGAATCATGAAATGCGAATGTCACAGCCACAGTAAGTAAGTTTCTTTACTGATAGATCTAGTCGTCGATGTCAACTGCACTCGATGCGGTATAAAATTGTGTGAAAAGAAAGGGGTGTGATAATTTTTCTGATAGCAAGTATGACGATGGTCCGAAATTCCGGAATCTTTTGGGGATGTTATTTATAGAAAATCGAATGAAAAAGAAAGCGTTCATTGGTGTTTAAATCTAAATTTGTTTTTATGTCATACTGCATTATTAAGGGGGTGGCTCTTTGTAAAAAGAAATAAAAAGTCTGTATCAGGTGTGACGATTTGAATGGGATAGAAAAAAGAAAAAGGTTTATGCAACTTAAAAATAAGCGTAAGAAAAGTATGTACAAAGCCTGAAGTTTAACATCACCCTGGTGGCAAGATTTTTGCTTAAAATACTTAAAATTAGCCCAAAGAAGGTTATAAAATTACCAATTTTGCGTAATTTTAGTGGCTTTGGATTTGACAACATTTTGGGGAATTAGTTCTAACTTAATTCTATGCATAAAAATAGAATAGCTGAAAAAACAGAACATACATGTGCATACAGGCATGAGAAAGAATCTATGCAAGAAATTTGAAAAATTGCATGATGAACGTAGGTAGAATTCGTCGTGTATCGTTGATGTAATCGCCGGTACAATATGTAGATTGGAATTGTCGTTCATCGTCGCAAAAGTGTCGTCTATCATTATCGTCAATCATACGACATTGGCCAAAGGTGCACTCAGTAGCTTTATCTCGTACAAAAAACAAAATGAGATTAGAACTTTTTCACAAAGAAATTAACATATAGGTACATATATGGTTGATAGAAAAGAGAAGAAAAAGATGACAGAAGAGGGAAGAAAGGAAAAGAAAATGAGAAGAAAAGAAAGGTGTGAACAGAAAAATAGAGAGAAAATGATTAAAAATAAAATAATGCATCCTGGAAATTATAATTAAGGACATGCACAAATATTTACAAATTACGAGTATCGAAAGTGATTTTTCCTCTTTCGAGGCTGATACAAATATACATTACTCTTCCTTTTCCTTCGGAGGTGTTGGACTCTTCAGAGTGGTGTTGGATAGACTTTCAATTATTCTGGCCGCTTCCAACTCGTGTGCTTCGAGCACCACATCATTATCGTGAACATTTATTTGGGCATTATTCGCCGCAGCTGAGGTAGAAGGTTGAGCTATGTTGATGGTAAATAAATTTAGAGATCGTAAGGTTCTAGAGCTTAACATATCTAATGAAGGGACCTGATTAACAGGTGAATCGTTACTCAACGCTTGGCGTACGATTGAGCGGAAAAGCTCAGCTCGCGTCGATGATTCCTCCGAGTCCACAGCCATTGGTTGATCAGAGTGGCTTTGGCGGCGGATCTTGCCTAGCTTTCCGAGTTGGCGTAAGTCATCGTTGTCATTGGCTGGTATTGATGACAAGTCCATGGCCGTTTGCTGCGAAGTCGATGGCGCAGATTCATCTATAACTAACTTAGGAGAATCATTAGTTAAGTCTATAGATATTTCAGAGCTAGTATTACGAGGAGGCGAAGGAATAGAGAGACGTGGCGGGGAAGTATGTTCGGGTTCGGAGTCGGAAGATGCACTTGCTACAGTGCGTCGAACTATTGGGGGAATGAAACGTTGCTTGATCAGGCGAGCTGATTCAGCGTACGTGTGAGTTGGGTAAAAAGGTCCTAATTGGTTACGTCCACCTTGAAGGGTGTGTAACTCTTCGAAACATTGCGGAATACGGGTTATAGTACCTTGAAGGACCGAAGCCCAGTCAAGTGCTAAAATGCCCAAAATTATGGCGAAAGAATCTTGGTAGGCGTAATTCTGTGGGAGAAGGGGTAAAATTACGACTTCTTGTACGCCTAATGAACGGAAAAATTCCATAAGAATTTTGAAGTCTCGATAAAAGGTCTTAAATGTCGTACGACGATGTACGTCGTAATTACCTATTGACAGCATAATGCGTCTAGGTAAGTGCTCGAAGGTGAGCAAATATTGCAGAAGTTCAGAAAGGTAAAGGTCGCGTCTGTAAAGGTCGGTGTCCAAACGTCGCTCGATAGGTCGACTATTACCTAGGTATCGTGCAAGGCCTTCGCTATGCCCATCCCCCATGATGAGGATGTTGTAAGCGAAGTATGCAACCACGTAGGTATCGTCTTCGAAAGCGTAGCCTACCGCAGTAAAATAATGCGGGTATGTATTTATGGGATAATATGGGTATAACTCCGCAGCATCTGTACCGAAACGGCGCAGATAACGGCGGTGATAAGAGCCCTTGTTAGCGAAATAATTCTTTTTCGGAGGGCGTCCTCGCGGACGTTTTGCTGGTTGCAAAGGGTTAGGCGGAATCGTATTCGTCGCATTCCTCACCGGAGCCACAGAAGGAGGCGGTGGTGGAGGAACAGTTGGAATGTCAGATTCATACGAGGAAATAGCGCTATAAGGACGTTTGGGGGTGCTATTTGCCTTGGTGGGTGCCGGAGGGGGCGTCAGCTGTGGTGCCGTGATAGGAGCCGGAGCTGGGCCTGAAGTAGATGTTGGCATTGAAGCCGAAGATAGCATAGAGTTCAAAATGGGATTTTGAGTTTGGACTGAAATAGGAGAATGAACCGGAGCCGGAGCCGGAGCGCGCGGTGGTTCGGGTCTGGTTATCGGATGAACAGACGAAATCGGTGCCTGATTATTACGATGAATAATCGGGTTTCCTATTTGCTGGATAACTTGGGCGTATGGCGGAGGATGCTCATACGGTGGGGGTTGTCTCATCGGACTGAAAGGTATTGAATTCGTAAAACTCGAGGGTGCCGAGGATTGCATACCCGAGGTCGAAGGCATTGAATGTTGATAATTCAATGGAGGGTAAAATCCGGTAAAACGAGAGACAGTACTGGAGCAAATGGAACTTTGAATGGGTTGTTGGCGGTATGCCGAAAAATGGGTATTTTGGTTCGGATCTATAACAGAATTGAATCGATGTAAGAGAGCAGCATATTCTCTTTGGAAATGTTCTAGTTGGTTGCGTAATGCAGAATTTTCGCGAATAAAAGTCGATTCCATTCTGGTCAAATAATCGCGCTGGGCTGTAATTTGGCTAGATAGTTGCGCAATATGCGCATCGACGATGGTTTGTACACGGAACAAACGTGTACGATGATTAATTCGGAAAAAATCATCACTGGTCAGAGTTCGGTTACAATTGGCAGCGGGACATTGGATAATACGACAATCATTCTCATCGATCTGTGTAGATGCTTGATAGCGATCGAAAATACACGTATGATGGAATAAGTGGTGACAAATAGTCAAATCTATGTAATCGGGATCGGTAATTGGAGGCGCACCAGGGCCTGGCAATGCCAGGGTCCGTTCACATGCTTCGCACAGGATTTCCCTGTACGACATCGTTACGCGTGATTCGGCAAAAGACGCAATTTTGACTATCGTTTAGTCTATGTGAAATAGATAAAATCGATAGAAAGAATCAAAAGTACACAAATAAAGCAAAATTCTTAAAAACGCGAGGTTCGGGTAAAAGATCGGTAGAATACTTACTAGCTCGAAGCTCGTCGTTGCACAGAATGGTTTGTGGCTGATGATTTTAAATGCTTCGTGCTAATTTTTGTAGAAGAAAAATAGAGGGAATTGAAAAAAAAATGTCCCCACCTCAAGACATAAAATTCGAGCGGCCAAGTTGAAAATGGACGCTGGAGTATGCTTGTGGCAGGAGACGAAGTGGTATTTTGAAAAATTGAGGTGACATTTATGAGAAAAGTGAGAAGGGTATATGTGTAAGAAGAGAAAGAATGATGTTTTCGCGTTTTTAATGCTTACGCCGCCACACTCAAAAAGGAAGGAAGGAATCGTAAATCTGGCAACGGTTTGTCTGGACAGTACCATCCAGATGAAGTAAATTACATCAAAGAATAGCTAGATTGACAGAAAAATTGACAATGAATGAGGAACGACGTTTTGCAGTGGAATTTGCATTCATAATCGAATTAAAACTGCATAATACATAAACATCTCATCTATGTATTGCGAGTCTTCGTATGTACACAGTTGACGGATAGCATATCCACCGTATTTCGAATACATCATAGAGTAAGCCTATTGCCAGTATCAGCAATTTTACGAGCGTGTCGAATGTAATACACTCGTAATTTTGGGCAAAAGAGGTTAGTTAAGTAGCGAGTTGGTGATTAACAACTTTGTAATAGGAAACCGCGATGGGTGAGTATGCGTAAGTCGTAACTTCGTCGCTCAAGGTTTTGTAGATGAACTGCAAAATGATTGACGAAAATTTGTCGTTGTGGTAGTCGTATATCGCTACACTCGGTGGTGAATTTCACACACACAACGACAGCAACGTAAAGTTCAGGTACCTAAGATCTAGTTGTAAAAATAAAGCTGTTTACCAAAGCGGTGATCGATTGTTTTCGATCAAGTGGGTATCCTTGAGAACGAGTAAGTACTGGAAGTGAAGTAATTCTATGTGCGATATGTATGATTCGAGGATGGATAGAATGATAAAATAGGAATGCAAAAGAATTGGATTGTAGGATTAATGGAAAGGAAATCAATTGAAGATAGAGTATTTATGTGAAAGGAAGGGTCGTGCATATCAGTGAAGGAAGAAATGACAATTTGATCGAATTGTCATGTGTGCATACTTGAGAAGGAAGTACATTTAAAAGGTGCAGAAAAATAACTCGTAATATGCAATAATTATGCATGTATGATTCATCTTGGCTAATATTACCAAGGCATTACGCGACATACGTGTGTAAATACACAGTACTTGTCGTCGCGTAGTATTTTTGTTGGTGAATGAACGAGCGCGGGCGGCAAGCGATGTTCAAAGGAAATATAACAAGGCCGCGCGTCGTGTTCGTTACTAGAATTGTAACAGGTTCAAAGTCGTGAAAATGATCTCGTCAATGGACGATTGCTACTGTTTTGGTATAGGGGTTGTTTACCTATACGACTCGTCTTTAAATGCGACGAGTATTTTGTACACATATGGCGAGGGTTTATGCTCGCATTATCGTGCTAATATTACATGATGGAATGGTATGTCTGTTGAAATAAATGCAGCTCGCAAATATTACGAGTTGTGAGATTTTCTCTAATATGGAAAAAATGTCAACGTAGTGAGATACCATTGCAATGTTTAGTATAAATAGGTAGGTTGGTTCTATTTCGAGAATGCAAATGCATTTTCTGACCTATTTCAGCATAGATCATTCATAGAGTATTGACAAGTAAATTCCATAGTGACTCCGAGCGAATTAGTATCTAAAGCGTTTGAGTATAGTAATGTGTAGGTAAAACAGGTATGGAGCATTCGATAGGTGGAAAGCATTTTGGTATAGGGCATTTGTATGTTTTGAAGGTAATACCCAAATGCTTTAATTACCTATTTGAGGTGGATTATCCTCGTCGTCAGATTTTTCATCAGGTGTCATGTCATAGAAACGCGCATATGGCTCCTGATCATAGTCGGAAACGTAATCGAGAAATTTCAATTCGAGTTGCTTTTTCCATTTCTCTGGAGTCATTTGCATCCGTCTCGTCATGATTCATTCTGCTCGCGTTCCAGATGGTAGGGAAGTAGGGCGTTTGGCTTGTGAGCGAGTCGTGCGTCTTATGACGATGAGTTGCTGAGAATTCGGTTGAGAGTCTGTATAGCCAGAGTCAGGTATGGAATTCTGAGAAGTGGTTGATATTTGAGAGTCATTTCCAGGTGTGTTTTGAGAAATGATCGAGTTGTCAGTTTCATTTGGGTCGCCTGGATCAAAGTCAAGGCTGTCTTCAAGATTGGACTGAGAAGCTTGAGATTCCGTCTCTGATTGGTTCTTTTTAGGTCTACCTCTTCGTTTTGGTAGAGTCTGAGATTCAGATGCCCCGGTTGAAGTTGAGGCTTGAGGTAGAGAGAGAGTCGATCCTCCAGGGAAACGTGTGTCCAAGGTTGACTTGTTTTTATTTTTATCACGAGCGATACCACGTCGGTCTCGAGCTGTTTCGACGACTTCTTTTAGTACAGCTTGCGATGCACGTTTGAAATCTTTTTTACTGATGACAATTTCTGGAGGGTTGTCGTAATCGGAGTCGAAATATGGTTCTTCCTCCTCACTCTCTTCCTCGACGTCATTCTGAAAATCGGTGAGGAATTCTTTTATACGTTGTTCCAGTGATCTTGAGTCAATGCTGGATTTGAGACAGGATTCATTTTTGAGCTTTTCAAGATTTTCTTGAGTGATGAATAGAGTTAGTTGTCGGATGTTGGCAACTCTATCGATGTCTGAGTCGTCTGTAGGTTGTAATAGATAACAATTGTGGCCGTTACGTTGAACCACAATGAAGGGACCTGTCTTCTTTTGGTAAAGTTTGCCAGAAGTGTATTTATCGTGAGATGACTGCTTATGGTTCGCCATAAGTACCCAGTCACCTTTCTTAAAGAAGGTCGGATCAGGATGACATTTATTGAAGGCGTATTCGTCTTCAATCTTCTTCAACCTACGTTTCTCGCGGATGAATGTTTCAATTTGTTGTCGCGAGGTCATATCTCTGATTCTCGTTTCACTATGCTCGATGGTATAGACCGCTTTTTTAGCTAAAGAGTCCGCGATGATATTCGTAAATTCATGTTTTCTTGCAAAAACAATAATAAATTCGACTTTATCGAATTCTTTGCATAGCTGGAGAATTGCTTTAAAAAGATATTCATGGTGTACAGGCTTATTGCGCGAGTTTTTCCAATTGTTAGTTTGCCAAAAGGAACAGGTGTTAGTTAAAGCTTTAATCGCGTAATTTGAGTCACTTAAAAGCTTGACTTTCTTGATCTCATTAGCTCGAAGTATCTCCAGAGCTACTCGAATTGCAATCAATTCGGCGAGATTATTAGAAATTGGATATCTATCATGAGTGATACGTTCCGAAATATTCAGAACTGAATCCGGCGCAAAACAAATACCTATGCCCGCAATTGCGTTCGCATCTCCATTTTTGGAGCAAGCACCATCGGCGGTGACTCGAACATAACCGTCAGTGTCGATTATGAGGTCAATGTCCGGATTTAATTTCTCTTCCAGACATTTCGCAGATGTGACCGATGGTAGGTCGCGTTTGAGCATTTTTTCTCTAAGTTTTGTAAGTTCTTTCTCGAAATTGAACTTTGAGCTTTCGTGAGGAAGTTGCAGACCAATAGTATCTGCAATGCCCCAGGCCTCATTAGGCTTAAAACCGAATGATGTAGGAGTGTTGTTGAGCTCATTTTCAACTTCAATGATTAGATCTTGCCAATCACGATGCGAACGAAATGGGTCATAAGTCTTATTAATTTTGACTCGAAGTTTGTCACCTATGCATCTCATCGTTCGCTCAACTGATGAAGATTGAGGATTATAAGCGTTAGTATGAGCAATTTGAATTTGAAAAGAGTCAAGCAAGTCATGCCAAGCACTAGAAATAAATTGAGTGCCATTATCTGTAATGACCTTTTTGATTTTAACTTTATGACTTTCGATATCGAGAATTACTGTGTGCATCTGTTGGCAAATAGACCTCTTCTTTATATTAAAAAGGGTTCGAAGCCAAGTATGATTTGTAAATATATCTTTTACGACTAAAAGATATTTGGGGTCATTTTTGAGCGCTGGTAAAGGCCCATAAAGGTCAACAGATAAGACATCGGCGATAGAATAAGCTTCAATTTGCGCATATTCAAGTGTTTTATGAATGGCGTAATTTTTATTCACCTTGCAGATTATACACATATTACATATGTCGCGAATGTGAGCGAGCGAATTATTGTGATAGTATATTCGGCGAAAAATTACATCGAGTTTTGCTGCTCCTATGTGTCCATATGCACAATGGAGATAATCAATCGTATCGTAAAACAATGTATTAGGTAGGCAAGGTACTTTTGAACCATTTTCGAGCTTTCTATATAAAATTTTGTCTCCAGTCGCATTTTTTACAATCTGGAATTTCGTGAGCTTTATTTTTTGAATGTCACGTTGCTTTTTATTATTTGCTGGAATACGTTCTTCAAGAATTTCTACGAGACGTTTACACATCTCGTCGTCTTTTTGAAATGACGAAATATTCCTGAGGCGTTGATGAAGTTCAGGTATGTGCTCAGCTAAAAATTTAAGCTCGTAAGGTTCAATAGCAGTTTTGAACTCATTTTCCTCGAGGTCAAGCAAATCAGGCTCAGGATGGCACTGATCATCTGAGGAATCTTGTTCAATTTCTTCTGTAGCTTCTGTTCTAAGATGGTCAAGATAGCTTATCTCAAGTTCAGGAGCTTTTATACGATATAAAGCATTGTTAGAGTGAGTCATGTCATAAATCAGATCGTAGCAATTTAAGACAGTGATCCAATGCGCAGCTTTTCGATGTGTCTGCGCAATTTCACGAAAACGATTAATTATAGGCAAAAGGTTAGATCTTACATGAATGCGGCGTCCATGTAGCCACATTTGCAGCTTTTGCACGCATTTAACGAGACACATAGTCTCGCGGTCAAAGAGAGTAAAGTTCCTTTGATGTTCTTTGAAGGCTATAGATACGAACAAAATTATTCGTTTTTCGTCGCCTTCCATGTAGAATAGAACTCCGTTCATCGCATGATCGGATAATTTCGTATCTAAATAAAGGTCTCCTGTTTTAGGAGCCGGTTGAAGTTTGAAATCCTTCCGAAATTCAGATTTCAACTTTTCAAAAGCATTCTGTTGGACTTCGGTCCATTCTACAAGAACGTCACCTTTCGTGAGATGGTAGATAGGATTCACAATTTGTGAATATTCGGGTATAAAATCGCGGTAGAGTCCGGTATTACCTATCAAAGCCAAAATATCATTTTTTGTATTGATCGAAAATTTGCCACGTTTGGTGTGTTTTTTCTCAAACTCATCTAGTTTTTTGATTTTTTCGCTTTGTTTGGCTACTCCTTGGCTCGAGATGATAAAGCCAAGGTGATCGGCGCGATTCTTAAAAAATTGCGTTTTCGTTGGATTTAATTTTAAACCATGATCGTGAATGAGTTTGAATACTTTTTCCAAACGAGCAAGAGTTTCTTCAAAGGTCGTACCAGAGACCTTTACGTCGTCTACGTATTTCGTGATACCGTCTTCGTTAGGAATGACTTGGTTTATCATATGGACAAATTCTCCTAATGAGATTTTGAGACCATATGGTAACCTAGTAAATTCGTACACTTGACCTTCAACCTGAAAAGCAGTGAATTTTCTCGATTCTAATGAAAGAACGAGCTGCCAAAAACCAGCAGTAAAATCAAGCGTACAAAAGAACTTGTCACCGGCGTTATCGTATAACATACTCGCGATAGTATTAGGTTCGGTTAAGACATTAATCAGGTATTTATTGAGCTCATCTGCATCAAGACAAAGGCGGATATCACCATTCTTTTTGACCACAGGAGCGAGAGTATTTATATAGCACGAATGAGAATAACGAATGATACCGAGCGCGAGCATTTTATTAATGGCTTTTCGTAAAGCTGGTAGAAGTTTCTTGCTGGGACGAAACTTTTCACCTCGCCAAGGTTGAAGGTGTTCTTCTCCTTTGAAATTGAAGTGTACACGTTTGCCAGTGTATTTACCTGGGTTTAAGTCAAAAATATCTTCAAAAATGCTGAGTCGATCGAATCCTTCATTCGCTTGTACTGGTGTTATTAGCCCATTTTCTGCTGCTTCTCGAAGGTCATTTCGCAAATTTTGTATGAAAGTCTGCTGTGCTAGCCGACGCTCTTCGAAAATTTCCTGTTCTTCAGCGCTGTAAGTTGTATCTGACATATCGTCGGAGATATCGTTATATAATTGGTCATTATTTTCAGCGTGTAGTACGAGAGAAAAAACAGTCAGGGCATTCTGGAATTCTTCAGGGTGCATGAATGGAATGTAAAATTTCTCGCAAAAAGGAGGTTTACATTTTGCCATTCGTTTGTGGACGTTTAACGAGATTTTCAAATAGTCCATAGATACACGGCCCATGATGAAAGTTTGACCTGGTGAGTCGAGTATGTAAAAAGGTACTCTGATTTCCTCAGTTCCTAAAATCATCTGGATTTCGACAATATGCGTTGCTGCACGGATCAGGGAATTATCAGCTAATTTTAGTTGGATATTTTTCGAAATTCTGATGAATCTTACCCAACTAGGTGCTTCTTGTAGGAAGGTTTTGATCATTTGTCGAATCAAAACGTTAGGTAATGCTCCTGAATCCAGTTGCAATGCAACTTTGCGAGCACCAATAATTACTGGAATGACGCAGGCTGGGTCGTTGGTTTTTTCAGTTACGAGTTGAGATGCTGTTGACGGATCTGGTTCTTCAAGGTCGATTGGTACATTGTCTATAGCGTCAATGTATTGAATTTCATGCCCCTTGTTGAGCTTTTGAGCTTTCCAGGTAACACGTTTCAATTGGTTTTTCGTCATTGAAGGTTGACCTTGTTGTTTATTGATTTTTGCCATTAAAAGGTCGCCAAAATTACGATGCAAGGGAGAATCTTTCGTTAACGTTGGATCATTTTGAAGTTTTTTGGCAACTTTTTCGAGTCTTGAAGTAAATCGTGATTTTGTGTATCCGATTTTTAATGGATGAGGGCTGACTTGGATGTTGTTGGTTTCCAAAATTTCAGCTTCTTTTTCTTTTTCTTCGAGAGAGTCGTTATCTGGTTCCAGAATTACGTCAACATTTTGGAGTCTCAATTTATTCATACTTTCTTTGAGTTTATCGAGGGCGTGAACTGATGAAAGTAAGACGTTTCGAACATCTCGATATTCAGTGATGGATGGAAAGTAGCGTTTGAGTCCAGGGATGTAGTGAAATTTGTATTCAAGAGGTAGCAATTCTGTTTTTGAGCCGACTTTTGGTCTCAAAAATTGTTTTTGACCATTCAGGATCTTTTCTGTTTCCAAAAATTTCATCGCAGGATTGCGCCAAAACATTACTTTGGGATGATTTGCAACTCTCATGAATATGTTCTTGAAATCGATGTACCTATGTCGTCGTACCTCAGGATCACCTGGACATCTGGGTTTTATAATCGGGAATAAAAGAATGATATTTTCTGGTTCTTTTTCTAATAAAGCTGATATGACTGCACGAAGTTGTCTCTCAATTACGCGGTAGGGTTTCTTTGAGTAGTTGAGTTCCAATTGAGCGGCGGAAAGGATGAAATTCGCCTGCTCTGGAAAATGAGCAGAGGAGATAAAGTAATGGAGGTCTTCTAGAGGAATTTGATCTCGTAGGTATCTAGGCAATGGAGATGAAAATGGTGTTTCACTTCGAGCCATGTAATGGGAAATTCCATCGCCAACCCATGTATATTGGTCTAATAGGGATTCGCTGGGGACGTTTGTCACACTAGGAGTTGCCCCTCGGCTGCCTAGTGACTCTCATTTCCCGAAGACGCTTCTTCTTCGGTGTTGGAATCTGAAACTTTCGTCGTAAGCATTTGAACCGCGGCTGTAATTTGTTGAGAATCAATTTCGTCGGTATTTTCAAAAAGAGTGTTTAGCATATTGCAAACAGCAGTCAAATCAGTAGAATCGTCCAAAGGGGTTTGAATAATCACGTCGTCATCGTCTTCTTCGTCAATTTGAACAGTTTTGACAGGAAGTGGGATGGTTGATGGAGTTTTTGGATTAAATCGTTTCATAACGAGGTTACCTCCTTTGTCGACGTCAAAAGGTTTTGGATAATTAGTCGAGTTGGAATTCGACGTATTTTTGGGTGGTTGAGACGTATTTTGAGTAGGTGATTTCGGATCAGACTTGTCTTTCGGCATATAATTTGTAGAATTTTTATTCGATTGATGAGTAGCGTTATTATTATTATTCTGATAAGTACCGCGGTTGTAATTCGAATTCGTGGTGGTCGGATTATTATTACGTTCGTAATTCGGTTTCGGTGTGCCAGAATTGTTGTTTTGATAATTACCGCGATTGTAGTTCGAATTGGTCGCGGTTGGCTTAAGTTTCTTAGCAATGATTTCGAGTAAAGACTGCAACTGGTCGTTACCCAGTGCTTGCGTGGAAGTGAAGCGCGGTTTTGAAGGAGTTTTATCGGTATAATCATCGAAACGTTTTTGGTTCCTACGAAAAATAATAGGAACTTCGTTGTCCGGATCGCGTTGCATACGAGATACTTTATTCAATTTCGTCAAAAACTGGTCCAAAGTTTGACCTTCTTCGGACAATATCCATTGATATTGCTCGGGTGCTTTTCCAATCAAAATTTCAATGATTTCTTCATCATTGCCGTGGCGATGATGTTTCAGTGATTTAGCCCAACGAGTCATTTGATTCGCCATGTCTTTTGCGTTTTCAGTAACAACAAAGTCATATCGGCAGAATTTCATGGCTTCGTTTTGGGCACGACGATCCCAGTAGAAATCAAGGAACTTTTGTTTTAATTCACGATAGTTGTTTACGTTGCGAACGGTTTCCAAAAATTCTTTACGATCTTTAGTGGCAATTACGCCTTTAAACGCGAAAATTTTGTGCTTTTCGACGGCATTTGTCTCAGCAAAGTAGTCATCGAATTCTTGGAGGAATTCGTGAGGAAAATGCAAGTGCTCGTCAGCAAATGTAATTCCTGCGTTTCTTACCGAACCTGCGTCAATAGCTAACGATTTAGCTTTCGCGGTTTTCGTATGTAGTGGCCGACGAATTGCCTGTTTTACGATGTTTAAATCATTCACCAATTGGTCGCAACCTTCATCGCGAATTTTAGCGTCATTTTCGACTTTACGAAGCGAATCCGAAATTGTTTTAATGTCCATTTTATTTTCGAAAATGTTATTATTCGCATCATTGATATTATTTTGGGTATCTTCCAATTTACTCGATAATTCGGCATATTTCGCGTTGGACATTTGATTATTCACGTCACTTGAAATTTTTACTTCCGAAATTTTATTCTTTAGATGATCCATGTCATTTTTAGTTTCCGAAATCAATTTAGCGTTTTTAGAAGTTTCATTTTTAAACTCGACATGATTCGCGCGAACTTCACTGTGAATAGCTTCGTTCCATTTCCAAGTTTTCTTAAAAACTTGGTAAACTTTATCGTTGGTTTTATCGCGCAATTTTTCATAATCGAATGGTGGAGTCACATTTTGAGTACCAATTCCCTCATCAATCACGGAGAAAGGAGCATTTTCATCTTCGGATGAACCCTCTTTGTCTATGATGTGAGAATGGTCACTAAAAGACGAAGTGTCCGAATCAATTGTAGTAATTTTATTTGAATTGTCCATATTCGCGGATGATTTATTGCAAGGGAGACTTTGACATAATTTATCAAAGTTCAAAGCTTGAAAAGATAACGACTGACTTACCCTACTTCTAGTATTATATGCTGGAGGAGTATTCATATAAGTTATAAGACACTAGCAGGAGAGAGATCCGACAGGCTCAAGATCGATGCACAGAATGATTTTAGTGTCGAACTGGAAACTGAACTTGACCAAGAAAAGTGAGCTGATGGTTCGGATGTCCTTGACTGACTGGTGTGGTTTTTCGGCACTGTGTCAATGCTGGACAATGTCGGCATCGTTACTGTGTCAGTTGGCCAATTTTAACGATGAACTTGACCATGAAAAGTTCGCGATTCGTATGGCCTTGCTAGGTCGGCTGTTCTGTTCATCTCCGAGCATATGATCGTAAAAAATTCTCCAGAATTTTATGCAATTTTTACCTATGGATATGCGGTATCTTTGACGGCATGCTCTTTGACATCTATAACTTATGCTTTGACAAAAGTGATTAGTGTAATTTCGGCAATTAGTACAAAGAGTCTGTAGGGTGGTAGGAAGGGGTAAGCGGTGGTATGAAGCTTAGTGTAATGCAAAAATGTTCGAGAATGATGGTTTTGTTTGTCATAAAGCGATAGTTTTATTACACTCAATGCATATGTAGTTGACAGAGGTAATGGTTTCTCTTTGAGTTAGGTCAGTTTCGCCGCCTGTAATTTCCAGAAAAGTGGCGAATTTTACATTTGCTTTGATTTTTGCCGCAAATGCTAATTAGTAACCAGACCTTGAGAAACTAGTACCAATGTCAAGTACATAATTTGACCTAAAAATAGATTTTATTATACTAAAGCTTATGGGAAGACGAACTGTCAAGCCATAATTTTGCTTAAAACTATTGTTCTCTCTTCTTACTTCAATAGGAAGAAAAAGTCATAAAATTATGTAATTTTGTCGGCATCTCTTTGATCAGAGAGCCTTGAGAGGGTTTGTGGTGGTCAGGGTGACATTTCCATGCTTGTGTGTGAGACATGGCGTGATGCACACCTTGAAAAAATAGGCTTAAAGTCACCCTCAAGTCGCCATCTTCGTCTGTAAGGACAAAAGGACGACCTAAAACGTGGTCTTTTCAGCTTATTTCATCACGTTTTTCATGATTCTCTGCTAAGAATACAAAGAGATGAAAAATCCACTCTCAAAATTTCGAAATTTTTGGTGTAAAATTTTGATAAAATGCGTTTCGGAAGAGAGAAAATATGCCTAAAATAGTGCATATCACAGATATTTCTAATATCTAAGGGGGTGATGAAATATTCTCCAAATTTGTTCTCGTAATATACAAGGCAATTTCTGGGTAATATTTCAAGTTAATGCTGGTCATTTTTGGATTTTCGTGTTTGAAAATTGTGAAAATCCAAAAACAAGAAGTATTTATTTGGGAACTTATAATTAATGCGTTCTAAAAAAAAAATGAATTATTTTGATGGTATCATTTTTTACGAAACCAAAATGATCCTCAAAATAAATTCTGACCATACAGAGAGTGTTTGAAATTTTTCGTCTCTGAGTTACAAAAACTGAAAAATCTGAACACTCTGTGTCTGATGGTTTTAGCCATAGTTATAGTGTATTGTCTTGATGGAGTCATTTTTTACGAAACCAAAATGATCCTCAAGGCAATTTTTATCAAGTTTTTAATGTTTATAATTTTCGCTTTTTGAATTACGAAGTTTCGAAACATCAAATCCTGAATTTTTATTTAAAATTAGGGGACAAATTTTGTGAAATTATCCAACGTGAACTTTCTCTTAGCAAAAAGTTGAGGTTATGATAATTTCAATTTTTGGTGTGAAGTATCTCGAAATTGCAAAAATAAATCTACAAAGTTTAGAAATACTTGTCACCTTGATCAAAAGCTTAAGTCTAGATAAGTTTAATTTTGAATGACTAGGAACAATGCATCAGTCGAATTGAATGGATCAATTCCTTTTCTTCACGAAGAGGGAAAAAGAACTTACCATTGAATAGACTTGTTTTTTCGAGCCTCGAAAATGTCGATGAAATTACTCAATTCGTTCCAGTTTTTGAATTTTTAGATTAGATTGCTTCTTTCTCAATTTGAAGTGATGTGAAGAGTCACGATTTCACTGTGGTTTTCGAGAGGATCGTCTTCCATTGAGGCTAGTCAGACACTCAGTCTTGCTCAATTCGGAAGAGTCTTTTCTCTAATTGCACAGTATACGTCGCAACTTTTTCTACACTTCGTCAATTGGGAAATTACAATTTTCATCCAAAATTCTGAGAAGGTTTTTCAAACTCGAATGTCACCTTTTTCAACTTGTAATGATTTGAAATTTCACGATTCAAACTGTGATTTTCGAGGTGACGATCCTCCTCTGAGACTAGTCAGACACACAGTCTTGCTCAATTAGAGGGGTCATTACTCCAATTACACAATTTTTGTCGCAATTTTTCGGCATTACGTCAGTCCTAAAGGTAACAATTTCGTTTGATTCTCTCGCCATTGTGTTTCAAAGGAATATCATTGGCGAGGCACACATGAATTTTATGAGAAATTTCGACATATTTCGTACTCGAAAAAATTACTTAACCTAATGGAAATGAAATTTGGATTGAACTGTGCTATTGTTCTTAGCTTTCTCTGTTCAATATTAACGATGTAATTGTAAAAAATTACTTAATTTGGGGTGCCAAGATTTGTGAACAAATTCGCAAATTCGGCTAAAAATAAGAAAATTCGTCATAAATAATGCTTACAGGTAGCTTTTTGGTATTTATGAACGATTTAAATTTTGTAAAAAAGGGATTAGGATAATTATAAAATCTGAAAAGGATTCGTGTGTTTTACTTATTTTCCGACTTACGTAATTATTGTGATGTGAAACATAGAGGTTTTCTGACCAAATCCAGACTTTAATAAAAATCAGTGTTTGGCCAGAAAATATCCGATAATTTTCGTGCACAATATTACATAAATCGAAATATAAGCCCCACGTTCAGGCGCCAATAATGTAATGGTTAGAGAGGGAAAGAGTGATATAGGTAAAAATTACGTTAATGACTACATGACGTGATCATTAACAATTTAAATGCCTATGTGAAAAATCCAAAAAATATTCCTTAGGGAGGGAATATTTTCTTAAGAACCAGACTAGCTCAGTGAAAAGGCTCTTGGTCTTTCTATCTAAAACCACACATTATAAATTGAGATTATTGCTACCAAATAAAACTCAAAACAACCAGTATTGACCTCCTGTATTAGGTTTATATTCAATACAAGTCGAAAATCTTATGAATAAAGGATGCATTATTCCTAAGTCTAAGAAGGGAGACTGTAGAGGAACAAATCTCTACAGCTCTAAAGAAAATAAGATACATAATAATCATACAAGTATCAATTATCATTTAAAGTGTAATTACGAAACGAGTATAAATGACAGTATTTAGTCATCTCGCTGTCATTTAAATTAATTACGATAAGGTTATAATTAATTCTAGCTGGAGGAACGCACTCCATAATTTGAAAAGGCTTTATTTCATTACCTTACTATTCACGTTAGTTATCTCTTCGGTGGCTCACCAAAACTAGGCCAATCGATAACTATGATTTAAAGTTGTACATATTCATCTGGGTACACTCTCCCAAGTCCGGAAATCGGGAGGTGATCCTAAATACCGAAATATGGGTCACTCCTTTGATTTATTCCACATATTTACGTTAAAATACACAATTTTATCCGAACAAGCGGAGAATAAAATAGATTTAATCAAAGAGCGAGGATGGACATAGTCCATAGTTGACACGAAGTCGGTCGTTGACGAGAAGATCTATCGCGGCCGCGGATTGAACTTAAAGTGAGAATCGACCAGAATTCACCTAGAGACGTACCCTATGCGAATCTGGGAAATGTAGGTAAAAATCACCTCGTAACCTTCAAATCTCAACGAGGTAAAAAAGTAGTTTTCGCGGGAAACGATAGATATTTTAATATCTACGATACCTAGTTATTATAAGAATAACTAGGTAACGTGGTGAGTACAATAAGCACTACTATACGTAGTGGAGGCATTCCTGCTCATCACAATTTTTCAACCATTGTGTTCATGACATTTTTACTCATTTTTGAACGATTCGAAGGGAAGATTTGATAAAAAGTTGTGGGGAGACTTCAAAAGACTATTGGGAAAATTTTTGAATCGCCAACTTGAACCATCACATTGTCAAAAAAAAAGTTCAACATGATCCACCGTATCACTGAACGCTTGTTTTGCCTTGCAAATTCTGGTCTTGATTTCTTTTAGGTCTCTTCCATCCTAATTTATAAGAGCCCCCATCCCCTAAATATCGTGATTAAGTGACGATCTCAATTTCTTCATCATCAGTCATAGATTTTCACCTTTTCAATACCTATTTGTTTTAGAGAATCTCATAGTGTAAAAAAATTGAAATTTTTCTTGGAATAATTGAGGGGTTCCATGAAAAAGGGGCCTTAGTCATTTTTTTTGTTTTTTTTTGATTTTTACAATTCTGAATAATATTTAAAATTATTTTTTTTTATCAATTCCCCCATATTCAGGGATATTGAAGTGTTCTTCCACGAAAAAAAAAAAAACGAATTGGAAAATGTTTGCTTGTAGAAAAAATTTTTAAGTCTATTTGAACTTGTAAAAATCAATGAAAAAAAATTACTGTGGCCCCTTTTCCATGAAGCCCCTCAATTGACAACTACTTCGAAACTTACATACAGCAGTTGAGTGAAATGAAAAGATATTCATTTTTGGTCGAACTAGCAAAAAAGTTATATCCTATGATTTTTAGGACACCCTGTATACTCGTATAATTCAGTTCAACAAAAGTCCAACACGACGCCATCCAGCTAGTCACCTCGCAATCATTCTTTATTCAACACCATTTAAACTCTTCCGAACTTTCGGACCATACTGTATGCAATAAGAAGCATCGTCGGAGTGAATTTTTTTCAAAAGCTTTATTTTATTGTTGCATGCTTTGATATCGTTACCACCGGAAGGGGGTGAGGGTGCTCTCCACATCGTTGATTTCCACCTCATAGGTTGACGTATGTTTGTTATAGAAAGAATTACGATATTATGACGATGGGAGTACCTACGTAATTCGTCCTATACGAATTTTGGTACGCAGGGAAGTATGTAAAGGTCTCTCTGCGGGTATGCTATAAAATATAGGTTGATATATTTTTTGAATAATACGGTGAAATTTTCACGATGATTATAACGAGCGTGGTGGTAATTTTCATCGGTAAATTATTTATGATGTTTACGACAAGCGTGTGTTGGATACTTGATAAGTTTATTTGCCTGACGCGCAGAAACCTTGGCGAAAATTTTTTTCCCCTGCTGGCAAAAGGCTGTGAGAATATTCTGCGTGTGGCAAGTTATCAACGTGGTTATATACTTTTTCTATATGAATTCTCAATAAGGCTGATAAAACTTTCACGTCGAATGTTATAAAGGCAATTTGAATACGATGTAATTTTTTCCCATCTCTCTCAATTTTTGCTTCTTTCATCGTCCTTATAGATAACCTTTTTGTAACACGTATCGGATACAGAGCTCAGACGCAGGTTTTCTCTCTCTTTTTGATGACGAGAACAGCCAATTCATCGAGAGACGAAAACTTTTCCAACGTAATAATAACCTTGTAAATCGATGTCTCAATGGGGTAGATTTTCTTTGCAAAAAAAAAAAAAAAAATCACCTTAGAAAAATAATTTCTTTTTCGAGTAACTTAACTTTTTTTTTTTATTATCTCGAAGAGAAATAAAAACAAAGATCAAGTTCATTTGAAAAAGAAAGAAAAAATTTATTTTACAACTGTGTAAGAAGCTGCGAAACTTATTTCGAAGATGAAAAAAAAGAGATGAGAAATACTTAGAAGTTGGCTAAAGCTAAAGTTAATTATTAATATCGTAAAAAGTTTTCTTTTCTGAAACACATTGCTGGCAATTGTCTGGTACAATTGACAGTATCGGTTTTACAAGTTAATTAAATTGTTCGCAACAATGGGCGTCTGGATAGCTTTATTTTTAATTTGGTAATATCGAAAAGAGCTCTCTTTGATGTGAACACAGCTCATGGACTACCGATGCGAAGATAGTTAATGAAATTTACGACTATGATGAGGGTTTGATGGGATACGCGAGGTGAAATTTGAGTCTTATTTTATTACGAGATTGGTTTCAAAATGGCGAATTACGTGGATACTGTTTTTAAAAAATCGTGGTTTTCATTTCAACTCTTACGAAGTGGTGTTTTTGATGGGGAAAATTATTCAAAATGTTTTTAATGGCATTTTTTTCCAAAATAATAAATTAATTTTCAAAAAATTATCAATAATTACTCTTCATGAAAAATATTATTTTTGAAATTCCAACTTCAAGAAAAAACGATCGGTAATTTTCCAATCATTTTCAATATTTGAAGAAATAATAATTTAAATGACATATTGAATGTTTTTAAAAAATTTCTTTATGAAGTCTCCTTTTTCATCGTGAAATCATATGGAAAGTATCTAAAATTGATAAACAACTATTGAAACACTACGCTCATCGAGTAAATAAAAAACGAATCGAGTTTTATAAATAGATAGAATGAGACAAAGTGAAATATATCATATTCATTCCATACTAAATCATCGACTCGAATATGAGCTGTATAGGTCTGCTCGGCACACAGATGAGTTTTATGAGCATATTTTTAATTCATATGTCTGTTTATACTGCGGAAACCACATCGTTGCTAATTTTACATCGAATAAGTTAACGTTGCGCATTTTTGTGGACGTTCCGGGCTATATTTACTACAAAGAAAATACGTTTAAACGTTACCATTTTAACTTTATATTTATATAGGCTGCTATTTGCACGCATATCCTACATACATATATCTATCTGTTCTTTTATACGTACATCGGCTCAACGATGCATATTTTATCATTGCGCGGTTTGAATTAACGATGTTTTTCATTTTGTTTGTGTTGCAGGTATGCTATACGGACACGGAGCCGTCGTTAATTGAAAATTTATTATAAAAGAGGCTGTTTGTGTCTGGTCTCTCTGTACCTATGGTTCAGATACAGACATAGGTACTCGTAGTACGTATAGTTCTGGAAAAAAAAAGATGAAGATATACCACCAACTAACTAAACGAGGGTAATCGTTGAAGCATTGTTAGAATTAATCGTTTGGATACGTATATCGAAATACATATACCTTTACCTATATCGAATGTGCTGGTGTATGTGTCTGAATTGAATGATGGTAATTTCATCGAATAAAATACAAATTAGTTCACATTTTGACTAAATAATGGATCGGTTTTTGCCGAATAAAATGCAATTTATCGTAGTCGTAGACTGTGTATGTACATTGCAATTGCATACAGGGTGTCCTGTGGATTGTGTAGTTGCAAGATTCGGACGTCGAGAAGTATCTGTTGAATCACTCGCAAAGGAGGTTTTACAAATTAGAAATATTTTTGAAACGAGTGATGAAAATTAATCGAAAGGGTGTCCAAATTTACGTTACTAAGCTGGATTACATAATATTTAAATTTTTGTCAAATTTTTCTATTATTTTCAAAATTTTTTATGATCTAAATTAAAATTTATTCATAATAAATATTCATGGTTTATACCTATGCTATTTTCGACCCCCTGAATCTACCAATGGTAATTTGAGGCCATTCTAGAGCCTTGGATGGATTTTTAGATTTTCCAGTCTTGAAAAAATTGCCACAATTAGCAAAAATGAGCAAAATTTTGCGAAAATTGATCAAGAATGAGTAAAAATGTCATGAATACTGTTATGGTTAACAAATTATGAAATCTTGCAAAATTAGAGCACAATATTGCAAAAGCGCCTAAAACAACAAAAAATTGCTGAAAGTTTCAAAAAACCCATCAAGAGCAAAATGAAGAGAATTTTGAAAAAATTGCTTCAAAATTTGTTAAAATGCTTTGAAAACATTTCGAAATGTGTCTACTTTGATAAATAGCAGAAAATGTTGCTAGAGTCGCATAAAGTGGGATATCAAAAATTTACTTTGAAATTCAGCAAAAATAATTGTTGAAAATAGCTTAGAAAATTTTCAATATTATCACTTGAACAGTTACAAATGGATAAATGCAAAATTCAAGAAAAAATTCGCAAGTTCCTCAGGTAACAGAAAAGTTACTTTGAATTTCAAAAAATTAATCATCACTAACATCAAATTAAATATGTATTGAAAAAATAATAATATGATAAAATCTGTAAAATCAGCTTCAAAATCACTGAGAATGACCAAAAATCAGTAAAATATTCGGTGAAATTGAACAAAAATGGAGAAAAACTGAAACAAACATCGTTAAAATCTATTATAAAAAGTCCTAAAAACGATTAAAAATACATAATACTGATAAAATCTGTTAAAATGTCGGAAAAACAATTGAAAGTCTCTAATTACCAATAAAATTTGAAGAATTTGGGCAATAAATCACAAAACCGCTGTATAAATTATGATTATTCATCTAGCTAATGTTGTTTTTCAAAAAGCTCTCAAAATATAAACATTCATATGCCCTTGATGTTCGAATAAATGATAATAATAATTTGAAAAACGAAAAACCGCCTTATGAATTATAGTTTTGCACTTACTTATTGTTGTTTTTCATAAACTGTTCCAAATCAAATACTCAAGCACATAAATTTGAAAAATCATTTTACGAATTATGATTCTGTGTCTAACTAACGTTCTTTTTCAAAAGAAAACAAAATGTTTTGAAAAACATTATTTGAAAAATCACGTTATTATTAATGATAATGTCGTTATTATTAATGATACTGTGTGTAGCCAACATTGTTTTTCAAAAGTTACTCCAAATGAACATTGATTCGAAAAACCGTTTCATGAATTATGATTCTCTATCTATCTAACGCTGTTTTCCCAATAATACCTTGAAAATTCATTCCATAAAGTTGAGCTCTTTAGTTTTCGCTCCAAATATTTCAAAAGCAAAAAACAAAGATAAGTGGGAAAAAATTGATCACATTTGACTTGAGAAAATTTAATGCTCTTTTTATTTTTTGTGAGATCTTTAGCTTTCTTCAAAAATTGGTTTCTTGTGGTAAAAAATTAAAGTAAAAATTTATGCTTACATCATCAACGGTAGATTTTAATTGAAGTTTTCATCTTCTACTTAAAACAAAACCACCTTATAAAATGGCTTCTTACTCGACAATTTCTTTCACTATTTGTATAGGATAATTGATTTATTTTAAGAATGGGATTTTTGTGATGGAAAAAAATTGAAAAAATTCCAAATTGTGCTAACTACTAAGTGATTTTAGTTGAACAAAATTCTCCATTTATCTTCTTCTGTCAGATTGTGGAGTTAACCCCATTTTTTTCTAGTTCTCTCTGAAAATAGATCAATTTTGACTTGAATAAACCGTGATGCAACCTGCCTTGAAACACCTGAAAAAATCTTACTTTTGTGTTAAAATTGTCGAGAGTTTTTTTTTTTTTTTTTTTTTTGTCAAAATTGACAAAAAGTTTTATTGTTTTTTTTTCACAAAATGTTCTTACTCACAAATTTTCATGAAATGTGCTAAATCTGGAAATTGAAATAAAACTGTAAAATTTCGATCTTGGTTCCAAGTACAATTTTTCAAGATGAACAAAAAAGGTTTCCTATTCAAAAATAATCAACGACCGCCCCCTCCCTCCTATCTTGAATTTCATCTTCGTAATTAATGAATTTACTTCAAGATCCATGATGTGATTTGTTAATCTCTTCGCTTCAAAGTTATTGAACGAAGAATTTTAAAGAGTCCTCCTCTCAAATAATATTATTACAGGGGGAAAAATTGAAGTACTAGCTGAGAAATGACAGAACCAAAGTCAAGTACTCGGTTTCTTATCAATGAACGTTTTTCAACTCTCCTTTGATCAGGGTCGCAGATAATGACACGTATGCAGCTGCAGCATCATCATCCTTAACGCGTTATACTTGTACCACGATAAAGAAGTGCATCAAAGTTTATTGATCGTTGCACACGCTTTGTCTTTGCGTAGAATGCGGATTGCGTTTATTAAACGAGAGGTATATCGTAAAGATAGGCTACCGTCTAACCAACTTTAGCTTTGGTCTTACCCTTAACAACTCGACTTCTCCACATTGTGAAAATTTGCTATCTGCTAATCAGCCAACAAACCATAACCACTTAATCAACAACACCCATCACCTTTGAACTAGTCGCCGCATCCCTTCAAACAACGATTCACATTACTACTCTATGCCTATACTAGTCCACAATCCGCATCATTGCCTTGGCTTACACTCAAATACATAGGTAGTGTGAGAATGGGCGATGTTAACAGCGATGTTTTTGCCACCATTTTACATGTAGGATTGATGATAATACAACATTGTATGTACAACATCTCGCTCTCGCTGATAAGGCGAACTACGCGACTAGACATGTATCGAAAATGCACATAAAATTCGCATCGTTTTGGGCCCCTCTTTTTGTACACGTTAGTATAACATCAATATGTATACTAGCTATATACCACCACATACTACACCCTTCAACCAAAACGCTCTCTCAATTTTTGATAAACCCTCATATTTGGCGAAATGCGGAACATTCGATATTTAATTTCCTTTCACTAAATAAACATAGTCGATGGGCGCCTGCCTTTCTCCTTCCACCGTTTCTTATCAATTTACCAACTACTTATCTCCGACCAAGTATATGGTGAATTCTATAGGCTTTCGTGGTGCTGGTTTCTCTCTCTCTCTCTCGCTCTCCATAAAAACCCCAACCAGCGTTTATAAAACGAATTTTATTATTATATTTTGCTGGTCCCTTTACCGCTCCTGCCAACGCGGCGTGTTCCGCAACACCCAACACATCGTGAGCGTACCTCTTTCTATCTTTTACGACCGACGAAGGCAGGCAGGCCAGACCGACGAAATTAGAATTATAAATCCAAAAGAGCATTATTTCCTTTACTCTCCCTTTTACACGATCCGGGCTGATTAAGTTGCCTTTTAATCTTCAACTGCTTTATGATTTCGGCTTATTTGCAAAATATTGAAATCTACTACCCTTATAGAGTATCTATAGTATACCAATTGCGTGCGAAAGTCTCTCTACGTATATACAGGGTGTTCCATCAGATGTTTTCTGTGTTTTATGACCTGGTGGAAAAAAAAGAAAACTTGCTGAAAGGCTTATAGGTTGCATACCTAATATTCGAGGGGGAATTTTTCTTGAAATATTTTAGTTATGAGTAATAAAAAATTGTTACGAAATCAGGTACATACGTAGCCCAAAATGAATTAAACGAACTCAGAAATGTCATTTGAAAAGTGAGTATACTTTTGCCCTACATTAACAGGGTGTCCTATAAATTTTTTAATTCGTTAATTTAGAATTTTTAAAATCATAGCTCTTTCGAATGTAGCCATTAAGAGGATAGAATTCGTCTTTGATAGCTTTTCAAACCCATCTGGAATTTTTTTTCTTGAAAAAATTGTGTAAAAAAGTAAAAACTTGACTGAATATTCAAAAAAAAAATTTTCTGTCAGATTTTCATTTTTGAAACATTTTTAAACGCTATTTTGGAATGTTTTTTTTTTTTTTTTTTTTTTTTTTTCAAAGAAAATTTGGTCCTGGAAAATACCAATTTCGTGATTTTCAAAGTGAAAGTAATGTTTACGAAGCTAAGTTACGAAATTTTTCAGTTTTTTTCAAAAACATTGAACACCTTAATCAACACTGTTTCAAAACGTATGATATTTGAAGTAGGTATGATTTTATATCATTTTACTGAATCTTGCAAAGGAATCGCTCGTAGTGTCCGCCTCCTATTTTAGAAGTAATGTGACTTTTGGAAATAATATGGTCCGAAACTCCTTCAGCCAAAATTTCAGTAACGCAAATGGATTTTTCGATTTTTTACGAATTTTTGAGAATCCAAAAATAGCAATGTTTTAAAATTCTTGAATTTAGGTACTTTCCCAGTAATAATGACGAGAATAAAAATTCTGAGACTAATGTCGGCTCCCCAAACCGAATTCTACAATTTTCAGTCATTCTGGTGCCTTCTGGCAATTTTTGATTTTTCCAGGATTTTTTTGAATTCCTCCAGAACGTATTGGAAAAGAAAAACTCTCTCCTTATTTTTTAAGCTTTTTTTTTAAAAAAAAGAGAGTTTTTCTTTTCCAATATTATTGGACTCCTTAGTTTTGGTTCATCCTTGTCCTCCAGAATTCTTGAAAGTATTGATTTGACGGAGGGGAAGAGGATTTTGGTTGGAGATTTATCGAAGATTGGGTAATGATTTTGGCACCAAATTTGCAAAGAATTTGATGTAAGAATTGTCGTAAATGATTTTTGAGATGGATTTGGTGAACGATTTTAGGGAAGAATTTGCGGAGGATTTTGGCAAAAGGTTGATTTTGATGAATGATTTTTGCAAACCATTAGGTGAAGGATTTGCAAAGAATCTTTGCGAATTATGAGCGAAAGATTTGGGATGAAAAATTTATCCGAAGAATTCTTGCGAAGGATTTTCGACAGATTTTGACGAAGGATTTTTTGTAAATGATTTTGATGAAAAAGTTTTTGAGAAGGATTCTTTCGAATGAATTTTTGGGAAACATTTGGTGAAGAATTTGGCAAGGGCCAGTGTGATTTTTTATTTTTTCAGTATTTTTGAACTTCTCGTTTATGCACAATTTGGGTGATTTTCGAGTGAGTACATTTTAACTGTCTAAATTTATTTCTACAATTTCTGGAAAAATTTTAAAATTCAAAAAAAAAATCAAAAATTGCGCTGGAGGATCCAAAATGATTGGAAGTGGTAGGATTTGGTTTTAAGTATTTTAAGAAAATTGTAATTTTTGGATTTTCAAAAATTCGTCAAAAAAGAAAAAATTAATTTGGGCAGCTGCAAATTTGTGAACGAGAGTTTTCTGTTGACTGAGAGTACTCCACCTTCCCTTCTTTGCTCCAAACCAACGAGAATTGCTCATATTAAATTCATTCACGATTCATTAATAGCTCAAAATGGCTCAAAATATATTTCGTCGACGATCAAAAATTGCACTCTCTAAATGAAAAACCGTTTCCATTGAAATATCAAAAATTTTGTGAATATTTTCCTTTTGAATTTTTAAATTTCTAAATTGGCGATGAGAAATTGAAAAATTGATAGATGTAGGATGAGAACTTTTTCGGGTGGGTGAATAAGAAGGTTCAATAATTTTTCTCAATGTTGAGTAATCAAATTTCTCAAACTTCGTAAGTTCGTATCGCCTTCAACACGAAATTTAGGCAAAATATGTGACAAAAATCACACCTTCAGAAATCACAAAACACACTCGCATCGAGATGAAACCTCCCTCAAAATCATTTCAAACCCCGCAAAACAAAAAATAACTGGTAGACGTATATTTCGTATATACGTTTTCATCGTAAAGAAAATATCAAAGCTTTATTGGTAATTAAATTAAACGCGAGCGTGTCAAAATGCCTACCTACTAAAACAAAGGCGGCACAAAAACTCGCGACTATATCTATGCCATAGAAGATGGCACGCGAAGTGAAGTAAAGTCGAACGTCGCTGCGTTGTGTATATTTAACACAAGACGAAGAAAAATGTCTCGGCAAAAGACATCGCATCGAATGAAAGCCTTATCAAGATGATATAAAGCAAGGATTGCGCTAATGCCGTCGTATTTCCCTTTAGAAAAGTACTTAATATTTTCAAGACGACCGGCGACATACGAACTCGCCTCTCTCCTTCGGGAATCGAAACACGCAAAGGTGATTTTTCATTCTTTATTTCTTCTTAAACAACGTTTTAAATCTGAAAAAGAAAATACTCGAATGCCGCTTCCATCTTCCTCATCACCCCTTCGTTGCCTGCTCCTTTTCTTAACACGACTCTTGTACATTCTCGCGCGTATATTTCGCTTCCTTTGCATTGTTTTTCTTTCTTTTTTCCCACGTATAGTGTGCGACTTTATAATGCATACTTGTTCGCGAAAAATAATATTTTCACGATGGTTTTTCACGATTGACAATAGACGAGTAGTTTCGAAAGGTCGTTAACTTTCGGATTAATTTTGGTAGGTGAAAATGAAGTGTGAATATTTTCACTCGAGTGAGTGTGCTATGTGCACGTCGAATTTAGCAATCAATAAAAAAATGTAATTAGAGAGATTTAGATTCAGTTACCTAGATATCGAAATAATCGTTTCATATTTTTTGACGATACCGGATAAAAAATAATAAAGGTAGCGTATTTTCAACGGATCAGTTGGTAATAGAAAAAAATGGGGGGAGGTTTTCCCATGAGTGGAAATCATCAACGTTATGTTGCAATACAACACCGCGCGTTATGTTATACCCTGCAGCTTTTCAACTTGTTGCCAAGATTTATTGATTGGATTTGCCCGGCAGTGGCTATAATTCATGCATATTTTTCACCACTTTTGAGTTTTCTTTTTTCGTTATTTTCATTTTTACGAGATTTTTTCTCTTTTTTTTCCTATCAACAACTCGAACATTGTATTTTAAACGACTCTTTTTTTCCCGTTGGTTGAACACAAATAAACGGCTAGCTTTTTGTGTGCGTGAATCAAAATACAACAAAACGTATCAAAGTAAATATTTTTCAAAGAGTTGAAGCGTAAAATCGCTGTATAATACTCGAGTGAACTAATTAAATTCGATATATGTATACGATCGAGAAACGAGCTAGTTGCAATAGAAATGCATCAAAAAAATGCACGATTTCAGTTTGAGGTGTTCAAGATGGAGGTGGAGGTGTCTTTTTAAAAAAATGATCTCTCCATAGTTTTAGATTCCAATTCAGGGCTGCAGTGCGATGACGTTTTCAAGATGGATAAAAGAAATTGGAGGAGTATTTTTTGTGGGTTGAATCACTGAAATGAGTTACATAATCATTTAGATTCAAAGAAAAGAAAAAACTGGATTTTTTCACGGGAGAGGGAGTTAGAAAGGATTTTTTGTGAGGAAACGTTGAAATGTGAGATCATTTTCTGGACAAAAAACATTCCAAACTTCCAGCTCAAACGATCATGATTGAAATTCGATTATACGTACTCTAAAAATCGATTCATTTTCGATTTTTGATTCCATATGATCGATCATGTTCATTGAAAATCAACTAGCCTCAAAAATGAATTTTCTGTTCAAAAGTTAATTAAGATTAAAAATCGTTTTATCGAAAACTAAAAATCGATTAATTTTCAATTTTTGATTCCATATGATAAAACTTGCTTGAAATGAAAGATTAATTTTTTTAACCTCTACATTGAATTTCCTCACCAAAAATTGATCATAATCGATATTCGATTAATTGTGCTGTAAAAATCGATTCGTTTTCGATTTTCGATTGCATATGATGGATCATATTTATAATTAAAAATTAACTGTAGCCTCAAAAATAAATTTTCAGATCAAAATTGAAAATCAATTTATCGAATAGGTACCAAAAATCGATTAATTTTTGATTTTCGATTCCATGAGATAAATCTTGCTCGAAATGAAAAATCAAATTTTTAAACTTCTAAATCGAATTTCCTCACCAAAAATTGATCATAATCGATATTCGATTAATTGTGCTCTGAAAATCGATTCGTTTTCGATTTTCGATTGCATATGATGGATCATATTTATAATTAAAAATTAACTGTAGCCTCAAAAATAAATTTTCAGATCAAAATTGAAAATCGATTTATCGAATAGGTACCAAAAATCGATTAATTTTTGATTTTCGATTCCATGAGATAAATCTTGCTTGAAATGAAAAATCAAATTTTTTAACCTCTAAATCGAATTTCCTCACCAAAAATTGATCATAATCGATATTCGATTAATCGTACTCCGAAAATCGATAATTGAATCGATTTTCGATTCCATATGATCGATCATGTTCGAAGTAAAAATCAATTTATAGCATCAAAAATGAACTTTTATAATCAAAAATTGATCATTTTTTAAAATCGATTTATCGAATACCAAAAATCGATTAATTTTCGATTTTCGATTCCATATGACAAATCTTGCCTGAAATGAAAGATCAATTTTTTTAGCGTCTAAATTGAATTTCCTCTCCAAAAATTGATCATAATCTATATTCGATTCATTGTACACTAAAAATCGATTATTTTCGATTATCGATTTCATATGATCGACCCTGTTCGAAATGAAAAATCAACTGTCTAGCCTCAAAAATGAACTTTCTAATCAAAAATTAATCGTTTTTGAAAATCGATTAATCGAACCCCAAAAATCAGTTTTTATTTGTAATTTTCGGTTCCACATGATCGATCATAATATTTACTTGTATGAATATCAAAGCTTTCCATTATGAAAATAGTTGTCCTTTGCTGGAAAAATTCACTACGATGATATGTTTTTCTCACGTCTTCAGAACGATGCCATGGTGAGAACTGAGACCATATTGCAAAATATGCACATCGCATCGGTTCGCAAGTTGGAATAGTTATATTGTGCATCGACGATTTATTTACTTTACGACTGGAGCACGATTACTGCGGCGATTGTTTTTCTGGCATTTAACTCTCGCGCACCGGGAACAGTTGGTCGGAAATTTATTACAGCACCTTTGATCGTTCGGTGCGATTTCCTTGAAAGTAGATAGATATAGGTATTTTAGTGTTTACCCAGCGTGGATAAGAGTAGAAGAGTGGTATAGGGAGAGAGCCCAAGCTGGGCGGTATATCTGGGAGTTTTAATCAATTATTCGACACTCGGTTTCGGAAAATTTACATATTGGACGGTAGTTTATATAGCCGACTAGCGTTAAAAGTTATAATTACGGTTCGTGATTGGAGCAGTAGCGCCGCATTTTCACTGGTAAATGCGCATTCTGTGTTTTTCGGACCGGTGATAAGAGGTGTACGCGCGACGACGCTATTAAAATGGTAAATTTGTTGTTGTTTTTGTTTTTCGTTTCATTTTTATTTAACGCGACGCTATGGTATAGTACGAGTATATAGCCAAGTCCGTAGTACTATAGCGTGTTATATCTAATCTAGCTGATATCTAGTGCATGCTAAAGCCGTATTATATGTACCTATACCTATATTTTAATCCTTTAGACGCCAACTTTTTAATCAATACAAAATGTACATTGCATTAACGTGTAGGCGCGATTAAAATCCTTTAGTAGCTTTTAAACCAATTACATATGATATGTTGCGTAATGCTGGTCACTATGTGTGAAGGTAGCCGCAGCAGCGACTATAATAATATTATGTTGAGATACCTATATTTTGCGACTGCCGACTAGCGACTAAATCATACGCACGTTTAATAAGAGAGTCTGTTGAAAAAAATGTGTGTATCGTGTATGAAGAAATACGAGTTCGAGATCCCAATACCCAGTTCGCCATTTAAAAAAACTCGCTGGCAATAATACCGGATTATCGAAGCGACGATTTATGTTTTTGAACACACTTTCGCTAAAAATTGAGCATTTTTTAAACCCCTTCAACGACTGTGAAAACAAATCTACGGTGTTAAGTCACCTTTTCAATCTATAGGGTGTTTCGTAGGTAACTGAATAATTTTTTTTCGCTAGATCGAACCTATCTAATTTTAATGTATGAAATTCCACCACCAAGTGTTTCAGTCATTTGTAAATTTGGGGTTCGGGGAACATTGAAGGGTTTGATTCCAACAAATTGGAAGATATTCGAGCACAGCATCTTCGACTTACGTTAGCAAGAATCAATAATGTTTTCTACATTTTCATAGGTATTATTGTTATTTTTTTTTGAAAAATTGGTGAATGGGGGGAAGGGGTTGGGAAGTAAGGAGCTGTATCTGAGAAAGAGTTCTTGAATTAATGAGACATTTTCATAATTTTGCATTTGTCTCTAAATTGAGGGAATTGGAGTAAAATTTAGAGGTCACATCTGAGAAAAAAAGTGTATATTTGTACTCAGCAGCTCTGAAAATCGAAGATTCGAGTGTCACTTTACATATTCATGATTTTTCAATTTTTTGAGGGGGGGAGGCTGTAAGGGCACCCAAGGGTCAAATCAAAAAAGTAAGCAGATATTAGAGCTCAGCGTCTTTGAATTATTTATTGGAAATATGTGCATCATTTTCACAATTTTTTTATATTTTTCAAAATGTAGGAGGCAAGCGGAATCGGTAAGGGCAATGAGAAATCGAGTTCACAAAAAGAACCAAGGTTGAATCCAGCGTCTCTGAATTGTTTAGCTAATCACTAATCTGTATGTCAATTCCGAATTTTGTGATTTTTCATGAACATAAGGGGGGGGAGTGGAATCAGGCAGGTATCACATTTAGAGTCGACATGCCATATCAAATTTTCATGATTCTTAGGTTTTTTTATTTTGGAAAAATGGAAGGGCTATAAGGGCACAGTGGAGTAAAATTCAAAAAAAATGAGCAATTTATTTTAACTAAAGTTTCTTCAAATTGATTAGAATCGATATGCAGTGTTACCAGCTGGATGAGGGAAGTTATCCTCACACTAGGTGGGTTTTGTTACTTTTTGCAAAGGTGTGGAGAGCTGGAGATTAGTGTGGAATAATTTCTTTAAAATTTGGGATTTGTGGCAAATTTTTTCAAATTAATTTTATACGATAATTAGTAATTTTTTGCAACTTGGAAGCGAATTCCAGATTTTTAAGATGTTTAGTAGATGCGTTTTTATTTGCCTACTTTCGACCCTTACTTTTTCATGTTCATCATTCACAACACATTTACCAACTGGCAGAACTTTTGGTCACAACAAACTTCAAATAAACTCTTCCAACATAAAAAAACAACCCTCCCCTGGAAAAATCTAGGCCACCTGAACAGAAAAGAAGAAATCCTTATTACTAGACTAAGAATAGGCCACACAAAAATTACTCATAACCACTTATACCAAAAAGAACCAAAACCCCCATGCCAATTTTGTGGAAACGAACCCACATCCATTCAACACATACTTTTCAACTGTCCTCAACTGAAACAAAACAGACTTACTCTACAGATAAAAGAAAATCCACCTACTATCCCTGTCGAACCCTCTGAAATACAAAAATTCATCTCCCTATTAAAAAAACATCAACCTGACAAACCAAATCTAACCCCCCCCCCTTTTTACGGGTATAATAATCTTGTAATTATAAACACCCCCAAAAAAAAAAAGTTTGCGAAATGAAAGTTCATAGTTCATCTACTTACATTTACCTAGGTATTTCAAGTTCAGCCAATCCTTGTTCAATTGTTCATATTTTCTCCCTTATTTCTAGTGCTTTCGCTGTTTATTAATTCAACTGAGAATTACGGTAAATTACCGGTCATCATCTAAATTAATTACCAATTACTGTAATTACGGTAAAATACTGGGAAATACGGTAAAATACTTGCAGTTACGGTAAATTACTCGTAATTATGGCGAATTACTGGTAATCGAGTGATTTCTGTGAAGGGGATTTTTGGAGATTTCGTTCAAATTTTATGTCGTGTCACACTAAAGTTTAAAATTCAGAGGTATTTTGACCATAAATTGATGGTATCAAAGGTGGAAGGTTGTAAAGGTCGGATCAAAAAACCAAATTGATGTTCAAACACAACGCTCTAGGGGGCTTGAACATTTCATTTTGCAAATTACTTTGTTGAAAGGACGGTAAAAAAATCTTTGCTATAATTTTTCAAATTTTTGAATGGTGAATTTCTAGGTTATTGTATCTTTAGTTACTTACGCGTTTTTATTTGAATTTGTAATTGATTTTAAAATGATGACTACCAGTGTATCATCTTTGAGACGTCTTGAACAGAATTGCCCTGCCTAGGTACTGCAATAGACAGAATTCTTAAACATAAAATCATCCAGTTAGGCAACCAATTCTACACCGATGCAACTTCAGTTGCAGTACTTGTCCTTGAAAAGGACTGCACTCTGTTACTGAACACCCTATACAAGTAACGGTCTGCAGAACTAAATCAACGAAGACATTTTTTTCACCATTTGGGTCCAGAGGTGTCTACATAAATACCAAGCTCGATAAATGTAGTGTACGGTTTAAAAAACAAAATTCTCGTACGACATGTTAGTAATGTTTGCCGCGAGTCGACGACGACGAGAAGTCGAATTCGAATACCCATACAACCTACAGACTTGTGTGCATACTGCATATACACAACAAAAACAACCACCCTTGGGTATATATATAACATGTGTAACGTTGTTAGGGTAAAAGTAACCCCTCGCAGAGAAATATTGAAAATGTAATACTACTAGACGGGTGCTTTCTTGCTTTTCTCCTCCTTTCACATTGGAGTTTTTATTTTTCCAAACGAAACTAGCAGTTTATTAGTACCTCCCCATCGTGTTTTTTTTTCTGATCCACATCACGTATGGGTTACCTTTACTTTACCTTTGGAGTCACATTTTTACCTACCTAGGGCACCAATAGGTTGCCATAGAAGGTACCCAAGATACTATAAATTTCGGCAAGTTGTGTAAGTTTATTGTTGGTATGGTGTGGTATGTATTGTCCATCGAGGAGCCGTTATCGTTGAAAATAACTTGCTAACGTTCGACCAACAACTGATGACCAGTCGCAAAGTACGAACACGATAGGGAAACTTACCAAAGCGTTATTGGGTATTCGCAAATAATGACTGTTGCAGTTTACTTCTCTAAGGTTCGGGAAGTGGCGTCCGGCTAAATTTATCTATAAACTTGTCCGCCATAGGATGTGCGGTACGAGTAACTGGCTTTTGCCAGAAACCTAAATGTCCCGGTAAATGAGTGAAAACTGTTACCATTTAGGTAACTAGTCGACCAACTATTTGCACCAATACTTGTCTAAGTATATACAAGTACTTACACATTCTCACAGAATTATGGCGATTTTATGTGTTAGGTATAAATTATATTGTGCACGCGAACGAAATCTGCTGGCTGATTTGTGTTGCGTTAGTTTTACCATCTCGGTGATATTAACAGTTAATGTATTGGCTGGTAATTAATTGGTCATATGTGCTAGAAAATAGCCGACATTTTGGGAGCAATTATACGCTTAGCGATTATTACGTTATAGTAATTTATCGCCGTTTAATAAAACGCGAGAATGTGGATTACCCAGAGATTTATGTAAATCGCGCAGGACGCGGGTACGTTTGTGTTTCTTTTTACGATTCCTATTGTTCCCCTTTCTCCAGCACTATCACAGCACTATCACGTGTATTTACCTACCTATGTGGACAATTTGTATAAAATATACTCGTATTATTCGAGTATGGAGCTTATATGCGAATGTATGCGCAGGAAAAAGAGCTCGCACAGAAAGATGAAAATCTCCAACTGTAAATGAACACGACGATACGAAGCGGAACTAAATCGTAATTAATGTTCCTCCAGCGTTGAAAATCCCATCGACCGTATTCTATTAACGAATATTCATAATAAAAGCGGTCTCTAATTGTTTATAATTAATCTCTCGTTTACGTGGATTATTGCACGAGTTCGTCGTATGTTTTATACCTTGTATACTGCATTTGCTTCGTAATCTGGAGGTATTTTGTATATGTAGATTGATTGCAGAAAAATGGATGGCAGTGGATAAAGTGCTAGAGTGGATTCCAATGGTGTAGAAAATGGATTTCCGATATTTTAAAGGTCCAGATATGTGTATTTTTCGGATGATTATAGGATTTAAATACTTACACAAACGTTAGAAACAGAATTTTTCATTTGATAATTATTGCATTGCATGTTTTTTCTCTTTTTTAAAAAGTTAAGTAATGATGAGCATCATTGCCTTGCTGTATTAAAATCTGAAATTAGTGAAAAATATCACAATTCATAATTTGTAGTCTCAATTGGAATTGTTGAGCGCAGGAATTGGCATCTGATCTGTTACAATCTCTGAACGCAACTGACTGTCTTTCAAGGTCATGATGTGGTGGGGTGAGTGCGTTGTTCACTGTAATGCGCGCACCTAACGCTAGAATCAAAATGAATAATTGTTGGAGTTTTGCTTATGAAAATGGGACAGCATTGAGAATATGAGAATCATTGAGGCGAAGGGAATAGATGAGTTTTTGTTCAATTTTTGATGGATAATTACCTACTGAGCTATTCGTTAACTTGAAGGTAATTCCGCGCATGTCCAGAAACAAAAACTCGATTTTGCGTGTCAATGATAAGTTTGTGGCGTGCCTAGAATCAGTTTGGGAAGACCTGATCAGACATCTATTAGTTTTGTGCATCTACTGTTGCTCAGTTTTGCTGCAACCAGATGCAAACTGCCAATTTCCAGGCACACCACAGCCTTTTTTTTCTGAACATGCATAGAATGTCCTTATAAGGTAATGGTAAATAACAAATTGCAATTTTAATTTATTATTTCTGTAAAAATAATTTCATAAAAAATAGAAAAAAGGCTAAAAATTTTTACCACCAGCTGTGAGATTTTGGAACATTTATTTTGTTAAAATTTCATTCCTTGTCTGTTTTGTCCCCAACTTTGGAGGGGGGCTGGTTCCAATAGTTGTTCAATTTTTTTTAAGGTAATTTAAAATTAACTTTTTTGAGTTGATTTTAATTTTCAAACGAATTTTTTAATGATGATTTAGAATGCATTTGCAATGGTAATTCAAAGTTTAAAATTTTTTACAATTTTTTGTGATTTCAAAAAATAATTTTTTGTGGTGATTCTGAATGAATTTTTTTGTAATTATTTTGGGTGAATTTCTTGTGGTGATTTCGATGATTTTTTTTTTTTTTTGTAGTTAAGTAGGTAATTTTAAATTAATTTTTTTGCGGTGATTTTGAATAAATTTTCTGTAGTGATTTGGAAATTGATTTTCAATTAAATTTAGTAAAGAATTCTTCTGAGATGATTTCATATTATTTTTTAAATTTTTTTAAAGATGATTTCATACGAATTTTCCTGTGGGAAGTAACAAACCATTTTTTTTTTGGTCAAAGTCCAAAATGAATTTTTCAACGATGGATGATTTTAATGTTTGTTGTGTTGCATTCAATTATACTTTTTTGGGCGATGAAAATGAATTTTTCATGATTTAAAATATTTTTTTTTGTAACTTTCTCACAGATGAACTGTTTTTTTTTTTTTTTGGCGAATTTTAGAATCACATGTCTAATGGTGATTTAAAATTCAATTTTTCAAAATTTGACTCAAAATTTTCTCAAGGTTTCAAATGGATTTTATTGTGTTAATTGCAAATTATTTTTTTTTGTAAATGAATTAGTCATTTCGAAAACCCCATTCTGAACTTTTTAAAAATTTTTCAGGAAATGAAAAAAACTGTTTGTTTGCTTTATTTTCATGGTATAACAGTAAACTTGTGCAGTAATCGATAGGTCTTATGATTACAAATATTTCTGTACCTTTACCAGAACTTGAAGTTTTGTAGGCTGCGAGCAATTCCATTGTGAAATATGTGGAGTTATGGGGTTTTCGAAATGACTTTTTTTTTAAACCTGAAAAGTGACATGTAATCCTAGAAAATCCAGTAACTACAATACCCAAAATGATTGAGTATGGATTTTCATTCATTTATTGAAGTTATACCTGCAATCTATAATTCAATTAATTTAATGTAATAAAGAAGCAACAAAAATGTTGTCCATTTCACGGAATAAATTAAAAAATTGAATTACGTTGATGTTCATGAAATTAATGTTCTTCGTTTGTCTTATAAAAAAATGATTTCAAAAACCCTGTAAATGCAGGAGTTATGGGGTTTTCGAAATGACAAACGCTGAAATATGCACTTTTGAGCTACCTTCCAACTGTATCCGATAGAGCTCGCAAAGCACCATCAGAATCAGTGAAAAACATAAAAACCCCTTAAATGGTGATTTATGGGGTTTTCGAAATGACTGATTCAAATGTTCCAAATGGATTTTTTCACGACAATTTTGGGTTTCAAATAAGTTTTTAGTGTTACATTTTTTTTAGGCAATTGCAACTGACTTTTTTTGCAAAGTTTCTTTTTGTAGTGGATAAATTTAGACTGCATTTTTTGTTGAGACATTTCAAGTGATTTTTTTTGCTGTCATTTTTAATAAACATTTTTCGGTGACTTCTGGAATGAATTTTTCAGTTATGATTTAGAATACTTAGGTATCATTTTGTATAGGACTATTCGGTTTAGATTTTTTTTTGCGATTTCAAACTGACTTTTTTGTAGTAATTCCAAACTAATTTTTCAAAGTCCATTCAAATGGGAATGAAATGTTATTTTGTAATTTTGCTGCCCCATGGAGAAGAATGTTGAAGACAAAAATTGTTTCTGATGAGTTCCATGTAGACTGGGAACTCGCTACATTTTCATAAAATGTATAATATGTACTACAATTTGATTAAAATCTCTCAGCGAAAAAATTATTTATAGGAATTCACGAAGTGCCTTGATTTCCAATTAAAAAAGAAATGTCTCCGACCCGGGGGAGTAAACTTTTCGTCGACCTTGAACTACTTTTCATTTTGTTATTTTGCTGGTGACATTTCAGCCCATCTTTCTAATACGAGTAGGTCTAGGTGTCTATTTTTGGCAAATATCTAAGGTGAAGAGAAGATCCCAGGTGACGTTTGTAATTAAATTTCAACTCTGTGGTGAATTACGTTGTTTCATGGTAGGTAGATATATTTTACAATTAATTATATCGAAGACTCGCGTTGGCATTGATGAAAATATTAATCGTGCTGGAAAACCTACAACAGCTCGCACGTTAAAAACGATACACAATTTTCCAACGCTCCAAAATACAAAGAAATACTCTTGCTTAGTCGGTGTAAAAATAATGCGATTGTATTTTTCCTTTTTTTTTTTGAGCGACACGAAAAAGAATTGAACCGGTGCATTGTTTAGTACAATTCAGAGGGGTAGATTCTAGATGGATATAGGTAGGTATAATATGTGAACATAGACGTTCAAAAATTGCGTGTTTGCTTTTCACATTCGACTTTTCCTTTTTATTTTGTTTTTCATGTGAAAAATACTGAAGAAATGGGTAATTTGATGAAATAACAGGTGTAAAGCTTGTAAGTTTTTTAACCAATTTGAAATCGTCAAAAGAATTTTCGCCATGGTTTCTTCCCTCTTCTATTTCTTTATCGAAATATTATTTTCAATTGACTGGGTACGATTGATTTGATTCGATATCAAAACATAATTCGATTACTGTTGGATCGTGTGTTAGTATGGGAGTGGTACACAAACGTAATGAACACTATAAAAACGGTTTTTTCGGTTTCCTTTTTTTCCTCACTCCTCCCCCATATAAACTGCATCTTTCCATCTTTGTCTTTCCTTTTTTTTAAAAACATCGCTGCGCTGTATAAGGTCGTTCATTCTTTCTCTCTCACTTTCTGGTGTTCTTTTTAGTCGAGTTTGAGGCGAAAGCGGGCGCAGGGCGCGGTGCACAATTCCCATTTTTGTTGCTTCCAATAACGAACGCAATTTACAGTAAAGTTTCCCTTTACTTTTTTCTTCGATGATTCGGTTTGATTACAGTTCACTGAATTTCTATATCGAGTCGTAAAATTGCGATTGGGGCGGGAGCAAAGGACGACGACTGTTTTTCTTAAAAACTAAAATCCGTAAATTTAATAAAAACTCGACTCCGGGTATTATCCGCGCGAAGACAGGCATCTCGAGGAAATATTGTCCAGTTATTTGTGTTTTTTCTTCATCTCACTGCCTTCTCTCGTGTTCTAGGTGCTTATTCTTATATCGTAGGTAGCGTGAGATGCGATAGCGCTTATCGTCAAACGTCAAATTTATATAGAGAAATTTCTTTTGTGCTGCGCACGTTTAAGGTGTTCGTTTTGTCGAATACAGTACGAAGCGACGAGGCAACTTAAACGAAGTAATTTAAAAAAATGAGAGAAAATTCCTATAGGGCGAATGGGTTTATTATGGAAAATAATATCGTAGAGTTTTTCGTTTCTCGATCGACTAATCGAGGATACCTATAACCTAACGATGAAATGTTTAATTAAAGCATACATTCAGCTGCGGTATATATAACTTACCAAATCGACGATACGACTTCATTATTCAGCGTTGAATTATTTGTGAGCTATTTAAAGATGCCTTATAATTTAATAATAAGGTATTTTCTGCGTCGTCGACTCTTCTTATACATATAATAGGTTAATCGAGTAAATTTGCGTCTAGATTGAATTTTATCTTTATTCTCGCGTTGTTTTTTTTACCTAGCGAGCTTTTTAAATTAATAATTGCCTCGTGATTTATTTATTTAGCTATTTATCTTACGATAATCTTATTTGAACACGAAAGATAGACCAACGTGTGAGGACTATACGTATAGTATAGAATGGTGGAATTCTCACGAGGTTGACAACCTTCTTAGGTGCTATACGGAACGCACTTGGCTTAAGTATTTGTCCATTAGCATATTTTGATTGGTGTGACAAAGACGACTACCGCACGAATGTGCTACTCGCGTTTACGTTTCCAAAGCTGCTTAGTAAAATATGAAAGTAAAACAATGAACAGATTGGCAACGTGCAGAAGATGGGTTTCATTTGTGTTTTCGGATGTTAGATGTTCGAATAAAGGCTCGCGTGAAGTATTAACGTAGCACCTCCGCAACCTTTGTTTTCAGTGCTCGAAATGTCCTAGTTGTACCTTATTCGTGTAGAATGTTAGTGGATGATGTTTGCAGCTGCAAAAAGAAAACGCAAATTCGAAATGTGAAGAAGCACGCGAATCTGAGGTCGTGAATGAAATTGAAAATTTTTGAGGTTTTTAAAATCGTAGCCAGTATACGGTATTTTTTAAAGATTTTTTTTATAAGAAAAATGAAATAAGTTGGTGTTTTTGACTATTTTTCTGGTGAAGTTGACCCATTTGGCCCCTTTTTTTCCGTATACGTTGGAAAAGTTGAAAAAATCCCTTCACTCGATGAAATGAACTCATCACAAAAAAAATGAAAATTCGAAAAAATTCAATTTTCTATCCCAAACATCAAAATAAGTTTAAATTTATTCAGTTGTCTTATTTTGACCTCTTTCTGACGTATTTCATGAAAAAGTTAATAAAAATCACACTCATAGCAAAAAAAAATTAAAATTCGTTTATTTTTTGAATTTTTTCGAATTTTGATTTTTTTGTGATGAGTTTATTTCATCTAGTGAAGGGAGTTTTCAACTTTTTCAAACGGATACGGAAAAATAGGGGTCAAATAGGTCAACTTTACCAGTCAAAACTTTTTTTCATGTTTTAAATCAAAAAATCGTATTTTTTTCGCAAACTTTAATTTTTTTTAAAAAATACTTCACGAAATAATGCTATCCCAATTTTTAATAATTAAGTATGTTGTTCAGCATAAAAAGTTGTCCATAATAATATTTTTTTCAGAATTTTTGAGAGTCAGAACGATATGAAAACTACGTTTTGAAACTTTTCGATCTAATTTTTCGTGCAAAAAAAAGTGACAACACTGATTTTTATGATATCACCAAAAAGCCTTTCAAAACCCCTAACTATTGGAAAATGTTCCATTTTGTTAGGTATCGCGGTTATCGAGTAATCCACTGCTGAAATGGATGATCTTTCAAGTTCATTGAAAACTCTAACATCCCCTAGCAGCCTTTAAAAAAGGGGCTAGAGGGCTGCGATTTGCGTCATTGGTCATCCCTTCGGAAGGTTTTTCCACAGGAAAAATTTCAAAAAAATCGCCGAACCCCCCTTTACAACTTTTTGGTTGAATTGACATGGATTGACCTTACAGGAACACGTCTTGGGGGCTACAATTTTTTCTGGGTGGCTTTTAAACCAAAATGAAAGTCTCTTTAATAATCCTCCCACATTTTTAGGTACTCGTAGGTATTATAAATTTTAATTCTGCTGCTGAAAAAATACTCAAACGACGACAATTCTTTGCGCATACCATATCTTATCTTTACACCTACCTGCGTGAAAGAAGATGAGAAAAAAAGGTTTAATAAAAATGTAACGTTGGAAGATATTTTACTCGACACAATTTCATCCTCCCTTTCCACCTATTTCTACGGTGCTTTCTTATATAGCCCTTATTATTACCTCGACACCGCAACATATGAAGAGGAAAAAATAGGTGAAAAAATTCGTACCCATCGTCGCATGAAATTACTCGACGTGAACAAAAAATTCCATCATCGAGGTTACGTATTTTTCGTACCTAGGTATACCTATATGCTGTTACAACTCTACATTGAAATTGATCATTGTAGGTGTGCTTGGCGAGAGCGAAAAAATGTGGCAAACAATTGGTGGTGAATTTTCTCAGCACCGGATGTTGTTAAATTGAAGCGAAGCTTCCAAAAAAAAAAAAGAGTAAGAAAAGATTAAAAGAGAGAGCAAACAGCCGGAGCATTAAGATTACCAAGGGTTGATAATACAAGCAGTAGAGTTACGTAAACATGGACGCGCTCGACATTCGACGTCAGATTAACGTCACTTAGAAGACAAAGATCAGCTCCTTATCCGTTCAAATTTTACAACGCTTGTCGATTCTAACGTCTACCTAAAGAATTTGTGCTCAAATGTGTTTTCTAGTAGGTGGTAAGATATTTATTTTAAAGTGTACGAATGTCTATGTAGGTACTCGTGCAATGTACTACATAACCAAGACCAAAGGATTGAGAGAACGTTTATTTTATTTCTTATAGTCGTTGTGTGTATTTACCTAGAACGTGTGTAATGTGTGTAACTATATCTCATTCTAACGTAAGAGAAATGCAAAATGAGTTGTTTGCTGGAGCGACGAAGATGAGATGCAGTGGTTTATCTCTGACGCGACGACCTAAGTGCATTTTGGGGGAACCGAGTGCACTTAAGAAGTGGGTTGCTGGGATTTGAGTGGTGGCTTTGATCCTTTGGTTTTTTTTTTATCGACGTGACGAGTAAGAGTAATTTACGAATAAGCTTTCTGCCTATGTTTTATTAGCAATGTTTTGTATAAACAAATTAATAATTTTTGCGGATGCGGAATTTATTATTTTGAATTTCTTAAACGTAGAACTCGTAGAAGTATTTCATTTTCTTGATGTTTGAGAATGGAAAATCCCGTAGTATTTCGATTGATGTTTTTTCGTGATGTTTTTTTTGCCATTCTAAATTGATATTTGTGTAACTTAATTAGAACGAAAACTTCCTAATTAGTCAATAATGAGTGTACCTCGATTGAAAATTTATAACTTTAAAATTAGTTTCTATCTAAATTATGTATAATACTGAGGGGAAAAAATTAAAATCTTTTTAGTGTTTTGATGTTTTAAAAATTATGCCAAGGTCGCCTCGTTGTTGAGAATTGAAAAAATATTGGAATTTTCAACCACCCACGTTAATATTTCGGCTGAAAACTCAGAATTAAAAAATCTATTTTACTTTGAAAATTAATACGAAGATGTTCGAAACTTGAAAAGGAAGAATTATAGATAATTTTTTGACAATTATTAATTTTTGTCATTGCACCAAAAATGCTTAAATTGTATGATGAAAATCAAAATTTAATCAAAGTCTCTTGCGAAAAATTTTCTCGAAAAAAACTTCTGCACAAGAAAAAAAACAATCTTCAAGGATAATTTTTCGTGAAATTAATTTTTTCTTAACCTAGAAACTTCTTTTTTGAGAAAACTTGTTTTTGAAAAAACTTTTTCATAAGAAACTTCTTCAATAAAATTGTTTGCAAAAACGAAACATCATTTTTTTGGAGGGGGGAGTGATTTCTTTATGAAGGAAAACTTGTGAGAAAGTCTTGTTTTATAAACAACAATATAAAATATAAAACTTTTGTTTTAGAAGAGGGAGGGGGTGAAAAATGTCCAGGAAACCCTCATGTTTCCCCTGCGCCCATATTAGCTAGGCTTTTGGTGGCACTGAACGTTGAAGTGATTAAAAATTTACAGGATGTCCACTCTTTTGGAAAACCTGGTAACCTGGAAAACCTGAAAAAGTCAGGGAATTTCAGCCGTCTATGGAAAAGTCAAGGAATTTCAGAAATTTTGAGCAATTTTTCCCTAGAAGTCAGGGAATTTTTTGAAAGTGTTCATCTGCAATTTTTCAATAATTATTCTAGTTGTTTTATTGTATTGATTTTGGAAAAAAAGGTCTGAAAAAATTAGTCTTGAAAACTTGGAAAAGTCATAGAAAATCAATTCCAGAAATGAGAGGACAACCTGATTTATAAAATTTTGTGAGCATCATTCAAAAAAATGTAGGTAAAATTGAAAAAAATTCATAAGTATGTCAGAGTAAGCAAACGTTGTTTAATTTTGTAAAAATAGTTGTAAAAGATGGTAAAATTCATAAAATTGCTTTAAAATGACTTGAAATCACTAAAACGTTGATGAAATAGCTTTAAAATGAGTTGAAGTGGTGAAAGAGTTTGTAAAATTCTAAGGAAATGTGTTAAATAATATTAAAATGCGTAGTTGAATGAAATACCTCTAGATATTACAAACAGAGGTTAAAAAGTTGTTTGAAATGCAGTGAAAAGAATACTTGCATCTACAAGAATGTGTAAAAAGTTTCTAAAACTGCATAAAAATGTGTTAAAAACAGAAAAGAAGTTAAAATATGTACAAATAACTTTACTGTTTTCGTAATTTTTTTTTTTTTTTTTTTTTGGTGTTTATAATTACAAGATTATTACATCCTACGTAAGATTATATTAAATTTGTCAGGTTGTGTTTTTTAACAAGAGTAATAAATTTTTCCATGTTTTGATAATGATTCAAATGAAGTGAAAATTTGCAAAATTCCCAAAACTGTATTTTAAAAGTCAAAATTTGTTTGAAATTTATTCTGAAAAATGTAAATTTTGTGAATTTATTTGCTTTTCTTGAATCCATTATTTTGACATTTTTTGATTAAGTATTTTATGCAATTTTTATAAATTTTAAAAATGTTTGATTTTTCAGACATTTTTTGAGAAATTGAATAATTTTTTCATCAATAAAAAGTGCATTTAAATGTTTGAAAAAAATGGAGAAATTCCTTATCAAAAAGATTTGTTCCTTGTAATTTGCAAACTCATGTGTATTTTTTTTCCAATACCTATTGAAGTAATAATTTTTCTGTTTCTTTTTCAGATCATGTTCGTGATTTCTCTTGCGGAAAACTATATTACCGAACATTTTACTTGGACGAACGAAGGGACAATTTATACGTCGGAGCCATGTAAGTACTCTTTTAGTTAAATTTTCTACTTGTACCTTTTCAAGTCGATGGAAAAATTTTGCCCCGAAGAATAATTTATAGGTAACGAATGATGACAGCTTTTATAAGGAGGAAAAATGTATTTTGAAATATTAAAAGGCTGAATAAAATGCTCGTAGTGTAAAATTACCCATCATTACTCTCTAAATTTGAAACAGTCAATTTCACTGCTTAGCAGTCACGACATTTTGCCTTTTTAAAGCAGTAGTTTTTTTTTACTGCAAAACAGTGAAAAATTACTGAATTGGTCAGTAAAAAATCATTTTGACTGACCAATTCAGTAATTTTTCACTGTTTTGCAGTAAAAAAAAACTACTGCTTTAAAAAGGCAAAATGTCGTGACTGCTAAGCAGTGAAATTGACTGTTTCAAATTTAGAGAGTACGAGTAATTTGGAGTAAAAATTGATCGTACGTGTAAGTTAAGTATACAAGAAAATTTTAACAAACCACGAGGTTATTGTGGCGGTACGATGGTCGTTGATGTGGTATGTATTTAGTAAATTGTCGACTTGAAGTATGTTAGAGTAGTATTTAACGACTGAAAAAATAACGCTTAGTGCGTAAAAAAAAAAAAAATTGAACGAGAACAACCCATACATAACGAAAAAGCTTGAAACCTGGATAAAGTGGGGTAAGAGGGATGACTTAATCCGCTTATACGATTGCGAGGCCGCGTGCAGCGGAAATTTCGCTGAAATTATACGCGAACGCGATCTTTGGATTTTATACGCGGCGGCGAGGCGACTTTTAGTCTTCGGAATAATAAAAGCGAAGCTTTTTCATCGTTTTTATCGACGTTTTACGAAGAAGTTTTTCGATTATCAGATATCACTAGCCACGTACACACTCTATGGAGAGCTTTTATAGCGGTCGCGATGGTCGGAAGCTCTCGACGTGTACGCGCGAGGCAAAGGCAAAAATCACTTCGCAAAACGTACCTCCTCTCGTCCCCCCCATACAGCTACCCCTTGGCTAAATGCCATCGTCGTTCGTTGGGTGGGTACCCCCGTGAACGTGGCACGATTTCGTAATATTTCGCCTCTTTTTAGTACATCGATGGTTTTGTTGTGTGTACTATTGTGGCGAGCAAATGAATAATAATAAAATGCTCGGGCGTCGAATACATAGCGCGGTTTATATCGCGAGGTACGAGTATATACATATAAGTAGTATACGAAAGTAGAACGGGTTAGGGCGTAGAGGCAGAGGAGACGGGCTGGAAAAGGAGCGGGTAAGTTGGTAATAAAATCAAATGGCTGAAAACGCGATGCAAAGAGACGTGGTTCTTTTGAAATACCCGAATTAACCGGACTTTTCAGTTAAAAATTAACGCAACAATAGGGGAGCATTTTAATACCGGGGTAAGATGGTTTTTTAATGACCTTGGAATTGTTCGATTAACTCAGCTGAAGAATTGGAAAGAATATACACTTGGGAATTTACTCTTTTCTCCCAAAAACTGATCAGGGTAATTGTAATTTGGTTTTTGAATTGACTTTGATATTGATCAATACATTGTGGTCATGTGGTATAGAAAGAAGAGCTGAGTGTTTCAGGCTATGATTAACTATCAAAAAGAGTTTTCCTTTCCCTCCCTCGCTCAAAGAAAATTGGGCTAAAAAATCAACGCTTTTTTTTCATACTTACGGCGGCGATCATATCCCCACATATCTTCTAGCTAGTCCAGCATGTGTGTGTGTGTGAAGAGAAAGACTTTGATATTCTGCTACAACGTATTCGACGAACTAACGACCAAGTGTATATAATAAAAGAATAAGTCGATTAAGGGATTTGGTTGGCGGCGCGATGACCGTATTTGATAAAAGAAGCTTTTCTTATTAACAGTATTAAGGGAAGGAATCCATCCGGAATGTAAAATATATATATCTAATAGCTGCGCTTTTTTTTCTTCTCGTCGTCGTCTGCTCGCAAGAGCAAAAGCTCTCTATACAACGAAATAGTAAAGAAAAAAGATAATACGTCGGTTGCGTCTGTCTTTATTTGTGTAGCATAAAATTGGGAGGGGGAGGGGGTTATTGTTTCTTTTTTTTTCGTTTGTTCTATTTTACGCTGTTATAGTGTTGGTAACTTTTAAGGTTTTGGTGTTTCACTTTCTTTGTTGGATGGGTTTTTGGTCGAGAAAATGTTGGATGTTGACTTGAGGCAGAGGGAAGGAGCAGCAAGGTTGTAAAAATAGTCGTTTTCAAAGTCTTTGGATGCCTAAATTATTTTCTAGGATTGTAGATCAATGGAATTTATCGAATTGTCGCTTCATATCATTGCTCGAAATCTTTGATAACACAAATGAGTTCCACCCGGAAACTCATGCAGCTTTTAACGCATGTATTTTCTTATTATTGTGTGTTGATCTGCACAATCTCGACTCTCGATTGAATGAAATAGTCCGAGTTAGGTTTAAAAATAAGATATCAAAGTTGCCGACACATTTAGGTGTATTACGACTATACCCGTATAAGATTTAATTGATTTGATCCGATTCCGATTACCAAAAATTAACGAGCATTCGGTACCGAATCGGTAATTTAATCTGGTTTTTTCGACGAATTTTTAACTCTGTATGTAAATAAAAAGGGTTTAAATGCTGATTTATTGGTTAGTTTTATTTTGATTGGGCTTAAAGAAGGAAAGGGTTTAACGAAAAGCGTGTTTACTTAATAAGGCAAATTTATAGGTGCTACGTACTACTACGTACGTATTACGCTGCTGATAATAAATAAGCAACTTGATAAGGTTTTTACGAGAAAGATGAGGGACGACTGTGGCTTGAGCAACGTTCTGTTTTATTCCTTCTGCTCGCAGCACCGCGTATACTGCTCTGAGAAAAGGTAAATGCATATGTATGGTGTACTATAGTATAGGGCTGTGTATATATACACAATATAGTATACCATTACCACGGTTTTGGTTTTTGGCTGTATGTGTGCGAATGTGGTTGTGTGTGTTGGTGTTGGTGTTCTCGTTATATCAGCAATAGCGTCTTGGGAGTAATTACTATAAATTTCGCGAAAGACAGCCTCCGCGTGTACACCTTTTATATAAAGAGTCCGTCGTCGTTAAGTAGTTGTACAAACTTTATTCCCTTTTCTTTGTTTATACTATGGGAGAATTTTATGTACGGCTGAACGGTAAATCCTCAGCGGTGGAGTTATACCCGTGCACGGTGAATTATTGTGCGGAATGTCTTGCTGGCTTAATTTCCTCCTGTTGTATAGCTTTACCATCAGCGAGAGCGCACGAGTGGCTGCTATATCAGTTATGCTGTATGTAGTGTAGACTGTTGGTATATAGGTAGGTGGAAGTACATGCAGCGATTGTGTATACTGTGCAGTGAGCTCTCTGCTCCACCGTAACGAAAAAGTTAACGGCGCTGCAAAGGGATTTTTAAGCTTGTTTGTTATACTTTAAGGTGATATTTTCGATAAACGACCCGAGTGTATTAAGTTTTTCGTTTATTATATAGGTATATAATAATACCCAAAAGCAGGTGTTACACGCGGAAATAGGGGTATGTTTGTATAAGAAATAGGGGGAGGTCGTCGTTTGTGAGATAATTAGCGTAGTACTTGGTACCGGATATGGTCTCATTTTCGTAGGGAAAAATTTGAATGAAATCTGAAGATGGCGGTTCTTGGATTTGTTGGTATATCAACGAGGTTTTGTGTACTTATTTGGACAATGAGCTTACCAGCAGGGTCAGATTTTGGGTCAGAATCGTTCATTATTCTTATCAAAAGTCGGATTTCTCGTGATTAATCAATAGGAGTGGATGAATCGAGATCAAAAGTTATCGAAGTAGGTTTATCACGAAGTGACATTAGGTATGCCAATTTTTTGTTTCAATTTTGAGAATTGAACTGTGATTCTGAAATGATTTATGGAGGGAAAAAACATAACGTTGCCCTTCAATTTCTGGCTTCGCAATTCCCTATTTCTATGCCATCTAGTGACGTGTCAGTTCTGCGCCAAGAGCTCAGATTTTGAGTATTTCTGTTCCACTTGATGATGAACGAATTCTGCGCCAGGAGCAGCTCCTATTTCTGTACCGTCCAATGGTAAAACGAGTTCTGCGCCAGAAGTTGAACTTTTGAATATTTCTTTACCACCCAATGACGAATGAGTTCTGCGCCAGGAGCACTTATTTTTGCACCATTTGATAGTGAATGAAATAGATTCTGCGTCAGGAGATCCAATTCTTGATATTTTGGTGTCACCCTATGATGTGCAAATTCTGCGATTTGTGAATCTCCCAATGATGTGTGAGTTCTGCGCCAAGAAAGCTCCAATCTTGAATATTTTCCTCACCACCTGATCATGAGTGAGTTCTGCACCAGGAGCTCATATTTCTGTACGATTCGATGATGAATGAGTTCTGCGCCAGGAACTTTAATTTTAAATATTTCAATATGTACCACCCAATGATAGGTAAGTGAGTTCTATAGCAGAGAGGGTTAAATTTTGAGCATGTCTGTACCACTCAATCATGAGTGAGTTCTGCGCCAGGAGGTCAAATTTTTTGCACATTCCTGTGCTTCACAATGATGGGTGAGTTCTGAGCCAGGAGCTCATTTTTCTGTACCATTCGATAATGAATGATTTCGCCAAGAGCTCGAATTCTTGATACCTCAGTCTCGCCCCATGATGTGCGGCTTCTGCGCCAGGAACAAAAATTTTGAATGTTTCTTCACCATCCGAACACGTATTTTAATATCATTAAATAACGAATGAATTCAGTGTCAGGAAAGCTGAGTCATTCCACCTCAATTTCGATTTCGCTCAAATTTTTTAAATGTCTACCCACCGCCCAGTAAGTAAGAAACCTGCCATCAATGGTCCCAGCGTCCTCATGGGGTGATGGGGAGGGGGATGGGGATGGTTCAATTATTTTCACATTGTCTCGAGGTACTATACTTCAGCAGCGCATGCTTCCAAAGCTGTGATACTTTGATCAAAACTGATTTCACAGTTCAAAAAGGCATTGCATTTTGAACTTTTCAAGTATTTGGAAATTTTCAAAAGCTGAAAGTTGAACTTTCAAATTGAAAGTTCAAATTTCAAAATGCAGGGTGTCTAACAGGTACTGCAGGTACTGCAAGTACTGTAAAAGTACTGCATTGAAATCCTCGGTACTGCAAGTACTGCAAAGTACTGCATTTTGCCTGAAAAGTACTGTATTTTTTCTCAAAATCATTGATTTAAAATTTTTTTAAAAACCTCAAAATGAATTAATTGATCAAAATTTTAAAAAAAATGTTCATTTTGTACCTCAAAAGATGCAGGGTGTCCACAAGCCTGGAAAACCTGGAAAAGTCAGGGAATTTCGTAATTTTCACGCAAAATTCCTGGAATCTTGAAAAAACAATCAATTGCAAATTTCAGATAAGGACCTGTTATGAAAGGAAAACATTATTTTTTAATTCTCGAACCACAAATTTTCAAAAGCTTTTGCCCTCGCTTCGCTCGGGCTTGTTTTCTTTTCTTTTTGAAGAACCAGATGAACATTTCTAGATGATAAAAATCAAAGTTTTAAAGCCAAAAAATGAACTCACGAAAAAAAACATCGTTTTTATGCAACTCGAAATACAAATTTACAAGAGCTTTCGCACTCACTTGGGCCTGTTCTGTTTTCTTTTTCAAAATCAACTTCCTTTAAAAAAGCATTATTCAAATTCTAAAATTTTAAAAGCCAAAAAAAACCTACTCGTTCTCACATAAAAAAAAACTTCTTTCGAAATGCAATCTTTTTTTTTCAAAAGTAGTTAACTTTCTTCAAAAAAACATCATTCCAATATTAAAATTTGAAAAGTCAAAAAATAAACTCTTCTCATTTAAAAAAAAAACTCGTTTTTAAGCATCTAGAAATGAAAATTTTCAAAAGTTCTCGCTTCGCTCGGACCAATTTGTTTCTCAATTTTAAGATGAACAAATTTCACATTTTGATGCCTCCAAAAAACTATAAAAGAAAAGAAACATTTTCAAAAGTTATTATGAATATTGTAATCAATTGGCCAAACTTGATGCATGTTTTATTCATTCATTCATTTATTTATTTTTAATTAAAAAAGTTAATAATCAAAGTTGAGCTGTTTTTTATATCCGAAGAAGTATCCAGTTCGAAGAGAAGCTTATAAAAAAAATACACCCCCCCAAAAAAAAAAATTTCTTCAACCAAAAGTATGCGGTAAGCATAGAAAATTGAAAAAATTGGTCTGGAAAACCTGGAAAAGCCTTCCAGGGAAAATCATTTCCAGAAATTGTTTCGATTGAAATATTTATAATTTTATCGACAAATTCCAACTGGTTCAAAAATATAATTTTTTTCTTGGGGGGGGGGGGTCTGTGTAAGCTGGATAAAAAAAAATATGAGGTACTGCAAAAGGTACTGTAAAAGTACTGCATTTCTTCGGAGAAATTTTGTTAGACACCCTGAAAATGGCGCTGTAAGTGGGAGCTATCATTTAAAAATCTGAAAAAATTTCCATAGATGTATTCTTTGATGCTTTTTCGAAATGTTCAATTTTCATGATGGGATCTTTCAATGAAGGGGGAGCACCCCCTCATCCAAATTTGGGCAAAACTTTCAAAAAAGAATCTGGGGCATGTGATGTATTGAATTGTATGTTTTTGGTGACGCTGAACACGAGTATTACGTCAGATTTTTGATCGGACCGCATCCACGGCCCCCAGGACCCCCCAAATGGGGTCAAAGTCAAAAAAAAATGTTTCATTCGTGTGACACATGAAATAGTACGTTTTTAGTGACGCTGAACACGAATATGACGTCAGATTTTTTATTGGATCCCATATATGTATAGAAATCATTACCTATTTGTTGGACTTTTACCTATTTGGGAAGGTTCTGGGGGTCATGGGTGAGGTCAATTTAAAAACCAAGGCTATATTCGTGTTCAGCGATATCAAAAGACATGGCTTTCAAAATCGTATTTTTTTTTTGGTCGAATCGACATGGAATGACCCAGTTCTGATAGGTACCTGATGTTGCAATCTCCCCTACGATGGATGAGTTCTGCGCCAGGAGCCTAATTTTTCGAATATTTCTATATAAGCTGATCATGAATGAGTTCTGCGCCAGGAGCCATTTTTCTGTACCATCCAATGATGAATGAATTCGCCATGAGCTCTAATTCTTGACTCCTCAGTCTCACCCATGATGTGCGGATTCTGCTCTAGGGGCTGAAATTTTATTTTTGAATGTTTCTTCACCACCCGATCACCTATTTTTGTATATCATTCAATAACGAATAAATGCAGCGCCAGGAGCTCTGATACGTTATGTTGCAGTGTCACCCCATGATGTGTGAATTCTGCGTCAGGAGCTCAGATTTTGAATATTTCAGTACCATCGAATGATGAGCTTGATCTGCGCCAGTAATTTAAGTTTCAAATATTTCTTTACCACACGATGATGAGTGAGTTCTGCGCCAGGAGCTCCAATTTTGAAGATTTCTATGCTGCCTGATGATTGAAAAATTTTGTGTTAGGAGCTCAAAGTTTAGATACATATTTCTGCATTGCCTGATGATGTCGTGTAGTTGTGATTGCTGTGTTGTCATTTTTTTTCCTAATTGACCTTGGATGCTAAAGTTTGGCGTGTGCATTTGGTGGCGTAAAATGGATGTTGTTTTTAATTTACTCTACTTTGAGCTTTTTTATTAATTATTTTGAGCAAACCGTTTATGATTGCTTTAGAATTGAAATAATGGAGTGAAAATATTTTTCCAATGAGGGTGAAAAATATATGATTTTTCGCTTGAAAAGTGAAAACTTCCTGTAGACACTCTGCTAGATGTGCTTTTATTTGGGCTTTCGAATTTTCAACCCTTCCTCGCCATAATTTCTGATTCACATGGCAATCCTACAACAAAAATTTCGGTAAAATGTAATCCTTTCTTTGATACAAATAGATTGGAAGGATAAACACAAAAAGTTGACTGAGTATTTGTCATATTTTATGTGTATGCGAATTACATACATACTACTACATCTTGCTCGTTTCTTAGCTTGGTTGGTTGTGCATACGTCTAACATCGATACGTGTAAAAAAGAACTTGCACGCTACGTAGCATTTATTTTACTTTCAACAAGTTCTACGTCAGTCGGTGTGATGTGCGGCGCACAGATAACAATTTATATGAAAAATAGCGAACTTAACTTTTACGTACATGTACATAAGGATAGAGCCTGGTATAGCGGTGGTTATTGGCGACGCGACGGCGAAGGATGAAGCAAGCGTTCGGTTGTTGCACACACCACACGTTTATACTACATGTTGAGGAAAAGGACGAGAGGCGTGGAGAAGTAAAGCACGGCGCTATACAGGCAAAAAGAAACGCGCTAGAAAATTATTCGCCCGTTTTATATATCCTCGGTATCAATTCGTCGGTAATCTGTCTTGATTCAAGATTTCAATCAATTTTCCCTATCGCGCGTATATCTTCTTAGGGCGCCCGCGAGCGTATCTTTTCAGTATCATTTGTCATAATCATTTCATACAACACCCTGTAGTATTTCTTAGACGGCGATATGCGTTGCGGATGCGGCAGACGCAGGGTAAAGCGCCGCTCCTCGTGCTGTAACTTTGCTCGTATGTGTTCACTTTTGTCTTCATAAAAACGCCCGAAAGCTTTTAGTTGTTCAATATGTTACATTTTTGCCGGACGTTTTATATATAAGACAAATGCCACTATCAATAGAATAACGAATCTAATATCACGCCATTTTCCATGTTCACCGCTTATGTACGTACGTACGTAGACGTACTTGAGATGCTTTTTAATATCACCTTATGTGTGTGGTGTTTTTTTTTTCTTTCATTCTGTATTTTGGGGCTCAATTTAACGAGAAATGTTGGCTATTTGTTAAATTGTCGCGAGTAATTCCTACAGGAGATATAAGGTTAACCTAGTGTGTAAGCATTCGATCATTTTTTGGCCCGTGAAACAATGTTGGAGGGAGGGGATGACGTGCTGTATCACAACGTGCAGTGTTCTTGAAGAAGAAGTGGTAGATCATTTTTTCTTTAACTCAAAATTGAAGACTTTAAAAGTTTTTTTTAGAAAATTGAAAATTTTTAGCAAATGAAAATTGAGGGATGAGGCGTGATAGAGGCTGAAATTCTCTCTCGACATATCCACATTTCGTTCTAATTGGAGACTCCGAAGTCAAGGGGTTCTCTCGTTGGTTTTAGCACAAGGGACGGATTGAGAAAAAATTAAAAATGAGAACATTCGTTGAATATGTCGAACTTGAAAATACAGCAAGTTATTCAGTATTATCCATACTTTCTTTCAGCAAATTTCTGATACAATCTCATCTCATTCAAAGGTACCATGAATGGTATTGTGTTTTTTCATCCAAAATCGAACATTTTCAAGCACATCTCTACACGTACATATAATTACACTGACGATGATACACAAAAGAATGCCGCAATTTATACAATCACGTTTTCCCTCTAACTACATTCATCTCGATTAAACGATGCAATTAACTCTACGGCAGGAATTTGGCCAAAACATAGAGTAGGTACTTTGGGTTCGTTTAAAAAACACGGCTCGTCCGAATTTAAACTCGTAAGATGGGTACGTTACCAGCATTTATTTTCACTTCTCCTTTCCGGCCACCTACGGCAACGAGTTCCTCGATCGTCGTCTTTTTTTCTCCTATTGTAGTGAAATTGAATTTGGTAACATTTTAGAAACCGTTTAGTCGTCGCAGGCCGGCCATACACATTGGCGTTCGTACAACACGCAAAAATGGTCGACGTACTGGACAAAAACGACAAATTCAATCGTTTAAACAACAGTACGCAACGTTTACAAAAGTATCATTCCTGGCTCGACGTGACAAGTTTATTAATTTAATAGGAAACTGCGGAGCTGGCTCGAAGCTTGTTAACGCGTGCTGGATGCTCGACGACACGACGCACACGACTATCTAGCGCAGCATTCGGGGCCATCGAAAGAAAATCTGACCGTTTGGCCGCGTGCTTTACTTTAAACGAAATAGTTGACGTGTGAGTTTTAAAGGTATAACGTTATTAAATTTTACACACGATGACCCTTTTGTGTATTCGCCCCGAAGCGTCGAAATTAATTTTCTTCGCATCGTATTCGTTTGATGACTAATTTCCACGTACATGGTTTCTCGATAACTCCCATCGTCGTCGCCCTCGAAATCTACGCGAATTATCAAAGAACTGTACGAGAACAGAGATGGGTTGGAGGTGTGTATGTATTATTTGTATCGTAGCTGCGGCAATCCGCAATATTACGAATGAAGGCGGACAGATTCGTACTCGCAGCCACGAGTTTCCCGCCAGCGCCATAATTGCGCTCGCTAACCACGCGCGAATCATTAACGAACACTGAGATTTACTCGAATTGTTGGCTAAATCGCGTACCATAGTCTCGAGTATTATACTAATCTGACTTTGTGTATACGTCTTCCCAAGTTCGCAATCTAAAATACTTACTTAAAACTGCAAAACGCTTCAGGTAATCTGTAAGCTCGAATAAAGTGTTTTGTAACCGGAGTTTATATCGCTTGTAAACAGAGCAAGTGGTATTTTCCAGGTTTTTTTTACCTCTTTTTTCTTCTCTTCTCCTTCAATACGTATAGGTATTACGTATTTGCTCTATTTTTACTTTTTTTATGCTTCGTTTTGTTTCTTATTTCGATAGTTTTTACGTTTCTAGAATGCGAAAATACGTATTTGATTATGAATACGTTCGTATTATGTTAAATGAAGATATCCTCCATCTTTTCGAAGTACGTGTAATTAATATGAATTCTGGGGGCGAGATGAGATTGTTTTCAAAGTTTGGTTTGTTCGAAGTACTTTTTTTTAATACAAGGTAAAGGTACACCAGGATGTTTGATCATTTTTTCTTGATTTTTTTTTTGTTCTTTGAAAAAAAGTCTTGAATTGTCGTAAAATGGTCAATTTTGAATCCTCGAAAATTCGTCAAAAATCAAAAATAAAATTTGACCATCTAAAATTTTGGTTATGAGGGTTTCAGATCATTGCAGCTTTCCAAAAGTAGTGAAAATGTAGTGATTTTTAAAATGGGTAGTGAAAGTAGTGAAAAAGTAGTGAATTTTGTTAAAAAGGTAGTGAAAAAAATGAAAAAATTCAAATTCGTTCCTTTTTCTCGATCTTTAATCCGTAGAAAAGAGCTCATTTGTCGACTTCTTTAGAGCTTGAATTACCCATTTTTGATATGTAGCTTTTGCCCTCGCTTCGCTCGGGCTGTTAACTCCCCCCCCCCTCGGTGACAAACTATTGTTCAAATTCAAGAAATGTTCAAAGTTTGAATCAGAAAAATAAACTCCTTCCTGTATGAAGAATTTTTTTTTCACTTCTCAAAATATGAATTTTTGAAAGCTTCTGCCCTCACTTTGCTCAAGCTCATTTGCTTTTTTTTCAATTTTGAATTTTTCAAAAAAAAAAACATTTAAATTTCAAAATTTTGAAGCAAGGTAATAAACTTCTTATAATTAACCAATTCATCACACTAAAAAGCATCGTTTTTTACATATGTACCTCCCTCTCTCCCTCTCGAAATTAAAAATTTGATTTGTTAAAAAAAAGTTTTTTATTCGCTCAATTTCATTACATGAGCAAGAACCTTTAACGTGAAAAAAAATCAAAAATTGAAATGATAAAATTATATTTTCGACATCCGCTTGCTTGAAAAAAATCTTGGGATGTTGAAGACATTGGAAAACTAAAAGCGAAAAATTCTAATGTAAAATTTTGCCTCCCCCCCGCCTCCTTTTTTTAAAAATTATAAAATCTGTAGTTTTTAAAACATGTCCTGCTAAAGTCCTGATTTTTTATTTTGAAATTTTGGTTGACACCTTGTCTTATAACGCATGTAATAAGCTCGTTTATTTGTACTCGTATTGTTTTATTCAATAATTTTGATTAAAATTACAAATTTTCTTCCATCATTTTTTTTTTAAATTTTCATGTGCAAAATTTGACTTTGTTAATTTTTTTGTAGGTGGGGGGGGGGTCGAGTGGATGGCATTCTGAAAATTTGGTTGAAAAAAGGTAGTGAAAAAAGTAGTGATTTTTTCAACAAAAAAATCCGTTAGATACCCCGGAAATTCTCTCGTGAGCAAAAGATGGAAAGTTGGAATTCCTACTAATTCGTGAATCTTGATTAAGAAGTTGAAGTATTTCATGCCAAATCGGCGGATTTTTGCACGAAGGGTCTTCAATTTTTTTCAAAATCAGATCATGTGTAGAGGCCATCAAACAAAGACGAATGAGGCAAACTGGACATTTTTTCGATTTTTTTTTGGCGAAGCTGTGGGGCTTCAAAGTTCTCCAAATTGGCAGAAAGTGGAAAATTTCAGTTGCAAATTGCTTCGGTTGTACGTGGTATAGAATTTTGACCTTTTTTTTTCAAATTGTAGTACTTTGAGAGGGTAATCGACAAATAATGTCAAAATCAGTGTTGCCACTGACTTTCAAAAACCTAAAAAAATCGATTTAAAAACTTATAATTGAAATATAACCATGATCTTGGCGAATAAAAATTCTGAAAAAATTCTCAATTTTAGTCCTTTTTATGTAAGTACCTATGTAGAATAACATATCAAAAAATTGAACTGGCATTTTTTTTTTTTCGATAAAAAAAATTACAATTTTGGCACTTACTGCAAAAATACTATCAGAAACTTAGAAAATGAAAATGCTTGCACTCTTGATATTTTACCAATGTGTAGACGAACATGTGAAAAAATCCCCCCTCCCTCCCATTTGTCAACGAATTGACGAGAAGTGTCATTTTTCGTGCTATAATTTTAGGAGTGAAACATATTGAAAACATTTTGCCACCATTTTTAACAAAAGCAGGAACCTAAAAAATGAATATTTTGGCATTTTTGAAACCAGTCAAAATTTCAGGCACTGAAGTGCATTTTTTCAAACTGACGTAGAAAGCTGAAATTTAGTAGGTACCTAGCTCATTTTAGACCCCGGAATCGAGTGGAAACGATTTTGAAACGTTTTGAACAGTTTTGGAGCATCCAGCATATTTTTGAATGTTGTAATTTTCTCAGAATTTTGTACCCCATAAAGTTTGTTAGCTGAAATTTACCTTCCACACTAATTTCAACGTACCGAGTCGATTGGATTTAATTTCAAACTGTTCTAGAGCCTCCAGTTAGGATCGGGCAGACTCTTTGAAAATAACAGTTAATTCGGTTTGAAGCAGCTTTGAAGTCGCTAACAATTTTTTGAAAATTCTAGTTCTCGAAAAATTTTTCTGAAATTTGTCCAGTTCAACATTAGCACAACTCAGCGCATTGAAATTAGAATGTAAAGTAAAAATTTTAGTTTCTCAACTTTATTGGGAATAATTTTGAGAAAATTTCAAGTTTCAATAATCTGCTGAAGGCTTTAGAACTGCTCAAATGGGTTTCTCACATTTTTGACCCTTTGATTTTTTAACCAAAAATCGAAAAATGCATTTTAGCACTTAAAATTTTGACTGGTTGTGAATCTCAACTTCGTTAAACAAGTTTTTTTTTAGGCTTCGCGTGGATGAGCCATTCCATAGGTTAGAATTAAATTTGTATATATTATTTTAAATTATGTTCGAGCTATGAGATCTTTTTCAATCCTCTAATCGATAATTTTATTTTGTTTTTTTGTTTTAGGTGAGTAAAAATTTCCATCATAAGAGTAAGAAAACTAATGATGAGTAAGTAATATTGTTTATAATGATTCAATGAAGAATTTTCGCAAAATTTTCCCTTCAATTCTGAACCTTCATACATTGGTTCAATTTGACTGACTCTTTTTCAGGAGAGTCATTTGGAGCCTTGAATAGAGCACTCAGTATTCAACTAAAATTCTTTTCGTCTTTAAATAAATCAAAATCCCTCGTCGTTTCTCTTCTGATAGGTGATTGCAAAAAGTCTACCTAAAAACATGATCAATTCAGTAATTTTCAATACGCTTATTTATCTCGTACTTGGAATTGCATCTCTTGTCTCGACTCAGGACTCACGTATTGCAGCATCCGTTCATATGTTTCGTATATCTAACGCTCGATTAAGTGCAGATCGTTGCTAGCATCTGCGATTCCGGCAAGATTTTCGGTTTCCGTTCGACATTAGTCATGTTGGCAAAAACCCTATTGTATCGTTTGTCGTCGAACTAACCGAACCGTGACATTTAGGGAAGAGATTTAGAAACCGACACCGACGTACGAGTATCTGCGATGCAGAGCGGTGAAAAAGTACCGATATTTGCACTCGGCACTGACGCCGCAATACCGTCATCAGGTTACCGAATATACCGAATCCGGCAGCGAATTTAAATGAATCAACAATGGTGATTTCTCAGCTACGCAGCACAGCAGGTCCTTCATGGGTATGGCTGGAGCTTTCGTTTCGGTCACATATATCGTGTGGTGTGGTATACACTCACACACTCCCCATAAATACACCTATAGTAAAAGCTTTTGAAATTTGTATTCACAACTTGAGATTTGCAACGAGATCACTCACTGGACCGTGTAATTCTTCGGGTAAATTTAGTTACCGCTTTTTGGGAAACTAACAAGATTTATGTTTGCGGCTGACGTCCGACTATATAGATTCGTATTTTCATTTAAATCTGGTCGAAATTTAAATATAAGTCTCCTCTCTATATTGCCCATATAACGACTGGCTTTGAAACTTTTCATCAGGTTTGATGATTCATTTCGTTATGTCCCGATAGACCAAAAGATAAAAGGCAATATCTGTAAAATAGAAAAGAAAATGAAAGAAAAAACACTCGCAGCCGTCAGCCCAGCTAATTACTTTCTTCTTCACTAGACGAGAACGTAGAGTAGTCGCAAATTCAAATAACAATTCGTATAATTGCGCTATATAATTTAATTGAAAATCCAAAAATTACCGAAAGGGTGAAGAAAATAATGTCGTCGAGATGAGCATTTTGAATCGCTAATAGCCGTCGTTCTTTGTGAAACGTTTCTTTTCGCCGTTTCATTAAATTATGACCATAAATCTGATTATTCCACCGCGCACCCTCTAACGCTATAATTTCGTTATCTTTATAGTCTTCTCGGGTTTCTTCTCCACATTCTCTCCGCAAGAAGGATACACCGAGATCCTTATACTTACCCTTATCTGAGAGAAATTCACTATAACACTATACCTTATACTTTTCGCTCATCACAAGAAACCGAACCCAAGTGAGATATTGTACGTTCACAAAAATTGAATACCAATGATGATACTTTTCTCTCAAATCTGCCAACTTTTATAGCTAGAGATACATAGGTAGGTAGGTCCACGGAACGGACGACGTACTTGCCACAAAAACGGAAAATATTTACTTTTTTTCTTTGCTTTTCGAAACCCATCTCACGATGATTAATTATACCTTTATCGGACGCGTAGGTGGGTGCAGAATAGACGACCACAATGTTTAAGCTCTTCTTCGTATAGATACCTACACTTGGTACATACGACTATGAGTATAGTACGTAGGTAGGTGCCTATAAGACGAGGGAAATAGTATATCGAGTTAAATTCGTTCCTTAGTATGAATTAATCGAGCAGTGGAATTGAGTTAAAATTTAAAGCCGACCGAAGGATTTATCGACCTTCGTTCACTTTCAACTTTCAACTATCATCCGTAATCCTCTTTCTAATCCTTCGTATACATATCTCGTACGTTGATGTTTAGCCACACTCTAAACCGCAGTACGGGAGGAAGAAAGGGTGTTAATTTCAACGAATGTTGAAACTTTACTTACCGTGGATATAACTACTGGGAAGTTTATGTGTATGTGTTGGCATAGACGTGATTCAATTTACATCTTTTTTCGCACCTTTTCGCAACGATTTTGTTTATTTGTTTTCCTTTTCTGTAAACCGGAAGGATTTATGAATGGGAAATTTTGACAAATGACTGGACCTTAATTAAATTACAATTTAGGTGCGAATTTTTAATTGTAAAGAAGAGCTAACCATCTGTTTAAGCTTAAGCAGTTGGAGGCAGAAATTTCAAATTTATATCAGGCTTTTTGGTTTATTTTTTGAAATTTTCTGCCACATCTATCTACGTGAATTTTGTTAAAAAAGAAAAAAATGTATAATAAATTATTCAGTGATTATTTTTGAAAAAAAAGAAATGTAAATATTTGAAATTTACTTGATTTATGTACCTTATTTTTGAGCTTCAAAACTGATGGGTGGTTCTTTTGAGCTATTTTGAAGCAATTTTTCTGTTATTAAATAAAGTAAGGGAAATATATACAGTAAAAGCTCATTATAACACTTTTCAAGGGACTGAAAAAAAGAGCATTATAAGTGAAAGTCTAGTTTTAACGCTGATAAGCGTAATATTTTTGTTTTGAAGCAAAAATGAGCGTAATAAAAGAAGTGGAAATGTGAACTTTATTTTGAATTCAAACAACTGTTTGAGTTAGAAATTAAAAAATCTGAAATTTTACTTTGATTTTGAGGTCTGCTACAATAAAATATCATCATCATCATTATTGAGTCGTATAACCTCTCAAGGTGGTATCGCGTACAAATCAAGGCATACCCTTATGCTGAATTGGGTATTTGGGCTAACATCCTTTATGTTGGTGTTGCCTCTATAGCGTTGATTACATAAATCTCATGGAAATTTATTTTTAAGCTTCCACTAATAGTTTCCTGCTTGTTTACTAGTGACATCTACACAAGCACCTTGGAGCTAGCTAAGTTATTTAGAGACTCTGAGCTCCTCGGTGTTGACCTGTATAGATGCTGGAACCAGTTTCAGCTTTTTGATTCTGCTAACAGGTGGCATGCATGATCTGTTAGCTTGGGTAATAACTGTTGGTCCCCCAGTACTCGGCATGTAATGTTAATAATTGCACGTAAGATTTTTTTGATTACACGCACAAGCTTGCCTCTGTGCCTGTAAGTGGCCAACTCCATTTTTGTAAATTGTTCAGGAAATGCAAAAAACAGCGTTATCAACTACTGATGGGTGTTACATAGTTAAGGTTATTTATTAAAGTAAAAAAAAAATACAGCTAAAATTTTTTTTCACTGGGCACCTTTTAAGCCATTTTGAGTGGAGTTAGATATTTTTCCCAACTTCAAACGCGGATACTACACCAATGAATTCACCTGAGGTCATTTTCAATGTCGGAAGTTATTTACAAAGTATTCACCTCTCAGATGGTATTCATAACTCATTTTCATGTAACGTAAAAATGAAACATTTTCATGTAGCTAAATACATGGTGCGTTATCCTTTGGCAGAGTTAGATAATTTTCCCAACTTCAACCACAGATAATAGACGAATGGGCCTGCGCAAGCTTGTTTTTAAGATTTCAACTTATGAATTAAGTAAAGAAAATCAGATGACGCTCAAAACTCATTTTGGTCAAAACTTGGAGTTATCCACTTTGTATATTAAGACGACGCTATGTCAGTTTTACAGCCATACAGCGATTACATTCAAATGGGCCAAATAACCCCGGCTGGGATGGAGAAAATTCTCAAACAAGTTGAGAAGGAACTAGAAAAGAAAATCCAACACTCCAACTGGGGAAAGATAGAGACCAAATCAAGGAATTAGAGGACGATCTGTTTAGACAATACCCACAGTTTGCCCTGGCCCATTGTGTCAGCAGGGATTTCAGGATGTCCAAGGGCATTGAGCTCCTATTTAAACGAGCCTTCGGCAACCAGGACACTCTCTCTCTATGCCAGTTTTACAAAACTTGTTTTTTTGGTCAAAATTTTCAGAAAGCCTTGCTTTTTTGTTCCAAATTTTCTAAAAAGCAATCAGTTGCTTACCAAAATTATGAAAAATTTTACTTTTCAGTTTTCTTTTCAAGATTATGGCGAAAAATCTAGAACACTACTCTTTTGTAAAAACTGTAGATATCTGCCTTTTTTGTAAGAACTGTAATCAATCTTCTATTAAAGTTTGATATCAAAAGAACTTTCTTTTTTTGGCCAAAATCGAAAATAAATTTTACTTGTTTGTATAAACTGAATCTGTTGAAAGTTGAAAAACAGGTATGTACATAGTATTTAGTTGATAATTTAACCATCTTCCCAATGATTTTGATTAATTTTAAGGATATTTTGATTTTTCAATATTTTCACTAAATGAGTTAGTTTTTGCTAATTTTCTGTTAAATTTTAGAAATTTTTTATCAAGTATTTTTACTTTAATTTTTTTTTCAAATTAGCTTCAATTTGCGATAAATTCTGTCATTTTGACGATTTCCTGAGAAATTTTAAGAAATTTAATGATTTGAGCAATTTTTCAGCATTCCAAAAATTTTAGGACCATTTATTTCCAATTTTTTTCAACCCTTTCGATGAATTTTTCACTGATTTCATTGGTTTATTTCTGTTAAATTAATGCAGTTTCTCAATTTTACATTTTTAAAAGCAATTTTTTACTTTTTTGAAACACTGTTTCAATTACTTTTTCATTTTTTTTCAATTCGTAATAAATGGTGTCAGTTTTTCTGATTTTGCAGCAATTTTAAAGATTTTTATCGAGTTTTTGAGCAACTTATGGATACTTTATAAGAATTTTGGTAGGTAATGTAATGTTTTTCAAAGCTAAATCCAAAAGGGCTCTACTGGTGCAATGAAACTTTTTTTTCAATCAATTGTGTGAATTTTTATTCACCTAAAACTGTATAGAACGTGGTTAAAAAACATATTTAAACTAAAAACTATTGAAATAGGTGATGCGCCATCAAAATCTTGCCAAATCCAAGCACTGAAATTCTAAAATCTATAGAAACACTCCAAAATAATAAACTTCTCTCAGCATCTCATCATATCTACTACACGAGCAAAACAACGAAAACAACGATGGTACCTAATTTTAGCAACTCGTATTACCTATGTACACCACTTAACAAATCCCATCAACCAGTTAATAAACACTCGAAATCCTTCATCGAGTCGTATATTAACCGAATCAATATCCAAAAAGGTAACAACGACGACGACGGCGAATTTAATTAACAAGATGAGCCGCGATTAAAATGAGAAAAGTCGCAATGGCACGGTAGTCGCGTCTATGATTAAATTCGAGTGTTTGGTGCTCATAACGATAAAGGTCAAACGCAGAACATTACTATTCAAGTTCGAATCTTGTGTCCTGCTATTGGACGGTTAATTGCGTTACCCTGTTTTAATCCTTCTGTGTGATCGTCGATCCGCGAATTTCTAAGCGGATAATTTTGTGAAATTAATTTAACTGGCAATGATGGAAATTTCACAAACAACCTCGTCATTATTATCGCTTACACAACTAACAACTTACTCACACATGCACACCACTGTAGGTACTTTTAAAAGGTATTTTCAAAACCGTGTATATGTGCTCAAAAACTATATAAACGAGTATCCTCGTATCCTTGTTGTCCAGTCTCACCCTCCACTCCTGGTTATACCTGCCATTCTTATACACACATACGAGCGTCATATAAACGTAAAGTAAACTGTTTATTCGCGGCATAGTTTTAATTACCTACGTCGTTTCCCCTTTTTTTTTCAACCAGCTCATATTTTTGTGTAATTTTGAAACGAAAATTTTCCCAACACGGATTTATTCTGCGTAGGTTGCTGTACGTTAACCGCAGTCAGTCGTACAAATCTGGCTCGTTATGAGGCTTCGGTTAACGTAAAAATAATTCCAAGTTTTGGACGAAGCTGAAGCTCGCCTTGTGCCCAATGTCCCACCCGCTTCGGTGTAAATGCTTATTTAATTCGTTAATTGGATTACCGCATTTTGGCAAAATTTGTTAACAACTTCTCGCAAAAACACCGCTCACCTACAGGCCTTTTGTATAATATAATTGTAATCGAGTTATAATAACTTTACTTGTAATCGTTAGTGGCTCTGGCCATGTATTTTATACCTGAGTGGTACTTTTCAAATCATAATGTAGGTAACTTTAGCCTCTTTCAGTTAGGTACTTGTACAGTTAAAAAATTCAAACTAACCGTAGGTCGTTGCCTAGAGCAATATACACGTGTGTTTGCGTATTTATTATCCCTTACGCTAGTGACTCGTGCAGCTTTACGTATTATTTCGAATACTCGAGCGACGACGTTGCTTTCTGCAACTTTTCAACTCGCCATCGTGTTTATGAACACCAGAAAAACGCTTTAGAAAAAAAAACAAGCGAAAAAAAAAACTAAAAACTTCGACAGTTTCACACAGTTCAGGTATGCTTTGAAAAGTTGAAACGACTTTTTAAAAACTTTCATCGTTACACTTTGTTCTGGTTAGGGGTTTTTCCCTTTACTGGTACTTCCTTCTTTCTTCTTTTCCTCCGCCGCGCTCTGCTTCCTCGGTCTCTTAGAAATTCCCATATTATAACGGTAGTAGTTCTTGTTTATCTAATGCAAAATGTATACTTATAACAAGGGATAAAGAAAAAAAAACTTTGGTCGGCGAAAATGTTACCATTTTTATCATAATTTCCAATGATGGTATTGTTTGTGAATTATACTCATTTTATATATAATTTGTTTCCGAGACTTGGGTCTTTTTTTTCTTCTTTTTTTCTGAAAACTTGCTCATTTGATAAAAGGGTGTTTTTGAAAAGATTGCAAAATTGTATGGAAATTGAGGATCCTGTTTTATTAATTTTATAGACTTTCGAAAAAGTTTTTCCATTCGAGAAGTTGATTTGGATTTACTCAAACCTGTGTCAGGGATTTTTTTCTTAATACGATTTGGCATTTGGTTTTCGAAGGTGTGTGATTTTACGAGGTAGTTTGGATCAATGATTTATTATTTATGCAGCCATTTGTACAAATTCATGGAATTTTTCTTCGAACTGATGCTTTTTTCAATCAGACCTTGAATTTTCAATTTCATTTTATTTTTTTGCAGAATTTGGGAAAAAATGTTAATGTTTTCTTCACTTGACTGATGAAAAAATTTTGTGCAAAAATAGTCTTTAGCAGATGGATAAATACAGAAATTTTCAGAAAAAAGTTTTGGTTTCTAAAGTTACTTCCAACTGGCTACACTGCCTTTCCTGCGTACTGGTTACGTTACCTTTTCGACAAAAACTGCAAAAAGTTTTTTTGCTCATAAGTAATTGTTAAAAAAAAAATTGTCAGTGCTTTTTTCCATGCAATTGTCAAAGTTTTGCTTTTTGCCAAAAATTGATGAAAATTCTCACTTTCTAGCAAATTTTTAGCCGAAGTTGCCATAAAAAACCTACTTTTTAAACAAAAATTTCAAAAAAATTATTTCTGGAAATTGTCGTTTTTTGATTTTTTTTTTTCAAATCAGAAATCGTAAACAAATTTTCTTGGTTGCCAAAAATTGCTAAAAAGGCTCGCATTTTTCAAAAAGTTGCGAAATAGTTCAACTTTTTATTTCAATTTGTTCTTACTTGTTTTGCTCTTGTTTTGTCACTTTTTTTGGGTCACTGAGTTAAGGTATTTTTCTTGGAAAAAATTGAGTACGAGCCATGTAAAAACATTTCAAACTCTTCCCCTCCCCTCTAAAATATTGCAAAACTCCAAACACTGGGAAAGTGAAAAATTTTGGTGTAAAATTATGACCTCCCCTACCTCCTCCCTCATAAACAGTTATGTAATGTTTGCAGTCCTGCTTTTTCATTTTGATATCTTGTTAGACACTTTGTCATTAATATATGGGTTTTTTCATACGAAAAAGACTCTCCTACGATTCGGGATCTAAAAATACTGTTCACGTCAGAATAATAAACCCTATAGAGATTATTTATCCATAATGAAAGATATACCGAAACTGGTGGCTAATACCGTCAACATGGTTTAAACATTTATAAGAGCATTTTGTTTAATCAACCAGTGACAAACTCGTTCAATATGTGCCATTTTATAAACAGAGAGGGAGAGAGGTACCTACATCTATACATACTTTACACACTGTATGGACCATAACTATACACTCACGTCATGTCACTGGAAACCGCCATCTATTAGATATTTAAACCAGGCATCCATCGATGACAGATAAAATATTTCACTGTTTACCCTTGGTTTTGCTTGGCTAGTCACTACTCAATAGTCGTTGCATTTCGACCCGATCTGATGTCATGTCAACGCTCTCACAGATATGTATGGTACGTCTACGTATGAGTATTCCATTATCCCTCATGTACATAATATTCGTCCAGTCAGTGTACATAGATTTAATTTACCTTCAGTTACCAAATTATACAGAGTACGTGGCTGGAACATCGACCCTTTGTGGCAAATGTATGATGGATTGATATTTTTCAAATTACCCTTTGGGTACTTGTCACTGCAGACCAAATTGACAAAAAACGAAGCGATTGTGAGCTTCGATATGTTGACAAAAACGAGCAATTATAATATGTTTTATATATGTACCTATATTTAGCTGTATTTATACAAAGTATAGGTACTTCACAAAGAAAGGGATGGGTAAGTCACGCTATTTAAAGCTTTTAGCACGAATTTTCCGCGAATTTCTGCATTAGTCATTCGGTTACGTTTGAGTTTCACTTGAATGAACATTATTAATGTATGGTGACCCACCCCCTCACGATATGAAATGATTTTTCAGCTTACGTTAGTCCTCTGTTAACCGAAAAGAGGGGGGGGGGTCCAAAACTGATCAAAAAATGTGATTTTTTTGGATTTCCCAAGCCTCTTCCTCTTTCTTGTTCTAAATTACTGAGAAGACTTGAAAGAGCTAAAAGAAATCTCTGTCCTGTTTTTCTCCCTTACAAAAGTGATCAATTTCAACCTCTTCAAAATTGATTCCAACGTAAACAATTGAAACACCAAAAGACGATCAATTTCAGCCAATTTAACCCAACCATATCCTTACACGAATTTGCTAAAAAAAAAAAAAACAAAAACCGCACAAAAGGTGACCAGCCAACTTACTCGTTGTGAACAATGGTTATGCATGCGTGATACCCTGACGATGATGTAATTTCTAGCGAGCGATCACGAACTTTACAACTTTTTTTTCACCTCTTTCTATACGCTTCGAAATACTATAAAGTGAAAAGTTTCTTATTATACGCACTCGAATATGCATAAAGCCCATCGCTCCTAATAAAAGCAGAGGGGTTATTCGGCGAAAATGTATACCTTGTCGACAAAGTTTATAATTTCGTGTGTATTGTGCACGTGATATTTTGATTGCGACTCGCACCGTTGTTAGATTTATACCGTAGGTATATTTTTTGTCGAAGCGTACAGCAATAACAGGAGGCAAAAAAATAGCGAGAAAGTTTGTCTTACTTCATTAAATTGAAGGGTGCTGATGGCGTATATATTTCACATGCATTAACAACACGCAGATTCGAGGTATGAAAAAACTAACCTCAAATAAGAACCGCTCTCTATACGTCTTTGTTAGCGAATATGAAAAAAAATAAAATTACGTGACTCGTGTCGAAAGAGTTTTACTCGATTGTCGTCACGATTGTTTTATACGAGAAGACTTCGGATGCGATGAAAGGAGCGGAGGGGAGAATTTCAAAAAACATAGTTGGAGGAAGAATTGTTTTCAGGGTTGAAAAATTTTGTACGAAGGAAATTGGAAAATTGGGGAGAAAATTTTACATAATAAATTTTTCTTGCTACGAGTAGTTCAAAAGAAATCTCTAGAAAATTGACCAAAATTCAACAAAAAAAATTAAAATTTTTTTGTTTTTGACTCAAATTAGATTAAGCTACTCACTGTGATTATTTCAGATCTCAAATCAACGATATGGTACATTGCACCATTCTAACCAGCCTGCTAAGATGAAAATCCTTATCGCATTTCTCTCAAAATACCACACTCGATCACTTCTGATGAAACGAGCACGTAGCAGTAAGCTAAGCTATCCCTTCGTTATACATAAATACACACGATTAAATAGAAAAGCACGCAACATACACATACAAGAATATTACCACAACTATCTTATACGTACGTTAGACCTGTTAAAGAAAATTCTCAATTCCGCACACGATTCGGTATATGTAATTGGTTCAATTCACGAGATATGCATGCCACTGCGCCAATCTTTCTCAGGCTCCCTGAAGAGCTGCAAATATTCCGTTAAGCTGACAAGCGAATACCTTGTGTAGGTATATACCTATGTAAGGTGAAACTATGCGAATATTGGTAAAAATACCGCAGCAGTTTAATCGTCTAACCAACAAGTCAAAATTATACGATTAGACTATTCGCATAATACCACATAGCATCCTGTATGCTGGGGTATAATTTCTTACAGGGCTATTACATTACACACGTGCTTCTTTCTATAATGTACATCTCCCTATTTCGTTGTAGCGTTCACACCTCAATTCGATTAAACTTTTTGCGAATATTTCAGGATGAACACAGTATACTTTCGATGAATTTTTCTCGTATTATTATGTATTGTAATGGGTCTTATGGACCTTTTCAATTAAATAGTCGACAAACTGAATAATTAATACTTTCACTTTATTTCACGAATTTAACACAAGTATATACAGAAACAATAAGCTTAAACCGAAGCTAAACTTAAGACTTTCGTCTACAAGATAGAAAACCGAATCATACCAAACCCTGGACTCACCAGAGTATTTGTAGGGAAAAATCATCATGTAAAGGGTTGGCTAAAAGACATTTTGACTTAAATTGCTTAGACATTTTGACTTAAATTGCTTACGGTTCGTAATGTGCAATACTGCGATTACGAACCGTTTGTTGCACATTAGCAACTCGGAAGGGTGGTCAGTGGTTTACCAACGTTCGACACGTGTCATATTTTTATAGCTGTGAGGCTGTGTGGCGCCAGCCGATATTACGTTTTTTTAACAGATTTTAACTTTACGTATATTTTGCCTACATGTGTCATCACAATATTTCCTTTCTCCCAAAAAAGTGACCACACTTTTCCCAAAATTCAAAAAGAAATTTAATTTCCCAAAATTTGCCACACTTGAAAAAAAAATTTGACTATGGAATAGATTGTGAAAGGGGACAAGGGGGGGGGGTACTTTTCAATTTTAGAAAGTTTCCATTCGGTTTATTATCATTTTTTCAATTTTGTCATTTACCCAAAAAAAAAATTAATAAATAAATATATTTTCCCAAAAAAAAATTAAAAATGGGACAAGATACTTGATTATGAGTCCAGAGTCTGTTTGCTTTTTGTTTTTTTCTCTAAATTTATAATATACAAGTACTAGAGGTATACATCTAAAAAACTAAAATATATTTTTTTTTGTTAGTATAAGTATTACACATAGAAAATGTTATTATAAAAAATGGTATTATGAAAAATGGTATTATAAAAATCAAATTATAATAAATCGAATTATAAGAAATCTAAATATAAAAAATCTAATTACGAAAAATCTAATTATAAAAAATATCAAATGGAATGTAAATATGAGGTATTATGAGTAGAGATTTTTTTTTTCAAAAAATGAGTATTTAAAAAAAAATACACATGAAAATACTTAAAATAATGACTAGAGACACTCAGATCAATCTTAATTCAAATTTCATATATTTATTAATCTATTTATTCTCTTTTTTTTCTTTTTTCTTTTTTTTTTTTTCATTTTTTTTCTTTTTTTTTCTCCTTTTTTTTTCTTTTTTTTTTTTTTCATTGTTTTTTTGTTTTATGCATTTTTTTCTCCTTTTTTTTTTTTTTGTTATTTATACGTAAAATTTTTTCTAAAAAGATAAGTAAAATTATTTTAACAATATTTTTTTAAAATTAATACACTTAAAACAATTAACCATATTGTAAAAATAATACTGCTAATAGTATGTCCTCCATACAAGGGAGTCTGAATATCATTTAAAATTATATCTCTTAATTTGTTTTCAAATATTTGGGGGTTTTCTTTAATATTAAAAGAGGGGGTTTGTTCCTTCCAATTTTCATTAAAAATTTTTGTAATATTTTTAAATTTTAAGGGACTAAAGGGGTGAAAATCTATTTTGCTATTATCTAATTTAGTCCATTGCAAGGGAAGTAGTCTGTTTAGATGTAAGGTATTTTCAGAAGTTTTTATGCAAGGAAATCCTTGTGGGATCAGAATTTGGGTTTCCTCATCAGTTTTTAAAAGTAATTCAAAATCACAAGGGAGTTGAATTTTTATTGCACCAGATTGATTATAATTTATCTCTAAAGGAATAGTATCTGATTTTGAAGAGTTGTGAAGGAAAAGAAATTTTTGAGGATTGGAAATGATGTAAATATTTTCTTGAATTTTTCTAATTATTGTTTTTGAATGCATGTGCTCGCATTTAAAATTGCACACTGTATTTAATTCTTGAAGTTGTTTTCCAAGGATTAATGATTTTGCACATTCTGGTGATTCATAGGTGGAATCAAAATAGTCCAAAAAACATAACTGTCTTGAAAGATCACATTTTTTTAATGCTGTTCCTGTAATTTCTCTGATAATTTGTTTTCCAGAATCAAAAGCAATTAGCATTTGCTCAGTGTTCAGAATACAGAGCTCTTCTTTATTTCTGAAGTAGATTGGAGTATATTTGAATAATTTCCAGTCTGAATTAATTTTTTTCAAAGGCACTCGAATTTCTAATAAAATCTGCTGTTCTGAAATTTGACAATGTGTGATACTTCTGGTATAGTATTCCAAAATTTCTGAAGTAGGTATGGCTATGGTGTAATTAAATTTTTCAATATTGGTTTTCAAAACTTCAATGTAATATTTCAAGCTTTCTGGAGAGATAATTGAAGATGGAAGCTTGTGCTCTTTACAATGTTCAATAATGGATGAGAAAAACGAATTATAGAATGTTTTCTCTAGAATTGATATTAGTACTGGATATGTGGATCTATCTGCTGCAAAAAGGTCTGCAAATTTTTCCAAAGTGGTAGAGAGTGTGTCTATTGTTTGAGTTATCATTTCAATATTTGCATGAATTAGTTTAGAGAATGATTTAAGTTCTGTGGAAATATTGAAAATATCTGCATGTGTTTCAATTAAGGCTTCTTTTAAATTTTTATAATTGGCTGTTAATTCTTGCTGGTTGACAAATAATGGGTAGAGATCATCTTTAGTGACTACATCACAACAAAATTCTAGGAAATTACCATAAAGTTTTCCTAGTAGAAATGATCTTTTTCTTCTTGAATGTTCATTTAATATTTTTGCATCAAAACGAGTTTGTTGAAGTTGATTATCAATGAAGGAATCCAATCTTGTCAGTGCTTTGTAGAAATCATGAGTATAGGTGCATTCATCTTTCATTTCACAATTGGTATTGGGAGGATATTCATAGGAAGAATTAGTAGGATTACTATTCGGAAAAGTATAATTTAAGATAAATTTATAGGGAATGGATTTTTCATAGACAACTATATTTTCAATTTCAGATATAAAGGATCCAGGAATAATTTCAGTGAATAGGTTTTCAGTAGAAGAAATTTTAAAAAGAGAGTAGAATACCAAAAATGTCAACATTCTGGAAATTGAAAGAAAAGACAGAAAAAAAAATCGTTAAGTAAAGAATATTAAAAAGTTTTTAAGCAGCAAAAAAAATTCAAAAACAAAAGTTTGGAAAGAAAATAAAAATAATTGGAAAGAACAAAAATGTGGGGGGGGGGGGTATTTACAAAAAGGTCAGCATCCTGAGGGGGGGAGATTTTCAACATATCATTAAGTCATATGTGGGGGGGGGTTAAAAATACTTACATACAAAAAATTGAAAAAAAAATTAATATTTCAGACTTGAAAAAAAAATTTGGAGATATCAAAAAAAAATTAATCAGCTCTCAAATCGTTTATGTTGATCTCTGTTCTAGAAATTATTATGTCATACATATTTAAAGCGTATGGCAATTCATCGTAATAAACGTATACATTGTAGTCTAGAATTGACAGCATCTTTTTAATTAATTTGATGACGGTTTCGATCGGATCATTCACTGAAATCCGAATTGGGCCAATAGGTGCTATGGTTACTTTTGACTCATCCCAGCGGAATCTACTTCCGCAATATACAATTGGAAATGTGTTTCTGTCATGTATAAAAATGTCAACGAATGCTGTCACACTTTTTTTTGCAATATTTGAGATTTCAAAAATTTGTACCATCTTGAAAATTGAATTGAAAAATTGACTTGAAAACCACTTTCCAGGAAGTAATCGTCTGTTGACCTTCAAGAAGAACTTCTTCACAGATTCGGACACGAAAAACTTCAGGAAAATTCGTTGAAATTCGGGAAAATTTGTTGAAATTCGGGAAAATTTGTTGAAATTCACAAAAAAATCTCCGATGAAAAAATTCACGTTTTTTAATTTTACAGATTCGGACACAAACAACTTCACAAAAATTTGTTGGAATTCGCGAAAATTTGTTGAAATTTGATTTAAAAAATTCACGTTTTTTGATTTTACAGATTCGGACACAAGAAACTTCACAAAAATTCGTTAAAATTCGTAAAAATTCGTTGAGATTCACCAAAAAAATCTCCGATAAAAAATTCACAACTTTGATTTAAAAAAAAATTCCAGTATTCAATTACGTTTATGACAGGAAAAAAAATTCACGAATTCAAATTCGGTAGATATGAGAAGAAAAATTCAATTGAAACTTTACTAAAAATCACGAAAATTCAAATAATTTGCCGAAAAAATTCAAGTATTCAATTACGTTTTGAGAAAAACGATTTTTAATTTAAAATCACGAAAATTCAATTGATTCGCGAAAGCTTTCAAAGCTCTTTTTCGTTGGGCGCCAAATTGTAATGGGTCTTATGGACCTTTTCAATTAAATAGTCGACAAACTGAATAATTAATACTTTCACTTTATTTCACGAATTTAACACAAGTATATACAGAAACAATAAGCTTAAACCGAAGCTAAACTTAAGACTTTCGTCTACAAGATAGAAAACCGAATCATACCAAACCCTGGACTCACCAGAGTATTTGTAGGGAAAAATCATCATGTAAAGGGTTGGCTAAAAGACATTTTGACTTAAATTGCTTAGACATTTTGACTTAAATTGCTTACGGTTCGTAATGTGCAATACTGCAATTACGAACCATTTGTTGCACATTAGCAACTCGGAAGGGTGGTCAGTGGTTTACCAACGTTCGACACGTGTCATATTTTTATAGCTGTGAGGCTGTGTGGCGCCAGCCGATATTACGTTTTTTTAACAGATTTTAACTTTACGTATATTTTGCCTACATGTGTCATCACAGTATCATCATCAGTAGGTACGAGTATAACTTGTGCAATGGATTATAAGCCGTAAGGTTGATAGATACATGTACACTGTACAGGGTGTCCGTTCATGAGATAATATCCTTTCACGTGCAGAATAGGCAACTCATTTTGAGCTCATGTATGGATGTTTGCCTAGTATCTGAGTTGAGAGGGCAAAGGTAATTTGAATATTGCACCCGGGGGAAGGAGATCAGGTTGGTTTTACAGCAGGTGGTTTTCGCGAATGATTCACCAAAAATTATTCAATTCGTTCGCGAATGATTTATTAAAAATTAAGTAAATGAATCGATTCGTTCGCAAACAAGTCACTTGAACGAATCAATTCGTTTGCGAATGATTCACCAAAAATTAAGTAAACAAATTGATTCGTTCGCGAACGAGTCACTTAAACAAATCATTTCGTTCGCGAACGAGTCACTTAAACGAATTAATTCGTGGTGTTTTTTCAATTATGTTTCACTCTTACAAGGGAATTTCTTGAGGTATCACACTCCAATTCGAACGGGACCGCGATTTTTGGAAAGAGCATAGTCTAAAACCCCCAAAACCAAATTTTCAGCTGCCCAAGTTCATTTTTCGATTTTTGGCGAATTTTTGAAAATTCAAAATTGACTGTTTTTGGCGATTTATGCTTTTTTAAAAAAAAGTACGTACTTGATCAGTAAAAATGGTCAAAATAAGTCCCAAAACTAATATTAATTACCCATATCCAAATTTTGCCATTTTCAGCCATTCTGGAGCCTCCAGCGCGATTTTTCAATTTCTCCAGAATTTTGAATTTGCTCCAGAAGGCGTGAATATGCAGTTGAGCAGCTAAAAACCGAGTTGTGTATTATACTCGACCTGTTTAACGAGTTTATCCACATTTGAGCCGATTTCGAGAATGACACCTCAAAAGTGGTTTTTTGATCACTTGATCAGCTTTTTTCAAAATTAAAAAATCCAAAAAATCAAAAGATAACCGTTTGTGTGGAAATTTTCGAAATTCACGCGAATCACTGTATTTTGTCCAAAACTAACCCCCCAAATTCAAATTTCACAATTTCCAGCCATTCTGGAGCCTCCAGCGCGATTTTTCGATTTCTCCAGAATTTTGAATTTGCTCCAGAAGGCGTTAATATGAAGTTGGGCAGCTAAAAATCGAGTTGTGTGTTATACTCGACCTGTGTAACGAGTTTATCTACATTTGAAGCCGATTTTGAGAGTGACACTTCAAGAGTGGTTTTTTGAGGTGTCACTCTCGCTCCAAAACGGCTGGAAATGGTAGAATTTGCGCTCCAGGGGTTAGTTCTTGAAGAAATACAGCGATTCGCACAAATTTCAAAAATTTCCTCACAAACGTTCATCTTTTGATTTTTTGGATTTTTTAATTTTGAAAAAAGCTGGTCAAAAAACCACTTTTGAGGTGTTACTCTCAAAATCGGCTCAAATGTGGATAAACTCGTTAAACAGGTCGAGTGTAATATACAACTTGTTTTTTAGCTGCCCAACTTCATATTCACGCCTGCTGGAGCAAATTCAAAATTCTCGAGAAATTGAAAAATCACGCTGGAGGCTCCAGAATGACTGGAAATGGTAAAATTTGGATTTGTGTAATAAATATTAATTTTGGGACTTATTTTGACCATTTTTACTGATCAAGTACGTACTTTTAAAAAAAAGGCATAAATCGCCAAAAACAGTCAATTTTGAATTTTCAAAAATTCTCCAAAAATCGAAAAATGAACTTGGGCAGCTGAAAATTTGGTTTTGGGGGTTTTAGTCTATGCTCTTTCCAAAAATCTCGGTCCCGTTCTAATCGGAGTGTGACACCTCAAGAGGTTCCCTTGTTAGAATTACTATAGCACAAAGAATGACATTTCTCGTCAATTCGTTGACAAAATGGGGAGGGGGGAGTTTTTTCACATGTTCGTCAACTCAACACATTGGTAAAATATCTGAATAGTGCAAAAATTTTCATTTTATAGGTTTCTGATGGTATTTATGCAATAAGTGTAAAATTTGTAATTTTTTTTCTCAAAAGTGAAAAAAAATGCCAGTCCAATGTTTTGATATGTTATTCTCAAATTATAAGTTTTGAAATCGACTTTTTTAGGTTTTTGAAAGCGGCGACACTGATTTTGACATCATTCGTCGATTACCCTCTCAAAGTACTACAATCTCGTGCAAAAATCTGCCGATTTGGCATGGAATGACCCAGAATGAATTCGATGAATTAGATCATTGAAATTTCATTAGGAACTTGATTTTAATTTTAATAGAAATAAAATCTTACAAAACAACGACGCCACTTCAAACAAGACCTTTGTTTCGATTAGGTACTACTTACTCTTATTATCAAAATAATATCACGCGATTAATTTCAAATTCTTATAGCAAAGAGGTATCGAACCTAAACTTCAAACTGTTGCTCGACAACAAAATGCACGCCATCCACAGCATATACTTACCTAATCGACTATTTACAATTCCAAACTCAAAACCCTCCTACAAACAGATCCGACCAATTTTTGTAATTAAAGACGAAGAAAAAAATACCGAATAAGAATAACCTCATTAATAAAAAAAAAAAAAAAAAACTCCACTCTTCGAAACTACTCCTTTTTAGAAACGGAAAAATCCCTAATAAGACTATTCGGGCGAGTTCACGGAAGTGGTAGCTCTTCTATTCGAGTAAGAAAAAAAAACTCTACATAACAAAACAAACAAATAGTTAACTCGTTAACAATATTACACGGTGCAATATAAATCACCCCTAAATCAGCTTTAAAGAAAAACGTTAAATAGTAAATTTTAATTAAACTGAAACTTTGTACTTTCTTCGAAAACGATAAATTAGTAAGTTGCTTAAACTTTTTCATTAATTTGTACCCCGAAAAAAGGGCACTGAAAATTAAAATTGTTTTATTAATGCGACTATAGTACACCTCTTCTTATTACCCCCGTGTCGTATACATGCCCCGCTTTTAATATATGGTAACGTATAAAAAATAGGTGATGATGGCGCTGCACGCGGTATTTTTCCTTTTCTCTTCCTCTCTTATTCTGGCTGATAATTAAACAGCTTATTAAAAATTCTTACGGAACAAGAAAACCAGAACGAGATTGTGCGAGTATTCGAGGCGCGAAAAAATTCGCCTATATTTTTTACCTCGCAACAGTCTTTTTTTCGGTGTCGTGTTTGGTGAAATTGCATGGTTTTATGTGCATTTCACGTTTCCTTTTTCTTTCTCATTTTCGCCAACTCGCATTAATATAATTATCGTGTAATACAAATGATGGAAAAATATTACTAACGGGAAAGACACGACGGCTGAGGAAGATGGGGGAGGGGGAGAGACTAGGGAAGTGAAACGTAAAGAAAAAAAATAATAATTCGCGCAAACACAGCCGAGACGTAATTATTACATTCAAAGAAAATTCGACAATGAAAAAAAGAGGAAAAAAATTCACAAAGAAAATGCAAATAAGGGAATGATTTTAAACTATAGTCTTTTTCTTTCAACTCGGTACTACATTAGGTGAAAAAAAATCGCGACAACGTGGATGAATGCCAGGCCAAAAAGAAAGAGTAGTTTTATCGTAGCTGTTGAGCAAGGGTGAGTTGCAAGTACGTATCACAAACATAGAAAAATATATATCTGTTTTCACGAGCACAAGCGTGGTGAAAAGTATAAAAAAAATGAGAAAAATGGAAAAAAAGCATTAACCTATTCCGTTATTGAAATGTTGATATTGTTTATGTTAATGTAATCCGAATCCGCAGCCAAATTGGTATACGCAACGAATCGCTCAAATCATGCGAATTCATGGCGCTTGTTTACCGCTCTACTATTAACTTTTTTTTCCAACCCTTCGTACTATGCTTGTTCGCTCGATGACTTTTTTTACCACCGAAAAACACCTTCTTCATTAGGTCTCCTTTCGACGCATGTATATATTTCCTCATTCAAAACGCGCTAATCTTATCTTTTCTTTTTGACGCTTTTTAAGTGGAAAAAAAGATCAAGTTGGTAGGTCTATGGGTAAGAGCCGAATTTCATGCTTGAAAATATCTTGGAAACATTTTTTATTCAATACGAAAACGTGTTTCACAAATTAAGACAATAAGTATAATACGTCTAATGAAATTTTCAAATTGCAATTCGAGATCCTTGTCACAATTTTTTTGGAATTTGACCTCTCATAGTCGTCCTCAGAAAATTTCATAATAGAAAGCTGGCTAAGAAATTGAAAGATGGCACCCAAAAATTAATGAATTTTCAAATTCAGCGACTTAAAATTGGTGGAAATCGACCTCACATCACCCCAATATTTTAATAATTTTTTAATTTTTGTTTCAAAACTAAGGAGCTGGAAAGCAAATGAGTCATATCAAAAAAATTATTGACCACTTCAAAGTAATAAAATTTGATAAGGTAATCTGCCATAGAGAAAGTTATTATGTGAAAAAGAGAATGCGATAGTTAAGTACGATCTTCGCATGTAATTTTTTCAAAACTTTTAATCATACTTTTCGACTTTTGTATTCACAATAAAATTTTTGATCTTTTTCCTTTGGTAGTTCAATTTTGAGTTTTTCAAATTTCAATTGCGATGATTTTGAATCGAAGTAGTAATGTTTTTTTTCAAAGTTTTGATGTTTCACATTACAATGTCCCTACCCCTCAACCACCCCCCTCCCCAAATTGAATCAAACTCATTAAAAAATTGTAGTACAGTCTCCTTTGAAAAGAAAATTTCAAGTAACAACGATTTTTGCTTGAAGGCTCGATAAAATCACTAAGAAATAGTAATAAATAATAATGAAATATAAAATTGAAAAAAAAACAGTAAAAAATGATGGAAAATAAAAATTTGGAAAAGTTACTGAGAAATCAATGATGAGAAACTGAAAAAGTGGTGAAAGAAATTACTCAAAATTTACAGAAAATAGCATTGTTGGAAAATTGTTTTTTTTTTAATGAAGAAAAATGATTAAAAAATAACAAAACAAGAAATAGGTATAAAAATCACTAGAAAATTAGTGAAAAATAAAAGGTCTCACAAAGTGTTAGAAATTTATCGTAATGTTTTCCAAGTTTTCAAGACAGACTTGAAGTCTACTTCAAATTAGCTGAAAATGTCAGAAATAAGCCCTTTTTCCTTTTTTAATAAAAAAATATGAAAATTGATCAAATAATTGTTTTTTAATTTTTTTTTAAAATCATGCAGAATTCATCATAAAGATCTTTTTTCAAATTTTCAATACTCAGCGTTACACTTTTTTTCATGTTCTCATTTTTACTGAAGTAGTTTTTGAATTTTTGGCTTTTATCCACATCAATGATTTTTAATTCTTTTCAACATTTCAATTGTTTGCCATTTCTTCGTTTTCTGTTTTTTTTTTCACTTTACTTTCATTGATCACTCAATGGTGGAAACCAACAAATTCAAAAATTTCCATTGTAAAATGTATCTAAAAAAATTACACCAATGAAATAGTTTTTTTCCCATTTTCGATCATTTTTAATTCTTTGACATTTCAACTGTTTTTTACTCAAAGTGACCTTACTGATCTCTCAATCCTTTAAAAAATGATCAAATCTGTTCAACCCTCAAATTAATACTTTTTATTTTTTATTACACTTTTTCTGTATTTTTTTCAATTTTTTTCTTGTTTTTGATTTTTATTAAAATTTGTTTTTTTCTATTCTTTTTCCATACGGTTTTTAATTCTCGGACATTTCAATTATCATTTTAAAAAATGACTCCACTGATCACTCACTGCTCCAAAAAACAACACCAACAACTTAGAGATGGTTTCAACATTTTCCATTTCTTGCTTCGAAAAAAAAATCAATAAGGTCAAAACTCAACAACCCCCCCCCTCACACTAAACCTACAAATTGAAGCTTTCGGTAACTTGAAATTCTCAAATTCGACTGCTAAAAACAGTCTGTTGACTGGTCAATAGGTATGTAATGAAATTGACAGATTGAAACACCTCTCTCCTCCCCTTTACAAAAAGTTCTGTTTACTTGGTAATTCGAAATTGTGAGTTTTAATTCCTCAACGGAGAATACAAGAGAAAATATGTATATCAATTGAATTTCAATCGGGAAGAAAGTTGTGTATTCAAAAAAGTCTTCTCATAAGCACTCCACAGAACTTGAAATTTGATCTTCACGACCCCTAAAAAAATTCAGAAAACAGCTTCTCTCTTATTTTATCAACTCAGCCCTCCACAATAGCCACCAAATCGGGATCAAAATTCATCTAAAAAAAAGACAAGGCCATGGCGTCATCACCTTCTTATAAAGAAATTGCTACTGGCTGAGCTGCTGCGTTCGCAACGAAATATAAATTATTTCCGCTTTTCACTCGGCAATTGCTTTTCAATAAAAGCGTAATTCCATCCAGCGAGATAATCACAAAGAGTTTTGTAAAAAAGTTATTACTCGGAAGAGAAAAATGACGCTGGGTCTGCCGGTTCTTCGCTGCTATTGCTGTTCCACCTCTTCTCCGTCTTCTGCACGCTTTCACCATACAGCCCGATGGTAATTATCTTAAATTTAAAACTTTCAACTCGAAGAAATAAGATCGGGCTACATTATTAGGGGATGAAATTAAATTTGCATCTATAACTATTTCGGGCCGGCGAGAAAAAACTTTTTTCCATTTTTTTCCCCCTCCTTGTTCTTTTTCTTCTCGTTTTCGATTCGAATTGATTCTTTATAGTTATTAGCATTTAAATAACCGCACGTTATAACGAACTTATAGTCCGAAGGGGTAACAATAATCGTTTGAATAATTTCGTAATCGCGTGACTTAAATAAAGGCCGCCTTATTCGATGGATATTTCGGCAAAGTTGTAATAATTTCACAAATTAGCCGGACGAACGAGATGTGCGGTAAAGGGTGCGGTTTTTCCACTGGACGAATCTACCTACCTTCCAAGTATTGCTATGCTTCCTCATCTTCCCCTCGTCGTCGCTTTACCCCTTCTAATTTGACGACTCTGCCGCATAATAATTTTCAATTGTATTAGCATATCTGATTGGGCTCGATCGTCAACGAATACCTTCGTTGAGAGGCAAAATATTTTTAATGAAAAAAATACGTACTACGTATTTCGTTGAAATTCCGATATTATTGCGAAATGAACTGAGAAGGAAATTTTCCACTGAATCTTACAGAATCAAGGCTTATTTCTCAATGTAAACGTACCTGTAACGAATTTCATCTACTTACCTCGAATTTTTAAAACATTTTTTCCCTGTAAAAAATGGTGAAAAAATTGAAAAAATTGAAAAATTGTTATTTATTAGGTATATTTTAAATAAACAAAAAAATGAGATGAAAATTCTTCATTTCAAATTATTGAAAAATAAAATAATCTCAAGAAAATTTTTTTAATATTTTATAAAAGGAATTAGTTAAATTTTTCATTTTTTTAATCCGGTGGTTGATTATGGTTATGTTTACTCAAAATTGGGACACCCTGTATATAAAGAACGAGTTCATTAAAGGTTGATTGTTTAATTATATCGGACGGGACAATATATCGTCTGTTGAAGGCAACATAATATACAACACAGCCCACCTCTTGATCCTCCATATACATACACGTACAAAAAGCTCTTGTTTTATAGGTTATCTCGTTAGTAGCCGATGTCGTATTGATGGTGGAAAAAGTATACGCAGTATAAACATCACGTTGGCGAACATTTTCGAATAATGTTATCGGCGATAAAAATGATACAGCATTTGAAGCATCAGCACCAACAACAGCCAGACTGAATTGCATAATATCGTCGATGCAGGCGCACGTGGCGGTACCTCTACCTTTCACAGAGTAAAAGAGGAAACCTCATTAAGAGCGCGATGATGACGCGGCGCTGTGCCAAGCCAAGGCTGTAGAGAATATTTTTAATCAAACTTTAATCCTTTACATTGTAAATTATCGATGTCATTGTTAAATTAACTCGACGCGAATACCTCGACTTTCTAACGAGCTCGTAATTTTAATCTACGCCGGAGCTCGCTCTCTTTTTCTGGTCTGGCCGTGTTGTAAAACTTGACGCGAGCCGTAGCTCCAGCTACACATTTTGTGCAACGCCAACTCCTACAATATGGGTATCGTAGTTATACAAGGGGGAAAATACTATATATACTATATATACAAAACGAGCTAAAAAGAAAAGGATACCTTTTAATGAAGACTTTTAATTTATTTTCTGTTTTCCTCGTCGTCTTTTTATTTTTTTTCCTCTTCCTCGTCCTTCTCTTTTTACACCGACTCCTTTGTACACAGCGACCAGAGCAACCCTCTCTCTGTGTGTGCGCCTTTAACGCCATTGCCGCACTCGGCTCTCTCTTTTCTCAATACAAAAACTCGCGTACTCGTATATACAAACGCACAACTCGAGCGGTAGGTGGAAATGCATAATCGTCGACCAGCCATAGTCAGTCTGCCGCACTGCTCCGGTAAACATTCGAAGCTTAAATAGAATTTCTACCTCGAAGGGGTCAGCCTGGCTCTCGGTATCACTTTGAAGTTGTATCATTCGTGTTTCATCTCACCAACCATTTCACTAAATTCACGTCCGCGTAAACTCACGCTGCTGTCAATCCATAAACAACAACATCAACGTGAAAAAATGATTGATAACGAACTGAAAGCTATACGTAGGAGTAGGTATACCACAACCTATGACCAAAAGGGTGCAAGAGGTACTCTTAATCCTTTTGGAACGATTTTGTCGTATTTTTCTTAATCGTTGATCCGTTCGTTAAATTATAGGTACCAGTGAATGGATTCGTCTACGTAGATAGATCCATCATATAACGTGGAAAATGACGAAGGGGGGCAAGGATAGGGTCATTTTTCACCGATTACCTCAATACGTTTCCGATCCACTTGATTTTGTGCAGCGGTTTTATTATTTCGATTAAACTATAGTTCGACGAATGAGGTATTTAGCGAAATTTAATTCGTATTTTTGACGCTCGATTGGATGACGCGACGAGGTCGCGTTGTCGAAAACGTATTGTCACGAAAATCGTTCCCCTAAGGATTGACATTTACACGAGTCTGTCATTTATCGATAACACAGCGTCGCCGACGACGACCGACGATGTCGTCCTTGTTATTACTCATGTATATGTACTATGTAGTGTAGTGGTGTATCTGTGATGATGATGATGCGACGCATTGTGGGGTGGAAACTATGCTATATTTCTCAATGTGGTGGCTTTTTTTTTCATCGCAATGACACATTATGGCGATATGATGTGGTAGTGTATATAGATTGTCAGGTATAATCAATTTCGACGAACCTGTCCATTTATAACGACCTAACGTTCTAACCATATACTTATTACCAAACGACGTACATATTGCGATTAAATGAACGTTTATTTCCATCGTCATAAGTATAGATCTGGTAATGGAAAATGTACAAATATTTCAAACGGGTTCTTCGAATTTTCATTTTGGTAATACTGGTAGTGGTAGAGAAGCCAGACAACCATTAATAACATTGCCAAATGTCTCGATCATCCAAAATATGTGATTGAATCTCATTTTTACCATCAGCTGATTACTGCATCTCACAAGAGAGCCTCTTGGTCTTTCAGTCGTAGATTTTGAACAGTGTTTCTCACAAGAAAATAAGGACCCAAAGAGCAACTCGCAAAAAATTGCAGAAGAAAAGAGAATTAAAAACTCAACAAGAGTTCGTGGAACAACGTTTTGTTCTTAAAATTTTAATTAGTGTTGAATAACAAATATTGAGTGAATTAATTTTTTTATTTCAAATTATAAGACGTAGATAAGTTTTAGTGGAAATATTTCAGTTTCTGCAGAGGTCTTCAAATAGTACGATTTGGGAAACTCGTCTCCTAAATCGTACCACTAGTTCCCCAAGTTGTATTACCCAGTCGTTTTAGTTGTATTTTGAAGGAAGTAGATGAAATGATGTAAAAAAATTCAAGAAAAAGCATAAGGTTTTCATTTGTATCCAGTATAGCACATATTTTGATTTGTAAAATGAAAAAAATACTACATGTTTGTCTTGAAGCTTTTTATTCAGTTTTTGTGTAGTTTTTACCTGGTACAATTTAGGGAACTCATTGCATGTAATGTAAAATGTAATGGTACGATGATTTAGGAAACCTCATGTGGTACGATTTGGGCAACTTGGACCTTTTTTGAATAACTGGCTGCACTGTCATAAAATATACTTGTAACTGACATCTGTGCATGATGAAATAAGTAGGTATAAATATGTGTTTCAAGTGATCCATTGAAAAAAAATCCACTTGATTAATCCTATCAGGGCTCCAACACCTTACATACATTGAAAAAAATATAGATCGCAACCACTTATTTTCTTTAAATCCTGATAAGTTACGCAAACATCAGTCAATCTGGCTAATTATTTTTGTATAGTAGGTGGCAACACTGACACATTTCAGTTGATACCCCAAAAAAATTATAGGAGTGCTGCTACTTCTATATGAAAAGTAGCAGTGGTACGATTTTGGCAACCTTACCCCATAACAAAATTGGGTTGTGGCTTTTCATCTTGTTCATCATTATTATAACAATCACTCAGATGTTGTTTACCACACCACGTACCAGTACCTAGGTCATTACCACACAGGTCATTTCGGATTGTCAGTCACTTAGATCATTTTCATTGGTGAACGAACCAGGGCTGGTGAACAGAACAGAATAGAACACTATGAACAGAACGATAAACACTAAAATTTTCAAATTTTCTGAACGTTACCCGAACAGAACGATATAACGCTTCGAACAAATGAACGCTAACTGAACAAAATGATTCAACGGAACGTTTTGAACAAAAAACAATAACCAGAACAGAACAATATCTTTCAATTTTATTCAAATAATTGTCTATTTTTCATGTTTTAGACTTCATTTTTAGTTTTGTTTTGTCTTTTAAAGGCAGTTAAAGGCTTAATTTTGAAGGTAAAAAGCTACCTATTAAGAAAATTCATCATGTAAGTGGAGAAAAAATGACTGAAAAGTGAGAACAGAACAGAACAAAACAGAATAGAACCAAATCAACCTGAACGAAACCAGAACAGAACAAATGAATCCACATTAACTTGAACAAAAACCAGAACAGAACACTATGAAAAGTTTTTGTTCATGAGCAGAACAGAACAGAACGCTACAATCGAAACGTTCACCAGTCCTGGAACGAACTATTTAAATTTTAAACTACATTTAAGAAAGCATAAAACCCCCGAGTTGTGAGGTAATGACCAGCTCTAGCGCCAGTAGCTACAATTTTATAATGAATGCCATGGATTAGGCAGGATACCGCATCCACACCTTTGATTCTGCACTCACAAATTAATTGTAACCTACTGAAATAATATTGATCCAAAGTTTCATTATCTAATTTCTTACAATTCAACATATTTTGCAGCTGGGTGGCAAAATCTTTGATGTCTGGGAACATGGCTTTTAATTTGCGTTTCCATTCTTTCCATGATAAATCATATGATGGAAGAGTAGTGTAAGCATAACTAGCTAACTTTGTTTGAACTCGCACTCAGACCAATTGTATACTGCAGCCAACTCCTCGAGTTTATATAACCATTAAGTGGAACTAATACCAACTTTACCTGGTTCAAATTTGGGAACACAATTCACACCCAACTCAGCACCACATCTCCCTTTACATGGATGATAACCGGACTTACATTCAGGCGAAACACAAGATGAACAAGTCGTAATTCTGCACAATCATTTTAAAACAATTTTTCTGCCCCCCCTCCCCCTCGCTTTTCATGACATAAAAATAGTACATTGAGTTTGAAATTTGAAAATTGGAAGCAGATTTTTAAAGCTGAAAAAATTGCATTTCTTTTCAACTTGAGCAATTTTTTTTCGTTCTTTTTTTGTGAAAGGATTGAAAATGAAAAAAACCTCATAACTCACGTGAAATAAAACCAAAGGTACTTTTTCGAAAACCGGTGGTATTTTTTCACGTGGGAGATTTTCTATTATGAATGCATAATATACAAACAAAATAAGGGCTTTCAAATCAATTGTTGTAGTGTCATAAAATTGGAACTTTTTTTTTTTTAGTTTGATGGAGGTTTGGCTGAATTGAAGGGTTCAGTGCAAGAGATCCTCAAGACTGTTTTTGAAAGTAACTTCTTTAACTAGTGGGGAATTTTCCGTAATGAGGTTAAAATGCCTCAAAGTTCTCAAAAATTGACACCACAGCTTCATGCGTTGAACGCACCCAGCCTCTCGATTTATTCTCAAATGTCATTTTGAATGTAATTCATGAAACTTACGTATTTATGAATTGAGAGTCAAATCTTTGAGAGTTGTGAGTTTTAAGTTGAAATAGAAAAAGAACGAAGACTTGTGATTTACCTATGTTTGACATTTTTGGAAAATTGCAAGATGTTGGTATGATATTGCAAGGTCCTTGACAAAACGATGGGCTGCATATTTGTCAAATTTCTTCGGAAAATACCTATGCAAAAATAAGCAAATAGACCTAAAAACTAGGTAAATTGTTCGGAAGTTCATTCGTGAACATTTAAATATATTTTTTATTGAATTTCCATTCGACAAACAAGGAATAAATTACTTTTTCAAGAAGCAAGATTTTTATTACGAACGTAAAATACATTTCAATTTGTGTAAAAGCAAATACCTACTTTTTGGTAAGGTTGGTTGGTAGGTATATGTACAAATATGAAAAAAAAATATAGATAGGTTATATATATGTGATATGTAGGTATGCATAGGAAGATTTTATAAATCGTTATCTCGGCAGCGAGATACACACGAGTATAGGTATATAGGTATTCAGTAAAAAAAAGAAATGAGAAAAAGCTTCCGTGTTTAAAAATTAATCGACGTGAAAATTTTTCTAATACGAGGTATACCTACACCTACCTATGTATCTGAAACGAGATAGGTATTTCATACACGGAAGGATTTTTTTTCACATCCGTATCTTTTTTTCTCTTTCGATTACCTTTACATCGAACGTGCGAGTTTTTAAGCCGATGCATACGTTTTAAAATATTCTACATGTACACGCACAAAGGTGCCATTTACATTCATTGCAAATCAAACAGTTTGTTTAGTTTCTTAAATAAAACCAATTAAAAGTTTTAATTCGCTTTATTATTTGTTGTTGGTAAAGTCATCCCGAACTTTAGTTTTAATTGCGAAGTCGACAGACTTAAAGATTCTTTTCTTTGTCCGCGCCAAATGTCGGCGTATACTTGAGAAAACTCTCAGTGCCGCCGAATACGGGAGGGGAGGGGGAGGGAGCTCCTGCGTTAACGACAAACTCGTACTAGAAGACGCGAAATTCGAATTTAATTTAAATTTAAAAGCGTCTTTTTGTACTGGATTTTCTCAGTGTCGATGTACATAATTGAAATGAATTTTGTTTTTCTTTCTCCTTCTATCTTGTCGGTGTGTATCTGCGAGATGAAGAATCATCGATATAGAATACTTGTTCGCGAGACGATGTTCGAAAATTTATAGCGCCAATAAAGGTGTTTTTTATCCCTCTTATATGCTGCTATTGCTATATAAGCGAGAAAATAGTATTTATAAGGAGTGGTTTTTTAATTAATTTTCAACTCTGCGTATTGACTTACTTACTACGAAATCTTTGTATAATGATTTTTTTCTCTCTTTGTTACAGGGATCGAGTGTTCAGGTTGAACTTAAGCAACATCAGCCATTCCAGTTGCGAGGTGAGTTTTTTCTTCTTTTTAATTTTTAGCTCCTCTCGCCATAATTGTCGCCTGTATAGAGAAATTTTCATAGTTGAAAAGACTCGAAGAATGAATGTTAATGGTGGCCCATTAAAAGGTATTTTTCAGCTGTACGAGATTAAGATTACAAAAGCAGTTCTCTCTTTAGTTCTTTTATCCCGCTCTGGCGTTACAATATTAGGAAAAATTGGTTGTACTGTAATAAATGTAAATTTTTCATTATATAAACGACAGCTTACAGTTACAGTATGAAAATGTAATCGAGAACAGCGTTAATTGCGAAAAATGGTAATAAAAAGGCAACTTTTCTCGCAAGTTGGCGTGAATTAACGCATTTTTCTTATTGGCTGCGCGTGGTATGAAGTGCAGGGTCGCGAGAAGGGATGAGGGAAGAGGACTCGGTGCTCATAGGGCAAGAAGCAAATACATCTTGACTTTTATATACGAGTATGAAGCGCATAGCACCTAGTATTTAAGAAAGAAGAATCCGTAGCAACGGTTCAGAGGGCGAATACGTCTTTTTTCCTACCTCCGAACCGATATAATTAGAATTCATAAATCAGGTAAGGCGGAAAATTCTCCGGAGTGCTATCTGTGTACGCGTTCGAAACACCCGTCGCTTTTAAAGTCCTGAGGAAATATAAATTTACCATCTTAACGGTATTGGGTCTAAACTGGAGGCGGCCTATTCTCATATATACGACATTAACCTTTAACGGCTCTGGCCTTTTATTTTTTTTCCTACTCCGATGTGGCTGTGGCCGCCTTCTAATATCTTTTCGCGCCGCAAATTCAATACCGAATGACATTTGCCATGGTTTTGAGGCGAAAGTTGATCGTATGACCTTGTGCATAAGCCATAACCACGACTCTCATAATGCTATCCGGTCTATGGTACGAAATTATCGTCTCGACAGGGTTTTTTTTCCTGGCAGTGTTGGGATTTTTTTATCATTTTATTTGAAGTAGTTAAGCGTCTGCTGGTGAAAAGATGGCGAATGTGCGAATTTATGACCGATTGTTGAGTGTAAAAAAAATCATTGCGATTTGTCCCGAAGGTTTTGTGATCAGCTTTGAGCCAAAATTTCAATTTCTTTATTTGAGATACATGCGGCAGCATTGCTGCCATTGTATCAGGTTAAGCATGTAATGCGGATTTCGTATATGGATGTTCAGCATTCGTAGAATTTGAGTGATTTTGTAAATCTGAGCGTTGAGAAAATGATGTCCAAGAAATTGAAATTTTGTAAACTTACAGGCAGTTAAATGCGATACGTATTTCATATTCGCTATTTTCCGTTCTTGTATGTTTTATCTTTTGTAAGGAGGAGGAGGGGGGGGGGTCACAAAAGTTCACATTTCAAATGTTTCATAGAAAAACGCACAATTTCATAGGAACACGAAACAAATGATAAAAACACTCACGCAAGAAGACCGACTTTTCTTCAAACAAAAATCTTTCACGAACGATTTGATTTTTTGAAACATATTTTGTACAGCAATTTGATATGTTTACAATCGAATCGAATCATTTGCGAACGATTGGCGATTGAGCCAACTGATTGATTACTTGGTGAATCATTCGCGAACGAATTGATTTGTGTAAGCGACTCGTTCGCGAACGAATTGATTAGTATGAGCTCGTTCGCGAACGAATCTATTCATTTACTCAATTTTTGATGAATCATTCACGAACGAATTGATTAGTATAAGTGACTCATTTGCGAACGGATCGATTCATTTACTCAATTTTTGATGTGTTATTCGCGAACGAATTGATTCGTATGAGCGACTCGTTCGCGAATGAATCTATTGATTTACTCAATTTTTGATGAATCATTCACGAACGAATCGATTCATTTACTCAATTTTTGATGTGTTATTCGTGAACGAATTGATTCGTATGAGTGGCTCGTTCGCGAACGAATCGGTTCATTTACTCAATTTTTGATGAATCATTCGCGAACGAATTGAATAATTTTTAGTGAATCATTCGCGAACAAATTGGTTCGTATAAGTGACTCGTTCGCGAAAGAATCGATTCATTTACTCAATTTTTGGTGAATCATTTACGAACGAATTGAATAATTTTTTGTGAATTATTCGCGAACAAATTGATTCATAAATCAAAGAATTGTTCGATTCGTTGGCGAATCGTTCTTTCAAAATGGATAATTTTTTAATCTTTTCATGAGAACTCCTTTCTTCGTTTCGTTTTTGTTTTCAAAAACGTTATTCATTGTTTGTGAACTCTCATCTTTGTTTTCAAGGGTCCTTTTCTTTTTTAAGGGGCTCCTTACCTCTTTTTGAAGCGCCTTTTTTTGAATTTTTCAAATTTAATTAATTTTTTTAAACCACTTTTGTTCTGTTTTAGGGCTTTTGATTTCATACTTCTGGCTTAGTTTCAGTCTCTTTTCTTTTTTTTGGGCTCTTTTTATTGTTTTTTCTTTTTAGTCTTATTTCCTAATTTTTTTAACCCCCATTTCTTCTACTTTCATAAATCTTCCTTTGGTTTCTTACTTTTTTCTTTGTTTTTAGATTTTTTTCATTTTCATTTTGTTTTGCTTTGTTTTTTTTTCAAGGACTGCTTTTTCAATTTTGGAGACCCCTTTCTTTGTTTTGGAGTTTTTCATTCGTTTTAGGCTCATGTCTTTGTTGGTGGGATTCTTTTTTGTTTTTTGCAGGTCTTTCTTCTTTTATTTATGGCTTCTTTCCTTTGTTTCTGTTTTGTGCTTGTTTTTAAAGTCGTTATTGATTTGTTTCAAAACTGTTCTATTTGTTTTGCTTCTTGACATTTTTGGGGGGGGGGGGAGGAGGGATTTTTGATACTTATTTTTTCTGTGCCCTTCTTCGTTTCAAAGATGTTTTCTTTGAATTGTTTGAAGTTCCTTTCGTTTTTCTATTTTAGTCTCTTTCTTGTTTTTGAACCTATGACTTTGTTTTGTTCTTTTTTCTTCGTTTTTGAGCCACTTTTATTGTCCTTAGTCTTCATTCTTTGTTTTTAGAGCTTCATTTTTCAAGTTTGGGCTCCTTCCATGGTTTTTTTCTTTTTTTTTTAAAAAGACCTACTTTGATTTTTGCTCTTTTTTATTCATTTATTTTTTGGGGGGGGGGGGTGTTCATTTGTAAGACTTCTCTTTTTTAAAGCTCATTTTTCGGGTTTTAGGCTCCTTTCTTTGTTCATTCAGAGCAAACAAACTAATAAAAAACTTTCTCGATCGGCCTTTTTATTTGCGAGCTTATTTCTGTGGTCGTGTGGTCTCCTTGTCATTTGAGGACACTTTCTTCTTTTCAGTTTTGGTCTCTATTTCTTTTTCTTTCTTTTTTTTCAATTCCTTAATTTTCTGCAAAACGCCTTTCTTCTACTTGATGCCCTTTTTTTTGACAGTTTTGAGTTTCTTTGTCTGTTTTATGTCCTTTTTTAAGGGTATTTTTTGAGACTCTTTTCTTAAGTTTTCATTTTTTTTTTGATCAAGCTCCTGTTTTAACTTTTTTCAACTTTAAGCTCCTTTTCTTTTTTAAACTCGTTTTCTTTCTTTATGAGGCACTTCTCTTTTCTCTGTACGGGTTTTTTGGGGGGTTTTAGCCTTCTTTTTCTGTTTTCATTTTTTCAAGCTTTTTTCTTCGGTTTTAGGCTTGATTCTTGAGGGAAGTTATTTTTTCTAAGCTCCTTCTAGTTTTCAGGGGCCGAATATCTTCTGAAGCACGTGGAAAATTTTGTGCTTTGATCATTACTGTTGATCAGATAGAAAGAGACTGATGATTTTTAATAGTGTGACGCACACGTTGAACCTTAATGCCTTAATGGTTAAGAATTTGCTTCAAAATATTCAATTATCACGATATGTTGCACAACGTCATCATCGAAAAGAGTCGAATATTTATTGCTCACCCTGTGTAATGTATTTCCATTTGGGGAAAAAAAAGGTGTTTGTATTTAGCGCTGGAATTTGTTGGATGTGTAAATTTTCAATTTAAATATCACATAATAAAATGTTTCAATAAATCGAAAAAATGGTTTATTTCACGGTATAAAAAGAACCTTTTCTTTTTGCTCGGAGAAAGAAAAAGGTTGGTTGTACTATTTTTGTTCGGAAGGTTTTTTTTATGGTATGAAATTTCGCATTCTACACCTTTCGGTATTTTTTGGTGTGGCAATGTGCGCCACTAGTACACTTCGATACTGCTTTTTTTCTCGTCTATACCCCGTTCATCGGTATTTTTTATGTACCGGCGGCGCGGCGCAGCGACGGTGTTTCGCATTCGTCGTTTTTGTTCCCTCATCGTCTTCTTATATTTGGGTTTATTCTCGGACGAATTTACGATTATTTGACTTTTCACCGAAGTGAAAAATTCGCCAATCGTTACGACAGTTTTTTTTTGTGTGTTAAAATTACCTATTGCGTCGTGACGCGAGAGTTGGCGTTGCTGGGTAAAATTCATTTGAATCTTGTTCTTTAAATCTGTCTGTGTTGTACCACTCTGTATACGAGTATAGCCAAGTTTTTGTTACTCGAGGTTTCCTCTCTCTACTCTCCTCCGTTCTGCTTAATGCTTCGTTTATTTTCGATTTGCTTTTATTGCTCGTGTTTGTATTCTCTCCTTTCTTTTCTTTCTTTTTTTTACGCTTGCTTTTTGAGCAATTATTTCTTTTATGATTTTCTTTCCGGCCAGTAAACGCGAGATTTTCTCAAAGATGCGTAAATTTTTGCATATTTAGCGAGAAAAATTCACCGTAAATAGGTAAATAACGAAAATCACGCTAATATTGACGTTCGACTCGATCGACTGTACTACGAGTATTTTTTTTCGTTCTCTAGCTGTGGCTTTTTTTTGCCGAATTGAACGAGATTTTTATTGTACTGCGCTAGAAGAAAACTTTGCACAAAGTTTAATTGTGTTTGAAATTGGGTACGTTTGGGGTGGGACTTTTCGATGTGTATTTTATCGAAATAAGATTTCGGTGGGTGCGAGTTTGGAAAAGTGTGTAGTTTCTTTTTTTTTACTTCCATTTACCCGTTTGTTGTTGGGGAAAAAAGTGAAACAGAGATGTTGGAATTGGATAGTTGAGCTATTTTTATTGCATTGTCGAGTTCGAGCTACTGCCATGTTCTTTTATGCGGTAAATTATCGAAAAAGTATATGATAAATTCGTAAATCGAGTTCCATTTCTGGGTTTCAGTTGGAAGATTTTTTCGTAAACTTGTGTTAGTGAGCTGGATAGAAGTTTGGATTGGTTTTATTGTTGAGATTTTTTGGAGTTTAGATGCGAGTTGGTGGCGTGGGGCAATTTTTTGTTCGAGTTGAAAATTTGGTTAGACTTCTGTAGAGTGTAAAATGATACCATAAATAGGTAAATTTCATACTCTAATTGTACACAACAGCCTTGAAAATTCGGCACGTGGTGAAAATCCGTACTATTGAAATTTTATCCATCGATATGGTAACTGTTGAGCTTTCTCGAAACCCATCAAATCAAATCAAAAGTATACTTGAAATCGTTACCATGGAGCGATTGTGACGGTCAACGCGACCAAGCAAACTTCAACTTCATTTGAAATTTAATAACAGTCGACGAAAATTGTTAGGTATAGCTTGAAGGGTGAAATTTCTCGCAAAACACCTCCATAATATAAATTACTAATCCTTTTCAAAGGTTGTATTTTGAATTTACGCGACTTTTCGCCACCGCAGCTTTATAGCATTATTCTAAGGAATACACGCTTGGCTACGTAGACATCATCGATTCGTCGACGTACAACTTGGAAAACATTCGAGTATTAATTTCAGAGGTATATATTACAGCTACACAGACAACCGAAGGTCGCCAAATTCCAAATAAGCTGGACACGCGTCGATAATTTGGTCGCGATGTGGCTTCAATCCGTTCGATGAAGGGGAGATGGGAGATATAGGGCGATTGTCTTCATCGAAACCGAAGGAACCCAAAACTGGGCTACCAATAAGCACCGTGTAATACAAAGAGTTGTATGAGAGATGTCGAGAAGTCGATTTTGGGAATTCTCACGACGACAAAGAGACTCGTCTTCGTGGGTTTCTTTTGTGTCGGTTTCGAGGTATATAAGTTTTCGCCAAGGATACGCGAGGTCGGCTCTTCAATCATCAACGACGCTGTCCAATAATGTACAAGTAGCTATAATTTGAGATGGATGGGACAGGGTGGGCTGTGTAGCTCGTTAATTAAGAATGCTGTACGAGAGAGGAGAACGAGGTTAGGAGGCGAATATTTCTCTCGCCTTTTAAGGTATTGATATTAATAGCGTTGTTAGGCCTTTTACAAGTTCCATTTAACAGACAAAACCACAATTGAATTTTGTTGGTTGTCGACGTCGTTGACTTGGACGACGACGACGACGTCGCGAAATACGCTATCCAATACCATCTCGACCCCCTTGTGTGCTGATATAGAGTATACTTTGGAATCAAAACTTATAAAAGGTTATTTCCTTACGCTTTGCGGTTACCAAACCAATTAGTTATTCAACGCGAAATGCAGCATCGCTCGTGTACTCGTCGTATAGCATATCGTGGACTACTACGAGTAGTAACAGTTCGTTGCTTGACAGAGTTTCGAAAGTTGATTACAATTCGAAGGTATTCCAAGAAGAGTGATTTTTGTTGTAAAACTTTTACCCTCCTCCCTCTCCTCATCTTCACCGGCATATGTACTTGTTCGTAGGTACTCGACTCTTGTACTATGATTTGACGCCTGCAGCGTGTAAAAAAATATACAATTTACGTGGTGTTTTCTCGTATTTTTTTATTTTTTATTCAGTACTCACGCCTTGCCTGTATTGGCTTTAAAATCGAATGCAGCTCGAGTAATTACTGGGCGACGGTGCTAAGTGAGAAATAACATTTTGTCACCCCGGGTAAAAATTTCAATTAAATGTTTTATGCGTCGAGTTGCAGCGGTGCTCGTGTTCTTGTTTCTGTTCGCAAATCAAACGTGAAACAGGCTGCACTGACAACAAAGCAAAAACAGTAGCGAAATAGCGACGAATTTCTCGCGTTAAAATTTAGCCAACAGGTATTTCCTCGGCTTTGGCGTCCCTCATCGCGATGTTGATTAAAAATATTTCGTGTTTTTGTTAGATGGATTTTCCGTTTGGAAAAATACGTGTAGGTATTGTGATTTGTTCGATTGTTATGTGGTGAGAGGGAAAGGGGGGAATCTAGAATTTAGATGTTTACGTGAAATCTGCATAGAAACATTAAAAATCCATTTTAAGTATTTTTCAGGGACTCTTGATTGAGTTCTGGAAGTTGAAGTTGAAAAAAAAATAAGTAGGTATCATGTAAAGAAAATCCCATGAAAATGGTCATGATTTCAAAATAACTTATTTTAAAAAGTCCCCGAAAGTCATTTTGTACCTCATCGATTTTTTTAAAACTTTGCGAAATCAAAAGCTCTCTTACCTGGGTACATACGTATGTAGTACATATAATTTTAAGCATGCTTTATATTACAAGTTTTCTCAGGTTCAAAATACGAGTAATACAAATAATTAGAAAAATTGCTTACTAGAAGCTAATCCGCGTCACATTACTTTTTAAAAACTTGAAAAACATGGTCAAATTTCTAATACATATTATGTCACAGTTATAAAAATTTTGCAAAAAAAAATGTCACAAATTTCCAATTTATTTATATTCAAGTATCTACAATATTTTGTCCAACTTTAAATAATACATTGAAACAAAATTCAATAAATTCAAGTATCTACAATATTTTGTCCAACTTTAAATAACACATTGAAACAAAATTCAATGAATTGAAATTATGTCAAAATGTGACACTTGAAAAATTAACAATAAAAATAAATTTCTGAAATTTGACAATTGGAAAAATTACTGGTAATTTTTGGTAAATTACTGGTAATTTTCGGTAAATTACTGGTAATTTTCAGTAAATTACTGGTAATTTTTGGTAAATTCTTGTAATTTTCAGTAATAGTGGTAATTTTGGTAATTTATGAGTATTTTTCTGTAAATGACTAGTAAGTTTTGGTAACTTAGGCAAATGAGGATAACTTTTGGTAAATTACTGGTAAATTAATGATCACTTTTAGTAAATAACATGACGTATTCAGTCAAGTACTGTTTATTCAGTCATTTTTGGTAAATTACCGTAAACTGTTGGTAGTGTTGGTAAATTACCAGCCATTTGACAATTTGTTTTGGTGAATTGCAGAAAATCTCAAGAGATTTGGAAAAATAAATTACTGGTATTTTGAGATGAATTTCTAAGAATTTGGTAATTTGTGGTAAATTTCAGTCACTTTTGATGAATTGTCAAATACTGGTATTGTTTGATAGATTACCAGTGATTTTGAAAGATTACTGGTGATATTGACCGGTAAATTACCAGTACTTTTGGTAAATTACTGGCAGTTTTTTGAAGCTTTGTTTGTATATTTACAAATTACCAATAATTAGGTAAGTTTTGGTATATCAGGACAACTTTTGGTAAATTATTGGTAGATACTGTTAATGAGTTGCTGGTAATTTTGGTATGTTACAGGTAATTTACTAATTTTCATAAATTACAGGTAATTTTGGTAAATTACGGGTAATTTTGGTAAATTACAGGCAATTTTTGAAATGTTTTGGTAAATTACTAGTAGGTAAATAATAGGTAATAAAGTTATTAGTATTATTGGTAATTTTTGATGAAATAATGGTAATTCTAGTAGATTGCCAGTAGTTTTAGTAAATTACTGGTGGGTCATTCCATGCCAAATCGGCGGATTTTTGCACGAACGATGACGAATGACGCAAACCGGACATTTTTTCGATTTTTTTGACGGAGCTGTGGCGTTTTAAAGTTCTCCAAAATGGCCGAAAATGGAAAATTTCAGTTGCAAATTGCTCCGGTTGTACGTGGTATAGAATTTTGAACTTTTTTTCAAATGTAGTACTTTGAGAGGGTAATCGACGAGTGATGTCAAAATCAGTGTTGCCACTTTCAAAAACCTAAAAAAATCGATTTTAAAACTTATAATTTAAATATAACCATGATGTCCGCCAGTAAAAATTCTGAAAAAATTCTCAGTTTTAGTCCTTTTTATGTAGAATGACATATCAAAAAATTGGACTGGCATCTTTTTTCATTTTCGAGAAAAAAAAATTGCAAGTTTTACAATTGCTGCAAAAGTACCATCAGAAACCTAAAAAATGAAACTTTTTGCATTTTTGAAATATTTTACCAATGTGTAGACGATAATGTGAAAAAATCCCCCTCCCCTCAATTTGTCGACAAATTGACGAAAAATGCATATAATTTGGGTGTGAACGAGTGCTCAGAGATGTTCGGGTGTGTAGGAAAATTCAGGGGTGTGAACGAGTGCTCAGAGATGTTCGGGTGTGTTTGGAAAATTCAGGGGTGTGAACGAGTGCTCAGAGATGTTCAGGTGAGTTTGGGAAAATACAGTATAAAAATTTATAGCACGAAAAATGTCAATTCGTTGACAAATGGGGGGAGGGGGATTTTTTTCACATTATCGTCTACACATTGGTAAAATATTTCAAAAATGCAAAAATTTTCATTTTTTAGGTTTCTGATGGTACTTTTGCAGCAATTGTAAAACTTGTAATTTTTTTTTCTCGAAAATGAAAAAAGATGCCAGTCCAATTTATGAAAAACAAAACTGTAAAGGATAAAATTTCTCATTGCAATAAAATGTATTATTTTTTTTAATTTTCAAGAATCAGAAACTCAATTTTATTGGATAATTGTTGATAAGTCAACATTCGAATCGAGCCATCTTCCAAAACAAAAAGTCTCTTTTTTCCATGTATGAAATTTTTCCGGATTTTTATTCAATATAAGACGTAATTTAAATTTTACGTGATTTATTCATCTTGTTGGTTAAAAATTCGGCTATCCAAGCATAACACCCTGCTGCACCTCTTTTTTCCTTTATTTTCGCTCATTTTGTACACAGCGTGAAAAATAACCGCTATTATTCGACGACAAAAGGTATTTTCGTTACATACAAAAATACACGCAGCGAATATGTCGCCTTTCGAAAGAAATTGCGGTAAAAAATTCATCAACGTGATACACGTGGTGGTTTGCAAATACATACAAGTAGGTACGTACAGCTCACAAGAGAGCCTGTAAGTTGGGGAACTAGACAACCAGTAAACAATAGAGGCGTTAGTAATGTGTACCAGTGAGAGAAGAAATTAATTAGCGAAATGCTTTACTATGCTCTCTCAATGTTCGGCACACATATAGGATGTTGTTGTGTACTGATGGTGTTGGTGGAAAATACACGAAGATGTAATGTGTATCATTGTGGTATGCTTTTCGCACATTTTATGCAAAAAGATATTTCATTTGTCATAAGAGGATGATGTTTATTCGAGGCATTAACCGCAATCGCGCGTCAACATTTTGCCTTGTTGTACTCGTAATACATTGACGCGACGAGATGCTTTGTTCGAGATAATCGGCGTCTTTAAATGAGTGTAAAGAATTAAAGGCGTACAGCGTATGCGTGTGTTTGAGAAATACTGCGTTCATTAAGCTCATTAAAAGCTAACTTAAGCTTGTTTGAGGAATAAGATGGGCAGAGAAGCGTTACAAACTTACTTATGTAGGATGATGGAAATGAGTGTCGTTGTGTCTCCTTCTATGTAAGTATGTGTTGTGGAATAGGATTTTGAAAATTTTTAGTCTGCCAGACACGTGTATCTTATCAAGGTTTTTTTTTGACAAAAAATGTTGAGAAAGGTTAGAAATTCAGAATTGTTGAGCAGATTGAATTTTTTTCCATGAAATTCTTCGATATGTAAATAGAAAAGTTTGGTCCCAGATCTTGCATAAATAATGGTAGGAGGCTTGCAAAACGTGTCCACCCACAACATAGAGAATTTCGTAAAATGTTAACCAAAATAGAATGTTGGGTTAGGAAGAAGCAACAGTAAAACAAACAAGATATGTGAATTACTCGACTATAAGACTCATGCGAAAGGAAATACTAGACACAACAGATTATATTAAATTCCGATACTTGGAATGTAAGTACAAATCTGCAAGTGTGTGGGTAGTTAGGTTCGTATAACAGGTGATGATGTGCAGTGAGCAGGCGGTTTACCTTATGTAATATATATCTCTCTATGTAGGTGATAAATCAAACAAAAATTCCGCTACAGATAGAGGTATATAGGAAAAATGGAGGAAAAAAAGATGCCTAAGACAGCGGTCGGTTTAATTTTGTTTCTTATAAGCTCGCTTCATTGGCTCGATTTCAAATTGGTTTCCGGTTAAAATGAACGACCTGTGCGAAGATCGATTTCCCAGGGCAAAAACGCATTGCTCATTCGGCAAAGTATAAGTGAACGAGTACCGGAGACGGATACGAGGAAGGGAGACGACAGCGCAGTCGAAGGAGGAAAAAAAAGGAAAGAGAAAAAGCTCGTAGAGTCGGAGCAGAGGAGCGAGGCGAATGTACGAAGAAAGCAAACAACTGCCAATGGGTTCTATTTGGTTTTGCAGTTTGTAGACGTAGAACGTGGCGTTATTTCGATGGTCGGGCAGTCGTAAATCTTGTGGCGAACAGAACGCTCAGCTATAAGAGGCTCAACAAATGATGGCATCTCGATTAAAAGTGCTGATGACGCGAGATTGCCAGAGAGACGAGGATAAGGGCGAATGTTAGTGTCAGAAGTAATTGAAATCGTTTTCTTCGATGCTCGCTCTCGGTACTTTGCTGGGTTTCTCCGCGTTGCCATAGTCCATTGGTAGTCTCGGTTTCAGAGCCGGCGACTCCCTGCATCCCGCATGCCAAGACGGTTCGTTTGGCTCGTTTTTAATGTTTTTTGGACTGGATATCGATAACGAGCCACCCAACTCGATCCTATAAATTTACTATTCTACATCTATAAATTACGACGATAAAAAGCGATTAAAAGCGAATTTCGTGGTTTTCTGGGATGAGCGGGACGAAGTTTTCGAATTTGTTTTATTGCATCCCTCTGCAAAGGCGACCTGAGGTGGGCAACGAATACGATGAAAAACTACAGAAAGAAGTGATAGAATTTCAACTCGTATATTGAATGCAATCTACGGAAGGGTGAAATTTTTCTCTGGAGAATTTTCAAAAAGTAGTCATATCTAAATGCAGACTAGAAAATTCTTATGGGAATGCCCCTAGTACTCTCTTAATTTAAAACAGTCAATTTTCACTGCTTAGCAGTCACGACATTTTGCCTTTTTAAAAGCAGTAGTTTTTTACTGCAAAACAGTGAAAAATCTACCGAATTGGTCAGTAAAAAATCATTTTGACTGACCAATTCAGTAGATTTTCTACTGTTTTGCAGTCAAAAACTACTGCATTTAAAAAGGCAAAATGTCGTGACTGCTAAGCAGTGAAAATTGACTGTTTTAAATTTAGAGAGTAGGTGCCTATAGCAACATCCTAAAAAATTGAAAAAATTGGCTCATACTTGCGGGGCAGAAAAAAAGGGGGCCTGTCTCAAAAACAGTGGAGACGAGAGTCTAAAACTTTCCTGACGGATGGTGTTCAATGGTACCCCACCTTCCGTGCGAATATCAACCTTGAAGTTCTCGGATCAAACTAACCCTTTGTTCATCAAAATTTATTTTTTCCAATGAATTCTGATTTACTAGTCTTTTCTCTGGTTTTTGAAATTTTTGACCGAAGAATTATACAAGATGGTCTAAAACACAGTTTTTGGTGAAAAAATGTTGCCTGAAACTCTTTTAGGTGATGAGCTGCGGCAATTCAGAGTTTTCTTGTGAACTTTTTTTGCTAGAATACAGTGTAAAAAATATCTGGAAAAATTTCCACGAATTAGTCTCCATGTTCCTACGCACTACCAAAATTTCAAAATTTTTGACCAAATGGTTGATGAATAGGATTTTTTCGAGTAGAAATCGCGATTTTCTCAAATGTAGAGGGAGCGGGAGAGGAGACAAAAATTTTTCCGCTTAAAAATGTTTTTTTGGTGCCCTAAAAATACCTTTGGATTATATTCAAAATCCGAGTCGGTGGTCGATTCATCACTCTTAAGCCTTGGGTAGGTACCCTTTGATAGGGGGATTCTGGTTGAGAGAGGGGGTAGGAGAAATGCAATTTCAATTTTGACTTGATATTCGTGTTCACGAGATATCGAATTATGCAAAAAAGACACCTCAGTTATCAAAATTGATTTTTTCCAAAAAATTCTGTGTGTACTCGGTCCCCTCTTCAGTTTTTCCAACTTTTGACCAGTGTCGATCCAAAAAATTTTTATGGAAAAAATATGCTTTTTTGGGGGGGGGGTTTGTAGGTGTGCTCACTTATCAATTATCATCATACCTAAAAAAAAAACACTCACGCATTATACGTGTGAGGACCGACTTTTCTTCAAATACAAATTAATCTTTTACAAACAAATTGAGTCACTTTTTTAAAAACATTTATATTGCAATTGATCTGTTTTTAAGCGAAGTGAATCGAATTGAATAATGTTTGGTGAATCATTCGCGAACGAATTGAATTATAAGTGACTCGTTCGCAAACGAATTGATTCGTAATTTCGTATTAGTGAATCGTTCGCGAACGAATTGATTTGTGTAAGTGAATCGTTCGCAAACTAATTGATTCGTATAAGTGACTCGTTCGCGAACGAATTGATTCGTATAAGTGACTCGTTCGCGAACGCATTGATTCGTATAAGTGACTCGTTCGCGAACGCATTGATTCGTATAAATGACTCGTTCACGAACGAACCGATTCATTTACTTGATTATTGGTGAATCGTTCACAAACGAATTGAATAATTTTTGATGAATCATTCGCGAACGAATTGATTTGTATAAGTGAATCGTTCTCGAACGAATTGATTCGTATAAATGACTCGTTCGCGAACGAATCGATTCGTATAAGTGACTTGTTCGCGAACGAATCGATTCATTTTCTGGATTATTGGTGAATCGTTCACTAACGAATTGAATAATTTTTTAGTGAATCATTCGCGAACGAATTGATTTGTTTGAATGACTCGCTCGCGAACAAATCGATTCATTTTCTTAATTTTTGGTGAATCATTCGCAAACGAATTGATTAATTATAAATCAAAGAATTGATCAATTCGTTTGCAAATGGTTCTTTCAAAATATTAATCGATTCGTTCATGATTGATTCTCTTAAATGAATTGATACTCTCACAAACAATTAAACATACGTAAAAACATCAAAAACACTTTAACTCACCAATGTTCATAAAATTGCAGTAAAATCTGGCAAAAACTTTATAAAGCATCATCAAAATGATTTAAAAAAATGTTTGAAACAATAAAATTAAAATCACTGAAAATCAGCAACAAAATGATGAATTTTCGGTAAAAAATTGGGAAAAAATTGAAAATAGGATAATTTGGTATGAAGTTGCGAAAAAGGGCATTAAAATCAATAAAAATTACCAGAGACTGATGAAATTTCAGTAAAATTTGACAAAAATTGGAGAAATTGAATAAAACAATAACTATTATAAAATACCGTAGAAATTACTCAAAAACATATATGTATAAGGTACATAATTATTTAAATCATGGCAAATCTACAAAAAATGATGAACTTTCAGTGAAATTCCGCATAAGTTGGTAAAAATTGAGATAAGTAATAAAGAAAAAAACAGTTTTTTTATTTTAAAAAAATTGGGAATATTTGAGGTGGTCAATTCAACTTGATGTAATGTGGATAGCTTTTTACTCAACTGATCTTGAGTCGAATATCTACTGACAAATTGAAATGATGTGAAAATACTCGCTGTTTTCTTATTTCAAATATTTCTAATAGAGTATTAAAATGTTTTGTCGAAATAATTTTCTTTCATTGATGTCATAAAATTCGTAGAAATCGAATCCGTCAGCAGAAAAAATACGAGCAAATACTTTAATGAAGAGGCGTTCGAAAGATTTCAACTAATGTAGGAAAACCCGTAGGATGAAATTTTATGGACTTTGATGATTTTGTATACATTGTAATCAAAACCCATAAAATCTATCATTCGAAATTTTCAGCTAGATTGGAAACAGTTTGATATTTTTAACTAACACAGATTCACGATACATAGTCTTTTCGAATCGATGTACAATATCATAAAATACGTCGTCGGTCTGATTACCATTTTTCTATATATTCGTAGTAGATATAAAAGCCAAGACTCATTCGCGAATCAAAAATACTGCCATGTTTCGGGAGGTTACAAACCCCATTAAATTTTCATTTCGCGAATACGTCGTTGAAATGATTTTTTTCTGAGATGAGAAATCAATTCACCGCGTGTAATTTGGCCAATTGTGCCGGTACATTTTCGGCAACTTTCCAATTCGTGCATCAAGTTCGCCAACACCTTCAATTTCGTATACGGAATTCTTTCATCGTATAGAGGTACCCTGTATGTACCTCTCCTACTTACCCTACGTCGTCATTGTTGTTCAATTTAAAGCACTCTCACAGATACCTCTGCTAACATTTTACAATAACTACATATGTTATATGAACATGAAGTATTATGATGGCACAACTTACAGCAGCCGGGGAGGGTAGAGACAGAGAGGCAGACAGCTCGAATCATGTACTGTAGATACGAGTAAAATTGCACTTACGACTGGCGCGTAATTTAAACTTAATCGCAACTGAAGCGTTCATCATCGTAGAAAATAAGTGTCGAATAACGCTGACATCGTTGTAAATTTTCCATCGTTCATCGTTCGTCATTTCTCTTACTCTTATAATATAATGTGGTATACGTATCTATATACGAACATTTATATTGCAGTATAACGTATCTCATCATTTCTCATTCGTCGTTTTTCTCACACATACGAGTATAACAGAAGACACGCAAAACTAGTCGACAGAAAGGGGTACGAAAATACCCGAGACATTTTAACGAGTAAAAATTGCAATACGTTTCGGCATTTTTCAGCCACTGTATCAATGATCGCGTTCGGTATATTGGAAAACTTTTTAAATTTACTACTCTTCTATACCAGAGAGTAAATTCGCCGCAACCAAAACAGCACCAACGTATACTACCAGGGCATAGGAAAAAAAAACACACACATATACCGAGCAAGACGGAAAAAATATAGAAAAAAAGAAAAATTACTCTACACATATCCATATTTTACCCACACACATTCGCTTCGTATACAATTCGCAATGCATCGCAGCGCTGTTGAAAATTAAATTTACGACGACTACGTGCCAACTTTTTCTAGTGTAATTGGAGAATAGGGAATTTTTGGGTCCATTATTTTTTGCCATTTCCCGTTACGCGCTCTCTCTCTCTTTTCAAAATCGCGAGTGAAATTTTTTTAGCCTACCTTTCTCGTGTAACTTTGTACACCTTTACCGGTCATATACTATACCTATGTGTTGGTAAAAAAAAAAGAAAGAAAAACATAGCAGCGGATGTAATGTAATAACTCAGGCAAATATTCCGATTCGGTGCTATATTAGTATATGGGGTGTCCCTGTTTGGTTCGATAAGTCGACAATGGGTGAAAAAATACTTGTTTTTTCTCAATAATACGGTTATAATCCTATTGTTGGGCTCATAAAGTTTTGATTCAAGTTTACGAATTTATTTAACGATATGATTGGCAATTAACTAATCAACATTTCGTTTTGTTTTTTGTTTCAGGTGAGTCTCAAATTCATTCTATTACGATGAAATAAGTATTGTAAATCAAATGGAGTAAGTTGATCAATTTTTACCTATCAAGGGGGCACCAGAACAGAATTTCTGGCGAGAAAATAAGTAACTAAACTCCAAATTAGGAGATGACCGTAAGCCCTTTTTGAAACAAACATCACATGAGTATGAAGGGGTTAATACCTTTCAACCATAAAAAAAGTGTTTTCGGATTGCTTTGTAGCTTGACGATCGCTTTTATCTTTTATTTTTTCAATTTTTGCAACAATTTGAGGGTCGCTTTCACTGCTTCAGCTTCACGAATGGACTCGTAACATATGTATAAAAAATTGATATCTTGGATTTTTCAATGTTTCCCATCTCTTGATTACAAGACGCTTGATTTGGTAAAAATTTCATTTCTTGCTGTTAAAACATAATTCAACTTGTGGAATAAATATTTTTTATGCCTCGCTTAATTATACCTCATTCAAAAATTAATAAAACATTAAAAAATAGGAACAAGTTCAAATTAATCTTGCTTTTTGTTTCAAGAAAAAATACCAATCGCTGATTGGCTTGATGAAAACTCTATTCACTGATCGGCTCATTCTACAAAAAATAATAATACGAAGAGAATGGATATTTGATTGCGAAAGGATTTTTCGCGTTTTGCGCACCCTCCTCCCCTCCCCTGTAAAACCTGAAGCGAAACTTCAGGTGCTGGATTTCGTTATTCAAATCTTGGTAAATTTTTGATAGGTACTTTTCAATGGTCAATTCACCAAAATTTGATACCAATTGAAATAAAGAAAGCTGAAAATTGGTTTATATTCTACCCCCCCCCCCTCAATCACCCTATTTATGGTGGATTCATTTTTTAGATTTTTCATACTTGAGAAAATAACATAAAAAGAACCAAAAAATGTCATTCAAAGAAACCCTACCAGGACAAAAATTTCAGTCGGTGAACTTCGTTTTTCAATTCCTCGATGAATTTTTAATGATTCCAATTTTGTCCACTTTCCTTAAAAACTCGGCTCAGAGTTTAATTAAATTGAGGTTGCACGCTGAAAGGTTTCCTTTTTTGATTGAGTAGTGGATGTTTCGACTTGAGATATTCTGAAGCCTCATCCAGATTTTTGGATTTTCTCATCTCAAAACAAAATCCACAAAAAAGGTCTAAAGCAACAACATTATTGAACTGAATTGAGAAAAATCCACCTGGAGCATCCCCAGAAAACACCACTAAATTTTAGCTTTCTTTTTTACACTGATTTTACCAAAATCTAAAATCTGTTTAGTGTTCGTGGGTATTTTTGGGAGATTTTCAATCGATAATGTAGCTCTAAAATTCAAAATCTATTTTCAGGGGCTACTCAAGTACTCATACATATAGATAGGTTGTGGATTTTTGAGAATCTAGAATAATTTTTTCAAAATCTGGTAAAACGAACGAGCAGATTTTCAAAAATTGATTTTGAATTTGTAAACAGAGATTAAAAAACAGGGATTTTGAGGGATTTTCGAAAATCCATAATCCAGATTATGCAAAATCTATGTAAAAAAGGATAAATTTTGTTTGCTAAATTTAATTTTTTAATTTTTATATATATACTTATCGGTAGGGAATTTTTGAAAATTCAGATTGGCTGAATTTCTAAGGAAAAATAAAAATTTGGTCAAATCTAAGTTGAAAGTTCAAATTTGGTGTGTGTCTTATTTTCAATTTTAAAAATGGATTGGTGATGGTATGGTGACGTTTCAGTCTCCAGTATAGGATTGAGGACGATTAGAATCATGATCCAATCCCGATCAAAAATTTTGTGATTTGATTCATCATTCAAATCATTTTTAAAAACGTGATTCTTGATCCGAAATTCGAATATTTTTTTGAATTTGTATTGACGAATCATTTTTTCCCTTCGATCTTTTAATTAGACGATGACGTTGCTTAGTTTTGATTTTTGCAGCATTTTACTTCAATTTTTGAGAATTTAGTTGAGATACCTTATCAACTTAGTGTCATGTTTCTAGAAATTTTTGCCAAGTTTACCTATAGGTGCCCCAATTTTACAAGGTTGTCTATCTGCCTATCTGGCCTCTCAAGGTCATTGGCCCATCTTTCTGGCCTCCTGAGGTCACTTACCTACCTATTCAGCCTCTCATGATTATTATCTATTGGCCTGTCTGATTTTTCAAGAACGTCTTTCCTCTATTTTGAAATTTTCTGAATTTGAAACTGAATTCATGGGCCATTTTTTAAATGTTATTTTCAGAAATTGCCTATCTTTGAAATGGTGGTACATACTTTCAAAGCTTTTTTCTTCAACATGACATTGCAACATTCAAGGAGTTATATGCAAGCATGAAAAATGAGAAAATCAATTCTTCAATACCTACATTTTTAGTTGAATATTATCTTAATCATCTTAAATCGCTCTTATCATAGTTTTTTTTTCAATTTCAAACATTTTTTCAACAAAAAATCACAAATAATGCTTCAATTAAGTACCATATTCCATACTTTAGATCCGAGTTGAAAAACCTTAGTAGGATTGAAAGTTTCTTTCACCAAATTCAAGTTCGTCACTGACAGTGTTATTTTCCTCTACAAATTCGCATAATTTCTGAACCATCCTGCGATTCACTACGAACGAGATTTATCCGAGCAGAAAATGCCTAAATGATAATATCTCTCAATAGCATACGTATAAGTATAGAGATGTGTTACACATAAGTATACTTCTACACCCTCGTGGTGTTTTCTCATCGTCTCAACTCTAATACCGAATTAAACCTCCTCATCGCAATCAATTCTAACACCGATCTCCTTAACAATTCGCGAACACAAGGACACATCTCCCTCTAGGATGGCGCGTCCCTCCTTACGTAATGACGAGATAATGACTCGAAAATACCATGTTTCCAGTCGCTGCGTATAATCTTCTTAAAATATTTATTTTCTCGCCAAATTGATTCGAAACAAACGAGAAAGGGTTAAGAAGAAAATAATTACGTTTCTTTGAGAAACGACGGGCAACGTACCTACCTATTCGAAAAAGTTTATATTTTCAACTCAACGTTTGGTTTCCTCTCTTTTTCTCATTCGTTTACGACACTCTTTACCTTACTCAGGGAAAACGTTATCGGTAACGAACATTTTTCACCCATTTATATTCAGATGGCTTCTTGTTTTATTCTTATCGAATTAAAACATTCGAAAAGATTTCGTCTTCTTTTTCTATACGCTTTCAAAGGTAAGGGGAAAACATCCACTTTTTTTCATTTGGTTAAAGAATTACGAGTGGAAAGAAGTACAGCTTTTCTTCTCCATATTTATTTATAAGCTTCGTTTTCTTCTTCTTCTTTAACCAACAATCTATACGACGAATTCTTTCGGACATGCTTCCTATAAAAGGTTATTTTGCCACTCTCTCAACTTGGATGTATTCCAAACAACTAATTAAAACTTGTACCCCTTTATACGTTGTCGCACAAAAACTGCTTTAAATCTTTTTCCTGTAAGCTTTAATTGACTATATTCGTTCTCATTGCTGCGAATTGAAAAAAAATACCTACTGGAAAACGTGATCGAACAAGTAAATAAATGGATTCGAAGTATCTTTTTTTTCAAGATTACGTGCACGATCGATTCACCTGGAGGACATTCAATGCGTAATATTCATCGCTGCAGAGAGTATATTATTTGAATTTCTATTAAATCAAAACACGAATTGGGCCGATGTAAAAAAAATTATTCAACGTGAAATTGAGCTGAATTTATTCCATTTACAAAAAATATAGGATTAGGTGAATCATGAAACGACGGTCAATTTGAAACCTATGAGAAATTGCGCACCTTTAGGTAATTTTAAAATGAAAAACAAACAAAAATTTGAAATACCACAGTTCAACTTTTCACGAGATCATGAGGCATACCTGGAAGATAAACTTTCAAATTTCAGTAACTTTTCATATCTTTAGCGAGATAGATAATTTTTGAAAAGCCTCGAGTATGTTTTGTTCATGTTTGCTTCTTTAATACATTTTGTAACGTAAATGGACGCTATTTATATCAAGTGTGTTTTAAAGCAACGTCTGGATTCATCGAGAACAAGAATTGCCAGTCATTATCAGATTCAAATTTCGTTTGATGTTTATCCAACTTGAAATTTTCAGGGGTTGGGAAAAAAATTGGGAAAACAATGCAAATAAAGCAGAAAGAATCAAGCACTGCCTTTTCCCTTTCCAATGCAAACCTGCAGTCATTTACCTATCGAAAATTTTCTACCATGTTTGAAAATTGGCTTAACTATTATAAAGTTTACTTTCAAGTACAAATAAAGAAAAAAAAATCATCTTACATTTTAGTAGCTAATTTAAAAGCATAGGATTCTTATGTACCTACCTACCTACCTATCTACAATGAGAGTAGGTAGCAAAAGATCGTTCATTTATTAGTAAGTAGTATTTTCTTTGATTAATGAACAAAGCCAAGTTTGCCAAATTATCAGAATACGTCCAATACTCATCGTTCAAGTCAAACCGATAAACTGAAAACTGTATTTTTTGCTGCTCTTTTAACCAGAGTATCTTCTCTGTTATACAAAAGCGCGGCGAACGATCTTGGAATAATTCATAAGGTTGAGAATTACTATAGTACCGCTTCATTAGAAAGCTTAAAAAAAAGAAAGAAAAAGAACATTGTTTCTTTCTAATATACACAAGTCGTCGTCGTAGTATTCTCGGCGGATTTTTTTTTTTTTTTTTGTTTATTTAAATTTAACAGTCTCTATCGATAAAGATGCCGGGTGAAGGGCGGCGCGAAGAAACCCTAAACCGAATTAACCCTATTTTGTATACTTTTTGGCATTACCTAGCTAAATTTACAAAATGGAAATATACTTTGAGGTCGTACAAACGATTCTAACTTATTCGCGGAATAATTTCAGCGAAATTAATCCTCGCGTTTTTCACTGTATAAGAATATAAGGTCGAGAATCGAGAGAAAAAGATATTGAAAACCCTTTCGTTTGTACGTGGCAAAGAGCTAGAGAATAAGAAAAAATTCAAATACACGTGTCAGTGTGGTCGTGTTGGTGCAAAAAAAAAGACAGAGAGAAGGAAACACAACGAACACAGAAAAAGAAAGAAAAACTTGCAGAGAGAACTCAATTTGCGAATGAATTGTCGAGTTTTTTTTGCCTTCCTTTTTCTCCTACAATATTCACTTCATGCTATCTTAATTTTTTTGAAGCACTTAGGTCAATATGATGTGAGCAGATCTGTAAATCAAGGACAGGTACGTTGACTTCGCACTATCTCGATTTTTTCCAAGGCCTCAGGTCAATTTGAAGTGAACAGATCTGCTCAAACCCCCTCCCCTCTTTCTGTTTCTTTTTCAATTCAAATACTGAAACCGTTCAAAAAAAGATTCGAATTTCGGATCAACAATCATGTTCGAAAAACTGATTTGAATGATGAATCAAATCACAACATTTTTGATCAGGATCTAATCATGATTCTAATCGTCCTCAACCGTGTGCTGGAGGCTCCGAAACGTCACAAAACCACCACCAATATATTTTTGATGTTGGAAACCAGGCACATATCAAATTTTTATTTTTTCCCCACAAAATGAGCCAATTTCAACTTTTTAAAATTCATTACTCATACATATAAAAATTAAAGAATGAAATTCAGCATACTAAATCTATGCTTATTTACACAAATTGTGCATAATTTGGGGTAAGGGGATTTAAGAAAATCCTTCAAAATCTGTATTCTCTGATCTCCATTTTATAAATTCTAAATCAATTTTTGAAAACCTGCTCGTTCGTTTTACCAGATTTAAAATTTAAAAAAAACTAGGGATTTTAAAAAATCCACAATTTATCTACATACGTACATAAAATGGATTTTGAATTTTAGAATTTTACATTATTGATCGGAAATCTCCGAAAAATGGTTGAAGAAAAAAGCTTTGAAAGTACTACCATTTCAAAGATAGGTATAATTTCTCGAAATAATATTTTTTGTTCGTCTCAAAAAATGACCCATGAATTCACTTTCAAAGTCAGCAAATTTCAGCTTTTAAAAATTTTTACGAACAGAAGACAGAAGTTTTTGAGGTAGGTCAGTGACCTCAAAAGGCCAAATGGCCGGGTCGATGACCTTTAAAGGCCAATCATGCAGACAAACGACTTTAAGAGGCTAGGCAGGTAGGTTACTGACCTTAAGAGTTCACACAGAAGGGTGAATGACCTTGAGAGGATAAACGGACAGATATACGATCTTGGGAAGCCATAAAAATTCAGTTGAACAGTCTGTCAATATGTCAGACTTTTAAAAACTTGTAAGAAAACTGATGAATGGGCGTGAGGTTAGCTTTTGAAATTTTTGTCACATCTTTTTCACTCAAAGTTGTTATTTTTCCCTGAAAATATTATTTTTTCACTAAAATGAATGATTTTTTCAAATTTTTACCAAAAATGGCCACATTTTGTCAAGCTGAAATTTGTAACTTTTTTACTAGAAAGAAATGGTCATTTTTTTTCATCAAAAACTGAGGTAAACTATCAGTTATGGCCTGGGGTAACAATTATGGATCTTTTTTTTGATATGTCCTGGCCAGGGATGGAAAGCTAAAATATGAAACTTAAGCTTTAGCTTTTGGCTCTTCAAATTGATGAAACTTTCTAATGGCTAGCTTTTAGCTTCCAAAAATCAATGGCTTTTGGCTTTTATTTAGCTTTTGGCTTTCAGCTTTTGGCTTTTAATATTTTCACAGATTGCTACAATACAGAAAGTACACCATGGATACTCACAAAAACCAAAAAAAAAATCAGGAAAATGGCAAATGGCTATAATATAATTACAAAAAACTGAAACTGAAACTAAACCAGAGAAACATGCAAGAAAAGGTAAAAAGCTGAATAAAAGCTGAAAAAATTAAGCTTTTGGCTTTAGCTTTTAGCTTTCAAAAATCCCTAACTTCCTTTGGCTTTCAGCTTTTAGCTTTTAGCTTGCAGCTAGCTTTCCTTCCCTGGTCCTGGCTAGTTTGGAACTTGTCTGATTGAACTTCACAACTGCGGCATTGTGTAGCCTTGAGTGTAGCCAACCTAGAAATGCATGGTCTTTGGATGTTGGGTGTTATCAGTGTGCTCCACATGTTTGTAATCAGAAAGTAAAAATTTTTACAGCAAAAATTTTATTAAATTTGTACAAGGGTTTTTAATTCATTCAATTACATCGATCCAAAGAGTATATTTGACGAACATTTGGTTTCTATGTGTGAAGCTAAGTACCAAGAACTACTTTTTTGCATGTTCAAACTTTTTTGTGGATTTTAGGTTTATATGTTAGGCGCTTTTTGGTAGAATGACAATGTTCAAACATGAAATCACTGTAATGTTTATAAAATTGATGAGTATAGACGATTTCAATGAAACATCACAGTGACGTCTCTTGACGGACAGCTGCGCTGTGATTGGCTGATAGCGTTTGCGTTATCAATGAAATTTTTGACCCTAAATTAACATTACGTTGAATGGGGAATTTAATATCTGTTAAGAGATGAGGAAAACGGTTGATCGTCAAAAAAGACCCTAAAATCATACAAGCTTTACCTTTATTTCTTTACTTATAGATTTTAAATTCTCCATTTAACGTAATGTTAATTTAGGGCCAAAAATGTTGTCAAAAGCGCTAAAATAATTATATTACTTTAGGGGGGGGGGGAGAGGAAAAATGAGAGAAAAGGGCTCAAATATGCTTCATCTCAGTATTTTGTCTGGACAGAAGGTCATGCAAATTTATGCAAAAGTCATACTAAATAACTTGTATCCAGTTATATCGTTTGCATTCAAATCTTAGGTGATCGCCACATCTCCCAAGATAGCCGGACACCCTGTATAACAATCATAACTAGATCACATTGCCCTTTTGAACGGCCTCCTCGGCTAAATAAACGTTTCAAAATACGATTTATTACGCATCAATGTCGACATTACCTACGTTCTTGGCAGAAGGGACCTCATCCCCTAAATGGAAAATAATCACCGTCGACTCCACAGGTCGGTCTCTCGGACGAACGGTGGTGGTGTTGAAGTCTAAACGTTCGCGAACGTCCGCCGTCGTTAAGTATACCACAAACGTACGCAAAAAGCAAACGTGAAATTACGTGCCGAAAACATTTTTATTTATTTTATATCAATTTCACGAGGGTGAGTTGCGGTAACAACGTCAGTTATACCAGAGAGCCTGGCTAGGTCCAGCTAAAGAATTCAATTCCAGTATTCAAGATGACTCCGACGATCACGGGGATAACGAACGAAAGCGAAAAAAAATGCACGGTTAACGAAAACCCCCTTAAGTGGCGAATTCGGTATTCAAGACGAGTGTCCGTTCGTGTACGATTCGAGAGAAAGAGAGATACCCAGATAGAAGACAGAACACCCATTCGAGTTTAGATTTATCAAAAGCACAAAAACCCAAGATCTGAATGACGGAACGGAACGGTGGCGCGGTGGCGCGGTGGCGCGGTGGCGAAAAAACGGAAACGTAACCGAACAGGGAATCAAGTTGATTTGTAGCTGAAAGATACGTGACACTGAAGGCCACGCTTTGGATTTCCAACCCCGAAAGCTTAAAACTGATTTTAAGACAAAACCTGACCGGAGTATTTTCTTATTCGGCTCGAATTGACTTTCTTTCTTTTTTCTTTTGAGTTGAGCCGATGGGCTGTGTGGGCTGTACTGTCTAACCCTCTTATACAAGTATTTTGGTAAACGTTTCTTTCAGAATTGTAATCGCTTTTCGTCTCCGTGTGTTATGGCACCTATAAGTACGAGCTTCGAGCTACGTGTAACACGTCGTAATTACGTTACATATACCTGGTGTCCCTTCGATGCTAGAATAATTTTCCTTGCAGCAGTTCAGCTTAAACTACACAGATGTGAATTGAGTTGCCTACTCTTAAGATTTCAAGGACCAAAATTCCAGTAATTGTGGATAGACTGATTCTAATTACGTTTTCCCTTCGAGTCCCACGATCGACAAACCAATTTACACTCGCGTTGTTCGAGTTGTTGTATTGCCAGGTAAATTATTCGACACGTTGAATGAAACACACGGTATATTGTCGAACGATTGTTAAATTGCTAATGCACAACAATCTGCCTCTATGGCACATGTAAATAATTCATTTTACTGGTAAGTGTGTCTCTGGGTGCAGATATCAACATGTAACCATTTAACCAGATGCTGAGAAACTTCACAGCTCACAAATCCAATCAACGAATATGTCGAATTGTAGGTTATATTATTTTCATTCGTTTCTAAGTAATTTATTCGGCTTTAACGGATTCTATTTCAGTATGTTGTGTAGGTCGATTCGAATATTTAAACGCCGCCGTCGAAACGGTACATTTCGAAGATTCGTTATTATTACTGATTTAAATCCCAACTCCTCGGCATGTGGATCCAATTGCAATTCGTTGTTGTTAATGCTACGTGAAATGACGCTCGCGTACGTTCTAATGTCGAAACAATTACGTCAAAAAACGCCTCCTCTGTTCGGCCCTCTTTTTTTTTTTTGAAAGCCTTTTGCAATAAGACACCCTACTTGACATATTTACAGTTAATTTCGTGCAATCGCGTCGAATATACTGGATCCGCTTCCGTTGGCAAATTCCATATTCGTAAGACACAATCTGAGAGCTTGGATACGAACCATCGAGTTGCATTTTTATGAAGATTACATACAATAGGCGCAACACGCGAAGAAAAAAAGAATCAAATGCAGAAGTAAACCTAAAAGATTTATACAAGACTGTCGCTGAAGTCATATATCACTTACAGAGACTGATCCGTACAACGTTAAGAGTATGAAAGGTGACAGAGTCGGGGATTCGAATGTTTTATGCGCTCCATTGAATCGCAATAATATCGCTTTCCCTTTGTTCGCGGCACCCCCGAGTTATACGCCATAGTGAAAGTCGAAAAAGACGTAAGCTGGAAAATTTAGTTGTTGCTCGTCGGTCTTCAATTTACTAGCATTCTTTTCTATTTATACTCTCCTATGCTTATTCTTTCCACCTTTCTTGCTTTAGTCTTCATTCTTTCTGCTTTTTAAAATATATTTGTTGACTTATTTTACTAGCTCGCGAGTTGTCCATACTATGCCTATTACTATTTTACTTCCATATGTGCACCTTATATGTACGTACGTACAGGGTGATTCGAAAAGAATTTTTTTTTTTTTTTTTAATGACAAATCAGACTTGCACTTGCAGAGTTCAAATGTGGCGTCGTTTTTGGGCCTCGGCTGTTCTTACATTTCAAAAGTGCAATTATTCCAAAAAGTTAAATGATTTTTTCAAGAAAATTTCTATTTTTACGACAAGTCGTTGTCTAGTCGAGATTCAATTTAGACGTCATTGTAGTGTTCAGCGACCTCCAGAAAAAACCTCATAAAGAATTCAGTTTTTGAAAACAATTTTTCGGACTTCCTATGGGTCTCAGAATGGGCTATTTTTCCCGAAAATGAATTCGTTGTATCCAAATTCTCCTTCCTCCTTCCAACAAAAATTTCGAAACTATTCGTCTTCAAAGATAAGGGAGCTTTTTTCTAAAAAAAAAAAATCGTATTTACGGCAAACTGGTTATGCAATTTTATTAACGCGATAGCATTTCGCATCCAATTCTACGCGCGCTGGTGAATCGCTTTCACATTTCAAGGTGATTTCCGACTAGGCTAAGGTCACAGAGTCCAAATCTGGTATCACTTTTGAACCCTGGACACTCCTTCATTGCAAAAATGTAACATCTTTCCGAAAATTTACAAATTTTTCAACTAAATTTTGATTTTCTCGACAAAAACGAGTTGAGAATGAATTTGCTGGGCGCCATTTTCCAAAAAATTACACTTTTCAATTTTTTGACTATGACGAGTCAAGACTGACTTTGGATGTCTCAAAAAAAGTCCTGCGGAAATGGATTCGCCGTGACCGAACTCCCCCCCCCCTCACTGCGAGTCAATATTCGTCTCTAAATATTAAAATTATACCATTGAATTTAAGAAAAATGGCTTTAAAATAAAAAAATTGGATGGACAATTAATTCTCGGACTAGACCTAAAAAACTCGAAAATGCGCGGCCAAAGAACACCATTCGAGCAAAATTTTAAGCCTCAAATGCAATTTTTAGATTTTTTCGAGTTATTAAAAATTTTAATTTTGCCAATTTCTCCTCAAAAAATCAAAATTTGATCAAATTGAGATGAAGAGCTGAAATGTATTTTTTATCCTATTTTCAACTTTCCAAATTGATTGGTGGTGGTTTCAATCTAAAGTGGAGCTTCCGGTGGAGTTTGAGTTTTTGAAATCTTGAACAAATCCCATAGAAAAGTGAAATTACAAAATTTGTTATCTAGATCAAGAAATCTTGAAAATCAACCAAAGAATATGTATCATCAAACCAAATTTCAGGGGGTGATTTTTTTCCAATTTTCAAAGATTTCTTAAAAATTTAAAGGCTCATTCTCCGGTGGAAAAAAATCAAAATTTGATGAAATATAGGTTGAAAACTTCGACCTTCTGAATAAATGACGAGTAGTTTTAAGCCATTCTGGAGCCTCCTGCAGATCACTGCATTTTCCGATCTCAAAAAATTCATTAAAAAAGTCAAATGCAAAAACTTATTTTAAAAAATACGTAATACCACATCTATATTCAGATGCTGAATTTCATTTTTCAATCTTTGATGAATTTTTAAGAATTTAAGAATTTGAAGATTTATTTTTATTTGAAAAAAAAAAATTTATACAATTGTAGTTAAAAGCTGAAATTGAGCTGCTGTCTATTTATTCAGATCTAATAACTTGATCATCTTTGTAATCGTTTTTGATCGATGAAGGCATGAATTTTCAAAACTTATTTTTGGTATTTTAAATCCAAAATGTTTTCCAATCATCACTTCAGGGGGGGGGGGGAGGATGAAAATACTCTTTGGCAAACACATCAACGTAACAAAAATTGAAATTTGATCTATGTACCATTCTTATTCAGGAACTTCATGAAGTGTTTCCTGGAGATTTTGGATAGAATGTGGTTTCACACCATTAAAATTTTAGCTGCCAGTTTTGAGTTTAGCTCCCACAGTGAAATTTTGAAATTTTCAAAAACCAGTACTCCGATGCTCAGGTTTTTCCCACGGCGTTGTCGTGGGAAAATTCTGACCCATGCGCTCGACCAAGAGGCATGTTTTATTTTCCCTTTCAAATACATTATTTTTATACCTTAAGTACATATATTTTCTAAAGATTATTCAGATTCTTTATTTTTGATAAAAATTTAAATAATCCTTGAAAGATGAATTTAGTTGAATGAGGAAAGGAAATAAAGTCCCCTGTGTAAGCGCGTGGATCAGAATTTTCCCACGATAACGCCGTGGGAAAAACTTGAGCGTCGGGGTAGCAGTTTTTGATACTAAAGTTTTAAAAATTCAAAATTTTGCTGTGGGAGCTGAACTCAAAATTGGCAGCTGGAGTTAGTGGCGTGGTACTCGGGCCAAAGGCTGCCACTGAGACCACTTTCCATCAAAATCCCTGGAGAGTACTTTATGAGGTTCCACCTTCAGCGATCGAAAATGTCACGAAGACGCCGAATCTGAGCTCGTGAACTCTGAATTTCAAGTTCAAGATTTTGCTCTTTTAGACAATTATTATATAAGTAGGTGCTCCAAAACTAGAAAATCACAAGGTTTACTGGAGACTACGGTTGAACTTGTCAACCCTGTTCCAAAATTTGAAAATTTTTAATTCGTCGTCTACATTAAAGTCCACTTTTTTCTCCGCCTTTCTACCTAAAAAAAAAAACAAAAACAAAAAAAACGTTGCACGCTCCAATAAAACTACGTATATCGTTTACACAGCGATATACGAGTACAGCGAATATTTTCGCTCGATACCCCTACAATACGCTTACATATTATTCTCACTCGTGTATACAGGCCTACTATAGTATAAAACACATCGTCGGCGAAGTTCTAAAGAGTGTGTCGAGCATTCGCGAACATGATTTTACTTTATTTTCGCAATTTAATAACGTCTGCCTCGCGCTGCGCGCTGCTTCAAATGTCAAAAACAAATTCGCCAAGCGCTTATCATTGGAACTTTGGCGGCGTTTAATAAATATCTAGTTCTCTGTCTCTCTTTCTGTGTGCCTGTCTATCTTTTGTATGTTTATTAAAATATACGCACGTATAGCTTCTTCTTGATATGTGTGTGTTTAGAGTAGGTACATAGAGCTAGGTATATAAGGTAAATGTGGGTAAAAGGTAAAACGCTTAGTTGTTCAAAAAGCTCTCCGGTGCGTTTAATAAATAAGCTTACCGAAATACGAATATAGATGGCCTTTAGGTATACCAAGCTCACCTCGTATATATCTTCTCTTTTTCTTTCCCATACAGGATGCTATAGGTGCTCTGCTGCATATTTTCTCCGTCCCTTCCATCCTCCCTTTCCGTATACACATTGAAATTGAGAGAGAGAGAGAGAGAGAGAAACGGCGAGAAAAAGAGAAAAGTAATAAATTATTCAAAATACGATACGTTACGGTTTCACGTATATGTATACGTTACGTAGGTAGGTAGGTAAAGGTACGATACGATATATAAAATATACACGTTAATATGAGTGAATAGCGTAAACGTTTAAATAAACGCCATAACGAGTTGCCAAGATTAAAAAGCGTACCAGCTTTTAATTTTTGCCGCGTCGCGTACCATGTTCCGTTGTTACACGAGGTGGTTTTTATACGTAATATGTACCTGCCAGTATGCCACTGATGCTATGCTCTTGATGCTCCACCTCTTCTACCATCGTGTTGTTAATTTAAATGTTATTAAGGTTTTAACCGCGTAATATGCTATTTTACCGATATACTCGTACGTAGACGTACCTATACGTATACAATGATACAGTGAGAGACATGCGGAGGAGAGGAAAGCTCACCGAAGTTGGTAGTTTTTCGTTATACAATTATTATGCAGAGTAAACTAACTGATCCGGCAGCTATGGCGTCGTCCTCGTCGTCAGTGACACCATCAGAGTATAAAGTTGCATTGTCATACCGACACATACTGATTGACATTCTAGGTTATCTCGCGCCAATTAAATATTTATCAGTGTATTTTCCTATTAACTGCAATCCTTTTCTACCCATCTCATTGCTGGGTAATTCATTCCAGTGAATAATTAACTCGCTGCTATAGTGCAGCATTTACCTGTAGTTCCAAATGCATGCTGTAGCTTTGCATGTACAATGTTTGAAATTCGTTACCTATTAATTCTTCGTGTGGCATACAATTATACGAGGTACGACGTAAATTACTCCGTGGTTTAGTTTTTGTTTTGTTTCAACTCGATGAAAAATTAATCGCGATGAAAATTGTTCGATTTGTTGCATTTTTCAAAATGGAGGGAGGGGGTACCGAAAGACCAAATCTAAAAAATAAAAATGAATAATGTTGATTTTACCACCTTTTTTCGCGTAAGTACTCATCATAACTACACGATTCCTAATGAATGAATATTTGACTCACTATTAAATTAACGTGTTGCACTTCTTGTAATATTTGGAACTTTTTTTTGCAAAATTGAGGTTTCAAAACATTCTAAAGCTGTATACAGTGGTTTCTGCTGAAAAAGCTCAAAACTTAGGTTTTGAGTTGTCGGACTTGCCGTATAAAAATATTCTGGCAAAGTAATGAAAATTCAAAATAGGTATCTACTACTTATTTTTTTCTAAATCTTAAATTCTTAAAATCAGTCTTATTATATAAAATCAATAACTTTTATTCATACAATCTTAATCCTGAAAAGAAAATTAATTTCAGTGCAAAATTTATTTTTCTGATTTGTGAGATCACTGATTCCAAAACTTCTGAATTGGGATTATAAATATTTACAAAAAATATTGGAGAACAGTATTATGAATTTTTGGTTCGAATCCTCATATAGGAAAATGATTGGAAATGATTAGGTCTGAATAGATCTAAATCGACCAAAACATTGATCTGTTGAGCATTGAGGAGAGGGTGGGGCAAAATGTGTGAGAAAAATAATAAAAACAATAGTATTTTGAGAATTTTTTGGACTGAAAAATGAAATTGGACTGAAAAATGAAAAGTGAATGAAATTAAGGCGTTCTAGATTTCTGCTCAACTGTAAAGAAAATGTTGTGGTTTCCCTTGAGCAAATTTTGTCTAGCTATTTACATTTCACATTTCAAAATAAAAAAAAATGGTGACAAAAAATCAATTTGATAAAATTATTTTTTTCAATTTTTTATTATCTCATTTTCAGTAATATGAAATAATTTGTTGTTTCTGCAGCCAAAATTGCCAAAAAGGGTTGTTTCTAGCCAATAATTGTTAAAAATTTTCGTTGGTTTGCAAAAAATTTCAAATGTCTCTTTTTTTTCCAAAAACTGCATAAAAGCCTCATTTCCTTCCAAAAACTACCAAAAAGTCTTGCTTTTTTTCTAAAACTGTCAAAGTCTCGCTTTTTGACATAATTTTCTGAAAGAGCCACTTTTTCTATCAGAAAGTTGGAACGGTCATTGATAAAAATTCTCACTTCTCACCAAATTGCTTTTAATCTGGTTTTTTGCCCTAAATTTTATCAAATATCCTCCTTTTTTGCAAAAAATGACTGAACAATTTTAATTTTTTTCCAAAAATTGCCATTAAAGCTCTGCTTTTTTCTATTGTCATAATGTCACTTTTCTGTCAAAAATATCCAAAATTTCTCACTTTAATGTCAAAAATTACCATAAAATTCAATTTGGTACGTAAGATTAGATTTTAATTGGAATGCTCAATAGTATTGTTTCAATTTTTTATTTTTTTTAGCATTTTTGATCAAAATGTTTTGACATCATTTTGTAATTTTTTTTGTGCATTGAAATGCTTTGCTCACATCTTCTCACTTTTTTGGTTACTTTTTGGTTGCCTTTTTCAAACTTTTTCAGCCACTTGAGTTAGGTTACTTTAAACAAAACAAAAAAAAAATGGGTTAGTTCAAGCCCTGCGTTGAATCAATCTAAATTTCATGTGCTGAATTTCATTTTTCGATTTTTGGCAAATTTTTGAAAATTCAAGTGGTCTATTTTTTGTGAAAAAAGTTGAAATTTGATAAAATTTAGATCTGGTTCATGTCTCATTTTTTGATCCTCTGAGTTGATTGGTGATAGTTTTAAGCCTTTATGGAACCTCCTGCAGCAGATGAATTTTTAAATTTTACAATTTGGAAAATAGTCGTAAAAAGAGCCAAAATGAAATTCAGAATATTTTCAACATAGGAAAGTATAAAAATCAGCCGGAGGTTTTAAATTGAACTCATAAAAATAAGATATGGACCAAATTCCAACCTTTTATCTCAATTTTATCAAATTTCAATAATTTTTTCATAAAAACTTACTAATATTTTAGGCAATTTTTAATCTTTTAAAATACACCAAAAATTTAAAAATTTAAATCAGTGACTGAAATTTGTCTTGGTGGAGTATTTTTGTTTGCCATTCTCCCAGCCTTTTTTTTTTGTTTGATCCAAGGATTGTTGATTGGGATAGTTTTTTTTTTGGTGGGACAAAAAGAGAGAGGGTGGCAAAAAAGATCGCCCAGAACAGGAAATAAGTACTTGAATCTAGCCTTGGATAAAAAAATGATTTGTGGACTTTTTTCTCAGGCGGAGGGAATTTTCTCTGTTAGCCTCGCCTCTGTTAAATTCGATGGTACCTACATATATCTCCACTACAAGTTTCCCTCCCTACTCCGCTCTCTCCTTCCCTTCCGCATTTTCGTCCAAAATGTTGATCTTGACATGTTTGGATGTGGGTTAGTCATTCTGAAAAAAATCTTCGAATTTGCTCAACTTGAAACACATAAACAATTTTGAAACACTTCTCACGTCTTTAAATACCGAGTCCACATAAGTCAGAGAAAAACAGAAAAGGGGTTAACTCGCAAATTCATCTGCGAAAAAAAAATTTAAACAGTAGTACCTGCGAGAGAAGCACGAAATTTCGTTCTCGACTCGGTACAAAATTATTTAGGTAGGCTACAATTTACACTCGATGTTGAAAAAACTCCTCTATTCTGCGGAGAATTTGTCGTCTGCGCAAAACCACCCCAAGATCCCCGGGATGGGGGAAAAAAAGAAGAAAAACGCACAGCGCCATGTTTCACGACGTCAATATTCATTTGATTCGAAGTTTTCTTCGACGTTTCGAAATACATTTCCCATGTATAGGTATAGGTAGATGGTACACTACACACATACTTGCTGTACTCGTATACGTAGGTATATCTCTCTGGGTAGGTATTCGAGTCTCGTACACCGAAATAGGCTTGTTATATATTCAAAAGACTGCACCTGTTTTATCGTCCGTTTTGATTTCGTGTACGTTTCACGTTGTAAATAACGAGCGCCTCGCGGTATTTCGAATAAATTGCGTTATTTTCTTCGGCATATATAGGTGCTTTTTTCACCCCGTTTTTCGTATTTCAGCATTTTGTGTGCTGTTGCACCTCCTCTATGTGTGTCTATCTATATGTATAGTGTACTGAGCGAGAAGAACGTTTTACATGTTAGATAGGCTGGGTGTATCTGTGTATAGGTAGGTATATACTTCAAACGGTAATCGATTGTACCTATAATTTACTCCTCTCTCTTATGTTGTACCTACCTACTCGTATATAGGTACTCGTAGTATGCAGCATTATTAAACTTATACACCGATAAATTAATGTTTCCCAACTATAATAATGAAATTATATACCGATACATAATACACCAAACTTGAATAACTTTATTACCCCAGTGACACGATAGGTACTATAGGTACTTTTCCACCTATATAATATAGGTAGTTCGCAACGTAATATACCGTGTGTCCTGCGTACCTGTCCTACTCTTAAAAGCACTGTGGTATGGCACACTTCGCCAGCTTTTCATCGTTGTAATGATAAAACTTTGTGCTGTACTGCTAGGTTTGTTACTATGTACACTTTCGTGGACTGAGATTTTTTCAGCTCCTCTCAATGGAATACCTACCTTTCTCATAGGTTGTATTAAACGACTCTAATGTAATTTACTCGATGTAATTTTAGGTGAGTGCAACTTTGTGTTATATTGGCCTAATTCTCTGGGTGGATGTAGTCGACTTTAAAAACTGTCTTTTGATGAATATTACTTGTATTATCAGATGTGAAATAACTCGGAAACAGAGTAATCGTGAGTTGACTCAAGTCCAAAATAATTTGCCTATTTCAAAAAATACTTACAAAGAAAAATAACCCAAAATTTTGTAAAATAGACTTTGAAACGTGGCTCGAAAGTATGTCAGGAAATAGCCATTACAAACCACTCGACTATTTATTAATTATTAAACATGAGCAATTGTCAGGTAAAATAAAACGTCACTAAAAGAATATTATGCAAATTATCTAAATTAATATTGTAAATTAATCAATCAATCAATCGAGGTTGTCAGATCTGGAGTTCTAGCTTGGCTGGAACTTGGATGGATGATAAGCGACCTGTAAATAAAATAATCGCTTTTGAGTACACACGTACTACTCATAGATCATGCAAGGCTCGTAAATAACTCATAGATAACTCGTAAATATCTCAATCAATTCTAAAAGACCTCTGTCTCAGCCTGTGCAGTCTCAGCTACAGCCAACTGTGGGAATGCTTTGGACCCAAGTACCAATTTAACCCGTGGTTCACCTATCAGTGTCAGTATAGTGGAATGATCTTCAATGGCCAACTAGCAGCATTGTTCAGCGACGCCCTAGGCACCAACACAGATTTATCCGAGAGGACCACATTGTCGCCTGTATGGCTTGTCACACATACTGCATAGTGGTACCCCTTTGAGTCCCCCACAGGGTCCTGACTCACTGACAAGATGTACAATGCGTGTATCAAAAAGGTGACCACTGTGCTAATCATAATCACTGTCCCAATTAAAATCACATCTAGGTACATTGCATGCACAATGCACCAAGATATCATTCAAACAGGCCACACAAAAATTACTCATAACCACTTATACCAAAAAGAACCAAAACCCCCATGCCAATTTTGCAGAAACGAACCCACGTCCATTCAACACATACTTTTCAACTGTCCCCAACTAAAACAAAACAGACTTACACTACAAATAAAAGAAAACCCACCTGCTATCCCTGACGAACCCTGTGAAATACAAAAATTCATCTCCCTAATAAAAAACATCAACCTCACAAACCAAATCTAACCCCTCCCCCTCTACGAGTGTAATAATCTTGTAATTATAAACACCCAAAAAAAAAAAACTAAAACAAGGTATATTCTAACAAGTATTCATGTATCAGTGTACTCAGTAAGATAACTTACATATTCATGTAATACTTGGTATCATATTCATAATCATCAATACAGTGTCAATGGAGCAGGTATCTCTTACTCTTAGGCAACCAAGGAAAATAGCAGCAATGAGCACAGGCACTTTACTTCAGCACAGTCTTACATCGATCGAGATCTCTGTGCTCAGCCCAACTCTTTGCTGGTATATTTGTACTCAATAAGTGGGAGAACCCTTGTCCCTGTCACCCATGGTCGCTAAGATAAGCCCTCATAATAAACACAACTCGATGCAGCTGCCAATAATGCGTATTTGTGCATCATAAAAATTTATAATTATGCATATTTGTGCATTGTCAAAATATATAGCAAACACACAGCCACTAATTGCTCTGTAAGCCGACACCCTAAGAGGTATTGGAAACACCAAATGCACCAAGACGACGAAAATAGCGTGAGAACGCACAAAATATACTTGTAATAAAAACAACTTCTTACAACTCATCAAAATTTTTCTGTTTCTTGAAGTTGCCAATAATGGTCGAAAAATTGGTACCTACAAATATGTTCTAAAATATTTTCCCAGTTTCAAAAATGAGATATCTTTCGATTATTTGGCACAATCAATGCGAAATATTCAGGAAGGAAATATTTTCAAAATACGAATTTATCCAAAAATGAGCGATTTGAAGAAATGTTTTGCTGTTTAGTTAGTAAAACTCTAAATAGATATCTTGATATTTCCAGTTTCATTCAATGGAGGGGAAAGACGAAGTTGGAGGTGTACAGAATTATTTTCTGGCACCTTATCGCAGCGTATAACTTTTACAGCTAATTTGCAAATAAACATCATTCTATTTCTCTAAACTTTCAAATTAAGAAAAAAATAGCGTAGAAAACATTAATTTTTTCTTCATTACACTTCTTACATTTTTTTTCTCTAATAGTAACAAATTAATTAATTCGTTTTACTCGAGAAGAAAAAAACTCACGAAAAACTCGTATTTTACTATTTTCAAAACGCCGGAATCTTAATTCCAAGTTTTTTGGCGTCTGTATTCGAAGAAAGCAGGCTCCACGTTGGTGAACAAAACAAATAAAATTAATAAACCTCCAACAAATATACGCGCCACGCTGCAACAAAAAACCTGCAGGAGTAAAATTTAACTTGGGGGAGCGAAAAAAAAAAATGTAAATATGAAAATACTTTAAACACTGTTTAGTGTTAATCACCTAGAATAAAACAAGAAAAATACTCGATCCATTCTGTTCACGTATTCTTCGAACTAATTTACGTTCGCGTCACGAACTCATTGTCTGTTTTTTAACTTGCATCTGTCAGAAATTCCTATGTAGTATTTCTGTCATATATTTCCAAGTCGAGCCCAAGCCAACGTACGAGAACTAATCAGCGAGGGAGAAATGTCCCTTATATTCGTGAATTTTTAATTTTTCCATTTTTTTTTCGCTCCACCTATAAGATCACGAAAATGCACGTTACTCGAGTCGAATAACATGTGCCCCTGTTTCGTTTTCTACTTTGGTTGCCAATTTTCTACAGGACGGTAGGGGTTTTTTGTTTCTTGGCGAATTGATTTTGACTTTTCTTTTTCTTCTTCGACGAGGGGAATGCAACGATTTATTGGTGTTCGTAGATATCGAGGTACTTGTGAAGTTTCCCCTATGCTAATCAAACCGAATAGAAATATAAATTGAAAATTGGTTAGAAATATTTGTTTTACAATGTGCATATGAGGAGGATTTTTTGCTACTTCGTGAATCAGGGGTTGGGATCCCACACATGGAATAACTACTTGTATGGTAGTCAGCTTGGAGCCCAGAAATTTCTCCACGTTTGGTTTTGAAGAATTATTTATTTGTATGTTGATTTGAACCATTTTCTTATTTATTAATTTATTTCTTATTTCTGTTTCAGCGTGATTCGCTTACATTGGAGCCAAATAACGTGATAAATTGCATATCAAGAGGCAAATCGGAGGTAAGAGTTGATTTTTACTAAAATAATGAGGTAAAACTTCCTGTATGAAAAGTATAGGCAACTTGTTTCACGCAGAAATGCAGTATAAGTTGCCTACATATTTCATTCGGGGAATCACATCCATCCCTAATCACTCTGCATATTATTCGTCGTGAAATATTCTTCCATTTTATGCTCGTAAATCAATTAGTTTTATACTTTTGGTTCTAACTAGAGTAAAATGATACAACAATCCGTACCTGCGCGCACGTTAGTAATAATTAAACAAACTCCGAACACTAATTCAGCAAAATGTTACCAATGGGAAATTCTAAACGTAGAAACGTATCATTCTAAATATTCCACACCACGTTTTACCATATTAGATACATAAACTACCCCATGTATGGCTATTTGTTCTCAATGTCCGATTCTTTTTCACCTTGCTCGTTCTGTTCACATCTCATCACATATACCTAGTTAGGTATATACGATACAATAACCCCTATAGATATTCTTTCGTGGCGAAAAAAAAAAAAAAAATACACATGCATAAGAGAGTATCATCCATAGTATATACGAATCGTAATACCAATTAGCAACTTTAATTATTGCAAATAGCTGTAATAAATAAAAGGTTAATTTCTCATCGTGCCAAACAAATTGCCTCGCTATGACCGCAAAAAATTCCATCCGAAACTATTCGCAGGTAGAAAACCGGACCGTTAAAAGGTAATTATAAGGGAAAATTGGTAGTTATTAATGGCCGCATAAATGGCGCCAGGATAAATTAAACCTATATACAGCCGAGGCTCGCCGTTCTCCAGTCAAATTCTAGCCGAGGGTTCGTGAAAATATTAAGTATGAAAAAGCACATCGCATCGCCCGCACCGGAATACCATCAGACAACTGGATACAGATAAACGTACCTAGTCAAAAATCTAAAAATTATTACATCGAGGGGATACGACGTGTGGCGAGTTCTACGTACCCTTAAAAACTTACCCGTCGCTTAGAGTCTCTTTCTATTCGCCTTTTGTGGCACCTTTTTAAATCGTTGAATTTTTTTATCGTTATTTAATTTTCAAATTACCACTTTATATAACGTCGCGTCCGTCGTTTGAACGGAAATTACATTGTGATTGGTATTTACGCGATTACCGGCTATTACAGTTGTAATTTTTAGCCGGAGAATGTTTTATTAGATCTAGTTGTGTCTTTATTGTTATTTCTTTTGGGGGTTTTGTGTGCTTTTGTTGGCGAAGCTTTTCTTTAAGTGCAAACTTTATCGTAAAATTTGGGAAAAAAAGGGCTGTTTTGCAATATTTGAGGTGATTTAGAAATGACTGTTTTCTTCAAAGTGATGTATAGGCAAATCATGTTGCATTGGAACTATAGGGGAATAATTTTCGAAAGAAATGGACTTAGCCTAATTACAAGTAAGTATAATAATTAGAAGAAATTTCGCTGAAAAGTCAAAAAAAAAAGGTACCTTGTCCTTATCATTCATCAAAATTATTTTCAAACATTCTATCTACCATAACAAAGTATCACTGCATTGTGGAAATTCCCAAAAAGCCAAATTTTTCTGCAAAAGCTACATAATTTCACTGACGAAAGTTTTTCATAAAAAGAGCGAAAACTCAAAGAAATATTCACCTTAAATGAAAATAAGCATTGGATTTGAATTCAGTGTAGTCAAAAACATAGTAATCGATAGGGGTAATATAACATGATATTTTTTTTAATTCCATTTTTTACCCCTCCCTCTTTCCATTTTTGACGGCTTGAAGCGTAGAATAAAGATGAAAATTGAAATAAATATTCAACCTTATTGAAGACCTAATTAACTATAGTTGCCATATTTGGACAGATAAATAACTCAGCCCTCAAAAACGCGAAATTATTGATTACAGTTCCTGAAAACTTGAAGTTGAAATTCTATAGCCCAAAAATGATTTTTCATCTTGATCCTCTGTTGTGAACAATTCATCCTCCTTATCAATCTGGTGTATGTTTCAATAGAAGTGGGGAGGGAGGCGGGGAGATTCTTCAAAATATGTGTAAAGTAGCCATGTTGCATATCGATTTTTAGATTTTAAGGGGTGCCAATTCCAAATCTGAATGAGTTTTTTGGTTTGAAAGCATCGGTAGTTTTCTTCTTCTACTTTCTGGATGATCAAAATGTTATTATGACATTTCTTCAAGCGAAAAATGCCATGAAATTTCAGAGTTCCCAAAAAAATGACCGATTCGAATTGAACTTTCCAACTTTTACTCATAACGTCTCAAAAAAAAAAGAAAAAAAACGAAAATGGAAACAAAATATAAATAATGTGATAGGAAAAGATTGGATCTGATCAGGTCAGAAAATTGACTATTTCTAAGCTGATCTAGTTTAATATGCGTTGATCTGAAAATCATGAAGTCATATAAAACTTGTAGGGAAGTTTTGAGATCTGATCAAATCTGATAAGATAAGATCAGATTAAATCTGATGAGATAGAATCAGATCAAATCAAACCTGATGAGATAGAATCCGATCAGATAAAATCAGATCAGATCAAATCTGATAAGATAAAAGAATCCAAATCTATGAACTACTCAAATAAAAGATGTGTCTTCACCGAAACCAAAATACAACTAAGAATTGTTTATTTACATCATCGAAAATAATCATTAGAATTTCAAGAACCATCAACGCTCAATAGCCATCAATTTCTGATACTTAGTAACCACGTATTCTTATAGTATAAGATCTAATCTGATAAGATCAGATCAGATCAGATCCAGGAATTTTGTAGATCTTACTTCAGATCGAAATTTGCATCTGAGTAGACCTGATCAGATCCAATCTTACTCTCTGGGATTTTAAAGTCCTTATCATCATATTATAACTTATTGAATGTGCTAAACAAGAATTTATCTGAGCAGATCTGGTTTGATATCCTTGGGGAAAGAATACGATCTGATCCTGTTTGGTCAGATCAAATTGGATCATGGAATGTTGAAATTTAAACAGTTCTGATCAGATCATATCTAACTAATCTACCTGATCGGTCCAAACAAGTCTCAAGTCTGATCAAATCGTTTCAATTTTCTCTGATAGGAGTAGATATGCCTTTGTTCAGATAAGCGTTTGTCTGATGAAATTTCATAAAACCTGCTCACTGCTCAGATAAGGTCAAATTCATGTTTCATTTGATCATATCTAATCAAACCCCTTTAATCCAATTTAATAAGGTTATTTCAATTTCTTTTGGGTGGGTAGGTAGGTATAATTTTGTCAGATAAGCGTTTGTCTGATCAGATTTCATGAGGTCTGCTCAGATAAGTTTGATTTTCTGATTCATCTGATCTGATCGATCTAATCTGTTTGCTTTTGGATGCTCTTATCTGAGGTATGGCACAAATCATATCTAATATCTGCTGAAGAAAAAGGTGATCTGATCTGATAAGATTTAATCAGATCTTATCAGACCAGTCTGACCAGTTTAGATCTCATTTGACTGAACTTGATCAGATTAAATCCGGACCTTCTCTGCGTATTTTCTCATCCATTATTGTTTAAAATTGATGAAAAAAATGAAAATATCTTGAAATTCTTATCGATGGAGAACAATTTTAGGGAGATACGATTTGGAAGACGTAAGAAAAAAATTGAAGTAAAAAGACGAAATTTGACATTAAAAAAAAACTAAAGAAACAAAATATTTTTGAATTTATGGAATTTATTAAGTGTGTCAGAATTTTGGAAAATTTAGGTACATAATTAAATAACATTGATTGTATACCTACTTATATTTTTTGAATTAAAAAATTAAAGACCGTTGTAAAGTGATATTTTTGTTTGCGATTTTTCATGTCATGTACTTTTATTGGGAAGTGATTGAAAACTTGTTGATAACCACTGAATCGATGAAAAATCTTTATGATTCGTCAAAACAACTCAAATCTTTAAGTATTTTAAGGGTGGGCTATTGAGATGTCCTTTGCTAGATTTTGGCCCGACCAGCTGATTTTTTTAGGCCGCTAAATTTTATTATTTCTTTGGTGCAGTTTTTAGTCAGCTCTACAATTACCCAAATTGTGAACTATCTACAAAAATTGAAAATACCTACTTTATGACTAATTTTGACTCAAAGACTACTTTTTGGTTCCTTCACATTATTAAAAATATGTGGATTTTTTTTTTTAATGTAATAACTTGATGTTATTCAAGTCGCCTATTTCTCTACACAATTAAGCAGATAGCTCGCGAATTACCTTCTCTGATTTTGGCAAACAACCATCAACACACCATGCATGCTTGCAAGTTGTACGTTGGGCAAGCATGAGCGGCATACCGAGCACAACTGACAACAGAAACGAAGAAATTGATTGTCAGATAATCAGACAGATAAATGAACTTTGGCCGTTAGCTTAAGTTTGTTAAGTTGGCGAATGAAAATGAACTTTTGAAATAGAACTGTCTGTTCAAATCGGCGATTTTTTTTTCTTCGGGAATGAGCCAAGCTCTCTCGGTAAGAATGTTGCAGCATTCAGAGAGTCGACGGAAGGAGAATTCGCACATTTCTCATCACATCGCGTACACCAGAAGTAATTCGAAAGAAGGAACGAGACGCTGCTCGCCTCACTTTCCCTACAGAGCTTCCAACGTTCGACGTACTCGTAGTAGGCTCGAATACGACGAGATGCGTTCTGTTTCACTAATTACAAATACTGTTTGTGACGTAAGCTTAATCTGCTTAGTGTTGTAAAGTTTGGTTGTGATGTGTGGTGCAGGTTGGCGCTTTATTAAATAATCTGACACGTCGTTTACACGTTTAAATGGTGTATATAGCAGCAGCGCAGCATAGTTGTATGATGATGAAGGCGTGTGCAGCGTATACGCAACAACAGGGATGGAAAATTTCGTTTGTTTTTTCCATCGTCGTGGATGTTGTGTAGTGTATGCAGGAAAGCATGCAAGCGTGTGTCAAGCAAGAGGGCAACTCAGGCGACGTTGGCGTCGCTCGTCTCCCCCATGTTTTGATGTTATAAAGCATTTTCGCGATTTCAAATTAATTCCTTTTGTATATGATGATGAGGAAATTTTTCATATGTAATATAGCGGTATTGCGTATATCCGTATACGTATACGATATTACATTTATATAGTTAAAGTGTTCCACAAAGCATCAAGTTGAAAATGAACTCCGGTTCAAGGGTCCAAAACTGTGTAGGCACCGTACTATACGAGGGGAAGTAATTATTTGAAATTTTCCAAGAATGTGTTACCCCCGCAAAGGGTAGGTAGGTAGGTAGGTATATATAATACATCTACGCATCGTTAATGATGGTTAAGCTACTGATCTATCTACTTTTCCTACGTATACCTGATATACTACCGGCCAAAATAATGGCAAATTTCATGAAATTAAGGGCGTAACCGCGACAGTTTTACTCTACACAGTTTCGGTATGCGGCGGCCTTATTTTACTCAACAAGAATGCAAAATACACCGCAGGCTCACTCATAAAAGCCGACCTCTTTAACATACCATTTTATCGAGTACGTAGCATCTCCCTCTTGCTCACTCTCACACTCACTCTCTCACTCGGCGAATAACTTGAATTTATGCTAACGACCCAGACGACTTTTCAAAAATGTATATTTTTAACAAAGCCTTTTTGATGGCGCCATGTGTTGCTTTTGTTTCATAATTATTCTTGGCGAATGGTATCCCTTCGATGGTATTTTTTTCTCTCGCCAGTGAGCCATTTCGTCACGCGAAATTAGTAAAGGAAAATGTATGAAAATTTTTTCCACATCGAGTGTGACCAGGTATAAATAGATGGCAGGTAATGCGAATCCGAATCGTTTTTGATGTCGTGCTTGGTGTATAGTTGAGCGAATTTTAATAAGATCATTCTGCAGATTCATTTTCACTCTCAACTTTTTTTTTCATATTTTGAAATGGATTATTTGAGATTTGATTCAACTCCAGATTCATCGTCTTAAGTATTCAAAAAACTTACATTGAAAGGGAGGTCTACCCAGAAAGATTTTGAGCCCTCTGCTGTTCAGGATGCTGAGCCAGGGGTCCTCGAAGTTGAGTCATTTTTGAAAAAATCGTGGTTTTTTGCCATTTTTGAATAGATAACCTTTTGCTATCCTTCGATCACCCCCCTCAAAAGTTGAGATTCAAGTTTCTGAACCTCTCTGACGTGACCAATTTTAGGCCTCTGCCTAGCGTTTGAAAATTGATGGATTGTGGAAATTACAATTTTTCATCAGATTGAAAGCACTTTCCTGCCATTAAAAATTCCAATGACCAAACTTTGGCGGCCCTTGGCTCAGCCCTTGAACAGCTGGGTAGCTCAAAATTGTTCTGGGTAGTCCCTCACTCAAAGTAAACTTCCCCATCAATTTTTTGTCAAAATCCAGGTTGTGTTTTTTTTTTTCAATCTACCCTAATGATGATATTCAACTCCCTCTCCCACCCTCTTTCTCCCTTCCTTCCACTCTATATTTAGAACTATGCCATGGATTGATTTAGCAAGGTAAAATTACAGTTCGAAGTGGGAATGCTCTAGAGGGAAATAATTTCTGATGAACATTCAGCATGGGATTCCAGAAAATATCGATTACGAACCGGAGGGGGGGGGGGTAAATTTTTTTTTTGAAAATTTGAACTATAAAGTCATGCTTATAGATTTCGTGATTTTTGAGAGTGGTGAGTTCACATCTAGTGTTATTTTTTTCGTTTAGTGTGACCATGCTCAGGTTTGATTGGATCAGATCAGATCAAATTAGATTCAGATATTCACTGAACCAATTTGATTTGACCAGATCAAATTATTTTTTCCTTTAGAATTTAGGATGCTCAGATTTGAGATCTAACTAAAGAAAAGAAAGAAAGAAAGAAATGAATGTTGGGGGGGGGTCCAGAAATGACATTCGTCGATTAGTTTGACTTGACCATTGATAAATGATTTTGCTCTGATCTTGAGATCAGCTATTTTGATCTTAAAATTCAAAATTAGTCAATTTTCTTGAGTTTTTTCCCAGTAGCATAAAAAATAATGCTAATTTCGTACTCAGTGAGGTCGAAAACCATGAAATCGATATGCATCATGATATACCACCCCTTAGCCCCCTTCTTCATATTCACCCCCCCCCCACCCAGTCTATTTTCATAATTTCCCCCTGAATAATTTGAGTAATGTGAAATGGTAGTTTTAAGTGGAATCGCGCTTCAGTGAACTGAATCGGTCAGTGCAGAAAGGGCACAAGTCCATTTTTGCGTTTTTCAGGAATAACAAAAAACTGATTCATTCAAAAATCAAAAAATTTCAGTAAACATGCTTAAGGTCATTGAAAGAGGACCCCAAGACACAACTTTTAGCGCAGTTTCCAAAAAAAAATATTCACGTGCGCCAGTGCTGTTGCTGCCTAAACAAATGGGACTTAGACCCTTTCTGCACTGAATTGACAAAATTTCTTTCGAAATTTCTCGGGCACGAATGGGGCTTGATTCTACATCTAAGTACATCATTTAGACTGCTATCCCGTTTAAATTGACCAAAAACCCCTTGAGTTCTAAGACTTTTTGTCGAAGTTGTTAATTTTTTCATCATTTTTCAGTTCAGAGATTAACTTAAATTTCAAAAAATGGTCTTCTCAAAAATGTTAGTTATTTTTCAAGGAATTTAAAAAATTTTACAAAAAAGTCATAAATGCGGATCCGCCTTTTTTCTGCGCCCAAATACCACTTTCCCGGCAGTTTTGCGGAAATCTGACATCACCAGTCGATCCGCCATACTTTGAAACCCCCATTTCCGCAAAAAAAAATTTTTTCAAAAATGTGACTTGTTACCTTTCTGCACTGACCGATTCAACTAGCTTCTGTGGAAAATTCCTTTCGGTCTAGTAAATGATGATTTTTCAGAAATCAACGGAAGTAGCGATTTGAGTGGGGGGGGGAGTGGTGAAATTTTGAGAAAATTGAAACCATAGAGTCATGTATATCAATTTCACGGTTTTTTGGGGTGCTGAATTCAAATCTGGTGATATTTTTTTTTGTTAAATGCAACCAAAGCCATCAACGTTAGTTGTTATGAGCTTAGTTTTTAAAAGTGAAGTGGTTATGGGCTCAAATTTTCAGATGAGCCACAAAATAACCATACCTAATTTCATTGTTTATAGCTCGTTTCAATTTTTTTTGAACCAAATAAAAATCAAATCAAAAAAATTTGTGAAAATTCATCAGAAAGAAAATTTTAGGTGCTGAAATAAATTTTTCGATTTTTGAAATTTTTTGAATTTTCAACTTACGTGTTTCCTATTAAAAAAAAAAAAAAAAAAAAAAAAAAAAAGTCAAAAGATTAAAATAGGGCAGAAAATTTAAATTGGGTTTATATTTTAATTGAGTTGTTATGAACTGCAATATACGTTTTAATCAATTTATGCACAAATTTGTGAAAATTCAGGGTGTCTACCAGTATGAAAGTGATACGAATTTGAACTAGCTAGTACGAAACTGCAAAAATTGTACCAAAATTTGTTCATAAAGTACGAAAATTTCTATAAAAAATTTCAAAATCGGTACCTCCGTCCTCGTGAAGTTTTGCTCCCCTATCTTCAAATTGGGCTTTGAAAATCCATACACTTGCTCCAAGGATTTGTCAAATTTCAAAGTGAGTGATGGCTCAGATTCAATTTTTTTTTCAATAGCTGTAACTCATTCAACGTACAGTTTTTCAATCCAACTTTTCGCATGAGAAATTTGTGAAATTTATTCAAAACGGTTCAAAATTTGGGAGGTACTTTCACCACACCCTGTATACATACGTAATATGGCATGTATAGGTTTAAGGCATATCTTATGGGAATTGCGGATAGGAAATAGACGTTATCGAGTGATGTGGTACAACATCCTCGAAAAGTGTATGTGAGTGATCTGTACGGCTGGCTGTGTGAGATGACGAAAGTACGCGGTTCAAGCCGCTAGCATATCATTTTAATAATATATTCCAGTTCATTTAATGTAATCACTGGTATTTATAATCTCATTCGACTCATGGAGTATACGCGGTTCTCTTTTGTTCAGCTTTAGTATATATATGGGGCGGAAATCGTTGCTCGGTTAAAGTTAGATCCGCGAGTTAAAAGTTTTCCCACCTATTATGCTTTGAAAGTTACCTACTTACCCTTTCATACACTCAACTCCTCGGAGACTAACCCTCACTTTTAGCCGAAAAACTTCTTTTAAATTTCCTTTGGCTACCCTCACTTTAACAGCTACTTTTTTCTATCCACCTCATCCTTATAGTATACTTCTGTCTTTCTCTCGGGCTTGCCCTATGCGCACTGCTGGTTGGCGTTCTTACATATTAAATCACTCTAGTATTTCCTCGCGGGCTTCTCGCCATTTTTTCTTCATTTTTTTTTCTCTCATTCTAGCCGTTGTGCATTTTCTACAATATATATTTATATATCCACCAAGTTTAATACCTGCGTCGTTTATGACTATTCCCGTTGGCGGTCTTTTCTTTTTCGTTATTAAAAGACACAAGTGGTAATTTGGAAAGTTGCAGCAAAGGCTAATGGAAGTTAGGGGTTTCCATGGCGTAATTTTTTTTTTCACTCTTTGCCGCCGTTGCGCCGCCGCGTCAAATAATTATGCGAAATTTAATTAAAGTATTCGTGTTAAAAGTTTGTACGAGACGTTTGACTTTCTGCTTCTTAGCTTACGTTTTAGGCATAACTGAGCTTTGCTCTGTGAGGAATAACGCCGCCCCCCGCGCCGCCCGATATAGCACGATGAAGGATGACGCTGTATTTTGGTGCGTTTTTTCCTCATCCAGCCCAACTCCTGGATAAGAACGTAGGGGTTTCTCTCTTCGTCGGCGTACAACAGCGTTTATGGGTTTTTACCGACGCTTTTAAGAAATTGTCAAGTTTTTCAGAAAAGGAATTAAAAACAAAGCAGGTACTATTTGAATTGTTTAAATTTGTATGGAAAACTATAAGCAGAGGAGGTTCTCGCTATTAAAGCGTCGGCGTGCATAACGCTTAGCTTGTATAAACTCGTTCTCTAAAGAAATCGACCAGAAATGATGAAATGTTTTATTATAATTTTATTCTTAAGCTGTTTAAAAATTTACCGCTGAGGGTTTCTTTTATCGAGTTCGAATTCGAGGTGAAATGGTACGATAAAAGTGGGCTCAACTTGAGACGAAAATTACACCAGCTTAAATCGATCTTTCAGAAGGGGAGTACCCAAAACGCCAGAAAAAAATTATCTATTTTCAACTGGACAGAGAGGAATTGGAAGGTGATCTCAAAATACACCACCAGCAAAAATTTCAGAGGCTGAAATTGATTTTTAAATTTTCAAAATTTTATCAAATTGACATAGAAGTGTAAAATTTGCTTGATATCATATTTTCGATCTCTCAGTTCAATTGGTGGTGGTTTCGAATTATGCTTCCAGTGGATTTTTGGGTTCTCCAGTTTTTGAAAAAATTTTCAAGCAAGATAAAAATGAAATTCAAAACCTATAAACTCGGTTAGGCACGAATTTTCAAAAAAAATTTCTGCTCGTTCAATTCCAAAATTCTCTTTAGCAATTATTTTTGAATAAAATGAAAAATTCATCGTTCGCGAACGAAAAGATCTGAAATTTGGTTTGTATCCTATTTTTGATCTTCCGATTCGAGTGGTGATGGTTTCGAACTGTTCTGGAACCTCAAACAGATTTTCAAATCCTCCATGTGATCTTCGAAAAAATGTTATAAATGAGCTAAAATCCACTGGGGTCTCCAGAACGGTTTAAAACCATCACCAATCGACTCAATTGTAAGTCAATTTGATAATTTTTATTTTTTTCACGAGAAATGGATCAAATTAAAATTTTTAAAAACTCCAAAAATCCAAAAATGAATTCCAGAGCCAGAAATTTTTGCTCGCGGTGTATTTTAAAATTTTTGAGCTGGTTGAAATACTTTCCCCGTCAGTACATAATCTTCTCTTCATTCGAACGAATTTCACGTCCATTCGATCGAAATGCAAAAGGTATGTACAAATGCCACAGCCTGCACCTTACGTGTGGCTTTTTATAAAAATTTAATCTCCAACTTGGACACAGCGCTGACTGCAAAAGTGACAAAGGCTGGAATAACGAGTACGTGAGCAAGTCATGTAGGATATTTTGACGTATTCGCTGAAAATTACCGTCGCTTACCCAAATCGCGGACATCACGTATGGTTGGCGAGATTAGAGCTTCGGTTGAAATTTACGACGACAGTTGGCAACCAATACTATACCTAGTATAATGTATAACGCCTAACCTTTCCAGACATATGCCACCGTAAGTCTTTTCCGGCTAAGAAAACCAAAACCCCATTAAAATAATTTATTCCGTTATTTCTATCCTCGACGTAATCGGATTTCCCTTCTTTTTTTTGTTCCTCTATTCTTCGCCAAAATACGCGAAAACTCGGTGAAAAAAAAATCCACCACCGTTGAACAATTTTCTGTACACCACGTTGCAAACAGAGTACGTCGAAGTTCACGGTTAATTCATTGTCTATCGAAGCCACTTTCAGTCGACTGTAAAAATACCCCGACTATTCGTCAATTTTACCAAGATTAACAGCAACAAATTTCAAAAACAAAACAATTTCCCTGCTGGAAACATGAAAAAAAAAATCCCAAAAGAAAATAACCGTCAATCTCGTCACAAAATGTCTCGTACACTGTGTCTGTGTACCCGCATAAAGGAATTTTTTTCACACAAAAAAACACAACGTAAAATACAGTGTGCGTTTGTAGAGAGAAAAAAACGAGAAAAACTAACAGTTTTACTTTTAAGCTGTAAATCTAGCGTAATCATCCCTCGAACAAATAACCACCCAGTTTTTAATTATTTCTCTCCCTTTCGGTAACCCTTTGTTTAAGAGCCGTGTTTAACAATTCCTCTCCGGTCTTCGACGTCTCCCTTCGCCTCCCATTCACGCTCACGTTCCATTGATGTACCCGCGCACCTTCATAAATAATCTCGACCTTTCTGTAGGTACACGCCTGCCACTAACAGTTTTTCTTATTTAAATACGGTACATTGGGACCACATACAACAACACCAACACATCCATATTTACAAATGAACCAAACAAGCGGAGGAAAAAAAATGCATACCGATGCTTTTTATGAAACCAAATCGCTACTATACTTGTAAAAATTAAACACAACACGTTCTTTTGATGGTTGTAAGATATATGGAGTAGTAATAATGGAGTTTTTTATGCATTAGGTTCGTATTCCTATCGTAGAAATGATTTTCTTTTGCGTTGGTAATCTCAATTTATGATTTTCAAGTGCCTCGAGTTGAAATTTATAAGCCCAGTAATACCTAACTCTTGACAATTGTATGATTAAGTAAGAATTTAGAAGTCAAATTTAAGTGGAGGGAAAATTACGATGCCTAATTTACGCTGCGAGTTTTGGAAGTAAAATTACTTTTAGCGGTAGCTGGTAGGTTCTTTGAAATGCCACCATAATGTCTCATAACAGAACATTTTAAACAGTTTGACTATAAATTGAACGAAATAAGCATTTTTTGAGGAATTATTATTAATAAAAAATCTCAAATCAAATAATCGGATTTTCAAAATAATTTGGCAATTTTTCATGAATTTTTGAGAATTGAAAATCATTTTTAAACAGCAAAAATACCCATCATCATCATCATCATCATTGAACTTTGACCTGGTGAGCTGTTCAGCCCATCTGGGAAACTATAGAAGAGTTGCTTGCCAATGTATCAAGTTTTTTCTTTGGTCTTCCTCTACTCCTCCTGCCAGTTGGAGTGTATTCTTTGACTTTTCGAGGGTACCGTTCATCAGGCATTCTATCAACATGTTTTCGCCATTTCTTTCTGTAATCTTTCACTCATCTAATGATTGGCTCTGCTCCTAGATCCTTCAGGATGTCTTTGTTCCTTTTCCTATCTCATCTCGTATGTCCTGCCATGGCTCACATGAATCTCATTTATGCTGTGGTTACTCTGCTGTTTATATCCTTTCTCATTGTCCAATTGTCCATGTTTCACTTACATACAGCAGCATTGGTCTTGCCAGCATATTGTAGATTCTTATTCAAATTTCAGCTCTTGACTTTTCTTGGAGGAATGGCTCAGTTTATCGCTCCGCTTACTCTCAGGAATTTATTGATCATAAGTTGTACGTTGACTTCTCCTTCATATGATAAGCTCACACCCGAGATATTTAAAGCTTTTAATTTGTTCCACTAGCAGTCCATTTACAACAAGATTTTACTGAGTATTGGTTCTTTCCCCTCAAAGGCCATCACTTTTGTTTTTGACGACGAGATTCTCATTCCATATTCATCAGCTACTTTCTGAAGGTTGTGCATTGCTCTCTGCAAGTCATCTTTGTTGTCAGCAAAGACCACCTGATCATCAACAAATAGCAGGGTATTAACATGGGTGTCATTGATGTCTAGCCCTTTTGGCTTGGATTTCAGCCATTCTTTAATCATGTTGTCAAAGTAGATGACTCGATTGGGAATGCATTGATTCGTATAGGTGACTCGTTCCCCAATGAATTGACGAATTGATTCATATAAGTGAGTCGTTTGTGAACGAGTTGATTCGTATAAGTGACTCGTTCGCGAACGAATCGATTCATTTACAGTAAAAGCTCGTTATAACGCTCTTCAAGGGACCGGAGAAAAAGAGCGTTGTAAGCCAAAGCGCGTTATAAGCAAAAGTTTTTGTGTGAAAAGGTCTGTCCAGGGACCAGAAGAAATCAGCGTTATAACGAGCTTTTACTGTACTTAATTTTTGATAAATCGTTCACGAACAAATTGAATAATTTTTGGTAAATCATTCGCGAACGAATTCAGACTACATGACATTGGGTATCCCTGTCTTACTCCTCTTCCTATCTTCTTTGCTTCCAACATGCTTCCAGATCTTACTCTTATTACATTATACATGTATATTTCATCAATTAAGCGTACTATTTTGTTCGTTCACTTCAATTTTCCTCGGGATTTCAAACAACTTCTTCCTTTGTACTTGATCGTACACCTTCTCCAGATCAACAAAGCACATGTGGGTTTCTAGGTTGTATTCTTGTCTCTTCTCCATCAGCAGCTTTGTTGCATATACCCCATCTATGCATGATCTTCCCTTTCAAAATCCATTTTGGCATTCCAATATTATTGGCTCCACATGGCTCTAGATTCTTGTCACTAGCATCTTTGCAAGTATTTTGTAAGCAGCATTTAGTAGGCTAATTCCATAGTAGTTTCCTGGGTCATTTTGGTCTCCTTTTTTCAAAATGGGTATTACAATTGCAGTACGGAAGTTTTTGGGTATGGTAGCACCTGATAGTATTTTATTGTAGAAATCTAGCAGTCTCTTCTTAATGGTTATTGTGGTGTTCTTGAATAAGCCTGTTGGTAACTTATCGCTGCCTGGGGTTTTTCTATTTCTGGAGCTTTTCAAGGCTCCATCTAGCTCTTCCCAAGAGAATGGCTCATACTTGTTCTCCTCATGGTTTGCCACTTTGACTTCATTGTTGGGATCACTCCATAGGTTCACATAGTATTCAATCATTTTTTTGCATTGTGGTGGGGCAATGTTGGCTCTGTGTACCTTATCTTCCAATATTCTTTTGATTATTTTGTACACTTTTGGTTTCAGTTTATATGTATCCCTCTCCATGTTCACCATAAACATTTCATATTGTTCCTGCCATGTTTCTCTTATCATCTTTCTTGTCTTGCGGCACTGTTCTTTGTAGCTTCCTTTGTCTTGTTCATTCTTTGAACTCATCCACTTCCTGAAAAGGTTTTGTTTCCTCTTCACTTCTCTTGATAGTTGGTCATTCCAGATTTTCAGCTTTTTGTGGTTTTGTCTACTTGATCTTTTTCCTAATGCCTCCTCTGCTGCTCTCTGTACAATAGTTTTCAGGCATTCCCCTCTCCTTTTCTACATCCTCCTCTATCGGTAGATCTTTTCCAATGATTTCCATTCTTCTTTTGTGCAGCCAGTTTGTTACTGAATCGTTTAATGAGTTGCTGTTCAGCTGCATCTCTCTACATTCAGTTGTCTTTCCTATGTTGTTGGCTCTAATGGCTGCTTCAACAAGATAGTGATCTGATCCAATGTTGTAACTTTGATATGCCCGCACATGTAGCATTGTCTTCTTGGCATGGATTTGAATTTTTTGAATCTATCCTTTTCCAACTGAAACTGATTAAAAATAGCTCTCTGGTTTATTTCAACCCTCCAACAAGATATTTGAAGAATTCGAATCATTCTGGAGCTTCCAGCATTCCAACAACCGCTTTTATGATTCTTAGGATTGGTTTAGAATTAATTTTTCGAAATAAGTCTGTTCAAATTTGTATTTTACTATTTTTACACAATTTCTCCTCAAGAAAATAGGAAATCCAAAAACTGCTGCAGGCTTCAGAACTACTGAAAGCCACCACCAATTGATTCAGAAGTTCGAAAAATAGAATAAAAACCAAATTTCAATTTTCTATGTACCTTATTTAAATCTTTTTTACTAGTTTTTTATGGAAAGCGAACGGGTAGATTTGAATATTCAAAAAATTGCTATACATATATGACATTTTTTCATACAAACCAAATTCCAGCTTTCTACATCATCTTGATCAAATTTCGAGTTTTAAAAAAGAACCAAAGGTAACAATTTTTTGGAGGAAGATGCAGACGAAGGAAATTTATAGTACGTATTGTTCTCGAGGGAAAGAAAATGATCCAAGATGACGTAGAAATTGTCAAAAAAAAAAAGAGGCAGAAATAATCACTGAAACAAATGAAGCTAACACCTCCTTTCAAAGTATATAAAATTTCAAAAGACTCTTCAAAATGAAAGTGAATAATCACACAATAATTAATAACCTGACACGTTCCATACCACAAAAAAAATCGTTCAATTATAATTACAATGCAAATTTTACCCCATTACGTAATTGATACAGAAAAAAATTCAGTCAACCATTTTCTTTTGAACGTTTGTACAAGATGCACTTTGTTCTATGTAAATACCATACTTTCATATTATAACAATTAATAAGCATCCCTAGACACAAAAAGTATCGCATGAAACTTCGCAAGTAGGTACCTATACACCAATCTACCTATCTAACTACCCAACTTTTCAAAAACAAAAGACATTATGTGCTCGAATTGACATCAAAAGAAACTACAAGTAGAAAAGGTATACTGTACAGTGTACAGTATATCTTCCTCGCATGAATGTAAAACCAGAACGGTTAACCAGAAAAAAAAACCTCAACATGGTCAAATTCTCGTCGACTGAGAAAAAATACAGTACAACTTTTATAAGTTAACATTATTTTAATTGGCTGTGCTGGTACAATGGTACATATAACATTTTGCATATATGTGTAGCTACTGTAACTCTTCGCATACAACTAATAATAACAGACGAGAATAGCTTATTTCGTACATTAAGGTAGGATGGGGTTAGATGGTTCGACAGGTCAACACACATCATTGTTTTGTGGTATACCTAGTTTTAATCATCCTAAAAATTGATGTTTACACGTACACTCGTCATTTGCAGGTATCTGTCTCTATTCCCCCCTCCCCCAGTGATCTAAAGTAAATAATTCTTTCATATAAAAGGTAAATTGTACATTGAAAAAAAAAAAAAAAAAACGAACAGAATGTTTCCATTTTTTTCATCCAATTTCTCAATACTATACTTGGCTGTTTTTTCTATGCCATACTTTTCCTAGCTCTATAAGTAAACTAAAATATATAAAGGGAATTTTTTTGCTCTCCGGCCTTTGATTTTTTCTTCAACGTTGCTATTTATATTCGATAAAGTTTGATAGTTTATATACTAAACAGACAGCTTTTTCATTAAGAAAATTTACAAAAAAATCACGATTCGTTGGCTGCACTACAAAGCATTTAGATGTAAAAAAAAATCTATCCCCGCTTCGCGTATTTCCATAATTAAGATAAATGTCGGCCAAAGAAGAATGTTCTCCGTTAAAAATTGATTCGATGGGTGCGATGGCAGCTTCATCTTCTCAAAGAGTTTAATTTCATTTGAAAAAGCCCGCTTTTAGGTTTTAAGGGAAAAAACTGTTGTAAGTCACCTGTCCAAATAATCTGCGTTGCGTTGGCTCTCTGGTGCGACGTTCATTTACCCTCTGTGGCCCTTCTTGCGCGACAGGGACAGGGACAGGGACACATAAAACCTTTCGGACAACCTCAAAGGCCGTGTTTACACTGGCTAAGTAGACAGGCTCGATTAAAGAGTGGAAAGTTGTCTTTTTTTTCGGCGGGTAATACCGTTTCGCAGTCGCTAATATGCATCATGGTTGGAGCTGGAGCTGGAGCTGTGCCCACGACGCGACGGTGGTGCGCAGCATATAATTACAACTTTTATATATATACGTGACTAAAGTACGAAAAAAACGTTACAAATGAATTTCTTCCTTCTTTACAGGTCTGCCGAGTTGGGCAAGAGTAGCAGGGTGTTTTTTCCGCCTTGTGCCGTCAAAATGCTCGTACACGTCCAGGATTTTTCCACTTTCTCTCGACCGGGTCGCGTATTTTCCCTTCAAAAGCCGCAGCTTAATGATTATTTCTTAATGAAACGTTTTGTTTGTTTGGAGAAATTTCGCAGGCGAACGTTTATTTTATTTTTATTTTTTGTTTATGTTTGCGTATTCTCGTATACCTACTTTTGCCATTGGTGAGTAGGTAGGTAGGTAGGTAGGTAGGTAGGGATACCTATATGTATGGTTTAAATATCACGAAAAAACCCGAGACTAATAAACGTTTCGTAAATCATTTTAAAATAATTAAATTTTTTTATCCTTTTCCAAGTCTCTGGGCGGTTTTGTTACCCTCATCAGCGTATTTTTTCTACCCTCACTTCTCCGACTTCCTTTGAATAATTACGTAGGTACGAATGTTTCGAGTTTAACGGTTTGACAGGCGAATAAATGTGACTTTTTGCTGCCTCGTAATGCAGATTTTTATTTATACCCGCATACGAGTACATGTAGGAGCATGGTATGACTATGATGAACGAGATAACTGCTAAATTCATTTTCAACTTTTTAACCCGGATGAGATTAATTTTGATGAATTTTAACAAGACTGCATTCGAAAAGGTTGCTTTGCGGATTGACGAAGTGACGACTTTTTTGTGCTCTTGATAGACCATTGATATAAGAAGAAATGATAGAAGAATTCTTCGATTGTTGAGGTGAAGTTTGAAAATTTAAATTACTGGAGCGGATGAGTTTGAAACACTTCTTGGAGAAATTAAATTAAAAACAGACGTTTTATTTTAATCGTTGGTAATTACCTCCAGTTCTGAGTATTGCTTTCTCAAATGGAATATTGACCTCAAAATGAAAAAATGTTCAATTTTCATATTTTGTTTTGAAGTTTCCAAGAAAAAAAAAACACTCACGCATTTAGCGTAAGAAGACCGGTTTTTCTTGAAATAAAATCTGTTGCGGACGAATTGATCTGTTTACAATCGAATCGAATCATTTACAAACGATTGGTGATTAAATTAATTTATTTATTTCTTAGTGAATCATTCGCTAACGGATGAATTAATTTACGAATGATTCGGTTTTTGTGAAATTATTGTATAGGAATTGATCTGTTTTCAAGCGAAGTGAATCAAATCGAATCGAATCATTCACAACCGATTAGCGATTGAACAAATTGATTTATTTCTAGGTGAATCATTCGCGAACGAATTGAATTTTTTAGTGAATCATTCACGAACGAATTGATTCGTATAACTGACTCGTTCGCGAACGAATCGATTCATTTACTCAATTTTTGGTGAATCATTCACGAACGAATTGAATTATTCTTGGTGAATCATTCGCGAACGAATCGATTCATTTACTCAATTTTTGGTGAATCATTCACGAACGAATTGAATTATTTTTAGTGAATCGTTCGCGAACGAATTGATTCGTATAAGTGACCCGTTCGCGAACGAATCGATTCATTTACTCAATTTTTGGTGAATCATTCGCGAACGAATTGATTCGTATAAGTGACTCGTTCGCGATCGAATCGATTCATTTACTCAACTTTTGATGAATCATTCACGAACAAATTGAATCATTGTTTGTGAATCATTCACAAACGAATTGATTCGTATAAGTGACTCCTTCGCGAACGAATTGATTCATAAATTAAAGAATTGATATCGGTTCAACCGTTCCTGAGAGATTCAATTCTTAATAAATTTTGTGCAAAGTCACCCCATGAAAATTTCCAGAAGCTCAATTTTATTTGCAATTACGCTCGAAAGCTGCGAACTTTTGGATCATGGCGAAAGTCCGACATTATAGGAACTGTGATAGACTTGTGAGATTTCAAGTTTCATGAAAATTGGTTCAGTTGTTCATCAGGGTAATCATTTAAACGTGAAAAATGTCGGAAAAAATGTTGTCGCTCAATAAACTTGGAAGCTTATTTGAACTTTTGAAAAAAAAATTACCAAAAATTGACAAATGGAATTTACGTTTAAAATTTGGCTAAAGATGAATATCATTTCGATTTTTCTGCGAGTATGGTTGTATTTTCGCATCATCCTATCGTTTCTCGTGCGATCAATTAACATTTTACGTGAACTTTACGATCCACCGATTAACGATAAACTTTTCTTCAAAAAGAACTCCGACAAAGGCGACGCGACGTCGTCGGAGGTGCTTTCAAAAGAGAAAAAACTTTCGCTATTTTGCTTCTCGCGGTAACCGCAACAAAGCCGGTTAATTGAATCGGAAAAATAACGACCGTACTTCATATCAAAAAAGGTTAATTGTTCGAGACACAGTACAGCTACATATATACAAGAGTAAAAGAGCCCTTCATGTAAAACTCAGCTCGCAGATTTAAACACTCCGAAGTACATATTTCTAGCTACGAGACGCCTCTGCCTGCAAAAATATGCTTATACGACAGACTGTTAACCGCATCCGATATCGATTACCTGATATCGTTTTTGCAAACTATGCGAAAAGTTTTCTTCTAGTAATTATTAGACCTATCGTTAATTAATTTCGACAAATAAACCACCTAATCGCCGCATGTCTGTCTTTATTTGTCGCATATGCCTTTTTTCTTCGCTTATTTAACCAGATTCCTACGCAGTCCTAATGTTGTGGCGACCAACTTACCTACGCATAAAACCACACATACCACATGCGAACCATCTCACAGTGAAAAGCTAAAGGGCACGCATATATTACACGAAAATCGTGTTGTTTAAATAAAGCTAACGTTATAAATCAACCTTACCATTTACCACAACACTCGGGAGGGTGTGCTCAAAAAAAGTCGTCCATCTACATACCTAGACCTACATACTAATTTGTATGCCTACCATTTATTATAAGTATAATTAGCAGGTAATTTCATTTATTTACCTACTCGCAGCGTTGAGCGCAGACAATCCAATTTATTTATCTGTTAATACATAACTTTAGACTGTTCCTTAGCGAGCATCGAAATTCGAAATAAGAAAATAAATCTTATATATCTATTACACGCTATTTCTTGCATGGACTTCAATTAACGCCTTCGTGGAAAAGAAAACAAAAACGTAGACGAAAGGGTGAAAAAAGGTCTGTCTTGGACGATAAGAAATTAACGCGATCTGACAAATAAACCAAACACCTTTAGCAGATTTCACTCACTTAACATCTTCTCTAGACTATATATAGGTATAGAGCATAGAGTATAATATACAATACAATATCGAAGACGTGTACACACCAGTCACATAATACCCATCTCTCTTATGGCCTTTATCCCGCAAAAAACCCTCTTCGATGCTTAATGTGTTTATACAGGCTCAACAAAGCTAATATTTACTTCCTTCGCGCGCTTTTACTGTTTATACGACAAACTTGTCAACCTTTTCATTTCCTCTTTCCACAGCATTGGCATTTTATAGAAAATACTTAGAGGTGTCTATCGTTGCAGAATTCCTTCGTTGAATGGCGAGTTAGTAGGATGATCTTTACAGGACTTGACTTGGTAAATGTAGTGTTCGAAACTAATTAAAATTACTTCTTCGTTTTAAAGTTCGTCAAAGGTGTTTTGTTCGAGTTTACGGCAGCTTAATTTCATTTTTGGCCTTTTGATGGTCATTTTATCCAAAACTGGAAAATTCTAAAATCATACTGTAGGATTTAAAATGGTTCGAGGCCGCAGCCAATCGATTCGAGAGCCTCGAGAGGTCAAAAAAAGGGCATAATTTCGAACTTTTTCAGATTTTTTTCACCTGAAAAATAAATTATGATGTGAAAAAATGATGATGAGTTTTGTGTCGATTGTTTTTATTTTAGTTGTTTTGGTTCGTCTTAGCATTTTTTTAAAAAAATTTTAAGGGTGTCTACAAGTAGTGAAAGTAGTGAAAAAGTAGTGGTTTTCACCTGTATTTTGCTTGAAAGGGAGTGAAAAATGAAAAGAAATGGTTGGTACTCGTAATTTGAAAAAGTAAATTCCAAAGTTCATTTTTGATCAGTTCTTAATAAAATTGTTTTGAAAATTGGAATTTCCAAAAAAAATCTGAAGGCTTCTAAACAGCTTAAAACCATTCCTCCGAATGCACTTTCACAGATGAGAAAATACTGAATTGCCATTTATCCGAATGCTGAATTTTACGAATAGAAAAATTCTCAAAAAATCGACGACCTTCCCCCTCTTTCTTTCTCTGAAAAGCATATTTGACAAAATGGACCAGAAAGTCTTAATTAAGACGTTTTGACAATTTTGACCAAAAAAAGTTATATTTTGACAATTTTTGCAAGAATTAGAACTTTTTACAATTTATGCGAAAAATTGGCCATTTTGACAATTTAAAAAAAAATTAGAACTTTTGGATCATTTTGAAAAAAATTAGGAATTTTTACTTATCTATTAATTTTGACAAAAATCAGGACTTCTCTCACAATGTTGTCTAAAAATGAGACTTTTTGACGTGCATATATTTCGAAAAATGAGGACATTTCTGACAATTGGCGAAAAAAGGACATTTTTTGGTAATTTTGAAAAAATCACTTTTTCAACGAAAATAATGATTTTTGACAATTTTGGTAAATACAAATAATTAGGGCTGTTTTACAAAAAAATCAGAACTTTTTTGAAAAAAAATTTAAACGTTTTGACAGTTTTGACAAAAAAGCGATATTTTGACAATTTTTGCAAGAAGTAGAACTTTTTTACAATTTATGCTAAAAATTGGCCTTTTTGACAATTTTGAGAAAAATTAGAACTTTTGGATCATTTTGAAAAAAATTAGGAATTTTTACTGATTAATTTTTTGACAAAAATGGGGCCTTTTTTGGAAATTTTGAAAAAATTATTTTTTCAACAAGAATGATGATGACTTATGACAATTTTGACAATAATCAGGACCGTTTTATGGCTAAACTTTTCGACAATTTTGAGGAAAATTAGAACTTTTTTAACATTAAAACTTTTTCAACAACTTTGGCGAAAATGAGGACTTTTTACAAAAAATGTCGAAAAAATCAGGGTTTCTTTTTGTCAATCGAACATTTTTCAAATCCCTGAAAATTCTAGCTCTCCAACTCGAGTTTAAATCATTCTCGCACCCCTCCCTGCATCCCTCCCCCTCCCCCGGTCATAGTAAATTCCAAAAGACTGCAAATTTTAAGTTTTTGCATTCCGATTTTTAAATTTTATCCATTATTATTAGATAATGCCCTACTTAATAGCTGTAACACTCTTCCTTGCCCCAAAATACTTCGAAAAGTACCTAGTTTATTTCTATTTGATCAAATTTCGGTACCTTTAAATTTGCAAATATTCACCTGAAATAAAATAGAAGGATGAAATTCGGTACCCAAGATTTTGTCCGATGTATTTTTGAACACTTCTGAGGAACCCAAGTCAAAACGTACGAGTATGCATGAAAAATGTGCGACAATTGCAGAAGCAAACGATGACGTGCTAATTTGAAAAACTTGAGCATAAAAATATGAAAAATTTCAAAACTTTGGCACATCAAGTGAACTCCATTCAATAAAACAAATTCACTAACTAAGATTAAACGACGTCCACTTCACATCCTTATTCGAATTTAGCAATATTTATAATTTTCTTACAAACGAACTACCCTCTAAAGGCGATTCAATTTATAAAATTGACATCGTCTTATTCACGACGAAGAAATACCTCAACTGTCTCGTTAAGCTTCTTTCCCACAGCTCTTCGGCAAAGTTGAGTAATTTTTTCCCTTCAACATCAAATGTTTGGTTACCTACGCGGAAATTATTAAAAATATGTTTTAAGGCGATTTTTTTTTTTGTTTCTTTTCGCGGTTGTGCTCGATTCACTTAAGAAAATTAATTTCTCGTTAAAGATGTACCACTATTATAGGTAGCTATTTTAAAAGAGGCAAAGGTATGTATCTCGAGGGTGGCATGTTTTTTGCGGTTTCGGAGACGCGAGAGATCTCACAGTCGCATACGACAATTAATTACGATATCCTTTTAGTGTCTCGAAATGGGGATTTTTTTCCATTCGGTTATGAGAGGAGTGGCATTTATCTATGTCAAGAGTGACTTTACTCGGTCGATGGGCTGTTTTCTTTCTCTTTCTCTTCCTCTCTCTCTCTATAAATATGAACTATATCGAAACGATATAAATCACAAAGTTTAAATAATCCATTTGTAAGATTATAACGGAATGCATTGCGTTCTATATACTACGTATATCTGAAGACGAAGAGAAAAAGATAAAAGAACGACAACGGTGGTGCAGTATACAGTATACTATTTCAAATAATGAAAACAGGCAACAATACGAGGCTTTTTTGATAACTAATATACAATATGTAGAAAGACGCGTATACAAAAGAGAGAAATACTCGTACATTCGAAAACTATTACCATAAATCATAAACGATAATATCAGACTGTATATGTGAGTAGGCGATCGTGTACGTTCGTATATCGTTTAAGAGAACGTGAGAGGAGCACGAGGAGTCAGCGACGTTTTACGCAACAAATTGAATTAACTGTTCGCAATCCATTAGTCTCTCGGTTTAGGGGATGAGCGAGTATTTAGTATAAAGTCGGGGTGGCCAAAAGAGAGACCTTTAACTTCTTATACCATACTCAATTTAAGATTTCTGCAGCTTTGTAAGTGTGCAATGTGTACTCGGTGGCGTCTGGAAAAATGCACCGAGAAGAGGGCTTCGGCCATTAATTCTATTAGTAAAAACCGACACGAGCGATCTTAATGCTTCTTTTTGAAAAGAAAATTAAAATCATTGTAGAAATAGCGAACTTATTTAAGACGTTTTCAGAGACTCAGGGTGGTAAAATATACCCAAACTTTGGAGGATTTTTGATAAGAAACGTGCATGCTTTGGGAACCCTGGCGTTATCGATAACGTCGTTATTAAAGTTACTTAGCTGTCTTAGTGTATATGGAGAACCCCTTCTCGATGCAGAAATATTATGAACTGTAACAACCCTCCCTTGTTTTTTTTTCTCTCTCACTTTATGGTTAAATGGTACTTGGATTAAAAATGAACGGGGAATTGCAATTTGTCGTCCTCGTCTCGTTTCGTATTCTCTAATCACGCCTTTTAAAATAGTCGAACGCAAAGGTCGAGTCGAGTTGCCTAGTACTATATCTCGTTCGAAGACAATTTGCCACATCAGGCACTTCCTCACTTTATAGGTACAACGATCCACTCTCTGGGAAAGTATCCGAATACCCCTCGTACGTTTACGTTACGTATATATCGAGTATATATTTTAATTCCCTCGTGCGATAATTGCCGATGAAGCTGGAACTGGAACGAGGATTGCAGAATTGTAATCGCCGTTGTTGGGAATTATTAGCGTCGGAGTCGTAATTGCCAGCCTATGCGACCCTTACGTGTACGCCTAATGTTTACTTTGAGATGGAAATGATTCGAGGAGAGGCGAGATACGTACTTAACATCATCAGAGGATACGTGGAAACATCTGGGTTGCTTGTGTTTTGACGTATGTGCTCGATATTGTTGTAAATTAGGGATGAGAATTGGACTACCTACCAATATTGCAAGAAGTGTTACTGAGCAACTGAGATTTATGATTTTCTCGGGAACTTGGAATAACTTTAAAGATAGAAAGACTGGATAATTTATTTTTTAATTGAAGATGCAAGTGAATCAGTTACATGAAGAGGGTTCTCGCAAAAATTTGTTCTGAGAACGAGGGAGAGGGTGGGGGTATGGGAACGATTTAAACTCGAGTTAGAGAGCTAAAATTTTCAGGAATCTGAAAAATGCCACATTGGCAAAAAGAATACCTGATTTTTTCAAAATTTTTTGTGAAAAGTTCTCATTTTCGACAAAATTGTTAAAAAAGTTTTATTGTCCAAAAAGTTCTGATCTTTCTCAGAATTGTCAAAAAGTTTCACATTTAGCCAAAAGTGTAAAATAGTCCTGATTATTGACAGAAGTCATAATTTTTGTCGAAAAAGTGATTTTTTTCAAAATTACCAAAAAAGATTCCATTTTTGCCAAATTTTCTGAAAAGTCCTCAATTTTCCCAAATGTGCGTAAAGTCTCATTTTCATGCAAAAAATTGTGAAAAAAGTCACGATTTTTGTCAAAGTTGTTAAAAATTTCCAATTCTTTTCAAAATGATCTAAAAGTTCTAATTTTTCTCAAAATTGTTAAAAAACCCCAATTTTTAGCTTAAATTGAAATTAAGTCCTAATTCTGGCAAAAATTGTCGAAATATCCCCTTTTTTTGTCAAAATTGTCAAAACGTCTCAATTTTTATCAAAAAAGTCTGAATTTTTCGAAGTCAACGAAGAAGGTTTCATATTCAGCCAAAATTGTAAAACAGTCCTGATTATTTATTGTCATAAGTCATAACTTTTGTCAAAGAAGTGATTTTTTTCAAAATTACCAAAAAAAAACATTTTTGCCAAATTTTCTGAAAAGTCCTCACTGTTTCCAAGTGTGCATAAAGTCTCATTTCCAGCCAAAATTGTGAAAAAAGTCATAATTTTTGTTAAAATGATTCAAAAGTTCTAATTTTTCTCAAAATTGTTAAAAAAGACAATTTTCAGCATAAACTGAAATGAAGTTCTAATTCTGGCAAAAATTGTCAAAATATCCTCTTTTTTTGTCAAAATTGTGAAAAAAGTCCTGATTTTTTGTCAAAATTGATAAGTAAGAATTCCCAATTTTTTTCAAAATAATCCAAAAGGTTTCATTTTTCTCAAAATTGTCAAAAAGACCAATTTTTAGCATAAATTGTAAAAAAAGTCCTACTTCTTGCAAAAATTGTCAAAATATCGCTCTTTTGAGTTTTGTCAAAATTGTCAAAACGTCTTAATTTTCTTCAAAAAAGTTCTGATTTTTCTGTAAAACAGCCCTGATCATTACCAAAATTGTCAAAAGTCATTATTTTCGTTGAAAAAGTGATTTATTCAAAATTACCAAAAAATGTCCCTTTTTTGCTAAATTTTCAGAAAAGTCTTCATTTTCCAAAATATGCATGTCAAAAAGTCTCATTTTTAGACAAAATTGTGAAAAAAGTCCTGATTTTTTTCAAAATTGCCAAAATGGTCAATTTTTTACATAAATTCTAAAAAGTTCCAATTCTTGCAAAAATTGTCAAAATATCCCCTTTTTTTTGTCAAAATTGTCAAAACGTCTCAATTTTTATCAAAAAAGACTGAATTTTTCGTAGTCAACGAAGAAGGTTTCATATTTATGCCAAACTTGACAAAAAAAAGTCATTGTTTGAGTGTCTACATGGAATTTGTTGGCCGAAAATGACTACCTTTCTAAAATTCTCCCCCCCCCCCCGCCGATCAATTTTTCATTTTTTAAATTTTATTTTGTTGGTTTGGACTTTGTAATTTTTTACATTGAAGTAGGTACATATACGTTTTCATCAATTTAAACCATCACTACATTTTATTCAAGTTGTTGAAATTTCTCATATGTAAGTACGTATTAAAAATACAAAATGAACGAACTCGAAAAATAACCAAATTAAAAATAGAACAATTCAAAAATACATACAATGACAAATTAACAAAAAAAGGAAGATCTTTTTGGCGATTTTGAATAAAAAAGTGAGGCTTGAGAGCAATTTTGGCTAAAAAAAAAACGGGATTCTTGGGTTTAAAAAAACAGAACTTTTAGTTTTAAAAAATTTTAGTTATTTGCAAATTACAGATTTGTTTGAAAATTTCACAAATTTAGGCACTTTTTTATTCAAAAAATAAGAAATTTAAAAAATGGAAAAGATGGGGTGACGGGTGGGTAGAAGGAAGCGTGCTGGTAGACTCAAATTGGTATGTACATTTCAAGCTCGCCCGTTTTTTTTCGAATTCTTGATGCACCTTGTCCTCCCTCTTCATATTAAACCATAAAATTTCGAATTTTTGGGTAGTCCAGAATAATTCTTATAATATGATTTTGATTCAAGCTGCTCACTTGTAAAGCTGGGACATCTCTCCCTGTTATCAAAATCGATCTTCGAGCTGAAAAAACTGAATTCCAGTTTTAAAATTTTTAGATGAACCAATGTATATTTTTAAAATTTAAATCACTGCCCATTCGTTGTTGAAAATATTCGTTCAAAATTAGTTTCTGGCATCCTTATAAAAATTATTAACATGAAGGTAGGTATTAAATATATTTTTTGAAAATTTGTACCAAAATCTGGGGCTCATAAGGCAATTACAATTCATTTGATAGTCCTCACAATGCATCATGGATAATTTTCATATGTCAGAACAGAATGCTTAAGCATGTATGAATGATTACTCCATAAGTAGGTGTGCAGACAGCAGACTGAGTGCCTAGAGATATGCGTTCATTTAATGATGCATTAAGTATCATCATCCATAAAAATGAAATAAAACGTGTGTTTATTTTCCGGTTTACGTATTCACGACATTTTATGACAACTTGACCATGTTGCATAAGAATAACAAAAAAATTCAAACCACAGTTCATGCAGTTGGTAGAGATAGCTGGCTGTAGATGGAAATGCTTTATTCTATTCGTTCTCCTACGTGTGGCATTTTTAATTTAATATAATATTATTCTTATAGGATAACATAGTAGCGGAGGATTATGTACACAATAAGATGGAGTAGATGTGGGGAGGGGGGTATCTCGTGACGGTATTAATTCATACTTGAAAAACTCGTGTTAAATATTTTATCTTCGTTAGGTATACCGAACCTGAAGCTAATCAGGTAGCATATTTGTATTGCGTGACTTTTGTCAACTTGTTAATGAGCTAGAGGATTTATAAACGATGTGTTGATTTTTTTCTTTTCCTTCTTGTGTTACAGAATTTCGACTGCCATAATCATATTCGTGTAATTCAGCCAATGGGAGATGGCTCCAGACTGTATGTTTGCGGTACAAATGCTCATAATCCGAAAGATTGGGTTGTATACGTAAGTACAGTATAGTTTTTCTAATCATTTATAGTACGTGACATGTGATTGGCTCTTCACGATGCATTTGTTCTGCAGAGCAATCTGACTCATTTACCAAGACACGAACACGTACCAGGGATCGGATCAGGTGTTGCGAAATGTCCTTACGATCCTAATGATAATGCTACTGCAATTTGGGTAGAGAAAGGAAACCCAGGAGAATTACCAGCCCTGTACAGTGGCACGATTGCCGAATTCACTAAAGCTGACACGGTGATATTTCGAACCGATTTACACAATTTGACCACCGGTCGGACTGCCTTTTCTTACAAGAGGACTTTGAAATACGATTCGAAATGGTTGGACAGTAAGTACCTATCGAGGATTTACGATAAGCTCTTGTTGATATTCACGTATATATAGTCTGGATGATTTTCGAATTAATCGCACGTCGTCGTCGTCATCATCATCGTCTATACTTCTGCTCGAGTTAATGGATGATGATGAATGAGCGGAATAGAAAAGAGGGAGGCGATGATGATGAAGGGGGAGGGGGTGAAAGATGCGGCGGAATTTTTAATTACCGATAATTGTTCGTCATAAATTGAAATTCCTAAAAGATGGTAGTAATTTTAAACGAACCGTGAAGATGTACCGGATTATTTCCCTTTTGCAGCATCGTTTCACCAGGACGAATGTTTACGTGCAACAATGAACGCACGAGTCGAGCAGACAGATGAATTCTAATTATTTTTATAAGAAGAGAGGGATTTTGGTGTTTTCGAGTAACGTTTAACTATGGTCTTTTAATTATTCGTGCTGGCAACGACGATTATGCTACGAGTATTACCGAGCTTCTGTAGGTACGTTATGATTCGATGAATGGCGCGTGTTTTATGGAAGTAATGGGAGGAATGTGGTTAGGTGCGATGAGATGTTAAGTATGACTGAAATGTCAAGAATATGATGGTTAATGAGAAACAAACGTTTGTGGGTGTACTTACCAAAAACATAATATGGAAAGATGTATTAGTTGCATCGTATTATCCTCCATGCGAAAATGTAGGTTGTCAAATGTAATAATGCTTGTGAGCTGGTATGAGTTCCTCACGCATCTGAGTGCCTGAACCTGCAGAGTTGATGCCAGATTTTAAGAAGATATCAGACATGGGAGGAAATCAGATGGTTCTAAGAAATTTTGTGGAATACTTTGCCTGACAGGTTCAAGTTGGGTTACCAACCCTAAAATTAGAAAATACAAAATTAGGGGCTGTCTTTTTCATTTTGATTTTTGAGGTGGTGTTATTCCATGAATATTGCAGATGAGAAATGATTGAAGGGTTTAACAAAATTATATGACTTGATCTGACCACACCTGATCAGTAATCAGAGCTGATCATTTTCCTTTGGCAAGCTATGATGAAGGATTACAAGTAAGGGTTATTTTTATGGAATTTTTCAAACCAAGTAGGTGCTTCTTAAATCCAACCACGAGTAGTAAAATTTTGCTGCCTATGTTTTTTATTTGGGCCAGATTCCATCCACGATACAATGAAAAAAATATAGGAAAATAGAGGAGTCTTTCAGTACAATGCTGGTTGGATTGTTTTTTTTTTTCATTTTTCCAGAAACAAAAACAAATTATTTTATCGTTTGTTAGGTTAGGTTAGGTAAAGTAAGAATAAAAAGATTTGCAACGCCAAAAAGATGAATTCAGATACCTATTAGAATTTGGAACTATTTCACACCGAAAAAATAAGAACCATCTTCATCATATGCACGACAAAATCCTTCTTGGAAATCATATCAATTTAGGTGCAAACTTGGCCAAAAAATTATACTGTGTACATATACTAGAAGGGTTCATCGTATCAGTGAATTTGCACCAAATATCTGCAAAGAGTATAATGTTCTTTGTGAAAAAATTGGAAGACTGCCATACAAGTCTGAAGTTTTGCCAGTGTTGGTCAGTGCGAAGAATGAGTGACCTTTTGTTGAAGATACAATGAAACCTTTTTGTTCTGCTAGTAAAATAATGCGTATATTTTGACGACAAAAGTTGTCGAAATTTAGGTCTTTTTCACGTTGCAATCGTTATCATAATTATACCTACTCGTAGTCATTTTACGAGTCCGTAAGGACTGAGAATTTTCAAACCAAATGAAGGTTTTCTGTTTTTTTTCCTCCACTATAGTCGTGATAGATTCAAGTTTTTCGAGTATGTTTCGAATCAAGACTGTTATTTTTGAGTAAAGAGGGTAGAACAAAATTAAAAAACTTTCACCGATGGTAATCGTAAAACATTTTTCTCGTCTGAAAATTGCTCCAAAAAAAAGATGCTCTGTATATTTTTTTTCTTCTTAGGCAATTAAGCGTTTCGTCGTCGTCGTTTTCGCGACTTTTTGCAAGTTTTTTTTTTTCGCCTTGTTTCGAGTTTACGTAATTTATAATAAAACAAAAGTACCATCGAAAAATATTCGAATTACAAATTACATTCGTCGCGAGTAAGTATATTTGGACGAGATAAAATTCAAAAGAAAAGTTCGAATTACTTATTCGTGCATATTTTTTGACGGTGTTTATGTGTGCGTATGTTAACAAGCAGGATGTTTGTTTGGTATGTACATGACAGTGCTTTTTCTTTGCGCTTTATTCTTTTCCTCCTCTTTTCCCTTTCTTTACTTTTTTTTTTTTTTGAAATGAATTATTCAAGAAATCTTCTTTATTCGTGAAAATATTTTATTAACTTCGCCCTTCGTCTCTTTGAAATTGGTCTCGGGTTGTGAAAGTTTATTAAATTTTACTCTTTCCGGATTCTTTTGGCAAACGAAACGCGGGCGAGAAAATTTATTTTTCGCATACAACAAAAAAGCAACGATTTGTTAGAAGTTTTAACAGTTTAAAAGTGAAAGGGGGACGATGGCGCAAGGCAGCACGACTAAAACAAGCAACAAAGCAGAATGAATTTGTCAACGTTTCCGCCGCCATCTTCCTGTCTCTGTCTGTATTCCTTTTTCTGTACTTTGCAAGTCCCCTGTTGTATTCCGAGTTGTACACGAACGAGTAATACATACATAGCTTGTAGCTCGCTAAAGCTGACAAAGAGAAGCAAAAATTCTATTTCTGCAACTCGAAGTCGACTCTAGCAACGCGTTCGCGTCTCTCTCTCTTAGTCTCTTTACACCTTATGAACAATCTGAATAGACGTACAGAGAGGCCCGCTCCGGTCGTCATCGGAATTTTCCATCCTGTTGCCCCTCGTCTCGTGTAAACGGCTCGGCGGCTTAAAAAAGTGGCGTTTTGCATCCTGCCGTCGATGTATTTGCATTAGAAGAGTTTTTCCTTTTGTCGGCCTTGTTAATTCGGGCGAAGTTTTTGTAAAACGCGGTTCGTTGATTTTCATTAAGATGCGGTATAGTCGCGGTACGTGCTCGAGGCGATATAGATTTACGCATATGGGTGACGCTGAGTATTCTCCAGGCGTGATTTCTTCCATAAGCTGCCACTTATGAATGTGTGAAATTTTACCACTCGAATTCCCCTTCGAATAAAAACACCCTCTATATATATACTCGTATTCGACGAGTACGGAATATACGAGCGCCGCGTACCAAATAACTCGCTATTACTCCGGCTAAATGAATTTCGTTACATAAATGGGAAACCTCTTTTGTTTATTTTTTTCCATAATCAAGAGAAACTCGAGTGGGATGAGATTGGTTTTCAATGAGCGTGACTTAATGCTGACAAACATATCTCGACTTGAAATAAGAGTGCAATATATGATAACTGTCCCTTTCATATTCGATGTGAAAGTCAATACGTTTACGTATAAATGGCGGATATCGAGTGACTCTCTTCAAGACTGCCAGCAGAAAGGTCACTTATAGTGCTTTTAGTCGTATCTGGATGTCTTGCATCTGCAGTTTGGCAAACTAAACTGCACAATGTAAATAGATTTGCCGAATCTCATGTATGAAGGAGGAAAGTTATTCTGTGCCGCTCGTTTTAGGAGAAGAATCATAGGTACATTTATACTACCTATGTGAACCCTGAAAACTGAAGGAGCATCCAAATCCAAATGGAAAAAAATAGGATCTGATCAAGTAGACCAGAAGACAGACCTCTCTGATCTGAACAAATCTGATTAGATCTTATCAGTATTATGTAAATCTGAATTGATAAAATCACGTCTATTTAAGAAAAACTGATATAATCTTGGTCAGATCAGTTCAGACCCTTCTGATCAGACTCGTTTAAACCTATCTGATCTGATCTCCACACGTCCTAAATCCAACATGATCAGATCAAAAGAAATTTGCTCAGATGCAATCAATTTCCCAATTTGATTAGTTCCGGACATTCCCTGGATCCAATTTGACCTGATGAACAATTTGATCAATGATCAGATTAAATCTAATCAGATCCTGCCTGACATTCTCTAAATCTAATTGGATTTGTTCAAACCTGATATGGCCTAATTAGAAATACCTGATCCGATTTAAACAGCTCCGATTAGAGCTGTGGAAAATAAGCACACTGAAGCGACAACTCAGCTTATAGAAATAAATGTCAGCTAACTGCTGCTCTGAGCCTACATGCTGTACCATGAGCATGTTGTCTTTGATTTAGTCTCTGATGAAAAAACATTTTCTCTGAATGTGTTTCATCTGAGAATGAAATTCCACGTTTTCTGCTACTCTAATAGCATTTTTGTTATGTATTAATGAAACACAGGGCTTTGAACCTGTACCTACCCTACATATATCCAAAAATGTACGAGAATACCCGAAGGAAGATTCATAAATTTCTGTACCCAAACCTGTACCCTTACCATCAACTTTTTAGATATGAACTGCTAGCGGTGCATTCTTAAGGCTATTCTCTATAGAGCGCATTCTGTAAGATTTTTTGGTGAAAAATGGTCAACTTTGGGCTGGGATTGTGCTAAAACTTTTTTTTCTTCAAATTATTTATTTATGGAACTGATACAAGAATCAACAACCTAAAATTATCAAAGCTATTTACAACACTATTTGAAAATTATTTTTAATTTACAGTAATTTGCGTAGTGCACTTAGAGGTTGATAAGGTCCAACATGTGGAGTCTGCTCAGCCTCCTTGTGTCATCACTTTGATCTAAAAGAACTACAGCGTCACAATTTGGGTGTTTATGGAGCTGGTTCACATATGCGTTCGCTTTTCAGTGTATAATTACATCCACTGGTTCTAGTCAGAGGTCACTTCAAAGTTGCTCATTTGAGACAAACCAAGTTGCCTTGGTTATGGCTCTCATGAACTTATTTTGAAAATGCTCAATGACAAGGCGATTTGACTTTTTCCTGACACCCCAAATTTCACATCCATATGACCATGCAGGAAGAAATATGGTTTTGTAAATTAACCGCTTGTTGGCTAAGCTCAATTTAGAGTGACTTCCAATCAACCATTGAAATTTTCAAAATTGTAGGTTCTTATGGTCGCGTTTATTCCTAACATGTTCTTGCCAATTCAGCTTACAATTTCAAACCCGTACCCTTACCATAGACTTTTTAGATATGAACTGCTAGCGGTGCATACTTGAAGCTATTCTCTATGGAGCGCATTCTGTAAGATTTTTTGATGAAAAATGGTCAACTTTGGGCAGGGATTGTGCGAAAACTTTTGAACGGATTTTTCTGGGGTTTGATTTATTTTGCTCAAAAAACATTCAAAAGTGAGGGTATGTTGAGATATTGATATTTTTGATTTAGGACATTTAATGGCTATAATAGGGAATTGAATGGAGGTACTTTAGATGCTCACACCTCTGTTGGAAAAGCAAAATTAGAAAATATGGCTACTTGTAATTACATACCCTCAATTTCATAGATGAAAATATGTATCAGTATTGGTGAAAAAAATTGGAAGAATTTTGAAAATTCACGGAGTAATCCTGGTCTGAAGTTTAGATGAGAGTGGGTCATGAGAAATGAGCACAACAAAATTTGTTCACTTGATTACACACAGTCTTATGAACAAACAATGAAAATAACGAACAAATCGGCTTCATATTTTGACCAGTTGTCGAATTAGAACGCTCTCTGTAGAGTATACCCTTAAGCCAATGGTCTTGAACATAGTTTCTTGGTTGGTTGGTTTGTTGTTTGGCTTCTGCACATGTCTGTCTGAATCTGAAAAATGTGCACAAGATTGACGTTGTACCAAATGACATATAATACCTCAGTGGAACCGTACTGTGGAGGTAAATGTCATAACAGTGCTGGCACATGTGCAGATTGCAACCCTCAACTTACTATGTTCAAGACAATGGCTGCATGTTCAGCTTATGGGCAGCTAGCAGTCCATATTGAAAAGTCAATGACCCGTACCCAACAAAATGAAACAAGGAATACCTATTACCTGTACCTGTACCCGTATCCTATAAAACTATTTTGAACCCGAATACCCGATAGATTGAGAACTGCATTTGGGTATTTATTGAATACCCGTGCCCATACCCAAAAAATTGTGGAATCCCTTACCCAATACCCTTACCTGATCATCTGAAAAGAAATTCTGTACCCGTACCCAAAAACATAAGGATATGAAGCCCTGATAAAACAGGAAATTCATGTAGATTGATTAGTTCACAAAACAACCTTGAGATCCAAAGAACTTCTTTTGATGCTTCATTCTCAGCTATAAGTTCCAATTTGCAACTGGAATCAGCCACAAGTTGCTACCATTTGCTGATCCAGGATATTGCCGCATCTGCAAATTTTATCAGCACAACAGTTGTCAATCAATACGTACTTGGACATCCAGCAAAATCTGAGTTACTGAAGCACTCGAGCTATTTCGAAATTGGATTGTGTTTGTAAACCAATTTGAAACTTATCATACAGGACAGGTATCGTAATCACTTGCTTCAAACAACTGATAAATTTTGAGTCAAAGTTATCATCACTCAAACTCCATCTCGCCAACCTAACATCAAACTGAGATCAAATATAAAATTTAAGTGAATTTCATTGAAATTCTGTCTGCTAAGAGGACATTATTTCTCAAAATAAAAAATATACTTGATATATTCATAGCCATCTCTAAAGGTCAATGAAAATAGACTTCTATTAAGATTCCAAAATTTTTGTGAGTTGTCCCAACCTTAGAATCATGATAAGATCTTACCTATAGGCCTTATTTTTTTTTCTGTTTCAAGAAAAATTAGGCTGATTGTAGTTCATGGTCAAAGGTACAATAACCACAGGTCCCCTTGGACTAAAATAGTGACATATTATTCCGTGAATATTAGCGCTTCTATTGGCTGTAAAAGGCTGAAATTGTCATGGTGGGCGTCTGAAGGTTCAAGGTTCCATGTGTAAAAATTTTATTTTTATTGATTCACTGCGAATGGAAAAACGAGCTCAGAACTGAAAATAGTACCAAGGCACAACACCTTCCCTGCTTTTTCAGAATTTCGATCTGTTTCGTGTGCTTTATCTACTTGATTGGAAGCTTCCTCATTCATAATCATTAGTGCACGCAACAATTTGGCGGTCTACCTTCAGAAGCGCAATTGCATCTTTGGTTCCTTTCTTTGCTATGTTACTTATTATTTTGCAACTGTGACCTGTGACTTTCATGATTGGATCAATTGACAATCTCATCCCATCAAAATCTAATAAATAATTCCAGTAAAAAAGGACTATAAACTTAAACTACTTATTTTAATGGGGATGTTTCAAAAAATTAATGTAGGTACGAGTACATTTTACTCACGTAGTAAAACTAACTGGTATTCAATCTACCTTAGACTGAGCTTTATACCCACATGCTAGTCTGAGGGAGCCCGAATAAGAGGGCGTTCAATGGCACTGACAGTAGCAGTGGCAGTACAGCAGATGCGGCTTAAAACGTCATAGTATAATATCGTATATAAAGAGGACACGGTTTTTTCATTTCAACTTTTATTGTCTTGAGAATAGCAGCATCACGCACAACGTGTCAGTTTAGGTTTTTCTTCTTATACGTACACGTATTAGCAGGGCGTTGTGGCCTTTTACAAAATTCTTGCGCGCTGTACACGTTATTGCATTACTTTTATCCTCGCAGTAGAGTGTACCAGAAGGGAAAGCCAATCCATAGCTAGGCTGTTTCGATGGATTGCATTGTAGGAAGCCGGATACTACGAAGAGATACTATTCCCAAGTGATGATCGTGTACTGCTGCTATGGCTGGACAATACAATACATAAAGAAGACTATAGGTACCTATAATGGACGATGGATAATTAACGCGAGAAATAAAAGGGATGAATTTCACCAGCGATAACAATGCACACGCAACAGTTGGTTGCGATTTGTATGGTAAACAAGAAGGAGCTATAGCTGTGTATAAACGTATAAGATGCGCGGTGCTGCCAAATTATAAGATTGGTCTCTCGAATGGCATCGTTTGGTGCCATTTTCATAATGTCATTTCACCCTCATTAGCATAATAACTGGCGTGGAAAACGTGTAGATGAGTTTTTATACGAGTTAAGTGTATCGCTTGCAGGAACAAGTCGACTGGTGGAAGTACAAAAAAGGTGTCTTGTCAATTTTTACCTTGTAATGGAACTCTGGCGATGTTTACTGGTGGCATTTTGAAAATTCCGGGGGCTAAAATGAAAACTAAGAATGAAAATTGTGAGATGAAGCATTCTTGATGCTTAGTGTTGGTAATTTTGAATTTATTTGATGTTAAAAGGTCTAAAAATATTTAATTTTGAGTCTTATGTGAAGCATCAAGAGTCGAAAAAGTAAGCTTGGTTTGGTTATTGATTTTAGGAAGTTTGAGTCTGATTTGAACGTAGCCAGAGCTGATCAGATCCAATCAGGTCGCCTTCATTAGATCTGATCAGCTCTGAACAAATTTAATCTGATCAAAACTTTGATTTGATCAGATCCGAGCAGGTCAAATTGGATCCATGGAATGTCTAGATCTGATCAGACTGGTTCAAATCTACTTGATCAGATCTGTTGAGACCTATCTAGAGGTGCTTGATCTGATCTGATAAGACCGATTTGCATTTATTTTGATCAGAACAGAACAGATCCAGACATTCTTATGGTAGAACCAATGCATCATACCATACAAAAGTTTTCAATTTTGTAAGAATTTTTTGCTCGTAAAAAAATACATACCTACTTCACAAAATCACTCCTAGACAGATTTAGTGCTTGCCTATGCAAGTAATTGAATAACTTTGCCTCTTCAAATATGAAAATTTGGAAACCTTCGTACACTCGAGTAGTTTAGTTCGCAGAATTGCCACACATTCTCACACGAGAGACTGCAGTATCGAAGTTTTAACGAAATTCTTCCCTTTATCGCGCAATTTTTGCAATTTTCGCCTTAAACAACGTACTCGTGCAACCTTTGATATACTTATGTCGGTAAAGTTGCCTCCTTCGAGATATATCCGGAGTTGATAATTTTTTGTCTTCTGTATTCTCATCTCGAGAATAATTTACGAGCCAAAGTTAAAGGGAAAAGTTTGTGCGATGAAAAAGCCTTAAGACGAAAGAACAAATAAGGTTATAGAGGAATATGTAGAAGAGAAAATTTCCCAATTACAAAAAGGAAAATTTATGCTGCATGCGTAACTGACTCGTGTTCGCGATTATATAAAGGAACTTATTGTTCGAGGTAGTGAGTTGATGTAGAATTGGTAAACGATCTTGGTAGGTTGGTCTTTTGTTAAGTAAATTATCTATAGAATACGTTAACGAAGTTGGGTATACTTCGGAGGCATATTTTGGAGGGAAATGATATGTGTGGAGTGTTAGAACCTATCATTAGTAATTCCGAAACCATATTTTGTCAGCAATTTCATGGGCACCAGGCACTTTGTGTGATTAATTCGAGAAAATATCCAGTTTTTGTTTGGATGAGTTTCAAGAGCTTGATGTAGGTACTAAAAACTGTAGAAATTGAATTCAAACCCTACGTGCTCTTTTTTTTTCACAGAACCAGATTTCGTTGGATCTTACGATGTTGGTCAATACATATTCTTCTTCTTCCGTGAAACAGCTGTTGAATATATCAATTGCGGTAAAAGTGTATACTCCAGAGTAGCTCGTATTTGCAAGAGAGATACCGGTGGTAAAAATATCCTGAGTCAGAACTGGGCTACGTACTTGAAAGCTCGACTAAATTGCTCGATACCGGGAGAATTTCCATTTTACTTCAATGAAATACGTAAGTGTACCTAATACCTATCCATTTTCGAACGAGTCTTAATGAACTTTAAAACGTTGATTGTGATATTTTACAGAGAGCGTATACAAGGTAGATGGAGACGATAACAAATTCTACGGTGTGTTTACCACTTCAACTACTGGACTAATGGGATCAGCTATTTGCGCCTTCACTTTAGAAGATATTGAGAAAGCATTCGCTGGTAAATTCAAAGAACAAGCTACCTCCAGTTCAGCTTGGTTGCCGGTTCTGTCAAACAAGGTACCCGAACCCAGACCTGGAGTTTGTGTCAATGATACGGAAACATTACCAGGTGAGTTGATGAAGACTTGAAAGATGATGGATTTTGAATTCCATTGAGAGATATAGAAGTACCTATCTATTAATTTATTGAATTCTCGTTTCAGATTCAGTACTGAATTTCATCCGATCACATCCTTTGATGGACGAAGCAGTAGCCCATAAAGATAACAAACCAGTGTATTATAAACGTGATCTCTTATTTACTCGATTAGTTGTGGATCCTTTGCAATACGACGTGTTCGGCAAAAGATACCATTACACGGTTTACTACGCTGGAACGAACTTGGGATATGTTTATAAGATTGTTCAGTGGCATGATGAAGGAGGACATTCGCATTCATCCTTGTTGGATATCTTTGAAGTTACTTCAGGTTTGCCTATCAGGACTATGGCTATTTCTCGAGAAGTAAGTCCGCTTCATTTTGGATATTTTCTCAGATTCCTTGTTGAATGAAGCGAGTACCTGTTAAATACTTATACTGTTATCCTTTTTACAGCACAAATCACTTTATATTGCATCTGACGAAAGAGTACATCAGATCGATTACATTATGTGTAATCATCGTTACGATAGCTGTCTCCGTTGTGTTCGCGATCCGTATTGCGGATGGGATAAAGACAGCGGAACTTGTAAACCTTATCAAGCCGGGTAAGAGAATTTGACATCTGTGTGTGGAAAAATAGGTACAGGGTGTTTATCATTTTGCAGTTGCTGATCTTTTATTCATGATGCTGCAACTAAATGTGCCTATTCTAAAATATGTAATTCTATTTTATCTTTTAGAGTTCCGTTTCATTTTTGGACGATCGAAATTTCTTATGAGCATACAGCTCGTTTACAATACTTTTCGAAGAACTGTTTATTCATAAATGAAGGGCTAATTGTGAAAGTCGCCTTAGTCAGCAGTGATTTTTGTACAAATCAATGAAAACGTTGTTGTCCTGCTTCAGTGATAATGTAAAAACTTCATGGTCAAGTATTAAAAAACATCTTCAACTATCCCAGAATGCATTACAATACTCATTTTTCCCTTTAAAATTGATGAAATATGAAAAAAAAAATGTTTATTGTGTGAACAAAAAAATGACTAAGACGACTTTTACAATTAGCCCTTCAAATCTTGTCCCTGCAAATCTATCTTCACAAGAGAAAATTTTGAAAATTTTAAAATGCTGTTTTAAAGGATATTTTGAAACTTTTTTTTATGAAATACGAATTTTCCTTCGATTTAACTTCGGACCATTGTGGAGCTTCTCGCAATTTTTCAGTTTTCTCCAGAAACTTCAAGTCACTTTGAAAAGCACAAAAATGAACTTTTACAGCCTATAAATTTGGCCAGTGCTTATTTAGCACTCTCTCGGCCGTTTTTGCAGATTACCGTAAAATTCCAGGAGTGTCGTCCAAAAATAAATTTTTGGTCAATTTGCAAGTTCTAGAAAAAGTGAAAAAAAAATCAAATTGCCAAAGAAGTTATATACCAAGTGGGGTCTTCGGTAAGATATCGTCTAGTGTGTCTACCCAGTCTTTCGACTCGAAAACAATTTCTCTTTGACTTTTTTGGAGCCTCCAGAGAGTTTTTAAATTCATCCAAAAATTTCTAAGGGCTCAAGAAAAGAAATGTTGATAATATTAATACTTGAATAAATAATTTGCTAAAGCATACTTTTTTATTCTTTCCTAAATGGCTGCACTGCCTCCTGAATAAAAGTTTCTGAGCCCTGCCCTTGCATTATGCTTAAATTGTCAAAATCTTGCTTTCTGCCAAAAATCGTAAAAACCTCCTTTTTGTCAAAATTCTCAAATATTTCCTGCTAAAAATTGTTGCTTTGTCGTAAACAATTCTAAAAAATCAGGATTGTTTTCAAAAATTGCCCAAAAGTCACGCTTTAAAAAAGTCTCGCTTTTTCAACAAAAATTATAGTACCATTTTTTGGAAATAATTCCCAAAAAGTCAATTGACCAATTTTTGCTTTTTGCTTTTTTGTCAGAAATTATCAAAAAGTCTTGTTTTTTATCAATCTTGTTTTCTTGTCATAAATGGGCATCTCTTCCCAAAAAGTCCTACTTTTTGCCAAAATTGTCAATTTTGCTTTTTGACAAAAATTATCTTTTTTTTAAAAATCAACAACATTTTTCCGTTTTTTTAGCAAAAAAAAAATTTTTTTAATCCCAGTTTTAAAAATTGTTTGAAATTTTTCCGAAATTGCCAGAAGCCTCTCGATTTTTTGTCAAAAATTAGGTTTTAAGTTCTCGTTTTTTAAAAATTCACCAGAAATTGTCAAAAAGCCTCTTCTTTTTGCTTGTGTGATGTTCTATTTTTGAATTATTTTTTTTGCTTACGTTTTTGTCACCTTTTGTGTTATCTAACAAAAGTTACTTTTTTTTCTTCTTTTTTTTTTTGGAAAAAATTAAGCACAAGTCCTAATTAACTTTGATCGGCGCTTGTAGGACGTCTCTCTTAATCACTTTCGTTGCGTACCTACCTTCTTTGAAAACTTGATATTTTTCACTTTTTTGGAATTTACAAATTGGTCAAAAATTCATTTTTGAACTCTCATTCCTGGAATTTCGCGATAACGACCTAAAATGGGCTTGATGGTGCCCATTAAATGCCTAGAGCGGTTTGATATTTACAGAGTAAATTTAAAAATTGCTGGAGGCTTCTGAATGGTCCAAAACTATTAATGGTTGATGTGTATGAGAGATGAATTGAAAAAAATTATTCACATTGGTTCAGTTTCCTCACAAAAAAAAAAAAACAATATTATGAAAAGTTTGAAAATAATTCTCACAACACATGCTATTTAAAATTTTGTCAACTCTCAAAATTGTGTAAAAAAAATACAAAAATGAACATGAGTACCTGAAATGGGGGGGGGGGGTATTTAAGACATGCACTTCGCCGTTATTAGATAATCCTTCTGACATGTTTGTCATTAGATTGCAGCATCGTGAAATGAACGGTGAATTGTAAGAAACAGACTCACCCTATATGAGTAAAATAAAGATCTCTGTTCGAAATTAGGAGTTTTATTATAACGTATCGAATGTTACAGATTATTACAAGATGTCGGCAACACGTCACGTACAATCTGTGATAGTTCCCTCGGTAAGAAAAAATTACTGGTGACGTTCGGCCAAAGTGTTCATTTAAGTTGTTTCGTCAAAATGCCAGAAGTACTCAGATCCTACCCGGTGACTTGGTACCATTATAGTAAAGAAAAAGGCAAATACTTGATTAATTATAGGTACGTATTCCCTACCTTATGAAATGATACATATTATGTAGGCCTAAACTTTTATCTTATTACAACATAATGTTTAAATTATGCAACTTTTTCTGATGATACCTTATGTTTTTATGTCATTTCAGAATCGATAAATATATTAGTACCAGCGAAGGTGGAATTGTGGTTGTTGGCGTTTCCGAAAGTGACGCCGGATTGTACGAGTGCTGGCTAGCAGGCTCGTTACTTTGTGTATATAATTTAGCCGTAGAAACTCACCGATGTTCGCCACCAGGTAAATCGGTCGATTACCATAAAGTATATTCTGACTGGTGCCACGAATTCCAGAAGTATAAAAATGCCATGAAAACGTGGGAAAAGAAAAAGGAGGTACGTTAATAATATAAATTTACCAACTTTGTTTACTATAATATTATTTTTATTGTTATTTTTCTGACACTTCCTCTCAATCACTTACCTATAGTTTCAAAAAAAAAATAAAAAAAATAGGTTGTTAAAACACGAAAACTGCCTAGGCCTACCTATTCGAGTTATTTGATTAGATTTCGACATTTTAGGACGAGTGAATCAATCTGGTCGTTCAGGAAGAAAGGGACCTAAGAGTCACCAAAATCAAGAATACTTTTCAGATGGATTTGGGACCTAAAAAATTTTTTTTAGATCGGTTTTTTCATCATTTTTTTTATTTAAAAAATTGATTTTGTGGTTCCATTTACCTACAAAAAAATGAATTATACGAAATTGTAGGAAATGAAATTTTCCATCAATTAAGTTCAATTACATGTTTTCCTGAGAGCATTATTTTTGAAATATTTTTATTTACCTCCTAAAATTTTAAAGTTTCAATTTTATTTATCAATATCCGTAATAATTTTTTGCATTTTTTTTTCAGCAATGCATGCGTCAAAATGAGACCAGCATAGCGAACCAGAATCTACATCCTAACGAAATCTTTCCTAAAAGTTTGCGATAATCATTCGACTGATCATTATAACTTAAATATTATTACATCGAGTAAAAAAGCACAAAACAAACAAAACACTCGTATTGTTTTTTACTCTTTAGTAAGCAATAAGAATGTAATCTAAGTTTATATACCATTAATAATTCTCTATCATAGTTTATATGCTAGTTACAAATTTTTACAGATGTAATTTATTATGTACAATTTGTTTTCTTTGACGAGCGATTGTACAAAAAAAAAAAAAATGTTCGAGGATAGAAAAAAAAATCAATGCGCTACGAAGATGAAAAAAAATCCCAGCGCCTGAGACTGGTCAGATTGACTGTTGTTATTATTTTATATTTCTCTTAATCTGTGATCGCGAAACTTTGAGTATGGGCAATTCGTGACTAGTCTTTTTGAAATATTCAAATTCAAGGCGCAAATTTAACCGATCTCATGTTTTAATTTACTCGAATAAAATTGATTAAAGATATCCTCTTTTGTACTCCTACGATTTTAAAAAAACGATTCGTTGAAGAAAATGAAAACCTTGAGTAACTTTTTATCTATTACATCACCCTGTTTTTACAAAGTTACAATTTTGTTACTGTTTGTATCATCTGTGATAACGTAGATTATGTCAGTTGTATTTTAATTATTTTTTTTATACTTTAAATAGGTACAATCTATTTTAATTCCTTTTAATTTGTGTACGGTGAAAGGTTATTTATTGTTAATGATGTAAATAATTTTTTTCTGCATTTAATAACTTTTTTTTTCTCTCCTTTGAAAAACTCTCTTATTCCTACGATTTTTTATTTTATTTTATTTTTTTTTAGTTTTATTTTATTTTGGCAATTTTTAAGTTTTTCAACATTTTGGCTTTTTTAGAAAGTGAATTTTTAATTACGAACGTGGCTTCGTGAAAAAGGTTAATTAGGTACGTTGTTATTTTTACCGTTGGCAAATGTCAAAATACGTACATAAAGGGGGGTACCACTACCAATAGAGTAGATTTTTTTTTCATTTACGAGAAACTATGTCGATTTTAAAGATCGACATTTCAACTAAGTTCCTGTACCACATAGATTAGGTTTTTCTTTCTTTCTTTTTTTTTTCTTAAACGTAGGATTCCGATCGATTTTCTTTTGTTTTGCTGTCCGTCCTGTGTAAAAGCCCATAAGATCGTTTTCTATTTTTTTTTTTTTTTTTTTTTCTTCTAAACGAATATTCCCTTTATTTTAATTTCGTTTTTTGTACTTAATTTAGCAACAAAAAAAAATTGCCAAATTTTTTTTCGTAATAAGCGTTGAAATACTTAGAAATGTCATCTTTTTTGTGGAACATGTTGCTGATAACGTCTGTACTCAATTGTAGATGATTGTTAAAAACTTTGTTTCATATTCAGAAGTAAATTGCTTTAAGTACGTTGTGTTGTATTTTTCGTCGGCCAGAAATTAGTCAACAATGAGCAACATTAGTATTTTATTCATCACAATATTTTATACTATTTAGGAACGTGTTACATTTTACGTATATGATTTTTATATCACTGAGTAATTTTTGAAACAATTTCCGGCCTTCTAAAAACTTGGCCAGAGAATACCAATTTGAGCAACGAGATTTATTATTTAATCACGAATGATGTCATAATAAGGGGAGTCCAGCGGTTACATCATTCTCGATTTGACACTCGTTTACTCCTCGTTTTATTTTAAAATATCCGTGATCTCCCCAATCCGAGTTGAAAGAGTTCGCCACCAGCCAATATGGAGTATTAGTCGAGTGATCGGTTCCCCAGCCTATGAGTTTGACTGCGTGACCGCATACAAAATTTCCTTTCACGTGTTGATATACTCCTATGTAAAAGAATAATATTAGTGATATGAAAAATAAAAATTCGAGCGTTTGCAAACAAAAAATCCCATCTTTTCAGGACTGAGTTTAGAAAACTTACCAGATTTATAAACGTAAAAGTCTTCGTAGGCTGAAAACGAAGCTTCGACTGGACCATTGTTGAATATTTCAGTTTTGATTGCTTCTTCGTCACTGGCCACAGAATACCATTCTCTACCTATATGTACAAAATATTAACGTTAGGAATATTTTCCAATGAGATGAAGGGGGAGGAAAGCGGTATCTTTCAAACTTACCGAAACGTAAATCTTTCTTATACGCTACGTGATAATTTGATTGACAAGATTGAACACATTTTGGTGTAGGGCCATATTTCGTACAGTTTGCTCTAGGACCAATTTCATGGTGTTCGCAAGGAGGAAAATAATACGGTTGGCAACCCTGCAAAGATACAAAAGTTGCATTTCGAAAGCTTAATCGACCCTGAATTTTAAACTCGACGAGGTTATAATTTATATATACGAAGGTATGTACTCGTACGTACCTCGTGTGAATTATACGATCCTCCGCTAACGATACCATTATCTACCCAGTACTTCCAAGCTAATTTATGGCTCCCTCCGTGACACCCATTACCACAGGTTTGGCAACAAGTTAATAAATTTTCGGCAGAGAAATGAAAATGGGTTTTCTGATCCGAGTGTACACACACTCGATCCGACATAGCTTCAACAGCAGCAAACACCTGCGAAAAATTTCATTTGTAAAAAAAAAATCGAAATACCTAGGCGTATGAATATGGGAAAAATAAGTAGGTAGGCATACAATTATGCAAATTCAATTACCCAACATGATCCGCATGATCCTTGATCTCGTATCTCTCTAATTGTGGGACATTTAGGCCAACGTATTCGGGAATCGAATTCATCAGGTAGATTTACCGATCTATTAGAAACGATCGTAGATTCGATGGACTTTTCAAGTTCTGCATCGTAAGCGTTTCCCAATGACTTGAGGAATTCGAGATCAACGAGTGGGTGAAAATTGCGACCAGCCTAAAAATAAACATTTCAAATTCAATTAATCACTGACACGACGCAAACTATTTTTTACATCTAATTATATTTCGTAAAAGAAAAAAAATTCTTATCTGTTCACATACTTTCCACGTCGTGTTCAAAGAATTAATTGAGTTGATAAATGCATCACTTAAAGGATTAATAAAACGTTCTACGTTATGTTTAGACTCGAATAGTTCGACTTTGTTCAATAATAATACGAAAAAAATGAACATAATGTTGAAACACATCCGTCATTAATGAATATGACGACTTGACTGTTCATACAAGTTCAACCTTTCAAGTTCCAAACATGTAATGAACGCGAATACGTTGATTATGAGACGATGAGCGTACTTTCTCTCGATTGGGATGACTGATGAACAGCTGATTAATTTTTTCATGTTTTATTCTGAACTTGGTCAAGCTGATTCTTCGAAATGATTGAATATTTAAATTGCTTCATGAAGCTTCTGAGAATAAAAAGTTGATATCGAAGGCTGCAAAAATTCGTACAATTTCATTTTATGAGAGCTGTGTAGCTGCGGATGATGAAAAAAAACTAGGAAACATCAAACATCATCAATAATTAGAATAAGTACTCACAAATGAAGATTATCTTCAAAATTATGATGGACATTGATCATTTAGCTTGCGTTCGGAATTAGGGAATTCAGATTTACTTTGATTTAATTTATTAGTCATCAGAATCAGAATATGAATTAAAAATCAATTTCAAAACAGATCTAAAATTCTTTCGAAAGCTTTCAAAAATCAAAATTTCCTCGAAATTCGAACTGTTGAAGCTGAAAAGCTCACCAAACACACAAGTTTCAAAGTTCTCAAAAAAAATAAAAAAATTCAACTACCACCTAAATTAAGCCTGAAACCAAATAATTTTTCTGAAATTTCAGCTTTGAAAATTCACCTATAGAGTACGCTAAGTACGGAAAATGAAAATACGACGCAATTTTGAGAAAATTTGCCCTGAAAAAAACACCCAAGTACGTTTCCAACCGTTTTCATGTGATTTTACAGCCTTGCGCCTTGCAGGACTTTAGTAATTGAAAAAAAACGAGTGGTGATGGTAGAATGAACGATATCAGCGTGTAAATTATCATTATCTCGGTTTATTTACACGAAGACGAAGATCTCCCTCTGGTACTTCCATAATTAGTAAGTAATTATCATTAGCTTTGTTTTTTCGTTGTTGGTGAATTATTTACGCAGGCTATACGGCAGGATAGTTTACCTAAAACACTTTTTGACTGTCCGAGATGAAATTATGTTTCAAGGTTACAAATGAATATTTCGAGTTATTAATTTTTAGCTCGGCGTGTTGACCAATTTAATGTACGTACCTATATAGATAAATACTCTACACAGTCGGGTGATTGCACATCGCTAGTTTATTTTTAGTGTGTTGTTGATGCAGTTTAAATTATCCCTGCGCGTCCCACCTGGTGATGAATTTTCACAAATTGAATTTTGTTTTTCAGAAAATCATCGTTCGTGAATCGTGGAGGGAGTTAAAACGCATCAGGAGGCGTGCCTCCTTCACAGTCCTTTGAAATGGGTTGACGAGGATGAGACCAGTATAACGTCAGAACATAATCAGAATTACAACGTGATTACTAACACCATCGGTAATCGATTGCTGTCCGAAGATGATTTAAATGGGAATTTCAATATCGCCGACCAAGATATCGCCATGGTTAACGAAATAGTCGAGTTAGCCGATAGTGTAGACGATCGATGCAACTCTACGTCCGAAAACAAGGAAAATTATAGATCTGAATGTGAGTATTGATGGGTGGTTTCGTTACCTCGTATTCGCGGTAAATCCGCGATTATGTTATTACGTATGTACGTACGTGTGTGACTAATTGTGTGTATTGTTCGTTTACAGATAAGACATTGAATCGTGGTATATCTCGTGCCACCGACAATGTAAATATCGTCTCGAGAGTCAGATCAGAACTAGCTTTAGTTGATAACACTGACGAGGAATACTTGTCGATTGATACACCTGTTTATACGTTTACTTTGCCGGATTTCACTCAATTTCCAGGTAATATACTCGAGTTGTTTATGAACTACCTGTAGTGTTGTTGGTGTAAAAACGATCAATAACGACGATAAACGTATAATTGAACGTTTTTACGATGGTACTTATTTGCTTAATCTTTTCCAATATAGTTGTTGAGCTGATAAAATTACTAAATATATTACCGTACAGCTCATGCTAACGTTTAATTATTGCAGATGATTTTCGAGAGTTCCTGGAAAAAGATTTAATCTCAATATCAACGCAGTCGTCGTTAGAACAGGCTAATCGTTTGAATTGGTGGACATCGTTTGCACAAAGATTATGGCCCCTCTCTACCTCCGGTGATGGTAACTGTTTGCTTCATGCAGCTTCTCTAGGTAAGTTATAAGCACCCGTCAGAATAACTAGAAGTATCTCACTTCATATTTAATTCCCATTTGGTATTCAAACAGGTGTTTGGGGATTTCACGATCGTTTATTAACACTGCGTAAAAATCTGCATACCTTTTTGAGCCAGAGTACGTATAGAGAAGCTTTATGGAGACGTTGGAAACGACAGCAGAGTATTCTAAATGCTCAAGCTGGATTGGTGTATTCTGAAGTTGAATGGAGACGTGAATGGAATGCTATTGTTAGCATGGCTTCGACGACTCCTCGACTTAGACGACAGAGTATCGTAAGGTGAGCTAGAAAATTTCATTGGATCTGGATTTTTGGTTATATTGCTTCGTTATGATGATCGATCTTTAGAATTGATTTACTGTGATTGTTTCTATGGCTTAATCTTTTCTGATACGAAGCTTTTTGAAAATATATACTGAATTATGTAGAAGAATTGAATCGGGTGGAAGTTATTTATCGTGTTGCTTCGTCAAAATGATGATTTATTTTAGAATTGATTCATCGTGATTGTTTCTATGGCTTAATCTTTTCTGATTCGAAGCTTTTGAAAATATGTTCGGATTTTGCAAAAGAATTATTAGAACTATTGGATTTTATTTTTGTTATTTGCTTTACCAAAATGATGATTTATTTTAGAATTGATTCATCGTGATTGTTTCTATGGCTTAATCTTTTCTGATTCGAAGCTTTTAAAAAAAAAGAAATATGTTCGGATTTTGCAAAAGAATTATTAGATCTATTGAATTTTATTTTTGTTATTTGCTTCACAAAAATGATGATTTATTTTAGAATTGATTCATCGTGATTGTTTCTATGGCTTAATCTTTTCTGATTCGAAGCTTTTGAGAATCTGTGCAGAAGAACAGAATATATTGGTGGTTTTTTGTAATATTGTTTTACCAAAATGATGATTTTTTTTTAGAATTGATCCACTGTGATTGTTTCTATGGCTTAATCTTTTCTGATTCGAAACTTTTGAGAATCTGTACCGTGTTATTTGTGCTCATAAATGGGATCTTTTGTTTTGCAACGTGACTTCCCCAAAATGATGATTTATTTTTAGAATTGATTTATCGTGATTGTTTCTATTGGCTTAATCTTTTCTGACAAAGAATTGGGAAAGATTTTTACGTTGTAAAATTGGATCCTATTTTTAGCAATAATGTTGTTTCATAAAATGATGAATATTTTTATTAGAATTGATTTATTATGATTGTTTCTATGGCTTAATCTTTTCTGAAATGAAGTTGTTAAAATATTATGTCCATGAAATGTGCTTGTAATGTGCGTATTTTATGATAAATTATTAATACTTCGCGGTTTATCTGTTATAGCGCCGGTAAAGGAGATTTATACGGTAATATTTACGAAAGTCTGGAAGAAATTCATGTTTTGGCTTTAGCCCATTTGTTGAAAAGACCGATTATTGTGGTAGCTGATACCATGCTGAAGGTGAGTACAACGAGTCTGAAATTATTTGAGAACCACAAACATTAACAATGAAATTGAATTTATAATTTATAATCATTTTTTTCTTTTTCTATAGGACATGAACGGTGAACCCTTAGCTCCCATACCATTCGGCGGTGTTTACCTTCCAGTCGAATGTACACCATCAGAATGCCAACGATCACCTCTTCTGTTGGCCTACGATGGCGGCCACTTTTCAGCCCTTGTTGCTATGGACAGCTCAAATAACCCTAATAACCCCAATACTCGTGAGTAATCTAGCCACTTCGACTTGGCTAATCGTTTTACTCGATGAAAGATCCTAATTTTAATTTCTCGCAGCTGCCATTCCGCTGGTCGACTCGTCAAACGAGTTGTTGTGTATTCAGTTTCATACAGATCCTGGTGACAACGAAGAAGAAGATTTTACCGAGCTTTCGTTCAACGATAGCATCTCTTTGTTGAATGAGTACTTGGATGTTGTACGTTTGGACCCGCAGGTAAATTTCGTGCTATAATTTAGCCCTGTGTGAACTTAATGATATTCATATATAATGTGCTTGTATGTAATCCAGGGTAACAATAGTGAAAACAACAAGAATGGGTTACTCGGCAGTTTGGGCAGATCGGTTGGTAACAAGTTGAGATTGAAATTGACCCGATCGAACTCGGTTCGTAATAATACGACGAATAAGTCCGGTCATATATTATGCGCGCTTCTACATACCGATCGAAGACACGAGTACCACGACGTAATGATCAAGAATTATCTTCAAAACGCCATGGAACGATTTCAACAAACAAACGTAAGTATCCTACCTAGATCGAGCTGTAAATAGCGGTAATTATTTTTAAGTAGCGTTATCGATGTCGTCGTGTAGGTACCTTCGTTCTTTCGATGATGCTCAAGAACGAATGACGTATTAGGGTAATTTAATCCGACGTATTTTCACGCGACTTATTAGATTTATTTTCAATTTGTCGAGCGTTCGTTGTAGCCAGCTCTACCGAGTCAACGCATCGCTCACCACCGTAGTAATCACGTGTGTATATTTTAAAGCATTGTATATACAATTTTGCAGACTGGTAAACGATAAGAATGCATTGTCTATGTATGGTGGATCAATCGCAAGCAAATCATAAAGCGGAGGATGCGATTGGCTCGGATTTTTGTGGTCTTCGGATGCGTTTAGCTGGCTCAGCGAGCAAATTGAATGTAAATATCTGTTGTTTGTGCTTGTTGAAAATAAATCACGTTCCGAGAGATTTGTTTTTATTCCAAGTCGCTTGAAAATACGTATCTAATTCGTAGCGAGCTGTAATTGACCGGTGAGAATCGTATGAGTAATTCGATCGATCGATTGATTGATTGATAACTTGTTTTTTCCACGTTGTGTAATTCAAAATTACAAATACGTTTCTCGATCGGTCTATTTATTTTTGAAATATTTAATGCTCTTTTTGATATTGAAAGAAAAAAATATTTACGATGAATTCTTAATTATCACTATCACGAAGTACGTTTAGTTGAACCAAATTTCTCGCGAGGTTACCAAATTGAGGATTTGTTTTTCAAAAGTGATTTCGTCATTTGGAATGAAAATTTGTTTCTGCCTTTTTCTCAAAGGAAAAAAGCAATTATTTTCTTTGTGACTAGTTTTTCTGAAAATGAGCTACCAAACGTGCAATGGTTTAAACATTTTCATAAATGACCAATTTTGATTATACATATTTACATAACCTTGAAATTGAAAAAATTACAAAATCAGTCGTATCGCAAAAAAACTGAAAATTGACCAAAAAAAATATATTATAAAATGACGCGTGATGCATCGTTTGATAGGTTTTCGAAGGTAGCCTACAGAGTCCGAATGTCCACTCATTTTTTGGAGTTTTGAAATGTGATATCTCGATACAGCTAGTTCCAGGTCATTGACTTCAAATATCGTTATCTTTGAATTTGACCCTTCAATATCTGCTCAGTCCCAATCAAAAAAAAAATGTCTTCAAGTCTTATGAGGTTGAATTCAAAAAAACTAAGTAAATGAAATCAGTGAACCAAATTCAATCTTCAGATCGAGTTTATGTAAAATAGGTCTCATATCTTCCTCAATTTTGAAGATGAATTATTTTTTTGAAGAATTTTTTTTGTTTGTTTTCAAAGAAGAAATTACAATTAAAATTCAGAATCAAAAAAATCAATTTTAATTTTGTTTTTTTTGGAAATGGGGATTTAGTTTTAAATTTTGAACGTACAGATCGCTTCAACGAAGAAACTTTTTTGTTCACATTCAAATCGAAAAAAGATGAGTCAGGTTTTATGCTCAAACAGTATCCCCTTCAATTTCAAAGCAAAATAGGCGAAGGAAATACTCATTTCAGAAATTTTAAAAGAATTCAACTCCCTTCCCTCCTCCCTCACCACCCCACCCATTTCTTACCGTTCTGAGGCCTTTATACTTATTCCAGATAAAAGTGAAGTACTTGCTTTATTTTTTTTGTCAAAATAATTTTTTAATTCGGCAAAATGAGGTCAGCATTATTATTCTAATAAGAAAACTTTTCGAACTGGCACCCTTCAATTTTAATAAAACTAAGCTAGATCGATAGAATATGTCCTAAAACCTCCGTAACCAAAATTTCAGGTCCTAAAGTTCATTTTTAGATTTTTGGTGAATTTTTAAAAATTCAAAAAAGCAGTTGTAAGGGCAATTTTCAAACTTTTTCATAAAATTTACGTCATTTTTTTGAGCATATAGAACCAATGTGAGTATTCACTTTTGAACTGGTACCTTGGAAATTTGCAGTAACCACCCAAATCGGCCAACACGGTGCCCAATAAGCACCGATCAAAGTTATAGGTTTCAAAGTTTATTTTTGGCCCCTTCAGAGTGGTTTAATATTTCTGAAGAAATTTGAAAACTGTTAGGACGCTCCAGAATGGCCCAAAATTAAATATTTGTTTATTTCTGGAAGTTGAATTGAAAGAATTATTCTCAATTGGTTCATTTTCTCAAAAAAAAATTATATTTCATGAAAAAAGTTTGAAAATCGTCCTTGAAACAGCTTTTTTAAATTTTTAGTATTTGTAATTCTCCAAAAATGAAATTAAGGACATGAAACTTTTATTACGTGGGTTTTAGGATTTGTTCTTTCGATCTAGCTTTGTTTTGAGCCAATTTGAGAGTACAGATTCAAAAAGTTCACTTTCAAGTTTCGATTGTGATCCATTAATTTTCTGATTTTGGGCTCAGCGAAATTGAAACAACAAAAAAATGTGTGAAAATTACAGAAATGCCAATTTTCAATATCTTTGAGGACATTTGAACCGCTTCCCTCCGCCCTCTTTTTCTCTCCATCCAAAGACCCTTGTAGGCTTAAGATTGAAGAACCTATATTCTTTGATTTAAAAAGAATGATGCAAAATTTCACTAGGTACTTTTAAAGATTTTCAAGCTCACATTTCTCTCTTCCTCTGCATTTAATCTCCTATGGGGTTTAAAATATATTATCTCGATGTTCATTTCCCTCGAATTATCCTGTTTTAGGGTCAAGGAAGTCAATGAGACCAGAATTTATGCATCGTACATGAAATTTTCTATTTTTGCCTTAATTTTGGAGAGTAGGTGGTCGCAATTTCCTTCTTCCAACGACCTCTTAAAAGTGTAAAATACATCGTTATTGACAAATTTTTTGTTCAAGGTTATAAATTCTTTTTTTATGCCTTTTTTATGATTTTTTTTCAAAATACAGATTTCATTTTTATTTTACTGCAATAATTTTTATCTATCCGTAGGTAGGTTCTTATTCAATTTTTAATTTTTTTTCTCAGGCTGGCGCACCTCGTTATGGCGCCGGAAAATCTCAATTTTACACCGAAGCAGACGCCGAATCGCACGAAAAAGTAAGTCAACTGACACCGGTGAAGCCAGCTACTAACAACGATCCCACTTTATACCTGAGTAAGTCCACTTTTTACAAAACTGGTGTACAATGTCGTGCTGAAAACTGTACCTTCTTCGGTAACGATCAGTACGATAATTATTGCTCGCAATGTTACCAGAGTAAAAAAAAGACTATTTGAATAACAAATTTTAAACAAAACAAAAAAAGACGAGGAACGATTTCAATGCGTATTCGTTCCTAATAATTATTTGTGTGTTTCGTTGATTTGATTTTTTTTTTATCTATGTAAAGCTTAATTGCGCTTGTAACAGTATTACTGTCATACAAATAAGTCATCTCGCATTGTATCAGTTTTCTGCATTCGATGTTTCTGTTCTGTTACTTTTGACTTATTATTATGTTTTCTTTATTGTTGTCTATCCTGTGTTTCTTTTTTTCTTTTTTACTCCCCATCTTTTGATTTATAACTAGTCAGACAGATATGACGTCGTTGAATTAGCGCATCACATTGAATTATGAATTTTTTATTTTAATTTTCTTGAAATATCAATATCGTCTTTGTAATTTCAATACTCTCATTTGGTGATGGAAATCTGTGTTGGGGATCACTGTTTTATGTACCTATATTTTTTCCAAATGGAATATCAAATTTTTTTCTTCATTATTGGCTCGTTGTTTCGAATAAATTGGAGGGTTGGTTTTTGAGTATTTTTGTTCTCAAAATATCGTTCGTACAAATATTTTAATCATCACATTTATGTACATTTTAATTTACATATCCAGGACGTCTTACTCTGTTTATTTATTATTTTTTTTCGAGGAGTATAAATTTTTTGTGTGAAATATCTCCAATTTTAGTATTTTGTTATTATGGATATCATGACACTTTTTTCTTTTTATTTTTCACATCTAATGTGTATATTTTGTAAAATTATATTTACAAAAATTTATTATTTATTGCATCGGTTATATGATAACTTTAAAATCATTTATCATTAGTGATTATATTCATTGTACGCTTGCATCGAAACGTTACCAGTTTTGCTGCATTTTTTTTCTTTTTTTTTTTATTACGCTTGTGGTGTTTTTATTTATACGATGAAATTTTTGTACGGTTAATGTGCCATTTGTATCGTTACGGTTCATTATTTTTTCATGAACTGCAGAACAAAACAGAAACGAGCTTTGGTCAGTATTTTAGATGAAGCTTGTGACGCATTTTGGGCCGTGGATCATGGGCCTTTTTTTTTTGCCTGCTTCGAGAGTTCATTTTTTTGGCCTATGTGTTGGCTGTGGTGGGCTACGCGCGTGGGATGTATCGAACAAAAAGATCCACGTGGTTTTATATTTTTATTCTGAATTCTTTTTTTAATTGTAAAATGTTACTTATATTATAGGTCCGTCACAAGAAAATACTAACATCGGATATAAATTATTCCTTAAATTGAACTTGTGTTTGACAATTTTATCGCAAATTTGCTCGGATAATTCCAAAATACCGTGATTGCGTGGTAAGATTGGTCAAGTTTTTATACGAAATGTAGGTTTTATTTTTAGTATTTTATTGCTGAAAAAAATTATACGAAGTGTTTCGAAATAAAAGGGTTGTAATATTTTTACCACATAAAAATAATGTATATCGAGCGATATATTTATTTTTTTTACGAGATAGGCTGGTTTGGGAGAGAGGTATTTTTTGAATGATTGTGCATTTATCATTATTCTTTTTAACGTTACCTATTTGTTATGTTTCTTTATGTTATTTATCATGTTGAGATTGTTTTTGGGCCTCGAGATTATTATAAAAGGACTAGTTTCTGAAAAGGAGATCAGCTCGAATGAATCTTAAAATCACTTTATGAAGACTGGATAAAATTTCGTATTAAACTTTGTTTTTAAATTACTTAAGTACGTTGAGTTTGGATTTCATCTTTGACGAGAATGCCAAATTGTGCAGTTTGTAGCTTTTTTTGGAGGGCCGGTTTATTATTGTTTTTTTTCAGTATATCAAGTTTTATTGTTAACTTATATTTATATTCGTAGAGTAAGTTTTTTTTTCTTCTCTTTTATAAATATAATAAAACTTTCACATTGTTGTAATGTTAATAAATAAAACATTTAACCAGGCTGTTTAATTTTGAAAATTTTGTTCGATTTTGAGAACGGTTCAAATTAATTATCCATACGAGGCAGGGACGGTTTTAAAGGGGGGTATGGGGGGGTGACACCCCTCCAATGTTCAGAATCGTCGGCAAAACGACAAAATCATCGATCTATCCTCAAAATTCTTATTTTTTTTAAAAAAGCTTTTGCCCTCGCCTAAGTTGTACCTATTTTTCATCATTATTTTCCACATTTATACACTTTTGTACTCTCAATGAAAATATTATACTGATGGACTTCGAGGTTTTAATTTATAAACGCTTAATATTACACTTCGGAAGATATTGGCGAATTTTGATATAATGTCTGTCTGAAGAATATACAAAATCATCAATAATGATACTAGCAACATGAAACATTTTTTCAAAAATGAGAAATGAAATTAATAAATGAACTTGAAAAATTTTCGCTGACTTGATTGTTGATTTCTGAAACAACAATTACATTCAAAAAATTCGCAACGATTTTAATACACATCTTCTCAATTCATGTATCGATTCTCCATTTTGCAATGAGATGATTTAATTCTCCGAACCTTAAAAGCTAGAGTTGGTAATAAGCTTTTTGCTAAATTTATCAGTTTAATTGAGTTCGCATGAAAAAACACGCAAACCGATCGAATTTTGCAACAGTTAGGTTAGGTTAGCAGAAAATCGATCGGATTTTGCTAGTGATTTTGCTATACTTAGGTTAGGTTAGACTTCGTGTATTTCCGTTAGGTTAGCCTTCGGGCAATTCCGTTAGGTTAGGTTAGCGTTCGTGCAACTCCGTTAGGTTAGCCTTCGGCTACGTTCGAGTACTTTGAATAGATTCGTTCATACTAATTTTCAGAGCTTTTTTTTCTACTTTATTCGATTTAAGAAAAGTTCAAAGCTGTGTAATGAAGAGATGGAAACGAATGAAATTCTGACGAAGAGATAAAATCTGAGGATTTTACATGAGACCGATGAAACTGAATAAATAAATGAAGTGGATAAATTCGATTTTCAACAACCTTCAGTGCTTCAGTGGTCACTTAAAAGTTGAAACCTCTTTCACCGAATTTCTTCTCATATTAAAAATGATGTAGTTTCTATTTTTCTCTACAGTATTTCCTTCTTCGCGGCGAACATTACATATCCATAATTTGTTTGATGAACGAGAACTCGTAAAATTTAAAAAAAGTTGAGATCAGAAAGATCGAATTTTCACATTAAAATTGATATCGTGTTTCACTTTTCAAATCACAAGTTTTCCAAAACTTTTTCCTTCGCTTTGCTCGGGCTAATTTAAATTTGATTCTCTTCTGCAGAGTTATATATAATTTCAAGAAACCTATCCCATGTGAAAAAATACTATAGGTACTCATACTCAGTCATACTTAATAGTTAATACTCAAAGTACATGAAAAATGCAAATTTGAAATTTTTCATTTTTTCAGATTCTGAACAGATTTACTACATTTTTCAAATTTTTTTGACGCAGCAGCACAGCACGTTCTAATTTCAATGAAGTATTGTCGAAAAAATTACAATTTTTGTCGGAAAAATGACGTGATACACCCCTCCAAATAGTATGACTTCGAACCGTCTCTGATGCGAGGTACGAGTACTTACTTGGTTTGAATTGAATCACTGAAAGGGTACCTACGAATCCTGAAAAAATTTAATACCTAATGATTACAAAATTAAAATAAAATTGCAAAAAATGATGTTTTTTTTTTTATTAGACATGGACATTGTTATGGTAAACATGATGAAAATAAATTTGTAAAAAATTGGATTCCAAAATTAGTTTTATCGAAGAAATATTTTTTTCATGAAAAAAAGAAGTCTCCTTGTATTTATCAGATATGCAACACCTTTCTCAATTTCAACAGAACGAATTTATTCCATTATTATCACTGATTGATTCACTATCACAGCCGGATTTTTTTAAACTAAAATTCAAGTTCAGCGACCTCGAATCGGTACAAACTTATCTTCATCTCATTTTTTTAATTTAAAAAAAAAACTTGATTATTAATTCAAGTCAAAATTTTGGCTAGAAAAGTTTTTTGCATCTGAGAACAAAATTCGATCACAATAAGCGATTCTTTTTATTTGTTAGAAATTATCCATTTTATGGCTCAAAATTGAGCTGATTGCAAAACTGCCGAACTCCGAGAGTTGATTTCTTGAGACTGATCAAACTTGAAGCTGAATGTGCTTGCGAGGTTTCCCAGAGAATAAATTGAAAATTGAAAATTGATCATTGAAATCAAAAGGATCTAAGTTGAACTTTCATCGTAAAAGCTCAATTTTCCACGATGATTGTCAAAGCTGTTTTTTGACCTTTTTTCAACAGACTAATTTTCAAAATGGCATCTCCATGTCCCATGGGTAATTCGAGGATTCTTAATTTTTATCGAAATCCAAAAAAAAAAGTAACGTATCGATGTTTCTATTAGGTAATTCAAAGGTGCTGATTTTAAACATTTACTTACTTTTTCAATGCGACCTTTGTGATCATCCTTCCTCCTTCCCTCCTCAGCATTCCATACATGATCAAAATTTTTGGAACCTTCAACTCGATTTTCAATTTCTCCAGAATTTTTGAAAGTCCTCCAAAAAGCGTGAAAATTGATTTTGGGCAGCTGAAAATCGAAATGTAGCTTATTGTCAATCTTTTCAACCAAATTATTCACATCTGCCTCGATTTTCAGGTAGGCACTTTGTGCCAGCCTTCTCCAGGTACCATCAAAAATATGTTGATCAAGAAATAGGTACCTACACTCGAAGTATCCACCGGGAGATCGGTGCAAGTGTGATCTTCAAAAAGGTCGAGAATAGATAGACCACAACTCGATTTTTAGCTACCCAAATTAATTTCCACTGTTGCTGGAGAAATTTTAAAATTTTGGAGAAACTGGAAATCTGCTGGAGACTCCAGAATGGCTCAAAATAGTCGAAATTGGATTCGGAGGGTTGGTTTTAGACAATATTCAGCCACTCGTGCAGATTTTTTTTTAAAAATATATTTTTTGGATTTTTTTTCATTTTTCTGCATTTTTTTTATAGGTATACAACTATACATAGGTATTAATATTCCTGGAGATAAACATGAATTTTTTTAAGAGTCCGCTTAAAAATTGGAGCAAATGTAAATTGATTAGTCAAGTAGATCAAAAAAAGCCACTGCTTGATTTTTTGCTCTTCAAATTAATTTCCACGATTTCTAGAGAAATTTTATAAATTCCGAAGAAATTGAAAATCGAATTGGAGGCTCCAGAATGGTTGGAAATGGTGAAATTCTTTTTGAAAGGATTGATATTGGTTTCAGGACTAATTTCCATCACTGTTAATTAATAAATAGGTGCCTATTACCTAAGTATCTATCTACCTACATTTATTTTTATATTATTAAAAAAAAAAAAAAAAAAAAAAAAAAAAATTAGGTAACGCTGAAAATGGTTAAATGGTCAATTTCGAATTGTAAAAAATTCATTAAAAATCAATTTTGATCATGTGGGTTTTATACCTATCATGATTCTTTTCAAAAATTGCAGGAAACTTCTCGTTAAGTAAAAATTCAACGTTCTTTCAAATCGAAGGTGGACATTAATTTTCGGTATGAATTTTTTGAATCTAATTTCAAATCCAAATTCAATGCAAAAAATGAAATTGCTGTAAAATCTACAGTTATTTTTATGCATTTTTTAATTTTTCAACTTTAACGTTTAAAACTCGTTTTAAACTCTTAAGTAATTCAAACAAGTTCAAAACTACCTAATGTTAAATATGTAAAAAAAAATTAGTTTTGATTTTTTTTTAAATAAGTTTTTTGCCAACTCTGAATGAAGAAGGGTGAATTATTCTTGTTTTTTCCCCACAAACTTCTTACAATTAAAATTCAATTTTTTAAAAATCAAAATAAGTACTTATCTGTCTCTGTCAAGTATCTGATATCGATTTTTATTCTATTTGTAGAACATAATTCATAATTTTCAGCAGAATCAGGCTGGCGATTATCTTCATAATCCTACCCTCCCTTCTTTCTTCCACAAATCCAAAATTTTCCTCTTCAATTCCTATTTTTAACAAAATAGGTAAATCCGAGTTGAAAGGTGAAAAGCTGTATCATTTTGATCCTACACAAGATCATCTGTAGCGTTGAGCAATTTCTGCTCATTAAAATTTCAATCACATTCGCATCCGAATCCGCATAACTGCATTCTATATACGTAAATACACGTCTATTTCAACTCTTACCCTTGAATTTTACAAAATAAATCGCTCAAGGCGACGCTCGGGGGTGGTATATCCTACTAGACGACCATATTACTACAATTTTGCGAACAAAATTAAAATATTTCGGTATAATAAACGTTTTCTCTCCGCCGCAAAAACCATGGAACTTTTTTTAATTTGAAAATTATCACGACGACGGACGCCGGTCGTGGACAACGGGACGCATGCGCGTTACCTCGTCTAGCTCAACAGATAAATTATTAGAGATCGCATCGTAGATTTTATTTATTCGTAGGTATTAGTGATAACGTATTTATGGCGCGAAACGGTCACTCGACCGAAATGTGAATTCAATTAATAAAATCGTCATTTGCGATAGCGAGCGATTTCGTAAAAAAAAAAATCATTGTACAAGAATGATATAATTGTGCCTATCTAATCTAATAATGGAAAATTCTTCATCAATTTCATCGAGCCACCACCTGTGGATATGAAAATTTACAGTAAGTTTCACGTTTACTCACTTTGCGATTAATGGTTGTTTTTTTCTGGTCATTTGGAAATTTTTCTGGGATATGAGCTTTTGTTTTACATACTTCAATAAGGCAGCTGTTGTTTATCTTTTTATTTTATTATTCCATGTTGCACATCGAGCAAATATTTTTATATTGTTAGTGTTATCATACGAATTCCTGAATCACAATCTCGAATTACACTACGTCTTGTTCCTCTTATTGTAGCATTTTCATGAGAATACGCTCAGTCTCACTAGTAAATTTGCTGAGAAAGCAGTATTCGGAATTTCTTGCTGAGCTAAGACGTAGATAAAGTCATATTGATTGTTTACATGTTTACCTACCTGTTGTTGAATTCACTATACATAGAAGAGACTTCAGTGCTGAAATTCTAAACAATTTGTGTTGAAAATTATATGAAAAAATTTATTATTAAATTTTAAAGAGTTTACCAAATTCAGAAAAATTGTAATTAATTTGTTCTACGAGTTTGTGTTTTAAAATTGAAACTGTTTCGTGGTTCTGGGTTTTAATTTTAATACCTACTTATTAAAAGAAAAAAAAAAGTAAGAAGAACCAATTTTGAAGGATAAATAGCTACTTACTACTTATGTATAATTTTGAAAAATATGCACTACCTGTTTCCATTTTTTTTCTTTGAACATAAGTTTTAAAAATAACATCATACAGTTCTGGTTTCTAATTTTATTTAACAAAAAAAAAAAAAAAAAAAAAAAGTGTTTTGATTATATAAGACGTAAAACGAACACAGTAGGTATGTAAACTACAACTAAGCAAAAAATGATAACAATATTCTAAGTGTTTTCTCGCAAAACTCCTTTTAAAACATACTTACTTTAATCCTTATTTACTCAGGTGGGTAGATACATATGCAAAAATAGATATTCACGAGTGTATAAGTAGAAAAGAAAGATATAAATAAATTCGCTGCTAATACGATTACAGTATAATCCATCAAACAAAATTTCCCAATCCCCCCCCCAAAAAAAAACCATCGACATAATGCACTAAAATTGCACACGAATAACTGGGTACGAGTGCTTAAGGATTTGCTCGAGATTTTATCAAAATTTTCATTTATTATTAGAACCAATCCGAGCACATTTTTCTTCCGCTCGATAAAACCTCACAATAGCAATGAATAATCCTAATACTTGATAATTAATCGATATTTCAGATTATTCTCGGTGATAATTATAATGCGAACGTACTCCGATGAAAATTTTTTTCTATTAACCTTGACAATTACATAAGTGCAGGTATAATTTCTTCATAATGCTAAAAACCTGTTAAATGGTTCGAACATTAGGTGTTTTTTTTTCCTCGCTCGAAGATTTCTTTCTAATTGTTCCTCCTTCGGTGAGCGGTTTTTATTTTTTCTCGTGTATGGGAAATCCATTTCTGAGCTGTGTTTCTACGTATATTTTTGTACTATTCCATTAAATATGGGATGGCTGCCCACGAGAAGAAACGAATTTATCTTAATTTTATACAAAATTTTGCTCGACAGATTTATAATTTACATATTTAAAGAATAATTGAATGGACATGTATGTTTGGTTACTAAATGGCGAAGAAACTATGTATGTCTCTGCATCAGTTCTTAGAATAATGTAAGTACTTACTAGGTAATTTTTTTTCGTCTCTTGTTGGAAAAAATTGTAAAGACATAGATGTATCACGTGGAAACTTGGTTCCGAAAATTCAGAAGCAGTTAAGTAGGTAGTTGAATATGAATTTCTATGAATAATGAATTCGTGTTTTCCAAAAAAAATTCTCCATTAGTTTTCAGTTTTTTTTGCTAGAAATTCAAGTTCTAGTTTTTTCATCCATAATCAAATTTATCTGAGAATGAGTCTCGAGTTGAAAAACTAAAAATCAGTTTGTACCCCAAAGTCGACTCCCTGAATCGATTGAAACCATTTTCCATCTGATCTGGAACCTTCAGTTGACGATTTTCAAATGAAATTGGGTGATTTTGAAATCATATAAAATCTTTTATTTTATGACAGAAAGTGAGTGGGGTCTATACTTACATTTTTAATTCGTCACCTCAAATTCGTGATTCGTTGTGTTCAGACTCGCTTGAAAGAGGCTAAAATTGAGTGATGGAGAAATGGAGCCAACTGAAACAGGAGTGGAGGAAGTTTTCAGTAATTTTCAGCTGAAATATACGATTTTGGATTTTTTAAATTTCAATTCGAGATTTTTAATTTGTTTAAAAAATACACTTTTCAAGATAGAATTGAATTTTTGAACGCTGAAAATGATTACAACATGTTCTCGAGCAATTTTAAATTAGGTACTGGAGACAAGTCAACTTTTACTAGAGGCTTCAGATCAGCTGAAAAATGGGCCAGAATCGATTCAGGGAAAATCAACTCTGATGAACTACCCTCACTGATTTCCATCTCAAGATTCCGAGATTTACTCTTTTTGCAAAAGAGCTATTTTATTTAATCATTTTCTAAAATTTGCAAAAAATCGAAAAATCATCTATGGTGCTTCAAAATTTGGATCCGAGGTGTGAATGAAATGCGCTTTCAGTGAGCATATTTCAATGGAATCAGAGTTTACGGGTCACAAAACCATAAAAAAATCAGGACAGTGAAAAGAATGAAGCTGACAAGGTCATGAGCGTACAATAACTAATTTGATCTTTTTTTTTTTTAAAAATAAGATGGCCCTTAATTGTAATATATGACTATCTGAAAATTTGTAGCTGCCCACGCACAAAACTACGGGTCCAACAGGGGTCCAAACTTCTCAAAATTTATATTTTTTAGCCAATTTCGCCAAAAATTAAAAAAATGAAATGTGTCTAAAACAGTAAAATAGTTATATTCCTCAGATATCAAGCTTCTAAAAATCATAGGGTTCATAGAATTTTTTAGAGCCCAACATTTTCAAAAAATTGGGCTCAAAAAATACCATTTTGGATACGCAGACTCGAAATCGTGCTCAAACTCCAAGAAACTTATCTCGTGACTAGGAAAGACGTTTCTTAAATTTGTTGCTACCCAATTGCATTTTTCAACCATTTTCGTATAATTTTTCCAAAAATTTTAAGCTCAAAAAAATACCATTTTCGAATGCGCAGACTCAAAATCGCACCCGAACTCTAAAAAACTCGACTTGTGACTGCAAAAGATGAGTCACAAAGTTAAAGCTGCTCAATTACATTTTTCGACCATTTTTGGGCAATTTTTTAAAAATATTGAGCCCAAAAAATGCCCTATGGACCCTGTGAATGAAGGGAATCACTATTTGATTGTTTTAGGCTCATTTTTAATTTTTTTTGGTGGAATTGGCCAAAAATCAAAGTTTTGATAGTTGATACCTTTGAGCCCTTGTGAGACCCACAGTTTTGCAATTGGGCAGCTACAAATTTTGCGGTGGACTAATCTAGGGGTACTCTTACTTAAACAAAACAATTGTACCAAATGGGTAGCTGCACTCGTGAGGTCTCCTTGCAAGGTGTGAAATTTCTGGTCCCGATGTTCTGGAGGGTCCGAGAAATAAGAGGCTTAAATTTGTTGAAAAATTCAGATTTTTTTATTTCTCAAAAATAAATAGTTGATCAAAAAAATAATTTTTTCACAAAGTAGGGGTAACAGCCCAGTTTTTACCCTCCCCCCCCAAAAAAAAAATGTCTCTCTTGAAACACATTTCCAGTGTTTACAAATTTTTACATTCCATTGGCAACTCATTAGAGCAAGTTTTTAGGGGCTAAAAAAGGCATAAGAGAGAAGGGAGGTTGACAAGTTACCCTTAAAGGCATGAAAAGACGTAATTTGCTCTGAGTCTATTTTGGTTTTTGTAGGCTCCGCAAAAAATCAAACCCAAAAAGGTAGACAGACAAGTCAAAACAAACTCACGTGGAAGCTCTTTTGCTTTCTTTTCATTGATATTATGATGTATGTCTTTTTTCCATCCTTACTGCCATAATTTCTGTCTGACTTAATGATATTTACGTGATATGCACAAGAACTCGATCGAAAGTACTCAAACATGTTAAATCAGAAGGTAAAGGTGAAGGACAAAGTTCTAATGGAAAATTACCACTTTGCTCTCGAAACATATCTGTCCCTGATTAGGAGAAAACTATTAATGACTTTTTATGCAGCATGGCTTCTGCTTCCACTCGCAAGAATGGAATTACATGTGAGAAAACAGTCACCTAGAATATTTTCAAATATTAGATACTGAAACATTGTGAGGCACGAAGTTTTATTTTTGATGAGAATTTATTTTCAAAGGAACCATCATTAAAATAACCAATCTACTAATTGTTTTGTGCATTGCTAATAAATGTTGATTTTTCTGAAACCAATTTTGAAATTTTTTCTTAAAATTTAAAATAATAGAGTCTTGACTCCGATCAATCGGTGCTTTTGATTCGATAATCTACCATATACAGGTAGGTACATGAATGATGAACTCAACAGCTGGTTTAACACAATAAACGTGTGCATCGTGCAATGATTAAAAATTCATCGACTCTTGATTTATTCATCGATAAACAATTCATTAGCATTCGTAATTCTTCGAGATACTATTTGTATTTGCTATCGTAGTTTGACCATTAGATATAATTTCATTTACGCTGGTCTTCTCTCAAATCAATCATTCGGTCGAATAAAATCGTTTCTTTCGATATTTATTTTCAATCAACCCTTCTCCCATCTTAATGTCCACCTCTTTCGGAAATTTTTCTCTTCATCGCCTACGCTTTCAATAAGCGATTGAAAACAACAAAAAAAAAAAAATAATAAAGGTCAACCCAACCAAAAATATATCGCCGTGGTCAACGAGAGACGACAGTTCTGTTATGGAAATAATTAAAAGACATGACCGATTATTTCTATGACGGAGTAAAAAGTTGCTTATTTGATCGGAAATGCAAATATACCTACCAAAAGTATACGGTGTCGCATTAACATTATTGATTCGGGTAGTGTGCCGCAACGATTAGTTATAAGATAACGAGTTTAACCTACACAATTTTTTTCTCCTCTTCTGGCCGTATACCTTACCTACCTAAACCTATACCTAACAGGTAAACGATGTTTATTTTAACAATGTTTGCTGCCCAACAACGCGACTATATTGGTTGTGATCGAATCTTCTTCCCATACTGAAAGGGTTTTTCCGCCCGGAGGTATCGTGGTTCGACTGGTTTTATTTGAACATGATCACGTGTATTGGACTGGATTTAGTTTCACACGCGGTATGCGAATGTGGTCATCCGTGGTAATAATGAAATTCATAAATTTGTATTTGAATAATTTCATATTTGTATGTAGGTACCTATACCTAAATGAATTTATAAATGGAAAGATACCACGACTGCTTTTTTTCTTCAGAATTTTCATGTTTGGGAAAGATGGGTAGGTATGTTAAAGAATGTCCACAATATTTACATAATTTAATGTTGAGTGCAGTTTTTTCTGCATTTTTGGGGGGAGGGGGGGGGGGGGTAACGTATGATGATAAACATTAAGAAACGAATAAATTAATACATAGCTTATTTTTTTGGGAGGTCGTTGAATTTTATTCAAATTTTTAAAAATATAAGAAGATAATGAGAGAGAAGTTGCGTTGGATGGTAGGCGAAATTACAAGTAAAATTATTTTGAAAAATAGCACGATTTATTTCAACAAGAAAGGTATTATTAATCAGCCGAAAAATTTCAAGACTGAAATTCAGATGCTGAATTCCATTTTTCAAATTTCTTTTTGAACTAAATCTTTGAAAATTCGAATGAAATTTCGTTGAAGAAGTCATAATTTGATCAAATGAAATTAAGTACTTAATGAAACGAAATAAGGCGTTCATTCATCTCCAACCTTCTATTATTCGATCGATGGTGGTTTTAATCTGTTATATAAAGCTCCTAGAGCCTTCAGTGACATTTATTAATTTCTCAGTATCCAGAAATTCAGAAATGAATTTTAGAACATTGTTCCCATTAGGTGAATCAGTAGTCGATGCCCTAAAAACGGTTAGGTACCTACCTAATTTGAATTCTTGAGAAATTAATTCCATTTTGAGCCCCTTTTAAATGCATTTGATCTTTTAGAACTAAAAATTTCTAAAATTCGTTGGTGATTTCAAAACAGCTCTTATGACAGCAACCAATCGATTTGGAAAGTTAAAAGTAAGATGTGTAATTCAAAATTAAGATTTTTATGTGCCTAACTTACTTACTTGTATCTCAATTTCGTCAAGTTTTGATTTATTTTTTCCATAATGAGATAGAGTGGTCCTTATTTTGAAATTTCGCTTTCTGTGCCCCCTCCCCCTAAATTTACTGAATTTCAATAGAAAATCGTTCCCTAAGTATTTACACCATTTTTGCTCTCTCCCAAAAATTTCAAAAAAATTTCTCCATTTTATTTTTCTGTTTGTTGATTTGTTTGTTTGTCAACTCTAACGTTAGACGCACCATTTACAGATGAGCTAACGTTTTTCAAGAACAAGGGGAGGTTTTTTCTGACGCTGGAAAGACTTTATGTAGGTACATAGATAATAATTAGTTTGGCTTTCAACATAGAAATTTAAAGGTGTATAAATTAAAGTTTTATTTCATAATTTCAAATTTTTTCTGTTGAGTTGAGGGGGGGGGCTGGTGGAATTTCGTCCCAAGGTAGGTACCAAAATTACTAGAACACTAGAGGAAGGTATTTTCTCAACAAAAAACAAAACAAAACAATATACCTACCTATTAAAACAAAATTCTGAGTCTGCCACAGAAATTTAATATTGCTTTTTGGTGGGAGGGGGAGGGGTGATTAAAAGAAATATTTTTCAATTTTATTGGTGAGCTGAAATTTTCATTTTTTTAATAACAATTTTATGGAGATTAGGAGCAAAATAAATAGCAAAAAAAGTAGGTACATATAAAAATTTATTAAGTTACTTTAAGTACAATTAGAACGACCATCCTACAGAAGCTTTCAGTTTCGAATGACGTCAACCCATCTATACTTCAACACAACTTGTAGAAGATTACATGTAATTCCACATTATATTCTTATATAAATATCTTTTTCATTATACATGCTACGAAAGTATAAGTTTTCCGCCCTCCGTGCATGCTACGAAAATGCTCCATGTTTACCCGGGTCGAAAATGAACATCTTTCAACTTTTAAAGCGCTCTGGAGGCGGAAAAAAACATTCTACGGAAAAATGGAGTCGAGGAAAATTGTAGAGAATTAAATTTCCAATCGACATAATGTCTTCAGTTTTTTTCTAGGAAGCTTAGTATTCGATATATTTACTATGCAAAAAAGGAGTCATACTCATCACTTTAACCAAAAACGGGTGTAAAACTTATTTTCGTAGCATGATTAATGAAAAATATCTTACAATGCAAGAAGCGACGTGAAAAATGTTTGGTCTCGTGCTTTAACTCACCTCGCCTTCGGCTCGGCGAGTAAAATTGCACTCGACCAAACATACTTCACTTTCGCTCCTTGTATTGTAATATACTATTTCTTGTTTCGTAACCTCTCATTCGTGATTGATAATGGTCTCTGAGTAGACTGTGAAACGTGTCTCACTCTTATGTGTTAATTTTTCAAGATTTGTAGAAAGTTTTTCATTAAGAAGTTCGTGCAGTAATAGGTGTTTTTCTCTGTAAGTATTTAAAATGTGCGAAAAAGGTGATCAAAAATACATAAAAATGTATAATATCGGTTGAAGTTGATTTTAAATTTTCAAAAATTTGTCAAAAAATTAAATGCAATTTTTTAAATTATGCTTAACGTAGGTACCTACTAACATTTTATAGTTATACTGACAGAACAATTTTCGAACCACAGGAAGATAAATTGAAAGAGAATTCAAAAAATTACATCACCAATAAAAATTTTAGACATCTTGTAAAGTAATTTTTTGATTTTTAATGAGTTTTAAAAAATAACATTGACTTAAATAGGTTGGAAACTTTCAAAAAAGTGAATAATTTTTTGCATAGATCTTTGTCATCTTCTTTCAAATCCAATATGCGTTGAATTGTTATGTTTTATGTTTTGCAACGTGGACATTTTTAAAAGAGTTTTTTTCTGTGAAAAGTGAGCTGTGGGTTAATGAGGTGCGGCGTGGCCTATTCATTCGGATCCTGGTTAAAACGTTGATCATATATAATGGACGAATATTCCAATGTTAAAAAATTGGCCAAAGTTGAAGCAGACTTTTTGGATGCAGAATCCAGGAAACCTTCTGCTCATGCGCCAAGCACAATGTTTATAGTGTCAGGAACGGTCAGGCGCTGGTGGATACAGGATATAGCAGGTGGAGAGAGAGAGAGAGACATTTCAGCAATTCAGCATTGCTGTTGCTACTTGGTCGACGTCACTTGTAACACAACCAACCATGCAACTAACACTAGTAAAGTGGCACATGCGCAGAATGTTTCCTGGATTTTGCAACCAAAAAAGTTGCCCTCAAAAATGCCATTTGCCAATTTGAAATATTTGTCCATTTATATACAGTCAACGGGTTAAAATTACTTTTTTGCGCCTGCTTGAACAGTACGAGGTGACAGGACTTGGTGGTACATATAATATAATGCTTTTATACGACTGAGTCCTTTTTTTAATAGCATTCGAGTTGATAGGATCAATATCATCAGAGGCTAGCAATTCCCTGATATGGTTTCCAAAAGGTTTGTAGGTGGAGTATTGCTTTTCAAGGCTTGAATGAAAAATCTTGGAAGTAAGTAATTCATGTGACACGGATTCATAGCGATCTTTATGAAGTATTTTAGAGCAAGGCGGTTTCTTCTTTCTTGTAATAGGTATGGTGGTGCCTATTTCTGCCATTTGTTTTGAGATGGGACTTGTGCGGAAAGCACCTATGCAGAGACAAAGAGCGTGATTTCTGATGGAATTTAGTTTATCTAGTTCTGACTTGGCAGCTAAATTATAGAAATTTGTGTTGAAAATTCCAAAAATAAAAATTTTGCTTAATTGACCAAGAAATCTGAACATTGACATTTTTTCCATTTGACACCCCCCCCCCCCCCCCAAAGGTTGTGAGCAGTTTTGAATCATACTAGAGACAAGGCAGATGAGAGACAATTTTGAAAAAGAAAACAGAATATAGGTCCAAGCGAGGGTGAAAGCTTTTAAAAATGTATATTTCAAGAGAAGTTTATTTTTTCACTTTAAAACTTCAAAGTTAATGATATTTTTTTAGAAATTTCAATTTTGAAAAAAAAAGAAAACAAGCCCCAGTGGAGCGAGGGCAAAAGCTTATTTCATCACAGGTTCTTCTTTTGCCAGACCCTCCTTAAAGCACAGGCTCGTGGCGAACTGCGCCCTTCGCTCCCTCCTCTTGACGGTTCTGTCTGGAGCCTCCAACAGATTTTCGGAAGTTGAAATTTCCACAAGACTTTCTTAAAGGTTGTAAAGCTAAAATTTGCTTTTAGATTTTCAAAAAGCGTCTTAAAAGCTTCAAAACAACTTGAAATCATCTCCAGCCTTTTTAGCATGTTGAAAAAAAGGTGTAAAGCAAATTTCAGCTATTCAACTTTATGGGCTGAAATTTTGTGGAACATTCATATTTCAAAAATCTCGTTTCGAAACCATTTTCAATCGATGGGGGGGGGGATTACGTGAAATAGGATACATGTGTACACACCGAATCTTTTTGCTTTATATACATAAGTTGGTCAATTTAATAAAATTTGGATTCTTTCGTGTTTTTAGTTAGCTCACAATTTGATCTTGAAAATTGCACCAAAAATAAAAAAATGCACTCCAGCTCCTGAAAGTTTGACAGGTGATGTAACTTCACATGTTTTTTCGATTATGCATGGTTCAAAAAATTTTCCAACAATTGGGACATCTCCCTTGTGAGCGGTGAAAAGTAAGCTTATAGGTACATATCTAACCAATTTTCAACTCGTATGTATTTGTAAATCTACGTAAAATGGAGACTTATTACACATAATTTAGAAAAGCGTAAGTACGTAGTATTCAAGTCTTTTGGCTTAAATTCAATTCTCATGTAAAAATTTTAGATTTCTTAAAAAAAGATTTTGATTACTTACGAGAAAAAAAGACGAAATATTTTTATTGCCGGTTTTCCAATTTGCTCAATTTTTAAAAATATGTAGAACGCTCATTTTCAGAGGAAATTTGGTTGAGGGGTCTCAATGTTCTTCAATATGTATGTACTTACTTGAATTTTTCGTTTCAATATCTCCACAGTGATTTCAAATTTTCGAAGTGCATTTCAAGGTCGTTGTTTGAAAAAATTTAGTGTCATTGCCCTACAGTACCTCTACTGTGTCGTTCGATACTCATTTCCTTTCTCCTCCACTGCCTTTTATCAAAACACAATTTCATCTTTATCGTTTACATTACATCTCATGTTAGTAAATACTCTCAAAATAGCAAGAATTGATAAGAACTCCAATGATGACAAAATTATCACTTTCGAAACAAATGTAGAATAAAAGGAACTCTAACACGAAGGTATTTTCGATCGTGTTTCTTACATGTGTACAAGATGCACTCGGAAAACAATAAGTACGACAGAGATTAATTTCAAAGGTCTTTAAAATACTTATAAAAACGTCATTTCATTTATCTAAGGTACTCAAACGCTAATCGCAATTTGACGATTTCTTTCGATAATACGTAATTCAGGTGCTCGCTCGTAAGGTACAATAGGTAGCTCAGATATACCTACAGTCCCTATACAGGGTGCCCAGAAATATCGAGTACCCCTAAAAAAGTTTTCTACTGAAATACTTTGGTTGGTCACAGTGAATGATAGATAATAATGATAGCACAAGATTGGTTGTTGGACTGGAGAGATAAAATTCCACCAATCATAATATGCATCTATTTCACGTTGCCAACCTATATTTTTAATGAAAAACTTTCTTTGGGGTACTCGATATTTCAGGGCACCCTGTAAGTACTTTTACGTACATACATGTAAAAATATATTTACTTCTTCAAAAAAAAACACGAGTAGGTAGGTACCTATGTAGATAATTTCCATATTTAAACCATTCGAAAAAATGTTTTAGTTCGTTTGGAAAAAAAAATTACAACTGATAATTTTCTCGGTAGGTTTACAAACAAACGTGTGTATACGGAATATGATCAGGTATACGATTTCAACGGTTACAACTCAATTTAAACCCATGCATCTGACAAGTAATTAGCTATGCAAATAAGTTGACTACTAAGTAATTAAACTTTCGGGTTGACAGCACGCATCGTATTCGTATCGGCTCGCCAACAGGTGTCTGTGGCGATATGGCGGCTCTGCTACCACACAAAATGACGTAACATCTACGTAAGTGAAAAATTTTCGCATAGCCTTGCATATTGGCACATTATTAAGTATCTATGTGTATATATTTTTTAACGTTCGAGGGGATAAAACCGTACCTCATAGCCCGGACATAATGATATTGCAGATAAAAAGGCCATAATATCAGACGAGAGTGAGTTTGAATTCGATGCAACGAAATTATTCAAGGTTGCCCTCAGCTCGGACATTGTAATTAGGCTGTAGCGCAGCCGGAGCATAGGCTATTTACTCTCGAAGATGAAGCCCTATACCTCTATAGTAGTACTCGAAGACCATTATTTATCTCGAATCATGTACAATTTGTCGCCTATAATTAACCATTATCGTAAATCATTTAAAAATCTGCGCAAGGTATCTCTCTCAGCTGTGTAGACTGTTGATACCGCGAAGACAATGTCCACGATCGACCTTTCTCTTTCATAGTTATAGAGATACATTTTGCGGCGATACGATACACTTTAGCAGCAGAGCAGACGTATGTGCGGCGGTGCTCGGGTAAAATAGGTAATCAGAAGCCCGCCTTAGGGGTTGCTAAAAACTGGTTTACGAGACAATTCACGAGAACGTGAGCTAATCGCCGGTTTAGGATAGGTCATACTACGTCACATAAGGTCGTCAACTTGCGGAATTACTACGAGTACTATACACACGAATAGTGCAACATCGAGGAAAAATCGCTACCCATCAGAAAATACGTATGTATAAAAAATGATAAAATACCTATCTACAAATAGGTACATTTTTCCATTTTTCTGTCACCTTTTTTTTTCTTTCTTTTGATTTTTGTAATTTATTTTGCAACGTTCACGCCATGACCTGCGATAATACGTAATATATTATTTATTTAATGGGTTCCTCGATAAGCCCAGGTCCCTCTCGTTGGCACATTCCTCCTCGAGCTACCGGCCAGTCTGCCATTTAATGAGGCTTTTCGGTGTGGAATTCGTTTCACGACGAAGTACATGCATATGGAGGTTGTCACCGAGAGCTATCCGATCTTAATTAGCGCCTTCTTAGAATTACATTATGGTTTTTTTTATTTATACGTCGTAGGTATCTATAGATACTTAGGTATATGAAGTGGCATTTTTTATTCAACGAGATGTTCGATAGTGCCATAGACGATAGAGATATGTGCGTACTACAATGAGGGATACGATTTGTTTTTCCTCAGGCATCGGAAGAGGGAGTGGTACAATGTGAGGTTTGTTTGTCATTTTTTATTCAACTGATACTCACGATGGAAAGAATAGTCTAAGCTCGAGTCAGTTAGGGTAACTTTGTAATTGTTTTCTACCTTTTTTTCTCGAGGATCCATCCAATTTTTTAAAAATACCTTTAATTTTCAATCTTAGCATCTTCGTGAAAAATTCATCAATCCAAAAAAGTAGATTGAAGTACATATGTATTACGAAAAAATTTTGTCTTTAATCAAAAACCCTCTAAAAGCCATCCCTTCTCCGGAAATGATGAAAATTGTATTCAAGAAATCACTGAAATAGGCTTGATCGCGTTTCATCGAACAAAATGGAGAGGCTTCATGGAAAAGGGGCCTTGGTAATTTTTTTTTACTAATTTTTACAAGTTCAAATAGACTTAAACAGTTTTTCTGTAAGCAATTTTTTTTCATGGAAGAACACTTCAATATCACTGAATATGGTGGAATTAATAAAAAAAAATTTTTTAAGTATAATTCAGAATTGTAAAAATTAGAACAACAAAAAAATTGACTAAGGCCCTCCTCAATTGTTTATATCAAACGTATTACTGGAAAAGTTGTTTAAAATTTTGCAATCTGATGAATATTCGATGTCGTGACTTTTTTTGGTACATTCTTAGTGAGGTGTCAGCCCTCCTCCTCACTACTTTTTGTAATTGACATTGACCTAATTTTAATTAAATGTTTGCAATTTTATTGCTTTTTTTTACGGAAATGAACTCACAAAAATGGACACTTTTTATTCTGAAAATCACAGTCATTAAATTCAATTAGGGTGTTTATTTTCATCCTTTCTTCCTGTATTCTCCCCTTCTCCTCCTTCCTTCCTTCATAAATTATATGAAAGAAATTTTCCAAAAAATTAAGAACCCAGATTATAATATTTTTACGTAATTTTGGTCATTTTCATGGGAATTCATTGAAAGCTCCTCTTCGGCCCTTTTTAGGTACAACTTTCATATAAACTTTGATTTATGAAAATTGAAAAGTGATGTTATACCTAATGTGGAATTACCATAAAGCCATCACGAAGTTGAAACAATAACATTGTTTTCTACATTTTTCTTGAAAAGTCAATTTTACGACGTAGGTAAAATCAATGAAAAAAATGTTGAAAATTGGAAAATTTGGGAGAAGATTTTTTGAACATTTGAGAAGAAATAATCTAGATTATCCTATTTTTTGCTCACCTGTGTCCTGTCCTGTTATCTTGAGATTGTTGAATTATCTTTTTGAACATTTTCTGTTCTGATTGATACTGTCCTGTTTTATTTTCCCAAAAAATTACCAAAAAGTATTGATTTTTACTACCCATCTCTTGACCATACTTTAAAATTTTTATTTATTATCCCCTTTTTATGGCTTGAAATATTTCAGTCTTTTTTCCATTTTGTAATCATTACAATTTTTTATTTTTTATTCTCTACTTTTGAAACTTTGATTTTCAGAAAAATTGTTAATTGGATGATATGAAATTCAAACGAAAAATACTGAATTTTTTTAAACCCCCCTCCCCTCTCTCTTCTTAAAAACTGAAATATCTAGACTAGACATTGGTTTTGCATTTTTCAAGTAAGTAAACTTGGAAATTTTCTGCTCATTTTTTCTGTTCTTGAAATTTTTTTTGGTAACTTTTTTCTTTTGTGACGTTTTTAGTTTTTGACCCTTCACCCTTCTTAAAAAATACTCCAATCTTTGAGAAAATGCCCTGTTTTTCAATCTTTCAATATATATTCAAACATAAAAACTTTTCAATCATTTTCTCTTCATTTTAGAATTTTTTTTTCAATTTTTTCAAATCAAAGAAGAATAAATGGGTGAAAAAATCTGAATGATTCAATAATTTTGAATTGAAAAATAAATCTTAAATGCTTTCTTAAGGGTAGTAGATACTCAAGTACTAAAAAAACAAATCTAAAAGAATATTGACCCCTCTCACCTATCCCTCTCTCAAATTAAAAATATTTCAGCAAATATCCTGCTGTTGTGCTGTTTTTTCATGTTGTTGTAAATTGATCGACTTTGGCCAAAATCTTGAGGGAAAAAAGTGTAGTTTTTTTCAAGTTGTGAGGTAAAAATTTTACATCAAAACAACCTGACTTCTTTCTTGAATTTTGAGAAATGTTCAAAAATCAGATTTGGATTGAAAATGAAAATAAATAAATAAATTTGACAAACTGACTTTTCTAGTCGTATTTATAAAAATTTTATGAAACTTTTTTTTAAAACGAACCCAGTTCAGGAAAAAATTGGAAACAATTCTCTAATGATATAGAAAACAGAACTTCAAAAATATGTAAATTTACTTTATCACTATTTTATTAAAAATAATTTTAAAATTACACCTAAGTACCTATACCAACGCTATGAAAATAATACGAAAGTACTTTTTCAAATCATCACAAAGTTATCTGAATCGATCCTAAAACCACTCCTTTTTCCTTGATCGTTTATTCATCATTATGAACAAACGCCAAATTTACGTCCTCTTCTTTGGGAACAATATCTAGAACAACATGTTCCGAGAGAACCATTCTTTTTACACCGTGCACCTCTTTGCAGACATCTCCTGGGGCGATGTTTCGCGCTCACCAGATCTATTTGCGTTAACGCCACGACTGCTACAAAAAGGAACAACAATATCTTGGAAAAATTCATTATCGGTAGCTGACTCGACGAATAATCACAAAAAATGCAAATTTGTAATAAATTTTCGAATATTCGAGTGAAAAACACGAAGTCACGAACTTAAATGGCAATTTTAGAAATAAAATATTCATTTTTATAGAAAAAAATAGTAAGTACATATATTTTCGTAGGTATTTCTTTTCTATAACGACAAATCAGAAATTACGAAGGCAAATGTATCCGCGTTTACCTAATGGGTACCACTTAGATATTTTTAATCCATATTTTTGTTGTTGTTTTAATAAAATAATGAAATAATTACTTCCGAGAAATCGCAATTTTTTGACTACGTGGGTACATTAAACGACTTGAAAACTAAAAAGAAAAGGCTTATAGAAGGAACGTTACTAAATACCTAGTAGTAAAACGAAAAATACTTACTTTAAAAAGCTTGAGTGTGTATGTGTAACTGTGTAGTTTATCTCACGTCAAAATTACGTGAAATTTTGTACGTAAATATCTTGAAAAATGGATCGAAATTTTTTAAAAACGTAATAACGTTCTTGTCAAGAAAAATAACATAGACACAAATAATTTTTTAGAAATTGTACTTCAATTTTTTTTTAAAACTTTTTAAAACAATTCTTACAATATTATCACAAAACTTTGATGTATAATTTCAAAAACATAATTTTTTCGAGAATTTTAAAAATTTAATTATTATTTTCAAACAAACGATCAATTCTTCAATTCCTTCAGTAAAATTCTTGCTTGGTCAAAGTTAGAGCCTTCGAAGTACGCCGAATATGAATAGGTTTCTCTGATAATTGAACTGATCGTACAAAATGACGTATTTTTTCCTCGTGAAACCATCCTGAGCATCCGATTCCATCATCAATTTCCATGTCAAGAATGCTGCAAAAACGAAAACAAAAAAAATCGAACATTTATTGTTTAGAAAAAAAATTACGAACTTCTGCACTGCAAATAATAACAACTTAAACATGACTGATGTTTCATAAGATCTGCATAAAAGGGAAAAAAGAGATCAGAAATGTCATGAAGTAGTGACGGGAAGCCAAGAGAACCCCTAAACATTTTTCAAATTGGTTCTCGTAATTGGTATTGAAATCCATAAAACTTAAAAGAAAGTCTCAAAAAAGTAAACTAAAGTATCCGGATTTTCGAAATTTCAGCCTTTTAAGATAAAAAAAATCTAATCAAATAAGGGGAACATCCAACGCGAAGGGCAAATGGTGAAGGGTGAAGGGTGAGGGTTGAAGGTGGGTACTTTTTAATTTGAAAATTCTGAATTTGAGTTGGACCAAACCTATGTTCTTTAGGCATCTTGCGATTTCATAACAATAAGAGGAAAAATATAGAAATGGATTTGTCAGTTTTGGAAGTCAATTCCGGAATAAAACACAATCATACGCAGGTACGAGTTTGATTACTTTTTTTTAGTTTTTCCCTTTTCTTGGAACTGCAATTCAGAATTGGATTTGAAATGATCACCGATTGCAAGGGAAGTGCAAAGAGGAGGGATAAATCATATGTTTAGGAATCATAAATATTTTGTTTGAAATTTTTTTGATTTTTCTGCTGCCTTCTTTATTTATATTTTTTGATTTACTCACGGCCAAACTACCGGGCAACCCAAAATTGTGCCTCTCTAAGCTCAAAACTTTCAGAGGAGGTTTTGTAATGCAAAGTGGGGGGGGGGGCTAGTTATATTTCCCTTTTGGGTGATGTGAATCCGAAAGTCGCTCAAAACGAATCGCTTTTTCAATTTTTACGGGTCTTGAATTTTTTCGTAACCTGAGAATAAAAATTTTTCCATAGGAAAAGTTGAAGGGCTGATTTAAATTTTGAAAAATCGTATCTGCGTCAAAATTTAATTCTTTTGAAATTCTTTTTTCGACATATAATTAGCGAATTTGTCATAAAATATGGTCATGAAAGTGCTTTTTTAAAAAAAATCATGTTTTCATCATTTTTTTTCAATTTTTTGAAATGCTCATTTTTTTACAAGATTGGTTCAAAAAATTATTGTAGTCAACGTTTTTATAAAAACAAATTTCAAAATTTTTCAAAAACAGACATTTTTCGATTTTTTTGAACATTGACACGATTTGAAGAGCAACCTGTTTCCAAAATTGAATTTTTACAGTCAAATTTGAGTGAAATAATGATGATACATTTTATGTTTTCTACAGGTTGAGAGCATAATTTTGAAAAACCTAAAAAATCCAGTAAAATTGCTCGAAATTGTCTCCATTAGGAGAGGAGGACTAGCTAATGGAAAACGTATTTCATTTGAACGGGACCCATGATGATGGGGAAGGGAGGGATACTCTAAAACAGAAGGACAAAGGTAGATATTATACTTCAAAAAAATAACACATGCACTTCAATTTTTAATAAATTTTTCGAAGATTTTGAAACATTCCTTCTAAATCTTTTGCTGTTAGATGATGATTAATCTGATGTCAAATACGAATGTAGTTGCTTATAATTTACTGCTATACCTAATCTGAATAATTAAAATTGATAAGGTAGCAAATATTTAGAACGTCAAAAAATTGAGGACAGATTTTTCATAAGTACTGAAACGTAATGGTATTTCGAAGTAGTTACCTACTTGTACAAGTCCCTACCTTTTTGATCCAATTAAAAATTTGTTTGATTTTCTTGAAACGCAAAATTTCAAAAAAGTAAGTCAAGAGCATCAAATTTGTTACTCTTTTACAGCATAAATATGTATATTGTATATAGACCTACAAATTATTTATCCAAATTTGCTGAGCAATTATTCACACTTGTTTTTCACTATTTTATGGACCTTTTGCTCATTAATTTTTAGGTCAAGTTGAGTTTAGCCAAACATAGGTTCATCCTTCTTGCAACTACACCCACATCTATTCCTTCTGTCACACGTTTTCTTCATCGATGTGCTAATACATTAAACATCACGATACCAAATAATCATCCGACAAATATTCAAACCGACCAATTTTTAATTTACAGATAATCCGAACAATTTTATTTGGAATTCGATAAACGTCCTGATCACCGAAACTCATCATCATGGCAGTCGATCATCGTAACGACGATAAACCCAAAAATGGCACCGCAGATTACCCGAAAAAGAATGGAAAATCAATGTTAAACGGAGGAGACCACGTATCCCTAAGAGACTTGAAACTAAATGGAAACGTAGATCACGATGGAAAACTCCCAACTGCCACTGTTCCAACCCACGTGGCAGTACCCCCAGATGGAGGCTGGGGCTGGGTCGTGGTAGCAGCTTCATTCTGTTGTAACTTAATCGTAGACGGGATAATTTATTCGTTTTCCATGTTCCTGAAAGAAATCACCACAACTTTTGGAGAATCGGAAGCCAAAGTTGCACTTATCGGATCCTTATTATCGGGCTCGTATTTGATTGCAGGTAAGTCCAAGTACCTATAAATTAGGTATACCGTACCATCTACCATAACCTTCTATTTACTCGGAATTGGAAAAAATATTGTACTTAATATGAAACCTTACAGTTGGAAGAAAAATCTCACATATCTAAGTAAATCATAAAATCATACTACAAAGAATCGCGCCGCCGCTTCGGCATGTCCGCAATCTACCTATGTATACCTATATTATATAGGTACACAACGCAGATGATATCAATTTCAAATGTGAAATGTAGACGACCTTTAAAACTAGCAATGAAATATCAATTAATCTGAAATTAAACTCCTCTATTTACCATTATTATTTTTTTATTTTCATTCAAACCTATATGCACAAAACCGGTCACGAAAATGGTCAAAATTCAATGATCGGTGGCCTTTGCTCCCTTCAAGATTAGGATATTAATTTATCAATGAACGTGTTACACGCCGCGATGTGATTTTCATTCCCAGCTTATAACTCGTAGCTATAACTATTACATAATTATACACGAATCTACGATAAATTGGTATAAATAAATTTCGCTCTTTTTTATACAATTTTAATGAGAATCGAATCGGGAAAATTATCGTATCTGGCTGTAATTACCTTAGGTGCACTCATTGTTTAAAAAATTAGGAAGTAAAAATACGCTCACGGATGTTTTATGGAAATAATCAAGGTTATGACAAGTACCTAATTCTCGTATATACTGGGTCGTTTTCACTTTTGACCAAGCGCAGATGAAAATTTCAATCGCTCAAATTGATAAATCGATGATTTTCAAGGCGATTTTAAGTAAGTACTAGAGGTCGTCTTTTGAATTGTCGCTCGAGTTCGTCTTTTGTGAGAGTGAAATTTTTCAAAATAAACGAAGCGATGCTATGTACTGAACTTTGGATTTTGTAGATGCTATACTCGTATCAGTGGTCGGGTTCATTCAACTTTACTCGTGAAAGGTATCCGAATAATGTGTACTTTTATGAACGTTCGGTTGACAAATCAAAGTTAGGAGATTCTGATTAAAATTTTTGAATTTGAAATTCAAGTTTGTTGGAAAGAAAAATATTTTTCTCGCAATAAAAACGCTACCTAATTTTTATAATGAATCAAATTTCAATTTTCTTTTTCAAATACTTTCCTCTAAAATCTTAAAATGTTCAAAATTACATGTCGACTAAGACCCCACAAAATTTGACTCGTTTTTCAAAAAGTAGTTGGGTTCGTTGAAGTGTTTGAGGCCCATTAGAGTTTTTTTCAGGTTCATTGGAGTTGTTGAGGCTCATCAGGGATTTCGGAATCTGTTGGAGTTGTTGCAGCGTGTTAGAGTGTTTTGAGATGAGTTGGAGTCACTGAGACTCGTTTAAGGTTTTGGATTTCGTTGAAATCGTTGAGGCTCGTTAGAAGCTTTGAGTCTCATTGGATTCATTGAAGCTCGTTAGAGCTTTTGCATTTAGTTGTAGTCGTTGGGTTCGTTGTTCACTTCACCTGATAAGGGCTCGTTGAAATAGTTGAGTCTCATTAAGAGTTTTGGGGTTTGTTGAAATCGTCGTAAAGTTGGTAATTCAAAAAAATCAATTAATAATGCCAGAAATAAACACATCTCATCTCAGTCGTGATGGAATTTTCAATTTTTTGAGGAATAAAATTTCCTTCAAAATAAATTTTTAACAATGTTAATTTAGTACCCAATGATTTCTTACGGTATTTCTTCATTTCTCTAGCACTTTTTTTTTCAAAAATTACTAAATTATTTCTAAAATTGGAAAAAGTGTTCAAATTTTATCAATATTTTGATCATTATATCATTATAAAATTTCTGATTTCTCCCCCTCCTCCCTCAAAATTTCCTACACAGAGCTTGCACTCGGTTTTTTTCAAAAAAAAAAAAAAAAAAAACTTCAGTAAGTACCTAATCGAAAAAGTTTGTAAAAATATTACATAATTAAAAAATGGCCAAAAAAAATTGCAAAACATTTTAGTGCAAAAACTTATTGAAATTTTTTTTTTTGAAATTTCAAGTACTTAGACTTAATGGCAATAATTTTGACAAATGGTGAGACTTCTTGCTATATTTGGTTGAATGCGAAACTGTGATAATGTTAGCGAAAGGCAATGTCTTTTAATACTTTTGGAAGAACAGCTCAAGTTTTTGCAAAAATAGAGACTTTGAAAAAAAAATTTATAAAAAATGAGTTTTTCTCAATTTTTGGTAAAAAAATGCAGACTTTTAAGTAATTTAGGTAATGAGCCAGGATTTTTCCACTTTTTGTCCAAAAGTTGGAATTTTTGGGAATTATTGGCGAAATGTGAGAATTTTTGGAATTTTAGTCCAAGAAATGACGATTTGTAGACATTTTTGGCAAAAAAACGAAACTTTTGCAATTTTTGGCAGAAAGCGAGAATTTGACAATAATTCCGAGGACTCAGTGTAGCCAGTTGAAAAAGAATATAAAAAAGTGTAAATATACTTTCAAGTCAGGCCAAGGTTTGGATGCATCAAATTTTTGAATTTATTTTTCTTTCAAGTACATAATATATATTGGAAATATCAAAATTTCCAAAAATATAACTAAAAGTAATTTTTAGTAACGTTAGCATAAATTTAAAAATCAATATTGAAGCTGTTGAAATTTTTACTCGAAATTTTTTTAGCCACATACAGAAAAAAAATCAAAAGAGCGACCGAAAATACAAATGAAGCTACTGTACTTACATCACAACCCAAAATTTCAAAAACTGAATTTCATTTTTTAATTTCTGACAAATTTTTGAAAATTCGATAGTTTGAAGGTCTATTTTCAATTTAAAAAAATCAAATTTGAACAAATTCAAGTGGAAATCTGAAATAAGGAAGCTTAGATACCAACTATATTTTTCATCTCCAGACCTGATATGTCGTATGTTTCCAGTTGTTTTAAAGCCTCTAAGTAGGTACCTATAGATTTATGAATTTTTTCATTTTTAAAAAATTTCACCAAAAAAGAAATCAAATGAAATTCGGTGTTTGTACAAATTCGAATGTGATTTTTTAATGACTGGTCACAATAATTTCAAGGAAATCTGGAGCTTCAAGAAGAATGGGGATTTTCGGATGTTAAAGAAAATCGCAAAAAAAGAAACCAACTGTTATCCAGCAGTTCCAGCACCCACAAACTTGGATTATCCAATTGTTATTGTTGACCTTTTGATCAATTGAGCCATAGTTGTTCACTAATTCAATTGTGTTTGCTGCATCAAATTCTTCCAAAAAAAAACACACACGCATAAAACTGGAGACTCCAGAACAGTTCAAAACAGCGATCAGATTTTTCATATATATTTTTTTTTCTTAACAAATGCAACTGCCACAACGTTTGATCAAGGAGAAATCTTATTTAGGGCGTTTTTATAGAGGATTTTTAAGAAACTCAGATGTTTAAAAATTCACTGGAGGATCCAGAATGGCTGAAAAGTTGAAAGGGATTTAATACATTAAATCTCAGCTGTCTACTTCAATTTGATGAAATTTCAATTTTTTCAAGAGAAATAAAGCTTTGAATTTTTTGTCCCTGAAACTCAATTACAGAAGGGGGGGAGCATTTAGATGCTTATTCAATTTTACACAAAGGTTCATGTTAAAAAAATTTCTGTCAGCTGAAATATTTTCTGAATGAAATTTTTGCACAGTTGATGTTTTTTCTAGGAATGCATCTTTCGTTGGAATTGAAACTGGACATGATCTAGAGATCTTTCGGTTACATTGAGTATTAAAAATGAACGAACTTTTTGGGTAGATCATGAAATTAGAAGGTTTCAAATTTTTTTAGTACCCTACCAACAAAATCAGCTCCTGATAAAATTGGCCAATAGCTGATGTGGGTGAACATTTACCTCCTCGCATGATTCGTCTCAAATGTATGTAAAAAAGAAAACGGAAAAAATGGTCGAAAAATTACTCAAATGGTTGGATGCAAAAAATTACAAATTCGTCACCGGACGCTGCTATCAATAAAATTGATAATAATTATATGTAATAAAATTTTGAGATTACGAAGCGGACTACATATAGATTTTTTAAAAAATGTATAAATATTTGTAAAAATACTGATAACGAGGAAACGGTAATTAAATACTCACACATCGCAGGAGCGAGGAAAATGTCTCTAATTAAATTTGAAAATCGCGATAAGCGCTTAAATCGAACGTATCGTATTTATATTTCTTACTATAATTCAAAAAGATCACTCCCTACTTGAAAATAAATAGGTATGAATCAATGTCTGAAAGACATTTACCAATAATTGTAGCTATCATCATAAGAAGCCATATGAAGTATTTAGTCATCGATTTCTATGATAAAGGTCCCCAGTAAGTCTACGCATCGTCAAACAAGAAACGAACAATATTTCGATCTCGTATTTTTATTCAAATACTTAATTTAATAAAATTCAAACTACCCATTAATTGTTTTTTTTTCAGGTCCTTTTGCCAGTGCCCTAGCGAACCGATATGGATTCAGATTAGTTACCATGGTAGGAGCGGTAATAGGCGGTTTGGCGTTTTTCCTGTCCAGTTACGCAACAAGTGTGGACTATTTGTGCGCGACTTACGGTATCCTCGGAGGTACGATAGAGGATAAATTTCACTACCAAATTTGGTCCTACGAAGTGTCCACTGATTTAAATTTAAATACATTATAGCTACCAATACCGTACACATTGGCTTATAGACATAGGCATAAATTCACACCAATTTACGTAGGCTAGAAATATGGCGAAAGTCACCAGACTACAAAATTTTCACCTCCAAGTGTACGAGTATCTATAGCCTATTCTTTTTCAATGATCGAGTTTCAACTTGAACTTGATCTCGTGTACGTATACACGAATCTATAATTAATACGTAGCGCGTTGAGAAGCGAATATTATACAAACGACACCAATTATTCAGCCATTAATTAGAATATCAACAACCACGGTGTAACTAATTTATAACGCGACAGTGTTCTGCTGTTCTGCGGTGGCTGCGCTTTGATTAGGCACATTACGAATTAGGTCAATGTGTAAAAACCATACACATACACCCGTGTAATATCGTCTTCTTTTTCGCATATAACTAATTCAAGTATTTTTTTCTCATCTGTATAGGTATCGGCTTCGGATTAATATTCGTACCGGCTGTTATAACAATTGGATTTTATTTCGAGAAATGGAGAGCTATGGCTACTGGAATTGCGGTGTGTGGCTCTGGTATTGGGACCTTTTTAATGGCTCCTTTGTGCAATTGGCTCATACAGCAGCTTACTTGGAGAGGTGCTATGGCTGTGCAAGCAGGTAATTTTTTATTCCAAAAAGTCGTCTAATTTTAACGAAAGCTGTACTTTTGCAAAGGATGTGTTTCAAACCCCCCTACAACTGAAATTATAGCTTCTTGGGCGAATTATTTCTTCAATGTTTGACAAATTTTTGGATGGATAGGGATACTCATTTTCAAATCTAAAATGATCAATTGATACTGCTATTGGGGGGGGGGGAAGAATGTAGTACAAATTGATATGTATAAAAAATTGTTCATCTTCTAGCATCGATTCCTCCTGCTCTTCTCTCCTTCCTGTGTACAAATTACACCTACACTCGATCTGGAGTCTTTCATTTCCTCCATCGCAAAAAATTTTTAAATTCTTCCCATACATTTTGAAATCAAATAAGTAACCCCAATTTTAGCAAACTGAAGAGTAATTTTTCACATTTTTAAACAATATCAAATAAAAAATAAAAAATGAAAAAAAAAACTGAAAATGGACAGGTGAGTTAGTCTATTTTTTTCATACGAGTACAACACTGTTTTTGAGACCACTTGCAAAATTTTGATTTTTCAAATTCAAAATTTGAATTGAAATCAAAATGACAATTATTTTTAATTCCATATTAATAAAAAATATTGATTTTCACGTTTCTAAAAATTTGTGAGAAATCCAACTTTCATTTCGATAGAAGCTGGGCACTTCAAGTGGCTTTCTCGTTGGTTATTCTCCAAAAGAATCATTAAAAATTATCAAAAATTCCAAGTACAAATTACCAAAAACAATTTCTAATAATTATGTATGTACTGGAAAATTCAAAAAAAAAACAGGTAATTACCGAAAAATGGCCGGTAAATAACTAGGAAATTATCAACACATGGACCCCTTGTTTTTTATTTTTATTAAAATAAAATAAATTTTTAATTGGAGGTAATAATTACTAAGACCGAAAAATTATCAAAAATTACGGATAATTACCAAAAAATTACATATAATTACCGAAAACAATTCCAATTGCGGGTGATTAATGGAAAAACAAAAATGATCACAAACAAACTACTGGTATGAAAAATTGAAAATACCATAAAATTACTGGTAAATAATGAAAAATTACCATCCTGCAGTAACCAGTTAACCACCAACCATTCTGGGAAAAATCGTCAAAAAATTACTGACAACACAACTAGAGCTTTTAAGGAAAAATTATTTTTAAAAAATCAGAGCATTGGAAATTTAAATGTTCTTGTTTTTAATTTAAAAAGGTGACTATTTTGTAACTTTTTGATAAAAAAGCGAGACTTTTGGCAATTTCTGACACCAAAATACAATTTTTTGCAAAATAAAGCAAGATTTTGACAATTTTAACAAAAGGAAGGGATTTTTCTCAATTTCTATCAAAAAAGTGAGACTTGGACAATTTTTCAAAAGAAGTGACTCGATTGAGACTTTTTTAAATATTTTGCAAAAAGAACGACAATTTTTACAAATTTCATTAGAAAAAAGGGAATTTTCAAATATTTTTGCCAAAAATCAAAAATTGGACAATTTTAGCAAAAAGCAGGACTTTTAGGGCATTATTGGCAAAAAAGTAATACTTCTCGCCAATTTCTGGCAAAAAAGTGAAAGTTCGGGTAATTTGAAAAATAAAAGTGAAAATCTTTCACAGTTTAAGCAAAAAGCAGAAATTTTTGAAAATCAATTTGATTTATTGCAATTTTCTTACTAAGAAAATAAAACTTTTTCACATTTTTCAGGAGAAAAAAAACGACATTTTTTGGTAATTTTTAGGTAAAGAAGCGAGACTGTTCAAGTGACTGATATTATGCTAGAATTTTCGGCAATTTTTGAAAAAAAATAATACTTTTGGAAAAAGCAAGAATTTTAGAGTGTGCTGAAGAAACAAAGATGTATGTCCCAATTGTCCCAATGTTTATTAATTTGGACCCTTCCAGAACGATTTATGAAACTTTTGAAGAAATTTGAAAATTCGCTGGATCCCAAAAAAGGTTTAATTGTGATCAATTTTGAGTTGGGCGATGGTGTAGAGTAGACAGACTAGACGATATATTGCCAAAAAAGCTGCTCATTATATATGTATCTTCATTTTTTGAAAGTTTGATTTTTCCCCACATATTCTGGAAATAATTTTACGAATAGGTCAAAAATCTTTTTTTGGAACTGGCACTCCTGGAATTTTGCTGTAATCACCTGAAACGGACAATAGGTGCTCAATAAGCACCGACCAAAGTTATAGGTTCCGAAGTTCATTTTTTTGAAAAATCGCCGGAAACTCAAGAGTGACCAAAGACTGGTAGTTGTTGATGTGTGAGAGTTGAATTGAAGGAATTATTGATATTGGTTCACTCTGCCCAAAAAATTCATATGTATTTCACAAAGAATTTTAAAAATAGGTAGCCCTTAAAACTGTTTTTTTTTGTATTTTTTTAAATAGTCAAAAATCCACGTAAAATCCAAAACTGAACTTGAGGACCTGAAATCTTGATTACGAGAGTTTTAGGACTTGCTCTTTCGATGTAGTTTGATTTTGTTCAAATTGGAGAGTGCTACTTCAAAACATTCCTTCGTGAGGTATCAAAAAAAAAAGAATTCGATGGAGCATACTGCACTGTTTTAGCTAGAAAACTGAAGTTCAAAGTAGATCAAAACCCACCTCCCTTCTTCTTTCCTCGATAATTTTCTTTCAGTCGATTCTTGGTTGCATTCAATACGAATATTTGAATAACAGCTCTTTTGGTCTAGCTCATTTTTGCTGACAAACGAAAATTCACAGCAGGCAGGCAGCACGTACCTAAGATTAAATATCTCTAGCTAGGTCCATGTACTTCCTCCATTTTATCACACATGTGTTTAAAGTATGCTAAAACATGCAAATCATTTAAAAGCAAGATACGCGTAAAACGGTTCATTAGATATTCACAGAAGTCAGATAAATTGAAATCTTTCCCCAAAGTTTACGCCACAAATTATTCATTCGCAGGTACGGTACCCTGTAAATACCTCATACTTGCAGATAATGCACCTCAATTTACCTAATCACCGATTACATCACGAGATAAAAATTCTTCGTAGCGTGTACTTAACCCGAGTGTAAACGTAATTAAAAATTCGATAATTTTCAATACGGGTTACCTTGATAAAGCCACCCGCGCACACGACATGCCTCATTGACCCAGTAATACTTGTAATGATGTTTTTTCTTATAATATTTTAATCAACTTATGTATTAAAAATTTCGCAGGTTTGGTACTACACTGCGCGTTATGCGGCGCATTATTCCGTCCCCTGAAGCCAATGTCTGTGAAAGTACCAGTAGACGAGAACCTCGAGACGACCAATCAATCTTTAATATTGAAAACGGAGATTTTAAAAAAATCCAAAGATAAGTCCGCCTCTTTGCTAAACGTGTACGAAGATCTTGGTATAACCATCGAGGACTTGAACGATGAAAAGAATTTATTCAATAATAATACCAAGTATCCTACAGCTTCGGAAATACTTCATTTGAATGCCAATGGGGTACTGGATCATCTCACCTCGAGCCAGTCTTTGAACGATGACAGAAGTGCGCATAATACGGTACTTATCAGTGAAAAAGATCTGGATAAACGGATTAAACCGTTCGCGAGCACTAAACCGTTGGATCGAATGGAGAGGAATCATTCCGAAAGTCCGGAGCTTAAAAAGCGTAACAGCGTTATACCCGAGATGAGGATATTGTTGAATCGCAAATACAGTTTACAGCCTTATAAGTCCAAATCGTTCACTGTGTCTAGTACGACTACTTTGGATAGGACTACCTCAATGTATAGTAGAAGGAACAGTAAAAATGATATTGGCAATAGACCATTGTACAGAGATGATATTTTCTTCAATTCTAATCTTAAAAGGTTATCACAATACACTTCACAGGTTGGTACCTATATAATTAATTACTTAATTGGTGAAATATTCGAATAGAATAAGTTGCATAATTAAATGTTAAAAGGCACAGAAACTGAATCAATAAAATATGGAGTTGATTGGATCTATTTGATCTTATTTTAGAATAGACATTTTTTTAAAAATATACATGAAAAAGTATTTTTTTTTTCGGTTATAAATGTACTCAAAAATTGATCGAAAACACATAGAAATAACACCTACTCAACATCTCAATAAATTCAATTCGTTTAAATCAATAATTAATTTTTCCAGTCCAGTGCTCTAGACTACACCATGTCAGTAACTCGTCTACCAACCTACACAGACATACTGGAGGAGAAAAAACAAAAATGTTCCATATTCCCAGAAGCCATGAGACGAACACTAGCCACCATGTTGGACGTTTCATTATTAAAATCATTCACCTTCAATTTACTAGCCGTCTCCGGTTTCATTACATCAATGGGAATGTACATCCCATTCATGTTCATCAAAGGTAAACATTTTGAATTACTTTCCTATATTTCCTAATACTCGAAAGCATTAAATATTTTAAATTTTCATTATTTTATTATAGCTCGAGCCGAACAAGATTATCATATCGAAGAAAGCACAACTGTATGGTTAATTTCAGTACTCGGAATAGCAAACACAGTTGGTCGAGTAGGATTTGGAGTATTGAGCAGCATACCAAAAATGAACGCAGTTATTATTAGTAATGCAGCGTTAACTGTATGTGGTTTATGCACAGCGTTCAGTGGTTTTTCACAATCTATCCAGTACCAATTTTTATACGCCAGTGCTTTCGGTCTCACCATTGGTATGAATTCAAGTAACATTTATTAAATGAAATGAAAAGTTTGATCGTTCATCGAGTAACGTCGATGATGATTTTTTTTCAGCTTGCTTTTCATCTTTACGTACTATTATTGTGGTGGATTTACTGGGATTGGAGAAACTAACCAACGCGTTCGGATTACTATTATTGTTTCAAGGTGTAGCTGCCATTATTGGGCCTCCTATGGCGGGTAAAAAAAAGCCTAAATATGTTTTTACATTGTGAAAAAATTTCATGTATTCATTTTCTGTTGAAATTTCAGGATATTTTCAAGAGATTACAAAAAATTATAATACATCGTTTTATATCTCTGGAGCATTAATTGTTGCATCGGCGGTGATGTGTTACCCGATTGAAGCTTTAAATAGATGGGAGAAGAAAAGGGCGACTAAACATGTTCAAAGTGATGTTTGAATTACGTTAATCATTGTAAATTGATAATTTATTGAATTTTATATTCCACAATCGTGTACTTTTTTTGTGTACCAATTTTTTACCATTTTTTAAATTTTTTCCTTTGTTTTTTTTTGTAATAAAAATATTGCGTGTTGGGGATGTTTTTTGAATTGAAAAAAATTATATTTACACATATATATATTTTTAATTTTGAAGTATTTCATACCTTTCTTCGGTCAAGAGGGTAATAATTCGTTCGTGATGAATGTTACAGGAGCTTGAATCATTTTTCTTTCGGTTCAGAATAAGTCCAAGTTGATTTTTGGTTTTTGTTATCCTGTATAGTTGAAAAAAAAAACATCAATAAGACAAAAATCAACCAAAATTTTTAGTTGACTAATTAGTAATTAACGATTCAAAACCTTGATATTAATTCCTTGGCACTGAAGTTCTCGTCGAGCTTGATCGCACAATTGTAATAAATCATTTTTGTTATCACCATTCGACTAAAACACAGTTGGAAATAAAAATAAAAATACAACATACTCATTCTTCATATTATGAAAATAATAGGTTCGGAATTCAAAAGAAAAAAGCTTACCTGTAATGCAGCTGTTCTAACTTTATCACGAAATGTTACGGTTGTATCGATCACAGCTTCTAATCTAGCATTTAATTTAGAATCAGCATCCTATGAATCAACAATATTAGTATTTATTATCATTGTTAATTATTAATACGAGAATAAGATTATTGATCGAAACATTTACCGCAGCTGAATCACCGAAACTGAATCCAAATTCATTCAGAGTATCATAAATATATTGATAGACTAGAGCTACTGCGACTGGGTTTCTATTTCCCTGAAAAATAACTCATATTTTATTAACACTGGGTTCGAAAAAATTTTACAGAATAGTCAGTCAAATATTCGTACCGAATCAGGAAATAGCATTTTGTTAGTCTCGTGAATTAAATGAAAAAGATGCGTTAAACAAGCTTCGGTATTGAAATCGTCTCGAACAGCTTTCATCACGTTGATCTTAGTTTCATTTAAAATCTGAGAAAAAAGGTCCATTAATGAAATAATAGTACATAGGAAGAAGTTGATAAATGTACAAAAACATACTTGCAGTAATTTTGGTCCATCAATGTCACCTTTCGTAGAATATCCGTTAATATAAGCCAAACAACCGTCGAAGAAATTTACGAATTTTGTGTAATAGTTCACACTCATATCCATAAGTTCGTCAGAAAATTCAATATCTATAAAGGAAACAAAAATTACTCTAGAAATGTACGGATTTAGCTTTCTAAACGAAGACGAAGATAACCTTACTTGATCTATAATTGCTCATAAAACACAGCATACGAAAATGATCACGAGAGTAAGAATTTAAAAAGTCTCGTATACTAATGGTATTTTTCAGCGATTTGGACATCTTCTGACTATCTTTCGCTAAAAACAATTGTCCGGAATGTATCCAGTAGTTTACCCATTGATTGACTTCGTGATAAGCACAGCACTGCGTTTCTTCGTTCTCATGATGTGGAAAAATTAAGTCATATCCTCCACTATGGATATCAATCGAATCACCGAAATATTTGCTAAACAATAAACACATGGATTAACTTTTCTCTATGGTTCAATACGAGTATATAAGATCATACGATGGAATACCTGGCAATAGCTGAGCATTCAATATGCCATCCGGGTCGTCCTGGGCCCCAAGGTGATTTCCAAAATGGTTCAGAAGGTTTAGCTGCTTTCCACAAAGCGAAATCGGCTGCACATTTTTTGAACTCATTTCCCGGCTGAGAAACATCTACTGTTCTAAATTTACCACCTTTTGCATAATTCTGCAAATCAAAGTACACCGAACCTAAAGCGAAAATCTTAATATAAGAAATGAGACAACTACATGAAATAATTATTAAACCGGAAAATCTAACCATCTGCAGATCGATAAGCCAAATTCTTCTGTATCAGACGTTCGATGAAGCTGATCATTTGAGGAATATGGTCCGTGGCTCTGGCAACAATTGTCGGCTTAGCGATATTCAAAGACGCTAAATCAGAGAAGAATTCTCTTTCGTAAGTTTTCGTCAGTACTTCCCACTGCAATCCGGTTTCAGCCGACTTTGCGATGATCTTATCGTCTATATTCGTAATAGACATCGCTTGAACGATTGATTTATCTGAGTACTTTTGTAATATTCTTCTAATGATGTCGAATCTCATATAAGTGCTGAAAGCAGAACGAATATTATAGGAGTTCTTTCTTCATTTTTTTTCTGATTTTGATGTTGTAGTTAGTAGTTAGTTACAACAAGAGGAGTACGAACCTGGCATGTCCAATGTGAGCAGAATCGTATACGGTCGGACCACAAATATACCAAGTAATGAAAGTCTTGTTTTTAACAATAAGAGGAACCTTTTCTTTAGTTATTGTATGATGCAATTGGAAATCAGTTTCGATTCCGGCCGGTTGCAACCATTTCGCATTGGCTGAGGTGGAATAACAAGAGAATTTTTTGGGACAGAGCTTCAGTTTATAAAATTTCATTTTGTAATGATTCAACTTTATACTTCATTTAGAAAATTACAATATTACAAATTACAAAAATTTGAAATTTAAAAAATTCAAAATTGAAGTTATCACAGGCTGTTGTGATAACGCAACGAACTTTTTGTTTGGGTTTGTGACTTGACAACAGGAAATTTGAAGCTGTTCGATTAGTTTAGCGAAACTAAACCCGAAACCAAAACATATGATAACATAACAATAACATAATTGATAATAAGCGGTAATAAGCCAACTAAAACTTTAAAAGGCCGACTACTAATAGTAGTCTAGTAAGTAGTAACTAGTAAGTAACTTTAGTCTTTAACTTGACTTGAACTTGAATTATCAAACTTATGACTAGGAGTTATGAATTACGATATTGTTTCAAATTGAAAACTTGATCGAAAAATCACAAATTTTAAGGTTATAGACGTTATGTTGAACTTGAAATTCAAAATAAAATTTTCATGCAAAGTTACAAACTGAAAAATTAAAAATTCATTTCCATCAAAGTGTTTCTGTTTTCTCAAATCTCAACTCAAAGCAAAAAAAAAAAAAGAATGACAATTACAGTATGTATGAGCATACGAGTAGGAGTAGCTCTAGCTAGGTATCCGGTATGGGTAAGATGGACGATTCGGCCATCGGCCCCTGGCTGGAATTTACTATTTTTGAAATTTAAAATTTAACCACTGAAATAGATACTTACTCTGACATTCGGATCCCAAAAATTGCATCGATAAAAACAGTGAAATTAATTTGAGAAACAATTCCATGTTCATTTTTTCTATAAAATGATCTTATGTACTTATTTTGAACGTCTTTTTTTTTGCATAGGAAAAAATAATGTTAGTATCGAGCAACTGAATAGGTGATATGTTATCGTAGAATTTAATGAATTACAGTTATCTACATCGATAATGATAATTGATAAGTAACGGGTAAATTACAAAATTGTCATTTTTTAAATTTTAGTTTCTACCTATTATTACGTATAGGTAACAAAACAAACTATCGACTATGGTACGATTCTTAATCAATCTTATTTTTCTCCGTAATTAAATAATTAGGTACCTATACTTAAGTATAGCTATATTATTAGGTAGGTACTTCTTTTTGTTTTCATTTCCCTAATCTCTGTATCAGTGTTTCCTATTCCACTAGGTTTTTTGTTTTTTTGTGTATTTTTTAAAAGCTTTTTTGGAGGATTTTTTTTCAGATGGGGAAACATTTTGAAAAAAAAGATACAAATGAAAAAACATTCTGAAAAAAAATTGTCAAAAAACTGAAGAAATTATCATAAAATAAAATTAAAAAATTGTTCAAATAAACTTTAATACAATTATTTTCAATTCAAAAAGAAAAGGACCAAGTATATCTAGGTATAGGTACTAGGTAAGTAGTAAGCACATTTCATAGATGGGTATAGGTACCTACATTAATTGTACTGAATTCCTTATATGTACTTATGCAAACCGTTTGTAAACGTGACAAAGATGCGTACCTAATCTACGAGTAAGTAAAGTAAAGTAAAGTAAAGTAAAGTAAAGGTGACAGCAATAAGAATGAAGAGGTCAGTGATGGGAATTACCATTATAGAGACAAATGGAAAAACCAAAACAACAAGTAAAAAGAAGATGAAACAAACCAGTGAAAGATTATTTTGCAATATTGCTTTGTTAAGCACGCGAAGCCACACACACATCAAAGAAGATACCTTTACCTACCTTGTACAACACAGGGTGCCCAGAAATATCGAGTACCCCCAAGAAAGTTTTTCATTAAAAATATAGGTTGGCAACGTGAAATAGATGCATATGATTGGTGGAATGTTATCTCTCCAGTCCAAGAACCAATCATGTGCTATCATTATTATCATTCACTATGACCAACCAAATTTTTTTAGTAGAAAACTTTTTTAGGGGTACTCGATATTTCTGGGCACCCTGTACGTACAATAAGCATAAGCGATAAACTGAACTGTGACTTCATTGCAACAGATTTTTAGTTAGGTACCTAACTACCTACCTACAAAATTATTACTCGGGGTATTCGAATTTGCCAAAAACAACACGGATAAAAAATGTAGGTACCTAAATAATAATTTCGTCCTAGTCGAATAACCTACCTCATTAAAGTGCTCGTTCCCAATTCAAAGTCAAACAGATTTTTTTTCAAAATCTGATACCTGTTCTATGTACTAAAAAGTAAACAATTATTTTTTTCTAAGATTTCAAATTCGTAAAAAAAAGTATACAATCGAGAATGTTAATACTCCTTGACGTTTTTTATTTACTTATAATAAATCACAGAGAGAATCACGAATTACTTTGGGTGGACCACATATAGCCCTATAAAATATGACTTTATACACCTACATTACGAAAATCCACTGTCCTGGAGTTAACAATGTACATTCGTGCTCAGTGATAATGAACTTTAGCCCAGTACATCACAATACAATCAATCATCCTCGATCGGTTAAAAGATTACTTTCAAATTAAATCATGTTTATATTACTCTATATAAGCTGCTATTCGCAGGTTATTTTTTAATTAAAAATGAGTATTACTTCAATTTATGCTCTACTTCTTCATAACTTATATACTTATTTTTTATTTTATACAGCCTTGAAAATGTATCTCGCAATTCGGTTGAAATTTTATAATCGTTTTATTTTCTAGCCATTTACATAATTGGTTGCAGAATTTTTAGGTATACCTACCGATCAATGTGGCCTTCGGTTTAACAAGTAGGCAAATCTAATAACTTGCTTCGCCTACTTTTCAAATGGATTTCAAATCAGCTACATAGTTTGAAATTTTTTCCATCGGTGAATTTTTATAATAATCGTAGAGCAATTTAAATCGTTTCATTGATCGATATCTTTGTAATGAAGTGAAGGGAGTCATTTTACACACCTACATAATAGATTTCCTATCTATTTGGTTTATGATGAATTAATCTCGAGAAGAAATTGTTTCAAATTTCTTAGCTTTAATATCTACCGAATGATATAATTTTTTCGAGAGCTTATCACGAAGCAGACAGAACTCTTTTCCGCTGTACAATAAATCAGAAAAAAATTCAAAAGAACTAGAGACTAAGTTTTATAACATTTCCATTCCATACTTTTATCACATCACGTTGAAATTTTTAACGTTAAGAAATTGACATAATAGGTACGAATGCCAATCATTGAACTAACTGGACTTACCAACAACTATTTTTCTCAAAAAAAAAAAAAAAAAAAAAAAAATTGGACAAAGCTCTATTTTGAAAACGAGGTCTTCAACTGATGAATGTATAAGTGAGTCCAAGTACAATCCAACTCTGTTTACATGATATTAAAACCAATGCGTGACTATAAACATGTGCTTCCTCGCTTTCGTGACTCATGTATGCTTTACAAGTAGTCTTTACACTTTGAAGATGACATCTACAGATTAAATACAACGACGTGTATTGAACGCAATAGTTTTATTTTTTTTCAATCAACATGATCTTTTTTTTACATTCTGAATGGTGAAAAACTTTTACTATTTGAACCGTTCGGAAAGGTTGAATTTTTTTCAAGGACGATATACAAATACGTTCAATATGTAGATCATTGATATTTGTTTAATTCACTAAAATAAATTGTAAACGTAAACATAAATATGTATTTTTCACGTAGTAGGTTTAAGTAGGTACATATGCGAGTGATTTGTTTAGAGCTTACTTTGAGGTAGGTACCCTTATACCTATGTCTATACAATCAGAGACGAGGAGGTTACGTTTAGTGTAAGATGATTGTACTTTCGGTAAAATGAAAGATAGGAAGGTATGTATTATTGCGCCTGCCTCAAATACCTCAATATATATGCAATATGCATGTAATATTTTCAACTCTTTTCCTCCTTCCTCCTCTTTTCGAAAATCAAATGTGATTTTTCATTATTAAGGATAGGAACATCAGAATTTAGCATTAAATTTATCAATCCTCACCTTCAGTGTTATTTTTCTTAAATTTTTATTGAAATTTGGTGGTATGTCAGTTTTTGTTTGAATAACGCATCGAGTAAAATGAACAATAAAAGTTCCATCAAAAATCTGTGATGTTATGAGTTGTGATAGCTTTGAATGTGCATAGATGAATCGTTTCCTTATATGCAAGAGGGTTTTTTCGTATTTCACACTGCTCATGCGACTTTCCCAACATGAATTCATTGGATTCAATATTCCAAAAATTGTTCTGAATCATTGAAGGACATGCTTTCAACAACTTGATCGGGTAATTACCTCTTTTAAATGTTTTTGGAATGGTTTTTCCAAATATTGAACAAATACAATACTTTAACTTTTTGATATTCTATAACAGAACATCAGAGTATCATTTATTTCATGGCGTTTAATTTTTTTTAATATTTTTTTTTTTGTAAGTTTCTGCAATCTTGCTGCGTAAAAAACAGAAAATGATCATTTTTTCAATCATAATATTCGGTTTAAGAAACATAAAATATTACAAACGTGTACCTAGTGCCTACCTACATAGAATTCTATCGTACGTATAGGTAGGTACGTGTTTTGTAAAAATGCTTTGAGATTATAAATATAGCAAAATAACTACGAGTATTTGCTTAGAAATCGTTAATTTATTTGAAAATATAAAATTTTAAACAGCAATAGGTAAATCGTATTTGAAATTCTCGGTTCATCAGTACGTAAGTAAGTTTACTTAAGTTAATTTGTTTAAAATTTCTAATCAGTTTACTTAAGAAATTCTTGAGGTTCTGTGTGGCTTATTTTATTATACTTGTAAGTTTTATGCATAACAGTATTTTTCAGTTTTTTTTTCTTTTTTTCTCTATAAAAGAGATATTTTTCAACTCATTTTGATGTTTCAAAGTACATATTTTCCATCTGCCTTCCTAACGCTTGCCAGAGCCTGCCGACGAAATTTTGTATTCATAAAAAATAGGGAAAATACAATCATTAAAAAGAAATTCAGTAGGTATTTCAGGCAGATGAATAAAATTTTCATTTTATTATAAATTAAAAGTATTTTCCACTTCTTGATTCATAGTTACATTTTTCACAGCAGTATAATATGTAATATGTCTAAAGTACACCATATTTTATTCACAGAGAGTACCCAAATGTGCCTTTAAGTGAACTAGTGTGATAGGTAAGGTATTATCGCGATTTGTGTTATTTTTAATTGAATACATCGATTTTCCTCAAATTCGTTGTTGACGTTTACTTAATATAGATCGCGTGTGCATTATGTACTATGTTAATATGATGTTAGAAAGAAGTCCTAAATCTACGACCCAATAGCCGGGGTAAGTAAATTGTACTCGAAAGGACCTTAGGCAACAAAAGTATTGAACATAAGGATTTTTTCTATGTGAGATTGTGCGTAGGGCAAGGCTCGCTACACCCGCTACACAAAGGCTGCCACCGCTGTGTTGTATGGTCGGTAATCCTTACAAGAAAGTCCCTTCTTTTAATTGAATATTTTTGAAATTTACAATAATGCACCTACGCATAAAAAAGGATGCATTGTTGCAAAGTGCGATAGGATTTTGGGAACACTCAAGTTGATAAAGTACATACCTTACCTACATAGGTAAGTACATGAGTAGATAAGTAAGCCTATACTTATGGCAAAATTCAGTCGGTAATTTAGCCGCTTCTTGTTAAAATCTTCAAGGCATTTTCTCCATTCAATGTGAAACATACCTATCACGACTACGCTAGATTCGTACATATATTTAAAGCAGCTTTTATACATTGTCTTATAGCATCGCCCGTTTATCACGAATAAAAGCGAACAGTTTTTTCTTTCTTTTCTTGTAGCAAGTTGCGCCACTTAATTATTAAACATTTCGCAAACGAGGCGCTGTATGCAACGCGAAAAGATGTTATAAAAATTCAAAATGAGCATACGATTCATAGGTATGAAAGAGTTCAGTTCTGTTGGTAGACTATAAGGTGCGATGGTATATACAGTATGGAAAATTACACATAGGTACATTTTAGTCTACCTATGTAGATTGTAGGTACTTAATGTAGTACATTGTACATACTTGTATTACTACCTACCTATCGATTATTAAATACTTAAACACACGTATTTGCACTCGTCGTGTGCGAAATTATTCATCTACAATGTAGGTACATGGTATATCAACTCTCATTGTGTATATGGTTTCGATTCGAGAAAATCCCATAGGTTGGCATTTTGCAACCTTTATGATCTCCGGATCTTCCGTGTATGGGTATTTGATATTGCATCTTTGGGATTCCCGGCGAGCAATAGTTTCCTAAATACCTTCGACATTCCGAGTGTTGAATTATATCGTTGCATGTCCATTTTCCGTACGTGTATCTACGCGGTATCTCACATAGTGAAATTGTGCGCAAAGTTCCCCCACGTGTACTTGGTGCTTACAATGCTTACTTCCTCGCTTTTATATGAAAATACACAGATTGTGCCTTCGTTCAAAGAATAGGTACCATACCATACATAGAGTCTCTGTACCATCAATGCACAACGTATGTATAGTGGGGTACTGTATAAAGTGACCACAGTCCTAGATTATTTGTACTTTTATAATTAAACGATAATTTGAAAATTACGAAACGCGATATACCGAGCTTATTTAACCATTACTCGGCGACGTTATTAAAGACGAATTAATAGCGGTCTTATAATTTAATAAGATAACACCAGATTGAAGAGATGACATACAAACACAGCGTGAATGCTATTTTACAATGGTAGGTACATCGCGTACCTATCGTAAGCGTTATAATGGGAAAATACCTACAATATTTATTCATGAGACAAAGCAGTAACAATACAATGATTGAGGGACCATTTTTAAAATTTGATTAAATATTACGAAGATGAAATATAAAACTCATTCAAGACCAATTTCCTAGTTTTGGCATGTCAGCCTTCCCTTCTTGTATCATGGCTGCGTCTTTGGAAAATTCTCACTAGGTATCAACGTAAATTTATTGGAGGAAATGTCGAGGCCTATTTTGAAGATTTTTGTCGTCACCTACCTATGTACATACAATCTCCACCTCTGCGTATACGAATCAAAATGTTCAGCCCCTCAAAAATATAATCAATCACTCAAGTGTGGTATGATGCGGGAAGGTACCTATCTTAGTTGAAAACACACATTTTTCAGGACAGCTAAAACACGATAAAATGTCGAAATTTTGACATGGAAATGATCTTTGTACCGGAGCCAGGGCCTATCGAAAGTTTTCAAGACCAGAATCCGTGCGATACGGCGATTTCAGTCAACTTTTTGACATCATGCCAGATTTTTAAAAACCTGGAAGAAAATTGAATGATACCTACTAATAGGTATGTATGTATCACTCGCTTCTTGAAAAATAACTTGAATAATTTTAAATACTTCATTGCAGTATACTTAAGTATAAACTTCATGCGTTAATTTTCCCCAAAATTCCAACTTTTCAGTAAGCACTTTTTTTTAAAACCATTATTTGCTAATTAGTACCTACATAATTGATCATTCGGTTACTTATTGATAATGATCCGTGCACATTTTGTAAGCATTTTTTTTTTTTTTTTTCGTGGAACAATGGTGTTTTTTACACCAAGTTCTGCACCAGAAAAGTAGAAAAAATGTCGGCTCTTCATTCAAAAAGCCCTCTCTGCGTATGCCACAAATTTACTTTCAATTGCTCAGTCTTGCCTGATGAGTATGAATTTCTTTGAAGAATGTTTTCTGATTCTGATGCTTAAAAATGCAACCTATAATCTCTCTAACTTCCACAGTTTACTTGATTTGATTAAATGATTACATATAGGTAGGTACTCGTAATTTAGAGCGTCAGTAAGTAATCAGCTTTTTCAATATTCATTTTTGGTGAAAATGTTGCCATTTTCTACCTATTGAAAAATAGGTACCTACATCAAAACCTTGACCCCGCAATACGCAAGATTGGGCAAGTTACAACTTCACGAACCTTTCTTCTATTATCGCCTCACTATTAAAAACGTAAAAAAATTAATCAATTTCCCTTTACTTATTATATGTATCAGCCTTTTAATAAATTATGAAGAATTCAATCATATATAGTCAAGTATTCAATATTCAGACTTTGTAGAGTACCTATATCTGATTTCATAATATTATTTCGCCAGACTTTCAGGAACTTTGAAAAAAATCATGATGAATTCTGAAAATTGTATCAGATTTCGGAAGACTTGGAAAAAACTCCCATAAATTTCTAATACATATTACTCGTACCTATTATGTCAGAGCAAATTTTATGAGACTTTCCTTTGTCTTTGCGATTTCACGACGAATTCTTAAAATTAATTCGCCCCCTCCGTCCTTTATCATTCAATTAAATTTTGATAAATTCATATTTGTTGCATATTAGGTAGGTATGTCTCACTCACTTTGAAAACTTGGAAAATAATTGAATTAATTTTAATTATTTCATTACAGTACTCGTAGGTATACTTAGTTACTTTGATTGTAAACAATATTTCCGGCTTTCAAGAACTTGGAAAAAATTGAAATTCATTCTTAATATTATGTTAGTCTTTTAAAAACTTGGAAAAAATGTTGATGAATTTTCAACAGTTGGCTTTCTAACAATATTTCTGATTTTTAGGAACTGGGAATAAATTGAAATCAGTTCTTAATATGTACCTATTAAGTATGTTGGACTTTCAAAAACTTGGAAAAAGCTTTGATAATTTCTTGACTAGGTATTGGCTTCTAACAATATTTCTAACTTTTTTAAAAAGTGGAGATTTTGATGGATTCTTGATAATTGGATATCCGACATTACGTTAGGTATTTCTGAATTTTAAAAGACTTGATAAAAAATTGAAATGCCTATTTAAATTCCTGATATCATGTTGGACTTCTTAAATCAATTCTTCATGTTATTGTAAGTATTAGATTTGGAAACTTCAATTAATGAAATTCAGTTGACTTTCTAACATTTTTCTATTTTAGATATTTCAGTTGTTTCAACTTTCCAAGCGTTTAGTGTACCTGCTTCATATTTCTGGGGCAAATTCTTGAGAAACTACAATTTTAAAGGTAATAGTGAAAGCAAAAAACCTGAGAAGTTGATAAAAAAAATCCTCGAAATTAATAAAGTGGCAATTTTAATTCCAATTTGTAGGGCTTTAGTACCTTCAATAATTCATGTCTGCATAAAAATTCACCTCAACTCGTTCTTTTTCGAGAAAAATGACAAAAACCATGTAATTTTATTAATTTACAATGTGGTTTGATAATAAAATTTACCCTCAAGTGAGATAGGTAATAATTGGTAGTGGTTATTCCCCTATACAAGTCGGAAAAGCCCAATTCCATACATAACTTTTCAGTAAATAAGTACTTTTTTTTAACTACTTATTTGCTAATGTTACAATGCTCTCTGTGTATTTATTTTGTGTGCTTTTTTTCAGAAAACTAAATATTTACAAATTGCTTTTTTACACCAAGTCCTGCACCAGAAAAGTAGAAAAAAATGTAAGCTCTTATCCAAAAAAACATCTCCGCGTATGGCACAAGTTTACTTTCAATTGCTCAGTTTTGTCTGATGAGTTTGAATTTCTTCGTAGAATGCTTTCTGATTCTGATTAAAAACTTTAAAAAATTGATCAATTTCCCTTTATTATATACATCAGCCATTTAAAAACTCATGATGAAGAATTCAGTCATAGTGATATAGGGGGGATCAAAATCACTATACCTAATAATGATATGGGGATAATGAATAGGTACCATTGGGGGTTAAATTTAGAAATATTCCTTAGGCGGGGAATATTTGCCAATACCTAGATAGCTCAGACGGGCAGTAGTTTGTCTAATCTGCCCTATACATCATTTTTTTGAAGATAATACGTAATAAACAAGACACTATGATGCTTACTATGTATATTTACAGTTTTTGTACATAAATTCATTGGCATACTAGAAGACTATAATTTTGATCAATAGTATGAGACCTAGTGAATTTCTAAGAGAGAACGATCTCGTCATACGTGTGATGAAGAGATCGCCAAAATAAAGACAATAATCTATCAATGAGATTTTACCCTATAAGACGTAACAAATAGGATAAGCGAAAATAGGCACATGATAATATTTACACAAAAATGAATAATTTGTTCAGTCATCGTAGGTCACAATACCATGGTTGAGAACCTATGAGAAAAAGGATAATATTAAATTGAAGTAGGTGCAAGCACCACTCACTTGAACTGTACACGTTTTCCATCTCTTCTAAAGCCCACCTAATACTCAAGGGCGGCAATGGAACTTAACCAAAAGAGGCACTTGTTGCACTTTGCGTAATGAGAATATGCCCAGGTGCATTCCCCAACACCAAATAGGTAGGTACACTGGTTATTAATCGATGGAAGATCGATTAATCTAAAATTATTCACTAGTATTAACCATGCGCGAGATGGCGTAAATTGAAGAACTATACCATGGTCTCCCCTATAAAGGAGCGCATCCATGGTATCTTTTGTTAACATTGACGTAAGAACCGACTATCGTGAATTGCCAAAACCAAGTAAAGTTTGACCACGAAGATCAGTATTATAAAAGCAGCATAAAATGGTCAATCTCCCACCCCTAAATGTGGTGGACTAATCACGCACTTGCTAAGTACATTTGAGGAGCTTGGTTACAAAGTTAGACAAACGCCACAGGGTTGATTTTGAGAAAATCTATGTTTTTTGTTACAAAAATATACAGCATTGTGAAGATGGGGGATATTTGACAAATTGTAGTGATGATACTGAGTAACAAAAATACAAAAAATATCCTTCCAGCATCAACCCCCACTACTAATAAAAAGAACCTGAAAATGCACTTGTCTGATTTTGAAACCAAGATGAAGACAATTTGAAATTGAAGCTGTCTAGATCAGTTAGGTTTTGATACGTATACTTAGGATTTTTAACCCTCTTTCCATTTCTGAGGTCCCTTAGTTTCAAAATAGTACATGAAAGGTCAAAAAACGCGATCAAAGTTGTGCCTTAGTTTCAAACACGGACATGTGAACATTATCTTAGTTTCAAAATGAGACATATCCTATCATCTTAGTTTCAAAAACAGACATATCCTGGATATGTCTGTTTTTGAAACTAAGACAATTTGCACATGTCTGTGTTTGAAACTAAGGCAAAACTTTCAGCACGTTTTTTACCCTTCTATGTACTATATTGAAAATAACAGACCTCGACAATGAAAAGAGCGTTAAAAATCCTATAAGAATCAATATCTAACTCGATTTTTGTAGAAGTGGTGTTTGTCTAACTTTGTAACGAATCTCCTCATTTACTTACACATAAATTGGAGAATTTATGTGACTTTCCTTATTTATGTCCAAAATCCCTATCTTGGGCCATAAATGTCAAAGGAGCCGCGAACCCTTTTATCTAAGAAGGGTGCGCAGCCCTATATGCGCGAGTACATCGCAACTATATTTGTACTTAGCCTATTTCTAAAGTATTTCAGACGTTACCAATATTTTCAATATAAGGGGTTCATAATATAAGCACTACCTTCGGGTACTTTCGGCAGTGGGGCCAATCTGCCCTCTGTCAATAGTTAAGTATAGGTATTCAATATTTAGAGTACCTATATCTGATTTCACACAATATTTCGCCTGACTTTTGGGAACTTGGAAAAAATCATGACGAATTCTTAAAATTAGTTCGCCCCCCCCTTAACAAAACAAAGTTGGCCATGTTTTGACAAATTCAGCAGAAACCTTCATTTTGAGTTGAAAATTACTCAAAAAAATGAACTTTTAAAATGGGAGCATATTCGAAAAAATTGTAGTTTTTTCGCTCCTGTTGCTATCAAATCTGTTTTGGAAAAAACTATCCAATCCCAAATGAAAGTATTTGAGAATTTGTGTCAATATAATATGCTGCTGTTGTCAAAACCCAAACCCCTGGATTCTGCTGTCTCCTGAGCGTTGAAAATTAACAAATCAAATCACCTATATACCTTTGTGTAAATTCGTGTTTTGAAAATTTTTTCTTCTTGAATATAAATGTGTTTTGCATTAATTAAACAAGATCCCCCTAAAAGTACATTTTTTTTGAAATAGATTAATGGCGATGCAACTAATCCCCCCTTCGACTCTTCCCCTTCATATAAACAACATAATTTTTGAAGAATTTTAATTTAGCTTTGAAATTTCATAATGCCGGAAAAATCTTTAAAATGAAATTTCTATTTAAAAATGGGCGTCGTCTTTGAATAGCCACCTAATGCAAAGATATCGCTGCAACATGAGTAATGGGGTAGTTACACTAACCTCTTACATACTCGTATTTATCTCGGTGGCAGGACAAAAAATGAATGTATAAAAAAGCTTACGCGAGAATGAGCAAAATGTCCGAAACATCAACCCATTCCTCTACTTCCCGTGCACACCTTTATCATTCAACTAAATTTTGATAAATTCATGTTTGTGGCTACGTGAACAAAATTTGTTTATATTTATTCACCTACAATGTAATAAAAATTAGATAAAAGATAAGAAATTTACAAGCTCCAGAGCTGGCGATTGCATAAATGGTTCTAAGTATCGCAGAGGCGAATTCGATACACCAGTAGCTTTGCAAGTTGACAGAACACACGTAAATATATCACCCAGGTGAATTACATAATGGAATAAAATTAACCACGGGTGACGCTTTAGAAAATGAAATTCAAACCCAGCTACTGAATGAATGAGTCAGATATGGCGATAAAATACGCAAATAGATATCCTATAGACCACCGTTGATCAATGATCATACATCGTACATCGAGTAGGTACTCAAAGTCAAAATACCTTCACCTATAAGAGTACGCAGTACGCACTATCGCGCAATTTTTTTCCACCGTGTAGAGAAAGTATACTCGGACGAGAGAATTTTACACCCCCGCCAAGAAAAGCGCATCTGCGGAAACCTAGCAACTAGTAGCAAAGATGGTACAAGTCGAAGATCGCGCCATTCGGACATGATAACGTCTACCTGACGATCCAGTTGTATGGATACGCTTTCGGCTCGACGAAAAAATAGTTGTTTGGAATCTTTTATGCGATTGTTTTTTCGGATCAAATTCTCGCATAAATGCGGCATTCATTTGGCCGAAAATTAATTTGGAAAAATTCTTGCTCAAATTATTTCTTTCGCGGTAAGACGTACGAGTATTTTAGACAAATCGTGATACGTACGCGGTGAAGTGAATTTTCGCGGTGTATATAGTTTTTTGTTTGTTTTTTTTTTACGTAATCGTTTCAAGTGCCATTTTTTTCAATAATTTTTCCGTTCGTAATTTTTGTTTTGTTAAATTATGTATGTGAAAATAATATTAATAGCATGTGTCACTTTTGTGTGCGGTGATTATGAGGATTCGTTGAAACCTACGATCAAGGTAAGATTAATAAACCTTAAAAACAATGTCTTGTGTATTTTAACGTATTCTTCACATCGAATCAAATAGTTTGAAAACATGGCACGATACGACGATGAAAAAGATTACCCATAGTAAATAATGATTAGACTCTTTTTACCAATGCAAGAAGGTTGTTAGAAGATGGAGGAGTGCGATTCCAAGAAAACAATCTGGATATCATACCTACTATACCAATTAATTACCTAAAATAATATTTTTGTTGAAATTTTAGGGAAACGACGATGTGAATATTTTCAAATTTTTAAAATATTGAAAAAAAGACAAAAGTCTTGAAAAAATAAAATAAAATAAAAGTTTCACTTCAAAGTCAAGGTTCAATTAATTTATCAATTCATGTATTCGACTCAATTCAATTGTGACTTGAAAACCTCGAAAAAAATCTTTGAAAAAATTGCGAGAAAATGAAAAAAATCTCAAGTAGGTAAGTTACAGGCAAAAAATAAAAATTAGAAAACGATAACTTGACAGAATAATGTGTTTATGCTCCAGTTGTGAAAGTTTTACTAAAATCGAATTGAAAGTTCACGCAAGTGAGTTGATGTAAGTGAATATTTTTGTCTTAAAATGGATTATCACACATTTCCTTGAATCTGGTTTCCAAAATGAAACTCTAAAAACCAAAATCTCTAACTTTCATCTTCTTACCATTCGAAATAATTTTGCCTCCTTATTTGTTGAGTTTTGGTTAAAAACTTGGGGAAAATGTCAAACAGACTTTTTTTTCTGGTAAGAGTTCTCAAGTTTTTCAAATCGTAAGTTTTGAAAGATGTAATTTCCTGAAGAAATAACACTGTATCCTTAATGACAAAAAATTTCTTCAGGGGTTAAGTAATTTCTTCCATACGAGTACGAGTGTTTTTAATTTTACAAATCGAAGTCATCACACTGGAGAGGACCCATCTGCAATTGAATTTCCATACCTAATTTATGTATGTGTATTACTATAGAATATGAAACTTGATTTTTTGCCAGTAATTTGCAATCAATATCGCTATCATCGATCGAATATTGGCTTATTGTAAAATACGAGTATATTATTCAGTGATATGATTGGTTCTTAAGATTAAAGACTATATAGTTACCTACCGATGATTTCGTAAATACCTAACTTCGAAATAAATTACAAAAATTATTTCCATTTAATGAATGAAAGTGGTTACTCATCTTTTTGCCCCTCAATGCCCTGTTTTCATTTTCATTTCATCGAGAAGATGAAGCAAAAATTTCAACGAACCTTGAGATGAGAAAAAAAATCGATAGGTTCTGAAGCATGACTAATCCTAAAATGACATCATCGAAACAGCTGTGGGAATGTGGGGTTATACGGATGGACCGTCTTTGAAAAGTTGTGGGGGACTTAAGACTGCAGGAGAAATTTTGGATCCCTGACCTAAATCAACATTTTTCAACTAGGGTTTCAAATTTCGAACAGAAACTCAACAAAAAGTTTTTTTTTTGAAAATATATTTTTTTTTTGGTGATGATTGATCATACGAGGTATATTTACTTATCTAGAAGTGAGGACACAGTTTTTAATATTTTCTCACTTTTTCAGATGATTTTACACAACTTTTGAATATGTCCAAAAATGCATCATTTTTGTGGGTCATGCAACTCTATGGAAAGGCAAAAAAAAAAAATTCAAAAATTGTATCAATTATCATCGAAAAAAAATATCGGAAAAACTTTTTTTTTTTTTGATTTTTATCTAATGTAAATTTTTAAAATTTTGGAACCACAGAAGAAAAACCCAAAGATCCGGAATTTTTTCAAAATGCCAATAAAAAATGAAGTCCCAAAACTATGTGCATATGTACAACCATTTCATACTTATTTTTTCATTTTTAGAAAGGAAAAAAATATGTTTTTCTAACCTGATTTTCAAAATGTGTTGAAATGATGTTGATTCGAGTAAGTACAAAACTAAACAAAAATCATGATCAGAATTCTCCAGTTTATTATTCATTGAATCCCTCCTCTCCATTAGAAAAAATACACATATATTTTTTTTTACTTTTCAAAACCCAAATTTTTGAAAGCTTTTGCTTTCATTTCGCTCTGGCTTGTTTTTTCTTCTTTTTTTAAAAAAAATATCATTCAATTATAAAAATTTTAAACTAAAAAAATAAACGTCTCGCATAAACGTATCGTTTTTATGCTTCTCGAAATAATAAATTTTCGCGAGCTTTCACCCTCACTTGAGCCTGTTTTCCTTTCTTTTTCAAAATTAACATCCTAAAAAAAACTTTCAAATTCTAAAATTTTAAAAAGCCAAAAAATAGACTCCTCGCATAAAAAAAACATTGTTTACAGTTCTCTCAAAATACAAATTTTCAAAAGTTTTCGTCTTCGTTTCGCTCGAACCTGTCCTCTTTTTTTTCAAAATCAACATCCCAAAAAAACCTCGTTTTTACTCCTGCTTTGCTCGGGCCAATTTGCTTTTTGTTTTAAAATGAAAAAAATCACATTTGAGCCCCCAAAAATCCAAAACAGGAAATTAAAATTTTCATAAGAGTCATTTGTATATGATATCAATTCTCAAAATTTGGATTCCCCCTCCCCTTATATCAATCAGCAAATGTTCAGTCAACCCTCTCCCCTCTCAAAAAACTTCTATAGTTTCTTTTGTAGAAATGAGCCCAAATTGTGTATTTACTCCGAGCTCATATTGGATCTCGACTGCTTTGCAAAAACAAAAATGGATGAATGATCAAAATGCATCTCTTCAGAGCAGATAAAAATGCGAAAAAGTACTTAGATAATTTTATGGTAGAAAGTTTCAGGTATTTTCTTTCACAATATTTTACTGGTAAAAAAATTTGAAGGAGTCAGAAAGAAATTCTGGATGACACTTTTTGACTATTCCTCACTGTGAAGGATTCGCGATGAAAAGTTAATCCCAGGATGGTTGAAAGTTTCTATGGTGTTTTCAAATTGTATCCAGTTCCTTCAAAATGAGAGGTGTAGGCAAAACGTGCTGATGATCTTTTATGTTCGTCTTTTAGTAGATATACCTCCAAATTCATCTTATCTCATCTCAGATCACTTCAAATTTTTTGTAGAGATTTTATGATAGATGATTTTGATAATAAAACACTCGCATTGTAATTTTATCGTAAAACGAGTTAAGATTTTGATTTCATTCACTTTTGCTAAAAATATGCATTAGTAAGTATTTCCTTGATGAAAGAGATAGGTACACAAGATCCGACAACGTTTTATGGTTAAAATGTTGAGTTTTTTTTTTTTTTTTTGTCATTCATACTCCAAGTAGTAGGTATATAATACCTTTCAAAACTACAACTTCTGGTTGGTTGACGAGCGTTCATTTCCTGTGAGTGTAAAACATACAAGTACCACCAAACGAATACCGCGTGTACCTAATGGAAATGCTGCTACTTGATAAGTCTTCGGGGTATATCGAGTTGAATAAAGATTACTTTCAATGTTTTAGCATACTCATATTGTTAGTTACTACCTGCATAATATTTTTCACTTTACTGTTTATATCGAATCGAAACTGCTGGGATCAGATTTCATCGAGCCTGAACGTGCTCCTGTATCTGATGATAGGTCAGTTTACTATACATTGCTACTGGATTTTACGAGTAGAATGTTGTATTTTTGCTTTTCCAAGTTTCGTAATTATTTTTAGGGCTCGTGGTTTCAATTTACGCGTCTTATGTCATGTAGTAATGTAATGTGTAAGTTTACCTATCTACTTACTTTTCTAAATCTACTGTGATCAAATTGTCCTACTTGAAGTATTTTTTTTAGATTCCATCTTTCATTTTATCGTTATTAATTGTATCTGCCAAAAAATTCTATCTCATTGATGTAGATATTCCACTACCTACAAAAGTCGTATTAAAAAACAGAAAATTGTTCAGCGTGTCCTTCCCTCTTCAAAAACCCCTTTAAAAAATCATGGAGTGTGATATTCAACCGAAATTTGAAATCAGTGCTTATGGAAAAGTGGAAACTCATTAAAGCATAGATCAATCAACTTTTTTCAATTTCCTATAAAGACTTATTATGAGGTTTAGAAGATTCGTATCAAAAAAGTGAGTTGAAATTCAGACAGAATAAGCTATTCTAAAAACTCAAAAAACCGAAGGTCACACAAATTTTTCAATTTTTCTGAAATTTGAAAGTTTTTTGTAGGATCCTGGGGGCTGGTTTCAAAAAATTAATATTAAATTCGAAATCAATGCTATCGATTTCGAAAACACAACGAACAATATGCCACAAGATTTCTCGTCAATTTTTTCACTTTTTTAAAATTCAGTCAAAATACATACCTATGTACATGTAGGTAACCTAAAAAAGTTTAGTAGGTACCTATACCAGAAGAAAACTGTGCCCCAGAATTCTCCAGGTATGTAGGAACCTACACTCAAAAAAGATTAGCATACCTACTTCATAAAATGGCTAATTTTTGTAAATTGATATTACGCCGAGCTCAAGTTTTAAAATAATCGAAAAATATGAACCACTGAGCAATAATTCATCTTACCCTCCCCCTCCCCCATGAACGGCCACATACATAGCTAAAAATAAACTTTCTCGACTCCGGGGTCAATATTTTATTAATTACCCAATTTTTAACAAACACATACCTAACCATTGGTGAACTTGATTTTATAATTATTTTTCTCGAATTTGCAATTTGCTTCCAGCTGCTTCGCTCTTCTATTCTACATGTTATAATTAGGTAGGTAAGTAGATACTTTTTCCAATTTTCACACGCAATATAAGGACAGCTAAAATACAGATAACTTATAGGTGTATAAATTTTCAAACAGCAATTTTTCATAATTCATGCTGGCCGCATTTCGACATCGACATCGACATCGACACCTTGAATAAAGTACCTATAGGTACCAAAAACGAATATGATATCAATTACACACTCGTATTCTCAAAACTTAACACCTGCCAAATTGCGACCAAAAAACTACTAACAAATGGTAAATTCTCGAGATAAATCTATATTTACGTAGCTTATTTGGCTCGACCGCGACCGCGTGTTATGAATATTCATCGTTGCACGCAAAGTAACCGGTTTGTGGGCGCGTTGACGCGTAAACCAGGAGTACTTCTCTCGGTACCTTTACCTATGATCTGTTCAATGCATCTCGAAGATCCGACGACGATGATGATTTAATATTTCAATATCATCGCGGTCGATGATCGATAGTCCATATAGTCGTCCTCTTATCTTATACAATCCGCAGTTTGCTGTATACACGAAGTATAGAATGAATTTTTTGACAGACACGACGGAACCAGCTTATTTAATAATTTTTTTATAAAATTCATTGACTTAGCTAAAGAGAGATATAATCACACGCGAACGTTGTTAATAATCGTTTCGCTAGTCACGATTAGTGTACGCGGCTGCAATTTTTTCCTTTTTTATTTCTTACTTCGAATAACCTCGTACCATTGTTCGGTGTAATTTTAATAATATTTACACGAATGAAAACTTTAAAAAGTTAGATTTATAAGATGAACGCGAATAGGTGGCCACCCGGCTATGGTGAAAGTATTGACGATGGTGATATATTAATAGAAATAATATACAATATAAATAAGGAGGCTTGGATTGGATTTTTGAGCGGATTTGTTTATGCGTATGGTAGCTTAAATCTCTATGCTACAAAGCGTTCGAGAATTTGGACAAAATTTTGGGAAAATTGTGAAAAAATTTTTATGGGTAGAGTGTTAATGAAAATGTGAAAGGAGCTAATTTTTTTGCATATAATTTGATAACTGTTTGTCTGACTCGAAGCTTGAGATGAATTCGAATATTAAATATAAGATTATGGACCAAGAGGAATAATTGATTCATATTGAACGGCAAATCGATGTAGATATTTACGTAAGTTGAGAAAAATTTGAAGTCTAGGTAAGTATCTGAATTTGAATTTCCGGGGTATTTTTAAAAATTAAGTACTTATACTTAAATGTATTAGGTATTCATGTTCCCAAAAAATGAATCCTTTTTATCCTCCTTTATTGTTGGATATGGGACACAAAAAAATCGAAAGCTCATTCATGTGACCAAATTTTGGGAGGCGAATCTCATTTTTGAAAATTTGATTAATTTTTGAGTATTGAAAGGACCATTTTCCTGAAAAAAGCAGAATTTGATCAAATTGAGGCAAAGAGCTGAAAGTTGTTTATAACTTAGGTAGGTACCTATTTTTATGCCTTCGAATTAATCGGTGGTTGTTTTGAGCCACTCCAGAGCTTCCAGAAGATTTTAAAGATTTGGGAAAATTGCCATAAAAAGGAGCTAAAATGAAACAATTCAGCGATTATAAACCCGGATGCACACTTTTTGTCGCGATTTTTATCCCTTTATGGACAGGAATTTCCAAAAATTCGATTTCTTCGAGTACATAATAGGTAGGTATCTGTAAACTTCACATTTCTTTCAGAATTTGAAAATTTTAAAAATTCTCTAAAGGCTTTAGAATACTTTAGAAAGACTCTCAATTAGTTTTGGAGGTTGAAAAAAGGGCAAAAATGGGATTTCAACTTTTTGTGTGCATTCATTTTTGTTGAAAATGAGAAATATATTGCTGGAAAAATTTTTTCAACTTGACTGGCAGAACAGAAGTTTGAAAATTTAATTGAATGTGTCACAAAAGCAGTATATCTGAGTTCATCTTTGCTGATTTTCATTTTTGACGTTTTATTATAGCAATTTTCCAAAGATCGAAAATTCAAAAACTTGCTGGAGTCTACAGAATTGTTCAGAAAGATCACGAATCTGTTTGGGAGGTAAAAGAAATGGCATAAATTAAATCTCAGTATTTTAAGTTGAATCGTTCGTTACTGATTTTTTTTTTCAAAAATAAGCGCAGGAGAAAATTTAGAATTCCTACTGCCAGAAGTGAATGTTCAAAATTTGGAGCGAAATTCAATCAAAATGTTAAGTAGGTACAACGATGGTACATTATTTATTTGAGTTGATCGGAGCAGATTCTAATTTGTGCACTTTTTTATGGCAATTTTCCGAAAATGAAAAATACAAAAATTCGCTGGAGGCTCAGAATGTCTCAAAATTTCCACCAATCGATTCAACTGATCAAAAATAGAATATGGATTTTTTGCCTAAATTGTGAGCCTTTAGACTTTTGAAAAAGCACCACGTATTTTTTGACCTCTAAAATAGATTGGTGATGGTCTCGAACCGTTTTGAAGTCTTCAACGGTTTTTTCAATTTGTCAATTCATCTTGAAAAAAAAAACATTCAAAATATCTATGAATCTGGACCTTAAAAATAATTTCTGAAATTTAGTACTTTAAGTGATTAAAAAGATCAAAAACACAATAAATTCGAGTTCATCGATGTTAAATTTTATTTCAATTCTTTTATAAGCATGACAACAATTTTTCGAAAATTGAAAAATCAAAAAAATCTGCAAAGGCTCTAGGGTGGCTGAAAATATTATCAGTCGATTTGGGAAATTAAAAACATAATTAATACACAAGCCAAATTTAAAGGCTTAATTTTTTTTTTCAAAAAGTAACCAGTTTTGAGAAAATTTTGGATTTGAACTGGCAAACATAGAATTTGATAATTGGTGCTGAAATCGATCGAAAAGGGTCACCAAAATTACGCACCTAGGTATTTATTATTCAAATTTGCATGTAGGTGCTGAGTAGGGTCAGTTATTTTTCAACTTTGCTCAAAATTTGATTGAGCCCAGCCAAAAATATTCACCAAATAACCTCAATACTGACAAAGGAAAAATTCAAAAAGTTTTCATAAACGTTTGACTCTCCTGGCTTGAGCTCAAAGTTTTCAAAATTTAAAAAATCTTCAAGTACATACTTCCCTTTTTTATTTTCCAATTTTTTTTTAGTCAGGTGAAAAGTTTAAAGTTTTTTTTTTTTGTCAAATGCAGGAGTTCTCAACACAAGGTGTTTTCCTGTGAAATATGATAATTCAGTATAGCTACATAATTAATAATAATAATCATCCCTTAAAGACAGAAAAAATTAGAATCAAACAACTTTTTGACACATTTTTTTTTTAATTTTCAAAATTTTGAGCTCTAACCATGGGAGGAAGGGGGGAGGGTTGAGTCAGACATTGACCAAAAATTTAAAACATTTTTCTTACGCCTTATTGAGATCATTTGGCCATGATTTTTTACTAAAGGCTCCATAAAAATTCGAAAAAAGTTTAAAAACGTCCTATCTAGTAATTATAAACACCCAAAAAAAAAACAACAACGTCCTACCCTATCTGCTGAATTTCACTTTGGCATTTTCTAAAACTTAAAAAAAAGCTCTAAACCTTCATTGATATACGTACTTGAGTATTCAATAATAGTAAATAAACCAAATTTCAGCTTTTTGTTCTAAGTTCAACAAATTTTAATTTTTTCATGGAAAATGGTCAATTGAATTCTTAAGAATCGTCCAAGATTCATTAAATTCATAGGTATACCTACTTCAATTGTTAAATTTGTCTTTTTTCAATTTTAATGTTCAAAATTCTAGAGCATCTCAAACAAAAAATTTTTTTTGTTGGTGTTTTTATCAATCCGTAGGTACTGGTACATATTTTCCATTTCCTACTCTCTCAAGAAGTAAGCACTTTTTTTTTTTTGGTGAAAAATATATTTATTAGTATTGGGAACATGATGTTTTGTGTACCCGCTCCCATCACCTCAACGTGCCACAAGGCTTATATGAGAGGAAGGTAAGCACTTACACCGCAAGATTCAACGTAGGTAGGTACATGAAAAAAACGCAAAGTGACAATAAATCGTAGCATTTTGTCAAACAATCGTCCGACGACCAAAAAAAGAACAAATAGAGGATGACAAAGGAACTTCACGTTCACAAGTCAACGTAGATCGTCTTTTTTCTTCATTTTCCATCAAAAAAAAAAAACATTCTCACCGCTGAATCAGTAGGTACCGCACAGATTCTCAAGCAGAAAAAAATCTAGTGGAAAGTAAGTATACAGCGACGATTATCGAATTACGAATTCTCCGCGACGATATCGATTAAAACAATTCTTGTGCGTTGTCCCTCTACCTATTTATAAAACAACGCTTATAAATCCATATTGTTTCTTTCATTTCCGTAAATGGATATGAATTGTACGAAGAGGTGATTTCTCATTTTCCACTCGATGCACTAGACCGAATGATGATGGCTAGTGTCCTGCTAAGTAAAGCGTTTACTCACTGTTGCTCATTTTACCAGTAAATTTCGCCATTCTAGGAAATTTTTACGCGTTTTAAAAATTTCGGACAATTTCGTAATAATAGGTAATTGTAATTAAGGGGTACTGCTTGTGCACGTGTATGTCTATGTATCTAGATATCTATGTTACAATAATGGAAATTCGAGTTCATATCTCCGGTTGGATTTATGTACATTGCACTTTTTGTTCGCGTAATATCCAAGTAGGTAAAGCAATTAAAATCGTTCTACGTTTCTGTGTCAATTTAATGGCGGTAATTATAATGCTCGAGATATCTACGAGTATGTGAGTGAGGTACATACCGTCTACCTAGATGTATATTTTTCCTCGCTGTGTGAATTTTTTTTTCATTCACGTTTGTATCAATTTCATTTAGAACACTTCCGATATGAAGCTGCCGTCGTGAATTATTCGTATAATTCGGTTCTGTAATCTGTACTTTAAATGTAGGTAGGTACCTAAGAATTGCAATACACGTTCTCGTTTATGTTGAGGGATCTTATATGGCTAATATTACCAAATATTTTAATTCGGCTATTTTTTCACACATGTAGACTCTCATGTTTGTGCGTTCTTTGTTCTAAAACTGCATATAAAACACCACAGCACACCCACAAATGTGGAGTGTACTGTGATGACAATACTCGTAAATATCCTCACGGAGAGAATTTTCTCTCTTCTGTGTAATTATACATTGAGGCGTTTCAAATCGCTAATAAAAAACAAAGGGGTGAAGAAAGGTAATTAGGGTAGAAAATTCCCCCACCCCTCCTTGAAATGAAAGCAAGTCAGATGCAAATGGAATTTGCTTCGACTAAAAATTGTTTGATTTTTACAATAAACATCTGAGCATATTCAGAGATTATAAAGGTACATATTCGTCCAGTGTTGGACGGTATTCTGTTAGATTTTAAAATTTAATTAGGTATCTAAGCGGCAATCAGGTTCTTATTTATCATTTTGTTTTCCTGCAAGTATTTTGTGATAGGTAAGCTTTTTTAAAAAAAGTAAATTGGCGATGTAAATGTAATAATTTTTACGTAATACTTATCGTAGGTAGGTACCTATGTGTTGGCGAAATAATAAATCTATAAAATAAGTATGCATCGAGCATAAAACTCGAAAATACCACAAACGGTCGCCGAATCTTTCCTTCTTCTATATGTAATCTGGACTGCCTTTTGCGAGATTAATAACATCGGTGGTGGTATATTTTGAGACATTTTCTTCGCATTCAACGCAAATGAACTGGAATTGTTTCTGTTAAAAATACCATAATTTAATTAATTTAGATTTCAAGTAGGTACAATCAGTAACTGATTGGAATCACCTGTTTATACTTACAAATTTTTTGGTTTCATGACGTTGAGTACAGACAAGTATTTCTTCGTAAAGTACTTAGGTAGGTAGCAACTTTTCCCCGGAAAATTGCCTTTGAATATAGGTTCACATTCCTGAAAGAAAATAATTCTATGAAATCCAAGCTGTAAAATATTTTTAAATGAATATAAAATTAAAAGGTTATAATTCGAGGTTAAAATTTTTTGAATGGCTTCCAACTTGTAAAGGACCTAGTGTAAATTTCAATAAAATTCAGAAGAAGTTTCTCGATTGTTTTTCGTGATCCACTGATCCACCGCCACCCAAGATAGGTATTGCGATACTCGTTGCATTTTTATGATCTCGGTTATCGGTTCAAATCTAAATTATTTTTCCAGCGCTTTAGCTTTGAAAAAAAATTGGGATTGCTTGTTTACAAATTGCATCGGTAAGTATAAAAAACTGATTTTTGGCTTATTCGCTATTTTCGACCTCCACAATGAAAACTCGAATTTATCATCAGTATGGCTTTTCTGGTCGATTTACATAAACACAAATTTTCAAGAACCATTCCTATCTGTTCGAATTGATATCGAACTCAAAACCCCAAAATTTGAACGAAAGAGTTTGGAATAAATTTCTATGGTAAAAATGAAGCTATATTTAAAAAAAAAAAATAATCACTGTAGATAAATTTGCAAAAATCGATTAAAAGAGTCATAAAAATGGTACTTCCGAATTTACGGGCGCTGATAAAATTTTCATTTTGGTCCTTATTGCTTTCAAAAAAAATTAAACATCTGGTATTTATAGAGACTTTAGAATGATTCTAAATCATCAGCAATCAATTTTGAAGGTCAAAAATTAAGGATAAACCAAATTTCAAGACAAATTTCTCATTTGTTTTCTTTTTCAAAAATAATCACAGGCACCTTCATTTTAATTTTTTGTAAGCGAATTGGCACTAAAAAAATTGAAAAGTTAAAATTTAATCAAATTGACTCAGAAACCTGAAAGTTGGTTAGTGATGGTTTCAATCCATTCTGGATCTTTCTGCAGTTGATTTTACATACAATTTTTCAGTTATTTACAGTTAATTATTAGGTACCTATTGGATTAATGTGGATTTAAATTGGCAACAAATTATTTTCAGAAATCGTCCAATTTTACTGGTGCTTTCTGGTTCAATAACCTTATGATTATAGGAACGAAAAAATAATTTTTATTTCGTTTAAATTCCAAAGATAAAGGAGGAAAAATGTAGATTAATAAATATAAACATACGATTGTGGCTGAATCTAATTTTGTCTCTTCTTATAGCAATTTTTCAAAAATAGGAAATCTAAAAATCTGCTGAAGCTTTCAGCCAGAGCGACTGGAAACCATCATAAATCGATTCAAACCAAATTTTAGCTTTTTGCGTTTGCGTTGAAAATTTTTTAGGTCAATTACTCGTATTTTTAAAAATTATCACCATCACGGAATGAAAGTTTTGTTTAAAAAGAGTGTGACAATTGTTTGCATGAATTGATCAGAGTGGATGCGTGGGTAGGTGGGTGGGGGTGGGGAGTTTAAAAGCACTGGATTCAAAGTCGGCCCGATTATGAGCAATTATTTCAAACCCGGAGAATTCGCAAATCTGCTAGAGGCTTTAGAATGGCTCTGAACCAATGAGAATCGATCCGGGGATCAATTTTCAATTTTTCATATCAATTTTATGAAATCTTGATTACCTATTCCGTGGAAAAGTATGCAAATTTAAATGTTTAAAAATTCATTAAAAACCAAAAAATTGAAATCAGCTTTTGAAATTAGTAACAAAGATGGTGTGTTTTGTAGATCTTCATTCGATTTTTACTGTTGGACAAAAAATTTCTTATTCTGGTAAAAATAAGAGTAGATTACCTCAAAAAAAAATACAAAATACAAAATACAAAATAATTTAAAAAAATTAAAAACCAGAAAAGTACGTTAAGAAATCGAAAAATAAAAAAACTCAAAAAACTAGTACTTACTTAGTGAAAAATTGAAAACAATAATTTCAGATTTTCAGTACTTGTTAAAAAAATTTTTCCAAGATAATTTCACTTGCATCTTTTTTTAAGGGTGTAATAAATTTTATACCGATTTTAGTATTTTTTAAGCTACTCGTTTTTCTTCTTAAAAGAGGATGAAAAAATGATGGGAAGATTTTTATCAATACAATTGCGTCACAGTTTTTTTCATTCAAGTGGATGGATAATTTTCTACAATTTTTTCTAATCTATAAAATCATTAATAAATTTAGCATAAATTAACATAGGTGCTTTAAAAATTAAACACTTACGATAAATAGTAGATATCTGATCAAATACACATGGTGATCGATTTTACGTTTTAAAATCAGACAATACAAATTCCAAGTGAAAATCTTGGGAAAATATCACATTTATCTACAATGGAAACAGAATATTTCACTTTGAGCAGACAAGACTTAACTACATCACATCCACCGAGTACAAACTGAAATAAAATTGAATTCTGAGCAAACCAAATATTAGGTATGTTTAGTCTCACAGATTGAACGAACCACCCATTGACATGTGTTTCTTTTATTTGCTTAGGTACGTATCAATATCGTGGGATCATTGAAAAATACTATGCATGTGGTAAAAACTACTACGTGTGATATTTATTTTTTGTGCAGTAAACTTTGCTGCAGATGTGGGGGATGATTCTTATCATTTACGAAATACGTACCATATTTATGAAAGAACTGCCCCTCTGCTTACCTATCATATTTTCACATTTGTGAGAAATTTTTCATTTTAATGGACCAATTCGTATCTAACTATTTTTTCTCAGGCGTTTCACAACTATGGTACTTTTAAGTACCTAAGTATAGTTAAAACGGTCGCATAAGTCTGCCCATAAGAAATTATTGCAAAAATTATTTTCAAATCGTGAAGAAGAATTTCTAACATCATAACATAATGCTTCCAATAGGTTCATCTTGTCCTTCTTCGTGAATCTAGTGATTTATTCTTTTTTTACATAACACACATTCCACATTGTACTTACCATTGAACAATTTGTTAAAAGCCAATTGAAAGAATCCACACTCCAGAGACTTGCACAAATGAGATGTCCAAACGTCCAAGCTGATCTTTGTAAAATCAACTAACCAATTCGTGCGTGGGCAAATTGAGTCCGTATTGTAAAATAAAAATTGCAATTACATTAAGAGCTAAGTCGGATAAAAAATTTTGTAACTAAGGTAAGGATGGTCACGCGTCTTATAATTAAGTTAGAAAAATTGATACATTCCGACACATAAAATGTGCGATATTGTTCACATAGAGCACACGATCCCAGATGTGTAAATGGTGCGACCTCTTGACCACCTTGGTTAAATATATCCTTAGATCGATAATTGCGAGGCTTTTTACGAGTCTATTTTTCCGCTTAAATGATCACCTAGCGTATAGATAAAGGTATCTATATTATAGTTACGTAATTGATGCGGGTGCTCTGTCGATGTCTTCGGCATCACCCATCATTCCATCAATACTCTCGACTTAAGAAGAGATCATCCGAAGTAGGCATACCTAATACTTCTGGAACAGAAAAGCGAAAAAAACCAATTACGTAATATTTTCGAAGAAATAGGTAAGAATTATCGAAAAATTTCCGAATTAATTAGCGGCTATGATAGAGTATATAAAATGAACAGAGGAGGAAGCACATACCGATATTCCTACGTGTGTATGGGTAAAGAAAGGTACCCATATGCATACGTAAGTACTCGAGTATGTACTTGTACGATCACGAGCATCGTAGAACTATAGAAAAGCCGCAAACGGATTTCCTCGTAATACGTGTACATACACAAGTGTATCTAGATTTTATGTGGGTATGCAAATAATTAAACCAGAACCTAGTACTTACGAAAATTTCTTTCGTTGTTGAAAGATCATTCACATTCACACAATCGTTGGAAAAAATTTAGGTAGGTACCGGAAAACAGGTTAATCAACGACTTGCATTAGATCTACTGCATGGGATCCTAAAACGTCTAGCTAAGCATTAATTTCATTAATGCAAATGATTCGATATAGACCGATGCACAAATTTAACGAAATAACATCGAAAGTGCATCTTTATTCGAACTCTGAAACTGATTTACTCGTAATTCAGGGTTTCTCAGTACCTACTGAATTGTCTCCTTACTTACCTCAGATTCTCTTCTGGTGGGAAATTTTAATTCAAAAAAAAAAAAAAACAAAAAACAACAAAAAACTGTGAGTACATTGGAGATTGAATTTTATGTGGTGTTATATTTTATAAAACTTTCCATCTTTGTTCAAGGAATCCCAAAATGAGACATTAGATATTATTATTTTCTCGAAAAAAGGTGTTGCAGATTTAAGAGTACCTAATTTGCGATGTATGCATTATTTGGGAATGGAGGGGGGCTGGAAGAGGGAAACGGTATTCAGTCTCAACTAGAAAGGGCGAACGGTTCACACGTTGTTTTGACCCACGAAAATTGGAAAAGCAATAGTAGTCCGGCATATGACAATAGGAGTAATTGCACCCCCCCCCGCCGATCCTCCGGGACAACTTTTTTCTTAAAGAGGACATCCTGAGGAACATTTTAAAGAAAACTTGCCAAAAAAAAAGTTGGCCTTACTTACAAAATGGCGGCCATTTTGATTGACAGGTCAGCCGAAATCGCAGATTTTGCGTTTTAACATAGGACTTGCACGAACTTTTTCAAACTTTACAAAGGTACCTAGATCGAAAGATCATGCAAAAATTTATCACCTGTCAAAATTTCAAGTGCTAAAGTGCGTTTTTCGATTTTTGGTGAATTTTTGAAAATCAAATTTAGGGCAAAAATGAGGAAAAAAATAAAAATTTTACCAAATTGACCAAGAAAGCTGAAATTTGGGATATACCCTATTTTCGACATGCCAAATCGATTGGAAACGGTTTCAACCCGTTTTGAGCAGTTCTGGAGCCTCCAGCAGATTTTTGAAACTCGAAATTCCCACAAAATTCCATCAAATTGGAGTTGTAAAGCTAAAATTTATTCTAAAAACTAATTTCAATACGCTACGAAGTACTGCAGGTGAATTTCAAGTCGTTTTGAAGACTCCAGCGACTTTTTGAAAATTCCTGATGCCTCCAGCAGATTTTTGAAACTTGAAATTTCCCCAAAATTTCATCAAATGGAGATGGAAAGTTGAAATTTACTGTATACTCCAATTTCAACACCCTCTGAAGACGACTTCAGGTGGGTTCAAGTCATTTTAGGGCCTCCAGTGATTTTTTTGAAAATAACTGGAGCCTCTAGTAGATTTCCGTTTCCAATCGATTTGGCATGTCGAAAATAGGGTATATCCCAAATTTCAGCTTTCTTGGTCAATTTGGTAGAATTTTTATTTTTTTCCTCATTTTTGCCCTAAATTTGATTTTCAAAAATTCACCAAAAATCGAAAAACGCACTTTAGCACTTGAAATTTTGACAGGTGATAAATTTTTGCATGATCTTTCGATCTACCTTTGTAAAGTTTGAAAAAGTTCGTGCAAGTCCTATGTTAAAACGCAAAATCTGCGATTTCGGCTGACCTGTCAATCAAAATGGCCGCCATTTTGTAAGTAAGGCCAACTTTTTTTTTGGCAAGTTTTCTTTAAAATGTTCCTCAGGATGTCCTCTTTAAGAAAAAAGTTGTCCCGGAGGATCGGCGGGGGGGGGGGGGGTGCAATTACTCCTATTGTCATGTGCCGGACTATAGATTTTGTACGTCGATAGCCTGTTTGCCTACCGTTTGATATTTACGTAAAATGTGTTTGTTTCATTGCATTCATCATGTAGAATAAAAGTATCTTACAATGCAGGGATTGAACTGGAATTATTACGTATTGAGTGCATTTGTTTCGTTTGCTTCGCTCATTCAGCAATCGCATGCACTTAATTCGCAATAATCTCGTACCAATCGTATTACAAAATTCATAAAAGCGTTCCATGTGGAATGACAGAGACCTGAAAATAAAAATCCTTAGGTAAATTAAAGAAAAATTTAGAGAAAGTGTCTGGCCTTATTGTGCTGCTTGATGATTACAATTTTTGAAATATCATTCATTTGAAAAAAAAAACGAGTTAAGAAGCGACCCCTCCTCAATACTAAATTTCAGTAGACTAATTTAATTTCTTGATTTTTGGCAAATTTTTGAAAATAGTCGAAATGATCCAAAAATTGATGACAAAATAAAACTTTTTAAATTGAAACACAATCGAGTTGAAAAGTTGTTGGAGTTTCGGTGACTAGCAAAACCCCAGTGACCAAAATTATAGATGCAGTTGCGAATTGCTCCGGTTGTACGTGGTATAGAATTTTGAACTTTTTTTTTTCAAATTGTAGTACTTTGAGAAGGTAATCAACGAATTATGTCAAAATCAGTGTTGCCACTTTCAAAAACCTAAAAAAATCGATTTAAAAACTTATAATTTAAATATAACCATGATCTCGACGAGTAAAAGTTTTGAAAAAATTCTCAGTTTTAGTCCTTTTCAGGTAGAATAACATATCAAAAAATTGGACTGGCATTTTTTTTTTCATTTTTGAGAAAAAAAATTACAAGTTTGGCACTGATTGCAAAAATACCATCAGTAACATAAAAAATGAAAATTTTTGCATTTTTGAGATATTTTACCAATGTGTAGACGAACATGTGAAAAATCCCCCTCCCCCATTCGTCAACGAATTGACAAGAAATACAATTTTTCGTGCTATAATTTTAAAAGTGAAACATATTGAAAAGGAGACGTCAGTGATCCAAATTTCAGCTCATTTTGAATGATTTATAGTTGTGAAGGTTACCTTTTTGGTATAACATTTTTCCAACATGTCTTTGACGAAATGATGGTCTACAAATCAATTTTAAACATTGAAAATCATTTTCAAAAATATTTTAGTGGCTGGAAAAAATCGAATTGTCACCAGCCAAGAATTTCGCTGCCAAGTTAGCACACCTGACGTAATAGAATTTCAAATTAGAATCATCTACCTATTATAACAATTTCACTTTCAACTGGTAGTTTTCCAAATACTTATCTAGGTATTATTATTGAAATCGTACTTATTTATTATTATTTTTTCGTTACTGTAGTTTCGTCTAGACACCGTTGATTCCAACCCACCATATCTATAGACTTCCTCCATTACCTACATTCTTCCAAAATACAAACGACAATCTGAGAAATCACACTCACACACACGCATCTTTCTGTTATGCTAATTTCGTGATTTTCGAAATATCAGCGGAAGATGATCAGCCCTCGGGTGTATTACGCGTGCTATTACGAGACTGCAGACGCAGAGGACACCCATATTATACCTATGCCTACCTACGACTACTCAAATCGCCAAGCTTGGTCAAGTTTTGGTGGACTGACGATGCTGTATACGAGTACCATATCTATCTGTAAGGTGAAGAAAAATTATACTATATAATCTAGTGTCATAATACTCGTACTCGCGAAGAAGTTACTCAATACGGATGAAAGCGAAATAACAATTTATTCTCATTCACGCATTCTTCTAAGAGTACATTATTGGCGGCCTGCACTCGCTATACTCTCGCATATAGCATATACGTAGGTCCAGGTACCTATAGTTTTTAAATATTGCGCAGATACGACTATAGCTTACTGTACTCTACATAGAGAATAGCTATACACGAAACGTTGAATAAAAGAGACGAGGTGTTAAAATAATAAAAAACCAGCGAAGCAGCGGTATAGTTCTACGTACAAATAGCATAGTCTTAAATATCGTCACAGATTACGTAAGATGTATATCTACCTATCTAACTGGACAGTTGGACACAGTGGACAGTTAACAATCCAAGCTTTAAACTATAAGATGGTTACTGGTTAGAATGAGATGACATTTCCATCCTGCGATGATTTTTTCCCTTCTAGTTTCAATCACCGATCACCCTGGTAGTATCGTTCGCGTTCGGTTGGTTTTCTCACGCTTATTTATTCTGCTCGATGCCTCTCGTTGCGAGAAAAAAAGTCACCGTAGCTGGTTTTATTCGAGCGGAAAATCGCCTACCGGTTACAGAGATTAACGTACAAGTACACAAGCGCCACCTGCACTGTGCCTACTGCTTACCTACCACCAGCACGATCAATCTTCCATCAGTTCCATCGTCGCGTCGGGTACTTTTATATTTCCGTAATTGGTGTAGAAAGAAATTATTTCTGAATGCTAAGTGGCCTTGTCGATCGTATGCGATGCGTTCGACTTCGACACAGTCCCTTTCCGGCTTTGTAATCAGACCGCCATCGTCATCCACATCGCGTAATCGTAATCGAACAATTAGCCGAGGCGATGAAGAAAGAAATTGCCGAGGAGCTGCGATCACGCACGTTTATGTATAGAAATGAATAATATCTGGAATCGTACGTACCTATAGGTAAAGGTATGGTTACTTGGCCGGTATATGAGTTGAGAAAAATACTATAAAAATCAATCAGCACCTGTCACATCTTCTTTTTGTACTTTCCCTTTACCTTAAAACTTAGGTATTTTTATTATCGAATTCCGCGCAGCTATTATGGTATAGGTATTCGTATAGAGCCTCTGCATATTACGATTGCCGAGCACGTACATTCGTTCGCAGTTTCAGAGTAATTATTAGAATACTTTCGTTGCTTAACTCGATCCTGAATCGTAGATGTCTCGGAAGTCGTCTCTTGATTAATACATTTTACGATAAAATTAGCCAAAGGTTTATTATGTTGGTGCTAGGTGACTGTGGGATGGGCGATGCGGCGGTTCCCTTTCGTCTATCTCTCTCTTCCTCGTCTTTCGAGTGTACCTATTCAAAGATATGTGCATTGTATACACAATCGGTAGAATCTGTATAATTAACAATTCGAGTGTATAATGATACTTGACCGTATCGCGTTAACACCTTAAGGCGTATTTTATTTATTGTATAAAGACTTTAATGACACCGCATTCTCGAATATAGGAAGAGGTACCTCCATCATTCAATCGCAGTGTGATATTTGCTGATGATTGAAACGCTGAATTGTCGATTCGATTGTTATTATTTAGACCTGCACATAATGTGTTTTTTTTGTTTGAGGGATGATTAAAACATTATTTTAAATAACCTGGGCAGAGCAAATTTCATCTGATTACTCACCTTAAACCATACGTATGATTCAGTGTGAAAAAATGTATACTTAGGTAGGTATTTTTTGATGACAATTATTATCGTTTTCATATTTTCCTGATGCCTACCATCTATCTCGTTTAATCGATTTGATTTTGTTTTAATTTGATCAAATTGATTTAAATTCAATTTGAACTAATGCAATCATATTATATTTGATCAAATTCAAAGTGGATTAGGTAAATTGAATTTCTTTTAACGAATGATGATTGGATCATCAAGATGAGGCACAACCGCATATACCTACTTAATTTCATCAATAGGTACCTATTTGACTGCTCTACTTTTACTTTAATCCAAACTTTTTGTTGAAATTGAATCAAATTAGATCAACGATGAAGATTATTGGGTGAGTGATAAAATTTGGATTAAAACGGTGAATTTAATTGATCAATTGAAAGAGATTGATTGATTTCATTTGATTTCTGCAGATCACAAATAACAAATTAGATACACCTTTTGAGCTGATGATTATTTTGGACTTCTTTTGTGTAAGGTATAATGAGTGAGGGGAGGGGGGAAGTCCATCAAGGCCAGGGTTAGGGATGATTCAATTATGGATTCGATTAGAGTCACGATTCGGATTAAAAATTCCGTGATTTGATTCGTGATTCAAATCACCTTTTTTTAAACGTGATTCGTGATCCGTGATTGGTGATTAATATTTTTATTTGAAAATAATTATGAGCCAAATCACGTTCACAAATCATTTTTTTTGTTCCTCGTTCTCAATGCATTAGGTTAGGTAGACAAATTCCCTTTGATTTTCGCAATACGTTATCGACTTTAAAGTGATGTTTCAAAGAATTTTATTGTTGCCTTTACCTACCGCAATTTTTCCAAAATTTCATGAATTTTTTTTTACAATCTTCAGTAATTTTTGTGCTCATTTTGCAACGATTTTTTATGATCTTTTATGCAGTTTTTTTTTCAAACTTTATTCGACTTTCGCTCAAATTCTGAGATATTTTATCAAACCACGGTCATTTGCAATTCTGTTTATGTCATTTTAATAATTTTTCAACATTTCACGATATTTTATGCAAATTTTGCTAAAATTACCTATATGGTACGCAGGATTTTATTAGTATTCCATGATGTTGGTGCTTTCGAAGCGTTCTTATATCGTTTTAAACATGTTTCAGCGATGTTTTGTGCAATTTTCACAAAATTTCGACAAAGTTTCACCAAAATTTCATAAGTTTTTTTTACCTTCTTTTTAACGATTCTTCTTTTTACGAATTTTTACGTCATTATTAATGCATTTTAATAACCCTATGTTTGATGCAAATTTCACTGAATTTTTATTAGGTAGGTACTTTTCTTGAAGTTTCGTCAATTTGTGGTATGTAACTTTAAAAGATTTTAATATGAGTTGGTAGATATTTTTGAAGTATTTCTTCAAGTTTTCAATATGTTTCATTGTTTCGGCAACGTTCTATGCAAATTTTTTAAAATGGTGATTTTCGTATAGGTACCTATTTTCATACCATTTCAAAAAGTTTTCGATTTTTGGGGAAATTTTGACAAAAACAGTCTTGATAGAGATATTTTAATCCAAAAATTTCGTTCCTGGCGATTTTCGACTATTTTTTGTGAGGTAGAAGAGGGGGAAGAGGGGAATGAAAATTTGTCGATTTTAAATAGATACCTACCTAAGCATGTAGGTATTTAGGTACATATTTTAAAATTCCCCAAAAATGAGAAAAAATATGTTTTTTCCTAAGAATGGCATGATCAAGAATGGAGATCACTTTTTCTTAACGTTGCCTTAGTTATTAATGACCTGTCCTCAAACGTAACTAGCGAATGGAAAATTCGTTCTAGTCTCTAAAAATGATTTCTATTGCAGGTTACTTACCTGCACTTAGATTTAAGTACGACAGTTCAGTATTTTGCTCCCATCTCCATAAGTTATTTTTTCATAATGAAAAAATTCCGCGAAACGTTCAGGCTCACAACTGAGAATGTAGTCCCTTTCGGAGGCCTCCCCGGGGGCTCCCCCTCAAATTTTAAAAACATACAAATCCACTTGATGTAAAATTTTTTTTTGAAAATTGTCAATTTCCCTGTCAAAATTCTTTTTAATCTAATCCAGTTTTCAAAAAAAAAAAAATCTCTCGTTTCTAAGGCACTGTGTCCCTTTCTCCTGCACGTACAAATTCTCCTCAACTTGGATAAATAATAAGTAAATTGGAAAAAAATCGTACTTATTAATAATTCTAAATTTTGGCTTCATAACACTAGGAAACGATTTTGAACTTTTTTTGTGTGTTTTGGGTTGAAAATGGGCTTAATCGAGTTTAGACCCTAAAACAAAAAACAGAGTGAGTTTTTTAAAGAGTTAAGTTTTTGTGGTCAAGAGAGGCTGTCAAAGTTGCAAATATGACTGTTTTTGCCCAACTTCAAGAGTTTGTAGCGACATCAGTATTGTTTTGCGAAGAGCCAAGGTCATTTTCGGATTCTACGCACTTTTTTAAGTAAACTACTTTCCCCGATTTTTGATTTTCCAAGTTTCAAGCGCATAAGGTTAATTTTTCTAAATACGAAAAATTCAATTTGAACTTCGGGTGAACACAGTTCCGCGCCTCGGTTACGTGGTGGAGTAACGCCAGCGTCGCGCGCTCTGAGTTTTAAAATATTATACAAAATAAATATCTTCCGTATGCGCTTGAAAGTTTGAAAATCAAAAATCAGGGAAAGTAGTTTACTTAAAAAAGTGCGTAGAATCCGAAAATGACCTTGGCTCTTCGCAAAACAATACTGATGTCGCTACAAACTCTTGAAGTTGGGCAAAAACAGTCATATTTGCAACTTTGACAGCCTCTCCTGACCACAAAAACAACTCAAATTGAAAAACCACACTCTGTTTTTTGTTTTAGGGTCTAAAGTATCGATTAAGCCCATTTTTAACCCGAACATAAATTTACCGTTTCCTAGTGTAATTTTTCTGGAGAACTTTCTTTTCAAGAGTTTCTCAAACTTCTAAGTAATATTGACTCCTTACGCTGCCTCTGAATAAGCCATTGAAAATGTATGTTTTATTGTTGAAAAAATTGAAAGGCAGCTCAGTCATAAATGTATCAGCGTTGAACTTCTCGATAATTTTAAAACTTGAGTGTCGAATGTTGAATTAATCTCGAAGTACCTAATACTGTATCGTGAAATCACGCAAAAAGATCCCACACTTGGACGAACAATGTAAATTAAAACCAAAACACGTCTTGAAATTCTAACAATAGTTTTACCGCGCCTACTCACATCCTATACCTATAATCGCCACAAGATAAATAATAATATTCCGAACACGTTGGAATTAGAGAGAAAAACCATACAGCCTATATCTCCTTATTCATTCGATCAACCTATGCTATTTCTTTGAAAAATCAAATAATTGAATATATGAACCTACTTACCTATTATTCGCATAAATACATATACATAGTACCTACCTAAGTACGTATATTTAATTAAATTGAAAAAACTTATACCTAGGTTGTACTTTATAAATTTTTGCAGACTAAACGGCAACTCTACCGTGAGCAGCTTTTACCCCATAAAGGAGGGAAAATACCAGATGGTGCTTTTCAAGTGGACAGGCTGGCGTTAAATCGTCTAAATAAAGAAGGAATTTCGATCCCGGATGGTATCCTGTTCGAACAGAGGCCCCGCGAATCGCATTACCAAGATTCCAGAGTCGACCCAGACATTGCTCGTAGTATCATAAGATTAAAGCAAACGCCTGACGGACGTTATACGCCCGCCGAAGGTCGATATCCTACGTTCGAGAATGAGATCGAGTCCACTTACGTGATACAGCCGCCTTATTTCGGCCACCACGAAGTTTTACCGTCTTTTAGACCAAAACCTGGAGGTTCGCTTCAGATACCGGCTAGATTAAGTTATAGTAAATTATTCAAGGATAGGAATCCTTGGTATAGTGATCGACTTAATCATAATTCATTTTTAACGGATCATCAGGTGAGCAAATTATCATAATGTAGATTATAGAAATAGCCCATTTCTACCCCTTTTCTAAAATGTAAGAACCAAAAATCGAAAAACCAACAATGGCAGCTCAAAAGTCAAAGTGCAGCTCGATTCAATTAGTTTGGTTGTCAAGCTCATCTTGGAAGGAAAAATTGAGTAGAATGAACTGCCACTACGTACCTACCTATACTCTCTCAAGTCAAAAATATTAAAAAAAAACAAGAAAATAGAAAAAGTCATTACTTAGGTATTTTTAAATTTTTTTGATGACATTTGGAAATTATGTTGAACTATCAAGAACAGAATTTTTAAATTAATATTTCAACACGAGATTATGACTGGGCGAGGCAGAATTTTTTGAAATGAAAAATTCAATATAACATTCCTATACTGAGGAATTCCCCAAATTTATGATTTCTATTTCAGCAAAAAATTTGATGCTGGAAATCAGATTTTTCCACGTGCCTGTCTCTTTTCTCCATTTGAACTCAAAAATGCATTCATTATAGGGTGAATTTTGAAAAAAAAAAGTCGGAGGATTTCGACCAAAAGTAGAGACTTACATTTTGAGTTGAAAATCACTCGAAGGGAAGGCATAAGGTTTCAAAAGAGGAGGCATTTTTGAAAAAATCTTGATTTTCGCTCATACTCCCTACCCAACTTGTTCTGAAAAAAATTAGATAATAAATCAGTTCCAAAAAGTAGTATTTGAGATTCTGCGTCGACCTAGGCTATTGTCAGGGTTCTTCTGAGAGGCTGAACTGAATTTGCGAACCGTTTATTTGAAGCTACGTAAATTCATGTTTTGAGAATATTTTTTTCTCAAATATTTCGCATTAATTTGATGTTAAAATATCAAAAAAATAGACTACCTATCATTTTTAAAACGGGAAGAAAATTATGCCAATTTTTTTTTGGTGTTTGTAATTACTTGATTATTACACCCATCGTGTGAGATTTAGATCGAGTTGGTAAGGCCAAGTTTTTTGATTAGGTCTAAGAATTTTTTTATTTCGGAATGGTCGTCTGGTATGAATATGGATCTTTCATCTATTTGTAGGGATAGTCTGTGCTGATGTAAGGAGGGACATTGAAATAGTAAGTGTTGGACAGATATAAATTCTGACAGGCAGAACTGGCATGTGGGTTTCGGGGCCTTTTCATAGAGGTGATTGTGTGTGATTTTTGTGTGGCCAATTCTCAATCTGGTTATAATGATTTCTTCAAGTCTGTTTAAGTGGGAGAGGTTTTTCCAAGGATGGACTGATTTTTTATGTTGAAAGAGCTTGTTTGTGGTTTAGAGGGACCAAAAGTTTTACCATTTCTTAAGTGTGCTTTGGGTGAAGATAGACTTGAGGTCGTCAGCTCTGATAAATGTAAGGGGAGAAAGGGTGGTGGCAGATTTTGCATTAATATCTACAATTTCATTTCCTAAGATTCCAACGTTGGCTGGGTACATACCTACATAAACTGTATGAAGAAGTTTGAATTTTGTAAGTCAAATAGAGTTTTATGAATATTTTTGACCATTGTTGCCAGTTTCAAAAAATTGAGAAAAATAGACAAATAAACCTATCAACTTTTCCCAATTTTTTAAAATGGACAAGTAATGAATTATTAATGACCAATTGGTACTATTGTGTTTTGAAATACTTCCCCAGATCGTAAAATATTTGAGAAAAAAGTAGGTATGATTCAAAACGCGAATTTACCTAAAATAAGCGTTTTTTAAACTTCCAACTACTCAGTAGAAACTCAAAAGGTGCTCGAATTTTTATGACGATAACCTACGTAGGTCCATGCGAAATCTCAAATAGTTACTACCTTGTGGAATTGATCCATTTCCTACAATACTGGTGAGATAGGACGTAGGAGCTAGACCAAAAAACACATGGATTTTTTCAAAAATGCTCATTTTTTGAGAACCTACAACTTCCCTCCGAAGACTACTCCATAGCTAAAATTTTTTCTGAGAGACTTCCAACTGAAAATAAAAGTCTCCGCTGAATTTGGTTATAATCCTCCGATTATTTTTTTGTTTGATTCACCCTCATTTATCAATGATTTAAATTATGCTTTTCTATCAACGAAAAATTTACCTATAATATGCCATCTTTTTTTTTCAAAATTGAGAAGAGTCGAATCCAAAAAATTGATAAATTTTTGAACTCAGGGTCCTTGAATTATGGAAATCAGCATGTCACACTATCTACACTTTCATAATTTTTCGAACCCTTTTTTCAAAATTGAAGGGCTGAAGAAGCATTGAGGGGTTGTTTCCAAAGAATACTCAAGCACACTTATTTGAATTCCAAATGTCATAAATGTAATTCCTAATTATTTTGATCTTGTTTAAGAGCACAAGGGGGAAGAGGGAGTGGTTCATAGAGCGTCTGGATCAAAAAATAAATAGATATAATGGACCTATTTTTTAAAAATTTGAACAAAATCGGTAGCATTGTCCCCGCTCGCTGAGAAGTTGAAGACTATTTTGAAAATTCGTTTGTTGAAGTGTACCTCAGAACGTAAAAAAGTCTTCAATGTAATTTTACTAGATTTTTAAAATGTATAGTTCTCACAATCAAACTTCCTCAAATATGTTTTCTTTTGGGTGTGATTTAATACCACGACAAAAAAGGGCGTCAGCACGACAAGCATAGGCACTTTCACGCCAGAAAAATCATTTCCACGACTAAATTGGAAATTCACGACAATAAAGAGCTTACCCCGACATAAAAGGTACTCCAACGACAAAATAATGTATCAAACGACGAATTAAAAAATTCACGACATTTAATTACTTTCCACTGCTATATAAGGCAATGCACGACAAAATTTTTCTATCAAAAACAGGCATTTCACCGACAGAAATAAACGTTTCAAAATATTAAAATGATACCAAAAAAACGAAGTAGGTATGTAAAAAATTGTTCTTTATAGAAGTAATGTTTTGTGGACTTTGATGGATGACCCCCTTTGTTTTTTGACCTCAGGTACGAAGCGAAAGGGGGCTAAGGAGAGACAGTTTGCCCCCCTCCGGTTCCGCGAAAGTAGGAAAAACTTGGGAAATTGTGAGAAATTCAAAAAAGTTAGGAAAATATAAAAATTCCAACAATATTTTAGTTTCAGTTTTCAAAAATTCAAATTTTTTACAATCATGAATTTAATTATCGTTTATTTGCCGACAAAATCGCCGATCTATCCTCAAAATTCTCATTTTCCCCCTAAGATTTTGCCCTCGCTTCGCTTAGGTCAATTTGGTTCTCTTCTACTGAGTCACAATTTCACTCAAATTTTTTTGAAAGAAACCCTCAGTTGATTATTTGTTAAAATTTGTACAAAATATAAACGTAATTGAACTGATAATGTTCTGTCGTGTATGAAATTATTTTGTCGTGAATACTGCTTATCTCGTTATTAAATCGTAGTCGTTCATAAATACTTTATTGTCGGGCGTCATCTGGCGTGGAACTTCATAATTTTTCGTCGTTCATTCATCTTTTATGAACGAAAAAATGCTTGTCGTGATGACGCCCTTTTTCGTCGTGCAAAAAATATTTCCCCTTTTTTTTTTTACATGACCACTTTCCTCTAACAGTATTTTTCGAGATTCCCCTTTTGAGAATAGTAAAATCGATCTCGAATTAATGAGAATCGACGTATCACGCCATATCTTTATTAATTAATTTTTTGATTTTTTTTTTCAAAATTGAAGTATGGCATCTGTTGATATTTTTGGGTTGAAAAATGGAGAGCAAAGGCTGTATTTTTCCAACAAGAATTTTTTAGAGTTTTCGATCAAAATCAGAATAACCTTCCTCCCCTTCTCCAGCGATGAAAATGAGCCAACTGAACTTTAGTGCTGAAAAAATGTCAAAATGTTTGGTATCTAAGCTTTCATTTTTTCACATAAAAATGTTATGTCGATCAAAAAATCTAAATCTCATTTCGTAATCCCTTATTCAATTTGATTCAGAATTATCGAACACCCTGCACCACTGTTATATTGCTCTCTACTTTACGAAATATCTTAATGCATAAAGTAGGCTAATATTGTAATTCGACATATTTTTCTAGCAATGGCCATCATCAATTTGGGGCTCCTATGTACCAGAAATATACTTCAATGGTATAGGTTTTGAAAGTGAACGTAACAAAGGATACATTCCAGATTTTCCCTCCCTGACAGATATCCCATTGACATCATTCGTTTGCGACAGGTCCGGTAAAATGTATCCAGATCCAGAAGCAAAATGCCAGGTAATTTATTATTACGCATACTTTATGTCATATTTTAACACTTAAATTGCACGAATTTTCGACCAATGTGGCGTGTAGTGCAGTGCACTGTACCTAAAATCTATCTCAATAGTACGTCATATAGACACACTTACCTAGATGCCATCAATCGTCATAAATAGAGGAATAATAATAATTACATAAGGTACACTACATCATAGGGCGCATGCATTCCACGTTCGGCTTGTAATTAATTGTTCATTCAACACGCTCCAAAATGGTCTTAATAATAATTAAGACTTCGAGAAAAAAAAAGAAAAAGAAAAGAATGGGTAGGTAAAAAAAAAAGAGGGCCAACGAAAGCGCATAAATCAACAAGATTAATGGAACGGCTTCCATGCACGCGAAATTGATGTAATTGTATCAAATAGTCTCTCGATTATCGTCGTACTCCTAATGATGTTTAATTTACTTATACTTAAATACCTCTCTCTCTTCAATCGCACCACGTTGTTGGTCATCGAAATACTCTCGTAAGCCAGACCTGGTCACCTGTTACGCTCATTTTATCGCGTCTAGATGCAGCTTCCGCGTAATATTTACTATACTTATAGGATGCTTGCTACGTTGAAAACTACCTTAATTATATCGTCTTCTCTCGGCTACTTTACCTTTTTATCCTCCTATAACAATTTGTATGCATAAGGAAACAAAAATATTTGTGTAATTTCCTCACTTCCATACAACACGTACCTACAACGGACGCGTGTTTTTACGAGTAATTTAACGTAGGTACATAAATGTGACAGCATCGTCGACTTGTCGTTTTTTTAAAACATGAATCTGGGATTAACTGATGTTCCAATGTACCATAATATAGGTACCTTTACCCGAGTTTATGCTGTAGAGTGAGTCATCAAAAATTATATCTACGAACGAATTCAGTCGTACTTTTTATCGAATAACAAGTGCCAACATATAAATACCAGTACCAATGTATTTCTCATCTGGAGGACGAAAATTATATTATAAAGGTCATATACCTACCGGAGAAATTTATATTAAAAATTAATACATATACCGGTACCATTTAGAATTCGCGACAGAAACTGGTTTACTATTTTTATACATATATCGAGCGTTTTTATTATTAATTATCGTTTAATTCGGTTGATAAAATGTGTTCACTCTGAATTAAATGATAGAATATAGCTATTAAATACCTACCAAGTCGTAAAAATCACATTATTTGGTCTTCAGGTGCAAAATTTATTTAGATTATGTAATCGTTGGGGGATTTTTTCGCGAGTTGTGGTGAGTTTATATTTTACATTTGACAAATGATCGGGTTTCAATTTTTTCTCATCCGTCTTAATAAGTACATATGAGGTACCTAGGTATTTTTGAAATCTGGATGATGTTTTTCGCTTGTAGATTAATAAATTATTATTTTATTTATACATGAAAAATTTCTCCTTTCAAGGTCAATATATTGATTCGAATTAAGTACGTAGGTAATTATTTATTTTTGGCAGTAGAAAATTACATTATTTTGTGACGTAAAATTCTAGGTCGTTTTATGTAACTTGAGAGACCTCTTGATCATTCAGTTACCGATTTATTTATTTGTATTTTTTTATTTTTTCAAGAGCATTGAACTTGTGAGGCAGCTTATAAAAAACATATTCAGCTCCCCAAACAGAAAATTGAGAGTCTCGCTGAGATTTAAATCTTGCAAAATGGTGCAATTTGAATCAAAATCACATCTATGTAGAACCCCAATTTCTGTATAAGTGAGGATAGTAATATTTTTAAGGACCCAATTTCTTCGAAAAAAATTTCTCAAAAAGCAGAAATGTGTGACTGGATACCTAGAGCTTGAAGAATCTTTTTTTAGGCCATATTCCGGCCAACTCAATCCGTTCGAGTGCCACTTTTGGCCGAGGTATACCTAACGTACCTACGAAAAAAGAGTATTTTTGGACTCTATTTTTTTGAAAAAAATATGACCTAAAATATGGATTTTTGGGATACTACAATATTCTAATATATTTTTGGACAATATTTTAAAAATTCAAAGCTCTGTAGGTCCTTCAGTTGTTGTTTTTTTGGACAACTGAAATGTTTTTAGGGAGGAATGCTATGCTTAACATACTTTAGTGAGGATAATAAGTGAGTCGGTACGCTCAAGGGGAGAGGGGGGGGGGTTCGACCTGGAAAACATTTTTGAACTGAATGAAGAAAAATCGATATTTTGAAAGAGCGTTCAAAGATACATCACCAGGCCAAATTTCATGTGTTGAATTTCATTTTTCAATTGTTGATGAATAATTTTTGAAAATTTAAATACTCACTTCCTCCCCCAAATAAAAAAATTGATCAAATTGAAGTAAAAATTTAAAATTTGGTTTACATTTTTTATGACTCGAATTGAATATTGTTGGAATTCGAGCCAGATTCTGGAGCCTCCAGAGAATTTTTGAATTTTCCAGATCCAAAAAAAGTGTCATAAAAAGGGTATTCAGCACTCATACCTAAATTTTCATTAGTGTTTTTTGTCCCTTAGGTCGATTTTAAAAACAGTTTCTACCCATTCAAACCCAAAATTTTCTTCAACGAATACTTACTTTTGAAAAAAAATTATGCTCCATTTTTAATTCCTAAAATCACATTGCGACTTTTTTAAACTATTTTGGGCTTGTAACGAATGTTTTGAATTTTTCAGAGTCTTTGAAAAAGATTATAGGAGTCTGAAAATTTCTGTTCAAATCGGTTGAAAGGGTCAAAAATCAGTTCTTGAATCAGAACTTGAAGGAATTTGAAAATTCGTGTTTGAATCAGTCAAAAAGACCATGCTGATGCTGAATTCAAAATTTACAGGAGCTGGATTTCATTTTGGGCTTTCTCCTTATTCTTAATATAATTTTTCCAGAGCTGGAAAATTAAAAAGAACACTATGTTTACCTACTGAAATGTTAGAGCATTTTGTAATTTTTAGAATTCAGATTCCCCCCCCCCCCCCCTAAATATGACATTTAGTTAATGAAAGATCCAAGGAATATTCAAATGAGCAGTTGTGAAAATGATGAATCAATTCTGATTATTGAAATGGGCAATAGAAAACCAAAATGATCATTATAATGATGCTGTTCGAAATCTAATTTCTTCAATACCTACTTTAAGACGATTGATCTTCCTACCCAGTGAGCCCATCTCACAAGGGATCAAGTTCAAGTATTATGTTAATCTCTTACATTTTTTTATCTATTCAAAAAATCAACATCCGATGAACATCTCCATAGGCTAAGTACATAGTAGGTACCTGTAGGCAGTGCTGATTTACCGTGAATATAAATCTCTTGCATCCATCTTCAATGATGAACAATTCTGATAAACGTTTATCTACGTTCTTCACAATTACCTACTTCGACGAGAGCATTCGTTTTCACGACATAAAAGCGATACATATTACCTACTCAGTGCCTAGACCTACCTACGAGTACATAATAATTCAATATGCGACGTAAACATTTGTTCCGCAGAAAAGCTCCGTTTCATGGTTACGCATCAGAAATACATACAGAGTTTCATGACCATGTAATGTAGACTTGATTTAGTTTCGTTGCATTTAAAAAAAATAATGTTGTTTCGATTAAAATAGTTAGATTAGTAAAAGTATCATCGAAATAGGGTTCCTGGCTAGATATTTTGGGTATAATGACGACTCACTTTTTATCTGCTCGTAGATGTTGATCTGACGAATAATCATTGGCTGAAAAAATCAAATAGGAAAACTCAATTAAAATTCAAAACTTCATTAAAACATCAAACAACATCGTCGAGTTCAGGGGAAGAATTTTCGGAAAATGGTGGTTTTTCCCCTCCTGAGCGGTTGAAAATTCAAATTTTTTTGTGGCAAATTCGTGTTTGGAATTTTTTTCTGCAATGGTTTATATTAATTGAGCCAAAATATCGAAAGACATCATTTCTGAAACTGGGGAAATATTTTGAAATGCAGTGATGCCAATTTTTTGGACATCCAATAAATTTCAAAAAATTGAATAAATTGATAAACTTTGGCCCATTTTTCTTGATTTTTGACTTTTGGAACAGGACCACTTCTTTCAAACCAGGTTATGTGGTGGCTAGAGCAGAAAACATTATTTTTTTCGAAAATGTATCCATTTTGAGGCTCCAAATTTCCCCTTTTGGGGCATTTTTGAAGCTAAATTTTTTTTTCTGAATGACTTATTTCAACTCAACATAAAGGTTTGCACTGAATTTGGTCAAAATCCTCCAACATTTTTTTTCACGATTCACTCTATACAAACATTGCAATCAAAAATTTTATTGCAATACTGGTTCAAATAAGATTGAAGACGTTGAATTAGGGATGGAAATTTGGAATCCAAAACTTTTCTTGACTTGGGTCTAAGAGTCCACTACATTAATACACAGGTACTTCATTAATTAGACACAGATGGGAAAAAAATAGAAGGATGAAGGAGATTCCGTAATCATTCAGTAGGCTTCTCAATTCATAAAATCCACAAACCGGAGCTGAACGACGATGAATTTCCCATTTAGGTATATGAGTCATATCCTCGCACGATAATTTTCATATCGCGATAAGTATCAAATTTTAATCACGAATTAAGAAGAAGAAAGCTATCACAATTCTTTCATTTTTTTTTTGGCAAATCATAAATTAGCAAAAAAAATTTAGGAAATCCCCCAAAAATCCCAAGTGGAGGTAACTAGATACATCCGTATATACCTACAAAATCTCGAAAACCATCTTAGCCACGTTTTCATTCGCACAATTGGCTAGTCTAGGTCGAAGATGAAGAAAACAAAAAACAAAATAAAAATCAATGTCAATCTTTGCGACTCGTATGCGTAACTCAAACGTGTCTTATCTCATTTCTCCTTCAAACATAGGTATGTAAAATGAAATTTTAATCTTGAGATGTACCATATACACAGTACATAGATATACGAAAAGATGGTACAAAACAACGCTCTGTAATTAAAGGCGGACGAAAAAGAAAGTCAACAAAATGAAAATCGTCGACACAATTATTACAGGCAGGAGTAGAGGTATCATCGATCTACAATATACCTACACAGTGTCGGTATCTGCGTATCTCTGAAGCTGAAGAGGTACGTATCTCTACACTTACACCATAATCCCATACTTATGAGAATACCATCGCTTTGTAAAGCATCTAAATCCGATCAGTTGGCTAGCTTCCGACCAAAGGTGCTGGTTTGTTGTTAATAAAACCAACGCTTTCGTATACCATACCTACTTATTTCTATATACTATCTCTATGCATAGTTTTATCGCCCCGGTCACTTAGAAACGCAATGTTAAGAAAAAAAGAATAAAACTACAAAGTGGAATCGCTGCAGCACGATTATCGCAACATTACACTCGGTTACACTAGGTTAATTCTTCTTAAACTCAACTACATATTATTTTAAGCATTCGTGTGTACTGTACCTTACTTTCGAGCAATTAAGTACGTATTACATACAGAATACCTACGAGGTACATAAACATACCTCTCAGATACTTACACGTATATTTTTTTAGAAGAAAAATTACTCGTATACACAAAAGATTAGGAAAAAACACATGTACCTATATGAGGTATTGCTCCAAAAAAATACACTGTTGGACTTTTGCGTTTTACGTAGACTTAAATTAAGTTACGTAATAAAAGGTTACCTAGCTGACCTCTGATCGCATCTCGCACATTCCAACTTCCAAGTAACTAATCTATCTCGCTGTAGATATTTGTATCAAAACACCATCTTGGTCAATTGCTCGAGGTACGAGTTTATAAAGATCTCGCTATTCAAATGTAATGTACTTACACAGAACCGGAATTAGAATATCTATAAGAGAAGATTCTTTTTCTTTATATGGAAAAAATTTCTGGACGAGATGATTACGGTCGGTGGATTCTTTTTTCCTGCATTTTGAAAAACAGGTACCATATTGCGTGAATCGTGATGGAATGGGTACATAACATTGAGGTAGGTCGTCTTTGAGAAACTGAAAGAGGTGAATATAAAAGTTCCAAAATGATGAGTTCCCAATGAAGCTGAAAAAATTGCACACTTCATATTAAATTCCAAATTCAAGTTCATCAGTTCAAAAATGTTTTTAAAAAGGGAATTTTAAAAAATGAAAAAAAAGTCAATGGTGAAGCTTAAATCTACGATTTTTTCTCAATTTATCAAAATGGCATGAGAATTTCTATTTGAAATACTTAGGTATTTTGAAAAAAAAAAACAAATTATACATACTTCAGAAAAGTTTAAAAAAAGAAAAAAAAAGAAAAGAAAAAGTAGGTATACCTACCTACAAGTATTTTCATCCATCTTAGGGGTCCCTCATAGAAAATCACTACTAGTGACTTCAAAAAATTACTACACGGAAAAAAAAAGTATAGATAATTTTTACTATTTCATACAGTAACCGGATCCCATTCAAAAATATTGTGATTTTTACTATGAGAATAGTAAATTTTACTATGAGATTAGTAAATTTTACTTTGAGAGTAATAAATTTTTACCTAATTCTAGATAAAATGTATTTTTTGGCTGAGTAAAAATCACTATTATTTTTGAATGGGATCCGGTTACTATACTGAAATAGTAATTTTTATTAATTTTTTTTTCCGTGTAGCGTTTCTGAAAAAGTTACTAGTGATACCGAAAACGTTACTAGCGCTTGTACTGACGCTACTAGCGACCAACTCGTCACTACTATCGACCAAAAAAACCATAATTTTGAAAATTTTCCGCTTGGGCCAGATCATTTTCCTTTTTCTTTCTCCGACCAAAATTAGATAGTAGCAAAATTGACTTCTCACATCACAAATAATGCGATGTTTTTACTTGGATTTTTTCAAAAAAAGATCCTCCGCTGCATTTCAATCAAACTACCAGAAATCCTCAATCTAAAACTCCCTTTTTTTCGCCGAATATCTGAAAATAATCATTTAACATTTCAATTTTTTGCCAAATTGGTTATTTGTGAAAATATAGAAATTATATCCTGAAAAAATGAAGAATTGTCAATTGTCAAGAACTTTTGTTGTGGCTTGCTCAGTTGCTCTGGCCCCATTTATATTTTTAATATTCGGAGGGGGAGGGGAGGGGAGAGGAACGGAAAAAAATTCATGAATTTTGCGAATAAAGCCTAAATTCCAGTCGAAAAATTTAAAAAAAATCGAGGTACCAGCCCCCTCGGGGGGTGAGAGGAGGGGAGAGGAACGGAAAAAAGTCCATTTTTGCGAATAAAGCCGAAATTGCAGTCGAAAAATGAAAAAAAAAAATTCGAGGTACCAGCCCCCTCGGAGGGGGGGACGAGGGGAAGGGGATAAGGAAGGGTCCATTTTCGCAAAGAAATATCGAATACAAGTGTATGATACCCATTTAATTTTTATCTAGAAATATTAACACAGCAAAAACTCAGTTTTAATTTTGTAAAAAATCATCAAACTTGAAATTTTTTAAAGTCCAGAGTGCTAAAAAGTGCATATAAATGTTTCAAACACCTCAACTTCCAACTTCCTCAGTGGCCTAGTTGGTTAGGCAGGTGACTAGAGAGTGAGGGATTGCAGGTTTGAACCCCACCCCAGGCATGAAATTTTTTTTTATTTTCAAAATTTTTTTGGGAAGAATTCGTTGTTCTAGGAGGGTCTACGAGTAAATAGCTGCCATTAACATGTTTTTGTCATGATTTTCAGTGCAAAATGCGCAAATTTGCGCGTGTCACTACTATTGACAAACGTTACTAGTCATTAGTAAGTCTGTCAGTAGTAGTGACGCTACTTGCCGAAAAAGTTACTAGTGTTTTTTTTTAGTAATGACGCTAGTAGTGATTTTCTATGAGGGGTTGCTAAAGTGGTCCTATGAAAAGAAATTTTGACGTCAAAAACGGTTTTCTGATGCATTTTATGGACTCAAAAATAGGCTCTGTGCTTCCGAAACTGAAATTGAAAAGCTGGAAAGATGATGGCTACTCTATTACCTATGGTTCATTAAATAAAAATTAGGCTTAAAATATGAAGGCGTCTATCACTGAAAATTTTTATTTTGCAGTTGCATATGTGCACCATTTTTTGAAATCATTATAATTATGTACTTAGTTTCAAGATTTTTTTGAGCATCTTTTCGTGAAACATTTTTGGGCATCTCCACTTACTTTATAGAAATTATGAAAGAAGAAAAATAGTCAAAAAGTTCTGGTCGAAAAACACAGTCCAGATGACTGCCTGGAAATTGGTTCAAATGCAGATAAACTTTTTAAACAGGTCAAAAATAAGCCACAGCTCGATTCTAAGCATAGCAGAAAAAATTAATATTACATATCCTCGCCTTCTAAAGAAACCGAGAATTACGTCGGAGGTGACAGAATAGTCCAAAATGATGAAATTCATATGGGGGGGGGGGAGGGTTCTAGACGAGATACTGCAGCCATTCGTTCAAAATTTTAAAAATTTCTCATAAAGAGAAAATTTTTGATTTTTGAAATTTTTTGTTTTCTAAAAGATATTTAGGTATAGGCATACTGTTCAAAAAAAAATGCACTCGAGGTATCTGCCTGAAAATTGGCTCAAATGTGGATGAACTCGTTAAACAGGTCGAGAATAAGTCACAATTAAAAATTTATTGATGTCTATATCAATTTCTATGTCTTCTGGAGAAATCTAAAAATTCATCAAGAAAATCGAAAAATCAATTTGGGCTACTGAAACTTTGGTTATGAGGGTTTCAGATCATGATTTTTTCCGTAATTCCGAATCCGTTCAAATTGAAGGTTCCTTTCTGAGAAGGAAAATGTACGAGCAGAGTGAAAAAATTAGGAATCTTGGGGGAGGGTCCGAGGGTAGATCAAAACGCGGAATCATTGCTTCGAAAAACGGTACTTCTATATTTTCAATTCAGAAATTCAGTCTTGCAGGTTCTGAGGCTCAATTTTTATATCAGTGAGGAAATAATTAGGTATGATTTGAGGAGCCTCAATAATTAAAAAAAAACAACAAAATTCCGAAAAAATATAATTGAGCAAATATACATTTTTTTGTTTTTTGTTTTTCAATTCGAGCTCTCAAAAATACTTTTTTTTCATCTATTTATAGAATTTTTGGATACCTGCTCAAAAGATTTCAACGAAGGCCCAATTTTTACTGATTCGTATCTGGTTCTTTTGTACATAAAACTGCAAAAACCCCTTAATTTCAGTTTGGAGACTTGAAAAATTATAATTTCATAAAATTAGAAAAAATGTGTGGTACTGTTTATTTGTGTGAAAAAAAGAACAATTTTTGTACGATTTTTTTCGGGAAAAAAAATGAGGTAAAAACTCTTATATTGGTTAAAATAACTTATTTTTGATTCGTTTTCTTTAATTAACGAATTTCAAATGGTACGAGTATTACGTACCATCTCATCCTTTATACTTAATCGAAAAACATTTTTTTAACCTTGTTAAATTATCTTTCGGATTCAGAATTTATTTGTCTTGGGAAATCTTACGTTCAAATAAGTACATACAAATCAAGGTTATTTACTTTTAAGGGAAAGGCTGATTCTGTATCTACTGAGTAGATATGAAATGTTCAAAGACTCAAAGCGGTCCCGGTTTGAAACATGAAAGGTATTTTCGTAAGAGATTAATGAACTTTACTGGATCGCAAAGGCTCTTGCATCACATCGACAATAATCCTGAGAGGAAAAAATACCTATTTTTCAATCGTTCTTTCAAAACCTACCCAGTAAGTACCTATATTTAAGAAAAGTTACGGTTCATCTTAAAATCTATTCTATGCTACAGTTTTTTCTGGTATTGTCTGAACGCAAAAAATTTAAAACGAAAAAAAATTATTCGATAAAAAAAAGCAACAACGTAAGTGGCTCTTCTTCAATGCAAGCAAAATGGTTTAAATTTTTACCCCAATAGTAAGAAAATGCTACAAGTCAAGTACATATAAAATCTAAACGATGTTGTAGTTGTATTTGATTTTTTTTCTAAAATTTGAGACGCAAGTTCAAATTTTAAAAAAATTTAGTTCATAGGTCATTTTTTCCTCTTTAAAAAAGTTTAAATTAAAAAAAGTTTTTCAAAATGATTCTTACATTTATTTTATGTGTAGCTCTTCCTTTCACAAATTTTAGGACCCCAGAATTAAATTTCGCCTTTTGTTAAAATTCGTTTGGTACACATCGACAGCTTTCTGTAACACAAGAAAAATCATCTTCCCAAGTACATATGATGGGGGCTGAAAGAAAACTAGTTGAACTTTTCATAATTTTGTAACCTTATAAGTAATATGTATTTGTAGGTAGCTTTATGAATGAATAATATTTTGTAGGTACCTACCCAAATGCATTTTGTTACTAGTCAATAGACTGTAAAAATGAAGCAATTATACATGTTATAGACCATTGAATGACCTTGAAATGATCTCACATACTTATTCATTATCTTTTGAACACAGACAAGTTGCATAATCTTCATTCATTTTTTTAAAAACACTACATACATACCCAGACAGACATGTTGAAATTCCAAACCCACGAGTAAAAGTTCTGTCACAAAAATTGCCTCTTTAGAAATTTCGCTTTTCGCATAGGTCGGGTCGTGCTATTTAATCAGCGGGGTACTTCCTGACGGAACTTAAATTTACACGCGTATTCAATAATCTCCGGTGCTCCGCAGTCCTCTCGTACCTATACCAATCTTTGGCTAGTCTATGACCAATATAGTGTTCATGGAAAAATTACCTTTGGACTGTTGTCTGTTGTACCACCTACGGTGATTATTATTGTTTATGTTCTTGACTCGTTAAACGTTACGCAGTCAATCTTCCGACGTATAGTTTTCCTATAACTGTCGCATAACAAAATACTCAAACTCAACGTACCTACCTATTTATACATACTTAGAAGTAAATTGCGTTGATAATTCGAAACATACACGCGAGTACCTTTACATACTCGTATATCTACGTTAAATTGCAATGGTAATTTAGGTACTCAAATACAAGAGGTACCTTCGATGATTGTTTTTTTGTTTGACATTGATGTTTGAGAACTGATCGGATATGTGTAGTGATGCAAAGAATTCAATGTGAGCTGACGACTGTCAAGGGTACCTATACCTATGAGTATTTCGATGCACTTGGGCGTTCTGATGTTGTTGATATTGCATACATTAAAAAATATAGAGAATTCGTACTTTTTTTTTCACCGACTTGTATTTCCAACTGATGGAAAATTCCGGCTTTCAATTACATGTCACTTTCTTCTCGCCAATTCACGATATTACGAGTACCTATAAGTAAGTATACGAACCGGTACCACACGTATGAAAAGTCTAGTCGAATTACCATGTGATATCTAAGCGTGAATCTATAGTACATAATTGCGTAATTTTAAAGTGTAGGCAATCGCGAATTATCTCGTTCAGTTCATGTCGTGCACCCATATTGTCAAAAAAAAAAAAAAAAAAATGATAATTATGTTAATTAAGTAAGTATACTGCGTTATTGAGAGATGCAGACTGAAATCAGGTGAAGTACAGGAAAAAGTGACGATGCCTCCTGGCTTAGAAATTAAGGTCAGGGGCTAATAGTCGTTCTTAAAAGATGGATTTGATTTGCACATCGATATCTTTTTTGCAGACATGAGTTCCTTCTTCTGAATTAAATCTCCCTAGTTCGTGATCAATGATCCTCCTTCTCGTATTATGTACTTTTTGATACATGCATGTTAATTCTTAAAATATACATATAGGTAGAGGTACATTGGTTCCAGAGGCGTGCTAAACGAGGGGATGTGAAGGGGCTGTCTCACCCCACCTCCCGGGACAGGAAAATTTAGGAAAAAATTGGGGTAACTTTGGGGAAAATGGAAAAAAATTGTGTAAGCAGGGAAAATCAAAGAATTATATGTAGGTACCAAACACCATCGGTTTTTACTTCTTCAATTATAAATTTTCAAAAGTTTTCGCCCTTTTCTTTTCCCCAACCAAAGTGTTATGGAGTATAAAAATTCACTTATTCACATCTAAAAGAATGTTGTTTTACTTACTTGAAATCCCCCCCCCCCAAAAAAAAAGGTCTCTCCAATGCATTCCAGTCAAAACTCAAAAATGCAAGAAAATTTCAACTTCTGCTGAATATCAAAAAATGTCCTATTTTTCATCGAAAATTTGGAAACAATAATTAGGTACTTATCTATTTCTAATTTTTACCAAAATTAATTGTTTTTGAAGATATAAAAATTATGTCCTGAAAAAAATGAGAATTTGTGACTTTTCGAGAGCTTTTTCCTTCGCCTCTCTCAGGCTCCATTCATATTTTTAAAAATATTATGATTTCATGAAAGCTAAAAAAGGTAAAACCATGAAAAAATATAGATAACTTTTTGTATCATTAAAAATTCAAGAATGATGTTTTACGTTTCGAATTTTCAATTTTCCACACTTTTCATCCTCGCTGACCTCACTTCGCTCAGACTAGATCATTATTAATTTTTCAAAGCTTTTATTCCTATTTTTAAAAATATTATAAGCTATTAAATTTCCTAAAAAAATATTGTTAAAATTTTCAAATGTTGAAGCTTGAAGCTATTGATATAGTTCAAATATTCATAACTGCGTCAATTGATAAAGATATTAATCCTTACCTATGGTGGTGAGTTTTTTCCATTTATTCTCTAAGGGAAGAATAAATGTATAATTGCCTAGTTATAGCTCAGCAGGAGAGGCTTTTTAAACGTTATGCTATTTGAGTATATTATGCAAAGTTATCTTGTAAAGAAAGAAATCAATTCAGACATTACAACAAATTAAAATAATTCTATTAAAACGTAATTTACATAGACGACATTTATTCTTTTTACAAACAATACAGGTTGCCTAAGGACCGTTTTAAGGCAGAATTGATAAAATAATATAATGCACGTATGAAGGGTATGACGAATAAAGCAGATTGGCATAAGATAGGTACTTACCCCAGCTCACCTACACTTTACCGAATAGATACTTACACGCGACGAATATATTAAATTAACAAAAGATACACGATTACGTGCTGAAATCGATATATTTGAGTTTAATCACACAGAAATACACGTCAATAATCAATAATTCCACGAACTCGTGCGAAATAGGGAAAATATTGTACAAATTTGGAGGGATCACTTAAATACACTAATTAATTCTACGAAATAACTTTTAACTTGGACCCGGAGGACACAAAGACTAAAAGGCACATTAACTTGGCGATTCGCGGACAACCGTTGATGAACTGCGAATTGGTCCAGTCGCAAAAGATGCTGCTAAACCTCTTTCGCGACTGTACCAATCAGTGTTACCCGAAATAGAAGGGTTAAATACTCTAATATTACGAGTTTCCGGATATAGGCATAAGTCTCAGTCTAACATATGCCCCAGCGTGAGTTTACTTAGCGGTCAGTGAACCAGCTGAGCAAATCACGGTAGAACAAAGGCTCGACTATGCCTTACCGGTAACTCGTCCATAGTGGACAGCCAATTGTCCGCTACGGACCTATCAGCTGCCCCCCATGGTTTCTCGGGTGAGAACAAAAGGAGCAGAGTAAACTCAATAAAATTTCAATCCCACGAGCGTGGTAGGTATCCAGGTAGTCGAAACTGCGAACCACTGGATCACCAAACGACGGACGAGGTTCAATGAACCCAGTATGAATGTAGTTCAAAAACCTTTCTATCTACCAGCTAAAACAAATCCAAACATACGACGAATACTGAACTGGTACCTTTTTTGATTTCAGCAAATACCTCCCAACGGATCGAAACATGACCAAAACGCAAGTTCTTAAAGATATCTACGATACGTAGTCAAGATGAAGAATTGCCAAGCTAAATCGTGCACGAAAGGTAGGAAATTTGTTGAACTATTGCATATTATTATTTCGGTGGAAATATTATCAGCAAATTATTCTATTTCATCTTATATTCGTATATTTGAAATTAATTCAATATTCTATTTCTTTGTTATGTTCTAGATACGTATACAGCTGATAACTGGAGAAGAATATTTGCATCGAGTTCGTGGTTATATATAAATATTGTTAAGTAATATCACCTAAGGCTGGATTGTGAACTGTTAAAAATTCAATAAAAATTAGTCTATCTTGAACTGTCTTTTATTTTAGGTGTGGCACAAATTCATTCATTAGTTTACATATCGGATACACAAGGCTATTGTCGAGTACAATTAATAACAAAAAATAAAAAATTCAAAAACTACATAACAGAGAAAAAATCAGTTCACATTTAACATAAAGCGTAACGTATATACAGGGTATCGAATAGTTGGTCATTAAGACCAAAGAAGCGTAACAACTAACGTACAAAATTCGTAATTAAATGATAAAAACATGCCAAAATCGTTCGACACCCAAAAAAAAAAAAAAATTTTGATTATGGAGATAAGTGAGTAAGTACTCTTATAACGATAAAGATAATCTATAATTCATACTGAATAATTCGAGAAAGCTCTGTAGAATACTTAAAAAAAAAAAAAAATTCAGTCTTAACAATTAGGAACGCTTAACTAAGAGTAGTTTAATGAGTATCTCGATATAAAAATATGAAATCGGTACGATTATTTAACATAATTTGAGATCTTCGAAATACATTAATATTTTACTCAAATAAACAACATGTAACCGTATTTTTCCAATTCTAGGTGGTATATCGCGAGTAACGAACATTAGAATAATTTAATTTACGAATTTTTTATCTTTAGCTAAATGAGCAGAATTGGAAAAAGTAATTACTCACAGCGTTACTCCATAACGGTATCGTCGTCATTACGGTTGTCATCGCTATGCATACTCGCGTCGGAATTTAGTAATTCTTCTTCGGTGCGTGATGGCTGGCGAATGATCTCGTTATCGGGGATGCTGTGGTCCGTAGGGATTGGCGATGTCGATGATATTTGCTCAGGGACCGATGCAACGTTAGATGTTGACGCAGTGTCGGTCGGCAGTGGCGATACCGTTGCGACGGGGACGTATTTGGACAATGGTACGGTGCCAGCTGATGATTTCCGTTTAGGTTTCGTTGGCGTTGGTGGCTTTTCTTCCTGAGCTTTTTCGGTTTTTTCAGTTGTCGTATCACTATCAGATTGTTGCGGATCGATAATCACAGGTGAATTGCATGGTGCTTTCCCACCGGAATTCTCGGTATCGTATACTGCGAAGTCGGATGAGTCGGAGTGTTCCGATCTGGAATCGTAGTCACCCGACGCATTGTTGTCGAATACCGCATCAGGCGAGTCGAGAGATTGGTCACGCGCGTATATAAATTGATGACACATCCATTTAGCGAATTTTGAGTAGTCTTGGCGATCGTGGTAGGGTCCATATTTGTCGCATTTGGTCTGTTCCGGTAGAAATTTGTACGGTTCAATAATATAATACTTTCCACCGAATACCTGTTGCCAGTTTACTCTGATTGTCGATTCGATTTCCGCATATTGTACGTCAGTTTGATTTTCGTACCGCATCGATTTTACTGCGTAAAGTTCCGTTACTCCTTTTTTCTTTAGGATTCGAATCAATTGTGAAAATTTATCTTGGTACACCGATGCTGGCATTCCCATAAAACCGTCGAAGGTACCGATAGCGAGCATGACTCGACGCGGTAGGGTGAAAAAACCATTGAGCGTTTTTACTAAATCGACAATTGAAAGTTCGCGTCCATATAATTCCTCGTGTAAGTATGGTCGGATTTTACGATGCTCGAGGATGAAATCCATCAAACCATAGATAAATCCATCTCCAATGAGCAGGACGTCTTTGGCAGCAATCGCTGTTCTGATCACGTCTTGGGAAACGAACGTACCGAGCGTGGTGAAGTATTTTGCATATGCGTTCAACGGGTAGAATGGTTTTAGTACCGAAGACGTAATCCCGAATTTTTTAAAGAATCGTTTGTGATTCTTGCCTTGGTTTTCAATGGTTGATTTTTTCGCGTAAAAAACCTTCTTCGGGTATTCAATATCGGGTTGTTGAATAGGCGTTGCGTTTTCCGATGGCGATGATTTGCGAGCCGGTGGTGTTGGTCGCGCCGGTGTCGAGTTTTTTGCGTGGTTCGTAGCATTACGTCGATTGGATGCCTGCGTATGAATAGGTGTTTTTCCGGTACTGACTGGGCGGCCATCGTTATGGTAGGTTTTTCTCTGATAGTCGTTCGGTGATTGCTTTTGCGTGGCATATTGACTCGCATCTCGACCGGTATTCTGTTTTTTTGGCGTCGATGTTTGGCTGCGTGATGGTGATCGAGAACGGTGATTGGACGATGACGCTGGGTGCGATTGTTTCAATCGATCCTGAGCCGAATAGCGTTCGGATGACTGTAAGGCGCGCGTGGTCTCGTTGTTGAGTAACCGATCGATTGTCGCGTCGCGCGACTGGAGTAACCCAACGTAGCCTTGCACCTTGCGTTCGTATTCCAACGTCGATGCTTCGTATTTCGCGAGCTGGTTTCTCGCCGTTTGAAGATCAGAACGTAGCTCCTGAGCGGATAGGCCATCGTCGTAGGGTAAGGTTGCGGTTAGTAAATGCAACGCATTCACCTGGTGTTCGGATACTTGCCTGTGACACGAATCATTCGGACAGTGAATAAACTTGCCTTTCTGGTCGACATAGTTGGATTTGCGAAACAGCGAGTCGATGCAAAAGCGGTGGAATAGATGATAGCACCATGTCGTGACTACTTTCTTTTCTCGGCTTTCGGCCGTCGGTGTTTGCTTAAATAACGGGGTGTAGCACGCGTTACACAATGGCAGCACGATGTCGTCGATGACGTTGAGTACGTCGTGGCGATCCATAGTACACGATAATGATGACCGAATTATTCGAGAATTCAACGCGAATCGCACTGAAGGTTTTACACAGATACCGCGATGTTAAATGGACGTCGATAAAATGAAAAAATTTGCCCGTTAGATCGGTATCGCGGGTTGTATTGGAATCGAATTCGGTGTAACGCTCGACACTTTTTGCACACGCACAATAGTTTGAATTTTGGACGTAAATAATCACTCATTTATTTTTATTCGAACGAGAAAAAATACACGCCGGATTGTTACAATCTTTGCAACGAAATTGGATATTAATACGCGCACAACACATTTACACGAAGTTTTTCTCGATGAGATCTTTCAATATAGAAATGATTACTCGCATCAACTCGCAAACATAACACAGTATTTCTGTAACTTCTGGATTCATAATAATAAAATACTCGAACGCACAATATTGATAACAGAGAACGTATCGAAAGCTAAGAAGAACAACTAATGATGGCCGAAGCGAAAACTCGGTGGTGAGTTGAGTTAGATTTAGTCAAAATTGCCCCACTCCTACGTCTGTGGGTTCTTTGTTTCTTATCAGTTAGCCTGTCTGTATGCTGAAAAAATTTCGTGGAAAAAAGACACGGCTGGCACGTTATGTGCATAAAATTAAGCGACAAGTTTGCTGGTTGCTTTGAAATCTGACGCTGAGTGACTGTTTTATTGCTCTTTTATTCTTTTATTTTACTCGTAGCGAGTTTTAGTCCCTTTGGACAAAGGTGGTTGGTCTTTTTTCATCGTTAAAAACGTATCCTTGAATTTCTTTTTGTTTCTCAGGCATATTTTAACTGCCTTTGAAATGTTCTGCGACGTAGAAGTGTCGTATTTTACGAGTCGTAGACGAGTCTCAGCTTGCTTTAATCACCGAAACGATATTTTTATTTTTTGTTCAACTTTGAAACCGTTTCGGTTTTTGTCCAGCTCGTAAAAATATCCCTTTAAGGGTCCTTTTCCAAGGTGACGAATAAAATCGAGCGCGCAACTGATTTACAGATGGTGGTGCGCTGGATTTTTGTCAAAAGAATCGATAATTATACGACCGTCTTTTGAAAAAACACTTGCATGTGTACGCTTTTCTATTTGAAGTTGAAAATGTCGAAAAAAGATACCCGTCCATATGCGGATGAATTATGTATGAGTACTAAGTGTACTTGAAAGCTGTAGGGGGTGTCGATTTGAAATCGATTCAAATGAGAATTTGGTGGTAAATTTATTGAGCAGCATGTATGTCTAGTCAAATACATTGCAGGTGTCGATGTAGTTACTATGGTTTCGACGTGGAGATGTCGAAATATCACGAGATATGAAAAAAGTATTAAAGAAAAAATCACTTACCTGGCTGATTTTCAGCTGTACGGTAATCTTCGTTTGCTATTTGTACGAGCCTGGCGCTGGTTTTCTGCATTCGCCTATCTAATTGGTTACCAATAAATTTTCTTATTTTCTAGTCATTTTATGTTGTTTTTATTTATTTAAGCTTACCTGACTCGATTTTGAGTATGTTGATTTTAATTGTTTTAGTTACCATTTCTAGTCGAAAATTTTGGTGTTGTTTATCTTTTTGGTTTTATTTTTACCTATCTCACTTGTATTCTTGCCTACCTAGTACTTACCAATCTAGGTAGGTCAAGTTTTAGTTCTTACCCGTCTACCTAGTACTTACCATTCTAGGTAGGTAGGGTTTCTATTGTTTACCTACTTACTTGTATAAGATTTTATTATATACCGTTTATGGTGAATAAAGTACACGAGATATGTTTAAGCGTAGAAGAACGGTTTATTCTGATCGGTTTAACATCATACGGTCGTATTATTAGGTTACATTAAGTAATCTAAAATTAAAGTTAGCTTTAAAATCTACGTTTTTAGGGTACTATTGGTCGCGAAAAGACGACGAGCTATTGAAAATTTGTACATTGTTTTAATCCACTTCCATTGGTACCACGAAATCAAGTGGATTTATCTCAAAATCGCCGGGGTTGAACCGAAACTTACGTAGCATATCGTTGATGGTTTCTACCGGTACCATCGTATCACTCCATTCATTTTGGAGGCGGCGGGCAACGAGACGGCGGTTCGATTCATCGTACAGATCGTGGAGTTCCATGGTTAATTGTAGTCTGGCGTTTGCACGTAGGAGAGCTTTTGCCGGTTGGTGAAAGTGCCTTATGCAAAATTGATCGAATTCGTCAGCTCGGAACGAGCGCTGGTGTTTGCGGCCAAGGGCTGTGCATTGAATGCGAATGAGGCGATGATTCGAACTGGATAATGTACCGATGACGGAAAAATGGACCGGTATATGGCCAAAACGAAGATGATCGGGTCGGAAATCCATTATTACGATGCGTAAATTTGAAAAAATTGAAAAGTTTGAACGCTCAGCGTACACGCATTCGAAACTTATCTCGATTATATGATCACTCGCGACTTTATTTGCGATATTCTTCTTTGAGTACACGAAAATTTAGTATTAGAACGACGGTTCGGCGTAATACCCGGTATGGATTATTTCGATACGAAAAATGTGCGTTAACAGTACGAGTTATATAAGGTCATCTCGGAGATGAGATGATGTGAAAAACACCACGAGTCGAGTACACGTATTTTACATAGAAAAGCGACTGTTTGTAGTGGATTATTCGAACGTGCGAGTTCAAGATGTTCTTGAGTAATTCGACAGGTAGAAAATTCGTATCGAATTATCGTATTTAAAATTTTAAACTAAACGCACGAAGTGAAAATTGAACGAAATTTTGGAGTAACTCGGTTGTGAGTATTTACCGCATTACCTTTTATGGTAAACAGACGTAAGCCGAAAAGTCGGACCAAATTGCAAACCGAGATGGATTAATCGTGGTGGTTAGTCTATCCTGTGAGAAAAAAGGGAGATCGCGATTGTGCTCAGTAATACGTATGAGGTTTGTATATAGAAAAACCAGGAATGAGATGAAATTTTTTTTTTTTTAATTTGATCCAAAGCGAGGTGTAGTATTACGAAATGTAAAATTTGCAGCAGAAATTGATTAATTCATTTGAATACCGATTATGGTTTTGTAGTACGATTACGTACTTGGTTATTTGAAGAGATCTCGCTGAGCTGAGATTGAATTGGGTTTCTTTTACGAAAACAATACAAAGAGAAATATATTAATAATGATAAATATGCATCTTAATTTGAGTTTTATTTCGATACCGACAAAAACAACAATATAATAACTTATAATTAATTGGTAACTGAATAAAGCGTTACATATATTGTTGTACAAATAAATACGATAACGAAATTAATAATTAATCTTTGGTACAAATTTCATGCTTTATGGTGTTTTATTACAAGGAGTACGTGATTTTCTCCGCACATACCGTCGATAAAATTAGCTCCAAGTGATCGTTGGTCGAAAGTCTCGAGGATTGAGCCCAAATTTTTCTAGTGTATAATCGACATCGCCGTTCGGTATCATAATTTGGTGGCCTACGTTATATATATGAAATACGGCCAGACGGTGGCCATTTCGTGTTATTTCGTGTAATTCCACCTGGAATGGGATTTTTGGCGCATATGTTAGGTCGACGCGAGGATCTAACTGTAAGAAACGTTTTACCCAGTTCTCGTAATCGATCCTCGAGAAGGTTCTCATTTTTCTTCGTCCTCGGTAACTTAGCTGGATCTTCATCGCATCGGAATTTCCTTCCTTATCTTTTCCTGGTCCTTTAAAACGGAATGAAAAGGTATTGTGCCCAAGACGTAGATAGGGAGGGCGTTGTCGAAAGATTCTGGGTACCGTAAAGATCGGTTCCATATTGAACTCGTGGGAAATTCAATACTACGCGATGTAATCTAAATGTACCGGTACGGTTTAGTTATCAAAGGCTACACAAAAAGAGCTCGCGAATGAAACACGCTAAAATTGATCGACTCGCAATATTTATTACACGCACAGCGACAAATGGTAACGAAAACTAACTTATACGATGAGTATTGTTCGACGGTTGTAGATGGTATGAATATTTGGCGAAATAAATTTATCTTGATACCTGTAAAAATACCTCTTGTTATCGCCTATTTCTGATTGGTCGAGAGTACATGCATTTCCTGAATGTACTTGTACTCGTTCAATGAGTTTATCGTTATTCTTCTCCATTATTTGTGTGTATTTTAGGATTTTATTCTTATCTCAGCGATGCTGATAGATACGAGTGCGTTGTGATAGTTGATACGTAGGTAGGTACCTATTGTCGGTAAATTTGTAGGTAGGTTCGTCCTTCTATTTTTCTTTCACTTGTCTTGTACCACATATTAATGTGTTGATGTACTTATTTACACATTCCCATTATTGGACTCATCGTACTTAAGTACTCGCTTCGAGAAATTTTTGTTCATAATGAAAGAAATGGTAGATAGATAATATGATATTTTATTCAATAGAATAGGAACACATATGACATTAAAAAATAGAAATATATCAAAAAGTTACACAAAAACGAAATTAAGTATAATATCAGCAAACGGAACTAAAAATGGGTTGGTAACAAAGGAAGTAACTAGGTAGGTCTATTGTTATGTATTTTTCGGGTTTGAATTTTTTATTACGAATCGTATTTGTATTCGGTGTGAAGTATATGAACAGAGTTGTAGAAATTTTTACGGTAGTATAATAATAAAAATGGAGTAGAAAATTGATTAATTATTGGCTATCTTAATTTGAGCAAAAACTTATATCTAAATTCACGAACGAATAATTGGCCGGTAAATGGCATACTTAGAGTTTATACTTATTTCGATAGAAACATTGAAAAGTTTTGAGGATTAATACTAATCGTAACGTATTTACATGAAAGTTATATTAAAGCTTAGTCGATAGTATCTACGAGTCTGGAATTCGGAAATGAGTCACGATTCGTCATTTCAATTTCTCCATTGCAGAGTCGTAGGGTCGAAATCAAAGGCTAATAAAGTTTCATTGAAGATTGCCGTTTGAATAGGTACTTGAAAACTATTACCGTCAAAATGGAGTACCGTCAATTGATGCTGGTTCGTAATTACCGGATGTATTTCGATGCGTAGAGTTTTCTTCGGCGAGTACGTGAGGTCTTTTATTGGGTTTAATCGTAAAAATAATCGCACCCAGTTGTTAAAATCGCCTCGTGTATAGTTGATTGTTTTGGTTTGATGTTGAAAAAGTAACTGGACTTTTACCGAATCCATATTTCCTTCTTTATCCTTACAAACTCCTTGTAGTTTAAAGGTGATCGTTTGGTGACCAAGCTGCAAGTATGGTGGACGTTGATTAAAGCGGCGAGGTACGAGTAATAGCTGGTTCATTATGTCGGTTTTTTGTCCAATAAATTATCACTTTTTTATAATTCGAAACGAATAGTTGTCACCGTATCGGTGTATATCTTCGTCATGTACGAATAATTACATTAAACGTCACTAAAAAGTTTTGGATAGTTGAACGCACCGCACCTTAACCCTTTTCGGGTACTCACTTGTTAAATTGGACTGTTCACTACGATATCATAGGATGTTATGAATTCGCAATCGAGTGTCGATCATCTTCGGGTGCAAAGAAAGGAGAATATAAAAAACAACAACAACAAAAAAAAAAAAAAATGACAACACAGCCAGTGCTGTTTATCGGACGTTGGCGATTGGTTGAGCTCGGGTATGAGCAGCGTTGCTAAATTCCTGGAAACGGATGATCAAGAGGGTTTTTGTCTCGTATGCGAGTGTGTGTGTGTAAGTGAGGGTGTATGTAAATAAACCGCTGTTTTCACTGTCGATGGTATGTTTTCTTCTTCGTAGCCCATCGAATCAGTTTTTGTAATTTATTCTTTTTTCCGAGTTTAGGAGTTGCAGTGATTGAAGTATTACTTGTCGTAATTATTCTCTGGGATTGAGTGTTCTCCTCATTACCAGTATTTGATTCAGTAATTACATTCGAGTTTTCATTTTGTTGATGAATGGATGTTTTAGCAGTGTCACTGACGTCATCGTTATCATATTCGGTACTGATATCGCTATCCTTACCATAATAATTTCGATAAAAAACTGCTTCGAAATCACGACCGTGAATTGAATTTACTTCAATGGCCTTCTGTTTTGATGCTGGGCTTTGCCCCATACGTAACAAAGTCGCCGCTAGGCGTTCAGAACGTCTGGTTTTCTTTGCATTTTGCTCGTCTCGAGCTATCGACGAAGTGGAGGGTATAGGGTTTTTGACTTCCTTTGGAATGGTAGGGTTTTCAGCTTCCTTGGGTTTCTTCTTCTTTTTCTTCTCCTTATCCCGCGTCAGGTCAATGATTTCGGGTGTTTGCTCGGGTAAATTTGGTGAGCTGTCTAGTTTGGTTTTTTGTTGTAAAATTTTATCACGTTTTTGTGCACGAAAAACTTTACGTTGTTCGCGAGCAATTTCTTGCAATTTAACGAGTACTGATCTGGCAGCTGCTTTGGTATTCTCATCCTGTATGTTAGAACGCGGTACGCGTATTTTCTGAATTTTTTCTACCGTTTGGAGTTCGTCTTCGTCAGACGTAATCTCGTTATCTTCGATGAGGTGTGTGTTTAAAAATTCAGAAATTTTTTCTTTGAATGAGCGTTTATCGAGCCATGAACGTAGGCAGGGGTCATTTTCCAATTCAGCAAGCTCAGCCTTCTTTAAAAATAAAGTCAGCTGTCGAACATTTGCTATTCTATTCGTTTGAGAGTTATCAGTCGGTTCGATTAAGTATGAATTTGTACCAGTACGTTTCAAAATTTTGAACGGTCCAATACGTTTCTGATACAATTTGGCCGCGGTCATTTTATCTGAACTAGATAATTTATGATTCGTCAGCAAAACCATGTCACCTTCTTTCAACGTATCGGGATCTTTGTGTTCTTTATTGAATTTGTACTCTTCTTCAATGCGTTTCAATCTGCGTCGCTCTCGAATATATGTTTCAATTATTTGTCGATCCGACATTTTTTCAACTTGGAATTTTGCTAATTCCAGCGTGTACACGGCCTTTTTGGCCAAATGGTCGGCGATTATATTCGTATATTCGTACTTGCGGGCGTATACGTGATGGAATTCAACATTGTCGAATGCTTTTCTTAATTCCAAAATTCGTTCGAATAGCGTACGATGATGGACGGGTTTTTTGCGCGCATTAAGCCATTTGTTCTTTAGCCAGTTGTGTACAGTATGGTTTAACGCTTTAACTACGTAATTTGAATCAGAGAAGATTTTCACTTTCTTGACGTTGTTGAATTTGAGAATTTCCAGCGCCTGGATTATTGCTGTCAATTCTGCAAAATTATTCGATAATTGGAATTCGTCGGTAGGTATTATCCTATCTGATACGTTTCGTATAGAATCTGGCGCAAAGCAGATGCCAATACCTGCAATAGCGTCTAAATCTCCGTTCTTGGAGCAAGCACCATCAGCGGTTACGCGCGCGTAATTATCCATGTCCCGAATTAAATCCTTGTTAGGGTCTAACTTTTCGGAAAAGCTGTCGGCGAGTGTAACGGATGGAGCTTTGACCTTACTCAAATTTTCACGTAATTCGAGCAATTTAAATTGAAAATCAAATTTCTTTCTTCGGTGAGGCATCCCTGTGTTAATATCGTCTCGCCTGCCCCATGCCTCGTTGGGGGTAAAACCGAAGGAGGTAGGAGTATTATTAATTTCGGTCTGAATTTGTTGAATAAAATATTGCCATCCCGTATGAGGTTGATGAGGGTTGTGAATTTTATTCAATTTCACACGTAATTTGTCGCCAATTACTCGCATAGTTCGCTCTACCGAAGAGGATTGCGGGTTGTATGCGTTAGTATGTGCGACTTTTATATCGTTATGTTCGAGTAATTTATACCATGATTCGCTGATGAATTGTGAACCATTATCGGTAATTACCTTTTTGACGTTTATATCGCTACGTTCGATGTCAGCCAACACCGTTTTCATAGCATTACAAACGTCCATTTGTCGAATATGGTGCATCGTCTGCAACCATACACGCCCAGTAAAAATGTCTTTTACTACGAGTAGGTATTTTGGGTATCCCGTAATGGCGGGAATAGGGCCATAAATGTCAACTGATAAGACGTCGCCTATTGCATAGGCTTCAATTTGCCCGTATTCCAACACTTTATGGTTCGTGTAATTTTTGTTAACCTTACACACGATACATGTGTTGCAGATTTCTCTTATATAGTGCATAGAGTTAGGGTGGTAATACATTCTACGAAACACCATTTCTAGTTTGGCCGCTCCTAGGTGGCCATATGCGTGATGCAAATAGTCGACGGTATCGTAAAAGAGCGAGTCAGGTAGGTATGGTACGAAAGAGCCATTTTCTAAACGCTTCATTAGCATAGGCTTTTTGATAGGTTTCATCGCTACGATGTCCTCACCATCCATTTCCATTGGTTCAACTCGTTCTTCGAATACTTGTGTATCGTGTATTGCGAATTTCTTCGCACGGCGCATTTTTATTTCAATTTCCTTTTTCTCATCGTCGTTATAATGAGTAGTTAGGATTTTAAAAAGCGCTGCGCAAGTATCATCACCGTGTTGGTATTTAGGAATGTCATTGAGCTTGCTATATAGCAAGGAAATATTTTCTTCGACAAAATATACTTCATATGGTGGAATTTCGGTGGAAAAATTTTTAATTTCGAGCTCTTTAGCTTTTACATCGTATAAACGTTTATTTGATTTATCCATCGACCATTCGAGATCGAAACAATTGAGCCAAGTTATCCAACTCGCAGCTTTACGATGGGATTGAGCCATATCACGATATTTATTGACAATTGCCATTAAATTCTTACGTACGTGTATTTTTCGACCAATAACCCACATCTGAACTTTTTTCAAAACTTGAACGAGAGCCATTATTTCGCGATCGAACAGCGTAAATTTCTTTTGATGTGGCTCGAATAAGATGGATACGAATAAACAGATTTGTTTTTCCTTTGTATCTTTATCTTTGTAGAATAATACTGCATTCATGGCATCTTCAGATACACTCGTGTCGAGGTATAAATCGCCTTCTTGAGGTGGTGGTTTCAATTTGAATTCTTTGCAGTATTCTGCTTTCAATAATTCAAAAGCTTTCGCCTGTTCGGCTCCCCAAGTGACCTTATCGGAGTTACCTTTGGTAAGGTCGTAGATGGGTCGTAGAATCTGCATATAATTCGGTATGAAATTTCGATAAAGACCAGTTAGGCCAACTAAGGTAAGTATTTCCTTGACCGTTTTAAGTTCGAACTTTCCTTTCTTCGTGTGTTTTTGAACAAATTCCAAAAACTTCGTTATTTTCTCGTTTTGCTTCGCGACTTCGTCTTTTGAAATTACAAAGCCAAGGTGCTCGGCGTATTCGCGAAAAAATTGAGTTTTATTCGGATTCAGCTTAAGTCCAGCTTTTCGAATCGCTTCAAAGACTTTCTTCAATCGATCCAAAGTTTCTCGGAACGTAGCGCCCGAGACCTTCACGTCGTCGACGAATTTCGTGACTCCTTTCATATCAGGTAGTACCTGATTAATCATATGTACGAATTCGCCACTCGATATTTTCAGGCCGTAGGGCAATCTGCAAAATTCGTAGACTTGCCCACATACCTGAAAAGCGGTAAATTCTCGCGATGCCTCGTCCAAAACGAGCTGCCAAAAACCGGCAGTGAAATCCAAAGTACAAAATAGTTCATCACCCTTATTCTCGAAAATTATCCATTCGACAGGATTCGGTTCGGTAAGTACTTGTTGAAGTTTTTTATTGAGTTCGTCGGCGTCTAGGCACAAACGTATATCGCCATTTTTCTTTATTACCGGTGCCATGGTATTTATGTATTTAGACCTAGACGGTCGTATAATCCCTTCGCGTAACATTTTAGCTATCGTTCGTCGTAAAGCCTCCATGATTTTTTGCGATGGGCGGAATTTCTCTCCACGCCATGGTCCCAGTTTGGGATCGACGTCGAACTTAAAATTTACCTTTTCACCGATATAGCGTCCAGGGGAATTGCTGAATATGTCGCAATATTCTTCGACCTCTTTGAACGCATTTTCAGCCGTTTCGGCTGTAATTCGACCTTTAATTACCAAATTATTTAGATCATTTTTCATGTTCTTTTTGTACAATTCTTGCGCTAAAATTTGTTCATTCGCGAACTCTTGGTCGAAGTACCCAGTTTGTCGATGTAAATGATGAATCATTTCGTGTCGATAATTAGGGTCTTCTTCGATATGATAGACAGACAAAGCATCCCTATATTCGTCTTCACGTAGGTAGGGTATTTTAAAGGGTACCCCGTTGCGAGGTTTGCAATTTGCATAATCGTGCCCCTTTTCGAGCTTAGGCTCGATACCTAAGTATCGCATCGATACTCTACCTAATATACACGATTTAGCAGGTGTATCTAGTATGAAGAATGGCGCATAGATTAAGTGTGTACCTATACGCATACATATCTCGACGATATGAGTCATTGTTTTGACTATCGAATTATCTGCCATTTTCAGCATCACTGGTCGTCGTAATTGTATGTATTTAATCCATTGTGGATGCTGGCGTGTGATGTATTCGACTACTGGTTTCGAGATGACATTAGGTAGAGCACCGCTATCCAATTGAATAGCAAGTGGTTGTAACCCTATCATTACGGGTATTACGCATATTGGGTCTACGGTGGAATGATCGATAAATTGATCTTTTGTCATCGGTTGCATTTGAGCTTCATTCGTAGGTGGATCTTTCTTCGTGTGCGCGTAGTCAATCGAGTCTACGTAATTTACACCTAAGACTTTAGGCCCGATTTTGTCAATTTTTTCTGTAGTTTTGATTGTGTCCTCGTCGGACTCGTCATCTGACATCGTTACGTCACCGTTAGTACCTTTTATATGTACACGTTTTTTGATTTGAATATTTTCCATATTCACAGGTTTTGATAATTTACCAGATTTCGCCGGTGGATCGTAGATTATTTTCACAAACAGTGAACTACCATCAGGGGAAACCATACGACGCGTATATTCACCTGTTACTTGATCACATTCGATTTTTTGCGATAAAATCTGGACCAATTTACGCATCATTAAGTTGCTGATAGGCATTTTCTCGTCCATTGGGTTTTCATGCAGTTTTAGATTCGTAGCGAATAACTTCTTCAATGGTCCTTTACTTTCTTCTCGATATAACGGTTTGTTAGCATTTTGATTATCGAGAGTAACTTTTTCATACTTATTGAGTGCCGCGGTCATCATTTCTAATAAATACGAATAAGTCGACATTTCAGGATAGTACCTATCAAATTCTTTCGCATAGTAGAATTTGTCGAGTCGAGGTATTATGTTATTTTTATCGTCGACCGCAGGTCTGGTAAAAACTACACCTGTGTCGGATGTAACCACTTCTTGCTTTAGAAATTCATACGCCGGCTGGCGCCAAAAAGTGATGCGTTTATCATCGAGAAGTCTAATGAACATATCGCGGTATGCAATGTACCGATTCAAGCTAACAGGCTTGTCGGTACGTTTACGTGGTTTTACTAAAGGCATTAGTAAAAAGATGTGTTCGACTTTTTTCGTGTCGAGTAAGAGATTAATGATGTTATCGATTTGGCGTGCGACGACCGCGTATGGTTTTTTAGAAAAATTTAGCTCCATCTGACCCATTGATAATACCACTTTTGTTCCTGGGTATATACGAATAGGTTCTATACGTTTGTATAGTTCTTCTAAACTTAATTGATCGCGCAGATGTTCGTCCATTATCACTTTGTGTGAAATCGATCCTCGTTTAAGGTAATGAACTAAACTGTCTCCAAGCCAGGTATATTCGTCGAATATCGCACTGGGGGGTGAGACATTACTAGGTGACTCCCCCGCAGTCCCTAGCTTCGTTGGTTTCCCGCGGGCGTAGCGGCGGGTGGCGGGGTATTCGTTGAATTATTCGCCGCGTTCGGTGTGTTTGTTTGACTCGTTGATGGTTGGGTGGTGGACGCGGTAGCGGGGGGATTGTTTACATGCGAATCCACGTGTGTTGCGGTAGGTTGGGGACATTGTAACGTGGCGTATTGAACTTGTAACGCATCATTTTGTTTTTGTGTTGATTCAGGTAATTCACTTATCGTAGCCGGTTGGCTATTTTGATTCGTCGCTAATTGTTGGTAATAGTTATATAGGTATTGACAGTATTCGTCGTAATATGGGCTAGTTGCATCGATGTTTAGATTATTATCTTCGTAGTATTGACCCAATGTTGGTACCTGAAAATTTTGAACGAACTGAGTCGACCCGTCAGGGCCCATCGTTACAAATTGTGCAGGCATGATTGCCGGCGGTGGGGGTGGCAATGCTATGACTGCTGGAGGGGTAGATACGTTTTGCGTATTATTATTATTGTTGTTATTGTTAGCCGCGTAATTATTCCGATTAGGGTGGTTCTGAAATCGAAAATTTGGCTGCAATCGTGCGTTTTGCGGGAATCTAGGTCTCTGTCCCTGTTGCTGATTTCCATTGTTTCCTTGGACGGCTTGTCCTACAGCTTGGGGGGTTGGAAACGTCGGTGGTTGTTGTCCAGGGGGTGGCATTAGCATTGGTAATAATGGTCTTGTATGAACCAAGTTCGGTTGCATCCAGCGTGGTACTGGTCCTTGCATGAATATGTGTCGTTGCATTTGCCATTCTGGAAATGGTTTGGGTTTCGCTTGCATCGGTACGATACGTACACGTCGATGTTTCGCGAAATCGACTTTAATGCCAGCCAATTCACGTAGTTTTGCAATGAATTGCTCCAACGTTTGGTTTTGATCTTGTACCATCATTTGATAGGCGGGTGGTAGTTTTACCGAAATTGCGCGAATGATGTATTGCGTGCCACGACGATCAGTGTGGCTCAATGCAATTGTGAACCGAATTAGTTGACCGATTAAATCTTGTAGACTTGTCGCACAGTCGTAATTATTACACGCCATTTCAAGTCTATCTTGAGCCCGTTCGTTCCAATAAAATTGGAGGAAACTCTTCTTCGTATTTTCATACGAATCATTTGGGCAGAGAGTAGTCATCCACGCTTCGCGGTCATACGTAGTTACTACCGTTGTAAATACGTGTGCTTTATGCGCATCGGGCGCATTAGTTGCATCAGTGAAATGCTCAAAACGTTGTATGAAATCGTGAGGAAATAAACGGTTTTGTTCCGAGAATATGATATTCGATGCTTTGAGCAACATAACATCGATCTTATTCGGCTGACGACTACCTCCTGGCGCATTCGGTGCGTTGTTGACTCTTTGTTCGAGTGTATTGACCTTTTGTGCGAGGTGTTCAGTGGTTTGCGTTTCTTCCGCTAGTACTTGCACGTGCTCAGCTAATTGGCCACGAATACCACGTACATCAGTTTCTAGTGTATCGATGTCTCTTTCATGATCATCCGTTTTTCTTCTTAGTGATCGAAACCGATTTTCGTTTCGGGTGGCCTGTTCGTCTTGCCGTGCCTTGATTGTTTGGATTTCATCATTGTTCGATTCGGCTCTACGCTGAGCTTTTCCTGCAATTTGTAATGCATTAGCTGCCATGTTATTGGCTTGTTGCGCTGATGCGTCGATGTCGTTGATTTTATCCTTCATCATTTCTTGATTTTTTAGGGTTTTCCTAAAATGGCCATCGATATACCGCCAGGTATATTTCAATCTTTCAGTAATGTGGTCGACTTCTACCTCGCCGGGTGGCATTGTGGGAGGGTCCATTAACTCTTCCTCACTCACAGGTAGGTCGCTTCCATCGTCGGTGAACGGATCGTCCAATTCGTGAAGCGTACTTAAGTTTATTATCGAGGGTGCGGCAGTTACCTTTTTCTTGTTTTTGGTTTGCGGCTTCGAGCTACTAGGCGGTGGTCGTTGCAAATCCTTTTCATTTAGGCTACGCCGCGGCTGATTTCTCAAACGATCTTTTAGGGTCGACATGTCGTTAAATTCCAAAGAATTTACTTGACAAACGATTTTACGACTTTTTTAATTGCTCTAAACGAGCTACTGTAAGAAAAAATAAAGGGTTTGAATGGAATGTGCCGGCAAACTCCACTCGGTTCGCGAATGCGCGTTTTTACGACTTGTTCAAGGGCAAGTCTACCTCGTAGCAACCGCGAAGGGTTGGCAATCAAGCGTGACGAGGTGAATCGAGTTCAGACGAGCGGTTTCCCGCGCTTTTTCAAACTCGACGATTCGCGCCTTAAAATACACAAAATTTACGCGAATTTCCGGGATTTGCCCTGAAATACACGTAGATAACAAATGCAACGTATTATAAAAAGCGCTTCGCGGATATAAGTTTAAAAATTAAACACTTTAACAGGCGCAAATTCCGTAATGGAAAGCACTTGAACTTTTTGCATGCAAGAAAAAATTCTCGTCAGGCGCCAATGATAAAATAATATAATGCACGTATGAAGGGTATGACGAATAAAGCAGATTGGCATAAGATAGGTACTTACCCCAGCTCACCTACACTTTACCGAATAGATACTTACACGCGACGAATATATTAAATTAACAAAAGATACACGATTACGTGCTGAAATCGATATATTTGAGTTTAATCACACAGAAATACACGTCAATAATCAATAATTCCACGAACTCGTGCGAAATAGGGAAAATATTGTACAAATTTGGAGGGATCACTTAAATACACTAATTAATTCTACGAAATAACTTTTAACTTGGACCCGGAGGACACAAAGACTAAAAGGCACATTAACTTGGCGATTCGCGGACAACCGTTGATGAACTGCGAATTGGTCCAGTCGCAAAAGATGCTGCTAAACCTCTTTCGCGACTGTACCAATCAGTGTTACCCGAAATAGAAGGGTTAAATACTCTAATATTACGAGTTTCCGGATATAGGCATAAGTCTCAGTCTAACAGAATTACACATTTTTACATCTTAGCACAATTATGTAGCAATTGTTGCATCATAACTATAAAAGCCAAAGAATATAGTTCCGATGCGTAAAATTAAGATATTCCAATGAAACAAGATGTAATTTTGTCTAACTCCATTTGAGTAAAATAACTAAAATAAATTAAATTGATCAAGTCCACAGCCCTCAGAGATTGTAAACTTGACCATTAGCACTAATTAATCACTATGATTAAATTAATGAGAAATGAGTATGTTACTCGAACTTACTTACCAAACTATACACTTTTTCCATCACTTTCCTGGGCCTTACCAATACTAAAGGCTTCGATGGAACTTAACTAAATGAGGCACATTTTAAGTCTTTGCATAGTCCGTACCTGACTGGTTCAGGGTGAACTACCAAAAAGACACAAATTATTGATCATCGGATCCATGATCAAATTAAAAACGAATCAACCACACGCGATGGTGGTGAAGCTTAAAGGGGTAGATCGCGAATAAAATCATCATTTAATGAAATATTTCTCCTCGTGAGGTTAGAAATAATATGATTAAAAACGCAACTGTACGGACATTGCGACGAGGTTACCATTTACTGCAGGTTCAGGAGCCAAGTGATTTTTGGCGCTAAAACGATTTCTTATATAGAAAAAGGGGTCAAATAGGCACCTCCCCAATGGTCATATGGTGTAAAAGGGATAGAAATGCTCGCGGTGTCAGCAAATCTCAATGAGAAGCCGCGACCTGTCAATAAGCAAGCATTCTTTGCAATAAATTTACATAATTAATTGCCTATTTTCCCTATTTTGGACAATAAACGTCATAGGGGTAGCAGAACCCTGTCAAATAAATAATATTGAAAATAAGAAGGGTTCTCCTACCTCTGACGTCAAATGTACAAATATGCAAGTATTTGTACATTTCTAACTCTTTAAAATACTTACACACGTTTCCATATTATAAGGGGTAAGTAAAATAGGCATCAATCTAAGGGGTACTTAATGTAAGTATCGCCTTAGATGATGTGGGCCAACTACACTATGTCACTTTGAAAATCAATTTTTTGCATCAGTTATTTTACTTTTTGAATTATAAATTTTTTCAAAGCTTTTGCTCTTACTTCGTTCAGGCAGATTTGAATTCTACTATGCAATTTTTAAAAAATTATCTAGAATAAAAATTAACTTCGGAGATTTAAGAAGTATAGGTAACATAATCAGTATACCTACAGGTGTTGGTACCGGTGCAAAAGCTTTCGCACTACCGGTGCAAAAGCTTTCGCACTCGCTTCACTCAGGCAAAATCGAAAATATTCCGTTCTCTTCTCAAATTGGATTTTCAAAGGCCAAAAAGGTAAAAAAAAACACGAAAAATTGCGAATTTTCTATTCTAGACTTCAGTACCAAACTTACAATGGAACAATTCAAATTTTTCGTCAAATATAAAAGCATCATTTTTGAACATTTAAAATTATTCAATATTTTTGTTTCCAACTCCTCTTTCCAAAATTTCTTTTGAACCATATCTGGTTAATAAGCATGCAAAATACTGGTGGGAGGAGGGGGATACGGGGTAAAAAATTGGAAAAATTCCAGTCTTACCCCTCTCCCCTCCCCCTCACAACACTTCGTCATACGTCTGATTGGTCCAAGATTTTGAAAATTTGAGTGTTCTTATACGTAATGAATACAAAATATCTATTAACTGGTTTGATCGTTTCAAAGACCTCCCACGATTTCATGAACAGGACTACAAGGGACTAAACCGAAGACTGTCCAACAATCTATCATGGGTTAAGTAGGCGCAACCAGCACCCAGCTATATTTTACGTAATAAAAGACGTATTATTTTAGCGACTGTCTCGTGGAAATTTCAAATATTATTTATAGAATTAGTTACAGATAATTACCAAGGTGAAAAAAAAAAGTAAAAGTACTAATAGTAGGTGCTTGGTAAAAGCTTCATAAACGTCATATCGATGCAGACGATCGTCCCGACTCCAGACATAGGTAGGCTACATATCTATCGAAATATATACGTAAACATAATATAATGCGTAATATTTCTATATATATATTTCCTACAATTAGGAGACACCTATATTATGCCAGGCTTATTAAATATTTAAAAATCATTTCGTGATCCTCGTCGTGTATAACTAATAGATATATGGCGCTGCAGATCGAACGACTCACGCAGCGAGAACCAATTTACTATAAAAGTATGCAAATAGCCATACATTCTACCACAAAAACCTTTCGTATAGTGTGATTTACGAGTATAAATCGCAATTGTCACTTCCCCAAATTGCCTTTTACCTGCAGCGAATGAACGTAACTGTAGTGTAGGTAATTGGCGCCAATATGCAGAATCCATTTTTATAACTGGAATGAGGACAAGACTAACCTAACATAATGTAGATACCTACATCTATATTGAACCAACTTTTCACCAATAAGTACAATTTATATTATCATGAAAATAATTTCCAAGAATGCTGGAGCTTCTGCTGCGTTAGCTTTGACATGTGTAGATATGTACTTGTGTCTTGTACATAAGAGTAAGTGTCCAGTTTCCGTGATTAGCCTATTCCTGTTTATGCGTTGGAGCAAAGGTTGTTCGTCGTGGATTGTTACTTCCTTCAACTAGATAGTACTGAGCTTGACATCAGCCACACTTTCGACTCGAACAATAAATTTAAATAATGTAAAATTTTCCTGTTTTAAAATTCACGTTGAAAAAATTTCATCTTCTAGTTCCTTCCGATTCTATTCTACGTAAACGTAGGCTATTCACGTTACGTAATTCGTATTGTTTATGGTATTTCATCGTCTTATGTATAGCTATCGAAGACGCCTCGTATCATCTAAAATTATCTTACACATCGACGAACTGGTTGAACTTGTTTTAAAATGCATTTAAAAAAAATAAAAGGTATACTCGAGAATTGATCTTCGATGTAGCAATCCATCGACGTAGAACTTTTCGTTACGCACGTGGTAGGCTATTTTTAATTTAGGTAATTCGCAGCTTGAAAAGCTGCACTATTATAGCCTATAAATTTTGTAAAATTAATACAACAGCGAATAAACGTAAATTAAAATTTATTGGAATCGTGTGAGCGCATTTTTAAAGAGGATACTTTATTGTATCCCGAAGTGATTTGCGTAAAGAAATAGGAGGAACTTTACCTATCTTTGTGTACGTTTGATTTATAACTTAATCACGAGTGTTGAGTAATGAAATAAAGAAATAGATAGTGGAAAGGTACACATTAAAAATGAATAATAAATTGAGATGATTTTCGGGAAGCCTTTCCAATCAATATGGCTTGTTTTGGCTGGAGGAAAAATCGACATGTTCAGTAAAATATGAGAAATTATGTGAAATTTTTCTGCGTACCTACCCATTTAAAAAATGTAGGTACGAGTTGTTCGATATGTTGGATGTGTATCATATGCCTTTTGCTATTAGTTGTGGTACGCATATGGGCATCTGTTTTAAATTGAATGAGAAATTAAGAAAGAAGTCAAGAAAGAATAAAATGAATGGAGAAAAAAGAAATAGGCTACAGAATGTGATCACTCAGCTAGGACATTTGTTTTATACGAGTATCTCTTCCCACGAGAAAATAGCAGAGCATAACAATTTTCGATCTGTGAATTTGTGATTTACTTATTATGAGAAGCTTTGTTTTTGAGATTTTTGAGCCAAAGTAGGAGGGTTCAAGCTCAATGAATTTTTTACACTGTAAAAAAAAATAATTTTCGAGAAGAACGAAGGGTGCTGCAAAAAAAAATGCACCCGACAAAACTGGATCGAAAAATTATGCAATAATCGTATTATCTCCACCCAAAATTTCGGACGCGTAAGTGCATTTTTCAATTATTGATTAATTTTTGAAAATCAAATTTGAGCCAAAAATGGGGAAAAAATCGAAGTTTTACAAAATTGACCTAGAAAAATTATTGAATTCGCGATGGAAACGGTTTCAAACAATTCTGAGCAGTTCTGAAGCTTCCAGCAGATTTTTAAAAGTTAAAATTTTCATAAAATTTTACCAAATACACAAAGTTGTGAATTTTTTAAATTTTTATATGTCATGAATTCGCCAGACAAAAATATGGTTCCGAATGGAAACGCATCGATTTTAGAAAAATGATGTGTAAATTGGTCAAGTGGATCACTAACAAGCATCAATTGCGAGCATACGTGCTGAAGTTTATTTGGACAGGTTTTATGATCCCTTTTTTTGGAAATGGAACATCCAAATTTGTTGCTGGAGGCTTCGAAACTGCTTGAAACCACATCCAGCTGACTCTCAACGTGTTAAAATTAGTTAGAGTACCTATAGAGTATATTTTATCTTCACAATTTTATTTGGTAAAATTTTGTGGGAATTTCAACTTTCAAAAATCTGATGAAGGCTCCAGAACTTCTTAAAACAGTTCAAAACTGTTTTCAATCGACTCAGCAGGTCTAAAATAATATATAAAATATAAATAGATCCCTACCAAGTTTCAGATTTTTTGGCCAATTTGGTAAATCTTTTTTTTTTTCTATTTTTAGTCCTGACATAGTGTGGTTGGCCCGCACCTGCTAAGGTAGTACTTATGTTAAGTACCCCTTAGAAGGATGCCTACTTTATCTACCCCTTATAATATGGAAACGTGTGTATTTATCTTAAAGAGCTAGAAATGTACAAATCCTCGAGTATTTGTACATTTGACGTCAGAGGTAGGAGAACCCTTCTTACTTTTAGTATAATTTATTTGACAGGGTTCTGCTACCCCTATGACGTTTATTGTCAGAAATAGGAAAAAATAGGCAATTAATTATGTAAATTTATTGCAAAGAATGCTCGCTTATTGACAGGTCGCAGCATTTCTTTGAGATTTGCCGACACCGCGAGCATTCTGTCTATTTTTCACCACGTGACCTTAAGGGAGGTGCCTATTTCACCCTTTTTTCTATATAAACAATCGTTTTTAGCGCCAAAACCACTTGGCTCCTTAACCTGCAGTAAATGGTAACCTCGTCGCAATGTCCGTACCGTCGCGTCTTTAATTATAATATTTCTATCCTTACGAGCAGAAATATTTCATTAAATGATAGTTTTATTCACGGTCTACCCCTTTTGTTTTCACCACCTTCGCGTGTGGTTGATTCGTTTTTAATTTGATCATGGATCCGATGATCATTAAATTGTGTCTTTTTGATATCTTGGAATGCACCCGGGCATCTCCGAGATAGGCAAAGAATTAAAATGTGTCTCATTTAGTTAAGTTCCATCAATGCCTTTTAGTATTGGTAAGGCCCAGGAAAGCGATGGAAAACGTGTACAGTTTGGTAAGTAAGTTCGATGAACTTAATCATTTTTCATTAATCTAATCCTAGCGATTAATTAATGTTACTGGTCAGGTTTATAATCTCTGAGGGCTGTAGACTTGACCAATATAACTTCTGTTATTTTTATTTATTGAATGGAGTTAGGCAAAATTACATCTTGTTTCTTTGGAAAATATATTATTTTACTTATCGTAACTATTCTTTGGCTCTTATAGTTACGAGTTGACAATTGCTTTAAAATTGTACTAAGATGTAAAAATGTTTAATTCTGCCTTAAAACGGTCCATAGGCAACCTGTATTGTTAGTCATAAGAATGAATGTTGTCTATGTAAATTACGTTTTAATAAAATGATTTTAATTTGTTGTAATTTCTGAATCATTTCATAATTTACTACATAACTTTGAATATACTAGTTTAGCATAACGTTCTAAAAAGCCTCTACTATTGAGCTATCTTGGCAACTGATACTAATATTTCTCCCTTAGGAAATATTAGGAAAAATTTAATCACCATAGGAAGGGATTCTTCTCTCTCTCTCTCTAACATAGTTATGCATAAATTAACTATATCAGTCCAAATGTGATTTTCAAAAATTTACCAAAAATCAAAAAACTGACTTCACATTAAATAAAAAAAAAATTTTTCGATATTTTAAAATTTTTCAAGCTTTATTCTTTTTATTAAGAATCAAAAGAATAAAAATTAATAATAAGTTTGTTTGTGATTAAAATGGAATTAAAAATTAGGTATGAAATAAAATGGTACCTAACCTATTTAAAAATAAATGAATAGAAATACATTTTTGATTTGATTTTTCATCATTTAATTTTCTGTTTAATTTTTGCAACTGAGCAGGAAAACTCCAATAGTTCGCCGGATAATATGTACTTGCATATTTTTTGGAGTTTTTTTTTTTAAATTAAGTAAACATTTTGAATACATTTTTTTGTCTGTGTTTGTAATCGCATAATTATAACATTAGTTGTGAGAGGATTTATGTCTTTCACATTTTCAACTTTTTCTTATAAATACAATGTAAGTACCTACTTACCAGTATTTCAACGAAATAAAAAAAGTCATCATTTTATGTGTTTAAAAAAATGAGAAACACTCCGCAAAAATATCAAAAAATTCACAAATATCGAATATCAAGTTGATAGGTACTTGACCATACCTACTTTTAAAAAAAGGAAAAGCAATTAATCAATATTTTTGGGGAGAGTCGAGATCTAAATAAATTTAAAAACAAAATAAATTCTTACAATTGGATGTGTGTATTTTACTCCATGAATTTGAACATTTTTCTTTCATTGACTTCTTTTTTTTTCAAAATGGATACCAACTTGAAAACAAATATATCTGCATTTTAAAATAAGTAGATTCAACGCCCATAAACCTACATATAGGTACCTTCTTAGATACATAGAAATTATAATTCTGAATTTTTTCCTCGCTGTGCACCATTCATTAAAATCATAGGTGCTCCTAAAATCAGCATACAAAACATAATTGCACGTGATCGACAATGTTGCATTTAGAGGTCACGTTGAGCATATTTTTTCCGATAAATTTATCCTCCATAATATAGCTATAGCCATTTTATTTAAGATGGAAATAAATGAAAAATCAACATGATTTATGATTCTCACAAACCAACATGTACTTATTCCTTGATGACGCTATTCTTCAATCTCAGGTTCAATTCGCCAAATAAGATACAATTTTAATGGACAAACAGAAATAATTGTCTAATTTACGATGTTACGATGGAACCCGTGCCTTTAAAATTCGATTACTACACTACTTCTATGTAATTCGATCGAAGATGGTGAAAATTTATCATTGTTTTCTTTGATAGGTAGATAATAACAAAATTCCATAATGGGAATTTTAATATCGTTGAACTACTACTTACTTGTACTAGTATTATTAAATAATCAGCTACTGGGTACATTAATATATCGGGTTATCGAACAAAGAACAGTGATTATTAAGTAATAAAATATCCAAATATGTAAATTTGCAATCAAACCATCCATTTTAAAAATAGGTAATCTACTTTGTATTCGAATTTCGAGGTGTCAATAAATAAAACTTTACATTCGGTCAATTCAGTAGGCAGTAGAAAAAAAAAATGAAAGATATTTATTCGCGGTTTATTGAACGCGTTAAAAAGTAGAAGAATTTACGATGTGACCATATTACATAATCGAGTCTGTAAACAGAGGAAAACGATACGATGCTGTACTACTCAGGTCATCAAGGTTACAAGACGCAGCATCTGAGCCTCTAACTTGAGAGATTCTTGTTTAGTGAACTTCTTGACCCAATGTATTCCAACTTGGAGGTATATGCATAATTCATATGGTTAATTTCACCTTTATCACTATCATTAAGTATAGCGGGCGAATTTCGATTCGATGCTGTTTCCCGGTTTCGCGATGCGATGCAAGTCGCCACCACTGAAGGAATTTTTTTTTTTTGCTAACGCCTTTGTCAAGGTCTGGTATATGGTACCTAGTTGCCGTTTTCTTTTACTTATGCGTCGCGATTGCTCGTGTCGTCGTGCTAAACCTTGATTGATGTGTTGAAATGGGTATGGCACGTTTACACCTATTAAAGAAATTGGGTATTTAATAAATTACACATTGTCTTTGAAAAAAAAAAAAAAATGGTACCTAGTATATAGTTTAGCAATACACGTGTCCAAATTCGCCGTCACGTTTCATCACACTGATGGGTCTTTAATTGCGTATCATTTATAAGAAAGCCGAAGAAAAAAATTAACATTTAATATTTCAAATAATTTCTAATTAATTTGCCATAATTGTACGAAAATACTCATACCCATAAGTCATGCATATTCATTCAATTTGCCAGCGGTACCTATAACTAATTACTCCGTTGAAAATGAAATAATGGAATGCTTTGGTTTGGATGCAATTTATACAGGGTGTCCGACTGAAGGATGAAAGATCAAAGTTGAAAAATAATTGTGAATTTCATTTTAAAAATTTTAAAAATTGCCTACTTTTGTTTGATAATGATTTTTTTTTAAATAAAAAAATTTGTTTTGTAACTGTTGCTCAAATTTGTTCTTCAAAAAACGTATATTATAGCAAATGAATCAAGTAATTTAAAGCTAAAAAAATATTGCCTAAAAAAAATTCGTTTCACACGTAAGAACGTAAGACTGAAAGAATTCTCTGAAAATAAGTAAAAAAAATTGAATATTTGATCCATCATGCACGCAGATGAATCATTGAAATGTTTGCAATTTTTCAATAATTGTTCGCACCTTGAATTTTACAACACTTTCGTCCAACAATAAGATTATTTTTTCGAATGATATCCTGTTTGGGTTACTGTATTTAAATCTCCGACTAGACTACTAGTCAAGTGGATTTTATCTTATTAAATACTTATACCAATCTCATGTATAATGTATTAATGCACTTAGACGTACGATTGATTATTAATTTCATGTGTTTTTTATTCTTTTTTACAGGCTTTTCATTTGTGCCATTATAATGGTCAGAAAGAAACTTTTTTATGTCCACCCGGTAACAGATTCGAGCCTTTGACCAACGAATGTACTCCGTGGTATAAAGTAAATTGCGTTCCTTCATATTAACTGCCATGCCATCAAAGTAGGGCCGTTTACCAATTAGTTAATTATTATTATTAATTTATCGATTGTACTGATCGTTTTTGTGTACAAAAAATTTCATTATATTTTTTAATATTGCGTACCGTTGATCATGTTGTTTTACCGTGAACTTGTTGATATGTTTTTGCATTTTGGAAAAAACCGTTCAACTTGAATTTAGATGCTTGTTGTCGCTGCAATAATAATTAAATTGTGTTTGGGGAAAAGAGTTGAATACAGATACAAAGTATTCATATTTCACAATGGGAAATTGAGAATTATTACCTGATATGTATGTATGAATTCAATACACATCGAGAATAAAAACAATCTACTTATTATGAGAAGAAACCGACGAGATGAGATGAAATGAAATCAACATTTGCTAGCAGAAAGCAATACTCAATTTACAAACTCAGTGCCTTGCTGCCTTCTAACCGTATTGCTGACAGAAGATTTGTGCTGTACGTCTGATAAGTTGCCTATCATTGAATTCTAGGCACTATTTTAGCTATTTTTTTGCGATGAATTATCGAGTGTTTTCCATGTTTAATCCGAAGGTGGAAAATACGATGGCCCTCCCACTTCCGAGTGCTGAGGTCTGAGGTTGAGCTCAAATGTATGAAAAGGCAATAAATTTTGAAAATTTTAATTGAAATTGAAGGCTAGAGGAGTCAATTTTGTTTCTTTTCTCGGACGGAATAGCGGAGAAGGATGAAGGAGGTTGGTGGAGCAGACGAGCAGAGAGGTGGAGCAGAACAATACGTACGCTGATAACAGTATAAACATTGAACTTTAAAATGAAATGATTACAGGCTTTGTAATGACATAAAAATTTTGAATCGTTGATTTTCATTTTTCTAGTACTGTCTAATTCCATAATGTACGATTTCAAATATTGAGTGATACTTTGTTCGTTGTAATTAGCATGTAAAGATGTTTCAAACCGAGTTTTGTGGATTAGATTATAACTTCGTTGTTTCTTGGGACTTGAAAAATCATGAAAAATTTCAAGATCCCATTTTCAAAAATGACTTTTCTAGCTGCCAAGATATCCTGAATAAACTGACTGAATTATGCGTTAATCTTTCGAGCTATTCTTCCGGTAATGTTCTTGCCGTACTTCTCATCTTGCAGTTGTACATTTCTATCAATGGTTGTTCTTTTTACAGAGTATGTAGAATGCTTGAAAAACGTTTATGGATCTGCTAGCTTTGATCAATGGCAGAGTAATTTGAGCAAAAACAATCCCAGTATTAAGTTTACGTTGAAAAATCAACAGAATGAACACCGTTTAGAAGAGATATCATTGCTTCGTCAACGTATTAAACGATTAACTCGTGAAAAAGAAGAATTAGTTGCCGAACACGAGTAAGCTTTCGTTATTTTCTTCTTCAATATCACTCTAATGGTAACGTATTTCTAAGAAATAATTACTCTGTTGTTCGTAGAAATCTGATGTTTAAAGAGCAGAATGATTTCGATCAGCGTATCAGAGACGTGATTAAATTGAATCACGCTCGACTAGACTCAGTTAAACGAGGATTAGAGGATAAATACAATTCGGAGATATCGAATTTAAGAGCTTCTTTTGAGAGTAAATTTGCGGCAGCAGCTGGTCAGCCGTAAGTGTATTTTTGTTCATTTAATTGGATAAAAAAAAACAATTAAAACAGTTTGGGTATTTATTTCAAATAGAACTATCGAAGGAAGTTGCCAATGTAGCAGAAATACGGTAGAACGTAACCATTTGACGACTGAATCCAACAGTGAACATGTCGAAGCCACGACTTCAACCAAGTTTGTAGTTCTCTTTGTATTTTCAGTTTTTTTTTTAAAACTGGAACTTGGCTTTATAATTTTAATTTTTCAGATTTAGCGAATCCGGTATTAACTGTTTCTCAAACGAGGAAAATCTCAATAATTCTGTTGAAATGTTGGATTTCCAAAGCGATCAAAGTCACCAAAATGAGTCCCACGATTCGCTTAATATCTCGGATGCAAAACATGTCACGGAATCGGAAAGTTCGAGATGTGGAGATCACGTTGAATTATCTCTGAACCGTATGGATATCGAAGAACGTAATTCGCAGTACGAGATATCGCCGGAGATGCCTGAACCAGTCATTGATGAAAGATTATCGAGTGTAGAAAACGTTGAAAAATTATTAGCAGAATTACCAGCGCCACAAACAGATGTAGGTTTATTTTAATTTCTATTACTTATTAAAGATGTGTCAGTATTGGAAAATGGGAATATTTCAACGTGTAATTATTTTACAGTATGACTCGTTCGTATTTCCGTTTCCTATCAAACAAGACATGTTTGAAGATAGTTTCTGGACGTTTGAAAGAAAAAGGGATATGTCTCTGGTGAATGAATTGATTAAGATTTTCATGAATCGTAAATCTATGAAGAAATTACTACCAATCGGAGGATTTTCCAAAGTGAGTATGATAATTGGAAGTGATCGCAGTTCATTGTAGTACGTTAATTAACATGTTTCTGTATTATTTCAGTATAAAGAGTATTGTCACGGAAATGTGTTTCCATGTTGGGAAATTGATTGTTTGATCCGTAACAAGAGATTTCCTACAATGTTGCATCGCGACGCTCATGTTAAAAAATACCATCCTGACGGTAGGACGATATTCATTTGCGGTACGTGTCATTGGCCGGAGTCAACGCAGGAAGCTCTCCACGAGCATGAAATGTTCCCTAGCAAATGTCGTGAGTAGTTTTTTTTGCTGTATTTTATTTATTGCATAAAACTATGTGTCCAAATTTTCAATTTTCGGTGAGTAATATTTTGTATTTTTCTTACAGGAAAACGAAAACGCTGTTAAATACAATCGTCAGAAGCTCAATGTTTGTTTCGCTATGTCAATTTTCAATTTTTTTCATCATGTTTTTCTATCTCATTGCGCTGTGATGATAGTGATTTTGTATTTAAGAGTAAATCAATACGTTGTGTTCATTTTAATTTACGAATATTTATTTTTGTTTCATTACAAAACGAATTGTTTAAAGCTTATGCAAATGAAATAGGAAAACTAGATAAATGAAGAATAGGTTTCTGCTACATTATGATTGAATTTTTTTCCACCTCATTATTCGAATAACAGAAGAAAATCATCAATATTAGATCTTTATTCAAATTATTACCTACATCTAAATACGTAAAATTAAGGACGTTGAGTGCGTGAAAAATAAATCATAATTTCATCTGGCATTTCACGAAGAATTAGGCACTGAAAAAAATTCACCATTTTTCGACGGCAACGTGCAGATAATACAGTCAAAATCGAAATATTCTTTTCATTCCAGATCATTCGCGCCGAATTAATTTTAACCGACCATTCATAAGATGAAAATCATTTTGAAGCTCTAATAAAACACCTCGGCTCGAATTTTGGTACAGTAATCACAGATGTAAGATAAAAAAAAACACCTTTCAAGGGTCAAGATATCATTCAAGATTGAAAGTGTCTCACGATATAAGAATCAGGAGAATATTTCCTGATACAGGAATCTCTACAGGCAGTATATATAAACTTATTATCACAACATATATCGTAAATAGGATCACCGTCGGGTCCGGTTAAATTCAACCTGATGGTGGAATCGAGATCAATGATGGACCGATAAACACACGAGCCATCATTATGGCCGACAAAAAATCCATTTTCTTGGTAGGGCATTATGCTAAGAGCAGGGTTGTTAGTTTCTAACCACGAAGTAATAATGTGATCGGTGTTTTCGACCGATATCAGATGTATGCTTCCGTCCTGACAACCAGCTACGAATATTCCTGGCTTAATGCAACAGCAGCAGTTTACAGCTGATTGTAATTTCAGTGAAAATAATACTTTACGGCTTCGAATACCGATACAATGAATGTCGCCTTCTTCTGAACCAGTCAGAACGATTTTATCGTCAGTTCCGGATTCACGTTCGTCTAAAAATTTCGCACAATCAGTGATTTTTAGAACTCGTTTTGGGCACTAAAATACTTTTAAAAAAGTATACAAGTACTCACGAGGCGGAGAACCACTTTCAGGAAGTCTATAATTATTGGGACAAGTGGAGATCGAGCAGCAATTGATACAGCAATTGATTTCCAGCAGATTGTCTATGCAAATGGCTTCACCACAATCCCATAGTTTACAAACACCGTCTCTGTGCAAGAAATGATATTTTTAGTCATTGAAAACACTTGTTTTTTTTTCTTCAAAATATAGACTTACTTGGAAACCGATACGATATTTCGACCTCGATCAACGAAAGCTGAATCGGTAATAGCTTTTTTATGACCTTTTAATGATACTGGACAACGTCCAGTTTCTGAACACCATATTTTTAGATTCATATCAGCTCCATAAGATAGGATTACTTTGCCACTAGGAAACCAACGACATTTATACACAGTACCGACATGTTCGGTGAACGTAATCTGAAATAATATTTCCAACATTTATAAACCGCAACATAAAAATGTTAACAATATTATATTTGTAGTTTTTTAACCAGTTTATGTTCACCATCGGCGAGCCACACTGCGACATTAGAATCATCATCGACCGAAACAGAAACACAGCTTGATCCTTCTACAATATCGAGACTAGTGACCTGAAATGTTTCAAATTCTACGTAATTTTTATAAAATTAACAACTGCGCGTGATTTTAAAAAATGATATTTCAATTTACACTTTTCTTGTGAACACTGCTATAAATACTTCTGGGTGCCAGAAAAATACAACTGAATTTTGAGTCTTTCAATCCGATCTGAATCGCATTATGGGTTAATAAATTGACGTTGAAATCTTCGGTGGCAGTAACAGCTGGATTGCCTGCATCGCTGCAGATATTCATTCGAACCAATTTACCGTGTTTGCTGGGTTGTTCTACGAAGAGAAACATCACTTTATCAGAAGGAAGACAGATTTTTTAAATTTTAACACAGGACTTACCTTTGTATTTACATGAAACCCATATTTCACCGGAAATTTTACTGAAACATGAAAAAGTATGTAATAATACTTGAGTGAAGTTGAAATAATCATAGGATGAAAATTGAATTCAATCTTACTTTAGATGATCTTCCCAGTCACATTGTATGTAATACATAGGAGCTTGAATGAGCCTTTTTGATACGCTCATCTTTAATTCAAAATCTGTTCAAAATTATTTCGGAAAATTAAAAAGCAGCAGAAACGATAAAACTTTCAAATTTTTCTTGAAAGATTTTTCAAAAAATTCTGTTATCAAAAATCACAAGGTAATTAAAATAAAGGTTATGTGAATTGCAGGATTTGGTTTGAATTACAGCTCGCTGATTGGTCACTTTTTCAAATGACGTCACAGATTTATACGATGCTGTCTCGAAATCATGCCATAAAACAAAAACACACCACCTGTTTATGTTTCTTTTCTTGAACCAAAACAACGTGATTATCGCGAACGTGCTGCATTTGCAATATTTTCAAAAGTTTTTATGATCTTGATCGATTATTATTAACTTTATGATAAATTAATACATTTTAATGTTATTAGTGAGAAAATAGTAATCATGGGTGTCATTCAGAGAGTAGTGTAAGTATTCAAACTCATCTAATTTCATCTCACTACCTGAACGCTTTCTCGCCAAATAAGTTCCATCATTCTTGCCATTAAATTGCTACACATTGATTTTCTTTTCATGCATTAATTCAATATATATATTTTTGTTACAGAAAACCGAGGAATCACCGAACCAAACGTATCCTTCAAAATAGAGGTCCTAAGATAATCGAAAATACTAAACAGACTTTATTTATACGTGGACGTAAGACGAACGATGATGTTTTGAAATGTTTCAAAGAAATGGTAAGTCGATTTCAATGTACTTATTAACGAAGCTCTTTTTCAACCCAATTTAATTTCTCTTTATTTTCGTAGTATTTTCTTAAAAAGCCTCACGCTACCATTCTCAATGATAAACACGACATTCTACCGTTCGAAGATGCAGTGCCAGTGGAGAGTATGTGCCAGAAATTCGACTCGTCGCTATTTGTATTCGCTTCTCATAACAAAAAGCGTCCAAATAACCTGATACTTGGTTCGTTATTTTTCTTCTCGTAATTAATCTCAACTACTCTCAATCGCATCAATTCTACATTATGATTCATTTACAGGCTGTACCTATAATTACCATATTCTCGATATGTTCGAGATAGGCATCAATAACTACAAAGGAATAAGTGATTTTCAGGCTTTAACGCCTTCCTTAGGCGTAAAGCCTGGATTAATATTCATTGGCGAAGAATTCGAAACAGTCCATACGTTGAAGAGGTTGAAAAGTATGTTCGTTGACTTATTTCATCAACGAGCTTCGAATCTTGTTCATTTACCTAGCATGGAATATGTGTTCACCTTCACCTATGCTGAAAATAAAATCCTACTGAGAACTTACAGGTAAGAAATATTACTTTGCTTTCGCAATTTATTGTATCGTTTTCAGTATCAGGTGTTTATGAATTTTGTCATGTTTTAGAGTGAAATTGACAAATGTTGGTGAGCAGTCTCCTCGAGTAGATTTAGAACCGATGGGTCCTAACGCCGATCTAGTTTTACGTAGACAAATCTTAGCTTCGGATGATCTTTATAAGAAAGCTAGTACCAAACCCAAGACCCAGGTATTTATCGATTTTTCAAGTCTTTTAATTCACGCTACTTCAAAGTATTAATCAATTGTGATTTTTTTTCATTCTCAGGGTAAGAAAATCAAGAACATTCGTCGTGATGCTTTCGGATCAAAATTGGGTCGTGTACATATGACTTCGCAGGATATGGGTAAATTGCAAACACGTAAAATGAAAGGTTTGAAGAAGACTCCTTTGAAACCCAAAGAGAATCAGAAGAAAGGCAAAAAGAAAAATAAGAATAAGAATAGCAAATAAAATGTTAATTAGGTTTTAAGTAATATAGTCAGTTTTTTTTTACTTGAATTTTTCTCATTTCCTCATTCATAGCACACTTGACTCGAAAGAAAATCTAACGCAGGTATTAAAAAAAGACAATAAACTTTAATTACATCAAAATTAATAAAACAAAAGAGCAAGCTTATAAATAAATTTACAAATTATGATTCAAAAACAAGACCATCGATACCTTCGACGAACTAAGTTTGTTACGTTTTTCACAAACCAAGTGTCCGCTATTGGTAAAATTCTTGGAAACAGCGGTCGCCGCAATGCACAATCTCTGCTTCATAATCTCGTACAGTCTCGGGTAAACGGATTTTCTCTCCTTCCACCAAACCAGTGGATCTGCGCTTCTGGCAACAATCGCTTCTTGAAGGTAATTATCCAATTCGGTGGCTGCTGCGTTTTCCGGATTCGTAACATCGCTTACTTGAACGACTCTCGAATCGAATTCTTCCCAAATTGACGATTGTCTACCGCCTCCGGTAGATTCGTTTCGTCTTTCTTCGTCTGTTCTATCGTTTACTTTCGCATTGCTGGCTTTTTGCAAAATTGAATGGTAAGTATTCGCGTAAGATTCATCGTTGGTGAACGCTTGATTTTTGAAACGAGGATCTAGGAAGGTCGATTCGGCCAGCAATGTGTTATCTTCGACGTCGCTAAACCGCAGCGTAACTTCGTCCGACATTTTAACAACCATCGAATGAATTTCAGGCGTAAGATAATCGTCTTTCAACGTTTTCTCCAAATATTTACCGATCAGTTTGCTCAATGGTATGACTTTCGATATGGTGATATTTTTTTCGCTGATTTCGTTGGAAATATCGAATAACGGTTTCAATACTTCGCACGTTTTTTCGATTATTTGCCATTCGAATTCGTTTATCACTGGTATGATTTCACTGAAAGCTTCGACTACAGCAGGCATAGCGCTTTTGCAGGTTAAAAGTCGACCGAACATATCGTAAGTTGATTCCCATCTCGATATATCGTCTGGCTTTAGCTTAGTTTCCGGTAGGCCCATTTCAGTCTGTGTACTATGCAGTTTGCGTAACGCTAGCGGATTCTTCTTGAAATGATCGATTAATAGTTTTGCTTTATCGTGAGTATCGCGAATTTCGAATAGACCGGCTTGTATGACTAAATTCAACATGTTCGCGAAACAAGGTATATGTCTCCAAGATCGTAATCGAATAGCTGCTGTGATATTAGCGGCGTTATCGCTGACTACTGCGTTTACTTTATGAATCAAGCCCCAGTCGGTTAGAATGCCTTTAATTTCAGCGGCTAAATTTTCGGCTGTGTGTTTCTCTTCGTATTTGAAACAATCCAACAGGTATGATTGAAATTTACAATCGTCGTCGATGAAATGAGCAGTGATTGATATATAACATTCATTATTCACCAAAGTCCAACCGTTCGTAGTGATGGTTACGTAACGTATATTACGTAAACTCTCGCGAACTTCTTCGGCGCATTTTTCGTACAATTCTGGTATCAATCTGGATGAGATGGTTTTACGACTAGGTAAACTGTACCCTGGATTCACTGTTTGTACAAAGTTTCTAAATTCTTCACTTTCGACGATAGTGAAAGGGCAGTATTGTTTCACGATCATTTTAGCAAGCTGTTCGTCGTACATTTTGCTCTTGGTTACGGAGACTGGACGATTCAAGAATTTATCGAAATGTTTACGGAATACGATTTCGGATCGTTTGAAAATCGCGTTCACTTTCTCGTTCGGATTCGGCTCGCCCAAGAAATCGTTCGGGGTTAATTCTTTAGGCGGCATTTCGACCACAGCTGTTTCCTTCGGATAGACTAATTTTTTATTGAATGGTTTCTCTTTGGATAAGTCGATCGATGGGTGTTTCTTTTTCATATGACGAAGTAAATTCGTAGTGGAGCCTTTGAGATAGACTACTACCACCGAGCATAAGCTGCATTTTGCTTTATCAGGTGCCACCGGTTTGAAATGATTCCATACGCGACCTCGTTTACGCAAAACTTTCTTTTGAGTTCCGTCAGGCTGAAAAAAAATAAAAATAAAACATGATAATTGAAAAGTAATTCCCATTTTGACGTACTTTTTAACAGAATTTTTTGACTGTCGATACAGGCAATAAAAAGAGTAAATCGTGTTTTAAACTCACGGCTTCGTAATCAATCATTTCTTCTTCATCTTCATTAACAGTAATATTCTCAACGGTTTCTTCTTCCTTCAAAGGATCTTCATCTTTGACGTCGATTTCCGGATGTTTTTTCTTCATATGTCGGAGAAGATTAGAAGTCGAGCCACGTTTATACGAAATTACCGCAGGACACGTGATACATTTAGCTTTTTCATCCTCAAGTGGGGCGAAATGATTCCATACGAGTCCTCTTTTACGCATTTTTCTGGATACTTTTTCCTATAAAACGATTCGATTTCAGAGTGAAAAAATTCAATACAAAAATTGAACAGAATTATCCGAATGTAATAAATTTACCTTTGGTGGCGATTCTTCGCAACCAGACGAGGAGGTAACTTGCATAGGAATATTTTCAATATTCTCAATATTCAGACTTGTAGTTTGAATAGTTTGAATATCGGTTATTGTTACTTCTTCAGTTATCATCGTTGTTGTTTCTCCACCATTCACCAGAACAGTATCAATATCTGGATGTTTAGCTTTCAAGTGTCTCAGCAAAGGAGCTTTGGATCCATTTTTGAGTAAAACTTCGGCAGAACATATATGACAAAGTCCGGATTCGTTTTCGGTAATTGTGAAATAACTCAAAGCAGCTCCTCTTTTGCGAATTCTTTTCGGCATTTCCTTCTGTAAAAAAACAATTCTCGTAAATAAATGACTCGAACACTTTACAAAGACGTGGAACAACATTCAATACTTACTTCGTTCAATTTTGGTATTATACCTCCAGTCAGTTTATACCGCGGATTAAGTAAATGAACGAACTTGGCCAACTCTTGATTTCCTACATCAAATTCTTCGTCTTCTTCTTCTTTAATTTCAGGCATCGATTCTTCAATAATTTCTTCTTTTTTCTCCGGCGGGGTTAAATCGATTTCGGAATGTTTGGTTTTCAAATGTCGTAAAAGGTTCCCAGTCGAACCACCTTTGAAAGAGATCACCGCCGAACAAACACCGCATTTGGCACGTTCTTCGTTCTCCATTTCGAAATATCTCCAAGCTACAGCTGATTTACGACGTTCTTTCGTCGAATCATGTATATCACTAGGCTGTAGAACTCATCGTAATTAGTAACACAAAATAAGAAATATAACATCGAAAGTAAATCACTTCTCTTACCATACAAACTTGTACATCGATTTCTTGCGAGTAATGCGGATCCATCGAAGCAAGAGTAGTAATACTCTCACCACCAATAGGATCAATATTATCGTCATCTTGACCATCGTAGACAGTATGAACGGTAAAATCATTTTCATCGTCGCTCTTGACGCATTCGTTGACTATTTCAGCAAATGAATGTTGAATCGAGAATTGCCTTTCAACAGGTAATGCAAACGAATCGTCCGATCTGATTGGTTTATTTGGTACTCTAATGTTCGTATGTTTAGATTTCATGTGACGCAGCAAATTCGTAGTCGAGCCACCTTTGAATGAAATAACCGTTCCGCAAAATTTGCATTTCGCTCTGGAATTCGTACCAAGTATAAAGTATTTCCAGACACCGCCACGACGTTTGTTGGCTTTATCTTCAGATTCTTCGGACTGTTGGGAAGCAATCATCAAAAATGAATTCATGCACAACACAGTTTATCATTCAGTAACAAAATGAATATCGTACCTGAAAACTCTCGTCAGCGTTAATATGTTGATCGGGGGTGGATAAAATATAATACGTAGATCCATCTTCGGACTGAAAGTTTTCGGTTCTATCTTGCTTAACGTTAGTATCCGAGTGTTTAGTTCGCAAATGTCTCAATAAATTATTCGTAGATTTGCCTTTAAATGATATCACAGCCGGGCAGAATGAACACTGAGCTCGTTCTTGTTCCGTAGGCGTAAAATATTGCCAAACTAATCCACGTTTTCTGGATTTCTTCTCCTTGGGTGGCGAAACATCCTAAAATTTACATCAAATAAATTATCTTCATCAAAAAATTCAAAAAAAAAAATCAAAGAAGTAAAAAACTTACAACAACGCAAAATTCTCCTTTGCTCTCATCGAAGGTAGCTTCGGTTATATGAGCCTCCGCAAACTCGTCTTGAGCTCGAATCAAAGCAACTGGAATCGCTGATTCAGTCCCAGAGGTAGTTTCGACAACTTCTTGAGTCTGCACATTTGTAGATCCAACAAGATCCGAAGTAACCCATAGAATTACTTCCTCTTCTGCTGAAACACATTTCCAAAAATATAATTATCGAGTGTTTGAAATTTGGGCGCGAATTTGAAAGTTTACGGTACCCACCGACATTCATATTCATCTTGCTGAAAATATCACGAACACGTCTTCAGACCACACATCACATGTAATCTTTCATCTGGAACATTATATTATTCCAATTAATTCATAATTTTGGTTCAAATTGTCCTCGGTTAGGGAAATATATTATTTTATTAATTTTCAAAAATTTGTCCATCTCCTCGAATATTTTTGTTTCGGATTCAGATTAGTCATAATAAGATTGATAACCCAACGGATGGCGAAATGGATTCCACGTTTAATGAAGTCACACAACTTCGTAATTAAAATTTATTCATTATTACGAATGAATTTACTTACAATTCGAATCAAATTCGAATTCAATCTGCGAATAAGCCAACTTCAATCGAAATTCGAATGAATGAATCTCTTTATAAATATCTTGCCGAACGAATGAACTTTCGAAAAAATCGAATCATTTACAAATCACGATCAAATTGAGTCAGCCGATGTCAAGGAATCACTTCGTAAAAATGAGCAATCCGCGTAACATATTAATCGTACATGAACCAAATTATATTATATGTATTCGATGATCGTAATTAATAAAAATAATACTCACAAATTGAAAATTATAAAATAATAAACCACATTGGTCAACAATACAGAAATATTTCATCGTTCTTCAAATTACGCCATTTTAATTTTCAGAATCAACGAAACGTCATCAACGTTACCAACTGTAATTTGACGCTGATTGAAACTTGGTCAGTTACAATCATAGCTGGACTAATTTCGTGAAATTGAACGGGTACAGTAAGATAATTTATTATTTCAGGCATTATTCAATAGAAATACATCTGTTATTAATAATTATTTGCTTGTAAATTCGATATAGTTAATTACAGAAAAATCCAATTTAAGTACAAGCGTGAGTTTTCTGATTTTTTTAAAGGCAACACTGTTCAAAAATAACCTTTTTGTGTTTTTTACTTTTTTTCTTTTTTTGCATTTTATTATTTTTTTTTATTTTTATAAAATTTTATTAAAATTTTATTTCAACAATTCTTACTATTCCCGCATTAAATAATAAAATAAAAATGCTACCGAATTTATTACGCATTATTACCGTCTTAATTAAAAAAACATTTAATTTAATATTCAATAATTATTTATTATTTTATTTTCTCACTTTTTTGTTTTTTAAAACGTTTTTTGAATGTTTTTCATTTTCACTGAGAATGAATATAAATTATAAATTTTCAACAACGGCAGAACAGCCAATACCACCTATAGTAAAAGGCCTGAGCGCTGAATCGTTATCACCTTCTGACGTCACCACTAGTAGATGGCTCGATTGTGTTTACCATTTGAATTTTAACGTACATTTAATGGCGAGTTCGTGAAATAGAGTAAAACTTTCGTTAAAAACGTTATTAAAATGATGACATTTTAATTAATATTCGTTCTAAAATGTGGTGTAGGGATGAGATATTGTTGTTTTCAACTACTGGTGGTGTTGGATTACTTTATTTTTGTACAAAAGTGAATTTTTCGCGATCTGTTTGTGTTGTGACATTGTGTGATTCGGATGTGTAGATATCTTGTGAAGTGCATAAAAATGAAAACTGATGTGTATTAGTGCCTGTGTTTTACTGGAATAACATCGCAGTGAAATGAATAGTGAACCATATAATCTAAAATGCGTTTTAAATCTGCATTGTGAATACAACCATCCAACTACAATGGATGGATAAGGTTATCTAATCAAGAATCAAGAAACCATCAACATCTCAAACCAATTAGATGATTTTAGTGGGATTTTGACAAGATTCGACGATTATTTAATTATATTTCACCAGTGAGTGTTGTAATATCCGCCAAAAGGTATAATTTTGTCAAGTTTATGTATAACTTTCATCTTTAATGTTGAAAAACAGTGTTGTTTATAACCTAATTTCTTCATTTTTTTTCATTAAAATCATTCCTACATGATCATAAATTCATTATTCATGTAGATAAAATATGAAAAATAAAATTTTCGCAGGATTTAATTCGTTTGAGTGCATTTTTCATTCAATTCTATAGTGTATTATGATATGTTAGATACGTAAGTACTACCAAGTAGCGATGACGTCACAAAACAGCGCTCAGGCCTTTTACTATAGGTGGTATTGGAACAGCACGATTTGTTGTAATGTAATCACTGATAAGGGCAGTATACAGAATTTATATCATTATCATCAGCAATGAAAAAACAAGACAATACGTTATTATGTTATGATCGTTTTGCTTTGCATTGCGAAGGTTTCCAATACCAATCATGAATTAAATCACCCAAGTCCAATCTCCATTCTGTTCTCCAATCTCTCCAATAGCCAAATGCCAAATTGTACATGCCGAATTGGCCGCCTTTCTATTTCGATTTCCTTCAAAACTTCAAAAGCTCGTGCCTGCTGTAGTGCTGTACGACTTGTATTTTTTCATTGCAGATACTTACTCAGGTAGTATCACTAAATTACAGGGCTGTTAGACACGAAACGTAAACGTATCGTTTCGTTTCGGTTGAGCTCTTTGAACCAAACTGTTTCGTTATACCGTTTCGTTTTGTTCCATAAAAGTGGTATCATTTCGTTTCGTGCCGTTTCGTGTCGTTTCGTTTCGTTTCCTTTCAGCCAAAAAAGTGAGAAAAGCGGACATTTTCATTAATAAATGAAGAAGAGAACTCCTCTAGAGGCTCTAAATGGATGAAATTTGAGTGAATTTGACAAAATTTGGCCAAAATTTACAAAAAAACTTGCAATGAAAAATCAAAAATTGAAGAAATAGAAATGATTCGTTTCGTTATAACGTTTCGTTTCGTGTAATTTTTTTGATTCGTTTCGTTTCGTGTCTCGTTTCGTGTCCAGAGGGAAAATTTTCCGTTTCGTTCCGTGTCTTTCGTTTCGTTTCGTTTCGTATTAACAGCCCTGCTAAATTATGCAAGGTGCAATTTACTTCTCAACAGCATTTCTTTTAATTCTTCAATTTGTTTTAAATTAGAGAAATATTGGATTTTGCAACTAAAATTGACATAAATAATTTGATGAATGGTTTTGCCAAGCTGTCAAATTCAAATATACAATACAATAGGCACATCTCATTGATAAATAAATCTTGCAAATGAATACTTTTTTTTTCATATTTCAACTAGATAGATAGGTATCTATCTTCTATACCTGTACGGGATGTACTTCTGCATTCACTCGTGCCCTATTGCCCCATTATGATCACAATAGACGAGTCACTATGGGTGATAATTTGAAAAATGATTTGCAAATCAGATAAAATACCTGAAGCACCTCTGATCGATTTATCATCTTACTATCGAATAAACGCTAAAAATTTTATTACAGGTGTGTAAGTAAGGAATTTGGTAATTGCAAATCATGATTACTTCCTCCATACCTATACCGTTATAAGCAAGCATACCTACAATACACATCTACATTACGCTGAACTATTTTAAAATTCGAAAAACTAAACGATACATTAAATAGGTACCTAGTATACAGAACAGCGAGTGTCACTAGTAGTACGATGGCGATTATATTAACTCAGCTGGAGGTTAGTGAAAATAAATGTACGCCCATCAGCGTCGGTAGACTATGCCAATGTACCTACGTAGTGTTTTGAGTGCTGTTTGAAGTACTTTCCAAAGTACCTCACGATATGATCAAGTTTACAACTTCGATGTGCATTCGATATGAAATTATATTGCGGACTGCATAAGGTTTCTTATTGATTCATTGTAACGTCAACGACTCCAATAAAAGTTATCGTTTTGATACTAAAAATATTACAAAACGTCATCATTCTTACGTAAGCTTTTTTTTTTGAAAAATGATTAGTAAGTTGGTACAAAGGTATGTAAAAAATATAGATGAATACGACAATACAAAGTAACTAGGTAGGTACTTTCTCTAGGTTTCAAGTTTGCAACGCCCTTTTCCCTTCTTCACATTTATTTTCGCACGAACAAAATTATATTTTCAAAGTTTTATAGTTCTTAAAAATACTATCACAAAGATTTCGAATTTCCAGAGGGGATTCTCCTAAGAAGAAAATGACGAAAAATCGATTCCAAACTGATGAATTATTTTTATGCCATAAATTTTATGCAAAAATACGAATAGGTACACAAGAAACACAACTTTTAATTGATTTGCATCTGTACGCATAAATATTGCCTATCTGGTATGTAAAAGACCCAAAAGTGTTTTAAAATACTAACACTACAAGTCGACTAGTTATACACAATCCTTTCTGCCCTTGAAACGATATTCTCGTTTTTCTTCAGGGTTGAAAAAATGTCGAACGTTTCTAAAAAGAAAATATACGATGAAAAAAACAGAAACGAGAACGCGACGTATTTCCAGAAAAAAAAAAAATGTAAATATAAAAAAACTGCACTTTCGTATAGAATTTCTCATTGAAACAGACGTCACGTTAGCAATAAATTTATTCAACGGTAAAGATATATTCATTCGTATTTGAATCATTTGGCTGGGTGGCGAAGCGTTGGAAAAATTTTCTATTCAATCAAATACCATTTTAGATAATTCCAGCCGACCCAAATAATAGGCTATTTTGGGCGATAACACACGAATTGTTAATTTCGCGCCGAATTTAACGTGCCTTATCAATGATAAGAGTAGGCACGAGTAGGCAGAATTTGCATTAAAACTTGTACACGAGAACGTACAGTTAAAGCTCTCGCGCGAATACGCGAATATTATTCTCGTTATAGAAAACATGTCAATATTTTGTGTACCACAAATGATCGCATTATTTTTCCATAGATGTCAAATTATTTTACAAATGAGAGAGGCGAGCACATTTGAAAAAGCCGGCATGTACGAATTTATAACAAAATGTTACGCGGTTAACTCTGGCGGTTATTATTGTAGAATTATCCCATTAGTTAAGGGTAACTTTCAGCGGTGTTGGAGGAATAACAGAGGTACGAAAAAAAAACCAAGGCAGAATGTGTTGATTAAAACGTAAAATATTACGTGACATTTTTCAGCGTTGCGTTTCGCGTAGCTTTTGTAGGGCGAAAAAAAAGTTACACTTACGTATTAACGTTTTACTATAATGTGAGATTTTAATCATTTATTTATATAGCAAGGTTAGCTGCAGAGCGTATTTTAACCGTAGCTGTAATGGAAACCATCTAGCCATCAACAAAGGCTCCGAAACAAAGCATAACTCTTATTCGCTTTTTTCAACTGTTCATTGCCGAATTTTAAAGTTTACAGATGATTTATTTAAGAATTCGCATGACAGATTTTTTCTGCTTCGTTTTTTTTTTTTTTTTTTCAAGTTCAACGAGGTATTTGTCTCCATTGACTCGGTTCGGTATTATTTGTTTTGATAGATGGTGAAATATTAATGAAATGACATTTCTTGACATTTTTGAAGGAGATGATTTCTCTTTCGATCTGTCAGATAAATATAGACAAAGCAGAAGCAGTATCTGCCTTTGTCTATGTCGATACCATCACGAAATTTTTGAAAATTTTAAAGCCTAACTCACCCTCTGCCTCTCCTTGGATTTTTTTTTTGAAAAACCTGTCTAAAATAAAAATAATTCTGGGTCAAGCAAAAATCAAAAATAGACTCAACCTTTTAAGAATTTTTTTTCAAAAAATTTGAAGTTTTTGGTTGCGTGAAAATGTTTATGCATTTCGAGAAATGTCTTCCAAAATAATCAGAAAATTGTCAAAAGAAATTTACCTTCTGCTGAAAGCTTCAAAATAGCTTGAAAATATGATCAATTAATTCAGAGGGAAAGGAAGAGTAGATTATAGAAGGCAAAGAAACCAAATTTTTTGTATTTTTTGTAGAGAATGCTGCAATTTTGTACCGATATAGATGTCTTCCACGCCCCCTCCTCCCTCATATCCATTAAAACAATTTCACAAATTTTAAATAATCTGACAGAAATATAGGGGAAAATAAACTCCCATAAGACCACTATGAAGAAATGTAGAGGTAGAGGGTAACTCACTACGAAAATTTTAGCAGCCAAATTTCAAATTCAAATTCCTAGAAATTTGTCAAGTTTGCGGAATAGAAAAGCCAATCAGCCAATAATTTTCATATCATCCTTCCTTTTTAGTCACACTTTTTCTGCAGCATTTTGAAATCAAATTCTGATTCAGTTTATCATTAAACGCCATAAAATTTGCCCATGCAAAAATGAGGTACACAAAATATCGTTCCAGCCTGGAATGAACCGAATTTGGAAAATTGGTTTGTAATCAGGCAAGTTGGTCACCAATAAGCATTAATCGCGAGAATATGTATTGAAGTTGAAATAGACGGATTCTATGGCATTTTTTTGGGAAGGGACGGGAGGGGAAGGGAGGGGACTTGTATTTCCAAAAAGGTGCTGGAGGCTCTAAAACGGCTTGAAACTATCTGCAATCGACTTGGAATGATAAAAATAGGGTTTAAACTGTATTTAAAAACTTGATGAATTTTTCAAATTTTCAATTACGAAATCGCTGAACAAAAATATGATTTTGAAATGTAACCAAACAGGCAATTGGGTCACTAAAAAGCACAAACCTCAATATGTATACGCACTAAAGTTAAATTGGACAAATTTTATGATTTTTTTTGAAAAACTGAAATTTTCCAAAAAGTCGCTGGAGGCTTCAAAACGACTTGAAACCACCTTCAATCGACTCAGCGTGCTGAAATTAAAATGCAGAAAAAATTTCGGCTTTCCAATTTCATTTTGTAAAATTTTGTGAAAATTTCAAGTTTCATCAATCAGCTGAAGGCTGTAAAACTGCTCAAAACGACCTGAAATCGTTTCCAATCGATTTGGCGGATCGAAAATGGTATAAACAAATATACCCCAAATTTTAGCTTTCCAGGTCAATTTGACAAAATTTTGATTTTTTTCTTATTTTTGGCCAAAGTGTGATTTTCAAAAATTCACCAAAAATCTGAAAATGCACCAATTGCATCTGAAATTTTGTTTGACGATATATTTTTGCATGCTCTTTCAATCTACATTTTTCCAGTTCAAACATTTTTTAGGATGTTGTTAGAAACATTTGAAACAATATAACAGGTAGTATGAGGATCATTACCAAAATTTCAAAATCGATTTTGAAGACCAAAAAAGCCACAAAAAAATGGGTGTCTGGTCTCCTCTCCAAGGAAAGTTTTAATCATGGATATGATTTTAGATCAAGTTGATTTAATGCTCGATCAGACATGTTTATCCCGGCCAGGTCTTCGGCCTGATTCTGGACAATCCTGAGCTTTATGCTGACGCGAGATCTTTCAGGGCCTGACGCCCGGTTCTGATCACATGTAAGATCATTTGTACCAGGTTTTCAGCATATTGACTTGTCTGTTTGGCTTCCCCAAATATTAAAATGATAGAGAAGACATGATATCAAAATACAAGGAATTGGTCACTTTGGTAAAGTCGGATATTATGAAGACTTGAACAATTTTTTTCCAAGTTTAAGTTTTCAATAGATCGATCAGTGATAAAAAATTTGTACAAACTCCTGGTCCAAAAAACATATCCATGTTAATAAAAAAGTTTGTGGTTATTCGAACTGAGAATTTATACTTATATGCCAAAGAGCATAACCAGTGATATTTGTACTGAGCTTAAAGTGTATAAATCTTTTTTTTTTTAGGAAATATCCCCCTCCCTCCTCGAGGAGGTAAGATTGTGTTTACGAGCTGTAAAATCATATTTAACAACCATTTATATGTAATGGAGGCTGTAGACGAATTTGATGAAATAGATCAATTTGCCTATTTTATGCTGCTATAGCATCTTTGATTAAAATATTCAATCAAATTTGAGAGAGTGATATATGCCTTAATCGTCTTAGCGATTCTTAATGTAATCCCTCTTTAAAGATGTAGGTACATGATTTATGTAAGGTAATAAGTGCAGGTAATCACGCCACCCTAAGGTTTGAGGTCATTTAGTGGGGTTAAAATGCATCTTTGGGAAAAATGTGAATGAACCACCTCAAAGTACATCTTATTAGCTACCTTTCACGAAAATTTTTTTTTCTTACCCCTCCCCCAATACCGCCAATCTCCTCCTGAAATTTTTTTACAAAAGTGGCGTAATTATCAACAGGTGCAGGTAATTATTACACCACCACCCCAAAAAACTATTTAAAATCTATGAAAACATTGGTAACAATCATTTGGCATTTTGGGCATCTTATTGGCTACCTTTCCCTTAAAAAAATGTTTTCCATTACACCTCCCCCTATCCCACCCCTCCATTTCTGAAAATTATTCATCAAAGTGGTGTATTCATCAACATATGCTGATAATTCCACCACTCTCCCCCACCACCAAAAAAAAATATTTAAAATTATTGATAAAAACATTGCTAAAAATTATTTCTTAGCATTTTGGTCAAATATGTGAAAGTCCTGAAAGAGTTTTGTCAAAGTGGCATAATTTTCAACATTGGTACTTTTGTATATTTTTCAACATTTCGATACTTACATTGAGAAATGACAAAAAACTGTTTATCACATTGAAATCATCATTAAATTTACAATTTACTATAGGAAACATATCTTCAAATTTGTTTTTGCCCTCATTACAAATTACAGCACGTTTCCAAACTGTGGTCAATTTAACATGACGTTTTTTTTGGTATCAAATTTACAAACAACGAGCCACAGATCAGAAAATTATCTGGTCAGGTGATATTTTTGGTTTTCCTACCTTGGCTTTAACAGTGCAATCACCTAAAAATCGTCACACGGCGCCATCTACCCATTTACTATGAGAACTGCGGTAGTGGCGTAATTGCCAATGTGGCGTAATTAGCTGCACTTACCTTACATTGTAGACGTGGGTGATTTATATGTACTGGAAGTACAAGAATGTGGGAACTATTCAACCCTCCCTTAAAGCAGCGAGCTCAGTACCATCATGGTGCTCGCTGCAAGATCTCAACTTCACTTAGCACTGATATCTCGAGCTCGTTGGTACTAATGTCACCAAAACGTGTATTTTCTCAAATAAATAGGCAGAAGAGTTCTAACCTCTTCCCCTCATTACTAGTTTTTGCCCACAATTCTGTGGATAATTTGTGATAAAATAATCCTTTTGACAAATTTAATCAATTTTGGTACAATTATGTTATACTCCGATCCTGCCTGCCATTGGTTTATATTGAACAACACAACCTAAGTCTGTCGCCGCTCTTAGTATTGGTAGAGCACAGGAGAGGCAGAAAATGAGAACAGTGTGGGTAAGTGATGAAATGGCACATACCTTGAGTCGAAATATTCAAAGCTAGGTACTTAGCTGCAATTTCATTGTAGTTAATTGATGAATACCGATTTGTGACATGTAGACAAACTAAGTTCATGCCTACAATAAGTATAAAATCAATATAAACCTTTAAATATCATTTTAATTAATGCTTAATTCACTAACGCAAGTCGTCTAGTGGGAGCCAGGGCTTCAAACCCGAATGTTTTCGGGTACGGGTATCGGGTACGGGTACAGAAAATTTTTCGGGTACGGTATCGGGTACGGGTATGGGATTTTCTTCAATTTTAGCCATTTTTGATACAATTTTGATGAAATACCTGAAAAAATACCCGATCTATCGGGTATTCGGGTTCAAAATAGTTTAATCGGGTATGGGTTCGGGTACAGGTATTCCTTGTTTTATTTTTTCGGGTACGGGTACGGGTTCGGGTACAGAAATTTATGGATTTTTGTTCGGGTATTCGGGTATTCGGGTACGGGTACGGGTACGGGTTTGAAGCCCTGGTGGGAGCTGTCTTCCACTTAACTATAAAATATCTGCAAGTATTTTATATGGATTTCTCTTACTTGTACTTTTTACAACAAATAAATAATATTGACATGTCTTGGAGATATCTATTTATTTGTGTTTAGACCACAAATAGTAATTTTGATGTGTATAGGGTGATCGGGTTTTATTCTAAAAGCTCTCCAACTCAACCATCTATCGGGTAGGTAAATTTCACTCTCTAGGGAATGAAAATTATCTTAACCACCTTAGGCAAAAATTATAATAATACCTCTCTATCTCATTAATTACAGATTTCACTCTATCAAATTGTCAAATTGAAGGGCTAATTGTGAAAGTCGCCTTAGTCAGGAGTGATTTTTGTACAAATCAATGAAAACGTTGTTGTCCTACTTCAATGGTAATGTAAAAACTTTATGGTCAAGTATTAAAAAAACATCTTCAACTATCCCAGAATGCATTACAATACCTACTCATTTTTCCCTTTAAAGTTGATGAAATATGAAAAAAAATGTTTAAAGTTGTGTGAACAAAAAAATGACTAAGCCGACTTTCACCATTAGCCCTTCAATTGAATTTTTTTCCGATTTATTTTCTGACAAAAATTCATTTCAAATTTCAAATCAAAATTAACTGACAGTATTTTTTTTTTTTTTTGGTTGCAAAATCAGCACGAACACGTTCTTATTTTTAGCAGCTAAAATTTTCATTATGAACTACAGATACTCCATGGATTTCCAAAACTTGAAAAAAGCCCGAATCAAAATGTGAGCCCCTCCTCACTTCTTCTCACATAACTTCGCCCTATCATTTCGTAATTAACGAACGAGCCGAATATAAAAATATAAAATATACCTACATTCAATAAATACGAGTAAATTGTAATGCTGATTTAGGTATCACTTGAAAGTTGTGAACAAAACTTCATCATTATTTTTACAGTTCGATGAAAGTAAATTGACTTAGGAGAGTTCGTTTAGTGAACCCTTTAGCATCGCTTGCTTTATAGTACATAGGTACTCCAACAACGGTAACTTATAAGTTTTACTTATTTCGGCGAAAAGTTCGTTATATAGTTGGCTTTGAATAGAAATAAGAAAAACTCCGCGAGTTTAAACAAATAAATTCAATCTAACGTGAATTTACCAAAGTGGTAAAATTACATTAGGTAGGTACCCTTTATGAAGGAAATTTCTCTGAAATTTAACTAATACACTTTTGTTAATTATTAAAGAAGTAAAAAATACACACGCTTTCAAAACAATGTGAATAAAGCTACGTACCTCTACCTACATACTCGTAGGTACATACAAAGGCGTGATAAAACGCAGGTATAGTAAAAAATTCATGAAATTGTTAGACTACCTACCGCAATAAACTATAGCGTAATTTATAATTAATTGTCAATCCGTTTTACTCGACTGTTTGACTAGTTATTAATTGGTTGACATAATGAAGGGGATTTAATTTTTAAATGGGTTTTAGCCTTCAGGCTCGTTGTACCACAGAGAGAGAATCTCTTTGTATATCCATCGTTAACCACAGTGGTAATTTTTCAGCAACAAGGGAGAGTTGGGAAACAAATAGATTGCGTTGTTCGAAATGGCAGTGAATTTGGCAGTTCAAAGATAGCTTCTCAAAGTAGATACCATGAGTTTGATGAAATTTGAAATTACAGAAGTTATTTCTAAAAGGACGTTAAACTCGACAAACTGAGTTGTTTACAAATTGTAGATACCTACTGCCTAGTTCATTTTGAAATATCATAAACTGCCTCGAATATTTGACTCTGTTTGAGTCCGCGAATTTCTCAAATGGAAAAATAGTACGACCTCCTGCAATATTCAAAAGAGTGCTGTTGACTCGAGACCACTCCGTAGGTGCTTACTGCTCAGATTGATTACATATTTTCAGGCAGTGACAAGAGAAAAGGTCGTGAGGAAAAATTTCCAATCTGCGTTACCTACTTTCATATTTATGCAATAAAATGAACATTTTTTCAAAATTTATGAACAGCCTGATGTAATAAAACGTCTCCTACAACATAAGAATGTCGGTCGAATTATAAACATCGAATTGAAAGCTCTACGACTGCGAGGAGACCCGAGGAGAACTTTGCAACCGCTCGCGTAAATATTGAGCGATTACAAAATGTTCATGTGGTCTTCCAGAGCACGTACCTACCCGAGGAATACGCCATAACAACCAACAACTCCATTCATTATGAATAAGATTCACATTGAAAATAATTTATTATCGAGAATTCAACGCGCGGCGCACCATATACGAAGAAGAAACTACTTATACGAACTTTTAAACAATTTCTCGCAGATTGAAGTAAATAATATTTCAATTTCTGCAACGTTAACTTACTTCATCAAAAAAAAAAAAAAAAAGGAAAGCTAGCTAGCAACTTGTTACAAGTTAATGCTCTCGTACTATTGTAAGATACCTACTTACAGTAAAAAAAAAAGAACAGAATCTTAACATCAATTCCGCTAACGTATTTCAACTCAATTCTCAACATTCTTTAAAAATACTTTACGCAAAAAAAAAAAATAAAGAAAAATACAAAATAACAATTTTAAATAATGAAATTCATCAAAAAATAATCTCATCGCGTCTGACGATAAAAGCTAAAGATAGAAATACCGTAGCAATTGTGTATTTCTAATTGCGAAAGGAATTCCGAAGGAATTAACGTTTAGTTGAGTTGACTTTCTTCGGCGATAATTTTTATCTCAAAGAAAGAATTTTTCGATTGTAACTTTAGAAAGGTAAACTGTTGATGTAAAATACTCAAGTTTAAAAGGGGTACTTTGTGTGCAAAAGTAAGTATTACATCCCCATAGACTACTATTCCACTTTCCACTGCACAACCGCCAACTTGGCTATATACGCTTTTGAATAATTGTTTTTTCGCGTTATTTTACTTCTAAGCCTCGATCTTTCTTATTTAATTAAAATAAGAAATAGGTACCTAGCGTTCAACTTAATAAACAATTGTAAAGTTTTCATTTCTCAAGTTTTACTCTTCGCTGTTTCCCTCAAGAAATATTTTCATCTTTCGATTACTTACCTACATTTTCGTATTGAACGTACTGACGATGAGATAACTCGAAATGTAATATTGAAAACAATAAAAGCGAATACTTACGCACAATGCAATGTGATGCATCATTAATTATCTCGAGCGAATTACATCAGGTAAATTAATTACTCAGTTTCTTTTTTACACCTGCAAAAATGATAACAACCCTTCGAATTCACCCATTTAATTTTATTTTTATTTTTTTGGATGAATAACTAGGTAGGTAGGTAGGTAGGTAGGTAGGTAGGTAGGTAGGTAGGTAGGTATAAATAACCTACCGGATTTGGTTTTTGCATTTCATCAAATGTGGAATATCGTTAAGCAGTTTTTTTTTCTAACTGAATCATTTTTCTCTTCAGGTAAATGTGAAAAATTTCTTCTCATTTGAATAATAAAAGAAATTTACTTGTTTGTGGTCCGTTCAACGACTAGAAAAAGGTAATTTCAACCAAATGCTTTCTTTTGTGTACTTTATTGCTATAAGTTATCGCGAATTGTTAGGCCTTTTTACCAAAGTTCGGAACATGATAAGGTTAGAAACCCGACTCTTTATAAGCATTTATGCATAAAACTTTCACTTATAAAATATAGACCATATCAACCATATGTGACTGTAGTAAATAGTCGAGCACGATGCAAACATTGCCGTTATTTCTTAAAATACATCATCAGCATGCCATCGATCAAATACAGCACCTATTGAACCAAGAAAAGAGTGATTTTTAGGGCAATGAACTTTACAGCCAGAGGAAGAACTGAAGGAAAATTATCGAGTGGACGGTTACCTACAATAAATTTCGATTTTGCAGTATAAGAGTAGGTACATACCTACTCAATCATTTTTTCAACTTTTCAAATTCACTATGAAGTTTTTGAGATTTTCATTTTTTTTTCAATTTTCCAAGAAATTACTCTTTTAGCTAATTAGAACCTAATTTTTCGAACCAACACATTGAGTTCGCCATTTGGAAAAAGGAAGTGAAGAGGAGAAATAGAGAAGGAAGGAAAAGGATTTGTTACAATACAAATGAGTAGCATTAATTTCGACCAATCAGAATTTAGTATTGCAGAATTAAAAAATTTAAGTGAAAACGTTTCAAAATTTGAGACAGATTAAAATACCAAATTTTATCCAAAAGCAGTAGAAAATGAAAAAATTTGGTAGGATATTGAGAAAAGTAATATAAAATCTATAGCGATGAAAATATGAAAAAAATTGCTCGAAATTGTCAAAAAAAATTACCAAGTAAAATTAGTTTTAAAACGCTTTAAAATCAAGCAAAATTCAATAAAATGGCAAAATAAATCCCAAAATTGATGAAAATCACAAAAATTGGCGAAATAAACATACGAAAATTGATTAATAATGATAATCAAAATAAACGCAGCGTGGAAATTTTCTTGAAATACACGAAAAATCGGCCCAACTTACATAAAAATCAGTACGAACTCGTCAGAAAATCAGTAAAATTAGTCTAAAAATTATTTTAAAACTTGGTAAAACATCTTCAAAATTGGGTGAAATAACGTCAAATTTTTCTCAAATTCTACTTACCTAGGTAATTTTCATTCATTTTTTATCACTCGTGCCAATTCGTTTATGATTTTTAAACACTTTAATCGTTAGAGGATTTTACAAGTTGAATTTACCAATTTTCTCAAAATTTGTGAAAAAATGCATACCTACCTACAAAGTTATTTAATGTGTAGATAACTTGGTTCATTTAAATTATTCAAGTGACTCTAAGTTTTTTTTTTTTTTTAATATACATAAAACTTTTATTATACTACATATTTAAATTTAACACGATAGGTAACTATGGGGTTTTGAAAGAATTCTCGCCAAGCTTCATAAAAATGCAGTTTTTAGAACCTTGAATAATTCTCAAGAATTTTTCAACTTTGAACGCTTCATTTAATTATGAATTAAAATTAAAATTGACCAAAAATCTATTTCGAAAAATTAGAATTGTTTTGCAGTTTAAATTACAGTTTCCCGAATACTCAATTTGGAATCAAAAATGAAATTTACAAAGAAATCAGACGAAAATTTGATTCAATTTGATATTGAAGAGTTGAAATTCGCCGAAAATTCAACACGCCAAACTGCGATTCAATTTGAAATCATCGATTTGATTTAACTTAATAATTCTGCTTATTGTAAAATCAATTCAAAATCAGAAAACCCACACCGAAAATTTGTCAAGTAAAGCTCCAATTTTCTATGATACTAAAATTAAAATTAACCAAAACTTTTTTTGTTGCAAGTATGTCTATTTTAATTTGAAATTGAGGTTTAAAAAAAGTACCTATTTATAAGTATTTCAATACAATATTTATTTGAAAATTGAATTTAAAATCTATCAAAAATATGCCACAGGCCCAGACATCTGAATTTGATCTAATTCGAAACCAAAATAAAAATTCGGCCAGGAAAAATTTAATCGAGTAAAAATCAAAATTAACTGAAATCTTATCAGCAAAAACTTCAATTTCGTTTCAAACTGAATTTAAAATTAATCAAAAAATTAGTTTATAAAAATTCGAATAAATTTCAAATCAACATTCAAATTCACTCACAAATTTATCAGATGAAAGAGCATTCGGCATGAAAAACGGCAATTTAAAATTAATCAAAAAATTAGTTTATAAAAATTCGAATTAATTTCAAATCAACATTCAAATTCACTCACAAATTTATCAGATGAAAGAGCATTCGGCATGAAAAACGGCAAACTCTCTCCTCTTTTCGGATTTAAGAAACCATCAGAATTTTCGTCGGCTGTCTCAAAATTTTTTTGCAGATCAAAAAATCAATTATTTTGAATGTTGCTACCTATTTTTTTTTTGAACTGGCAGTCATTTTCAATTTAAAGAGCTAACGAGGGAATGAAATTTTGCTCACGTGTTGAGAGTATAACTCATCCAATATTTGGTGTTTTTGACTTAAACCTCATCTGAAAATTGAAGGAGCAAGAGCAAATGAATTTTTGAAGTCAATTTTTGAGCATGGTTTCTGACAAAACTTTTCAAAGTAAACATAAAAAGGATTCTCTCATAGATAGCAGGGAATTAATCTCTGAAATTAATGGCGCTATGAGCGAGCTAATGAATTTTCAAGAGTGCCCCATAATTTCGACTAATTATTGCCATCTCCTTCAATTTCAAAGGTAGGAAATTTCACAAAAATAACATTTTTTGCTCGTTTCGAAAAGTTACACAAACATTTGACAATATTGTTAAATTTTCAAAAATATTGAGGAACTCATTTTGGAAAAATAATTTTATTATCAAAACATGACTACTTAAAACTCCTTCCGTCAACGATAAGCACTTTCATAAAAAAATGTTCTTGTTCATCTCGAAAAATTATACAAGAATTCATAGTCAGTAGAACTTTAAAATATTGCCACTTTGGATGCTTGTCCCTTCATTTTTCAGGTTAGGCACGAGTCAGATGGATCGAATATCAACTGTTTGTTACCCTGTCACCTCCTCTTCTCCCTTCCCTTTTGTTTTCATTGGCAATTTTCACTTCTGACCATGCCTGTTAAGACTTGAAAACCTGTTCTCAATTTAAAAACCTTTCTTCATAATTCAAAGAGAAAATTGTTTCATTTTTTGTTTGAAGTATGTATCTAGATTCTAGATCTACCCAAAATGAACTCAATTTCAGATAATGAATGACAAGAAACTGATACGACGTTCTTATGAGCACAATACACACCAAATACCTACCCAGGAAAAGGAAATTTAATAGGCATTCAGGATTTAGTGGTGAAATTATTTTCCTCTTATCCATAATAAATAAAACACCTCAATTTTCTACTTTTGTTTTCCAACACGCAGCAATTTTTTCGATAATATATTTTCATCTAAGTTTTCAGTCAAGTTTTACATTTTGTTCTCATCTGAATATAAACCTACCAAAAAAAAAAAAAAAAAAAATGAAAGAGAAAAAAAGGAGAAAAACAAACACAATACCTGCAGGCATCTACCAACTCTACACAACATCTAAGCTTTAATAAACTTCAATCAAAATTCTATTTTTGACAAAAAAAAATTTCGGCGCAAAAATGTAAAAACTAAAGAGAAATTGAACGAAATAATATTTTTTTCCCTCTCAAACTCGTAAACGTCAGAATATTTACAATAACATTTAATTTAGGTACCTGTTTATTTATTTTTTTATTTTCTTTTTGAGGAATAAAAAAATGAACACGTCGTAAAAAAAATAAAACCAAATTAAATTGTATACAGACGAATAGCTATGTACTAAAGTACATAAACACTGGTGGAAAAATTTTTCAAAGCAAATCTAAATCGCGAACACCAGTGGATGGATAGAGAGGAGCAAAGACGCAGGTATAATATTATGACGAGAATGGTTTCATCCATCAAAAATACTTTTAAAAAGCAAAATTACCGCCAACCAAAAAAAAAAAAAAAAAAAAAAACTTGCAAAAGGAATTGTCAACAAAAATCTGTTCATTAAGTAACTTTAATGAAAAAATTCATGATATCAAAACATCGCCAAGCAATTTTCATTCAGCAGTTGTGATCAGGAATTGATATGGAATTTCAAATTAATTTGGTACTTACTGAAATAAAATATCCATAAGTTTGAGAACTGAATTGAAAAACCGGACCGATAAATTCCGCCGGCGCTTGGCCCGGTTTTTCAATTCAGTTCTCAAACTTATGGATATTTTATTTCAGTAAGTACCAAATTAATTTGAAATTCCATATCAATTCCTGATCACAACTGCTGAATGAAAATTGCTTGGCGATGTTTTGATATCATGAATTTTTTCATTAAAGTTACTTAATGAACAGATTTTTGTTGACAATTCCTTTTGCAAGTTTTTTTTTTTTTTTTTTTTTTTTGGTTGGCGGTAATTTTGCTTTTTAAAAGTATTTTTGATGGATATCACGACTTTTTTTTTTTTTTTAATGTGTACATATTGTAAATTGTACTCCAAGAAGTTTAGAATATCAGATTTTTGTTGACAATTCTTTTTGTTTTTTTGTACCTAAGTTTTTTTTTTTGGTTGGCGGAATTTTTGCTTTTTAAAAGTATTTTCGATTGATATCACGACTTTTTTTTTTTTTTAATAATGTACATTATCATAAATTATTTTTTTTAAATAATGTACATTATCATAAATTATTAATGGGAATTCGGGTACACTCCAAGAATTTTAGAATATTTTGTTAATTAAATCACAAAGTTTCTCACTAGAAGAACACTACCGAACCGATATGAGTCAAATTTCGTACATTGATTTAAATTAGGGTATTATTTCAAAATATAACGTTGGTTATTTAAAAAAATCATTTTTGACTCCCTTTTTCACAATTTTAAAATTGCTTTCCCCCATAAAACCCCCCAAAATTGAAAATTTCTCGTTTTACCGTAGAAAAGGGTCATCTACATTATATTCGGTATCATTTTGCAAAATTTCCAGCAAATCGGTTCATTTGGAGAAGCTGTAGCCTTGTCAACGGAAATTTAAGCATCAAATTTCATGAATATTTTCATTTTTCACTCTCAATCACCCTAAAAATAAAAATTGTTTGCTGTACCATAAAAAAGGGTCATCTGCATCATATTTAATACTACTGTGCAAAATTTCAAGCAAATCGGTTCAATTGGAGGAGCTGTAGCCTTGTCAACAGAAATTTTCATGAATTTTCATGCTGAAATTTCCGTTGACAAGGCTACAGCCTCTCTTAATGAACCGATTTGCTTGAGATTTTGCACATTGATAGTGAATATGATGTAGATGACCCTTTTTTATGGTACAGCAAACAATTTTTATTTTTTGCGTGGTTTAGAATGAAAAATGGAAATAGTCATCACGAAATTTCATGCTTAAATTTCCGTTGACAAGGCTACAGCCTTTCCAAATGAACCGATTTGCTTGAAATTTTGCACAGTGATGGCGAATATAATGTAAATGACCCTTTTCTACGGTACCGCGAAAAATTTTCATTTTGGGGGTGTTTTAGGGGGGAAAGAAATTCTAAAATTAAGAAAAAGGGGGTCAAAAATAATTTTTTTTCAAAACTGACGTTGTATCTAGAAATAACTCATTAATTTACACCAGTGTACGAAATTTGACTTGAATTGGTTCAGTAGTTTTCTCTTGACACGAAGATTAGTGATTTCAAAAATTACCCCAAAATGCTAACTTTGGGTATTTCAATCTACATCATTTTTTACCGTAGAAAGTTTGTAAGTATACCAAATTAAAGCTCTCGTTGATGTCAACAACATATCAAAAAATCAGATTCGTGCGTTTTTTTATTCGCGAGAAATTCATCATCGAAAATACGCTTAGTTGTTCAGGGAATGTAAGCAGTAAGTGGCCGGACTGTCATCGCGTTTGGTATTATCGTTTTTGGTTTTTTTTTGTGTTCGTTTTTTTTTCTTGCTTGGCGGGGCAGTCCGACCGGACTGCTTGATTCGATCATCTCGACCATGTTTTTGTTTACTAGAAACACGGAAATCTGGTCCATATACTTAATGATATAATCTGCTAACAGGGTATCAGGTATACATATAAAGCTGACCCTTGGCCAGGAATTGTATGGAATGTATCATCGCTCTCGTACGTATCGGATTTATCTACAGAGTAACTACTTATGGGGAGAGAAGACCAACAACGAGTAGGTATTGTAACGGATGCTAATATGGAGACGGATTTGCCGAATGAAGGAGTCCCAATCCGAGTTTTTATCAATAGTCATATAATTGGAAATCGCGAGCGCATGAATTAATCCCCAAAGAAGGGATCGTCGTCGCGATAAAGAAATTAATCATTTTCAAGGAAAACATCAACAGTTTTCCCAGGACTGGATTAAATATACGAATATCGATTGCCGAATAATTTTCAGCATCTACTGTAGGTACCTATATACCATTTTATGTATATAAACTTTAGCCAGCCACCCTACCTGTCCTGTACCTGCCTCTTTTGCACGTTCGACGAAAGGTAATTCTACTTATACCTTTTGTTTGCTGCCTCAGGTGAAAAACACACAGCAGACTTTTAGGCATTCTGGCGGCCAAACTTTCAAACAACGCACGCGTTCGACGCGAACCGACCAGAAATTTTAACGTGAGTAACACGTTTTCTCTTTATTTACTATAACGTCATCGTTTCAAGTAGTTGTGCAGGTTATTGGCAGCATTTGCGGAGATTTTTTTGTTTCGTTGATGTAAATTTTTTTCGCACGTTTTCGTCTCTGTGGTGATCTCGTTGCCGCGATAAAACTTATTTTTAATTTTGTATTTTTTTGGTTCAATTTTTTTTTATTATAATGGTTTTAAACGGTTATCGATTGATCGAGTTCGTTACATCGAGTGATTTTCACCTAATTGACTCGGAGTACTGAGACGAAGCTCGTGATCTGCATTAATTGGATCAAAGATCAGGTAAAATATTCCACCCCTCGAGGTGCTCATTATATTTTCCTATCTTTAATTTATAATTTAAAAAAAAACGTATTCTTAATTTAAAATTATTCTCGTACCAGCAAAATTCCGCCGATTTGAAAAACAGCATGCAGACGTATCGAGTTTCCTGTTCGATCTCTCTAACCCTCGTTCCGTTAAACTTTTATTACCGCACGTTATCGTATTTCGATGAAAATCTTTCCGACTAAAGTGCCATTTAAGCTGAATTAAGTAATTTTTTAATGGCATCGAATCACCCAACAGATTTCCAAAGCTTCAAGAGTACCTACTTTCTCGCTGTCAAATAAACGTCAAGTGGGCAGCAATTAGAAGCTTGTGAAAAAATATTTTTTAAAGTGATTCGACTCTCGCTATCTTGAAATCTTCGTATCGATAAGTGTAACCTTTACTTTATAGAATTTTTCGACCATGTTTAATCCTTAAAATAAGCTCGTTTCCTTCCAATGAATTTTTTTCATCCTCGTGTTGAGAATTTATCGTCGATTTTTCCCCCTCTTATTAGGTGCAGCAAAAAAATTTTCTCATTTTTAATCTTTTTTTTTTTTTTTTGAAACGAGACGGGAAGAGGAATCGACAATAAATTTAAATTCAATAAAGTAAGGGGAAAAAATTCGAATAAAATTCATTTAGATATTCGGCGACCAAAACCACCGTCATGGAAAACTCATCTAGGATAAAAAAAATTCCTCAAACGAATACCATCGTAACTTTACATTCTTAACGCATTTTTTTTTTTTTTTTTGCATAAAAAAATAATCATATAAAAGTTACAAAAATGGTGACTCGTTAGAAGGCACGGCAGGCGGAATAATTTTAAAAGGAATTGAAGTATAATAAAGAATAAGCTTAGTTGTATTCGAATTACGTTCTCTTGCTTGAAAAATTCTCACTGAAAAGAGATCTTTTATGGTTTGATTCCGAGATCCTTGAGATTTTTTGGATTTTTATTCCATTGACCTCTTTATTTTTTTCTCAATTTCTACGCAGGGTTTGTTAAACTTTTTAATATTTTTCCTTTCCTCGTGCACTTGTTTTACTAATTTTTAAATTAAAAAGAAAGAAAATTGATACTTTTTGAATATTTAAATCAAGTAATAATAATTTTATCATAACTTAACTCCAAACTCATCTTATCTTATTTAATTATATTTCGTCAAAAAAATATTCGTCTACGAAATGACAACCATCTAATTATTTTCAACGCACCTTTTACCAACGAAAGTACAATTGTATTCGTACAGTTGTTCTCGTAAAAGTATTTTCAATTATCGTTACATTCTTTTTTTTGCGGTTTACTTTTACCGTAGAAGTTGTTATTTTTTTTTTTTGCAAATCGATAATAACCTAGCTGGGTATTTACGAAACAACGCAATAATTACTCTTTAGCCCACGCAAATCGCAACTTTCCCAGACAGCGAACAATACTCCCAATCATATTATTGAGGAAATGTTGAAAACATGATGCAAAAATTACTCTCGCTTTGTTAAACGACTAAACTCTCGAAACTTCTCTCACAGGAGGGAGGCAGAAAATGAATTTTTTACTCTTTGTGCCAACGATTAGGTACCTACTTCTTCAAAGTGGGAATAAGTTTATTGGAATTTTTATTGAAATTTCTATCCGAAGTAATTGCCCACTTCGGTAGTTAAATTTCGTTTGAACTGAAAATTTCCTCTATAGACGGTAAACTCGTAAATTGGAAGCGTTTATGGGAGGTCTAGATTCGAGTTGGTAGGTCAGTAGTGAACCGTAAGTACTTAGGTAATAAATGTAAACAATGTGGGAGAAAAAAAGTTACATTTTGTTGGTTTTGCACGAGCCCAAAAATAATTAAGTTTTGCTTTACAGGCGAACCTTTTAAATAATGGATTTGTTTTCGAGTCTGAAAATGATAAAAATTGGTTGGTATTTTGATAAAACTATCTAAGTATGAAATTTTGTCCCTAAAATAATTCAAATTTGGAACTACGTATTGAACAAGGGTTTAAATTGACGCAAGGCTGCTCAAACATTTATCACGTCATTTTTCAGTCCATCAGTAAGGCTCGAGAGCCCCCTCCCCCCACATTGCATCTCTCAATATACCATAAAAATTACTGCAGATAGGGTCAATGGTGTTTCATTTACTCAATTTTTTAGCAGGAATAGGAAACCGTCTCATACCTGTGAATTTTTTCAATAATTCGACGACCGAAACGTACCTAATACCTATCTAAAGGAAATTATTTTTGATGACAGAATTAGATAACGTGTCCTTAATTGATTCAGTGTCTCCTAAAATCAACATGAAAATGTTGAAGTCATTGACGCGCTGCCCTATACTCATTCTATGTATCTGTGATGATAGCTTTATTATTTCGAGACATGCAATTTTTTCATTTAAAAATCATCAAGGTAACAATCACTGGATCAGCGAACTTCTTAATTTATATACTCGGCTACCTAGATATCTATTTATCTATAAATAGGAGTGAATAGTAAATATTGGGATGGGTCGTCATTTAATTTTTTCGTGGGGAGGGGTAAATGATGACGTCAAAAGAACGTGGCATAAATTGAAGGCCATAGAGGTAATTTTAATTCCTGCTTTCTTTATTCATCTCTGATTACAATGTGCTTTGCAGAATCACGCGTGAATTTGCTGATAGCCTATTTTGAATAAATCATCGTACGAGTGTCAACATTATCATACTTACCTTGTTTCAAGAGTTATTTCACATAATTATATCGTCACATTTCATAGATTTCTGAAGTACGAGTAGATAGGCACTTTTGCCTCAATTTTTTCCAAGTTTTTTGAAGAATTATAATAAGCAGGTTACAGCTGTATGTTAATCCAAAGCACACCGGGAACGATCATCATTATATAGTCAAAATTAAGATTTTAGGGACCCCTGTAAAACACATACCTATTGTTCTTCCTTATAAAGGAACTTGTCGATCACACAGTCATTAATTTCCTTCATTTTTCCATTGAGCATGAGGATCCATAGACTTGACTCGGGTAGAAAAAACCCAGTTACCAAATCAAAGAATAATTGGAGGTCTTACAAGGGCTTGAATTTTACAAATCATCTTGAAAAATTGCACATTATAAGTAGATAAAAAAAAAACATACCCACAGTTGAATTATTGCACAGGTAGGCCTATTCCAAAAAATATTCATGATCAATTGATTATTTTTTGAGGTTCGGCAACACCATATGTCAATACTTTGTAGTACATATCAATATTTTATTTAAAATATCGACTACTTTTTCATCAATATTTTTCAGTTTGATACTTTGTAGTTATTAGTGTCAAAATTTAATTTTTGCCCCCAAAAATTATGAAAAAAATTGCAAAAACTTGAAAATCCATTCAAAATAACTCAATATTGTCTTCTAACGACTAGAAAACGTTTGCTTTTTTCACACTTCTACACTCTGGTGAATTTCAAAAAGTTCTTTTTTAGATTTTTCATCACTTTTTGGCGATCATTGCAGAGAATAATCCATCATAAAGTATGTACCTACCTACATATCAGGCTCGGCATTTTGAGTATTGATATTTCTGAGGTTTGATGCTTGTTTGCTTGAGGTTAAACATATTTCATCTCAAGAAGTAGTGATACCATAAGTATCGACACTTCTTTCGAGTATTGACAAGATAGAACCAACTATTAGGTATCGATCATTAATATCTACCAGAAGGGGGGGAGCAGTATGAAATCCTGAGTGAAGCTCTCATTAAGGCTTCGTGTGAAAGAAAAGGAACTAGAGATGTGCTTGACTGATTGCCTTGCGAAAAGTTGAAATTAAAAGAGCACTAGACGTCAAGAGGAAAATTCTGACTTTTTTTGCAAATTTGGAATTTTCCACCTCCCACCTCCTCCCCCAAAGTTGTTACCTCGAGTGAGAAAATAATTCCCTATTTTTTATTTTACCCCTATCTACAAAAAAAGTGATGCTGCTAGCCCCCTAAGTTGAAAAAAAAAGTTTTACCTAGGTATTCATGAAAATTCTTTGTTGCTGCATCAGAATTTTTCTAAATAATCCCTTTTTTTTGATAAAAAACTTTCTCCGGCCCTTCAAACCATATTGGCTCCCAAGTAAGGAGTCCCTCAAAGTTGAAAAAATCACAAAAAAAGGGAAAATTTGTTGAAGATATCTCATTTTCACATTAGAATTGTTCTATATATCTAACCCCCTTCTCAAGAAAAAATCAATGTTGGACTCCCAAATGATGCTGGCTCTCCTGTATGGAGCCCCTTCCTCCAAGTTTGGAGGAAAAATGTATGAAAAAATTGATATCTGCAGAAATGTTTTGAAAATTTTTCATTCATGTGTAGAACCTTTCTGAATAGTTGAGCACTTTTTCACCCCCCCCCCCCCCCCCCCGATCTCCTAAATCATGTAGGTTCCTTATAAAGCCCCTCAAAGTAAAAAAAAAATAAAAAAAAAAATCAAAAATGCATATCTGTACTTTGAAAATGCTTAATTTCTGAGCAGACGAGTACTTTTAGATAACCACTTTTTCAAGAAAAACACCCACTGGTCTTCCAAATGATGTTGGTCCCCTTCTATGAAACCCCCAAAATTGAAAAATATTGAAAAAGATGAAAATTGATGTTTGTACTTAGGTACAAATGATATGAAAATTGTTCATCTCTGAGCAGAATGCTTTTAGATAATTTTTTTCTTCAGAAAAACCTTTCCTCAGTTTCCCCCTACAATACTGACCACCTACATAGACACCTCCAAAGTTGATTTTTGTTTTTAAATGGAGGTAAAGTCTTCTCTGCGAGGAAACTTTCAAAAGCCAAATCTCATTGATAGGGATTCTAAGTATTTATAAACACACCCCCCCCCCCAAAAAAAAAAAGATTCCTTCAATTTTTTAAAAAAATTTTCCAATTTCAACGCACTGAAGCACACTGATGAAATATCACAATTGGATCCAAAATTTTTGACGTTTTATTGCCATACACCCACAGGTGGCTGAGTTCTTAAAATTAAATATAAATAGGTACCTACTATCTAGGTATCTAAACACAAATGCAAAATTATTTTCATTATTCGACTACCAAATTTTTTGAATTTTTATACGCCCACTTTTACATTTTATACGCGAAAAAAGATGAAAAGAAACACAAAACCATTTACTTGATCCTAATCATAAAATTTTATCAACATTTTCACCTCACTTTCCTTCTCTTTTTTTCTTCATATCTCGGCTACAACATTAGGTACCTAGTTTTTTTTTCTCTCAAAAAAGAAGGAAGTACCAACGAAATCCCATTCTTGCTAAAAAATTCATGTTTCGTTTTACTTTAAACTTTTAGCTGCGTTGTTTTGAAATTTTTGAATGCGTTAACGAGCCTCATTCTTTTTAGACGACGGATTTACACTCGATATGAAACATTTTTTCACGGTCACAACGAAATAAGATGGAGCAGGATAAATTTACAACTGAATATTTTATTCCAAGTTGAACGTAACACGTCGTATTATACCTACTCTTACAGCTGAACACTGAACAGGATATTATAATTCGAATAAACTGATTCGGGACAATTTGACACACCGAGTCGTGAATTTCGCGAGCAAATAATCTTTTTTCTCATAGCGACGCGACGAGAAAAGGAAAAATATCGCGACAGGAGGAGGATGGGGGTGGAGGGATGGCAGGGGGATGGGGGTTGAACGACGAGATGAGTTTGACGATAATCGCGTATGCCGGAAAACGCTTATAAATGGGCGAAACTTTAAAGTAAACGAAGGAAAGCGGCTGCGGAAAACAAACAAGCCGAAGTCGAGTCGAGTTCATGATAACACGAAAGTGAAAAGAAGCAAAACAAACAAAATGAAAGTAAATACGATGGAAAATAAGACGGAAAAATTTATGCATTTTGAGAAATACCTACTCTTTTGTAGGGTAGTAGGTGCAGGTACCGGCTTTCGTATATTTTTGTCCTGCTTTAAAAGCTCTTCCTCTCAGTGCAGCTACCTATAAGGTTTATAATCTGGCACCTTGGGATAGATATGTTTGTTCAGCTGGTGTTGTATACATAATCGAAAATATGACTTATATTTAAAGATAATTTAAAGTACAGATGAAAAAATACCTAAGGATTATACAAGGCGTCCTACAGAAAAGAGTATATAAATGAGAATATAAGGCAGTGTTGTCATCTTAGCACAATCATTGAAAGATTTTTAAAAATTCGTCAAAAATCGAAAAATGAACTTTGGTAGCTCAAAATTTAGTTCCCAAGTGTGGGTGATATGCTATTTAAGTGAGCCAATTTTCAGCCCAATCGAAGTTGATGGGTTGTAAAAGGTCTTTATTTTTAATCATACCCATCCAAAAGCAAAATATATGACAAACATTTGATTAAAAGGGACATTGGGACACCTTGTATAATAAAGGAAATATACTATGCAGTCCCTACACATTCCATAATTATTTTATCGTATTTAAATTTATCCGATTCTATAGTCACGGTCATCTTTTTGGCGATATCCTATCGTATAAGTGAGTAAAGTGAAACAATGTCAACAAAAGTAACAGTTGAAAGATTTATTAATGCTTCAAATACATCCAGAGAAGTACGAGTAGCTCAGCCAAGAATGATTTTTATGGTCGTCCGAACGAAACACTAGGATGAAGTGGACCTTTTTCCATCTCTTTACCTCGCACGTTATCGAGTTTTGTATATAAATAAATTCACCGAGATTTGTAATTTAATTTCATCAATTCTACCGTACCTACACTCGCTCGACTCCATCGCTAAAAGACAAATTACCTCACTTTTGTCTTTGAAGTCGATTAATACGGTTCCGGCCACGTCTACGATACCCTTACCTACCATCTTTGTGGCGAATCACCTACGCAGCTTTATGGCGTTTTCATTTACTCTCGAATTTGAGCAGAATCGTAAAAAGTTACTGATTTATGAAATTTTAAAAATTGACATCGGACATAATGCGAAAAATGTATATATAGATCGATGACTCTTTTATACAAATTTAAGTACTAACTGTAATATGTGTACTAAAAGTATAAAATTCTCTACTACTGCGTATAATTTTATCGGCTATATAGTATTTGGGTTCTTGTCATAAATAAATTTTTTAACCGTTTAAAAATACAATTTCTTTATGACGTCTTCGCGACGTATGTAGTGTACTTGACAATTGCACGACATAATCAAATCACAAACGATAACCTAGACGAAAGGGAGAAAAATCATTTTATTATACAACATCAAAAGCTCGTAAAAAATAAAACCATGTGAAAGTTTTATTTTCAACGGAAAATGTGCAAAGAAATGACAGCTTTACACAGTTTTTTTTTTCTCTCTCTCAAAACTGCATAATGTTTCAAAAGTTATGTGCATGATTTTGTAAACAATAAAGTCGCTGTGCGAGTGTTCCAGGTTTAGAATTCGGTTTGTTTGAAAATATTACACTAAATGTGACTCATACATGAGGTTTATAGTGTTCAGGACTGTGTATTGTGAGTTTCATAACGATGAAACCCTCAAATATTGGAAAGAATCGTCAAAAATTATTTTATGCATTTTTTTTTCTATAAGAAAAACAGGAAATTTTGTACTTATCGATCACAAAAAGAAAAACTCCATTTTCACATCTCATCCCATAAGTTTACGAACGAGATTTGACTGTGAGAGAAAATTATATCTACCGATTAATTGTTGTAAAACTTTGTGATGATGATTTTTTGCCCAGCATGCAAATTGAAGGAGCTATTATCACATTTGAGGGGTTCCATTGAAAAGGGGCCTTGGTCAATTTTTTTGTATTTTTTTGATTTTTACAGTTTTGAATGTATTTAAAATTATTATTTTTTATTAATTCCATCATATTCAATGATATTGAAAATATTCTTCCATGAAAAAAAGACGATTTGGAAAATGTTTGCTTGTAGAAAAAATTGTCAAGTCTATTTTGAACTTGTGAAAATCAGTGAAGAAAAAAATTGACTTAGACCCCTTTTCCACGAAGCCTCACATTTAAAATGAAACTTGCAAAATACAAACTGGATAGATAGGTAAGGACAACTTTTAAAGTTACATTGCTCCTTCAATTTTGATTACAGGTCAGAAAATCTTCACTATAGTTACAACCTGTCCAATCCCAGCTCATATCCCTAATTTAATACACGATGTTCAACAAAAACCAATTTATGGATAAAAATGCACAACTTTTGTAAACATTTTGTAGAATTTTTTCGAAATTTTTGCAAAACCTTGAGCAGGCTGTTTTTAAGATTCTCTTTCCCTCTTTCTTTCAATTAGTTGCAGAGTGACTGGTTCATTATAATTTACCAAATTGAGCATTTTCATTTTTCACAGCTTTTTCAGCAGCAAATCCCATTACTTTTTCACTTCAAAATAATAAATTAGGCAAAAATGAATTTTTTTTACAAATTTTAAATGAAAAACGTTAAATTTTTGAGCCAAACGCATAACTTTTTTAGCATTTCCTCGATTATTAGCAGTGTTCTTCTAAAATGCAGAACATTTTTGTTCAACGTGTAGGACTTGCAACACAAATTAATCACCATTCACCATGTAATTTTTTTTCAAGATTTGGTATTTGGAAATATTTTTGAAACCGAGTTTTTTTAGTTGTGGTCAATTTTTTTTCAATCAGTGATAGGCTTACGTGATTTAAATTTTTTTTTGTGATATGCCTCGCTCTTCAACACGCTGTCGGAGAAGTATATTTTTTGAAGTTTCAATCAGAAAATATTTAGAAAACATTTTCACAGAAATTGATGAAAGAAACGTACCTATGATGATGAAAAAACAACAACAACAAACGACATAAAAATGTAAGAATTACTGCCAAATTTATTTTGAACTTGAAAACTAAGCGAAGGGCTGTTAAATTTTGTTAATTGGTAACAACTAAAAAGATCCTATAAAAAGTCACAAAACTCCAAAATGGGACATTTTATTCATAAGAGAATAATTTAGATCTGTACATGGAAAAATCAAAAGAGCATTCAAAAATACCTGAATTTCATTGTGCGATTTTTGATGATTTTTTCGCAAATTCACATTCGACTCTTTTTCCATGAAAAAATAAAGAATTCAAAATGTTGAAAAATTGAGGCAGAAATCTGAAATTTGTTTTATTGATGGTGAATTTCATTTCCAATGGCTGGGTCTACCACAAGTCGATTTGAAAGGAGGTTTCAAACAGGATTTTGACTAAGTTTCAGCTCTTATAGATCGAAAGATCACAAAGACGATCAATTCGAATTGATATGTAAACGCCGAATAATATTTTGACTCATTTTATGACGGCCTTCCTAAAACTGGAAAATCCAAAAATCTGCTCGAGGCTCCAGAATAGTTCAAAATCATCTTCAATTGATTTGAAAGGACGTGGGAAAAATTTGTTTCGCAGAATTCCCTCTCCCTGTAAAACTTTTCTGGGGGGAGAAGGAATTTTTTTGACAGAAAATCAGATAAATAAGTATGTTTTTAAAGATGCTGATTCTGATCTTCGAAAATGTTTGACTCTAAAATCTTTGAACTCTCCCGAGGGAACAGATTTTGACAACCATATTATTGCATCTTTCAAAATTTTAGGTTCCAACCTCTCATGAAACTAAGTTTGATTTTGGAATCGAACCAGTTTCTGAACCAGAATTGGTGCCCTCGAAAATTAATCATGATTCGATAGGTAGGTACCTACATACTATATAACTTTTTTCAATGGTTTGAAATTTTTTATATTTTTATCCTTCCTTTAAGTATAGGTCAATTTCGCGAAAGTATTGTTAAAAATTCATAATGTGAAGAAACGGAAAAGGAACTTTAAAAGTCCCTACATAAAGAAGCCATTTTCTCTTAAATTTCCATGCTTGGTCCTTTTTTTCTGGTACGAATATTACAAGAAAAATCTTTCTTAGGGATGAATTTCGGGGAAAGAACTTTCATTCGTAAAAAAATGTTACCCTGCGTACATACTTATGCAAGAATTTTCCCTCAAGTTGAATTTTACACAGAGAAAATTTTTCCTGTGTTGACAGTTTGAAAATAAGATGGATATTTAACCTTCTCGCTTTCTTTCTCAATTTCAAAAAATTTAAACTTTTTTCCTGAATAGTAAACCCCATAAATTTTTGAAAATCAGCCAGAAATCTGAAAAAAAATTGGCAAACCAAGTTTGGCCGGCTTGGAGAAGTATTTTTTTTACATGACTTTCCAATTTTTTGTTGGAACCAACATTTTTTTGGTTAGTTGGGACACCTGCTTCGTGAGTCAAAAAATTGGAACAGTAAGCAAATGAATAAGAACGAAACATTTGACCAATTGAACTCGGGGGGGGGGGCAGAAATAACACTCCCATTTCAAATGTATGGGGTTAAACGACCAGCGAAAAGTGCAGTGTCACAATATGAAAAATATTTCCTAGAAATTAGAATGATAAATCCTCCCTTCTCCTCTTCCCTTATTTTTCTTCTCCTTCAGCCATATGACAATATTTCAGTCTATTTTCCAGGTTTTTAAAAAAAATCAACAAATGAAGAGTGATATTCCAAAACTCGCTTTGTCCATTTTTATCAAAGTTGGGTTTTCAGTGGTACCTGGTAGATGAAGTATTAACCCACATTCCTACATCATCAACCTACCAAAATGAGGTGTTTAACTCACCTAAATAACCAATTCACTAAAAATTAAAAAAAAAATAACGTTCCGAAACGCGTTTTGTCCATTTTTATTGAAATTTTTTTCAGCAGTATTTAGTGGATGAAATGTATACCTACACTCCTACATCATAAATCCACCCAAATAAAGTGCTAAACTTGCCTAAAAAGCCAATTTACCCGTTTAAAGGGAAACTGTTTTTCCTCTCTCCTGAAAAGTTGTGAAAATGGACAAAGCGAGTTTTGGAATATCACTCTTCAAATACTTAGTGAAAATTTTAGACTTTTTGAACAAAAAACTCTATAAAAATGTTGAAATTGGATCAAAATCTTGATTTATTTTGAAAAAAGCAAGTACCTATCCTTGAAAGAGTCAAGTAGCTAGCTACTGATTTACTCGTAGTAACTAATTGAAAATGGCAAAAATGTAATATTTTCATAAAAATGTAAGAAATATCGTAAAATTAATTCAAGTAATTTAATTTTCTCTCGCTTTGCCAGGTACTTTTTCAGTCTGCTCAGCTTAATCGAGAGCAAACGTTTGAAAAATTAAATTAAATGAAACCAGCAAAAAGTTACACCGCACCGTATACTCTCGTCAGCATAAAAAAATATGATCTCGATGCAAAAAACTATACGTACTTTTTGGTTGATTTTTCTCAAATATAATTTTTATTCAACGTCACTTGCAGAGAAAAAAAAACGAAAAAGAAAACTGCAGCAATAAAATACGTACATCTCGTAAATGGTGAAATTTTAAATAAAAATAAGATGTAGCTAAATTAATTTTACCTCTGGTTATATTCCATTCATCGTTGAACAGATATGACATAACAATATCGACACAACACAAAAGAACGAAATGACAGCGAATACATTTCATTCTTGTTCTGCAATCACTCGAGCGTAGTATTTGTTTTGTTACAATTTGATTAAAAATCCTTCGTTTCCGCGTCGCGCGTCGGTCGTTGAAGCAAAATAAAAAGCGCAACTTTTAAAAATACCAACAGCAGATAATACAAAGTGATTTTTTTCTACCTATAAAAAAAAGGAGGAAGAAAAAAAATTAGGGTTGGACTGAAATATCGCGAATTAATTTTATTAATTTTCATAATTACCATCGAGATGGCCTCCAATAAAGATATATAGGTGATGAGTGACACGTTATATAGGCTATACGATAGAGGTAAAAAAATGAACAATGACACAGCATAGCGCAAATTAGTCAAGATCAAAGACCATTGTTCGGATAATTTTTTTTTACTAAGATGTCGTTTGATTTATTATGAAAAGATGAAAAGCCAATGAACTCCAAGTTGTTCCGAACTATAGTGAAATATCAACGAGAAAGCCAATTTCCTACCTTGTAATAGGTTTAATGGGTAAAATAATTTTTTCAAACTTGCCAGCAAGTTTTTTCAAAGTTGAAATTTTTTTTACACCGTTCTCAAGTCATTACAAGTTGACTTCTCGACAATTTCTATTTCACGTTTAAATTAAAACTTCGCCTCGTTTTAAAGGAATGCCTGAGTAAGCTACACAAGAGAGAACCATGCTCTTGCCGTCACCGAATCGAGCTACTAAGCGAGAAATATTCTTAAGAGGGTGAAAAAAAAATTATTAAAATAAGGAAGATGAATGAAGCAGCTTACCATTAATTTAAAGCTAATTTTCGAGTCTTGCAATTGGCATAAAAAAGTATCGTAGCAAAGATAATAGTTAGGTAATGATTATTACGATGGGGAAAAAACCGCCACCGTCGTTAATGTGCAAATGCAGCGTACCAATTGGCTACTTTTGGTTTCACTTTGATTCACATTTATGTATCAACCTACATAATAGCGTACTCAGAATGGCGATATAGAACGTTTTAATGGAACTTGCGCTTCCTTCTTGGTTTTTTTAAAAGTGTAATTTTTTTTCCTAGATATTTTCCAGTCGTGTTTAGCTAGCGAATAATCGAGTTAAATGAGAATCTTCATTCTGCGGATATTTTTCTCCAACGTGTAGGTATCGAGTACGAAATAATTTGAATATCTCTAGTAAAATAAAAACTTCCCATGTACCATTTTCAATAAACATAAATCTCGATCTGTGTTCTTTGAGGAATTAAATCTAGCAAAATGTATCCAGCACGACTTTACAGCCCACTCTCTAAATATGAATCAGTGGAAATTTCACTGATTGCATGAGTAAAGGGTGAAAAATATTGAGATGACTGAAAAATTTGTAAATTCTGTTCATAATTACGAATAGATCAGTAAAATCTGAATTCATTTTACTGATTTATTGGTCATTAGAATATCACTGTGGGCTAATCAGTAGTCTTTTGAAACAAAATACTGATTAAACAGTTACTGTCACAGTTTTATTGAATAATACCAGTAGAACACTGCTAATTCAAATAGTAAATAAAAATTATATACTGTTTAATCAGTAATACTTGTAGAAGTCACTGGGTCATCAGTAAAAATCAACCATTGAATCAGTAATTACACACCAACCATCAAATCGGTAAATTGAATTGATAACAGTTATGCAAAATGGCGAAAGTTGCATTGAATGTTGTAAACATGTGGATAATTTGTGATCTAGTTAAATGAGTTTTTGCAATTAATTGTTGAATAAATGTATAAATTTGATCTTTCATTGGGTGTTTGCGTTCGATGGATGATGTACCTTCCCAGTATATGTGACATGTAGCTGTTTTCAGGTTGGTACAATAACGAACTATAAAAATAACGATGAAGTGATAGTTAATGGTGAATTAGAACTAGTACCTAGGTGTAACATACGCGTAATGTGGTGTATTGATTCTAATTCATCTTTATTTTGCTTTTTGTAATTTTTATGGCTTTTGTTATTATATCAAATAGCTCGCTAAATAGTAAAAAGTGGCACGTCATTCATGAGGAAAGTAGGCTTATGAGAAAACAAGTAAAGTGTTCAACAAACGCAAAATAAAACACGCGCGTCACACGCATGATTAGTTTTGCTTTTTTGAACACTTTACTTTTTTTCTCATGAGCCTGCTTTTCTCGTAATTTGCCAAAAATAACGTGACTGTATTCTTACTGATTTAGCATAGTGAAACTACATCTACCAAAATTTCAGTAATTAAACAACTATTGAATCAGTAAAAAAATCACTGTTCTTTCAGTATTTTTTTAACTGATTCAAAAGTAAAGAATTTTACTGAATTTCAGCAGTAATGTTTTACTGATTCACTAGTAATCCAATTTTGCCTCTTATGAATCAGTGAAACATTACTGAATTTCAGTAGGAAACGACTGATTTATATTTAGAGAGCAGCGAAAAGAACAGTAAGAAAATTTCGTACGAGAATTCTCGAAATTATAAAGCAGATAGGGGTACCACGCTTCATCGAGTATATTCAATTTGTTGATTTCTCTGATTGTTCATCTCATATATATAGCTAGGTAGATACCTACTAGTATTTTTCTGCTTGCATAAGCTCATTTCTCCAGTCCATATTAATACGGGTATGCCTATAGATATTTATACGTCTTAATGACGATGAAGAATACTATAATGAAAACTTATCTGACTTACCCTTCCCTATGGTATTCGTTTCACTAGATATAGTCCGTTCTACGAGTATTATTAAATATCTACAACTTTGGCGAAACAATTTTTATCAAATAAGTATCTCATCGTGGAAAATCATCGAAATATTATAACTTTGATATTGAAATATTATCTTTTGGAGAAACATTTCACCACAATTTAAACTATCTATGCATAATTGCTTTATAAAGCATACTGATTGAAAAGTATGAAACTGGGGTATCTCGACTATGGGAAAGGTCAGAGAAGTGGAGATTTTGCATAAATGGATGCTGGATATTTATTACGTCTTAACAAGTACGTTAGGTACCTACGTAGAACACAAGTTTCTCATGTTTCAAATAGGTACAAGAAATGCGGTATTTTATGAAAATAAATACTTACATAATTTTATGCACCCTTCAAGTAAGTATTCGTTCGATACAGGGTAAGTATGGTCGTATTTATTTCTTAATAATCTGTTCATTAAAGAAGCAACTGAAACTACGTAAGAGTATGTGGGTTTGCAGACTCCGAGCTTTATAAAGCGATCAAATAATTTGGAATCAAATTTTGAATTTATATTTCAACATAATTCTCAGCTCATTTTACAGACGTCTGCGTCCACGAATTGCCCAAGATGTACTTACTAATTATACTTATTTTTAAAATTTGTTGTATTTTTTTTAAAAAAGTAATAAAGGAAGATAGGTAGAGGAATTCATAATTTCGAAATATACACCTTTCAATTAAGTATAGAAAAATATTTACGCAATAAAAGAAAAAAATATATATATTTTCAAGAAAATTCTGAAATTCCAAGCATCAAGTAGGTGTATCACACAGATAGTTTTTCGACTAGTGCATTCCAAGTCTGTATTAAATGAAATGAAATGGAAACATCTCAGTAGTAGGCGGGTCACTTTGGGGGTCCTAGACTTTCCGGCGCCAACCCAAAGTGTCCCGTCTACTTTTTTTTTTCAAATTTTTTTTTTGCATTTTTATTTTTTACATTTTTTTTTTTACACGGATACTTTGGGGGTCCTAGACTGGACTGGCCAAAGTGCCCTGTGTGTTGACGATGTGTATTTGAACCTAACCTAACTGAGGTGTGTTGACTATGTGTATTTAAACCTAACCTAACCAGCACTTCAAAAGCTGAAGTAGAAAAAAATGACTTGAAAAAATGGTTTTGTCTTTTAGTTTTTCGTATATACTGCACGAACCGTACGTCCTAGCAAAAATCTGATGAGAGTGATCTGAAAGAGAATTGAATTCTCTACAATTTCATTCGCGAGAAATTTTTGTAGGACGCTTAGTTTTAAAACTACAGCTCTTTAAAAGTTGCAGTAATAAAAAAATTGCTTAGTTTTACTGAAAATATGGGCAAATCGATTCTTTTTTCAAACAGAGGGTGTAATTGAAGGCATTTTGAGGGTTTTGTAAAAGCTTTCCAAAAGCTCCAAAAGTTGCAAGTGGGGATATTTTTGGAATCAGCATGACCTCAGCTTTCTAGGTACACCAAAATAACTTTTCAGTAACGGAAACCGAAACATAACTTTATTTCGTTATTTTAGCGTTATGGTTATTTGCCTACACTCATACTCATGCTGACTGCTCAGCAACTTGATTCAAAGCCTTCAAAGGTTCAGAATGTTAAAAGTAGTGAAATGTACTTATATTTATAGTTTTCAAGAGACTGCACTGACACAAATGCTGCATTCTGATTGGTTGGCAGGTTAATACAAACTGACCAATCAGAGAGCAGTATTGGCCAGAAGGTATCCTTAGAAAACTATAAATACAGGTGTAGTATGACAGACTTCTCATTATGCAGAACAGCAGAGCTCTGGTACACAGCTAGTCTATGAGTGTATACCCTACCCTGCATTGTTGAATGGTATACTTTACTACTCTTAGATAAAGTATGTAGCCATGTCTATATAAGGTGGAAAACAGCTCTGCTTTTCAAATCAAGACCAGATGGTTTGAAATTTAAATATTTCATCCTATTCTCGAATGAATTGAGGTCTGGCCCTCCACCAGAGGTATGTAGACTGAAGTCTACCATTTTTGGTAAAAGACCAGGGTTCCCTGGCCTTCCTTGTGGTGGTTAATGATGATCATAAACCATCTCTGGAAGTATGTAGAGTTTCTCTACCATTTTTTGGGAGGTGTGTGGAGTACATGAAGAGAAAAACATAAGATGCAGAAACGATCTGTGAAGGAAAAAAGTTTACTACACAAAACATGTTGGTAAATTTTTTTCTGCACGGATCATTTCTGCATGTACTGTTTTTTCTCTTCAGTGTACACATGGAGATGCAGAAATGATTTGTCAAGAAAATAATTTACTACACAAAACATGTTGGCAAATTTTTTTCTGCACGGATCATTTCTGCATGTACTGTTTTTTCTCTTCAGTGTACACATGGAGATGCAGAAATGATTTGTGAAGAAAATAATTTACTACACAAAACATGTTGGCAAATTTTTCTTCTTCACAAATCATTTCTGCATCTACCAATTTTTTTCATATTTTTCCCTCTTATGTGTATATAAGCACTTGTCAGAGTGACAGCTGAGTAAATGATTAACTTGAGTTATGTAACCAGTATTTATAGTTTTTTCTCAAATCTATTTGAGTTATCTGCTTTGTGATTGGCTGAATTTCAACCAATCACAATACAGCAAAATCTTTAATGATTTATGCAGCTGTGTGTGCAGATAAACTTCTGTTTGAAGTGTGTAAGGGAAAAATGACTCTTAGTGATTCAAAGAGAGGCGAATGCCAGTGCAACTGTGCTGTGCTATGATTGGTTGATTGGATTTTTCCAATCAGCCAATCAGAGAGCAGATAGCCCAGAAGGGTCTGTGAAAAAACTATAAATAGAGTTGTGGTGAGAGAGAAAAGTTAATGTGCTCTAGAATGTCTTCCTGCCAACATCTCTTGCTAACTGGTAATACGATGGCTACTACTACTTCAAATGCAGAATTCAATGCGGCTCTTGGAGCTTCTTGTTGTACTGTGGTCAGTCCTTTTCAGGGTTACACAGTACAACAACTGCGTGATGAAGCGAAGAAGAGCACACTTCGTTTTCATCATGCAATGAAAAAAGATGATCTATTCAACTTGTTGAATAGTCATCTTATAGGGAATATTTTCCCTTTTCACTGCAGCTTATTTGATTCAAATAATGCTTGTGAACCAACTGCTGCAGCTGCAGCTCCCATTCAGCCACCTAGTATTGATTACAATCAATACAAAGTGGTTGAGTTGAGGGTTTTGGCAAAGCAGAAGGGAATCAAGAATTATTTCAATATGAATAAACTGCAGTTAGTGTTAGCGTTAGATAATAGTGTAGGTAATGATAATTTTAATTTAGGGGAAATTTTCCCATTTAGTAATAGTTTATTTAATAAATCTGCACCAAGGAATGGTTGGCAACGACCAGGACTGGGTGCTTACTTAGCTACCTTAGATACTTTAGATTTAAATAGTGATAAAGTAGGGACCAAAAAAAGTTTAAAACGTAAAAAATCGACTTCTAGTGTTAAAATTATCAATAATGTAGGTTCTAAAAAAATGAAATTTAAGTTAGTTGACTATAGTGATACCGAAGATGAAGATGATGATGATGCTACTAATCTTGCTGGAAGGCCAGCAGAAGCGATTTCTTTTGTTTCAGGAGTTCCTAGTATTGAAGAAGAATGTCAACAACAACAACTACCACCACCACCACCACAAACTGCAGATAAACTCCAAGATTTAATTGCTGAGATGGAAATCGATGATGATGATGATGATGCAGAAATTATTCAACAACCAACTACCCAGGATTATGGACTTTACACCAACGAGGAAACCAGAAATGCTGTAGATGGAATATTAGCTGAAATGGATGGTGAAGAAGAAAAACAAGAACAGGTAGTAATACAGATGGAGATGGAGGTTGAGGTAGAGGTACCAGAGGAAGATACTCTTGAACAAGTTCTTGAGGATATGGAGTTGGGTGATGACTCAATTCCTGAACCTCAACGAGGATTGCTTAAAGAGTTATTCCCTGAGAATCTTTTACCCAACCTTATTGAAGAAGAACAGCCTGAACCGAGAAATGTATTGGATATATTTTTCGGTTCAAATAATGATCCAACACCGTTTTTGGAACCACATAGACAAGTTGTGGAGCTAGAGATCGATGCTGTGGAGATGTATATAGACCCTCCAGTTGTGAATACTCCTATGGTATCTCGGGCTGATAAGATTAAAGAAATCTTCAGCAGACCCGTGCCGCAGTATCGACCTCACGCTCCACGACCTGGTATGCCCAAATATTACCCAGAGTTTCCAAAACCTTGCATTAAAATTACAAATGAAGTGGATCCTCTGGAGTATTTGGTTACCCGAAAACCTACCAGACCCCAGCGCCTTGATAAATATCATAACGCAAGGGCTGGTGGCGGTGAAATTATTCATGGACACAACAACCCGAATATGATACCAGCTGAACCAAATGAAATTGAAATGGATCAGTTTTTGGAAGATTTGTTGAATGGTGGTGGTGGTGGTGGTGATGATACGGAAAGTACCTCCTCTAACACCTCAACAATTTCAACCAATGATGATGATAGTTCAGATGACTCGACTGACGATGATTCAGATGAGGATGATTCAAATGACGATGATTCAGACAGTGGACCAAATGATGACAACCCTGATAGTGACAATAGCAGTGATGGTGATGATGATTCAGATCATGGCAATCCAGATCACGGTATTCAACCAGTAGAAGAAGAAGAAGAAGCTGAAAGAGTATATATTGGTGGAGGTGGAGGTGGTAATGTTGCCAGCACTAGTGCTTCTACATCCAATACTAATGCTCCTACAGTTGACGCTGCTGCTGATGATACCAATAGTGACGACGATGATGAAGATTTACCTCCAGGTACTGTAGCTTTACAATATATCAATGTTACTCTTGTTGATGCATTGATAAGAGCAAAGTTTGGCCTAACAGAACATTCTTATAGAATTACGTTGAGGAAAAATATTGAAAAACTACCTAGAGTTGATCTCATCTCAAGAGCACTGAATGAGATGATGGAATATGCTAAGACAAAATCCGGTTTCATATCTGGTGATTTCATTGACCTTCAGGTTACAAACCCTGCTCTAAATCAACCGATTCGAACAGGTCTTCAAACAAACGACCATGTTGAATCATTGAAGGCAAAATTGGAACAAATTTTGACTTCGGATGAAACTGTGGATCTTTTTGCATGCAAGTTCCACGTTCAAACGATCAAAATTCCACGGGGTGAAGGCCGAACAAAGATCTTGAATTTGGCCAAGAATAAACATACAAAGACCAGCATCAACCAAATCAAAAATGATGACAAGTTATGTGGTTTACGAGCTGTTATTGTTGGTATGACTCATCATACTGATAAAATTTTGGACGAAACTTTGAATGATTCTCAAATTAAGGATACACGAAAAGGTAAGCCAATTCAAAACAGACTAACCAATAAGTTGCACAATCAATTGGTTGATAGGTATGCTGGTGATGGTTTCACATGTGAAAATGGTTTGACCATAGCCAACATGAAATTTGTTGAGGAATACCTGGATATTCAAATTGTGGTCATTGAAGCCATAGTTAATAACCCTCGAATTTATAGTGGTATTGAAAAAGAAATGAAAATCTACCTGTATAAGGATGGTAATCATTTTGACACAATTAATTCGATGAAAGGGTTTTATGGTAGTGTATACTACTGTGAACTTTGTAATTCAGGTTATCAGAATCCAGATGAACATCCAAACTGTACAGGAGGTAAAAAGTGTAAGCTATGCAATGAACTTGTACACAGTGATGTGAAACGTGTTCTTTGTATAGATTGCAACCGATATTGTGTCAACAAGGACTGCCTGAAAAACCATAAACAGACTGTCTGCAAAGAAGAGTTTAAATGTATTGGTTGTAGCAATGTTGTTCAGCGTTCAGATGTAGACCATAAATGTGGTTACTCCGAGTGTGGGAATTGCAAACAACACGTTGATACAGCTATACATAAATGCTTCATGAAGGACATTCCTGCTATGGGTGGTAGATGTGCATATAAGTGTAAGAATTGTGGTCCCAGTTGGTGTAACAGGGAAAACAAACGTTGCACTTATACCGAAAAATATATATTTTTCGATTACGAGTGTCAACAAGAAACAGGCCAACATGTACCTAACTTGATAATTACACGTGATTTCAACAACAACATATGTTGGTTTGATTCGAACGAAGAGTTTTGTGCATGGCTTGTTGATAAACAGCACAAGGACTACACTGCAATTGCACACTATGCCCGAGGTTACGATAGTTATTTCATTTTGCAATATTGCATAAAGAATACAATTGAGCCAGAAGCAATTTTTTCAGGTAGTAAGGTGATGATGCTGAAGATTGGACCACTAAATTTACGAATCATTGACAGCCACAACTTTATTGCGTCACCACTAGCAGATTTTCCAAAAACTTTCGGATTGACTGAGTTGAAGAAAGGTTACTTTCCTCATCTCTTCAATACAAAAGAAAATGAAAATTACGTGGGAGACATTCCAGCTGCACATTATTACTGTCCTGACAGAATGAAAGCAGAAGCACGCAAAGATTTCCTCAACTGGCACAAACAAAAGACTGAAGAACATTACCAGTTCGATTTGAAAAGTGAATTGTTTCAGTATTGTAGTTCAGATGTTGATATTCTGCGACGTGGATGCTTGAAATTCAGGGAGGACTTTTTGGATAGTGGCAATTTGGATCCATTCTGTTATACCACCATTGCTAGTGATTGTATGGCTTTGTATAGAAGTAAATACTTGAAGCCTAATACAATAGCAGTGGACAACAAGGAGTTTCACGATCAGTTTTCTAAGGTTTCAATATCTTGGCTAAACTCATTTGACAATCCTAATATTGTTCACGCTAGCAATGGAGGTGAGAAACGAATATGTGGAGCTAAAGTTGATGGCTTTGATTCCACATCCAACACAGTTTACCAATTCCACGGTTGTTTCTGGCATGGATGTCCTGATTGCTTCGATGAAGAAACCACTAACAGGGTGAATCACGAATGCATGGGTGATCTATACCAGAAAACTGTGGAGAGAACAGAACAGCTTCAAAGAGCTGGGTACACTGTAGTTGAGATGTGGGAATGTAAATGGAAAAAAACTCGAGAATACTCTAAGAACTGTTACTTGATCAACAACCAAGTAATAGAGCCACTAAATCCACGAGATGCATTCTTTGGTGGGCGTACAGAAGTCTTCAAATTAAAGAAGACAGTTGATGGTGTTGATGGAAAAATCAAGTATATAGATGTCTGTTCACTGTATCCGACCGTAATGTATTATGATCCGTATCCAGTTGGACATCCGATGAAGATTTTGAATCCGCCATGTTACGATCCGAATTGGTTTGGATTTGTTAAATGCAAAGTCCTACCACCTCGTGATCTCTACATTCCGGTTCTTCCATGTCGTGTACAGATGAGTAAGAGTGAAAAATTATTGTTCACTATATGCGTGAAATGTGCCATTGATAATCAGCCTAGGTGTACCCACACAGATGCAGAACGTGAATTTGTAGGTACTTGGTCCACTCGAGAAATGAACAAAGCTATTGAGATGGGTTATGAAGTGCTGGAAACATACGAAGTGTGGCATTTTGACAAATCAACTGATTTGTGGAAAGACTACATTACCTATTTCTTGAAAGTGAAATTGGAATCTAGTGAGCACTCATATCCAACCAAAGAAGCTTATGTCGCAGCTGTGAAATGTGATCAAGGTATTGATTTGGATATTGACAAAATTGCCTATAATCCAGGAAGAAGGGCTGTGGCCAAATTATGCCTCAATTCACTTTGGGGTAAATTTGGACAGCGAGACAACATGGGTAATACCGAATACTTAACGGATCCATGTCGTTTCTATAAAATTCTCCTGGACGATAAGCTGACAAATGTTCACGTGTTTCCATTGTCTGAGGAAATGGTTCAAGTGAATTACAAATTCAAAGATCAATATGTTGAACGCAACTATAAGACCAATATTTACGTTGCAGCTTTCACAACTGCTAATGCCCGGCTTAGACTTTACGATCAGTTGTCAAAATTAAATGAAGCAGTTCTTTATTGCGACACTGACTCAATTGTATATGTAGATGATGGAACCAATACCGTGACAACTGGTGACTTGTTGGGTGAGTGGACTGATGAGCTGAAAGGAGGTTACATTACCAAATTCATAGCCTCAGGTCCTAAATCTTACTACTACAAGACAAACACTGGTAAAGAATGTCTCAAGGTGAAAGGTTTCACTCTACACTATACCAATGCGAAGAAAATCACCGGATCGGTTATGGAACTGATGATTGATAAGGAATTTCCAAACGTGATCACTGTTGATAAGAATATTGTTCGAGATGTGAAGACTAAGCAATTGGTTAACACAGATCAGACAAAGAAGTTTGGTTTCAACTTTGATAAACGTGTGATTTGTGATAATTTCGACACAGTTCCTTATGGTTACATTGCTTAGTGAAACGTTGAAGAATTATATTACAGCTGGCAATGGATAAACGTAGATTGAAAAATTCGATAACAGTGATTAATTTCGACAATCAAGTTAAGAAAAAACAACGTAAAGTAGAAATGTTTCCTGATGTGATCCGTTGCGGTATGTTTGGACCTAGTGGGTCTGGAAAATCAAACTTACTTCTTACCATGCTGGTACACATGAGACCATACAAAAATTTGTATCTATGCTCGAAAACGAGTTACCAGGAAAAGTATGGAACACTGCGTGAACTCATAGCTGGGCACAATAAAAATAAGAAAAGTCGAAAGCAAATGATTAATATCCAAGAACTACAAGTTGAATCACTCCCTGAACCTGAAGATTTGGAAATGGATTCCATTGTGATTTTTGATGATGTACTGACTGAAAAGCAAGATAAAGTTGCTAATTTTTTCCTCAGAGGCAGACATCGTAATATTTCTTGTTTTTACTTGAGTCAAGCTTACACAAAAATACCAAAAAAGAGTGGCATACGTGAAAATTTCAATTACATTATACTGTTTAGGCAGGATTTAGTGAATTTGCGTCAAGTTTATACTGAATACATCACAGATGTCACTTTTGAGAAATTCCGTTCAATGTGTAACAATTGTTGGCGTGAACAGTTTGGTTTTCTGGTTATTGATGTTGAGAGTGATGAATGCAAGTATAAAAAGAAGTTTGAAGAAAGTATAAATACCTGAGACCTAATTTGATAAGGTACATAGGAAATTGGTTCAAAAAAACTATACATAGAGGTACCTAACACTGATAAGTTATTATCATTACTATGGCACCTGCTAATGAAAATTATGACAATTTCTTTGAACGTTATGATTTTTATGACTATAGACCTCCTTCATCTGAGAACATTAACCAGCCAGGTGGGGAGTTTCCCATTACAGTTTATAATGAAGATATCATTACTTTACCTTGTGAAAGTAGACTTGTGTTTACTGGTCAAATCAGTGTAAATACTATAGCCACAGATGGTACTGCTACAGCTGTCACCAACATTGATACAAGTAAAATTGATTTTGATTTGAATGGTATTTTACATCGATTTGAATTCATTGAATACAAAGTTGGCGAACATAAAGTTGATGATATTCGTAAACCAGGTATTTCAACAACCATGAAAGGTCTTGCTTCATTCAGACCAAATATGGCTCAAAGTCTTTCTGGTTGGAATATTTATCAAGGAGCAAAAAGTCTAATCAATAGTTCAGGGTACTTTACAATTATTAAACCTCTTTCTGAATTGATGGGTTGTTTTGAAGATTATCGTAAATGTCTTGTTCGTATACCTCAAACATTGATTTTTCATATCAGTACATCGTCTGACAATAATTGTTTTTACTCAAAGGAGGGTACAAAATACCAAGTTTCTTTCAAATTCACAGACATTATTTGGCGTATGCGCCACATAAAACTGAGAATTGATAAAGAAGCCAAACTTCGCAAAGAAGTGTTGACCAGTACAAATTATACAATGTATTTTCGTCATTGGTTGTATCAAAGCACAACATTACCTGTTGGTACTACTGAATATACGTGGGATGTTCCCGTTTCTCATTCTAAAGTCAAGTATGCTATAATAGCTTTCCAAAAAGATGTTGTGGGAAAACTTGACAAACAAATGGGTAGATTTGATTTACTAAATGTTGAAAATGTGCAGTTGGAAATCAATAACTACTGGTTATATCCTAAAGATCGTTTGAACATCAAGTACACAGAAAATAAATGTGGTAATATTTTTGAAATGTTTAAAGCATTTCCCAAATCTTACTACAATCGACCAGAAGAAGATCCAGTCTGTGATTACATCACATTCCTAACGGATTTTCCGATGATCATTATTGACTGTTCTCATCAACCTGAAGTGATCAAAGATTCTTTGATAAATACAAAAATTCATTTCAATTTTCGAGATGATGGGTTTCCTGATAAAGGAATGGTACACCTACTCATGATTATGGATTGTAAAGCAGTTTACAATCCTCTGAACAACCAAGTTATCACATAGAATTGACAAATGAAGTTTTTTCGATATTTTATTTTTTCAAGATGGCATTTCAGATTTCATTGACTGAAACTTCTTCAATTTTTGATTTTGAATATGCAGATGGTATCAAGTTGAATGGACCTTACGAGGTCTGTTTGAAAAGTTTTGTGACTTATAACAACATACCCAACATATCGGAAGTGAATAACAATATAACTTTTGTGGATGTGGATGTGGATAAGGATAATGAAATTCCTCAGGCTGAGTTTATAGAGATCAGAGACACAAACAATAATATTATCAATGCCAATGCTGAAAGTCTCACTTACGACCTTCCAAAAAAGACAAAAGGAGTATATCCCTTTACTGTACCCACTGGTACATATGAGATTCAAGATATTGTTAAATATATTGAAAATTTGGATAAAATTAAAAACAGTGGTACCTTCTTGAGGTTAAATAAGAACACATTCAAAATGGAAATCAAAAGTCCTTTGCATATTGATTTCAGACCTGCAAACTCAATTGGTCGAACATTGGGCTTTAGTCCTAGACTTTTGGCTCCCAATGAACTGCATCGTTCAGATTTACCTGTGCAGATTTTTACTGTGCACACCATCAAAGTTAAATGCAATTTGATTAAATGCAATGTTGATAATCTGAAGCGTAATGACAATACACTTTATGAATTTCCATTAAAAGTTGAAAGTGGTGAGAAAATCATTGAAAGACCAATTACGTTGTGTTATTATCCTATTGTGAGACTAGATAGCATTTATCAGCTGCATTTGAGAGTTGTTGATCAAAATGATAGGTTGGTTGATTTTCAGGGTGAACAAATTGCAATTACTTTGGGTTTTCAACCAACTAGATGAAAATCGTTAAATAGAGGTCCATGAGCCTGTTGATATTCTAATTATAATGGATGATAAAACAATCAGAGATTATTTGGAATCTGGTAGAGCTCTGAAACAAAAGTTTGAAGAAATGAAATTTGGTAAACTAACCAAACGTATTCAGTTGGAAGAAAGGTTTAAACCAATTACAGAATCATTGCAAACTTTGAATGAAAATATGACAAAGTCTATACAAGTGCAGGGAGACAAAGGTATTCCTTTCATTTTGAATGACTTATTAAAACCAGGTAAAAATATTGATAAACACTTTGGTGTAAGAATTGAAAATAGAGGTTTATTTGTTGGTAATTCCCAATTAACAATCACACCTGATAACAATATTCTTTTGGAATCAGATCAAAGCTTGTATAAAGGTACTCCTGGTCTTTGGGAATTACTCACTGCTGAAAATCCTCAACATTATGATGCTAGAGATTTGAGCAATTATGAACAAATTGTGTTACGTTCTTATGCTTATAGGCGTAAAAATGATAGACATAGCCCATACTATAAAGCTACAAATACTAACAAGTATAGAACCTTAATCAGGCCAATGCTAGTAAAGTACCACATTATTAAACAACAACAACAACAACAACCTCTGTCTGTAATAAAAGAAACTGAAACTGAAGATGAAGATGATGAATTCTATGATACCTCATTTTATGAGGATGAAGATCTTAAAAAAGGTTCTGGATTGCGTAAATTTAATACAGGGCAACCTGTGGAGTATGTTCATTGGAATACTGTTGATGAATTAGTTGAAAGACTGTGTCATTTGTGGGGTGAAATACAATCTGGCAACACAAATCCTATTTTACTCAATGAAATAGTCAACATTATTCAGGAATTCAAAGAACTTTGAAAAACGTTATATAGACTTATGAGCAGAAGAAAATTCATTATTTTAAAATGGATTATCGTTATCAAAGATATCTAAGATGCATGGAGGTAATGCCTGAGCCCGTAGGTACTTCTAGTCCTATTTATGGCAGAGGTATTATCAATTCTATGATTAATAATTTACCATTTGAAATGCATATGCCTGGCTACAATTATTTAGGTCCTGGTACCAAGCTTGAAAAGAGATTGAATGCAGGCAGCCAACCAACAAATAAACTTGATGAATTAGCTATGAATCACGATATAGCGTATTCAAAGTCTAAAAATTTGGATGATCGTCATGCTGCTGATTATGATTTACAAGAAGGAGCTTGGAAACGTGTGTTGGCAGATGATGCAGGGTTGGGAGAAAAAGCAGTAGCATGGTTAACAACTAATGCCATGAAAGCTAAAAGAGCTTTAGGTGCTGGCTTGCTAACAAAGTACCCTGTATCTCTGGAACCAGCAGAGCAAGAAAAACTTGCAGCAGCTGTACAGGCACAGAAAGGTGTTTCCTTAAAAGTTAGTACTATACGTACCAAAGAATCTGTGATGAGTGAGTCCTACTTACCACTAACAAAAAGTCAGATTGCAAATCTTAAAAAAGGTGGCAGTGGTAAGAAAACCATTAGATTATCAGCTGCTCAGGTTGAAAAGGTCAAGTCTGGAGGTTACCTTAAAACAATGCTTCAGTATGGTCCTGCAGCCATAGGTGCTGTTTCTGCTCTTGTTGATCTTTTCAAAAGTAAGGAAAAAGATGGCAAAGGTGTTTACATCAACAAGAAACCTAGAGGTTCAGGAGTTTACATTAATAAAAAACCAAAAAGTGGTGAAGGTGTTTACATTAATAAGAAACCTAAAGGTTCAGGTGTTTACATCAATAAAAAACCAAAAAGTGGTGAAGGTGTTTACATTAACAAGAAACCTAAAGGTAATGGTCTTTTGGATGAACTTCTAAAAAAAAAAAAGCTACTCCATTGAATAATTTGGAATTGACAGAGTATGCCATTCAATTAAAAATACCTTTCTTTAGAGGTGTATTCATGCGTGATAAGTTACCAACAAAAATTTTAAATAATGAATCTGCTATTGTGAATTTAGATTCAAGCTCTGGTCCAGGTACTCATTGGGTTGCATATGTGAAACGTGGTCAAAATGTAGAATATTATGACTCTTTTGGTGTTGCCCCACCAGCTGAACTACTTGTTTACTTTGGAAAGAAAGCCAAGGTAATTTATAATTATGAGCAAGATCAAAAATTAAGTCAAGTCATTTGTGGTCATTTGTGTTTGAAGTTTCTACATAAATACATATGATTTCAAAACTTTGATATTTGAAAAATGGATTTAGCTCTTGAATTGCACAAACCTGTGATTAAAAAATTTAAAACGCGCCAAATCATCACCAAAGGTATTGATCACATTTGGCAAGCTGATTTATTAATCATGACACAGTATAAAAAAGAAAATGATGGCTACACCAATATTCTGAATGTTATAGACTGTTTTAGCAAATATGCTTGGTGTATACCTCTGAAATCAAAGTCTGCCAAAGATGTTACTGAAGCATTTCGAAAAATACTCAAGGCCAAAAGACCTAATCGAAAACCTAAATTGCTGCATATTGATCGTGGTAAAGAATTTGTAAATTCTACTTTCAAAAAATTGTTGAAGGAATATAACATTACCATGTACCATACATTCACTGAGATCAAAGCAGCCATGGTAGAAAGATTTAACAGAACATTAAATGAGAAAATGAAGCTACATTTCGAAGTTAACCAAAATCATCATTGGATAAAAATTCTACCAAAGCTTGTTAACGAATATAATAAACACGACATACATAGATCTATAGGTATGACTCCTGCTTCTGTTACAACAAAAACAGAACCAGTAGTTTATCAACGTTTGTACGGGTTAAAAAAATTTAAATTACCAAAACCTACACTTAAAATAGGCGATCGTGTTCGAATAATTGCTTACAGATATACATTTGCAAATAAGTACTCGAGAAGATGGACAAAAGAAATTTTTATAATTGATAAGGTACACTATACAGTACCCATAACATATACCATAACAGCTTTGGATGGTGAAATAATCAGTGGAAAGTTTTACACTCAAGAGTTACAAAAAACAAAATTTTAACTATAAATAGAGGTATGGATGCTGCTACTGCTCATTATTAAAATGGGTTCGGTACAGATACCTTCTGTTCTACGTGCTGCTGTATTAGGATCTGTTGATAGAGAGATTCAGGAAAATGTGCTGCAAAAAATATTGAGATTCAAAAAATACTATGGCCAGATCTTCATATGTTCTACAAAACCAAATATTTTCAATTTGGACCAAAATGTGTTGACTTTCACCGATATAGGAGACTTACCAAAACCACTGCCACCAAATTCAGTGGTAATTCTGGAAAATATAGCTGCTTGTAAATCTCTTAAGCGTCTCATTAAACAACAGAATGTTTCCTGCATTTACTTGTGCAAAACGTACAGAGAATTACCTTCAGATCTAAGTTGGCCTCTCAATTATGCAGTTCTATTCCAACAGTCTGAAACTGATATTGCACAGTTTCATTCTGAACAAATTTTTGGTATGTCCTCTGCTTTATTTGCAGATCTGTGTGAATTTGTTTGGGATTCCCCTTCTTCAGAAAAAGATTATCTGGTAGTTGATATTTCCAAGTGGATATATATGAAAAATTTCAGGTTTTCGGTTAGGCTTCCTGCGCATGCGCAAATCATACCAAAAAAAGTATAAATACAACCACACTAACAGTTGGTCGTCATTACATCTCTAGCAACCATGGCGAACACATCTCGTTTTCGTGCTATCATCATGGCTATTGTAGAATTATTCTTGTTATGCGTACGACTCTTCAGACGTTCTCATAATATAGATATTCAAGAGCTGCATCCGTTCGATTGGGAAGCTGGTGGTGATTATTGTTGTCTGAAGCATTGTTTCAATACTGCTATGATTACTACTGTTGTTGATGGTCTAGCTTGTCGGGTGTGTGGTTCTTTTTGCATCTGCTACTGCAAATGTGTAACCTATATGGAGTGGCTTCATCGAAAGAAATTACAACAACGTCTCATTGAAGAAGAACTGAAGAGAAGACGTAAACACCCTGAATGCCCAAACTGCAAATGCTATCCCAAACATCTATAAAAGACACTACACTGGCTATTGTCCTTAATTCCAATATTCCATTTCGATTTTGATTCTGAAGCTGAAGATTAGCACTGTGTACCAAGTTATCCCCACCACAACAAAAAAAAAACCCTTTTCAGGGCTATAAATACAAGTACAATAACATCTGAAGCTCATTTATGATCATGGCTTTTGTACCGACAACACGTTGCAGTTCCTGCATGCCTCTGTATCAACCAAGTTCGTTACTACTTTTGTGTGGTAATAAAATTATTGATTGTATCGAGTCAGTAGAGGATATCAATTCTTTACATCTACCAAATACATTAAAAAGTCAACTGGAAGAGTTGGTTCCAGAAGTAAGTTCAGAATCAGACTGTCTGGGGTGTGGTAGCAGCTCGGAAGACAGTGATGATGGTGGTTGTTGTGGCGGTGGGGGTGGTATTGGTGGGGGTTATTTTGCATGCAATCTTTGTTATGCAGACAAACGTTCAGATTGTGACTGTTCAGTTTGCCCTCGTTGTCGTAGGAAAACACCAGAGTATAAGGTAGCCTATGAAAACGGATACTGTAACAGGTGTGATTGCAAATGCTGTAAATTTTGCAAGTGGTGTAAGCGAAAATTCTGCACAATTTCCTATACTTGTGCTAGCGATTACTGTGTCTTATGCCACTACTGCCTCCCCCACCCTTGCAAATACCCAAAGGCCTAGTCATAAATACGAGTGTTTAGTCACTTACAAGTCATTCTTAATTAGTATGCCAAACTTAGTAGAACTAGCTTCAATGACTTCACTAGTGCAAATTGATTGTGCAGCTAGTCCTGTTAAAATAACCTACCATCCAATGGCTCTTCAACTGCAAGCTGCAGATAAAATAATCGACAACATTAACTCGCTATTGAAAATATTACAACTACCACTGCCCAATATTATAATTGAGCACTTGATAGAATTATACATCAAGTACCATGATGCAGGCTACTTCAGTATGGATGAAGAAGACAACGATTCCGATTAGTTCCACAAATTACCCCCACCACTTTCAGAAATGTATAAGTAGAGCTACACCAACATCTCAGAGTCATTATACATCTGACACTCATACACGATGGACGTCTCTATCAAGAACTTTAATGATGTCAACGAGAAGAAGCCCTTTGAAAAATTTACCAACTTTACCATTGGTACTACTTTCAATGTTAAAACGTTTTTCAAATGCAAAACTGTCTACGGACAATCAGTTGTTGTCGAGACAGATGAATATCTGTTTCACTTACCTTCTCGATATACTCACCTATTCGATACAGATGAGAAGTTGCAGGCTTGGAAAGAAGAAAAAAATCTTCGCATCACTTACACAGATCTGCGTGGAAAATCAGTATTCTTAACGTTACACCAATCTTCTTAAGTTTATAAGTTTGTTAATTTTTATAATTGTAAAAATATAAAATGTAAAAAAAAATATAAAGAATAAAAAAATATAAAAAAAATATAAAAAATAAAAAATGTAAAAAAAATATAAAAAATAAAAATGCAAAAAAAAAATTTGAAAAAAAAAAAAAAAAAAAAAAAAAGTAGACGGGACACTTTGGGTTGGCGCCGGAAAGTCTAGGACCCCCAAAGTGACCCGCCTACTACTCATCTCATCTAATTCGTAAAATTCGGTGAAAAATTCGAAATATTTTATTATACTTATATTCTACTTTATAAAAAATTAAAAATATACAGAAAGACAAAACTTTTAAAGTAAAAAAAAAAGAGAAGAAAACGCAGAAAAATCCAGTGGGTAGTTCTTCTTTTTATTCAGCATTCTTGCAATTTTTTACTTGAAACAGATGATATGTGGGTATCTCAAATAAAATAATTGAATTCTTTTCAACTTTTTACTTTACTTTACGATAAAAAAGGATCACTATTCTTGAAAATTTTTCTACAGCTGGGGTCAAATTTTTCCAAATTTTGGCGGCGAGTGTAGAATGGAATAAAGTATGAACTCAGAATCAGAAACATCGAAAAAAAATAAATAAATATGCATAATAGAAAAAATTAAATACTTTCTTTTTTAAAAAAAACTAATTGTTAATATTTTCAATAACGTTTTGTCGATGTACTCGTAGATCTTTACGAGTATGGAAAAAATTGAGAAAATTATGAGAAAGGTACTCCAGTTGATCGAATTAGAAATTTAAGATTTCATTGGGCGTGAACAAAAAATCCAACATTTTTAAAAATATTGATATACTCGTAAATGAGGAAAATAGGTCTTAGATTTTAATTAATCATAATGGTTCGTGATTTGTGAACAGGGACCAAACAAAAGATTGAAAGCACATGCAAAAATACCTCACCAACCAAAATTCTGGGTACTCACATAGATTCATTTTTCAATTTTTGGCGAATTTCCGAAAATCAAATTTTGGCCAAGAAACCGAAATTGAATTAAAATTTTACGAGCTTCAGCTAAACTTTGATGTATATCCAATTTTCAACCTCTTAAATTGATCGAAAGCAGTTTCAAGCCTTTATGAGCAGTTTAGAAGGCTCCAGTAAATTTTTAGAAATCAAAACTTACAAAATCGCACTAACTCAATTTTGAAAGCTGATAGATTTGGTAAGTACCACATATTTAACCCTACAAATCGATTGAAGCAGGTTTCTAGTCCGTTGGGGCTGTCAACCCCCCTCCCAGCCGTTTCTCAGTCGGAATTTTTGGCAAAATTTCACACAAGTCGACAAAACAGAATACAGAAAAAATTGGCGATTCCCCTCTCCAAAAAAAAAAAAAAAAATACCTGACGGTAAAAAAGAGGTGTTTTGAAAAAGAACACTCGAGGGAGGCGGGTCACCTTTACCCTTCTTTTTTTTACCCTGACGTATTTTTGGAGGTAAAACATGTCAAACGATTTCCAAGAGTAGATTTTGCCAGTTCAAAATTACACATTTCTTCAGCAATATCATGGCAAAAAAATTGAAATATGGTGCCAAAATGACAGAAAACAATTTCTAAAAAAATTGCCCAAAAATTGGTTAAAGGCTTCAAAACTGTTCAAAAATACTGTAGGGCAAAAAAAAGGTACATGTCAAATTTCAGCTTTTTAGCTCTTCTTCTTCTTCATCATTCACTCGTATCAGAGCATCGTGACTACGGAGCCTTCCCAATCAGCTGCCTCCAACCTTCTCTGTCTTTGGCCTGCCTATAGTGGATTCCCTAAGGGTGAGCCCTGTAGCCTTTTTGATAAGGTCCGTATACCTTGTGGGCGATCTCCCGAACGACCTCTTTCCCTCTACTTGTCCCTGTACAGTCAGCTCCTCTAGGTTGTCTATGTCCAAAATATCTCAGGATCCTTTTTCTTACAATGGTGTTGAGTCTATCTTTCACACCTAGCTCTTCCAGTATTGACCTGTTTGTTCTTTTCTTGGTCCATGAGATTCTAAGCATTCGTCTATAGCAATACATTTCAAATGCATCTATCCAACTCTGGTATGTTTTCTTCACTGTCCATGTCTTGGAGGCATATAGGAATATTGAGAATACAAGCGTTTTTACAATCTTTATTTTGTTCTCTTGGTGATTCCATGGCTTTTCCACATTTGGTAGAGTTTTCCTACAGCTGTCTTCGCAATTGATGCACGTCTTCTTATCTCATCCTCTAAACCTCCCTTGTTGGTTATTAGGGAGCCTAAATATACAAAGCTTTATACTACTTCAATTCCATCTATCTCTTGCAGCTCAGGTTGGTTGTCGTTCACCCTGTCTATTATCATCATCTTAGTCTTTGATTTGTTCACTTTCAGACCCCTGGCTAGGCTAACTTGTTCAATGTTCAATCTTGCCCATGATCTCCTTCATGTAGTCCATGTTTTCAGCCAGTATTGTGGTGTCATCTGCGTATCTCAGATTTGATATTTTCCTGCCTCCTAGTATAACTCCTTTCTTCCACCCCTCTAGAGCTTCCCTCATTATCCATTCTCCATATGCATTGAACAATATTGGGCTGAGAATGCATCCCTGTCTCACTCCTTTGCAGGTCTTGAAGTGATCAGGCAGTTCCCCTTCTACCTTTACCTGTGCGGTGTTGTTTTTGTACACGTTCTTCATCGGTTCTATCAGGTGCTTTGGTACTCCCATTTTTCCAAGGTTTCCCCATAGTATCTTCCACTCAACGTTATCAAAGGCTTTTTCATAATCAATGAAGCAGAGGTAGATAGTTTTGTTGAATTCTCGAGCCTTTTCAATTAGGATTTGTTCTCTTGTTCCTCTTTCTGGAACAAAACCTGCCTGTTCTGGAGGTATTTGAGGAAGTATAAATGACTTGATACGTTTGTGTATGATATTTAGGAGTACCTTGCTGGCATGAGATATCAGGGAGATTGTTCTGTAGTTGGAACATTCGAGCTTTGACCCTTTTTTATGCAGGGGTATGTATATGGATGTGGTCCAGTCCTGTGGCCATTTGCGATCTTCTCATATTTTGTTACATATGTGGTGTAATATTGTGGTACTCTCTTTGGTTGCTGCTGTTATCATCTCTGCAATTACACCATCTGCTCCGGCTGATTTGTTTTTCCTGAGCTTTTTTATGGCTGCCAATCAGGTAAAATTTCGATTTTCCACAATTTTGGCGACACTGATTTTCAAAAATTCACCAAAAATTAGAGAATGAACTTTAGTGCTTGAAATTTTCTTCAGTGGGACATTTTTGCATGCAGATAGGTTCCTATTTCAATGTACATATAGCTTTGTTTGGACCCAAAAATGTTATTTTTACAAATTCAAGGATACTCCCCTCGTAGGTAACTTTTTTTTTGTCCTCTAAAACCAAAATTTGGGATCCCAAAAATTCAAAATTTTGATTTTGGGGCCCTCACTGTCCTCATTAGGTAAAAGAGGCCCTTTTAATTTACCCCCGAATTTTTTGATCGCCCAAATTTAAAAATTAGCTCCTCCTCTTATTAGGGTTTGAAAAAATCGTACGTTTACCTATTAGGTACCTTCAAATCGTAGATTTTTTTTTGACGAAAACAAAAAAATCGGTATCAAAACTGAATGGAGTGAAATCGTATTTGAAGCAATTTATAAGTTAACACGGCTTTACAAGAATGTTTGCGAAAATAGAAAATGTTGGCAAAAAAAAATGACAATAATTTCGTTATTTATACATAAATAACATACACATACGAGCTTTTGAGTTTTGTGATTCACGTTTTTCGAGTTTTAATAATTTTTTGTGTGATTTTCAGCAATTTTTTTTGTGAAATTTTGAATAAATGAGTTTCTGATCTTTTTTCTAATAGATAGGAAGTATTTACGAGTATCTTGAATAAGAAAAAAATGATGCAAGGAAATCTGGTATAAATTTTTGGGATAATTCAATGAAGATTTTATACACCTATTGAAGTAAAAGAGTACATATTAGCTTAGTAAAATAAAACTCAATTTTTCAGGCATTCGAAAATTTTTAAAACCAACATAGACTGACGAAAATAGCTCAAAAAATCGAGCGTTAAAAAATCAGCAATTTTTTCTGCTTTCGGGCACATTGTAGCCGAATTTCTCTCACCATATCAGGCATTAAATAAATTAAGGTGGCAACACTGTCAACTTTACAATTCTCCCTCCCTTTCCGCATTCAAGAACAAGCCAACTTAAAATAATATTATCTCTACTGTCTACAGCTCTAAACCACGTGACTTTTTCGATTTAATTTACTCGAAAAAGCCAAAGAAGAAAAAAAAATAACGCCGAGTTCATACCAAATTTCGACTAACTTGGTGCCTTCCGAACTCAAATACCCCAAATCTACGTACGTTTGTGTATACTTTAAGTAGCCGAATGACTGCAGATAAAAGAGCAAGAACCGAGACTAAAACACCCCGTACACTACTGATTGTGAAGCATTTCTCGCGGAGACGTTTTTATCAAACTGTTATGTTTTTTTTATCGCTCCAAAAAAAATATACCGTAATTTGATTACGGTTATTTTTTCTTTAAACCTCTCTAATGCCAACAACTCGTCGTGAAAAACTTGACGTTTCAAAAATCTTGATATCTAATCAACGAGCGTAGATTTTCTCCCTGAAAATGGCCGATATGAGAAATTTCCATCAAATATACTTTTGTTTTCGCCGTCCTTTGGAGAAGAAACGCATTAAAAACCAAGCCCGCGGTATTTTCTCCATTTTATTTTATTTTTTTGAAAAATTAAAAGCAGTCCTGCTTCCTGGTGTCGTCATTGTTTTACAATTATAATTCGAAATACAACACGTTAGTGTAAAAAGCAAAATTCAAACGGAAAATTATTATTCTTCGACTCGTCATCGTTATTTTTTTTCGTATCATTTTCAAACCCGGCAAAAAACAAAAAAGCAAGTTGACGGAAAATAATGCGAAAACAGTTGTACGTACATAAATGTTCACTGTCAATCTTAAGTCAATTACGTTCGATAAAAAAAAAGAAAAAAAATTGAGTAAAAACAGCCAATCAATCAAACCTTACACATTCATCTTTTCGTTATGACAATATGACGAATTAAATTATCCATTTACGAATATTCCATCGTGCTGTATTGCCATGCCTATGCCTGCGCCTGCTTTACTATGGCCATTTTTAAAGAAACAATTTTCTTCGCTATAAATATAGCTCATCATTTCAATTTACCTTTGACTGGCAGTCAAATAATTAAATTATCGACCGCTAACCAAAGAATCGAGTTTATTTAAAAATTTAATTCTTAGCTCAATACCTACTTTTGGTGTACGTACAATTCCTTTTTTTATTGTAGGAAAAAAATTTTGTTGCGTGGTACGTAGCTACTGGACGTGCACAATACGACGATGTAAACAAAAACTGCTGTTTATAAGTGTAAACACAAAGATATGGTACGCCTTTTGTCTAGCAAGATGCTTTACAGCAAATCGATATGCACTTTGTATCAAAGTCAATACTTTTAAAAAGGAATGAAAAATTTTCAATCACGAGATAATAAGGTTTGTTAGACAGCCTTTCAACTTGGCTACTTTTTGGTACAGTAGCCATGTAATTGTGTAAAAATGCGAGTGGGTAATTGAATTTCTTTGTGAAAGGGTAGAAAAAAAATTAAATGCATTACGAAAAAGAATATTAGACGCTACACGCTGAAAAAATTGCCTTAGATGTCGATAATGTGATCAAAAAATTAACAATTCGTTAAAAAAAATTATCTATTATATCGAGAATGTTTCTAAAGTCTGAATGAAACGAAATTGAAGAAAAAAAAATTGGTAAGTACTTTTATGTACTATTGAGAATTATTTTCTATTAAAAAAAATCTCATTAAACCCGAGACGCTTGAAAATTAACAGGCTTAATTCGTTTTCGATTCTCTAATGCTATAAAATTATCACCCCCATTTATAGCATGAATAAATAACCAAATAGCAGTTGTGAGTCTTAGCTGAGAAAATATACTTAATTTTTAAAACACTTCCGCTAAATTATTCCCTTTTTCTTAATTGCAAATATTGTACTTAGTTGAAATTCATTTCGCTCGGTTAATTTCCAACTCGGCTGGAGGGCACCTTAAGTGTATCCCCTTACTCTTAAAGAGTAAACGGTACTCTTTTTTTTTCTTCAAAAAACCACAACGACGCTTGATGTTGATAAACCTTTATTTTGCTTCGGAAATCACTTGAGTTGAAAAAGTATAGGGTTAAAAAATTGATCATTCGTAAATGATGAACTAGGCTACCGATACTATAAGGTTGTTAGCGTTAACGCCACGTTATATGTAAAATATCACTAGGTGAGTGTTCTAGAAAAGAACATCAAAGGTCATACGCACTTTTATTTTTACCCTAAAACGTTACACACTAAATTCTTTATAAAACGACTTGGATAAAATTTCACCTTTTGCATACAGGCGAAATCATGTATCTTTCTGTCTACCGATTTCGACTTCCACGCAAATCATTCGAGAGCAATTAAATGTTACTTTGATCGATAAAGGCAAAATTTTACCATATATTCCTTTTAAACGAGCTTCTCACATGGAAATTCCTGCCAACGCCAACGAAAGCGTATGCAACTTAACGTACACGTGTGAAAATAAAGTTGCCCGACCTCTTGTCACAGGTGCGTTGTTTGGGGTACGACTACACACTCGTACGACGAAGGCGAAGGCGAAGGCGAAGCCAAACCAACCAAGTCGACGAAATTACGACTTATTTTATTGGAAATACTTATCTAAGAATTTTCAGCACTATGGTAAAGCTAAACACCTAACCAATCCAAGTGCTGAGTGATTAGGAGACAGAATTTCAACGTTATCCTGTCCCTGTCACTTGCCAGAGACGAAGGTTAATGCTGAAATGATGTGTGGTCGTGAGATTATAATATACTGCAGACTGTCTACGCTGCGGGGATAATAGTTATTCAGATAATGATGTACATTCTGTACTTCAACAACTTTATTTTGTTTATTCGAATAATTTAGCGTTTCGAGTAAGATGTTGTAATGGGGATTTATAAAATGTGAAATGAATTAGACATATTCTTAAAAAGTGTCAAAATATTTTATCTTTTTGAGTAGATAGTGGGTTGAATTGATAATGGATGAGTTTGGCTATATGTAGGCCTCTAATACTAAATTCCACCTTTGTTTCTCATTCTTGTAAATGATCATCCCCCGCATTGTCATCAATCTTTAAAGCTGAGTATTTTTAGAATCAATTGGCTTATTGAATGTTGTAAGGGTTCAATGTCTTCGAAGATGGGTTTTTTATATTTTTATTATTAAAATAAATTATCGTCGAAATTATGATTGTACTTCAGGCGTTTAAATTCTCGAGTTACTATTAAAAGTGAAATTCTAAACATTTAAAAATCTTAATATACAACTACTAAACATGATACGAGGAAGATGGGAAAAAGGAGATATATTTATTTTGCAACAGAAGATAATCTGTGTACATTTCGTAGATTTGTTTAGTTTCCTTATAGAAAATTTGCAGTTCTTTTTTTTCAAAATTTTGCAAAATCCAAACTTGAATAGTTGAATTTACAAAAAAAATCCGTAAGGTTGGCAGCACTATGCCTGCTCGTCTCGAATACGTAGATCTTGAGTAGTTGAACTTTGAGATGGCTAATTAAAATAAATAATCTAATCCACGATTGTAATTTCTTCTGTTTCAGGTTAGTGCAAATTTTCTCTACATGGAACTCATATCATGAGAATAAGTAAGTTATTTCTATGATTTTATGAAAGAATCACTCACTTATTGAAGGAATTCACTCTGTGTCGTTTAAATTCGGGAAGGAATCTGAAGATTGGAGAGAGGAGAAAAAAGAGAGTTATTCGATAACCAATTTCCTTTGCACACTTCGTCACCTGCAGACCTCCATGAATCTAAAAATCAGAAATTACACGAATTTATCCCAGAAAATCGAATGGTACTAACTCTGAGAAATAATTTCAAAATTTTGTAATGTAGAGATAAATTTGAACTCTGAAATTATTTCAAAATTTCATAAATTGGAGGAAATGAGAACTCTGAAAAACCAAAATTTAAAATTTGAGAATTCGAATTCTGAAAACTGATTTGGAATTCTGTGATTTGGAAGAGATGGAAATTTTGAAAATTGAGTAGAAATGTTGTAATTTGGAGGAAATATGTAGAAATTTTGAAAAAAAAATTGAAATTTTAAAATTCTGAGAAACAATCCCAAATTTAGGAGTTTGGAAGAGATAAAAACTCTGAAAAATGATTTCAAATTTTGTGATTTGGCGCAAATATAAACAGTGGAAAACACTTTAAAATTTCATAATTTGGGAGAGGGGGGATGCAAAATCTGAAAAACAATTTGAAATTTCCTGGTTGGGAGATGATGCGACCTCCAAAAACTGAATCGAGATTTCGTAGTTTAAAGGTAGCAAGCTGCGAAAAATGAAACAAAATTTTTTAATTTGGAGGGATAAGGCACTTTGAAAATCAGCTTAAAATTTCGTAATTTAGAGGCAATGCGAGCTCTAAAAATCAGTTTGAAATTACGTTGGTAATTCAGAGTACATTCAGGCTTCGAAAATTGAATCAAAATTTGATGATTTGTAGGCAATGTAAGCTCCAAATATCAACTTGAAATTTCGTGGTTTGGAGACAATGCGAGATTCAAAAATGAATTTAAATTTAATAATCGAAAAATTAAGCAAAATTTTGTAGTTTGGAGACAATATGAGTTCTGAAAATTAATGTGAATTTTTGTGATTTGAAGGTAAAGCGAGATCCGAAAAATGAACCAAAATTTTTTAATTTGGAGAGTGTGCCAACTATGAAAATCAGATTGAAATTTCGTTATTTAAAAACCATGTGAGCTCCAAAAATTGAATCAAAATTTTGTAATTCGGAGGCAATACTATAACTTCTGAAAAGCAATTTGAAATTTCTTAACTTGGAGAGGCAATGCAAATTTTGAAAAACAATTTGAAATTTTGTAATTCGGAGAGATCAGAATTCTGAAAAACAGATTGAATTTTTATAATTTGGAGGCAATGCAAATTCTGAAAATTGATTTAAAATTTCATAATTTGGAAGCAATATGAATTCCGAAAAACAATTTTAAATTTAATTGTTTGAGCAGAGATAAACAAACTCTGAAAAATGAAAAACAATCTGAAATTTCGTAATTCGGAGGTAATGGAATTCTGGAAATTGACTCAATTGTCACTTTTCAATTTTATTCTCTGTTGACTTCATTAAGTACTTTTGTTTTGCCTACATTTATTTTTCATTGCATGTTTTGTTCGTTGAATCTACACTTCTGTCCCAGCAAGCACAATTTGCACTTCTCTCATGATTTCCTTCGCATGCATGTTGAAGAGTCTTGGGGAGAGTGGACTCCCTGTTTTTCAAAATTTTTGAAGCCCATAACTCTGCCAAATGAGCTCTCATGAGATCAAAATGATCATGTAATGAGGTTCTGGTTTGTTTTCTATGTTTTGTATGTATTTTGTAATTTTATTTTTGGATCGAAGAAGTGAACTTTGTGGTAGAATGTTTTGTTAAATTTTGGAAGCCTTTGAAATAAATTGCAGTTATTAAAATTGAATTTAATTGGATTAATTTTTTCTTTCTCCCCCTTTGTCTTCATGTTTCACTCAAAACACAAGCATAGCTCAAAGCTCTCCAGAACTGTCATGATGAAGAGGAGAGGGGTGCTTGCGCTCATCGCCTATATTTTCAAAATTAATAGTGGTTCTATAAACAAGTTCTTTTGCCAGTAGAGCAAAAAAAGTTTTATTTGTCCCTTCCTCGGGCCTCAGCCTCTTTATAATAATGATGAAAAAAGTGAATTTTTATATACCGAGTAAGATACACCAAGGTAGATAGTAATGGCAAAAACAAACATTCAGGATAATTTCCTCGCATCATAACAACTTTTAAATCCACTAAAAATGTTAACGATTCACCTCATCGTAATGATTCCTGTAGGGCTGTTAATACATACGTAAAATTCCTGAAATCTTTTATAACATCACGCGAGTATAAACTACAACAATATGAATTTTTTCCAACAAAGAGTTTGCTACTCTACCTAGTATACCTACCTACCTGCCTTTCTAGTTTAGGAATATTTAGCTCGCGCGTTCAAGTTGTTTTTATCTAACATGGTCCACTTACCTGCAACAAAAATAATTATTTCAGTTAGCGATTAAACCAAAACTTGCGAATAACATTATTAGACAACTTAGCGTATGCTAAACAAACAGAAAACTTTTGAAATATTACCGTTACGAGAAGGTTAACGCTAAAAATCTCTCGTAAACTCGATGAAAATGCTTTAATTTATTTTCGCATATCAACTCTCTAGTCCCTAACTTATAACTGACGAAATTAAGTACGAATATCATTACACAAAAGGTTGAAAGATAACACTGGCAAAATTTTACAACTTTCATTACACGAATAGTACAACTACCAAGGACCAGCACGACACGACAACACGAGTACGAAATACTCATGCAAACGAAAAAGACTCCCGAGTAAAATAGGTGAAATGCCCCTGTCGTCGGATTTTTGAAATTTTGATAAAACATTGTTAAATTTTTCAAAATAACCGATTTGCAAATTTTCAACCGCTCAAAAGTGGTTTTGCGTTGAGCCCTTTTTCGAGAAATAAGATGAGAAATTATTTCGAAGAAAAAAAATTTGTGAGCTTGACTTTTAATCATCACGCACCTAATTCAAAAAAATCATTCTGAAGCGTAAAAAAATGATTTAATCTTCTTTTAGTAACAATTCAACAAATACATGGAAAGGCAAATTGGATTAAAATTAGTGACAAGTTTTTAAAAACGTTATGATTATGAATTACTTCCTATACTGTAGCAAATCAACGTCTCAAATTAGCCTCAAACTGAGTAACTTTTATTCAATTTATACGTACATTTCACATTGACAAATCAGCGGATAAAATTACTTCTCGATATCGTCCTTTGACCACCACTCGGTCAACTTTTCGTTAAACATTTTATAATTCAGGGCCACGCTCGTGACCTCACTCTGCTCCCCCGAGAAAAAAGTAAAATAAGGATTACTACGATCATGATCACGAAAACGCAGAAGGAGCTGCTCATAAGGAATAAAAAACGAACGTTTCACTTTTTTCAACTCATCGTCTACAAATACCATTTCAACAACTTTCACGAGATCATCGAAACGATTATAAAGGATTTCAAAATTTTTAGAGTTTTTGTAGGCAAAGGTGGCCATCCTTGATACGAACTTTCGCTTCACCACCAATCTTGAGGTAAGATCGTTTTCAAAAGTTTCGTCGATAAATTCGCTGAATTTATTCCATTTATTGACGTCGGTAATGAGGCCAATTTCACAAGAGTGTGCTCTTAATTCTTTTTTCAGGAACTGTTCTGTGAATACTTGTGCAGTTCTTGCATCATAAGAACAATAAAATTTTATTTTTCCAGCGAATTTTTCATACTCTTGATCACGGATTAACAAACCATATAAATATTTTTTGAAATGGCGAGACTGCAATACGAATTCTTTCAACGCCAATTGGTCTTTGAAGTCTGGCAAAAATGAGTTCACTAAAAAGTTGAACGATTCAGAACTACACTTGAAAAAAAAAGGGCTTTCAGCTACCTTGAAAATCAGTTTTTTCCTCTCTTCTGAAGAGAAATGATAAAGTAATTTGTTGACAAATTCTAGAAGGCTGGGGCCGTCCAGACAACAGTGAATGTATGAGCACAGCCGGGATTGGACGTGAATCAGGTAATTTCTTTGAGAATCAGAAGCAGTATCCCAAATCTCAACCAATGAAGACATCAATGCAGGATTACGTTTAGTACGAAAGATTTGCTGAAGGATAATTACCGAAAATTCTATCTCTTTGATGTGATTTTTAGTATGTCTCCAAATGCAAAGTGCACATCGTGGAGAATCGGAATAGCACATGAAGAAAGAAAATATTCCCATTCCGATATCAGAAAGTTTTGCAAACAAACGTCTTTGCTGATTGCAATTCATTTTAGAAATTGTTTGCTCCAAAAATGCGCAAGTCGAAGTGTTGTAATATTGGTCATTTATCCCGTACTCGTCGAAAGCTCGATAAATCCAATCTTTGGCGATTGCTACCTGATCATAGTCACTTGAAAGGCTCCAGAAGTAATAGTTTATGAACCGATCACGAATATTGAAGTTCACTGCTAGGGCGTAATATGCCACTTTACACAGTTCATTTCGAAGGTAACAAATCCAATAAAAAAATACCCAGCCGTTGGAACGTGTCATATTTGCATAAAATTCTGCCGGAAGCGAATCCAACGAAAATTCTTTCATCTCTTCTTCCAAGCAATAGACGCTCATAATAATAAATTTATGCACGTTGGTCAAACAGTCGACTTGTAGCATGTTTTTGGCAGTTTTTCTGCAGTCGATTTCACCATTCATCGACCAAACAAACCAGTTAGGATCAATGCTAGGAATATCATAATCGTACTTGGAAAATTTCTTGGGAAATTCCATGTAAAATAAAAAATGTTGCCCCCATTGTTTAATCCTTCGATCAACTTTCAGTAGTTCATTTTCGAGTATATCTCCAATGCAACTAGGAATATTCAAATCCTGTCTCAGTTGTACAAAACGTTCTTGATGAGAACAATCTTGCTCATTTTCAAGCTGAATTTTCTCCGAGCCACTGCACCATATTCTTTGAGCTACTTGGTATGATGTTATTTCTTGTAAGTTTGGTACGTTGTAAAGATATACAAAACGATCGTTGCTGCTACCGACAATACGATTTCCTTCGTGTGTTTGATTAGTGGACATCTTGAGTGATCTGTAATATTTAAAATTAAATTATTGTTGTGCTGGTTTTCAGAAGCCCAGAGTTGGGAGAAAACTTACAATTTAGTCGCTTTTCACTGATTTCAATTCACAGAAAAGTTACATAATTTTAATCACCATAATAGCTTAATCTTATGAAAATACCAAAACTACCTAAACCTAACTCATTTCAAGGCTAAGAAGGCATAGGGGCAACGTTGCAATTTTTCTTAAAAGGTGGATATTTGGAAGTAGGTACCTACTTAATGAAATCGCATTTACATTTTATTTGAATTCAACAACGCACTATTTATGACGAGCGGAGATAGCGACGAAATTGAACATCTGAACACGAAAAAAAGTCATATTTACAAACTACAGACTACCTTGACATTTTTCAAGTAACAGCATTAAAAATTTTAAAATAAAATCTTGCAAGAACGTGACAGGTAGTTAAGAGCATTATTGTGCATTTTCTATGTTTCGAAACCTGATTTTTTTGAGAAGTTTCCACTACTTTATGATTAATTAATGATTTTTACTCTAGAATGATTATATTGTGGGTTAAAATCGCAGACGTCTCTCAAAATAAAGGAGGTTAAAAAAATTATGATATTAGGGTAAAATTTTAAGAGCAGTGAGTAAGAAATAATTTCTTGTGGTCATCCTATGATGAAAAATAAACGCTGATTTCAACGAGCTACTCAGTTTTTCTCTACGATGACTAGACTGGGTGTCCAACAAAACTACAAGACATAAAATCACGACTTTTTCATGATTTTTCATGACGTATTTTTCACATTTTTCCGCATGAAAACAACCTCTCCTCCCCCCCTCAAAAAAATAATAATTAAATATCTTGAAATGCCAGAACATTTCCATTTCATCAACGAAAACTGTCTATATGTATACTTCTCGTTTAATTATCGCAGCTCTCAAACCCAGTAGGTAAATAAGAAGGGTGTCTAGCAAAATCTGAAAACTAAAAAGAGAGTTTTTTTTGGAAGGACATTTTCAAAATTGGAAATGTGCTTATCCTCATCCCCTTTTATTTTCACAAAAAAAATTTTAAACAAAAAAATAATCAAGAAAATACATCAAACAATGGAAATGATCAATCGGTTTTCATTAACAAAATAATTTAATTTTTTACTATTGTAGTACCTACCTATTTAATTGCTTATTTTGACGCTAAAAAAAATGAAAATTCTGAAAAATTGAGTTTTCATTTTTCGGTTGATTTTGATTAAATTACAGGATTATTTGGAAATTCGGGGGAAAAACGATCTTCGGACAAAGAGGAGGACTTTTTTCTGACTTGTTTGAAAAAAAGGTCCCATATAGGCAAAAAGACAAACTTTTACCGGATCAAAAATTAGGTATTTCTGTTTTCTTCATTTTTCTGATTTTTTGAACAAATTTTTTATTTTTATTTTATTTTATGGGATTTTAAAAAAAATTTAAATTGTGTTTCCAGAAAAATTCATGACTATTTCATGACTTTCATGACCGTTATACCGTATACGTACATCCTGTTAGACAATGAGTATTGAGTCTTTAAAAAATGTCCTGAAGGGGTAAAAAAAAATTGGCGCGTTGCCCCAACCTAATTAAATTAAAGATTTTATGAAAACCGAATCTTGTTGAGCAATATATTCTGATTTTAACAGGCTTTTTTAGTTTTTCTCTAACTTCATTAGATCAAAAAAATTCCGAATAATGCCATTAGGGGGATAAAAAATAGGGCCCTTAGCCCTATTTATACATATGTATCAAATCATGTAAAACTTTGAAAAAAAAAATTCAAAATGTTTGATATTTTCAAAAGTTTGAGCAAAAAAGAGGGTCACAAAAGATCGAGCTCATACCTACATATTGTGATCATCATTTGGGTATTTTAGTGCAATTTTGTCATTTTAATATTATTACAAAACCAGTATCGTGTTCAATTTCTAAAATGTGCCTACCTATTGAGTTCATGATACATAGATTGACTATCTCTAAGTAGGTATTAAGTGGGCGATATTCAATTTTCGATCATTTCAGCGATCTGCGTGTGTATTTTCAAAAATAATCTCACCAAACACTTTCAAGATAATATGATTTTAATACTCACTATAGTTAGTTAGCAATAAAAATACATACGTACCTACCTAAGTGAAGTGATCCACGAAATAGTAGTAATCTAACATGAAACTCAAATGAACGCGAGCACGTGTTAATGAACATACAACCAGACAGGTCTTCCTCTTCGTTATAAATGCAATGCATCAAAAGACTACACTAAACGAGTTCCTAGTTCTTACATTCAAAGTCCTAACGTTAGTTTGTACTTTGTACCTATGCTTCAACAGAGATGTTTAGATGAAACCGGAAGTCGAAATGTCAAGATTAGATCTTCACCTACATATGTACATACAAATACCAAGTATGCGCAGCTGCCATGTTTTCCCTTGAGGATAGCCATCTATACATACACCATCCATGCTTAAAACTGTACTAAGTTATCAACCAACACGTTTATGTCTTACATCATTCATTATTGTTACATTTTTCCTATGGAATAGTTGTTTGATTTTAAAGTTTGAAAAAAATTCCTTTAAAAATTTCAAATAATACTTGAAATTTAAATGGCAAATCGAGAAAGTAACAATTCGGGAAATACAAATACAAATGTACCTATGTATCGAAGACGAATTCTATCGTCAATATGAGTAACATTTTTGATGAAATTAATTTCTTTCTCAGCGTTGCCACTCACCTTTAGAAACATTTGCGGATAAATAAAAACAAACCGGGAACAAAGGCAATAACACTGCTCTTTTTTTTTCTCACAGCAGCAGCGAGTTTATTAACAAAGATTACTTATACAAAGAGAAAAAGAAACAGGCGATCTTGTAAAAAAAGTAAAAAAATTAAAAAGCTTTTCTCTCAGAATTCTCTGTTCAGAGCTGTTGACGAATTTCACATCCAAGAAATTTCTACACTTTATTTATTTTAGAAGATGAATCGTCCTTTTTTTCTTTCTTTCTTTTATACAAAATAAAGAGTTGAAAAAAAAAACGTAAAAAAATGCCTCAATTTCAGTCATTTTTTTTCTTCTATACGCAGTCTTTGGGGTATTTCCTGTAAAAGGTAGGTATATTCGACCAATAATAATACGATCGAATGTACATATGTGACATTGTGATTGATGATAATCAGATTGAAATAATTTTATGCCAAAAAATTCAATATTAGTTTCCACACGCGTGATTCTCATAAGCCCACCCAGTAGTGATGGCGAATCAGTCGCAAAAATCACGTCGACTATTTCTATTCATCGTCAGTTTCCATTGATGGCTTTGAGTGATTATACAACTGCATTATTCCGTATGTTCGATCCCAACATTATCAGGACGAAACAATTCGCCAGAATTTGACGAAGATTGACAAACACTTTTTTGATAATCTGCAGGGAATTGCGGATAGAGATTGTACGTATGTATACAAATCAATATGGTTCCTATATGTACTAAAAGCTGTTCCATCTAATGCCGTACATTTCTCGTCTATACTGCCGAAGAGAAACCAACTAAATATATTCGAAACTTTGTGCGACAACGTCGACTTATACGTTGAATAAGTGTTTTCAAACGTGATTGCCTTTTTTTTCACAACAAACAGGTCGTTTTTGCACAAATGCGGGACCCGAGCGAGGATTATTTACGGCGTTTCGAACATTCAATTTTAATAACGCTTTTCAAATGTGTTGAATATGTTGCATAGTGCATTTTCCTTATGAAACGAACGTTCGATAACCTGATGACGCTATAGGCTTACTTTTGAAAAAATCAAACAAAAAATGATGCATGAGGGGGAGAGGGGGTTTTACTAAATTTTTTTTCCAGTGAATTAACAAAATATGTAATGGATTCAATGTTTTATATAAATTTCAAAACCATCTTATTTTTTAGAAAATAATTTACCATTTTTAATTTTGTTGCAAATTGAAGTTTAGATGATGTCACGAGCTCCCAATCTCCAAGAGTTAAAAATATAAGTTGAATATTGCTAAAAGTCTTGGATTTTGCAAATAAGTTTTTGACTTTTTTGTTTCCATTTACCAATAGGATTTCCGCCATTTTCAAAAATTCACCATAAATCGAAAAATCAACTTTAGAAGCTCAAATTTGGTTCTTAGGTCTGCATGATATGCTTTTTCAAAGAGATAAATTTCAGCTTAATCAGAATACACAAGCATGTAAAATTTCCTTGTAAGGGACTTTTTCACAAAAAGATACTTTTGAAAATTGGAACCATGAAAAAAGCTATCTCAATATCTACGTACTTTCATCTCACCATTCTTTTTTCCCCTTGATGAAATTTATATCAATAATTGGTGCACATATGTTACATAAGCAAGCACGTGTATTCATCATGAATAAATGGAAATCAAAAACAGCGAAATATAAACGCAAAGTATAACCAATATGCAAATTAGTTCGCATCACAAAAACCCATCTTCTGTACGCTATTATTTCAAGGTTAAAAAGCAAATTCTAAACGCATTTAGCAATTTGGATGTAATTTTTCATTTATTTCCATGATCCGATTCATTATTCGGCAATTAAGCGTTTTGCTGGTTGTTTTCTTAAAAGCCTGCAACATCGTTTATTTTGTCGTCAAATTTACATTTTCTTCGACATTCTGTTATTTTATAAAATTTCACCCGCGAAATTACCTACGTACTTAAAAACGCAGACTTTGTTTTGGAAAATTAGCTCGCCTAAAAACTAAAAACGGGGCGAAAATACTCGAATAACAGCTATTCGTCATTTATACAGCTAGCATGCGACTAGACCATCAGAAAACATAACGAATCAAATAGATAAATGGGACACTTGTTGAATTTCCCAAAAAGAATACTTCAGGTAGGATAATCGGATTTTTTTTAACGAAAAAATATTCCTCATTCTATACAAAAGCGTAGCTGAGGCGAGCTATCTTACGGATATAATATTCTTTTTAATTTTTCAATATAGTCGGTGAAAAAAACCGAAGGTTTATTCGGCAAGCTTATTTTGCTTGAATGGGCATACAGTTCGCTTTCATTATGTTGGTAAATGGATAAAATTTCAACATTTACGTAATGGTAACTCCTTGTATATATTTTTTGGTTAAAATACGAGCGCATCGTTAAAAAAAGAAAAGAAAAAAGTCAACCTACCAAGATCAACGATATTCCCGAAAGACTAGAAAAAAAAAAAAAAAGAAAAACCATTTCTTCGTGAAATTCGCTGCCCATTTGGAAATATAGATTTATATGAAGAAATGCTGCAAGTGAAACAATAAGCTTTAAGACATGAATTCGCTAAATTTAAATAAATTATTCAAAACGTAATTATTACGAAATAGTAATTCAACATTGAGACAATTTGAAAAAAAAGAAGACATGTAATAAAATTTTCTAAATGTTTTTAAATACGATTATGACATTAATTAAAAAGTTAACGCGACGACAAAAAAAAACAATTAAAAATCAACGATTCGTTTTCCTCATTGGTAATTTTCTAAGTTGATTTAAAATTTTAATGTCGCTGACACCCTTGATCAACATGATTTGAATACCTATAGTTCAACGGAACCTTTTCTATTACTTTCTCTCTTTCTCCTTCCTTTTTTTCACGTTATTCTTTATTTTACCCTTTTACCTAATCGTTTACTTGGTCGTTACCTGGAAAAATCAATATTGGTACTCGTATTTAATGTGAAAAGTTTATTATAAGACCGCAGGTCTACATTGTAAGAATTTCAGACTTCGATGAACTTCTTTTTTGGAGAAAATTTCAATTCTACACTGAATGATTTTAAATAGACTTTAGACTCGCTCAGGTTTTTATAATGGCCGAGCAAATAAACTGAGATTACCTAAAGCACAGAAAATACATAATGCTTACGCTGACCTCGTTTTTAGTTTCAGTGTTTCTGGAATATTCCATTACTGAACAAGATTCGATCTCGACGCACCACGTAGGATCAAATACGACCTAAAAACGCCTAGAAATGAAAAAAGTTTTTTTTGCGATGCAAACGTGCCAATTCGGATTTTTTTGCAATAGCAATGAGCCACAATTTGTGCACTTGAATGTTTTTAGCCTTTTTAAATGCTTTTTAATTCCAGTTTCGGCAAGAAAAGTAGCTAAAAACTCGTCATTTTTTTTTTTTGGTTTTTTGAAATTGGCAACAGTGACCAAAAAAACTGAATAATCCATCTCGACGCACCATAAAGGATCAAATACGACCAAAAAACGCGTAGAAATGAGAAACGTTTTTTTAGCAATGCAAACGTGCCCATTTGATTTTTTTTACAATGACAATGAGCCAAAATGTGTGTGTTTGGATGCTTTTAGCCTTTTCAATTCCAGTTTCAACGAGAAAAGAAGCCACAAAAATTCATCAATTTTTTTCGGTTTTTTGAAATTGGCAACAGTGACCAAAAAAACTGAGCAAGATTCGATTTCGACGCACCATAAGTCCATAAAGGATCCAATACGACCAAGAAACGCCTAGAAATGAAATAAGTTTTTTTTGCAATGCAAACGTGCCAATTTGATTTTTTTTGCAGTGTCAATGAGCCAAAATTTGTGCATTTAGTTGGATGCTTATAGCCTTTTCAATTCCAGTTTTAACAAAAAAAGTAGCCAAAAACTCATCAATTTTTTTTCGCTTGTTTGAAATAGGCAATAACAGTGACCAAAAAATTGGCATCACTGTATTCCAAAAGATTTTCCCACGTTCGAAAATGATATCTTTCGATGTTTTGACTGAATTAATACATATTGAGAAAAAAAATTTTCAAAACACGATTTTATAGGAAAAATTAAGCGGTTTGCAAATTTCCATCCACTCAGTAGAATTTTAAAACCGGTCTTGCATATCTTTAGGAACTGGTTCATTTTTCCCAAAACTTCCCTCTTTGAGAGTCCACATCTCAACTCAAGGGGCACCTCCGGAGCCAAAATAATTTTCTGAGTGATTTCCAACTCAAAGTAAAGGTGTTCGCTGAATTTGGTCAAAATCCGTGATCCACCCTGTATAAACTCAAGATGAGATGCCCAAGTCTCTGGAGAAAAGTGGTCACTCTCAAATGAGACATCCTTGTATGTATAAAACACATCAAAGAGGGACATAGTCTGCAATCTGTACATTTATGATATTCATACCTCTAATATTAATAACAGTCGTGTACCGCCGGACAACTCTTAATCGTACCCGGCATTTTTAATGCGCGGATGGAAAAAAAAGGCCGGACATCATCTCCCCTTCAACACCTGTTACACGCGACGACGATGAAACCGAAATTTTCATGGTCGTGAGACGAATAACACACCCGCTAAAAAATATATCTGCGTATATATATTCGAGAGCGAAGTATAAAAAGCGAAAAAGTTTTAATAAAAGAACAGCGCAGTGCGCCACGAAGCTGCGAAACTGCCGTGAAATAAAACCCCTCGACAAAAGCGTCCCTCGCTTGATTAATGATTCGGCGGGAAATTTTCGCTAATAAAACAACTCGCACGATTATTCGAAAAGCAAAGAGGCGCGGCTACAGGCTACAGCCAAGCATTTGAAAACGGATGTCGCTCAATTAAAAGCCTAACGAGATAAAAAGCTCGTTTCGGCGTATTTCTACAATACATTTCCTGTAGGTACTGCAGCAATACAAATTTAATACCATTTTCAACCCTTTTTTTTTCCGCCTATCTACGATTTAAAAAAATTTCTTTCAATATTTATCAAGCTTTTATATCCGCGAGGCGTCAAATATTCCGACAGATTCCATTTCAAGAGACCCTCGCAATAGATACGTAGGTAATCCTCATACAGGTAGGAGTATCGAACCCCTACCTACTCGTACGAAAGTAAACTAATACACAAAAGTCAAAACAAAACAGCAAGTTCAGGGTATTATTTCAATATTAAAAGTTGAGCTTTTATTTAAAAAGTTTTTTTTTCACTTCGCCGAAAGACAAAGTTACCACGTTGTCTTTTTTTCTTATTTTCTTTTTATACCCTTCGTTAACAACAGACTGAACTTATTTTATTTGTGGAGCTTTGCTTTTCGTTTTTAATCTCCTTTTTTTTATTTTTTTTGGATACGCGCGTCCAAGAATTTTTTAATACTTTGTGAAAAAATATTTGAATAATTCCATCGCGCATCGGCCGGATTTATAGTAATGAAAAATAGCCGAGTAAATTAATTTTAAAAAAACAAATTACGAAAGCGGCGTGATTTTTTTATTTTATCTAATTTTTTGACTTCTCTTTCTTCTCTTTTTATTTTTTCCAACGCTATGACGGAACCGTTTCCTAAACTTGGGGGTTTCAAAGTTTTTGAACAGAAGTTGATTCTCTATCCTTTTAGTTTTAACCCTTTCTCGGAATGAAAATTCCCACTGAAATCTTTTTCACTTTCAACGTTCCTTCTTCAGATTATGAAAGATTGAAAATGAAGTATGCTAAAACTTTACGATCCCGCCAAGACTTTTTGCACCTATTACTTTAATCGTTAGGTAGGTACCTTTAAATTTTTAACTTAATTTTTGTAGATTAAATTAAACGCTGTTTCTCTATTAGACGTGCCTTAGAAAAAACAGCATTAATGAAATGCGCTGTCTCGGAATATACTCCTACATTCTGTCAAAATACCAACCTAAGCAGAAACTTTTACCAAGGAAGGAACCAGAGAGAAGGTTATAACTTTTGAAAGCCTGAATAAATATTAAGCTGTAATCTGGCATAACTGACGTTGAAACGTGTACATATTTTAATACCAGGTTAGGCAGTTTTTGGAATCATATTGGTTTTCAATAAATGGAATTCAGGTGTACCTAATTGATCACAGTATAAGAGATTTGATTCTAAAAATTTGATTGCAACACTGAATTTGAACATTCCATGGATTCAATTTAATCTGGTCAGAGCAAAGTTTTCGTGGAATTAGATTTGTCCATACGTGATGACGTGATGAGATTCAATGTAGGAGGGACCTGAATGGATCTCACTGATCAGACCTCATAAAATCCGAGCATTCTATGGAGGCATCCAATTCGATCTAACCAGGTTTTAATCAGATTAAAATGTGAGAAGTTTGACTGAAAAATTGAACTGAGAAAAAAAATGAATAATAAAGATTCTCTCAATTTCCTCGAAACGATCATTCAAGCTCATTTCTATACCTACATAATTATCACAAAATTGAGGTGGCGTTTTTTCGTATTCCTGACACTTTTAAAATTCCAAAGATGACTAGAAAATATGTACAATCTTTTTTTTGAAGGGTTTAAATCGCGCTAATTTACATATTTTCATCAATTTTACACCATACCTATTTTCAAAAAAATTTAAAATGAGCGTTGAACAGTAAAGTATCTTAACAAGAACTCAACCGACGATATTCCACTCAATATTTCAACAATTTTTTGAATTCTGATGACAATTTGAAGACTATTTTGACTCTTTGAAGGCTAAGGAGGAGAAGTAGGTGTGTTTTTCAGGTTTGACTATCACAAAAACTTTGTAAGTAAACTGGAGACATTAATTTTTTTGAAGCAGTGGTAAAGCGAAGAAGGGGTCAGAAGAGGCTGGATTTAAAAAATCGGCTCATATTCATCATAAAGCACCTTTGAAAACAAAACCAGCCGCAGTATTTCAAAGATGTTAATAGAATTGCATAACCAGTTCGCCGTAAATACGAGAATACATTTTTGATATCATTCGTTCCTTATCAACTTGAACAAAATTGATGGAAGTCTCGCTCAATTTTTTTTTACAAGCTGTCTATCCACCCATCAAGTAAGAAACCCGCAATCAGTGTGGTCCTAACCCCCTCAGGAGGCGGGTGGGAGGGCTTCAATTATTTTCACATTGTCTCGAGGTACTCAACTTCAGCAACGCATACCTCCAAAGCTATGATACTATGATCAAAACTGATTTCACAGTTCGAAAGGGCATTGCATTTTGAACTTTTTAACTAATTTGAAATTGTAAAAAGTTGGAAGTTGAACTTTCAAATTAAAAGTTCAAATTTAAAAATGGCGCTGTAAGTGGTAGCTACCATTTAAAAATCTGAAAAAATGTTCATAGATGTACCTTTGATGCTTTTTTTCGAAATATTCAATTTTCGAGATGAGATCTTTCAATGGAGTGGGAGCAACCCCTCCCCCAAATTTGAGCAAAACTTTTAAAAATAAATCTGGGGCACGTGATATATCGAATTCTATGTTTTTGGTAACGCTAAACACGAATATATAGTCAGATTTTTGATTGGACCCCATCCAGGGCCCTCAGCACCTCCCCAAATGGGGTAAAAGTTCAAAAAAGTGTTTTGTTCGTGCGACACATGAAATAGTATGTTTTTGGTGACGCTGAACACGAATATGACGTCAGATTTTTGATTGGACCCCCATCCACGGCCCCCAGCACCTCCCCAAGGAGGTAAAAGTCAGAAAAATGGTTTCATTTGGTAACCCATGAAATAGTATGTTTTCGATATCGCTGAACACGAATATAGCCTTAGTTTTTCAAATTAACCTCACCCATAGTCCCTAGAACCTCCCCAAATAGGTGAAAGTTTAGCAAATAGGTAATGATTTCCATATTCAGAGTAAGATCGTATTGGAATAGGTACTATTTCATGTGCCACACAAATGAAACAAATTTTTTGGACTTCTATCGAAGGATATGACTCAAAAATGTTAGTCAAATTGAGGCGGAATGACTCTCCCACTACTACAATTCAGTCTTACACACTCCTCTTGAGGTGTCAATACTATAACTGTTAGTCTGTAATACGCTGCATTTTCTAAAAAAAAATAATCGGACTAATTAAAAATGCTTTAAATTAAGCTTTTACTGTTTTGAAAAATTCAATTTATGCTTACGGGTGTTTTGTTTGTATATTTTTGTAGCTAAAATTATCAGGGGATTTGCTGTTCGGTTCAACTTGTACTCTTGAATGGGGTGAAAGCTGCATTTAATATTCAACGAAAAATGAAATTATGGTATGATAACTGTGATGAAAGATGGAACTTCCCTATACACTTCTTTATAATGCTATTTGTTGGTTTAAATTATGTTTTTAGACGCGCATATTTAAGCATAATTTGCTAAATAAGGTATTAGCACAGTAAGTAATTTTGGTATTTGTTGAGGTTATCGTGTGCAAGAGTGCGTTGTTCTTCGGTCAAAGTCACAGCTCGTGGTAAATAATTAATGCGACATTTGGTTACCACAAATCCATTGAACTCTTTAGCTAATACGGTTGGTAGAGTGAGAGGTAGGTAGGTTTGTTAAGTGCACGCGTTTCGTTAAAAGGTATAAGCACTAGGTACGTTGTTTTTTCAGATACTTGAAAATTCACAGCATCTACGAATGCTTTTAAGAATGTAGGCATTTTTTTTACATGTTTATTACGTCATTAATTAAGAAGTGCGTCTGTTCACCTACGCTTTTAATTCATTATGAACGAATCTCTATATAGTAAGCCTTCTTATGAAAATTCTCAACGCCTATTAGGAAAAAAATAAGATTCGAATGAAAATAAACGACTTGTCGTCGTTGTATAAGATTGAAGAAATATTAAACAAAAATTATCGTTTGGCCGAGATCAAATTATCTAAGGAGGAAAAGTCCGACTCTCGTGCTAGGTTTTTAATAATAATTTGTCTCGACCTGGAAAAATTTTCCAATTAACAGAGGATAAAATTATTTTAAAAATCTCATCAGGTTGAGAAAATGTCTCTGCTGTTTTCTCCTTGGAGAAAAAGTAAGGAATATTTTCTGAAACTAGGTAATTTTCAAGATGATACCTACTTTACGAGGCTATGGGTTCGCTGTTGTGATTTACTTTTTAATAATTTAAACAACTTGAAACTCGAATCTCCAAAGTAGATATTTTTTTTTACAAGGTATTTTTGGTATTTTTCAGAATAAACTGAATCACCATTGAAAATGTCTACTCGGAACGTGGCTGGGATTATGAAATTGAATGAAAAAAATATATATATATTCGTGTAACGTGAATCCTTTTGACATTAATCGAAAGAAATTCAAAGCTTTGGGTTTTCACATTCTCCCGCGAGGTGAATGACGATTCGAATGGAATTTTTTTTCAACAAGTCTGTCAAATTTTATTTCGCCTACGAAGAATTTGATATCTCAACAGGTTAATGTTTTTTCTTCCATCATCGAGTAAATCTCATTCGACTGTGATTGGTTAACTGTGATACACAATTCACACGTTATTTTTATAAGAAAGGAGAAAAGCTATCTCGAAAGGAAAACTAGAGATATATACTTCATTTAGACAATAAACGAGATTTTCGTTCGACGTATAAAATTCATTTTGCTTTTCGCTAACATCTTTATAATCGTTAGCTGGCACCAAAAGTAGCATTATAGTTTATTGCGCTTGTGAGAAAGATTCTATCGCAGGTAAAGTTTTTAAGCTGTTTAGTTAAGAGACGCGATAACATCGGTTTGAGAGAAAGTTTTCTATTTGGAAGCAAATACGGAGAAAATTTCCGTAACAAGGGATTGCGAAATGTAAATAACCCTTCAGTGATTACTATTTCATTAGATGGTTAAAATAATCGTGCGGTTTGACGTGTATATTTAAATATGCAACACGCAACCTGTAATTTATACCACTGATAGGGAAGAATTTTCTATTAAAAAATCATTTTCGACGAATTTTCTATCAGAAAACAATTCGTCTAATCGATACGAGCGAAAAAATATAATTTTTATCGACGCCGCTTTCCCGATCGGTGTAATTTTACCTAAGCTTAATGATATGAGTGGTAGATACATACCCTTCTCTTCGTGTTCGGATTTTAGGTGTCTCTCTTCCTCTCCCCTTTCGCCTATTTTACGTAATGGTTTCGCCGCTTTGCTTTAATAAGATATCAAAGTAAGCTCTTCGCTTTTCCTAAATTTATCCATTTGTTCCCCTTCGAGATGAGATATAATTTAGGTAAATATACTGGTACCTCGTTATTAATTGGAAAACCGCATTATTTTAAAATAATAAGGGCATCTTGAGGCGAGTCGAGCTTATCAGAAAGGTTGCCATGTTATAAACTCGAATACTTTTCGCAAACATTGTTATAGAATGGGGATTTTTACCCACGAACGCGGAAAGTATTATTTGAGATGCTTCAATCTGCTGAAAAAGAAAAAAGGAGTGTTCGATATTTCCTCTTATAGGGATACTTATTCATATATTTTCCTTCTTGGCTACGTCATGCTCTTAGGTAGCCATTGAACCCATAAAAATATCATTATAACTTAAAATGGCCACACGGTTGCCAAAGTAAAATCATAGGTGATTAGAAGTGTTCCCATTTCTTTTCCGTAATCGTTTGGTGCATTTTTAATGCTTGACCTACGTCGAGGGGAGCTGAAGTAGATACATGTATGATTTTTTCCCAAAGTTTTTTAGGTATATACGATGGAAAGTTTTTTTTTGGAAAAATTCCACCAAGTCCTCCAACAGGGTGACCTCTGAAATCCATCAATCAATCATTCATTTATTGTTGATGGTAGTTTTGAGCTATTCTAAAGCTTACTACAAATTTTTTAGAGCTTCAGTTCTCGTGAAATGGATGCAAATTTAGTACTTTTAAAAATAATTTTCACTGATAGAAACGTAATTTGAAAAATTTTTTCATGAAGTTTGTATAAACTTGTAGAAGTTTCAAATTGAACAAAGCATTCCTTTGCTTTCTTTCCTTTCGGATACCAGTAGATCTCTCTCAAAAATACAAAAAAAAACTAGTTTCACTTTGAATCACCCTGTAGGTTTATTTGAAAGGACGACAAACCGAGAGGGAAATGGCACTTGATTTAAATTACAAATTTCGTTCTAATATTCCTTTTGGTACCAAGTGTAAGATATTGTAAGAACGACACTCGAACAAGCACGACAAAAATTTTCTTACATACCTCATTAAATAATCTCAACTCGAATTAAAGACGGGTTTGATTGAAACTCTTTACACTAATTTGAATGTTTTAGGCCGTTTTTTATTAATTTGCTCGAATTACAACTCGTCGAGAATTCCAAATGCTCTGTATAAAATTTAATTTCGCGCTCGAATCTATTTTTTCCACAACCCCTTATGACAAGTTCATGAACCACATAGAAAGTTGAATAAAACTCGTAAAAATAAACTTTTTTTTTTCGTCGAACTCAGTCAAATATTCGAGCTGGTAAGACGTACCTCCATTCCGCTGATCAAATCCAATAATGGAAATTCTCCGGTGAATATCCTTTGAAACTAACCTCTATACCAAAAATAAGAACGATAATTCGTTCGAAAATAACCTTTCGAGAAGCCTATTGGCAACAGTAGCGTGTTAGTTTCTGAGTGGAAATTCGTCACACGATAATTTTCCAGTCAACGATTTCATGTACTTATGCTTTTGCTTTTAGCCTTGTATATGCAACTCTCTTATTTACACAGAAAATAATTATAGTGTATCATTTGAAGTGTGCAACGCATTAGAAATATGTATTGCCGCAAAGTGTGCTGCGGCGGCATAGTCAGAATAGGTTTATCTGGTTTATGGGTATATGGGTATATGATGTAAAGATGTACATTCAAATAGTTATAGAACAAATACTTACTTCATTTTCTTACTACATCTCCCATGAGATCTGTAGTAGCCTTTGGTAGAAATTACAAATTCACTATCTTTCAAAGGCTGCCATTTACTTCTTACATAGGTACTGCACCCATAATTCATGTTTTGCAAAAATACATTAGAACTGTTTTCGCATGCCAGTGCAGTATACTCTTATGTCTTAGTTTTTTTGAGATCTCTACCATCGCTGTTCATTAGAGCTTCTAGATTATTGGAACTCATTCACAATTTCTATTTCTTGTGACCCAATAACAATAATTTATTTGCAACATTGTTTTCATTTTGTATTTCAGTCCTAGGTACTCTGTTTATTTGATGCAGCATTTTTTGCATGTGGGCTTCTATCCCTATGGTTCCATCCATACACTAGAGGTCTGCACAGGCCGGTTCTTAATTTTAAATCCAAAAATCAGAACACGTGCTCTAGCACCAGAGGTTTGCACATTCCAAAGTGCTAACTAGCAGTGACTTGAGGGTACTAGTGGTCTGCACCAGCCAGCCCAAAAGTCCAAAACAAGCCCATATGCAACGCTATGCTGCAAGGGGTTGGTGAAAATTGAACGTTTCAAATTGCACGTGAAAAATTGCACGTGAAAAATTGCACGTGAAAAATTGCATGTACTCGTATACAATTAAACGTGTGTGATAATTGCACGCATGTGAAAATAGAACGTTTACAGCGTTCAATTATTACATTCAACTATCTGTATTGTTCTGAAGGCTAAAAATGAAGTTCAGCCCCTATAATTTTGGTCAGTGCACATTGAGCACCCTCTCGACCATTTTAGGGAGTTGTCGCGAAATTCCATGAGTTTGATTTCAAAAATAAATTTTTTATCTGCTCATAAATTCCAGAAAAAATGAAAAAAATTCAAGTGCTTAATACCGTAAATTTAACATGCGGTCGATTTCAGAAGGTTTGTTTCAACCTGATCAACAGCTGGTAGCCATATTTTGAACGTTCAAAAGTTAATTTATACGGTTTTTATGGAACTTTGTGAAAATCTGAAATTTCCAAAATACAACCAGAGGTTCAAGTTCCAGAACACCTTGAAACCGTCTCCAATTGACTCAGCATGTTGAAGTAAATTTTAGCTTTCCACCTTCTTTGAGTAACATTTTGCGAAAATTCCAACTTTCAAAAATCCGCTGGAGGCTCCAGAACTGCTCAGAACGTTTCAAAACTGTATTTTGGGTTGGCGAAAATCTCACATTAAATCATTTTCAGATGTTAAATTTGCAGACATTCTATTTTCACATACGTGCAATTATCGCACACGTTCAATTGTATAGGTGCAATTTTCTTACGTGCAATTTCATACGTGCAATTTGCCAGTCCTCGCTGCAAGTGACTTGTGCAATCACTGCATTCATGTTGGGCGCCAAAGAAAACAAGCCCGACCCAACATCATATCGCACCCCGGGAGTAATAAGGTCACATCTCAAAAAAGTGAAATTTTACAAGAGAGTGATTTTCTTTTTTTTAAAAACTTGATTTATTATTTTCATCAACTTATAATTAATTGTGAGGAATGAATAGCACCTCATTTTAAAGATCTGGTATCCTACCTTCATTTAGCATAAGAACACTTTGAAAAATAAAATCTTAAAGAGGAAATATTTCAATGTTTGGAAAACATTTTGAGTTAGAACCTTTCATTAAAGTTGATGTGGAGGCGAAAGGAAGCGTCCAAAATAAATTTCATGTTAACAAAGTTGTAGAGAATTAAATTTCCAATCAACATAATGTCGTTAGTTTTTTTCTAGAGTGCTTAGTTTTTGAGTTTTTCTCAAAAAACTAAAATTTCATGATGTGTGCAAATTCATTTTTCTGAAAAGTGATCAATTTAAAAAAAAATTTCCATTTGATACAAACCAATAAAATATGCACTCCTTGTGACTATTTCTAACTGACAAACATTCAAAACAATCAAAACTATTTGTTAACACTTTGTATGTATGAAATTTGCTCAAAAAAGGTGGAGTTTTTTGAGATGTACCCTTATAACTCCAAACAACTTGCAATGTTGTTGAGATTTTGAGTTAGGCCATTTGGGTTTTTTACAAGATCTAGATAATGTACCCAACTCAAAGTGTAATTTTTGGTTGAGGGGGGTCATACAAACCCCAAAAATGCAAAAACGTCAATTTTTTTTTGAGATGTGACCTTATTACTCCCGAGGTGCGATATGACTTTTTAGATATTATACAGTCCATAATTTATTGAGTTATCAACCAAAATTGGTCCTCTGAGCCGGATGCAGAATGTCTTCTAGCAGACGGCAATCAACGGTAAATGAGCAGTCATCCGCTCAGCAAGACAATGGTACTGGCAATGATTGAAATTCATCAACAAGCAGTTTCGACGACAACCAGTCATATTGTACCATCATCTATAACGGTCTCAAAAAGAGTACAGACGAAAACGAGCCGATCCCAAATGTTAAAGAAATACTCGAGGAAGAACTGAAAGACCTGCAGTTGCTAAAAACAAAATACGACGAAAAATCGATTGATGCAGAACTGGATGGCAACGTCGATTTGGTTCAACGCGCTGCCTTTACAAAGCTATATAAAGATCAATTTTGGTTGATAACTCAATAAATTATGGACTGTATATCGTATGAGAATCAGTTTACTTATGAACATTATTAAAGAATACAGCTTAAAGTTAATTTATAATATATTTGCTTAGCAAACCTTAAGTAAGACATATTTACCAATATGGATTAGCTGCTAGTGACCCATGAGCCTAATTTACAGCCATTGTCTATGACGTGTAAACATTTTTCAGATTCAGGCATGCGCAGAAGCCAAACCTCAACTATCTGATGAATGTTCAAAACCATTGGCTTATGGACCGCTAGCAGTCCTGAGTCCATATCTAAAAAGTCAATGACCAACACAAATGCAGTGATCACATGAGTCACTCTCAGCATAGTGTTGCATATGGGTTTGTTTCATGCTTTTGTGCCGGCCTGTGCAGACCACTAAAGGGTACTACCCTTTCTTCACCATGACATAAAATTTTTTGGAATTCAGTGCTATTTATTCACATGTTTTTGGTTCAATTTGCATTTTGTTGTTTTGAATTTGTTTTCAAATACAAATTTTCTAGTTACCCTGGTGCGCCTTGCATAAAAAAAATCACTGCAATCATGTCGGGTTGGGCTTGTTTCAGGCTTTTGGACAGAACTGTGCGGACTTCTACTATGCACAAAGTATTTTTGTAAGTTACTCTTCTTGGGTATTGGTACAGTTCACGGGTTTGAAGATTTCAGGCAATGCTCCCTCATTATATTTTTTCTTTATCGACTTCAAAAGGTGTTTCTAGTACTTAGGTGGATGTGACATAGCACCTCCAGAAATTTAACATATCGTCTGAGTTTCAAAATCAAATCATTAGATTGGTTAGATCTCAGCATTTAACCAAACTTGAAACATCCGTCTTCAAGATTTCAAAAAACACGAATGGATATTCAAGCGATTCGATAACATCCATTTCGATAACAATTTTCCATAACCAACGAAAAGTTCAACTAAATTGCATCAATTATTAGGCTACTCTTCCGGTAGGCGTTAGTGCACGTAAGGGTACTGGTTGTGTGACATGCCTACCTTACAAGTTTTACGAATGACGATAGAATTCAGGTCAATTTAGCTACCAAGTATCGCTGAAATATTTCCTTATAAGTCTAAAAATTCCAATATGTAGCTCGGTGATAATTTTGAATAGACTGTTCGTTCTTTTAATATTGAATTACACGGTATTCGTTTATAAAAGCTTCCGTACAATGTGTTGAAACTTTATAAAAGCCAGAATATATGTTTTTATGTGTTATAAATTTTATTAAACTTTCGAAAATACCTATACCTAGGTACTCGTATTTTTCTCCATTTTGATTAACTTATAACCAATCCAATAACGAAACTGTTTCTGTCTCATTTGATAAGAATGAAAAATATTTTCAATATTTTGTAGTTATAGGTATCCAATTCCAAATTATTAAAGTAGAAATATTCTAGTCATGACGATGACGTCTAATATTTTCGCTCGAATGTGAGAAACGATATTATGTTCGAAGAATCTATAATATTTTAATATGATATCTTGAAATCACAAGTCGAGCTTCGAAAAATACAACGAATACTAACACGTTTCCGTGAATAGGAAGGCTTACAATACAATGTACCGAAATATCTGTTATGAAAAATATACGAGTAATTGATCACAGATGTCCATATGGCTGTACTTACGTATTATTGTATTGAATGAAGTTATGAAGCATGTTACGTCCTGTAATATACTTTTACTTTAATTTCTTGGTAGGTACATCTTGTAAGAACGTAACGTATTCGATTTAACTAAAGAAGAAACATAAGCACGAAAAGAATATAAGAGTAATAATGAAATTCGCCCAAAACATCCAAGTTGGTGGGAAATGAGAAGAGTTCGCCGAAAATGAGCACAATTTACCAAAAATGCTGCTATCTTTTAAAAAGAGAATTCCTATGTTGAAAAGTCTTTATGTAGTTTGTTAATAAATGAAGCGAAACAGAAGTTGATAAAAAAACACGAGAATTTGCGATCTTTTTTTTTTCATTTTTTTTTTTTTAGTGAGGTAAGGTAGGTACTTCAAACAACGCTGTTCGTCTCGTGTAAAATATTTCGAGAGTAATTTCATCTATATAGCGTAAGAAAAGCTCATTGCGTTTTCATTGTCACAAATAGGTATTTATCATGGTGGGATGCGATCTTGGTGCTCGCAAGTATCGATAGGTGCAGGTATTATAGATATTATATTTTGGGCCGATTAACTGACGCAAGCTGTCCATTATGTAGTTAATTTAAATATCAATTGGTTTTTAGCTTTGACAAAGGTTTCATTATGTCAACCTGAAATCAGTTCCATAAACTAAGCGAGTGAATATTTTCATTCATTTAAAAGTGATACCTACCTACATAGGTACGTTCATTAACCTCTATTCTATTTTGATACTTTATCTATCATGTAAATCGTTCCATTAGGTATTAGTAGCAATTAAATTAGTATCATAGGTATCTACTTTTTAATTCGGAATGTGAACGTTTCTGCGAATATACATTGTTAATATACTAGATATAAAATACAATACTTTTTCCGAAGAGGTGGAAAGAAGATGGTTAAAATTTTTATACGATAGGTACGTTTTAATTTGACCTTTTCTACAGTTTGCTTAGACTGCTTTAGGGTAAATAAGCAGGAATCGTTACATTGAAGTGAAATTCTGGTAAAAAGCTCGCTAGTAAAATGAGCAACTATTTTCATTTATTTTTTTTCTCGCAGCCTAGTTAATGAAAAGGATTAAAAAGCGCCGAGAAAAATATTTCCAAAAGCTTTTTCTTGTATATTTTTAATTTGTCATCGTCCCTAATGACTACGGTGACGATTATTTTCTGTTTTTACTCGCTCCTTTACCGGCAACAGGTGCGTGTGAAGGTTTACTTTTCAACGCTTCATTAGAATTAATTCCTTGTATGATCGATCATATTTTTTACTTCTGTCTGGAGAACGATACACATTAAGCAAAGTTGTGTTATATTGAACAGAGCACGAGCGCGAATGCTGCTTTTTCACTATAAATTTAATATGATACAAGAGTAAGTATGGAAATTTTCGTGCTTTTACCACAAACTGCAATTATTCGATAAACTTTGGTTTTGTCATCGTTTCATACTACTTCCTTCTTTATGGTTAATCCAACTTGTGTATGTGGTGCCTAACGTCGGTCGTATTTCTCTGGTTTGTTCGTACTATGTACTTCAGACCGAAGAAAATTTGATTTCGTGTTTGAAACTTTGAACGTACTCGTAGCTTATTTGTATCCTCGATAGTTTGCATTGAGTGGTTAGATTGCAAAACGTATACATACAAAACTTCTTGTAATGGGATGTTGATTTCTTCGTGTTAAATTTTTTCAGTAAATTACCATTTCTGAATAGATTGCTCCAAAAAGAGATTTAGATGTGGTTCTTGAGAGAAGTGGTTTTGTGATTGATTTTCTAAACCAAAAAAAAAAATCAGCAAGGTGATTTTTTATCTCGCTTTATAATTCAAAGTTCCATTTTATTATCTTTGAAACGCGTTCAACTACTCATCACTCATCAGTCATCAAAAATAGACTTATCAAAAAATTACTCGAATAAAAAAAGAAAGCTCCAAACATATTGTGCATGATTTCATTTATAAAAAAAATTCGCAATAAGCCTCCTTCCGTTCCTTTTAAATCATGAACATGTAACCAAAAAAAAAGACCTTTTAATTTTCTGCCACTTTAAATAAGTAGGGAATTTTTTGCCCTGTAAATCGACCACCTATAGGCTATGTAATTTTGAACCTTGAAGAAAATAGCTTTTTCATGGCCAAAAAAAAGGACTGCAGACTGAACCAATCACACAAAAATTTCACACAATACATCAGGTGAAGGATTATACGAGGTAATTGGGTAAACCGAATAAAAAAAAAAAAAAGGTAAACAATACATCTATTTACCACCACAACTACCATAAAGGAAAAGAATTTCGTGGTCGAATTCCTTTCAGAGTGGTTGATTCTGAAAACGCACCTAGCGGAAAATTCGACGAACTCTATTAATAAATTATTCGCTGCCGAGTTATGTGTCGTTATTGTATAGTATAGGCTGGGTAATAACTAGTCGCTTCGAAATTACCGCTAATAATGAAGTCATCCATCATAGCAGTGTCAATACGTTTAAGGTGGAATATTGACGGTATTTGTTTTATTAATCGTATACTTATTGATGTGTGATATAATTGATGGTGTATGTAGTTTCATATATGCACAAGTACCTTACCTACCTACCTCTTTATTCTGTATAGTCTGCTATATAAGTGCCAATGTTGTTGATTTTCAATCTGTTATATTATCTTTAAGTGACGAAGAATTCTTAAATTTTGACTTTATAGAGTCGATGTCGTTTACTATACCTATCTTGTTGTGTGAAAATTTTCTCTTCCCATTTTAAATGTAGATACTCGAACAGTAGGTACTAATTAAATTATTATTGGGATACATCGCAACAAAATACAAGGGAAAATAATTTATTCGATATATTTTTTTTCCCGGTATAAGTAAGTTACATCTACTGAATTAATCGATCTGTCTTATATACGCGAGAAACGTCAAAATGCTAAAATTTTTCTCACTTAGAGTAATATCAAAGAAAGACGAAGCCGCTGCATTATTAGAGAATTGCGGTGTTGTAAATTTTGTTTGTGTTTTCATTAGTCGCTAAAATGAATCCTAGCTGTCGTATTGTATAAAAGCTATGCGGTTTTTAAACCCTCTTAATGTGGTTGCCAACTTTCGACTCGAAAATCTCAACGTCAAATTTTTGACGAGCGATATTTGTTTCTCGAGAAATATTCGACCAAACTGCATACAATTTACGGAATGCTCTTAACCTTACTCCATCAACGAGTCAAACAATGATAGATTTTTGTGCCAGTGCTTCGTCTTGGAAATGTACTCGTAGATACTCGAGTATTTTCAATCTTGATGGTTAGAATGAGACTAAATGTTTATAGCGAAACTTTTCACGTGTGTTTTATTTCTTTTTATGACGTAATGCGATACTTTTTCAATTTTTATAGTAATTTTTTGTTTTTCTCTGTGTATGAATTTTTTTTATTCGGAATGAAAATCTGTTTTGGATGAATTTTTTACCCGAATAAATGTACATTTTTGTCTCGACTGGAGACACAAACTAGGAGTACATAGGTCATTAGTAGGAGTTGAGAAGGGATCAGTTGAGCGTGTACATTCCAGAAGTACTTACCTACCTACGAAATTTCAAACCAACAGAAAAAGGTGATGGTTTTGAATCAAAATTATGTTTTGGCCAACATCGCAGTGCGGCGTGTTTTGCCTTAAAATCTCTATTACACGTAAATCGTTGTATTTCAAAGATGTTAATAAAATTGCATAACCAGTTTGCCGCAAATACGCGAGTTCCTTCCGCATGACTTCGGATTCCTTATCAAAAAATGGAGTCTGGTATTTTAATTTTGCTCGACTTTTTTTTCCATGATTTTTGTTTGATGGATTCAGTCAAATAACCACCGTAATTTCCATCCTAACCTTCCGGAAGGTGGGGAAGAGACTTTGTAGTTTTCATGACTTCGGTTTTTTCTATCTCAAGCTGCCGTTTGATCTCGAGACTATTAGTTGAATTTGGAACAAATTTGTCCAGGAAATTTCAAAAAAAAAGTTTATCTAGTTTAAAAATTAATAATCAAAATTTTCAAAGTTCAAAACTAAACTTTCACAGTGAAAGTTCAATCAATAAATTCAAAAGTTGAAAGCAATAAACAAATCACGAATAGAGGCATCTCTCAGCCTTTTTTCAAAAGTTACTTTCAAAGTGAGATCTCAATACCCTTGAGGAACACTGGGAGCTCAGATTGCAATAAAATTTAAAAAAACAAAAAAAAAACACTTTAGAAAACGAAGTCTATGGTATATTGATTGAAATTAATTAAAAAGTGATATATTCAAATAGGTACCCATTTGGCGCATTTATTTCATCAGTACTCTCTGAACTCTTTCCAGTGCCCGTGATGGACAAAATACCCCTCCTGCCCTCCCTCCTAAAATAAGAATAAGCCTCTTCAACATTGAAATTTTTTTGAAAAATCATAAAATGTGATGTAATATGTCGATTTTGACAAATTCGATGTCTCGTTGAAATTCGAATAATATTTTCTGTCGCTTGTGATACGCTTCCCTTCTGATTGAGAAAAAAAGCTCTACTTAGGTACATAACAGGAAGGGACACTGAAAATTGAATCGAAAAACTTATATTTACGAGTAGATTTATAAAATTTTTCGAACTGGATAAAGTTGAATTTTAAAAAACATGCAAAAATATGTACATCACCAGCCAAAATTTCAGGTTCTAAGGTACCTACTTACATTTTTCAATTTTCGGGAAAATTCTGGAAATTTCTGGGCCAAAAATTTGAAAAAATATAAATTTTATCAAACATACGTAGAAAGCTAAAAGGTATGTACCCCATTTTTGACCTTCCAAATCGATTAGAAATGGTTTCGAATCGTTTTGAGCAGTTCATTTTGAGCAGTTTTGGAGCCTCCAGTGATTTTTGAAAGTTGAGATTTCCACAAAATCTTACCTAATGAAGTTGGAAAGCAAAACTTCCTTCATACTCTAATTTTAACATGTTGAGTTGTCGATTGGAAGTGGTTTCAAGTCGTTCTGGAGTCCGCAGTTATATTTTAGAAGTTCCAGATTTTCAAATAGTGTCATAAAAACTGTCCAAATCAACTTTGACACGTATGAGACTGACCCTTGACCCACCTGACTGATTACACATCAATTTTCCAAATTATGTTGGAACTGTTGGAAGGGTCGAAAGGGAATCAAAATTTCAATATACAGGTACCAAATTTCAGCTTTCTAGGTCAATTTAATAAAATTTTGATTTTTTCCATTTTTGGCTCAAATTTTATTTTAAAAAATTTACTAAAAATCAACAAACTATATTATAGCTTTTGAAATTTTGGACTCAAAAAAACGTTCAATTATATGCATTATGGAAAGTGGAATAAACTTTAGTTTTTTGGTGGGAGAGGTTTGTTGAAAAATGAGGGCGAGTCACTGCTAATTCATCCATTGCAATCATGAATGGTTCAAACACTCCCTTCAGATCAGAAAAAAAAACGTTAAAATGAGAACGTTTTCGATTCATTCATATCATTCAACCACAACAAATCGATGAAAATGTACGAGCAAAAAAAAAACAAAAAAAATCGATAGGATGTAAAGTCGCCATAAATAACGATCCTAATTTCATCTTTAAAGGTGTTGCGAGTACCAACCAAGCACCCGTTATGAAATTGGTTTACCTTTATACTCAACTTATAATAAACGTTTCAAGAGTGAAATTTCCAACTAGTCGACCAAAACACGTCCATAATGTATTAATAATTCATGACGATTTTTTTTTCGCGCCAATTTTCTCGCCTTGTGTTGTCGTGAACAAGAACGCCAAACGGAGAAAACTTTGAGAAGCATTGTAAATATAGCCCGTCAAAATACAGTGAAATAAATTGAAAGAGTAACATTTCTAAGATTACAAGGTATAAGTTTTAGTAGTATATTTCGAGACGTGACTAAGTTGATGATATTTTTTTCTCGCGAATAACTTAGGTATATGTGTACTTCATCAGGAAGAAACGCTTTATTTATAGAATTATATATTTTCTTTTCGCTATTTCCGTAGATACTTACTACAGCAAGGTGTAAAATGTTGGCGCTGTATTTTATAGTAAAAATACACTATTGACAAAAAATTATCGAGTGTATTTGAACACATGTGTACTCATATATTATACCTATGCCTACATTCCATACGTACATACAATTTATATGCGTATTTTCCTCCTTGAAACATTAAGATAATAGCTCTCGTGAAAAAGTTCAACGAGTATTAATAACACGTGCCTCGAGTTTTCATTTTTATCCTAAAACAAAGAAAACATGGGCATAGGTTTCTAATATTTTAGGTACGTAGTACGTACGAGTACTTTGCGTACCTGTAGTTGAACTGAGGTTTATGCTCGCTAGTTTCGTAATTTTTATCAAGTTTGATATTTATTGAATAATAAAAATGGGTAGGTATTGCATAAAGCGGCGATTTTTTTATTTGATACTATAAAAAGCTTTAGAGACCCCCAAATGTTAGAAGTATGAAGAATAATGGGGTTCATAGAGCTTTATTTTCCGAATCCAGAAATTTTTTTTCGTGTGTGAGAAGGAGAAAAATTACAAAAACAAGATTAGGCGAGTTTCAAGTTGGAATATTCAATGATAGAAGTTGATCAACACAACTGAAAATTTTTAGAGAAAAAAAAATCACAAATTTTATAGAAACCTCTGCGAAAATAATCGAAATTTGAGTTACGTACATTGGCCTATTTTAAGAATTGATTGCGTCTCCAAAGGTTAATTTACTTTTTTTTATACTTGAAGGGAAAAAAGGGATAGTGTTCTTTACTAGATTTATGATTAAATTACAAATTTAACACGATAAAATTGAAATCACAAAATCCCATAAGCTAACATATAATTAAAAAAAAAAAAAAAAAAAATCATGCAAACAAATTGCTCCTACGCTCAACATATTGTATGTACCTACTTATACATTCTATACCTTGATAAAAAATATATATTTGTTAAAACCCAAACACTTCCTCAATAAAATCAAAAAATACACGAGCACGAAACGATATCTACACATCTACTACCTGTTGTTCCCATCACGAAACAGGAATGGAATTGAAAAAAAGGTAAAGTAGGTGTAATAAGCGTAGGTAAGGTACTTACTTATAGCCTACACAACGAACGAATCAAATTTCGCAGTTTATTTTTGAGATAAAAATAATCCAGACATATTAAATTCAGCTTTCCTGTTTCAAATTTCAGCCTTAAAATCCTGACGTGTGTTGAAAACATTGCGAATAAAATCGATGACCAAAACCGATTCATAGTTAGTATTTACATAATATTATTGTTTGAATTTTGAAACACCATCAATATTCGCAATCTTTTTGGATAATGCATGCAGCTAGAGTATTCTGTAATAAGTGTCCACTGCCCAATAATCTACGTATAGACAGGGCTCGTACTCAATTTTTTCCAAAAAAAAAAAAGCAACTTGAGTAAACAAAAAAAATGCAACTAAAAAGAAACTAAAAACTAACCAAAAAAGTTACAAGTGTGAACAAAACATTTTTTATATAGAAAAAAAATCACAAAAAATATAGAAAATTTACATTAAAAATATTTTTAAAAAATTGTGAAGCAATAAACATTCCCATTAAACTTCAATAATAGAACTAGATTGCAGCTTTATCAATTTTAGCTAAAATCATGATTTTTTGACAATGGTGATTACTGATAAAAAAAATAATACAGGCACATTTTCCAAATTTTTCTTAGAAAAACGAAACTATGTATTTAGCAACGTTTTTCATAAAGTAAGTAATACTTTTTTGCATTTTTTGGCAAAAAAACATGTCTTTTTTGTAAATTCTTGAAAAAAAGGAGACTCTGGCAATTTTTGGAATTTCAAGGTAAAAAACCAAAAAAATTCATCAATTTTGGAAAAAGGAAAGAATTTTTTGGAAGTTTACTGAAAAAAGTGAAATTTATTTTTTTGGAATTTATGCTTTTTTGCAACACAATTTAAACTCACCCAAGGCAAAGATTTGATGATGAAATAGGTACAAATGAAAAACAATAAAGATGTAGGCACATTTTATACGTAGGTACATCTTGGTTTTAAAAAGCTGAATTCATTTTTTAAAATTATAATAAAGAAATTTTAGACACAAACGATTGTGGCGATTTTTCAATTTCAATACTGAAAAGAGGTTGAATATAGCCAACAGGTCGAGAGCTCGAGACCCTCTGGAAGACTACAGACAGGTCTAAAGGTCCATAAATATTCGGAAAAGGGTATAAAAATCAACCTTTTGTTTTCTGAAGATGAGTCAAATAGGGCATGGGGAGGTCAACGTGTGCAAAAAACAAAATCTGTGGCATAAATCGAGTTTTTACCTATCAATTAGGTAGGGATGGAGATAACTTAGAATGCTAAGATTTGTATGTATGTTCGTCACAGTGAAAGTATTTTCCATAGTTTCACTTTTAGCCATTTTCATCGATTTGGGTCTTTTTATGGCCCTTAAAAAAATGACCTTTCTGTGATTTTTAACTTTGACTCTATCCGCTCCAAGGATAAAATTCGCAGCTCCTAGAGGAATCCTATTCTCAAAGTTTGATCTTATTTGACCCATTATAACATGCATCAGGTGAAAAAAAAAGAAACGTAGACAATAACTTACTCAACACTTTTGACAAAAATTTGTCTGAAAATATTTTTTTTTTCAAAATGTTCTATTAGAAAAATTATCCAAAAGTTTTTCAACATTTGTGCAATTCGAAAATCAAATCAGTAATCTACAATTTTCAAAAGCGTTGCTCCCATGTTTTCTACTCACTTCAAATTCGAACTAAACATTCGAATAACATGATGTTTGATGAAAGGTACATGTATTTTAAAATCATCAGATAAACGTCCATATCTAGGTATGTGTGATATGTTTTTTTGTTTTTTTTTTGTTTTTTGTTTTTCAAACCAGCAAGGAATAAACGTATCTGAATCTGAAGGTAAATTTGAACACATTTTTTTAATACTCTCGAATCAACTGGTGTATTGTATGATTTTTCTCCTTCATTTGTGACATTCTCGTCATTTTTTTTTTTTTTTTTTTGACCAACAGCAATAAAGAAAGCACTATGGTACAGTCGCTAATAAAGGTTCAATGCTTCACGTGAAAAATTTCAGCATTTATTACTCGTATTCTCAATTTTACCACTGTATTTTTTTTGCTACCTACTCGTATAAGTAGTACCTGGCTACAGTTGTCCTCGTGGTATCGTTACAGTAAAAAGTTATAAACAGAGCAAAAATATAGCCTACCATCGCACTATGGGATGGTCTATAGTCTACACAACAGCCTATATGTATAGTACATATCGAAAGAAAGTAATGGAAACGATCTTAAGGGAGAACTTTTTACATTTTCTTACCGTAGAGGTATAATTTTAATTGGAAATTCGTTCAGAACTGCATCACGTACATAGAAGACTACTCTTTTCTTTAATGTATTCAAACGGTGGAACTATTTTCACGGTGTTTTATTGCTTAATGGTGTTACAATTGCAAAACGTGGGTAATTCGGCGAGCGGGGTGAAATAAAGAATAAAGAATATGATGTAAAAATGTAATACAAATTTCAAGGCACGCAGTTTTAAATTATGTCATGAAATTTCAAATCCTATACAATATACCTAAGCGGTAAAAAATGCAATAAAAAGGATATTGTTATTCATTCAACCGGTACAAAAAATATATTAGATCGAAGGCCTGGAATCTGATTTAGAATAAAAATACTAAAATACAGTCTACAGAGGCACTTATATTCTCGAGGGGGAATGAAAAGTCGCCAAATGAATGTTTTGTCGAGTTCAGTTTATGGCATGCGCTATTGTATCGTGGCGAAAATACAAAACCTGCGGATAGGTAGGATCGTACAGGGTGCGGCAGCTTTAGGTTATCATTTTGGTAACACTGTTGTGGTCTCTTCCTCGTATCCGAGAAAAAAAATGAATACATGGTTGGAAAGAGGATAAAATGCCATTTTAAAAAAGTTCATTTGATTTTAAAAATTACATCTGCACAATGTTTACCAGTACTTTTTACAAAAGTTGTCGTTTTTCAACACTTTAAAACATTCTCCAAAATTGGTTTTTCAATTGCGGCACATTCAGCACAAATTCTTTCTTTCAAATCTTCCAAATCATGAACTTTGGTTAAATATACTTTTTTTCTTAAAATGTCACCAAAGAAAAAAGCCACAGGCGTTACGAGATCCGGTGACCTCATTGGCCAAGGAATGGAGCCGTTTTTTGAGATGATTCTGTTCCCAAACATCTTCTCCAGACGTTATTGTCCTTGATCCTTGAACAGGGGTGTGCAGTGGCCACATCTTGTTGAAAATAAGAAGTAGACAATATTCGTTTTCTATGAAGAGCAGTTGGGGCCACTGCGCACTCGTTCAAGGATCAAGGACAATTCAACTTTTGAAGAAGATGTTTGGGAACCGAATCATCTCAAAAAACGGCTCCATTCCTTGGCCACTGAGATCACCGGATCTCGCAATGCCTGTGGCTTTTTTCTTTGGTGACATCTTAAGAAAAAAAGTATATTTAACCAAAGTTCATGATTTGGAAGATTTGAAAGAAAGAATTTGTGCTGAATGTCCGCAATTGACAAACCAATTTTGGAGAATGTTTTAAAGTGTTGAAAAACGACAACTTTTGTAAAAGGTACTGGAAAGCATTGTTTAGATATTATTTTTAAAACGAAATAAACTTTTTTAAAATGGCATTTTCTCCTCTTTCCAACCATTAGAGCGGGAAAATAACGTAAAAAAGCAGTGGCAAAAAGGAAAAAATTGGCACATCAATTTTTTCTTCGGGAATGTGTTCGGATGGACCCTCTGAACCACCAAAAAAAAGCCGACTCTCCTATCCCTGGAGGAAAATTTTTTAGGGGGCTGAAACCGGTTCTGATTCACGTTTTTTGCGTTTTACTCCGTAAATATTAGGTTTTTGAGAAAAACTACCATGACGAAAAATGTTCCCCTTTGAATTCTCGACAATTTGATGCTACACTCGATACCCTTTGCTCAAGGGGGGTGTCCAAAAAAAGGGGTGGAAAAAGTAGGTGTTTCAAAAAAGGTCAGTCCAATAAATTAATCAAAATTACCACTTAAAATCATTCGTTTTGGCTCAAATTTTTTTTACAAAATCTACTCACCCAACTACTAATAAAACTATCATTGGTTTGTCTTCAACCCTCCTCGGGGGTTCGTGAGGGTTGCTTGATTTTTCAAGTAACACATTACTGAATCATATATTTGAAAAAGAAATCTGGACGTGCGATATATCGAATAGTATGTTTTCGAGGTCGCTGAATACGAATATGTACTCATTTTTTGCATACAACCCCTCAAAGCCCCTCTGTGCCCCAAAATGGGGGTCAAAATTTTGAAAAATCGTGAAAAGTCGAGTGATATATCGAATGGTACGTTTTCGAGGTCGCCGAGTGCGAATATGAACTTATTTTTTGGGTCCCACCCCCCAATGTTCCCCTGTGCCCCAAAATGAGGGTGAAAATTTTGAAAAATCGTGAAAAGTCGAGTGATATATCGAATTGCATGTTTTAAAAGTCGCTGAGCACGAATATGAACTTATTTTTTGCCTACAGTCCCTCAAAGCCCCTCTGTGCCTCAAAATGAAGGTCAAAATTTTGAAAAATCGCGAATAGTCGAGTGATATATCGATTTGTATGTTTTCGAGACACTGAACTGGAATATGCACTTTTTTCCTGCTCTACTTACGATCCCTCAAAATCCCCTTACGCCCCCTAAATAGGATAAAATTTCGAAAAGTCACCAAAAAACGTGTAATACGTCGAATAGTATGTTTTCAAGATCGCTGATTACGACTACAGACTCATTTTTATTATTTCACTCATTTTACTATTCAAACGTCCTACTAACGCCACAAAATTATCCTCAATGTCTTTAGTAGGCAAGATGTCAATCTTCTTGTCTATCTCAGTGTTTTCATTTCGATTGTTTTCCTGTAAAGTTTTCGATTTCATTTTTTACAGTAGACTCCCAATTATCCGACTTTCAGGTTATCTGGTACGAATTTATCCGACTTACTTTTCGCATTATCCGACCCACCAAGGTCGGATAATCCAAAAAACATCTAATTTTTGATTTTGGAGTGTAAATAATAATGCAGGATTCAGCATTTTGTATTCTAACGGTGTTATTTTCCTTGAAATCGATCCAACTTATCTCAAAAAATTATAATTTGAGTCAGTATTTCATTGTCTTTTATGTACAAAAGTACGTTATTTTTGTTTATTAGTTATTTTTTCGATTCTTTGTTCCTGCTTTGAGCAAAAACTTGATTTTCTGAATGAAAGCTTGTCGTCTCAAGGTTATGCACTTCATTTTTAAGGCTTAAAACATCAATTTTGGATTATCCGACTTTTTTGATATCCGACCCACCTTACACCCCCGATTAGGTCGGATAATCAGGAGTCTACTGTATTGGCTACCAATCGAAAACAAAATGAAATCATTTTTTTTTTGATGGAAGAAAACATCGAAAATTAGTAGTTCGTAGTTCGTGTTTTTTTAAAAAAAACATACCATTCGATATATCAGTCGACTTTTCACGAGTTTTCAAAATTTTGACCCTCATTTTGGGGCACAGAAGAGCTTTGAGGGGCTGTAGGCAAAAAATAAGTTCATATTCGTACTCAGCGATTTCGAAAACATACCATTCAATATGTCACTCGACTTTTCACATTTTTTCAAAATTTTGGCTTTTTTTTGGGGCAGTTGGGAGCTGTGCGGGGTTGGGCCCAAAAAATAAGGCCATATTCGTGCTCAGCGACTTTTAAAACATGCAATTCGATATATCACTCGACTTTTCACGATTTTTCAAAATTTTCACCCTCATTTTGGGGCACAGGGGAACATTGGGGGGTGGGACCCAAAAAATAAGTTCATATTCGCACTCGGCGACCTCGAAAACGTACCATTCGATATATCACTCGACTTTTCACGATTTTTCAAAATTTTGACCCCCATTTTGGGGCACAGAGGGGCTTTGAGGGGTTGTATGCAAAAAATGAGTACATATTCGTATTCAGCGACCTCGAAAACATACTATTCGATATATCGCACGTCCAGATTTCTTTTTCAAATATATGATTCAGTAATGTGTTACTTGAAAAATCAAGCAACCCTCACGAACCCCCGAGGAGGGTTGAAGACAAACCAATGATAGTTTTATTAGTAGTTGGGTGAGTAGATTTTGTAAAAAAAATTTGAGCCAAAACGAATGATTTTAAGTGGTAATTTTGATTAATTTATTGGACTGACCTTTTTTGAAACACCTACTTTTTCCACCCCTTTTTTTGGACACCCCCCTTGAGCAAAGGGTATCGAGTGTAGCATCAAATTGTCGAGAATTCAAAGGGGAACATTTTTCGTCATGGTAGTTTTTCTCAAAAACCTAATATTTACGGAGTAAAACGCAAAAAACGTGAATCAGAACCGGTTTCAGCCCCCTAAAAAATTTTCCTCCAGGGATAGGAGAGTCGGCTTTTTTTTGGTGGTTCAGAGGGTCCATCCGAACACATTCCCGAAGAAAAAATTGATGTGCCAATTTTTTCCTTTTTAAAACCGCTATTTGCCCGCTCTACATGTATTTATTTTTTTTCTACGACACGCGGATGATACAATAACAGTGTTGCCAAAATGATAACCTAAAGCTGCCGCACCCTGTAAAATTAATATTCTTTTTAATTGTGCTTCGAGACAAATGCATATTTTTAATGTACCTAGGATTAAATTTTTCAATTTTCAATTTAAAGTGCCCACCTGTTTCGAAACATTTGCAGCAAGCAGTGTTGTCAGATAGAACGGCCTTTATTCACGATGAGAATTTTTTACACCTTTCTTTTTCAATAGAAAGATTTCGAGCATGTCTTTAATGGGTGTGATTTTCATCAATCAATTTTTAATTATCCTCGAAATTTTTGTACGGAACGAATTTTCGGCGAACGAGGCTTAAATAATGTTGAAAAATAAATATGTGGGTAGTTCAAAGTTTACGCTTCAAGGCAAAAGGCTTCTCAAAGACACAATGTATAGTCCAACATTAACTGAGTCGACTTCACGGTCATAAATTTGATAAAATATTCCAAGTTGTGTTCAAAGTTTTTGCCATGTTTACGGAAAATAAGTACGATATTTTCGAAGCAAGTACAGTTTAACATGTCTATGAAAATTAAAAAGAATAGCTTTGTACATAGGCAAATGAAAGTTTTCGGCAAGTCGTTAAAAAAATGCTCAACTATGTAAATCATTTGTTATACAAAACACAACGAAATATTTCGCGAAATAATACGCGCCCGTAGAGATGTGAAAAAAAATACGCGAGCGAGCAGACAGAAACAAAAATCTCTTTCGGTTATCTTTGTGCGATGATTTCATTTAAACATGTCACTTTTGTATACGCTCAAACTGATCTTTTAGATGGTATTTCAGAACGAAATGTCATCGATATTGAAAACAACCTTTTGTACGATAACGTAAATTTCAATAGTAGAGGTATTTTTGTTACTCGAAACAAAAACATCTTCAACTTTTGTGTAAAGAGTTGTAAACTCGTGAAGAATGTGAAATATGCTGTCTCATGTGAGAATGATTAAAAAGACGCGCTCATTTCTGCATCGTTGTTCCATAGTTTCCTTTTTCACGGCTCGTTTAACTCTCGGCTTGACGCAAACATTGAAATTAGTTTTAATTTTATTCGTTTCGGGAGATTTTTACGTTTTAGTTTTTCTCAAAATTAAAACAAAAATATGGAAATGCTCTGTTCTCATCTATTCCACGGGTAAATTTATATACTTATACATTTCGTCGCAGCGAAATGTCAAGATGCTATTAAAATACGTAGATTATGGTTTCAAATCGCCTCTTATTCCGGATTTCTACGAATGTGTTTTTTTCTCTCTCATTCTCAGTATGTTCAAAAAATCTCTTGTACAAACGGAAAATTCAAAGTATTCGATTAAAGCTAGAAAATCTTGTTGCATAACAACAGGACTACTCGTACGTGTACGTTTAAAGCCACCTATTCTAACAGGAAACCGAGATATTTTGCCATATTTACGATATGTTGACGGTATTTACATTCCAACGTTTCAATAACTTTGACATTGTGCGAAGGAAATAGCGCGACTGGAGTCGACTACCTACAATTTTATTATAAAATTATTTCCCGGAGAAAAGAATTATAATCGGATGTTAACCAGAGCTTTTTTTGTGAGCTACGTTCACTTTGAAATATTTTGGTAAACTAGAGTTGTACATTCAACGTGCATGTTTAGGTTTTTATTTATTTATTTTTTGCTGAAAAATCGTGCATTGTTTCCAACCAGTGAGCATAATGTTTGTTGACTGCTGTCAAAAGCTGTAACGACTACAATCGTTTCAAACTTATTTGCGATTTCATAAACGTATTTGAACTTTGAATGAGTTTTTGATTGGCAAAAGAAACCTACAAAATCGTTCACTTTCAACGCAGTAAGTCTCGGTATTACCCACCTACTTATTTGTCGATATTTTAACGCATTTTGTACCTATCGTATTTGAAATATGTTACAGTACAAAAGTTATACCTCCGAATAGTTATAAAAATATAAAGAAATCGAATTCTTGTTGGAATTGCATCACAATTAAAATAAAAGGCATCCGATTAAAATTATAAAAATATGAAGTCAATGCATCAAGGGTATTCCCAGGTAAAATAGGCTAAATGGCCCTGTTCCCAGATTTGGAAAATTATGATAGATCATTGTTGGGTACTTTCAGAAAAATTTTCGAGCGGAATATCCGCCCCTCAACCCATCCCCCTTGGACAGTATAGCCAAAAAACGCGTTTTTTGTGAAAACAATTAATATCCATGAGTAGTGGGGAGAAAATTCTGATACCATCACGCGGAATGTGTAGTGGAAGCATGGGCCTTTCAACACAATTTTTTTCAAAATTTTTTATCATAGTGGTTGGGGTAAAATTCACAAAAGAAAACTGAACCGCCACTACTCCAGGTTGAAGAGTTGGGCACAAAAACTGTTTTCGCCAAAATGTATCTTTTTACAAATACATACTTTCTTCCTACCGATACATAAAATTAAAATTTTGTCTGCAAAAGGCTCATATTTGCAAAAAAAAAAAACCTGAAAAATACAAGTTTTGTTTGCAAAATTAGGCAAAATATGCGAAAAGTGTAAAGGACAAAAAATATTCAGCATCAAATTTCACCTTAGGAAACGTGTTCAAAAGGTTGTCAAAACGCTCATCTACTGAAGTTAGCAAGAATTGTAATCATGAGCTCTGTGAGTAAAAAAATAGCAAAAAAAATCAAATTCAGTTACAATTCTCACATTCTTTTCAATTTAAACATGTTTCCACAATGCTTTATGAAAAAAAGTCCTTCAAAATGAAAATATCCAAAGTCAAACTTACAAAAAGTTACCAAGAATGGGTAAATTACCCAAAAATTGTTCAGATGTCCAATTCAAAATCAGTACCTACATTGTAGATATAGACACTGGGCCTGCGTATAAGACAACCAATTGCAGGCCGAGGGGAACGGAAATGGTAAGGAAAACTTGAGTAACGCCAATTTATCCCGCTGGGTGATCTTGGCAGCGCTGTACTTCAATGTTGCCTGCAAAATTGAAGTACAGCGCTGCCAAGATCACCCAGCGGGATAAATTGTCCTTACTCAGGTTATTTTGCCAAGATGGCTGCCAGTTGGTTGTCTTATACGCAGATCCAGTGTCTATAATTGTAGAGCTGAAAATGGTACTCGCTGACAGCAGATAACTACATACTGTACCCTTACTGTAAATTCTCACTTCTAGCTAGTAGCTCATAGCAAGTTGAAAAAATTTCACACCTGTTCATATTATAACTTGTAGCAAGTTGAATGCGTTGCTGGTGTACCCGGCATGACATCATCATTGTCATCAAACACTGTCAAACGTCAATCACACATACAAACAACATGTGTCAAAGTGTAACTCCTCCCACTTACGCATTATCAAGTTTTGGGGTGTGTGCCCAGACTAGTTCAAAATCAATTGGGTTGTGCTCGCTATATGCTACTATCTACACCCGAATCAACTTGATACCCGCCACTAGTGGGTTTAGCAAGTATTTTCACCAGATACTGGTTAGCTGGTAGCGTAGCTATTTTCAGCTCTACTACATTGGAAAAAAATACAAATTTAGATTTCAATTTCAATTTTCCAAAATTTTAACAAAATCTTTTTCAAATTCAAAAAGTACTATAGGGGACCCTGCCTTATTTAGACTGCGCACTTTTTTTTTTTTGAAGCCTGGTACTCCTAAAGTATCCAACCAAAATAGACAAAAATTTGATAAGGTCCCTCAGACTATCTACTACTTACCACAAGAAATGTAAAACTTTTGGTTTCAAACTCTTGTCTCAATCAAATGAATTGTAAGTAAAGTGAAATGCACTGATGGCGCAAGCTGCAAATTCATTCCTAAGACAGCGCAAATCCAATTTTAAAGTAAAACTGTAACTATATAGTTTGAATTTGATTGAAATCATCATGTTGAATCCATTAGGATCCCTAATTTACCCCATCTCATTTGTTTAAAGGCTGTTAGAGTTTTTTCATTGAATTTGGCTGACAATCCCACTTTTTTCAATCTTTTCACAATAATACATTTTTATGAAATATTTTGAACAGAAACATGTTACATTAGGCACACTATACATATACACTACTACACGATTCGCCTAAATCTACCAGTTTTTGTTGATGAAAAACTCCTGCTTTTGTGGCTGTGCCATCATACAAAGGACTCGTTATATGAATTAAAATTTTAGTCAATTTTGAATGAACTCATGAAAAAACTGAGTAGCACATTAAAAAGTAGATGAAATATCGCACATTATAAGATACTTTCAGTCACTTTTAGTAATGAAACCAATTTGGAAGAGCTTCCTGACAAAAAATTGCAACGATGAAAATTTTTAAGCAAAAAAAAAACAAAAATATGTTCTCAAGAAAGCAAGATAATTGTTCGAGCAGGTACGACTACGTTGAAAAGTCAAAGATGTGAAGCACAAAGACAGGGTGCAGTTGGTTTTTACATCAGTGTTGCCATACGCCAGAAATTTGAATTGTGTTGTCATAGGGCAGGGTCCCCTACACGCGTATTCAACAAATCTTACCAAAAATTAAAAACTGATAAAAAAAATCCCAAAATTGTATTAAAAAGTCATTCAAAATTCGTTCTAAATCATGGATTGGTTCAAAATCAGATTATTGTCCCAAAATCAAGAGACTGTAATTTATACGATTATAGAAAAATCAGGTCAACGTCTCATGAAAGTGAATGAAAAAAAGTGATTCCAAAATAGCCGAATGATAAATTACACAATTTATATTTTTCAATGGGAATTACAAAACAATAAAAAAATTGACCAACTTGATCCAAATTCGGCTTGACAGAGTGAGGAAAAAAATTTTCGACCAAAATTGACCCATCAAGAGGGACAGATCGTTTGAAAAATCAATTTTTTAGCATTTTTAAAGGTCCTATACCCACACTAAATATTCTGAAAAAAATATAAGTTGTTTACCTTATCCACAGATTAATCATTTCTGCAAAAAATATTAGAACTTTTTCTGATAACGTCAAAAAAAGTATTTTTCGACTATTTCGGCAAAAAACAGAACTTTTTTGGCAATTTAGACAAAATTTGGGATTTTTTATCATTTAAAAAAAAAACTTTTGTACTTACAATTTTCGCAAGAATGGGACTTTTTTGACATTGCTCTGGTGATAAGATTTTTTGAATATTTTTGCAAAAACAGGTGCTTTTTTGGCAATTTTTACAAAAAGTTACGATTTTTTGATTGAAATTTTGACCAACAACAGGGTTTTTTGTTGATTTTTACACAAAATATTAGGACTTATATTTGATTTTTTTTTGACAATTTCGATAAAAGTTGGAATTTTTTTGATAATTTCAACAAAAACGAGACTTTTTTCTTCAAATTGAAACTCCAGTCCATAGGTGGTATCAACCATCAACGATAGATCAACATAACGAGGAATGAATCACGTTCGACGTAAAAGCCAAGTCTATTCATAACCATCCCAGAGTCAAGGAAATTTACCCCTTGCGATAAAACGACCAACGTTTTAAAACAGCAATAACAAACTAAAAGCTTGGAAACATCGAAACAAAAACATAGGTGATCGCAAAATCCTACGATAGGTGTTCCTTTTTTCACCGTAATAAACCAGAACAAGCACAGCAAACAAAAGCGTCTCTCCTGCGAGCCTTCTCGCCAAATGAAAAACGAACCCGTAAAGGTGATCCCATTAAGGAAAATTTTATCCACTTTGTTTTAATAATTCGAACCATTTATTCGGCGAATGATAAATATGGTACATTTCGACGCGTCGAGAACAACACAGAAGTTGAAAATATTCAACTCGTTAGAAGCGTTCGAGGGGGTGAGAAAAAATATTATACCCCCGCGAGGAATGCGGAATTTCCAAATACCAGAAGTATAGGTGTATGAAAAATTATGCGAACACCGCGATAGAACGTGTGGTGTGGTTCGGCGAAGGGGGAATTTTTCGGTATCGTTTGAGGAACGTGAGTCATTACTCGGTAAATTATTCGATTCACGATGCAGGTCATAACTTTCATATCGAAGCAACAGGATCATTGAATGGGGTTGAAAAATAGCGAAACTCGATGCTCGTATTAAATACGTGATTGAGATTTGTCGTAATCCTTTTGATTAAGAGTTGAAGAAAAAAAAGTTTGCCATTGTGTGAAAAATTTCATTTCAATGATTATATCCATCAAATGTAGGTAATAAAACTAAGTGGTTCTCGATTGATCGCGTAATAACAAAGATACCACGTCAAATGTATTAGAACAGAGTTCCTCGAAAGTTATAAACTTTTCCAAGTTAATTTTTACTCTTTTTTTTCTTCTTTTTTTACTTCTTCTTCTTCTTCTTCTTATTAAAAACCTCTTAAATTAAATTTCACGTTGAAAATAACTTCACCATCTTGTAGCAGAATTTACATTCGCTTTAAATGCCAGATTAACGTTTAATGACGTTTTATATACGAATTGTACTAAAAAGCTTCATGGCTGTGTGAACGTCGACAAAAGCTTTCTTTTCCATCTTCGTTGTGTGCCTACCTAATACTCGTAGTATTGCCATTGCCAGTGAAAATGTATACAGGTAAGATTGAAATTCTTGATAAAACTTTTCAGTCGCGTAGTACAGGGGCTTTTTTTTTCTCAAGAAAAAAAATCAATATTGAAAAACTTCCAAACAGTTGAAATATGTATTTATGGATACGAACGAATTAAAAATTGAAAGACGACTCTTTTTTAATTCACACATTAAAAACCACACCAGCGTTCTACGTGCGTATAAATTTCAAGCGTGGTGAAAAATTTATTCCAAGTGACGTACCAAAGGTACCTATCTTCATCTGTAGATACGTACTCCTACATACTTACCTACTTTTTTGTGGTACGCGAAACCCTACACTTTAGCGCAGTAGATAGATTCCTACGTCGCAATATTTTCAAACGTGCTGGAATTTATAATGCTACAGAAAATAAACTTGTGTATGCGTACCTATGTTGATTTTATAGCAAAAATTGGTATCTAATAATACATGATTTATTAAAATAAAAAACAAATCCTTTTTGGTTTTGCTTTGAAATCATTTTAAGTAATAACAAAAAGTTTGCCATATGATATCAAACATATACCTCTATACTCATCTCAGTGTAAAATAACTATACATTTACTTTATTAGATTAAATAATGAGGCTTTTTCATGGATTAATAAGGCGGTGTATTGAATTAATTTAGAATTTATTTTCACTATCGGAAAGTTATACGATGTTAACAAATTAGAAGATTAAATAGAGTTAGAGAAGCCTCGAGGGATATACAGGGTAGTATTTATGCATTCAAGGAATAACTTTTCCCATCGTCTCGTGCGGTGGAATTAACGTTAATAACTTCGACTCGAAAGCAAACTCATAAATTAATTTACTCGCAATATTTTTCACCAAAAACTCGATAAGTATAGGAAGAAAAATAATTTTTAATCCTTATATCGTTTTATAAGCTGTAAGCACGTGTACTTCTAACTTTATTAAAAGTAACTTATATTCGTCCGCTGCTTTTCTCCCTCTTTTCTTTTTTCTTGTACCAATAAAAGTAACAAAAGTTTTTTTTTTCGCGAAGAAGATGGATTGACCGTCGAGAGACGATCTTTCCTTTTTACCAACTCATTTTCAGAGATTATCCATTATATGAAATTTTCAAAATTGAAGTTGTTACTTGTTAGTGAGTAATGCTATTAAGGTTTTCTCCCCTTTTACATAATAAAGAGTTATAAAGGAACCTGGATCGTGTATTCATTTCGTTGCTGGAGACCTTCGAAGGTAAATCAAGAACGAAATTTTACTTTCACGAAGCCACCAGCGCAGCAAATATTCAAATTTCCCCAGAAGTTTCAAATCGTTTTGAAAAGGCCAGTAAGATGAACTTTAGGATCTATCTAAAAAGGTCAAACTAAGATTTTTCAAGTCGTGTGATCGTGTAGACTCACCAGACCATATATTTTTAAAAAAAAACTCTCGTGAAGTAAGTACTTGAAAATTTAATTTTTACACATTTTCTGAAATTCACAAATTATAAATTGTATGTTCTAAAATTCATTTGCAGTCCTTCCAGAGTGATATTAAATTTCTGGAGAAAATTGAAAAATTGCTTGAGGCTCCAGAATAACTAAAAACTAATATCTACGTAGTTGATGTGTGGGAGTTGAATTGAGACAATTATTCACACTGGTTCATTTTTCTCAAAAAAAAATTACATTCATTAAAAGTTTTAAAATTACCCTTAAAACAGCTTTTTTGAATTATTTTTCAATTTTTCAAAAATTCGCTGAAAATCCAATAATGAACTTCAGGATATAAAATTTCGAGTAGGTAGTTACGGGAATTTTAGAACTGGCTCTTTTAATCTATCTTGGCTTCGTTCAAATAAGAGAGTGCCAGTTCAGAGAGTTCCCTCGTAAACAAACTGATTTTCGATGTGAAAAATGGGAGTGAGCAACATAATGACCAAAAAAATGCATATTAGAATGTCGAAAAATGAATAAAATTCATTAACACGCATTTTTGTCTACGACTAAAAATTTGAAAAATTAATAATTTCTAAAGTTGACAGACTTGAAATCTTTTTGAAACTGTTTTCATCAACTTTGAATACAGATAAGTACCTAACTTTTCAAATAGATTTTAGCAAAAAGTTATTATAAATGCCTGATAAAATGTGTTCAGTTTTCAATCTACCTACACTAATAATTTCCTTGATCATTTTTTGGAATAACGATTTTTTTTCAAATTCAATTTTTAGCCCCTTCAATGAATTCGTAAAAAATCTTCAAGCAGAATCAAAAAACGCCACTTCATTTTTTGGTCCAAGGTGGTACGTCAAAAAAAATTCCAAACATCCTTTTTTTCTAAAAATTCATATTTTAGTAGTTCAATATAAATGAAAGTTTGTACGATAGGTGCATCTCTTGATTTTGTTTTTGCTTTTCATTCTATTTGAAGTTGAAAATTACCGGGCACTAAACTCACTCACAGGATCTTTTGACGTAGGTAGCTGGAATTTTAATTAAGAGACAAAACGTTATTATACGAGAAATTAAAGCATAATATGATGGCCTCGTAAAACTTTAAAATGTCATATCAAAATTGAATTCATTTCACAACTATCAAACGAAAGTAATAGGGTAGATGATGAGTTTTCTCGGTACCTACGGTAAATTTTAAAATATGTAAAAGTCATTCCCAGCATTCAAACAGCGTACATATATTTACACACATCAGACCTCCAACTAAGGGTACTATATTTACATTCGTAAACATGTTTCAATTCGTTTCCAAAACTTACAAAAAATTTTAATTTCTGTATTTTAGGAAAGAACATCATCATCAAAGTTATACGAAAATGTTTTCCGGATGAAGAAAAAAAAAAGATCATCAAAAATATACCCAACCCTAATGCTGCGAATAGCTAAAAATACTGTAAATTAACAAAATATTCCGAGCATGTCTTTTATGATTACATTATACGGACATTTCATTTCCATTTCCTAGACAGCCCTGCGCAAAACTCTATCTTTAGGCTGATTCTTATATCCACTACACCTACCTATTTCATTAAAACATTGCCTTAAACCCTATACCGCAGAATATTCTTCAAAGCAATTGAAAACGGTCGTAAAATTTATACAGGTTATAATAAGTCGACTTTCCAAATACCTAACCTAGAAATGAGGCGATAAAATGAAAAAAATCGTAGGTATAATTTGAAAGAATAAAATTTGATTTGAAAAAATATGAGCTTATAAGAGCATAAAACTTTGAAATTTCAAAATAAAATGCTCGATTAATTTTCAAAATACTCCATTTAACTAATTAAAAATACGTTTTACATTTGAATACAAAGACGTTAATTTAACCTTTATATGCATAAATAAGCGAATTGCTAATTATCGAAGTGTATTGTTTTGAAATATTATTAGATTTCGTTCAATCCCCATTTATTTTCTTAAAATACATTTTGTACATATAATGAGAATATTGGATTCGTAAACCTTAGATTTTTACAAATTGACCAACGTGATTTCAACCCACCTAAATATGTATTACAGCCAGCAAAAACCAAGCTCTAGAGAAACCAACCCACAAATACTTTTAAAAGATTAACGAATACGATGAAAAGCTAGGTATACAGCAGTGTACTTACGAATACATCAATTTAATAAAGTAAAATCTTTTTCATTTGTCATATTCGTACGATACAGTTTCAATTTCGCTTGCAAAATGAGCCACATTGAAAAATTCAAGTACCTAGCTAATAATAATATACATCAAAGCGTTTCATTTCTCTTTTTTTTTCAAATTACATTTATGTAAATAATTAAATATTAAATGAAAGCTTTACCTTTTTTTGCTGCTAAAAAAAGAGCTTCGTTTGAAATGAAAGTGTAAGCTACCTGCAACAAAATAAATGTTATTCGTTAATATAAAAAAATTCATAACAAGTATTTACCATCTATTTCATTAAAAACGAAAGAGCTGAACAAATTTGATATCCGCGTAAAAGAGCTACACAATGAATGCATTCTGACAGATAATTCACTAGGAAACCTTAACGAGCAAGCATTCTTTCATAAATCTAATAAATATTTTTGGTGGTCGTTTGAACAAAAAGGAATTCGTACTATAAATCTGCAAACAAATGAAATGACTCGCTCCAAGAAATTAGTGTTTCATTATTTTATTTTCACCAACTGAGGTGGATTTTGCCGCGAGTGGTTTGGAAATACGAGTACGTCTGCCTGTTTGTAATTTGTAACAATGAAATTAAGTGTCAGAAATTGAAATAGATTTTGACGAAGATTGATCATAATTTTAAAAATGACAAATAAAATGGACTCGATGTCGAAAAGAGAAAAAATTTCAATTTCATCGTAACAACTTTTTACCTGAAGTTGAATACGTTATTTTCGAACTTTCTTAAAATAATTTTTAGAATTTTAGTCATGAGCAAAAATTTGTCATCATGACATTGTGTTCACTTTTGACCTAGAATAAATCTTCTTGATAATTTTTCAGATCACGATTTTTTCCAACTGTATTTGTGACCCCCTCCCCTCAAAATTTGAGTGAGGTAGAAACACGTCTGATTCGATCATTTTTCTTCAAATATCCTCTGCTCATTGATGTTCAATGCAGACAACATATTATTAGTCTAAAGTTGCTTTACATCGAAGAACTACCCGGGAAAAAAAGTTTTATAGAATTTTATAAAAAATACCCACTTATTTTCTATACAAAATTTGTCTCTATCAAACTGTATACAACTGTATAAAATTTTATGCAGTTGTATGCAGTTGTATACAGTTTGATAGAGACAAATTTTGTATAAAAAATAATTGGGTATTTTTTATAAAATTTTATATTTGGTTGCTATGAAGACAAATTTTAACATTGATTCAAAATTATTCATGAATTAATGCAAGATCATTTGATGAATAATACCATTTTGTGAATTGTGGGCTTCCAAAGCATCCACTTTTTATCAAAAATTAAGTCCCACGCTCCTCACTTCACTACACATGACACTTTGAGTGGAATATTTAGAAGAGACCAAGAAAATCAATATATAGAGAATGATGCAGTACTTTATCTAAGAGTACTAACTATACCATTTCATTTGATACAATTGTATCATTTTTGATAAACTTATATAAAAATGTATACAATATTGTCTATTTGATAAAATTACATAAATTTTGATAAAAAAAAAATTTAAAAACTAACACCATATTTGATCACTTTTATCAAATTTTATACAGCTGAATCAAATTCTATACAAATGTATACAGTTTTAAACAATTTTATAAACGTTTATACAATTAATGGAAAATATCCATTCTACTGAAAAAAATTTTATCCAATTTTATCAAAGCAATTACTCTTCTTTTTATCAAAATCTATATGAATGTATAAAACTGTATACAATTATATGCATTTGATACACCTTTATAAAAAGCTAATTCAATTTTGATGAAATTCTATAAAATTTTATGCAATTTTATCAAAGCAATTATTTTTCTTTTTATGAAAATGTATAGGAATGTATAAAACTGCATACAATTGTATCATATTTGATACACCTTTATAAAAAGCTATTTCAATTTTGATGAAATTCTATAAAATTTTATGCAATTTTTATAGAACTCTACACAAGTTTATGCAATTTTTATAGAATTCTATACAAGTTTATAAAACTTTTTTTCCTGGGTATTATTATAGCCTTTTTCAAGTGTAATACAAAGGGAAGTCACAAAAAATACATTTCTCAGCGCTGTCAATATCGCTATTCGCTAGGTCAGTTCGAAAGTTTGTTTGTTTTTTCCAACATGTAAAATATACAACGATTCAAGAATGGAAAAATACCCAAGTAATAAAAAAAAGTATTTGTTTATAAATTTATCACATTAAGCATATTTTACAAGACAATAAAAGTTTAAACTTTAAAACAGACACAGCGGGAATGAAGGGTATCGAGGTTTGATAAGTATAGGTGAGTAATGTGATGTACTTAATACTCGTATTTGTGTTTGACTTGAAAAAGACAGTGGCCGAAACGAGCTTTCGTAAAAACAATGTATTTTTCTTGAAAATAAGACGTTCGAGCTTAATAAAAATAAAAATTTCTCATGTTCAGTCTGACAATTTCAACTGTTTGTGTAGTGAAATCAAATTGACAAATTACGTAGGTATGTGAATTTTAAAAAAGGAATCAATAGACGTCATTCATGTAAGTAGATTTTTATGTAGGTACATACTTATTTTTTCACTTTTGCTTTTCTTCTAAAGATTTTATGAAGGTTACTCCAAGCCATGTTGGGGTTGGCAGGGTTTAAGCTATGTTAAATTTATGCATAAAAATTTAATTTTCAACCTGCCTTTCTCGTTTATATAGAATTTAAATTCATGTTAGGTTAGGTTAGGTTAAGGCATGCCTAAAAACAATTTTCGTCATCATTCTCAATTTTTCAATTTTACCTGAAAAAGTTACGTCATGCTGAGTCTTGTAAAACACAGTCAAGGTCATTGAACGTCAAATGTTAAATTACCTATCATTTATCAATTATTATGATTCGCGAATTAAATTGAATTTTTTTCCTTCATACATTTTTTTACCCTGAATTTCCTTGAAGCAGATAAAGACACATTCTCCCAAATGAAAAAACCCGGCATTGTTTTATTTTTCCGAATGAACAATTTCCCGAATCAGTTTTTTCTGAAAATTTCAATATCCTAAATGCACAAAAGTGGGGAAAATAAGTTCAGTTTTTTGCTAAAATTGAAGAAAAGACCGGTTGTTGTTGTTGTTGTTGTTGTTATTTTTTCAGGTCAAACTTCCCAAAGACTCAGTCCTGATTCCAGCCAAAATTGCAAAAAATCCTAGTTCTTTTTTTCTAAAAGTTGCCAAGAAAAATCTGTTTGTTGGCACAGTTATCAAAATGACTGGTTCTTTTTTTTCATTTCTTTCAAATATCAGAAAAAAAAACTTTCAAGTATTCGGTCAGAATTTTCAAAAATTTTGTCAAAATTGCGAAAAGTAATATTTTTTTAATAAAAACTATAGATAAAGCATATTTTTTAAACAAAATTTCAAAAAGTCTTGTTTTATTGACAAAATTGCAAAAAAAATGTTTAGTTGAAATTTTCAAAAAAAAATGGTCGCAAAATACTTCTTTTTTTACCAAAAATGCAAAAAAATCAGTTTTACCTTACCTCATTTTTTTTGGAAAAAATTTGAAAAAACCCTACTTTTTTGCAAGAATAAAAAGATCTATTTTTGTCAAAATTCTGTCAATTAATCTCCCCAAAAAAACGTTATTTTTGTTGAAACTTAAAATTGTCAAAAAGTCTAGGTTTTTTATGCCAAAATTGCAAAAAGACATTTTTTTTAAAGCCTTTACTCATCAACTATTTTTAGGAAGAATTCGTACCCTTTCTTTCTCATTTTTAAATGCAACTATTCTCTGTATAAAGAACTTTCAAAGAAGAATCCAGGAAGTATAATACTCGATGAACTTCATTCATATCACAAAGATGATTAATTACTAAACAAAACCATATGTGAAAAATTTCTCCACTTAACCAAAAGTGGTGTCGGCTTCTTCGTTGAACCACAATGAGCTGGTACGTGATAGTAATTAAATTTCTTCAACATAATTTAACGGGAATAACGGGATCCTCGCTTTGATGTGTTAATCAATGACAAGAGGGTGTTAATTTTTCAATGTGCTACGTTAGTATTTCTTCAGAACCAAGCTCTTATACCATAAAGTGGTTAATTTCCTTATAAGAGGCAAACTGGATTTTGATAAATTGCCTATGATAAATGTATCTAGTAGTAGGTAAATGTAGAGATAGGTACCGCGTATTGTACATATGAAATTGCAGTAATTTTAATTTGACAAATTTCATTTCAGGTTGGATTTGTAATCATTGTCCTATGATACTGTGAAAGGAGCCATGTCCGAAGAAGAGGAACCAACAAATTCTCAAACGCAGCAAGAAGAGTGAGTATACTTGGATTTTCACAAAAAAATACAAATAGCTAATCGTATTTACACTCGAATTATCCGGCACGGTGGTGATGTTTCGATTTAACCAAACCTAATTTAAAATAGTTATTACGTGAAAATGGAAAGTTTTCCATTTGTCTTCTTGCTTAATAGTATACCTATACATAGGATTGAGTTAATTTTGACGTTTCGTAACAACACGGTAGCTTTTTTCTTCACCATTCAAGTCACGAAATTGGTAGCGTTCAAGCGTAAACAACTCCTACTCCGAATCTCAATAGCTTTGTATACGTAAAATCGACGAGCATTTTATGCAAAAATGAAATTCACCGGCGCGTATTCTAAGTTGTAAAAAATTTCCATGTTACCATTGACCTTTTACTAAGTAACATATCGTTCGAAACGCCGAGCTGAGCGTCGAAACTTTTGCCATTCTCTCGTACTATAACACCATGTGTAAGTGCACCATCGTTCGTTCGTAATTATAGTGCGAGTAAAAAACAAAAGGCTAGGTTTAAGAAAATACAATACACACACACACACAGATATCTAATGGGCTATTCAAATTAACGCGGATAAATCATCGAAAAGGGTTACATTATGTTATGTTTCTGCTTTCTGCGCATATTGCCGCAAATAAACGATTAGGTATATACGCGATGGTGTTAGGATTGTTATATTGTGTATCTAAATTCGTTATATTTGTATACTGATTGTTTGTACATATCTACTTGTATACAAAGATGTATAATCGATGTTATTTCGAGGAGCACAATATAATATACATACGTATATCCGAGACTAAATTACCTATTTTCCATTCACCGACATTATAGCTCGTAACACTGAAGTTACTCTTGCACATTTTACATGCTCTTAATAGTGCTAGTTTTACTGTTAACAAAATAGCGATACCTTGTATTTAGTGTGCCGTGAAATTCCTCGCGAAAAAATACTCTCGTACGGACAAATTATGCAACTTGTTTTACATCCTGGTAGGTAGCGAAGACGATGCTTTGCATATTCTCGATTTTAAAAGGGATACTTTTGTATAGATATCTCCCTAGGGGGATTTCGTTTCAACTTTTAGGCAATTTTAAGGTCAAGGTTGTTCTATCTACACCCACATGATACACGAAAAGAAAAAATATAATATACATGTGGAGGTTCTTAACTAATTCAGCATGTACATGTTTTGAAATAGGTAAGTCAACGAACCACATCCAGAAGATAGTATCTCAGGTGCTATGTCGGCCTAGGCAATTTCCATAAAAATTCAAGACCACTTTTAGGGTTCTACTGGGGGGTTGAACATTTTCAAATCGCTTATTTTAGGGTAAATTCACATTTTGAATGTTTTTTTTTTCTAATACATATTTTGAAACAATTATTCCAAAATATCAAAAGTCATCATTTCTGAAACTAGGGAAATAGTTTAGAATGCAGCGGTGCCAATTTTTCGGGCATTAAGTATAATTTGCTTCAAAAAAATCGAAAAAACTAGTCAAAAACTTATCAAACTTTTTCGGTTTTTTGAAATTGGAAATCATGACCAAAAAATTGACACCACTGTGCTTTAAAATATTTCCCCAGTTTCAGAAACGATACCTTTTGATATTTTTGCATAATTAATTCGAATTTGCAAATTTTCAATCGCTCAATAGAAACCTAAAAATGGTCTTGAATTTTGATGGAAATGACCAAAGTCGACGCAAAATCTCAAAAAAATACTATCTTTTGGAACTGTGCCATTTTCCCCAAAACAACAAACCACAATTTTTTTGAAAAGGCTCACTGTTTGAGGACCCATATCTCCCTATCAGAAGCATCTCAGGAGCTAAAAATTTTTTTTCCAAGTGTCTGTCAACTCTAAATGGAGTTCTCTACTGAATTTAGTCAAAAACGTGCAACAATTTCTTTTTTTTGCGATCCATCCTATAATAATAAGCACTAAGCAGTCTTTCAGAACCTTGAAATTTTTGAAACACACGCTCTAAGATTACAAGTGTGGTCTTACATGAAAAACAAAGAAGTAGTGTGAGGTAGCATCCATGCCAGTATGTGATACCTACTATGATTGTGACTGTATTATTCTCCTCCTTGGTCTACGTGTCAACTCCCGCTTAAGCCAAACCCCAAAGTGACTGGAACAGTTCAAGGCTCAACACACTGAACTGGAACTTTCTCTCATCACTGCATAAGTAGCAGGGGCAAAGTAATACACAGGAGAATTTGGTCTGTTATGCTTATGTATGTCCTTGCACTATAGGTGACCAAAGATGGTAATCTTGGGTACCTGATCAATATACTTGAGCCCTTTGTGCGTGCCATGTTGTGATATGTGATTCTAATTGTTGCAATAATTATACATATTTAACTATTCAAAAAGGTTTCTTGCGAACACGGATTCCTGGTCATCATTGTTGTGCTATGTGTATAGTCTCTATTAATTTAGGATACAGTTAGTTATAATTACATCCAGCTAATCTGTGTGTATTGTTGTTAAGGTGTATATTTATGAATTTACTGCGAATATAGGAGTGTAGATATAGGAGTTGTGAGTTCTTATTTTGTTGTACAGATCACCTGTAATTAAGTAGGTACTCTTACGAATATATCAGTTGTGAGTATTGTCAAACCTATACTTGATAGTTATAATAGGTAAGACTACAGTAATGTAGAGTTGAATAAGTGAGAATCCCGTAGGCTATCCAGGAAAATCATAAGGGACGATACGTCTATTCTTCGTGAATATATTCTGACCTTAACCACCTCTCTGATTAATTATCATCTAAACCATCACTACCATTCTTGTCTCTTTAACCCTTCACAGTAGGAGAATCAAACTTGAAACAAAAGATGACCTGATCTTTCAAAATGAACGTAATTGGCATAAAATTTTAAAACAAAAAATTGCAGAAATTCTTCCACGAATAATTTTTTGAAATTAGCATTCCTCCAGAAAAAAAAAGTTGAAAAAAGTAAGTTCTAGAGAGACTATTCTGAAGTGCAATGTTGCTTAAAAATTGAACAGTCGTGGAAAGAGGTTTTTTACCCTCTGTTCTGGCTTAACCTACATTTTCTGGCAGACTATAAGCATAGTAATTTTTTTTTTAAAATTAGGATAAGTCGCAATCTGAGAGTAAGAAAAATTGGAAAGAATGTTCACGAAAAATCAATATTTACAGCAAGTCATTTTTTTCAAGAAATTTTTGTAAAATTTTTTTCAATAAGTAAAATTTTTTTGCAATGGCTCCGGTCCGGAGCTCTTCATCCTGCCTTCAGGAAAATTCTTTTTTTTTGTAGGTGGGGAATTTGATTCTGGGATAATTTTTTCTTCAATTAATAATTTTTGAGTTTTTTCGCCTTATTGTTAGTATTTCTAGACCTGAAATTTAATTTCTATCCCATTTCTCCACCGTCTTGACTGAAAAGTTCTGTGCACCTGATTCATTCCAAACTTGAAAACCCGCTCTAACAATGAATTATGTAGAAGCAGCATTTTGAGCAGTTCTGGAGCCTGCAGAAGATTTTTGGAAATATAATTCTACCGAAATGTCGCCGAATTACATTAGAAGGCTGAAATTAGGTTCATACCCTTTCTTTGACCTGCTCAGTCAATTGGAAATAGTTTCGAGCCGCTTTGACACCTTCAGCGATATTTTGGAAATTCCAGTTGTCTAAAAAATGTGTTCAAATAGGGACACCTTGTATGCAGTTAATAGCTACCTACATTAGTTATCAAATCACTACATCACCTACGTCTCAAGTCTGAACATGTTATTCGAATTAATTTACTTCCTTTTTCCAAAATCACAACAACTAAATTGCGCATAAGAACCAATGTCGAATATGTGTCTAATATACCTATACATTTTATTATAATAGATGAAACGTAAATCATCATTAATAAAATAACGCTGTTGCGAATTCAGAGCAGACAGCTTAAGTGTTGGTGTAGGTAAAGTGTACCGGTAGTTTATTTTTCAATGTTCAACTGTTTGGCATTATATTCTGCGAACGTTATACTCGTAATTCGAATTCGACAGTTTTAGTTTTTTTATATTATAAAGCTTACGCTTCTTAAAAAGGGTTAAAATTTCAGATATTTATCGTCGGTAAAGATGTCTTTTCTCTCACATTATACCTAAACTACGTCGAAAGCGTTTAATAAATCAAGACAAGCGAGGTTAACATAATTTCGCCGCAAACATCGAACAAGTTGAAAGTTTTTGAATTAGTCGAAGCGTGAAAAAATACACTGTATCGAGGCACATATCTATCTATAATCTATGTATACAATGTATACATCGTGTTATGGCTCGAACAATGGAAAAACTATACGTATAGTATGGCGGTTTTATGCATTCTGTCGACGTATAGTATACGTAATGTACTTTACCGAATATTATCGCACTTACGGCAACGTTTTATTCATTATTTTAACGTACTCTCCGCTACACCTTCGCCGTGCTTCATCGTTCCACAACCACGTGAGCTGGCCTGTATTTTACACTTTTCTAAATTGCGTAAAACTTTCAACACTTGTTAATGGAAAATTATAGTTTTATGTTCGGTTCACCTATATCCTGTATGAGAATCCACATGCTCGTGCTCGTGCTCGTCCTCTTTTCCTTTTTGTATTACCAAAATACCTTGTATACGTTAAAATATCGACTTTGTTTCGCGATAAAATTCCTATTTTATGGAATAAAACAACGTGTGCAGTATTAACAACATAAGATACCGATTAAAATTACCACCAGAATGGGTATAAAATTTCATGCATGGGCATGGACAAAATACATTTTGTTAGGGGACGCAGTTCGGATGTTTTGACTCGTTACCTACTTAAAACTGGAGAGGATGAGAAACCTAAAGTAATGAGTTTGGCTAACTGGTGCTATATCATTTTGACATATTTCTTGAAAAATTTATTTGACTTGGTTTTTAAAAAATGACTTTGAAAGTATTATCGTGTTTTTGAATAATAATCACAAAAATTGCACATTTTGCACCCACCGTTACTAGACCTACTCATCTCTGGTATATGAAAATATTAGGTAGGTAGGTACATATTTTCTCCTTCCATAGTCGAAAATTTGATTCAGATTGAAATTTAACTGACCTATTTCTTAGCTAGGTACTAGAATATTTAAAGATGCATGAGGCAGAAGCTATTCGCAAGTTTATAATCCGCAATACAGGTTCCTGAGAAAAGAGCTTAATATAACTCGATCACGTTAATGATATTATCGTCTTAACAGCGTGTATACCTTATCTAAATTTTCATTTCCTCGCTCTATACTTGCGAAAGTACACCTAGAAGACGTATACATACCTACCATTCTAGTCGAGCGGAGGATCACTGAAGGTGATTTTATGCATGTATTTTTTGAGAAGGATATCGTCTATGCTGTATTATTCACATATCTGGAAATTCTAAAGATGGCATCTCACACCATCTCAAAAATAGGAAAAAATCTGTTCACCTATCTATTTTTCCACGGAACTTCTCGAACTGGCACTTTATAATTTGAACGAAACAAAGCTAGATCAAAAGAGCATGACTCAAAACCCTTGTGATCAAAATTTCAGGTCCTCAAGTTCATTTTTGGATTTTTGATGCATTTTTGAAAATTTAAATAGGTATAAAATTTTAAAATTTTTTCATAAAGCATAAATTTTTTTGACAAAATTGAACTGGTGTGTCTATACAATCAACTGACTCAAGTCAAGAACAATCGAAATTTGACCTTTCTGGACCCTTCAGCGATTTTTCAATTTTCCCCAAAAATTTCAAAACATTCTGTAGGGGCCAAAAATAAACTTGAAACAATTTTTAAAACTTCAAAGTTGAAATGAAAGATTAATTTCAGAAACCGAACTCGAACCGAACAAATATTTTTTATATGGGTAGACCTTGATACGATATGACAAATGGTGTAAACCGTAGTTCTCAAAGTGCATTTGCAAGGAAGATAGGGGTTCTCAAAGTTTTGAGGAAAATAAGGATATTGTAAAGTTCAAGTGAGGTTACTTGAAAATTACAAATGGTACATTTTTGATACTTTTGCCAGTTCGTGGGACCATAGAAGAGATTTTTGTTGATGCGCTGAAAATCAGTGTTGCCACTTTTTAGAGTACCGAAAATTGGCTGAAAAAGTTTTAAATGATATTTCTCCATGGCGTTCATCGTGATCAAATATGAACATTCTGAAAAAATTACCCCAAGTTCAACTTTTTATGCTGATTAACATATCAGACAATTGAGGTGGCATTTTTCTTATACTCAATTTTTAAAATTCCAAAGGTCACCAGAAAATACAATTTCTTGAAAATATGGTGTAAAATTGATAAAAATATGTCAATTTGCGCAATTTGGTCTTTTTAAGGAAAGAAATTATATTTTCTGATTATCTTTGGAATTTTAAAAATCGAGAATAAGAAAAAGGCCACCTCAATTTTTTGATACAGTAATCATTATAAAAAGTTGTAGGCACTTGGAATAATTCTTTCAGAATTTTTGAGCATTACATGGATACCTTGAAAAAAGGTAATTTTTGGTGCTCAAAAAGTGGAAACACTGATTTTCAGCCCATCTCTAAAAAGCTCTTCTACGTTTCCACGAACTGGCAAAAGTTCCAAAAATGCACCTTTTGTATTTTTCAAGTTACCCCAACTTGAACTTTAGCATATCCCTATTTTCCCAAAAACTTTGAGCACCCCTATCTCCCTTGCAAAAGCACTTTAAGAACCGCAGTTTGCGCTATTTGTCATCCCTCATCGAAATCTTCTATCCTCATGGAAAATATTTTAAAAATTGCTGACCTCAGAGTGCAAAAAGCTCAGCGATTTGACAGGGAATGATGCAGTTTTAAAATAAAACAATTTTTAGTACGTAAAAAGGGCATCACTTCTCCGCAAATTTTGGAGGTACAAATGCTTTAATTTTTTTTTAAATTTGACTTCCCCTGTACTGAATAATATCTTTAATCATCCCCCTCCCTCAATCAGATCGCAATCAACTTTTACAAATATTTTTATCGAGTACATTTATAAAACACAGAAACCAAAATTTCTCACCTGCTAAGACACAATAAAAAAAAAAGAAAGGCAAAAAGAATTCATCATATAGAAACATTCTAATTGGAAAACACGACTATATGTTTTGAAATGGGATAAAATTTATAGCGAAAATATCACGTTTCGTTACAATTCCTGGCACAATGATACTCGCATCAACGTATCGCCGTATTAACCTCTTTTCATGCCCATGGGATGAAATCATTAGACCGGTGTTTTAATAGATGATATGTCACCAGGGTAAAATTTTTTATTATACCAGAAATATCGTTTATATGAACCCTAAGAGTGTCGATATCGGTAAATTATTTTCGAACGATACATAGATAACATTTTTTCATTCAAATTGAAGGGGGAGCTTCGTACTTCAACTAAGGAAAGATTTCTTCGATATCGAAACATGGATTTATTTGCTGATGATTTCGCATTTGTTTACGTCAATATTTCTATACGTAGCTATAAAAAAAACAACCACCTACAAGTGAACATGATGTGCAGTTTCTCTACTAGCAAAAAAAAAAAAAAAAAGAAGAAAGAAGGTAAAATCAAACAGGGTGTTTTGTGCAAGTTGTATACGATATGAAGAAACTCGCGTAACAAAAACTTTCATCACTAAATTAAACCCACGAGGGTGTTTTTTCTTTAGCTAAAATTAGTATTTTTTAGTTGGGAAATTTTCACCCAAACTTTATAAAACTTGGCCTACCCTCGCAAAACCGCCATCTGCAAACATTCACCTTTTTCTATGAAATTTGAAACACATCTGCGTGTAACGTAAAACGTACTAGGTAACGTTTTGTAACTTGAAAAGCTTGTAGTTTCTATGTGCGATTACACGTATTCACTTTACACCACTTGATGACTCCTTTAATAGGCGCATGAATTATACCAATAATGTAGGTACGGAATATTTCATACAACAAATTATCACACAAAGCTGTTAAAACTTTCGATATTACGTTGAATGTTTTTCAAAATACATTTGAAAGTTTTATCTGATTGTAGTGTGGAAACTAAATCATAATAATAATATAAAATACCGTAGCTACTTATCGAAGCGAGGGTAAAATGGTGAAGGAACCCTATTTTATACATTATTTATGAAAACCGATGTGCGGCAAGAGGTAGGTGTAGGTATCACTTGAAAAACAAGAAAATTTCATTAATATACCTACCCATGTTTAAGCGTCACTTTTCAAATGAGTATGACAAAAAAAATGTGTTAGGTACATTTTTTTAAAAATACGAGCATTTCATCATCGTAAACAAATCTCTCTCCAAGTAGGTACCTTTTATTTAATTTTTTTTATTTTCGCGGCGTTGAAAAATGTCTACCAACACCTACGCCTCCTCTTCTATATAGTTACGTAAGGCATACAATGACAAAAAAAAATAAAGAAAACAATGCTTTGGGAGAACTTTATCAATGAGAAAGGAAACAAAAAAGTACTATAATTATTTGCCGGGTTTTTGTTAAAGTGCGATAAAATAAAACTATCTAGATTTTATATTCAATTTTTATACGAAAAAATAACAAAAGTGGAGTATTTTTTCTCCCAAAGTGAAACTTTTTAATCTTTTATTGCCTTTTGAAATCGATAAAATGTACAGGTCGATTGCGAACTGGTACCTAACTGTGATTTACTTTAAACCTTTCAATTTCCGGCTGGTAAGAGAAAAATTACAAAATACAACGACCATATGATTCAAATAGTGGAAATTTTCATCATACGGATAGACATGTACGTATTATTGGGTTACTTTCAAGAGTAACTTTCGAGCATAAAAATATCCTCAATTGTTTGGCTAGTTTTTTTTCCCCTTTTCGAAAAACGAGAAAAGAAAGACGTCGCATGTCGAACACTGGTTATTTCGCTGCCTCTATACACGTGCTTTTGCTTTTTCTAATCGAGTTACTTAATCCATTCGTTTCGAAATGTAATTGGATATTCTGTTCGATATGTAAACAGTCATTTTTTTCTGCAAAATGTTGTAATTTGTACTTTTGCTTCAATTTTTTTTTTTTTTTTTTGGAAAAATCCATAGAACTGAAAAAAAGCCTGAAGCTAGTAAGCTCAAGTTTTGTTAGGAAATTATTGATTTGATCGTAATTTTTAAAAAAATGAGTTTTACAGCTGATAAAAGACGACGGCGCAATCAAATTCAATCTCTATTCAAAGTATATTTACTCCTTAATTTCTGGGTTGAGCAACCCAATTCACACTTGTGTAGTTTGGGTTGCTACATCACGAGGCAAATTATTCGTCATCTGTTTCAGAACACCCAGTAGGCTATACTAAATTATAAAGAAATACATTTTCGAGCTTTTTCAATAACTGAACAAACACTAATACAGAGAAACTTGCCTGAAAAAATTTTCTAAATACGACACTTTCTCAGCCTTTTCCAGAACAATAACTTTTTCAATCCAATTTGCCATCTTTATTACACCCTTTCACAGTTGACAATTCATTTGGTGGTAAAATTCAACTTCACGGTTTACCTTTTTCTTTCTGTAAAGTATTTTTCAAAAGTTTTATAAATTGGCCAATGATTAGATTTTTTCTATTATTTTATTTCGCCAACTTTAATATAGAAAAGTCGAAGGTCTTTAAAAACAAATTCTTTTCGACTTCTCGAACCTTGAAGTTTTAAAGTCGAAAAACCAAGTCATCGAAAGTTTCAAAAATAAACCAGGATGAAATATATTTGCTAAAAATGTTCAAAACTAGGTGAAAAAACCGTATCGAAAAAGTTTCATATCACGTTTAAGTAGGTATAGTTTGGTAACTATAGAAAAAAAAACGAATCCGGTATAAATGAATCGCGTCGTGCAATTTGTTTACATAAAATAACCCAAGGGTGTTGAGTTTGATCTTTTTTTTTGTGGTTTTTAGGTTTGTCGATTTTTGCGGCGAAAAAAATTCACCTCAGTCGGCCATTTTACGTTTATCATGCATAATAAAACAAACATATACTGTAATTTATGAAGGGTAATTTTCAGTTTTCACGAGTAAGATATTTAAGACGCAGACGCACCGAGTGTAAGTTAAAATATTCTCAAGTTTTTAGCATAATTTTAATATTTTTATCATCACAAGCTGAAACGATGTTCCTACTCGAAAGAAAGTTACTAGGTAACGTATAGTAAATTTATCTTGTTGCCTTTTCTTCTGGTAACCGACTGAAAATGAGAGTGAATGGAATAAAGAAGAAATGATGATGAGAAGGTGTAGGTTTTCAGAATGAAAATTAACCGGGGAGGAGGTAATAGGTACTCTGACTGAACCACACGTGGAAGGCTTTTTGATTAAATTTGCACCTTTATTTGAATAAATGCACGTCGTAATTCCCCCAATGGTGGATGTACATACCCTATGTATAAGAAGATGAGGGGTCGTTGAAGCTGGCAAAAAATTAAAATTGCTTTAATAAAACCAACATTTCAATAGCAGTATTTTTAAAAACAAAATCCCCTCCCTTCCATTACAATATTTATGAAGAATGTTAAAAAATGATGTTAGAGAAAATCATAACACCAGCTTCCCAATGTTCACTATACGTAGGTATTATACGTACATAGTAGGTATAGTTTCCATCTTCAAAAAAAATTGATTCCAGAGCATCTTCGAGTCGCTGCTTAAAAGTAATCTGATTCTATTTCATTTTCGATGGTTCTGAAGATATTTCCACTCAACTTGTAGTAATTTCATTTCCTTTATCACTATCAACGTTTCCACGAGTGGATAAGGATTTCATTTCGTTTGAGGGAAAAATATGAAAAGTTGCCAAAATATGAAAAATTCCTACCCGAGTTGGTGGAAAAACATCAAACACCAGCTATGCATTCATCATTCGTGATACCAGACGCCACACACATGGTGACGGGACACGTTGCTCTTCGTTTCCAAACGTCACATAATTTCTATTCCTATATTGCAAGTATATTTTTACGTCACGTACTCGTTGTGAAAACAATAAACCCTTTATCCGTTCGAAAAACGCCCGTCAACTCTCGAACCCTTACGCAAAATGGAATTTTTTATTCCAACGTATATTATAGACACACTACTAAATAGAGAACTGCGTAAACGACGAGCTATAATATGTGAGAAAACTCTATAAAAAGGCTTTTCCCAGACACGAGTAGGCATTTGAAAAATTTGATCACGAAATATAAATATCGCATTTATGTACACATTTACCCCCATGCCCAAAGATCTAGTAGCAGTTTCATTGTTTCTTCGGAATTTCGCGACGCAGTCGTATTTTTTGAAAAAATTGTGTCAGTGGTACAGTATAGTTTCATTTGAATTTTTTTTTCAACAAAAAAAGTAGATAAGCATGTGAGCAATTTTCTTCTCACATTCTGCACTCATGGTCCAGGTTTTGCAAGAATGCATTAGAATTGTCTATACAATACAAAGCAGCACATACTTTATCCCTTTTCTAATGTTCAGGTTCATTGTTTGATTTCCAAGCACTTTGTGAAAGTTGCTGAATGTAGTCCTAGCCATGCGAATTTGTGTCTTGATTAGGTACATCATGATCTCTCCAATCATTGTTTATTGGAGCTCCAAAAAGTACTTTTTTGTCGATATTTTTCAATTTGATACTTTGTGCCTCAAACCCAAGTTGTGACCTGTGTTTGACATAGACACTGTTTCAATCAGTGGGTGTGTCAGATCCAAGTTAGGACTTGTGTTTGAAACAGACACTTTTTCAATCAGTGGATGTTTTCAGACCCGAGTATGGATATGTGGTGACTGTGGTTGAGACAAATACAGTGAGAGTTTCAAATTCAATATTTCCGAAAAATTTCAAAAAACGAACAAGAAACCTACTACACGTTCTGGCCAAAATCAAACAATCAGAATAAAAAACAACTGTGGTAGTGTTCAGATCCCAGTTAGGACCTGTGTTTGAAACAGACACTGTTTCAATCAGTGGTTGTGTTCAGAGTTGTGGTATCAATCCCAGGGATATTAATAAATATCAAAATTTTATTTTTTGGGACCAAAAGTGATGCGAAAAGAAAAGCTTGCAAAAACTTGAAAATTCCATCAAAACATCTTGATGACTTCTTTACATTAAGTATGTAGGTCTAGGTACTAGAAAACGTTTCAGACCAGGTGCTCTCTTTTGAATGAAGAAAACAAATTATGCTAAACTTGGGCCCCCAAAACCATTTGGTCCATTTACCATTATTTAAATAATGTTAGTAGGTAAATACAGTGAACACTGCTTATTATTATCATGGTTAATGTAATCTATCAATCACTTTATGTTTCCCATTGGGAGAAAATCTGCCCATACACTGAAAAAGACGCCAAAACCAGCTGGTTTATTGACATATTCTGAATATATGCATGAAAAAGCACTGTTCAGAAGGCGGATGGGTGCATCAAAAAAATCTGCTAAAAAATACGCTATGTGAGTATTTTGTAGCGTATTTTTCTCGTGTAAGGCCACTGCGCTTTCAAATTACATGGCGTGTTTCTTCCATCGGGAAGAAACCCACTAACCTGTTTTTTGGCGGATTCTTTTGCATATTTGCTAAATAACACACATAAATGCGGTATTTTACACAAATGTTTTAGCATAGTATAGAAATATTTGCATTCATTCCATCACATGTCTTGGTGGTTAGGTAAGTAGAAAAGTTGCTCACCAATTCTGAGACCCGGGTTCGATCCCCGGCAGAGCAAAAAACTATTTCATGAATATTGGACATTGGCAGAATTTATCATCAGCAGATTTTCACCCAATGGGGTTATCAACATCATTCAGTCCAGATCTTTTGTATCTAGAATTACTCGTCGTCGTCGCCATCGCACTCCTTTACAGGAGATAGCGTATACTTCTATCTATATCAACCAGTTCATAGCGTATCTGATAGTTTCTTTCAGGGTCTTACAGGGAGAGTTGGCCGATGAGTTTGTTGTTAACATCTCCGATTGTTTCCTCCCTCTTGTCATTCTTCCTTTAATTTTCCCCTGTACCGCTAGCATGAAGATACAGTTTTCTTGTATTTTATGAGCTAAATTCTTTAGTTTTCTATTCTTTATATCTTCTACTACGTCTTTCCGCTCCTCTCCTATTCTTGCTAATACTTCCTGGTTGGTAATGAAGTCCTTCCATGAGATCTTTAGTAGCCTTCAATAGCACCACATCTCAGAAGCAGATATTTTCTTCTCGCATTCTGCACTTATGGTCTATGTTTCACAGGAATACTTCAGAATGGTCCATATGTAGCATCGCATAATTTTCTTTCTCAGAGCTAAACTAATCGTTCGATTTCCCAGCACATTGGCTAGGTTGTTAAAGGCGCTTTTGGTCATTCCAATCTGCGATTTGATCCAGCCCGACAAACCACCTCGACACAATCTTGAAAAAAAAAATAGGGTCGAGTTGACTCAAATTCTAAGTCAAATTTGAACCAATTTATTTCCTTTTCATCATTTTTTTCGGCATAAAATCGACCTATTCTCAAAAATTATTGGTATAAAATTGATCCAAATTTTCCATCAAGCATATTTCATATTGAGCATCGTCACATATTTTGTGTAGGGTGGTTGCGGGTTAGATGCCCATAGTCGGGGGTTAGATGCCGGTGTGTCGCGGTTTTTCGAGCCTCACTGCCATAATTTTCATCGAAATGATTTCAAATTTGCGCGAATCGGTAGAGCAATTATTCCTCTATATTATACTAAAAGCGTAATTTTTTTTATCCAGTAGTTTTTTTGCAATTTGAAAAAAAAACAAGGTCACTTTTTGACCGGCATCTAACCCGCACCTACTGGCATCTATCCCCCCAGTGCGGGTTAGATGCCGATTTGGTGAGGGATAGATGCCACTACCCAAAACCCCCCCAAAAAAGGCTCCTGGAAGATTGAATTCGATGAAATTCTTTTATTTTATGCACAATAAATAAAATGAACATCAAAAATTCACAATGGAAGTTTAATTAATGAAAAAATGAAAAAGGTGTTTTTGAGAATTGACAATATGTGTTAAAAATGAATGTAATTCCAAAAATTGACCACGCCAGTTGAAAATATTTAAAAAACCATCATTTTTGGACTTTTTGCCGCAGTATTAACAAAAAAAAATTTCACCTTCCTCACTCCCATTTAATTACTATGGGCATCTATCCCGCTCACAAAAACCGGCATCTATCCCAAAATGATGGGTCAGATTGCAAGGTCAATTTTCATACCAGAATTGAAACAAATTTTTGTAAATTTGCTTGAATATGTTAGTTCAAGGTATATATTTATGCGTGAGATACTTACATGCAGTTTTGAAACACTTTTTGTGGAGAAAAAATGCGTTTCAAAAATTACGTGAAAAAAGTATCACTGGTTTTAGCTACATAAATTTTTTCATTCGCATATCAAACCAGGTTAACAATAACCGTCACAGATCAAAACTTTAACACAAACTATGTTCACCTTAAGGTATAATCTGTGCTAATCAGTTTTCAGAAAGAGTTGATAGGGAGCAATTGGTGACCACACCGGCATCTAACCCGCACCGGCATCTAACCCGCAACCACCCTAGATAATTTGAAGAGTGTGTGTAGTTTTTCAGTTGATTTTTCAATACTTTTTTGTGATTTGATGCAAAATTGACTCAATATCTGTGTCGATGGTTTTGAGTACATTCTATCGACACATTTTTCTGATCAATTTTGTGTCGAGCTTATGTAAAACGACCTTAAATCTTCAGAAAATTGCTCTTCATATTCTAGTGCATATTAATGCAAATACATAATATTATATTGTGAATTGATATTTAAAATGATTTGATGGGAAAAATCCCTGCACCTCGACTCTTTCTTGACTCAAAAATTGGATCTAGATGACCCCTTAGAAATGAAGCGAAATGTTATAACACTTCTTTTCTCCAACATTGAAGTTTTTTGAAAAACTACCTACTTATAGTTTTTGCTACACACTTTATCTGCGAGTAGTGAAATGATGTCAGCGATGAATAATTGATGTCTATTTTTTATCAATTTTCGGTCTACTTTTACTACTACTGTGCTGTTAATCAACCACAAAATTTTGAAGCGATTTTCATACTATTTTCATTTCTCAACAAAAATGAGTCAAAATCAACTCCAACTTCAATGTGTAGAAAAAATTTTATACTTTTAAGAAAAAAATTGATGAACATTTTGTGTCAAGTTTTGACTATTTTCAATTCATCAAAAAATCGATGAAAAATTGATTCAAATTTTGAAGCCTAAAAAAACAATTGACTACAACAACACAAATATGCATTTATTTTTAATCAATTTTCATGCCATTTTCATTTCTAAGTGATAATTGGCTTAAAATCAACTTCAACTTTTATGTGCTAAATTAATGTCTATTTTCAAGGCAAAATCGATAGATATTTCAAATCAAGTTTTCATAGTATTATCATTTTGACAAAAATTGGTGAAAAATAGATCCAACTTATGATTTGAAAAGTAATCAATTTTACTACCATTTTGCAACAATTTTGAATCGATTTTTTACATATTTTCATTTGAGCAAAAAATTGATAAAAAAATCGATCCAGCATTGAAATTTTAAAAAAGGCATCGATTATGATATCACAAATTTAGAACAATTTTTAATCGATTTTCACATCATTTTTATGACTTGGTAAAAATCGTCCTATAATTGACTTCAAATTTTATTTGCATAATTGATGCCTATAGAGAAAAAAAAATCAACTAACATTTGCAGTCAAGTTTAGGTCCTCAGCAAGAAATCGACCTGAAATTGATTTGAATTTTCATCATGAAATTTTGATCGATTCAAGTACTACAATAAAGGATAATTTGGGATCAAGTTTCCATCAATCTTACATTTTTTAAAAAATTCTTGAAAACTATCAGTCGATTATTTTTATATTTTTTGTCGATTCTCAAAATCGTCAAAAAAATGATCAAAAATATTTGCCGATTTCTACTTGATCAAAACTCGACCTCAAACTGAAAGCAGGGCTTAAAACCACCAAAACCAAAACCAAATAAAACCACCATAACCATTGTTTTTAATTGGTTTTAACCACTACCACAACCATTTCAACTTCTTTTTGTAAATTTCAAAAACAACAACAACAAAAAACCAATATATTTAAAAAAAAATGAAAACCAATTCATTTAAAAACAACCATTTGGGAAAAAAATTTGAATTGAAACAACCAAAACCACCAAAAAGTTGTGTTCTTTGGAGAAAACCACAACCACAACAACCATTTCAATTTTCAAATGTAACCATAACCAATTACAACCAATTCATGAAATGGTTCTTTTTGGTTTTTGCAATTTTTTTTCAATTTTTCCAGACCTGTGATGGAAATTTTCTGGTTTTTTGTCTCAAATCATACTTTTAGTAGTCCTGAATTAGTTTTTGTATAAATTTATTTGAAAATCAAAATTGTTTTTGATATCAAAACCACCACAACCACCAAAACCGTTTGAAAATTTGAAATGATTTTTGATGTGAAAAACCACCACTACCTAAAAAAAACTATTATTACAGAACCAAAACCACATCCACACCTTGTTAAAAAAAACTGAAACCATTTCAAAACCAGAACCAGAAAAACTTTGAAACCTAAACCTTAAAACCAATTGGAACCGTTATGGTTTGTGATTGGAAAACCAATTCAGAAACCATAACCTAAAACCATTTATTTTTGAGTCCTTTAAAAACCACCTACCACAACAACCAATAAAATCCAAATGGTTTTAAGCCCTCACTGAAAGTCGATTTGAATTGATTTACAGAAATTTCATTGATTACTGCGATTGGAGCATCGCAGTTTCACCCTGTTTTTGCCTAATTTTTCTGAAATTTCAGAAGTTTTTTCTGTTTGACATCATTTTTAATATTTTATACGTAATTTTTTGAAGTTTTAACATACGTTCAACATTTTTTCAGTTTGCTGAAAATTTCTGCAAAATTTTAATTCAATGACTGTTAACTCTGTATTTGTAAACTACCTACAACCTAGTTATGTCCAAATAATCACTATAAAAAAATTTGTCAAAAAAATCAATTTTTTCAATCAGTTTGTATTATTAGCTGCTTTACTTATGTTATTAAATTGGGCTGGGACAAACGTGGTAACATTAAGCGGCTTTTACTGTAAATCTTTTGAAAATAGAATGAAAAACATTTACCACCCATTGATTGTTACAATTAAAGATAGATAGGCAATTCCAATTTGAACATTTCATCTCTCTTAACAACATTCTAAATAAAATTATGAAATGTTTGAAATTTTATAGCCCAGAATCCAACATAGGTAAGTACATAGGTAGTATAAAATTAACTGGCTTGAAAATTGTTTATCTTATAACTATATTTTCAAAGAGTGAAGTAATGTCGGGACCTTCGCCTGCAAATTATAAAACAAACCAAAAATCAAAATCTCTACTAGGCTCTTAATTTTTCCAATTAAACACCCAAGTGATCATTTTATGGTAGGTGGCCAGTGGCCACATTTGGACACTTCATTCGTTTATATTTTGCCCATGTCTAAAATTGAAGAAACTAGAGCTCTTTGACAATTTTATTTCAATCACTGATAGTCCCTTAAAATTAATCTCAACATTTATAGGGACCTGCAGCATGCAACCGCAAAAAGAGTCAAAAATAAATACTCCATAATGCTCCTTCAATCCTTCAGTCAGCTAACCAATTCTCAGCTGCGAGGTTTGAGTGGCCTATTTCACCAGTCAAATCACTCGACACTTCGAACAGGACACCCTGTACACATGCTTTGAATGGTAAATATGTACGGGTCAAAAATGGTGATAATTTTCAAGTACGGTGTTCATGCGTTTCGCATGTGTACGTATAGGTAAAAAAATCCACAGCGACAAAACTAAATAAATTATGTTTTGTATTTTGATTAGGGTATTGAAAAGTTAGCAGCGATGCGAAGAGTTCACCTCAGAAAACTTTCGCCAAATAGTTGATGAATTTTGCAAACGTCACGCGAATTTCCACCTTATAGGTACATGTGTAAACTGTAAACCTACGTAGGTACAGCATGGCTATTATAGGATATAGGTTGATAAATAAAATCTCCTCGCGTATTTGTCGATATAGGTAGGTACGTACGCGTGAGACCGAATCCGCCTACTAAACTTAATTCTTCATCTTGCGGGGAAAATTTTCAAAACATCGAGTTTGGCCGTACATTGTTTTGGATAATATGAGACATGGAACGTCGCCTTTCGTACGTACTTTTCCAACGAAACGTGATACCTATAGTTTCGGAATTCTGGGTCGGTAGTGCGGGTTTCTTCGGAAGCTGCGAGAGTTGAGGCAAGCTGCATAGGTTAAAATTTCAAACTGTTTGCGAAATTATACGCCAACAAAATACTCGTACTCGCGTATTCGTGTAGAAAGTCGCCAACTATTCGTGTTAGATTTAGATAGGCTCTATAGGGTGTATGAAGTTTGAATTAGCACTAGTTAGTAACCAGATCGTACTTATGTACAAGTTGGCGAATTAATCGAGAATGCGATTTCGTTCGTGACTGCACAATGCATAGCCTATTATTCCATGCAACGTGCGTCGAGTACCTAAACCGTGTGTATTGTTCAATTTAGCGAATAATACATACAACGTACGAGTAAGTACCTACCTAGTTATCTTCGTATCTCGTGTCGGCAAATAATGCGAATATGTTTAACTCGATGTTGGGCAGTAAACCATAAATAACGAATCATTTAATAACAAATCGCAAATAGAAGGAAAACTAGTACATATACTTATCACTATTATGAACTGGATATTTTCCTAAGCAGCACATGTCCTCCTAACATCTCAAAAAATAAACTCGATTTCAAGTGAGGAAAATTCGTCTAAAAAAAAAAAACAAAAAATTGTACACTTCGTATTATTAATTTATAAATAATAAATTACCCAAAATAACACAAAGAAACGAGTACAAGAGTAAAAAAAAAAATAATACATTTCCGCAATATGCGTGTCTTCTTCGCACACATAAAAATAAACGAATAAAGAAACAGGAACTCGTGTTATTAAAATGACAATTTCACCAGCTGAAAAAATGTTTTACATTTTATCACAATTTTAAGCCCGTCAAGTGGAATTTTTTTCTACCAGAACTTTATAATTTCGCGATTCTTTCTCTGTCGTGAGTTTCGTTCTTTGCTTTGACTCGTAAATTCTACGTCATGTGGTATTTTTATGGTCGAGATTGTTTCATTATTAGAGTCTAATGCCACCTTCGTGTTACATGAAGATTGAGTATATAGTTGAATTTTCACGTTACATTGTTTACTCGCGTAGACTTGGGGGTAATATTTTGTTATTCGTCGTAGCGTGGATCAAGCTACGATGTGTTTTGAATTAAACCTATATGATTTATGAGGAAGAAGAAATAAAAATGAGAATGAAAAAGCAAAAGGTGAAGAAAGTCAAAACATACATGGCAGAAATTGAGAAAGGTACCAAGGCACATGAACTCGATTTGTCATTTTTTTAAAACAATATTCTGGCCTATCAATAGTATTTCATTTTCATATTTCATTACGTCTAAAAATACAAGGAAAGAACTTGAGAAAAAGCAAAATAATGGTCAAATATAGCAAATCGACAAGCCTACACAATTCCTACACAGTCTTCGTATTATCGTAATAAAAAACATCCCAACTCATTTCGTTATCTTACACTGCATTAAATATACTGACCCACAAAAGTAATTAACGACGAGGCTCTCGAGTTTCGGGGTCTTTAGCAGGCTTATCTGTATGTCCTACAAATACCACAACATTAAAATTGATCACATACTCGTATCTCACTCCTACACCCAAAGTTCAATAACTTTCCACAAAAAAGTTTATAATTATCGCCAGTATGTAGCACGCATATGTAAAAGATATATTCAACTCGTTCATTTACCAGCACGTAAGAATTACTTTTTCAAATAAATTCGATCGTTTATTCACTTATAAAACGTTGTGTGAATTGTAATTTATATAAAATTGATGAATATTATAATCCGCATTCGGCAATAAATTATGATTAGAGTTTCATTCGCGATTCATCCCTACTCTATAGGTAGGTCTAGGTACCAACAATCCATCGCGAGCAAATAAACTTTGTAAAGATTTGTTTCATTTAATTTACATTAGGCTTTTCATTTCGATTAAGTTATGCTTAAAAGCCAAGCAAAAATTGAACTCGTATTGAATACGAAAAACGTTTTTTAATTACGATGCAGCATTAAAACGTTTCAGCTATCGCAGATTTAAAAAATCAACGATACGCTGAATTGATTTGAACGTCAGGTAGATATTTGTGCTTTATTTATTTATTTGAAATATAAAAAAGTACGTTTTTGTAGGGTGGCGAGTTCCAATTTCAAACAGTATCGCGTTCTTTTATTTGCGAAAAAAATGACTCGAAATACGTTCGGAGAATACCTAACAAATAATTTGTCATTATTTTCTCATTCAAGTTTCATTAATAAAATTATTGTACGTAGAGCAAATCGATATCTTAATTGGAAAATATGGTTGGCAAATTTGAAAATTTGTATAAACTGTTATGGAAAAAGGTGGCCACTGGAACATTAGATATTAATTCTGCTGACCGAGAAAAAATAAAAATTAATCGAGATTTATGAAGGGTGTAAAATTAGTTTTTCACCTTGACTCGAATTTTTCTCTGTAATTATTGATCTAAGAGGGTGAAACTGGAATATTTATAATTTTTGGTTGTTTTATTGGCAACGCTGAGTGTCATTACTTATTAAAAAAAAAAAAAAATGAGAAATTAGAGGAAATTTTCACATAACACACTTTTTAAAAATAAAGTATGAAATTAGCATTTAAAATGGCATAATTACTCGTAACTTAGTATTATTTTTAAATTTCGTGTGACGTCTTTGAATAATCTCAAAGGCATACTTAATATCTAGCAAAACACTTCTTACGGACAAAATGTTACATAAATATTTTTAAAGTCATATCTAAAGCTGTATCAACGTTTCCTCGGCGAGTAATTTTCTTAAATTCGTTTTTCGGTAACTCATTGGTACATTTTTTTGGAAGTTTTATTTCATTTTTATTGAGCATTATTCACGAATTTCCCCATGCAAATATATTTCAAAAAATTAATGTACAAATGATATCTATACCTACATCGTAATAGCTACCCAAAGTACACAAATGTGATTTGGTCAGAGTCATTTTTCAAAAAAGTTGAACATACAAATAAAATCAACAACCAACAAACCAAAACTACTGACTTGAAAATTTGAAATTCGAATGCAATGAAACGATGTTTAAACCTCACACCTGGTTTGAAATCTCACTAAATAAGCAAATCCTGTTCTTAAATAAGCATTTATACACTCGTGCAATTTGGGTTGCTGTACCTACTGTCTAATGGAAAGAGCTAAACTACGGCCGACACACCCGGCATAATTATATTTTCTATAAAAATAACCTCAAGTTTAGAACGCAGAATCACTATATCGTAACGATTGTATGGCATAAATTCCTAAACTAAGGACAACTTAATTAAACTACCCTTTAAAGAATCATAACACAAGGGTTTGATAAGTTTACTACAGATTACGATACGTTCAAATTATCAAACCTTTTGCCTACAGCAGGCGACGAGGCCATCGAAAAGGACGCGCAGTTTATTTTATTTCAACATCAACAACGTTCCAGACACGAGAAAATGGAATCTAACAAAGACTCGGTGTGTTCTCAAGGTTTTAAAAATATATCTGCATAAGTACGAGAAAAAAAATTTAAAGTTTCATAAAAGTTTATAATTTAGTATATGAGTTTAAATTAGTGGTACGAAATGTTTTGTTCGATGATAACATACTACATAATTTTAGCAATAAATAACTACATAACGTTACATATACTGGAATAATGAAAAAACTGATTTCCAACCCAAATCTCGAAGAAATTCGACAATGGCAAAAGTTTGTTCGAAAGTTATTAACGAAGATGCTGCATTTCCTATCTGAAAACCGATTAGAAGGCCGAATAATTTTCTAGTGATGATTTCATTTTATACATAAGACGCGATGTAAAAGTTCACCATGGAGAATTACTAAAGGCTAATATTTGTAGGGGTGCTTTGTGTTTTGTTCGAAAGCCTACGAAAGCAAATCGTAATCGAAAAATGTACTCTTTGTCTTATTGAATAATCTATTCGTCCTTGAAGCACATTTCTTATGGAGTGGTTTGCAACCTTAGGTAGCTCAAAAATTGTACTTTTCTTATTGTTTTTTCTTCAGGGGACGATTTTACAGCACAGAATATCAGAAGTAAAATTCCTGAGGAAAATTATAGGATACAATCAGTGTGAATCGATCTAATTCAAAAAAACTCAAATCTGATTAGTAAATGTAGGTATTTGTAGTCAAATGATTGGATCCTGAGAATGCCCGGATCCAATGAGATTTTATAATTTTCCTCTGGCAAGAGAATCTTTCGACGTGTCCGTTTTAGATTTGAGTTGGGCCACGATTTCTGGAAAGAGGCTAATCTGAAACTCCATAGCCAAACTTTCAGCTGCCCAAATTAATTTTTCGAGTTTTGTCGGATTTCTGAAAGTTCAAAATTGATAATTTCTGGTAATTTGTGTTTTGTTCTAAAAATGTATACTGAGTTGACTACCTCGAATGCCTATGTGGGCACGGGACGAAAAAAAAGGGTCTCTTGAAAATTTTTCACTCCACCGCCCTCCTCTAAAGCAAGTAGGTACCCATGTTTTATTTTCAAAAATTGAGGTCGAAAATGAGTTGTTCACAAAACAGAGTTTTCCATAAAGTTTTTCTTTGTGGAAACCCCTCTTCTTCCTCTTCCTCCTCCTCCTCCCCCCCAAATGATTTCGTTTTCTCAAAAAAGTTTTTGGGAGTAGTTTCACCTAAAAAGACGTTTTCCCATCACAGAAGAAATTTTCTGAATAATAGGTAAGTAAGTACCTATTCTTGAAAAATAAAAATTCTGGAGAAATCAAAAATCGCGCTGGAAGCTCCAGAATGGCCAGAAATTGTGAAATTGAATTTGAGTGAGTTGATTTTTTTTAGAATCAATTTCCACCATTTTTACTGAATCAATGAATCTTTTTTAAAAAAGCATTAGTCGCCAAAAAGGGTAAATTTTGAATTTCCAGAAATCATTTTCGAAAGGTTTAGGTCAAGAACTTTTGTTTCGCAACAAACAATTTTTGGAGAGAGGTTTTTCTCTTGTAGAAAGTTTTTTTTCAAGAAAGTTTCTCACGAGAGACTTATTTTAAAAACTAAAGTTGAATAGCTTTTGTTCTGCGAGTTCCTATTATACCTACATATGTAGTTTCCATTTTTCCTTAAAAAATAAGATTTCCAGTTTTTCTTGAAAAATCAAGACTTTCTCCAAAAAATGAATTATGAAGCAAAAAAATCGCCAAGTTGAAAAAAAATTGTATACCTCCTTGGATCATAGACATTATACTTGTAGGATATCAGGGTTTGGAAAATTCTAATCGTATTTAGAATCTCAAATAGGTAGATATAGATACTTTACATCTCATTTTCAAGGTGTGCCCGCGTCTTCGATTTGAATGGAACTGTAATTTTTGAAAAAAAACATTGTCTGAAAATCTCGTAATCAATATTTCAGCTGCTCAAATTGATTTATAGATTTTTGGAAAATTTCTGAAAATTCAAAATTGACCATTTTTGGCGATTCGTGTTTTTTTCTAAAAAAGTATACTGATTCAGTAAAAATTGTGGAAATTTGTGCTGAAATTGATATTAACTCCCTCAAATCGAATTTCCCCATTACTGGCCATTCTGGAGCCTCCAGCGCGATTTTTGATTTCTCCAAAATTTTCAAACTTCTCCAGAGGACGTGAAAATCAATTTTGTCATCTAAAAATCGAGTCGTATGACTTTTTTCGAGTACGTAGGGAAATTTTTGGAAACCAGTGTGAAACAGAAAAAATTTTAGATTCGAGTGGTTGGTTTTAGACAAGATGCACCCATTGGTAAAAATTTCAACAACAAAATTCGAACAGAAAAATTTTGATTTTTTTGAATTTTTTCCCACAACTACCTATTTGTATTCTGGTCAAAAAACGCTCTTCAGGTGTCTGGCTGGAAATCGCCTCAATGTGGATAAATTTGTTAAACAGGTTGAGAATGAGCCACAACTCGATTTTTAGCTGCCCAAACTAATTTTCGTGTCTTCTGGAGAAATTTGAAAATTCTGGAGAAATCGAAAATCGTGTAGGAGGATCCAGCCAAAACGCCCAGAAATTGTAAAATTTGATTCAAGAGAATTGATATCAGTTTAAGGATTAATTTCCACCATTTCTACTCAGTAACTAGGTACATCTGTTTAGAAAAAAGCACGAATCACCAAAAATGATCAATTTTGAATTTCCAGTAATTTGCAAAAAATCGAAAAATCAATTTGGGCAGTTCTCAAGTGCAAAATGATTTGTTGAATCTAGAAATTGAAGGGGTCAAGTTAGCTACGTATCTAGCATTTATTACCTACTCATGATTATTCTCAACTCCTTTATAAAAACTATTTTAACTCACATAACTCGAAAACTGCGTTAAAAATTAAGCATGAAAAAGAAAAGAAAAGAAAACACTTGTCAAACAGTCGAAGTGTAAAATTAATCCCGTCAAAGGTTGCAAGTAAAAAAGCAATTTAATTAAACAAGGTAATGTTGAAATTAATTGCATCCCGTTTCTGAATGTAATTTCCTTAATGTTGATCTAAATATGAAGAAAGTTACGTACAGTGGTAAGAATAACAAAAAAAATTGTAATTTGCTCGATGTAATATTCGACATTTTCTCCATCTAGGCTATTCGTTTATTATTACGATAAGTGCTTCAGCAGTACCCTTTTTTGTTATGATATGATTCTGCACCGAGGTACTTTTTTAATTAAAAAATTGATACTTTGTTCCACAAGCACCCTTATAAATGTACCAAACAATCCGTCGCGTTAATGATTCTCGCGACGACGTCTACCTACTCGTAAGTGCAAGATTTATAATTTTATACAGTACACGATTCGTAGGTACTTTTATGCTACGCGGAATTCATAAATAAAAAATGAATCGTCATTTTAAGGCAAACTTGTATAAATACCTCGAAGCATATTCGCGTATGTACACAACGAGCAACAGTTAGCTAATCTTTCATAATAAACCTTCCCTCTACTCAGTTTGTATTCGTGTTCTAAAGGAACCTAACGCCACTTATATCAAGGAGAAGAAGGTAAAGAAAGAAAAAAAAAGGAAAAAAATTACAGACTGACTCTATAAGCTGTTAAAATCGCGTTTCTCAACCTAAATGGGGGCAATTTTGGAAATTGTTTTGGAAAAATGAAGCGCTATTAATTTTCTTAACTTTACCTCATTATTGATCTGCCAACACGCTATATTTTCGCATGTAAATTTCGCTATAATTTAGTGCTTTTGCCGGATTAAGGGAAAATATTCGGCGCTACCTCTAGTTAGCTGCTAGGTTTTCAAAAAATGCACAATTTCATTCCCTTCCTTCCTCGATTAAATGAACCCCTCATCAAGCGGCCAATTCTAATGAAAGGTAAGAAGATAATAAGCGCCGGATTTAACCGGTAAAATGAAAAATTATTTTATGACGATATCTTTGGAATTATAAAAAAATATCCCGTAACTACGGGCGTTCAAGATTTTACAAACTTGAGGGTTCTTTTTTACGAATTTCCTCCTGTAGGTAGATAAATTTACAGGGATACGGATTTGAAAACGAATTTTGATTATTTTCATTCTAAATATCGGTAACTTCTTGCTTTTTTATGAGCTAAATCTCTATTACAGTCAGTTGAGAATGACGTAGGTAGAATTTTGATTACGGAATAACTCCTTTTTGAATAAGAAAATAAATTTATTACATACCTAGATCAACAATAACAATTTTAATGTCTTCTAAATTTGTATTCAAAATTAAATTTAAAAAGTAAATTTGCTAAAAAAAAAAAAAAACCAAAGCATTTTACGTAAAATTTTCTAACCAATCAATCGTGTTAAAGAACTCTTTGCATAACTCTAATGAATACCAATTACATTTCCAACCCTTAAAGTAGGTACCTAGGCACACAAAAAAAAATAAAACAAACGCGAAACGTATACGAATGTGTACGAAAAAGATGATACTTATTACTCGGTTTAAAGTGGAAATCGGAGATGGTGTTTTTCATAAGCTACTTATATAAATTTTCACGCTTTGGGAAACTACCTAGCTTTTTTCTCATTTTCATTTCTCCGGAGTGTGCTTGAAATCTGCACGAAGTGGGTAGAAAATGTGAATTTTTACTTTTAGCAAGATGCAAAGGCGTAGATGGAATTTTTAAACGTGTACGATTAAATGTCGCGAATTAATAGTTGGTTTACGATAACTGTTCCTATACCTATCACTGTAGTATATCAGAATATGTTCTGCAACAGTGTATAACTTGAGTGTATTTTTTCCCGCGAATAAAGCACTTCATTTGATGTAGTAGGTCTATTGTTCATCAAGTTGGGGAAAAGCGCGGCCTATTTAAATGCGTAATATAAATGAAACAATGCTTCATTTATTCATTCGATATGTCAAAGTGTCTAATATTGAAGCTGTTTCAGCATAGCAATGTGTTCACGTGCAAAATACACCCGCGTTTAATTAATAGATTGATATCAAAGAGTTGGTAAATTGCCTTTTAATTTAACTTCATTCAGTGCAAACGCATGGATTTCCTATCGACGCGCCAATGCCAATGCGAATGGAAAAATTCGGCTCGAAAAGGCAGTTTATAGGAATCGAAATTTCATAACGACTGTGAGTTTTCTGCATCAGTGTAGGAAATTCAAAGCATACCTATTATTTTACAGAGCAGAAAATTTCTAGTTTGGAATCATCGAGAGACCTTTTCTGATTGTAGCGATTCGTGGATGTAGGGCTTTTTTAGTGGAGAGAGAAGGTTTCAATTTTGATCATAGGCGAAACACATATGCATTAACATAAGAATTCTTTTTTCAAAATTTTTAGTCTTGTAGTTTTCCACATATACCTGACAAATTGTACATCCTAGCAAAAATCTGATGACAGTGATCTGAAAAGGAATTAAATTCTCTACAATTTCACTGACATGAAATTTTTGTAGGACGCTTAGTTCCAGAACTGTACTTCTCTTTGTACAGGAAAATTTCCTGAGAATTTTTGTGGTCTTTTAGTTTTCCACATAAATACCGGCCAATGAACCTCAAGTCCTGGCAAAAATCTGATAACAGTGATCTCAAAGAGAATTAAATTCTCTACAATTTTGTTCACATGCAATTTTTTGCTAGGACACTTAGTTTCAAAACTGTACGCCATTCAAAGAATTTTTTTTTAATGTCTCGTTACATCTATGGAGAGGTTTGATTTCATTGAGAGGATGATTTTGAAGGCGGCATGAATGCTTAGATGCAAATCATTATATTTCTTCAGAGATATGTAGTTCACATTTGTAAGTTGCAATGGAGGTCTTTGTTTCTGCTGTACCATGGCGCCCAGGTGATTTGACAAAGGTATTTGTTCTGCATCCACCAAATTATTTCTATATTTGAAGGTTTTGCAGTGCCCCCATAATTGGCAACCTAACGTCCAAATAAGTTTGATAATAAATTTGTGAAGTAGAAGTTTGTTATTTTTAGCTTTATGTGCCAAAAAGCCAGCTCATCTTTTCAAGTTTAGGTTTCATTTCATCTCATTTTTTCTGAATATGTGTTCTCCCCATGTTAATGTCTTGTCAAGGTGAATTCCCCCATATTGCGTAGAGTTCTTTTATGGTACCTATCATCATGTTGTTGATGGTGACTGGTAAGTTGCAGATTCTGCATGCAGTGAAGATTACATGTTCAGATTTGGATTCATTAATTTTGATACGCCATTTATTTAGCTATCTTTGTAAAAGGTCATATTATTGAAATTAACTAAACAAAAATGCAAATTAAGACGACTCTGGCAACGTGATCGATACCCTGCAATGAAATTGAAACTTTTAAACATATCTCATAAATCTATCAGCATAGGTACTAAAGACACAGATTATTCACAATGGAAAGCTACAAAAATACTTATGAAAGGCACAACTACAGTAGAGAAGCTCATTATAACGCTTTCGGTTATAACACTGATTTCCTCTAGTCCCTAGACAACCCCATTTAAACCAATGTAAAATTAATCGCAATATAACGCTCGTGAGTGATTATAAATCGCATTCAGTGTTGCGGAGTGGAATGAATTTTGTTTCGGGTTCAGGGTTCCGCTCCAGCATAAAAAACAATTCTGTTCTGGTTTCTTATATCATTCCGCCATGCTTAAAAATATCGTTCCATTCTAGTTTGGTGTTCCGTTCATCTTTGGCGTTCCGTTCTGCTCCGACTTTCTTTTTTGTTTTAGAGAAGGTTGCATTCAAAGTACATCAGAATTTTCGTGTCCAGACTTCCAGAGCAAAAATTGAAGTTGAAATACCCAAAATTTTGAAAAATGGTTGAATTCAGAGTGTTTTAATGAAATTTAAAGTCCATCTCACATAAAAGAAGCACCAAAAACACCCAATGAAATTTGGAAGGTTTTACTTGGTGTTTTAACTGTTTAGAATTTGAATTTTTATGAGCTGAAAATGGTCTATTTCATGTCATTTACCATGTCTTGTTATAATTTTCTGGTTTATTGAGGTAAAATTTCAGCAAAAACATGTGTTGTTCACACTACAGTCTTGCAAAACGTTCATTAAAAGTCAAAAAAATTTGTGAGATCGGAGCGTTAAAAACCCATATTTTTATTCCGGTTCAGTTCCGGTTTTGCTCCAGTAAATTTTTTGTAAGTTGCTCCAGGTTCCGTTCCACTCCGCAAAAATTCTCCCAAAAGTTAGGGGTTTAGCATTTCGGTTTGTTCCAATTCGGTTCTGCTCCGCAACACTGCGCGTTTTAATCCTCTAAATTTCTGGAAAAGTTGCGTTTTTTTTATAATTTTGGCAACAAACCCCCAGTTTTACTACAAAAAAGCAAGACTTCCTGAAATTTTTGACCGCAACAACAGTTTTTTCTTGCAATTTTTGCAGTTCTGATTTTTAAAAAAGTAAAATAAACCTTTAATAGAAGCTTGCATCATGCATGACTACATATTCTTACAAACAAAGGCAGATATCTCCAGTTTTCACAAAAGAGTATAGTTCTAGCTTTTTCATCATAATCTGGAGAAGAAAACTTGATTTTGGTAAGCAAGTGATTACTTTTTGGAAAATTCGGAACAAAAAAGCAAGGCTTTCTGAAAATTTTAACCAAAGAAAATGGTTTTGTAAGACTACTGACATAATTATTATTATAGCAGACCTCAAAATCAAAGTAAAATTTCAGATTTTTTGATTTTTAACTGAAATAGTTGGTCAGATTCAAAATAGAATTCACGTTTCAACTTTCTTTTACTACACTTTTTTTGTTTTGAAATGAGAGTTCACGATATTACACTCATCAGTGTTAAAATGAGACATTTGCTTATAGCGCGTTTCGGTTTATAACGCTCTTTTTTCTGTCCCTTGAAGAGCGTTATAATGAGTGTTTACTGTAATTGCGCTCCTATTCAAATAAACAACAGATGGATTGCATCTGACAAAGAATAAGCTGCTACTTTTACTGAATATCTAGAACAAATTTTCCAGCCATATTCCTACACTCTCCAATGAAGAAATCAAAAACTACATACGAAAAAAACACAACTGCATTTCCTAAACTCAAATTCATTCTCTTTGAAATCAACAAAGAAATTATAAGAATGAATCCAAGAAATAGCCCAGAATATGACATCATGAATGGAAAAATTCTACAAGAATTACCAATAGAAGGTAGAATAATGATTATTAAGTGCTTAAGCTAAAACAAAATTCCGAGTGATTTCAACTTACAAGGAAGGGCTCCACTGAATTTGGTTAGAATCTTCCAACTTTTTTTCGCGGACCAACCTAATACTTATTTAGAGAAACTAAGAATACATTGAAAATTTAATAATTTAATGGTTTTTTCAAACCAATATTTTGTAAAAATTTATTGAGAATTTGTTTCTTAGAATGCTATGAAGAAAGTTTGATAAAAGCTTACATTGTGGAGCATTGTGAAACCTGGAAAAATGTCTCCGAAAATGCTTCAAATGACAGGAAAATGTATGTCAAAAAATTGATCAGATATGTATTATCGCATATTTCAGTTGGTCACAGTGAATAATAATAATGATAGCATATGATTGGTTGTTGGACTGAGATAATAACTTTCCACCAACCATATGCATCTACATATGTATTTCACGTTGCCAACCAATATTTTTAATGAAAAACTCTCTCTGGGATTCATGATATTTCTGTTCATCCCGTATGTGTAGTATATAGCGATGTGCAGTACTCGACCTACAAAACGTTTCCGCGAAACTTCTTATTTGTCAATAAAAACATTGTATAGGGATGTAATATGCATAGTTAAATATGAATATAAGAAGAATAATCTTTAAATAATGTGTTTACGTAGGTATTCGGAATTTAACACGTGTTCTGGATATGTACATCTGAGATAATGCCTTGTTGCACTTACTGCTATAAGTAGGTATTAAGTATAATTCTTTGTGCATCGAAACCTTTGGTGCAAAAATCGTTTACTAACAGTTTGGTATCTTATACTCGTTCTTTACAGCTCAATTATTATTGAACCACGTGTTTATTTCAAGATTTTTTTTAAACTAAGTGGAAAATTTTCCATCATAAAGGAGCTCATCAGGTTATTGCACTTCCATAATAAACATTTTTATGGAGTAGGTAATTTTTGGCTTCTTTGTCAGTAAAAAAGAAAGAAAAAAAAAACAACATAAAATTGAACAAATTCATAAGACACGTAGTAAGGTACGTAGTACACGTAATTAAGTGAGCAAAGGTGCCCCATTACGACATGAAAGTATACAAATTTATACCGCGAACAAATTTCTTTCCACATAGTGCTTTTTCAAAGTTGACGTTTGTTCATATTGTACATTCGTGCTATGAAAATAACTAATAAAATTATATAGAGATTCTATTTAATTAAAATCGAATTCATCTCCTTATTCGGGCATAATTAGCATACTAGCGTAACTCGGGCATTAATTAAAATCTTAAGCCTTAGAACGTTAATTAAAACCGAATCGTCGGCCAGTTGCCGGCTTGATAGCCTTTTACCATCAAACGGTGACACTAAACGACAGAATACGCCGTGTTAATCTTTTTTCTTATCTTTTAACCATTCTGTAAGCAAACAGCGGTACACAAATTTCATCTTTTAAACTAAATCGCACACAATCTGCGACGCAGCGTGCGGCGTGCGGTTTTCTTCAACCATAATGTTCATCTTCCTGTGCTCGCGTAGGTAGGCAACGCTATGTACTTTCCACTCGAACGAATACAGATTTTTCAACTGTTGTTTGGTTTTCAAATACCTACGCACGTTTGATAATACATCGCATAACTGATACATACATATATCAATGCCTTTCTATACCTACATCAAACTGGCTGAGAATATTGTCAACTCAGCAGGTGAAAATTATCTGCTTATTGGTGATCGTTCTTTTTTATCATAGGGATGACTTCTTTTGTCGACTTCGATGTATTGATTCGAATGCATTTTTATGGGGAAAATCCAAAAGTATAGAAAAGAAGTGTGAGTATTCTCTTGTCGATCATTCTTATAGCTTTTTGATTCGAACTTTCATTAATCGTTATGTAGGAAAAATGAATCGATTGAGCTATTGGAAGAGATGAAAAATTGGGGGGGGGGGGGGTAATCCACCTCAACAATACGTATTTGTAAAAATTTACTCGCAGAAGTTTTACGAGCAATTTTCAAGAAAAAATAATATATTAGAATTTTTTTGGACATTTGCACAACCGGACTAGGTTTATTGGTATAAAAAAAAAATCGTGTATTTATCTATCTGTAATAGAGAACACGTGTAATGATGCGAGAGGAATGACATTCGATGCTGAATAGACTAATTTTATCCCTTCGAATACTATTTTTTAGACGGTTCTATGCACACACCACATTGCAATAGTTACCACATCATTAAGTAAATGGCGGCAAATTGATATCGAAACATCCCTGTAGGTATTCGAGCTACGTACCTATTGAAAAAATATGCGGAAAAATTATTCTCACCACCGATGCATTTTGATCCACAGAGATCAGTGTAGAAGAATAAAGTGTTCATCTCGCTAATGTATCGAAAAAAAATTATCTTCGCTTCGAACGAGTATAGGATTTAAAACCCCTTTTTTATTACACCAATTTCACAGTATTGTTTTTTTCTCTCGCAAACTCTGCCCTCATTCAATGTATGTTTGTGAACTTGAACGAAAAGCCCAAACCTGGATAGGATACTTTTAGCATAAAAATTTTATACACTCTTTGGTGGTAATTTTTACTCGTATTTCGTAGAATTCGCATCGATATAAAGACCCGGTCGTAAAACTCACGAAGGAGCGTTCATCTCCGGTACATTGCCTTTTATTTGACAAATTCATCGATATTGTATACGTATGTGTGTGTTTTTTTGTAGCAAGTGGCGTGCTTAAAATGAGATTGAAGACGTTTCGACGGATCATTTTTTTCTGACCATAACGACGAATAAAAATACAATCTAGAGTAAGTTTTACATTTTCAGGTCACAGTTTCGAGACAGTTTTTCCGCTTATATTTTGCCAGAGTATTATTTATTTCCCAAACTGGTCGAAGTTGAACCCGTGCTGTGGTTCTACTATACAATCCACGAAATACGATTCGTTGTGAATATTGATAAAGACAAGATAGCATTCGCCTTCTTTTTTTATTTAGAAACTCGGCCTCGAAGTTAGAAAGTCATGCTCAGAAGGTTATCACGAGGTGGTATTCGAGACGAGCATTAATCTTAATTTCGTAACCAATACCCGGAAAATATGCGACGTAGTTGTAATACAAAGGCCATATAACATCTTTTTTCAAAGCTTTTTTTTCTCTCTCTTCTACCTATAAACCTTTTTCGTCGATGACTAGTCTGAGATTGGTGAAACTAGAATGGAAGATATTTTTCCTTCTTTTTCCTTTTTCTTTACGCGTGTACTCGAGTACTTGGAGTACGTGTTGTTTATCACCGAAGCAATGTTGGACATCTTGGGTACCTAAAAAAATTCGCACCTTTTTGAAAATGATTTTTTTTAAAGGTTTATCTTGACTTTTTTGTCACCTTGGTTGTTGATTGAGAGAATAGATGCACCATTTCATTAAAATTCAATAAGCCCGTCCAAAAACCTTAAAATGAACAAAATGGGTTATGCGTTATTTAATAAACTCGGAGAAAATTGCCAGAAATGTTATTTTTATGCGAGATTTCGTACACTTTTTTTATGGTTTATTTTATGCAAAGAATTCTTTCCAAATGTTATACTTTCGTAGAGCATATTTTTTATTCATTTTTGTTACAGCTTGTTAATTTTGGAGCATCTTTTCCTACTTCGTCCTTTTTTTTTGTATTCTTCCGACTACCTCTTTTACGTATACACGTTGTAACTCGACTAAATTGTATTTTACATCGAGTACTTAACTCGACTTAATTCTAATTCATAAAATGTCTTCAAACAGCTCTTCAGAGCTTTTAGCATTATCTGTATCACTTTTTCGAAAATGTAATTTTTTTTCCAAGCGTAATGTAGTAATGTATTCTTTTTTCTGTCACGTGTGTGTGTTTTTTAAATACTGATTTTCGATTTTTTCGGAATTTTTGCTGTTCTGAAATGACGTGTGAACCATTTTTCACGAATAGAAATACTACGTTACTACGTATTATATTTATACACATAGTTCCCTCGCAGGAATAAGTTGAACAAATTCGATGATGCGTGCAAAATATTCAACTATACTTTGTAAAATTTGACTACTCTATTTCGTAGTGCTCATCACGTACGGTATAAAGAATTATGTGAGAATTTTACTCGTGCTTATACGTATGTGTATGATAGTAAATACCGAATGAAAAGTGAAACTTTACGACATTCAGAACACTCATTCTGTTTTAAAATTCACCCATTTAGCTGGTGAATTTTTATGGCTTTCAAGTACTAAGTTATATATACGATATTATCTCTCTTGAAGATGCATTTCAAAGTTGGAGTGAATAAAATGTGGCAAAATTGAGAGAAATATTCGATATCGTAATAAGGAAATAATTGAGACATTTTTCAGTGAAATTTCTCAAGTTACTCAAGAGGAAATATATTGACAAGGGTGTGAAAGGAGAAGAATGAGGAGACGAAAACCTCGAAATTCATCTTAAGATCATGAGTGACATACGAACCGGGATGTTTTCTTAATATTGAGATTAAAATCTGGCATTAGTTTTCTCGAGAAAATATAAATGAAGCATGAAGAAGACAGAAACGTGTAATTACTAATTTTTCTTATAATCAGGGATGCGTCTTTTAAGCACGAAAAAACACTCACAAAAATATGCAAAAATATGCATTTCTTTTAAAAAGTTAAAAATATATTTAATTTAAGGGATCAAATTACTCCTAAAATGCATCGAATCGAGAGCCAAATTCGGCACCTCACAGCAAAAGAATCAAAAATTAAAATTATGCATTTCTCTTTGAACATAAAAATTGAAGTTTTAGGTACTTGGAAAAAATTATGAAAATTGAAGATTTACGAGAAATTCTAAAGCATAAATCCGAAATAAGGAATAATACGAAACAAACACAATGAAGTCAAAAGTGGGCAAATCTAAAAAAAATAGATCATACTTACTTGTATTCGTCATGAACTCATAAACATCTTAGAAAACATACCATGAGGTACAGCACACCATTATTGTCTTTTCTCCTTAAAACATTAACCCAATAAAAGAGGCACTGGGGAAGTTCAATCTAAAAAATAAAGTCATATTTTGTGTTCAGCAGTTCAGCACTTTCGATATTTTTCATCATGCCCCAAAATTGGGGAAAGATGCCCCTTTCTGTTGTCGAGAGTGCTAGATTTGAAAATATCACTTTTTGAATCAACATTCAAGAAAGTGATAATTTTGGATTAAAACGGTTTTTTTTTGCCTCCAAATCTCCATCACATCAGGAAACGATAATAATGTAGGTATTTCAAAAGATGTTAATAAAATTGCATAACCAGTTTGCCGTAAATACGAGTACGCAAGTTCTCGATTTGAACCAAAAATACAATCTGGTAGGTCTGATCTTACTCACCATTCTTTGTAGTATGATTTTTTTTACAATAATCCGATAAAACAACACCGTAATTTCCGCCATAACCCTTCAGAGGATGGAGGAACTTTGCAATTTTCACGAATTCGCGATTTTTCAACGAAACTGACGAACTTCAAAGGCTCATATCTCGAGATTGGTTGAAATTGGAATGAATCCATCAGCGAGATTCAAAAGAGAATAAATGGTCTGCTCAAAATGTGTAATTTAAATTTTAAAAGCTCAAAGTTGGGCGTATGCAGGGAAGGTTTAACTTTTCGTAATGAACTCAAAAATTAAAATGAGCTATTTAAAAATGTGAAAAAATCATAAATTGAAGACTTTTTAAAGCTTCGTTTCAACAAACCTTTTTTCAAAGTGAAAATTCAATATTTCGGGGGGGGGCACAAAAGCTCCAACTTTTGATTGAATAATAGATAAAAAGTGAAACAGCCTATCGACTGTTACTAAATGAGAGGCGAAGAGTTCCAAGACTGGATTTTTTCGATTCAGTCACATTGGTCCTCTCCACCCCCCCCCCCCTTTTCAGTGTTCTAAACGTCATCAAAACACCAAAAAATTGTAAATGACGTGTATTGTTAATTACCTGTTGGGGTTTCGAAGGCATCGACGACCATTCAGTTGAAATATCCGCCAATTTTCAAAATTTAACTCTACAGCACCCCTCCAGTTACTCAAATGTTGAGGGAAAAAAGTTGAAAAATAACGAAATAATGTGTAGCATGACGATAATTTCATAATTTAGAAGTCTGATTTCCCAAACCTCCCATTTTGCAACATGGACAAAGATTTAAACTTGAAAAAATATCTCAAAATTGAGGCAAAATTCTGCAAAAAAAAAGTGCCAAAATTATGGAAAATTCATTATCAAAACTGAATTGAATTTCGAGAAAAAGTTGCATAAAACATCAAAATAATTAGCGTCTCTCCTCGCTAAAAATCAGCTTCTCAAGCTAAAAATTGATGGTCCCACTGAGTTTTGAATTTACCAAAATTTCCCAAAAATTCTCATATGTGAAATTAAATTACCACTGAATTTAGTCGCATTTAGAATCCCATTTCTGATGTGAAAAAAAATATTTCTTTTTTGAGAGGTTCGCATTTTTCTAAAAACGTGGAAAATATTGAAAGTGATTAAGAATATGATTTATGTAGAAAGAAGATACGCCCAAACCGTTGTAGCTTCCTAACGTCCATATTTTGAGATTTTAGTACATTTTTTCGAACAAGTATGGCTTCCAACAAATATCATCATCTTCACTCATGTCCAAATAGAGCCTCTACGTAGGTAATTCAAATGTTGCTAGAGAGGTGTTTTTCTGGGATTGTACCTATAATCATTCAACTTTTTCTACAATGATTTAATTTTTGGATCACATATTTTGAAAAAAAAAAACATTCCTCGTAGGATTAATTTTTTTTCGAGTTTGGAACTGCTCTGTGAGTCCCCATTCTTTGGTAAAAAAAAATGAGCAAAATCAGTGAGAGAATGACTGAGTTGTTTCCTCGTCAACACTACAAACATAGGCTATACAGTAGGTAATATTCCCGTCAAAAAAAATCAGTTCTTCTTAAGAAGAAAATATACGCATTCATTTAATATCAATACAAAATAAAAAAGGAAAAAAACTCTTCAATTACGCTGTTTAGTCAGAAATCTATCCGATCAATGGTACACAGTGGGGAAAAAAAGAAACTCTAAAATGAAAACTTAATCGTATATTTTCAATCGAATTTAACAACGAATCGACGTCGATTTAACCAAGCACTTAAATATAAACCATCGCGTCGAGCAGAGAAAAAAAAACATTCTCCCTCGATGAAAACTCCATTTAGGCAGCAACGCACAAGTATGCCATATTTTCTAAGTAACAAGCAGATAAAAGCCGAATCAAAACATGAATAAAAATTGACCGTACAACCTTGACAATCACGAAATCTTATTTCCTCTTTAGAATTTCCATTTCAATATGGAAAATGTATTTTTACAATTCGCGAAGAGCTTTTATGGGGTTTCGGCCGATGCTGGCTGTCACGAGATTTGATTAATGGTGCGTTATTTCGTCTCTTTAAAGAAAGTACATTATTTCCATGTTGAAAAAAAAACGGTTTATTATTTTATGTACGAGTTCCGTACACTAACGCGATGTATTCAGAAATCGTTTCCAACGATTAAATACTCCTAATGTAGCCCATAATTTTGATGCATTTTTTTTTATTACGGGTGTTTCTTTTCCGGGACTGTACTAGTAAGTATAAGAACACATTCAAACAGGAGTCTACTTTACAGACTAAACATATTCAACAAACTATGTTTTTTCTTTTTATACGTACTACGTATTAACGAAATAGTGAATTTTCCTTCAACTTGAGAAAATTTACACTTTACACCACATTGCGAAAGATTGCGGAGAAAATGAAAATTATTCGGAGTAATCTCGATTCGTATTTGGAAATATGTTTGAATGGAAATTAAACGAGTTTTTTTTGCTCCCAGATGAATTTTTTGATATCTAGGTATAGGTGCCTTGCTTATATAGATCAATAAAATGGTGCCTAATTGTAATTCTTTAGGCGTATCTACCCGATTTTCTGAAAATTTTCCTGTTGACAGGTAGTTGATTAGACCTACTTTTTATAATATAGAGAGACCATCGATAGAGGAAAATTGTTATTTCAATTGCATATAGGAAATTGAACGAAAGCTTTGTAGTTTGTAACCCTTTTACAAAATCTATACCAGTAATTGAGAGATGAAAACATCGATAAAAATTCAAGTACATAGGTACCTGATCACTTTTCCTATAGCTATTTACACAAATTAAACGTCAACAAAAAGAAAGGTCTGTTTAGTATCAAAAAGCTTGATTTTTACTACGTTAAAAATTGTTTGATCTTTGAAGCTTATTCTAATCGTTTGGCGTTTAACGAATGCGAATAAGATAGATGAAATTTCTCGGACCTTCGGGTAATTAACATTAACGTAATTCCCTAGACAAAAACGTTATAGGTATATAAGTTATACATTCTCGTGCACGTGCACGTGGTACGCATTCGTTCATTCGTTATATTGCCGGTAATCGAATTAATCCCTGAGGGAGGAAATCACCCGCTATATGTAATTAATTTAATCTATAGGTCTATCGTGAAACATTCATTTTGCTTCGTTTTATTTTAAAAGCGATACTTCCTCGTTAAAGGCGCAACAAATGGAAAAATTTTCCGTTTGGAATAACGCGGTAGAATTTTACGCAAAACGTAGTTTGCTTCTCTGCGAAATGAAGAGGTAGTAGTGGTTTAAAGTAGATGCACATTTTTTGATTGAAAAGGACAACTCTTCCTCGAATCTACTGTATTCTTGATGGTTTCAACTTTCATCAAAGTTCTCAAAAGTCACACAAAATATTGCAAAATCATTGACTCAAAATGTTGGAAATTGATCCATTTTTTCTACGTTTCTAAAAGTCTGACATAATAAGTAGAAATTCAACTATTTTTTTCTCCAAATTTTCAAATTTCAGTATCAGGGCGACCAAAGATCATAAAATTACTAAAAATCACAGATACATACATAATCATCAAAACTTAACAATAATTTAAATAAAGTTACTAGTAAATCAGCCAGATAAAATCACAACTTTTACCAGAAATAATTGATAATCTGCTGTATGGTAAATTACCAGTAACTTACTAGAAATTACCGGTAATTTACCAAAAACCACCAGCAAATTACCACAAATTACCGGTAATATACTAAAAAATTACCAACAATTTATCAAAAATTATTAGTCATTTACCAAAAATTACCAGGAATTACCGATAATTTACTAAAAAATACCAGTAATATTACAGGTACCTAATTTACTAAGAAATACCAGTAATTACAGGTAATTTACTAAAAAATGCCAGTAATTACCCCAAAAATACTGGTAATCTATCAAAAATTACTTACCAGTAAATCACCAGTAATTTTTAAGCACTAAAAATTACCAATAGGTAGGTACTTGTTGTAGGTAATAAAATTTACTCGTAAATCACCAAAGATTTAAATGGGTCAAAAATAGACATTTTGGATCAAAACATTTTTTTTTTCAATTTTTATGCATTTTTGATTTTATGGAGGATTACAGAATATTGTACACATTTAAAATCGAATCATAAAGGAGAAATTTATTCTTTTCAATAATTCGAACCCCCTCCCCCGTAGGAACAATTACTCTGTAGTCTGCCAAATTTTGAGACTTTCTGGAAAACTTTATTTTCTTCAAACGGAGCAACACCTACCTACGTATTTTTAAAAAATCACAAGATGCTTTTTCCAAATGTCTCGAGTAAAAATTCAATTCTGTGGATAAAATGTTGTCAAAATGACGCAAGTAAGAGCAGATTATAAATCCTGTAGATCGATTAATTGAGATACAGTTCTGTACATTTTCAGAGTAAATCTTATTTCAATAAAGCCTAACTACATACATTTTAATGAAATCAGTTTTCATCCAGCTACTTTACCATCTATACACTTTTCGATAAATACAGCTTTTGCCACCATTAATCTATACGTAGGCTGCGGGTAAACAGTATACCTAATGAAGTAATGGAGCGATTTTCTCCAACATTGTTATCGCTACAGCTGCTCGTAGCGAAAATCGTGATTCCATTTCGTGTATATGTATAGCCAGTTAATGCATTTTCTTTACTTGAGAAAAATCACTATGATAGTAATCTGGTTTGTTTTTCACTCCAATTATAGTCCATCTGGTGGGATAGCTTTGTTTACGATGGAATTTCGCGTGCCATCAAAAGCAGCCCTCGCAGAAAAAAGCTTTTAATAATTGTTCATCCGACAGCAAATTCGCGACGATATCTCGCCGAGTTTGCGATAAACGTCGTTACAATCGCATTATTTCATAAGCCTATGGTATTTGGTGGCGAAAAACTTATACTATACAATCGTTATATTGCTTTTTGTTCGCCAGCTATCCCCTATATCGTGTAAATAAACCCAACATCCGGGTTGGAAAAACACTTTGAATGTTATGCGCCGCCGAAAGCTACGCTGTATAAATTACTCTACTTATACATCGTCATAGTCCCCCCCCCCCTCAACTGGTTGAGTTTTTCGTGGTTAATTTCTCTTTGATTCGTTTGCCCGCAAATTAAACGACGTATTTATTTGTTTTAATTACGATAAATTTCGTTACCAAAAAGAGAGTTAAGGAGGGGCGAAAAAACAACATGAAAATTACGAGCCTCGTTTACGATAAAATTCTTGTAAAATTCTCGCATCAATGAGTTACCTACGCGTAAAAACACACCCCATCTTCATAAATCTTTCATGTGACATATTTTACGCTACAGAAGATCTTGTTTTATTAATTAATCGTATCATTTTGATTAAGAGGTTATCAGGGGAATTAAATTCCAGTAGGTTCTTCATTAGGGTTTATGTCGCGGTATCACATACTGTTTGATATGTCTCCTGATAACACACGTAGTACTATTACCTACTACCTAACCTACCCAAAATGTACATAGGCTATATGTGTTTGACATCGTATGGTATCGTTTCACCATTTGCTCGTGGTTTACCGTGGGCCAACGTTAACCTTTTTTCTGCGGTTTCTTTTTCGACGAAATTATGTGGGATTATTTTGAAGATTGGTAGGATTAGAATTTCAAATAAGTTGCGAATACGATCATACTGTGATTTTTGCTCGTAGGTACACATAAATCTATAGGTTAAAAGTTGACTGTTGTTGCGGTTTATTAATTACTATTATTTCGTTATTGATTTCTGGCATGGGTAGTATTTCTTTATTTTTCAATAAGATAACTACAAAGTTGAAGAATTTAGCGAAGTAGAATTTTGATGAAGATAAGTATAATACTTATTCCAGATTTTATTCAATTTGAGGAAAGAAGTAGATATTTTCAGAGGAAAGTAAGAGTTGAAACTTCATATTGCGATAATCCTAAATTTATGATAACAATGAACATAAGGTTAGGAAGATTCATAGAAAAACAATAAGGTACCTATCTACGTCTTGTTCACCAAAATAACGATTTCTATTCCATGTAATTTTTTTAAAAATAATCATTTTGTAACAGAAATAATTTATTTACTAAACATAACAAATATTTTCAAGAAATTATTTAAAATTTTTCAAAACAATTTTTTGAAAAAAAATCAAAAACCCCGATTATGATATGGATGCTTAAAATCTGAGCTTCTAGGTATACAAACCAACAATATATTTTGGCCAATCATATTGTAGACTTTTTCCAAAAGTTTAGGTGACGAATAAGCATTTCAAAATAATTGAATATCATCTAGACTTTGGTAGCCTCAAGTGCCAAGTACATATCCATGCTGCTCAAGTGCTTGGAAGACGTCAGTGCAAGATATGGCCTACTGATCAACAGGACAAAAACAAAGATGATGATAATTGACAGGCTGGCCAACAACTCGCCAGAGATCCAGAAAGTCAATGGAATCTAAATCGTGAAGCAATGCTCTTACCTTGAATCCATCCTTGAGAACGCATGTGGATGTGAAGTTGAGATATATCACTGCAGCCAGTTCACCAAAACTGTGATGACTTGTTTGCAACAAATGTGGTAGCAATTTGGCAATCAGCAGAACCCTTGAAATTTGACTGGTTAACATGCTGGTCTTCTCAGTGTTCCTGTATGCATCAGAGACTTAGACCATTTGCAAAGGGGATTGACAATGGATCAACGTGATGGAAATGTGATGCTGAAGGTGGCTGCTGTGAGTCCCTTGGACAGCGAAGAGAATTAATGCCTCAATACTCAGAGAAATAATTGGTGTGACCAAACAACTATCTTTGGTGGTCCTTGGTCGGATACTCAAGTACTGTTCAGAAGGTAGAGTAGATCGAGCCAGAGCAAGAGAACGATTATCGACTTAGTGGACTGACTCCATTCTATTCCATCCATTTTGCATTTTCTTTGTGGTAAGGTTATTCCTTGTTTGATTTCATCAGGTGTGGGTACTCTCTAAATTTAAAGCAGTCAAATTTCACTGCTTAGCAGTCACGACATTTTGCCTTTTTAAAGCAGTAGTTTTTTTTACTGCAAAACAGTAAAAAATTACTGAATTGGTCAGTCAAAATGATTTTTTACTGACCAATTCAGTAATTTTTCACTGTTTTGCAGTAAAAAAAAAACTACTGCTTTAAAAAGGCAAAATGTCGTGACTGGCTGACTGCTAAGCAGTGAAATTGACTGTTTCAAATTTAGAGAGTACAGGGACAGAAATTGATAGATTTTTTGTTTGTACAGTTAAAGCCGCTCAGTATTATAACGGTCAATGTTATAAATCGCTTAATGTTATTGAAATCTTTCAGTCCCAATCTTTTATACTTATCTCATTACATTGAAATTCCATTGGTTATTGTAATTGGAGCATCGGATAATGTAAAAAATTTCAATTAATTTTGATGCATTTTTTCACATTTTTATAGAATTTTAAAATATTTTCAACACTTTTCACCGATTTTTTGCCTAATTTTACTGAAATTTCAGACTTTTTTCTGATTGACAATCATTTTTAATACTTTTTTCATAACTTCTTGAAGTTTCAACCTATTTTCAACACTTTTTCTTTCAATTTTTTGCAAATTTTCAGTTTAATAACTACCTACATATTTATGATCATAGGTATAAAAATTTCTGACAAAAACCCCACTTTTTTTCAATATTGGGGTATTCCAGTATGGGTATAGGTTCGAAGCACTGCTTCAAATATGTACATGAAAAAAGATTGATTTTTAGATGTATCTACAAATTTTACTTGTTGCAATCACACTCTTCAATTTCACATCCTCAACAGCACATTTCATACTCTCTTTGTCCCATTTTCACCACTTTGGAATTGTCTTTGTTTCTTAATTACAGTTTTCTCAACATTCTAAGAAACATTGAAACAAAATGGAATAAAAAATGTAGGGGTCCATAGGTACACAGTTCGAATCCAGCTACAGAGGCAAGCTTGAGCATGTAATTTAAAAATCTTGCATGCATTTATCAACATTACACATCAAGTACTGGGGGACCACCAGTAATTAAATTAGCCGAGTTAATAGATCCTGCGCACCATCTGTTAGTGGAATCAAAAAGCTAGAACTAGTTTGAGTGTCAATAGAGGTCAACATCAAGGGACTCAGGTTCTCTAAACAACCTGGCTAGCTCCAAGGTGCTTGTGCAGATGTCACTAATAAGCAAGTGGGAAATTAAATTACCAGGGTTGTTATACTGTACCAGGCCACGGTATGTACCGCAGTAACCTGGTGTACCCAAAAAATTGTGGTACTGGGATTGGTACATGGTATCAGAAAAAATTAATTGTGGTATTGGGATTAATATATGGTATTGGTATTTTTGAATTGTGGTACATATTGGGAATTGGTATATGATATCAGTATAGATAAATAGTGGTATTTGGTATTTGGTACCCTCATTATAGAACTTGGTACGCAGTATTGGTACACTGGGAAACATTAAATTTTTCCCAGTAAGTACAATATGGTCCATTTTTTACTGGTATCCCCTGGTATTGGGAATACCATCCCAATACCGCGGCAAATCCCCGGTTTTTGGGTATCTGGTCTGGTAATAGTGAGGCAAATAATGTTTTTTTCTTCAAAAATCAGTGACTTGGGGTGGGGAGAGATCCTCTAGGTCACAAAAATTCAATAAAAACTTACAAATAGGGGCACCTTTTGTTTGCAAACCAATTTTTTTTTAAATTGTCACTCCAGCAGTCTCTTGCAATAACTTTACCTGCTGCAAAATCTACCTAAAAATCTTGCATTGTCTTTTATCCTCTCCCCAGTGAAATACAAGCTCTGCCAGCACCATCAACACGGCATAAACCCTTCACAAATTCCAAAATATCAAAAAAAAAATTTTTGAATTACATTACAGATACCAATACAATACCGGAAAAAGTACGTGGTATTGGTATGCAGAAGTTAATATCTGATACCGGTATTTGGTAATGGGTATCCCATATTGAGTTTCTGGTATTGGTATGTGGTATTGGGTACTTGGTATTCATGTTCCCTGCATTGGTATTGGTATTTGGTATCTATGATTTTGGCATTGATATTGGTACTTGGTATTTGGTACCCTCATTACAGAACTTGGTAGGTATGAGGTATTGGTATACCGGGAAGACCTAGACATACCAGTTCCCATCGGTATCTGCTGGTATTGGGAATACCGCCCCAATACTGGGACAAATCCCCGGTATTTTGGTATCCGGTAATACCGGTATAACAACCCTGGAAATTACTAGTGGAAGCTCTCAAATAAATTTTCATGAGATGTAATCAACGTGATAGAGGCAATACCAACATAAAGGATGCTGGACCAAATACCCAATTCGGCCTAAGGGTACGCGTTGATTTGCACACAATACTCCCTCAAAAAGTAGTACAACTCGATGATGATGTATACAGTATATGTATACCCATACAAAAAATCTGCTTGGTTCATGAAAAATGAAAACAATTAGGAATGAAAATCAATTAAAGTAAAGACAAGTATCAAAGTATATTCTGAAACTACACATTGAAAGCTAAGTACGTACTTCGCTGATAATTTTTTTTCAACGCTTCATTTAAAAATGCCTCTGTGCAGAATCAAAAAATCAAAAAAAATGCCAATAAGGTCAACTGTTGATAACAGACACCCAATAGGTAAGTTAATATGAACCCAAAATTGTTACCCAGATTGTCGATACTACACTACTGTCATAGTAAATAATTTTTAGTACCCAGTGTGGTCATTTTTCTACACCACGAGGGGTCCATATTTGTACCTTCTCATACTCGTTCAAGGCTTGTCTATGGTCGTTGACTCATTGGTCACAAAAACGCACTTTAAAATAAGAATCAAAGTGCATCGATATTTCATAAAATTAGATTAATAATTCAGCCATTTTTTCCTGGCATGAGCCTGAAACTCGTAAAAATTATTCATTCAATATAAAAACAATAGGTAGGTACTCTCTCAGCACAGTTATGTCGTATAAATGCATTCGCGGATATTAAATTCACGTAACGAGCTTTTAATGCGATATTAAAACTCATCCGAGGATACTTTTCATTTCGCAACGCACACGAAATATTTTTTATTAAATGAAGGTATGCTCTCGGTAATTTTACACCTAAGCAGGACTACAGGAAATATAATTTAATATCTTGACAATATGAAAACCCCTCGATTTGGTCAAAAAAGGTTTAATGCGAACAAAACTGATCTCACCTTGACATAATTTGAATTCCTTGTTCGCATTTTGAAAAAAATGGGGGCTAGGAAGACACTGACAAGGGAGGTAAGCGAATTAGTAGACAAATTTTTGCATGTGTACAAAAAAATCGATTCAATCAAGTTTTAGGTACAAAAATTCATTTTTTTTTAAATTTTTGGCGGACTTTTCAAAAAAATTTTAATTATGCCCATTTTTTCTTGAACAGATTAAAGTGATTTCGAGATGTTCTGCAACCTGCAGCGGATTTTTGAATTTTTCAGTTTTCGAAAAAAAATGGAAATAATAATGAGTTTGAACCGCCAGAAACGATTGCTGAAAATTTTTGTTTCTTTCGATGGAAAATTCCTCAAAGAAAGCATATTGAAGCTCACATGGGGGCTGAATTTCATTCAGTATCTTTGTATTATAATTTTACCTTTTTTCGTATCTATTTTTTCCAAAATTTTCAAATTAATTACATAAGTACTTATAAGTACTCTTATCTGCTAGCAAAAAAAAAAAAAAAAAAAAAACTCACAATGAGTGCGAATAAAATTTCCACGATCTATTATTCACTTCACGAAACGCCATAATGTAGTGATTTTATTTAGCTACTACAATAGCAACGAGGAAAGAGCTTTTTTCAAACGTAAGATTATATTTTTTTTACACAAACGAAGAAACCGATTCGACAAATTGTGAAAATTCGCGTGAAAAAAAAGCTTTATTTGATGTTTCGCGGCGTAAAAGGAAATTCAATGTAACGTAGTTAACAGTAAGCTTTTCTGAAATTATCAACGAGAAGCTGCAGATTACACCGGCGGTACTGGCGCATACCGTGGTATTCTTTATTTGACAGGTTTAATATTAAAAAGGCGTCGACAATGGATTCGATTAAATTTACACCACGAAAACCGCAAAGTCACATTTATGAAATATATATAGTCCTTATTTAAATGTAACCGTTTAAATTGAAAATTTTAAACTTGGCCGCGTTCGAATAAATCAAAGAAAACTCGTTACAGATTCGACGAGAAAACCAAATAAGTTACAGTGTATTTTCGTTAAACAGCTTGTAGTACGATGAATAATTTTATTCTCGTACATAGAATGCGATGCATCTTCGTATGCGCGTTTATTTTATAAGGCGAGAAATGGCAAACTTGGTTATAAGTAGCATTAAGAAAAAATTCTCTCGTACGTAGCTGGTGAAATATTGTATAAATAATTTTTAGGTAGGTACACGAAAGTCTCGGCGTGATAAAATGCAAGTCACATACTTTATACCCAAAAAATCACCAAAATCAATACGAAAACTTCTCTAAACAAAACTCGATGCGCGAAAAAAGCAAAGAAAAAAGAGGAAAAAATCTCGTAAAAGGAGAAACTGTCAAGGGATATTTTTCCTTATCCTTTTCGGATAAATCTCTCAAATACAAGTTATGTATTTCTGAAAAACCAAACAAACAAAACCGAAACTATCGATTTTGAAAATTCAACTATGATAATCATTTTTTCCTCTTCAAAATTCAATCATTTTTTTAAGCAACTGCCAAACGTAATAATTCTTTTAAGCTTATCTGGGATATTTCAATGCCGCTGTATGTTTTTTACCCGAAAAATAAAAATAGAAATCCGAAACGATAAACCTTAAGCAACAAGTGAGAGGAAAAAACCGTCGCAGCAAGCTGCCATATAATAAGACTGAATTTTTCAAACGAAAACTTGGCGAGGGTTGTTTGAATGGGAGAAATTTTTCAAAAAAATCAACTGAGTAGGTACCAAAGTGAAATGTTGAAATTTCTGTAAAACGAGAAGGTTTGAAATGACGAATTTTCAAGTTAACTAGATGGACAAAATTACTAAATTTTTCGCGTAATTATGTAGGCTATATGTAGTTGTAGGCGAGCTTGATTCTTTGAAATCTTCCTGAAACAGTTGGAAAACAAGATCTTTCTGAAAATTAGTTACTTAGTGATACTGTGTACAAAAGTTGTATAAGACTATGACTAATGTTTGAGTTTAAGATTAAAGAGTTCCATTATGTAGCAGAAAGCAAAAGTAATATGCAAAATATGGAAAGACGAGGGTCTTTTAGAAGTAGAATTATAAGAATCCGAATGAAGAAAATACATCTCTGCTTCAATGTGAGATAATTTAAGTCGTCGTAATTGTCAAAAAATGATCCGGGGAGAAAATTTTTATGGTGGAATGAATTTCTAAAAATAAGAAAAAAATATTCTGGACTGAGTCTATGCAAAAATTGATCAGCCTTAGGCCTTAGAATAAGTTAATAATAATTTTTATCAAAATTTAAAAACTTTTCTGAACTTTGACAAAAAAAATGAAATTTTCTGTCACTTCAATGTCGTCAAATTTACCCATAGTTAACCCCCCCCCCCCAAAAAAAAACAAGTATATTCAAAATGTCCCAAGATTTAAAAAATATTCTAATAAAAGATTTTTTTGATTTTTTTCTCCATAAAAGTACATAAGATCTCAAGATTCACCTTCTTCTCCCCGCTCTTCTCTGCCCATTTCATCATTTTATTCAAAAGAACCAGAGAATTGTCAAAAAAATTTCACGCAACATCTAACAAGGTTCGTGTAGTTCACTGAATTCCAGAGTCAATGCATTTTTGTGATTTTTTGACTACTTTTTTGAATTTAAAAAAAATCGATGCAATTATAACCTGCAAAATTTTAGTTTCTTTCCTCGCCTACTCAAGATTTTGTACAACTATCTCATTGTTTTTGAACAATCATTTTTCAAAAAATTAATTAAAAAGTCAAGTGTCCTAAGCATTAGGATCAAAAGAAAACTTGTGATTTAAAAACGTTTTTCCGATATTTTTTCGAACTATTATGGCATAAAGTTTGAGAAAATATTTGTCTTATTTTTTGCAGTATTTTTGTTGTGCTTATTTTATTTATTTTTATATTTTTTTGGTGCTGTTATTTGTTGGGCTTTTTTTTTATTGAGCTTGACTTTCGTTGGGTTTATTTTGTGATCATTTTTTTTGTTTTTTCAGATCCCATTATTTCTCAAGCTGCCATTCTAACTTTCCAAGCTTCCCTGCATCCGAAATAAACTATTTCTTTCCCATTCTTTACCTTGTAAAAGACTCGTACAATTAATAATTCAAATTTGATTAAGAGATACAAATACGTACTTCAAGATGAGAAAATTTCAATTTTTAGATCCACCTACTACAATAATAAAGACAATAATTTGATAGATCCCAAAATAGGTAACTACTACGAGAAAATATAAACTTTCTCGTTCATTTTCCGCGTACTTAATACTAAATGGGAAAAAAATAGGTATCCGCCTGACAAAAATACGTAATCTACGGTACGAAACGAATCCTCGAGGATAAATTTGGCATTGACATTGACAATGGTAAAATTCAAACAAGCGAAAAGCGCAAAAATATTAATTAAGCCTCCATCAAAACGGTTCTTCTCGTTAAAAAGCGTCGTAAAAAGACAAATTTACATAATTACAACAACAAATAGAAATTGGCGAATTTCAATTAATCTTCAAAGTTGAAAAAATTTTAATTTTCTGATCGAAATCTTACAAAGAAAGGCAAAAGAGGATAAGCTGTCAGAAAAATAATCATTGCGGAAAGTTTTTCAATTAAAACTTGAAAAAAGAAATTTTTCATCGGTATAAATTTGAATTCGGTCCATTTTTATTACCTCGTCGTCGTTTTTTTCCCTCTGTGTTTAGCGCTTTGCTGAATTGTAATAAATTTCATCTTGATCTCTTAAATTGATGTGGCTGTAATAACGAAAGATGAAACGTTTCACTTTCGGAAATTAATGACTTTTCTTTTTTATTTCGGCAATTCCGAGTAAGACTGATGGGCTATAAAGAAACACGACGCGACGAGGGGCCGGTAAAGGCAAAAAAAAATATCTATAACGAATGACAATTAATCGCGTTTAAAAACTTGTAAACTTAGTCAATTTACAGGTAATTTACGCGAATCGTCTAAGTCCTTTACTTTGTTTGATAAACCTATCTCTCTCTCTCGTTGGCGTCGCTCATCGTCGTCGCAAGTTGCAAACAACGAGTCAAATTAATGACAGCCGATTTTCACACAGTAAATATTCAAAGCAGCTAGAGGTTAGAATAACAACGACCAAACTTCGAATCAGCCTAAATAACTATTATCCTTCGAAACATTCGCTTACGAGGAAATACAATTTAGATAACTCGCTTCACTTTGTACTATATGCAGATATATAATCTGAATATATGCCGTTGAAACATAACCGTTGTATTTGATTACCTCTTTTCTGCTACATACAATAATGGTAAACGAAAGGGCTAAGCGTCGATACGTTTAATTAAAATAGAATTTACTGGCGATGAGATTTTTGACAGGCGTTTCTAACCGTAACCGTATTGTAATGTCTTTTCTATTAGACGATATCGCAGAAACATATACAAGATTTTGCAACGCTCAACCTCGACTAAAGCAACGATCACATTCGATAGAAATTACCATAAATACTATAAGGAAATCATCTCTCTATCGTTGTACAAGCCATTTTCTCAAACAACTCCTTTGGGGAAAATTTTTATCCTCATACACTCACGCATTTTAGGTATTCGAGGTTCGCCAAATTGCTTCAAACGATATCTTCAAGTTTCAGTTTAAATAAACTTATGTCATTATATCAAATATTAGTTTCATTTTTATGAGAATTGAAGACAGGCTGCAGAAGTGAATACTTACAGTATGGTTAAAACAGTCTATAATAGGCCGAAATTGTCATTTGTGATTATCAGTTCGAATCAATTCGAGTAGGTATTCAATGAAATTAGACTTAAGTAAATGTCTACTTCATTGGAAGCCAATTAATTTTCCTATTGAACTGGTCACTTACCTGAAACAAATCGAATAAAAAGGCATGCATAAGTGAATTGAATGAAATAATAATTAGGTATTGAAACTTATGTTGACACTTTAACGTTACAAAACAAATTCGCCAGTTATAAAATTACTTAATAAGTAGGCATAAAAAAAAAACAGAAAGAACTTGAATTTTTGAAAATTTTTGAGAAGGAAGATCTCATTTTATCTTTTGAACTTACACTCTCCGATTTGAACGAAATCAAACTGGATTAAAAGAACATGTCCTAAAACCCACATATACCCAAAATTTCAAGAACCAAAGTTCATTTTTGGATTTTTGACGAATTTTAGAGAATTGAAAAAATTCACAAAACTGTTTCAAGAGCAATTTTCAACAATTTTTGTAAAATGAAATTGTTTCGAGCAAAGAGAACCAATTGTGAATATTAAGTAGATACCTTCAATTCAACTCCCACACATCAACAAATATTAGTTTTGAGAAACTCTGGAGCCTCCAGCGATTTTTAGATTTTCCCCAGAAATTTCAAATCCTTCTAAAAGGGCCAAAAATGAACTTCAGGGCCTATAACTTTGGTTGGTGCGAAATTCTAGAAGTATAAATTCACAAATAAATTTTTGATCAATTTTGTAAATTCCAGAAAAAAAATTTAATTAAATTTTTCCAAGAAGGTATGCAGCGAAAATGGTCGAAACGAAGCTCAATTAGCACTAATCAAAGTTATACGAGCTCAAGTTTATTTTTGGGCCATTCAGAGTGATTTGAAGTTTTTGAAGAAATTTGAAAACTCGCTAGGGGCTACAAAAAGTCAAATTCATATGTGCATTGCTTTCGCGTCGAATGATCATGTAGACAAACCACGACGGCATGTTTCCGAAATACTCGCTCGTGAATTCGTGATGTACAAATAACATATTTGAATTTTTTTTCACATTTTCTGGAATTTATAGAACTGGCCAAAAATCCTTTTTTGAACCTGCACTCTTAGAATTTTGAGGTAACCGTCTGAAACAGTTGAGAGGGTGCTCAATAGGCATCAACTAAAGTTATTGAATGCTGAAGTTTATTTATACCCTTTCCAGAGTGATTTGTAATTTCTGGAGAAAATTGAAAAAATCACTGGAGGCTCCAGAATAGCCCAACATCAGTATAGCTGTCGATGTATGGGCGTTGAATAGAAGAAATTATTCATATTGATTCACATTGCTCAAAAAATTTTACACATCTATGAAAAAGTTTGAGAATCATTCTTGAAACAGTTTTTTTAGATTTTTAAAATTTTCAAAAATCCGTAAAAATGAACTTTTGCGTTTGAAAATATATTGTTTGCACGGATTTGAGAACATGCTCTTTCGTTCTAAGGTTAGCTTTGTTCAAATTGGTGAGTGTGAATTAAAAATGTTTCATTGTCAGCTCATTTAACCGAAAAAATTGAAAGTCATCAATTTTGCTCAAATTTGAGTTGAAACTTACCTCAAAATTTTTTTAAAAGTTAGTCCCCTTGTATACCTACTTAGACTTACAGGATCTCTCTAGAATGGAACCTCACATAATAAATTGAATTTTTTGCAATTTGTCAGTATTTTCCTATTTCAGCCATTTTTCCACTCAGCATCAACTAATCCATTGTATTTTATTTTTGTTTCAGGTGAGTACGAATTTTCGCTGTGAATACTTATTGTACGTAGGGAGTTCTCCATAAGTATGAAAATAATTAAGTGAGTCATTTCTATAATTCTAAATGCATATTGGTACCGCTACATTCCAAAATGTTTCCCCCTCCCCTGAAACTCAAAGTGATGAGGTCTTCACCGAATTTGGTCGAAATCCTTAGAACCCTCACCTTCTTCCAAACCACCACAATCTGCATCTAGTAAACGACTTATGCAAGCATCACCAGAAACGTCAAAAAGCATAATGATTCACCCACACAAATTCCAAAGTCCACATCTCTATTCTTCAATGGTCGCATGACTTGATGAGAATTCGTCTTACATATTTCTATAAAATAATCCTTATTCCTTCACGTACCTATTTTGTATCCTTTCTCAAAGAAGTTCCCAGGAGTTTTATGATAAAGTCAATTTAAATTTTAATCATATACGTGACTGGTGAAACATTTTTTCAACCCAGAGGAGGATTATTAGCACACGTCGCATTTCCTGCAACGGTAAAGTAATTCGTTGGTACCTAAAGCTGATAATATGTACTTCATTTTGAGGTAACCGATATATTGGAAAAACATTGCAGTCGATCGAAACTCACCGATAGTTCATTAAAAAGTGTATTAAATTCTATATCTACAAATACATGATAAAAAAAAACTTGTCCGCCGAATTCCTACTTCTTTCATAATCCTTTCTCGTGATACGAAATTTAAAATTTAAATTTTTTGATAAAACATTTTAAAAATTTTTACAAATTTATAAATTAACCAAAAGTCGATCTGTCTTTCATCAAAAATTAAAATAAACAAGTTCTCGCTACGTCCAAAATTATTTAATTAAAAACTTCATTAACTGCCACTACATTTCTCAAATTTACACCACACTCCTGATTAGTTCAAAAAAGTTTTTCTTTCTTCAAAAAAGTATCTACCTGCTTATTTCAACAGACTTGATAAGATCAAAGATACCTGGCTAAAATAAGTTAGAACGAACTCTTCGAAAAAAAACGGCAAAAAAACACGACGATAAAACGTCGGAAAAAAATTAGGGAACTGTGTTTTCAAGAAATTAACCTTAGATGAAAGGCGAAAGGGTGAGTTGGAAGAATATAAAAGGCTTCAATAAAATAACCTTTTCTCGTATCTTACGCTGCCCCAGCCCTATCTACATTGTTTCAACTTTTAAATAGGAAATTTTACCTGCCTTTTTTTTATTCGATTATTAATTTATTTTTAAGCCATTAGTTTTATTTTTTGACAGCCGCAAAATATTACCTAGCGGAGAATTGGTCATTTTATTTTTTATAAGAGAACGAAAATTTCAGTCTTTGCTGGATGAAATATAGATTTCTTTTTTAATTAGCTACTTTTTCTCGTATACCGAATAGGAAAATGTTTGCCCCACTCTTCTTTTCCTTATTGAGTACTATTCAAAACACTGTTTTCTTCTCGTATTTTCCCAATATTTGTTGACTTTTAGTCACGAACAGGTCACTCTGTAAATTAAGAAGAAACGTTTTAGAAATCGAAAATTGAAATTTCTACAGCTCGTACAATATTTTAAGGTCGAATGAAAATTGAAAAAAATACTCGTATACCACCACAACTGATTTGTATTCCTTCCTGATAAAATACAAAAAGAATTGATTTCCCATTATCTCGTCTGCAGGATGTATTTAAATATCTGAAACCGTAAATGCCTCAATTCCCTAAAATAAATAAATAAATCTATTTCCACAAAGAAACCCACCAATCGAATCGATCCAACAAAATTTTCCCAAAGAAATATACGTACCTATACAATACACATTTATCCAACCAAACATGGCGAATTTCCGAATTACAAAATATACGTACGTACGTACAAACAAAACTTACAAAATCGTCAAACCATAAAAACTACTCGCAATAAAAACTTTTATTGCACCGATTCGTCCTTTTAAGATTAGGCCAAAGCTGTAACAGTTTTATATACTGGCCACCGCCGTCTTGTTAAAATTGACCAAAATAGTGAGAATTTTCTTCCATCGGAATCCTTATTTATAATGAAGTTGTCACGCCGAATGTCAATGAACGTGACAATCGTCGAAATACGCATTATCTCATAACACAGAGTTTAAATTGAAATAAAAATAATCGTCTCGAATAAATCGAATCTTTATCTGTTTGATTTGGAAACTACCCAACGTTATAATATTGAAGTTCCAATTTTTAGGGTAAAGTTTTTCCCATAGTATAACAAATTATTAATCGAAATTTTAACCAAAATTCCTTACCAAAAGCAAATATTAACTGGAAACTTATTCAATTCGGTAGCGCAGATATTATGCTTCGATTTTCTCAACATTTCTTAATGGTTTTCAAAAGCAAAATGTTTGTGTATTGGAATGAAATTTGCCTATATAAGGTACCTAAAAATCGAGCATACTACTTAAGCATCTTTCGAATATATTTGTAGGTAGATTTTAAATTGATTGTAAATCATCTGATCTGTACCTAATTCCATTACTCATTATTCTCAAGACACAAATTACAAATTTTAACGTTCTTCTGATACGATTTTAATCGTTTTAAATGATTTTTAACTTTCTTTAACGAGAATTATTTTACGTAAAAAATTACGAAAAAGGAACTTTTAATAATAACAACTTCATTGACCTTTACAATGACCGTAGTCGTAAACATAGTGAATAAAAGTTCACCTGAGTTCATCGATCCAAATTGATTTTTTAAAGTCACCGAGTTAAAGATCAAATAAAAAATAATCGCGTTCGAATTAAAATTTTAAAAAATCAATAAATGTATAACAAAATTATTTATTCCTTGACAGTTTCATTATTTGAATTCGTATAAAAAGCTTTCATGGTCCAACATTTGCCCCTTGAAGTGTGTAAAACACACCTAAAAATCGTCAACTTGACTGCCTTTCTTTGGTGTACGTATTTTGTAGGTGGGGGAGGAGGAATATCACAGGATGAATAATTTACTCGTTTCTTTTCTAAAAAGAAAAGAAGATATTTAATAGTCCAAAGTCGTCATTATACCATAAGTTAAAAGTTTTTATGCGGAAAAAGTGCAAAATGATGTTACAACACAGGTACGTGCTAGTAATTAATTTCGAGTAAAATGAACTCGTCGGGAGAAAAAAAATGCTGAAAAATTATTCACTTCTGCACTTCCATTCCCTTCGAGGCCATCCATTTCTTTGTATTCTTCACAATTATAAATAATGAAAAAAGTTCATCTAAACGAACTCTTCAAATAAACAACCTTTAAATACTCACTTATACCTTCTATCCCTCTCCCCAAAACACAAAGTATAATGAAACTATTTAAAGCATATCCGCGAATTTATTCTACATATATCCAAGAAAAGTTTCGTCCACAAACACCTATACTCACACGCACATGCAGATGGTAAAAAAAAAAAACAAATAAAATAGAAGCAGGCTTTTTATATGTATGTACAATATGAAAAATTATGTAGGAAAAATAATGCTTCGGATATGAGAAAAAACTGCATCACGTATAGGTAAAGGCCTAGGATGGATTTTTTTTGAATTTTATAAATGTTGAAATATAAAAATATCATCTTTTGTGCAGCTTGGTAAAGTTTGACAATGACGTCGCCTTTTATTTTTACCAGCTCGTCTTTGAAATGGTTTATTTGCCGGGTTTCGGCAAATGTCAATTTTCATTTTTCTCCTGTCGATGTTATAAAAGAGGTTGGCTTTACCTATTTGAGGTAAATTTTATTAAAACTGTTACCGAATAAATTCTTTGCCTTGTTCATTTTTTTTTTTCAATTTTATAGCTCTGAGAGTGGATTGGAGTGAAGGTCGCATTATATTACCCGAAAAAATAAAATTCATGATGAAAAATTGATCGATTTGAAGCATGAAAATTATTTCATTTGCGGAGGATTTGTTCTGTCTAACGGGATTTAATGGGTTTGTATAAAAAGAGGCTTAAATGAACTTAGACCTTTTTTAATGGAGTACTAAATTATGACGTTTTCAGACTGCATACCTCGTATTATTAGAAAAAACGTAGAAACACTCACCTGGTTTGAAAGAGAACAAACTATGAATTTTGTAAATTGGGTTTTGATTTATGCAGATTATTGACGGGCTTTCCAATAAAACCAGCTATCATTGGTTTCGATCGATTACCTACCTACTTATAATGAGGTTTTCGACACTCAACTACCTAATGATAAATATACAAATAATAGATCGAATACCTAAGATAATGTTAAGTACCAACCAATCCAGTTCAACTCATCTACGCCCGAAAAAAATGCCAACCTCTTAAACATATTTTCCACAGAGGCTTGGACGCGAAATCGTGAAAATTGACACCAAATATCGCAACCAAAAAATGTCTAAATAAAAATGACGAAATTTATGCTAAAAACTTTCCACCAGAAGCACCTTAATCTTGAAGAAGATCTGGTCAATCGCACCAAAGTTATCCATAAAATCGACTTGTCGAGCAAAATTTACAGAGATTTTTTAACAGTGCTTTGCATCAAGTTGGAAAAAATGTACCGACAAAGTGAATCTTATACGCAAGAATATCTATTATTCATGAAGTCCGCGTATTATGTGTATTTAGATACAGCCATTTCATTTGAATTCCACGTGCCAGAATATTTTTTTAACGCCTGCACCTGTTGTTATTTGACATTTTGGTATGGCAACTTGCCCGACGTGAAAACGTAGAGAATACAGAAGGAAACATTTCTATTCGGAGTCAACGAACATGTGTTGCACTCTGGCGGCAAAATACATGTAACACATGTTATCATGCTGAAAAGGGGACATTTCCATACTCACGCACGCTTACACACGCGCACACACGACTTGTCGAGATGCGAATGAATGCGATTCTCTGCAAAAAGTCCCCCTTTCAGCAAGTCGATGGTGGCGCCGCCACGAGATGTTAACGCCGAATCGAATAATACGCATAAGGAATGTGGATTGCCCTCCCCCCGCCCTTTTTAAACAAGAGAAATAAAAGATTTTGAAAATTGAAATTATGAATTCAAAAAACTGACCAGGTGTGCAGGTACAGGTACAACCCCCGTAAAGTTATATCTTCGATTTCAACGTCAATGGCTTCTTGGAGAAACTAGGTTCCTATCTCTTAAACATGAGTTGTTTTCCCCCAAAGTAAGGTGTGTAGAGGTTTTAGCGAAAAATCCACGATTTTTTTGGAAATGCTCCTTTTTTGAAGGCTTATATTTCATTTTTAGGAAGTCAGGACCCTCGAGGATAAAAAATGTTTGCCCGATTTCAAATAGTAAAATTTGAGTAGACCCAAAAATCAAAAAACAAAAAAACAAAATTCCACCAAAGTAACCCGGAAAGTTTAAATTTAGTATTTACCCTATTTTTGACCCCTCCTCCCAAATCGATTGGATAAGGCTTCGGAGCGTTCTAAGCAATTCTGAAGCATCCTTAAAAATTTTTGAAAGTTGAAATTTCCACGAATCTTCACCCAATGAAGTTAGAAAGCTGAAATCAACTTTAAATTTGAAATTTGGATTCATTGCTGAGTTGATTGAAAGAACTTTTAATCCATCCTAGACCCTCTCGCTATTTTTTAAAAACTCTAGATTTTCAAAAAGTGTAATAAAAATATCCTTTGATTACTATTTCACGTAGGTACAAATCTCAGTTTCTACGTCAATTTGGTGAAATAATGATTTTTTTAAATTTTTGACTGAAATTTGATTTTTTAAAATTTGCCAAAAATCGAAAAGCACTTTAGCATCTGAAATTTTGGTCGACGATGTACTTTTTGTATGCTCTTTCAATTCAGATTTGCCCGACTCAAAAAATTTTCATTGAGTAGGAATGCCTCTCTCATTAGATTTGATACGTATATGATGGGACTCTTCTCCAATAAATTTTTTTAAAAAAGTACATTTTTACCACAATAGTTTATTAATAAATAATAATGTTACCTGGAATTAATAAATAAAATAAATATAAGTAAGTAGAGCAAATAAAATTGAACAAAATTATAAAAAAATTACGGCTTAACCTATTTTTTAGAAAATCTGATCTGAAGACAGGTTATTTTTAAAATGTCTCTTCATTCTACATTAATTTTTTTCGGCAGGTTTTGAAATTTTTCACATAGAACTAGAATTCTAAAATTATTTTACCGACTTTGCCGTGAAACGGAAAAGTAAGGTATTGTATTTGTCATGATGGTTGAGGATTTGAGTGGGGGTGGGTTTTCTTGACGTTTTGAAGTGTGCTGATCACGATAAGACATATGGCGCAAAACGAGATAAGTTTATATGTATATTTATTTATTTATATATTCATATATCAATTTATGTATAAATTTGTGTCACGCTGAACTCAAAAGCTCCGAACTTTAAGTCGAAACTGATGATGGCAAAATATTGCTTTGATACTGAACTAGAGAAATTTTTAATTTGGTCGAAATCGGTTCAGCCGTTTACGAGATATGAACGTTTAAGTGTGTTTCAACGTTATGGATAAGCAGAAATTTGTGTAAACCCTTATATCTCGCAAACGGCTCACCCTCAACAAACAGATGGGGTGGTTAGGGTGTGTAGGTTGCAGATTGGTACGCCGAAGGTCGGGTGTTCGAATCCCGCGCGAGTCAAGAGGAGAAAATTTCTTGTTGATTTTTTTGTTAATTTTTTTGTTAATTTTATCCGTCCAAAATTTTTTTGCCATAAAAAATCAAAATTTTTCAAAAATTTCTAGTGTAATTTTTGTTTTAACAAAAAACATTAAGTTTTTGGTAAATAGCCAGTAAATTTTGATAATTTTTTTTTTTTTTGTTAATTAATAGTAATTTTTAGTAAATAAAATGATTAGTTATTTTTGGTGAATTACTCGTAATTAAAGTTGGTCGAAAATTTTGGTAAATTGCTTGGGTAATTTTTGGTAAATTGGTAAAGTTTGGTAAATTGGTAAAAACCTTTGACAGTAAATTACTGGGGTAATTAAAATTCGGTAAAAAATTGGTAAATTAGTGAGGAAATGTCTCGTAAATTACTGAGGTGAATGTTGGTAAATTGCTGGGGAAATTTTTGGTAAAATGGAAAATTGGTAAATTAGTGGGTAATGTCTGGTAAATTACAGAGGTAAATGTTAGTAAATTGCTGGGGTAATTTTTGGTAAATTCGTAAATTTTGGTAAAGTGGTAAATTTTGGTAAATTGATAAATTTGGGTAAATTCGTAAGTTTTAGTAAATTCGTAAATTTTGGTAAATCGGTAAATTTTGGTAAATCGGTAAATTTTAGTAAATCGGTAAATTTTGGTAAATTGGTAAATTTTAGTAAATTGGTAAATTTTGGTAAATTGGTAAATTTTGGTAAAATGGTAAATTTTGGTAAATTGATAAATTTTGATAAATTCGTAAATTTTAGTAAATTGGTAAATTTTGGTAAATCGGTAAATTTTGGTAAATTGGTAAATTTTGGTAAATTGGTGAATTTTGGTAAATTGGTAAATTTCAGTAAATTGGTAAATTTCAGTAAATTGGTAAATTTCAGTAAATAGCTAAATTTCAATTCTGGATAAAAATTAAGCCATTAAAAACCTCTAAATTTTGGTAAATCAGTAAATTTTGGTAAATTGGTAAATTTTGGTAAATAGGTAAATTTTGGTAAATCGGTAAATTTTGGTAAATCATTAATTTTTGGTAAATCGGTAAATTTTGGTAAATTGGTAAATTGGTAAATTTTGGTAAATAGGTAAATTTTGGTAAATAGGTAAATTTCAGTAAATAGGTAAATTTCAGTAAATAGGTAAATTTCAGTAAATAGGTAAATTAGTAAATTTTGGTAAATTGGTAATTTTGGTAAATTGGTAAATTTTGGTAATAATTTTGTTTTTTGTCAACAATTTTCCTGATATATTATTCCACTTGTAATATGACGGTTACGTCTTCATAAGTACGCTAATTTTTATTTGAAAATCAATTTCATAAAAGTGTAATATGATGGCTACTTATGATTGACTATTTTATTTTGTCGATGTTTTCGACTTTTCGTATTCATTAAATCGGTAAATTTGGGTACTTCCGCGCATTTTGATAAATTGGTAAATTTTTAAGTAATGTCTGGTAAATTACTGAGATAAATGTTGGTAAATTACTGGGGTATATTTAGAGCAAAGTCGGTTGATCTTGCGAACTGCGCAAGATGTTTTTTCCAATTCCACTGAATACGAGACCAGAACGAGCCCTTAGTAAGCAGTTATTCACTTTTTATACTACTATGAGATTTCAAAAGCGTGCCCAAGCAGCTCAATTTGATCTTCAATCAACATAAAATCATTATCTGCAAATGAACTTTCTGTCTATCATGTCTTTGAGTATATTACTCAAAGCTCGCGTAGCAGGTTCTCCTCCATTGTGTAAGACCTCTTCAATAACCGATTCTGTGGTTTCATTCTCTGAATGATATTCACTGGCATTGCGAATAAGTATCCCATTATCATTAGTAATAAGTAATTGCAGAAAAAATGATGCCAACACGTACGCGAAGATGGATTTATCGATAAATTCTGATAATATTTCATTCTTACTTGGAATTTCGTTCTCAACAAACGTTTCTTTTAAAGCGGTATAATATTCGTTTACCAAGGAATCCCAATGTTTGTCTCTGGTATCTTGATCAGCATTCACGTACAAAACTTTAGCCAAATCTATTACAGGTGAACCATAACGAAACGTTGCCATGTCTATCATAATCGCATCATTTGGAACATCATTTTCGTATTTGAACATAACGTTGTGACTTAAATAATCGCCGTGAACGATCACCGAAAATGGATTATTTCTGTCACCAGTCAAAATACTTGCCAATACATCTGCGGCATTTTCCAGAATTTTTTGCAGTTGTGGAATGTATTCGACGTAAGTAGGATCTAGCTGCAGATGATCTAATCCACGTTGAACTCCAAATGCCAGCATATCGAAAGATTCCTTGTTCAATTCTCGACAACTTTCTAAAAAATTTCTGGCCAATGGATAAAATAAATTTGGCATGGATTTTTTTGCTTTATAGGAATAAGCGTGGAATTGTCCGAGTTTACGCATCATTAAATTTAGATGTTGATAACTGAGGAATGATTTTTTCTCCGACATTGTGTAACCTTTAGATTTTAAATTTTCAAAAATTAACGTCGATTGATCTCCTTCAGCGTTGAATATCATCTCACCGTGATAAAATTTCGGAAACAATGTTGAAAATGTTGCATCGAGAGTGTTGAAAGTTGGCATAATTTTCGTATAAAAATTTAGTTCGTTGATAAAAGAAAATGAAAGAGTTAACTTCGCTCTGAAGGTGTTTAATGCACGTTTTACAACAACTGGTTCTGACTTACAGACATTTCCACGTTCATCTTTGTAAATTATTTTCCCATAGAGTTGATTCGAATTCAATCCATCTGCGGATGATTTATTTTCATACGACTCGTCAGTTTCAAATTCTAGATATGTGGATTCTTCGCCGAGAATATCAGCACGGTTTGTACACAGATTGCGAAGCACATCGTTTAGCCAATTTTTTTCCATCATGAGCACCATTAAAATCACTTTTTTGAAACGTGAACACCTCTCGAACGATGAATATGACCGCGACGTTTTACAGAAATTAAAGAAATATGTACGTACCAACATTTACAAAATTCGGAGAACCATCGTGGTCAGGCCATAGCATAAAAATTATCATACAAATACTAGATAATTAGATGTGGATCGTAGTGGGTATGGGCCTTTCTGGATCACATTCAAACCAGTTCAGCAAGCCCCTCCTAATTGATTTTTTATAGATTTAGTGATTTTCTTCGTCTTTTCAATAAGTCAATACAAATATAAATTAGTGATGAGGAGCAACAGATGAGTGGTTTTTAAAACTCGACATTTTTATTTAGGATTAATTTTAAGACCTAGAACAGGTTACTTTTTATACCTGTGAAGAATTTCACGTCGGCGAAAAAATAACAAATAAAAGTGGCTAGCCAAACTTTTAAGTAAAAAAAAAAAAAAAAAAAAAAAAAAAAACATTAATAACAACTAACATAATTCTTGTAAATTCTTGTAATGGATTTAAAAATCAATTGACATTCTTACAATGAATATTTTCATCTTATTCCTAATGATCAAGTTGGTTGTTACACATTGTAAAATATACCTACCTACATAAGTTAAGTAAAGTATGTACTTAACCGACAAAAGAACCATAAAAGGACGCACGACCAGAAACTGAACTTATTTGAAAACAAACAAGATTCTTTTAATATATATAGATGAACGTCTACTTAGCATAAAATATCGACAATTATACCTAATCACTGTCACGTCCGCCAACGATTTACATAGTCAACGACAGTTCAGGCATAATGCGCTGATTTCAGCGTTTTTATAAAAAGTGGCGTGATCGCTCCAAGTTTGCCATCCATGAGCAAATTTGTTACCTAAATTCTAAGAAATCATATGATCGCATAATCGAATACGATCGTATGATTTAACGTTTTTTTTTAAATTTACCTATTTAAAACACGAGAGGAATGTGACGATTTCTTTACTATAAGGCTTTTGACGTATTGCGGGTTGCATATCGGTTTGCCTGAACTTTATCGGTTTGGTGGGCATTCTTATCAGTGAGTATCAAAATTTCATATTTTGAGCAATTTTCACAAGGTGTTTTTGAAATTTATAGCTTTTATTTAGTTTTTCCTTCAATTTTGAACACTGTTAAATTCTGTGATTGAAAAAGATCCGCTCTTTGTCGAGGTTCAAAGACGTTTATCAACTTCTTCAAAACTCGACGAAGATGAGAGGATCTTTTTCCATAACAGGGTTTAACATTGTTTAAAATTGAAGAAAAAACTAAATAAAAGCTATACATTTCAAAAACACCTTGTGAAAATTGCTCAAAATATGAAATTTTGATACTCACTGATACGAATGCCCACCAAACCGATAAAGTTCAGGCAAACCGATATGCAACCCGCAATACGTCAAAAGCCTTATTCTATACCTATTTAGTATTTACCATAGATCAACTCATAAGTAGGAGGTACATACATACACAGGGTGTTCTAGATAAGAACTCAGAAAAAGCAACAATGTTTCGTAAACTTCAATCGAAAATACGTACTACATACAATTTTTTCCATAATCGATACGCCTTCCTTTTTGAATCCACCCTTAAAAACTTCCAATTTACTATTTTTATTTCTCAAATTCAACCATATCTACTATATGGAAAATGAAACTGGCGGATTTTCTTATGATTTATTATCGTTATCAAAACCTTTCTTGTGTAAAAGTTTTCTTGAAAACCCAAAGGAAAAAGCGTCTACGAGTACGTTGTAACATATGGCAACGCAGCAGCGTAATCAGCAGTATCACGGCGCCGATTTTACTCTTTCTTTAAAGGTATGATCTCAGAATGCAAGAAGTTAAAAAAAGATATTTATTTATAATATTTTTGACTGGTATTGATGTATCTACGTTTTAGTATCTATCTAAGTACAATCGATTTATTTAATAATAGCTTTAGGTACGTAGAGAATGAATAAAATGAAAAAAAAATTAGATAAAAATAATGAAAAGGATTCAAAATTTTAAAAATAAATTACCATACAGTAATCTTAATTTTTAAAAACAAAAAACAACAACAATAACAACACTGAAAATACGTTCGAATAAACTAAATAAGTTAACCATTTTAAAGGCAATTAGAATGAAAAATTTGAATTTTTTTCTCAATTTTTTAAATTTATGTGTTATTTTTTAGAAGTTTTCCCAATTTGAAAACTTTTTTATCGAGGGTCATTCTACGTCAATTCGACCAAGAAGAGGTGAAGGGGAGTCGGCGATTTTTTTGAAATTTTCCTGGGGAAAGACTTTCCGAAGGGATGACCAATGGCGCAAATCGCAGCCCTCCAATCCCGGAACTTTTTCCAATAGTTAGGGGTTTTGAAAGGCTTTTTAGTGGTATCATAAAAATCAGTGTAGCCATTTTTTTTCGTACGAAAAATTAGCTCGAAAAGTTTCAATACGCGGTTTTCATATCATTCTGACTCTCAAAAATTCTGATTAAAATATGTATATTATGGACAACATTTCATGCTGAACATCATATTAAAAAATTGAAGTAGTGTTATTTTGTAAAGTCCATTTAAAAAATTGGAAGTTTGCGAAAAAATGTAACTTTTTGATTTGAAACATGAAAAAAAGTTTTGACTAGTAAAGTTGACCCATTTGACCCCTATTTTTACGTATCCGTTGGAAAAGTTGAAAAAACATTTTCACTCGATGAAAAGAACTTATCACACAAAAATAAAAATCTGAAAAAATTCAATTTTCAATTCCAAACATCAAAAAAAGTTAAAATTTATTCAGTTTTCTAATTTTGACCTCTTTCTGACGTATTTCATGAAAAAGTTGATAAAAATTACACTCATAGAAAAAAAATTAGAATTCGTTTATTTTTTCAATTCACTCAGAATTTTGGTTTTTTTTGTAATGTGAAAGAGGGTTTTCAACTTTTTCAACGGGTACGTAAAAATAAGGGTCAAACGGGCTAACTTCACCAATAAAAACTTGTTTTCATGTTTTAAATCAAAAAATCGAATTTTTTTCGCAAACTTTCAATTTTTTAAATCGTTGTTACGAAATAACACCATCCCAATTTTTTAATATGTTGTTCAGCATGAAAAGTTGTCCATAATATATTTTTTTCAGAATTTTTGAGAGTCAGAACGATATGAAAACTAAGTTTTGAAACTTAACGAGCTAATTTTTCGTACGAAAAAAAAGGTGGCAAACCTGATTTTTATGATATCACCAAAAAGCCTTTCAAAACCCCTAATTTTTGGTAGGAATTGCGGTTATGGAGTAATCCACTGCTGAAATTGATGATATTTCAAGTTCACTGAAAACTTTGACACTCCCTAGCAGCCTTTAAAAAAGGGCTAGAGGGCTGGGATTTGCACCATTGGGCATCCGTTGGGAAGGTATTTCCGCAAGAAAAATTTCAAAAAAATTGCCGATCTTCCTTACCACTTCTCAGTTGAATTAACGTGGAATGACCCTCCCGCCAAAACTCAATCTCATCAACAATAAAATTAATTTTTCTTAATATTTATAACACGAGCTGAATCTTTGCTTAATCTTATACTCTAATCCTACACACGAAATTGAAACCGAACAGGCTCACTTACAAATAAACCCTCTATCGATCATATCTTTCAAAATATTACCCATAGCTTCGGTAGCTGGCTTTCCACCAATTGTGAATTCGCGTTCAATGACACTTTCTACAGTCATATTTTCTGGATGCATATCAAGAACATCGACAAGAGGTGAATCGTCGTCATCATCAGCCATTAGATAAGCCAAGAAATCCGCAGCGATCAAATACCCATAAATAGATTTATCAATAAATTCTGCTAGTATTTCAGTTTTACTGGGAATTTCGCTTTCAACGAAAGTTTCTTTTAACGCGGTATAATATTCGTCTATTAAAGAATCCCAGTACATGTTTCTGGTATCCTGATCAGCATTCATGTACAAAACTATAGCCAAATCAATGACAGGAGAACCATAACGAAACGTTGCCATGTCTACCATGATTAGGTCATTAGGAATACCATTTTCGTCATATTTGAACATCACGTTGTTTCTTAAATAATCACCGTGAACAATAGTCGATATTGGATTAGATCTATCACCTGTTAAAATTCTTACAAATACATCGTGAGAGTTATCCAAAATTTCGCGTAGTCTGGGAATATATTTCATGTACGTTGCATCTTGCTGCAAACATTCTAATCCACGCTGTGCAACAATTGCCAGAATGCCAAAAGATTCCTTGTTCAGTTCTCGATTACTGTCTAAAGAATTGTTAGCCAATGGATAAAATAAATTGGGAATAGATTTTTTAGCTTTGTAAGAGTAAGCGTGGAACTGTCCGAGTTTACGCATCATTAATTTTAAATGTTGATGACTGAGGAATGATTTTTTCTCCGCCATTGTATAACCTCTTGATTTTAAGTTCTCCAAAATTATCGTCGATTGATCACATTCTGCGTTGAATATCACTTCACCGTGATAAAATTTTGGAACCAAGGAAGAGAATGCGACGTCTAGAGTACTCAATGCTGGCGCAACTTTCGTATAAAAATTCATCTCATTGATAAAAGAAAATGAGGTGGTGATTTTCTTATCCCATATTTTTAGTGCACGTTTAATAATAATTGATTCGGATTCACGAACATTTCCGTGTTTATCTTTGTAAATAATCTTGCCGTAGAATCGATTTGAGTTGCATCCATCTAGAGGTGATTCGTTTTTGTTTGACTCGTCGGATTCAAATTCCAGATAGGCGGATTTTTCTCCAAAAATATCTGCACGAGTTGTACACAAATTAGAAAGCACATTATTTAGCCAATTTTTTTCCATATTGAACACTTTTAAAACGGCAGATCAACGGCACTATTTTCTAAACTTCAACTTGAACACAACAACAATTGCCTATCTCGGACGATTTAAGTAAGCAAGTGACTGTGTATAAATTTACTCAATGATTAAGATATGAATATCACAAGCAATAGTGGATTACACATTTTGCAATCATCTTTCATAAGAGACCAAATTATTTCTTATCAGACTACAGCGTTGTTTACTTGATCTAGGTAGGTATGTAGAGATACAAGTAGGCACCAATGCATAAAAAAAAATTATTGTGTATTTGTAGGTATGTACATATTTAATAAGTAAAAAATAAATGATGAAAATTCGTCTTGAAACGCAGAATAAAAAAACATACTAAAAGTGTCCACCTAGAAATGAAGAAAAATGTGAATGAATGCTTCTAGACAGGTCGAGAATGAGCCACAACTCGATTTTTAGCAGGGAACATTAATTTTCACACCTTCTGAAGAAATTTTATTCTACTTATCTTGACAGGTCAATATCTCATAATGGAAGGAATTAGTGATACTAATTTTTTGGTGATTTTGCAAACTTTAAAAAACTGAAAAAATTGGTAAGTTGGGGGGTTATTTTTTTCAATTTTTTGAAATTAGCAATAAGAACCAAAAAATCTACATGCCTTCATTCCAAAATATTTCCCCAATTTCAGAAATTATCATATCTTTCGATGTTTTGGCTTAATTATACCTAATGCAAAATAGTTAAGAAGAAAAAATTTTTGAAACAGAAATTTACCGAAAAATTAATTATTTATGTACAAATGGACTAGACGAACCGGATTATTGACAAATGAACCCTCTATCGATCATATCTGTCAGGATATTACTTAAAGCTTGTGTAGCTGGTTTTCCACCAAGCTTTAAATGGCATTCAATGGCGATTTCTCTAGTAATTGTTTCAGGATGGAAACCATCGTTTGTGTCGATAGGCAGATCATCATTATCAGCAGCCATGAGGAACATCACAAACGTTGACGCGATCAAATACACAAAAAATGATTTATCGATGAATTCTGACAATATTTCATTCTTACTAGGAATTTCATTCTCAACAAAAGTATCCTTTAATGCGGCATAATACGCGTCTATTAAAGCATCCCAGTGCTTATCTCTGGTATCCTGATCAGCATTTATGTACAAAACTGAGGCCAGATCGAGAACAGGTGAACCATACCGTAATGTTGCCATGTCAATCATTATTAAATCATTGGGGATATTATTTTCGTATTTGAACATCACATTATTTCTTAAATAATCACCATGAACTATAGTCGATGTTGAATTAGTTTGATCACATGTGAGAATTCTTTCAAATATATCGTTCGAGTTCTCCAACATTGTGTGAATTCTTGAAGCATATTTCACGTATTTGGGATCTCTCCTTAAGTCATCTAATCCGCGTTCTCCGCTAATTAATAATATATCAAATGATTCCTTAGTGATGTCTGGATGAGTTTCCAATAAATTGTAAGCCAATGGATAAAATAAATTAGGGATAGATTTTTTAGCTTTGTAAGAATAAGCGTGAAATTGTCCCAGTTTACGCATCATTAAATTTAAATGTTGATAACTGAGGAATGCTTTCTTCTCCGACATTCTGTAACCTCTGGCTTTCAAATTCTCCATAATTATTGTCGACTGGTCCCCGTCAGCATTGAATGTCACCTCACCATGATAAAATTTAGGAAACATTGACAAGAATGTTACGTCAAGAGTGCTCAATGCTGGCGCAATTTTTGTATAGAAATTCATTTCGTTTATAAAAGAAAATGAAAGAGAAATTTTCATACGTGGTAATTTCAGTGCGCGTTTGACTACGACTGGTTTTGATTTACGAATATTTCCGTGTTTATCTTTGTAGATAATTTTCCCATAAAATTGATTTGAGTTGTACCCGTCCAGATGAGATCATTTACTATCATTGAATTCGTCAGGTTCAAATTCTTGATACACAGATTCTTCTCCAAAATCATTAACACAATTTGTACACAAATTAGACAGCACATCGTTTAGCCAATTTTTTTGCATTGTGAATACTTTTTAATCAACTGATCACTTAACGACACTTTTTTTTACTAAATTCAATTTGTACATAACAATTGAATGTATACGTACTATAATGTTACAAAGATTTTTATCAAATGAGTAACCTACTTCTAATGAAAAAAGTGAGCTAGTGGCTGGGTTTCTGTTTACACAACAATTAGAATATAAATCACTAGTGAGAGTAGATAAGTATACATTTATTTTGTAATTATATTCGAGGTGAACCAAAATCGTTTCTTATTTCTTATCGGACTTTAACATCGCTCAAGTCACGTAAATGGCCTATACGTACCTGAAATATAAGTATTCTATCCCCCCCCCCCAGCTTTAACTAATTATAAGATTGATCCTAAACTGCATTGTCCATTGCTCGTGGATCATATTATTCAATCAAATACCTATCTTCATTTTAAAAATTCAGAATTATTGTACCTTCAGATGGGATCAGATTGGATTACTTGTACTTAGATCCAGAAATTCTGCAGGTTCAATTTGATCTGACAAGATCTAGTCAGACCAGAACAGATCAGAATTCTAATTGGGTTCGATCTGCTCAGATCTGATGTTAAATCCAATAGAATAGTGAGTTTTGATCGGATCAGATTTTTTCAGACTTGATCAGATTCATGATCTTCCCTTCGTGTCATTAAAAAAAAAATAAACATTTCAAAGAAAACTGCAAAGAGAAAATAGAGCTGAAAAGAGGAAGATTTTTCACCAACCTATCTTGAATGATTAATGGATGATGGATTAAACATGCTTTGAAAGCACCCTGAAAGAATTCTAAATTTAATTCTGAGGCCTGAGCTAGACTTGAGGCAAATCTTAACACTTTATTGGAAATTTTTTCAGGCAAAGAGGACGATGATAGAAATTTGAAAAAAACAAAAAACAAAAGTGTGTTTCAATTAATTTTCTATTGCTAAAAAAATTGATACATTTATATATACCTACTGATGACGTTTGTCGATGTGCTCATTGACAAATGAACCCTCTTTTTATCATATCTTTAAGAATATTACTCATAGCTTCAGTAGCTAATTTTCCACCCAGCTTTAATTCAAATTCAATAGCATCCTCTCTGGTAATAGTATCTGGACGTACTTCATAAAAATCTACACCAAAAAATTCATTGTTATCAGCAGCAATGAGATGCATCAAAAAATCAGCTGCGATTAAATACGCAAAAAAGGATTTGTCGATGAATTCCGCCAATATTTCATTTTTACTCGGAACTTCATTTTCAACAAACGTTTCCTTTAAAGCGGTATAGTAATCGTCTGTTAAAGAATCCCAATATTTGTCTCTGGTTTCCTGATCAGCATTCATGTACAAAACGGTAGCCAAATCTAGCACAGGTGAACCATAACGTAACGTTGCCATGTCTATTATCATAAGATCATTCGGAATATCTTTTTCGTACTTGAACATGACGTTGTTTCTCAAGTAGTCACCGTGAACAATCACTGATAATGGGTTAGCTTTACCGTCAGTTAAAATTTTCGTAAATATTTCACTGGATTTTTCCAAAATTTTCTGCAATTTTGGAATGTATTCAGCATAAGTGGGATCTTGCTGCAGATATTCTAATCCGCGTTGCCCTTCGATTTCCAGTATATCCAAAGATTCCTTGTTCAGTTCTCGAGACGTTTCCAAAAAATTATTGGCCAGTGGATAAAATAAATCAGGGATGGATTTTTTAGCTTTGTAAGAATAAGCGTGGAATCGCCCGAGTTTACGCATCATCAAACTTAAATGTTGATAACAGAGGAATGATTTTTTCTCCGCCATTTTGTAACCTTTGGCTTTTAAATTTTCCAGAATTATAGTGGATTGATCGCCTTCAGTATTGAATACCATCTCACCATGGTAGAATTCAGGAAATAATGATGAGAACGATACGTCAAGAGAACTTAAAGCTGGTATAACTTTTGTATAAAAATTCGATTCATTGATGAAAGAAAATGAAAGAGTAATTTTCTTACGCTGGATTTTCAATGCACGTTTGACTACGACTGGTTTTGATTTACGAATGTTTCCATGCTTATCTTTGTAGATAATTTTTCCATAAAATTGATTGGAACAAAATCCATCAAGAGATGATTTATTTTCATTGGGTTCATCATGTTCAAATTCTTGATATGTAGATTCCTCGCCAAAAATATCAACACGGCTGGTACATAAATTGGAAAGCACATTGTCCAGCCAATTTTTTTCCATTATATGATTGATCACTCAACGACACTGTTTTATTTTCGCGACACTTGATTGTTGTTTTTTTTTTTTTGATTAATTGAATACGACATTAGAAAGAGAGTTACTATCTATGTACTAAGCACCTTCTCTGAGTTGTTATATAGGCACGTGGCTCGGTAACAATAAAGCCACTCGAGAGTCGAGAATTATCATTCAAATTACATATTATCAGTAGATTATAGTGTTCAGCACACATGTTTTGCAATTGTATTGATACTGATATAGTGAACCCAATTAATTTCTTATCGCTTACTTTAACATGGTGTGTAAGTCGGTCAATGCAAAATATATCCAGTCTATGTATGTAGGTAGGTATTTACCTATACTCATAAGCACGTACCAGGACCTATCCAAACTCCTAAAAACTTTTCAACTTGACAAAACTATAGATCAAAAGATGATGCAAAAATACAAAATTTCAGGTGCTAAAGTGTATTTTTCGATTTTTGGTGAATTTTTAAAAATCAAATTTGGTCTAGAAGTGAAAAAAAATAAAATTTTACAAAATTGATCTGAAAAGCTGAAATTTGGGGTACCACTTTATTTTCACTCCACCAAATCGATTGAGAATAGTTTCGAACAGCTTTTGAGCAGTTGATCCCATTCAAGAAGTAAACAAGTCAAAAATAGGGTCTTGATTGAAGAATGAAATTGCTGGACAAAACTACAGTTCTGAACTGGAACGTACAGACATTGGAAAAATACCCATCTCTAGTATACTTTCCAGCTAAAGCTAATTTGGACAGATGATCTGGCAAACTAGAAGTTCCAAAAAAATCGCCGAAGGCTCCAAAACGACTTTAAACTATATTCAGTCCACTAAGCATGTTTAAAATAGGGTGCGAAGAGAATTTCATCTTTCCAACTCGATTTGGTGAAATTTTGTGGAAATTATTTCGAAGTTTCAAAATATCTGCTGGAGGATCGAGAATTGCTCAAAACGGTTCGAAAATGTATTCAGTTGATTCGGAGAGTCGAAAATAAAATAAACCCCAAATTTCAGATTTCTTGGTCAATTTGGTAAAATTTTGATTTTTTTCATTTTTGGCTCAATTTTTTTTACGTTGATTTTTAAAAGATCCCCCCCCCTTAAAAAACGATAAATGCACTTTAGCACTAGGAATTTTATTTTTGTAAACGCTTTTAATCTAGCTTTGTCCTACTGCACCACTTTTATGAAAGAAAATTGAACATGAGCAATTACTTGGGTACTAAAAAAATTAGAGGAATGAAAAGGGAAGGACAAATTATAGGCATATCAGTTGGACAAAAAATGCAAATCAAAAATTTGAAGTAAAAGGGTACTATATTATATTTTACACTATGTTTAATTCTAGGAATAATGCTTATTGACAAATGAATCCTCTATCAATCATATCTTTCAGGATATTACTCAAAGCTTGCGTAGTTTGCTTTCCACCAAGCTTCAATTCAAACTCCAAAGCAATTTCTCTGGTAATCGTTTCAATACTTTCACAAGACGTATCGACGACAGATTTAGGTAAATCGTTGTTATCAGCGAACATGGGAAACATCAAAAACGTCGACGCGATTAAATACGCGAAAAACGATTTATCAATGAATTCTGACAAAATTTCATTTTTACTTGGAATTTCGTTTTCAACAAATGTATCTTTTAATGCAGCATAATACTCGTCTATTAAAGCATCCCAATGCTTATCTCTGGTCTCCTGATCAGCATTCATATACAAGACAGTAGCCAAATCAATTACAGGAGAACCATAACGAAATGTAGCCATATCTATCATCTTTAGGTCTTTTGGAACACCATTTTCGTATTTGAACATCACATTGCTTCTCAAATAATCACCGTGAACTATCACTGATATTGGATTAGATCGATCACCAGTCAGAGTACGTTCAAACGTACCAAGCGAGTTTTCCACCATTTCACTGATTCTTGAAACGTAATGACAATAGGTGGGATCTCGTTGCAAATCTTTAATCCACGTTTTGCAACAATTGCCACAGTATCATATGATTCTTTGTTCAAATCTAGACAACTTTCCAAAAAGTTGTTGGCCAAAGGATGAAATGAATTCGGTATAGATTTCTTAGCTTTGTAAGAATAAGCGTGAAATTGTCCTAGTTTACGCATCATTACATTTAAATGTTGATAACTTAGGAATGATTTCTTCTCCGCCATTTTGTAACCTTTGGCTTTTAAATTCTCCAGAATTATGGTGGATTGATCCCCTTCAGTGGCGAATATCACTTCACCGTGATAAAATTTGGGAAACATTGATAAGAAAGTTACATCAAGGGTGCTCAATGTTGGTACAATTTTTGTATAAAAATTTAGTTCATTGATGAATGAAAATGAAAGAGTTATTTTCCTTCTCGGTATGTTTAATGCACGTTTCACAACAACTGGTTCTGACTTACAGGTGTTACCGTATTTATCCTTGTAAATAATTTTCCCATAAAATTGATTTGAGTTGTATCCATCTGGAAATAATTCGCTATCATTTGACTCGTCTGGTTCAAATTTATGATACGTACATTCCTCGCCAAAAATATTGACACAATTTGAACACAAATTAGAAAGCACACCATTCAGCCAATTTTTTTCCATCATTAACACTTTTCAAAATAGATTATTAACGATACTGTTTTCGAAATTCAACGAACAGAAACAATGGAGTACTACGTTGAAATGATAACTGATTTCCTTTCATGAATTTGAAGTGTGAAAGTGGCTAAATGACAATAACTACACTCATTTGTACCTTACCTACGCTTGGTCCCACGAGATTACGATTTGAATTATTGATAAATATTACACACTTCATGGGCATAATGTTCAACATGAATCGAAGATATTTCTTATCAGAATAATATCGTGTAAGTAATTGAGTCAAGGTAAAGATACCCACATTTCCTATCTACACTACTTCATATTTTTCTTCATCAATCAGGTACAAATCGCCAATTCGCCATAGTCAATTCATTACTCATAGTTCATTCAAAGGTATAGGTACGTATATTATTTTAATGAAAGATTGCAATCAAAAGATGAAAAAAAATAAGAGCAAAAACTATCTACTATTTTCATACATTATAATTTTTTTAAAATAAAAAATGAACATTTTTCAATAAGTATAGAAAATACATGATAATCTTATTCATATTTTGTAAATAAAAAAATATTCAATGAAAAATTGAACGAATCAGCCAAGACGATGTCATAGCTTCAAAATAATGTAAGTAGGTAGGTATTTATCACAATAGGTATCAATAAACAGTACAATCATTTACACAATAACTTGCTAAACATCCTCGTAATTAAATTCATATCAACTTGTATAGCTAATCACTTGCAAATAAATCCTCTATCGATAATATCTTGAAGTACATCACTCAAAGCTTTCGTACCTGCCTCTCCTCCTTTACCCAACACAGCCTTGATCAAAACTTCCTTGGGTAGCTCGTGGAATCCCATTTCATGACGTCCAGATTTCATGAAATTCCTCGCATCAGATACAGTAGCACCATCGGCAGCATCATTCGCAATCAGGATAGGCAGAAAATGCGAAGCTATCAAATAGGCGTAAAAAGCCCTGTCAACAAATTCGCCCAAAATTTCCTCCTTTTCTGGTACTTTATCTTTGGGAAAAGTTGATTTCAAAGCTTCGTAATACTCGTCAATCAGCGTATCCCAAAGCTCATCTCTAATCTTCTGATCAGTATTCAAGTACAAAACAGTCAATAAATCGATAACAGGAGACGCAAATCGATACGTGGCCAAGTCCATAAAAATCATATCTTGAGGAACATTGTTTTCGTATTGAAACATAACGTTGTTTCTCAGGTAATCTCCGTGAATGATTACAGAATTAGGATTTTTAACATCGCCGGTTAAATATTCGACGCATTTATCATCCACATTTTCCAACATTGATTCGATTTTAGGAGCGTAGACTCGATAAGATGGGTCTTTTTGTATCAAGTGTTGAAATCCACGCTGAGCCAAATGAGGTAAAAAATTACACATCTCCATATTTACTAAAGGGTTAGTCTCGGTACAATTATTAGCTAAAGGATAGAATAACTGAGGAATGTCGCGTTTAGCTTTATATGAATAGGCGTGAAATTGGCCGAGTTTACGCATCATTATAATTAAATGAGCGCGATCGAGGAAGGATTTCTTTTCCGTCATTTTATAACCTTTGGCTTTCAAATCCTCCAAGATAATCACCGATTTGTCTTCTTTAACGTTAAATACCATTTCACCGTAGAAAAATTGCGGAAATAAGGATACGAACGATTTATCCAGCGTGCTCAATACAGGAACTATTTTCGTATAGAAATTCAACTCGTTGAAAAAAGAATATGATATGAACTTACTATGTTTTATTTTCGGCGTTAATTTGAACATAATGGCGGCCGATTTGCGTATATTTCCATTTTTATCTTTGTAGACGATAGTTCCGTAAAGTTGAATCGAATTTAATCCATCTTGAGACGCTTGATTTCTTAAGGTCGTCGACTCGTCAGCTTCGAATCCCACGAATGTACTCTTGTCACCAAAAATATCTCGACAGTCGGTAAAAAAATTTGAAACGGATTTTTTAACCCAGGGGTTTTCCATTTTTTGAACGCAGCGAAAAACAAGTCAAGATGAATCTAAGTATCTGTACTTTATGTCTCTGTTTTGATTCGTTTATTTGCCCGAGAAACAAATAATATGCAAGACGAACAGACTGCTCTGAAAAAGAATGATTTTCAACCAAATTCAAGTATTTAATTGGGTGAACCTTACCTATCACGTGTATATTATCGACGGTTTGTTTGGATAAATTTTCAAATTTCTATCTCATTAGTGATTATTTCCTACTTCCTTACGAATAAAGCGTAGTTTATTCACATAATTTTAACACAATTCGGCTTCATCATAAGATAAATTCAATAATTTGCATGCATCTTGGTCGTGTTTGTCACGATTGTCGATAATTATATTTTCCACAGTGGGAAGGTATAGATATGATCGTACCGTTCATCATCCACTCACAATATCAAAGCTCTGTAAGGGTCATAGAGCATGTACCCGTAAACTTGGAATAAATAGTGGATACTTATCACATTCATTGATTAAAAAAGAAACTACATATTAAATGAGTCTTTCATATCTAATTTCATAAACAGTCCAAACTTTCTGCTTTCAACGAGTATAGGTAGGTGTGTAGTAGGTACCTAATCGATTTACATAGTTTCAATTATAAACAATATTTTTAAAAAAAGAAGAAAAAACCGTATCAATGCATTTATTATCAGTAGAAATCACTGACGTCAAAGAAAATCGAATCACCCAAATTAAATGCTGAACTTGTTGACTTTACCAGCCACCGTTAATTTAAAATGCAATTAAAACGCTCTAAAATCGAAAAAAAAAATAATGAGAAATTACTACGTATGTAGGTATATTATGCACTTTAATCTTGAATTAAAAATAAGCAAATAAATACACGTGATTTTTTTCCGAAATACCAACTCATTTTAAAAAATTGCAAAATATTTTTTGAAAGGTTGAACAACATCGAACAAAGGGAAGGAGCATCGGTGTAGCCACGGGGGTGGGGGCGGAATGGGACGATATCTCCCCTTTTGCGGATGAAAATTTGAAATAAAACATTGTAAAAATGGACGTTTTTTCGTTTTTTGGACCAATTTTTCGATAGGTAAATTTTCTTTGCTTTTTTATGTCTAAAAACCTGGTTTGGCCTCCTTTTTGGTAAAATCCTGAGTAGGTACGCTACTGGAAAGGAGGCAGCCCACTACTTCAATGTTGGAAAAATTCAACTTGAATTCTAAAAAATTGGGTAGTTTTTGGAAATGAAAACAATTTTTTTACTCACAAAAATCAGGAAAAAATTTTAGCCAACGCAACTGAAAAAAAAAGGAAAAAAATTAGGAAAATTCTGCATTATATTTTTGTAAAATTAATGTACCTACTTTCTTTGAATAAAATTTTTAACATTTTCATCCTTTCAGGTAAATTCTAAAAAAAAATAAAGAAAGAAAATGTATCACTGAACATCAATTTAAACATGCCAACCAAGTTGGGATCAGAAAATAAATTTTAAATAAAAATTTAGTAGGTACCTACGTTTATTGAAAATATCAAAAACAAAATGTTTCCTTTCATTGGAGTGTGCAATTTATTTTCAATATTTCTTTTAAATAAAAACAGCAAAATGTTTCCCAAAATTTAAAATTTGAATTTTTCGACGTTTCTTGAAACTTTTTTTTTCAAATTTACATTCCTGCGTCCTCCTCTGTGTCTCCCAAAACAAAAGAAATACTTATTTCAGAAGAATATTGTTCACCGAAAATCTCCCTTTTCCCCCTCCCTACTTTTTTGAATCAAAAACGAGGTACACAGTATAGCCGCAAAGATCCATTCAACAAGCTAATCTAGCGAATTGAGGTCAAGATTGTAGAAAACTTTACAATCAATAGCAAACAAAACGTCGTATAGTTTTGGTTCAATTGATTTTTTTCTGAATACATTAAATTCTGCAGGTCTTTTGCATAATTTTGAGACAAATTTTTCGACTTCTTTGCCATTTCTCAATCAACTTTGAAATTCTCAACTTTTACGTTACCTGTTTCTATTTCACAGTAAGTAACTATTAATTTTTTCCAGCCCACCTCTCTCATTCTCACATCGATTAAATTGAAAAATCGATTTTTTGACAAGCTCTTTTCAATTCACAAACCTGTAGTAATTCTACAGCATTTTTTTCAGTTTATGAGAGCAGAAAATTCAACTCCTTAAAAATTTGATTTCAAAATTGAGGTAGCGAACAATTTTTAGGGACACCTGGCTCCCACCCATGAGGTTAAGTTTTTCAAATTTCTCTTTAACAAAAAAACAAAAAAATCCAATTTTTTCGATAAATCGATTATTTGAAGAAAATTATTGATCAATTGTTAGGTACAAAATTTAAATAAATCGATTATCAATCGTTAATCATTCAAAACATATTAATGAATTCATATTCTTTCTGTTTATTGTTCATCTCGAATTTTCGTTTTTTTGGAGGGGAGGGGAGGAGGGAGGAAAGGAGAGAGGGAAGGTATTCATGCTACATTTACAACCTTACAGCGGTAAACCAAATTAGATTTTGTTGAAATTTTCTCGTTTTTCAAAAATAATATTTTTTAAAAATGAAAATCGTGCAAAAAAAATGAAAAATTGAAAATGTGTTTTGAAGAACTGATTTTGTGAAGCCATTCAGGTAAATGATACTCGATTATTTCGACCGTTTTTGAAACATTTTTGAAGACTTCACAAAAAAACTGATCCCCTAAAAAACACCCATCAACACTTCGAACTTTGTAGAAGTGTAGAAGTAACATTTGAAACTAAATTCTGAGTTTGCAATCTGAATCTATATTGTTTCAGCCCTTTAATCGCCATTCACGTTAACTTAATTTTGATTTTTGAAAAAAAGTACAAAAACGATTCACTCGTGACAAAAATCTTAATTTATTTACAAATAAATCCTCTATCAATCATATCTCGGAGTATATCACTTAAAGCTTCAATACCCGCATCACAGCTCGCAGCGAGGATCATTTCACCCAAAATTTCCGCAGGAATCTGGTATAGTCCCATATCGGGGTATTCTTGACCCATTACACGATCGTAATCCGAAAGAGGTATATCATTATCTTGGGCAATAAGACTAGGTAAAAAGTAGGTTGCAACGAGATACCCGTAGAAAGCTCTTTGATTAAACTCTGATAAAATTTCGCTTTTATCAGGGACTCGGTTATTGGCAAAAGTTGTTTTCAAAGCTGTGTAGTACTCGTCGATCAGTGTACCCCAAAGTTCATCTCGTGTTCGCTGATCGGTATTTAAATACAAAACTGTGATCAAGTCGATAGCAGGTGAACCATAACGATAGTTTGCCAAGTCAATAAGTACCATATCTTTAGGAACATGATTTTCGTACTTAAACATGACATTGTTTCTTAAAAAATCACTGTGGCAAATGACGGATGTAGGATTCTTCAAGTTATCGTTGGAAAGAGCTTGGATGTAAATATCGGTCGCATTTCGCAGCATTTTTTCAATGATAGGAGAGTATTGTTCGTATTGCGGGTGTTTCTTCAATAAACAGTCAAATCCGAGATGATCTATGCTTGGTAATAAATCACTATGTTCGTGGTTCACATAAGTGTTTGTTTCTAAACAATGATTAGCCAGAGGATAGAATAAATTCGGAATATCATTTTTAGCTTTATAAGAATAAGCGTGAAATTCGCCTAATTTTCTCATCATTAAAATCAAATGATGACTATCGAGAAATGATCTTTTGGGCGCCATTCGATAACCTCTGGATTTCAAATCTTCCAAAATTATTACTGATTGGTCTCCCGAAGGGTTGAAAATCGTTTCACCGTAATGAAATTGCGGAAATAGGGATGGAAATGATTCGTTCAAAGTGCTGAAGGTGGGAATTACTTTTGTGTAGAAGTTGATTTCGTTGATGAACAAATTTGAAATAAACCTGGTATTTTTCACCTTTGGAGTTGCTTTGATTACGACTGGTTTTGATTCGTGAATGGTGCCAGATCTATCTTTATACAGAATTTGTCCGAAGAATAGAGTGGAGTTGTACCCATCTGGTATCGTTTGGTTTGCATCAATTTCCTTGAATTTTTCGTACTTGCTTTCATTTCCAAAAATGTCTGTACGGGTTGAGACGAAGTTTGAGATCGCGTTCACCAAATATTGCTCCATGGTTGAAAAAAGAGTTTGAAAGGATCGTATTTTAACACTTCACTGTATACGAATTTAATCGCGAATTGTTACGTGAAAATATTTACATTTACGAGTAAACTGAATGAAATCGACAATCACATGAGTTATCTAATACTTATGACGATTGATTCGTCTCAACAATATCTGTTATTTCCAATTCATCTCTTTCATTTCATTGAAAAATAATCAACTTGATATGTGAACCACGTGTGACTTTCTTGCACTTTGCCTGTCTCGATTACTCGTTCATTCATTCTAGTTTGTGATAATTTTTTACAATAAGCAGTTAGCAAAATGTAGCTAAATGCCTAATTAAGTATGATAGTGTCACACATATCTTGTGTACCAACATAATTTGGTTAATTTACTTACACGATGATTATGCAAACAAAATTAAACTTGGTGAAGAATACTTGAAATGAGCAAAATTACAATTAAGAAATTTAGATTACACAGAATTTATCTCGCATATACCTACATGTAATTTCTCAAACACACGAAACTCGAGACAGACTCAAATATCTAGACAAAAATAGATCGATAATTTTTACAGAATTTTTCAGTTGAACCACGCTGAAAAAATGATTCAAGGGTCACAGAATTTTGTATCTTTTTTTTCAAAAAATTGGGTAATTAATTCCGAACTAACGAGTGAAAATCTTTCGAGATTCTAAAACCATGTGTTAGCAACATCTGATTATGTTTAGAATCTTCACAAGCTGCAACGAGATATCAGCTGAAAATTTGCAATTTTTTGCACACAATTTTCAAACGTTTTTGTCATTTTACTGAAAAATATATAGGTACCTACGAGTACTTATTTTGGGGAGAAAATGTAGAAGAAGGAAATTAGTAGAGAATAAAATTTTCAATTTATAATTCCTCGTGAATTTTTTGATACGATCAACAGTTGACAGGGTATCAACTTGAAAATAATTTGTTCATAATTTTGAATAAATCAAAAATTCAAAAATTTGTAAAAAAAAAGCGGAGGAAGTCGCTATACAATTTTGAAAACTTGAACAAAACCAATAAGCTAAGTAGATTTAAAAAGCATGTTCTAAAACACTGGTAAAAAAAATTTCAGGTCCTAAGGTTCATTTTTGAATTTCTGGCGAATTTTTGAACGTCTTAAAAAATCAAAAAAATACAATTCTGAAAACTTGAACAAAACCAATAAGCTAAGTAGATCTAAAAAGCATGTTCTAAAACACTGGCAGAAAAATTTCAGATCCTAACATTCATTTTTGAATTTCTGGCGAATTTTTGAACATTTAAAAAAATCAAAAAATCTATTTCGAGAACGAGTTTTAAACTTTTTACATAATTTTTTTGAGCAAAGTGAACCCATGTGAATGGTTGAGAGAGTGTTCACTATCCAATAAGCATCTGCTAAAGTTATATAAGTCCTAAATTTATTGCTCAGCCCCTCCAGAGCAATTTAAAATTTCTGAAGAAATTTGAAAACTTGACAAACTTGACTTACTGAAGGCTTCAAAAAAGTCGAATTGCGATTGTTTTCGAGTCGAGTAATCCTGTAAACACACCAGACGATATCTTGTTCGAACAACTGCTAGTTAAATGCACCTTCTATAAAAATTTGATTTTTTCACTTTTTCTGGTATTTGCAAACTTGGATCAAAAATTCACTTCTGAACTCACACTCCTGGAATTTCATCTCAATCACGTAAAACAATCAACAAGGTGCCCAATAAGCGCCGACTTAAGTTCCATGAGCTCAAGTTCATTTTAGGACCTTCCAGAGCGATTTGAATTTTCAGGAGAAAATGGAAAAATCGCTGGAGGCTCCAGAATGACTCAAAACTGGTAGTATCTAATTATTGTTGATAAGTATGTGGAAGATAAATTTGAAGGAATTATTAAATTTGGTTCACTTCACTCCAAAAAATGTGGATATGTGTATATTTTATAAAAAAGTTTAAAAATCGCACTTTGAACAGCTTTTTTGAGTTTTCAAAATTTTTAAAAATTCACCAAAAATGCAAAAATTGAAATTTTACATACGGAAGTTATAGTACATGCCCTTCTGACCTGGCTTGATTTCGCTTAAATCAGATATTCTCTGTTCAAAAATTTGCCACATTAAATACTCCGAAACGAACAAACTGTAAGATGTACTCTCGCTAGTCATTTCATACTTAAATTCTATTGGGGGGGGGGGGGGTATATGGAAAAAAACTTATCAGCTAGTTCTTCTTTGAAAATAGAAATAAAAATTCAACGCAGGGGCGTTAAATGCAAAATTTTGCGCAAATGTCGACAATTTTGATAAAACGTAAATAATCACGTTATACACATTTGAGCAAAAAATTTCTCCTTTGTTCGCATTTTCATTTATTTTGTTACCCTTCGTTGGGTAATATCTAGTTTTTTTGGTAAAAAAAATAACGCACACTATATAACGATATTGCAACAAAGTGAGATACGTATAAAATTTAATGACTCTAAATAGACCTTTTTATATCATAAAACTACCGAAGCGATTATTATTTTCATTCTAATACTCAATCGTTGGTACGTTTAAAGGAGAAAAAAACCTGGCGTAAAATTTTTCAGAAAAAAAAATGTTTCTTTAAAAAAAATTGGTCTAACGCGATCACTCGAATGGAATACGCAATTTGGTAAAGCCGTTCTATTGATAATTCAATATTTAACCATCTCAAAGGCTGGTAAAATAATTGACGCTATTAACCGCAAGCCGTGAAAAAAAAGGTGAAAGAACTCTGGCCCGACATTGTTAAAAATTATAGACTATTAATTTGATTTTGTATAGAATCACGTCGTGTTTATAAGAAACTTGTAATTTTGCGGGTGTTTACTTTGGAAGACGAGGCAACGAAATTACGTGCTTGAAAAATATTCGCGAAATTACGCTAGGTATTTCAAGTAATTTCATCGTGGCGAAAATTTGATAATTTTTTACCACCCTTGTTTGGATTAAATTTTTCATTTTTTTTCTCTCTTTCTCTCTCATGTGAACCGTGAATAAGGCCGCAAAGGGTAAAGTAAACCGTTGATTATTTCAAGGTCGTTAGGATAATTTTTCTATGAACTACATAGCTATTAATTTTCAGCATGTTTGGCTTAATTAATAATTCATTCGAAGCTTTGTAACGCCACTGAATTGAAAATTTGGATTTTATTTTTTAATACACCTATTGAAATAAAAAAGTTTTGTATAGTTTGTGTTTCTGCAGTCTCAAATAAAGGTTATACGTAAATGGGAAAATTACAGTCTACAAAAACACAAAATTTAGTTTTGATAAATAAAATTATGTGGCTGCCTAAGAGATTAATTTATCATGTCTAAACTTTAAGTACCTACAAAAGTTCCAAAAAATTGGAGAAAATTACGAAATCTAAAGTTTTTTTTGAACCTGGGGGGGGAGGGGGAATTGAGTATCATTTATCGTCAGAATTGACTATAAAAATATAGTCTGAATAGGGCGATTGTTTTGATAAACTATCAAAATTGAATTTCTCTCCACCCTTGAAAAAAATTAAATTTTATAATTTTGATATTCTGTGCAAAAAAAAGTACCCACAAATTTTCTAGTTATAATATTTTTCATCATTGCATTATTCTTTGGAGGCAGAGAACAAACAAATTAAAACTTTCATGGAAAATTCATCATCATAATTAGTAAATATTCAAACCTTGAAAATAAAGTACCACTCCATTAAACAAGGAATAGGTATATCTTAATCATACGTCAAATGTAATTTTATCAAGTCGTGTTTAGGTATTTAGCATCGTTTAACAATAAAGATGGCAACGCGGATTATTTAATAAATAGACGAAAATGGAAATGTCGCATTTTCAACGTGAATCTGTCGAACAACCAACGGATTAGAGTAATTGTTTAGATGTAGAATTTTACTCTGCTATATGGTAGGTATTATAGTACCTATCCGTATATTTGTCGACGTTTTATCCTCTCACATTTGTTATATTTTAAGTGACGCGAAATGCAATAAAATAACTTGAGGATTTTCTGTTTGTTGTGTTCCCAACAATGCCACGTGTATCTGTGAAGATTATGAGTGGCAAATCCCTATAGATAGGATTCAGTCCTTTTCCTTCGGATAACGATACATGTGATACAGATTTTAAACAATGTAAAGAATATAGGTGTATCTCAATAAGTATACATACAATGTATAGATACGAGAATGAAACGCCATCCAATTCTGCAAGAGCTTCCTATGAAATCATCTTTTGTATTTTTTTTTCAACGTTTTTTTACGTTCTCGACGGTAGGACGACAGTATTATTGATACTTTTTGTCACTGATGAAAAGAACAGGCTTTTATAGCCAATTTCTATACTAGTATTGACGTTTTTTTTTGTTCGGGAGTTCCTATTACTATAGTATGTACCTATGCGAAATAATTGCTGGATTATGATAAAAAAAATAAAAAAAAAAACTTGTCAATCGTTGTAAGAGAAAAAAGAAATGAGCTGGAGTTCAGATCATTCAAAAACTGATCAAATTGTGTTGATCAAAATCAATTTTATCAGAACTGATCTGGCATGAGAAATTTCAAAAAATTTCAATTTTCAACAAGAATTCTCAAATTATGGGGTAAAAAAATTTAAGTTTTAGTTCAAGTGAGCTGCAGATTTAGCGATCCACCTGAAATTCTCTGTGAGTTAATTTTGGATCTTTACGATATTACAAGGATTTTTTTTAAATTCTCCAAATTCAAAAAATAGATAAGTTGAAAGTTTCAAAACGCTTTAAAACTATTGTAAAAACATCCAATCCTTCCTTTTAGATTTCTCACCTAATAATTTATTTTTTTTTATCGTCTCTTTAAAGGGAGATCCTGAACATTTTTCAATTTTTGAAGGATTTTTTAAATAATCATTGTGCAAAAAGCGTGAAAAAAATCAAAATTTCCTCCTAATTGAGTAGAAAGCTGAAATTTGGAATGTTACCTCATTTTTGATCTCTCTAATCACTAGAAAATTGTTTCGAACCGTTTTGAGCAGTTCTAAAGCCTTCGAAATTGATTTCAGGAATTTGAAATTTCCACAAAATTTTACGTAAGTTGAAAATCTGAACACACGAGTAAATCTCACTTAAAATTTTGAAAAAAATGAGGGGTAGGGTACAGGGGAAAACCAGATCGCAGTCGAATTAAATTCACATTGAGAAGTAAAAAAATGTAGTCCACTAAGATTTTGAAAAAACTTGATTTTTCGTAGTAAAAGACTTTTAAAAAAATAGAAGAGGAGAGAGAAATAAGCCGAGACCATAGTTGAGGCAAAAGAAAGAAAATTTCAACATCAATAACTATTTAGAATGCAAAAATTTTTCATTATGTCATCTTGACAATCGATTTTTATCGAATTCAAGTTGTTGCAAACACTAATAATTTTTCAATTT